>NC_064640.1:919158738-921658738 GCF_023864345.2 Schistocerca serialis cubense | reverse complement strand
CACTCCGTTCTCCTGGAGGAAGACATCGGACAATACGGAACCCACACGTACCCTAAACTTTCGATCCGTTAAAAAGGAATCAATAAAAAGGGGCAGGCGATCGCGTAGGCCCCACCTGTGCATAGTGCGGAGGATACCTCCTCTCCAACAGGTATCATAAGCCTTCTCCAAGTCGAAGAACACGGCTACCGTTTGGCGCCTTCGCAAAAAGTTGTTCATGATGAATGTCGACAAGGTCACAAGGTGGTCAACAGCGGAGCGGCGGCGACGAAAGCCGCATTGGACATTAGTAAGTAGTCGTCGAGATTCAAGAATCCAGACTAACCGAGCATTAACCATGCGCTCTATCACCTTACAGACACAGCTTGTAAGAGAAATGGGGCGATAACTAGAAGGAAGGTGTCTATCCTTCCCGGGTTTGGGTATAGGAACAACAACGGCGTCACGCCAACGCCTGGGGACTTGACCGTCGGTCCAGACGCGATTGTAGGTACGAAGAAGTAAGCTTTTGCCCGCCGGAGAAAGGTGTGCCAGCATCTGAATGTGAATGGCATCTGGCCCCGGAGCAGAGGATCGGGACAGTGCAAGCGCACGTTCGAGTTCCCGCATAGTAAAGGAGGCATTATAAGTTTCTAGATTCAGCGAGTGGAAGGAAGGTCGCCGAGCCTCTTCTGCCTCTTTCCTGGGAAGGAAGGCAGGGTGGTAATGGGCGGAGCTTGAAACCTCCGCGAAAAAGCGGCCAAAGGCGTTGGAGACAGCCACAGGATCAACATGGACCTCATTACCGGAGGTCAGGCCAGGTACCGAGGAGTGGGCCTTAATGCCCGACAGCCGGCGCAGGCTACCCCAAACGACGGAAGAGGGAGTAAAACTGTTAAAGGAGCTGGTGAAAGAGGCCCAACAAGCTTTTTTGCTGTCTTTGATGATTCTACGGCATTGCGCTCGGAGTCGTTTGTATTCAATACAATTCGCCAACGTAGGATGGCGGCGAAAGGTGCGTAAAGCACGTCGTCGAGCACGGATAGCGTCCCTACAAGCCTCGTTCCACCAGGGGACGGAAACGCGACGTGAAGAAGAAGTAGTACGAGGAATGGAATGTTCGGCAGCATTGATAATAACAGCCGTGAGGTATTCGACCTGACTGTCACAACTGGGAAAATCGTGGTCCGGAAAGGTCGCCAGGGAGGAGTAAAGTCCCCAGTCAGCTTTCAGTATGTTCCAGCTAGAAGGACATGGGGATGGGGTGTGGTGCAGGAGACGACCGACACAGGGGAAGTGGTCGCTCGAATAGGTGTCAGAAAGGACATACCACTCGAACCGACGGGCAAGAGTGGTAGAACAGATCGAGAGGTCCAAGTGGGAGTAGGTATGAGTAGAGTCCGAGAGGAAAGTCGGGGCGCCGGTATTGAGGCAGACAAGATTGAGATGGTTGAAGACATCCGCCAAGAGTGAGCCTCTTTGACAGGATGCAGGAGAGCCCCAAAGGGGATGATGGGCATTGAAGTCGCCAAACAATAAGAATGGCGGGGGAAGCTGAACGATCAGGTGCATCATGTCAGCCCGACTAACAGCAGATGACGGTGGAGTGTAGATGGTACAAACTGAAAAAGTAAAAGCAGAAAGAGTAATGCGGACAGCTATTGCTTGGAGTGGGGTGGTCAATGGGATGGGATGGTAATAGACATCGTCCCGAACGAGCAACATGACCCCACCATGAGCTGGGATACCGTCCGCAGGGGTGAGGTCATACCGCTCCGAGGTATAGTGGGTAAAGGCAATACGGTCAGTCGGGCGCAACTTGGTTTCCTGGAGACCAAGGACGAGTGGACAGTGCAGGCGGAGGAGCAGTTGTAATTCCTCCCGATTAGATCGAATACCTCTTATGTTCCAATGAAACAACGCCATCGCTAGTCAAAAAGTTGGGGGAACGAGACGGGGGAAGAGCTGGTCACCTCGACGGCCGCGGAGGGCCAGGTTGCGAGGGAACAATGCTACAACCGACGGGATGCGGCTCCGGTTCCATCAACTCGTCGCCAGCTGCGGCCACTGTCCCTGATTGTGCAGGAGGGGCCGCATCATTTGCCGATGAAAGGCCGGCGGAGCGCCTGGCAGCAGAGCGTCCCGGCGAAACTGAGGACGGCCGGGACCAGCGACTCACGGATGAAGCGTCAGACGAAACGCGCCGGGGTGGAGAGGGGGATAGAGACTTCTTCTTGGAGGCCTTCTTGGAAGGCCGGGGAGGCACAGGGATAGTGGGCTGGACCCGAAGAAGGTCCTCACGCGCGGGGTCCGTTTTGGAACGCCGGACCTCGGAAGCTGGGGTCCGGAACGTTTCCCCGATGGACGCCTGAGAAGAGGATCGCTTCTCAGGTGGCGTGGCGGGAGGAGGAGGAAGGATAGCCCCTGGGGCAGAGGGGGTGGGGGCCACGGGGGAGGAGGATTTGGAAGGGAGGGATTTGGGAGGTGGAGGCAGAGCCCTCTGATGGGCGGAGGAGGCGGAGGGGGGACAGGATAGGGGTGAGGATACCGCGGAAGGACTGGACACAACTGAGGCAAACGAAGTGGTCAATGGCACGGGATGAAGGCAGTCATATTTCTTCCTGGCCTCAGAATAAGAGAGCTGATCCAAAGTTTTAATTTCTTGTATCTTCTTCTCCTTCTGATAGGCGGGGCAGTCTGAGGATCTAGGCGAGTGGACGCCAGGACAATTAATGCACCGAGGTGGTGGGGTGCATGTATGTTCCTCATGAAGAGGACGTCCACAATCGCCACAAAGGGGCTCAGCCTCACACCGTGATGACATGTGCCCAAAGCGCAAACACCTAAAACAGCGCATAGGAGGCGGGACGTAAGGTCGCACGTCGCACCGGTAGCACATCACCTTTACCTTCTCCGGGAGAACGTCCCCCTCGAAGGCGAGGATAAAGGCCCCGGTGTCGATGCGACGGTCTTTGGGGCCGCGCTGGACTCGCCGGACGAAATGCACGCCGCGGCGCTCCAGGTTGGCCCTGAGCTCCTCATCAGATTGTAGCAGGAGGTCACGATGAAAAATAACCCCCTGCGTCCTATTTAGTGCCAGATGTGGGGCAATGGATACTGGGATGTCCCCTAGGCGGTCGCACGCCTGGAGCGCCTCCGACTGTGTGGCGGAGGTGGTCTTGATAAGAACGGACCCTGATCGCATCTTGCTGAGAGCCTCAATTTCCCCGAAGACGTCCTCAATGTGCTGAACAAAGAACATGGGCTTGGAGGTGGCGAACGTCCCCCCATCGGTTCGAGAACAGACCAAATAGCGGGGGAAGTACTTCGCCCCAAGCCGGCGGGCCTGTCCCTCCTCCCATGGAGTGGCCAAGGGGGAAAGGGCAGGAGAACCAGAACTAGAAACGGTACCTTTTCTTTTGAAAGACTCGGCCACAGAGCGACCTGATACGTGTTGACGTTTCATCTGCGAAACGTCCGCCCCGATACCACCCACTCCGACCAGGGGCTCTCCCCACGGGCGTCACCCAGCCACAGCAAGGGCCACCTGGCAGGATGACCATTGCCGGGAGTCCTGATGCCCCAAGGAGACGGGCATCTACTCCTTGGCCGACGTGGGGAGGGTGCAGCTCAGGTATTGGCAGTACGATCCGTGTTGTCAAGGGGCTACAACCTAGAGGGTACATGACGACCCCACCACAACGGGCTGGCTACCGTGCTGGATTTCTGGTACCATGGAAAGTCCATCATGATAGCTGGTGCAGATGGAGATGCACTATGGGCGTAACTTGGACAACCCATCAGGCGTTTAGGCCCAATTTGAGGAATAGTGGGTATGGTCACAACGCCGGTGCAATGCTGAGTGCCAAGGTCTTAGTGCACTTAGGACCAGTGGTACACCATGTAAGGTGTCCTTCCCCAAAAGGCTCGTACTTCTGTAGAATTTTGAAAAATGGAGGTCAAACCCCAAGGGGGACCATCACATAGAAGGCCGAAATGGTTGAAACTCCTTTTAGTCGCCTCTTACGACAGGCAGGAATACCTCGGGCCTATTCTTACCCCGGACCCGCAGGGGGGAACAAGGGCTTTGTAGAGCTGCAGCAGACCAGAGCGATCTGCACCCCAGTTGGTGTTGCTCAGGCAGCAGAGGGCATTGAGGTGCTGCCAACACTTCTGCTTAAGCTGATGAAGGTGAGGTAGCCAAGTCAATTGGGCATCGAAAACCAGTCGTAAGAATCGATATGTCTCCACTACAGTGAGTGGATCATCATGAAGGTAAAGTTCTGGTTCCAGATGAATGGTACGATGCTGACAGAAGTGCATGACACACGACTTAGTGGCCAAAAACCGGAAGCTGTGGGCGAAAGCCCATGACTGCTCCTTGTGGATGGCTCCCTGTAGGCGCCCCACTTGGCAACACCAGTACTGGCGGAACAGAACGAAATGCAGAAGTCATCTGCATACAGGAAAGGTGAGACGGATGGCCCTACAGCTGCTGATACACCATTAATGGCCACTAAAAATAGTGATACACTCAATACAGAGCCCTGCATGACCCCATTCTCCTGGATATGGGGGAACTATGGGAGGCACCAACTTTGACACTAAAAGTACGGAGCGACAGGAAATTCTGTAAAATATAGCAGGCCTCGGAGCCCCCACCTGTATAATGTGGCAAGGATATGATGTCGCCAGGTGGTGTCATATGGTTTGTGTACATCAAAGAAGACGGTAACAAGGTGTTGGTGTCTGGAAAAGGCTGTTCGGATGGCAGACTTCAAAGGAAACTAGATTATCAGTGGTAGAGTACCCCTGGCGGAAGCTGCCCTGACATGGAGCCAGTAGGCCACATGACTCGTGGACCCAATTCAACCGCTGACACACCATACATTCCAGCAGCTTACAAAGACTGTCGGTGAGGCTGATAGCTTTCCACATCAAGCAGGTTTTTGCCGGATTTGAGCACTGGAATGACGGTGCTCTCCCGCCATTGTGATGGAAAGAAACCATCACACCAGATCCGGTTGAAGATGATTAGGAGATGGCACTTGTAGTCAGATGAGAAATGTTTAATCATCTGATTGTGGATCCAATCTGGCCAAGGAGCTGTATCAGTGCTATGTGTAAGTGCGCTGAGGAGTTCCCACTCCGTAAACGGGGCGTTATAGGGTTCACTGTGGCGTGTAGTGAACGAGATGACTTTCCTTTCAATCCATTGTTTGAGGGTGTGAAAGGCTGGGGGGTAGTTCTCCGACGCAGAGGCTTGAGCAAAGTGCTCGGCAATCGCACTTGCGTTAGTACATAAGACGCCACTGATGGTAATGAAGAGGACACCTATTGGGGTCTGGCACCCAACAAGACGTCTGATCTTCGTCCAGACCTGGGAAGGTGATGTATGGCACCGAATGACCGACACATACCTCTCCCAGCACAACTGTTTCCGTTGTTTTATAAACTGGCATACACAGGCACGGAGCCGCTTACAGGCTATCAGATGCTCCAGGGAAGGGTGTCGCTTATGTCGCTGTAGAGCTCATGGACACACTGAAATTGCGTTAGCGACTTCCTGCGACCACAAAGAGACTGTCTTTTGCCGGGGCACCCTAAAGAGCTAGGGATTGCGTTTTCTGCCACAGAAACGATTGTTATAGTCACCTGCTCATCCATCACATCAATGTTACCATGCTCAACCATCACATTGATGTTACCATGTGGGAGAGAATTAACAGTGACGGATGTGAAAGTTTCCCAGTCTGCCCATCTG
Source organism: Schistocerca serialis cubense (assembly GCF_023864345.2). NCBI lineage: Eukaryota > Metazoa > Arthropoda > Insecta > Orthoptera > Acrididae > Schistocerca > Schistocerca serialis. The sequence goes on along the minus strand of NC_064640.1, from coordinate 921,652,995 downwards.
GACAGGCATCTGTGGGCCTGACACCAGGGCACTGACAGGAAGATGGGGAAGTGATCACTAACACACAGGTCGTCATGTGCTCTCCAGTGGATAGATGTGAGAAGTCCTGGGCTGCAAGTTGATAAATCAATGGCTGAGTAACTACCTCGAGCCACACTGAAATGTGTGGCGGCCCCAGTATTTAAGAGGTATAAGTGGAACTGCGACAGTACAGTTTCGACATCTTTGCCTCAGCCAGCAAGCACAGTGACACCACATAAGGGGTTCCGGGCATTAAAATCTACCAAAAGTAGGAAAGGTTTAGGGAGATGATCGATCAGCGCAGCTATTACATTCAGGGGTACTGCACCATCTGGAGGAAGATATACATTGCAGACAGTTATTTCCTGCGCAGCCACAGCTTCAAGAGGTGTTTGAAGCAGCAGTTTCACTACAGACTGGGATTAGGACATAAATGCAAACTCCACCTGACACTTGATTACAGTCACTACAGTTCCTGTAATATCCCTTATAGCCACAGAGGGCAGGGGTCCGCATTGGCGGGAACCAGGTTCCCTGGAGGGCAATGCAGAAAGCACGCATAAAGCTTAACAGTTGCCGTAACTCAGCCAGGCAGTGGAAAAAACTGCCGCAATTCCACTGGAGGATGACATCATCGTGAGCCTGGGAAGGCATGGAACATCCAATGAGGCAGCATACACCTCAGGGTTACCTGCTGCCACCTACTTTTTGACTGAGCAGACTATATCCATTGTGTCTGAGGGTCCAGCGAGATCCAGGTCCTCAACAGACGCCAAAATCTCCACCCCATCCTCAGACATAGAGCTTGTAGGTAGTGGTGGTGTCGGTGGCATCGCAAGTTCCTTGTTCTTACGAGTCTTCTTTTTCGATTTCTCATATTGTTCCTTGGGTTTCCCTGGCTGGGAGGACTTCACTGAATCAGTCTCCTGGACTGAGGATGAGCGTGAAGCCCTATGACCAGCTGCTTTTGGGCTCTTCTGCTGCTGGCAGGTGTCATCTTTCCCACTAGCAGAAACCTGGAAAGGGAGTGACCCTTCCTATCGAGAGGAGCTGAAGAAGCCTTACGCTTCTCTGGCTCAGAAGTGGGAACTGAAATCCTCAATGGTTGGAGGAGTGTTGCTGCCGAAGTAGGTGATATGGGAGCAACAGGAAGGGAAGTGGCTCCCCGCCATCAAGGGGGCAGGTGTAATCTCCTGGTTCTGAGAGGCAACAGGAATTCGAGGAACTGACGGGGCGACAACTGCTCTCATAGCAGCGGCGTATGAGGTGGTCATAGCCATAGGATGTAGGCGCTCAAATTTCCTCTTAGCCTCAGTGAAAGTCAGTCAATCCAGGGTATTATATTCCATGATTTTCCTCTCTTTCTGTAAAATCCTGCAGTCTCGGAAGCAAGGTGAATGAAGCTCTCCGCAGTTGACACAGATAAGAGGCGGGGCACATGGAGTACTGGGATGCAATGGACGTCCAAAATATCGACATGTGACGCTTCAAGTACAGCGAGAAGGTATATGGCCAAACTTCCAGCACTTAAAGCACCCCATTGGGAGAGGGACATATGGCTTGATGTCACAGCGGTGGACCATCACCTTGACCTTCTCGGGCAATTTCACCCTCAAAGGCCAAGATGAAGGCACCGGTGGCAATCTGGTTATCCCTCGGACCTCGATGGATGCGCCTGACAAAATGAACACCTCACCACTCTAAATTGGTGCGCAGCTCATCGTCATACTGCAAAAGAAGGTCCCTGTGGAATATAATCCCCTGGACCATATTTAAGCTCTTATAAGGCGTGATGGTAACAAACATCTCCCAACTTGCCATAAGCGAGTAATGCCTGTAACTGGGCAGAGGATGCTGTTTTTATCAAAACTGACCCAGAGCAGATTTTGGACAAGCCCTCCACCTCCCCAAACTTGTCCTCGAATTGCTCCACAAAAAACTGAGGCTTCATGGACATTAAAGATTCCCCATCAACTCTCATACATACGAGGTATCAGGGCGAATAAGTTTCACTGCCATCCTTAGCCTGGTGTTCCACCCACGGTATGGTCAGGGAGGGGAATGACTTGGGGTCATATTTCTTAGCATTTAAGTTATACTTTGCCCACTTAGAGACTGCTGGAGGCGGACCACAAGCAAGGGATGACGTACTACGCTTCATGGTGTGTCACCCACTCTGATGCCACCCACTTGACCAGGGGCCCTCCCCATGGACGCAACACAGCTTCAGCAAAGGCCACTTGGCAGGATGACCATTGCCAGGAGTCCTGATGCCCGAGGGTGACGGGCATCTACTCCTTGGCATAAGTAGTGAGTTAACGGCACAGGCACCAGCAGAGCGAGCCCTGTGATGTCAGGGGGCTACAACCAACAGGGAACATGGCGGCCTCATCACAATGGACTGGCTCCTGTGCTGGATATGAGGTGCAAAAAAGTCCATGGCGATTGTCAGCACAGAAAGTGAAACTGCATAGCGCATGGTGGAAAACACACCCAGGAAGGTGTCCTCACCCAAGAGATGGAGAGTGGGCGGCGCTGCAATGCAATGACGAGAAAGTGGGCTAAAGATCTCAATGCACGATGGATATGATGCAAAACATACGGCTCTCTACCCAAGTTGGCTCGCTCTTCAGGAAAAATTTTGAAAAATAGAGGTGAAACCCTACAGGGGGCCATCACAAATTGGCCGAGCCATCAGAGGCTCCTTTTAGTCGCCTCTTATGACAGGCAGGAATACCTTGGGCTGAGTCTAACCCCGGACCTGCAGGGGGCATCTTCAAGGTATTAAGCATTTGTGACAAAGCAAGCTGGTATCTCTTCACTTCCTCTCGTTTTGCGATCTGCCTCCTTAAATTCATTTTATTTTCATTTCAGTCTAATTACAATTAACACGCATGAATATTATCTTCATTTCCATACAAGAGAAAGGGTGGTCCTCCATCTTAAGGAATATAGCACCAGGTCTAATTTTGTACATGTAATTAATTTCCTAATTTATTTTGACCATTCATAGTTAATATTTTTGTTATAGGGTGAAATCAGTAATTGTTTCACGACTTAGATTCTATTGTTGACTAATAAACAAATATAAATTCCGTAGTAAATATAAACATTTGGAAGAAAAACTACTAAGATTCTTAAACTATTTATTTCGCTCTATTTGAAAACATAATAACAAAGCCCAGCCCTTAATTCCAAAATAATTACCACGTTTGTCAAAAGTATTGTTTGTGTAAGTATATCTGTTAATTTTATTATTTATACAAATGTTTCATCCTAATCTTTGTGGTAGATGGAACTATTAAAAAGAAGGAATTTTTCGATGTATTCAGTTCATTGAATGAGTTACGTTTTAATTGTAATTTCTGTAACTTAAACATCAAACAATGTATAGTTTCAGTGCCTATTATTATGAGGCTATACTAAGGACTGATTTTTGGTCCCGAGACAGTCAGTCCATGGCCGATTTTCAGACAGGAGTTATGCATTGGTTAAATTAATAACAAGGCATCAACTTAACAGTGGAATAAGTATAAAACAAATAAGCAGTGTGTTAGAACAATTAATGACAATGTCTGTTCAATTTATTTGGGAAATAGTGTCACACATACCGTATTATTCTGCAAGAACTGCGTGGTTAGGTTTTTACTGCTCATAGATATTCAGTGGCAAGCTATTGTACCTGTATGCTGATGTTGCCTGCAACGTATTAATGAGGCTTTTCGACATTTACCAATAGTGAACTGGCTATATAATTGTGTAATATTGTGGGGTTGTGAACACTGAAAGTAAAGAACCGAGAATCACAATTGTGCAACTGTCTGCTAAATCATTTACAGTAGACACTGTTGAGCTTCCACTTCCTATTTTTCAGCCACTATAACAATGCAGCATGTTGACACAGAGGACTATCAAGGAAGAAATAAAGCAAGAGAATGTCACACATGCTAACAGCAACTTCACAATATATACATTTACTAATGTAGCTTGACATCACAATTTCAAGAGAATAGCGATTTCTTCTACTCATTCACCATGTTCTGTACATCCCACCAAGAAAGTGAACCTACAGTGCTACGAAACAAGTAAAGATACACATTAACAAAAGACAACTAAACATTGCTTAAGCCCTACACTATATTAACAAGAAATTATCACAATACTGCTTAATATTAGTTCTCTTTATGCCAGTTAAGTGTGTTCTAGTGAATTAGAAAGAAAGCTGCTGATACTTCAGTTATATTAGGTAGCTGCAGGCTGCCTCAAACCTAATATTTACTTCATTAGTCAAGTATTATTCAAAGAAAATAGTAACCTAATATTTACTTCATTAGTCAAGTATTATTCAAAGAAAATAGTAACCTAAATATGTAATTACACAGGACAGTTTACAACACACTACTTGCCATCCATCTAAAGGAGGAATCAAATCCTTGCACTAAAATAATAAGTGGAAGAGGTCACTCATGAGGAATGTTTTGTTTCTCAAATATCTCCACACCATAGTATATAACTTTGTTAAATCCTAGGTAAGAATGAAAAGTTTACACAAAAGTTATATTTCTGTCTTGTATTGATAGCGCAGATCACAGTTCTGCTTGAACTGATTTCTCACAACCACACTACACCTTGACTAAAATAACTCTGATTGTGGCAGTGGCTAGGAGTCAGCCAACTGCAGTTCTTTCTTGATACCTATACGCCCACTACAATTACTGATTTTTTTAAGCACAACACAGCATTCTCAGGTGCAGTAGGATGCACAGGGAGGGGAGAGCCAACTGTTGCCCCATCTACCACCCCCACTGATGTACTTCCCACTGCTGCTGACGACGACAATGAAAATAATTTGAATGTATGTCTTGTTCTATTTGAACTGCATGTGCAGCTCTTTCTCATTCTAAGTATGTGGAATGTTGTATACAACCAACAATCCTGCACCACCATAGTTGTTTGTCAGCCATGAAGTTAATTCAATCAAAATTTAGAATGGAACATAATAATCGTTTATCACTAAATATGGCAAAGGCCCATGAAAGCATTTAACAATAACCACAAAAGCTTTCTATTATTTTCCCACTAATATAATCTGACAAGTACCAAAAAATTTTGAAACTTTAAAGATCTATCCATTATATAGGCACTGTGACTGTGATGGTTAAAGGTCTCCAGAAATTACTATTATCAGCCCCCTTTTGTATTATTTTTCAATCTTTCTTTACTATGATCAGTTTTGAATCACTATCATCAGATGGTACATATTTATTGCATGTTTGCAGCATTGCTGGAGCTGCACAGCTGTAGCCAGGTGTGAACTGTACAAACTTCTCTCTACATTCAGTGCGTACATATTTCGTTCTATTGCCACAGCTACACAAGCCACAACAATGCTGCAAATATGCAATAAATATGTACCATCTAACAATAAATCGATTGTCAGCTCAAAACCGGTCATGGTAAATAGTAAATGAAGAATAGAATCAAAGGTGACTGGCTGCTAGAAACTAACACACTTTTAAATCTGAACTGGAATTGCTGCTTCTGGCAACTTCTGCTCTGAAGACATATCTAACAAAAACCTTATAGCATAAAAGACTACAATGATTGCTTATTCTAGTTAGAATTACATGTAAATATTCCTTAACAGTAACATGAGCACTGACAGAGACCAGTATGTTCATTATTATTACTTTCCAGCCAGTGAGCTATCTGGTAATCTGTAAGTAGCTAGTATATAGCCACCCAGCTCCCGCCCTGTGCCTTTCATACAGGACTATAGTGTCTCTCAAAATCCCAGCCGCTTTCCTCTCCGACATTCACCCCATCATTAGTCAAAACACACACAAACTATATCTGAAGAACAAAATCATTCTATAAAAAAGGATCTGCTGCTCTAACTATTACAAAAGGTAGATTGGCATAACAAAATCATAACTCTATCCACCTGTTTCAACCAGTACTGCCACCAGCGTGGTTTACACTATTTCAAGCATATACAATATCAATATGGTTCAAATGGCTCTAAGCACTATGGGACTTAACATCTGAGGTCATCTGTCCCCTAGAACTTAGAACTACTTAAAACTAACTAACGTAAGGACATCACACACATCCATGCCCGAGGCAGGACTCGAACCTGCGACCGTAGCGGTCACGCGGTTCCAGACTGTAGCGCCTAGAACTGCACAGCCACACCGGCCGGCTCATACAATATGACGACCACGACATCACTCATTACACCTGCAAACAAACATAAGTAACGTGAAGTATAACTTCAGCAACAGGATGAAACTAACAGGACCTATATCTCCAACATCGGTCAGTTGTAGAATTTTGGAACACATATTATGTTCGAGTATAATGACTTTCCTGGAGACTAGAAATCTACTCTGTAGGAATCAGCATGGGTTTCGAAAAAGACGGTCGTGTGAAACTCAGCTCCGGCTATTCGTCCTCGAGACTCAGAAGGCCATAGACACGGGTTCATAGGTAGATGCCGTGTTTCTTGACTTCCGCAAGGCGTTCGATACAGTTCCCCACAGTCATTTAATGAACAAAGTAAGAGCATATGGACTGTCAGACCAATTGTGTGATTGGATTGAAGAGTTCCTAGATAACAGAACGCAGGATGTCATTCTCAATGGAGAGAAGTCTTCCGAAGTAAGAGTGATTTCAGGTGTGCCGCAGGGGAGTGTCGTAGGACCGTTGCTATTCACAATATACATAAATGACCTTGTGGATGACATCGGAAGTTCACTGAGGCTTTTTGCAGATGATGCTGTGGTGTATCGAGAGGTTGTAAAAATGGAAAATTTTACTGAAATTCAGGAGGATCTGCAGCGAATTGACGGATGGTGCAGGGAATGGCAATTGAATCTCAATGTAGACAAGTGTAATGTGCTGCGAATACATAGAAAGATAGATCCCTTATCATTTAGCTACAAAACAGCAGGTCAGCAACTGGAAGCAGTTAATTCCATAAATTATCTGGGAGTATGCATTAGGAGTGATTTAAAATGAAATGGTCATATAAAGTTGATCGTCGGTAAAGCAGATGCCAGACAGATTCATTGGAAGAATCCTAAGGAAATGCAATCCAAAAACAAAGGAAGTAGGTTACAGCATGCTTGTTCGCCCACTGCTTGAATACTGCCCAGCAGTGTGGGATCCGTACCAGATAGGGTTGATAGAAGAGATAGAGAAGATCCAACGGAGAGCAGCGTGCTTCATTACAGGATCATTTAGTAATCGCTAAAGCGTTACAGAGATGACAGATAAACTCCAGTGGAAGACTCTGCAGGAGAGACGCTCAGTAGCTCGGTATGGGCTTTCGTTGAAGTTTCAAGAACATACCTTCACCGAGGAGTCAAGCAGTATATTGCTCCTCCTACGTATATCTTGCGAAGAGACCATGAGGATAAAAATCAGAGGGATTAGAGCCCACACAGAAGCATACTGACAATCCTTCTTTCCACGAACAATACGAGACTGGAATAGAAGGGAGAACCGACAGAGGTACTCAGGGTACCCTCCATCACACACCGTCAGGTGGCTTGCGGAGTATGGATGTAGATGTAGACAACTGAATGAAGAAGGTGGTTTCGGGTACAGACAAACAAAACATATAACAATAAGAATAATGACACTACTGCCAAACAAATATTTGCCCAAAAATCTAGCACACAAAATCCTCAAAATGTAACACACAAACTCACAAAAACGAAAACTAGTAGTGTTGTAAATTTCGATGTCTCTAATGGAGACTACAACACCAGTAACCAATAAACAACTCAAAAACTCAACATCATAATTTTCACTTTACCGACATAGCTCCAACAAAGCTCTAGATACCAGGAACCTACATAAAACTCAAACATTGCGTTGCAAATTTCACTTCACCAATATACCTCAAACAAAGCTGAACTTGCACACAACTCCAAAACCTGCTGACACAAATTGACCTATATGGCAGCAAAAAACAAAGCCAAATGTACAAAAACCCAACACACACAAAATTTAAAATCCATTATCCACACTTTCACGTACTTTACATAAAGCAAAGCCCATAGTACAACAAACCAAACCGTGCTCATATGGCTAATACCAGAAACATATTCTAATGGTACATCAATACCCCTGATACCAACCAATCACAATCCAACACAATTATCACATACTAACAAGAAAAATTCCAAAATTCAAGAAAAATTGCATAACCACCAATTTCAATATACACAAACTATAATCAACTCATAGCATACAAAGAAAATAGAACAAAAATACCATCTCCCACTGCAACAAGCAACGATCTACTCAAATATCTGTATCTTATTCACAACTGAACAAAAAATAAAAATTAATATTAAATCTCCGACCATAAGAAACACACGAAACTAATATTTCCAAACATAAAAATGAATCCATCAGCCACAATATGCAAATTCAAACTATCACCAGAAAACCAGCACAATAGCAACCTGAAACACTCGATTCTTGACAAACAACTCGATAACAAACATCTAGCACAAGAGAGCACCACCAAATACAACACACCATCTACAAACACAGACAGACTCAAAAATATCACACCTCATCATGACATCACACACCATATCATAGTTACGTCATAGGTCTAAGCAGATGGCTGTAACATCAGTACCTGACCTTGTGCGAATAACCTGATGTTAGCGTCAGATAGTAAATAGTGATGAGACAGTAACTGCCAGTTGGCAAGAAAACGGGTCTAAATTATGTAGAATGAAGCTTAATTACTGTTGGAACATTTGTTCAGAGTGTGCGTCTTCTTTGTACAACCCAGAAAGGTCAATACTGCCTGCTTTGCACTTTGAAATCTTTCTCACTGTACTGCCCCACAAGCAGGTCTGACAGCATACTTTTATTCAATCTGTCCTACAGCATTTTCTTTGTAAGTGGCGTAGATAAGATCTAAAAATTGTCCATTCTACCACAAATTCTTATACTTAATCCTAAACCATTTACTTCCTAGTGGTACTTATAAGGAGTGAATTTCGTAGGCACTGATTTGATTTATGAATTTTCTGAACGTAAGCTGAGACATTCGCATAAACCTTTACCTGCTATTTCAACATCTTGTTTGGCAAATGCAACTTTCCCACAATATCTCCAGTTCTGCTTCATTTTACATTTACAGTTTCATCGTTAAATACTTCAGTGAATGAATATTAAGTCCAAGAACTTCGTTAGTTAACAACTCAAAATGTTTAAATGAGAGTTCACTTTGAAGAAACCTTCCAACACTCATTACAACAGTACTGAGTTGCACACAACACAGTTGTGTACTCTTTAATACATGCTTACAACTATGTAACAATTCTGCAGTTTATAACGTTCATCAGTAAAACATTACACTTGCACCTTGAGGCACAGTATTAAATAAATCCCATACATTTATACAGGGTGTTACAAAAAGGTACGGCCAACTTTCAGAAAACATTCCTCACACACAAAGAAAGAAAATATGTTATGAGGACATGCGTCCGGAAACGCTTACTTTCCATCTTAGAGCTCATTTTATTACTCTCTTCAAATCACATTAATCATGGAATGGAAACACACAGCAACAGAACGTACCAGCATGACTTCAAACACTTTGTTACAGGAAATGTTCAAAATGTCCTCCGTTAGCGAGGATACATGCATCCACCCTCCGTCGCATGGAATCCCTGATGCAGCCCTGGAGAATGGCGTATTGTATCACAGCCGTCCACAATACGAGCACGAAGAGTCTCTAAATTTGGTACCGGGGTTGCATAGACAAGAGCTTTCAAATGCCCCCATAAATGAAAGTCAAGTGGGTTGAGGTCACGAGAGCGTGGAGGCCATGGAATTAATCCGCCTCTACCAATGCATCGGTCACCGAATCTGTTGTTGAGAAGCGTACGAACACTTCAACTGAAATGTGCAGGAGCTCCATCATGCATGAACCACATGTTGTGTCGTACTTCTAAAGGCACATGTTCTAGCAGCACAGGTAGAGTATCCCATATGAAATCATGATAACGTGCGCCATTGAGCGTAGGTGGAAGAACATGGGGCCCAGTCCATACGTCACCAACAATGCCCGCCCAAACGTTCACAGAACATCTGTGTTGATGACGTGATTGCACAATTGCGTGCGGATTCTCGTCAGCCCACATATGTTGATTGTGAAAATTTACAATTTGATCACGTTGGTATGAAGCCTCATCCGTAAAGAGAACATCTGCACTGAAATGTTGGATGAACCATTCGCTGAAGTGTACCCGTGGAGGCCAATCAGCTGCTGATAGTGCCTGCACACGCTGTACATGGTACGGATACAACTGGTTCTCCCGTAGTACTCTCCATACAGTGACGTTGTCAACGTTACCTTGTAAAGCTGCAACTTCTCTGACGCTGACATTAGGGTTATCGTCAACTGCACGTAGAATTGCCTCGTCCATTGCAGGTGTCCTCGTCGTTCTAGTTCTCCCCCAGTTGCGAGTCATAGGCTGGAATATTCCGTGCTCCCTAAGATGCCGATCAATTGCTTCGAACGTCTTCCTGTCGGGATACCTTCGTTCTGGAAATCTGTCTCGTTACAAAGGTACCGCGCCACGGCTATTGCCCCACAATCATTTTCACTGATCAACTTACTCCCAGAATGTGAACGTATATTATGCTTCTTATTCCCTCTCCAACAATTTTTCAACCCGCTTTTCGTCTCTTTCAAATCGGAATAGCACAAAGCCTATTACTACGTTACTGCTATAACTATTCAATGCAGCGTCTGCTATCTTCACCGAAACAATAACAAACACAGATCCTTCTGCCCGCCAAAATTTACCTCTTCAAAGTTAATACTCACAACGCCTTCGGCAGTGTCTCCCGACAGTACGCACTTGGCTGTTTTGACGTTTGGCTGCCGGAAGTCACGTGACTGTCCCTTCAGTAAACACTTTGCTGCAAGGACGGTTTTCATGCAGTGCAGTTGCATCAGTATAGAGATCACTGAGTTGCACACGTGAATACTGAAGGAATTAGTTAAGCACGAAGTAATTTCCATCTTATGATTTAGTCCTTCATGTTCAATAAACAGAATAGTGTAAAATTTCCGCAGTAGGCCCATACTGGAATTTACGTAATTGATATGTGTGCGTACAGATTCGCCGAAATATTCTGCCGATTAGTGTCAGGTTTTTTTTCCCTTTCTTTCTGTGGATCTTAGTTGTTATAACGAAATGTGCGTAAAATATGGAAAATAAATGTAGTTAAAAGGTTAACACAAGGCTATACTGCTCATAAGTCTGCTACCTCGGTTTATTTCGCATTCACATGTAGGGGGACCAAACCAGGGAATATGAAGTATTTTTAATATTTTGGACGACGAAAAGCGGCTTTTAAGTAGCCATAGTATAGTTCCAGCCCTGTTGAAAACCTGCATAAGGAATGCTGTATGGTGAAAAAGATCATGGCTAGACCTGAACAGAGTCATAATTTGTACAACTCTAGAAAACGTCTTTAGCTTCCAGCAAAAAAAAAAAAAAAAAAAAAAAGAGGTGAAAATCTTGAAAGTGTTTACCCTGATCTTAGATATAATGTAATGGATAATGCTACATGGTCCAAAAATATTGTGATGTATCGTTTATTTTATTCCATAGTGTCGCCAATATTCCTGTGAAATAATCTTTTCTGTGACAAACAGAAAGAAGAATGAAATGTAAACGGGTCACATAGTGCTCAAAAAGTTACTCCCATAATGCCTGTATCTTAGAACTAAACTTAATGTGTTATCACTTTTTATAGAAGTGAAGCCAATTTTACTGTGTATGTAAACATTGGTTATCAGCACAAGAAGCAGGGTAGTATAACTGAATTGAATGCCTAAATTCAATAAGTGCATGGTGCAGAACACCTGCTTCCTTTGGTGATGTATCTAAATATACGAACAGAAAATCTAGTGTTAAAGAAATTGATTTAAAAAGCTACTGTGTGGACCTAGATTTTGAGTTGGCTGCTTCGGACTTATTAAATCTTATTATAATAATTGTTGTCTAGTATACCATTCTCCAGATGGCAACTTTGAAAATTTTCTCATCTAAATAGAATCTTGGCTGTGCTATTTTATGCACTTGAAATCAGAAATTGCACTGGGTGTTCATTTCAATGTACACTTTTGCAAGGAGAGTTCTAAGGAGGAAAATTTATGAATCTATTAACAATTTATGGACTATTTGTAGCATGTCATTTACCAACCAGAGGTGATGCCTGCCTTGACACTGTTATCGCAAATCTAAATACATGGGACTATGAGATGACTTTAGTTGACCCAATGACGTCTGCCAACAGAGCACTAGTCATGGGACTTTATACAAAGAGAACTAATAATCAACCAGCTGTTTCCTAGCATTCTAATTATGTATTCACAAAAAGGATCATTAACAAGGAAACATTGAACTCTTTTCAAACAGCGCTAACTGCAGTAGACTCACAGGTGGGATTACAAGAAATGGCTGTAATTAATGCATTTAAAGAGTTATTTCAGACCATCAAAACCAAATTTGATTATAGCTATCCACAGAAGACCAAAAAATGTCGCAACACAGGCAAACTCTGTGTGTGGTAAAGTATTTAGTCATAACAGACATGACATTTAAGCACTTTTGAGAATTTCAGCCAGTTTTCTTTTACATAGAAACTAAGACTTGCTGTAGCGTGACACTAAATCCTTGATTTTTGTGCTCAAACACAGTAGTAAAATCATGACAAATTCCATTACTTTCTTTGTTGTCTTTTGTTAACTCAAATCCTTTACCAAACACTGATACAGACCAATTATAATGTTTCATTGTGCAATTCAGTTTTATTTAGACAATTAGATATCACTGAATTATAGAATACAGTTTGAATGAGCCAAGATGGTGGGACAGCATTATTTTAGTATACCATGATTAACAAAATTAAAAAAATGCACAAGTAAATTTAAATTTTTATTCACCTTCAACTACACGGAATCTCTCTCTCTCTCTCTCAGAAACACACACACACACACAAATTGACATAATTTACAAGACCACCTTTATGTGCATTAACAATATGAGGAAAAGGATAGTTTGCTATTCGCTGTAAAGGTGACATGTTGAGTTGCAAACAGGCACAATGTAAAGACTGTTACACATTTATCTTTTGGCCAAAGACTTCTTCAGAAAAGAAAACACAAAAAGATTTACACACACAAGCACACTACCTGCACACATCTTCACTATCTGGAGTGGGAGATATTGGTCATGTGTGCTTGCTAGTGTTAATCTGTTTGTGTTTTGTTTTCTGGAGAAGGCTTTGGCCAAAAACTAAATATGTAACATTCTTTACATTGTGCCTGTCTGCAACTCAACATGTCACCTTTACAGTGAGTGGCAAACTATTTTTTTCCTAATATTGTTGATATTCCAACCTGGAGTTTACTTTTTTTTAAACACTTAATCACCCCTCACAAAATCCTTCTCTGCTTTGTGGAAAAAATCTAGCCTGAGATTCAATCTTGGCATTCACATTTACTGTGTTTTCTTCTGAGAAAGAAAAATCTTTATTAAGATTACCAATGATCTTCTTCAGATCCTTCAATACTTTGGCCTTAGTCTCCTGTCCACACTGTGTTCCTTTGCTGAGTGCAACTATAGTTTCACAGTGAGACATCACATCCTGTTCAAATGTGTCAGCAGATTTTTCTGAATTGCCAGAAAGCAATGCTGACACATATTCATTGTCTGCACTAGAGGGCAAGGAACACTGTTCACTCTCCTGGACAGCACCAGACAATGATTTGGCACATGCATGTATATGCTTACATATGTTAAAATTTAAAATGTTGTCTAAACAGCTGAATTTATACGAATGTACACATATGTTGCAGGTGTTGCACTTAAGTGAGCATTTTCTTTCGCATATCAGTTCTGAATTTTTTACAACAACATACACTTCACAACCAGTGGAAGAAAGCACTTCCCACAACCCTTCACCCCTGCATAAAATCATCCCATTTGTTATAGCTGAGCTATCGTTGTGGCTTGCTTTCACTCTTGACGCCCTAGAGCACTGCTTACGTTTTGAGAGCTTCACTAAGCCCTCATATACTTTGTCTCTCACTAAACATAACAAAGCATTTAATGACTTATCCAGCCTTCTGCACTTTTTCTCTTCTAGATAACTGTATTTAATAACTTTATGTAGGGACTCCAAGTAATTGTTTGTATTAATGCCCAATCAGTGCCTAAAACAATACGCCCACTTTTCCACTCGCTGGCAGTACATCTTAAGAAAGTACCTGCCAAATTCTGCAGTATCCGGATCATTCAATAAGTCTTCCACCACTTTCTCCAGACTACAACTAAAAACATCTATATCCAGTTCAGTCTGAAGTCGCTTTAGTGAACTAAACACTGCTGATTTTTTCTCACTACCCCCAGAAATTCTCCTTAAATTCTGAGACCAGTTCCGTTGTATATGCCAAGAACACAGCAACTGGTTTGGCACAGGTCCCATTACTGCTGACCATGCATTAATGCTGGTGCATCGTCAGACATAAACACATTGGTCTTTACAGTGCCCACCCTTTCTCTCACACATTTGAAATAAAAAGACAGTAAGCACATGTCTCCCCTATTTGAAAAACAAAATGCAACTGGCATTCCAGCACCATATCTATCAACAACGACAATAGTAAAAAGTTGAAAATCGTATGCAGTCATGCCATGAGTGCCATCCACACATATTTTATCTTCTCCATACTTTAGAAGTTGTTCGGCCTGAAAGTCTGTCATTATAATAAGAATGAAGTCTTCATCTTGAAAATTAGGATCCACTTGTTTTTGCTGCTTGAAATACAGTACTGGGTTGTCACTTTGTCTCTTCATTTCTTCAACCCACAGTCTCACACTCACTGCATCATTTTCATGCTTCTTCGTTGCATAACCAATATCAAAATCCCTTTTTATATTATGCAAATCTTTTTTCTCAAGGAGATGGATTCTCTCCATACTTGCAGCGATTGTTGCACTTCGGACATCTTGTAAGACTCGTCCAACAGGTACACCCTGTGACAGCCGTCCTGAAAAAAGAAAAAAAAAGGAAATAAAAATGAAGCACATTGATAGACCCTACGTCTGTTCACACAAATAAATTTGATAATTTCATGTTTCATGTACATAAGTGTAACATAATCCATTTTACCTGCCAACTCTGTCCTCTCGTTCCCATGCAGAAATAATCTTCCAACATCTTGGGTGTGTCCCATGTGTTTTGGAAAAAATTTTAAGCAGCATTTGTTCTCTGTTATTGTCACTTGCATGTTGGATGGACAAGTACTGCCTATTTTATTCGTGCCCATACTTTTGACACACCTGGCACCTGTTCCTTTAGAATTGAAATTGAAAGAGCGATGGCAGTGGTAATATCGAACACGTTTTTCTAGTCGCTCCTGCTCCGAACAATTCATTACATGACGAACATGGTTTACTTTTTAGTAAGAAATTTTCCACTCTTCAAATTCTGAAAAAATGTTAAGACAGTATTTTTAAGTCATGTACTTGGGATCAACAAAATTTACTAAAACGTGACTAACACAATAAATATAAAAAACGAACCTGCAAGACAACCAAATTCTATCTCCTGGCACTCAAAACTAACGTCATGGTTCTCTTGAATATGTGTTCTCAGTGTGTCATAGGTGAGAAACGAGAGAGAGCACTGTGGGCAAATAATGCGGCATTTCCGACTGTTTTCCTCCGACTTCATGCCATGCACAGTTATTTGATGACGTTTTAATGAACTGCATCTCATAAATGCAATTCCGCACTGGGGACATAATTCACTGCCTTTTCCTTTTTTAGACACATGGATATCAAGTTCATGAACTTTCCTCATATGGGCGTAGAGGTTCTTTCGCATTTTAAACTCTGAACTGCATTCCTCACACGTATAGAGCGTTTCTTGGGAATCACTCATGTTTGCTAAAACAAACTAAACAATAACAAGAAACAATAACAAAACGTAACAGCAGCAACGAAATAACAAGAAGCAGTGCCAACAAACAACGAAAGCAGTTAAATGGAGCACAAGGCAAACATCAACATGAATGGCGTCTTCGAACAGGATGCCTCGTCACGGAAACCAACTTCCGGTCAGTAAACGTCAAAACAGCCAAGTGCGTACTGTCGGGAGACACTCCCCAACGCCTTCAACTGGCTGTGGTAACTACTTTGAACTATGTCACTTGTTTCGCTGTCGCTAAAGTATTGAGCGATTCACCGGCAAACACTGTGCTTATATCGGTTTATTACATATTTACAAATATTACAAAACAAAGTAAATTGACTAATTCAAGGTATGCTAGGTCCATGGAAATTCAAGATTATAACATTTCACTGTAATGGTTCGACACTCGTTGACTAACGATAGCCGAGCCCGGCAGTCGTGTAGCCTATAAATAGCGAATCTCCGGCGCCACAAGTGACAGAAAATTGAAGTGCAGAAGACGCAAAAGTAGAAGCACGTGTCGTAAATTTGTTTGTAGTGTGAACGTAGAAATTGAAATGTTGGTGTGGAAAACCACTTTAACTCCGCCTGCAGTTACTGTAGGAGTGAATTAAGTAGCTCTGCAGTTGCTGTTGCCGGTCCCAAGCCCGGAGAAAGGAGGAGGGTTGGCGCAAAAGCCGTAAAAGAATCGACATAAAATAGTTGGAGAGATCCTGTAAAGCTTAATAACTTAGTTTTAATGATGACGACGTTGTTAATAATAATAATAATAATAATAATAATATGGAGTAACCCATATATTTTCAACTTCATTGCGTGATGCACATAAAGCAGCTACCGGTACCTCGCGCTTCTCTAAATATAGTCTTATTGCTGCTTGTGGCCATCGGAGGGATCGAACATATCAGGCAGGAATGCTGGAGCTTCCTGAATTTATGCAACCAAAACGCAAACGCTTTTGGGCATAACTGTTTCTATTGAATAAAACTTTTCGTGGTTAACGCAATTCTTATAACAGTTTATGAATGGATAACTTTCACCCCCTTCGCGCTTTTGACAATTCCCACTATTATCTGTCAGTGTAACAGCGCTAAAAGGATCTGTCGTTCGAAAGAATAGCGTGTATAGTTTCCAAGTCGAGACAGAGTTATTGTAGAAGTGGACACAAGGAATCGGGTATTCTAATCACTGCTTCTCAGTATATTTATTAATTAATCAAATTTGTTGCAAATAATATATCTCTATTTGCAACAAATAGCTCAATATATATTATCAATACCAGTAATAAGAACAATTAATCTAAAATAACTTACCTTGGTCCAAAAAGGACCGCAATATTCAGTAACGCACATTTTCAATAAATCACCAGCAACCATTAAAAACTAGGTTTCAGATAAAGCACAGTTTGACAGACTTTTTGGTAGACAACTTCTACTCTGTACACGAATATCTTCACAGGGATTGTTAGACCAGCTTAAGAAAAATTTCAGTTTTGACAGCACTTGGTCACTTCAGTCAAGATTAAGTATGTTGTGTATGATGATACATTTGTCAAAAGTTCATAACTAGGTTTCATTCTGACTGTTTATCTATTCTGAAAATAGCAGTTCTAATTTACTGTAATGTGTTCACATACTGTGAGAATCTCCTGACATGTTCCACACCCATGGGACTTGTCTAATTTTTGGGTCTATGGAACGAAAACTTAATCTAATCTAGAAAGAAAATTTCATCTCATCAAAACAGTTGATATAAATCATGAATTAAAATACCATGTAGTCCAGTACGAGTATGTATTTAGAATATGATTTATCACCTCTTTGTTATGTTTAGTTGTGTCTCAGCTACATTTTCAGGCATGACAGAGAAATAATTCAAAGTATGGCCAGTAGTAAATTTGGCGAAAATTACAGTGATCCCTTAGAGTGCCCTCATCTGAAGAAAAGTTGGTTTTCTAATTTGTAATTGAGCTTACCGTTGATTTGCTAATTTTATGACCAACCTTGCCTTCCATTTGCAGAAATGCACTGATTACACCGAAAGTAACATTGCTGTTTACTTGATTAGTAGAAAATTGAAATAATCATAGGGATTTTGGAGATTTGTTTCCCACTCTGATGCCTTACTGCCCCCTTTCTCTATCATCATCATCATCATCATCTGGGGGAGTAAATCCCATTGGTGAAGATTGTAGACAATGTTTAGCATACTCACTGTTTAAAAGTGCTGTATATTAAAGCATAGGTGTTCAAACTGAGTGCCTAAATTCAAGTCGTCATGTGACCAGAAACAAATGATAAGTAATTTAAAATATATTTTGATTCACTTGTTCATGATAATGACAATCGTGTTTGCCTCTTGCTTGTGGAAATATGCCATACACCAAAATTTTCTGCCATGTTCTTATTAGTAACGACTTGTTCATGCATAGGTGTCGATGCATTAAGGTTGATTACATGCAGGTATATGAAGTGTAGACGCACATTAAGGCGGGGAAGTAGGCCTGCAGTTAAAGATGTGTTTAGTTGCATAGATGGTTGTTCCATCAAAGGAAATATCTTTCTTGCGAATTCACTGTGGTACTGCAAAACATTTAACTGCAGCTGCCAGGTAAATAAGCAAACATTAAACTTTTTGCAGGGCAAATCAGCTTGTTGAACAGATACAGAAGTAGAGCAAGTTGTACATGTGAAACAATAATCTTGTGTTTTTTTGCCTTGTTTGTGCAGTCACAGACAGGTAGGGCCAAATTGGAAGATGAGCAGATAGCTCTAAAAATAAATGAGACTTTGGTGACAAGTGCATGTAGTGATGCAAACCTCTTAAACAAGTACTTTGTTTCTGTTACTGACAGCTTGGGGTTTTCAGGTTCAGTAAACAGTGCAATGGAGTATCTGAGACCAGTCTTTACAAATAAGTGCAGTAAAATGGGAATGACACTGACATCTCCCTTAGAAGTAGCATCCATCATAAAATCCTTAACATCTAAGGATTCCAGTGGTTATGGTAATATATCAACAAAGTTAACCAAAGAGTGCTCATGCAAGGTCAGTTCTGTCTGAAACTATTTGTGTAATCAATATCTTACCAGTAGAACATTTCCATAGTGCCTAAAATATAAAGCCTCTTTACAAGAAGGGGGATGACGAGATACCATCAAACTATCAACCAATATCACTTTTGCCAGCTTTTCCAAAAACATTTGAAAAGGTTGTGTTCACGAGTCTCCTTAAGCATCTGACTGCAAATAATATATTGACCAAATCACAGTTTGGGTTTCTTAAGATTTCTGATAGAGAGAAAGCTATTTACATGTACAGTGATAATGCACATAATGAATTAGATAACAAATTAGAGGCTACTGGCATTTCCTGTGACGTGCCAAAAGCATTTGACTGTGTGAATCACAGCATTCTCTTAGGTGTCACCAGCAGTGCTGCAAAATGGTTTGAGTGTTATTTAACTACCGTAACAGGAAACAAAGGGTGTCGTTGAGAAATACCTGTGCAGTAAACAGTCAGCCTTCATCTGATTGGGAATTAATTACATGTGGCATACCTCATCTTGGGTCTGTTGCTTTTTCTTGTGTGCATTAATGGCTTCTCACCAATTACATTGCCAGATGCTACGTTTGTTTTGTTGCAGATGATACAAACATTGCAACAAGTAGGAAGTCAAGTACAGATTTAGAAATGACTGCTAATAAAATTTTCACTGACATTAATAAATGATTTAAAGCTAATTCACTGTCATTAAACTTTGAAAAGACCCACCGGAACCTGTTAGAGATTTCCTTCTAGCAAGTGTACAGCACATGAAGACATGAAGATCAAAGAGTTTGACAATGGTAAATTTCTGTGATTACAACTCAATAATAAATGCTGCTGGGAAGGGATTTGCAATGAGAATGATGTCAGATGTAGTGGATATAAAAAAAAAACTTGCGTAATTTGCTTACTTTCATTCTATTATATCATATGTGATCGTATTCTGGAGTAACTTGCAAAGTCGAGCAAAAGTTTTTAGCATCCAAAAACATGTAACAAAGACTCATTTCTTGTGTAAATTCAGGAAAATCATGTAGAAACCGTTTCAAGGAACTTTGAATTCTAACCATTTCTTCCAAGTATATTTATTCTTAATGAAATTTGTTGCAAGTAATATATCTCTATTTCCAACCAATTGCTCCATACATAGGAATAAGAACAAACTACATAAAACCTAAAATCACCTATCTTTGTCCAGAAAGGGGTCCAATATTCAGGAACACACATTTTCAATAAATCACCAGCATCCATTAAAAACTTGGTTTCAGATGAAGCACAGTTTAAACAGAGTTTGAAAGACTTTTTGGTAGGCAACTTCTTCTACTCTACAGATGACTATCTTAACAGTGACTGTTAGATCTTCAATTTTGACAGCAATTGGTCACAACTGAAAAGATTAGGTATTCTGTGAATGATAAATTTATTAAAAGTACATAGCTATGTTTCATATTCAGATTATTTTATTTTTTATTTTTTTTAAAAAAACACGTTCTGACATTTTTCACACCCAAGAGAATCATTTCATTTTTGGGCCCCTGGAACGAAAACTGAATCTAATCTAATTCCATTTCACTATATTCACAATTATTCACAATACTTTCTAGGTAGTAGTCCTACTGCTGTGTTGACATTGTCAGGTCCTATAAACATCTCTTGCCCATATAGCAATTTTGCCACAAGTGTCATATCAGAATAGACTCAAACACTTATTCTACATTACTTGCCAGCATAATTGAAATACTGAGTGGGGACAAGGTATTCAGTTATTTTCATCTACACCAAAGCATTCACATGTAGTCAATAGCTCCATGAATAATTTTGATAACAACTTTTACTTTGGGAATTGTCAAAATGTGATTGTGGAAGTGATGTAATCAACTAATAGATATGTGACAAGTGCAGTGTCTCTCTAATTTCTCATGTTCATGTTGCTTCTGTTCTGGTTTGTTTGGTAATGTGTATACCTGTGTCTTTTGTATTTGGGCACAATAAAGTGTGGTTTACACTGAGGTGAAAAAAGTCATAGACTAGTGATGGCGGTAGTATCACGTATACAATGTATAAAAGGACAATGCATTAGCAGAGTGGTCATTTGTATACGGGTGATTCATGTGAAAAGGTTTCCAACCTGACTGTGGCCACATGAGGGGAATTAACAGCCTTTGAACATAGAATGGTAGCTGGAGCTAGTTTTGTGAGACATTCCATTTCAGAAATAATTAGGGACTTTAATATTCCGAGATCCACAGTGTCAAGAATGTGTCAACAGTACCAAATTTCAGGCACTGTGGGAGCTGGTGGTGGCTCCATATTTGTGTGGGCTGTGTTTTTATACAATGGATTTGCCCCTCTGGTCCAACTGGACCAATCATTGAATGGAAATGGTTATGTTCAGCCACTTGAAGACCATTTGCAGCTATTCCTGTTTCAAACAATGATGGAATTTTTATAGATGACAGTGCACCTCGTCACCGGGCCACAACTGTTCGCGGTCGGTTTAAAGAACATCCAGGTGGATGATTTGTGCGCCAGGTTGCCCGACATGAATCCTTTCAACTATTTATGGGACATAATTGAGATGTCAGTTCATGCGCAAACTTGTGCACCAGCAACACTCGCAATTATAGAGACAGCATGGTTCAATGTTTCTGCAAGGGATTTCTAATGACTTATTGAGTTCATGCCATGACGTGTTGCTGCACTACTCCGGGTAAAAGCAGGTCCAACATGATAACAGGAGGCATCCCATAACTTTTGACACCTCAGTGAATTACACTGTTAGACCATGAATGTATTTTATGTTTAGGAGATAGTGCCCTTCCATAATTTGTGAACCCAAAGAAGAAACTCTACTCTCTTGGGTAGGTTATCTGCTGCAATTCATATAGATAAGTACAGTCATGAATACCATTCATAATGTTCTATATTCTGTCAGTGGCGCCATCCAGGTAATTAAAAATGAGACTGAGATTCTACAGTGCCTGTCTCCTGTGTTTCAACTGCTAGATTCTGTGCCACATGCTGATCCATTTTTGAACATCACGGTTTCAACCACACTGGTCATGACACAGTGATATAACCACATAACAATGCTTTGCACATAATTTCAACAATGTCGTAAGACATCAAATTCAGAGTGAACATGTTTCCAGTCATTTCACATTCACTGATACCACTTGTGCGATAAACAGAAATATCCACTCATTGGCTTCCACAGTCCTCCCACACTGTATTTGCAAGTTCAGACCCCACTGTTTGCGCCTAGTCAATTGTCAATTCAGTTGCAGTAAATGGAGAGCATTCTCAAACAGAAAATTTGTGACACTTTTGAACAGTCCACTTCAGCATTCAGTGATCTTGATCAACATGTTACTTCAGATGTTGGACATTGTATTACAATCGTCCCTGCACCAAGCCTACAATGCTCTCATGGTGGTGCTAATTTCACATTGCACAAAATCGATGGGTCAAAGGCTCATGCAAATGCTATACAATGAGAGGCATGAGGACATGATACCATCTGAATTCTGGAGACATCTACATGGAATGATTATCAGTTTGGATGCTTTGCTGTTACACATTTGACAACAACAATTGCTAGCAAAGTGAGGTTAACTTTAATTGCTCAGGATGAGCAGCCACTATACTAGTTACCAATGAAGCACACACCTTGCTTGACACATATGCCACAGTGGCTGCCACGATAACTTCCATTCACTCTGAAGAAAGCTGAACCATTCCAGACCAGCCCAACGTGCTGCTGCCTCGCCACCGTGCCACCTCCACCTGAAAGTCACAGAGAGTTCTCGAGAACCTGTGGACTCTCCGTGCTACTGTCAAGAGGCTAACTAAGCTGTTGGAAATGTTACAGCTATGGATTGTGACAGCTGAGAGCAAACGTACCCCCTGCACATGCCCACAGTGGTCTCATAACCATGGGACCACTCAGACTAATGTTAGCTGTTCCTCAGACCTTTTGGTCACCTGACAGCTAATTGCAAGAAATCATGTTTGCACTCAAATGCCGAGACACGATTTGGTTCAGGTGCAACAGCAGGACACCCACTTACAGCACCTGCTGTTTAAGAACAGTTAGCCGACTACATCAAAAATAAAGTATAGGACTGCTCAGCCTACCGCTTGTATCGGCATGACTCCAAAGCTGCCAACTACTGAATGGCTACATAACAGTACATCACAAAGGTTGTTCGTTACCAAACATTATTAATCGAACAGGATCAGAGATCAGCACACTGCTGACTACATTCTACCCAGATGCAAAACAACACACTATGGCCAATTTAGTGGCAGTTAACAAGTCCGTCATATGCACATATGGTCACCAAATATTTGAGGTTGACAATGGTCTCTTCGAGAACTCCAAGTGGACTTTTGCGTTAATTAACATTGCTCAACCTATTTTGGGTGCCGATTTCATCACACAGCCTGCACTGACCACCAATTTACTAAATGAATGACTGATACACTCTGTCAACAGACTTACTATTCTTGCAGGAAAGGGTCATTCATCAAAGTACACAATGCCCAGAGTGTATAATTTAAGTGCTAATACCTCAAATTACCATCGTCATTACTGGGAGTCCTACTGCCACAACTTGAAATTACACCTCCAGACCATTAGAAAAGATTACATAACAATGAGGTGTGAAATAATCAAGTCACATGGGGATAATGTGATGTTGAAGAATATCCTATTGGAAACAGAAGACAAACTCCAAGTGGCCCGTAAAACATTAGAACAACATAGGACACCGCATTGCATCCGTGCTCTGCACATGACTGTCTCCATGGATTAACAGTGGCCCGTAAAACTACAGGGCAGGGGCACACATACTACGGTGCACCATATCTGTACCAAACCTGGTCTGCAACTTCATCATGAGCCCATTGGAATGCATGGAAATGACTACCACCGATTTTCAGTGGCTACGCAATGGCACCAGGGGAACCATCACCTCACACCCCGCCCCCTCTGTCTGCTACCAATGGCACTCCTCCCAACCATCATTCTACGGTACTGGCTGTGTCACTGACTGCAGTTACATGTCCAATGTCCATCATGCACAGCCACCCACACACAAGCTGGCTTTGAGGTCAAATTCGAAATCCATCTCATCTTTTAGGTGAGTGGATTGGGGGGGGGGGGGGGGGGGGGGGGGAGTGATACAATCAACTAATAGATGTGTGAAAAGTGCAGTGCGCTTTAATTTCTCATATTCTTTGTTACTTCCTGTTCTGGTTTGTTCACTAATACACTGTTATTCCCTGTATGTATTTTATATGTAGTAGATGGTCTCCCTACACGGTCCCACATTGTACAGCAATTCATACTATAAGCCTATACTGAAATGTACGCAATAAAATTAAAATAATGTGTATATTGGTTAAACTTTGCAACTGAACATCTTTTAGAAGCCTCTTTATGGACCTAGGGATTGTTACATGTACACTCCTGGAAATTGAAATAAGAACACCGTGAATTCATTGTCCCAGGAAGGGGAAACTTTATTGACACATTCCTGGGGTCAGATACATCACATGATCACACTGACAGAACCACAGGCACATAGACACAGGCAACAGAGCATGCACAATGTCGGCACTAGTACAGTGTATATCCACCTTTCGCAGCAATGCAGGCTGCTATTCTCCCATGGAGACGATCGTAGAGATGCTGGATGTAGTCCTGTGGAACGGCTTGCCATGCCATTTCCACCTGGCGCCTCAGTTGGACCAGCGTTCGTGCTGGACGTGCAGACCGCGTGAGACGACGCTTCATCCAGTCCCAAACATGCTCAATGGGAAACAGATCCGGAGATCTTGCTGGCCAGGGTAGTTGACTTACACCTTCTAGAGCACGTTGGGTGGCACGGGATACATGCGGACGTGCATTGTCCTGTTGGAACAGCAAGTTCCCTTGCCGGTCTAGGAATGGTAGAACGATGGGTTCGATGACAGTTTGGATGTACCGTGCACTATTCAGTGTCCCCTCGACGATCACCAGTGGTGTACGGCCAGTGTAGGAGACCGCTCCCCACACCATGATGCCGGGTGTTGGCCCTGTGTGCCTCGGTCGTATGCAGTCCTGATTGTGGCGCTCACCTGCACGGCGCCAAACACGCATACGACCATCATTGGCACCAAGGCAGAAGCGACTCTCATCGCTGAAGACGACACGTCTCCATTCGTCCCTCCATTCACGCCTGTCGCAACACCACTGGAGGCGGGCTGCACGATGTTGGGGCGTGAGCGGAAGACGGCCTAACGGTGTGCGGGACCGTAGCCCAGCTTCATGGAGACGGTTGCGAATGGTCCTCGCCGATACCCCAGGAGCAACAGTGTCCCTAATTTGCTGGGAAGTGGCGGTGCGGTCCCCTACGGCACTGCGTAGGATCCTACGGTCTTGGCGTGCATCCGTGCGTCGCTGCAGTCCGGTCCCAGGTCGACGGGCAAGTGCACCTTCCGCCGACCACTGGCGACAACATCGATGTACTGTGGAGACCTCACGCCCCACGTGTTGAGCAATTCGGCGGTACGTCCACCCGGCCTCCCGCATGCCCACTATACGCCCTCGCTCAAAGTCCGTCAACTGCACATACGGTTCACGTCCACGCTGTCGCGGCATGTTACCAGTGTTAAAGTCTGCGATGGAGCTCTGTATGCCACGGCAAACTGGCTGACACTGACGGCGGCGGTGCACAAATGCTGCGCAGCTAGCGCCATTCGACGACCAACACCGCGGTTCCTGGTGTGTCCGCTGTGCCGTGCGTGTGATCATTGCTTGTACAGCCCTCTCGCAGTGTCCGGAGCAAGTATGGTGGGTCTGACACACCGGTGTCAATGTGTTCTTTTTTCCATTTCCAGGAGTGTATATACTCCCTTGTGGTGTTCCTGGTTCTCAGCAATTCACAATCACATAACTAGATGAAGTAATAATTCCTATATCAGCTATGTATTCCTTTCTAGGGTTCAGAATGGAGTTTTATTTTCAGGTACAAAAGTCTATAAAAGGTAACCAGTGGGCTGCACACCGAAAACTGAACATCTGCAAATATTTAAAAACAAAATAAAATAATACTTAATTAGCCACTCTTTCAACAATTTATCAGAATATTTGAAGTGACGAATGTAAATTCTGTTAAAAATCAGAGTTTTGAGTTGATAAGAACAGTATAATAGTATCACCAGAAGACATTACCACCAGGCCTTTCTGAATGTTTAGGGACAGATCATTGCAAAATATAATTAACAGAATTGCTCAAAGTGTTACAATTGAGGCACCCCTTGCGTTACTACTTGCTCTTTTAACCAATGCTTTCACCAATTTTGATGGTTACAACATTTGGACCACTGTTCCAAAGATTAGATCTGAACCTATAACTACAATTTCCCCCAGTTACATACTACCATAGTTTCTCAAACATAATGTATGGTTGCCAAAGTTTGTGAGCTAAAGGAATAACCTGTTGTGTATTTTCTTTCATAAAGTTCACTATAGAATTAATTAAAATCAATATAAAGCTCCATTTATCAATATCCTTTCTCAAAAGATTAACTTTCGGAGACTCAATAAGCAATAAGTTCCGAGGAAGCTCTTAGGCCAGTAGTTGTTGCACTCGTAGCTAACCAACCCACACTAGTTTATATGACCAGCTGGCACAGAAAAGTGGAATTTCATGGAATTTCTTTTAAATTACTCTAGCACAGGTATGATTTGTTAATAATTAATGAAAATTTTGAGAATTGTTAGCAAGAGTTCTTTATTATGCACAAAACACTGAAGATAACTTAAAATGAACTTCCAGTGTGCTATATTTTAAAGTGACCATTGAAACAAAACACATACACCACAGTCTCTCACTGTGAGTTTCCAACAGTTCTGTTACAAAAGTCAGTGTGAAGTTTGTGTGTGCATCTTCCTTTGCCTTTTAAGTGTCTTAATATACAATAAATGCATTGTTCACTGAAATATTTAGTAGTTTTCTAAGACAGTTAAGTCATTTTGAAGAATGTAACTTCTTTTGTGATGCACAATATGGCCTTTAGAAGGGCAGGTCAATGACAGTAGCAGTACTTGAGTTAGTTACAAATATAAGTCAGGGTTTTGAAGAGAAAAGAGTGTACAGCACTGATACTTTTTGATCATAGTAAGGTATTCAGTTGTACCTCATGTAAGGCCCTCCTCAGCAATATAAAATCATATGGTGATGGGGGAGCTGTTGAGCAAATTCTTGAATCCTACCTCAATAATAAACAGAAAATTGTATTAGGACAAGGAGCAGATTCAACTGAAAAGAAGTTGAAACAGAGTGCACCATAGCAAACTGTATTGGTGCCTTTGTTGTTACTGATTTTTGTTAATGACGTAAGTACCAATGGGCACACCTTGCAGTTTGCAGATAACCACATTTGTTCTCAAAAAGCAAGTGTGTTGCTCAGGCTTTTCAACAAGCAGAAGCCCTATTAAGCTTGGCAAGGGTCTGGCTTCCTATGAACAAGATCAAAATTAATGAATACAAAACACAGAGAATGACATGCAGCCACAGTGATACTGGATCACTGGGTGACACAGCAGCCACTAAACTCATGGGCTTTTTCATTCATACTATGTTAACATGGCAACACCACACAAAAATTGTATATTCCAAACTTTCCTGGGTCCTGTATCTCCTGAGGAAATTAAAAGGTGTAATATCAGACCAGTGCCGGTAGCTACTAACAGTGTACCCTGTAATGAGACATGAGCTGCTGCTGTGGAGTCTTCCTGCAGTCTGTAAAAGAAATGCAAAAGAATGATAATTGTAAACCAATTGTTTCTAGATTAGGATTTATGGCTGTTCTTAGCCAATATTTATTCAACTGCCTTGCTCATACAAAGATAAATCATGAACACTACAGAAAGAGAGATAAATTTCATCAACACAGCACTGGCAATAGAGACAGAATAGAAAGCCCTGGCTGTTAACAAAGACAAAAAGAGCTTCCACGTGGTGGCTCTCGAACTGTTAACTGAGCGAGGTGGCGCAGTGGTTAGCACACTGGACTCGCATTCAGGAGGACGACGGTTCAATCCCGTCTCCAGCCATCCTGATTTAGGTTTTCCGTGATTTCCCTAAATCGTTTCAGGCAAATGCCGGGATGGTTCCTTTGAAAGGCCACGGCCGATTTCCTTCCCCATCCTTCCCTAACCCAAGGTTGCGCTCCATCTCTAATGACCTCGATGTCGACGGGACGTTAAACGACACTAACCTAACCTTTCGAACTGTTGAGTGCACTACCTAAGGTTATCCTTTCATTACCAATGGAGCAATATAGTACTAAAATTTTGTGTACATTTAAAGGGCAACCTTTGTACAGTACTGAATAATTCTTCTCTGGTGATATGACGGTGTCTACCTGGGCCGGAACTCAGTGCTATGGCAAGAACAGCAGCTCTGATGTTTAACTACACTATGTTCTAGTGCTGATTTCATAGTTCTATTATCATTGTACAGTATATCATAATCTAGTTGTTCTCTTTAGTATATTGTATAGCATCAATTGTAGTATCATAGTTTAAATTGAAGTGTTGCATTCATTTTATTGTGGTAATACTATTGTAATCTTGATGCAGTCTGCCCAGCTATGGCTGGTTAACAACACAGAGCTGGTAATAAACGGACATGATGTCAGACTGCTTTTTGATGATAATAAGCAATATTATCCAAACCACAGGATTATTTGTTTGGCTCTGTGTTATAATACTGCAAATTTCAGTAGATGTGAGTGGGCAAAGAAAAAAGTTACCTTGGGAACAGCACAAAGTTTTTACAATGATTGGGTACAGAAGGATTGATAAAAGAAGAAAGTTTGTCATTAATGTTCATGAAGTGATTGTTGAATATTTCACATAAATTTTTTGCTCAGAGGAAACACCATCTTCATTCTCAATGCATGTTATTGATTGAGTTTTTTTCATTTTTACCAACAGTCTCACTGATGGCTTTTAATGTGGCTTTTGCTTTGCTACTTGAATTGAGTATAAACTGCCAGTTGCACATTTTCTTGGCTTCACAGCAGATGTGTTCAGTTTGAAATAGTTATTGAATAGCTTGCTGTCTGTAGTTTTACTGTAAGCATATTGCAGTCTCTTATTTCTACAAAAGGTGTGTATTCCTGATGTCAGCAATTTATTACTAGGCATTTTGCATATATTTGGCTAAGATCTAAGTTTGATTGGAAATGCTACATCTTCATGTTTCTACAGAATACTCAAATTCTTGTACCTTACAGTCAACATCACAATCACAATGTACACCCTTCCATCCAGCTTCATGGAGCACATGTGTGAAAGTGAATACTCTATATTATTTTTGATGTAATGCTTCATACTTTCCTGGCAATCTGTCGACACCTTGAGGGGTCAGTTAAACTGCCAGATATTAGCATTGTTCTAGCATGATATTTCAACAGTGTGATTTGGTGAAGATGAAGACAGTGACACACTTTTGCAGCAACTTCTCCCTTTGTGTGCTGCATTCCTGTCCTCCTGCTGTTCTTTTGGCTCTTCCTTGAAGAATATGTCTGTGATAGTTTTGGGAATGTGTTCTGAAGTTTTAGTATCTTGACATCAGAACAGTCCCTCAACTGTTTTTCTTTCTTTCTTCATTCGCCATGCCCTACCCTTCTTCTGCTTCAACATTTGAGATTCCTCATTGTTTCTTCTACCTCCCTGTGTGCTCCTGAAGGCTGACCTACATGTCTGAAATGTAACAGGTGACTGGGTAGTGCATAATTCCCAGCCCCATGTTGACAGGTGGGGTTTGCACATACTTCCTCGTACAGGCCAGGCCCAGGGAGGAGTGCCTGCCCGAGCTGTTACCTTCCCAAATTGCCAATTCATCACTCTATCAGGAGTTTGGGAGGTGTGACCTGGGGTGTGAACAATCACCTAAGGAAGGTGATCCCCCTCAGAGGGACCCCAGTTGGAAGGAGCACGCCATTGCAGATGCTGGCAATCATTGGAGATTTCCTCAAAATGAGCCAATCATCATTTCAGTCTATGTCTACTACACACAAATGGAATGAGCCTAAAGATTCAATGACTTTCTAGCTGCACCTTGATCCCTCATGGTATCACATACTGAAGAAGATCAGTCCTTTGCTACTGTTAATGTGTTTATTTATTTATTTTTTTTTTTTTATTCCAATTTTGGCCGTCTAGGGACCGCGTTAAACAGCTATTTCTCAATGTACATTTCTCCTATTGCGCTCCTCCTCTTTTCTCTTCTGCCAATATGTCTTCATCCTCTCTCTGTGCTGCTCCCTTCGGTCTTCTGTCCACACTGTTCCTCCAGTTCTTTTCTTCTTCACTTCAAATCCTTCAAAATGTTGAATTTTGTCTCTCATTAAGTCTCTGTTGGTTATATCATCTTCTCCTATACCCATCTCCTCTAAGTCTGCTTTGACTTCTTTGAACCAGGTAATTTGGGTTCTGGGGTTCTTGTCAAAAAACATGAATATTTTCTTTGTCAGCCTTTCATCATTCATTCTTTTCAAATGGGCGTAAAAGTTTACTCTTCTCTTCCTCATAGTATCTCCCACTTTCTCAATTTTGTCATATACTTCTCTATTACTTCTAAGCTTCCAAGTCCCATTCTCAAACCTCGGCCCAAGTACTCTTCTAATGATTTTTCGCTCCTTTTTTGCTATAGCTTCCATTTCCTTGTTAGTGTTCATTGCTAAACATTCAGATGCATACAGACACTCTGGCTTAATCACAGTGTTGTAGTGCCTTATTTTTGCGTTAATTGATACTGACTTCTTGTACACATTCTTTGTTAGCTGGGATGCCATTTCCATTTTTCTTGTTCTTGTTTTATTTCCTTCTTTATCTGAAGCATTGGGCTGGATGATTTCCCCTAAATATTTGAAATTAGAAACCTCCTTTATCTGGCCATACTTTGTAATCATATTGTTTGGTGCCTCTTTTACATTGGTTAGGTACTCTGTCTTTTCAAAGGAGATTTTCAGTCCTGCTTTTTCTGCTGTTTCATTCAGAATATTGATCTGTTTGACTGCTTCTTCCAAACTTCCTGCCAGAATCGCTAAGTCATCAGCAAAAGCGAGGCAATCTACTTCTAATCCATCCTTTATTCTTCCTAATCTGATTTTTTGTATTCCTTCTTCAGTCGTTTTCTTCCTCCACTCTCTAATAACTTTTTCTAACACACAGTTGAATAGGGTAGGTGACAACCCATCTCCTTGTCTTAATCCTGTTCTGATTTTGAATGGTCTGGATACCTCACCACGGAACTTTACTTTTGCATAGGTATCCGTAAGTGTTTCTTTGACGATTGCGACTGTTTTCTTGCCTGCTCCAAACTCACTAAGGATGTTAACCAAGGTTGTTCTGTCAACAGAGTCGTATGCCTTCTTGAAGTCAACAAACATGATAAAGATGTCTTTTCCTCTTAATCGTCTATATTTAATAATTAACTTCAAGTTTAAATTTTGTGTTTATTATTCAAAAAAGTGTCGATGCAATTGCAGGCCCTGTGAAATCTTGCTCCGATTTATGTAATGGGACTTTGCTTTTGGAGTCCAATTGTGTTTTTCAGGCACAACAACTGCTTGCTGCTTCACTCCTCCACAGCTATCCTGTTCATGTTGAGGCTCATTGAATGCTGAATTCTTTGCATGGTGTTATTTACACTAGGCTGCTTGGAGGTCTGATGGAGGGAGAAATCCAAACTTATCTCTCTGTGCAGGGCATCACTGCAGTCCATCAGGTAATGAAAAAGGTTGATGCAACATTACTGTCTACACACACTCTTTTTCTCACATTTGATTGAGTAGTGCTTCCACCAAAAATCAAAGAAGATTATGAAGTGATCACAGTCTGACTGTACATTCCAAACCTGATGTGTTGTTACCAGTGTCAACATTACAACCAAACTCACATGTCCTGTTGAAACATGACCAAATGTGGTACCTGTGATAGTGATGCTCGCAAGGGCAATTGCCTGCCTCCTTCTCCCTGCTGTATCAATTGCAATGGCGACCAGGCATCTCATCCTGAGAATGTCCCATGTACCTTGATGAGCAGGCCATCCAGGAGATCTGGCCAAAGGAAAAAGTACCTTACCCTGTTGCTCACAAGTTGTTGGCTAGACCATATACACTGACAGTACCATTCTCGCTATGACTCACTCCATGGATGTCACGGCCGTGCAGTCTTGCAACTTCAAATTCAGCACTGCAGTTGTAAAATCACTGGGTATGGTGGTAGCATAACCATCTCCTTCTCCTCCAGCTGTGCAACAAACCGCCAAATCTTCACCTCCTGCAGTGAAACCACCTGCTACACAACTGACAGGCTGGAAAGGAAGAAAGGAATACTCTCCTGAAGGTTTTTTATGTCCCTGCAGGCAACAAACATCTGAGTCTTCATCTGCCAACCGCAAAGGCTCTAAGAAATCAATCAACATGACCAGTCTTCTCATTCCCTGACTCAGAGGTCCTCTTCAATGGTGCTACTACATGATACTCTCACCTGGCTGAACTACATTTCGCCAGTGTGCACTGCCCACTGTTTTGCTTCTGTAGAATCTGCAGGCCAACCCAATGAGAATTCCAGTGCCTCTGTACATCTCATGGAACAGGCTCCTCCAGCCTGTTCACCCTGTAACAGTGAGTCTTTGAAGGCTGGCACTCAGCAGTCACAGAGGTGACAACATTTCTTTTCTTTTTTTCTTTTTTTTCTAGTCCCCTTTGGCTGTTATGATCCTCCCCCAATGGAATGTTCACGCCAGTAGATCCAAGAAGGAGAAATTATGGCTGCTCTTGAAATCATAGCATCCACTCTTTCTCTGCATGCAAGAAACAAAAGTCATCCTCGAAACCACTCTGACCTCTCATATTTCCTTCCAGTCTACTTTGACCTTCCCGCCGAGGATGGCATTCCATCTCATCGGGGAGTCATGCTGCTCATCAGGGATGACGTTCATAGCCAAACCATATTACTGAATACTTGGCTGCCAACTGTTGCAGTCCACATTATCCTTCCTCACTACACATTTTCTCTTTGCAGCATATACATCCCTCCATTATTTGGTGTCACCAGGGCAAACTACCTCCATGTTACTGATCAACTCACTCACATCTGCTCAGTGTCTTTAATGCACACTGTCCCTTTTGTGGCTCTTCCTGAATCTGTCAGAGAGTGCCCTTTTGGCTGACCTCAATCAACTCAACCTCTCTATCTTAATAACAGAACACCTGCATTCCTCTCAGACTCCACACACACACCTATTCCCATTTGGACCTTTTGCTCTGCCGCATCCAGTTTGCCTGTCATCCCGAGTGGTCCATTCTCTCTAATGTGTACTCGAGCGTCCATCTGCCATGTGCTATCTGTTTGCTGACTCCTATCCCATCTACATGTAAACCCAAGTGGCAGCTTTCTAAGGCCGACTGGAGGCTTCAGTCCTCCCTGGAGACCTTCAACAAAGATTTCCCCAGTTGTGATGACCATGCAGAGTATGTCATGAATGTTGTCCTTACCATAATAGAGCATTCCATAACTCACACTTCATCTCTACTGTGCTGTGTACCAGACCCCAGGTGGACTAAGGCATGCTGCGACACCGCTGTGAAGACTTGCTCTCTGCAATGTTAACCTTCATGCTATGATGTTGAACTGTATTCATTGTAAACAGTTTCATGCACAGTGTCATTTCATTCTTTGCTATGGCAAAACAGCTATCTAGATTTCATTTACTAGTTATTTTAACAGTTCCACTTCCTCTTCCATCGTGTGGGGGGCAATTCTCATCATCTGTGTGGGACTAAGATCCATTCCCTGATTTCCAGTATGACAGTAGCATGTGGTGTCATTGTGGACCCTATAGCTATATCCAACACCTTGGGTTGCTATTCTGTGAAGATTTTGAGCTCCACCCACTATCACCCAAACTTCCTCCCTTGGAAATGTGTTGGGGAGGCTCAGGTGATACGCTTCTCCTCTTGTGATTGTTACAATGCTGCCTCTACCAAGAGGGAACTAGATAACGCTCTCACTTCATCCCAATCTTCCACCCCATGGCCAGATGATGTTCACATTCAGATGTTGCAGCACCTTTCTCTCATGGGCAAGCACTTTGTCCTTCATAAATACAGTCACATTTGGGCAGATGGCACCTTTCCCAGATGCTGATGTGAAGTCACTATCATACCCATATCTAAGCCCAGTAAGGTCAAACACCTTGCTTCTAGCTACTGCCC
This sequence comes from Schistocerca serialis cubense, assembly GCF_023864345.2. Lineage (NCBI taxonomy): Eukaryota > Metazoa > Arthropoda > Insecta > Orthoptera > Acrididae > Schistocerca > Schistocerca serialis. Next base: position 921,618,610 of record NC_064640.1, on the reverse strand, counting down.
CATTTCTCTCATCAGCTATGTTTTCAAGGTGATCGAATGTATGATTTATGGCTGGTTGGTATAGTGGCTCAAACCTCACAATCTACTAACCACTGCACAATGTGGATTTCGAGCACACCATTCTGCTGTTGACCAGTTCATCACTCTGTCAACCCATGTCATTCCGTTTTCTGACAAAATACCCAATGGTGGCTGTGTTCTTTGATTGGGAGAAAGCCTATGACACTTGCTGGAGGACTGGTATCCTTCTGCACTCTATACATGTGGGGCTTTCAATGCTGCCTGACCTGTTTCATTTGGAAATTTTTAAAAACCAAGTATTCAAGGTATGTGGGGGTTTGATCTTGTCAGACACCTTCATCCAGGAGAATGGCGTGCCTCAAGGCTCCATCCTGTGCATCGTACTCTTTGCTATAGCCATTAATCCTATAATGGTCTGTCTCCTGCCAGGCATCAAAAGCTCCTTTTTTTGTCGATGACTTTGCGATTTATTGCAGATCTCCGCTGGCTTGTATTCTGGAACATCTTCTACAGTGATGGCTTCATCGTCTTCACTCATGGGGTATCGACAATGGCTTTCGATTTTTCACTTGCAAGACAGTTTGTATGAATTTCTGGCTACGCAATTGGTTTCTTCCACTGTCTTTACATCTTGGGCTTGTTGCTTTTACATTCGCTGAAACTATGAAATTCCTGGAGCTCATGCTTCATAGAAAACTTTCTTGGTCCTCCCATGTGTCTTACCTGGCTGCATGCTTTACCCAGTCTCCTAATGTCTTATATGCTCTAAGCACTACTTTCTGGTGAGCAGATCGGACCACCCTCCTCTGTTTGTACCAATCCCTTGTCCATTTGAAATTAGACTATGTGTGTTTCATTTATTCATGTGCATGTCCATCCATTTTACACCACCTTAATATAATCCACCATCATGGAATCCGTTTGGCCACTGGTGCCTGTTACACTAGCCCAGTTGAGAGTCCCTATGCAGAAGCTGCCAGACAACTGCTGCTATATGGGTGTGATGTTCTCCTCAGTAGATACGCTTGACATTTGTCTGCCATGCCTAGCCACCCATCCTGCACCTCCTTTTTCGATGCTGCCTTGGCTGACAGTATGGGATGCATCCCTCTTCTCTGCTGTCTCCCAGGTTCGCTTTCCACTCCTATTCCAGCAGCTTAATTTCACATTCCCTGCCAATTTTCCAGTGGGTGTGAACCCTTCACCACCTTGGCATCACGCAGTGGCCTGTGTTCATCTTGGACTTCACACTCGACCTTCACACTCAATATAGTGACAGCACCTTTGTGTACAGTAATGGTCCTAAGACTGACTGTGGTGTCCAGTGTGCCTTTGTCATTGTCACTGACCATTTTTGGTATTAGCTTACACAACACCACCCAATATTTACAGCAGAGCTCTTTACCCTCTATCAGGCTACCTAATACATCCAGCGACACAGCCTTTTTTATTGTGTCATATGCTCTAATTCTCTTGGTGCCCTTCTGAACCTCTGTGTGCTGTACACAGTCCATCCTTTAGCGCAATGGGCCCAAGAAAGCTTCCATTTGCTCTGTGTTGAGGGAGACACTGTGATGTTTATTTAAAATGGTGGTCACGTCAGTCTGATGGGAAATGAGGCTGCTGACGCTGCTCACGAGGCTGCAGTCTTCTTACCTGTCTGCTAGCTCTTCCATCCCTTTGGATGATCTCTATGTTGCCATCTGTCGGCAGGTGGTGTCACTTTGGCACCACCACTGGTGCACTCTTCATGGGAACAAGCTCCGGGGAATTAAACCCCTCCCAGTGGCTTAACCAATCTTATCTCAGCCCCCCTTGCCATGAGGAAATCATTTTAGCTAGGTTGCATATTCGGCAGTATCGTTTTAGTTATTGCCATTTGTTAAGTGGTGATCCCCCACCATTTTGTGCTCATTGTCATCAATTTTTGCTGGTTCACCATTTCCTGACCGAATGTCCTCGTTTTAACAACTTAGCCGGCCGTGGTGGCTGAGCGGTTACAGGTGCTTCAGTCCAGCACTGCGCGACTTCTACGGTCACAGCTTCGAATCCTACCTTGGGCAGGATGTGTGTGATGCCCTTAGATTAGTTAGGTTTAACTAGTTCTAAGTTCTAGGGGACTGGTGACCTCAGATGTTAAGTCCCATAGTGCTCAAATCCATTTGAACCATCACCACCCCATACCCCCCAGGAAGGAATTAGTGTACCCCAACTGTCTGCGACTAGTATAATCCATGGAATAGTGCGAAAGTGTTCAGATGTCTGCGAGCCATGTAAATGAGGCGGGATGTTGGGACCAGCCCAGTATTCACCTAGGGGGATGTGGGAAACCGCCTAAAAACCACATCCAGGCTGGCCGGCACACCAGCCCTCGTCGTTAATTCACCGGGTTCAATCTGGGGCCGGCGAGCCTACCCAAGTCCAGGAAGCAGCACATTGACATGCTTGGTTAACCTGGCAGGTATTTTTTTTTTTTTAACCATTTGTGTTCTCATATATTTTTGCTGTCTGATTTGTTGGCTGTTTTAGTGAAGGACACATGGATTTTTGACCATGTTTTACTTTTTATCATTCGTAGCAACATGGCAAAGGACATTTAATCTTTGGTTCAGGACCTCCACTGTCTCTACACCATATTTTGAGGACCTTGTGTTTAGCTCACTTTCCATCAGTCATTTGGGCTTAATGTACAGGGTGTTACAAAAAGGTACAGCCAGACTTTCAGGAAACATTCCTCACACACAAATAAAGAAAAGATGTCATGTGGACATGTGTCTGGAAACACTAAATTTCCATGTTAGAGCTCATTTTAGTTTCGTCAGTATGTACAGTACTTCCTCGATTCACCACCATGATTTCATACAGGATACTCTACCTGTTCTGCTAGAACATGTGCCTTTACAAGTACGACACAACATGTGGTTCATGCACGATGGAGCTCCTGCACATTTCAGTCAAAGTGTTTGTACGCTTCTCAACAACAGATTCGGTGACCGATGCATTGGTAGAGGCGGACCAATTCCATGGCCTCCAAGCTCTCCTGATCTCAACCATCTTGACTTTCATTTATGGGGACATTTGAAAGCTCTTGTCTATGCAACCCCGGTACCAAATGTAGAGACTCTTCGTGCTCGTATTGTGGACAGCTGTGATTCAATACGCCATTCTCCAGGGCTGCATCAGCGCATCAGGGATTCCATGCGATGGAGGGTGGATGCATGTATCCTCACTAACGGAGGACATTTTGAACATTTCCTGTAACAAAGTGTTTGAAGTCATGCTGGTACGTTCTGTTGCTGTGTGTTTTCATTCCATGATTAATGTGATTTGAAGAGAAGTAATAAAATGAGCTCTAACATGGAAAGTAAGCATTTCCGGACACATGTCCACATAACATATTTTCTTTCTTTGTGTTTGGGGAATGTTTCCTGAAAGTTTGGCCGTACCTTTTTATAACACCCTGTATAGTCTCTTTATGTTCTTTTACTTCTTGATATTCTAAGGTTATGACATGGGAACTTATGACCTTAGTTGTTTTTATGTCCTAAAACAAATAACACACACACAAAAAACACTTGACTGCCAGATGAAGGATTCCATCAATATTCTAACTCCTCCAGCCACAGGCTGTGCCATAGTGATCCCATCACACATATTTTATAAGCTTCCCAAAATCTATAAACCCCACAATCCTGGATGTCCCAGTGTAGACAGATACTATGCTCCCATTGGAAGATCTCTGCTCTTGTTGACCAGCACCTCCAACCAGTTGCCTGTAGCTTAGCTTCTCATATCAAACATACAACTCCACTTAGCAATTCTCAGCCATCCCTACCCCATTAACACCTGGATCCTTGTTTGTCACAGTTGATGACACCTGCCTACACACCAACATTCCTCAGGCCAATGGCCATCATGCCATCCAACTCTACCATTCTCAACATCCTTCTGACATCAACCCACTACTTCATTCCTTCTAAACCTTACCGATTACATCCTCACCCACAAATACTTCTCCTTTGAGAGGAAGATACACTGCCAGGAATAATATCAAAACACCAAACAATAATTAATGTAGACTATTGAAATTTCAGTAATACATTTGTGTAGGTAACATATTTAAATGATTGACATTGCAAGATCACAGGTAAATGTAAGTGCGAGACAAGCCATTGCAAATATGAAACGCTGGTACATTAATAGCCAGTTTAACTGACACAGTTCTGAATGCATCCATTCACACATGATGCACTGTGTTGTACAGCTTCTTGACGACAGTTTGTGGGATGGAGCTTCATGGTCTTGCCCTTGACCAATGAACACAGGGATGTTTAGTGCTCCTTGTGGATGACACTGGAGATGTCATCCAATGATGTCCCATATGTGACTGATTGAATGCTGATCTCATGATTGGGTAGGCCAATGTAACATTTCATCACTCTGTAGAGCATGTGGGGTTACAACAGTAGTACATAGGTGAACTTTATCCTGTTCAAAAATACTCCCTGTAATGCTTTTCAAGAATGGAAGCACAACAGGTTGAATCACCAGATTGACATACTAATTTACAGTCAGGATGCGTGGACTAATCATGTGATTGCTTCTGGTGTCATACAGAACCGTACCCCAGACCATAACTCCAGATGTAGGTCCTGTGTGTCTAGCACAGGCTCGTCCAAACTGTGCCCCTGGGGCGCTAGCACCCGCGATCGCCTGCGGCCAGCGCCCCGAGCGAATTCGTGTGTTGTCATAGTGGCCGAGCCGTGTCGCCTAGCAGGCCGTGCGGACCGCCCGCCGAGCCTCGGCATGCCGGTATGCAAATATTGCAATAGATAAAAATTTATTTTGCGACCACACATCGCTGTCCTTTTCAGCAGACCTGGGGGAAAACGTATGTAAAACCAATCTTTTTTGTTAGTTTTTTTATTTGAGTTTCAATGAACGAAACAATTAAATGTTAAAGTGTTTTAAAAACAGGATTGTACAAAAGTAATTGTATGTTCTTTTTTGGCATGGTACGAGCAGGAAACAGGTGGGCAAAGTTTGTGCGCAAATTACAAATGATCGCTGAGAATTGGGAAAGCAGGGAAACCCTTTGCTGCTGGGAATCTCATCAAGGGTTGCCTGGTCGACTCGGCGGCTTGTATTTGTCCACCAGACCTCACGGAAAAAATTGAAAAAATAGCTCTTTCTCCTCAAACTGTGGCTCACACAGTTGAAGATATGGTCTCAGATATGGAGCAGCAATTAATGGAGAGAGCGGCAAACTTCATTTCACTTTCTGTCGCTCTTGAAGAGTCCGCGGACGTTGCGGACATATCTCAGCTCGTCATATTCATTCGAGGTGTTGACGGCACTCTGCGTGTCACCGAAGAATTTCTCGATCTTATACCATTAAAAGACACAACCATGGGTTTGAATATTTTTCTAGCCGTGGAAAACGTGATGCAGCCCCTGTGCTACGAGGGATATGCACTGGATTTCTGAGTTACGTGAGGTCAAAAATGGCTGAAGTTGGCTGTTCCTTATTTGCGACAGTCCATTGTCTGATTCACCAGGACACACTTTGTGGAAAGATTGTCAACATTAAAAATGTTATGGACGCAGTTCTTCAAACGGTTAATTATCTTCACTCGCATGGAATCACGCATCGCCAATTTAACAAATTTCTGGCTGATATCGAAGCGGAATACTCAGACATCCCTTACCACACCGAAGTAAGATGGCTGAGCAGAGGAGAGGTGCTTCATCAGTTTTTCTGCTTGAGGGGCGAAATAAATACCTTTTTGGAAATGAAAGGACATCCAGAAGAATTACTTTGTGATCCTAAAAGGGTGGTGAATTTGGCTTTTTTTGAGTGACCTTACTGGTCATTTAAATACTTTGAACATTACACTCCAACTCGAAAATCACTATGTCGTTGATTTAGTGCAGACGATTCAAGCATTTAAAGAAAAACTTATTTTGTGGGAAAAACAATTGTGCGAGAAGAATTGTGGACACTTTCCTGCATTAGACAGCATTAAAGAAGATGCGGATTTTTCAGATTATGTTGCAATCATTTGCAAATTACAAAAACGGTTTGAAAACAGATGTTTGGAGACAAATGAGCTTCAATCGGCCTTAGGTATATTTGTTCGCCCATTTTCCCTTCAGCATAGGACGTCTCACAAGTGCTTCAACTAGAACTGAATGACCTGCAGTGCGATATCGGCCTGAAGGACCGCTTTCTCATGTGTAAAACTTTGAATGACTTTTACAGCTGTCTTCCACAAGAGAAATATCCTCTTTTGCACAAGCACGCGGCCTAAGTTCTCTCAATGTTGAGTGCTTTTTCTCTCTTTTAAAGCTTGCTAAAACTAAGAACCGTTCATTACTTGGCAATGAAAATTTGACTAATTCTTTGAAGTTATCAGTCTCACGGAATATTGTACCAAACATTGACAAAACCGTTTCCTCGAAAAAGAAAAAAGTGTAAAATGTTAATTGTCTTCTTTAAAAATGTTGACTGTAAGAATTAAAGAGCTTCATAACCTTAATTTTATTTTTTAATAAGTTTTCAAACTTGGTCAGTTAAAATTATTATGTACAAAACAGCAAACTAAGCACCCGATTTCTAAACTCTGAGAAGGAATACAAAAAGCTGTAGCATGAAGTACAACAGAAAATATTTACTTGTAACTATTAACAGCAAGAATGAGACTCTATATCCCTTACATAATATTATTTCAAAAATAGAATATTTATGACTAGTTCATTTAAGAAACTGATATATTTTTCAGAAGACACCTATGGTACATATGACGAGTGTGCATGTGCAGTACTAATAGAATCAACCTGTGTGTCAGAAAACTACTAAGTTATTCTTCGATTCTTGTTTTGGATATTCTTTTCTCTAGCTTTGCGTAGTAATTCTGCCACACGTACACTAGTTGTTACCTAAACAGCAAATGGTTTGCTTGTTTTACCGCTCATGGACCTCTTTTACAGAGGTGCGCTTCCTCTGTCCTTTTGTTTGCGTTGGATCTGACTGTGGAACAGTCCAGCACAGAGCAGTGCTGTGCGGTCTCACTCGCTCCGCAGCTCTCTCTCTCGCCCCTATGCTGCCGGGTGCAATTCTTGGATGAGCCTGGTCTAGCACTTGAACAGGTTGACTGCAGGCCCTCAACAGGCTTCCTTATAACAACACACAGCCATCACTGGCACTCAGGTAGACCCAGCTTTCATCTCAAAACACAACAGATTCCAATGAGCCACTTGACACCACTGAAGCTACAAATGACAGACGTTTTGGGGTCACTGGAAGGCACACTACAGGGCATCTGGTTCAGAGCTGTCCTTGAAGCAACCAATTTGCAACAATTCGTTGTGTCACTGTGGTGCTAACTGCTGCTCAAATTGCTGCTGCAGATGCAGCACAATTCACCAGAGCCACACACCGAATATGATGGTCTTCCCTCTCAGTAGAGACATGTGACCATCCAGAACCCTCATCTTCTTGTGACTGTACTTTCTTGTGACCACTGCTGCCAGTGATCATGTACAGTGGTTACATCTCTGCCAAGTCTTACGGCAATATCACAGAAGGAACATCCAGTTTCTCATAGCTCCATTACATGAACTCGCTCAAACTCAGTGAGGTGCTGATAATGGCACTTTGTTGCCTTAAAGGTGTACTTGACTAACATCAACTCATTATGTTTAGTCCTAAAGGTCACCAATGCTATGGTCATTACAGCGTGTGTTTAATGAAACCTGATTTGAATCCTCATAGTGGCACTACTAGCGGCCCTCTTATGCGACAGTGACAGCAATATGCAGTTAACAGTGTGCATTATATAACTTGCTATACAATCACCAAAACGAATTATACTGTCCAGTAAGATAACACTTTGAGTTTACATATGTGATACATAGGTGTCATGCAGATGATGTCAAAGCACAGATTTTCACATGAGGTATTAGGTCTTTGATATTTAGCCTGGGACTTTCACTCTCAATGATATAGTATGTTTCTGAGTGCTAGCATGTCACAGAACTTTCTGATACATAGATGTTGTTCATTCGGTAGTGCACCCATGAGTCTAACACAACTCAATATAGAGATGTTACCTGGTTGCTCACCATTCACAGACTTTCCCTTTAATTGACACAGAGATGTCAGTAACATACTAGTTGAACACAGACCGTAGATTTTAGGGGAGGGGTGGCTTTTTAAAGACAGCACAAGAACATTATGTGATTTATGAAATTACTTAATGTTTTTAAATTTTGCTAGGTTAGATTTCATTATTTTGCGTGGACTCAAGGACTTTACCATTATCCGGTTTATGAAAAAAGTTTCAGGTTAATAAATGATAAAAGCATGTGGAACATCATTATGTTTTCGTAGTCTGAAATCCCCTATCTACAAGTAGGGCATCTATCAAGAAATCCATATTTTATGAACCTCTGTTATCCAAAATCTTAATTAGTGACTGAATTAATTAGTGACAGCTGTTGTCTGATTCAGAAAAAAATAAAGCAAAAAAAATTATATCATCAAAGTTCAAAATCTCACCGATATTAAAGCAAAACAGACACTGAAATTATGAGTGTCCAAACTTCTAATGTTAATTATTCTTTACGTTAATTAATGTCAGATAATTCAAAATATGCTCTTGAAAAATTGGGAATGTATGTTTTTGAATGAGTAGTAATAATACTTCCTATCCTGCCCATTAGCTCAAAATCCCTTAAGTGATGTCGTAGGAACATTAATTAGCTATAACTTTTAATTTCTGAGCCATCTAGTGATACTACATAATTTTAATCAGGGAGATAAATACAAACAACGAACAATTACGTGTGTGTCAGCATTAGAAACAGAATGAAAAAGTGAAAGAATTTTAGTTATTCATGTGAGCAGAAAACACAACTAATGGAATATTTTACAGCTTGGTACATCTCTTCACCCACCAACTGAATTAAACAGACAGTTATTGACAATTAGCTTACTGGATAATTCAGTGGCCTGTAAGAGTCTATTACATGTATCAATATACATAAAAAAGAAGCACTGTTATCATAATGCTTTAAACTGATCTTCAAATCAGGTATCCTAAATAGATGTTACCTAACAGCCATCCGTGGCTGTCTTATGACATAAAATTTCATAAAATTTCTAAACATACAAGTGCATAGCATTATATGTACATAAGTATAATATTTCAAAACACATTTATATCAGAGAACGTCATGGGCCATAACTTAGTCTTCATATTTCACAAATTTTTCACTCTGTTGACACAGTTCATTACTCATTATTGGCACCATCTTCACAAAAACCACTGTCATAGTCTGCTGTAGGCTCTTTCTGTGATTTCTGCTTCAAATTTTCACTCATGTCCATTGTATTGTTTTGTATTGTATTGATCCAAAGTGGTTTCAGCATTTACAAACAAAAAGGCAACAAATTTTCTAAATTAGTGCACTAGTGATTCCTGTCTCTAAATTTCTAGTACAAATGATTACTCATTAATTGGAAATTTACTCATTATAAATGTACATGACTATCAGTATAATGTTACACAGAAAATTTACAACAAAGCATGTCTATAAATCAAATGAGAATGGAAGCTGCTTTATTTACTCAATTGGTCTCCTCTGACTATGGCCAATTAACCCTCTTGAAATGAAGTTCACTGCATGTTTAATTCCTGTTAGAAAATAATAACATCAAGTAGGAGGTAAACAGTACAGTATCAGAGAAATGAACTTTGCAGCAATTTATATTAAACAACTCATTAAAAAAATTAGTACTTCATGTAGGTTCATTAAATAATTTTCAGTATTTTATCATTTTCTTTTTTTTTATTATAAAAGCATCATTCTGTTTCTGAATACAGTGCAGTAATGTCCAACAGCTTAACAACAAGCTACGTCATTTTACTTAGGCATGTCATCACAACAAAAGAATATTCTCTTGTATATCATTTCGCTTTCCAATTTATCAATGCTCATTATACTGCTTATTTATTCCCTTATAAACATGTTGACTGAAGATGTACTTTTGCAAAAGAAGCTATTACGAAGACGTGGTCCCTAATCATTGCTGTTTCATATATACTTCATAGAACTTCATTCACTTTGTCACTTCACATTCACTTAATATTTCATTGATTCATTATTATATATTTCTCCATTACATAATACATTGCTGCTTCATATATTCATTCTGCTTCACTTTGTGTACAAAAAAATGACTCTACGGCATAATTCTCAACAGCAGCCACCCACATTAAAGACAAGACATTTCCCTCTATTACACAGCAGAGCAAAACTTATTCAAATGATCTCACTAAAATTTAATCTCCACAACATTTATTTTTAATACAATATTGTTTATCTTGGCCGGAAAGACTTATAATATGGCACACACGTACTGAGAAGATGAACTTTCATACATGCAACTAAAGATAATAACATTTTACATTAGACCAATGACTTTCTGAATTTCATATATTTAGGGGAAGTTGGGTTAACTGATTCTCAAAGCTAATTGGACCATCACAATTATAAACAATTCAAGAGTAAAAATTATTATTTTTTTCGTACCATAAACATGTTCCTTTAGATGGGCTGTACTGTGTGAGCTAATATGGGTGCTGTCTGTTAGCTACAGAGATTTGTCCGCAGCTCGTGGTCGTGTGGTAGCGTTCTCGCTTCCCACGCCCAGGTTCCTGGGTTCGATTCCCGGCGGGGTCGGAGATTTTCTCTGCCTCGTGATGACTGGGTGTTGTGTGCTGTCCTTAGGTTAGTTAGGTTTAAGTAGTTCTAAGTTCTAGGGGACTGATGACCATAGATGTTACGTCCCATAGTGCTCAGAGCCATTTGAACCATTTTTTTTGTTAGCTACATTTGCAGATATAGATAAAAAACTGAAATCCGCTGGTAAGAGTAATTTATTTTTGCATTCAACAATTTCTCCTACAGTTTTACTTGTTTGAGTTAGATTCAGTGTTTATTGCTTTATGATACTCCATGAAATATGTGCATGGAGTCGTTTTCCCTTCATGTTGAAAATTGTTGATAAAGTGAAAGTGGGGTTAACTGTACCAGTAAAATTTGGGGTTAAGTGGATTGGTTCAGTCAACCCCAGACAGTTGATAATGAATGAAAATGCCTTTTATACAAACATCTAATAGATTACATAAATGTAAGCTTTGCACTTTGAAGGAAAAACCATTTTTCATGCAGTTTCACTTGCTTCCTGTCAGAAAATGCCTGGAAATTCAACTTTATGTTGACCTGCTCTGATTTCATGAGTAATTTCAAAGAAACACATTATAGTGCCCAAGAATTACCATATATAACACAACAGCCCTTGTTGGTGTAGCATTTCCTTTGGTATTTACTGCCTCTGATATTTGGAAAGGCTTTAGTATTAGTAGTATCAAACCTACCAATTCACGCATATTTAATGCCTAATATTTTTATTGTTGTATGTGCTGGACAGACCTCTCCCAATTTAGCAACAAATAACAAAGATTTATTGGGAGAGCATGAAAGTACATCTGCAGATGGCAATGTTGAGAATCTTGGACACCAGCCAGAAGATAAGTAAACAGAAATTACTAAGACTGGTGTGAGGAACACAACGAGATATAGATGGAATGGACAGAGGCAGCACCAAAAGGCAGAATAGCAAAGCTATTGCCAAAAAAGCATAAATTAAATTAAGTATGCCAAATACTGGCAGAAAGCAGCAGTAGCTCTGAAGATCATGATCATGTCCAGTACGTTGATTCCTCTGATGCTAACTCGTACACAAGTGCTTTTGAAAATGATGAAACAGTGCACAAAGGTGACTTCATTGTAGTTAAGGTACAAGATAAAACTGTCACAAGTAGTCACAATTATTTTCTGGAGTGATTAAAATGTATGTTGATGACTATGAAGTAAAATTATATAAGACAGTAGTTTATACTACAAAATTTGCAGCAACAGCCGAAGGAGATACCTTTTTTTGCTTTAACTGAAATAATTGCCAAACTATCCAATGCACTAGGTCTCACTATGAAGGCATGATTTGATTCCAGAGTACATCACTAAATTCAGTGTGCAGTACTTTTATTATTTCTATCATTTTTTCTTTAATATACTCATAAATGTCTTTGTTACTAAAATTGTTGCAATTTTTTTCGTATTTATAGTCATGTAATTCATTGATTTAATTGAGAAGTCCAATTAACCTTGCAATATGGTCCAGGTTCCAACTGTTGCCTGCTACATACCTGCAGAGCAGCAAGTTATGTATTTAGCTTTTTCTGTGCTTTCTTATGAGTCCTGGGGTGTAAAGGATGTTTAAATGCTTTGGTGCAGATGCAGGAGAAGCTGGCCACAGTTTGCGAACAGCTGAAGGTACTTTTGACTACAGTCAGCAATCCTGAGTCTGCTGACTTGAGGTGTAGCAGTGGTGGAGCATCTGGCATATCGCATGAGAAACCTCAGGTGTCATTTGTTAGACCCACAGGCTCTGCTACTGAGGCAGCCTCCAGATGGCCCAGCAAGGGGTGTCCGCCTTGACTGCAGTGAGAATTGTGGGTGATAATGCTTTCACATCAGTCTGTCAGCAGGGTCTGAACAGGCAAATGGGGGTTGGGATTTGCTGCCTATTGGGATCTCCACAGTTAAGTATGTTATAGTGCCTCATAGAGAAATAGCATTTATGGCCTGTAAGAAAGCCAATGTGTACTCAATGTATCTGCCAGAAGGCCACATTCAAAAAAGGGGAGGAGGCCTTGCATGCAGCTATCAAGCATGCAGGCTGCAGTCATCTGTGAGTTCTGGCTGCTTTTGGCACCAATGATGCCTGTTGCATGGGTTCTGAGCCTATCCTCAGTTCATGGTGGTGGCTCTTGAAAGTGGACAAGCCTGCTGGACTCGCCTGTGGGGTGCAATCACAGCTGGCAATTTGTAGCATTGTTTATAGAGGTGATTGGGTTCCTTTGGTTTGAAGACCAGTGGATTGTCTCAAACAAAGTCTATGTTGGCTCTGTGATGATTTTGGCTGCTGATTTCTGTGAAACAGAATATTCATCACAATTCAAAACTACAGGCTACATAGCGGCTTCTCACGAAGAGCCTAACGAAACTGCCATTACTACATGTAGCCTCTCCTGGCAGCCCAGTAGCTTGTATCCGATGCACTACTGCCCATTTACTATATGCCCCACACCTTCACACTGACGATGAAACAATGAATTGGCATCGGGATTCAAAAATACAGGATACATGGCGGCTTATGACCAAGAGACTGATGACACTGCAGTAACTGTACGTAGCCTCTCCTGGCAGCCCAGTAGCTTGTATCCGATGCACTACTGCCCATTCACTTAATCCCCCACACCATCACACTGACGATGCGAGATAGTATTTGCATCACAATTCAAAACTACAGGCTACATGGCGGCTTCTCTCCAAGAGTCAAACGTTACTAACAGTCACTTCACGTTACCTCTCCTGGAAGCCCAGTAGCTTGTATTCGATGCACTACTTCCCATTTTCTATATCCCCCACACCTTCACACTGACGATGCGACAAAGAATTGGCATCGCAATTCAAAATACAGGATACATCGCAGTTTCTCACCAAGAGACTGACGATACTGAAGACCTGTACGTAGCCTCTGCTGGCAGCCCAGTAGCTTGTATCAGATGCACTACTGCCCATTTACTTTATCCCCCACACCATTAGACTGACAATGCGACACAGAATTTGCATCGCAATTCAAAATTACAGGCTACATGGAGGCTTCTCACCAAGAGACAAACGATAGTAAAAGTCATTGCACCTAACCTACCCTGGCAGCCCAGTAGCTTGTATTCGATGCACTACTGCCCATTTACTATATTCCCCACACCGCCACACTGACGATGCGACAAAGAATTGGCATCGCGGATCAAAAATACAGGATACATGGCGGCTTCTCACCAAGAGACAAACGATAGTAAAAGTCACTGCACGTAACATCTCCTGGCTGCCTAGTAGCTTGTATCCGATGCACTACTTCCCATTTACTTTATCCCCCACACCATTAGACTGACAATGCGACACAAAATTTGCATCGCAATTCAAAACTACAAGCTACATGGCGGCTTATCGCCAAGAGTCAAACGATAGTAAGAGTCACTGCACGTAACCTCTCCTGGCAGCCCAGTAGCTTATATTCGATGCACTACTGCCCATTTCCTATCTCCGTCACACCTCCACACTGACGATGCATCAAAGAATATGCATAGTGATTCAAAACTACAGGCTACATAGCGGCTTCTCTCCAAGAGCCTTACGAAACATCCATCACTACACGCAGCCTCTCCTGGCAGCCCAGTAGCTTGTATCGGAAGCACTACTGCCCAAATACTAAGTCCCCCACACCTTCACACTTACGACGAGACAAAGAGTTGGCATCGCGGTTCAAAACTACAGGATACATCACGACTTCTGTCAAAGACTCAGGCGATACTGCAGTCACTTTACGTAGTCTCCCCTGGCGGCCCATTAGCTTGTATCCGAAGCAGTACTGCCCATTTACTATATCCCCCACACCTCCATACTGACAATGTGACATACAATATGTATAGCGATTCAATACTACAGGCCACATGGTGGCTTCTCACCAAGACACAAACGATAGTAAAAGACACTGCACATAATCTCTCCCGGCAGCCTAGTAGCTTGTATCTGATGCGCTACTGCCCATTTCCTTTATCCCCCACATCATCACACTGACGATGTGACAAAGAATTGGCATCACAATTCAAAAATACAGGATACATGGCGGGTTCTCACCAAGTGACTGACGATACTGCAGACACTGTACGTAGCCTCTCCTGGCAGCGCAATAGCTTGTATCCGATGCACTACTGCCCTTTTACTATATCCCCTACGCCTTCACACTGATGATGCAAAACAGAATATGCATCACAATTCAAAACTACAGGCTACATATCGGATTCTCACCACGAGCCCAACGAAATTGCCATCACTACACGTAGCCTCTCTTGGCAGCTGAGTAGCTTGTATCCGATGCACTACTGCCCATTTACTAATTCTCCCACACCTTCACACTGACGATGCGACACAGAATATGCATACCGATTCAAAACTACACGCTACATGGCGGCTTCTCACCAAGAGCCCATCGTAACCGCCATCACTACACGTAGCCTCTTCTGGCAGCCCTGTACCTTCTAAGCGTTGTACTACTGCCCATTTTTTTTATCCCAAACACCTTCACACTTACAATGTGAAACAGAATATGTGTCGCGATTTAAAACTACAGGCTACATGGTGGTTTCTCACCAAGAGCCTAACGAAACTGCCATCACTACACGTAGCCCCTACTGGCAGACCAGTAGCTTGTATCCGATGCACTACTGCCCATTTACAATATCCCCCACACCCTCTCACTGACGATGCGAAACAGAATATGCATCACGAATCAAAACCAATGGCTACATGGCGGTTTCTCACCAAGAGCCTAACAAAACTGCCATCTCTCCACATAGCCTCTCCTGCAAGCCCAGTAGCTTGAATCCGATGCACTACAGATCATTTACTATATCCCCCACACCTTCACTCTGACGATGCGACAAAGAATTGGCATCGCGATGCAAAAATACAGGATACATGGCGGTTTCTCACCATGAGACTGACGATACTGCAGACATTGTACGTAGACGCTGCAGGCAGCCCAGTAGCTTGTATCCGATATACTACTGCCCAATTGCTATATCCCCCACAACTTGACACTGACGATACAACACACAATTTTTGCATCGCGATTCAAAAGTACAGGCTAAATGGCGGTTTCTCACCAAGAGACAAACGATAGTAAAAGTTGCTGCACATATCCTATCCTTGCTGCACAGTAGCTTGTATTCGATGTACTATTGCCCATTTACTATATCCCACACACCTTCACAAGGACGATGCGAAAAAGAATATGCATCGCGATTCAAAACTACAGGCAACATGGCGGTTTCTCACTTAGAGCCTAACGAAACTGCCATCACTACACTGTAGCTTGTCTCCGATGCACTACTGCCCATTAACTATATCCCCTACACCTTCACACTGACGATGCGACAAGGCATTGGCATCGCAATTCAAAAATACAGGATACATGGCGGCTTCTCATCAAGAGACATACGATATTGCAGACACTGCACTTAGCCTCTCCTGGCAGCCCAGTGGATTACATCCTATGCACTACTGCCCGTTTACTATATCCACCACAACTTCACACTGACGATGCAACACAGAATTTGCATTGCGATTAAAAACTGTGGGCTACATGGCGGCTTCTCACCAAGAGCCTAACAAAACTGCCATCACTACCCGTAGCCCCTCCTTGCAGCCCAGTTGCTTGTATTAGATGCACTATTGCCCATTTACTATGTGCCACACACCATCACAAGGACGATGCGAAAAAGAATATGCATCGCGATTCAAAACTACAGGCTACATGGCGGCCTCTCACCAAGGGACTAACGAAACAGCCATCGCTACCCGTAGCCTCTTCTGGCAGCCCAGTAGCTTGTAACCGATGCAATACTGCCCATTTACTATACCTCCCACACCTTCACACTGACGATGCGAAAATAAATATGCATCGCAATTCAAAACTACAGGCAACATGGCGGTTTCTCACCAAGAGCTTAACTAAACTGCCATCACAACACGTAGCCTCTTCTGGAAGCCCAGTAGCTTGTATCCGATGCACTACTGCCCATTTACAAAATCCCCCACACCTTCACACCGACGATGCGACAACGATTTGGCATCGCGATTCACAAAAACAGGATCCATGGCAGCTTCTCACCAAGAGACTGACGATACTGCAGACACTGTACGTAGCCTCTCCTGGCAGCCCAGTAGCTGGTATCCGTTGCAATACTGCCCATTTACTATATCCCCCACACCTTCACACTGATGATGCAACACAGAATTTGTATCGCGATTCAAAACTACAGGCTACATGGCGGCTTCTCACCAAGAGCCTAACGAAACAGCCATCACTACACGTAGCATCTCCTGGCAGAACAGTGGCGTGTATCTGACGCACTACTGCCCATTTACTATATCGAACACATCGTCACACTGACCAAGCGAAAAAGAATATGCATCGCAATTCAAAACTACAAGCTACATGGCGGCTTCTCACCAAGAGCCTAACGAAACTGCAATCACTACACGTAGCCTTTTCTGGCAGCCCATCAGCTTGTATCCAATGCACTACTGCCCATTTACCTTATCCCCCACACCTTCACACTGAGGATGTGACAAAGAAATGGCATCGCGATTCAAATATACAGGATACATGGCGGCTTCTAACCAAGAAACTGACGATACTGCAGACATTGTACGCAGCAGCTCCTCGCAGCCCAGTAGCTCTTATCCGATGCACTACTGATCTGTTACTATATCCCCCACACCTCCACACTAACAATGTGACATAGATCATGCAGAGTGATACAATACTACAGGCTACATGGAGGCTTCTCACGAAGAGCTTAACGAAACTGCCATCTTAATACGTAGGCTCTTCTGGCAGCCCAGTAGCTTGTATCCGATGCACTACTGCCCATTTACTATATCCCCCACACCTTCACACCGACGATGCGACAGAGAATTGGCATCGCGATTCAATAATACAGGATCCATGGAGGCTTCTCACCAAGAGACTGACGATACTGCAAACACTGTACGTAGCCTCTCCTGCCAGCCCAGTAGCTCGTATCCGATGCACTTCTGCCCATTTACTATATCCCCCACACCTCTACACAGACGATGCGACATAGAATATGCACAGCGATTCAAAACTACAGGCTACATGGCAGCTTCTCACCAAGAGCTTAACGAAACTGCCATCACTACACATAGCCTCTCCTGGCAGCCCAGTAGCTTCTATCCGATTCACCACTGCCCATTTACTATATCCGCCACACATTGACACTGACAATGCGACAAAGAATGGCATCGCGGTGCAAAAATACAAGATACATTGCGGCTTCTGTCCAAGAGACTGACGAAACTGTAGTCACTGTACGTAGCCTCTCCTGGCAGCCCAATAGCTTGTATCCGATGCACTACTGCCCATTTACTATATCCCCCACACCTTCTCACTGACGATGCAACACAGAAATTGCATCGCGATTCAAAACTACAGGCTACATGGCGGTTTCTTACTAAGAGACAAACGATAGTGAATGTCACTGAACGTAACCTATCCTGGCAGCCCGGTAGCTTGTATTCGATGCACTACTAGCCATTTGCTTTATCCCCCACAGCTCCCCACTGACGATGCGACATAGAATATGCATAGTGATTCAAAACTACAGGCTACATGGTGGCTTCTCACCAAGAGCCTAACAAAACTGCAATCACTACACATAGCCTTTTCTGGCAGCCCAGTAGCTTGTATCCGATGCACTTCTGCCCATTTACTTTATCCCCCACACCTTGACACTGAGGATATGACAAAGAATTGGCATAGCGATTCAAAAATACAGGATACGTGGCGGCTTCTAACCAAGAAATGACGATACTGCACACATTGTATGTAGCCGACCCTCGCAGCTCAGTAGCTCTTATCCGATGCACTACCGATCATATACTATATCCCCCTCACATCTCCACACTGACGATGCGACATACAACATGCATAGTGATACAATACTACAGGCTACATGGCGGCTTCTCACGAAGAGCTTAACGAAACTGCCATCTTAACACGTAGCCTCTTCTGGCAGCCCAGTAGCTTGTATCCGATGCACTACTGCCCATTTACTATATCCCCCACACCTTCACACCGACGATGCGACAAAGAATCGGCATCGCAATTCAAAAATAGATGATCCAAGGCGGCTTCTCACTAAGAGACTGACGATACTGCAGACACTGTACGTAGCCTCTCCTAGCAGCCCAGTAGCTTGTATCCGATGCACTACGGCCTATTTACTATATCCCCCACACCTTCACACTGACGATGCAACACAGAATTTGTATTGCGATTCAAAACTACAGGCTACATGGTGGCTTCTCAACAAGAGACAAACGATTGTAGATGTTACTGCACGTAACCTATCCTGGCTGCCAAGTAGCTTGTATTCGATGCACAACTGCCCATTTACTCCATCCCCCACACCTCCACACTGACGATGAGACAAAGAATTGGCGTCACGATTCAAAAATAAAGGATACTTGGCGGCTTCTAACCAAGAGACTGACGATACTGCAGACATTGTACGTAGCCGCTAATGGCAGCCCAGTAGCTCTTATCCGAGGCACTACCGATCATTTACTATATCCCCCACACCTTCACTTTGATGATGCGACAAAGAATTGGCATTGCTATGCATAAATACAGGATACATGGCGGCTTCTCACCAAGAGACTGACGATACAGCAGACATTGTACGTAGAAGCTCAAGGCAGCCCAGTAGCCTGTATCCGATGCACTACTGCCCATTTACATTATCCCCTGCACCATCTCACTGACGATGCGTCACAGTATTTGCATCGCAATTCAAAACTACAGGCTACATGGCACCTTCACACCAAGAGTCAAACGATAGAAAAAGTCACTCCACATAACCCCTCCTGGGAGCTCAGTAGCTTGTATTCGATGCACTACTGCTCGTTTACTATATCCCCCACACCTCCAAACTGACGATGCGACTTAGAACATGCATAATGATTCAATACTACAGGCTACATGGCGGCTTCTCACGAAGAGCTTAACGAAACTGCCATCACAACACGTTGCCGCTTCTGGCAGCCCAATAGCTTGTATCCGAAGCACTACTGCCCATTTACTATATCCCCCATACGTTCACACTGACGATGCGAAACAGAATATGCATCGCAACCCAAAACTACAGGCTACATGGTGGCTTCTCACCAAGAGACAAACGATAGTAAAAGTCACTGCACGTAACCTATCCTGGCAGCCCAGTAGCTTGTATTCGATGCACTCTTGCCCAATTACTATATCCACCACACCTCCAAACTGAGCGACTGCTACGGTCGCAGGTTCGAATCCTGCCTCGGGCATGGATGTGTGTGATGTTCTTAGGTTAGTTAGCTTTAAGTAGTTCTAAGTTCTATGGGACTTATGACCACAGCAGTTGAGTCCCATAGTGCTCGGAGCCATTTTTGAACCTCCACACTGACGATGCGGCATAGAACATGCATAGCAATTCTAAACTACAGGCTACATGGCGGCTTCTCACCATGAGCGTAACGAAACTGCCATCACTACACGTAGTATCTCCTGGCAGCCCAGCAGCTTGTATCAGATGCACTACTGCCCATTTACTATATCCCCCACACTTTCACACTGACGATGCGACAAAGAATTGGCATCGCGATTCAAAAATACAGGATACATGGTGGCTTCTCAACAAGAGACTGACGATACTGCAGACACTGTACATAGCCTGTCCTGGCAGCCCAGTAGCTTGTATCCGATGCAGTACTGCCCATTTATTATATCCCCCACACCTTCACACTGACGATGCGACAAAGAATGGCATCACGGTTCAAAAATACAGGATACATCGCGGCTTCTGTCCAAGAGATTCACGACACTGTAGTCACTGTACGTAGCCACTCATGGCAGCCCAGTAGCTTGTATCCGATGCTCTACAACCTATTTACTATATCCCCCACACCTTCACACTGACGATGCGAAACAGTATATGCATCGCGATTAATAACAACAGACCACATGGCGGCTTCTCAGCAAGGGCATAATGAAACTGCCATCACTACATGTAGCCTCTACTGGCAGCCCAGCAGCTTGTATCCGATGCACTACTGCCCATTTACTATATCCCCCACATCTCCACACTGACGACGCGACATAAAATACGCATAGCGATTCAAAGCAACAGGCTACATGGCGGCTTCTCACCAAGAGTATAGTGAAACAGCCTTCACTACAAAGAGCCTCTCCTGGCAGCCGAGTACCTTGTATCCGATGCAATACTGGCCATTTACTATATCCGCCACACACTCACACTGACGATGCGAAAATGAATATGCATCGCGATTCAGAACTACAGTCAATATGGCGGTTTCTCACCAAGAGCCTAACAAAACTGCCATCACTACACGTAGCCTCTCCTGGCAACCCAGTAGCTTGTATCCGATGCACTACTGCCCATTTACTATATCCACCACACCTTCACACTGACGATGCAACACAGAATTTGCATCGCGATTCAAAACTACAGCCTATATCGCGGCTTCTCACCAAGAGACAAACGATTGTAAGAGTCACTGCACATAACCTCTCCCGGCAGCGCAGTAGCTTGTATTCGATGCACTACTGCCCATTTACTATGTCCCCCACACCTTCAAACAGACAATGCGAAAAAGAATACGCATCGCGACTCAAAACTACAGGCTACATGGCAGCTTCTCACCAAGAGCCTAACGAAACTGCCATCACTACATGTAGCCTCTCCTGGCAGCCCAGTAGCTTGTACCCGATGCACTACTGCCCATTTACCATATCCCCCACACATTCACACTGACGATGCGACACAGAATTGGCATCGCGATTCAAAAATACAGGATACATGGTGGCTTCTCAACAAGAGACTGGTGATACTGCAGGCACTGTACGTAGCCTGTCCTGGCAGCCCGGTAGCTCGTATCCGATGCAATACTGCCCATTTACTATATCCCCCACACCTTCACACTGACAATGCAACACAGAAATTGCATCGCGATTCAAAACTACAGGCTACATGGTGGTTTCTCACCAAGAGACAAACGATAGTAAAAGTCACTGCATGTAACCTATCCTGGCAGCCCGGTAGCTTGTATTCGATGCACTACTACCCATTTGCTTTATCCCCCACACCTCCACACTGACCATGCGACATAGAATATGCATAGCGATAAAAAACAACAGGCTACATGGCGGCTTCTCACCAAGAGCCTAACGAAACTGCCAACACTACACATATCCTCTCCTGGCAGCCCCGTAGCTTGTATCAGATGCACTACTGCCAATTTACTATGTCCCCCACACCTTCACATTGAGATGCGACAAAGAATTGGCATCGCGATTCAAAAATACAGGATACATGGCGGCTTCTAACCAAGAGACTGACGATACTGTAGACTTTGTACGTAGCCGCTCCTGGCAGCCCAGTAGCGTGTATCCGATGCACTACTGCCCATTTACTATATCCCCCACACCTTCACACTGATGATGCGACAAAGAATTGGCATCGCGATTCAATAAAACAGGATACATGGCGGTTCTCACCAAGAGACAAACGATAGTAAAAGTCACTGCATGTAACCTCTCCTGGCAGCCCAGTAGCTTCTATCCGATGCACTACTGTACATTTACTTTATCCCCCACACCTTCACACTGACTATGCGGCACAGAATTTGCATCGCCATTGAAAACTATGGGCTACATTGCGGCCTCTCACCAAGAGACAAACGATAGTAAAAGTCACTGCACGTAACCTCTCCCGGCAGCCCAGTAGCTTGTATCCGATGCACTACTGCCCATTTACTATTTCCCCCACACCTTCACACTGACGATGCGACACTGAATATGCATCGCGATTCAAAACTACGGGCTACATGATAGCTTCTCACCAAGAGCCTAACGAAACTGCCATCACTACATGTAGCCTCTCCTGGCTGGCCAGTAGCTTGTATCCAATGCACTACTGCCCATTTACTATATCTCCCGCACCTTTACACTGACGATGCGAAACAGAATATGCATCACGATCAAAACTACAGGCTACATGGCGGCTTCTCACAAAGAGATTAACGATACTGCAGCCGCTGTACGTAGCATCTCCTGGCACCCCAGTAGCTTGTATCCGATACACTACTGCCCATTTACCATATCCCCCACACCTACACACTGACGCTGCGACACACACAACTTGCATCGCAATTGAAAACTACAAGCCACATGGTGGCTTCTCACCAATAGACTAACGATACTGCAGTCACTGTACGTAGCCTCTCCTGGCAGCCCAGTACATTATAACTAACGCACTCCAACATAATTACTATATCCCACGCACTTTCACACTGATGATGCGATACAGAAATTGGATCACGATTGAAAACTGCAGGCTCCATGGGGGCTTATCTCCAAGAGACTAACGATACTACGGTCACTGTACGTAGCCTATCCTGTCAGCACGGTAGCTTGCCTCCGATTCACTACTGCCCATTTACTATATCCCGGGCACCTTCATATTGACGATGCGACCATAGTGTACCCCTCACTCATTCACCTGAATGCCCAGTATCTTGTATCTGATGCATTACTACATAATTACTATAACCCTCACACCTTCACATTGGCGAGCCGACACAGAAATCGCATCGCGATTGAAAACTACAGGCTCCATCGCGCCTTTTCACCAAGAGAGTTAACGATACTACGGTCACTGTACGTAGCCTATACTGGCAGTACAGTAGCTTGCATCCGATGCACTGCTGCCCATTTACTATATTGCTGGCACTTTCATACTGACGTTGCAACACAAAAATTGCATCGCGATTGAAAACTACATGCTCTATGACGACTTCTCTCCAGGAGTCTAAAGATACTATAGTCACTGTACTTAAACTTATCTGAGAGGGCAGTATTTTGTAACTGATGCACTTCTACATAATTACTATAACCCTTACAACTTCATATTGGCAATGTGACACAGAAATTGCATCGTGATTGAAAAATACAGACTCCATTGCGGCTTCTCACCAAGAGACTGACGATACAAGGTTCACTGTATGTAGCCTCACATGGCAGCCCAGTAGCTTGTATCCGATGCCCTACTGCCTATTTACCTCACTCCTTCACATTGACAATGCAACAATAGTATATCCCTCACTCATTCACATTGACGATGTGACACAGAAAATGCATCGCGATTGAAAACTACAGGCCGCATGGCGGCTTCTCTCCAAGAGACGAACGATACTACAGTCACTGTACGTAACCTCACCTTGGAGCCCAGTATCTTGTAACTGATGCTTTACAACGTAATTACTATATCCCTCGCACCTTCACATTGATGATGCAATACAAGAACTACATCTCGATTAAAAAATATAGACCCCATGGCGCTTTTTCACTAAGAGACTAACGATACTACGATCACTGTACGTAGCCTATCCTGCCAGCACGGTAGCTTGTATCCGATGCCCAACTGCCTATTTACTATATCCCTCACTCTTTCACATTGACGATGCGACCATTGTATATTCCTCACTCATTCACATCGACGATGTGACACACAAATTGCATAGCGATTGAAAACTAAAGGATCCATGACGACTTCTCTCCAGGAGACTAAAGATACTATAGTCACTGTACGTAACCTTACCTGAGAGGCCAGTATGTTGTATCTGATGCACTACTATATAATTACTGTAACCCCCACACCTTCACATTGACGATGCGACACAGAAATTGCATTGCGATTGAAAGCTAAAGGCTGATGGCGGCTTATCACCACGAGACTAACAATACTTCATTCACTGTTCGTAGCCTCTCCTGGCAGCCAGTAACTTGTGTCTGATGCACTACTGCCCATTTGCTTCACATCACACCTTCACATTGATGATGCAACACAGAAATTGCATCACGATTGAAATCTACAGACTCTATGGCGGCTTCTATCCAAGAGACTAACGATACTTCAGTCACTATACGTAACCTCACCTTGGAGCCCAGTACCTTGTAACTGATGCTTTACTACCTAATTACTATATCCCTTGCACCTTCACATTGACAATGCGATACAAAATCTGCACCTCGATTGAAAACTACTTGCCCCATGGCGCCTTTTCACCAAGAGACTAACGATACTACGGTCACTGTGCATAGCCTATCTTGGCAGCACAGTAGCTTGCATCTGATGCGCTACTGCCCATTTACTGTAACCCTCACACCTTCACATTGACGATGGGACACAGAAATTGCAATGTGATTGAAAACTACAGGCTTCATGGCGGCTTCTCACCAAGAGACTAACAATACTACGGTCACTGCACGTAACCTCACCTGGAAGACCAGGACCTTTTAACTGATACACTACTACACAATTACTATATCCCCCGTACCTTCACATTGACGATGGGACACAGGAATTTCATCATGATTGAAAACCACAGGCCTTATGGCAGCTTCTCTCCAAGAGACTAACGATGCACAGTTCATGTTAGATTAATACTTTTTATTAACATCAATTATCATTAGGGAGTAAGAGCATTGGCACGTAAGTGTTACAATTTGTATCTCCTTAAACAGGCTTCTGCAAGATGGTTGTTTAATAAACTTTACATTATCTTCCTATTGCATGATTCTGTTTACTAAATAGGTACTTTTTTTATCTTGGCTGGATAGCGCCACAAGAGAATGGTATAGGAGGGTGTGAATGAAAACATTGTAGAAATCCAGTGTGCAGATCAGCACAATGACAGAGAGTTCTAAGCTGAACTGAATTGTTTGATTAATACATTCATATGTGGGTGCCACCTGAATGTTTGTGAACTCCACATATGGAACCTCAACGAATGTATGCTCACTGACCTCTAATTAAAATACGTTAAAGTCACTTGTGTCTGTTTGGAAATGTGTAATATGAGTCTTTGTATGATTAAGCCTTAAAGCTTGAGCTCTTCAGTGGATTATTTTTGAGTAGCAAGTATCAGAGTATTTGAAGAATCATGCAACATCCATGGTAAATAATTTATGTAGGTCAATAACAGGAGTGAGACAATCATCAAACCTTACAAGAAACTATAATTGTAGTTTTCCCACTCTGAATATAGCGTTATTCCTGTGACATAAATTGTTAATATGAACGCCTGTTACCTATAATTAAGATGTGACATCAGCCATTTAAAGGGAATGCCTATAATGCCATTACATTTTCGATTTCCTGTAAGATCTATGTGGTCCAAACAAAGTCTAGATAAGATCATATGTCAACAGACTAATTTTCCTTGTTTATTTCTACTTGAATGGAATTTGTGGAATAGTATACGGATTTATCTGTAGAAAAGCCTGTTCAGAGGTCAGACAAAGCTTCTGTTAAATATTATTATCAGAATGGTGGTTTAATTTTCTGTTACAAGCTACCCTCTCAATGTGTTTTCTGAACACAACAAGGAGGGAGATGTGTCTATAATAGAATTCACCTGCTTGTCTCCGCTTTTTTAAATAGGGTACTGCAGATTTCATCTTTCAGGAAACATATCTTGATTCATCAAATAATTACAAGGATAACTCAAAATTCCTGATGGTGCTATTATATGTGTACAAGAATTTAGTAACAGTATCGAAATATTATCATGACTGAAATACTGAATTATGTACATTTATAAAAAAAAGTTTTGCATCACCCCATTTCCCAGAACTCCTGAAGATAGATGTTGACTGCGGACGTAGTATCACAGACACAGTCTGTTTGACTGTTCACAGATGTCACTAAACCCACCCAAAGATGTAAACAACCATGCATGAGCAGTGTCTATTAGACAGAGGCAGTCCGACAGCCAATCAGTTCCAGTCATTCCACCAGGAAGGAGATACACGGCTCATGTTGCCTGAAGTTCAACCATACCTAGACACTCAATTCCGCAGTTCGGTTGCGTCCTCATTATTTTGTGACAGGAAGGGCTCACAACAAGGGAAGTGTCCAGGCGTCTCAGAGTGAACCAAAGCAATGTTGTTCGGACATGGAGGAGATACAGAGAGACAGGAACTGTCAATGACATGCCTCGCTCAGGCCACCCAAGGGCTATTACTGCAGCGGATGACTGCTACTTATGGATTATGTCTCAGAGGAACTCTGACAGCATGTTGAACAATGCTTTTCGTGCAGCCACAGGATGTCATGTTATGACTCAAACTGTGCGCAACAGGCTGCATGATGCGCAACTTCATTCCCGACGTCCATGGCGAGGTCCATCTTTGCAACCACGACACCATGCAGCATGGTGCAGATGGACCCAACAACATGCCGAATGGACCGCTCAGGATTGGCATCGTGTTCTCTTCACCGATGAGGGTCGCTTATGCCTTCAAACAAATAGTCATCAGAGACATGTTTCGTGGCAACCCGGTCAGGCTGTACACCTTAGACACACTGTCCAGCGAGTGCAGCGAGGTGGAGGTTACCTGACTTTCGGGGAGGCATTATGAGGGGGCCGACATATACCGCTGGTGGTCGTGAAAGGCGACATAATGGCTGTACGATAAGTGAATGCCTTCCTCCGACCGATAGTGCAACCAAATCAGCAGCATATTGGCGAGCCTCTCGTCTTCATGGATGACAATTCACACCCCCATCGTGCACATCATGTTAATGACGTCCTACATGCTAATGACATCGCTCAACTAGAGTGGCCAGCATGTTCTCCAGACACGAACACTATCGAACATGCCCAGGATAGATTGAAAAGGACTGTTTATGGAAAACGTGACCTGCCAACCACTCTGAGGGATCTACACTGAATCGCTGTTGAGGAGTGGGACATTCTGGACCAATAGTGCCTTGGTGAACTTGTGGATAGTATGCCATGAATACAGGCATGTATCAATGCAAGAGGACATGCTACTGGGTATTAGAGGCACGCAACATGTGATTTTCATGAGCAATAAAAAGGGCAGAAATGATATTTATGTTGATCTCTACTCCAATTTACTGTACAGGTTCCGGAACTCTCGGAACCGAGCTCATGCAGAACTTTTTTTGATATGTGTATGTACAAGAGTTTGGTAACAATGTTGAAGAGTTATCATAACTGAAATAGTTATTGCTTTTTAGTGAACTACAGAAATCTGTAATATCCTGGACAGTCAATGTCATAAAACTACTGCCTACTGGTGGACTAGGAAATGTAATGGGTTTGTTTTCAATCGTCCAGTTTTTGTCAGTGTCTGCAGCTACTGTATGAAAGAATTCACTGAATTTTGTGCCCAGTGGTTTGAATTTATCATCACCTGTCTCACTACTGCTGTCACCCTGTTGCTGAACATTATTTGCCTTGCCAAGTTTATTATTTTCCTAATGATCTAAGTTGCCTTTCTGTTGTTCATTTTTTTTTCTTCAGAGTACAATTTTTGGTGGCACAGTGCAGAATTTTCCAATATCATTTGGACATAAGATAGTGAATTTTTAATGTTGACTGAAGTTATCCCACTGCATCAAAGTACTGTCTGCCCCAGCGCCCTTGGCAAACACCTTTCCATTCAAACTTCCCGGCAGATTAAAATTGTGTGCCAAGCCGAGACACAGGCTCGGGACCTTTGCCTTCCACAGAGAAGTGGCTCTACTGCCTGAGTTACCCAAGCACAACTTATGACCAGCACCCCCCAACTTTACTTCCGCCAGTACCTCACCTCCTACCTTCCAAATTTTGCAACATTAGATCTCCTGGAAGACAGAATATTGAAGAGATATGGCTTAACCACAGCCTGAGGGATGTTTCCAGAATGAGATTTTCATTCAGCAGTGTAGTGCTAGTCTAGGTAGGAGCTGGCGGAAGTAAAGCTGTGAGAATGAGTTGAGAGTCATGCTTGGGTATCCCAGTCAGTAGAGCATTTGCCTGCAAAAGCAAAGGTTCTGGGTTTGTGTTTCAGTCTGGTACACAGAACTGTTAATCTCCCAAGAAGGTTGATATCAGAGCACACACTTTTCCATTGTTTATCCAGTAAATTCTTTTTAAATACTATACTGTGACGCAGTCAACATCTGTATAATTCTGTGAAACTGTGCTTTTACCGTTCTTGGTAGAACTGGCTAACAGGAATGCTTTCTTACTACAGTACAATTATGGTCAGGTAAATCATATATGACTGGGCTAACATCTGTTTCATGGGAGCATATTAGATTTATAAATAAATTATTAATCACTGTTAATCACTGTTGTACTATGCCCATCTATTTTTGTTGGGAAATGGAATGGGTACTGGGGAAATAAATTTCAGCTGGAGTTCAGTAACTCTGTTATCATTCCGTTCAGAGAGAGAGAGAGAGAGCACAGAATCTGGTAATACAATACCGGTAATAAAACTTCTATTTCAGAAGTGAAAGTCACATGAAGAGCCGCAGTCAAAATAAATACAGTTTCTCCATCTCCTATTACGAGAGAAACACAGTTAATATTCATATGCTATTACAAAGGAATGGGGCATCTGGGTCTCATTTCCTTCACAATGTGCATTTGATACTTGAGAAATCACTTAAATAGAAATACTAATGCAACATAAATAGAATTAAGGAACCAGCATCAATCCATTATGCTGTATACAATAAATTACCAAAAATTAGTTTATGATTAACATCCGGCACTTTAATGAATGTTTGGCGACAGTAGTGATACAACTGACCACCAAGAGTAAACCTATTGTATAAAAATGTATTTTCTTAGTATTATCTTCCTTGATCAGGTTGGAAAATAGAAGCTCAAATATGTGACTTCTCTTATGTATTGTGTTTCATTATTTGTGCATTTAGTAAATAATAAAGTATTTTTCTCTATATTTTTACTTGTGTGCTGCGTAAGAAGAAAGTACCTGAAGTACTTACAAATGTGGTTAACTCAAGTTGCCACAATTTTCCATTTTCACAGTATCGGTTCCAACATGGAGAAATTTACTATTGCCATTTCGCAACTGGACCTTACAATTAGTGAACTTTTGGCAGATGTGTTTGACAAACAGTCTTTCGCTACTCCTCAAAATGCTATCTTGGAACATTTTGTACTGCCCACAGAACCACACCTAGAGAAAACCATGGAGAGTGAGTTAGTGATTGGTGCTTCCCTTTCCCAACTGATCTACGCCCTATGCACCTTGGTGGGACAAAATCTACTATCAGAGCAATCACTAAAGCTTTTTTGTTTCTGATGTTTGCTCCCACATGTCCAGGGAAATATTATCAGCTTTTCCGGACCTTCCCATTGACGAAGTGGCATGAAAAGCAGACTCTTTGACTAGCACTTATGCTGATTCAAATTTGTGTGAAATGAAAGCTGAGCTTATGGCAGATAGCCTCGAGCCAAGCATTTCAGCCTCAGCAGCTTCTAGGGGTCCTGCAGCGTGCATCATTTCCCTTCCTGCGCCAGGGCCATCTATGAGTCATGTCATCGATGAGCTCTCCTACCTTAATGCCAGGTTGCAATGACAAGAAGCAGCAGCCTCCAAATGACAGGCCAACATACAGATGGTGCTGGTTTCATAAATATTTTGCCAAAGCTGCTCGATATTGTATGAAACCATGCTTTTACCGATACTTCCCAGATGATGCCAGTAGGTGGGCATATTTGTCAAGGTCAGTTAAAGTACCTACAAGCCATACACAATGGAACTGAACCCACAGTAACAGTTTCTCACAGACTTTTCATGAAGGACAAACATATTGGGAATAATTTCTTAGTGGACTCAGGATATGGGATTAGTGTTTACCCTAAGTCACATAATATGCACTGCTCTAGTGAGCAAGCACTTAATCTTGTAACAGTTAACGGCCTCCACATTGCCGTGTTTGGAATGATGCAGTTGATTTTGTAGTTCAGCGACGAGCTGCAATCCACTTTGGCCTTTGTGGTTGCTGATGTCAAAGGTGGAATTATCGGTGCTGCCTTTTTCTATCATTTTGCTTTCATGATGGATTTAGTGCATCAGTGTCTTCGGAAAGAGCCACTCTCTCTTACTACCTCTGCAGCATCAGTTCGTGTTGTGAGCGATGCTATTGGGCTCTGTCACTCAAAGATATCTGCAACAGCCACGCCAACTGTGTCATGTCTGAAGGATTCATTACCATTTCCATACCCATGTGGACTGCGCATACGTTCTACTGCTAATATAATGAAGCTACATGAGAGTTGGCACAGGCTTATGGCTCAAATTTCTACTGTACAAGCTCGTCATAATGCCAAACTCTGTACCATTAATAGCCTGCATGAAACCAATATTTACTGCAGGTGTTCTTGTGAGGTCAGTGATATGTGATTGTGCTGCTGTCAACACTGACAATGAAAAAATATTAGATGCTCACTGAATCTGGAAAATTTAAGCATCCAGCCAATGACAGTTATGTTCACGCAATTCAACCCATGCAATATGCTGAGATAAAAATTATTAACTTTAAAGCTGGAGATATGAAGTGGAATTTTATTTTGAAGTTACATTATCTACAAGAGTGTGAATCTCTAAAATTTGCCAATTCAGTCTCTGATTCACATGTGAATTTCTGTAATACAAAAATGAATGTTTCTTTAGCAGCCCAGAAAATGAGCTTCAGCGTTCATGATACCATTAAATTTTTAGCAAGTTCCAAGCACTCAGATATTCATGGCACCTCTGCCACTGTAGAATTCATCATAATTATTGATAAACTGTTTGAGGGGTGCAACTCAGGAGAGTTCATGTTAAGGGCTTTAAGCAACGACTGAGAGCGGAAACTGCAAATTATTGGACTGAATTTCTTTGTCTTGCGGAAAAATTCCTTCAAACACTAAGGATTGATGGTCTTTGTACATTAGTACATCCACTAAAAGCATTTGTGCTGGTACTTTTATTTGCATACATGGTCTTAGAAGCCTCTCTCAGAAGTTTCTCTTTTGGTGTACAAAACCTCTTAAGTATTTTTTAACATATTGAAAGGGTACAGTACCGCCCGACATTGAAAATAGGTACAACATTCTTCGTTATTCTTGTCAGTACAACATATTTTTTCTAATAATAACTCAATTTCAATTAACACAGCGAAGCCGCATACCAGTGTGGGAAAGAATGACAATTTATTTATTTAACTGATCACATGTGCACTCCCACAAAATAAATCCCTACATCCAGTTTGGTGAGATCTGTGAAATGAATGAATGTATGGTCATCTGCTAACCGCAGATAGTGAATGTGAATATATGATCATCTTTGAGACGATCTTTTGGTCACCTTTGGTGGAACCAAAGAGATGAAATTTACCGGAGCTTTGAGCGCCTGAAATGTGGCTGACCAATACGGTAGCAAGGTGCTCCCCCACTTTGGCAGAGGTGCTAGAGGGCCTGAAGAATGGCCATGTTTCAGCACTCTGCTGCTGGATCTTGTGTTGCTAAGACCTGTCTTAGGTGTGCTTCATAAAGACAAAAGAGTGGAGACATGGTGTGCATGTGAAATACGTAAGAGTAGTTTGGAATAATAATTTCTCTATTTCAGGAACTTTTGTGGGGAGAATTAAATGTCAGGCAGGTAATATTAAGGGGATCGTAGTAATCTTCGGAAGTGACCAACGGTCACAATGAAACCATATGTAGCAATAAGATGAAATACTTCCGAGTGCTTAAGTTAAGCTGAATTACTAGCGTGTCTACTATAAGTTGAAAATATTTAAGAAATGGCGTGTGCAGGACTTGAAATTAGAGACGAGTTCTTCCACGTGGTGAGTACTGTGTGAATCTCAATCTGTGTATGAGACAAAGGATAAAGAGAAGTACTCGTCCATGGTATCAGTTGAGGACTCGCGTGTGTGATGAATATGTTCTTAATATTACTTTGCGTGTTATCTACATCTACATCTACATCTATACTCCGCGAGCCACCTTACGGTGTGTGGCGGAGGGTACTTATTGTACCACTATCTGATCCCCCCTTCCCTGTTCCATTCACGAATTGTGCGTGGAAAGAACGACTGCTTGTAAGTCTCCGTATTTGCTCTAATTTCTCGGATCTTTTCGTTGTGATCATTACGCGAGATATATGTGGGCGGTAGTAATATGTTGCCCATCTCTTCCCGGAATGTGCTCTCTCGTAATTTCGATAATAAACCTCTCCGTATTGCGTAACGCCTTTCTTGAAGTGTCCGCCACTGGAGCTTGTTCAGCATCTCCGTAACGCTCTCGCGCTGACTAAATGTCCCCATGACGAATCGCGCTGCTTTTCGCTGGATCATGTCTATCTCTTCTATTAATCCAACCTGGTAAGGGTCCCATACTGATGAGCAATACTCAAGAATCGGACGAACAAGCGTTTTGTAAGCTACTTCTTTCGTCGATGAGTCACATTTTCTTAGAATTCTTCCTATGAATCTCAACCTGGCGCCTGCTTTTCCCACTATTTGTTTTATGTGATCATTCCACTTCAGATCGCTCCGGATAGTAACTCCTAAGTATTTTACGGTCGTTACCGCTTCCAATGATTTACCACCTATGGCATAATCGTACTGGAATGGATTTCTGCCCCTATGTATGCGCATTATATTACATTTATCTACGTTTAGGGAAAGCTGCCAGCTGTCGCACCATGCTTTAATCCTCTGCAGGTCCTCCTGGAGTACGTACGAGTCTTCTGATGTTGCTACTTTCTTGTAGACAACCGTGTCATCTGCAAATAGCCTCACGGAGCTATCGATGTTGTCAACTAAGTCATTTATGTATATTGTAAACAATAAAGGTCCTATCACGCTTCCCTGCGGTACTCCCGAAATTACCTCTACATCTGCAGATTTTGAACCGTTAAGAATGACATGTTGTGTTCTTTCTTCTAGGAAATCCTGAATCCAATCACAAACCTGGTCCGATATTCCGTAAGCTCGTATTTTTTTCACTAAACGTAAGTGCGGAACCGTATCAAATGCCTTCCTGAAGTCCAGGAATACGGCATCAATCTGCTCGCCAGTGTCTACGGCACTGTGAATTTCTTGGGCAAATAGGGCGAGCTGAGTTTCACATGATCTCTGTTTGCGGAATCCATGTTGGTTATGATGAAGGAGATTTGTATTATCTAAGAACGTCATAATACGAGAACACAAAACATGTTCCATTATTCTACAACAGATTGACGTAAGCGAAATAGGCCTATAATTATTCGCATCTGATTTATGACCCTTCTTGAAAATGGGAACGACCTGCGCTTTCTTCCAGTCGCTAGGTACTTTACGTTCTTCCAGCGATCTACGATAAATTGCCGATAGAAAGGGGGCAAGTTCTTTAGCATAATCACTGTAGAATCTTAAGGGTATCTCGTCTGGTCCGGATGCTTTTCCGCTACTAAGTGATAGCAGTTGTTTTTCAATTCCGATATCGTTTATTTCAATATTTTCCATTTTGACGTCCGTGCGACGGCTGAAGTCAGGGACCGTGTTACGATTTTCCGCAGTGAAACAGTTTCGGAACACTGAATTCAGTATTTCTGCCTTTCTTCGGTCGTCCTCTGTTTCGGTTCCATCGTGGTCAACGAGTGACTGAATAGGGGATTTAGATCCGCTTACCGATTTTACGTATGACCAAAACTTTTTAGGGTTCTTGTTTAGATTGTTTGCCAATGTTTTATGTTCGAATTCGTTGAATGCTTCTCTCATTGCTCTCTTTACGCTCTTTTTCGCTTCGTTCAGCTTTTCCTTATCAGCTATGATTCGACTACTCTTAAACCTATGATGAAGCTTTCTTTGTTTCCGTAGTACCTTTCGTACATGATTGTTATACCACGGTGGATCTTTCCCCTCGCTTTGGACCTTAGTCGGTACGAACTTATCTAAGGCGTACTGGACGATGTTTCTGAATTTTTTCCATTTTTGTTCCACATCCTCTTCCTCAGAAATGAACGTTTGATGGTGGTCACTCAGATATTCTGCGATTTGTGCCCTATCACTCCTGTTAAGCAAATATATTTTCCTTCCTTTCTTGGCATTTCTTATTACACTTGTAGTCATTGATGCAACCACTGACTTATGATCACTGATACCCTCTTCTACATTCACGGAGTCGAAAAGTTCCGGTCTATTTGTTGCTATGAGGTCTAAAACGTTAGCTTCACGAGTTGGTTCTCTAACTATCTGCTCGAAGTAATTCTCGGACAAGGCAGTCAGGATAATGTCACAAGAGTCTCTGTCCCTGGCTCCAGTTCTGATTGTGTGACTATGTTTCCGTGTGACGCTTGATTCAAACTATAATACTCTGAGAGTGAAGCAAGGTGAGTCAGCCGTCTATTCAGCAACGCCACTTGGCTTGCACTGCACAGGAAGACATGCATATATCCTCCAGAGTTCGTAGTAGGAAAGAAAAGTTACGAAGTGGGGCAGTGTCGTGTGAAACTTGGATGAATTTTAATTGAAGTGGGAAAGCTGAAAGTGATGTAATTATAACGCTGTGACTATTCCTTGTTTTGTATTGTAAGTTGCCAGTGTGATGTATTTCATGAAATTTAAGTATGTTTGGTTGGCATGGGAGAGTAACAAGATAGTTTCAGAGGCAGTGGGTTATGCATGTTCCTTTTTGTACCACTCGGTCTGGAGGAAAGTTTCGTGATGATGGGTGTGAGAGTCAAAGTGTGATATATAGCAAAAGATCCACCATCCTATCCAGAAAGTGCACTGTAGCGTTAAATAATTACGAGACCATAAGATAGAGAATCACCAATGTAAAGCCATGCCCACTGGGCGGAATTTCTCGTGTGTTATTGTTGTAGGTTATAGAATTTGTGTGTTTAGGTTATAGAATTTATCGGAATAAATAAGACAGTGAAAAGAAAAAGATTGGTGGCCTTTTCCTTCGAATAGTATGTTGTCATGATACCCAGAATTTATAATGTTTGCGCCATTCATATTCAGTGCGATGGCCACGTGTTGATCAAAGCCGTTGAATAAGAAAGAAAATGTGGTATTGCCAGTGCGTAGTGAACAATCAGAGTTGTGTAAATTTTTAATAGTCAGTAGAGCTGCCACACGTGAATGAATCTCGTTAGAAAACAACACTTTTTTATACTCGGCTGCGCACCTCTGTTTCGCTAACGCATCGCTCCGAGTCACGTAGCCCCACACCACGGTTGCGCCAGTGGGCTCCTTCTTCCTGTAACCCGCGACATGCGAACCGCTGCGTTTACCCTTTTAGCGGTTCGATGGCCGCTGTGGCCTCCATTCCAATTCGCAACCGCTGGTCAGTGTAACTTACTGCAATCCAGCCCGCAGTTGGCTGCAACTTGTGCGCTCCGAAATATTGCACCAAATCTAACTTCCCTATCTTAAACTGTGCTGCCGCTACATTATTCCCCTCTTTGGAAAGACCCGGTCCCCCCCGTCATCCTTTAACTAACTCTTAAACTTGTTTGGATGCTTACTTACTACTAGAAAACTTAAATGTGGTCTAGTGCCCCTTAAAACCATGGCATGAAACAAAATGTAAAAATTCCTTACTGGACGACCACTGCTGAATCAATCCCTTACCTACTCATCTCACCCCCTCAGTATCCAATCTCCTGGGACTTGGACTATCCTTGGTTCCCTTTCGGAATTAGCTCTCCGCCTGATCAGAAAGAAAATAACACAAAACAAAGTTAAGACTGCGATGTCACTTGGCCCAGAGGTGCTCAAAATGATCGTTATTTGCCGTTGCCTTTCTCTATACTGCGTGACATGTTGAACAAGCTGTTCGGCTGATATGCGCCCCTCTTGCTCTATAACGAACTGGTTTATGGATCTCAACAGACGTGCTCCAGAGTCTGGTTTAACAAGATCAGATTCTGCCTTGGCAAAAACTCTAAAGTGGCTTCTGACCAGTACAGCTGTGGCTGCGTAACATTCAATTGTGTGACTCCTGAAATTGACGCTGGCAGATGGAAGGTTGGTCCTAATATGTTACACTTTGTTCCATTGATTAAAATTCCGCTCCCCTCGAGCTCTAAACCTTTCGCTTCCGTAAACACTCCTTGCTCAAAACAACTTGCCACTACTACCAAATTCTCGTAGACGGAGAAGATCAAATGCATGCCGACTCGTTGCAAGCTCAATTTTGATTAAACAATGTTCCTTGGGCAGTCTATTCTATTTCCCCTGAGCTAAAAATAACTGCACCATGCACGTGTCCCATATTTTTAGCATCGCAGATTTTCCTCCAACATTCACTATTTTTTATCCAAACTCAACACTGATTGTGTGACTACTTCCATCCTTAAATTCACATTATATGAACTGGTGCAAGAAACATGACTTTCCTGACCCAGCCCTGTTGATAACTAAAAATTTAAACAAGAAATCGTACGACTCTGACATCGTCCAACACATACTTATTACAGCTTTGCCGAAAAATTTACTCCAACTCAATTATCTCTCCAGAACTGCGTTTTATTTCTCCTCCAACAACACTCCACATACGTCAGACGCTACACTTCCCTTTTCAGTAACCTGAGAACAGGGATCACCATCACCATTCCTCCCTCTTCAAAAAGACTGCTGCCCCTAGCAGGCTAACAATACCCGAAAACACATATAAAATACAATGCCTAATTAATCCATACAAACCCAATGATACACGACACGAAAACAAAAAAACTACAAATACTCTACTACTTTCTAGAACACAAAGCATATGGTACTTCATGCTGTACTCTATCTTTCATCTGCGCTTAGCACCATTCTACACTCTCTCTTTCTTCCTCTTTCCTACCTTTGACACGCCTGGAATCACATTCGGGCAGGCAACCTTTAAATGGCTGTAATTGCCCAATGTGTACTATCGTCGTTCTAGTTGGCAGCCGAAGCTTCACATTAACGGAATATGTGGTCTGAACAACTTGGTATGGCCCTTGTACATCGTGAGGAACTTCTTCGTTTTCCCTTTTTGCGTATAGGGGCTGGACAGCATTACCCATTGCCCCACCCTATACGGCAGTAAACGTCCTTTCCGTGCCTTTCCAAAGCCTTTGTATTTGCCTTTTGTACTCGTTTCCAAACATCCCGAATTGTCCTTGCGAATTGACGTACAGATTCACCAATCCTTCTTTTCTGTATCTTCACTAAATCAAAAGGGGACTGCATATTTTGCCCGTACACTACCTCATATGGAGACAAACCGGTGTTTGTATGGACTTTAGCATTATATGCGCATACAATATGCTTCAAATACTCGTCCCACTGATGGTGATGAGAATGCACATAAAAACTCAGCATCTTCCCGATTGTTCTGTGTACCCGTTCTGTCCTTCCGTTGGCCTGTGGATGCAATGCACTCGGCCTCAACTTCTTTAGGTCCAACAATTTACATAGTTCCTTCATTAAACCCGACATGAAGTTGGTCCCTTGGTCAGTAATTATTGTCTCTGGTACACCAGACTTCAAAATCTAGTTATTTACTAACGCTTGCGCTACCATTGCTGACTGTTGATTTGGCATTGCCACCATCTCCACATACCTTTAAAAATGGTCTATTATTGTCAGAACGAATCTGTTCCCAGATGGTGTTCACCTAAAAGGTCCTAAGACATCAATCCCCAGGAAAGAGATGGAACATGTTGCCCCCGGTAATCGTTGTAGCTGTATCTGTTTCCGACTGAAATCTGCTCTCTGTGCACATGGTATGCAATTCTTGACATACTGATCCACATCTCCCCGCCACTCTCCTATTCGTCTCTCTACACACTCCATGACCGGATAACACGTGATCATGTGCTTCCTTTAAAACCTCTACCTTAACTTCGCTGGCACTATTACCCTTGGCCCTAACTTCGTTTCCCTGCACAGAAGACCGTCGTACACATTAAACTGTGGCTGTGTCCGATACAGTTTACAATCATTGACCGCATCCTGTAATTTTTGCCGCACCGCTAGGTCATAACCTATGACTTCTAGTTTTGCCACCTTCCTACTTAG
Source organism: Schistocerca serialis cubense (assembly GCF_023864345.2). Classification (NCBI taxonomy): domain Eukaryota; kingdom Metazoa; phylum Arthropoda; class Insecta; order Orthoptera; family Acrididae; genus Schistocerca; species Schistocerca serialis. The sequence continues at coordinate 921,579,893 of NC_064640.1, read as the reverse complement.
TGCATCCGCATTACTGTGCTTTTTCCCAAGCTTGTGCACCACCCCGTAGTCGAATTCACTAAGCCTCACAGCCCATCGAGCGAGTCTAGTAGACTGATCCTTCAACTCCAACAACCACTTCAATGCAGCATGATCTGTCACTGCCCGAAATCTTCTCCCATATAAATAACATTTAAAATATGTGATTCCATAGATTACGCTTAGCATCTCCCTCTCTGTTGTTGAGTAATTCGTCTCTGCTGCATTCAACTGCCTAGACGCATAGGCTACAGGATGTTCTTTCCCATCAATATCCTGACTAAGAACACACCCTAATGCTTGATTCGATGCATCGCATGCTAGTATAAACTCCTCTTCAAGATCTGGAAACACAAGAACCGGACTTGATGTTAACACTTCTTTCAGTTTGTCAAACGCTTTCTGACACTCTTCTGTCCACTGAAATTTCACACCCTTCCGTAACAATTGCGTCAATGACTGTGCTAAATCTGCAAAACCCTTCAAGAACTTTCAATAGAAATTGCAGATTCCGATGAATTACTGCACTTCCTTAACTGTTTTCGGTTCCCGAAAATCCCTTACAGCCTGTACCAACCTCGTATCTGTTCGCACTCCGTCCTTCTGATAATATGATCCAGATATTTTTGACTTCTTCTAACGCGAAATGACACTTCTCCAGGCTCAGCGTCAAACAAGCTTCTCTTAACGCCATAAAGACTTCCCTTAACCGCTGTCTATGTTGCTCCATACTACTTGAAAACACTATAATATCATCCAAATAGACAAGACACTGCTGTGGTTTCAAACACCTAAATACACTGTCTAGCAACCTCTGAAACATTGCCGGAGCGTTTTTCAACCTGAATGGCATTCTAACGTACTGGTAATGGTCTCCAAATGTAGAGAAAGCAGTTTTTGGACGATCCCCAGGAGCCACCTCTAACTGATGATAACCACTTGTCAAATCCATCGTAGGAAAGTACTGGCACTGTCCTAAGTGATCCAAAGTCTCTGATATGTTTGGAATGGGATATGCGTCCATTACTGTCTTATTATTGAGGTATCGATAGTCACAACAGAACCTGTATTTCTTAGTTCCATCCGTAGTTTTTTAGGCCTAACGACAATTCCCGCTCCCCAGCAACTATTACTATGCTCTATAATACCGGCCGCAAGCTGCTGATCATTGAAATCCTCCACAATCGGCTGCAAATACCCCGGTATTCTCTATGGTTTATGGTAAACCGGTGCTTCAGTCCCTGTTGGTATCCTATGTTGAACAAATGGAGTTGCTGGCAATGGCCCTTGTGGAAAAAACAAATCCTTAGATTCCCACAATAATTCTTCCATCTGCTCCCTTTCTTCTCCTTTCAAATGTTTAATTTTGTCACGCAATGCAGTTCTATCGTCAGTTAGTGGTTGATCGCTTCGTCTACCTCTCGAACACCAGTCTTCATCATCTGGCACATCCAAATTTGCTACTAAAACTCCTTTCCTCAAATTCGCGTCTACAGCGCTAAAATTATCCACCTTCTCGGGAACTACTCGCCCGTCATTCCCCTCCTGTATGCGTACAACACTACGTTGCACAAAACAACCCAGTGGACCCAAAACTTCATTATCCTCCAATGGTTCAATAACACATACTGTACCCACAGGTAGATTCGACTCCACACTTACCCAGAGCGACTTCTCAGTGCCACTAGACACACACTCATGCGAATGTACGCGGTTCAATTGGTTTGGTCATTACGTTGAACGCCCCTGGTGACAGCTCTGCACTGACAACAGTTTCCCCTAGCGGTCTCGGTCTGGCACACAGTTTTGCCGGCCAGAATCGCCGAGCGGTTCTAGGCGCTACAGTCTGGAACAGGTTCGAATCCTGCCTCGGGCATGGATATGTGTGATGTCCTTAGGTTAGTTAGGTTTAAGTAGTTCTAAGTTCTAGGGGACTGATGACCTCAGCAGTTAAGTCCCATAGTGCTCAGAGCCATTTGAACCATTTTTGAACCCCTAGCAGAAATAACATTCCACTAAGTTCCACAGTTCGTTGTCCAAGGTCAATTTTGGCATGATGCTGATGCAAGAAATCTACTCCTAGGATCATGTCGTAGCACTCACTCACCGACGGTACTACCTCCATGCATGCAAACAATCGGATTTTCCCTATGCGAAAGTCAACTGTCACCGACCGCAGAGGCATGACCTCTTTATCCCCCACTCCACGCAACATGTAACGTGGTGGGTCTATCTTCCTACGTCCCATTATATTCTTAGTAGCCACTGACACTTGCGCCCCTGTGTCCAACAAAATCTTAAACTTTTTAGTTCCTACGGATCCTACCACTGAACATTCCACCTCTGCATACGTATTCGTAGCATTTGCTTGTATCTTTGTAGCCTTTCCTTTAACTGCTTAAACTGTCCTGCCTTCCTCAAGGCCTCAGAACACCTTACATATGTTGCCTTGCCAGAAAACGGAATAATCAAACTCACGGCGGCTGGATGAATCTCCTGCACCTTAGGCAACAACGACTTATCACATGCGGTTTCCCGTTCACTTCTAGATGTTAATTCATTTCTCAACTGAGTATTGTCCGCTGTCAGTTGTGCTACTTTTTCCAACAAAATCCGCATCGCTTCTGGTTCTCACACACTTTGCATCCTTGACTCTGCCATTGTGTTGCCTCCGTTCTTAGTTAGACCCGACAAAAAAATTTAAGTACCAGAACAATCTGACTTCCTACAACACCATATCATCATACTCAGTAACATCATAAACCAATACAAAGTAATCAAATGCCACGAAAAACATCTTATTGTCCCAAATACACTAACACTTATTCTGACAAAATAAATAATATGCATACGCAAAACATCTAAAATGTGACTTCTGGCAAGCCGTACTCAAAACACCAACAAGAAAGAAAATGTCCAACACTCAAAAGAACCATTTTGACAGCACTCACCACATCTTGTGACTGTCCTGCAGGCAGTGGGCTCGAACGCCGTACTCGACAGACGACGTACGCTATCGTGACACCAAATGTAGTGGGTGGGTGCCAGGAGGTGCCATATTAAAACTCGGCGAGAACTTTCCAAATGATTTATTCGTTTCCACTACATTGTTTGATCCACCTGTCTCCATCACAGGCCCTGCATTGCTGAGGAAGTACCCCCAGCGGCCTGTGAAACGCAATGCTGTGTCGTGCTGGCCTTGTTCACCAGCTGTAGAATTCCAGTTACATCAGGATGGTTGCGCCAGCAGCCGACTCAGGGCTCACCTTCCCTGTTGATTCCGCGCTGCTCTGCCGGGAGATGTAGGTCGGCCTGCTGCTGCTTCTACCTCGCCTGGCGTAGCTGGGAACGCGGCGGCAACGACCACCCCCGTTCTGGCATCCGAACCTGCGGCCCTCACCTCGTAAGTCTGCGGCGTGTGTTGGGAGACGAGACAACTGCCCACGGTAGTGACCCAAAGAGTGGCCCGCTCTCGCTGTCTGCGGACCCCGTGTCGGCCTCAGAGGGTCGCACCAACGACCCACCATGGACTGGTACACTGTCACCCCATCTGCTGCCATATGTCGCCGGTAGTGTGACATGTAACGCCGTCCAGGAGAGCTGCCACACTTGAATGAATCTCTTTAGAAAACAACACTTATTTATACTCGGCTGCGCAGTCACTCCCAGTCATGTACGTCCCACACCACGATTGCGCCACTGGGCCCCTTCTTCCTGTAACTTGCGACATGCGAACCACTGTGTTTACGCTTTTCAGCGGTTTGATGGCCACTGTGACCTCCATTCCACTTCGCAACTGCTGGTCAGCGTAACTTACTGCAATCCAGCCCGCACCTGGTTGTAACTCGTGCGCTCTGAAATATTGCACCAAATCTAACTTCCCTATCTTAAACTGTGGTGCCGCTACATATATGATTAAGTAACTACAATAAGAAATTTTTCATGTCAATGCTTTCGTCATTTTGTACTGCTATACAGTTTTGTCATTTAGAAAATAAAATTCGAAAAAAAGGAGCAAAAAATATTTTGCAAAGAGGTAAGGTTTTTGAGAAGCATAATTTGTCAGCAGCTTTAGTGGCAGTTCAGAAATTACGTACGTAAACACAGCAGAATAATAGCAAAATTTATGTTGCAGGGAAAGGTTAGAAGGTACTAGGCAATAGCTACCAGTGGACTATAAACTAAGCACACAAAGTGTCATATAATGTACATAAATGGTTACTGTTTTTTTTTCTATGTAGCAGAACAATTTGACACTTTGTGCCAATTCATCATGGCAACTGAGATGTCACGCATCACGCATCGTGTACTACACATGCAAATAAAGATGACAATCGGAGCGGTGCCTGATGGGAGCGACCATAAAGGCATTTCCCATTTACAGTCGCTGCCATCAGCCACCGCACTGAGTGTAACAATGTTTGCGCATGTAGTACACCAGGGCCGGCCAGAAATTCTGCACGCGTGTGGTGCTCCTGCACATGTGCAACTTCCGGGTCACAGCGTGCACGCCGCAGCCGTCAGCGTTCATGTAGTGCATGTTTTTACGCACAGATGTCGCTTTATCCACTTGCTGAGATACCCTGTACCGGCGCATTCTACTGCTCTTTCCACAGCTTGCATGCCAACCATGGGAAGGTATTTCGCGTATTAAACATTTAAAATACTGTCACAGTCTACTCATTGAGACGTCTACTTTTATGTTAACAGTTTAACCCAGTAAGACAAGTAATACAGTTAACAACCGTGGGTTTTTATTAAGGCAGCTTGACTGACGGTACATAAATACGCTTAGTGTTTTTGATCTAGTATTTAAGAAAGAGAGCACTCGGCGACTTCCAGCGAACCTTAGTCATGATTTCAAATAACATTAAACTAATGCAAGGTTTCCTATAACTAATTCTCGGTACCCTGAGTTATACCCACATAATTTCTGTCTCACTGACCTCTGAACAGAATGACCACCGCAGACCTCTCGATGATGACCTGTACCAATATTGCTATATCTTTCATCAGTTCCGTCTGAAATCTGCACAATAACCGACGATTAGATGAATGTTATGTTTTATCGACTTCAGCTGAGCGTAGCCCTTAACACATTTTTTTAAAAAAAAGAACCTAAATGTAAGTATACAACAATCGGTTTAATGACCAATTTTCCTTATAATAATGAAACATGGAGCAGAATGAGGCAATAGTGCACAGTTAGTAAACAATAATTTTTAATTATGAAAGAAATAAATCCAAACACGTTTATCACTGGTCATGAGAAATGATATAGCTAATATCGGGCACAAAAGCACGGCTCATTGACAAACGCAAGCAGTTGCGGGAGATTTTCATCACTGATGCTTGATCAAAACGACTGAGAACATAGATCTTCCGTTCTTTGCTTTTTCACAGTACCTGCCGTTTCTCAGTACTTCTCTGTTAAAGTTACAGTCACCAGGGGTAAATGAGACTGGGTATGTTGCGCTCTTGCTTGTACCACATAAACAGGGAAGAGGAGCCGCCGCCGTTCATATAGGACACATGCCTAATAACAGATGTCGCTGTCGCTCGCTGTCGCACACGTGCGCACATGTGCAGCACTTCCGCACATCTGCACACTGTGCAGCGTTTGGCCGGCCCTGTAGTACACGAAGCACAGCTGTGATGCATGGTGTCTCAGTTACCATGATGAATCGGAACAAAGTGTCAAATTGTTCAGCTACATAGAAAAAAATACAGTAAACATTTATGTACGCTATATGATGCTGTGTGTGCTTAGTTAAATGGTAGTATCTCTCACTGAGTAAAAGGCTATTTTCTTTTCTTTTTTTTCTTCTTTGTTGAATTTAGATTCCCCCCAGGAGGAGAAGGCGGGGGGGGGGGGGGGGGGCAGGCTGGCAACAGTATAATATGCTGCTCTGCAGCCTACAGAAGAGTTTAAAAACATAATGAGTAGAGAATAAACAATAAAAACAGGTGATAAAACAGTGACTGGGTGAAACTGTAATAGGGCGACAAATGGCAGAAGTTAAAATATAAAAACAAAGAGCTGGTGATGCTAATTTAAACACATAAAATTAGACATGGACAATTAAAAAAAAAAACGTGGTGACAGTCTGGTTTCTGTTCGCAAGAGTTAAAAAGAAACAACATACCTAGTGATGTAAAAAAAATGGGACGTGCAACACTGACACATCACTAAAATACTGCACTATAAAGTAGAGTCAGAGACAGACTGGAGGGGGAGGGGGGGTGGATCCGGCCAGAAGAGGGGGGGGGGGAGGGGGAAGGAGAGGAAAAGCAAAAGGGCGAGCCAATGGAAGGAGAGGACACAGGAAGGGAAGGGGGCAGGGTGGACACGAGAAGGAGTGGGGAAGGCAGGGGAGGGGAAAGCAAAAGGACTCGGGGGAGAGTGAAAGCCTATCCATAGTGCCATCTCTTATAGCTATTGAGAAACACACTGACAACTGAGTAAGGTAAGCAATTCACCACCAAACACTGTGCTTATATCAGTTTATTACATATTTACACATACTGTAAAACAAAGTAAATTGACTAATTCAGGGTATGCTATGCCCATGGAAATAAAAGATAATAAACTTCATTGCAATGGTTTGACACTCGTTAACTATCGATAGTCATGCCCAGCAGTCTTGCAGCCTATAAATTTCAAATCTTCGGCACTGAAATTGATTGAGAAAATTAAAGTGTATAAGAGTTAAAAGCATAAACACTTGATGCAAATTTGTTTGTAGTGTGAATGTAGAAATTGAAGGGCTGGTGTGGAAAATCACTTTAACTCTGCCTGCAGTTACTGTAGGAGTGAATTAAATAGCTCTGCAGTAGATGGTGTCAGTTCCAAGCCTGGAGAAAGGTGGAGGGTTGTCGAAATACTGAAGCCATAAAAGAATCGACATAAAATAGTAGGAGAGAGCCAGTAAAGTTTAATACCTTAGTTGCAATGATGACGATGATAATGATGATGATGATGATGATGATGACAATAATAATAATAATAATAATAATAATAATAATAATAACAATAATAGCGATTAACCCATATATTTTCAACTTAATTGCGTGATGCAAATAAAGCAGCTACCAGTATCTCACGCCTCTGTAAATATAGTCTTATTGCTGAATGTGGCCATCAGAGGGACTGAACATAACAAGCAGGAATGCTGGAGCTTCCAGAATCTATTCAACCAAAACACAAACACTTTTGGGCATAACAGTTTCTATTGAATAAAACTTTTTGTGGTTAATACTATTCTTATAACAGCTAAATATAACAGTTTATGAATGGATAACTTTCTCCCCCTCTGCACTTATGGCAATTCCTGCTATTATCTATCACTGCAACAGCACCAAAGAACTTACTTGTCAGGACTAAAGGCTAGCGTGTTCAGTTTCCAAGTCAAGACAAAGTTATTGTAGAAGTGAACAGACACAAGGATCGGGTATGCCTTAATCAGATTTGTTGCAAGTAATATGTCTCTATTTGTAACCAATAGCTCAATATATAGCATATTTACATAAAAATAGTATATATTACACCTAGATAAAAACCTAAAATAACTTACCCTGGTCCCAAAAGGAGCCCAAGATTCAGGAACACACATTATCAGTAAATTACCAGCAATAATTAAAAACTTGGTTTCAGATAAAGAACAGTTTAAAAAGAGTTTGAATGACTTTTTGGTGGACAACTCATCTACTCTGTGCATGAATATCTTCACAGCGATTGTTAGACTAGCTTAATAAAAATTTCAGTTTTGACAGTACTTGGTCACAACAGTCAAATGGCTCTGAGCACTATGGGACTTAACATCTACGGTCATCAGTCCCCTAGAACTTAGAACTACTTAAACCTAACTAACCTAAGGACAGCACACAACACCCAGCCATCACGAGGCAGAGAAATCACAACAGTCAAGATTAGGTATGTTGTGTATGATGATAAATTTATCAAAAGTTTATAACTTGGTTTCATTCTGACAGAGTATTAATTCTGTAAATATTAGCAGTTCCAGTTTATTGTAATGTGGCACTGCAAAACATTCAACTGCAGCTGCCAGGTAAATACGCAAATTACAACTTTTTGCAGGGCAAGTCAATTTGTTGAACAGATACAGAAGTAGAACAAGTTATACACATAAAACAATAATCTTGTGTTTTGTGCCTTGTTTGTGCAGTTGAAATAGGTAGGGCCAAAAAGCAAGAGGAACAAATAGCTCTAAAAATAAATGAGACTTTGGTGACGAGTGCATGTTGTGTTGCAAATCACTTAAACAAGTACTTTGTTTCTGTTACTGACAGCTTGGGGTTTTCAGGTTCAGTAAACAGTGCAATGGAGTACCTGAGACCATTCTTTACAAATAGCTGCAGTAAAATGGCAATGACACTCAAATCTTACGAAGAAGTGGCATTCATCATAAAATTCTTAACATCTAAGTATTCTAGTGGTTATGGTAATATATCAACAAAGTTAATCAAGGAGTGCTCATGCAAGGTGAGTTCTGTCTGCAGCTATTTGTGTAATCAATCTCTTATCAGTGAAACATTTCCATGCTGGCTAAAATATAAAGCCTCTTGACAAGAAGGGGGATAACGAGATACCATCAAACTATCAACCAATTTCACTTTTGCCAGCTTTTCCAAAAACATTTGAAAAGGTTGTGTTCAAGTGTCTCCTTAAGCATCTGACTACAAATAATATATTGTCCAAATCACAGTTTGGGTATCTTAAAGGTTCTGATAGAGAGAAAGCTATTTACATGTTCAGTGATAATGAACATAATGAATTATATAACAAATTAGATGCTACTGGCATTTCCAGTGATGTGTCAATCGTGTTTGACTGTGTGAATCACAGCATTCTCTTAAGTGAATTAGAATACTATGGTGTCACCAGCAGTGCTGTGAAATGGTTTGAGCCTTATTTAACTAGTGTGACATGAAACAAAGGGTGTTGCGAAATATCTGTGCAGTAAACAGTCAGCCTACATCTGATTGGGAATTAATTCCATATGGTGTTCCTCAAGGTTCCATCTTTGGTCTGTTGCTTTTTCTTGTGTGCATTAATGACTTCTCGCCAATTACATTACCAGATGCTAAGTTTGTTTTGTTGCACATGAGACAAACATTGCAATAAGTAGGAGGTCAAGTACAAATTTAGAAATGGCTGCTAATCAAATTTTCACTGACATTAATAAATGATTTAGAGCTAATTCACTGTCATTAAACTTTGAAAAGACCCACTGGAACCTGTTAGATATTTAGTTATAGCATGTGTATAGAAAATCAAGCATGTGCATAGCAAATGCAGATCGAAGAGGTTGACAGGGTTAATTTTCTGGGATTAAAATTCGATAATAAATGCTGTTGGGAAAGGATTTGCAGTTAGAATGATGTCAGATGTAGCAGATGCAAAAAACTTATATATTTTGCCTACTTTCATTCTAATATGTCATATGGGATCACATTCTGGAGTAACTTGTGAAGCTGAGCAACAGTTTTTAGAATCCAATAGCGTGTAACAAGATTCATTTGTTGTGTAAATTCAAGAAAATCATGTAGAAACCTGTTCAAGGAACTTTGAATTCTAACTATTGATTCTCAGTATACTGCATTTATTTTTAATGAAACTTATTGCAAGTAATATATCTCTATTTCCAACAAATTGCTTAATACATATTATCAGTACTAGGAATAAGAACAATCTACATAAAAACCTACAATCACTTACTTTGGCCCAGAAAGGGGTCCAATATTCAGAAATACACATTTTCAATAAATCGCCAGCAACCATTAAAAACTTGGTTTCAGATAAAGCACAGTTTAAACAGAGTTTGAAAGACTTTTTGGTAGGCAGCTCCTTCTACTCTACAGATGAATCTCTTAACAGCAACTGTTAGACCAGCTTAAGTAAAAATTTCAGATTTCAATTTTGACAGCAATAGGTCACAACTGACAAGATTAGGTATTTTGTGAATGATAAATTTATTAAAAGTGCAGAGCTGTGTTGCATCCTGACAGAGTATTAATTCTGTAAATATTAGGAGTTCTAGTTTACTGTAATACATTTACCTATTTTGACAGTCTGCTGATAAATGATCAGGGTAGTGAGTATTATATTCAGATGTTTTACGTTTTTTTTATGTTATACTTTCTGACTTGTTTCACACCCAAGATAAGCATCTCATTTTTGGGTCTCTGAAACGAAAACTGAATCTAATCTAATTCCATTTCACTATAGTAACAGAACTTTCTAGGTAGTAGTCCTACTGTTGTGTTGTCATTGCCAAGTCCTGCAAACATTCTCTAGGCCGTGTAGTAATTTTGCTACAAGTGTCATATCAGAGAATATTCGAGCACTTATTCTTCATTCCTTTCCCACAAAATTGAATACTATGTGGGGGTAAGGTATTTATTTATTTTCATCTACACCAGAGCATTCACATGCAGTTAATGGCTTCATGACTAATTCTGATAACAACTTTTACATCGGGAACTGACAAAATGTAATTGTGGGAGTGACGTAATCAACTAATTGATATATGACGAGTGCAGTGTCTCTCTAATTTCTTATGTTCTTTGTTGCTTCCTGTTCTGGTTTGATTGCTAATGTGTATACCTGCGTCTTTTGTATTTGTGCACAATAAAGTGTGATTTACACAGAGGAGAAAAAAAGTCATAGACTAGCGATGGCGGTAGTATCACGTATACAATTTATAAAAGGACAATGCATTAGCAGAGCAGTCACTTGTATTCGAGTGATTCATGTGAAAAGATTTCCAACCTGATTGCGGCCACATGAGGGGAATTAACAGACTTTGAACATGGAATGGTAGTTGCATCTAGATGTGCAGGACTCCATTTCAGAAATCATTAGGGACTTCAATACTCTGAGATCCACAGTGTCAAGAATGTGTCAACAGTACCAAATTTCAGGCACTGTGGGAGCTGGTGTTGGCACCATATTTGTGTGGGCTGTGTTTACATAGAATTAACTTGCTCCTCTGGTTCAACTGGACGAATCATTGAATGGAAATGGTTATGTTCAGCTACTTAAAGACCATTTGCAGCTATTCATGTTACAAACAATGATGGAATTTTTATAGATGACAGTGCACCTCATCACCAGGCCAAAATTGTTCACCGTTGGTTTGAAGAACTTTCTGAACAATTCAAGTGGATAATTTAGGCACCCAGATCGCTCAACATGAATCCTTTCAAACATTTGTGGCACATAATTGAGAAGTCAGTTCATGCTCAAACTTGTGCACCAGCAACACTTGCAATTATAGAGACAGCATGGTTCAATATTTCTGCCGGGCACTTCCAATGACTTACTGAGTCCATGCCACATGGTGTTGCTGCACTACTCCGGGTAAAAGAAGGTCCAACATGATATTGGGAGCCATCCCGTAAGTTTTGATACCTCATTGTATTACACCATTAGTCTGTCAATGTATTTTATGTTTAGGAGATAGTGCCCTTCCATAATTTGTGAACCCAAAGAAGAAATTCTACTCTCTTCGGTAGGTTATCTGCTGCAATTCATATAGATAAGTACAGTCATGAATACCTTTCATAATGTTCTATATTCTGTCAGTGGCGCCATCCAGGTCATTAAAAATGACATTAAGATTCTACAGTGCCCACCTCTCGTGTTTCGACCGCTAGATTCCATGCCACACACTGACCCATTTTGGTACATGATGGTTTCAACTTCTCTGGTCATGACACAGTGATATAACCACATAACAATGCTTTGCACATAATTACAACAGTATCGTAAGACATCATATTCAGAATGAACATGTTTCCAGTCATTTCATGTCCCCTGGTACCACATGTGAGATCAACAGAAATATCCACTCATCAGCTTTCACAGTCGTCCCACACTGTATTGGCAAGTTCAGGCCCCACAGTTTGCGCCCAGTCAATTGAAAATTTAGTTGCAGTAAATGGAGTGCATTTTCAAACAACAGCATATTTGTTATACGTTTGAATAGTTCACTTTAGTGATCAGTAATCTTGATCAACGTGTTACGTCAGTAATGCTGGACATTATATTATGAGCCTCCCTGCACCAAGCCTACAATACTCTCACAGTAGTGGTAATTTCACACTGCAACAAAATCAGTGGGTCAAAGGCTCATGCAAATCCTGTGCCATGAGAGGCATGATGACATGATACCATCTGAATTCTGGAGACATCTGCATGGAATGATTACAAATTGGGATGCTTTGCTGTTACACATTTGGCAGCAACAACTGCTACCAAAGTGAGGTTAACTTTAATTACTCAGGAAGGGCAGCCATTATACTAGTTACCAATAAAGCACACACCTTGCCCAAAACATATGCCACAATGGCCACCATGATAACTTCCATTCACTCTGAAGAGAGCCGAACCATCCCAGACCGGCCCAACATGCTGCTGCCTAGCCACCATGCCACCTCCACCTGAAAGTCACAGTGTGTTATCGAGGACCAGTGAACTCTCCATACCACTGTCAAGAGGCTAACTAAGCAGCTGAAAATGTTGCAACTATGGATCATGACATCTGAGAGCAAACGGACCCACTGCACATGCCCACAGTGGCCTCATAGCCACGAGACCACTCAGACTAATGTTTGCTGTTCCACAGACATTTTTGTCACCTGGCAACTAAGTGCAAGAAATCATGCTTGCACCTCAACACCGAGACTCGATTTGGTTCAGGTGCAACAATAGGACACCCACTTACAGCACCTACTGTTTAATAACAGTCAAAAAAACAGTATAGGAGTGCTCAGCCTACCACCTGTATCAGCATGACTCCAAAGCTGCCGACTACTAAATGGCTACACAACAATGCATCACAAACGTTGTTCGTTACCAACCACTATTCAAGGCTAGTGTTATTAATCAAACAGGATCAAAGATCAACACACTGCTGAATACATTTTACCCAGATGCAAAACAACACACTATGGCCAATTTAATGGCAGTTAACAAGTCTGTCATATGTGCATATGGTCACAAAACGTTTGAGGTTGACAATGATCTCTTTGACAACTGCAAGTGGTCTTACACATTAAACAACATTGCTCAAACTATTTCGGGTGCTGATTTCCTCACACAGGCTGTCATGACCACCAATCTACCAAATGAATGACTGATAAACTCCATCAGCAGTCACACTATTGTTGCAGTAAAGGGTTATTCATCAAAGTACACAATGCCCAGGGTGTATAATTTAAGTGCTAACACCTCAAATGGCCATCGTCATTACTGGGAGTCCTACTGCCACAACTTGAAATCACACCTCCAGACCATGAGAAAAGATTACGTAATAATGAGGTGTGAAATAATCAAGTTACATGAGGATAATGTGGTGTTGAAGGATACTCTACTGGAAATATAAGGCCAGCTCCAAGTGGCCCGAAAAACATTAGAACAACATAGAACACCTTTGCATTGCATCCATGCTCTGCACACAACTGTGTCCATGGATTAACAGTGGCCCGTAAAACTACAGGGCAGGGGCACACATACTACGATGCACCATATCTGTACCAAACCTGGTCTGCAACTTCATCATGAGCCCATTGGAATGCATGGAAATGACTACCACCGATTTCCAGTGGCACCGGGGGAACCAACACCCCACACCCATTCCCCCCTATCTGCTACCAGTGGCACTCCTCCCAACCATCATTCAATGGTAATGGCTGTGTCACTGACTGCAGTTACATGTCCATCATGCCCAGCCACATACAAGCTGGCTGTGTGGTCAAATTCAAACTCCCTCTCATTTTTTAGGCAGAGGAGGGCGGGTGTTGTGTGGGAGTGACATAATCAACTAATAGAAGTGTGACAAGTGCAGTGAGTCTTTAACTTCTCATGTTCTCTGTTGCTTACTGCTCTGGTTTGTTCACTAATACACTGTTATTCCCTGTATGTATTTTATATGTAGTAGATGGTGTCCCTACATGGTCCCACATTGCACAGTAATTCATACTGCAGGCTTATACTAAAATGTACACAATAAAATTAACAAATGCATATATTGGGTAAACGTTGCAACTGAACATCTTTTAGAAGCCACTTTATGGACCTAGGGAATGTTACATGTATACACTCCCTAGTGGTGTTTCTGGATAACAGGAAGAGTGCATTTAGGATGACGTCAACAACTCATAATCACATAACTAGAGGAAGTCATAATTTCCATATCATCTATGTATCTCTTTTTAGAGTTCAGAAAGGAGTTTTATTTTCGGGTACAAAAGTTTATAAAAGGTAACCAGTGGGCTGCAGGCAGAAAACTGAACATTTGCAAATATTTAAAAACCAAAGAAAATAACACCTCATTAGCTACTCTTTCAACGATTTGTCAGAATATTTGAAGTGAAGCATGTAAATTCCATTAAAAATTAAGCACACTGTTTCATATAGATACATGACAGTGGCAAGACATAAACTTCTTTAAAACGTGTCAACTGAGGGAAGAGAAAGGCACTTGTTTCATAATTTTCACTTTTGTATAATAAATATATTTTTGAGAGGTATATCCCAAAATTGAATGCAGTGTGAGATTACAAAATGCACAAGTGCAAAGCAGGCACATTTTACTGTTTCTGTGTTGATGTCTTTACTGAGAATACTAAAAGCTTAGTAAAAATTGCTCAGTCCATTTAATGACTTCTCTTTATGTATTCCTTCTGTCTAGTACTATCTGTCAACATACTCTGAGGAATTTTGTGGTTGCATTTTTATGTTTGTATCAACAATCAGAGTTTTGAATTGATGAGAACAGTATATTAGTACCACCAGAAAACATTACCAACATACCTTTCTGCATACTTATGGACAGACCATTGCAATGTATAATAAACAGAATTGCTCAGAGTTTAAAAATTCAGGAATTCCTTGTCTTACTACTTGCTCCTTTGACCAACACTTTCACCATTTGTTTGATGATTACTACTTTTTTTGACTCTGTTCAAAAGATGTGATATGAACCAACAACTGCATTTTCCCCTAATTCTATAGTACCATAGTTTCTGAAATGTAATGTATGGCTGCCAAAGTTTGTGAGCTCAAGGAATAGCCTGTTTTGTGTTTTACTTCATAAAGTGCACTATAGAATTAATAAATATGAATATAAAGCTCCATGTATCAATACCCTTTCTCAAAAGACAAACTTTTGCAGACTCAATAAGCAATAACTTCTGAAGAAGCTCTACAAATCAATAGTTGTTGCACTAGCAGCTAACCAACCCACACTAGTTTATGTGGCCAGCTGGTACAGAAACATGGAATATCATTTAAATTACTCTAGTACAGGAATAATTTGCTAACAATTAATGAGAATTCTGAGAATTGTTAACAAGATTCCTTTATTATGTAAAAAACACACATGATAACTTGAAATGAACTTCCAGTGTGCTATACTTTAAAGCGACCATTGAAACAAAACACACCACAGTAACTCCCTGTGAGTTTCCAACAGTTCTGTTACAAAAGTCAGCATGCAATTTGTATGTCTATCTTCCTTTGCCTTTTCAGTAGCTTAATACATGAAAAAAAGCATTGTTCACTGAAATTCTAAGACAGGTAAGTTATTTTGAAGAAAGTAACTTCTTTTGTGATGCACAATATCACCTTTAGAAGGGCAGGTCAGTGATAGTAGCAGAGCTTGACTTAGTTACAAATGTAAGTCAGGGTTTTGAAGACAAAAGAGTCTATAGCACTGGTACCTTGTGACCTTAGTAAGGTATTCAATTGTACCTAATGTAAGGTGGTCCTCAGCAATGTATAATCATATGGTGTTGGGGGAGTGTTGAGCAAATTCTTGAATCCTACCTGAATAGCAGACAGTAGATTGCATCAGTGCAGGGAGCAGACTCATTGTCCACAAGTTGAAATAGAGTGCACCATAGCAGCCTGTAATGGGGCCTTTATTGTTCCTGATTTTTGTTAATGACATAAGCACCAATGGGCACACCTTGCAGTTTGCAGATAATAACATTTGTTCTCAAAACGATAGAGTGTCGGTCAGTCTTTTCAACAAGTAGAAGCCCCATTAAGCAAAGGCAATGCCTAGTTTACTATGAACAAGATGAAAATTAATGAATACAAAACACAGAGAATGACACACAGCCTTATTGATACTGGAGCACTGGGTGGCACAGCAGCCATTAAACTCATGGGCTTTTTCATTGATACTACATTAACGTAACAACAGCACACAAAAATTGTATATTCCAAACTTTCCTGGGTCCTGGATCTCCTGAGGAAATTAAAAGGTACTAACAGTTTACCCTCTAATGTTCCAAAGCTGCATGAGACATGGGCTGCTGCTGTGGAGTCACTCTGCAAGCTGCAAGAATATACATTGTTGTGAAAAAAAAAAAAAAAAAAAAAAAAAACGACCATGTAAACCAATTGTTTCTAGATTAAGAGTTCTGACTGTTTGTAGACAATATTTATTCAACTGCCTTGCTCGTACAAAAATAAATCATGAGCACTACAGAAAGAAAAATAAATCTCATTAACATAGCACTGGTAATAGAGTCAGTAAAGAAAGCCCTGGATGTTGATTAACGAAAACACAAAGGGTATCCACATGGTGGGTTTCAAACTGTTGAATGCGCTATCTAAGGGTATCCTGTAACAACCAATGGAGCAATTTAGGACAAAAATTTTGCCTGAACTATGCAGTATGTTCTAGTACTGATTTCATAGTTGTCTTATCTTCTTCTTCTTCTTCTCCTTCTTTCGTTTCACCCTCTTTGGGGTACGCTGGATCAATCATTTCTTTGTGCGTTGTTCTTTTCTTAGGGCCCAGTATTTCTTCATTCTTTCTGATCTTTTTCTTCTCTCTTCTTCCGAGATGAAGGATTTGGACTTTTGTGTGGATTTGTCTTGGAACCTTATGTTTTCATCTTTAGTAATTAATTTAGCAGTTCGATCAATAAGTGAATTTTCTGAAATATTTAATTCCACTAGGTCTTTCTCAGTTTCTTTAAACCAGTTGGGCTTCGTTTTTCGGTTACGGAAGAAGTCAAAGATTTGTTTAGTTAATCTGTTGGAATTCATTCTGAGAAGATGACCATAAAAATTTATTCTCCTTTTTTGCATAGAATGTGAAAGTTTTTCAATTTTCTTGTAGAGAGTTTCATTTTTAATGTATATGATCTTATTGTCTTGAAATTTTTGCCCAATGATTTTTCTTAAAATTTTTCTTTCCTTTATCTCAAGTTTCTCCATTTGGCCTTTGAAATTCATGTTAAGTGTTTCTGCTGCATACAGTGCTTCTGGCTTAATCACTGTCTTGTCATGTGTAATTTTGGACCCCCATGAAAGGGATTTTTTGTTGTATGTATTTTTTGTTAGTTGGAAGGCCAATTCAAGTTTATTTTTTCTGGATTCCATTGCTTTGCTTTCCCCAGCATTCCAAGTAATCCATTCTCCGAGATAGTTGAATTCTTTTCTATTTCAATCTTCTGTTCTTGAACTTTGAGGTATTTACATGAGTGCTTGATGTTTGTCAATATCTTAGTTTTTTCAGAGGAGATGTGAAGACCAATTTTAGCTGCTTGTTTCTTTAGTTCAAGGATTCGCTCCCGTGCTTCTTCCATTGTTTCAGCAAACAGGGCCATATCATCTGCAAAAGCAATGCAATTTACTTTAAGGTTCTTTTTGCAACCCAGTCTTATACCACTCTTAATATTTGTGTTCCATTCTCTGACTACTTTCTCAAGAGCACAATTGAACAGCAACGGTGAGAGCCCATCGCCCTGTCGCACTCCCGTTTTTATTTCAAAGGGTTCCGATAGTTCGCCTATAAATTTAACTTTCGAAAATGTATTCGTAAGGGTCGCTTTTATAATATTAGTTGTTTTCTTATCCAAACCCATTTCTTCCAGGACTGATAACAGAGATTCTCTATCAATCGAATCATATGCTTTTTTGAAATCAATGAAGGAGATTACGTATGTCTTTGCCCTTGATTTTTGGTAAGCCATGATGTTTTTGAGGTTTAGTATTTGTTCCGAACATGATCTTCCCTTTCTAAAACCTCCCTGATATTCCCCGATTTGCGGATCCAATTGCGGCTCTGCCCTGTTCAAAAGGACTTTAGAAAGAATCTTGTACGTTATATCCAGCAGTGATATTCCTCTGTAATTGTTGGGGTCTGTCTTCAAACCTTTCTTGTGGATAGGGTGGATGAGAGCTGTTCTCCATTCTGCGGGGATCTCTTCTTCTTTCCAGATTTGATCGAAAACACACTTTAGGCATGTAACTGCATTTTTGTCAGCCTTTTTCCATAGTTCGGCCACTATTCGATTTTCTCCGGACGCCTTGTTGTTTTTAAGTTCTGAGATGACCTTCTGTAGTTCTTCAGTCGTCGGTGGTTCTGAAGCCGGCTTCTCACGGTTGTTTGGAATGGATTCAAATTTTTCAAGGATGGGTTCACAATTCAAGAGTTTCTCAAAGTAGCCTGCTAGTATTTTGCAGTTTTCCGTGTTGTTGTGAGCGATGGTCCCATTTACATCTCGAAATTGGAGGGTGGGTGCTTTGTATCTTGATAACCTTTGTTTGAAAGTTCTGTAAAAACTCCTTGTGTTGTTTTTAGCAAATTCTTCATCAATTTGGAGTAGAGTTTTGTTTTCATGTGTCTTCTTAATCCTTTTTATATTTTTATCTACCAGTTTTCTAACTGTAATGAAATTCAGTCTACTTTCTTCTGTTTTCTGTGATTGCCAATTTTGCCATGCCTGTTTTCTCGTTTCAATGAGGGCACCACATTCCAGCGACCACCAGGCATGTTTTTTACTTTTTTTGTTAGGTGCTATCCATTCAGCTGTAGTAATGAGGTTTTCCTTGATATCCCCCCAGCTTTGTGTCTGAATGGTTTCTGTTGCTTTTGTGAATTCATCTGATTTTAATATCTTTTCTGTGCTATACTTCCGACCCTTAATTTGTTTCATGCTGCGTTTCCTGTTTGGGATGACTTTGAACTTAATTTTAGACAGGTAATGGTCTGAATCCAAGTTTGCACCCCTGAGTACCCTAACGTTCATGATTTCTTTGCTAGAAATCTTCTTAATTGCCACATGATCAAGTTGAAATTCACCAAGGCTAGGATTTGGGGATACCCATGTTTTTTGTCTTCGTGGTAGTTTTTTGAAAGCTGTGGATTTAAGAATTAAATTGTGTGCTTGGCAAAGTTCTATTAGTCTCACACCATTTCTGTTTGTTCTCTTTTGTGCAGGATAGTTTCCAACTATTTTCCTGTATCTTTTTTCTTTACCAATCTGTGCATTAAAATCATTGTGCAGTATATCATAATGTATTTGTTCTCTTTAGTATATTTTATAGTATCAGTTTTAGTATCATAATTTAAATTGCAGTGTTACATTCATTTTATTGTAGAAATACTACTGTAATCTTGATGCATTCTGTTCAGCTATGGCTGGTTAAGAACACAGAGCTGGTAATAAATGGACATGATGTCAGACTGCTTTTTGATGATAATAAGCAATGTTATCCAAACCACAGGATTATTTGTGTGGCTCTGTGTTATAATACTGCAAATTTCAGAAGGTGTGAGTGGGCAAGGAAAAAGTTATCTTGGGAGCAGCACAAAGCTTTTACAATGACTGGGTACAGAAGGATTGATAAAAGAAGAAAGTTTGTCATGAATGTTCATGAAGTGATTGCTGAATACTTCACATAAATTTTTTGCTCAGAGGAAACAGCATCTTCATTCTTAATGCATGTTATTGATTGATATTTTTTCCTTTTTACCAACAGTCTCGTACCGCCTTTGATTTATTACTTGAACTGAGTATAAACTGCCAGTTGTACATTTTATAGGCTTCACAACAGACTTGTTCAGTTTCAAATAGTTATTAAATAACTTGCTGTCTGTAGTTTTACTGTAAGAATATAGCAGTCTCTTATTTCCACAAAAGGTTTGTATTCCTGACATCTGCAGTTTATTGCTAGACATTTTGCATATATTTGGCTTAGATCTAAGTTTGATTGGAAATGCTACATCTTAATATTTCTACAGAATACTCAAATTCTTGTACCTTACAGTCAACATCACAATCACAATGTACACCCTTCCATCCAGCTTCATGGAGCACATGTGTGAAAGTGAATACTCTATATTATTTTTGATGTAATGCTTCATACTTTCCTGGCAATCTGTCGACACCTTGAGGGGTCAGGTATACTTCCAGGTATCAGCCCTGCACTGCATGTCCATCCTCCTGCTGTTCATTTTGCCATCCCTCGGAGGATATGTCTGGGTTAGTTTTGGGAATGTGTTCTGAAGTTTTAGCCCCTGACATCAGAACAGTCCCTCAACTGTTTTTCTTTCTTTTTTCATTTGCCATCTCCTACCCTTCCTCTGCTTCAACATTTGAGATTCCCCTTTGTTTCTTCTTCCTCCCAAGTGTAACAGGTTATGTGTTATTCCCAACCTCGGGTCGATACATAGGGTTCGCACGTATCCCCTGGTACATGACAGGCCCAGGGAGGGGTGACTGGCTGAGCTCTTACCTTCCCAAATTGCCAATTTGTCACTCTATCCGGAGTTTCGAAGGTGTGACCTGAGGTTTGAACCATCACCTAAGACAGGTGAGCCCCCCTTGGAGGGATCCCAGTTTGAAGAAGCAGGCCATCGGAGATGCTGGGAGTCATGGGAGATTTTCTCACACTGAGTCAATCATCATTTCAGTCTACATCTTGTACTAAATGTAAATGGAATGAAGATGAAGTTTCACAAAATCTCCCAGCAGTACATCAGACCTTCATAGTATCACATACTGAAGAAGGTCAGTCTTTTGTTACTGTTAATGTGTTTATTATTCAAAAAGGTGTTGATGCAATTGCAGGCCCTGTGAAATCTTGCTCCCATTTATGCAATGGAAATCTGCGTTTGGAGTCTGTGATTTCAGGCCCAACAATTGCTTGCAGCTTCACTCCTCACAGCCATCCTTTTCATGTTGAGGCCCACTGAACGCTGAATTCTTTGCATGGTGTTATTTACACTAGGCTGCTTGGAGGTTTGACTGAGGGAGAATTCCAAACTTACCTCTCTGATCAGGGCATCACTGCAGTCCATAAGCTAATGAAAAATGTTGATGCAACATTAGTGCCTACATGTACTCTTTTACTCGTGTTTGATTGAGTACTGCTTCCACCGATGATCAAAGTAGATTGTGAAGTGAACATGATCCAACTGTACATTCCAAACCCAATGTGTAGGCACCAGTTTCAACATTACAACCAAAGTCACATTTCCTGTTGAAACATGACCAAACGCTTTATTTGTGGTAGGGTTGCTCAGAAGGGTGATTGCCCACACCATCCTCCGTGCTGCATCAATTGCAACAGTGATCATCAGCCTCATTCAGAGAATGTCCCATATATCTTGATGAGTGGGCCATCCAGGAGATCTGGTAGAAGGAAAAAGTGCCTTACCCTGTTGCTTGCGAGTTGTAGGCTAGACAAAAGCCCTGTGTTTCACCATCTGGCACTTACAGTACCAGTCTTGCTACGCCTCGCTCCATGAAGGGCCTTGCCACCCAGTCTTGCAGCTTCAAATTCAGCACTGCAGTTGTAAATTCGCCAAGCATTGTGGTAGCATAACCATTTCCTTCTCCTCCAGCTGTGCAACAAATCATCAAATCTTCACCTCCTGCAGTGAAATTACCTGCTACACAACTGGTAGGCTGGAAAGGAGAAAAGGAATACTCTCCTGATGATTTTTTATGTAACTCCTGCCAGCAAAGTTCTGAGTCTTCTTCTGCCAACCACAAAAGTTCTAAGAAATCAAACAAAAGCAAACGGTTTTCTCCTTCCCTGACTCAGAGCTCCTCTTCAATGGTGTCACTGCATTATACCCCTACCTAGCTGACCTACATTTCACTAGTGCACACTGCCTACCATTTTCCTTACGTAGAATCTGCAGGCCAACTCAGTGAGAATGCCAACACCTCTGTAGACCTCATGGAACAAGATCTGCCAGCCTGTGCACCCTGTAACAGTGAGTTTTCAAAGGCTGGCACTCAGCAGCCACTGAGGTGACAAACCATTTTTTTCCTCATCCCCTTTCACCATTATGACCCTCTTCCAATGGAACATTCATGGCATTAGATCCAAGGAGGAGGAACTATGGCTGCTCTTGGAATTGTAGCGTCCACTCTTTCTCTGCCTCCAAGAAACAAAACTGCATCCTTGGGACTGCTTTGACCTTCCTACCGAGGACAGAATTCCATCTCATGCTGCTCATCTGGGATGACGTTCATAGCCATACCATCTTACTGCCAGCTGTTGCAGTCCACATTAGCCTTCCTCGTTTCACATTTTCTCTTTGCAACGTATACATCCCTCCATCATTTGGTGTCACCAGGACAAACTTCCTCCAGCTTACTGATCAACTCCCTCACCTCTGCTCAGTGTCTTTAGTGCACACTGTTCCATTTGCAGCTCTTCCTGAGTCTGTCAGAGAAGTGAATGCTACAATGCAGCCTCTACCTTGAGGGAACTAGATCATTCTCTCACTTCATCTTGATCTTCCACCCCAGGGTTAGAAGATGTTCACATTCAGGTGTTGCAGCACTTTTCTATCACAGGCAAGCACTTTCTCCTTCATACATACAATCGCATTTGGGCAGATGGCACATTTCCCAGATGCTGATGTGAAGTCACTATTGTACACACATCTAAGCCCAGTAAAGACAAACACCTTGCTTCTAGCTACTGCCCCATTTCTCTCATCAGCTGTGTTTGCAAGGTGATAGAACATATGATTTATGGCTGGTTGGTACGGTGGTTCAAATCTCACAATCTACTAACCACTGCACAATGTGGATTTCGAGCGCACCGTTCTGCTGTTGACCAGCTCATCACCCTGTCAACCCATGTCATTAACCGTTTTCTGACAAAATACCCGATGGTGGCCATGTTTTTTCATTTGTTGAAAGCCTACGACACCTGCTGGAGGACTGGTATCCTCTGTACTCTATACACGTGGGGCTTTCAATGCCACCTGGTCTGTTTCATTCAGAAATTTTTAAAGGCCAGGTATACAAGGTACGTGTGGGTACATTCTTGCCAGACACCTTCATCCAGGAAAATGGGGTGCCTCATGGCTCCGTCTTGTGTGTTGTACTCTTTGCTACAGCTATTAATCCTACAATGGCCTGTCTCCCACCAGATATCACTGGCTCTCTTTTTGTTGACGATTTTGCAATGTACTGCAGTTCTCCACATACTTGTATCCTTGAGCAGCGTCTTCAGCAACATCTTGATCGTCTTTACTCATGGAATATCGGCAATAGCTTTAACTTTTCCACTGACAAGACAGTTTGTATGAATTTCTGGCACCGCAATCTGTTTCTTCCACCATCTTTACATCTTGGGCTTTTTGCTTTTCCACCTATGAAAATCCTGGAGCTCATGCTTAACAGAAAATTTTCTTGGTCCTCCCATGTGTCTTACCTGGCTGTACGCTTTACCGCGTCTCCTGATATCTTAAATGTTCTAAGCGGTACTTTATGGGGAGCAGATCGGACCACCCTCCTCCAATTGTACCAATTTCTTGTCCATTCGAAATTAGACTATGTGTGTTTCATTTATTCATCTGCATGTCCATCCATTTTACGCCATCTTAATACAACCAAGCATCACAGAATCTGTTTGGCCACTGGTGCCTTTTACACTAGCCCATTTGAGAGTCTCTATCCAGAAGTTGCCGGACAACTGCTGTTATACTGGTGTGATGTTCTCCTCAGAATATATGCTTGCTGTTTTGTCTCCCATGCCTAGCCACCCATCCTGCACCTCCTTTTTTGATGACTCCCTTGACTGCCAGTATGGGGCGCATCCCCCTTCTCTGTTATTTCCCAGAGTTTGCTTTCGGCACCTATTCCAGCAGCTTAACTTCACACTCCCTGCTATTTTCAAGGTTGGTATGAACCCTTCACCACCTTGGATTACGTGGGGGCCTGTGTTTATTTTGGACTTCATTTACTTCCTAAGCAAACTTCTCCTGATTTGATGTATCGTAGTAAGTTTCTTGACCCTTGCACACAACATATTGACAGCACGTTTGTGTACAGTAACGGTTCTAAGACTGATTTTGGAGTCCTATGTGCTTTCATCATTGACACCGACCATTTTCGGTATTGGCTTCCAGAACACTGCCCAATATTTACAGCAGAGCTCTTCACCCTGTATCAGGATACCTAATACATCCAGCAAGACAAGTTTTTATTTGTGTCGTATTCCAATTCTCTCAGTGCCCTTCAGAGCCTCTGTGTGCTGTACAAAGTCCATCCCTTGGTGCAATGGGTCCATGGAGGCTACCATTTTCTCTCTGTTGAGGGAGACACTGTGATGTTCATACAGTCTCCTGGTAATGTCAGTCTGATGGGAAGGCTGCTGATGCTGCTCAAAAGGCTGCAGTCCTCCAACCTCAGTCCGCTAGCTCTTCCAACCCTATGGATGATCTCTATGTTGTCGTCCATTGGCAAGTGGTGTCACTTTGGCATCATGAAAAAATGGCTCTAAGCACTATGGGATTTAAATGATGAGATCATCAGTCCCCTAGAAGTAGAACTACTTAAACCTAACTAACCTAAGGACATCATACACATCCATGCCCAAGGCAGGATTCGAACCTGCGACAGAAGCAGAAGCGCAGTTCCAGACTGAAGCGCCTAGAACCACTCAGCCACAGCAGCCAGCTTGGCATCACCATTGGAGCTTTCTTCATGGGAATGTGCTCCGGGGAATTGAACCTCTCCCAGTTGCTTGGCCAACCTCATCAAATGAGGATATCATTTTTGCTAGGTTGCATATTTGGCATTGTTGTTTTAGTCAGTGCTATTTGTTAAGTGATGGTCCCCTGCCACTTTGTGCTCACTGTTGTCAACCTTTGATGATTCGCCATTTCCTGACCGAATATCCTTGTTTTTACCACTTACATTCTCATATATGTTTGCTTTCTGATTTGTAGGCTGTATTAGCAAAGGACGCATGGATTGTTGACCATGTTTTACTTTTTTATCCTTCATAGCAACATGGCGAACGGCATTTCTTTGGTTCAGCACCACCACTGTTTCTACAGCATATTTTGTGGACCTTATTCTTAGCTTGCTTTCCATCAATCAACTGGGCTTAATGTATAGTCTCTTTTGAGTTCTGTTACTTCTTGATATTCTAAGGTTATGACATGGGAACGTATGACCATAGTTGCTTTTGTGGCCTAAAACAAATAAAACACACACACACACACACACACACACACACACACACACACACACACACACACACACACATATTTTACGAGCTTCCCAAAATCAATTACATCCTCACACACAAATACTTCTCCTTTTAGAGGAAGGTACACTGCCAGGAAAAAAATCTCAACACCAAAAAATAATTAATGTAGACATGCATGCACTGTGTTGTACAACTTCTTGATGTCAGTTTATGGGATGGAATTCCATGCTTTTGCACTTGATCAGTCAACACAGTGACGGTTAGTGCTCCTTGTGGATGACACTGGAGATGTTGTCTTATGATGTCCCATATGTGCTTGATTGAATGCTGATCTCGTGATTGAGTAGGCCAATACAACATTTCATCACTCTGTAGAGCATGTGGGGTTACAACAGCAGTACATAGGTGAACTTTATCCTGTTCAAAAATAGCCAGCCGGTGTGGCCAAGCGGTTAAAGGCGCTTCAGTCTGGAACCGCGCAACCGCTATGGTCGCAGGTTCGAATCCTGCCTTGGGCATGGATGTGTGTGATGTCCTTAGGTTAGTTAGGTTTAAGTAGTTCTAAGTTCTAGGGGACTGATGACCTTAGATGTTAAGTCCCATAGTGCTCAGAGCCATTTGAACCATTTTGTTCAAAAATATTCCCTGTAATGCTGTTCATGAATGGCAGCACAACAGGTTGAATCACCAGATTGACATACAAATTTACAGTCAGGATGCATGGACTAATCACATGATTTCTTCTGGTGTCATACAAAACCGTACCCCAGATCATAACTCCAGATGTAGGTCCTGTGTGTCTAGCACATGAACAGGTAGATTGCAGGCACTCAACAGGCTTCCTTATAACCAACACGCATCCATAAGTGGCACTCAGGTAGAACCAACTATCATCTCAAAACACAACAGACCTCCACCCTGGCCTCCAATGAGCCACTTGACACCACTGAAGCCACAAATGACAGAGGTTTTGGGGTCAGTGGAAGGCACATTACAGGGCATCTGGTTAAGAGCTGTCCTTGAAGCAACCAATTTGTAACAATTTGTTGTGTCACTGTGGTGCTAACTGCTGCTGAACTTGCTGCTGCAGATGCAGCACAGTTCACCAGAGCCACACACCGAATATGATGGTCTTCCCTCTCAGTAGACACGTGACCATCCAGAACCCTCATCTTCTTGTGACTGTACTTTCTTGTGACCACTGTTGCCAGTGATCATGTACAGTGGTTACATCTCTGCCAAGTCTTACTGCAATATCACAGAAGGAACATCCAGTTTCTCATAGCTCTATTACATGAACTCGCTCAAACTCAGTGAGGTGCTGATAATGGCATTTTGTTGCCTTAAAGGTGTACTTGACTAACATCAACTCATTATGTTTAGTCCTAAAGGTCACCAATGCTATGGTCATTACAGCGTGTGTTTAATGACACCTGATTTGCATCCTCATAGTGGCACTACTAGTGGCCCTATTATGCGACAGTGACAGCAATATGCAGTTAACAGTGCGCATTATATAACTTGCTATACAATCACCAAAACGAATTATACTGTTCAGTAAGATGACACTTTGCATTTACATATGTGACACATGGGTGTCATGCACACGATGTCAGAGCACAGATTTTCACATGAGGTATTAGGTCTTTGATATTTACCCTGGACTTTGACTCTGAATGTTATAGTATGTTTCTGAGAGCTAGGGTGTCACAGAACTTTCTGATGCATTGATGTTGTTTGTTTGGTATTACTTCCATGAGTCTAACACAACTCGACATAGAGATTTTACCTGGTTGCTCACCATTCACAGACTTTCACTTTAATCAACATAAGTACCTCACTAACAAGTTAAACTCTGCTTGCTTTGCATTATTAGTAGAGTGTAGCAGAACTGTCTACTTTGCTTACATCCATTCGGCTATCACCTATGGTCTAACCCTCTGGGGTCATAATAAGGCAAACGTGAAAAACCATATTCACCTTACAAAAACGGGCTGTTAGAATAATTTCAAACAGTACAAGGCTAACACCTTCCAAACAGTTATTGCAACACTTAAATATTCTACTCTTACCATGCCTTATACAAAAAAGTGTTGTTAATATAAAAATGCACATTGATAATTATAAAACCAACTAAGATCCTCATTCCTACAATACAAGAATGTGCAATGACATCCACATAAAAAGAGTAAACAAGGCTTTTAACACAACAACAAACCAATATTCAGGGTACTATTTTGTACAACAAATTTCCAACTCAGCTAAGAGAAATAAAAACATTGTCTACATTCAAGGAAACAATATTTAAATTCTTAATGACCAACTGCTATTACAGTATAAATGAATACCTGCCCTTGCAGCAAGTAACTACATTCATTTACTGTAAGTTAATAGTACCACAAATCAAATGCTTGTCACAGCCTCAATGAAAATTTTTCTGAACAAAAGTGTTAAATCAATTATTTACTTGTAATGTATTTCATGTAAACGATCCTTCTCATACTTTTATATTGTTACAGTAATCAAAGTTGTACTGCCCAAAAATATTGTGATGGGTACAATGAACCATTGTAGTATGTAGGAAACTGTACACCCTTATCTTATTTTTGTTATACTATGTTCTTTGACAAAATCCATACAATGTACATTGTCGCTGAATGAATAAACTACTACTACTAATACTACTACTACACAGAATGTTGATTTTGGGGGAGGGGTGGCTATTTAAAGACAGGCACAAGAACATTATGTGATTTATAAAATTACTCAATGTTTTTAAATTTTGCTAAGTTAGATTTCACTATTTTGTGTGGACTTGCGGACTTTACTATTATCTCGTTTATGAAAAATGCTTCAGGTTAATAAATGATAAAAGCATGTGGAACATCATTACCTTTTTGTAGTCTGAAATCCCCTATCTACAAGTAAGGCATCAATCCTGAAATCCATATTTTATGATCTTCAGTTATCCAAAATCTTAATTAGTGACTGAATTAATTAGTGAGAGTTGTTCTCTGATTCAGAAAAAAATATAGCAAAAAAATTATGTCTTCTAAGTTCAAAATCTTGCCGATATTAAAGCAAAATAGGCCATTCAAATTATGAGTGTCCAAACATTAATTCGCCATAACATTTAATTTCTGAGCCTTCTAATGAAAATATGCCATTTTAATCAGGAAGATAAATACAAACAATTGAACAATTTTAAATGGCATTTCACATAAATAAAAATTTTACATATTCCTGTATATCTTACATATTGCATGTATGACAGCAATAAATACAGAATGAAAAAGTGAATGAATTTCAGTTATTCATGTGGGCAGAAAACACAACAGTTGGCGTATTTTACAACTTGCTACATCTCTTCACCCTCCAACTGAATTAAACAGACTGTTATTGACAATTAGCTTACTGGATAATTCAGTGGTCTATAAGAGTCTATTACATGTATCAAAATACATAAAAAAGAAACAATGTTACCATAATGCTTTAAACTAATTTTCAAATCAGGTATCCTAAATAAATGTTACCTAACAGCTTCCCCTGGCCATCTTATGACATAAAATTTTACAAAATTTCTAAACATACAAGTGCATAGCATTATATGTACATAACCATAATATTTCAAAACACATTTATATCAGAGAACTTCATGGGCCATAACTTATTCTTGATATTTCCCAATTTTTTCACTGTGTTAACACAGTTCATTACTCATTATTGGCACCATCTTCACAAAAACCACTCTCACGGTTTGCTGTAGGTCCTTTCTGTGATTTCTCCTTCAAATTTTCACTCACGTCCATTGTATTGTATTGTACTGATGCAAAGTGGTGTTAAGCATTTACAAACAAGGATAGACAAACAAATTTCCTAAATTAGTGCACTAGTAATTTCTATCTCTATATTTCTAGTAAGAATGATTATTCATTAATTGGAAATTTACTTATTATAAATAAACATAACTGTCAGTATAATGTCACACAGAAAATTTACAACAACACATGTATATAAATCAAATGAGAATGGAAGCTGCTTTATTTACTCAACTGGTCTCCTCTGACTCTGGCCAATTAACCTTCTCGAAATGAAGTTAGTGAAATACTCTGCATGTTTAATTCCTGTTAGAAAATAACAACATCAAAGAAATGAACTGTGCAGCAATTTATATTAAACAAGTCACTAAATAAATTAGTAATTCACATAGCTTCATTAAATAATTTTTAGTATTTTATCATTTTTTTATAAAAGAATCACTCTGTTTCTGACAACAGTGCTGTAATGTCCAGCAGCTTCTCAACAAGTAATGTCATATTTCTTGGGCATGTCATCACAACAAAAGAACATTCTCTAGTATATCATTTCACTTTCCAATTTATCAATGCTCATTATAGTGCTTATTTATTCCCTTACAAACATGTTGACTGAAGAGATACTTTTGCAAAAGAAACTATTACAAAGACAGGGTCCCTAACTATTGCTGTTTCATATATACTTCATAGTACTTCATATTCACTTTATATTTCACCAAATCATTATTATATACTTCTCCATTACATAATACATTGCTGCTTCATATATTTCATTCTGCTTGGCTTTATACACAAAAAAAAGACTATTTGATAGTTCTCAACAGCAACCACCCACATTAACAGCAAGACGTTACTCTCTACCACATAGCAGAGAAAAACTTATTCAAATGATCACTTTATTTTCCTCGTGTCTGAAGAGCAAGTCTCTGACACACTTTGTTCTCACTGAAATTTAGTGTATGCAACATTTATTTTTACTGCAATATTCTTAATCTTGGTCTGAAAGACTTATAATATGGTACACACGTATTGAAAAGATGAACTTTCATACAGACAACTGAACGTAATTACATTTTACATTGGACCAATGGTTTTCTGGGTTAACTGCTTCTCAAAGCTAATTGGACCATCACAATTATAAACAATTCAAGAGTAAAAATTTTTTTTTTTTTTTTTGTACCATAAATATGTTCCATTAGGTGGGCTGTACTGAGTGAGCTAATATGAATGTTGTCTATTAGCCACATTTGCAGATATAGATCAAAAACTGAAATCCACTAGTAAGAGTAATTTATTTTTGCATTTAACAATTTCTCCTACAGTTTTACTTGTTTGACTTAGGTTAAGTGTTTATTGCTTTATGACACTCCATGAAATATGAGCTGTGGATGGAGTCATTTTCCTTTCATGTTGAAGATTGTTGATAAAGTGAAGCTGGAATTATATGTATCAGTAAAATCTGCGGTTAAGGGGATTGGTTCAGTTAACACCAAACAATTTTATACAAACATCTAATAAATTACATAAATGTAAGCTTTGCACTTTCAAGTAAAAACCATTTTTCATGCAGTTTCATTTACTTTCTGTTGGAAAATGCCTGGAAATTCAACTTTATGTTGACCTCTAAAGGCTAAATATAGGAGTGCTTGTTCTGATTTCATGAGTAATTTCAAAGAAACATATTCTAGTGCCCAAGAATTACCACATATAACATTACAGCCCTTGTTGGTTTATTGGTTTATTGATCCATCTTTAAGCAATTTTCATGCAGTTGATGTCGTCATTTTACATACACTATATAACTACAAAAAAAGTCATACATTTTTAACATTCTGAATGAGTAAATATGTTTTATACTGCACACGTTTAGTAGTCATTAAACATAAATGTGTAATGCAGAATTACAAAAGGAGATACTGTATGTGTAACAATACACATGCTAAGAAAAACATTTTAACAAATATAAATGAAACAGGCTTAATACATGTTAACCATTGGGAAAATGCATTATGTAAATAAAGCACAACAGCATGGTACAATAACATTTTCAGAAGAACTTATGTAATAGGGTGGTCATGTCATACAGCAGTTAGCTATTGGCCACAGTTTGCGAACAGCTGAAGGTACTTTTGGCTACAGTCAGCGATCCTGAGTCTGCTGCCTTGAGGTGTAGCAGTGGTGGATCATCCGATATATCACATGGGAAACTTCAGGTGTCACTTGTTTGACCCACAGGCTCTGCTACTGAGGCAGCCTCCAGATGGCCCAGCAAGGGGTGTCCGCCTTGACTGCAGTGAGAATTGTGGGTGATAATGCTTTCACATCAGTCTTTCAGCAGGGTCTGAGCAGGCAAATGGGGGTTGGGGTTTGCTGTGTATTGGGATCTCCACAGTTAAGTATGTTATAGAGCCTCATAGAGAAATAGCATTCAGGGCCTGTAAGAAAGCCAATGTGTACTGAATACATCTGCCAGAAGGCCACATCCAAAAAAGTGGAGGAATCCTTGCATGCAGCTATCAAGCATGCAGGCTGCAGTCATCTGTGAGTTCTGGCTGGTTTTGGCACCAATGATGCCTGTTACATAAGTTCTGAGCCTATCCTCAGTTCATACCAGTGGCTCGTGAAAGTGGACAAGCCTGCTGGCCTCGCCTGTGGGGTGCAACCAGAGCTGGCAATTTGCAGCATTGTTTCCAGAGGTGATTGGGTTCCTTTGGTTTGGAGACCAGTGGAGTGTCTCAACCAAAGGCTATGTTGGCTCTGTGATGATCTGGGCTGCAGATTTCTGGAGCTATGTTATTGGGTGGAGAGTTGTAGGACTCCTCTTGACAGGTCAGGGGTGCACTACACAAAGGTAGGAGCTACTCGGGGAGCAAGAGTATTTGTGGAGTGCACAAGGGGTTTTTTTAAAGGCTAGGTGATAGTTTGTATTTGTATTTCCATTTTATTTGTCTCATAACATACATTTACAAATCTACTGATGATGCTGTACAGGAGACACACAAATTTTAGCCTTACGATGTACATAATTACACAATTCCCTACCACTATTTTTACCAGTACTGGTTGATATTGTTTTTCTTATGATGTGATAGTACATTATCTTTACATATGTGTACAATATTATGCACAATGCCATAATATTAAACAATCACACTAGTCAAATGATGATTTCATCATTCATAAATTCCTCAGTTGAATAGTAGTATTTTCCACCAGGAGATCACATAGTTTTCTCTTTAGCGAACCTATCTCCATCGTCAGTACATCTCTACCCTTGAGTTTATTGTAAATTTTCAGTCCCATGTACTAGGGTGTCCATTGGTAGAGTTTCAAGAGCTGTTGTGGAAGCATGAAATTATCTTTGTGTCTAGTGATGTACATATGTTTGAAATGGTTTTCTTCCCTTAGCTCAGGTTTATTATGTAAAAAGATGATAATTTCAAATATGTACAGTGAAGGGATAGGTAATATTTTTAGGTTATTGAATAATGGGTGGAAGGATGTTCTGGGAGGGGCAGCACACATTTTTCTAACAACTCTTTTTTAAAGTAGCAGGATTCATGACATGTAGCTTGAATTTCCCCAAAAAATTAAACCGTATCTAATTACAGATTCAAAGTAACTATGGTTCATCGATGCAGCTTACGTCTGTTATACCAGATTCATTGCAAAGGCAAGGCTGTTTAATGTTGCAGTTAATAATCTATATGTGCTTGCCAGCTTAGATTTTTGTCCAAGTTTAGTCCCAAGAATTTAAAGGACTGAGCTTGGTCCATAACTTGATTTTTATGTACAATACTGAAGTCACTGAGTTTTGATTGATTGGTTCTAAATTGTGTAAACAAGGTCTTTGAAAAGCTAAGTTTATGGCCATTATGTTGAAACCATGTATCTAGGTTGTTTAGTGTGTTTATAACACCATCCAGAATTTCTCCCACATTTTGTTTTTCAAGGAGTACATAAGTACTATCAGCAAACATGACTGGCTAGGCATTGATATTAAGAATCTAGACTAAACTCCATCCGAACAGGCCTTGGAAGGCCCAACGGTACTGACCGGCCACTGTATCATCCTCAGCCCACCATCATCACTGAATGCGGATATGGAGGGGCATGTGGTCACACCATCACTCTCCCGGCAGTATGTCAGGTTATGAGACCGGAGTCGCTACTTCTCAATCAAGTAGCTCTAAGTTTTCTTACAAGGGCTGAGTGCATCCATCCAAGTGCTAGCCTATTCCGACAGTACTTAACATCGGTGATCTGATGGGAACAGGTATTACCACTGCAGGAAGGCCATTTGCATTGATACTAAGAGGTAAATCATTTATGTAAAAGAGAAACAATGTTGGCCCTAAGATTCAGCCTTGAGGGACTCCTTGTGGTATTGTACCCCACTGAGATGTGTAATTTACGATGTTAGATGTTATGATTACCCTTTGCTTCCTGTTTGTCAGATAAGATCTGAGCCACTGCAGAGCATTTGGTCTGACACCATATCTGTCTAGTTTATGAAGCAGCATGAAGTGATTCCCAGAATCGATTGCCTTTGCAAGGTCGCAGAAGGCACCTGCTACTTTGTTGCTTTTATCTAGTGATGAGCAGATTTTTTCAATGAATTCATTAACAACACTCATGGTGCTTTTCCCTTTTTGGAACCCATACTTGTTTTTAAGAATAAAACCATGTTTCACAATAAAATTTATTATATGGACAGCAGCTATTTTTCCAAATAACTTGTATAGCACTGGGAGGATAGAGATGAGGTGATAATTTCACATACACTCTATTGATCCTTTTTTGTGCAGTGGTTTTACCTCTGCATACTTAAGCACATCAGGGAAGTTTGCTTGCTCAAATGACTGACTGATTATTAAGGACAGAGGGTGTGCTATTTTATCAAATACAAATTTAATTACTTTGGTGGGTATTTGATCCCATCCTGGAGCATTTTTGTTTGTTAATGACAAAATAGCATTTTTACATCTTCAGCTGAGATTTTACTAAATATCACAAAGTGGTCACTATTATTGTTTAGGCCAAAGCAATTCACACTGTTTTGATAAGTAATCACATTTACACCAAATTTTGTTACATTTATGAGAACCTTATTAAAACATTGAGCTATTTGAGAAGAGTTTGAAATAGTAACGTTGTTTTGTACGTTTTTAGAAATTTCCTGGTGGTTAACTGTTGTACCTAATTCTGATTCAATAAAAGACCATACTGCTTTAGTTTTATTCTTATGTCCTAAAATGCGTGCAAGGGATAAGTCCCTGCAGACGCGCTATCCTCTGTGCCCACGGTGGCTCAGATGGATAGAGCGACTGCCATGTAAGCAGGAGATCCCGGGTTCGAGTCCCGGTCGGGGCACACATTTTCAACATGTCCCCAATGAAGTACATCAACGCCTGTTTGCAGCTAGGGTGTCCATTTAACTATCATTTCACTTGTAATTGAATTAACAGCAACTCTTACAGGCGTACCTTCTACATGAAGAATACAAATCTTTACAAAACTGACTCATTCCTCATATGATTTGTTCACTGCATGAAATAGAAACAAACACTTTAAGTATCAATGAGCACACTGTACCGTATAGTATTTAGTATTGCAGTTTTGGACAACCTGTTTTTCCAGTTGGAAATTAAGTTTCTTACAAAATGCTTTCTTTAATGTGCACTCCTCTCATATTTAATTACATGGGTAGCCACATTTTATGTTTAATGCCTTATTACGAAGCTTCTCTTCATCATTAGGGATTCTACAGTTGGCCAGTGAAAAGCTAAACACACTATGTAACATTACTGACCTGGTTATATTGCTGGTATTCTTTGGTAATTTTGAAGTCTCATTCTCTGAAATTGGTTGGAGATTTAACCTAATATTTAAGTGATGGGCATGACACCATTGATTTAAACTTGAGATTACTTCACATTTCTTAGCACCAAAACATATAATGATGAATATTTACTTCTGCTATCAACTATTTTTATAGTTCAAGTAAACCAAGTCAGCTACTACGCTTGATGAACTCTAAACAGCAGCAGGTTCTTTCCATGATGAAGTCATCATTCAAGTCTACAAAAAATAGATCTTCACAAAATAGCATTTGATAGAACTCCGTCACTGAAGCTTTACTAACACTTTAATGCAGAGATGTTACATGGACATCTACAGCCAGATTTTCCAAACAAGTGCATGAAATAATCACACTCAGTGAGTGTAACAGTAAGATCTGCTCATGTTAGTGACTTTGACATTGAAATGTGGAATGGATGAGTGCATGCTATGAATTTTTACAGTGAGATATTAAGATGAAAATAGCTAATCAAGACTCTGCCAAGGAGAAGTTACTGTAACAATTACTGGGAGCAAAATTCCTACTGCTATATAAAGAGGACAATGTCAAAATTAGTGGCAATGACATTATGGGAAGGCAAGTAATAATTTGGTTTATCTATGTGATAGATGATTGGGAAATAAATAAAGTTGGGTGGAATATTTTATTAATACCAAATGCACTGCTGTGGGAATTTACCGAGCTTCTTGGAAATTTCACAGTATGGTAGTTTTCTTAATTGCCAAATTACTCTGATAAAATTATTTTCCAGTTCAGAAAAATTAGAGCAAGAAATTTATAACTACAGTTATAATGTCATAAACATACTTAATGGTCCAAATAATAATATTTTCTGGGTGGTGGAAACTTTAATTACGAATAACTTTTTAGTTAATGAATTTTCACACATAATAAAATGGTCACTGAAAGAGTGAAATGAGGACTTTCAAATAATTTATGTCATTCTGGAAATAAACAATTGTTACCTCACGATGTGTTTCTGCACATATGGCTTTTAAATAAAGATTTCTCTTAAAGGAACATGTACAGTGAGAAATTAACTATATCATTGGCATTAGCAGAACTCCAACCGATGAAAAATGAATTTTACTGACATGCCACTCAAATATGAATTTGGGTGCTTTATGTAAATGTGATACATCTACTACCAGCATAATACAAAAAGGAAGTAAGAAAGTTATGTGAGGAGTAGAGTTATAGCAAATTGCGTTATCCACACTTGCTAAGTTTCAAGTTGCTCAGCTGTACAGTGAAACATGTCTTCTACTGCCCCCACCTCAAAAAAGTGAGTCTACAGTTCTCGAATCCAAAATGGTGCATGTAAATCAGTGTTTATGAACTTACTGTTGATTGCTTTAGTACTGCAGATAAGCTAGCTGGATTATTAAAACCACCAAATTTGGGAATCTTTAACCTAGCATACAGATGCAAGTTTTTGAGGTTAACACAGTATTTAAAATAATAATAAAATGCTGTAAAATAATAACAGAGCACTTGCTTACATAGTACACAGATCTACAAAAGCAAACTTAGCGATTGTGGCACGCGAGGACAGTCAAATTAATATGAAAAATATGGGAAAAAAGTAAGTAAACTATCCATTAATACAGAAGTAATTGCCATAGTTGTTACATGTATTCCACTGTAAGGCAAGGTGGTCAATGTATTTATGGAAAACTGTTGGCAGTTACATATGGAAACATAATTGTACCAAGGCATGCACGTCTTTATCTGAAGCAAAGGACAGCCATGAATATCTTTCTTTGGGGCTCTAAAAATATGGAAATCATATGGGGAGAGATTGGGACTTTACAGAGAAAATGTAAGGGTTTTCCCAGCAAAACATCTGCAGCACACACTATACAACCTTAGCAGGCATTTTATTGGCAGGTTGCTTCAACTATGCTGCAGAGTTTTGTCTGGGAAGCTTTCACACAACCTCCATACAATCCCAGTCTCATGTGATTTCCATATTTTGGGAGCCCTGAAGAAAGACTTTCTTGGCCACCCGTTTGCTTCACATCAAGAGGTGCACACACAGGTACAGTCATGGTTCTGTAGACAACTGCAAAACATTTTTCCATGAAGGAATTGACTATCTTGTCTCGTAGTGGCATAAATGTATTTACAGCTATGGTGATTACTTTTGAAATAATAAACAGTTTACTTACTTTTTTCTCATCAGTCTTGTTTTCATTTGATTGCCCATTATACATGGAGCTTTCATCTCATGTACTCTTCCTCAAGTTTTGTATCAGTGTAGCCAAACACACTACAAAAAAAGATGAATGTAACACGGTTCAGATACCATGAAGAGCCAATCACAAAATATTTTGATTTCATTCATGACTTTTAAATTATTTTCTAATTCTGGTATGTTGACTCAATGGTAAATCTATAGTGGCAGATTCATGATTAGGTGGGGTTTCTTAATTAACACATACTAATATAACAATGAAAACAATAAATTAGTGATAAAATTATTTAATTAGATAGATAAAATATCTACTCACCAAGTGCTGGCAGAACACACACATAAAACTGTTGTGAGTGGCAAGTTCTCAAAGTCAGTGGCTCCTCCTCCAGGCAGAAGGGTTAAAGAGGAACGAAGAAGTGTGAAGCAAAAGGACTGGAGAGGTCTAGGAAAAGGCGTAGATTTTGGGAAAGTCACCCAGAACCATGTGTCACAGGAGACTTACTGTACAGGATGAGAAGGAAAGACAGACTGTTGATAACTGAATTGGACGAGATTTGAAAACCTGAGAGCTCAAAGGCAGAAGACAGGGTAATATGCGAGACAGAGATTACTACTAAAACATCATGCATGAGTTAATAAGCATGAGAAGTAAGTGCTTTGTATGTAACAGAGGTGGGGGGGGGGGGGGGTGAAAAATAGATGTGAAAGACAACATAAGATGTAGAATACTAAAATGGAGTGAAGCAAAGAGTAGTTACAGTGAAGGAAAGCTGAGAAGGAAGATATTAACGTAAATTAAGGCCAGGTGGGGGGCAAGAACCAAGGACATGTTGTAGTGCTAGTTTCCAAATGCGGAGTTCTGAGAAACTGGTGTCCAGTGGGAAGAATCCACATGGCGCACATGGTGAAACAGGCATCAAGGTCATGAATGTAATGTTGTAGAGCATGGTCTGCAACAGGATATTGTGAGTTGCCAGTACATACCCTGTGTGTATGACTATTCATTGTAATTGATAATTTGGTGGGAGTCATGCCAATGTAGAAGGTTGAACAGTGCTCACATAACAGCTAGTATATGGTGTGTGTCATTTCACAGGTGGCTCTCCCCCCCCCCTTTTTTTTTTTTTTTTTTTTTTGCCAGTTACAGGGCTGTTATAGGTGGTGGTAGGAGGGTGCATAGGGCAAGTCTTGCAGTGGGGACGGTCACAGGGGTAGGAGCCATACAGTAGCAAGATGGCTGCAGGTGGAGCAAAGGGTCTGACAAGAATGTTGCAGAGATTTGGGTAGGGGGGTGTTGGAAAGCTATTCTAGGTGTGGTGGGCAAAATGTCAGACAGGTCATCATTTTAGGAAGTCTTGGCCCAGTCAAAGTAGCTGATTAATGTATTCCAGAGCAGGATAATACTGAGTCACCAATAGTGTGCTCTGAAGGTGTTTTGTGGAGGGATCAGCAGTACCAAGACTGGATGCAATGGCCCGGGAAACCTTTTTAAATAGGCTGGTGAGGTAATTACGTGCAGTTATGGCTGAGGTGAGTATGGTGGTGTATTGCTGTAATGGAGTCTGCAACCGATCAAATACATGTGCCTTGGATGCCAAAGCTGTATGCAGTCCACAACAATCAATCTTTCCTTCTCATTCCATATGGTAAGTCTCCCCTGAGCAACAGTTCTTGGTGACTTGCCCACAATCTACCCATTTTTCTAGATCTCGCCAGTCTTTTTCCTTCACCCTGCTTCCTTCTCCTTCGGCCCTTCTGCCTGCAGAAGCAGCCACTGGCTCCAAAACCTTGCCAATCGCAACAGTCTTATGTGTGTGTTCTCCCGCTGCTTGGCGAGTAGATTTTTTTATCTATCCAATTAAATAATTTTAACACATGCCAAGATAGATTTTTCCATGTGAGTAGTGCAAACCTTCCCTTCTGTCTACCCCCCCCCCCCCCCCAACCACAAACACACAGAAATTCATGAGACCAATTTCTTTTACCAGTTTCTTTGGTTTGGGTGGCAGTGGGGAGCAAGGACATAACTGACAAAATACACATAAAACTGGACGTTATATAAATCCATACTGGAGATGCTGAGTCACAGATAGGTACAACAAGAAGAATGTCAAACAAAGCTTTCAGTCAAAGACACACCTGACCACTGTCTCTGGCTGCCAAGGCCAGCCTGTGAGCAGCACTGCACGATGCTCAAATTTTGCCTTGGCAACCAAAGACTGCAGCCACGTTTGATTCTGATGAGGGGCTA
Organism: Schistocerca serialis cubense; assembly: GCF_023864345.2. Taxonomy (NCBI): domain Eukaryota; kingdom Metazoa; phylum Arthropoda; class Insecta; order Orthoptera; family Acrididae; genus Schistocerca; species Schistocerca serialis. Next base: position 921,540,452 of record NC_064640.1, on the reverse strand, counting down.
TTTGGCCAAAAGCTTTGTTTAACAGTCTTTTTGTTGAACCCCTCTGTGAATCAGTATCTCCACTATATGGTGCGTTGCAACTATCCTTTTCACAATATTGTCAAAAGTTGATCTTCCTTTTTTATTGCTGTGAGATGACAAAGCAAGCCACATACAGTTACTAGTGTCACTATTCTAAACAACTGCTTTTGTTGTTATAACCAGTGCTTGATTTGTGATGGTATTCCGCACCAATACCTATGATAAAAAAAGGCATTAAAATAATGGTTTAAAACTTTGATTAAAAAAAACACTCCCTGGCAGGTCACAGTACTGGCACCTCTCTTTTTTACAAATCAAGCATGGTCATAACTGTTGCTACTTCTGCTTTTTTTTTTTATTTCTTCAAGGTCATGTCACATCCAAAAGATCAAATCAAACTGAACATATCTAGAAGAAACTCTTGCAAATAAGTGTTCATTTTCATAGCCCATTATATATTATCATAGACTGATCAATCTGAAGTTACAAGCAGAGTAGAGGTGATGCGTGGAAAGAACCAAAGAAAAAGAACTGAACACAAGACAAATAAGAAGATGTGTAACATTGGTTGAATGTGTTACAGTTGGCTCATTATACCTTATTTTAAACACATCCACAGTGAATCTTTGATGAGATTTCTAGGACAGATGAATACTCAGTATTTCTTCATCCCATTTACATTTGGATTGCTGGAAGTTATGCAGTCAAAAGACTGGTTCAGTAACATCTGACTGCAAACCCTAAACTTCATGGAATATTTCCTCGCAATAAGAGAGAAATGCAGGTGAAAGTCGCAGTCCAGCAGAAATTTTCACATGTCACTAATATGTGTTACATCTATACCTAATACAGCTGATGTCTAACAGTTTGCAGTAAGACAATAAATTTTGAACAATTGAATATATTATAACAAAACATTCTACATTCCATGCAGAACAAATCATAAAATACTTTAATTTCATCCTCTCTCACAGCTTTACTTTTGAGGAAACGTAAGCAACTCAATCAAACAAAATTATCCTTGGACGGACCAGTAAACTCTTCTCAAAAGTGTGTATTCTTCCCCCTCCCTTCCAAGAGACACACATGTAACATTATGCAATGATTCTGTAATTAATTTCTCTGTGTGGGGATGGGAGCAGGGATTGTGGACAACTCACATATAAAATTGGACAATATATGTACGAGACATAACTCCTTTTGCAATAAACAAATTTATTTTACTGCAGTTGTTTTTAACATGTCATACTAAAAAATCACATTCCTTACAACAGTAACTCCAGCACATGGAATACAAGTGTCATCCACTTCAATAAACATTTTATGACAGTGGGTTTTCACATTGGAATGTACACAATTCCATTTTCTTAAAGTGTATCTATGAGACTATCATTGACAGCACCATAACATTACTATATTACCAGACAAATTAATTTGGCACAGATGGTAAAATATAAAATAATGATTTTGGGTACTGACCATGGCCTATCACTTGTAAGCAGCCCATAAAATATAGTTTGGTGGCAGAGAAATTCTGGTTGTGCAATCCTGTAGTTGTTCTGTTGTGGTACTGGATTTGCGATGTGTTTCTGAAAATAAATCAAAGGTATATTGAATGAATTATTGCATATCTGTTGATAGAATCTGGCAGTAATGGAAAAAACAAACATAAGTAGAATAACATCACTACATGTCAAAATACAAAGGGGTTAAGCATGTACTGATTAGTAACATGAATTTTGTATGTAGAGTACACCACTCAATCACCAATGAGGTACAAATCAATCTCAAATGAAGCACTGAGGAGTAAAAACTCCTGCATTTGAGCAAATATTTAGTTGTGAAATGTTGAAGCATATAATCAGCTAATCTGATGACATGTTGCAGTCACTTTGTAAATGGGCAGCTGCAGACAGTGATTTAAGTGTTTATAGTGTTTACCAACAGTCATTTTGTAGGTGCATCTTCAACAGTTGCTTGGTTTGATTGAGAGAGGGAGAAAGGGACCAAACTACGAGGTCATCAGAGCCTTGTTCCGAATAAAACAATGGCACAAATGTGGGAAAATGAACAAGACTGACAACTCAAAACAGAATGAAAAGAAAAATCACAAGAACGATGAAGGGCAACAAACATGTAAATGGACAAAAGGGGACAAGAAAACCACAGAAATGAAAGACATGGGATGAAGGTATTAAAACAACAAAGCAGATTACCATGGCTGGCTGACCATGAGAATAAAAAGGGAGAAGTCAGCAATTCTGCAACACATTAAAACCTCCACCCTAGAAGCACTACGGTGGAGGATACAGAGGGACAAAGGACATGTGCTAAAACTTAGATCAAATAATATAACCAATCCTCATGAGTAAAACATAAAACTAAATCAGCCGATGAGACATTGTCAGATAAAATTAGTGGCAACGATTCCGGTAACCCAAGATAATATCATCTAGTAGATAGTGTCAGAAGTTCCATGCGGCTTACAAAACACTCGTTGGAGTTATACTTGTGTATTGCTCATTAGTGTGGGATCCGTACCAGATTAAGTTGACAGAGGAGATAGAGAAGATACAAAGAAGAGTGGCGCGTTTCGTCACAGGTTTATTTGGTAAGCGTGATAGTGTTACGGAGATGTTTAGCAAACTCAAGTGGCAGACTCTGCAAGGGAGGGGATCTGCATCATGGTGTAGCTTGCTGTCCAGGTTTCGAGAGGGTGCGTTTCTGGATGAGGTATCGAATGTATTGCTTCCCCCTACTTATACCTCCCGAGGAGATCACGAATGTAAAATCAGAGAGATTCGAGTGTGCACGGAGGCTTTCCGACAGTCATTCTTCCCGCGAGCCATAGGCTACTGGAACAGGAAAGGGAGGTAATGACAGTGGCATGTAAAGTGCCCTCCGCTACACACCATTGAGTGGCTTGTGGAGTATAAATGTAGATGTAGATTTCATTGCTGGGCAGTCAAAGTGGAACAGTGCAACAGAATATGGACCACTGTCAACTGGCGCCGAACCGACACTCGGGCGGGTCTTCACCCAAGTGTGGCCAATGCGGAGCCGGCAGAGGAAAACTGATTCCCTCGATAGGCCCGCATGGAAGACTTCAACACATTTGTAGTCTCCTTAATGAAACACAGTTTGTTGTGTGTACTATTATGCCATTCCATCCCCCAAAGCCGAAAAACCCTACAGCATAAGTCAGAACGACAGGTCAGGTTAAGAGATGCCCATCTCCAGAAGTGGTTTCTGCATAGCTTGTTTGGCTAGCCTGTCAAAAAGTTCATTGTGTGGGATGCCAACATGTCCTGGGGTTCACACAAACACCACTGAACAACGGGACCAGTCCAAGGCATAGATGGACTCCTGGATGGACGCTACCAAAGGATGGCGAGGGTAGCACTGGTCGATAGCTTGTAGGCTGCTCAAGGAGTCACTATACACAAGAAGTGATTCCCCGGAGCATGAATGGATATACTGAAGTGCACGAGAGATGGCCACCAGCTCTGCAGGAATACACTGCAGCCATCAGGCAAGGAATGCTATTCAAAATGGCCTCTGTGGATGCAGGCGAAGCCAACATGACCATCAGCCATTGAGGTTGGTTGGTTGGTTTGGGGGATTAAAGGGACCAGACTGCTACGGTCATCGGTCCCTTTTTCCAAAGACAAAGCACACCCACAGAGAATAAAAACGAGGAACAGAAGAGATCACAGATGATACAGAACAAGAGAAACTGAGACAAAGACAAGACAAAACGAACTAAAACCACACAGAGTGTGACGGTGGTTGGCCGACCAGAGAAATAAAAAAGGAAAAGCCAACCACTTAGAAACACATAAAAAAATCAGTGGAAAATCATAGGCCAGAGGCCAGAATCAAGACAAAACAATAAAATAAAACAGAAACACTCAGATTAAATGATAAAATCCCCCTGCCCGAATAAAACGTAAAACTAAGTCAGCCATAGTGGAGTCGTCTGTTAAAAGGGCAGGGAGCGTAGCAGGCAGCGCAAATGTCTGCCTGACCACAGCTAAAAGGGGGCAGGCCAACAGAATGTGGGCCACCGTCAAAGCCGCCCCGCAGCGACATACAGGAGGGTCCTCCCGGCGCAGTAAATAACTGTGTGTTAGCCGGGAGTGGCCAATGCGGAGCCGACAAAGGATGACGGAGTCCCTGCGGTTGGCTCGCATGGATGACCGCCACACAGTCGTCGTCTCCTTAATGGCACGGAGTTTATTGGGTGTAATCCGATCGCGCCATTCAGCGTCCCAAAGCGCAAAAACTTTTCGGCAGAGGACTGCCCGCAAATCAGTCTCTCGGAGGCCAAAATCCAGAGATGGTTTACACGTGGCCTCTTTCGCCAGGCGGTCAACATGTTCATTGCCCGGGATACCGACATGACCGGGGCTCCACACAAAGACCACAGAGCGGCCGCAACGCGCACGAGTATGCAGGGACTCATGGATAGCCATCACCAGACGAGAACGAGGAAAACACTGGTCGAGAGCTCGTAAACCGCTCAGGGAATCACTACAGATCACGAAGGACTCACCTGAGCAGGAGCGGATATACTCTAGGGCTTGAAAGATGGCAACTAGCTCAGCAGTGTAAACGCTGCAGCCAGCCGCCAAGGACCGTTGTTCGGAATGGTCCCCTAGAGTTAGCGCATACCCGACACGACCAGCAACCATCGAACCGTCGGTGTAAACAATTCCAGAGCTCTGATACGTGGCAAGCATGGAATAAAAGCGACGGCGGAAGGCCTCTGGAGGGACCGAGTCCTTCGAGCCCTGTGCCAAGTCGAGTCGAAGGCAAGGGCGAGGAACACACCACGGGGGTGTACGCAGAGGCGCCTGGAAAGGAGGCGGAACAGGGAAAAACCCAAGCCCGCAGAGAAGCTCCTTGACGCGTATGGCGATCGGACAACCCGACCGGGGCCGACGGTCCGGCAGATGAACGACCGACTGCGGGAACAGGACACGGTAATTTGGATGCTCGGGCAAACTAAAAACATGGACAGCATAAGCAGCCAGTAATTGTTGGCGTCGTACCCGCAGTGGAGGTACACCTGCCTCCACTAGTATGCTGTCCACAGGGCTGGTGCGGAAAGCACCCGTGGCAAGGCGTATCCCGCTGTGGAGAATTGGGTCCAGCACCCGTAACGCAGATGGGGATGCTGAGCCATAAGCCAGGCTCCCATAATCCAGACGGGACTGGATTAACGCCTGGTAGAGCCGCAACAGGGTAGAGCGGTCGGCGCCCCAGCGGGTGTGGCTCAAGCATCTCAGAGCGTTTAGATGCTGCCAACACGTCTGTTTCAGCTGCCGGATATGAGGCAGCCAAGTCAACCGGGCATCGAAAACCACCCCCAAAAACCTGTGGGTCTCCACCACAGCAAGGAGTTTGTCGGCAAGATAAAGCCGCGGCTCAGGATGGACTGTTCGGCGCCGGTAGAAATGCATAACGCGGGTCTTGGCTGCCGAAAACTGAAACCCATGCGCTACAGCCCAAGACTGCGCCTTACGGATAGCGCCCTGTAGCTGACGTTCAACAGCTGCAATGCCAGTAGAGCTGTAGTAAAGGCAGAAGTCGTCAGCATACAGGGAAGCGGAGACAGAATTTCCCACGGCCGCAGCAAGCCCGTTAATGGCTATTAAAAACAGACAGACACTTAAGACAGAGCCCTGTGGCACACCGTTCTCCTGGACGTGGGAGGAACTATACGAGGCCGCGACTTGCACGCGGAAGGTACGACACGACAGAAAATTGCGGATAAAAATCGGCAGAGGACCCCGAAGACCCCATCCATGAAGCGTAGAAAGAATGTGATGACGCCATGTCATATCGTACGCCTTCCGCATGTCGAAAAAGACAGCGACCAGGTGCTGACGGCGGACAGAAGCAGTACGGATGGCCAACTCCAGGCTCACCAGATTGTCGGTGGCGGAGCGGCGTTTACGGAACCCACCCTGAGACGGAGCCAGAAGGCCCCGAGACTCCAGTACCCAATGCAAGCGCCGGCTCACCATCCGTTCAAGCAACTTACAAAGAACGTTGGTGAGGCTAATGGGACGGTAGCTGTCCACCTCCAGAGGGGTCTGTCCAGGTTTCAAAACGGGGATGACAATGCCTTCCCACCATTGCGACGGAAACTCCCCCTCGACCCAAAGACGGTTGTAAAGATCGAGAAGGCGCCGCTGGCAGTCCACTGAAAGGTGTTTCAGCATCTGACAGTGGATGCCATCTGGCCCAGGAGCGGTATCAGGGCAAGCAGCTAGGGCACTGCGAAATTCCCACTCACTGAATGGAGCATTGTAAGATTCCGGGTGGTTGGTGCGAAACGAAAGGCTCCGACGTGCCAGCCGCTCTTTAAGGGAGCAGAAGGCCTGGGGGTAATTCGCAGAAGCGGAGCAGAAGCGGAACTCATAGCAAAATGCTCTGCTAAGCGATTTGCAATGACGTCGAAGTCAGTACAAACGGCTCCATTCAGTGAGAGCGCAGGGACGCTGGCAGGGGTCCGATAGCCGTAGACGCGTCGAATCTTGGCCCAGACCTGCGAGGGAGTGACATGGAGGCCAATGGTGGACACATACCGCTCCCAGCACTCCTTCTTGCCTTGGCGGATAAGGAGGCGGGCCCGCGCACGCAGCCGTTTGAAGGCGATAAGGTGGGCTAAGGAGGGATGTTGCTTGTGACGCTGGAGCGCCCGTCGGCGATCTTTAATCGCTTCAGCGATCTCAGGCGACCACCAAGGCACAGCCTTCCGCCGAGGGGACCCAGAAGAACTGGGAATGGCAGATTCGGCGGCAGTAACGATTCCGGTGGTGACCGATTGAACCACCGCATCAATGTCATCAGTAGAGAGAGGCTCAAAAGAGGCAGTGGAGGAGAACAAATCCCAGTCAGCCTTATTCATAGCCCATCTGCCAGGGCTATGAGAAGAGTGACGCTGTGGAAGTGACAAAAAGAGCGGAAAGTGGTCACTACCACACAGGTCGTCATGCACACTCCATTGGACAGACGGTAAGAGGCTATGGCTACAGATGGAAAGGTCAATGGCGGAGTAGGTGCCATGCGCCACACTGAAGTGTGTGAAGGCACCATCATTTAACAGCGAGAGATCGAGCTGCGACAATAAATGCTCAACGATGGCGCCTCGACCTGTGGCCACTGACCCACCCCACAGAGGGTTATGGGCGTTGAAGTCGCCCAATAGCAAGAAAGGTGGCGGCTATTGGGCGACCAGTGCAGCCAGGACATGCTGCGAGACATCACCATCCGGTGGAATGTAAAGACTGCAGATGGTAACAGCCTGTGGCGTCCACACGCGTACAGCGACAGCCTCTAAAAGCGTCTGCAGAGGGACAGACTCGCTGTGCAGAGTGTGAAGGACATACGAGGGCGGTTCAGAAAGTAACCTCCGATTGGTCACAGTGCGGGTTGTGGGGGGAGTAGCGACGCCATCTGTGCGTTCACGCACTCAACAGGTCAGTTGGCATCAAGCCGTGGTCGAGTGAACGTCGTACCTGCGCTAGTTTAGTTTTTGTGGCAGTTTGAAATGTGTGCTGCAATAGAAAACCCCGCCAAATGTGAAGTGCGTGCTATCATAAGTTTTTTTACAGCCAAAGGATATTCTGCAGCAGCTATTCATCGTGAGCTTTGTGCCGTGTACGGACCAAGAGTTATGAGTGAAGGAGTTGTCCGTGAATGGGTACGTTTATTTAAAAGTGGACGAGAAAACGTTCATGATGAAGAGAGGAGTGGTAGACCATCATTGGTGACTGACGAACTCGTTCAGACAGTTGATGCAAAAGTTCGTGAAAATCGACGTTTCTCAATGTCGGAGTTGTCTACTGGTTTTCCACAGATTTCTAAGACTCTCTTGTACGAGATAGTGACAGCAAGATTGGGTTACCGTAAGTTCTGTGCAAGATGGGTGCCCAAAATTCTTACCGACCACCACAAAACTCAAAGAATGGCCTCTGCATTAGACTTTCTGTCACGTTATGAGGATGAAGGAGAACCATTGTTAAACAGAATCGTGACCGGTGACGAAACCTGGATTAAGTACGTGAACCCTGAGACAAAAGAACAATCAAAGATGTGGGCACATTCAAATTCGCCTACCAAACCAAGAAAAGCCTAGCAAGATTTTTCTGCCAGAAAACTGATGGCAACGGTGTTTTGGGATGCCAAAGGGGTGTTGTTGGTTGAATTCATGGAACGTGGTACGACCATTAATCAAGACGTGTACTGTGAAACAATAAAAAAGTTACGACGGGCTATACAGAACAAACGCCGTGGTATGCTGACTTCCGGTATCGTTTTTTTGCACGATAATGCCCGTCCTCACTCTGCTCGCAGAACAACGGCCCTTCTTGAGTCCTTCAAGTGGGACGTTATCAACCATCCACCTTACAGCCCAGACCTGGCGCCAAGTGATTATCACCTCTTCATGCATTTGAAGAAATGGCTCGGGTCACAGCGGTTTGATGACGACGAAGAGCTCAAAGATGCGGTCACAGGCTGGCTCCAGGCACAAGCGGGTGATTTTTATGCAGAAGGAATTTCAAAGCTTGTGAAGAGATACGATAAGTGCCTCAATCGCTATGGAGACTATGTAGAAAAATAGTGCAAAGATGTAGTTGTAAGATGTATATATTAAAATATTTTTATTTAACTTGGTGTATTTTTTTAAATCAACCGGAGGTTACTTTCTGAACGGCCCTCGTATATGCAGACGCCACCAGACACCCTTTCATAAGCAGCCCGGTTCTTAAAATAACCCCGATAGCCACGGAGGGCGGGGGTTCGCATTGCTGGAAACCAAGTTTCCTGGAGAGCAATGCAGAAGAAAGGGCGAAGGCTGATAAGTTGGCGGAGCTCAGCTAGATGGTGGAAAAAACCGCCGCAGTTCCACTGGAGGATGATATTGTCCACGGCTGAGAAAGGCGTGAAAGGACTGGGAAGGCAATTTACGCCGCTTGTTCACTCACTGCCACCGATTCAGTACCCGTACGAGAGGCATCCATGGCGTCTGAGGGACCAGCGAGATCAAGGTCCTCAGCGGACGCTAGAATCTCGACTTCATCCTCAGACGCAGAGCGCAAAAGGTGCGGTGGGGTTGGTGCCACCGCAAGTTCTTTGGCCCTAGAGGTCTTTTTCTTGGACTTCTCTCGCTGAACCTTGGGTTTCACCGGCTGGGAAGGCTTCACCGATTCAGTCTCCGGGACAGAGGAGGATCGTGAAGCCCTACGCCCAGCCGCTGGTGAGGACTTATGCCACTGGCGGCCGTCATCCTTCCCGCTGGTGGAACCCTGGGAAGGGAGGGTCCCAAGGGAACTCTTACGGGCGAGAGTAGCTGAAGAAGTTAGACGCTTCTCCGGATGAGAAGCGGGGACGGACGTCCCCGATGGGTGGGAGGAGGTTGCTCCTGAGGTAGGTGGTGCAGGAGCAACCGGTTGGGTAGAGCCCCCCACGGGCAAGGGGGCAGGAGGAGTCTTACTGCTTATCGAGCTGGCTGGAAGTCTCGAAACTGATGGGGCTAGCACAGGTGTTGTAGCAGCTGCATAAGAAGATGTCATTCTCACATGGAGTCTGTCATATTTCCTTTTGGCCTCAGTATAGGTCAGCCGGTCCAGGGTCTTGTATTCCATGATTTTGCCCTCTTTCTGAAAAACTGTGCAGTCAGGCGAGCAAGGTGAATGGTGCTCCCCGCAGTTGACGCAGATGGGAGGCGGGGCACATGGAGTATCGGGATGAGATGGGCATCCGCAATCTCGACACGTGAGGCTGGAAGTGCAGCGGGAAGACATATGGCCGAACTTCCAGCACTTGAAGCACCGCATCGGGGGAGGGATATAGGGTTTGACGTCACATCGGTAGACCATCACCTTGACCATTTCCGGTAACGTATCACCCTCGAAGGCCAAGATGAAGGCACCGGTAGCAACCTGATTGTCCCTTGGACCCCGATGAACGCGCCGGACGAAATGAACACCTCTACGTTCTAAGTTGGCGTGCAGCTCGTCATCAGACTGCAAAAGGAGGTCCCTATGGAAAATAACACCCTGGACCATATTTAAACTCTTATGTGGTGTAATAGTAACGTTAACATCCCCCAACTTGTCACAAGCAAGTAACCTGCGTGACTGGGCGGAGGATGCCGTTTGTATCAGTACTGACCCAGAGCGCATTTTAGACAAGCCCTCCACCTCCCCAAACTTGTCCTCTAAATGCTCGACGAAGAACTGAGGCTTTGTGGAGAGAAAAGACTCCCCATCAGCTCTCGTACAAACTAAGAATCGGGGCGAATAACTGTTACCTCCACCCTGAGACTTACGCTCTTCCCACGGCGTGGCCAGGGAGGGGAACGTTTTCGGATCGTACTTCTGAGCATTAAATTGAGCCCGAGAACGCTTAGAGACTGCTGGCGGCTGGCCGCCAGCGAGAGATGATGTACCACACTTCATTGCGGGTCATCCGCCCTGATGCCACCTACTCCGACCAAGGGCCCTCCCCACGGGCGCCACCCAGCCACAGCAAAGGCCACCTGGCAGGATGGCCGTTGCCGGGAGTCCCGATACCCCAGGAGGATAGGCATCTACTCCTTGGCATACGTGGGGAGTTAACGGCGCAGGCATCAGTAGAGCGATCCCTGTGTTGTCAGGGGGCAACAACCAAGAGGGTACATGGCGGCCCCACCACAACGGACTGGCTACCGTGCTGGATCTTAGGTGCAAAAAATGTCCAAGGTCGTCGTCGCAGTTAAAAGAAACACTGCAGAGGGCAGCGTGGTAATCGCACCCAGGGATGTATTCTCGCCCAAGAGATCGAAAACGAGTGGGACACCATTGCAACGACGAGCAATCCGGAGAAAGGTCTAATTGCACGACGGATACAGTGCACCATGTAAGGCGCCCTTCCCCAATTGGCTCGCTCTTCGGATAAATTTAGAAAGATGGAGGTGAAACCAGAGAGGGGACCATCACATAAGGCCGAAACATGTGAGACTCCTTTTAGTCGCCTCTTACGACAGGCAGGAATACCGCGGGCCTATTCTAACCACCGAACCCGCAGGGGGGACCATCAGCCATTGAGCCGCTGGTGTAAACCACTTCAGAGCCCTGGAACAGGTCAAGTATCGAGAGCAAGTGACAGCAGAGAGCAGCAGGAGTAACTGAGTCCTTAGGGTCATGCTAAAGGTCCAGACGAATCTGCAGTCTAGGTGTACAAAAGGAGGTGTATGCAGACAGATACATCATGGAGGTGTATGCAGACAGACCTGGATGGGAGATGGTAAGGGGAAGGACTCCAGTTCACACAGAAGGGATCTCACGCGAACCGCACTCGTTAGCCCTGACATGGGCCGCCGATGCAGATGGCCTGCCGCAGGTGGATATAGGAGACAGTAATTCAGATACTCAGGAGAACTAAGAATGTGTGCAACGTAACTCATGAGCAGTTGTGCATGTCAGATCTGCAATGGAAGGACTCCGGCCTCCACCAGGACACTGGTCACCGGACTTGTCATAAAAGCTGCCGTCGCTAGGTGAACGCCACAGTGGTGCACTGGGTCGAGTACACGCAACACTGAGGGCTCTGCCAAACCATAAATCACACTCCCATAATCAAGGTGGGATTGAACAAGTGCTTTGTAGAGCTGCAGCAGACCAGAGCGATCTGCACCCCAGTTGGTGTTGCTCAGGCAGCAGAGGGCATTGAGGTGCTGCCAACACTTCTGCTTAAGCTGATGAAGGTGAGGTAGCCAAGTCAATTGGGCATCGAAAACCAGTCGTAAGAATCGATATGTCTCCACTACAGTGAGTGGATCATCATGAAGGTAAAGTTCTGGTTCCAGATGAATGGTACGATGCTGACAGAAGTGCATGACACACGACTTAGTGGCCAAAAACTGGAAGCTGTGGGCGAAAGCCCATGACTGCTCCTTGTGGATGGCTCCCTGTAGGCGCCCCACTTGGCAACACCAGTACTGGCGGAACAGAACGAAATGCAGAAGTCATCTGCATACAGGAAGGGTGAGACGGACGGCCCTACAGCTGCTGATACACCATTAATGGCCACTAAAAATAGTAATACACTCAATACAGAGCCCTGCATGACCCCATTCTCCTGGATATGGGGGAACTATGGGAGGCACCAACTTTGACACTAAAAGTACGGAGCGACAGGAAATTCTGTAAAATATAGCAGGCCTCGGAGCCCCCACCTGTATAATGTGGCAAGGATATGATGTCGCCAGGTGGTGTCATATGGTTTGTGTACATCAAAGAAAACGGTAACAAGGTGTTGGTGTCTGGAAAAGGCTGTTCGGATGGCAGACTTGAAGGAAACTAGATCATCAGTGGTAGAGTACCCCTGGCGGAAGCTGCCCTGACATGGAGCCAGTAGGCCACATGACTCGTGGACCCAATTCAACCGCTGACACACCATACATTCCAGCAGCTTACAAAGACTGTTGGTGAGGCTGATAGCTTTCCACATCAAGCAGGTTTTTGCCGGATTTGAGCACTGGAATGACGGTGCTCTCCCGCCATTGTGATGGAAAGAAACCATCACACCAGATCCGGTTGAAGATGATTAGGAGATGGCACTTGTAGTCAGATGAGAAATGTTTAATCATCTGATTGTGGATCCAATCTGGCCAAGGAGCAGTGTCAGTGCTATGTGTAAGTGCGCTGAGGAGTTCCCACTCTGTAAACGGGGCGTTATAGGGTTCACTGTGGCGTGTAGTGAACAAGATGACTTTCCTTTCAATCCATTGTTTGAGGGTGTGAAAGGCTGGGGGGTAGTTCTCCGACGCAGAGGCTTGAGCAAAGTGCTCGGCAATCGCACTTGCGTTAGTACATAAGACGCCACTGATGGTAATGAAGAGGACACCTATTGGGGTCTGGCACCCAACAAGACGTCTAATCTTTGTCCAGACTTGGGAAGGTGATGTATGGCACCCAATGGTCGACACATACCTCTCCCAGCACAACTGTTTCCGTTGTTTTATAAACTGGCATACACAGGCACGGAGCCGCTTAAAGGCTATCAGATGCTCCAGGGAAGGGTGTCGCTTATGTCGCTGTAGAGCTCATGGACACACTGAAATTGCCTTAGCAACTTCCTGCGACCACAATGAGACTGTCTTTTGCCGGGGCACCCTAAAGAGCTAGGGATTGCGTTTTCTGCCACAGAAACGATTGTTATAGTCACCTGCTCATCCATCACATCAATGTTACCATGCTCAACCATCACATTGATGTTACCATGTGGGGGAGAATCAACGGTGACAGATGTGAAAGTTTCCCAGTGTGCCCACCTGGGCAGGCATCTGTGGGCCTGACACCAGGGCACTGACAGGAAGATGGGGAAGTGATCACTAACACACAGGTCGTCATGTGCTCTCCAGTGGATAGATGTGAGAAGTCCTGGGCTGCAAGTTGATAAATCAATGGCTGAGTAACTACCTCGAGCCACACTGAAATGTGTGGCGGCCCCAGTATTTAAGAGGTAGAAGTCGAACTGAGAAGTACAGTTTCGACATCTTTGCCTCAGCCAGCAAGCACAGTGTCACCACATAAGGGGTTATGGGCATTAAAATCTACCAAAAGTAGGAAGGGTGTAGGGAGATGATCGATCACCGCAGCTATTACATTCAGGGGTACTGCACCATCTGGAGGAAGATATACATTGCAGACAGTTATTTCCTGCGCAGCCACAGCTTCAAGAGGTGTTTGAAGCAGCAGAGTTTCACTACAGACTGGGATTAGGACATAAATGCAAACTCCACCTGACACTTGATTACAGTCACTACAGTTCCTGTAATATCCCTTATAGCCACAAAAGGCAGGGGTCCGCATTGGCGGGAACCAGGTTCCCTGGAGGGCAATGCAGAAAGCACGCATAAAGCTTAACAGTTGCCGTAACTCAGCCAGGCAGTGGAAAAAACTGCCGCAATTCCACTGGAGGATGACATCATCGTGAGGCTGGGAAGGCATGGAACATCCAATGAGGCAGCATACACCTCAGGGTTACCTGCTGCCACTGACTATTTGACTGAGCAGCCTATATCCATTGTGTCTGAGCGTCCAGCGAGATCCAGGTCCTCAACAGACGCCAAAATCTCCACCCCATCCTCAAACATAGAGCTTGTAGGTAGTGGTGGTGTCGGTGGCATCGCAAGTTCCTTGTTCTTAGGGGTCATCTTTTTCGATTTCTCATATTGTTCCTTGGGTTTCCCTGGCTGGGAGGACTTCACTGAATCAGTCTCCTGGACTGAGGATGAGCGTGAAGCCCTATGACCAGCTGCTTTTGGGCTCTTCTGCTGCTGGCAGGTGTTATCTTTCCCACTAGCAGAAACCTGGAAAGGGAGTGACCCTGCCTATCGAGAGGAGCTGAAGAAGCCTTACGCTTCTCTGGCTCGGAAGTGGGAACTGAAATCCTCAATGGTTGGAGGAGTGTTGCTGCCGAACATCTCCCAACTTGCCATAAGCGAGTAATGCCTGTGACTGGGCAGAGGATGCTGTTTTTATCAAAACTGACCCAGAGCAGATTTTGGACAAGCCCTCCACCTCCCCAAACTTGTCCTCGAATTGCTCCACAAAAAACTGAGGCTTCATGGACATTAAAGATTCCCCATCAACTCTCATACATACGAGGTATCAGGGCGAATACGTTTCACTGCCATCCTTAGCCTGGTGTTCCTCCAATGGTATGGCCAGGGAGGGGAATGACTTGGGGAATGACATGGCGGCCTCATCACAATGGACTGGCTCCTGTGCTGGATATGAGGTGCAAAAAAGTCCATGGCAATTGTCGGCACAGAAGAAACTGCATAGTGCATGGTGGAAAACACACCCAGGAAGGTGTCCTCACCCAAGAGATGGAGAATGGGCGGCGCTGCAATGCAACGACGAGAAAGTGGGATAAAGATCTCAATGCACGATGGATATGATGCAAAACATAAGGCTCTCTACCCAAGTTGGCTCACTCTTCCGGAAAAATTTTGAAAAATAGAGGTGAAACCCTACAGGGGCCAATCACAAATTGGCCGAGCCATCAGAGGCTCCTTTTAGTCGCCTCTTATGACAGGCAGGAATACCTTGGGCTGAGTCTAACCCCGGACCTGCAGGGGGCATCTTCAAGGTATTAAGCATTTGTGACAAACCAAGCTGGTATCTCTTCACTTCCTCTCGTTTTGCGATCTGCCTCCTTAAATTCATTGTATTTTCATTTCAGTCTAATTACCATTAACACGCATGAATATTATCTTCATTTCCATACAAGAGAAAGGGTGGTCCTCCGTCTTAACGAATATAGCACCAGGTCTAATTTTGTACATGTAATTAATTTCCTAATTTATTTTGACCATTCATAGTTAATATTTTTGTTATAGGGTGAAATCAGTAATTGTTTCACGACTTAGATTCTATTGTTGACTAATAAACAAATATAAATTCCGTAGTAAATATAAACATTTGGAAGAAAAACTACTAAGATTCTTAAACTATTTATTTCGCTCTATTTGAAAACATAATAACAAAGCCCAGCCCTTAATTCCAAAATAATTACCACGTTTGTCAAAAGTATTGTTTGTGTAAGTATATCTGTTAATTTTATTATTTATACAAATGTTTCATCCTAATCTTTGTGGTAGATGGAACTATTAAAAAGAAGGAATTTTTCGATGTATTCAGTTCATTGAATGAGTTACGTTTTAATTGTAATTTCTGTAACTTAAACATCAAACAATGTATAGTTTCAGTGCCTATTATTATGAGGCTATACTAAGGACTGATTTTTGGTCCCGAGACAGTCAGTCCATGGCCGATTTTCAGACAGGAGTTATGCATTGGTTAAATTAATAACAAGGCATCAACTTAACAGTGGAATAAGTATAAAACAAATAAGCAGTGTGTTAGAACAATTAATGACAATGTCTGTTCAATTTATTTGGGAAATAGTGTCACACATACCGTATTATTCTGCAAGAACTGCGTGGTTAGGTTTTTACTGCTCATAGATATTCAGTGGCAAGCTATTGTACCTGTATGCTGATGCTGCCTGCAACGTATTAATGAGGCTTTTCGACATTTACCAATAGTGAACTGGCTATATAATTGTGTAATATTGTGGGGTTGTGAACACTGAAAGTAAAGAACCGAGAATCACAATTGTGCAACTGTCTGCTAAATCATTTACAGTAGACACTGTTGAGCTTCCACTTCCTATTTTTCAGCCACTATAACAATGCAGCATGTTGACACAGAGGACTATCAAGGAAGAAATAAAGCAAGAGAATGTCACACATGCTAACAGCAACTTCACAATATATACATTTACTAATGTAGCTTGACATCACAATTTCAAGAGAATAGTGATTTCTTCTACTCATTCACCATGTTCTGTACATCCCACCAAGAAAGTGAACCTACAGTGCTACGAAACAAGTAAAGATACACATTAACAAAAGACAACTAAACATTGCTTAAGCCCTACACTATATTAACAAGAAATTATCACAATACTGCTTAATATTAGTTCTCTTTATGCCAGTTAAGTGTGTTCTAGTGAATTAGAAAGAAAGCTGCTGATACTTCAGTTATATTAGGTAGCTGCAGGCTGCCTCAGAAACCTAATATTTACTTCATTAGTCAAGTATTATTCAAAGAAAATAGTAACCTAAATATGTAATTACACAGGACAGTTTACAACACACTACTTGCCATCCATCTAAAGGAGGAATCAAATCCTTGCACTAAAATAATCAGTGGAAGAGGTCACTCATGAGGAATGTTTTGTTTCTCAAATATCTCCACACCATAGTATATAACTTTGTTAAATCCTAGGTAAGAATGAAGAGTTTACACAAAAGTTATATTTCTGTCTTGTATTGATAGCACAGATCACAGTTCTGCTTGAACTGATTTCTCACAACCACACTACACCTTGACTAAAATAACTCTGATTGTGGCAGTGGCTAGGAGTCAGCCAACTGCAGTTCTTTCTTGATACCTATATGCCCACTACAATTACTGATGATTTTTTTAAGCACAACACAGCATTCTCAGGTGCAGCAGGATGCACAGGGAGGGGAGAGCCAACTGTTGCCCTATCTACCACCCCAACTGATGTACTTCCCACTGCTGCTGACGATGACAATGAAAATAATTTGAATGTATGTCTTGTTCTATTTGAACTGCATGTGCAGCTCTTTCTCATTCTAAGTATGTGGAATGTTGTATACAACCAACAATCCTGCGCCACCATAGTTGTTTGTCAGCCATGAAGTTAATTCAATCAAAATTTAGAATGGAACATAATAATCGTTTATCACTAAATATATGGCAAAGGCCCATGAAAGCATTTAACAATAACCACAAAAGCTTTCTATTATTTTCCCACTAATATAATCTGACAAGTACCAAAAAATTTTGAAACTTTAACGATCTATCCATTATATAGGCACTGTGACTGTGATGGTTAAAGGTCTCCAGAAATTACTATTATCAGCCCCCTTTTGTATTATTTTTCAATCTTTCTTTACTATGATCAGTTTTGAATCACTATCATCAGATGGTACATATTTATTGCATGTTTGCAGCATTGCTGGAGCTGCACAGCTGTAGCCAGGTGTGAACTGTACAAACTTCTCTCTACATTCAGTGCGTACATATTTCGTTCTATTGCCACAGCTACACAAGCCACAACAATGCTGCAAATATGCAATAAATATGTACCATCTAACAATAAATCGCTTGTCAACTCAAAACCGATCATGGTAAATAGTAAATGAAGAATAAAATCAAAGGTGACTGGTTGCTGGAAACTAACACACTTTTAAATCTGAACTGGAATTGCTGCTTCTGGCAACTTCTGCTCTGAAGATATATCTAACAAAAACCGTATAGCATAAAAGACTACAATGATTGCTTATTCTAGTTAGAATTAGATGTAAATATTCCTTAACAGTAACATGAGCACTGACAGAGACCAGTATGTTCATTATTATTACTTACCAGCCAGTGAGCTATCTGGTAATCCGTAAGTAGCTAGTATATAGCCACCCAGCTCCCGCCCTGTGCCTTTCATACAGGACTATAGTGTCTCTCAAAATCCCAGCCACTTTCCTCTCCGACATTCACCCCATCATTAGTCAAAACACACACAAACTATATCTGAAGAACAAAATCATTCTATAAAAAAGGATCTGCTGCTCTAACTATTACAAAAGGTAGATTGGCATAACAAAATCATAAATCTATCCACCTGTTTCAATCAGTAATGCCATCAGCGTGGTTTACACTATTTCAAGCACATACAATATGGTTCAAATGGCTCTAAGCACTATGGGACTTAACATCTGAGGTCATCAGTCCCCTAGAACTTAGAACTACTTAAAAGTAACTAACGTAAGGACATCACACACATCCATGCCCGAGGCAGGACTCGAACCTGCGACCGTAGCGGTCACGCGGTTCCAGACTGTAGTGCCTAGAACTGCACAGCCACACCGGCCGGCTCATATAATATGACGAACACGACATCACTCATTACACCTGCAAACAAACATAAGTAACGTGAAGTATAACTTCAGCAACAGGATGAAACTGACAGGACCTATATCTCCAACATCGGTCAGTTGTAGAATTTTGGAACACATATTATGTTCGAGTATAATGACTTTCCTGGAGACTAGAAATCTACTCTGTAGGAATCAGCATGGGTTTCGAAAAAGACGGTCGTGTGAAACCCAGCTCCGGCTATTCGTCCACGAGACTCAGAGGGCCATAGACACGGGTTCACAGGTAGATGCCGTGTTTCTTGACTTCCGCAAGGCATTCGATACAGTTCCCCACAGTCATTTCATGAACAAAGTAAGAGCATATGGACTATCAGACCAAATGTGTGATTGGATTGAAGAGTTCCTAGATAACAGAATGCAGCATTTCATTCTCAATGGAGAGAAGTCTTCCGAAGTAAGAGTGATTTCAGGTGTGCCGCAGGGGAGTGTCGGAGGACCGTTGCTATTCACAATATACATAAATGACCTTGTGGATGACATCGGAAGTTCACTGAGGCTTTTTGCAGATGATGCTGTGGTGTATCGAGAGGTTGTAAAAATGGAAAATTGTACTGAAATTCAGGAGGATCTGCAGCGAATTGACGGATGGTGCAGGGAATGGCAATTGAATCTCAATGTAGACAACTGTAATGTGCTGCGAATACATAGAAAGATAGATCCCTTATCATTTAGCTACAAAACAGCAGGTCAGCAACTGGAAGCAGTTAATTCCATAAATTATCTGGGAGTATGCATTAGGAGTGATTTAAAATGAAATTATCATATAAAGTTGATCGTCGGTAAAGCAGATGCCAGACAGATTCATTGGAAGAATACTAAGGAAATGTAATCCGAAAACAAAGGAAGTAGGTTACAGCACGCTTGTTCGCCCACTGCTTGAATACTGCTCAGCAGTGTGGGATCCGTACCAGATAGGGTTGATAGAAGAGATAGAGAAGATCCAACGGAGAGCAGCGCGCTTCGTTACAGGATCATTTAGTAATCGCTAAAGCGTTACAGAGATGACAGATAAACTCCAGTGGAAGACTCTGCAGGAGAGACGCTCAGTAGATCGGTATGGGCTTTTGTTGAAGTTTCGAGAACATACCTTCACCGAGGAGTCAAGCAGTATATTACTCCTCCTACGTATATCTTGCGAAGAGACCACGAGGATAAAATCAGAGGGATTAGAGCCCACACAGAAGCATACTGACAATCCTTCTTTCCACGAACAATACGAGACTGGAATAGAAGGGAGAACCGACAGAGGTACTCAGGGTACCCTCCACCACACATCGTCAGGTGGCTTGCGGAGTATGGATGTAGATGTAGACAACTGAATGAAGAAGGTGGTTTCGGGTACAGACAAACGAAACATATAACAATAAGAATAATGACACTACTGCCAAACAAATATTTGCACAAAAATCTAGCACACAAAATCCTCAAAATGTAACACACAAACTCACAAAAACGAAAACTAGTAGTGTTGTAAATTTCAATGTCTCAAATGGAGACTACAACACCAGTAACCAATAAACTCAAAAACTCAACATCATAATTTTCACTTTACCGACATAGCTCCAACAAAGCCCTAGATACCAGGAACCTACATAAAACTCAAACATTGCGTTGCAAATTTCACTTCACCAATATACCTCAAACAAAGCTGAACTTGCACACAACTCCAAAACCCGCTGACACAAATTGACCTATATGGCAGCAAAAAACAAAGCCGAATGTACAAAAACCCAACACACACAAATTTTAAAATCCATTATCCACACTTTCACGTACTTTACGTAAAGCAAAGCCCATAGTACAACAAACCAAACCGTGCTCATATGGCTAATACCAGAAACATATTCTAATGGTACATCAATACCCCTGATACAAACCAATCACAATCCAACACAATTATCACATACTAACAAGAAAAATTCAAAAATTCAAGAAAAATTGCATAACCACCAATTTCAATATACACAAACTATAATCAACTCATAGCATACAAAGAAAATAGAACAAAAATACCATCTCCCACTGCAACAAGCAACGATCTACTCAAATATCTGTATCTTATTCACAACTGAACAAAAAATAAAAATTAATATTAAATCTCCGACCATAAGAAACACACGAAACTAATATTTCCAAACATAAAAATGAATCCATCAGCCACAATATGCAAATTCAAACTATCACCAGAAAACCAGCACAATAGCAACCTGAAACACTCAATCCTTGTCAAACAACTCGATAACAAACATCTAGCACAAGAGAGCACCACCAAATACAACACACCATCTACAAACACAGACAGATTCAAAAATATCAAACCTCATCATGACATCACACACCATATCACAGTTACGTCATAGGTCTAAGCAGATGGCTGTAACATCAGTACCTGACCTTGTGCGAATAACCTGACGTTAGTGTCAGATAGTAAATAGTGATGAGACAGTAACTGCCAGTTGGCAAGAAAACAGGTCTAAATTATGTAGAATGAAGCTTAATTACTGTTGGAACATTTGTTCAGAGTGTGCATCTTCTTTGTACAACCCAGAAAGGTCAATACTGCCTGCTTTGCACTTTGAAATCTTTCTCACTGTACTGCCCCACAAGCAGGTCTGACAGCATACTTTTATTCAATCTGTCCTACAGCATTTTCTTTGTAAGTGGCGTAGATAAGATCTAAAAATTGTCCATTCTACCACAAATTCTCATACTTAATCCTAAACCATTTACTTCCTAGTGGTACTTATAAGGAGTGAATTTCGTAGGCACTGATTTGATTTATGAATTTTCTGAACGTAAGCTGAGACATTCGCATAAACCTTTACCTGCTATTTCAACATCTTGTTTGGCAAATGCAACTTTCCCATAGTATCTCCAGTTCTGCTTCATTTTACATTCTGCTTTTAGCAAGTTTCATCGTTAAATACTTCAGTGAATGAATATTAAGTCCAAGAACTTCGTTAGTTAACAACTCAAAATGTTTAAATGAGAGTTCACTTTGAAGAAACCTTCCAACACTCATTACAACAGTACTGAGTTGCACACAACACAGTTGTGTACTCTTTAATACATGCTTACAACTATGTAACTAATTCTGCAGTTTATAACGTTCATCAGTAAAACATTACACTTGCACCTTGAGGCACAGTATTAAATAAATCCCATACATTTATACAGGGTGTTACAAAAAGGTACGGCCAAACTTTCAGAAAACAGTCCTCACACACAAAGAAAGAAAATATGTTATGTGGACATGCGTCCGGAAACGCTTACTTTCCATCTTAGAGCTCATTTTATTACTTCTCTTCAAATCACATTAATCATGGAATGGAAACACACAGCAACAGAACGTACCAGCATGACTTCAAACACTTTGTTACAGGAAATGTTCAAAATGTCCTCCGTTAGCGAGGATACATGCATCCACCCTCCGTCGCATGGAATCCCTGATGCAGCCCTGGAGAATGGCGTATTGTATCACAGCCGTCCACAATACGAGCACGAAGAGTATCTACATTTGGTACCGGGGTTGCGTAGACAAGAGCTTTCAAATGCCCCCATAAATGAAAGTCAAGTGGGTTGAGGTCACGAGAGCGTGGAGGCCATGGAATTAATCCGCCTCTACCAATGCATCGGTCACCGAATCTGTTGTTGAGAAGCGTACGAACACTTCGACTGAAATGTGCAGGAGCTCCATCATGCATGAACCACATGTTGTGTCGTACTTCTAAAGGCACATGTTCTAGCAGCACAGGTAGTGTATCCCGTATGAAATCATGATAACGTGCTCCATTGAGCGTAGGTGGAAGAACATGGGGCCCAATCCATACGTCACGAACAATGCCCGCCCAAACGTTCACAGAACATCTGTGTTGATGACGTGATTGCACAATTGCGTGCGGATTCTCGTCAGCCCACACATGTTGATTGTGAAAATTTACAATTTGATCACGTTGGTATGAAGCCTCATCCGTAAAGAGAACATCTGCACTGAAATGTTGGATGAACCATTCGCTGAAGTGTACCCGTGGAGGCCAATCAGCTGCTGATAGTGCCTGCACACGCTGTACATGGTACAGAAACAACTGGTTCTCCCGTAGTACTCTCCTTACAGTGACGTTGTCAACGTTACCTTGTAAAGCTGCAACTTCTCTGACGCTGACATTAGGGTTATCGTCAACTGCACGAAGAATTGCCTCGTCCATTGCAGGTGTCCTCGTCGTTCTAGTTCTCCCCCAGTTGCGAGTCATAGGCTGGAATATTCCGTGCTCCCTAAGATGCCGATCAATTGCTTCGAACGTCTTCCTGTCGGGATACCTTCGTTCTGGAAATCTGTCTCGTTACAAAGGTACCGCGCCACGGCTATTGCCCCTCAATCATTTTCATTTTCACTGATCAACTTACTCCCAGAATGTGAACGTATATTATGCTTCTTATTCCCTCTCCAACAATTTTTCAACCCGCTTTTCGTCTCTTTCAAATCGGAATAGCACAAAGCTTATTACTACGTTACTGCTATAACTATTCAATGCAGCGTCTACTACCTTCACCGAAACAAAAACAAACACAGATCCTTCCGCCCGCCAAAATTTACTTCTTCAAAGTTAATACTCACAACGCCTTCAACTGGCTGTGGTAACTACTTTGAACCATGTCACTTGTTTCGCTGTCGCTAAAGTATTGAGCGATTCACCGGCAAACACTGTGCTTATATCGGTTTATTACATATTTACAAATATTACAAAACAAAGTAAATTGACTAATTCAAGGTATGCTAATCCATGGAAATTCAAGATTATAACATTTCACTGTAATGGTTCGACACTCGTTGACTATCGATAGCCGAGCCCGGCAGTCGTGTAGCCTATAAATAGCGAATCTTCGGCGCCGCAAGTGACAGAAAATTGAAGTGCAGAAGATGCAAAAGTAGATGCACGTGTCGTAAATTTGTTTGTAGTGTGAACGTAGAAATTGAAATGTTGGTGTGGAAAACCACTTTAACTCCGCCTGCAGTTACTGTAGGAGTGAATTAAGTAGCTCTGCAGTTGCTGTTGCCGGTCCCAAGCCCGGAGAAAGGAGGAGGGTTGGCGCAAAAGCCGTAAAAGAATCGACATAAAATAGTTGGAGAGATCCTGTAAAGCTTAATAACTTAGTTGTAATGATGTCGACGTTAATAATAATAATAATATAGATTAACCCATATATTTTCAACTTCATTGCGTGATGCACATAAAGCAGCTACCGGTACCTCGCGCTTCTCTAAATATAGTCTGATTGCTGCTTGTGGCCATCGGAGGGATCGAACATATCAGGCAGGAATGCTGGAGCTTCCCGAATTTATGCAACCGAAACGCAAACGCTTTTGGGCATAACTGTTTCTATTGAATAAAACTTTTCGTGGTTAACGCAATTCTTATAACAGTTTATGAATGGATAACTTTCACCCCCTTCGCGCTTTTGACAATTCCCACTATTATCTGTCAGTGTAACAGCGCTAAAAGGATCTGTCGTTCGAAAGAATAGCGTGTATAGTTTCCAAGTCGAGACAGAGTTATTGTAGAAGTGGACACAAGGAATCGGGTATTCTAATCACTGCTTCTCAGTATATTTATTAATTAATCAAATTTGTTGCAAATAATATATCTCTATTTGCAACAAATAGCTCAATATATATTATCAATACCAGTAATAAGAAAAATTAATCTAAAATAACTTACCTTGGTCCAAAAAGGACCGCAATATTCAGTAACGCACATTTTCAATAAATCACCAGCAACCATTAAAAACTAGGTTTCAGATAAAGCACAGTTTA
This sequence comes from Schistocerca serialis cubense, assembly GCF_023864345.2. Classification (NCBI taxonomy): domain Eukaryota; kingdom Metazoa; phylum Arthropoda; class Insecta; order Orthoptera; family Acrididae; genus Schistocerca; species Schistocerca serialis. The sequence continues at coordinate 921,516,024 of NC_064640.1, read as the reverse complement.
AACAGTTTGACAGAATTTTTGGTAGACAACTTCTACTCTGTACACAAATATCTTCACAGGGATTGTTAGACCAGCTTAAGAAAAATTTCAGTTTTGACAGCACATGGTCACTTCAGTCAAGATTAAGTATGTTGTGTATGATGATACATTTGTCAAAAGTTCATAACTAGGTTTCATTCTGACTGTTTATCTATTCTGAAAATAGCAGTTCTAATTTACTGTAATGTGTTCACATACTGTGAGAATCTCCTGACATGTTCCACACCCATGGGACTTGTCTAATTTTTGGGTCTATGGAACGAAAACTTAATCTAATCTAGAAAGAAAATTTCATCTCATCAAAACAGTTGATAGAAATCATGAATTAAAATACCACGTTGTCCAGTACGAGTATGTATTTAGAATATGATTTATCACCTCTTTGTAATGTTTAGTTGTGTCTCAGCTACATTTTCAGGCATGACAGAGAAAGAATTCAAAGTATGACCAGTAGTAAATTTGGCGAAAATTACAGTGATCCCTTAGAGTGCCCTCATCTGAAGAAAAGTTGGTTTTCTAATTTATAATTGAGCTTACCGTTGATTTGCTAATTTTATGACCAACCTTGCCTTCCATTTGCAGAAATGCACTGATTACACCGAAAGTAACATTGCTGTTTACTTGATTAGTAGAAAATTGAAATAATCATAGGGATTTTGGAGATTTGTTTCCCACTCTGATGCCTTACTGCCCCCTTTCTCTATCATCATCATCATCATCATCATCTGGGGGAGTAAATCCCATTGGTGAAGATTGTAGACAATGTTTAGCATACTCACTGTTTAAAAGTGCTGTATATTAAAGCATAGGTGTTCAAACTGAGTGCCTAAATTCAAGTCGTCATGTGACCAGAAACAAATGATAAGTAATTTAAAATATATTTTGATTCACTTGTTCATGATAATGACAATCGTGTTTGCCTCTTGCTTGTGGAAATATGCCATACACCAAAATTTTCTGCCATGTTCTTATTAGTAACGACTTGTTCATGCATAGGTGTCGATGCATTAAGGTTCATTACATGCAGGTATATGAAGTGTAGACGCGCATTAAGGCGGGGAAGTAGGCCTACAGTTAAAGATGTGTTTAGTTGTATAGATGGTTGTTCCATCAAAGGAAATATCTTTCTTGTGAATTCACTGTGGTACTGCAAAACATTTAACTGCAGCTGCCAGGTAAATAAGCAAACATTAAACTTTTTGCAGGGCAAATCAGCTTGTTGAACAGATACAGAAGTAGAGCAAGTTGTACATGTGAAACAATAATCTTGTGTTTTTTTGCCTTGTTTGTGCAGTCACAGACAGGTAGGGCCAAATTGGAAGAGGAGCAGATAGCTCTAAAAATAAATGAGACTTTGGTGACAAGTGCATGTAGTGATGCAAACCTCTTAAACAAGTACTTTGTTTCTGTTACTGACAGCTTGGGGTTTTCAGGTTCAGTAAACAGTGCAATGGAGTATCTGAGACCAGTCTTTACAAATAAGTGCAGTAAAATGGGAATGACACTGACATCTCCCTTAGAAGTAGCATCCATCATAAAATCCTTAACATCTAAGTATTCCAGTGGTTATGGTAATATATCAACAAAGTTAACCAAAGAGTGCTCATGCAAGGTCAGTTCTGTCTGAAACTATTTGTGTAATCAATATCTTACCAGTAGAACATTTCCATAGTGCCTAAAATATAAAGCCTCTTTACAAGAAGGGGGATGATGAGATACCATCAAACTATCAACCAATATCACTTTTGCCAGCTTTTCCAAAAACATTTGAAAAGGTTGTGTTCAAGAGTCTCCTTAAGCATCTGACTGCAAGTAATATATTGACCAAATCACAGTTTGGGTTTCTTAAGAGTTCTGATAGAGAGAAAGCTATTTACATGTACAGTGATAATGCACATAATGAATTAGATAACAAATTAGAGGCTACTGGCATTTCTTGTGACGTGCCAAAAGCATTTGACTGTGTGAATCACAGCATTCTCTTAGGTGTCACCAGCAGTGCTGCAAAATGGTTTGAGTGTTATTTAACTACCGTAACAGGAAACAAAGGGTGTCGTTGAGAAATACCTGTGCAGTAAACAGTCAGCCTTCATCTGATTGGGAATTAATTACATGTGGCATACCTCATCTTGGGTCTGTTGCTTTTTCTTGTGTGCATTAATGACTTCTCACCAATTACATTGCCAGATGCTACGTTTGTTTTGTTGCAGATGATACAAACATTGCAACAAGTAGGAAGTCAAGTACAGATTTAGAAATGGCTGCTAATAAAATTTTCACTGACATTAATAAATGATTTAAAGCTAATTCACTGTCATTAAACTTTGAAAAGACCCACCGGAACCTGTTAGAGATTTCCTTCTAGCAAGTGTACAGCACATGAAGACATGCAGATCAAAGAGTTTGACAATGGTAAATTTCTGTGATTACAACTCAATAATAAATGCTGCTGGGAAGGGATTTGCAATGAGAATGATGTCAGATGTAGTGGATATAAAAAAAAACTTGCGTAATTTGCTTACTTTCATTCTATTATATCATATGTGATCGTATTCTGGAGTAACTTGCAAAGTCGAGCAAAAGTTTTTAGCATCGAAAAACATGTAACAAAGACTCATTTCTTGTGTAAATTCAGGAAAATCATGTAGAAACCTGTTCAAGGAACTTTGAATTCTAACCATTTCTTCCAAGTATATTTATTCTTAATGAAATTTGTTGCAAGTAATATATCTCTATTTCCAACCAATTGCTCAATACATAGGAATAAGAACAAACTACATAAAACCTAAAATCACCTATCTTTGTCCAGAAAGGGGTCCAATATTCAGGAACACACATTTTCAATAAATCACCAGCATCCATTAAAAACTTGGTTTCAGATGAAGCACAGTTTAAACAGAGTTTGAAAGACTTTTTGGTAGACAACTTCTTCTACTCTACAGATGACTATCTTAACAGTGACTGTTAGATCTTCAATTTTGACAGCAATTGGTCACAACTGAAAAGATTAGGTATTCTGTGAATGATAAATTTATTAAAAGTACATAGCTATGTTTCATATTCAGATTATTTTATCTTATTTTTTTTTTAAAAACACGTTCTGACTTTTTTCGCACCCAAGAGAATCATTTCATTTTTGGGCCCCTGGAACGAAAACTGAATCTAATCTAATTCCATTTCACTATATTCACAATTATTCACAATACTTTCTAGGTAGTAGTCCTACTGCTGTGTTGACATTGTCAGGTCCTATAAACATCTCTTGCCCATATAGCAATTTTGCCACAAGTGTCATATCAGAATAGACTCAAACACTTATTCTACATTACTTGCCCGCATAATTGAAATACTGAGTGGGGACAAGGTATTCAGTTATTTTCATCTACACCAAAGCATTCACATGTAGTCAATAGCTCCATGAATAATTTTGATAACAACTTTTACTTTGGGAATTGACAAAATGTGATTGTGGAAGTGATGTAATCAACTAATAGATATGTGACAAGTGCAGTGTCTCTCTAATTTCTCATGTTCATGTTGCTTCTGTTCTGGTTTATTTGGTAATGTGTATACCTGTGTCTTTTGTATTTGGGCACAATAAAGTGTGGTTTACACTGAGGTGAAAAAAGTCATAGACTAGTGATGGCGGTAGTATCACGTATACAATGTATAAAAGGACAATGCATTAGCAGAGTGGTCATTTGTATACGGGTGATTCATGTGAAAATGTTTCCAACCTGACTGTGGCCACATGAGGGGAATTAACAGCCTTTGAACATAGAATGGTAGCTGGAGCTAGTTTTGTGAGACATTCCATTTCAGAAATCATTAGGGACTTTAATATTCCGAGATCCACAGTGTCAAGAACGTGTCAACAGTACCAAATTTCAGGCACTGTGGGAGCTGGTGGTGGCTCCATATTTGTGTGGGCTGTGTTTTTATACAATGGATTTGCCCCTCTGGTCCAACTGGACCAATCATTGAATGGAAATGGTTATGTTCAGCTACTTGAAGACCATTTGCAGCTATTCATGTTTCAAACAATGATGGAATTTTTATAGATGACAGTGCACCTCGTCACCGGGCCACAACTGTTCGCAGTCGGTTTAAAGAACATCCAGGTGGATGATTTGGGCACCAGATTGCCCGACATGAATCCTTTCAACTATTTATGGGACATAATTGAGATGTCAGTTCATGCGCAAACTTGTGCACCAGCAACACTCGCAATTATAGAGACAGCATGGTTCAATGTTTCTGCAAGGGATTTCCAATGACTTATTGAGTTCATGCCATGACGTGTTGCTGCACTACTCCGGGTAAAAGCAGGTCCAACATGATAACAGGAGGCATCCCATAACTTTTGACACCTCAGTGAATTACACTGTTAGTCCGTGAATGTATTTTATGTTTAGGAGATAGTGCCCTTCCATAATTTGTGAACCCAAAGAAGAAACTCTACTCTCTTGGGTAGGTTATCTGCTGCAATTCATATAGATAAGTACAGTCATGAATACCATTCATAATGTTCTATATTCTGTCAGTGGCGCCATCCAGGTAATTAAAAATGAGACTGAGATTCTACAGTGCCTGTCTCCTGTGTTTCAACTGCTAGATTCTGTGCCACATGCTGATCCATTTTTGAACATCACGATTTCAACCACACTGGTCATGACACAGTGATATAACCACATAACAATGCTTTGCACATAATTACAACAATGTCGTAAGACATCAAATTCAGAGTGAACATGTTTCCAGTCATTTCACATTCACTGATACCACTTGTGCGATAAACAGAAATATCCACTCATTGGCTTCCACAGTCCTCCCACACGGTATTTGCAAGTTCAGGCCCCACTGTTTGCGCCTAGTCAATTGTCAATTCAGTTGCAGTAAATGGAGAGCATTCTCAAACAGAAAATTAGTGACACTTTGAACAGTTCACTTTAGCATTCAGTGATCTTGATCAACATGTTACTTCAGTGGTGTTGGACATTATATTACAATCGTCCCTGCACCAAGCCTACAATGCTCTCATGGTGGTGCTAATTTCACATTGCACAAAATCGATGGGTCAGAGGCTCATGCAAATGCTATACAATGAGAGGCATGAGGACATGATACCATCTGAATTCTGGAGACATCTACATGGAATGATTATCAGTTTGGATGCTTTGCTGTTACACATTTGACAACAACAATTGCTAGCAAAGTGAGGTTAACTTTAATTGCTCAGGATGAGCAGCCACTATACTAGTTACCAATGAAGCACACACCTTGCTTGACACATATGCCACAGTGGCTGCCACGATAACTTCCATTCACTCTGAAGAAAGCTGACCCATTCCAGACCAGCCCAACGTGCTGCTGCCTCGCCACCGTTCCACCTCCACCTTAAAGTCACAGAGAGTTCTCGAGAACCTGTGGACTCTCCGTGCTACTGTCAAGAGGCTAACTAAGCTGTTGGAATTGTTACAGCTATGGATTGTGACAGCTGAGAGCCAACGTACCCCCTGCACATGCCCACAGTGGTCTCATAACCATGGGACCACTCAGACTAATGTTAGCTGTTCCTCAGACCTTTTGGTCACCTGACAGCTAATTGCAAGAAATCATGTTTGCACTCAAATGCCGAGACACGATTTGGTTCAGGTGCAACAGCAGGACACCCACTTACAGCACCTGCTGTTTAAGAACAGTTAGCCGACTACATCAAAAATAAAGTATAGGACTGCTCAGCCTACCGCTTGTATCGGCATGACTCCAAAGCTGCCAACTACTGAATGGCTACATAACAGTACATCACAAAGGTTGTTTGTTACCAAACATTATTAATCGAACAGGATCAGAGATCAGCACACTGCTGACTACATTCTACCCAGATGCAAAACAACACACTATGGCCAATTTAGTGGCAGTTAACAAGTCCGTCATATACACATATGGTCACCAAATATTTGAGGTTGACAATGGTCTCTTCAAGAACTCCAAGTGGACTTTTGCGTTAATCAACATTGCTCAACCTATTTTGGGTGCCGATTTCATCACACAGCCTGCACTGATCACCAATTTACTAAATGAATGACTGATACACTCTGTCAACAGACTTACTATTCTTGCAGGAAAGGGTCATTCATCAAAGTACACAATGCCCAGAGTGTATAATTTAAGTGCTAATACCTCAAATGACCATCGTCATTACTGGGTGTCCTACTGCCACAACTTGAAACCACACCTCCAGACCATGAGAAAAGATTACATAACAATGAGGTGTGAAATAATCAAGTCACATGGGGATAATGTGATGTTGAAGAATATCCTATTGGAAACAGAAGACAAACTCCAAGTGGCCCGTAAAACATTAGAACAACATAGGACACCGCATTGCATCCATGCTCTGCACATGACTGTGTCCATGTATTAACAGTGGCCCGTAAAATTACAGGGCAGGGGCACACATACTGCGGTGCACCATATCTGTACCAAACCTGGTCTGCAACTTCATCATGAGCCCATTGGAATGCATGGAAACGACTACCACCGATTTTCAGTGGCTACGCAATGGCACCAGGGGAACCATCACCTCACACCCCTCCCCCTCTGTCTGCTACCAATGGCACTCCTCCCAACCATCATTCTACGGTACTGGCTGTGTCACTGACTGCAGTTACATGTCCATCATGCACAGCCACCCACACACAAGCTGGCTTTGAGGTCAAATTCGAAATCCATCTCATCTTTTAGGTGAGTGGATTGGGGGGGGGGGGGGGGGTGATACAATCAACTAATAGATGTGTGAAAAGTGCAGTGTGCTTTAATTTCTCATATTCTTTGTTACTTCCTGTTCTGGTTTGTTCACTAATACACTGTTATTCCCTGTATGTATTTTATATGTAGTAGATGGTCTCCCTACATGGTCCCACATTGTACAGCAATTCATACTATAAGCCTATACTGAAATGTACACAATAAAATTAAAAAATGTGTATATTGGTTAAACTTTGCAACTGAACATCTTTTAGAAGCCTCTTTATGGACCTAGGGATTGTTACATGTATATACTCCCTTGTGGTGTTCCTGGTTCTCAGCAATTCACAATCACATAACTAGATGAAGTAATAATTCCTATATCAGCTGTGTATTCCTTTCTAGGGTTCAGAATGGAGTTTTATTTTCAGGTACAAAAGTCTATAAAAAGGTAACCAGTGGGCTGCACACCGAAAACTGAACATCTGCAAATATTTAAAAACAAAATAAAATAATACTTAATTAGCCACTCTTTCAACAATTTATCAGAATATTTGAAGTGACGAATGTAAATTCTGTTAAAAATCAGAGTTTTGAGTTGATAAGAATAGTATATTAGTATCACCAGAAGACATTACCACCAGGCCTTTCTGAATGTTTAGGGACAGATCATTGCAAAATATAATTAACAGAATTGCTCAAAGTGTGACAATTGAGGCACCCCTTTTTGATGGTTACAACAGTTGGACCACTGTTCCAAAGATTTGATCTGAACCTATAACTACAATTTTCCCCAGTTACATACTACCATAGTTTCTCAAACATAATGTATGGTTGCCAAAGTTTGTGAGCTAAAGGAATAATCTGTTGTGTATTTTCTTTCATAAAGTTCACTATAGAATTAATTAAAGTGAATATAAAGCTCCATTTATCAATATCCTTTCTCAAAAGATTAACTTTCGGAGACTCAATAAGCAATAAGTTCCGAGGAAGCTCTTAGGCCAGTAGTTGCACTCGTAGCTAACCAACCCACACTAGTTTATATGACCAGTTGGCACAGAAAAGTGAAATTTCATGGAATTTCTTTTAAATTGCTCTAGCACAGGTATGATTTGTTAATAATTAATGAAAATTTTGAGAATTGTTAGCAAGAGTTCTTTATTATGCACAAAACACTGAAGATAACTTAAAATGAACTTCCAGTGTGCTATATTTTAAAGTGACCATTGAAACAAAACACATACACCACAGTCTCTCACTGTGAGTTTCCAACAGTTCTGTTACAAAAGTCAGTGTGAAGTTTGTATGTGCATCTTCCTTTGCCTTTTAAGTGTCTTAATATACAATAAATGCATTGTTCACTGAAATATTTAGTAGTTTTCTAAGACAGTTAAGTCATTTTGAAGAATGTAACTTCTTTTGTGATGCACAATATGGCCTTTAGAAGGGCAGGTCAATGACAGTAGCAGTACTTGAGTTAGTTACAAATATAAGTCAGGGTTTTGAAGAGAAAAGAGTGTACAGCACTGATACTTTTTGATCATAGTAAGGTATTCAGTTGTACCTCATGTAAGGCCCTCCTCAGCAATATAAAATCATATGGTGATGGGGGAGCTGTTGAGCAAATTCTTGAATCCTACCTCAATAATAAACAGAAAATTGTATTAGGACAAGGAGCAGATTCAACTGAAAAGAAGTTGAAACAGAGTGCACCATAGCAAACTGTATTGGTGCCTTTGTTGTTACTGATTTTTGTTAATGACGTAAGTACCAATGGGCACACCTTGCAGTTTGCAGATAACCACATTTGTTCTCAAAAAGCAAGTGTGTTGCTCAGGCTTTTCAACAAGCAGAAGCCCTATTAAGCTTGGCAAGGGTCTGGCTTCCTATGAACAAGATCAAAATTAATGAATACAAAACACAGAGAATGACATGCAGCCACAGTGATACTGGATCACTGGGTGACACAGCAGCCACTAAACTCATGGGCTTTTTCATTCATACTATGTTAACATGGCAACACCACACAAAAATTGTATATTCCAAACTTTCCTGGGTCCTGTATCTCCTGAGGAAATTAAAAGGTGTAATATCAGACCAGTGCCGGTAGCTACTAACAGTGTACCCTGTAATGAGACATGAGCTGCTGCTGTGGAGTCTTCCTGCAGTCTGTAAAAGAAATGCAAAAGAATGATAATTGTAAACCAATTGTTTCTAGATTAGGATTTATGGCTGTTCTTAGCCAATATTTATTCAACTGCCTTGCTCATACAAAGATAAATCATGAACACTACAGAAAGAGAGATAAATTTCATCAACACAGCACTGGCAATAGAGACAGAATAGAAAGCCCTGGCTGTTAACAAAGACAAAAAGAGCTTCCACGTGGTGGCTCTCGAACTGTTAACTGAGCGAGGTGGCGCAGTGGTTAGCACACTGGACTCGCATTCAGGAGGACGACGGTTCAATCCCGTCTCCAGCCATCCTGATTTAGGTTTTCCGTGATTTCCCTAAATCGTTTCAGGCAAATGCCGGGATGGTTCCTTTGAAAGGCCACGGCCGATTTCCTTCCCCATCCTTCCCTAACCCGAGCTTGCGCTCCGTCTCTAATGACCTCGATGTCGACGGGACGTTAAACGACACTAACCTAACCTTTCGAACTGTTGAGTGCACTACCTAAGGCTATCCTTTCATTACCAATGGAGCAATATAGTACTAAAATTTTGTGTACATTTAAAGGGCAACCTTTGTACAGTACTGAATAATTCTTCTCTGGTGATATGACGGTGTCTACCTGGGCCGGAACTCAGTGCTATGGCAAGAATCCTCTGATGTTTAACTACACTATGTTCTAGTACTGATTTCATAGTTCTATTATCATTGTACAGTATATCATAATCTAGTTGTTCTCTTTATTATATTGTATAGCATCAATTGTAGTATCATAGTTTAAATTGAAGTGTTGCATTCATTTTATTGTGGTAATACTATTGTAATCTTGATGCAGTCTGCCCAGCTATGGCTGGTTAACAACACAGAGCTGGTAATAAACGGACATGATGTCAGACTGCTTTTTGATGATAATAAGCAATATTATCCAAACCACAGGATTATTTGTTTAGCTCTGTGTTATAATACTGCAAATTTCAGTAGATGTGAGTGGGCAAAGAAAAAAGTTACCTTGGGAACAGCACAAAGTTTTTACAATGACTGGGTACAGAAGGATTGATAAAAGAAGAAAGTTTGTCATGAATGTTCATGAAGTGATTGTTGAATATTTCACATAAATTTTTTGCTCAGAGGAAACACCATCTTCATTCTCAATGCATGTTATTGATTGAGTTTTTTTCATTTTTACCAACAGTCTCAGTGATGGCTTTTAATGTGGCTTTTGCTTTGCTACTTGAATTGAGTATAAACTGCCAGTTGCACATTTTCTTGGCTTCACAGCAGATGTGTTCAGTTTGAAATAGTTATTGAATAGCTTGCTGTCTGTAGTTTTACTGTAAGCATATTGCAGTCTCTTATTTCTACAAAAGGTTTGTATTCCTGATGTCAGCAATTTATTACTAGGCATTTTGCATATATTTGGCTTAGATCTAAGTTTGATTGGAAATGCTACATCTTCATGTTTCTACAGAATACTCAAATTCTTGTACCTTACAGTCAACATCACAATCACAATGTACACCCTTCCATCCAGCTTCATGGAGCACATGTGTGAAAGTGAATACTCTATATTATTTTTGATGTAATGCTTCATACTTTCCTGGCAATCTGTCGACACCTTGAGGGGTCAGTTAAACTGCCAGATATTAGCATTGTTCTAGCATGATATTTCAACAGTGTGACTTGGTGAAGATGAAGACAGTGACACACTTTTGCAGCAACTTCTCCCTTTCTGTGCTGCATTCCTGTCCTCCTGCTGTTCTTTTGGCTCTTCCTTGAAGAATATGTCTGTGATAGTTTTGGGAATGTGTTCTGAAGTTTTAGTATCTTGACATCAGAACAGTCCCTCAACTGTTTTTCTTTCTTTCTTCATTCGCCATGCCCTACCCTTCTTCTGCTTCAACATTTGAGATTCCTCTTTGTTACTTCTTCCTCCCTGTGTGCTCCTGAAGGCTGACCTACATGTCTGAAATGTAACAGGTGACTGGGTAGTGCATAATTCCCAGCCCCATGTTGACAGGTGGGGTTTGCACATACTTCCTCGTACAGGCCAGGCCCAGGGAGGAGTGCCTGCCCGAGCTGTTACCTTCCCAAATTGCCAATTCATCACTCTATCAGGAGTTTGGCAGGTGTGACCTGGGGTTTGAACAATCACCTAAGGAAGGTGATCCCCCTCGGAGGGACCACAGTTGGAAGGAGCACGCCATTGCAGATGCTAGCAATCATTGGAGATTTCCTCAAAATGAGCCAATCATCATTTCAGTCTATGTCTACTACACACAAATGGAATGAGCCTAAAGATTCAATGACTTTCTAGCTGCACCTTGATCCCTTATGGTATCACATACTGAAGAAGATCAGTCCTTTGCTACTGTTAATGTGTTTTTTTTTTTTTTTTTAATTCCGATTTTGGCTGTCTAGGGACTGCGTTAAACAACTATTTTTCAATGTACATTTCTCCTATTGCACTCCTCCTCTTTTCTCGTCTGCCAATATGTCTTCATCCTCTCTCTGTGCTGCTCCCTTCGGTCTTCTGTCCACACTGTTCCTCCAGTTCTTCTCTTCTTCACTTCAAATCCTTCAAAATTTTGAATTTTGTCTCTCATTAAGTCTCTGTTGGTTTTATCATCTTCTCCTATACCCATCTCCTCTAAGTCTGCTTTGACTTCTTTGAACCAGGTAATTTGGGTTCTGGGGTTCTTGTCAAAAAACATGAATATTTTCTTTGTCAGCCTTTCATCATTCATTCTTTTCAAATGGGCGTAAAAGCTTACTCTTCTCTTCCTCATAGTATCTCCCACTTTCTCAATTTTGTCATACACTTCTCTATTACTTCTAAGCTTCCAAGTCCCATTCTCAAACCTCGGCCCAAGTTCTCTTCTAATGATTTTTCGCTCCTTTTTTGCTATAGCTTCCATTTCCTTGTTAGTGTTCATTGCTAAACATTCAGATGCATACAGACACTCTGGCTTAATCACAGTGTTGTAGTGCCTTATTTTTGCGTTAATTGATACTGACTTCTTGTTGTACACATTCTTTGTTAGCTGGAATGCCATTTCCATTTTTCTTGTTCTTGTTTTATTTCCTTCTTTATCTGAAGCATTGGGCTGGATGATTTCCCCTAAATATTTGAAATTAGAAACCTTCTTTATCTGGCCATACTTTGTAATCATATTGTTCGGTGCCTCTTTTACATTGGTTAGGTACTCTGTCTTTTCAAAGGAGATTTTCAGTCCTGCTTTTTCTGCTGTTTCATTCAGAATATTGATCTGTTTGACTGCTTCTTCCAAACTTCCTGCCAGAATCGCTAAGTCATCAGCAAAAGCGAGGCAATCTACTTCTAATCCATCCTTTATTCTTCCTAATCTGATTTTTTGTATTCCTTCTTCAGTTGTTTTCTTCCTCCACTCTCTAATAACTTTTTCTAACACACAGTTGAATAGGGTAGGTGACAACCCATCTCCTTGTCTTAATCCTGTTCTGATTTTGAATGGTCTGGATACCTCACCACGGAACTTTACTTTTGCATAGGTATCCGTAAGTGTTTCTTTGGCGATTGCGACTGTTTTCTTGTCTGCTCCAAACTCACTAAGGATGTTAACCAAGGTTGTTCTGTCAACGGAGTCGTACGCCTTCTTGAAGTCAACAAACGTGATAAAGATGTCTTTTCCTCTTAATCGTCTATATTTAATAATTAACTTCAAGTTTAAATTTTGTGTTTATTATTCAAAAAAGTGTCGATGCAATTGCAGGCCCTGTGAAATCTTGCTCCGATTTATGTAATGGGACTTTGCTTTTGGAGTCCAATTGTGTTTTTCAGGCACAACAACTGCTTGCTGCTTCACTCCTCCACAGCTATCCTGTTCATGTTGAGGCTCATTGAATGCTGAATTCTTTGCATGGTGTTATTTACACTAGGCTGCTTGGAGGTCTGATGGAGGGAGAAATCCAAACTTATCTCTCTGTGCAGGGCATCACTGCAGTCCATCAGGTAATGAAAAAGGCTGATGCAACATTACTGTCTACACACACTCTTTTTCTCACATTTGATTGAGTAGTGCTTCCACCAAAAATCAAAGAAGATTATGAAGTGATCACAGTCTGACTGTACATTCCAAACCTGATGTGTTGTTACCAGTGTCAACATTACAACCAAACTCACATGTCCTGTTGAAACATGACCAAATGTGGTACCTGTGATAGTGATGCTCGCAAGGGTAATTGCCTGCCTCCTTCTCCCTGCTGTATCAATTGCAATGGCGACCAGGCATCTCATCCTGAGAATGTCCCATGTACCTTGATGAGCAGGCCATCCAGGAGATCTGGCCAAAGGAAAAAGTACCTTACCCTGTTGCTCACAAGTTGTTGGCTAGACCATATACACTGACAGTACCATTCTCGCTATGACTCACTCCATGGATGTCATGGCCGTGCAGTCTTGCAACTTCAAATTCAGCACTGCAGTTGTAAAATCACTGGGTATTGTGGTAGCATAACCATCTCCTTCTCCTCCAGCTGTGCAACAAACCGCCAAATCTTCACCTCCTGCAGTGAAACCACCTGCTACACAACTGACAGGCTGGAAAGGAAGAAAGGAATACTCTCCTGAAGGTTTTTTACGTCCCTGCAGGCAACAAACATCTGAGTCTTCATCTGCCAACCGCAAAGGCTCTAAGAAATCAATCAACATGACCAGTCTTCTCATTCCCTGACTCAGAGGTCCTCTTCAATGGTGTTACTACATGATACTCTCACCTGGCTGACCTACATTTCGCCAGTGTGCACTGCCCACTGTTATGCTTCTGTAGAATCTGCAGGCCAACCCAATGAGAATTCCAGTGACTCTGTACATCTCATGGAACAGGCTCCTCCAGCCTGTGCACCCTGTAACAGTGAGTCTTTGAAGGCTGGCACTCAGCAGTCACAGAGGTGACAACATTTCTTTTCTTTTTTTTTTTTCTCGTCCCCTTTTGCTGTTATGATCCTCCCCCAATGGAATGTTCACGCCAGTAGATCCAAGAAGGAGAAATTATGGCTGCTCTTGAAATCATAGCATCCACTCTTTCTCTGCATGCAAGAAACAAAAGTCATCCTCGAAACCACTCTGACCTCTCATATTTCCTTCCAGTCTACTTTGACCTTCCCGCCGAGGATGGTATTCCATCTCATCGGGGAGTCATGCTGCTCATCAGGGATGACGTTCATAGCCAAACCATATTACTGAATACTTGGCTGCCAACTGTTGCAGTCCACATTATCCTTCCTCACTTCACATTTTCTCTTTGCAGCATATACATCCCTCCATCATTTGGTGTCACCAGGGCAAACTACCTCCATGTTACTGATCAACTCACTCACATCTGCTCAGTGTCTTTAATGCATACTGTCCCATTTGTGGCTCTTCCTGAATCTGTGAGAGAGTGCCCTTTTGGCTGACCTCAATCAACTCAACCTCTCTATCTTAATAACAGATCACCTGCATTCCTCTCAGACTCCACACATACCTATTCCCATTTGGACCTTTTGCTCTGCCGCATCCAGTTTGCCTGTCATCTCGAGTGGTCCATTCTCTCTAATGTGTACTCAAGGGTCCATCTGCCATGTGCTATCTGTTTGCTGACTCCTATCCCATCTACATGTAAACCCAACTGGCAGCTTTCTAAGGCCGACTGGAGGCTTCAGTCCTCCCTGGAGACCTTCAACAAAGATTTCCCCAGTTGTGATGACCATGCAGAGTATGTCATGAATGTTGTCCTTACCATAATAGAGCATTCCATAACTAACACTTCATCTCTGCTGTGCTGTGTACCAGACCCCAGGTGGACTAAGGCATGCTGCGACACCACTGTGAAGACTTGCTCTCTGCAATTTTAACCATCATGCTATGATGTTGAACTGTATTCATTGTAAACAGTTTCATGCACAGTGTCATTTCATTCTTTGCTATGGCAAAACAGCTATCTAGATTTCATTTACTAGTTCTTTTAACAGTTCCACTTCCTCTTCCATCGTGTGGGGGGCAATTCTCATCATCTGTGTGGGACTAAGATCCATTCCCTGATTTCCAGTATGACAGTAGCATGTGGTGTCATTGTGGACCCTATAGCTATATCCAACACCTTGGGTTGCTATTCTGTGAAGATTTTGTGCTCCACCCACCATCACCCAACCTTCCTCCCTTGGAAATGTGTTGGGGAGGCTCAGGTGATACGCTTCTCCTCTTGTGATTGCTACAATGCTGCCTCTACCAAGAGGGAACTAGATAACGCTCTCCCTTCATCCCAATCTTCCGCCCCACGGCCAGATGATGTTCACATTCAGATGTTGCAGCACCTTTCTCTCATGGGCAAGCACTTTGTCCTTCATAAATACAGTCACATTTGGGCAGATGTCACCTTTCTCAGATGCTGATGTGAAGTCACTATCATACCCATATCTAAGCCCAGTAAGGTCAAACACCTTGCTTCTAGCTACTGCCCCATTTCTCTCATCAGCTATGTTTTCAAGGTGATCAAATGTATGATTTATGGCTGGTTGGTATAGTGGCTCAAACCTCACAATCTACTAACCACTGCACAATGTGGATTTCGAGCACACCATTCTGCTGTTGACCAGTTCATCACTCTGTCAACCCATGTCATTCCGTTTTCTGACAAAATACCCAATGGTGGCTGTGTTCTTTGATTGGGAGAAAGCCTATGACACTTGCTGGAGGACTGGTATCCTTCTGCACTCTATACATGTGGGGTTTTCAATGCTGCCTGCCCTGTTTCATTTGGAAATTTTTAAAAACCGAGTATTCAAGGTATGTGGGGGTTTGATCTTGTCAGACACCTTCATCCAGGAGAATGGCGTGCCTCAAGGCTCCATCCTGTGCATCGTACTCTTTGCTATAGCCATTAATCCTATAATGATCTGTCTCCTGCCAGGCATCAAAAGCTCCTTTTTTTGTCGATGACTTTGCGATTTATTGCAGATCTCCGCTGGCTTGCATTCTGGAACATCTTCTACAGCGATGGCTTCATCGTCTTCACTCATGGGGTATCAACAATGGCTTTCGATTTTTCACTGGCAAGACAGTTTGTATGAATTTCTGGCTACGCAATTGGTTTCTTCCACTGTCTTTACATCTTGGGCTTGTTGCTTTTCCATTCACTGAAACTATGAAATTCCTGGAGCTCATGCTTCATAGAAAACTTTCTTGGTCCTCCCATGTGTCTTACCTGGCTGCATGCTTTACCCAGTCTCCTAATGTCTTATATGCTCTAAGCACTACTTTCTGGCGAGCAGATCGGACCACCCTCCTCTGTTTGTACCAATCCCTTGTCCATTTGAAATTAGACTATGTGTGTTTCATTTATTCATGTGCATGTCCATCCATTTTACACCACCTTAATATAATCCACCATCATGGAATCCGTTTGGCCACTGGTGCCTGTTACACTAGCCCAGTTGAGAGTCCCTATGCAGAAGCTGCCAGACAACTGCTGCTATATGGGTGTGATGTTCTCCTCAGTAGATACGCTTGACATTTGTCTGCCATGCCTAGCCACCCATCCTGCACCTCCTTTTTCGATGCTGCCTTGGCTGACAGTATGGGATGCATCCCTCTTCTCTGCTGTCTCCCAGGTTCGCTTTCCACTCCTATTCCAGCAGCTTAATTACACATTCCCTGCCAATTTTCCAGTGGGTGTGAACCCTTCACCACCTTGGCATCACGCAGTGGCCTGTGTTCATCTTGGACTTCACACTCAACCTTCACACTCAATATAGTGACAGCACCTTTGTGTACAGTAATGGTCCTAAGACTGACTGTGGTGTCCAGTGTGCCTTTGTCATTGTCACTGACCATTTTTGGTATTAGCTTACACAACACCACCCAATATTTACAGCAGAGCTCTTTACCCTCTATCAGGCTACCTAATACATCCAGCGACACAGCCTTTTTTATTGTGTCATATGCTCTAATTCTCTTGGTGCCCTTCTGAACCTCTGTGTGCTGTACACAGTCCATTCTTTAGTGCAATGGGCCCAAGAAAGCTTCCATTTGCTCTGTGTTGAGGGAGACACTGTGATGTTTATTTAGAATGGTGGTCACGTCGGTCTGATGGGAAATGAGGCTGCTGACACTGCTCACGAGGCTGCAGTCTTCTTACCTCAGTCTGCTAGCTCTTCCATCCCTTTGGATGATCTCTATGTTGCCATCTGTCGGCAGGTGGTGTCACTTTGGCACCACCACTGGTGCACTCTTCATGGGAACAAGCTCCGGGGAATTAAACCCCTCCCAGTGGCTTAACCAATCTTATCTCAGCCCCCCTTGCCATGAGGAAATCATTTTAGCTAGGTTGCATATTCGGCAGTATCGTTTTAGTTATCGCCATTTGTTAAGTGGTGATCCCCCACCATTTTGTGCTCATTGTCATCAATTTTTGCTGGTTCACCATTTCCTGACCGAATGTCCTCGTTTTAACAACTTAGCCGGCCGTGGTGGCTGAGCGGTTACAGGTGCTTCAGTCCAGCACTGCGCGACTTCTACGGTCACAGCTTCGAATCCTGCCTTGGGCATGGATGTGTGTGATGCCTTTAGATTAGTTAGGTTCAACTAGTTCTAAGTTCTAGGGGACTGGTGACCTCAGATGTTAAGTCCCATAGTGCTCAAATCCATTTGAACCATTTTTAACCACTTCATCTATTCTTTCTTTTGCTTGTGCCGTTTTTCCTGTTGATACGCAGGGTCAGCATGGTTAATTGGATGTGGCAATGTTAGTTGGAGGGTTGTCCAGATGCCCTTCCTGTCACCACCCCGTACCCCCCAGGAAGGAATTAGTGTACCCCAACTGTCTGCGACTAGTATAATCCATGGAATAGTGCGAAAGTGTTCAGATGTCTGCGAGCCATGTAAATGAGGCGGGATGTGGGGACCAGCCCAGTATTCACCTAGGGGGATGTGGAAAACCGCCTAAAAACCACATCCAGGCTGGCCAGCACACCAGCCCTCGTTGTTAATTCACCGGGTGGGTTCAATCTAGGGCCGGTGAGCCTACCCAAGTCCAGGAAGCAGCACATTGACATGCTCGGCTAACCTGGCAGGTATTTTTTTTTTTTTTTAACCACTTATGTTCTCATATATTTTTGCTGTCAGATTTGTCGGCTGTTTTAGTGAAGGACACATGGATTTTTGACCATGTTTTACTTTTAATCATTCGTAGCAACATGGCAAAGGACATTTAATCTTTGGTTCAGGACCTCCACTGTCTCTACACCATATTTTGAGGACCTTGTGTTTAGCTCACTTTCCATCAGTCATTTGGGCTTAATGTACAGGGTGTTACAAAAAGGTACAGCCAAACTTTCAGGAAACATTCCTCACACACAAATAAAGAAAAGATGTTATGTGGACATGTGTCCGGAAACGCTTAATTTCCATGTTAGAGCTCATTTTAGTTTCGTCAGTATGTACAGTACTTCCTCGATTCACCACCACGATTTCGTACGGGATACTCTACCTGTTCTGCTAGAACATGTGCCTTTACAAGTACGACACAACATGTGGTTCATGCACGATGGAGCTCCTGCACATTTCAGTCAAAGTGTTCGTACGCTTCTCAACAACAGATTCGGTGACCGATGCATTCGTAGAAGCGGACCAATTCCATGGCCTCCAAGCTCTCCTGATCTCAACCATCTTGACTTTCATTTATAGCGACATTTGAAAGCTCTTGTCTACGCAACCCCGGTACCAAATGTAGAGACTCTTCGTGCTCGTATTGTGGACGGCTGTGATTCAATACGCCATTCTCCAGGGCTGCATCAGCGCATCAGGGATTCCATGCGATGGAGGGTGGATGCATGTATCATCGCTAACGGAGGACATTTTGAACATTTCCTGTAACAAAGTGTTTGAAGTCATGCTGGTACGTTCTGTTGCTGTGTGTTTTCATTCCATGATTAATGTGATTTGAAGAGAAGTAATAAAATGAGCTCTAACATGGAAAGTAAGCATTTCCGGACACATGTCCACATAACATATTTTCTTTCTTTGTGTTTGGGGAATGTTTCCTGAAAGTTTGGCCGTACCTTTTTATAACACCCTGTATAGTCTCTTTATGTTCTTTTACTTCTTGATATTCTAAGGTTATGACATGGGAACTTATGACCTTAGTTGTTTTTATGTCCTAAACAAATAACACACACACAAAAAACACTTGACTGCCAGATGAAGGATTCCATCAATATTCTAACTCCTCCAGCCACAGGCTGTGCCATAGTGATCCCATCACACATATTTTATAAGCTTCCCAAAATCTATAAACCCCACAATCCTGGATGTCCCAGTGTAGACGGATACTATGCTCCCATTGGAGGATCTCTGCTCTTGTTGACCAGCACCTCCAACCAGTTGCCTGTAGCTTAGCTTCTCATATCAAACATACAACTCCACTTAGCAATTCTCAGCCATCCCTACCCCATTAACACCTGGATCCTTGTTTGTCACAGTTGATGACACCTGCCTACACACCAACATTCCTCAGGCCAATGGCCATCATGCCATCCAACTCTACCATTCTCAACGTCCTTCTACATCAACCCACTACTTCATTCCTTCTAAACCTTACCGATTACATCCTCACCCACAAATACTTCTCCTTTGAGAGGAAGATACACTGCCAGGAAAAATATCAAAACACCAAACAATAATTAATGTAGACTATTGAAATTTCAGTAATACATTTGTGTAGGTAACATATTTAAATGATTGACATTGCAAGATCACAGGTAAATGTAAGTGCGAGACAAGCCATTGCAAATATGAAACGCTGGTACATTAATAGCCAGTTTAACTGACACAGTTCTGAATGCATCCATTCACACATGATGCACTGTGTTGAACAGCTTCTTGATGACAGTTTGTGGGATGGAGCTTCATGGTCTTGCCCTTGACCAATGAACACAGGGATGTTTAGTGCTCCTTGTGGATGACACTGGAGATGTCGTCCAATGATGTCCCATATGTGCTTGATTGAATGCTGATCTCATGATTGGGTAGGCCAATGTAACATTTCATCACTCTGTAGAGCATGTGGGGTTACAACAGTAGTACATAGGTGAACTTTATCCTGTTCAAAAATACTCCCTGTAATGCTTTTCGAGAATGGAAGCACAACAGGTTGAATCACCAGATTGACATACAAATTTACAGTCAGGATGCGTAGTGGCCGAGCCGTGTCGCCTAGCTGGCCGTGCGGACCGCCTGCCGAGCCTCGGCATGCCGGTATGCAAATATTGCAATAGATAAAAATTTATTTTGCAACCACACATCGCTGTCCTTTTCAGCAGACCTGGGGGAAAATGTATGTAAAACCAATCTTTTTTGTTAGTTTTTTATTTGAGTTTCAATGAACGAAACAATTAAATGTTAAAGTGTTTTAAAAACAGGATTGTACAAAATTAATTGTATGTTCTTTTTTGGTATGGTACGAGCAGGAAACAGGTGGGCAAAATTTGTGCGCAAATTACAAATGATCGCTGAGAATTGGGAAAGCAGGGAAACCCTTTGCTGCTGGGAATCTCATCAAGGGTTGCCTGGTCGACTCCGCGGCTTGTATTTGTCCACCAGACCTCATGGAAAAAATTGTAAAAATAGCTCTTTCTCCTCAAACTGTTGCTCACAGAGTTGAAGATATGGTCTCAGATGTGGAGCAGCAATTAATGGAGAGAGCGGCAAACTTCATTTCACTTTCTGTCGCTCTTGAAGAGTCCGCAGACGTTGCGGACATATCTCAGCTCGTCATATTCATTCGAGGTGTTGACGGCAATCTGCGTGTCACCGAAGAATTTCTCGATCTTATACCATTAAAAGACACAACCATGGGTTTGGATATTTTTCTAGCCGTGGAAAACGTGATGCAGCCCCTGTGCTACGAGGGATACGCACTGGATTTCTGAGTTACGTGATGTCAAAAATGGCTGAAGTTGGCTGTTCCTTATTTGTGACAGTCCATTGTCTGATTCACCAGGACACACTTTGTGGAAAGATTGTCAACATTAAAAATGTTATGGACGCAGTTCTTTGAACGGTTAATTATCTTCAATCGCATGGACTCACTCATCGCCAATTTAAAAAATTTCTGGCTGATATCGAAGCGGAATACCCAGACATCCCCAACCACACCGAAGTAAGATGGCTGAGCAGAGGAAAGGTGCTTCATCAGTTTTTCTCCTTGAGGGGCAAAATAAATATCTTTTTGGAAATGAAAGGACATCCAGAAGAATTACTTTGTGGTCCTAAGTGGGTGGTGAATTTGGCTTTTTTTCAGTGACCTTACTGGTCATTTAAATACTTTGAACATTACACTCCAACTCGAAAATCACTAAGTCGTTGATTTAGCGCAGACAATTCAAGCATTTAAAGAAAAACTTATTTTGTGGGAAAAACAATTGTGCGAGAAGAATTGTGGACACTTTCCTGCATTAGACAGCATTAAAGAAGATGTGGATTTTTCAGATTATGTTGCAATCATTTGCAAATTACAAAAACGGTTTGAAAACAGATTTTTGGAGACAAATGAGCTTCAATCGGCCTTAGGTATATTTGTTCACCCATTTTCCCTTCGGCATAGGACGTCTCACAAGTGCTTCAACTAGAACTGATTGACCTGCAGTGCGATATCCGCCTGAAGGACCGCTTTCTCATGTGTAAAACTTTGAATTACTTTTACAGCTGTCTTCCACGAGAGAAATATCCTCTTTTGCACAAGCACGCGGCCTAAGTTCTCTCAATGTTGAGTGCTTTTTCTCCCTTTTAAAGCTTGCTAAAACTAAGAACCGTTCATTACTTGGCAATGAAAATTTGACTAATTCTTTGAAGTTATCAGTCTCAGGGAATATTGTACCAAACATTGACAAAACTGTTTCCTCGAAAAAGAAAAAAGTGTAAAATGTTAATTGTCTTCTTTAAAAATGTTGACTGTAAGAATTAAAGAGCTTCATAACCTTAATTTTATTTTTTAATAAGTTTTCAAACTTGGTCAGTTAAAATTATTATGTACAAAACAGCAAACTAAGCACCCGATTTCTAAACTCTGAGAAGGAATACAAAAAGCTGTAGCATGAAGTACAACAGAAAATATTTACTTGTAACTATTAACAGCAAGAATGAGACTCTATATCCCTTACATAATATTATTTCAAAAATAGAATATTTATGACTAGTTCATTTAAGAAACTGATATATTTTTCAGAAGACACCTATGGTACATATGACGAGTGTGCATGTGCAGTACTAATAGAATCAACCTGTGTGTCAGAAAACTACTAAGTTATTCTTCGATTCTTGTTTTGGATATTCTTTTCTATGGCTTTGCGTAGTAATTCTGCCACACGTACACTAGTTGTTACCTAAACAGCATATGGTTTGCTTGTTTTACCGCTCATGGACCTCTTTTACAGAGGTGCGCTTCCTCTGTCCTTTTGTTTGTGTTGGATCTGACTGTGGAACAGTCCAGCACAGAGCAGTGCTGTGCGGTCTCACTCGCTCCGCAGCTCTCTCTCTCGCCCCTATGCTGCCGGGTGCAATTCTTGGATGAGCCTGGTCTAGCACATGAACAGGTTGACTGCAGGCCCTCAACAGGCTTCCTTATAACAACACACAGCCATCACTGGCACTCAGGTAGACCCAGCTTTCATCTCAAAACACAACAGACTCCATTGAGCCACTTGACACCACTGAAGCTACAAATGACAGACGTTTTGGGGTCAGTGGAAGGCACACTACAGGGCATCTGGTTCAGAGCTGTCCTTGAAGAAACCAATTTGCAACAATTCGTTGTGTCACTGTGGTGCTAACTGCTGCTGCAGATGCAGCACAATTCACCAGAGCCACACACCGAATATGATGGTCTTCCCTCTCAGTAGAGACATGTGACCATCCAGAACCCTCATCTTCTTGTGACTGTACTTTCTTGTGACCACTGCTGCCAGTGATCATGTACAGTGGTTACATCTCTGCCAAGTCTTACTGCAATATCACAGAAGGAACATCCAGTTTCTTATAGCTCTATTACATGAACTCGCTCAAACTCAGTGAGGTGCTGATAATGGCACTTTGTTGCCTTAAAGGTGTACTTGACTAACATCAACTCATTATGTTTAGTCCTAAAGGTCACCAATGCTATGGTCATTACAGCGTGTGTTTAATGAAACCCGATTTGAATCCCCATAGTGGCACTACTAGTGGCCCTCTTATGCGACAGTGACAGCAATATGCAGTTAACAGTGTGCATTATATAACTTGCTATACAATCACCAAAACGAATTATACTGTCAAGTAAGATAACACTTTGAGTTTACATATGTGATACATAGGTGTCATGCAGATGATGTCAAAGCACAGATTTTCACATGAGGTATTAGGTCTTTGATATTTAGCCTGGGACTTTCACTCTCAATGATATAGTATGTTTCTGAGTGTTAGAGTGTCACAGAACTTTCTGATACATTGATGTTGTTCATTCGGTAGTGCACCCATGAGTCTAACACAACTCAACATAGAGATGTTACCTGGTTGCTCACCATTCACAGACTTTCCCTTTAATTGACACAGAGATGTCAATAACATACTAGTTGGACACAGACCGTAGATTTTGGGGGAGGGGTGGCTTTTTAAAGACAGCACAAGAACATTATGTGATTTATGAAATTACTTAATGTTTTTAAATTTTGCTAGGTTAGATTTCATTATTTTGCGTGGACTCAAGGACTTTACCATTATCCGGTTTATGAAAAACGTTTCAGGTTAATAAATGATAAAAGCATGTGGAACATCATTATGTTTTTGAAGTCTGAAATCCCCTATCTACAAGTAGGGCATCTATCATGAAATCCATATTTTATGAACCTCTGTTATCCAAAATCTTAATTAGTGACTGAATTAATTAGTGACAGCTGTTGTCTGATTCAGAAAAAAATAAAGCAAAAAAAATTATATCATCAAAGTTCAAAATCTCACCGATATTAAAGCAAAACAGACACTGAAATTATGAGTGTCCAAACTTCTAATGTCAATTATTCTGTACGTTAATTAATGTCAGATAATTCAAAATATGGTCTTGAAAAATTGGGAATGTATGTTTTTGAATGAGTAGTAATAATACTTCCTATCCTGCCCATTAGCTCAAAATCCCTTAAGTGATGTCGTAGGAACATTAATTAGCTATAACTTTTAATTTCTGAGCCATCTAGTGACACTACATAATTTTAATCAGGGAGATAAATACAAACAACGAACAATTACGTGTGTGACAGCATTAGAAACAGAATGAAAAAGTGAAAGAATTTTAGTTATTCATGTGAGCAGAAAACACAACTGTTGGAATATTTTACAGCTTGGTACATCTCTTCACCCACCAACTGAATTAAACAGACAGTTATTGACAATTAGCTTACTGGATAATTCAGTGGCCTGTAAGAGTCTATTACATGTATCAATATACATAAAAAAGAAACACTGTTATCATAATGCTTTAAACTGATCTTCAAATCAGGTATCCTAAATAGATGTTACCTAACAGCCATCCGTGGCCGTCTTATGACATAAAATTTGATAAAATTTCTAAACATACAAGTGCATAGCATTATATGTACATAAGTATAATATTTCAAAACACATTTATATCAGAGAACGTCATGGGCCACAACTTAGTCTTCATATTTCACAAATTTTTCACTCTGTTGACACAGTTCATTACTCATTATTGGCACCATCTTCACAAAAACCACTGTCATAGTCCGCTGTAGGCTCTTTCTGTGATTTCTGCTTCAAATTTTCACTCATGTCCATTGTATTGTTTTGTATTGTATTGATCCAAAGTGGTTTCAGCATTTACAAACAAAAAGGCAACAAATTTTCTAAATTAGTGCACTAGTAATTCCTGTCTCTAAATTTCTAGTACAAATGATTACTCATTAATTGGAAATTTACTCATTATAAATGTACATGACTATCAGTATAATGTCACACAGAAAATTTACAACAAAGCATGTCTATAAATCAAATGAGAATGGAAGCTGCTTTATTTACTCAATTGGTCTCCTCTGACTATGGCCAATTAACCCTCTTGAAATGAAGTTCTCTGCATGTTTAATTCCTGTTAGAAAATAATAACATCAAGTAGGAGGTAAACAGTACAGTATCAGAAAAATGAACTTTGCAGCAATTTATATTAAACAACTCATTAAAAAAATTAGTACTTCATGTAGGTTCATTAAATAATTTTCAGTATTTTATCATTTTTTTTATTATAAAAGCATCATTTTGTTTCTGAATATAGTGCAGTAATGTCCAACAACTTAACAACAAGCTACGTCATTTTACTTAGGCATGTCATCACAACAAAAGAATATTCTCTTGTATATCATTTCGCTTTCCAATTTATCAATGCTCATTATACTGCTTATTTATTCCCTTATAAACATGTTGACTGAAGATGTACTTTTGCAAAAGAAGCTATTATGAAGACGTGGTCCCTAATCATTGCTGTTTCATATACACTTCATAGAACTTCATTCACTTTGTCACTTCACATTCACTTAATATTTCATTGATTCATTATTATATATTTCTCCATTACATAATACATTGCTGCTTCATATATTCATTCTGCTTCACTTTGTGTACAAAAAAATGACTCTACGGCATAATTCTCAACAGCAGCCACCCACATTAAAGACAAGACATTTCCCTCTATTACACAGCAGAGCAAAACTTATTCAAATGATCTCACTAAAATTTAATCTCCACAACATTTATTTTTAATACAATATTGTTTATCTTGGCCTGAAAGACTTATAATATGGCACATACGTACTGAGAAGATGAACTTTCATTTATGCAACTAAAGATAATAACATTTTACATTAGACCAATGACTTTCTGAATTTCATATATTTAGGGGAAGTTGGGTTAACTGATTCTCAAAGCTAATTGGACCATCACAATTATAAACAATTCAAGAGTAAAAATTATTATTTTTTTCGTACCATAAACATGTTCCTTTAGATGGGCTGTACTGTGTGAGCTAATATGGGTGCTGTCTGTTAGCTACAGAGATTTGTCCGCAGCTCGTGGTCGTGCGGTAGCGTTCTCGCTTCCCGCGCCCAGGTTCCTGGGTTACATTCCCAGCGGGGTCAGGCATTTTCTCTGCCTCGTGATGACTGGGTGTTGTGTGCTGTCCTTAGGTTAGTTAGTTTTAAGTAGTTGTAAGTTCTAGGGGACTGATGACCATAGATGTTACGTCCCATAGTGCTCAGAGCCATTTGAACCATTTTTTTTGTTAGCTACATTTGCAGATATAGATAAAAAACTGAAATCCGCTGGTAAGAGTAATTTATTTTTGCATTCAACAATTTCTCCTACAGTTTTACTTGTTTGAGTTAGATTCAGTGTTTATTGCTTTATGATACTCCATGAAATATGTGCATGGAGTCATTTTCCCTTCATGTTGAAAATTTTTGATAAAGTGAAAGTGGGGTTAACTGTACCAGTAAAATTTGGGGTTAAGTGGATTGGTTCAGTCAACCCCAGACAGTTGCTAATGAATGAAAATGCCTTTTATACAAACATCTAATAGATTACATAAATGTAAGCTTTGCACTTTCAAGGAAAAACCATTTTTCATGCAGTTTTACTTGCTTCCTGTCAGAAAATGCCTGGAAATTCAACTTTATGTTCACCTGCTCTGATTTCATGAGTAATTTCAAAGAAACACATTATAGTGCCCAAGAATTACCATATATAACACTACAGCCCTTGTTGGTGTAGCATTTCCTTTGGTATTTACTGCCTCTGATATTTGGAAAGGCTTTAGTATTAGTAGTATCAAACCTACCAATTCACCCATATTTAATGCCTAATATTTTTATTGTTGTATGTGCTGGACAGACCTCTCCCAATTCAGCAACAAATAACAAAGATTTATTGGGAGAGCATGAAAGTACATCTGCAGATGGCAATGTTGAGAATCTTGGACACCAGCCAGAAGATAAGTAAACAGAAATTACTAAGACTGGTGTGAGGAACACAACGAGATATAGATGGAATGGACAGAGGCAGCACCAAAAGGCAGAATAGCAAAGCTATTGCCAAAAAAGCATAAATTAAATTAAGTATGCCAAATACTGGCAGAAAGCGGCAGTAGCTCTGAAGATCATGATCATGTCCAGTACGTTGATTCCTCTGATGCTAACTTGTACACAAGTGCTTTTGAAAATGATGAAACAGTGCACAAAGGTGACTTCATTGTAGTTAAGGTACAAGATAAAACTGTCACAAGTAGTCACAATTATTTTCTGGAGTGATTAAGATGTATGTTGATGGCTATGAAGTAAAATTATATAAGACAGTAGTTTATACTACAAAATTTGCAGCAACAGCAGAAGGAGATACCTTTCTTTGCTTTAACTGAAATAATTGCCAAACTATCCAATGCACTAGGTCTCACTATGAAGGCATGATTTGATTCCAGAATACATCACTAAATTCAGTGTGCAGTACTTTTATTATTTCTATCATTTTTTCTTTAATATACTCATAAATGTCTTTGTTACTAAAGTTGTTGCAATTTTTTTCGTATTTATAGTCATGTAATTCATTGATTTAATTGAGAAGTCCAATTAACCTTGCAATATGGTCCAGGTTCCAACTGTTGCCTGCTACATACCTGCAGAGCAGCAAATTATGTATTTAGCTTTTTCTGTGCTTTCTTAGGAGTCCTGGGGTGTAAAGGATGTTTAAATGCTTTGGTGCAGATGCAGGAGAAGCTGGCCACAGTTTGCGAACAGCTGAAGGTACTTGTGGCTACAGTCAGCGATCCTGAGTCTGCTGACTTGAGGTGTAGCAGTGGTGGAGCATCTAGCATATCGCATGAGAAATTTCAGGTGTTACTTGTTAGACCCACAGGCTCTGCTACTGAGGCAGCCTCCAGATGGCCCAGCAAGGGGTGTCCGCCTTGACTGCAGTGAGAATTGTGGGTGATAATGCTTTCACATCAGTCTGTCAGCAGGGTCTGAACAGGCAAATGGGGGTTGGGATTTGCTGCCTATTGGGATCTCCACAGTTAAGTATGTTATAGAGCCTCATAGAGAAATAGCATTTATGGCCTGTAAGAAAGCCAATGTGTACTCAATGTATCTGCCAGAAGGCCACATCCAAAAAAGGGGAGGAGGCCTTGCATGCAGCTATCAAGCATGCAGGCTGCAGTGGATTGTCTCAAACAAAGTCTATGTTGGCTCTGTGATGATTTTGGCTGCTGATTTCTGCGAATTAGAATATTCATCACAATTCAAAACTACAGGCTACATAGCGGCTTCTCACGAAGAGCCTAACGAAACTGCCATTACTACATGTAGCCTCTCCTGGCAGCCCAGTAGCTTGTATCAGATGCACTACTGCCCATTTACTATATGCCCCACACCTTCACACTGACGATAAAACAATGAATTGGCATCGGGATTCAAAAATACAGGATACATGGCGGCTTATGACCAAGAGACTGATGACACTGCAGTAACTGTACGTAGCCTCTCCTGGCAGCCCAGTAGCTTGTATCCAATGCACTACTGCCCATTTACTATATCCCCTACACTTTCACACTGACGATGCGACACAGAATATGCATCGCGGCTCAAAACTACAGGATACACGGCGGCTTCTCACCAAGAACTTAACGAAACTGCCATCACTACACGTAGCATCTCCTGGCAGAACAGTGGCTTGTATCCGATGCACCACTGCCCATTTGCTATATCCTCCACACCTTCACATTGACGATGCGAAATAGAATAAGCATTGGAATTCAAAACTATAGGCTACATGGCGGCTTCTAACTAAGAGCCTAACGAAACTGTAATCATTACACGTAGCCTCGCCTGGCAGCCCAGTGGCTTGTACCTGATGCACTACTCCCCATTTACTATATCCCCCACACCTCCACACTGACGATGCGACATAGAATTGGCATCGCGATTGAAAAATACAGGATACATGGCGGCTTCTCACCAAGAGACAGACGATGCTGCAGAAATTGTACGTAGAAGCCCCTGGCAGCGTAGTAGCTTGTATCCGATGCACTACTGCCCATTTACTTAATCCCCCACACCATCACACTGACGATGCGAAATAGTATTTGCATCACAATTCAAAACTACAGGCTACATGGCGGCTTCTCTCCAAGAGTCAAACGTTAGTAACAGTCACTTCACGTAACCTCTCCTGGAAGCCCAGTAGCTTGTATTCGATGCACTACTGCCCATTTTCTATATCCCCCACACCTTCACACTGACGATGCGACAAAGAATTGGCATCGCAATTCAAAATTACAGGCTACATGGAGGATTCTCACCAAGAGACAAACGATAGTAAAAGTCACTGCACGAAACCTATCCTGGCAGCCCACTAGCTTGTATTCGATGCACTACTGCCCAATTACTATATCCCCCACACCTCCACACTGACGATGCGACACAGTATTTGCTTCGCAATTAAAAACTACAGGCTACATGGCGACTTCTCACCAAGAGTCAAACGATAGTAAAAGTCACTGCACGTATACTCTCCTGGAAGCCCAGTAGCTTGTATTCGATGCACTACTGCCCATTTACTACATCCCCCACACCTCCACGCTGACGATGCGACATACAATATGCATAGTGATTCAATACTACAGGCTACATGGTTGGCTTCAGACAGAGAGCCTAACGAAACTACCCTCACTACACGTAGCCTCTCCTGGCACCCCAGTAGCTTGTATCCGATGCACTACTGCCAATTTATTATATCACCACACCTTCACACTGACGATGCAACACAGAATTTGCATCGCGATTCAAAACTACATGCTGCATGGCGACTTCTCACCAAGAGCCTATAGAAACTGCCATCACTACACGTAGCCCCTACTGGCAGACCACTAGCTTGTATCTGATTCACTACTGCCCATTCACAATATCCCCCACACCTTCACAATGACGATGCGAAACAGAATATGCATCACGATTCAAACCCACACTCTACATGGCGGCTTCTCACCAACAGCCTAACGAAACTGCCATCTCTCCACATAGCCTCTCCTCGTAGCCCAGTAGCTTGTATCCCATGCGCTACTGCCGATTTACTATATTCAACTCACCTTCACACTTACGATGCGACAAAAAATTGGCAACGCGATTCAAGAATATAGGATACATGACGGCTTCTCACTAAGAGACTGACGATACTGCAGTCACTGTGTGTAGCCTCTCCTGGCAGCGCAGTAGCTTGTATCCAATGCACTACTGCCCTTTTACTATATCCCCTACGCCTTCACACTGATGATGCAAAACAGAATATGCATCACAATTCAAAACTACAGGCCACATGGCGGCTTCTCACCAAGGGTCAAACGATAGTAAAAGTCACTGCACGTAACCTATCCTGGTAGCCCAGTAGCTTGTATTCGATGCACAACTGCCCAATTACTATATCCCCCACACCTCCACACTGACGATGCGACATACAAAATGCACAGTGATTCAATACTGCAGTCTACATGGCGGCTTCACACAGAGAGCCTAACGAAACTGCCATCACTACACGTAGCCTCTCCTAGCATCCCAGTAGATTGTATCCGATGCACTACTGCCCATTTACTAATTCTCCCACACCTTCACACTGACGATGCGACACAGAATATGCATCCCGATTCAAAACTACAGGCTACATGGCGGCTTCTCACCAAGAGCCCATCGAAACTGCCATCACTACACGTAGCCTCTCCTGGCAGCCCAGTACCTTCTCAGTGTTGTACACCTGCCCATTTTTTTTATCCCAAACACCTTCACACTTACAATGTGAAACAGAATATGTGTCGTGATTTAAAACTACAGGCTACATGGCGGTTTCTCACCAAGAGCCTAACGAAACTGCCATGACTACACGTAGCCTCTCCAGGGAGCCCAGTAGCTTGTATTCAATGCACTATTGCCCATTTACTAAAGCCCACACACCTTCACAATGACGATGCGACATAGAATATTCAAAGTTATTCTAAATAACAGTCTACATGGCGGCTTCTCGCCAAGAGCCTAACCAAACTGCCATCACTACACGTAACCTCTTCTGGCAGCCCTGTAGCTTGTCTCCGATGCACTACTGCCCATTAACTATATCCCCCACACCTCCACACTGACGATGCGACATAGAATATGCATAGCGATTCAAAACTACAGACTACATGGCGGCTTCTCACCAAGAGCCTAATGAAACTGCCATCAATACACGTAGCCTCTCCTTGCAGCCCAGTAGCTAGTATCCGATGCACTACTGCCCATTCACTATATCCCATACACCTTTACACTGACTATGCGAAACCGAATGTACATCGTGATTCAAAACTACAGGCTAGATCTAGGCTTCTCACCAAGAGACAAACGATAGTAAAAGTCACTGCACGTAACCAATCCCGGCAGCCCACTAGCTTGTATTCGATGCACTACTGCCCAATTACTATATCCCCCACACCTCCACACTGACGATGCGACATAGAATACGCATAGTGATTCTAAACTACAGGCTACATGGCAGCTTCTCACCATGAGCGTAACGAAACTGCAATCACTACACGTAGTATTTCCTGGCAGCCCAGTAGCTAGTATCCGATGCACTACCGCCTATTTACTATATTCCCAACACCTTCACACTGACGATGGGACAAAGAATTGGCATCACGATGCAAAAATACAGGATACATGGCGGCATCTCACCAAGAGACTGACGATACTGCAGACTTTGTAAGTGGCCGCTCTTGGCAGAAACATTAGCTTGTATCCGATGCACTACTGCCTGTTTCCTATATCCCTCCCCACCTTCACATAGACGACGGGACAAAGCATTGGCATCGCAATTCAAAAATACAGGATACATGGCGGCTTCTCATCAAGAGACATACGATATTGCAGACACTGCACTTAGCCTCTCCTGGCAGCCCAGTGGGATATATTCTATGCACTACTGCCCGTTTACTATATCCACCACAACTTCACACTGACGATGCAACACAGAATTTGCATCGCGATTAAAAACTGCGGGCTACATGGCGGCTTCTCAACAAGAGGCAAACGATTGTAGATGTTGCTGCATGTAACCTATCCTGGCTGCCCAGTAGCTTGTATTCGATGCACTACTGCCCATATACTCCATCCCCCACACCTCCACTCTGACGATGCGACACCGAATATACATCGCAATTCATAACTACAGGCTACAAGGTGGCATCTCACCAAAAGCCTAACGAAACTGCCATCACTACTCGTAGCCTCTCCTGGCAGCCCAGTAGCTTGTATTCGATGCACTATTGCCCATTTACTATATCCCAAACACCTTCACAAGAACGATGCGAAAAAGAATATGCATCGTGATTCAGAACTACAGGCTACATGGCTGCCTCTCAACAAGGGCCTAACGAAACTGCCATCACTACACAAAGCCTCTCCTGGCAGCCCAGTAGCTTATATCTGATTCACTACTGCCCATTTACTGTGACCCACACACCTTCACACTGACGATGCAACAGAGAATCTGCATCATGATTCAAAAATACAGGACACATGACGGCTTCTGACCAAGAGACTATCGATACTGCAGTCACTGTACATAGCCTCTCCTGGCAGATCAGTAGCTTGTATCCGAAGCACGACTGCCCCCCCCCCCCACACACACACCTTCACACTGACGATGCGACACAGATTATGCATCGCGATTCAAAACTACAGGCTACATGGCGGCTTCTCACCAAAGGCCTTACGAAACTGCCATCACTACACGTAGCCCCTCCTGGCAGCCCATTA
This sequence comes from Schistocerca serialis cubense, assembly GCF_023864345.2. Lineage (NCBI taxonomy): Eukaryota > Metazoa > Arthropoda > Insecta > Orthoptera > Acrididae > Schistocerca > Schistocerca serialis. The sequence goes on along the minus strand of NC_064640.1, from coordinate 921,483,189 downwards.
GCTTGTGTCATATGCACTACTGCCCATTTACTATATCCCCCACACCTTCACACTGACGATGCAACACAGAATTTGTATCGCGATTCAAAACTACAGGCTACATGGCGGCTTCTCACCAAGAGACAAACGATAGTGGAAGTTACTGCACGTAACCTCTCCTGGTAGCGCAGTAGATTGTATTCGATGCACTACTGCCCATTTACTATATCCCCCACACCCCCAGACTGATGATGCGACATAGAATATGCATAGCGATGCAAAACTACAGGCTACATGGCAGCTTCTCAATAAGAGCTTAACGAAACTGCCATCAGCACTCGTAGCCTCTCCTGGCAGCCCACTTGCTTGTATCCGAAGCAATATTGCCCATTTACTATATCCCACACACCTTCACAAGGACGAGGCGAAAAAGAATATGCATCGCGATTCAAAACTACAGGCTACATGGCGGTTTCTCACCGAGGGCCTAACGAATCTGCCATGACTACACGTAGCCTCTCCTGACATTCCAGTAGCTTGTATCCGATGCACTACTACACATTTACTATATCCCCCACACCATCACACTGACGATGCAACACAGAAATTGCATCGCGATTCAAAACTACAAGCTACATTTCGGTTTCTCACCAAGAGACAAACGATAGTAAATGTCACTGAACGTAACCTATACTGGCAGTCCGGTAGCTTGTATTCGATGCACTATTAACCGTTTGCTTTATCCCCCACACCTCCACACTGACGATGAGACAAAGAATTGGCGTCACGATTCAAAAATAAAGGATACTTGGTGGCCTCTAACCAAGAGACTGATGATACTGCAGACATTGTACGTAGCCGCTAATGGCAACCCAGTAGCTCTTATCCGATGCACTACCGATCATTTACTATATCCCCCACACCTTCACTCTGACGATGCGACAAAGAATTGGCATTGCGATGCGAAAATACAGGATACGTGGCGGCTTCTCACCAAGAGACTGACAATACTGCAGACATTGTACGTAGAAGCTCAAGGCAGCCCAGTAACTTGTATCCGATGCACTAATGCCCAATTGCTATATCCCTCACAACTTGACACTGACGATACAACCCATAATTTGCATCTCAATTCAAAACTACAGGCTAAATGGCGGTTTCTCACCAAGATACAAACGATAGTAAAAGTCACTGCACGTAACCTCTCCTGGCAGCTCAGTAAATTGTATTCGATTCACTCCTGCCCATTTACTATATACCCCACACCACCCCACTGACGATGCGACATAGAACATGCTTAGTGATTCAAAACTACAGGGTACATGGCGGCTTCTCACCAAGAGCCTAACGAAACTGCAGTCACTACACGTAGCTTTTTCTGGCAGCCCAGTAGCTTGTATCCGATGCATTACTGCCCATTTACTTTATCCCCCGCACCATCACACTGACGATGCGTCACAGTATTTGCATCGCAATTCAAAACTACACGCTACATGGCACCTTCAAACCAAGAGTCAAACGATAGAAAAAGTCACTGCACATAACCCCTCCTGGGGGCTCAGTAGCTTGTATTCGATGCACTACTGCTCATTTACTATATCCCCCACACCTCCAAACTGACGATGCGAAACAGAATATGCATCGTGATTAATAACTACAGGCTACATGCAGGCTTCCCACCAAGAGCCCAACGAAACTGCCATCACTACACGTAGCCGCTCCTGGCAGCCCACTACCTTGTATCCGAAACACTACTGCGCATTTACTAAGTCCCTCACACCTTCACACTGCTGATGTGACAAAGAATTGCCATTGCAATTCAAAAATACAGGAAACATGGCGACTTCTCACCAAGAGACTGCCGATACTGCAGTCACTGCACGTAGCATCTGCTGGCAGCCCAGTGGCTTGTATCCGAAGCACTACTGCCCATTTACTATATCCCCCACACCTTCACACTGACGATGCAACAAACAATTGGTATCGCAATACAAAAATACAGGATACATGGCGGCTTCAAACCAACAGACTGACGATACTGCAGACACTGTACGTAGCCTCTCCTCGCAGCCCAGTAGCTTGTATCCGATGCACTACAGCCATTAACTTTATCCCCCACACCATCACCCTGACGATGGGACTCAGATTTTGCATCCCAATTCAAAACTACAGGCTACATGGAGGCTTTTCACGAAGAGACAAATGATAGTAAACGTCACTGCACGTAACCTCTCCTGGCAGCCCAGTAGCTTGCATTCGATGTACTACAGCCCATTTACTATGTCCCCCAAACCTACACACTCACGATGCGACATAGAATATGCATGACGATACAAAACTACAGGCCACATTGTGGGTTCTCACCAGGAGTGTAACGGAACTGCCATCAATACACGTAGCCTCTCCTGGCAGCCCGTTAGCTTGTATCCAATGCACCTTCACACTGACCATGCGACAAAGCATTGGCATCGCGATTCAAATATACAAGATACATGGCGGCTTCTCATCAAGAGACATACGATACTGCAGACACTGCACATACCCTCTCCTGGCAGCCCAGTGACTTGTATCCTATGCACTACTGCCCATTTACTATATCCCCCACACCTTCACACTGACGATGCGAAACAGAAAATGCATCGCGATTAATAACTACAGGCTACATGGCATCTTCCCACCAAGAGCCCAACTAAACTGCCATCGCTACACGTAGCCTCTCCTGGCAGCCCAGTACCATGTATCCCAAGCACTACTGCGTATTTACTATATCCCCCACACCTGCACACTGACGATGTGACAAAGAATTGTCATCGCAATTCCAAAATACAGGAGACATGGCGGCTTCTCACCAAGAGACTGACGATACTGCAGTCACTGCACGTAGCATCTGCTGGCAGCCCAGTGGCTTGTATCCGAAGCACTACTGCCCATTTACTATATCCCCCACAACTTCACACTGACGATGCGACAGAGAATCTGCATCATGATTCAAAAATACAGGACACACGACGGCTTCTGACCAAGAGACTGACAATACTGCAGTCACTGTACGTAGCCTCTCCTGGCAGATCAGTAGCTTGTATCCGATGCACTACTGCCCCCCCCCCCCTTACACCTTCACACCACACTGACGATGCGACACAGAATATGCATCGCGATTCAAAACTACAGGCTACATGGCGGTTTCTCACCAAGAGCCTAACGAAACTGCCATCACTACACATAGCCTCTCCTGGCGGCCCCAGTAGCTTGTATCCGATGCACTACTGCCAATTTACTATATCCCTCACACCTTCACACAGAGGATGGACAAAGCATTGGCATCGCAATTCAAAAATACAGGATACATGGGGGCTTCTCATCAAGAGACATACGATACTCCAGACACTGCACGTAGCCTCCCCTGGCATTCAGTGGTTTATATCCTATGCACTTCTGCCCATTTACTGTAACCACCACACCTTCACACTAACGATGCCACACAGAATTTGCATCGCGATTCTAAACTACAGCCTACATCTCGGCTTCTCTCCAAGAGACAAACGATTGTAAAAGTCACTGCACATAACCTCTCCTGGCAGCGTAGTAGCTTGTATTCGATGCACTACTGCCCATTTACTATGTCCCCCACACCTTCAAACAGACGATGCGAAAAAGAATATGTATCGTGATTCAAAATTACAGGCTACATGGCAGCTTCTCACCAAGAGTCTAACGAAATTGCCATCACTACACGTAGCCTCTCCTGGCAGCCCAGTAGCTTGTATCATATGCACTACTGCCAATTTACTATATCCCCCACACCTTCACACTGACGATGCGAAACAGAATATGCATCACGATTCAAAACAATATGGTACATGGCGGCTTCTCACCAAGAGACTATTGAAACTGCCATCACTACAAGTAGCCTCTCCTGGCAGCCCAGTACCTTGTTTCCGATGCAATACTGCCCATTTACTATATCCAACACACCTTGACACTGACGATACGACAAAGAATGTAATCGCGGTTCAAAAATACAGGACACATGGCGACTTCTGTCCAAGAGACTGACGACACTGTAGTCACAGAACGTAGCCTCTCCTGGCAGCCCAGTAGCTTGTATCCGATGCACTACTGCCCATTTACTATATCCCAACACCGTCACACTGACGATGCGAAACAGAATATGCATCGCAATTAATAACTACAGGTTACATGGCGGCTTCCATAAAGAGCCCAACAAAACTGCCATCACAACATGTAGCCTCTACTGGGAGCCCAGTACCTTGTACCCAAAGCACTACTGCACATTTACTAAACCCCCCGCACCTTCACAGTGACGATGTGGCAAAGAATTGCCATCGCTATTGAATAATACAGGAAACATGGCGACTTCTCACCAAGAGACTGACGATACTGCAGTCACTGCACGTAGCATCTGCTGGCAGCCCAGTGGCTTGTATCCGATGCACTACTGCCCATTTACTATTTCCCCCACACCTTCGCACTGACGATGCGACACAGAATATACATCGTGATTCAAAACTATAGGCTACATGGTGGCAACTCACCAAGAGATTAACGAAATTGTCATCACCACACGTAGCCTTTCCTGGTAGCCCAGTACCTAGTATCCGATGCACTACTGCCCAATTACTATATCTCCCACACCTTCACACTGACGATGCAACACAGAATTTGCATCACAGTTCAACACTACAAGCTACATGGTGGCTTATCACCAAGAAACAAACGATAGTAAATGTCACTGCACGTAAACTCTCCTGGCAGCCCAGTAGCTTGTATCCGATGCACTACAGCTATTTACTTTACCCCCCACACCTCCACACTCACGATGCGACATAGAGTATGCATGGAGATACAAAACTACAGGCCACATTGTGAGTTCTCACCAAGAGCGTAATGAAACTGCATCACTACACGTAGCCTCTCCTGGCAGCCCATTAGCTTGTATCCGATGCACTACTGCCCATTGACTGTATCCCCCACACCTTCACACTGACGATGCGACATAGAATACACATATCGATTCAAACCTACAGGTTACATGGCGGCTTCTCACCAAGGTCCTAATGAAACTGCCATCACTACACGCAGCCTCTCCTGGCTGCACAGAAGCTTGTATCATATACACTACTGCCCATTTACTATATCCGCCACCCCTTCACACTGACGATGCGAAACAGAATATGCATCACGATTAAAAACAACAAGATACATTACGGCTTCTCACAAGAGACTAATGAAACTGCCATCACTACAAGTAGCCTCTCATGGCAGCCCAGTAGCTTGCATTCGATGCACTACAGCCCATTTACTGTAACCCCCACACCTCGACACTCACGATGCGACATAGTATATGCATAGCGATTCAAAACTACAGCCCAGATGGCGGCTTATCACCAAGGCCATAATGAAACTGCCATCACTACACGTAGCCTCTCCTGGCAGCCCAGCAGCTTGTATCCGATGTACTACTGCCCATTTACTATATCCCCCACACTTCCACACTGACGTTGCGACAAAGATTTGGCATCGCGATTCAAAAATAAAGGATACATGGCGGCTTCTCAACAAGAGACTGACGATACTGCAGACACTGTACGTAGCCTCTCCTGGCAGCCCAGTAGCTTGTATCGGATGCACTACTGCCCGCACCCCCCCCCCCCCCACACACCTTCACACTGACGATGCGACACAGAATATGCATCGCAATTCAAAACTACATGCTACATTGCGGCTTCTCACCAAGGGCCTATCAAAACTGCCATCACTACACGTAGCCTCTCCTGGCAGCCCAGTAGCTTGTATCTATGCACTACTGCCCATTTACTATATCCCCCACACAATCACACTGACGATCCGAGACTGAATGTGCATCGCAATTCAAAACTAATGGCTACATGGCGGCTTCTCAGCAAGAGCCTAACGATTCTGCCATCACCCCACGTAGCCTCTCCGGGCATGCCAGTAGCTTGAATCCGATGCACTACTGCCCATTTACTATTTCCCCCACACCTTCGCACTGACGATGCGACACAGAATATACATCGCGATTCAAAATTACAGGCTACATGGTGGTATCTCACCAAGAGTTTAACGAAACTGCCATCACTACACGTAGCCTCTCCTGGCAGCCCAGTACCTAGTATCCGATGCACTACTGCCCAATTACTATATCCCCCACACCTTCACACTGAAGATGCAACACAGAATTTGCATCGCAATTCAACACTGCATGCTACATGGTGGCTTCTCACAAAGAAACAAACGATAGTAAATGTCACTGCACGTAAACTCTCCTGGCAGCCCAGTACCTTGTACCCAATGCATTACAGCTATTTACTTTACCCCCCACACCTCCACACTCACGATGCGACATAGAGTATGCATGGCGATACAAAACTACAGGCCACATTGTGGGTTCTCACCAAGAGCGGAACGAAACTGCATCACTACACGTAGCCTCTCCTGGCAGCCCATTAGCTTGTATCCGTTGCACTACTGCCCATTTACTGTATCCCCCACACCTTCACACTGAGGATGCGACAAAGTATTGGCATCGCGATTCAAAAATACAAGATACATGAAGGCTTCTCATCAAGAGACATACGATACTGCAGACACTGCACGTACCCTCTCGTGGCAGCCTAGTGACTTGTATGCTATGCAGTACTGCCCATTTACTATATCCCCCACACCTTCACCCGACGATGCAACACAGAATTTGCATCGCGATTTAAACTACGTGCTACATAGCGGCTTCTCACCATGAGACAAACGATAGTGGAAGTCACTGCACATAACCTTTCCGGCCAGCGCAGTAGCTTGTATTCGATGCACTACTGCCCATTTACTATATTCCCCACACCTCCACACTGACGATGCGATGTAGAATACACATATAGATTCAAACCTACATGTTACATGGCGGCTTCTCACCAAGAGCCTAATGAAACTGCCATCACTACACGCAGCCTCTCCTGGCTGCACAGTAACTTGTATCATATGCACTACTGCCCATTTACTATATCCGCCACACCTTCACACTGACGATGTGAAACAGAATATGCATCACGATTAAAAACAACAAGATACATTGCGGCTTCTCACAAGAGCCTAATGAAACTGCCATCACTACAAGTAGCCTCTCATGGCAGCCCAGTAGCTTGCATTCGATGCACTACAGCCCATTTACTGTATCCCCCACACCTCCACACTCACGATGCGACATAGAATATGCATGGCGATACAAAACTACAGGCCACATTGTGGGTTGTCACCAAGAGCATAACGAAACTGCATCACTACACGCAGCCTCTCCTGACAGCCCAGTAGCTTGTATCAGATGTACCACTGCCCATTTACTATATCCCCCACACCTTCACATAGACGATGGGACAAAGCATTGGCATCTCAATTCAAAAATACAGGATACATGGCAGCTTCTCATCAAGAGACATACGATACTGCAGACACTGCACGTAGCCTCTCCTGGCAGTCCAGTGGCTTATATCCTATGCACTACTAACCATTTACTATATCCCCCACACCTTCACACTGACGATGCGAAACAGTATCTGCATCGCGATTCAAGGCTACAATCAACATGGCGGTTTCTCATCAAGAGCCTAACAAAACCGCCATCACTACACGTAGCCCCTCCTGCCAGCCCAGTAACTTGTTCCGATGCACTACTGCCCATTTACGATATCCCCCTCACCTTCACACTGACGACTTGACTAGTATTAGCATCGCGATTCAAAAACACCGGATACATGGCGTCTTCTCACCAAGAGACTGACGATACTACAGTTACTGTACGTAGCCTCTCCTGGCAGCCCAGTAGCTTGTATCCGTTGCACTACTGCCCATTTACTATAGCCCTAACACATTCACACTGACGATGCAACACGGAATTTGCATCGCGATTCATAACTACAGGCTATTTTGCGGCTTCTCACCAAGAGACAAACGATAGTAAATGTCACTGCATGTAAACTCTCCTGCCAGCCCAGCAGCTTGTATCCGATGTACTACTGCCCATTTTCTATATCCCCCACACTTTCACACTGACGTTGCGACAAAGAATTGGCATCGCGATTCAAAAATAAAGGATACATGGCGGCTTCTCAACAAGAGACTGACGATACTGCAGACACTGTACGTAGCCTCTCCTGGCAGCCCAGTAGCTTGTATCATATGCACTACTGCCCATTTACTATATCCACCACACCTTCACACTGACGATGGAACACAGAATTTGCATCGCGATTCAAAACTACAGCCTATATCGCGGCTTCTCACCAAGAGACAAACGATTGTAAAAGTCACTGCACATAACCTCTCCTGGCAGCGCAGTAGCTTGTATTCGATGCACTACTGCCCATTTACTATGTCCCCCACACCTTCAAACAGACAAAGCGAAAAAGAATATGCATCACGACTGAAAACTACAGGCTACATGGCAGCTTCTCACCAAGAGCCTAACGAAACTGCCATCACTACACATAGCCTCTCCTGGCAGCCCAGTAGCTTGTATCCGATGCACTACTGCCCATTTACTATATCCCCCACACTTTCACACTGACGATGCGACAAAGAATTGGCATCGCGATTCAAAACTACAGGCTACATGGCGGCTTCCCACCAAGAGACAAACGATACTGGAAGTCACTACACGTAACCTCTCCTGGCAGTGCAGTGCTTGTATCCGATGCACTATTGCCCATTTACTATATCCCACAGACCTTCACAAGGACGATGCAAAAAAGAATACGCATCGCGATTCAAAACTACAGGCTACCTGGCGGCTTCTCAACAAGGGCCTAACGAAACTGCCATCACTACACGTAGCCTTTCCTAGCAGCATAGTAGCGTATATCTGATGCACTACTGCCCATTTACTGTGTCCCCCACACCTTCACACTGACGATGCGACAGAGAATTGGCATCACGATTCAAAAATACAGGACACATGGCGGCTTCAGACCAAGAGACTGACGATACTGCTGTCACTGTACGTAGCCTTTCCTGCCAGCCCAGTACCTTGTATCCGATGCACTACTGCCCCCACCCCCCCTCACCTTCACACTGACGATGCGAAACAGAAAATGCATCGCAACCCAAAACTACAGGCTACATGGCGGCTTCTCACCAAGAGACAAACGACAGTAAAAGTCACAGCACGTAACCTATCCTGGCAGCCCAGTAGCTTGTATTCGATGCACAACTGCCCAATTGCTATATCCCCCATACCTCCACACTGAGCGACTGCTACGGTCGCAGGTCCGAATCCTGCCTCGGGCATGGATGTGTGTGATGTCCTTACGTTATTTAGCTGTAAGTAGTTCTAAGTTCTAGGGGACTTATGACCACAGCAGTTGAGTCCCATAGTGCTCAGAGCCATTTCTGAACGTCCACACGGACGATGCGGCATAGAATACGCATAGCAATTCTAAACTACAGGTTACATGGCGGCTTCTCACCATGAGCGTAACGAAACAGCCATCACTACACATAGTATCTCCTGGCAGCCTAGTAGCTTGTATCTGATGCACTACTGCCCATTTACTATATCCCCCACACCTTCACACTGACGATGCAACACAGAAATTGCATCGCGATTCAAAACTACAGGCTACATGGCGGTTTCTCACCAAGAGACAAACGATAGTAAAAGTCACTGCACGTAACCTATACTGGCAGCCCGGTAGCTTGTATTCGATGCACTACTACCCATTTGCTTTATCCCCCACACCTCCACACTGACGATGCGACATAGAATATGCATAGCGATACAAAACAACAGGCTACATGGCGGCTTCTCACCAAGCGCCTAACGAAACTGCCAACACTACACATAGCCTCTCCTGGCAGCCCAGTAGCTTGTATCCGATGCACTACTGCCCATTTACTATATCCCCCACACCTTCACACTGATGATGCGACAAAGAATTGGCATAGCGATTCAATAAAACAGGATACATGGCGGTTCTCACCAAGAGACAAACGATAGTAAAAGTCACTGCACATAACCTCTCGTGGCAGCCCAGTAGCTTGTATCCGATGCACTACTGCACATTTACTTTATCCCCCACACCTTCACACTGACTATGCGGCACAGAATTTGCATCGCCATTGAAAACTATTGGCTACATTGCGGCCTCTCACCAAGAGAAAAACGATAGTAAAAGTCACTGCACGTAACCTCTCCTGGCAGCCCAGTAGCTTGTATCTGATGCACTACTGCCCATTTACTATTTCCCCCACACCTTCACACTGACGATGCGACACTGAATATGCATCGCGATTCAAAACTACGGGCTACATGATGGCTTCTCACCAAGAGCCTAACGAAACTGCAATCACTACATGTAGCCCCTCCTGGAAGCCCAGTAGCTTGTATCCAATGCACTACTGCCCATTTACTATATCTCCCACACCTTTACACTGACGATGCGAAACAGAATATGCATCACGATCAAAACTACAGGCTACATGGCGGCTTCTCAGCAAGAGCCTAACGCAACTGCCATCACTACACGTAGCCTCTCCTGGCAGCCCAGTAGCTTGTATCCGTTGCACTACGGCCCAATTACTATATCCCCCACACCTTCACACTGACGATGCGACACGAAATTTGGATCGCAATTCAAAATTACAGGCTACATAACATCTTCTCACCAAGAGACTAACGATACTGCAGTCACTGTACGTAGCCTCTCCTGGCAGCCCAGTACATTATAACTGACACACTCCAACATAATTACTATATCCCACGCACCTTCACACTGATGATGCGATACAGAAATTGGATCACGATTGAAAACTGCAGGCTCCATGGGGGCTTATCTCCAAGAGACTAACGATACTACGGTCACTGTACGTAGCCTATCCTGTCAGCACGGTAGCTTGCCTCCGATTCACTACTGCCCATTTACTATATCCCTGGCACCTTCATATTGACGATGCGACCATAGTGTATCCCTCACTCATTCACCTGAATGCCCAGTATCTTGTATCTGATGCATTACTACATAATTACTATAACCCTCACACCTTCACATTGGCGAGCCGACACAGAAATCGCATCGCGATTGAAAACTACAGGCTCCATCGCGCCTTTTCACCAAGAGAGTTAACGATACTACGGTCACTGTACATAGCCTATACTGGCAGTACAGTAGCTTGCATCCGATGCACTGCTGCCCATTTACTATATTGCTGGCACTTTCATATTGACTTTGCAACACAAAAATTGCATCGCGATTGGAAACTACATGCTCTATGACGACTTCTCTCCAGGAGTCTAAAGATACTATAGTCACTGTACTTAAACTTACCTGAGAGGACAGTATTTTGTAACTGATGCACTTCTACATAATTACTATAACCCTTACAACTTCATATTGGCAATGTGACACAGAAATTGCATCGTGATTGAAAAATACAGACTCCATTGCGGCTTCTCACCAAGAGACTGACGATACAAGGTTCACTGTATGTAGCCTCACATGGCAGCCCAGTAGCTTGTATCCGATGCCCTACTGCCTATTTACCTCACTCCTTCACATTGACATGGCAACAACAGTATATCCCTCACTCATTCACGTCGATGATGTGACACAGAAAATGCATCGCGATTGAAAACTACGGGCCGCATGGCGGCTTCTCTCCAAGAGACGAACGATACTACAGTCACTGTACGTAACCTCACCTTGGAGCCCAGTATCTTGTAACTGATGCTTTACTACGTAATTACTATATCCCTCGCACCTTCACATTGATGATGCGATACAAGAACTACATCTCGATTAAAAAATATAGACCCCATGGCGCTTTTTCACTAAGAGACTAACGATACTACGATCACTGTACGTAGCCTATCCTGCCAGCACGGTAGCTTGTATCCGATGCCCAACTGCCTATTTACTATATCCCTCACTCTTTTACATTGACAATGCGACCATTGTATATCCCTCACTCATTCACATCGACGATGTGACACATAAATTGCATAGCGATTGAAAACTACAGGATCCATGACGACTTCTCTCCAGGAGACTAAAGATACTGTAGTTACTGTACGTAACCTTACCTGAGAGGCCAGTATGTTGTATCTGATGCACTACTATATAATTACTGTAACCCCCACACCTTCACATTGACGATGCGACACAGAAATTGCATTGCGATTGAAATCTAAAGGCTGATGGCGGCTTATCACCACGAGACTAACAATACTTCATTCACTGTTCGTAGCCTCTCCTGGCAGCCAGTAACTTGTGTCTGATGCACTACTGCCCATTTACTACACATCACACCTTCACATTGACGATGCAACATAGAAATTGCATCACGATTGAAATCTACAGACTCTATGGCGGCTTCTATCCAAGAGACTAACGATACTTCAGTCACTATACGTAACCTCACCTTGGAGCCCAGTACCTTGTAACTGATGCTTTACTACCTAATTACTATACCCCTTGCACCTTCACATTGACAATGCGATACAAAATCTGCATCTCGATTGAAAACTACTTGCCCCATGGCGCCTTTTCACCAAGAGACTAACGATACTATGGTCACTGTGCATAGCCTATCTTGGCAGCACAGTAGCTTGCATCTGATGCGCTACTGCCCATTTACTGTAACCCTCACACCTTCACATTGACGATGGGACACAGAAATTGCAATGTGATTGAAAACTACAGGCTTCATGGCGGCTTCTCACCAAGAGACTAACAATACTACGGTCACTGCACGTAAGCTCACCTGGAAGACCAGGACCTTGTAACTGATACACTACTACACAATTACTATATCCCCCGTACCTTCACATTGACGATGGGACACAGGAATTTCATCATGATTGAAAACCACAGGCCTTATGGCAGCTTCTCTCCAAGAGACTAACGATGCACAGTTCATGTTAGATTAATACTTTTTATTAACATCAATTATCATTAGGGAGTAAGAGCATTGGCACGTAAGTGTTACAATTTGTATCTCCTTAAACAGGCTTCTGCAAGATGGTTGTTTAATAAACTTTACATTATCTTCCTATTGCATGATTCTGTTTACTAAATAGGTACTTTTTTATCTTGGCTGGATAGCACCGCAAGAGAATGGTATAGGAGGGTGTGAATGAAAACATTGTAGAAATCCAGTGTGCAGATCAGCACAATGACAGAGAGTTCTAAACTGAATTGAATTGTTTGATTAATACATTCATATGTGGGTGCCACCTGAATGTTTGTGAACTCCACATATGGAGCCTCAACGAATGTATGCTCACTGACGTCTAATTAAAATACGTTAAAGTCACTTGTGTCTGTTTGGAAATGTGTAATATGAGTCTTTGTATGATTAAGCCTTAAAGCTTGAGCTCTACAGTGGATTATTTTTGAGTAGCAAGTATCAGAGTATTTGAAGAATCATGCAACATCCATGGTAAATAATTTATGTAGGTCAATAACAGGAGTGAGACAATCATCAAACCTTACAAGAAACTATAATTGTAGTTTTCCCACTCTGAATATAGTGTTATTCCTGTGACATAAATTGTTAATATGAACGCCTGTTACCTATAATTAAGATGTGACATCAGCCATTTAAAGGGAATGCCTATAATGCCATTACATTTTCGATTTCTTGTAAGATCTATGTGGTCCAAACAAAGTCTAGATAAGATCATATGTCAACAGACTAATTTTCCTTGTTTATTTCTACTTGAATGCAATTTGTGGAATAGTATACGGATTTATCTGTAGAAAAGCCTGTTCAGAGGTCAGACAAAGCTTCTGTTAAATATTATTATCAGAATGGTGGTTTAATTTTCTGTTACAAGCTACCCTCTCAATGTGTTTTCTGAACACAACAAGGAGGGAGATGTGTCTATAATAGAATTCATCTGCTTGTCTCCGCTTTTTTAAATAGGGTACTGCAGATTTCATCTTTCAGGAAACATATCTTGATTCATCAAATAATTACAAGGATAACTCAAAATTCCTGTTGGTGCTATTATATGTGTACAAGAGTTTAGTAACAGTATCGAAATATTATCATGACTGAAATACTGAATTATGTACATATATAAAAAAAAGTTTTGCATCACCCCGTTTCCCAGAACTCCTGAAGATAGATGTTGACTGTGGACGTAGTATCACAGACACAGTCCCTTTGACTGTTCACAGATGTCACTAAACCCACTCAAAGATGTAAGCAACCATGCATGAGCAGTGTCTATTAGACAGAGGGAGTCCGACAGCCAATCAGTTCCAGTCATTCCACCAGGAAGGAGATACACGGCTCATGTTGCCTGAAGTTCAACCATACCTAGACGCTCAATTCCGCGGTTCGGTCGCGTCCGCATTATTTTGTGACAGGAACGGCTCACAACAAGGGAAGTGTCCAGGCATCTCAGAGTGAACCAAAGCGATGTTGTTCGGACATGGAGGAGATACAGAGAGACAGGAACTGTCGATGACATGCCTCGCTCAGGCCACCCAAGGGCTATTACTGCAGCGGATGACTGCTACTTATGGATTATGTCTCAGAGGAACTCTGACAGCATGTTTAACAATCCTTTTCATGCAGCCACAGGATGTCGTGTTATGACTCAAACTGTGCGCAACAGGCTGCATGATGCGCAACTTCATTCCCGACGTCCATGGCGAGGTCCATCTTTGCAACCACGACACCATGCAGCATGGTGCAGATGGACCCAACAACATGCCGAATGGACCGCTCAGGATTGGCACCGTGTTCTCTTCACCGATGAGTGTCGCTTATGCCTTCAAACAAATAGTCATCAGAGACATGTTTCGTGGCAACCCGGTCAGGCTGTACACCTTAGACACACTGTCCAGCGAGTGCAGCGAGGTGGAGGTTACCTGACTTTTGGGGTGGCATTATGAGGGGGCCAACATATACCGCTGGTGGTCGTGAAAGGCGACATAATGGCTGTACGATAAGTGAATGCCCTCCTCCGACCGATAGTGCAACCAAATCAGCCTCTCGTCTTCATGAATGACAATTCACACCCCCATCGTGCACATCATGTTAATGACGTCCTACATGCTAATGACATCGCTCGACTAGAGTGGCCAGCATGTTCTCCAGACACGAACACTATCGAACATGCCCGGGATAGATTGAAAAGGACTGTTTATGGAAAACGTGACCCGCCAACCACTCTGAGGGATCTACACCGAATCGCTGTTGAGGAGTGGGACAATCTGGACCAATAGTGCCTTGGTGAACTTGTGGATAGTATGCCATGAATACAGGCATGTATCAATGCAAGAGGACATGCTACTGGGTATTAGAGGCACCGGTGCATGCAGCAATCTGGACCACCACCTCTGAAGGTCTCGCTGTATGGTGGTACAACACGCAACATGTGGTTTTCATGAGCAATAAAAAGGGCAGAAATGATATTTATGTTGATCTCTACTCCAATTTACTGTACAGGTTCCAGAACTCTCGGAACCGAGCTCATGCAGAACTTTTTTTGATATGTGTATGTACAAGAGTTTGGTAACAATGTTGAAGAATTATCATAACTGAAATAGTTATTGCTTTTTAGTGAACTACAGAAATCTGTAATATCCTGGACAGTCAATGTCATAAAACTACTGCCTACTTGTGGACTAGGAAATGTAATGGGTTTGTTTTCAATCGTCCAGTTTTTGTCAGTGTCTGCAGCTACTGTATGAAAGAATTCACTGAATTTTGAGCCCAGTGGTTTGAATTTATCATCACCTGTCTCACTACTGCTGTCACCCTGTTGCTGAACATTATTTGCCTTGCCAAGTTTATTATTTTCCTAATGATCTAAGTTGCCTTTCTGTTGTTCATTATTTTTTTCTTCAGAGTACAATTTTTGGTGGCACAGTGCAGAATTTTCCAATATCATTTGGACATAAGATAGTGAATTTTTAATGTTGATTGAAGTTATCCCACTGCATCAAAGTACTGTCTGCCCCAGCGCCCTTGGCAAACACCTTTCCATTCAAACTTCCCGGCAGATTAAAATTGTGTGCCAAGCCGAGACACAGGCTCGGGACCTTTGCCTTCCACAGAGAAGTGGCTCTACTGCCTGAGTTACCCAAGCACAACTTATGACCAGCACCCCCCAACTTTACTTCCGCCAGTACCTCACCTCCTACCTTCCAAATTTTGCAACATTAGATCTCCTGGAAGACAGAATATTGAAGAGATATGGCTTAACCACAGCCTGAGGGATGTTTCCAGAATGAGATTTTCATTCAGCAGTGTAGTGCTAGTCTAGGTAGGAGCTGGCGGAAGTAAAGCTGTGAGAATGAGTTGAGAGTCATGCTTGGGTATCCCAGTCAGTAGAGCATTTGCCTGCAAAAGCAAAGGTTCTGGGTTTGTGTTTCAGTCTGGTACACAGAACTGTTAATCTCCCAAGAAGGTTGATATCAGAGCACACACTTTTCCATTGTTTATCCAGTAAATTCTTTTTAAATACTATACTGTGACGCAGTCAACATCTGTATAATTCTGTGAAACTGTGCTTTTACCGTTCTTGGTAGAACTGGCTAACAGGAATGCTTTCTTACTACAGTACAATTATGGTCAGGTAAATCATATATGACTGGGCTAACATCTGTTTCATGGGAGCATATTAGATTTATAAATAAATTATTAATCACTGTTGTACTATGCCCATCTATTTTTGTTGGGAAATGGAATGGGTACTGGGGAAATAAATTTCAGCTGGAGTTCAGTAACTCTGTTTACCATAAATATCAAAAGCTCGAGTCCAAAAAAAAAAAAAAAAAAAAAAAAAAAATACAATACCGGTAATAAAACTTCTATTTCAGAAGTGAAAGTCACATGAAGAGCCGCAGTCAAAATAAATACAGTTTCTCCATCTCCTATTACGAGAGAAACACAGTTAATATTCATATGCTATTACGAAGGAATGGGGCATCTGGGTCTCATTTCCTTCACAATGTGCATTTGATACTTGAGAAATCACTTAAATAGAAATACTAATGTAACATAAATAGAATTAAGGAACCAGCATCGATCCATTATGCTGTATACAATAAATTACCAAAAATTAGTTTATGGTTAACATCCGGCACTTTAATGAATGTTTGGCGACAGTAGTGATACAACTGACCACCAAGAGTAAACCTATTGTATAAAAATGTATTTTCTCAGTATTATCTTCCTTGATGAGGTTGGAAAATAGAAGCTCAAATATGTGACTTCTCTTATGTATTGTGTTTCATTATTTGTGCATTTAGTAAATAATAAAGTATTTTTCTCTATATTTTTACTTGTGTGCTGCGTAAGAAGAAAGTACCAGAAGTACTTACAACTGTGGTTAACTCAAGTTGCCACAATTTTCCATTTTCACAGTATCGGTTACAACATGGAGAAATTTACTATTGCCATTTTGCAATTGGACCTTACAATTAGTGAACTTTTGGCAGATGTGTTTGACAAACAGTCTTTCGCTACTCCTCAAAATGCTATCTTGGAACATTTTGTACTGCCCACAGAACCACACCTAGAGAAAACCATGGAGAGTGAGTTAGTGATTGGTGCTTCCGCTTCCCAACTGATCTACGCCCTATGCACCTTGGTGGGACAAAATCTACTATCAGAGCAATCACTAAAGCTTTTTTGGTTCTGATGTTTGCTCCCACATGTCCAGGGAAATATTATCAGCTTTTCCGGACCTTCCCATTGATGAAGTGGCACGAAAAGCAGACTCTTTGACTAGCACTTATGCTGATTCAGATTTGTGTGAAATGAAAGCTGAGCTTATGGCAGATAGCCTCGAGCCAAGCATTTCAGCCTCAGCAGCTTCTAGGGGTCCTGCACCGTGCATCATTTCCCTTCCTGCGCCAGGGCCATCTATGAGTCATGTCATCGATGAGCTGTCCTACCTTAATGCCAGGTTGCAATGACAAGAAGCAGCAGCCTCCAAATTACAGGCCAACATACAGATGGTGCTGGTTTCATAAATATTTTGCCAAAGCTGCTCGATATTGTATGAAACCATGCTTTTACCGATACTTCCCAGATGATGCCAGTAGGTGGGCATATTTGTCAAGGTCAGTTAAAGTACCTACAAGCCATACACAATGGAACTGAACCCACAGTGACAGTTTCTCACAGACTTTTCATGAAGGACAAACATATTGGGAATAATTTCTTAGTGGACTCAGGATATGGGATTAGTGTTTACCCTAAGTCACATAATATGCACTGCTCTAGTGAGCAAGCACTTAATCTTGTAACAGTTAACGGCCTCCACATTGCCGTGTTTGGAATGATGCAGTTGATTTTGTAGTTCAGTGATGAGCTGCAATCCACTTTGGCCTTTGTGGTTGCTGATGTCAAAGGTGGAATTATCGGTGCTGCCTTTTTCTATCATTTTGCTTTCATGATGGATTTAGTGCATCAGTGTCTTCGGAAAGAGCCACTCTCTCTTACTACCTCTGCAGCATCAGTTCGTGTTGTGAGCGACGCTATTGGGCTCTGTCACTCAAAGATATCTGCAACAGCCACGCCAACTGTGTCATGTCTGAAGGATTCATTACCATTTCCATACCCATGTGGACTGCGCACACGTTCTACTGCTAATATAATGAAGCTACATGAGAGTTGGCACAGGCTTATGGCTCAAATTTCTACTGTACAAGCTCGTCATAATGCCAAACTCTGTACCATTAATAGCCTGCATGAAACCAATATTTACTGCAGGTGTTCTTGTGAGGTCAGTGATATGTGATTGTGCTGCTGTCAACACTGACAATGAAAAAATATTAGATGCTCACTGAATCTGGAAAATTTAAGTATCCAGCCAATGACAGTTATGTTCACGCAATTCGACCCATGCAATATGCTGGGATAAAAATTATTAACTTTAAAGCTGGAGATATGAAGTGGAATTTTATTTTGAAGTTACATTATCTGCAAGAGTGTGAATCTCTAAAATTTGCCAATTCAGTCTCTGATTCACATGTGAATTTCTATAATACAGAAATGAATGTTTCTTTAGCAGCCCAGAAAATGAGCTTCAGCGTTCATGATACCATTAAATTTTTAGCAAGTTCCAAGCACTCAGATATTCATGGCACCTCTGCCACTGTAGAATTCATCATAATTATTGATAAACTGTTTGATGGGTGCAACTCAGGAGAGTTCATGTTAAGGGCTTTAAGCAATGACTGAGAGCGGAAACTGCAAATTATTGGACTGAATTTCTTTGTCTTGCGGAAAAATTCCTTCAAACACTAAGGATTGATGGTCTTTGTACATTAGTACATCCACTAAAAGCATTTGTGCTGGTACTTTTATTTGCATACATGGTCTTAGAAGCCTCTCCCAGAAGTTTCTCTTTTGGTGTACAAAACCTCTTAAGTATTTTTTAACATATTGAAAGGGTACAGTACCGCCCGACATTGAAAATAGGTACAACATTCTTCGTTATTCTTGTCAGTACAACATATTTTTTCTAATAATAACTCAATTTCAATTAATACAGCGAAGCCGGATACCAGTGTGGGAAAGAATTACAATTTATTTATTTAACTGTTCACATGTGCACTCCCACAAAATAAATCCCTACATCCAGTTTGGTGAGATCTGTGAAATGAATGAATGTATGGTCGTCTGCTAACCGCAGATAGTGAATATGAATATATGATCATCTTTGAGACGATCTTTTGGTCACCTTTGGTGGAACCAAAGAGATGAAATTTACCGGAGCTTTGAGCGCCTGAAATGTGGCTGACCAATACGGTAGCAAGGTGCTCCCCCACTTCGGCAGAGGTGCGAGAGGACCTGAAGAACGGCCATGTTTCAGCACTCTGCTGCTGGATCTTGTGTTGGTAACACCTGTCTTAGGTGTGCTTCATAAAGACAAAAGAGTGGAGACATGGTATGCATGTGAAATACTTAAGAGTAGTTTGGAATAATAATTTCTCTGTTTCAGGAACTTTTGTGGGGAGAATTAAATGTCAGGCAGGTAATATTAAGGGGATCGTAGTAATCTTCGGAAGTGACCAACGGTCACAATGAAACCACGTGTAGCAATAAGTTGAAATACTTCCGAGTGCTTAAGTTAAGCTGAATTACTAGCGTGTGTACTATAAGTTGAAAATATTTAAGAAATGGCGTGTGCAGGACTTGAAATTAGAGACGAGTGCTTCCACGTGGTGAGTACTGTGTGAATCTCAATCTGTGTATGAGACAAAGGATAAAGAGAAGTACTCGTCCATGGTATCAGTTGAGGACTCGCGTGTGTGATGAATATGTTCTTAATATTACTTAGCGTGTTATGTTTCAGTGTGACGCTTGATTCAAACTATAATACTCTGAGAGTGAAGCAAGGTGAGTCAGCCGTCTATTCAGCAATGCCACTTGGCTTGCATTGCACAGGAAGACATGCATATATCCTCCAGAGTTCGTAGTAGGAAATAAAAGTTACGAAGTGGGGCAGTGTCGTGTGAAACTTGGATGAATTTTAATTGAAGTGGGAAAGCTGAAAGTGATGTAATTATAACGCTGTGACTATTCCTTGTTTTGTATTGTATGTTGCCAGTGTGATGTATTTCATGAAATTTAAGTATGTGTGGTTGGCATGGGAGAGTAACAAGATAGTTTCAGAGGCAGTGGGTTATGCATTTTCCTTTTTGTACCACTCGGTCTGGAGGAAAGTTTCGTGATGATGGGTGTGAGAGTCGAAGTGTGATATATAGCAAAAGATCCACCATCCTATCCAGAAAGTGCACTGTAGCATTAAATAATTACGAGACCATAAGATAGAGAATCACCAATGTAAAGCCATGCCCACTGGGCGGATTTTCTCGTGTGTTATTGTTGTAGGTTATAGAATTTGTGTGTTTAGGTTATAGAATTTATCGGAATAAATAAGACAGTGAAAAGAAAAAGATTGGTGGCCTTTTCCTTCAAATAGTATGTTGTCATGATACCCAGAATTTATAATGTTTGCGCCATTCATATTCAGTGCGATGGCCACGTGTTGATCAAAGCCGTTGAATAAGAAAGAAAATGTGGTATTGCCAGTGCGTAGTGAACAATCAGAGTTGTGTAAATTTTTAATAGTCAGTAGAGCTGCCACACGTGAATGAATCTCGTTAGAAAACAACACTTTTTTATACTCGGCTGCGCACCTCTGTTTCGCTAACGCATCGCTCTGAGTCACGTAGCCCCACACCACGGTTGCGCCAGTGGGCTCCTTCTTCCTGTAACCCGCGACATGCGAACCGCTGCGTTTACCCTTTTAGCGGTTCGATGGCCGCTGTGGCCTCCATTCCAATTCGCAACCGCTGGTCAGTGTAACTTACTGCAATCCAGCCCGCAGCTGGCTGCAACTTGTGCGCTCCGAAATATTGCACCAAATCTAACTTCCCTATCTTAAACTGTGCTGCCGCTACATTATTCCCCTCTTTGGAAAGACCTGGTCCCCGGGTCGTCCTTTAACTAACTCTTAAACTTGTTTGGATGCTTACTTACTACTAGAAAACTTAAATGTGGTCTAGTGCCCCTTAAAACCATGGCATGAAACAAAACGTAAAAATTCCTTACTGGACGACCACTGCTGAATCAACCCCTTACCTACTCATCTCACCCCCTCAGTATCCAATCTCCTGGGACTTGGACAATCCTTGTTTCCCTTTCGGAATTAGCTCTCTGCCTGATCAGAAAGAAAAAACACAAAACAAAGTTAAGACTGCGATGTCACTTGGCCCAGAGGTGCTCAAAATGATCGTTATTTGCCGTTGCCTTTCTCTATACTGCGTGACATGTTGAACAAGCTGTTCGGCTGATATGCGCCCCTCTTGCTCTATAACGAACTGGTTTATGGATCTCAACAGACGTGCTCCAGAGTCTGGTTTAACAAGATCAGATTCTGCCTTGGCAAAAACTCTAAAGTGGCTTCTGGCCAGTACAGCTGTGGCTGCGTAACATTCAATTGTGTGAATCCTGAAATTGACGCTGGCAGATGGAAGGTTGGTCCTATTATGTTACACTTTTTTCCATTGATTAAAATTCCGCTCCCCTCGAGCTCTAAACCTTTTGCTTCCGTAAACACTCCTTGCTCAAAACAACTTGCCACTACTACCAAATTCTCATAGACGGAGTAGATAAAATGCATGCCGACTCGTTGCAAGCTCAATTTTGATTAAACAATGTTCCTTGGGCAGTCTATTCTATTTCCCCTGAGCTAAAAATAACTGCACCATGCATGTGTCCCATATTTTTAGCATCGCAGATTTTCCTCCAACATTCACTATTTTTTATCCAAACTCAACACCGATTGTGTGACTACTTCCATCCTTAAATTCACATTATATGAACTGGTGCAAGAAACACGACTTTCCTGACCCAGCCCTGTTGATAACTAAAAATTTAAACAAGAAATCGTACGACTCTGACATCATCCAACACATACTTATTACGGCTTTGCCGAAAATTTACTCCGACTCATTTATCTCTCCAGAACTGCGTTTTATTTCTCCTCCAACAACACTCCACATACGTCAGACGCTACACTTCCCTTTCCAGTTCCTGAGAACAGGGATCACCATCACCCTTCCTCCCTCTTCAAAAAGACTGCTGCCCCTAGCAGGCTAACAATACCCGAAAACACATATAAAATACAATGCCTAATTAATCCATACAAACCCAATGACACATGACACGAAAACAAAAAAACTACAAATACTCTACTACTTTCTAGAACGCAAAGCATATGGTACTTCATGCTGTACTCTATCTTTCATCTGCGCTTAGCACCATTCTACACTCTCTCTTTCTTCCTCTTTCCTACCTTTGACACGCCTGGAATCACATTCGGGCAGGCAACCTTTAAATGGCTGTAATCGCCCAATGTGTACTATCGTCGTTCTAGTTGGCAGCCGAAGCTTCACATTAACGGAATATGTGGTCTGAACAACTTGGTATGGCCCTTGTACATCGTGAGGAACTTCTTCGTTTTCCCTTTTTGCGTATAGGGGCTGGACAGCATTACCCATTGCCCCACCCTATACTGCAGTAAACGTCCTTTCCGTGCCTTTCCAAAGCCTTTGTATTTGCCTTTTGTACTCATTTCCAAACATTCCGAATCGTCCTTGCGAATTGACGTACAGATTCACCAATCCTTCTTTTCTGTATCTTCACTAAATCAAACGGTGACTGCATATTTCGCCCGTACACTACCTCATATGGAGACAAACCGGTATTTGTATGGACTTTAGCATTATAAGCGCATACAATATGCTTCAAATACTCGTCCCACTGATGGTGATGAGAATGCATATAAAAACTCAGCATCTTCCCGATTGTTCTGTGTACCCTTTCTGTCCTTCCGTTGGCCTGTGGATGCAACGCACTCGTCCTCAACTTCTTTAGGTCCAACAATTTACATAGTTCCTTCATTAAACCCGACATGAAGTTGGTCCCTTGGTCAGTAATTATTGCCTCTGGTACACCAGACTTCAAAATCTAGTTATTTACTAACGCTTGAGCGACCATTGCCGACTGTTGATTTGGCATAGCCACCATCTCCACATACCTTTAAAAATGGTCTATTATTGTCAGAACGAATCTGTTCCCAGATGGTGTTCACCTAAAAGGTCCTAAGACATCAATCCCCAGGAAAGAGATGGAACATGTTGCCTCCGGTAATCGTTGTAGCTGTATCTGTTTCCGACTGAAATCTACTCTCTGTGCACATGGTATGCAATTCTTGACATACTGATCCACATCTCCCCGCCACTCTCCTATTCGTCTCTCTACACACTCCATGACCGGATAACACGTGATCATGTGCTTCCTTTAAAACCTCATACCTTAACTTCGCTGGCACTATTACCCTTGGCCCTAACTTCGTTTCCCTGCACAGAAGACCGTCGTACACATTAAACTGTGGCTGTGTCTGATACAGTTTACAATCATTGTCCGCGTCCTGTAATTCTTGCCGCACCGCTAGGTCATAACCTATGACTTCTAGTTTTGCCACCTTCCTACTTAGTGCATCCGCATTACTGTGCTTTTTCCCAAGCTTGTGCACCATCCCGTAGTCGAATTCACTAAGCCTCACAGCCCATCGAGCGAGTCTAGTAGACTGATCCTTCAACTCCAACAACCACTTCAATGCAGCATGATCTGTCACTACCCGAAATCTTCTCCCATATAAATAACATTTAAAATATGTGATTCCATAGATTATGCTTAGCATCTACCTCTCTGTTGTTGAGTAATTTGTCTCTGCTGCATTCAACTGCCTAGACGCATAGGCTACAGGATGTTCTTTCCCATCAATATCCTGACTAAGAACACACCCTAATGCTTGATTCGATGCATCGCATGCTAGTATAAACTCCTCTTCAAGATTTGGAAACACAAGAACCGGACTTGATGTTAACACTTCTTTCAGTTTGTCAAACGCTTTCTGACACTCTTCTGTTCACTGAAATTTCACACCCTTCCGTAACAATTGCGTCAATGACTGTGCTAAATCTGCAAAACCCTTCACGAACTTTCAATAGAAATTGCAGATTCCGATGAATTACTGCACTTCCTTAACTGTTTTCGGTTCCCGAAAATCCCTTACAGCCTGTACCAACCTCGTATCTGTTCGCACTCCGTCCTTCTGATAATATGATCCAGATATTTTTGACTTCTTCTAACGCGAAATGACACTTCTCCAGGCTCAGCGTCAAACAAGCTTCTCTTAACGCCATAAAGACTTCCCTTAACCGCTGTCTATGTTGCTCCATACTACTTGACAACACTATAATATCATCCAAATAGACAAGACACTGCCGTGGTTTCAAACACCTAAATACACTGTCTAGCAACCTCTGAAACGTTGCCGGAGCGTTTTTCAACCCGAATGGCATTCTAATGTACTGGTAATGGCCTCCAGATGTAGAGAAAGCAGTTTTTGGACGATCCCCAGGAGACACCTCTAACTGATGATAACCACTTGTCAAATCCATCGTAGGAAAGTACTGGCACTGTCCTAAGTGATCCAAAGTCTCTGATATGTTTGGAATGGGGTATGCGTCCGTTACTGTCTTATTATTGAGGTATCGATAGTCACAACAGAACCTGTATTTCTTAGTTCCATCCATAGTTTTTTAGGCATAACGACAATTCCCGCTCCCCAGCAACTATTACTATGCTCTATAATACCGTCTGCAAGCTGCTGATCATTGAAATCCTCCAAATTTTCTCAGCATGTAATAGTCTTAGGTGGAGATTTCAATTTACCAGATATAGACTGGGACACTCAGATGTTTAGGACGGGTGGTAGGGACAGAGCATCGAGTGACATTATACTGAGTGCACTATCCGAAAATTACCTAGAGCAATTAAACAGAGAACCGACTCGTGGAGATAACATCTTGGACCTACTGATAACAAACAGACCCGAACTTTTCGACTCTGTATGTACAGAACAGGGAATCAGTGATCATAAGGCCGTTGCAGCATCCCTGATTATGGAAGTTAATAGGAATATAAAAAAAGGGAGGAAGGTTTATCTGTTTAGCAAGAGTAATAGAAGGCAGATTTCAGACTACCTAACAGATCAAAACGAAAATTTCTGTTCCGACACTGACAATGTTGAGTGTTTATGGAAAAAGTTCAAGGCAATTGTAAAATGCGTTTTAGATAGGTGCGTGCCGAGTAAAACTGTGAGGGACGGGAAAAACCCACCGTGGTACAACAACAAAGTTAGGAAACTACTGCGAAAGCAAAGAGAGCTCCACTCCAAGTTTAAATGCAGCCAAAACCTCTAAGACAAACAGAAGCTAAACGATGTCAAGTTAGTGTAAGGAGGGCTATGCGTGAAGCGTTCATTGAATTCGAAAGTAAAATTCTATGTACGACTTGACAGAAAATCCTAGGAAGTTCTGGTCTTACGTTAAATCAGTAAGTGGCTCGAAACAGCATATCCAGACACTACGGGATGATGATGGCATTGAAACAGAGGATGACACGCATAAAGCTGAAATACTAAACACCTTTTTCCAAAGCTGTTTCACAGAGGAAGACCGCACTGCAGTTCCTTCTCTAAATCCTCTCACAAACGAAAAAATGGCTGACATCGAAATAAGTGTCCAAGGAATAGAAAAGCAACTGGACTCACTCAATAGAGGAAAGTCCACTGGACCTGACGGGATACCAATTCGATTCTACACAGAGTACGCGAAAGAACTTGCCCCCCTTCTAACAGCCGTGTATCGCAAGTCTCTAGAGGAACGGAGGGTTCCAAATGATTGGAAAAGAGCACAGATAGTCCCAGTCTTCAAGAAGGGTCGTCGAGCAGATGCGCAAAACTATAGACCTATATCTCTTACGTCGATCTCTTGTAGAATTTTAGAACATGTTTTTTGCTCGCGTATCATGTCATTTCTGGAAACCCAGAATCTACTATGTAGGAATCAACATGGATTCCGGAAACAGCGATCGTGTGAGACCCAACTCGCCTTATTTGTTCATGAGACCCAGAAAATATTAGATACAGGCTCCCAGGTAGATGCTATTTTTCTTGACTTCCGGAAGGCATTCGATACAGTTCCGCACTGTCGCCTGATAAACAAAGTAAGAGCCTACGGAATATCAGACCAGCTGTGTGGCTGGATTGAAGAGTTTTTAGCAAACAGAACACAGCATGTTGTTATCAATGGAGAGACGTCTACAGACGTTAAAGTAACCTCTGGCGTGCCACAGGGGAGTGTTATGGGACCATTGCTTTTCACAATATATATAAATGACTTAGTAGATAGTGTCGGAAGTTCCATGCGGCTTTTCGCGGATGATGCTGTAGTATACAGAGAAGTTGCTGCATTAGAAAATTGTAGCGAAATACAGGAAGATCTGCAGCGGATAGGCACTTGGTGCAGGGAGTGGCAACTGATCCTTAACATAGACAAATGTAATGTATTGCGAATACATAGAAAGAAGGATCCTTTATTGTATGATTATATGATAGCGGAACAAACACTGGTAGCAGTTACTTCTGTAAAATATCTGGGAGTATGCGTACGGAACGATTTGAAGTGGAATGATCATATAAAATTAATTGTTGGTAAGGCGGGTACCAGGTTGAGATTCATTGGGAGAGTGCTTAGAAAATGTAGTCCATCAACAAAGGAGGTGGCTTACAAAACACTCGTTCGACCTATACTTGAGTATTGCTCATCAGTGTGGGATCCGTACCAGGTCGGGTTGACGGAGGAGATAGAGAAGATCCAAAGAAGAGCGGCGCGTTTTGTCACCGGGTTATTTGGTAACCGTGATAGCGTTACGGAGATGTTTAATAAACTCAAGTGGCAGACTCTGCAAGAGAAGCGCTCTGCATCGTGGTGTAGCTTGCTCGCCAGGTTTCGAGAGGGTGCGTTTCTGGATGAGGTATCGAATATATTGCTTCCCCCTACTTATACCTTCCGAGGAGATCACGAATGTAAAATTAGAGAGATTAGAGCACGCACGGAGGCTTTCAGACAGTCGTTCTTCCCGCGAACCATACGCGACTGGAACAGGAAAGGGAGGTAATGACAGTGGCACGTAAAGTGCCCTCCGCCACACACCGTTGGGTGGCTTGCGGAGTATCAATGTAGATGTAGATGTAGAATCGGCTGCAAATACCTCGGTATTCTCTATGGTTTATGGTAAACCGGTGCTTCAGTCCCTGTTGGTATCCTATGTTGAACGAATGGAGTTGCTGACAATGGCCCTTGTGGAAAAAACAAATCCTTAGATTCCCACAATAATTCTTCCATCTGCTCCCTTTCTTCTCCTTTCAAATGTTTAATTTTGTCACGCAATGCAGTTCTATCGTCAGTTAGTGGTTGATCGCTTCGTCTACCTCTCGAACACCAGTCTTCATCATCTAGCACATCCAAATTTGCTACTAAAACTCCTTTCCTCAAATTCGCATCTACAGCGCTAAAATTATCCACCTTCCCGGGAACTACTCGCCCGTCATTCCCCTCCTGTATGCGTACAACACTACGTTGCACAAAACAACCCAGTGGACCCAAAACTTCATTATCCTCCAATGGTTCAATAACACATACTGTACCCACAGGTAGATTCGACTCCACACTTACCCAGAGCGACTTCTCAGTGCCACTAGACACACACTCATGCGAATGTACGCGGTTCAATTGGTTTGTTCATTACGTTGAACGCCCCTAGCGACAGCTCTGCACTGACAACAGTTTCCCCTAGCGGTCTCGGTCCGGCACACAGTTTTGCTGGCCAGAATCGCCGAGCGGTTCTAGGCACTACAGTCTGGAACAGGTTCGAATCCTGTCTCGGGCATGGATATGTGTGATGTCCTTAGGTTAGTTAGGTTTAAGTAGTTCTAAGTTCTAGGGGACTGATGACCTCAGCAGTTAAGTCCCATAGTGCTCAGAGCCATTTGAACCATTTTTGAACCCCTAGCGGAAATAACATTCCACCAAGTTCCACAGTTCGTTGTCCAAGGTCAATTTTGGCATGATGTTGATGCAAGAAATCTACTCCTAGGATCATGTCATAGCACTCG
Organism: Schistocerca serialis cubense; assembly: GCF_023864345.2. Classification (NCBI taxonomy): domain Eukaryota; kingdom Metazoa; phylum Arthropoda; class Insecta; order Orthoptera; family Acrididae; genus Schistocerca; species Schistocerca serialis. Next base: position 921,454,619 of record NC_064640.1, on the reverse strand, counting down.
CTCACCCATGGTACTACCTCCATGCATGCAAACAATCGGACTTTCCCAATGCGAAAGTCAACTGTCACCGACCGCAGAGGCATGACCTCCTTATCCCCCACTCCACGCAACATGTAACGTGGTGGGTCTAACTTCCTACGTCCCATTATATTCTTAGTAGCCACTGACACTTGCGCCCCTGTGTCCAACAAAATCTTAAACTTTTTAGTTCCTACGGATCCTACCACTGAACATTCCACCTCTGCATACGTATTCGTAGCATTTGCTTGTATCTTTGTAAAAGCCCTTCCTTTAACTGCTTAAACTGTCCTGCCTTCCTCAAGGCCTCAGAACACCTTACATGTGTTGCCTTGCCAGAAAACGGAATAATCAAACTCATGGCGGCTGGATGAATCTCCTGCACCTTAGGCAACAACGACTTATCACATGCGGTTTCCCGTTCACGTCTAGATGTTAATTCATTTCTCAACTGAGTATTGTCCGCTGTCAGTTGTGCTACTTTTTCCAACAAAATACGCATCGCTTCTGGTTCTCACACACTTTGCATCCTTGACTCTGCCATTGTGTTGCCTCCGTTCTTAGTTAGACCCGACAAAAAAATTTAAGTACCAGAACAATCTGACTTCCTACAACGCCATATCATCATACTCAGTAACATCATAAACCAATACAAAGTAATCAAATGCCACGAAAAACATCTTATTGTCCCAAATACACTAACACTTATTCTGACAAAATAAATAATATGCATACGCAAAACATCTAAAATGTGACTTCTGGCAAGCCATACTCAAAACACCAACAAGAAAGAAAACGTCCAACACTCAAAAGAACCATTTTGACAGCACTCACCACATCTTGTGACTGTCCTGCAGGCGGTGGGCTCGAACGCCGTACTGGACAGACGACGTCCGCTATCCTGACACCAAATGTAGTGGGTGGGTGCCAGGAGGTGCCATATTAAAACTCGGCGAGAACTTTCCAAATGATTTATTCGTTTCCACTACATTGTTTGATTCACCTCAGTCTCCATCACAGGCCCTGCATTGCTGAGGAAGTACCCCCAGCGGCCTGTGAAACGCAATGCTGTGTCGTGCTGGCCTTGTTCACCAGCTGTAGAATTCCAGTTACATCAGGATGGCTGTGCCAGCAGCCGACTCAGGGCCCACCATCCCTGTTGATTCCACGCTGCTCTGCCGGGAGATGTAGGTCGGCCCCGCTGCTGCTTCTACCTCGGCTGGCGTAGCTGGGAAGGCGGCGGCAACGACCACCCCCATTCTGGCATCCGAACCTGCGGCCCTCGCCTCGTAAGTCTGCGGCATGTGTTGGGAGACGAGACAACTGCCCACGGTAGTGACCCGAAGAGTGGCCCGCTCTCGCTGTCTGCAGACCCCGTGTCGGCCTCAGAGGGTCACACCAACGACCCACCATGGACTGGTACACTGTCGCCCCATCTGCTGCCATATGTCGCCGGTAGTGTGACATGTATCGCCGTCCAGGAGAGCTGCCACACTTGAATGAATCTCTTTAGAAAACAACTCACAGTCATGTACGTCCCACACCACGATTGCGCCAGTGGGCCCCTTCTTCCTGTAACTTGCGACATGCGAACCACTGTGTTTACTCTTTTCAGCGGTTTGATGGCCACTGTGACCTCCATTCCACTTCGCAACTGCTGGTCAGCGTAACCTACTGCAATCCAGCCCACACCTGGTTGTAACTCGTGCGCTCTGAAATATTGCACCAAATCTAACTTCCCTATCTTAACCTGTGGTGCCGCTACATATATGATTAAGTAACTACAATAAGAAATTTTTCATGTCAATGCTTTCGTCATTTTGTACTGCTATACAGTTTTGTCATTTAGAAAATAAAATTCGAAAAAAAGAAGCAAAAAATATTTTGCACAGAGGTAAGGTTTTTGAGAAGCATAATTTGTCAGCAGCTTTAGTGGCAGTTCAGAAATTACGTATGTAAACACAGCAGAATAATAGCAAAATTTATGTTGCAGGGAAAGGTTACAAGGTACTAGGCAATAGCTACCAGCGGACTATAAACTAAGCACACAAAGTGTCATATAATGTACATAAATGGTTACTGTATTTTTTCTATGTAGCAGAACAATTTGACACTTTGTGCCGATTCATCATGGCAACTGAGATGTCACGCATCACGCATCGTGTACTACACATGCAAATAAAGATGACAAGCGGTGCCTGATGGGAGCGACCGTAAAGGCATTTCCCATTTACAGTCACTGCCATCAGCCACCGCACTGAGTGTAACATTGTTTGCGCATGTAGTACACCAGGGCCGGCCAGAAATTCTGCACGCGTGTGGTGCTCCTGCACATGTGCAACTTCCGGGTCACAGCGTGCACGCCGCAGCCGTCAGCGTTCATGTAGTGCAAGTTTCTATGCACAGATGTCGCTTTATCCACTTGCTGAGATAACCTGTACCGCCGCATTCTAGTGCTCTTTCCACAGCTTGCATGCCAACCATGGGAAGGTATTTCGCGTACTAAACATTTAAAATACTGTCACAGTCTACTCATTGAGACGTCTACTTTTATGTTAACAGTTTAACCCAGTAAGACAAGTAATACAGTTAACAACCGTGGGTTTTTATTAAGGCAGCTTGACTGACGGTACATAAATATGCTTAGTGTTTTTGATCTAGTATTTAAGAAAGAGAGCACTCGGCGACTTCCAGTGAACCTTAGTCATGATTTCAAATAACATTAAACTAATGCAAGGTTTCCTATAACTAATTCTCGGTACCCTGAGTTATACCCACATAATTTCTGTCTCACTGACCTCTGAACAGAATGACAACCGCAGACCTCTTGATGAGGACCTGTACCATTATTGCTGTATCTTTCATCAGTTCCGTCTGAAATCTGCACAATAACCGACGATTAGATGAATGTTATGTTTTATCGACTTCAGCTGAGCGTAGCCCTTCACACAATTTTTTTTAAAAAAAGAACCTAAATGTAAGTATACAACAATCGGTTTAATGACCAATTTTCCTTATAATAATAGAACATGGAGCAGAATGAGGCAATAGTGCACAGTTAGTAAACAATAATTTTTAATTATGAAAGGAATAAATCCAAACACGTTTATCACTGGTCATGAGAAATGATATAGCTAATATCGGGCACAAAAGCACGGCTCATTGACAAATGCAAGCAGTTGCGGGAGATTTTCATCACTGATGCTTGATCAAAACGACTGAGAACATAGATCTTCCGTTCTTTGCTTTTTCACGGTACCTGCCATTTCTCAGTACTTCTCTGTTAAAGTTACGGTCACCAGGGGTAAACGAGACTGGGTATGTTGCGCTCTTGCTTGTACCACATAAACAGGGAAGAGGAGCTGCCGCCGTTCATATAGGACACATGCCTAATAACAGATGTCGCTGTCGCTAGCTGTCGCACACGTGCGCACATGTGCAGCACTTCCGCACGTCTGCACACTGTGCAACGTTTGGCCGGCCCTGTAGTACACGAAGCACAGCTGTGATGCATGGTGTCTCAGTTACCATGATGAATCGGCACAAAGTGTCAAATTGTTCAGCTACATAGAAAAAATACAGTAACCATTTATGTACGCTATATGATGCTGTGTGTGCTTAGTTAAATGGTAGTATCTCTCACTGAGTAAAAGGCTATTTTCGTTTCTTTTTTTTCTTCTTTGTTGAATTTAGATTCCGCCCAGAGGAGAAGGCGCGGGGGGGGGGGGGGGGGGGGGCAGGCTGGCAACAGTATAATATGCCGCTCTGCAGCCTACAGAAGAGTTTAAAAACATAATGAGTAGAGAATAAACAATAAAAACAGGTGATAAAACAGTGACTGGGTGAAACTGTAATAGGGCGACAAACGGCAGAAGTTAAAATATAAAAACAAAGAGCTGGTGATGCTAATTTAAACACATAAAATTAGACATGGACAATTAAAAAAAAACGTGGTGACAGTCTGGTTTCTGTTCGCAAGAGTTAAAAAAAACAACATATCTAGTGATGTAAAAAAAATGGGACGTGCAACACTGACACATCACTAAAATACTGCACTATAAAGTAGACTCAAAGACAGACTGGAGGGGGAGGGGGGGTGGATCCGGCCAGAAGAGGGGGGGGGGGGGAGGGGGAAGGAGAGGAAAAGCAAAAGGGGGAGCCAATGGAAGGAGAGGACACAGGAAGGGGAGGGGGCAGGGTGGACACGAGAAGGAGTGGGGAAGGCAGGGGAGGGGAAAGCAAAAGGACTCGGGGGAGAGTGAAAGCCTATCCATAGTGCCATCTCTTATAGCTATTGAGAAACACACTGACAACTGAGTAAGGTAAGCAATTCACCACCAAACACTGTGCTTATATCAGTTTATTACATATTTACACATACTGCAAAACAAAGTAAATTGACTAATTCAAGGTATGCTATGCCCATGGAAATAAAAGATAATAAGCTTAATTGCAATGGTTTGACACTCGTTAACTATCGATAGTCATGCCCAGCAGTCTTGCAGGCTATAAATTTCAAATCTTCGGCACTGAAATTGATTGAGAAAATTAAAGTGTATAAGAGTTAAAAGCATAAACACTTGATGCAAATTAGTTTGTAGTGTGACTGTAGAAATTGAAGGACTGGTGTGGAAAATCACTTTAACTCTGCCTGCAGTTACTGTAGGAGTGAATTAAATAGCTCTGCAGTTGATGGTGTCAGTTCCAAGCCTGGAGAAAGGTGGAGGGTTGTCGAAGTACTGAAGCCATAAAAGAATAGACATAAAATAGTAGGAGAGAGCAAGTAAAGTTTAATACCTTAGTTGCAATGATGACGATGATAATGATGATGATGATGATGATGACGATAATAATAATAATAATAATAACAATAATAGCGATTAACCCATATATTTTCAACTTAATTGCGTGATGCAAATAAAGCAGCTACCAGTATCTCACGCCTCTGTAAATATAGTCTTATTGCTGAATGTGGCCATCAGAGGGACTGAACATAACAAGCAGGAATGCTGGAGCTTCCAGAATCTATTCAACCAAAACACAAACACTTTTGGGCATAACAGTTTCTATTGAATAAAACTTTTTGTGGTTAATTCTATTCTTATAACAGCTAAATATAACAGTTTATGAATGGATAACTTTCTCCCCCTCTGCACTTATGGCAATTCCTGCTATTATCTATCACTGCAACAGCACCAAAGAACTTACTCGTCAGGACTAAAGGCTAGCGTGTTCAGTTTCCAAGTCAAGACAAAGTTATTGTAGAAGTGAACAGACACAAGGATCGGGTATGCCTTAATCAGATTTGTTGCAAGTAATATGTCTCTATTTGTAACCAATAGCTCAATATATAGCATATTTACATAAAAATAGTATATATTACACCTAGATAAAAACCTAAAATAACTTACCCTGGTCCTAAAAGGAGCCCAAGATTCAGGAACACACATTATCAGTAAATTACCAGCAATAATTAAAAACTTGGTTTCAGATAAAGAACAGTTTAAAAAGAGTTTGAATGACTTTTTGGTGGACAACTCATCTACTCTGTGCATGAATATCTTCACAGCGATTGTTAGACTAGCTTAATAAAAATTTCAGTTTTGACAGTACTTGGTCACAACAGTCAAATGGCTCTGAGCACTATGGGACTTAACATCTACGGTCATCAGTCCCCTAGAACTTAGAACTACTTAAACCTAACTAACCTAAGGACAGCACACAACACCCAGCCATCACGAGGCAGAGAAATCACAACAGTCAAGATTAGGTATGTTGTGTATGATGATAAATTTATCAAAAGTTTATAACTTGGTTTCATTCTGACAGAGTATTAATTCTGTAAATATTAGCAGTTCCAGTTTATTGTAATGTGGCACTGCAAAACATTCAACTGCAGCTGCCAGGTAAATAAGCAAATTACAACTTTTTGCAGGGCAAGTCAATTTGTTGAACAGATACAGAAGTAGAACAAGTTATACACATAAAACAATAATCTTGTGTTTTGTGCCTTGTTTGTGCAGTTGAAATAGGTAGGGCCAAAAAGCAAGAGGAACAAATAGCTCTAAAAATAAATGAGACTTTGGTGACAAGTGCATGTTGTGTTGCAAATCACTTAAACAAGTACTTTGTTTCTGTTACTGACAGCTTGGGGTTTTCAGGTTCAGTAAACAGTGCAATGGAGTACCTGAGACCATTCTTTACAAATAACTGCAGTAAAATGGCAATGACACTCAAATCTTACAAAGAAGTGGCATTCATCATAACATCCTTAACATCTAAGTATTCTAGTGGTTATGGTAATATATCAACAAAGTTAATCAAGGAGTGCTCTTGCAAGGTGAGTTCTGTCTGCAGCTATTTGTGTAATCAATCTCTTATCAGTGAAACATTTCCATGCTGGCTAAAATATAAAGCCTCTTTACAAGAAGGGGGATAACAAGATACCATCAAACTATCAACCAATTTCACTTTTGCCAGCTTTTCCAAAAACATTTGAAAAGGTTGTGTTCAAGTGTCTCCTTAAGCATCTGACTACAAATAATATATTGTCCAAATCACAGTTTGGGTTTCTTAAGGGTTCTGATAGAGAGAAACCTATTTACATGTAGAGTGATAATGAACATAATGAATTATATAACAAATTAGATGCTACTGGCATTTCCAGTGATGTGTCAATCGCGTTTGACTGTGTGAATCACAGCATTCTCTGTCTGCCCCAGTAGCTGAGTGGTCAGCGTGACGGATTGCCGTCCTCTGGGCCCGGGTTCGATTCCCGGCTGGGTCGGAGATTTTCTCCGCTCAGGGGCTGGGTGTTGTGTTGTGTTCATCATCATTTCATCCCCATCCGGCGTGCAGGTCGCCCAATGTGGCGCCGAATGTAATAAGACCTGCGATAAGGCGGCCGGACCTGCCCCGCGAGGGGCCTCCCGGCCAATGACGCCAAACGCTCATTTCCATTTTCACAGCATTCTCTTAAGTGAATTAGAATACTATGGTGTCACCAGCAGTGCTGTGAAATGGTTTGAGCCTTATTTAACTACTGTGACATGAAACAAAGGGTGTTGCGAAATATCTGTGCAGTAAACAGTCAGCCTTCATCTGATTGGGAATTAATTCCATATGGTGTTCCTCAAGGTTCCATCTTTGGTCTGTTGCTTTTTCTTGTGTGCATTAATGACTTCTCGCCAATTACATTACCAGATGCTAAGTTTGTTTTGTTGCACATGAGACAAACATTGCAATAAGTAGGAGGTCAAGTACAAATTTAGAAATGGCTGCTAATCAAATTTTCACTGACATTAATAAATGATTTAGAGCTAATTCACTGTCATTAAACTTTGAAAAGACCCACTGGAACCTGTTAGATATTTAGTTATAGCATGTGTATAGCAAATCAAGCATGTGCATAGCAAATGCAGATCGAAGAGGTTGACAGGGTTAATTTTCTGGGATTAAAATTCGATAATAAATGCTGTTGGGAAAGGATTTGCAGTAAGAATGATGTCAGATGTAGTAGATACAAAAAACTTATATATTTTGCCTACTTTCATTCTAATATGTCATATGGGATCACATTCTGGAGTAACTTGTGAAGCTGAGCAACAGTTTTTAGAATCCAATAGCGTGTAACAAGATTCATTTGTTGTGTAAATTCAAGAAAATCATGTAGAAACCTGTTCAAGGAACTTTGAATTCTAACTATTGATTCTCAGTATACTGCATTTATTTTTAATGAAACTTATTGCAAGTAATATATCTCTATTTCCAACCAATTGCTTAATACATATTATCAGTACTAGGAATAAGAACAATCTACATAAAAACCTAAAATCACTTACTTTGGCCCAGAAAGGGGTCCAATATTCAGAAATACACATTTCCAATAAATCGCCAGCAACCATTAAAAACTTGGTTTCAGATAAAGCACAGTTTAAACAGAGTTTGAAAGACTTTTTGGTAGGCAGCTCCTTCTACTCTACAGATGAATCTCTTAACAGCAACTGTTAGACCAGCTTAAGTAAAAATTTCAGATTTCAATTTTGACAGCAATAGGTCACAACTGACAAGATTAGGTATTTTGTGAATGATAAATTTATTAAAAGTGCAGAGCTGTGTTGCATCCTGACAGAGTATTAATTCTGTAAATATTAGGAGTTCTAGTTTACTGTAATACATTTACCTATTTTGACAGTCTGCTGATAAATGATCAAGGTAGTGAGTATTATATTCAGATGTTTTACGTTTTTTTTATGTTATACTTTCTGACTTGTTTCACACCCAAGATAAGCATCTCATTTTTGGGTCTCTGGAACGAAAACTGAATCTAATCTAATTCCATTTCACTATAGTAACAGAACTTTCTAGGTAGTAGTCCTACTGTTGTGTTGTCATTGCCAAGTCCTGCAAACATTCTCTAGGCCATGTAGTAATTTTGCTACAAGTGTCATATCAGAGAATATTCGAGCACTTATTCTACATTCCTTTCCCACAAAATTGAATACATGTGAGGGTAAGGTATTTATTTATTTTCATCTACACCAGAGCATTCACATGCAGTTAATGGCTTCATGACTAATTCTGATAACAACTTTTACATCGGGAACTGACAAAATGTAATTGTGGGAGTGACGTAATCAACTAATTGATAAATGACGAGTGCAGTGTCTCTCTAATTTCTTATGTTCTTTGTTGCTTCCTGTTCTGGTTTGATTCCTAATGTGTATACCTGCGTCTTTTGTATTTGTGCACAATAAAGTGTGATTTACACAGAGGAGAAAAAAAGTCATAGACTAGCGATGGCGGTAGTATCACATATACAATTTATAAAAGGACAATGCATTAGCAGAGCGGTCACTTGTATTCGAGTGATTCATGTGAAAAGATTTCCAACCTGATTGCGGCCACATGAGGGGAATTAACAGACTTTGAACATGGAATGGTAGTTGCATCTAGATGTGCAGGACTCCATTTCAGAAATCATTAGGGACTTCAATACTCTGAGATCCACAGTGTCAAGAATGTGTCAACAGTACCAAATTTCAGGCACTGTGGGAGCTGGTGTTGGCACCATATTTGTGTGGGCTGTGTTTACATAGAATTAACTTGCTCCTCTGGTTCAACTGGACGAATCATTGAATGGAAATGGTTATGTTCAGCTACTTAAAGACCATTTGCAGCTATTCATGTTACAAACAATGATGGAATTTTTATAGATGACAGTGCACCTCATCACCAGGCCAAAATTGTTCACCGTTGGTTTGAAGAACTTTCTGAACAATTCAAGTGGATAATTTAGGCACCCAGATCGCCCAACATGAATCCTTTCAAACATTTGTGGCACATAATTGAGAAGTCAGTTCATGCTCAAACTTGTGCACCAGCAACACTTGCAATTACAGAGACAGCATGGTTCAATATTTCTGCCGGGCACTTCCAATGACTTACTGAGTCCACGCCACATGGTGTTGCTGCACTACTCCGGGTAAAAGAAGGTCCAACATGATATCGGGAGCCATCCCATAAGTTTTGATACCTCATTGTATTACACCATTAGTCTGTCAATGTATTTTATGTTTAGGAGATAGTGCCCTTCCATAATTTGTGAACCCAAAGAAGAAATTCTACTCTCTTGGGTAGGTTATCTGCTGCAATTCATATAGATAAGTACAGTCATGAATACCTTTCATAATGTTCTATATTCTGTCAGTGGCGCCATCCAGGTCATTAAAAATGAGATTAAGATTCTACAGTGACCACCTCTCGTGTTTCGACCGCTAGATTCCATGCCACACACTGATCCATTTTGGTACATGATGGTTTCAACCTCTCTGGTCATGACACAGTGATATAACCACATAACAATGCTTTGCACATAATTACAACAGTATTGTAAGACATCATATTCAGAATGAACATGTTTCCAGTCATTTCATGTCCCCTGGTACCACATGTGAGATCAACAGAAATATCCACTCATCAGCTTTCACAGTCGTCCCACACTGAATTGGCAAGTTCAGGCCCCACAGTTTGCGCCCAGTCAATTGAAAATTTAGTTGCAGTAAATGGAGTGCATTTTCAAACAACAGCATATTTGTTATACTTTTGAATAGTTCACTTTAGTGATGAGTAATCTTGATCAACGTGTTACGTCAGTAATGCTGGACATTATATTATGAGCCTCCCTGCACCAAGCCTACAATACTCTCACGGTAGTGGTAATTTCACACTGCAACAAAATCAGTGGGTCAAAGGCTCATGCAAATCCTGTGCCATGAGAGGCATGATGACATGATACCATCTGAATTCTGGAGACATCTGCATGGAATGATTACAAATTGGGATGCTTTGCTGTTACACATTTGGCAGCAACAATTGCTACCAAAGTGAGGTTAACTTTAATTACTCAGGAAGGGCAGCCATTATACTAGTTACCAATAAAGGACACACCTTGCCCAAAACATATGCCACAATGGCCACCATGATAACTTCCATTCACTCTGAAGAGAGCCGAACCATCCCAGACCGGCCCAACATGCTGCAGCCTAGCCACCATGCCACCTCCACCTGAAAGTCACAGTGTGTTCTCGAGGACCAGTGAACTCTCCATACCACTGTCAAGAGGCTAACTAAGCAGCTGAAAATTTTGCAACTATGGATCATGACATCTGAGAGCAAACGGACCCACTGCACATGCCCACAGTGGCCTCATAGCCACGAGACCACTCAGACTAATGTTTGCTGTTCCACAGACATTTTTGTCACCTGGCAACTAAGTGCAAGAAATCATGCTTGCACCTCAACGCCGAGACTCGATTTGGTTCAGGTGCAACAATAGGACACCCACTTACAGCACCTACCATTTAAGAACAGTCAAAAAAACAGTATAGGAGTGCTCAGCCTACCACTTGTATCAGCATGACTCCAAAGCTGCCGACTACTAAATGGCTACACAAACGTTGTTCGTTACCAACCACTATTCAAGGCTAGTGTTATTAATCAAACAGGATCAGAGATCAACACACTGCTGAATACATTTTACCCAGATGCAAAACAACACACTATGGCCAATTTAATGGCAGTTAACAAGTCTGTCATATGTGCATATGGTCACAAAACGTCTGAGGTTGACAATGATCTCTTTGAGAACTGCAAGTGGTCTTACACATTAAACAACATTGCTCAAACTATTTCGGGTGCTGATTTCCTCACACAGGCTGCCATGACCACCAATCTACCAAATGAATGACTGATAAACTCCATCAGCAGTCACACTATTGTTGCAGTAAAGGGTTATTCATCAAAGTACACAATGCCCAGGGTGTATAATTTAAGTGCTAACACCTCAAATGGCCATCGTCATTACTGGGAGTCCTACTGCCACAACTTGAAATCACACCTCCAGACCATGAGAAAAGATTACGTAATAATGAGGTGTGAAATAATCAAGTTACATGAGGATAATGTGGTGTTGAAGGATACCCTACTGGAAATATAAGGCCAACTCCAAGTGGCCCGAAAAACATTAGAACAACATAGAACACCTTTGCATTGCATCCATGCTCTGCACACAACTGTGTCCATGGATTAACAGTGGCCCGTAAAACTACAGAGCAGGGGCACACATACTACGATGCACCATATCTGTACCAAACCTGGTCTGTAATTTCGTCATGAGCCCATACCATTGTGTGAACATTACTACCACCGATTTCCAGTGGCTACACAATGGCACCGGGGGAACCAACACCCCACACCCATCCCCCTCTATCTGCTACCAGTGGCACTCCTCCCAACCATCATTCAATGGTACTGGCTGTGTCACTGACTGCAGTTACATGTCCATCATGCCCAGCCACATACAAGCTGGCTGTGTGGTCAAATTCAAACTCCGTCTCATTTTTTAGGCAGGGGAGGGCGGGTGTTGTGTGGGAGTGACATAATCAACTAATAGATGTGTGACAAGTGCAGTGAGTCTTTAACTTCTCATGTTCTCTGTGGCTTACTGCTCTGGTTTGTTCACTAATACACTGTTATTCCCTGTATGTATTTTATATGTAGTAGATGGTGTCCCTACATGGTCCCACATTGCACAGTAATTCATACTGTAGGCTTATACTAAAATGTACACAACAAAATTAACAAATGCATATATTGGGTAAACGTTGCAACTGAACATCTTTTAGAAGCCACTTTATGGACCTAGGGAATGTTACATGTATACACTCCCTAGTGGTGTTTCTGGTTAACAGGAAGAGTGCATTTAGGATGACGTCAACAATTCATAATCACATAACTAGAGGAAGTAATAATTTCCATATCATCTATGTATCTCTTTTTAGAGTTCAGAAAGGAGTTTTATTTTTGGGTACAAAAGTTTATAAAAGGTAACCAGTGGGCTGCAGGCAGAAAACTGAACATTTGCAAATATTTAAAAACCAAAGAAAATAACACCTCATTAGCTACTCTTTCAACGATTTGTCAGAATATTTGAAGTGAAGCATGTAAATTCCATTAAAATTAAGCACACTGTTTCATATAGATACATGACAGTGGCAAGACATCAACTTCTTTAAAACGTGTCAACTGAGGGAAGAGAAAGGCATTTGTTTCATTATTTTCACTTTTGTATAATAAATATAGTTTTGAGAGGTATGTCCCAAAATTGAATGCAGTGTGGGATTACGAAATGTACAAGTGCAAAGCAGGCACATTTTACTGTTTCTGTGTTGATGTCTTTACTGAGAATACTAAAAGCTTAATAAAAATTGCTCAGTCCATTTAATGACTTCTCTTTATGTATTCCTTCTGTCTAGTACTATCTGTCAACATACTCTGAGGAATTTTGTGGTTGCATTTTTATGTTTGTATCAACAATCAGAGTTTTGAGTTGATGAGAACAGTATATTAGTACCACCAGAAAACATTACCAACATACCTTTCTGCATACTTATGGACAGACCATTGCAATGTATAATAAACAGAATTGCTCAGAGTTTAAAAATTCAGGAATTCCTTGTCTTACTACTTGCTCCTTTGACCAACACTTTCACCATTTGTTTGATGATTACCACTTTTTTTGACTCTGTTCAAAAGATGTGATATGAACCAACAACTGCATTTTCCCCTAATTCTATAGTACCATAGTTTCTGAAATGTAATGTATGGCTGCCAAAGTTTGTGAGCTCAAGGAATTGCCTGTTTTGTGTTTTACTTCATAAAGTGCACTATAGAATTAATAAATATGAATATAAAGCTCCATGTATCAATACCCTTTCTCAAAAGACAAACTTTTGCAGACTCAATAAGCAATAACTTCTGAAGAAGCTCTACAAATCAATAGTTGTTGCACTAGCAGCTAACCAACCCACACTAGTTTATGTGGCCAGCTGGTACAGAAACATGGAATATCATTTAAATTACTCTAGTACAGGAATAATTTGCTAGCAATTAATGAGAATTCTGAGAATTGTTAACAAGATTCCTTTATTATGTAAAAAACACACATGATAACTTGAAATGAACTTCCAGTGTGCTATACTTTAAAGCGACCATTGAAACAAAACACACCACAGTAACTCCCTGTGAGTTTCCAACAGTTCTGTTACAAAAGTCAGCATGCAATTTGTATGTCTATCTTCCTTTGCCTTTTCAGTAGCTTAATACATGAAAAAAAGCATTGTTCACTGAAATTCTAAGACAGGTAAGTTATTTTGAAGAAAGTAACTTCTTTTGTGATGCACAATATCACCTTTAGAAGGGCAGGTCAGTGACAGTAGCAGTGCTTGACTTAGTTACAAATGTAAGTCAGGGTTTTGAAGACAAAAGAGTCTATAGCACTGGTATCTTGTGACCTTAGTAAGGTATTCAATTGTACCTAATGTAAGGTGGTCCTCAGAAATGTATAATCATATGGTGTTGGGGGAGTGTTGAGCAAATTCTTGAATCCTACCTGAATAGCAGACAGTAGATTGCATCAGGCAGGGAGCAGACTCATTGTCCACAAGTTGAAATAGAGTGCACCATAGCAGCCTGTAATGGGGCCTTTATTGTTCCTGATTTTTGTTAATGACATAAGCACCAATGGGCACACCTTGCAGTTTGCAGATAATAACATTTGTTCTCAAAAAGAGAGAGTGTCGGTCAGTCTTTTCAACAAGTAGAAGCCCCATTAAGCAAAGGTGATGCCTAGTTTACTATGAACAAGATGAAAATTAATGAATACAAAACACAGAGAATGACACACAGCCTTATTGATACTGGAGCACTGGGTGGCACAGCAGCCATTAAACTCATGGGCTTTTTCATTGATACTACATTAACGTAACAACAGCACACAAAAATTGTATATTCCAAACTTTCCTGGGTCTTGGATCTCCTGAGGAAATTAAAAGGTACTAACAGTTTACCCTCTAATGTTCCAAAGCTGCATGAGACATGGGCTGCTTCTGTGGAGTCACTCTGCAAGCTGCAAGAATATACATTGTTGTACAAAGAAATGCAAAAAAAATGACCATGTAAACCAATTGTTTCTAGATTAAGAGTTCTGACTATTTGTAGACAATGTTTATTCAACTGCCTTGCTCGTACAAAAATAAATCATGAGCACTACTGAAAGAAAAATAATTCTCATCAACATAGCACTGGTAATAGAGTCAGCAAAGAAAGCCCTGGATGTTGATTAACGAAAACACAAAAGGTATCCACATGGTGGCTTTCAAACTGTTGAATGCGCTATCTAAGGGTATCCTGTAACAACCAATGGAGCAATTTAGCACAAAAATTTTGTCTGAACTATGCAGTATGTTCTAGTACTGATTTCATAGTTGTATTATCATTGTACAGTATATCAATGTATTTGTTCTCTTTAGTATATTTTATAGTATCAGTTTTAGTATCATAATTTAAATTGCAGTGTTACATTCATTTTATTGTAGAAATACTACTGTAATCTTGATGCATTCTGTTCAGCTATGGCTGGTTAAGAACACAGAGCTGGTAATAAATGGACATGATGTCAGACTGCTTTTTGATGATAATAAGCAATGTTATCCAAACCACAGGATTATTTGTGTGGCTCTGTGTTATAATACTGCAATTTTCAGAAGGTGTGAGTGGGCAAGGAAAAAGTTATCTTGGGAGCAGCACAAAGCTTTTACAATGACTGGGTACAGAAGGATTGATAAAAGAAGAAAGTTTGTCATGAATGTTCATGAAGTGATTGTTGAATATTTCACATAAATTTTTTGCTCAGAGGAAACAGCATCTTCATTCTTAATGCATGTTATTGATTGAGATTTTTTCCTTTTTACCAACAGTCTCATACTGCCTTTGATTTATTACTTGAACTGAGTATAAACTGCCAGTTGTACATTTTATAGGCTTCACAACAGACTTGTTCAGTTTCAAATAGTTATTAAATAACTTGCTGTCTGTAGTTTTACTGTAAGAATATAGCAGTCTCTTATTTCCACAAAAGGTTTGTATTTCTGACATCTGCAGTTTATTGCTAGACATTTTGCATATATTTGGCTTAGATCTAAGTTTGATTGGAAATGCTACATCTTAATGTTTCTACAGAATACTCAAATTCTTGTACCTTACAGTCAACATCACAATCACAATGTACACCCTTCCATCCAGCTTCATGGAGCACATGTGTGAAAGTGAATACTCTATATTATTTTTGATGTAATGCTTCATACTTTCCTGGCAATCTGTCGACACCTTGAGGGGTCAGGTATACTTCCAGGTATCAGCCCTGCACTGCATGTCCATCCTCCTGCTGTTCATTTTGCCATCCCTCGGAGGATATGTCTGGGTTAGTTTTGGGAATGTGTTCTGAAGTTTTAGCCCCTGACATCAGAACAGTCCCTCAACTGTTTTTCTTTCTTTTTTCATTTGCCATCTCCTACCCTTCCTCTGCTTCAACATTTGAGATTCCCCTTTGTTTCTTCTTCCTCCCAAGTGTAACAGGTTATGTGTTATTCCCAACCTCGGGTCGATACATAGGGTTCGCACGTATCCCCTGGTACATGACAGGCCCAGGGAGGGGTGACTGGCTGAGCTCTTACCTTCCCAAATTGCCAATTTGTCACTCTATCCGGAGTTTCGAAGGTGTGACCTGAGGTTTGAACCATCACCTAAGACAGGTGAGCCCCCCTTGGAGGGATCCCAGTTTGAAGAAGCAGGCCATCGGAGATGCTGGGAGTCATGGGAGATTTTCTCACACTGAGTCAATCATCATTTCAGTCTACATCTTGTACTAAATGTAAATGGAATGAAGATGAAGTTTCACAAAATCTCCCAGCAGTACATCAGACCTTCATAGTATCACATACTGAAGAAGGTCAGTCTTTTGTTACTGTTAATGTGTTTATTATTCAAAAAGGTGTTGATGCAATTGCAGGCCCTGTGAAATCTTGCTCCCATTTATGCAATGGAAATCTGCGTTTGGAGTCTGTGATTTCAGGCCCAACAATTGCTTGCAGCTTCACTCCTCACAGCCATCCTGTTCATGTTGAGGCCCACTGAATGCTGAATTCTTTGCATGGTGTTATTTACACTAGGCTGCTTGGAGGTTTGACTGAGGGAGAATTCCAAACTTACCTCTCTGATCAGGGCATCACTGCAGTCCATAAGCTGATGAAAAATGTTGATGCAACATTAGTGCCTACATGTACTCTTTTACTCGTGTTTGATTGAGTACTGCTTCCACTGAAGATCAAAGTAGATTGTGAAGTGAATATGATCCAACTGTACATTACAAACCCAATGTGTAGGCACCAGTTTCAACATTACAACCAAAGTCACATTTCCTGTTGAAACATGACCAAACACTTTATTTGTGGTAGGGTTGCTCAGAAGGGTGATTGCCCACACCATCCTCCGTGCTGCATCAATTGCAACAGTGATCATCAGCCTCATTCAGAGAATGTCCCATATATCTTGATGAGTGGGCCATCCAGGAGATCTGGTAGAAGGAAAAAGTGCCTTACCCTGTTGCTTGCAAGTTGTTGGCTAGACAAAAGCCTTGTGTTTCACCATCTGGCACTTACAGTACCAGTCTTGCTACGCCTCGCTCCATGAAGGACCTTGCCACCCAGTCTTGCAGCTTCAAATTCAGCACTGCAGTTGTAAATTCGCCAAGCATTGTGGTAGCATAACCATTTCCTTCTCCTCCAGCTGTGCAACAAATCTTCACCTCCTGCAGTGAAATTACCTGCTACACAACTGGTAGACTGGAAAGGATAAAAGGAATACTCTCCTGATGATTTTTTACGTAACTCCTGCCAGCAAAGTTCTGAGTCTTCTTCTGCCAACCACGAAAGTTCTAAGAAATCAAACAAAGGCAAACGGTTTTCTCCTTCCCTGACTCAAAGCTCCTCTTCAATGGTGTCACTGCATTATACCCCTACCTAGCTGACCTACATTTCACTAGTGCACACTGCCTACCATTTTCCTTACGTAGAATCTGCAGGCCAACTCAGTGAGAATGCCAACACCTCTGTAGACCTCATGGAACAATATCTGCCAGCCTGTGCACCCTGTAACAGTGAGTCTTCAAAGGCTGGCACTCAGCAGCCACTGAGGTGACAAACCATTTTTTTCCTCATCCCCTTTCACCATTATGACCCTCTTCCAATGGAACATTGATGGCATTAGATCCAAGGAGGAGGAACTATGGCTGCTCTTGGAATTGTAGGGTCCACTCTTTCTCTGCCTCCAAGAAACAAAACTGCATCCTTGGGACTGCTTTGACCTTCCTACTGAGGACAGAATTCCATCTCATGCTGCTCATCTGGGATGACGTTCATAGCCATACCATCTTACTGCCAGCTGTTGCAGTCCACATTAGCCTTCCTCGTTTCACATTTTCTCTTTGCAACGTATACATCCCTCCATCATTTGGTGTCACCAGGACAAACTTCCTCCAGCTTACTGATCAACTCCCTCACCTCTGCTCAGTGTCTTTAATGCACACTGTTCCATTTGCAGCTCTTCCTGAGTCTGTCAGAGAAGTGAATGCTACAATGCAGCCTCTACCTTGAGGGCACTAGATCATTCTCTCACTTCATCTCGATCTTCCACCCTCTTGGCTGACCTCAATCAACTCAACCTCTCTATTTTAATAATGGAGCACACATGTTCCTCTCATACTCCACACACACCTATTCCCATATGGACCTCCTGTTGTGCAGTGCCCAGTTTGCCTGTCATCTAGAGTGGTCCATTCTCTCTATTATGTACTCAAGCATACATCTCCCATGTGGTATCTGTTTGCTGACCCCTATCCCATCTATGTGTAGACCCAATTGGCAGCTTTCTAAGGCCGACTGGAGGTTTCAGTCCTCCCTGGATACCTTCAAGAAACATTTCCCCAGTTGTGATGATCAGGCAGAGTACCTCGTCAACATTATCCTTACCATCATAGAACATTTCATACCTCGCACTTCATCTCTACCGCGCTGTGCACTGGTCCCCAGGTGAACTGAGGCATGCTGCGACATGAGTTGTGTGTGAAGACCTACTCTCTGCAGTTTTAACCATCATGCTATGATGTCGAACTGTTTTCATTGTAAACAGTTTCA
Organism: Schistocerca serialis cubense; assembly: GCF_023864345.2. Classification (NCBI taxonomy): domain Eukaryota; kingdom Metazoa; phylum Arthropoda; class Insecta; order Orthoptera; family Acrididae; genus Schistocerca; species Schistocerca serialis. Next base: position 921,436,011 of record NC_064640.1, on the reverse strand, counting down.
TGCACAGTGTCATTGCATTCTTCGCTATAGCAAAAAGCTACCTAGATTTCATTTACTAGTTCTTTCAACATTTGCACTTCCTCTTCTGTCGTATGGGGGCAGCCTCAATCACCTATTTGGGACTAAGGTCCATTCCCTGATTTCCAGTAGGACTGTAGGAGGTGATGTCATTGTAGACCCGCTAGCTATCTCCACCATCTTGGGCTGCTATTCTGTGGCGATTTCGAGATGCACCCACTATCATCCCACCTTCCTCCCGCGGAAATGAGTTGAGGAGGCTTGGGTGATACTCTTCTCCTCTCAGAGTAGTGAATGCTACAATGCAGCCTCTACCTTGAGGAAACTAGATCATTCTCTCACTTCATCTCGATCTTCCACCCCAGGGCTAGAAGATGTTCACATTCAGGTGTTGCAGCAATTTTCTATCACAGGCAAGCACTTTCTCCTTCATACATACAATCGCATTTGGGCAGATGGCACATTTCCCAGATGCTGATGTGAAGTCACTATTGTACACATATCTAAGCCCAGTAAAGACAAACACCTTGCTTCTAGCTACTGCCCCATTTCTCTCATCAGCTGTGTTTGCAAGGTGATAGAACATACGATTTATGGCTGGTTGGTACGGTGGTTCAAATCTCACAATCTACTAACCACTGCACAATGTGGATTTCGAGCGCACCGTTCTGCTGTTGACCAGCTCATCACCCTGTCAACCCATGTCATTAACCGTTTTCTGACAAAATACCCGATGGTGGCCATGTTTTTTCATTTGTTGAAAGCCTACGACACCTGCTGGAGGACTGGTATCCTCTGTACTCTATACATGTGGGGCTTTCAATGCCACCTGGTCTGTTTCATTCAGAAATTTTTAAAGGCCAGGTATACAAGGTATGTGTGGGTACATTCTTGCCAGACACCTTCATCCAGGAAAATGGGGTGCCTCATGGCTCCGTCCTGTGTGTCGTACTCTTTGCTACAGCCATTTATCCTACAATGGCCTGTCTCCCACCAGATATCACTGGCTCTCTTTTTGTTGACGATTTTGCAATGTACTGCAGTTCTCCACATACTTGTATCCTTGAGCAGCGTCTCCAGCAACATCTTGATCGTCTTTACTCATGGAATATCGGCAATAGCTTTAACTTTTCCACTGACAAGACAGTTTGTATGAATTTCTGGCACCGCAATCGGTTTCTTCCACCATCTTTACATCTTGGGCTTGTTGCTTTTCCACCTATGAAAATCCTGGAGCTCATGCTTAACAGAAAATTTTCTTGGTCCTCCCATGTGTCTTACCTGGCTGTACGCTTTACCGAGTCTCCTGATGTCTTACATGTTCTAAGCGGTACTTTCTGGGGAGCAGATCGGACTACCCTCCTCCAATTGTACCAATCTCTTGTCCATTCGAAATTAAGACTATGTGTGTTTCATTTATTCATCTGCATGTCCATCCATTTTACGCCATCTTAATACAACCAAGCATCACAGAATCTGTTTGGCCACTGGTGCCTTTTACACTAGCCCAATTGAGAGTCTCTATGCAGAAGCTGCCGGACAACAGCTGTTATACTGGTGTGATGTTCTCCTCAGAATATATGCTTGCTGTTTTGTCTCCCATGCCTAGCCACCCATCCTGCACCTCCTTTTTCGATGACTCCCTTGACTGCCAGTATGGAGCGCATCCCCCTTCTCTGTTATTTCCCAGAGTTTGCTTTCGGCACCTATTCCAGCAGCTTAACTTCACACTCCCTGCTATTTTCGAGGTTGGTATGAACCCTTCACCACCTTGGATTACGTGGGGGCCTGTGTTTATTTTGGACTTCATTTACTTCCTAAGCAAACTTCTCCTGATTTGATCTATCATAGTAAGTTTCTTGACCCTTGCACACAACATATTGACAGCACGTTTGTGTACAGTAACGGTTCTAAGACTGATTTTGGAGTCCTATGTGCTTTCATCATTGACACCGACCATTTTTTGTATTGGCTTCCAGAACACTGCCCAATATTTACAGCAGAGCTCTTCAACCTGTATCAGGATACCTAATACATCCAGCAAGACAAGTTTTTATTTGTGTCGTATTCCAATTCTCTCAGTGCCCTTCAGAACCTCTGTGTGCTGTACAAAGTCCATCCCTTGGTGCAATGGGTCCATGGAGGCTACCATTTTCTCTCTGTTGAGGGAGACACTGTGATGTTCATACAGTCTCCTGGTAATGTCAGTCTGATGGGAAGGCCGCTGATGCTGCTCAAAAGGCTGCAGTCCTCCAACCTCAGTCCGCTAGCTCTTCCAACCCTATGGATGATCTCTATGTTGTCGTCCATTGGCAAGAGGTGTCACTTTGGCATCATGAAAAAATGGCTCTAAGCACTATGGGATTTAAATGATGAGATCATCAGTCCCCTAGAAGTAGAACTACTTAAACCTAACTAACCTAAGGACATCATACACATCCATGCCCAAGGCAGGAATCGAACCTGCGACAGAAGCAGCAGCGCAGTTCCGGACTGAAGTGCCTAGAACCACTCAGCCACAGCGGCCAGCTTGGCATCACCATTGGAGCATTCTTCATGGGAACGTGCTCCGTGGAATTAAACCTCTCCCAGTTGCTTGGCCAACCTCATCAAACGAGGATATCGTTTTTGCTAGGTTGCATATTTGGCATTGTTGTTTTAGTCAGTGCTATTTGTTAAGTGATGGTCCCCTGCCACTTTGTGCTCACTGTTGTCAACCTTTGATGATTCACCATTTCCTGACCGAATATCCTTGTTTTTACCACTTACATTCTCATATATGTTTGCTTTCTGATTTGTAGGCTGTATTAGCAAAGGACGCATGGGTTGTTGACCATGTTTTACTTTTTATCCTTCATAGCAACATGGTGAATGGCATTTCTTTGGTTCAGGACCACCACTGTCTCTACAGCATATTTTGTGGACCTTATTCTTAGCTTGCTTTCCAACAATCAACTGGGCTTAATGTATAGTCTCTTTTGAGTTCTGTTACTTCTTGATATTCTAAGGTTATGACATGGGAACGTATGACCATAGTTGCTTTTGTGGCCTAAAACAAATAAAACACACACATATTTTACGAACTTCCCAAAATCTAAAAACCTGACAATCCTAGATCTCCCATTGTGTGTTGCCATCCAACACTACCGATCTCAATGACCTTCTGACATAAACCCACTACTTCATTCCTTCTAAACCTTACCAATTACATCCTCACACACAAATACTTCTCCTTTTAGAGGAAGGTACACTGCCAGGAAAAAAATCTCAACACCAAAAAATAATTAATGTAGACATGCATGCACTGTGTTGTACAACTTCTTGATGTCAGTTTATGGGATGGGGCTCCATGCTTTTGCACTTGATCAGTCAACACAGGGATGGTTAGTGCTCCTTGTGGATGACACTGGAGATGTTGTTTTATGATGTCCCATATGTGCTTGATTGAATGCTGATCTCTTGATTGAGTAGGCCAATGCAACATTTCATCACTCTGTAGAGCATGTGGGGTTACAACAGTAGTACATAGGTGAACTTCATCCTGTTCAAAAATAGCCGGCCGGTGTGGCCAAGCGGTTAAAGGCGCTTCAGTCTGGAACTGCGCGACTGCTATGGTCGCAGGTTCGAATCCTGCCTTGGGCATGGATGTGTGTGATGTCCTTAGGTTAGTTAGGTTTAAGTAGTTCTAAGTTCTAGGGGACTGATGACCTTAGATGTTAAGTCCCATAGTGCTCAGAGCCATTTGAACCATTTTGTTCAAAAATATTCCCTGTAATGCTGTTCATGAATGGCAGCACAACAGGTTGAATCACCAGATTGACATACAAATTTACAGTCAGGATGCATGGACTAATCACATGATTTCTTCTGGTGTCATACAAAACCGTACCCCAGATCATAACTCCAGATGTAGGTCCTGTGTGTCTAGCACATGAACAGGTAGATTGCAGGCACTCAACAGGCTTCCTTATAACCAACACGCATCCATAAGTGGCACTCAGGTAGAACCAACTTTCATCTCAAAACACAACAGACCTCCACCCTGGCCTCCAATGAGCCACTTGACACCACTGAAGCCACAAATGACAGAGGTTTTGGGGTCAGTGGAAGGCACATTACAGGGCATCTGGTTCAGAGCTGTCCTTGAAGCAACCAATTTGTAACAATTTGTTGTGTCACTGTGGTGCTAACTGCTGCTGAACTTGCTGCTGCAGATGCAGCACAGTTCACCAGAGCCACATACCGAATATGATGGTCTTCCCTCTCAGTAGAGACATGTGACCATCCAGAACCCTCATCTTCTTGTGACTGTACTTTCTTGTGACCACTGCTGCCAGTGATCATGTACAGTGGTTACATCTCTGCCAAGTCTTACTGCAATATCACAGAAGGAACATCCAGTTTCTCATAGCTCTATTACATGAACTCGCTCAAACTCAGTGAGGTGCTGATAATGGCACTTTGTTGCCTTAAAGGTGTACTTGACTAACATCAACTCATTATGTTTAGTCCTAAAGGTCACCAATGCTATGGTCATTACAGCGTGTGTTTAATGAAACCTGATTTGCATCCTCATAGTGGCACTACTAGTGGCCCTCTTATGCGACAGTGACAGCAATATGCAGTTAACAGTGCGCATTATATAACTTGCTATACAATCACCAAAACGAATTATACTGTCCAGTAAGATGACACTTTGCATTTACATATGTGACACATGGGTGTCATGCACACGATGTCAGAGCACAGATTTTCACATGAGGTATTATGTCTTTGATATTTACCCTGGACTTTGACTCTGAATGTTATAGTATGTTTCTGAGAGCTAGGGTGTCACAGAACTTTCTGATGCATTGATGTTGTTCGTTTGGTATTACTTCCATGAGTCTAACACAACTCGACATAGAGATTTTACCTGGTTGCTCGCCATTCACAGACTTTCACTTTAATCAACATAAGTACCTCACTAACAAGTTAAACTATGCTTGCTTTGCATTATTAGTAGAGAGTGTAGCAGAACTGTCTACTTTGCTTACATCCATTCGGCTATCACCTATGGTCTAACCCTCTGGGGTCATAATAAGGCAAACGTGAAAAACCATATTCACCTTACAAAAAACGGTCTGTTAGAATAATTTCAAACAGTACAAGGCTAACACCTTCCAAACAGTTATTGCAACACTTAAATATTCTACTCTTACCATGCCTTATATAAAAAAGTGTTATTAATATAAAAATGCACATTGATAATTATAAAAGCAACTAAGATCCTCATTCCTACAATACAAGAATGTGCAATGACATCCACATAAAAAGAGTAAACAAGGCTTTTAACACAACAACAAACCAATATTCAGGGTACTATTTTGTACAACAAATTTCCAACTCAGCTAAGAGAAATAAAAACATTGTCTACATTCAAGGAAACAATATTTAAATTCTTAATGACCAACTGCTATTACAGTATAAATGAATACCTGCCCTTGCAGCAAGTAACTACATTCATTTACTGTAAGTTAATAGTACCACAAATCAAATGCTTGTCACAGCCTCAATGAAAATTTTTCTGAACAAAAGTGTTAAATCAATTATTTACTTGTAATGTATTTCATGTAAACGATCCTTCTCATACTTTTATATTGTTACAGTAATCAAAGTTGTACTGCCCAAAAATATTGTGATGGGTACAATGAACCATTGTAGTATGTAGGAAACTGTACACCCTTATCTTATTTTTGTTATACTATGTTCTTTGACAAAATCCATACAATGTACATTGTCGCTGAATGAATAAACTACTACTACTAATACTACTACTACACAGAATGTTGATTTTGGGGGAGGGGTGGCTATTTAAAGACAGGCACAAGAACATTATGTGATTTATAAAATTACTCAATGTTTTTAAATTTTGCTAAGTTAGATTTCACTATTTTGTGTGGACTTGCGGACTTTACTATTATCTCGTTTATGAAAAATGCTTCAGGTTAATAAATGATAAAAGCATGTGGAACATCATTACCTTTTTGTAGTCTGAAATCCCCTATCTACAAGTAAGGCATCAATCCTGAAATCCATATTTTATGATCTTCAGTTATCCAAAATCTTAATTAGTGACTGAATTAATTAGTGAGAGTTGTTCTCTGATTCAGAAAAAAATATAGCAAAAAAATTATGTCTTCTAAGTTCAAAATCTTGCCGATATTAAAGCAAAATAGGCCATTCAAATTATGAGTGTCCAAACATTAATTCGCCATAACATTTAATTTCTGAGCCTTCTAATGAAAATATGCCATTTTAATCAGGAAGATAAATACAAACAATTGAACAATTTTAAATGGCATTTCACATAAATAAAAATTTTACATATTCCTGTATATCTTACATATTGCATGTATGACAGCAATAAATACAGAATGAAAAAGTGAATGAATTTCAGTTATTCATGTGGGCAGAAAACACAACAGTTGGCATATTTTACAACTTGCTACATCTCTTCACCCTCCAACTGAATTAAACAGACTGTTATTGACAATTAGCTTACTGGATAATTCAGTGGTCTATAAGAGTCTATTACATGTATCAAAATACATAAAAAAGAAACAATGTTACCATAATGCTTTAAACTAATTTTCAAATCAGGTATCCTAAATAAATGTTACCTAACAGCTTCCCCTGGCCATCTTATGACATAAAATTTTACAAAATTTCTAAACATACAAGTGCATAGCATTATATGTACATAACAATAATATTTCAAAACACATTTATATGAGAGAACTTCATGGGCCATAACTTATTCTTCATATTTCCCAATTTTTTCCCTGTGTTAACACAGTTCATTACTCATTATTGGCACCATCTTCACAAAAACCACTCTCACGGTTTGCTGTAGGTCCTTTCTGTGATTTCTCCTTCAAATTTTCGCTCACGTCCATTGTATTGTATTGAACTGATGCAAAGTGGTGTTCAGCATTTACAAACAAGGATAGACAAACAAATTTCCTAAATTAGTGCACTAGTAATTTCTATCTCTATATTTCTAGTAAGAATGATTATTCATTAATTGGAAATTTACTTATTATAAATGAACATAACTGTCAGTATAATGTCACACAGAAAATTTACAACAACGCATGTATATAAATCAAATGAGAATGGAAGCTGCTTTATTTACTCAACTGGTCTCCTCTGACTCTGGCCAATTAACCTTCTTGAAATGAAGTTAGTGAAATACTCTGCATGTTTAATTCCTGTTAGAAAATAACAACATCAAAGAAATGAACTGTGCAGCAATTTATATTAAACAAGTCACTAAATAAATTAGTAATTCACATAGCTTCATTAAATAATTTTTAGTATTTTATCATTTTTTTTATAAAAGAATCACTCTGTTTCTGACAACAGTGCTGTAATGTCCAGCAGCTTCTCAACAAGTAATGTCATATTTCTTGGGCATGTCATCACAACAAAAGAACATTCTCTTGTATATCATTTCACTTTCCAATTTATCAATGCTCATTATACTGCTTATTTATTCCCTTACAAACATGTTGACTGAAGAGATACTTTTGCAAAAGAAACTATTACAAAGACAGGGTCCCTAACTATTGCTGTTTCATATATACTTCATAGTACTTCATATTCACTTTATATTTCACCAAATCATTATTATATACTTCTCCATTACATAATACATTGCTGCTTCATATATTTCATTCTGCTTGGCTTTATACACAAAAAAATGACTATTTGATAGTTCTCAACAGCAACCACCCACATTAACAGCAAGACGTTACTCTCTACCACATAGCAGAGAAAAACTTATTCAAATGATCACTTTATTTTCCTCGTGTCTGAAGAGCAAGTCTCTGACACACTTTGTTCTCACTGAAATTTAGTGTATGCAACATTTATTTTTACTGCAATATTCTTAATCTTGGTCTGAAAGACTTATAATATGGTACACACGTATTGAAAAGATGAACTTTCATACAGACAACTGAACGTAATTACATTTTACATTGGACCAATGGTTTTCTGGGTTAACTGCTTCTCAAAGCTAATTGGACCATCACAATTATAAACAATTCAAGAGTAAAAAAAAATTTTTTTTTGTACCATAAATATGTTCCATTAGGTGGGCTGTACTGAGTGAGCTAATATGAATTTTGTCTATTAGCCACATTTGCAGATATAGATAAAAAACTGAAATCCGCTAGTAAGAGTAATTTATTTTTGCATTTAACAATTTCTCCTACAGTTTTACTTGTTTGACTTAGGTTAAGTGTTTATTGCTTTATGACACTCCATGAAATATGAGCTGTGGATGGAGTCATTTTCCTTTCATGTTGAAGATTGTTGATAAAGTGAAGCTGGAATTAAATGTATCAGTAAAATCTGCGGTTAAGGGGATTGGTTCAGTTAACACCAAATAATTTTATACAAACATCTAATAAATTACATAAATGTAAGCTTTGCACTTTCAAGTAAAATCCATTTTTCATGCAGTTTCATTTACTTTCTGTTGGAAAATGCCTGGAAATTCAACTTTATGTTGACCTCTAAAGGCTAAATATAGGAGTGCTTGTTCTGATTTCATGAGTAATTTCAAGGAAACATATTCTAGTGCCCAAGAATTACCACATATAACATTACAGCCCTTGTTGGTTTATTGGTTTATTGATCCATCTTTAAGCAATTTTCATACAGTTGATGTCGTCATTTTACATACACTATATAACTACAAAAAAGTCATACATTTTTAACATTCTGAATGAGTAAATATGTTTTATACTGCACTCGTTTAGTAGTCATTAAACATAAATGTGTCATGCAGAATGACAAAAGGAGATACTGTATGTGTAACACAATACACATGATAAGAAAAACATTTTAACAAATATAAATGAAACAGGCTTAATACATGTTAACCATTGGGAAAATGCATTATGTAAATAAAGCACAACAGCATGGTACAATAACATTTTCAGAAGAACTTATGTAATAGGGTGGTCATGTCATACAGCAGTTAGCTATTGAGTAAAAATACATTATGTAAATAAAGCACAACTGCATGGTACAATAACATTTTCAGAAGTGCTCATGTAATATGGTGGTCATGTCATACAGCAGTTTTAATAGATTACATCATTTTTATTACATACTGTAAATTCTTCTATTGTATAGGATGCTTTTTGTCCAAGCCACCTTTTTGTAATATTTTTGAAGACATTCAATGATACACTGTGTGCTGTAGGTGGTAGCATGTTAAATAATTGTATCCCTGTGTATGTGTAACTGTTTTGGGTTTTTTTAAGCCTAGCAACTGGTGTAGCATTTCCTTTGGTATTTACTGCCTCTGACATTTGGAAAGGCTTTAGTGTTAGTAGTATCAAACATATCAGTTCACACATATTTAATGCCTATGATTTTTTATCGTCTTACATACCAGACAGACATCTCCCAATTTGGCAACAAATAACAAATATTTCACTGGGAGAACATGCAAGCACATCTGCAGATGACAATGTTGAGAATCTTGGACACCAGCCAGAAGATAAGCAAACAGAAATTACACATACATTATGAGTTTGGCAATGTACTAAGACGGGTGCAAGGAAAACAATGAGACATAGAAGGAAACGAAAACAAACTGTCCTTAATAGTACAACAGTTCATCAATGGACAGAGGCAGCAGCAGAAGACAGAAGAGCACAGCTATTGCCAAAAAGGCATAAATTAAATTAAGTATGCCAAATACTGGCAGAAAGCAGCAGTAGCTGTGAAGATCCTGATCATGTCCAGTACGTTGATTCCTTTGATGCTAACTTGTACACAAGTGGCTTTGAAAATATTGAAACAGTGCAGAAAGGTGACTTCATTGTAGTTAAGGTACAAGATAAAACTGCCACAAGTAGTCACAATTATTTGCTGGAGTGATTAAAATGTATGTTGACGACTGTGAAGTAAAATTATGTAAGACAGTAGTTTATAACACAAAATTTGCAGCTGCAGAAAAAGAAGAAGATACCTTTGTTGCGTCAAATGAAATAATTACCAAACTATCCAACGCACTAGGTCTCACTATGAAGACACGATTTGGTTCCGGAATAATATCACTAAACTCAGTGTGCACTAGTTTTATTATTTCTATCATTTTTTTCATTAATATACTCATAAATGTGTGTTTATCATTGTTACAAAAGTTGTTGCAATTTTTTGGTATTTATGGTCAAGTAATTCATTTATTTAATTGAGAGGTCCAATTAACACTGTAATATGGTCCAGGTTCCAACTGTTGTCTGCTACATACCTGCAGAGCAGCAAGTTATGTATTTAGCTTTTTCTGTGCTTTCTTAGGAGTCCTGGGGTGTGAAGGATGTTTAAATGCTTTGGTGCAGATGCAGGAGAAGCTGGCCACAGTTTGCGAACAGCTGAAGGTACTTTTGGTACAGTCAGCGATCCTGAGTCTGCTGCCTTGAGGTGTAGCAGTGGTGGATCATCCGATATATCATATGGGAAACTTCAGGTGTCACTTGTTTGACCCACAGGCTCTGCTACTGAGGCAGCCTCCAGATGGCCCAGCAAGGGGTGTCCGCCTTGACTGCAGTGAGAATTGTGGGTGATAATGCTTTCACATCAGTCTTTCAGCAGGGTCTGAGCAGGCAAATAGGGGTTGGGGTTTGCTGTGTATTGGGATCTCCACAGTTAAGTATGTTATAGAGCCTCATAGAGAAATAGCATTCAGGGCCTGCAAGAAAGCCAATGTGTACTGAATACATCTGCCAGAAGGCCACATCCAAAAAAGTGGAGGAATCCTTGCATGCAGCTATCAAGCATGCAGGCTGCAGTCATCTGTGAGTTCTGGCTGGTTTTGGCACCAATGATGCCTGTTACATAAGTTCTGAGCCTATCCTCAGTTCATACCAGTGGCTCGTGGAAGTGGACAAGCCTGCTGGCCTCGCCTGTGGGGTGCAACCAGAGCTGGCAATTTGCAGCATTGTTTCCAGAGGTGATTGGGTTCCTTTGGTTTGGAGACCAGTGGAGTGTCTCAACCAAAGGCTATGTTGGCTCTGTGATGATCTGGGCTGCAGATTTCTGGAGCTATGTTATTGGGTGGAGAGTTGTAGGACTCCTCTTGACAGGTCAGGGGTGCACTACACAAAGGTAGGAGCTACTCGGGGAGCAAGAGTATTTGTGGAGTGCACAAGGGGTTTTTTTAAAGGCTAGGTGATAGTTTGTATTTGTATTTCCATTTTATTTGTCTCATAACATACATTTACAAATCTACTGATGATGCTGTACAGGAGACACACAAATTTTAGCCTTACGATGTACATAATTACACAATTCCCTACCACTATTTTTACCAGTACTGGTTGATATTGTTTTTCTTATGATGTGATAGTACATTATCTTTACATATGTGTACAATATTATGCACAATGCCATAATATTAAACAATCACACTAGTCAAATGATGATTTCATCATTCATAAATTCCTCAGTTGAATAGTAGTATTTTCCACCAGGAGATCACATAGTTTTCTCTTTAGTGAACCTATCTTCATGGTCAGTACATCTCTACCCTTGAGTTTATTGTAAATTTTCAGTCCCATGTACTAGAGTGTCCGTTGGTAGAGTTTCAAGAGCTGTTGTGGAAGCATGAAATTATCTTTGTGTCTAGTGTTGTACATATGTTTGAAATGGTTTTCTTCCATTAGCTCAGGTTTATTATGTAAAAAGATGATAATTTCAAATACGTACAGTGAAGGGATAGGTAATATTTTTAGGTTATTGAATAATGGGTGGAAGGATCTTCTGGGAGGGGCAGCTCACATTTTTCTAACAATTCTTTTTTAGAGTAGCAGGATTCGTGGCATGTAGCTTGAATTTCCCCAAAAAATTAAACCGTATCTAATTACAGATTCAAAGTAACTATGGTTCATCATTGCAGCTTATGTCTGTTATACCAGATCCATTGCAAAGGCAAGGCTGTTTAATGTTGCAGTTAATAATCTATATGTGCTTGCCAGCTTAGATTTTTGTCCAAGTTTAGTCCCAAGAATTTAAAGGACTGAGCTTGGTCCATAACTTGATTTTTATGTACAATACTGAAGTCACTGAGTTTTGATTGATTGGTTCTAAATTGTGTAAACAAGGTCTTTGAAAAGTTAAGTTTATGGCCATTATGTTGAAATCATGTATCTAGGTTGTTTAGTGTGTTTATAACACCATCCAGAATTTCTCCCACATTTTGTTTTTCAAGGAGTACATAAGTACTATCAGCAAACATGACTGGCTAGGCATTGATATTAAGAAACTAGACTAAACTCCATCCGAACAGGCATTGGAAGGCCCAACGGTACCGACCGGCCGCTGTATCATCCTCAGCCCACCAGCATCACTGGATGCGGATATGGAGGGGCATGTAGTCACCCATCACTCTCCCGGCAGTATGTCAGTTTATGAGACCGGAGTTGCTACTTCTCAATCAAGCAGCTCTAAGTTTCCTTACAAGGGCTGAGTGCATCCATCCAAGTGCTAGCCTATTCCGACAGTACTTAACATCGGTGATCTGATGGGAACAGGTGTTACCACTGCAGGAAGGCCATTTGCATTGATACTAAGAGGTAAATCATTTATGTAAAAGAGAAACAATGTTGGCCCTAAGATTCAGCCTTGAGGGACTCCTTGTGGTATTGTACCCCACTGAGATGTGTAATTTACGATGTTAGATGTTATGATTACACTTTGCTTCCTGTTTGTCAGATAAGATCTGAGCCACTGCAGAGCATTTGGTCTGACGCCATATCTGTCTAGTTTATGAAGCAGCATGAAGTGATTCCCAGAATCGAATGCCTTTGCAAGGTCGCAGAAGGCACCTGCTACTTTGTTGCTTTTATCTAGTGATGAGCAGATTTTTTCAATGAATTCATTAACAACACTCATGGTGCTTTTCCCTTTTTGGAACCCATACTTGTTTTTAAGAATAAAACCATGTTTCACAATAAAATTTATTATATGGACAGCAGCTATTTTTCCAAATACTTTGTATAGCACTGGGAGGATAGAGATGAGGTGGTAATTTCACATACACTCTATTGATCCTTTTTTGTGCAGTGGTTTTACCTCTGCATACTTAAGCACATCAGGGAAGTTTGCTTGCTCAAATGACTGACTGATTATTAAGGACAGAGGGTGTGCTATTTTATCAAATACAAATTTAATTACTTTGGTGGGTATTTGATCCCATCCTGGAGCATTTTTGTTTGTTAATGACAAAGTAGCATTTTTACATCTTCAGCTGAGATTTTACTAAATATCACAAAGTGGTTACTATTATTGTTTAGGCCAAAGCAATTCACACTGTTTTGATAAGTAATCACATTTACACCACATTTTGTTACATTTATGAGAAACTTATTAAAACATTGAGCTATTTGAGAAGAGTTTGAAATAGTAACGTTGTTTTGTATGTTTTTTGAAATTTCCTGGTGGTTAACTGTTGTACCTAATTCTGATTTAATAAAAGACCATACTGCTTTAGTTTTATTCTTATGTCCTAAAATGCGTGCAAGGGATAAGTCCCTGCAGACGCGCTATCCTCTGTGCCCACGGTGGCTCAGATGGATAGAGCGTCTGCCATGTACGCAGGAGATCCCGGGTTCGAGTCCCGGTCGGGGCACACATTTTCAACATGTCCCCAATGAAGTACATCAACGCCTGTTTGCAGCTAGGGTGTCCATTTAATTATCATTTCACTTGTAATTGAATTAACAGCAACTCTTACAGGCGTACCTTCTACATGAAGAATAGAAATCTTTACAAAACTGACTCATTCCTCATATGATTTGTTCACTGCATGAAATAGAAACAAACACTTTAAGTATCAATGAGCACACTGTACCATATAGTATTTAGTATTGCAGTTTTGGACAACCTGTTTTTCCAGTTGGAAATTAAGTTTCTTACAAAATGCTTTCTTTAATGTGCACTACTCTCATATTTAGTTACATGGGTAGCCACATTTTATGTTTAATGCCTTATTACGAAGCTTCTCTTCATCATTAGGGATTCTACAGTTGGCCAGTGAAAAGCTAAACACACTATGTAACATTACTGACCTGGTTATATTGCTGGTATTCTTTGGTAATTTTGAAGTCTCATTCTCTGAAATTGGTTGGAGATTTAACCTAATATTTAAGGGATGGGCATGACACCATTGATTTAAACTTGAGATTACTTCACATTTCTTAGCACCAAAACATATAATGATGAATATTTACTTCTGCTATCAACTATTTTTATAGTTCAAGTAAACCAAGTCAGCTACTACGCTTGATGACCTCTAAACAGCAGCAGGTTCTTTCCATGATGAAGTCATCATTCAAGTCTACAAAAAATAGATCTTCACAAAATAGCATTTGATAGAACTCTGTCACTGGAGCTTTACTAACACTTTAATGCAGAGATGTTACATATACAGCCAGATTTTCCAAACAAGCGCATGAAATAATCACACTGAGTGAGTGTAACAGTATGTTCTGCTCATGTTAGTGACTTTGACATTGAAATGTGGAATGGATGAGTGCATGCTATGAATTTTTACAGTGAGATATTAACATGAAAATAGCTAATCAAGACTCTGCCAAGGAGAAGTTACTGTAACAATTACTGGGAGCAAAATTCCTACTGCTATATAAAGAGGACAATGTCAAAATTAGTGGCAATGACATTATGGGAAGGCAAGTAATAATTTGGTTTATCTATGTGATAGATGATTGGGAAGTAAATAAAGTTGGGTGGAATATTTTATTAATACCAGATGCACTGCTGTGGGAATTTACCGAGCTTCTTGGAAATTTCACAGGATGGTAGTTTTCTTAATTGCCAAATTACTCTGATAAAATTATTTTCCAGTTCAGAAAAATTAGAGCAAGAAATTTATAACTACAGTTATAATGTCATAAACATACTTAATGGTCCAAATAATAATATTTTCTGGGTGGTGGAAACTTTAATTACGAATAACTTTTTAGTTAATGAATTTTCACACATAATAAAATGTGTCACTGAAAGAGTTAAATGAGGACTTTCAAATAATTTATGTCATTCTGGAAATAAACAATTGTTACCTCACGATGTGTTTCTGCACATATGGCTTTTAAATAAAGATTTCTCTTAAAGGAACATGTACAGTGAGAAATTAACTATATCATTGGCATTAGCAGAACTCCAACCGATGAAAAATGAATTTTACTGACATGCCACTCAAATATGAATTTGGGTGCTTTATGTAAATGTGATACATCTACTACCAGCATAATACAAAAAGGAAGTAAGAAAGTTATGTGAGGAGTAGAGTTATAGCAAATTGCGTTATCCACACTTGCTAAGTTTCAAGTTGCTCAGCTGTACAGTGAAACATGTCTTCTACTGCCCCACCTCAAAAAAGTGAGTCTACAGTTCTCAAATCCAAAATGGTGCACGTAAATCAGTGTTTATGAACTTACTGTTGATTGCTTTAGTACTGCAGATAAGCTAGCTGGATTATGAAAACCACCAAATTTGGGAATCTTTAACCTAGCATACAGATGCAAGTTTTTGAGGTCAACACAGTATTTAAAATAATAATAAAATGCTGTAAAATAATAACAGAGCACTTGCTTACATAGTACACAGATCTACAAAAGCAAACTTAGTGATAGTGGCATGCAAGGACAGTCAAATTAATATGAAAATATGGAAAAAAATGTAAGTAAACTATTCAATAATACAGAAGTAATTGCCATAGTTGTTACATGTATTCCACTGTAAGGCAAGGTGGTCAATGTCTTTATGGAAAACTGTTGGCAGTTGCATCTGGAAACATAATTGTACCAAGGCATGCACGTCTATCTGAAGCAAAGGACAGCCATGAATATCTTTCTTCGGGGCTCTAACAATATGGAAATCATATGGGGAGAGATTGGGACTTTACAGAGAAAATGTAAGGGTTTTCCCAGCAAAACATCTGCAGCACACACTATACAACCTTAGCAGGCATTTTATTGGCAGGTTGCTTCAACTATGCTGCAGAGTTTTGTCTGGGAAGCTTTCACACAACCTCCATACAATCCCAGTCTCATGTGATTTCCATATTTTGGGAGCCCTGAAGAAAGACTTTCTTGGCCACCCGTTTGCTTCACACCAAGAGGTGCACACACAGGTACAGTCATGGTTCTGTAGACAACTGCAAAACATTTTTCCATGAAGGAATTGACTATCTTGTCTCGTAGTGGCATAAATGTATTCACAGCTATGGTGATTACTTTTGAAATAATAAACAGTTTACTTACTTTTTTCTCATCAGTCTTGTTTTCATTTGATTGCCCATTATACATGGAGCTTTCATCTCATGTACTCTTCCTCAAGTTTTGTATCAGTGTAGCCAAACACACTACAAAAAAAGATGAATGTAACACGGTTCAGATACCATGAAGAGCCAATCACAAAATATTTTGATTTCATTCATGACTTTTAAATTATTTTCTAATTCTGGTATGTTGACTCAATGGTAAATCTATAGTGGCAGATTCATGATTAGGTGGGGTTTCTTAATTAACACATACTAATATAACAATGAAAACAATAAATTAGTGATAAAATTATTTAATTAGATAGATAAAATATCTACTCACCAAGTGCTGGCAGAACACACACATAAAACTGTTGTGAGTGGCAAGTTCTCAAAGTCAGTGGCTCCTCCTCCAGGCAGAAGGGTTAAAGAGGAACGAAGAAGTGTGAAGCAAAAGGACTGGAGAGGTCTAGGAAAAGGGGTAGATTTTGGGAAAGTCACCCAGAACCATGTGTCACAGGAGACTTACTGTACAGGATGAGAAGGAAAGACAGACTGTTGATAACTGAATTGGACGAGATTTGAAAACCTGAGAGCTTAAAGGCAGAAGATAGGGTAATATGCAAGACAGAGATTACTACTAAAACATCATGCATGAATTAATAAGCATGAGAAGCTAAGTGCTTTGTACGTAACAGAGGTGGGGGGGGGGGGGGGTGAAAAATAGATGTGAAAGACAACAAAAGATGTAGAATACTAAAATGGAGTGAAGCAAAGAGTAGTTACAGTGAAGAAAAGCTGAGAAGGAAGATATTAACGTAAATTAAGGCCAGGTGGGGGGCAAGAACCAAGGACATGTTGTAGTGCTAGTTTCCAAATGCGGAGTTCTGAGAAACTGGTGTCCAGTGGGAAGAATCCACATGGCGCACATGGTGAAACAGGCATCAAGGTCATGAATGTAATGTTGTAGAGCATGGTCTGCAACAGGATATTGTGAGTTGCCAGTACATACCCTGTGCGTATAACTATTCATTGTAATTGATAATTTGGTGGGAGTCATGCCAATGTAGAAGGTTGAACAGTGTTTACATAACAGCTAGTATATGGTGTGTGTCGTTTCGCAGGTGGCTCTCCCTTTTTTTTTTTTTTTTTGCCTGTTACAGGGCTGTTATAGGTGGTGGTAGGAGGGTGCATAGGGCAAGTCTTGCAGTGGGGACGGTCACAGGGGTAGGAGCCATACAGTAGCAAGATGGCTGCAGGTGGAGCAAAGGGTCTGACAAGAATGTTGCAGAGATTTGGGTAGGGGGGTGTTGGAAAGCTATTCTAGGTGTGGTGGGCAAAATGTCAGACAGGTCATCATTTTAGGAAGTCTTGGCCCAGTCAAAGTAGCTGATTAATGTATTCCAGAGCAGGATAATACTGAGTCACCAATAGTGTGCTCTGAAGGTGTTTTGTGGAGGGATCAGCCGTATCAAGACTGGATGCGATGGCCCGGGAAACCTTTTTAAATAGGCTGGTGAGGTAATTACGTGCAGTTATGGCTGAGGTGAATATGGTGGTGTATTGCTGTAATGGAGTCTGCAACCGAACAAATACATGTGCCTTGGATGCCAAAGCTGTATGCAGTCCACAACAATCAATCTTTCCTTCTCATTCCATATGGTAAGTCTCCCCTGAGCAACAGTTCTTGGTGACTTGCCCAAAATCTACCCATTTTTCTAGACCTCTCCAGTCTTTTTCCTTCACCCTGCTTCCTTCTCCTTCGGCCCTTCTGCCTGCAGAAGCAGCCACTGGCTCCAAAACCTTGCCAATCGCAATACTCTTATGTGTGTGTTCTCCCGCTGCTTGGCGAGTAGATTTTTTTATCTATCCAATTAAATAATTTTAACATATGCCAAGATAGATTTTTCCATGTGAGTAGTGCAAACCTTCCCTTCTGTCTACCCCCCCCCCCCCCCCCCCAACCCCAAACACACAGAAATTCATGCGACCAATTTCTTTTACCGGTTTCTTTGGTTTGGGTGGCAGTGGGGAGTAAGGACATAACTGACAAAATACACATAAAAATGGACATTATATAAATCCATACTGGAGATGCTGAGTCACATATAGGTACAACAAGAAGAATGTCAAACAAAACTTTCAGTCCAAGACACACCTGACCACTGTCTCTGGCTGCCAAGGCCAGCCTGTGAGCAGCACTGCACGATGCTCAAATTTTGCCTTGGCAACCAAAGACTGCAGCCACGTTTGATTC
Organism: Schistocerca serialis cubense; assembly: GCF_023864345.2. Lineage (NCBI taxonomy): Eukaryota > Metazoa > Arthropoda > Insecta > Orthoptera > Acrididae > Schistocerca > Schistocerca serialis. The sequence continues at coordinate 921,417,394 of NC_064640.1, read as the reverse complement.
TGATGAGGGGCTATTTGGCCAAAAGCTTTGTTTGACAGTCTTTTTGTTGAACCCCTCTGTGAATCAGTATCTCCACTATATGGTGCGTTGCAACTATCCTTTTCACAATATTGTCAAACGTTGATCTTCCTTTTTTATTGCTGTGAGATGACAAAGCAAGCCACATACAGTTACTGGTGTCACTATTCTAAACATCTGCTTTTGTTGTTATAACCAGTGCTTGATTTGTGATGGTATTCCGCACCAATACCTATGATAAAAAAAAGCATTAAAATAATGGTTTAAAACTTTGATTAAAAAAAACACTCCCTGGCAGGTCACAGTACTGGCACCTCTCTTTTTTACAAATCAAGCATGGTCATAACTGTTGCTACTTCTGCTTTTTTTTTTTTATTTCTTCAAGGTCATGTCACATCCAAAAGATCAAATCAAACTGAACATATCTAGAAGAAACTCTTGCAAATAAGTGTTCATTTTCATAGCCCATTATATACTATCATAGACAGATCAATCTGAAGTTACAAGCAGAGTAGAGGTGATGCGTGGAAAGAACCAAAGAAAAAGAACTGAACACAAGACAAATAAGAAGATGTGTAACATTGGTTGAATGTGTTACAGTTGGCTCATTATACCTTATTTTAAACACATTCACAGTGAATCTTTGATGAGATTTCTAGGACAGATGAATACTCAGTATTTCTTCATCCCATTTACATTTGGATTGCTGGAAGTTATGCAGTCAAAAGACTGGTTCAGTAACATCTGAATGCAAACCCTAAACTTCATGGAATATTTCCTCGCAATAAGAGAGAAATGCAGGTGCAAGTCGCAGTCCAGTAGAAATTTTCACATGTCACTAATATGTGTTACATCTATACCTAATACAGCTGATGTCTAACAGTTTGCAGTAAGACAATAAATTTTGAACAATTGAATGTATTATAACAAAACATTCTACATTCCATGCAGAACAAATCATAAAATACTTTAATTTCATCCTTTCTCACAGCTTTACTTTTGAGGAAACGTAAGCAACTCAATCAAACAAAATTATCCTTGGACGGACCAGTAAACTCTTCTCAAAAGTGTGTATTCTTCCCCCTCCCTTCCAAGAGACACACATGTTACATTATGCAATGATTCTGTAATTAATTTCTCTGTGTGGGGATGGGAGCAGGGATTGTGAACAACTCACATATAAAATTGGACAATATAATATATGTATGAGACATAACTCCTTTTGCAATAAACAAATTTATTTTACTGCAGTTGTTTTTAACATGTCATACTAAAAAATCACATTCCTTACAACAGTAACTCCAGCACATGGAATACAAGTGTCATCCACTTCAATAAACATTTTATGACAGTGGGTTTTCACATTGGAATGTACACAATTCCATTTTCTTAAAGTGTATCTATGAGACTATCATTGACAGCACCATAACATTACTATATTACCAGACAAATTAATTTGGCACAGATGGTAAAATATAAAATAATGATTTTGGGTAATGACCATGGCCTATCTCTTGTAAGCATCCCATAAAATATAGTTTGGTGGCAGAGAAATTCTGGTTGTGCAATCCTGTAGTTGTTCTGTTGTGGTACTGGATTTGCGATGTGTTTCTGAAAATAAATCAAAGGTATATTGAATGAATTATTGCATATCTGTTGATAGAATCTGGCAGTAATGGAAAAAACAAACATAAGTAGAATAACATCACTACATGTCAAAATACAAAAGGGTTAAGCATGTACTGATTAGTAACAAGAATTTTGTATGTAGAGTACACCACTCAATCACCAATGAGGTGCAAATCAATCTCAAATGAAGCACTGAGGAGTAAAAACTCCTGCATTTGAGCAAATATTTAGTTGTGAAATGTTGAAGCATATAATCAGCTAATCTGATGACATGTTGCAGTCACTTTGTAAATGGGCAGCTGCAGACAGTGATTTAAGTGTTTATAGTGTTTACCAACAGTCATTTTGTAGGTGCATCTTCAACAGTTGCTTGGTTTGATTGAGAGAGAGGGAAAGGGACCAAACTACAAGGTCATCAGAGCCTTGTTCCGAATAAAACAATGGCACAAATGTGAGAAAAAGAACAAGACTGACAACTCAAAACAGAATGAAAAGAAAAATCACAAGAACGATGAAGGGCAACAAACATGTAAATGGACAAAAGGGGACAAGAAAACCACAGAAATGAAAGACATGGGATGAAGGTATTAAAACAACAAAGCAGATTACCATGGCTGGCTGACCATGAGAATAAAAAAGGAGAAGTCAGCAATTCTGCAACACATTAAGATCTCCACCATAGAAGCACTACGGTGGAGGATACAGAGGGACAAAGGACATGTGCTAAAACTTAGATCAAATAATATAACCAATCCTCATGAGTAAAACATAAAACTAAATCAGCCGATGAGACATTGTCAGATAAAATTAGTGGCAACGATTCCGGTAACCCAAGATAATATCATCTAGTAGACTAGTAGATAGTGTCAGAAGTTCCATGCGGCTTTTCGTGGATGATACTGTAGTATACAGAGAAGTTGCAGCATGAGAAAATTGCAGCGAAATGCAGGAAGATCTGCAGCTGATAGGCGCTTGGTGCAGGGAGTGGCAACTGACTCTTAACATAGACAAATGTAATGTATTTCGAATACACAGAAAGAAGGATCCTTTATTGTATCATTATATGATAGCGGAACAAACACTGTTAGAAGTTACTTCTGTAAAATATTTGGGGAGTATGCATATGGAACGTTTTGAAGTGGAATGATCATATAAAATTAATTGTTGGTAAGGTGGGTGCCAGGTTGAGATTCATTGGGAGAGTCCTTAGAAAATGTAGTCCGTCAGTAAAGGAGGTGGCTTACAAAACACTCGTTCGAGCTATACTTGTGTATTGCTCATCAGTGTGGGATCCGTACCAGATTAAGTTGACAGAGGAGATAGAGAAGATACAAAGAAGAGTGGCGCGTTTCGTCACAGGTTTATTTGGTAAGCATGATAGTGTTACGGAGATGTTTAGCAAACTCAAGTGGCAGACTCTGCAAGAGAGGGGATCTGCATCATGGTGTAGCTTGCTGTCCAGGTTTCGAGAGGGTGCGTTTCTGGATGAGGTATCGAATGTATTGCTTCCCCCTACTTATACCTCCCGAGGAGATCACGAATGTAAAATCAGAGAGATTCGAGTGTGCATGGAGGCTTTCCGACAGTCATTCTTCCCGCGAGCCATAGGCTACTGGAACAGGAAAGGGAGGTAATGACAGTGGCACGTAAAGTGCCCTCTGCTACACACCATTGAGTGGCTTGTGGAGTATAAATGTAGATGTAGATTTCATTGCTGTGCAGTCAAAGTGGAACAGTGCAACAGAATATGGACCACTGTCAACTGGCGCCGAACCGACACTCGGGCGGGTCTTCACCCAAGTGTGGCCAATGCGGAGCCGGCAGAGGAAAACTGATTCCCTCGATAGGCCCGCATGGAAGACTTCAACACATTTGTAGTCTCCTTAATGAAACACAGTTTTTTGTGTGTACTGTTATGCCATTCCATCCCCCAAAGCCGAAAAACCATACAGCATAAGTCAGAACGACAGGTCAGGTTAAGAGATGCCCATCTCCAGAAGTGGTTTCTGCATAGCTTGTTTGGCTAGCCTGTCAAAAAGTTCATTGTGTGGGATGCCAACATGTCCTGGGGTTCACACAAACACCACTGAACAATGGGACCAGTCCAAGGCATAGATGGACTCCTGGATGGACGCTACCAAAGGATGGCGAGGGTAGCACTGGTCGATAGCTTGTAGGATGCTCAAGGAGTCACTACACACAAGAAGTGATTCCCCGGAGCATGAATGGATATACTGAAGTGCACGAGAGATGGCCACCAGCTCTGCAGGAATACACTGCAGCCATCAGGCAAGGAATGCTATTCAAAATGGCCTCTGTGGATGCAGGCGAAGCCAACATGACCATCAGCCATTGAGCCGTTGGTGTAAACCACTTCAGAGGCCTGGAACAGGTGAAGTATCGAGAGCAAGTGACAGCAGAGAGCAGGAGTAACTGAGTCCTTAGGGTCATGCTAAAGGTCCAGACGAATCTGCAGTCTAGGTGTACAAAAGGAGGTGTATGCAGACAGATACATCATGGAGGTGTATGCAGACAGACCTGGATGGGAGATGGTAAGGGGAAGGACTCCAGTTCACACAGAAGGGATCTCACGCGAACCGCACTCATTAGCCCTGACCTGGGCCGCCGATGCAGGAGATGGACTGCCGCAGGTGGAAATAGGAGACACTAATTCAGATACTCAGGAGAACTACGAATGTGTGCAACGTAACTGATGAGCAGTTGTGCATGTCAGATCTGCAATGGAAGGACTCTGGCCTCCACCAGGACACTGGTCACCGTACTTGTCATAAAAGCTGCCGTCGCTAGGTGAACGCCACCGTGGCGCACTGGGTCGAATACACGCAACATTGAGGGCACTGCCAAACCATAAATCACACTCCCATAATCAAGGCGGGATTGAACAAGGGCTTTGTAGAGCTGCAGCACACCAGAACGATCTGCACCCCAGTTGGTGTTGCTCAGGCAGCAGAGGGCATTGAGGTGCTGCCAACACTTCTGCTTAAGCTGATGAAGGTGAGGTAGCCAAGTCAATTGGGCATCGAAAACCAGTCGTAAGAATCGATATGTCTCCACTACAGTGAGTGGATCATCATGAAGGTAAAGTTCTGGTTCCAGATGAATTGTACGATGCTGACAGAAGTGCATGACACACGACTTAGTGGCCAAAAACCGGAAGCTGTGGGCGAAAGCCCATGACTGCTCCTTGTGGATGGCTCCCTGTAGGCCCCACTTGGCAACACCACTACTGGCGGAACAGAACGAAATGCAGAAGTCATCTGCATACAGGAAGGGTGAGACGGACGGCCCTACAGCTGCTGATACACCATTAATGGCCACTAAAAATAGTGATACACTCAATACAGAGCCCTGCATGACCCCATTCTCCTGGATATGGGGGAACTATGGGAGGCACCAACTTTGACACTAAAAGTACGGAGCAACAGGAAATTCTGTAAAATATAGCAGGCCTCGGAGCCCCCACCTGTATAATGTGGCAAGGATATGATGTCGCCAGGTGGTGTCATATGGTTTGTGTACATCAAAGAAAACGGTAACAAGGTGTTGGTGTCTGGAAAAGGCTGTTCGGATGGCAGACTTGAAGGAAACTAGATCATCAGTGGTAGAGTACCCCTGGCGGAAGCTGCCCTGACATGGAGCCAGTAGGCCACATGACTCGTGGACCCAATTCAACCGCTGACACACCATACATTCCAGCAGCTTACAAAGACTGTTGGTGAGGCTGATAGCTTTCCACATCAAGCAGGTTTTTGCCGGATTTGAGCACTGGAATGACGGTGCTCTCCCGCCATTGTGATGGAAAGAAACCATCACACCAGATCCGGTTGAAGATGATTAGGAGATGGCACTTGTAGTCAGATGAGAAATGTTTAATCATCTGATTGTGGATCCAATCTGGCCAAGGAGCTGTGTCAGTGCTATGTGTAAGTGCGCTGAGGAGTTCCCACTCCGTAAACGGGGCGTTATAGGGTTCACTGTGGCGTGTAGTGAACGAGATGACTTTCCTTTCAATCCATTGTTTGAGGGTGTGAAAGGCTGGGGGGGTAGTTCTCCGACGCAGAGGCTTGAGCAAAGTGCTCGGCAATCGCACTTGCGTTAGTACATAAGACGCCACTGATGGTAATGAAGAGGACACCTATTGGGGTCTGGCACCCAACAAGACGTCTGATCTTTGTCCAGACTTGGGAAGGTGATGTATGTCACCCAATGGTCGACACATACCTCTCCCAGCACAACTGTTTCCATTGTTTTATAAACTGGCATACACAGGCACGGAGCCGCTTAAAGGCTATCAGATGCTCCAGGGAAGGGTGTCGCTTATGTCGCTGTAGAGCTCATGGACACACTGAAATTGCCTTAGCAACTTCCTGCGACCACAATGAGACTGTCTTTTGCCGGGGCACCCTAAAGAGCTAGGGATTGAGTTTTCTGCCACAGAAACGATTGTAATCGTCACCTGCTCATCCATCACATCAATGTTACCATGCTCAACCATCACATTGATGTTACCATGTGGGGGAGAATCAACGGTGACAGATGTGAAAGTTTCCCAGTGTGCCCATCTGGGCAGGCATCTGTGGGCCTGACACCAGGGCACTGACAGGAAGATGGGGAAGTGATCACTAACACACAGGTCGTCATGTGCTCTCCAGTGGATAGATGTGAGAAGTCCTGGGCTGCAAGTTGATAAATCAATGGCTGAGTAACTACCTCGAGCCACACTGAAATGTGTGGCGGCCCCAGTATTTAAGAGGTAGAAGTCGAATTGAGACAGTACAGTTTCGACATCTTTGCCTCAGCCAGCAAGCACAGTGTCACCACATAAGGGGTTACGGGCATTAAAATCTACCAAAAGTAGGAAAGGTTTAGGGAGATGATCGATCAGCGCACCTATTACATTCAGGGGTACTGCACCATCTGGAGGAAGATATACATTGCAGACAGTTATTTCCTGCGCAGCCACAGCTTCAAGAGGTGTTTGAAGCAGCAGAGTTTCACTACAGACTGGGATTAGGACATAAATGCAAACTCCACCTGACACTTGATTACAGTCACTACAGTTCCTGTAATATCCCTTATAGCAACAGAGGGCAGGGGTCCGCATTGGCGGGAACCAGGTTCCCTGGAGGGCAATGCAGAAAGCACGCATAAAGCTTAACAGTTGCCGTAACTCAGCCAGGCGGTGGAAAAAACTGCCGCAATTCCACTGGAGGATGACATCATCGTGAGCCTGGGAAGGCATGGAACATCCAATGAGGCAGCATACACCTCAGGGTTACCTGCTGCCACTGACTTTTTGACTGAGCAGCCTATATCCATTGTGTCTGAGGGTCCAGCGAGATCCAGGTCCTCAACAGACGCCAAAATCTCCACCCCATCCTCAGATATAGAGCTTGTAGATAGCGGTGGTGTTGGTGGCATCGCAAGTTCCTTGTTCTTAGGGGTCATCTTTTTCGATTTCTCATATTGTTCCTTGGGTTTCCCTGGCTGGGAGGACTTCACTGAATCAGTCTCCTGGACTGAGGATGAGCGTGAAGCCCTATGACCAGCTGCTTTTGGGCTCTCCTGCTGCTGGCAGGTGTCATCTTTCCCACTAGCAGAAACCCGGAAAGGGAGTGACCCTTCCTATCGAGAGGAGCTGAAGAAGCCTTACGCTTCTCTGGCTCAGAAGTGGGAACTGAAATCCTCAATGGTTGGAGGAGTGTTGCTGCCGAAGTAGGTGATATGGGAGCAACAGAAAGGGAAGTGGCTCCCCGCCATCAAGGGAGCAGGTGTAATCTCCTGGTTCTGAGAGGCAACAGGAATTCGAGGAACTGGCGGGGTGACAACTGTTCTCATAGCAGCGGCGTATGAGGTGGTCATAGCCATAGGATGTAGGCGCTCAAATTTCCTCTTAGCCTCAGTGAAAGTCAGTCAATCCAGGGTATTATATTCCATGATTTTCCTCTCTTTCTGTAAAATCCTGCAGTCTCGGAAGAAAGGTGAATGAAGCTCTCCGCAGTTGACACAGATAAGAGGTGGGGCACATGGAGTACCGACCGGGATGCGATGGACGTCCAAAATATTGACATGTGACGCTTCAAGTACAGCGAGAAGATATATGGCCAAACTTCCAGCACTTAAAGCACCCCATTGGGAGAGGGACATATGGCTTGATGTCACAGCGGTGGACCATCACCTTGACCTTCTCGGGCAATTTCACCCTCGAAGGCCAAGATGAAGGCACCGGTGGCAATCTGGTTATCCCTCGGACCTCGATGGATGCGCCTGACAAAATGAACACCTCACCACTCTAAATTGGTGCGCAGCTCATCGTCATACTGCAAAAGAAGGTCCCTGTGGAATATAATCCCCTGGACCATATTTAAGCTCTTATAAGGCGTGATGGTAACAAACATCTCCCAACTTGCCATAAGCGAGTAATGCCTGTGACTGGGCAGAGGATGCTGTTTTTATCAAAACTGACCCAGAGCAGATTTTGGACAAGCCCTCCACCTCCCCAAACTTGTCCTCAAATTGCTCCACAAAAAATTAAGGCTTCATGGACATTAAAGATTCCCCATCAACTCTCATACATACGAGGTATCAGGGCGAATAAGTTTCACTGCCATCCTTAGCCTAGTGTTCCTCCCATGGTATGGCCAGGGAGGGGAATGACTTGGGGTCATATTTCTTAGCATTTAAGTTATACTTTGCCCACTTAGAGACTGCTGGAGGCAGACCACAAGCAAGGGATGACGTACTACGCTTCATGGCGTGTCACCCACTCTGATGCCACCCACTTAACCAGGGGCCCTCCCCATGGACGCAACACAGCTTCAGCAAAGGCCACTTGGCAGGATGACCATTGCCAGGAGTCCTGATGCCCGAGGGTGACGGGCATCTACTCCTTGGCATACGTACTGAGTTAATGGCACAGGCACCAGCAGAGCGAGCCCTGTGATGTCAGGGGGCTACAACCAACAGGGAACATGGCGGCCTCATCACAATGGACTGGCTCCTGTGCTGGATATGAGGTGCAAAAAAGTCCATGGCGATTGTCGGCACAGAAAGTGAAACTGCATAGTGCATGGTGGAAAACACACCCAGGAAGGTGTCCTCACCCAAGAGATGGAGAATGGGCGGCGCTGCAATGCAACGACGAGAAAGTGGGATAAAGATCTCAATGCACGATGGATATGATGCAAAACATAAGGCTCTCTACCCAAGTTGGCTCGCTCTTCAGGAAAAATTTTGAAAAATAGAGGTGAAACCCGACAGGGGGCCATCACAAATTGGCCGAGCCATCAGAGGCTCCTTTTAGTCGCCTCTTATGACAGGCAGGAATACCTTGGGCTTAGTCTAACCCCGGACCTGCAGGGGGCATCTTCAAGGTATTAAGCATTTGTGACAAAGCAAGCTGGTATCTCTTCACTTCCTCTCGTTTTGCGATCTGCCTCCTTAAATTCATTTTATTTTCATTTCAGTCTAATTACCATTAACACGCATGAATATTATCTTCATTTCCATACAAGAGAAAGGGTGGTCCTCCGTCTTAAGGAATATAGCACCAGGTCTAATTTTGTACATGTAATTAATTTCCTAATTTATTTTGACCATTCATAGTTAATATTTTTGTTATAGGGTGAAATCAGTAATTGTTTCACGACTTAGATTCTATTGTTGACTAATGAACAAATATAAATTCTGTAGTAAATATAAACATTGGGAAGAAAAACTACTAAGATTCTTAAACTATTTATTTCGCTCTATTTGAAAACATAATAACAAAGCCCAGCCCTTAATTCCAAAATAATTACGACGTTTGTCAAAAGTATTGTTTGTGTAAGTATATCTGTTAATTTTATTATTTATACAAATGTTTCATCCTAATCTTTGTGGTAGATGGAACTATTAAAAAGAAGGAATTTTTCGATGTATTCAGTTCATTGAATGAGTTATGTTTTAATTGTAATTTCTGTAACTTAAACATCAAACAATGTATAGTTTCAGTGCCTATTATTATGAGGCTATACTAAGGACTGATTTTTGGTCCCGAGACAGTCAGTCCATGGCCGATTTTCAGACAGGAGTTATGCATTGGTTAAATTAATAACAAGGCATCAACTTAACAGTGGAATAAGTATAAAACAAATAAGCAGTGTGTTAGAACAATTAATGACAATGTCTGTTCAATTTATTTGGGAAATAGTGTCACATATACCATATTATTCTGCAAGAACTGCGTGGTTAGGTTTTTACTGCTCATAGATATTCAGTGGCAAGCTATTGTACCTGTATGCTGATGTTGCCTGCAACGTATTAATGAGGCTTTTCGACATTTACCAATAGTGAACTGGCTATATAATTGTGTAATATTGTGGGGTTGTGAACACTGAAAGTAAAGAACCGAGAATCACAATTGTGCAACTGTCTGCTAAATCATTTACAGTAGACACTGTTGAGCTTCCACTTCCTATTTTTCAGCCACTATAACAATGCAGCATGTTGACACAGAGGACTATCAAGGAAGAAATAAAGCAAGAGAATGTCACACATGCTAACAGCAACTTCACAATATATACATTTACTAATGTAGCTTGACATCACAATTTCAAGAGAATAGTGATTTCTTCTACTCATTCACCATGTTCTGTACATCCCACCAAGAAAGTGAACCTACAGTGCTACGAAACAAGTAAAGATACACATTAACAAAAGACAACTAAACATTGCTTAAGCCCTACACTATATTAACAAGAAATTATTACAATACTGCTTAATATTAGTTCTCTTTATGCCAGTTAAGTGTGTTCTAGTGAATTAGAAAGAAAGCTGCTGATACTTCAGTTATATTAGGTAGCTGCAGGCTGCCTCAGAAACCTAATATTTACTTCATTAGTCAAGTATTATTCAAAGAAAATAGTAACCTAAATATGTAATTACACAGGACAGTTTACAACACACTACTTGCCATCCATCTAAAGGAGGAATCAAATCCTTGCACTAAAATAATCAGTGGAAGAGGTCACTCATGAGGAATGTTTTGTTTCTCAGATATCTCCACACCATAGTATATAACTTTGTTAAATCCTAGGAAAGAATGAAAAGTTTACACAAAAGTTATATTTCTGTCTTGTATTGATAGCGCAGATCACAGTTCTGCTTGAACTGATTTCTCACAACCACACTACATCTTGACTAAAATAACTCTGATTGTGGCAGTGGCTAGGAGTCAGCCAACCTTGATACCTACATACCCACTACAATTACTGATTTTTTTAAGCACAACACAGCATTAACAGTAACATGAGCACTGTCTCCAGAAATTACTATTATCAGCCGCCTTTTGTATTATTTTTCAATCTTTCTTTACTATGATCAGTTTTGAATCACTATCATCAGATGGTACATATTTATTGCATGTTTGCAGCATTGCTAGAGCTGCACAGTTGTAGCCAGGTGTGAACTGTACAAACTTCTCTCTACATTCAGTGCGTACATATTTCGTTCTATTGCCACAGCTACACAAGCCACAACAATGCTGCAAATATGCAATAAATATGTACCATCTAACAATAAATCGCTTGTCAACTCAAAACCGATCATGGTAAATAGTAAATGAAGAATAAAATCAAAGGTGACTGGTTGCTGGAAACTAACACACTTTTAAATCTGAACTGGAATTGCTACTTCTGGCAACTTCTGCTCTGAAGACATATCTAACAAAAACCTTATAGCATAAAAGACTACAATGATTGCTTATTCTAGTTAGAATTAGATGTAAATATTCCTTAACAGTAACATGAGCACTGACAGAGACCAGTATGTTCATTATTATTACTTTCCAGCCAGTGAGCTATCTGGTAATCTGTAAGTAGCTAGTATATAGCCACCCAGCTCCCGCCCTGTGCCTTTCATACAGGACTATAGTGTCTCTCAAAATCCCAGCCGCTTTCCTCTCCGACATTCACCCCATCATTAGTCAAAACACACACAAACTATATCTGAAGAACAAAATCATTCTATAAAAAAGGATCTGCTGCTCTATTACAAAAGGTAGATTGGCATAACAAAATCATAACTCTATCCACCTGTTTCAACCAGTACTGCCATCAGCGTGGTTTACACTATTTCAAGCATATACAATATCAATATGGTTCAAATGGCTCTAAGCACTATGGGACTTAACATCTGAGGTCATCAGTCCCCTAGAACTTAGAACTACTTAAAACTAACCAACGTAAGGACATCACACACATCCATGCCTGAGGCAGGACTCGAACCTGCGACCGTAGCGGTCACGCGGTTCCAGACTGTAGCGCCTAGAACTGCACAGCCACACCGGCCAGCTCATATAATATGACGAACACGACATCACTCATTACACCTGCAAACAAACATAAGTAACGTGAAGTATAACTTCAGCAACAGGATGAAACTAACAGGACCTATATCTCCAACATTGGTCAGTTGTAGAATTTTGGAACACATTATGTTCGAGTATAATGACTTTCCTGGAGACTAGAAATCTACTCTGTAGGAATCAGCATGGGTTTCGAAAAAGACTGTCGTGTGAAACCCAGCTCGGGCTATTCGTTCACGAGACTCAGAGGGCCATAGACACGGGTTCACAGGTAGATGCCGTGTTTCTTGACTTCCGCAAGGCGTTCGATACAGTTCCCCACAGTCTTTTAATGAACAAAGTAAGATCCTATGGACTATCAGACCAATTGTGTGATTGGATTGAAGAGTTCCTAGATAACAGAATGCAGGATGTCATTCTCAATGGAGAGAAGTCTTCCGAAGTAAGAGTGATTTCAGGTGTGCCGCAGGGGAGTGTCGTAGGACCATTGCTATTCACAATATACATAAATGACCTTGTGGATGACATCGGAAGTTCACTGAGGCTTTTTGCAGGTGATGCTGTGGTGTATCGAGAGGTTGTAAAAATGGAAAATTGTACTGAAATTCAGGAGTATCTACAGCGAATTGACGGATGGTGCAGGGAATGGCAATTGAATCTCAATGTAGACAAGTGTAATGTGCTGCGAATACATAGAAAGATAGATCCCTTATCATTTAGCTACAAAACAGCAGGTCAGCAACTGGAAGCAGTTAATTCCATAAATTATCTGGGAGTATGCATTAGGAGTGATTTAAAATGAAATGATCATATAAAGTTGATCGTCGGTAAAGCATATGCCAGACAGATTCATTGGAAGAATCCTAAGGAAATGCAATCCGAAAACAAAGGAAGTAGGTTACAGCACGCTTGTTCGCCCACTGCTTGAATACTGCCCAGCAGTGTGGGATCCGTACCAGATAGGGTTGATAGAAGAGAGAGAGAAGATCCAACGCAGAGCAGTGTGCTTCGTTACAGGATCATTTAGTAATCGCTAAAGCGTTACAGAGATGACAGATAAACTCCAGTGGAAGACTGTGCAGGAGAGACGCTCAGTAGCTCGGTATGGGCTTTTGTTGAAGTTTCGAGAACATACCTTCACCGAGGAGTCAAGCAGTATATTGCTCCACCTACGTATATCTTGCGAAGAGACCATGAGGATAAAATCAGAGGGATTAGAGCCCACACTGAAGCATACTGACAATCCTCCTTTCCACGAACAATACGAGACTGGAATAGAAGGGAGAACCCACAGAGGTACTCAGGGTACCCTCCACCACACACCGTCAGGTGGCTTGCGGAGTATGGATGTAGATGTAGACAACTGAATGAAGAAGGTGGTTTCGGGTACAGACAAACGAAACATATAACAATAAGAATAATGACACTACTGCCAAACAAATATTTGCCCAAAAATCTAGCACACAAAATCCTCAAAATGTAACACACAAACTCACAAAAACGAAAACTAGTAGTGTTGTAAATTTCAATGTCTCAAATGGAGACCTCAACACCAGTAACCAATAAACAACTCAAAAACTCAACATCATAATTTTCACTTTACCGACATAGCTCCAACAAAGTCCTAGATACCAGGAACCTACATAAAACTCAAACATTGCGTTGCAAATTTCACTTCACCAATATACCTCAAACAAAGCTGAACTTGTACACAACTCCAAAACCCGCTGACACAAATTGACCTATATGGCAGCAAAAAACAAAGCCGAATGTACAAAACCCCAACACACACAAATTTTAAAATCCATTATCCACACTTTCACGTACTTTACATAAAGCAAAGCCCATAGTACAACAAACCAAACCGTGCTCATATGGCTAATACCAGAAACATATTCTAATGGTACATCAATACCCCTGATACCAACCAATCACAATCCAACACAATTATCACATACTAACAAGAAAAATTCCAAAATTCAAGAAAAATTGCATAACCACCAATTTCAATATACACAAACTATAATCAACTCATAGCATACAAAGAAAATAAAACAAAAATACCATCTCCCATTGCAAAAAGCAACGATCTACTCAAATATCTGTATCATATTCACAACTGAACAAAAAATAAAAATTAATATTAAATCTCCGACCATAAGAAACACATGAAACTCATATTTCCAAGCATAAAAATGAATCCATCAGCCACAATATGCAAATTGAAACTATCACCAGAAAACCAGCACAATAGCAAACCTGAAACACTCAATTCTTGTCAAACAACTCGATAACAAACATCTAGCACAAGATAGCACCACCAAATACAACACACCATCTACAAACACAGACAGACTCAAAAATATCAAACCTCATCATGACATCACACACCATATCACAGTTACGTCATAGGTCTAAGCAGATGGCTGTAACATCAGTACCTGACCTTGTGCGAATAACCTGACGTTAGCGTCAGATAGTAAATAGTGATGAGACAGTAACTGCCAGTTGGCAAGAAAACAGGTCTAAATTATGTAGAATGAAGCTTAATTACTGTTGGAACATTTGTTCAGAGTGTGTGTCTTCTTTGTACAACGCAGAAAGGTCAATACTGCCTGCTTTGCACTTTGAAATCTTTCTCACTGTACTGCCCCACAAGCAAGTCTGACAGCATACTTTTATTCAATCTGTCCTACAGCATTTTCTTTGTAAGTGGCGTAGATAAGATCTAAAAATTGTCCATTCTACCACAAATTCTTATACTTAATCCTAAACCATTTACTTCCTAGTGGTACTTATAAGGAGTGAATTTCGTAGGCACTGATTTGATTTATGAATTTTCTGAATGTAAGATGAGACATTCGCATAAACCTTTACCTGCTATTTCAACATCTTGTTTGGCAAATGCTACTTTCCCACAGTATCTCCAGTTCTGCTTCATTTTACATTCTGCTTTTAGCAAGTTTCATCGTTAAATACTTCAGTGAATGAATATTAAGTCCAAGAACTTCGTTAGTTAACAACTCAAAATGTTTAAATGAGAGTTCACTTTGAAGAAACCTTCCAACACTCATTACAACAGTACTGAGTTGCACACAACGCAGTTGTGTACTCTTTAATACATGCTTACAACTATGTAACTAATTCTGCAGTTTATTACGTTCATCAGTAAAACATTACACTTGCACCTTGAGGCACAGTATTAAATAAATCCCATACATTTATACTGGGTGTTACAAAAAGGTACGGCCAAACTTTCAGAAAACATTCCTCACACACAAAGAAAGAAAATATGTTATGTGGACATGCGTCCGCAAACGCTTACTTTCCATCTTAGGGCTCATTTTATTACTTCTCTTCAAATCACATTAATCATGGAATGGAAACACACAGCAACAGAACGTACCAGCGTGACTTCAAACACTTTGTTACAGGAAATGTTCAAAATGTCCCCCGTTAGCGAGGATACATGCATCCACCCTCCGTCGCATGGAATCCCTGATGCAGCCCTGGAGAATGGCGTATTGTATCACAGCCGTCCACAATACGAGCACGAAGAGTCTCTACATTTTGTACCGGGGTTGCGTAGACAAGAGCTTTCAAATGACCCCATAAATGAAAGTCAAGTGGGTTGAGGTCACGAGAGCGTGGAGGACATGGAATTAATCCGCCTCTACCAATGCATCGGTCACCGAATATGTTGTTGAGAAGCGTACGAACACTTCGACTGAAATGTGCAGGAGCTCCATCATGCATGAACCACATGTTGTGTCGTACTTCTAAAGCCACATGTTCTAGCAGCACAGGTAGAGTATCCCGTATGAAATCATGATAACGTACTCCATTGAGCGTGGAAGAACATGGGGCCCAGTCCATACGTCACCAACAATGCCCGCCCAAACGTTCACAGAACATCTGTGTTGATGACGTGATTGCACAATTGCATGCGGATTCTCGTGAGCCCACACATGTTGATTGTGAAAATTTACAATTTGATCACGTTGGTATGAAGCCTCATCCGTAAAGAGAACATCTGCACTGAAATGTTGGATGAACCATTCGCTGAAGTGTACCCGTGGAGGCCAATCAGCTGCTGATAGTGCCTGCACACGCTGTACATGGTACAGAAACAACTGGTTCTCCCGTAGTACTCTCCTTACAGTGACGTTGTCAACGTTACCTTGTAAAGCTGCAACTTCTCTGACGCTGACATTAGGATTATCATCAACTGCACGAAGAACTGCCTCGTCCATTGCAGGTGTCCTCGTCGTTCTAGTTCTCCCCCAGTTGCGAGTCATAGGCTGGAATATTCCGTGCTCCCTAAGACGCCGATCAATTGCTTCGAACGTTTCCTGTCGGGATACCTTCGTTCTGGAAATCTGTCTCGTTACAAAGGTACCGCGCCACGGCTATTGCCCCACAATCATTTTCATTTTCACTGATCAACTTACTCCCAGAATGTGAACGTATATTATGCTTCTTATTCCCTCTCCAACAATTTTTCAACCCGCTTTTCGTCTCTTTCAAATCGGAATAGCACAAAGCCTATTACTACGTTACTGCTATAACTATTCAATGCAGCGTCTGCTACCTTCACCGAAACAATAACAAACACTGACAGATCCTTCTGTTCGCCAAAATTTCCCTCTTCAAAGTTAATACTCACAACGCCTTCAACTGGCTGTGGTAACTACTTTGAACCATGTCACTTGTTTCGCTGTCGCTAAAGTATTGAGCGATTCACCGGCAAACACTGTGCTTATATCGGTTTATTACATATTTACAAATATTACAAAACAAAGTAAATTGACTAATTCAAGGTATGCTAGGTCCATGGAAATTCAAGATTATAACATTTCACTGTAATGGTTCGACACTCGTTGACTATCGATAGCCGAGCCCGGCAGTCGTGTAGCCTATAAATAGCGAATCTTCGGCGCCACAAGTGACAGAAAATTGAAGTGCAAAAGACGCTAAAGTAGAAGCACGTGTCGTAAATTTGTTTGTAGTGTGAACGTAGAAATTGAAATGTTGGTGTGGAAAACCACTTTAACTCCGCCTGCAGTTACTGTAGGAGTGAATTAAGTAGCTCTGCAGTTGCTGTTGCCGGTCCCAAGCCCGGAGAAAGGAGGAGGGTTGGCGTAAAAGCCGTAAAAGAATCGACATAAAATAGTTGGAGAGATCCTGTAAAGCTTAATAACTTAGTTGTAATGATGTCGACGTTAATAATAATAATATGGATTAACCCATATATTTTCAACTTCATTGTGTGATGCACATAAAGCAGCTACCGGTACCTCGCGCTTCTCTAAATATAGTCTTATTGCTGCTTGTGGCCATCGGAGGGATCGAACATATCAGGCAGGAATGCTGGAGCTTCCTGAATTTATGCAACCGAAACGCAAACGCTTTTGGGCATAACTGTTTCTATTGAATAAAAATTTTCGTGGTTAACGCTATTCTTATAACAGTTTATGAATGGATAACTTTCACCCCCTTCGCGCTTATGACAATACCCGCTATTATCTGTCAGTGTAACAGCGCTATAAGGATCTGTCGTTCGAAAGAATAGCGTGTATAGTTTCCAAGTCGAGACAGAGTTATTGTAGAAGTGGACATAAGGAATCGGGTATTCTAATCACTGCTTCTCAATATATTTATTAATTAATCAAATTTGTTGCAAATAATATATCTCTATTTGCAACCAATAGCTCAATATATACTATCAATACCAGTAATAAGAACAATTTACATTAAATCTAAAATCACTTACCTTGGTCCAAAAAGGACCGCAATATTCAGGAACACACATTTTCAATAAATCACCAGCAACCATTAAAAACTAGGTTTCAGATAAAGCACAGTTTAAACAGTTTGACAGAGTTTTTGGTAGACAACTTCTACTCTGTACACGAATATCTTCACAGGAATTGTTAGACCAGCTTAAGAAAAATTTCAGTTTTGACAGCACTTGGTAACTACAGTCAAGATTAAGTATGTTGTGTATGATGATACATTTGTCAAAAGTTCATAACTAGGTTTCATTCTGACTGTTTATCTATTCTGAAAATAGCAGTTCTAATTTACTGTAATGTGTTCACATACTGTGGGAAGCTCCTGACATGTTCCACACCCATGGGACTTGTCTAATTTTTGGGTCTATGGAACGAAAACTTAATCTAATCCAGAAAGAAAATTTCATCTCATCAAAACAGTTGATAGAAATCATGAATTAAAATACCACATAGTCCAGTACGAGTATGTATTTAGAATATGATTTATCTCCTCTTTGTAATGTTTAGTTGTGTCTCAGCTACATTTTCAGGCATGACAGAGAAAGAATTCAAAGTATGACCAGTAGTGAATTTGGCGAAAATTACAGTGATCCCTTAGAGTGCCCTCATCTGAAGAAAAGTTGGTTTTCTAATTTATAATTGAGCTTACCGTTGATTTGCTAATTTTATGACCAACCTTGCCTTCCATTTGCAGAAATGCACTGATTACACCGAAAGTAACATTGCTGTTTACTTGATTAGTAGAAAATTGAAATAATCATAGGGATTTTGGAGATTTGTTTCCCACTCTGATGCCTTACTGCCCCCTTTCTCTATCATCATCATCATCATCATCATCTGGGGGAGTAAATCCCATTGGTGAAGATTGTAGACAATGTTTAGCATACTCACTGTTTAAAAGTGCTGTATATTAAAGCATAGGTGTTCAAACTGAGTGCCTAAATTCAAGTCGTCATGTGACCAGAAACAAATGATAAGTAATTTAAAATATATTTTGATTCGCTTGTTCATGATAATGACAATCGTGTTTGCCTCTTGCTTGTGGAAATATGCCATACACCAAAATTTTCTGCCATGTTCTTATTAGTAACGACTTGTTCATGCATAGGTGTCGATGCATTAAGGTTGATTACATGCAGGTATATGAAGTGTAGACGCGCATTAAGGTGGGGAAGTAGGCCTACAGTTAAAGATGTGTTTAGTTGCATAGATGGTTGTTCCATCAAAGGAAATATCTTTCTTGCGAATTCACTGTGGTACTGCAAAACATTTAACTGCAGCTGCCAGGTAAATAAGCAAACATTAAACTCTTTGCAGGGCAAATCAGCTTGTTGAACAGATACAGAAGTAGAGCAAGTTGTACATGTGAAACAATAATCTTGTGTTTTTTTGCCTTGTTTGTGCAGTCACAGACAGGTAGGGCCAAATTGGAAGAGGAGCAGATAGCTCTAAAAATAAAAGAGACTTTGGTGACAAGTGCATGAAGTGATGCAAACCTCTTTTGTTTCTGTTTCTGTTTCTGTTACTGACAGCTTGGGGTTTTCAGGTTCAGTAAACAGTGCAATGGAGTATCTGAGACCAGTCTTTACAAATAAGTGCAGTAAAATGAGAATGACACTAACATCTCCCTTAGAAGTAGCATCCATCATAAAATCCTTAACATCTAAGTATTCCAGTGGTTATGGTAATATATCAACAAAGTTAACCAAAGAGTGCTCATGCAAGGTCAGTTCTGTCTGAAACTATTTGTGTAATCAATATCTTACCAGTAGAACATTTCCATAGTGCCTAAAATATAAAGCCTCCTTACAAGAAGGGGGATGATGAGATACCATCAAACTATCAACCAATATCACTTTTGCCAGCTTTTCCAAAAACATTTGAAAAGGTTGTGTTCAAGAGTCTCCTTAAGCATCTGACTGCAAATAATATATTGACCAAATCACAGTTTGGGTTTCTTAAGAATTCTGATAGAGAGAAAGCTATTTACATGTACAGTGATAATGCACATAATGAATTAGATAACAAATTAGAGGCTACTGGCATTTCCTGTGACGTGCCAAAAGCATTTGACTGTGTGAATCACAGCATTCTCTTAGGTGTCACCAGCAGTGCTGCAAAATGGTTTGAGTGTTATTTAACTACCGTAACAGGAAACAAAGGGTGTCGTTGAGAAATACCTGTGCAGTAAACAGTCAGCCTTCATCTGATTGGGAATTAATTACATGTGGCATACCTCATCTTGGGTCTGTTGCTTTTTCTTGTGTGCATTAATGACTTCTCACCAATTACATTGCCAGATGCTACGTTTGTTTTGTTGCAGATGATACAAACATTGCAACAAGTAGGAAGTCAAGTACAGATTTAGAAATGGCTGCTAATAAAATTTTCACTGACATTAATAAATGATTTAAAGCTAATTCACTGTCATTAAACTTTGAAAAGACCCACCGGAACCTGTTAGAGATTTCCTTCTAGCAAGTGTACAGCACATGAAGACATGCATATCAAAGAGTTTGACAATGGTAAATTTCTGTGATTACAACTCAATAATAAATGCTGCTGGGAAGGGATTTGCAATGAGAATGAGAATGATGTCAGATGTAGTGGATATAAAAAAAACTTGCGTAATTTGCTTACTTTCATTCTATTATATCATATGTGATCGTATTCTGGAGTAACTTGCAAAGTCGAGCAAAAGTTTTTAGCATCGAAAAACATGTAACAAAGACTCATTTCTTGTGTAAATTCAGGAAAATCATGTAGAAACCTGTTCAAGGAACTTTGAATTCTAACCATTTCTTCCAAGTATATTTATTCTTAATGAAATTTGTTGCAAGTAATATATCTCTATTTCCAACCAATTGCTCAATACATAGGAATAAGAACAAACTACATAAAACCTAAACTCACCTATCTTTGTCCAGAAAGGGGTCCAATATTCAGGAACACACATTTTCAATAAATCACCAGCATCCATTAAAAACTTGGTTTCAGATGAAGCACAGTTTAAACAGAGTTTGAAAGACTTTTTGGTAGACAACTTCTTCTACTCTACAGATGACTATCTTAACAGTCACTGTTAGATCTTCAATTTTGACAGCAATTGGTCACAACTGAAAAGATTATGTATTTTGTGAATGATAAATTTATTAAAAGTGCATAGCTATGTTTCATATTCAGATTATTATTATTATTTTTTTTTTTTTAAACACGTTGTGACTTTTTTCACACCCAAGAGAATCATTTCATTTTTGGGCCCCTGGAACGAAAACTGAATCTAATCTAATTCCATTTCACTATATTCACAATACTTTCTAGGTAGTAGTCCTACTGCTGTGTTGACATTGTCAGGTCCTATAAACATCTCTTGCCCATATAGCAATTTTGCCACAAGTGTCATATCAGAATAGACTCACTTATTCTACATTACTTGTCCGCATAATTGAATACTGAGTGGGGACAAGGTATTCAGTTATTTTCATCTACACCAAAGCATTCACATGTAATCAATAGCTCCATGAATAATTTTGATGACAACTTTTACTTTGGGAATTGACAAAATGTGATTGTGGAAGTGATGTAATCAACTAATAGATATGTGACAAGTGCAGTGTCTCTCTAATTTCTCATGTTCATGTTGCTTCTGTTCTGGTTTGTTTGGTAATGTGTATACCTGTGTCTTTTGTATTTGGGCACAATAAAGTGTGGTTTACACTGAGGTGAAAAAAGTCATAGACTAGTGATGGCGGTAGTATCACGTATACAATGTATAAAAGGACAATGCATTAGCAGAGTGGTCATTTGTATACGGGTGATTCATGTGAAAAGGTTTCCAACCTGACTGTGGCCACATGAGGGGAATTAACAGCCTTTGAACATAGAATGGTAGCTGGAGCTAGTTTTGTGAGACATTCCATTTCAGAAATCATTAGGGACTTTAATATTCCGAGATCCACAGTGTCAAGAATGTGTCAACAGTACCAAATTTCAGGCACTGTGGGAGCTGGTGGTTGCTCCATATTTGTGTGGGCTGTGTTTTTATACAATGGATTTGCCCCTCTGGTCCAACTGGACCAATCATTGAATGGAAATGGTTATGTTCAGCTACTTGAAGACCATTTGCAGCTATTCATGTTTCAAACAATGATGGAATTTTTATAGATGACAGTGCACCTCGTCACCGGGCCACAACTGTTCGCGGTCGGTTTAAAGAACATCCAGGTGGATGATTTGTGCGCCAGATTGCCCGACATGAATCCTTTCAACTATTTATGGGACATAATTGAGATGTCAGTTCATGCGCAAACTTGTGCACCAGCAACACTCGCAATTATAGAGACAGCATGGTTCAATGTTTCTGCAAGGGATTTCCAATGACTTATTGAGTTCATGCCATGACGTGTTGCTGCACTACTCCGGGTAAAAGCAGGTCCAACATGATAACAGGAGGCATCCCATAACTTTTGACACCTCAGTGAATTACACTGTTAGTCCGTGAATGTATTTTATGTTTAGGAGATAGTGCCCTTCCATAATTTGTGAACCCAAAGAAGAAACTCTACTCTCTTGGGTAGGTTATCTGCTGCAATTCATATAGATAAGTACAGTCATGAATACCATTCATAATGTTCTATATTCTGTCAGTGGCGCCATCCAGGTAATTAAAAATGAGACTGAGATTCTACAGTGCCTGTCTCCTGTGTTTCAACTGCTAGATTCTGTGCCACATGCTGATCCATTTTTGAACATCACGGTTTCAACCACACTGGTCATGACACAGTGATATAACCACATAACAATGCTTTGCACATAATTACAACAATGTCGTAAGACATCAAATTCAGAGTGAACATGTTTCCAGTCATTTCACATTCACTGATACCACTTGTGCGATAAACAGAAATATCCACTCATTGGCTTCCACAGTCCTCCCACACTGTATTTGCAAGTTCAGGCCCCACTGTTTGTGCCTAGTCAATTGTCAATTCAGTTGCAGTAAATGGAGAGCATTCTCAAACAGAAAATTAGTGACACTTTGAACAGTTCACTTTAGCATTCAGTGATCTTGATCAACATGTTACTTCAGTGGTGTTGGACATTATATTACAATCGTCCCTGCACCAAGCCTACAATGCTCTCATGGTGGTGCTAATTTCACATTGCACAAAATCGATGGGTCAGAGGCTCATGCAAATGCTATACAATGAGAGGCATGAGGACATGATACCATCTGAATTCTGGAGACATCTACATGGAATGATTATCAGTTTGGATGCTTTGCTGTTACACATTTGACAACAACAATTGCTAGCAAAGTGAGGTTAACTTTAATTGCTCAGGATGAGCAGCCACTATACTAGTTACCAATGAAGCACACACCTTGCTTGACACATATGCCACAGTGGCTGCCACGATAACTTCCATTCACTCTGAAGAAAGCTGAACCATTCCAGACCAGCCCAACGTGCTGCTGCCTCGCCACCGTGCCACCTCCACCTGAAAGTCACAGAGAGTTCTCGAGAACCTGTGGACTCTCCGTGCTACTGTCAAGAGGCTAACTAAGCTGTTGGAAATGTTACAGCTATGGATTGTGACAGCTGAGAGCAAACGTACCCCCTGCACATGCCCACAGTGGTCTCATAACCATGGGACCACTCAGACTAATGTTAGCTGTTCCTCAGACCTTTTGGTCACCTGACAGCTAATTGCAAGAAATCATGTTTGCACTCAAATGCCGAGACACGATTTGGTTCAGGTGCAACAGCAGGACACCCACTTACAGCACCTGCTGTTTAAGAACAGTTAGCCGACTACATCAAAAATAAAGTATAGGACTGCTCAGCCTACCGCTTGTATCGGCATGACTCCAAAGCTGCCAACTACTGAATGGCTACATAACAGTACATCACAAAGGTTGTTTGTTACCAAACATTATTAATCGAACAGGATCAGAGATCAGCACACTGCTGACTACATTCTACCCAGATGCAAAACAACACACTATGGCCAATTTAGTGGCAGTTAACAAGTCCGTCATATACACATATGGTCACCAAATATTTGAGGTTGACAATGGTCTCTTCAAGAACTCCAAGTGGACTTTTGCGTTAATCAACATTGCTCAACCTATTTTGGGTGCCGATTTCATCACACAGCCTGCACTGACCACCAATTTACTAAATGAATGACTGATACACTCTGTCAACAGACTTACTATTCTTGCAGTGGCCCGTAAAACATTAGAACAACATAGGACACCGCATTGCATCCGTGCTCTGCACATGACTGTGTCCATGGATTAACAGTGGCCCGTAAAACTACAGGGCAGGGGCACACATACTACGGTGCACCATATCTGTACCAAACCTGGTCTGCAACTTCATCATGAGCCCATTGGAATGCATGGAAATGACTACCACCGATTTTCAGTGGCTACGCAATGGCACCAGGGGAACCATCACCTCACACCCCTCCCCCTCTGTCTGCTACCAATGGCACTCCTCCCAACCATCATTCTATGGTACTGGCTGTGTCACTGACTGCAGTTACATGTCCATCATGCACAGCCACCCACACACAAGCTGGCTGTGAGGTCAAATTCGAAATCCATCTCATCTTTTAGGTGAGTGGATTGGGGGGGGGGGGGGGGGGGGGGAGTGATATAATCAACTAATAGATGTGTGAAAAGTGCAGTGTGCTTTAATTTCTCATATTGTTTGTTACTTCCTGTTCTGGTTTGTTCACTAATACACTGTTATTCCCTGTATGTATTTTATATGTAGTAGATGGTCTCCCTACATGGTCTCACATTGTACAGCAATTCATACTATAAGCCTATACTGAAATGTACACAATAAAATTAAAAAATGTGTATATTGGTTAAACTTTGCAACTGAACATCTTTTAGAAGCCTCTTTATGGACCTAGGTGTTGTTACATGTATATACTCACTTGTGGTGTTCCTGGTTCTCAGCAATTCACAATCACATAACTAGATGAAGTAATAATTCCTATATCAGCTATGTATTCCTTTCTAGGGTTCAGAATGGAGTTTTATTTTCAGGTACAAAAGTCTATAAAAGGTAACCAGTGGGCTGCACACCGAAAACTGAACATCTGCAAATATTTAAAAACAAAATAAAATAATACTTCATTAGCCACTCTTTCAACAATTTATCAGAATATTTGAAGTGACGAATGTAAATTCTGTTAAAAATCAGAGTTTTGAGTTGATAAGAACAGTATAATAGTATCACCAGAAGACATTACCACCAGGCCTTTCTGAATGTTTAGGGACAGATCATTGCAAAATATAATTAACAGAATTGCTCAAAGTGTGACAATTGAGGCACCCCTTGTGTTACTACTTGCTCTTTTAACCAATGCTTTCGGAGACTCAATAAGCAATAAGTTCCGAGGAAGCTCTTAGGCCAGTAGTTGTTGCACTCGTAGCTAACCAACCCACACTAGTTTATATGACCAGCTGGTACAGAAAAGTGAAATTTCATGGAATTTCTTTTAAATTGCTCTAGCACAGGTATGATTTGTTAATAATTAATGAAAATTTTGAGAATTGTTAGCAAGAGTTCTTTATTATGCACAAAACACTGAAGATAACTTAAAATGAACTTCCAGTGTGCTATATTTTAAAGTGACCATTGAAACAAAACACATACACCACAGTCTCTCACTGTGAGTTTCCAACAGGTCTGTTACAAAAGTCAGTGTGAAGTTTGTGTGTGCATCTTCCTTTGCCTTTTAAGTGTCTTAATATACAATAAATGCATTGTTCACTGAAATATTTAGTAGTTTTCTAAGACAGTTAAGTCATTTTGAAGAATGTAACTTCTTTTGTGATGCACAATATGGCCTTTAGAAGGGCAAGTCAATGACAGTAGCAGTACTTGAGTTAGTTACAAATATATGTCAGGGTTTTGAAGAGAAAAGAGTGTACAGCACTGATACTTTTTGATCATAGTAAGGTATTCAGTTGTACCTCATGTAAGGCCCTCCTCAGCAATATAAAATCATATGGTGATGGGGAAGCTGTTGAGCAAATTCTTGAATCCTACCTCAATAATAAACAGAAAATTGTATTAGGACAAGGAGCAGACTCAACTGAAAAGAAGTTGAAACAGAGTGCACCATAGCAAACTGTAATGGCGCCTTTGTTGTTACTGATTTTTGTTAATGACGTAAGTACCAATGGGCACACCTTGCAGTTTGCAGATAACCACATTTGTTCTCAACAAGCAAGTGTGTTGCTCAGGCTTTTCAACAAGCAGAAGCCCTATTAAGCTTGGCAAGGGTCTGGCTTCCTATGAACAAGATCAAAATTAATGAATACAAAACACAGAGAATGACATGCAGCCACAGTGATACTGGATCACTGGGTGACACAGCAGCCACTAAACTCATGGGCTTTTTCATTCATACTATGTTAACATGGCAACAGCACACAAAAATTGTATATTCCAAACTTTCCTTGGTCCTGTATCTCCTGAGGAAATTAAAAGATGTAATATCAGACCAGTGCCGGTAGCTACTAACAGTGTACCCTGTAATGAGACATGAGCTGCTGCTGTGGAGTCTTTCTGCAGTCTGTAAAAG
Source organism: Schistocerca serialis cubense (assembly GCF_023864345.2). Lineage (NCBI taxonomy): Eukaryota > Metazoa > Arthropoda > Insecta > Orthoptera > Acrididae > Schistocerca > Schistocerca serialis. Next base: position 921,390,973 of record NC_064640.1, on the reverse strand, counting down.
AAATGCAAAAGAATGATAATTGTAAACCAATTGTTTCTAGATTAGGATTTATGGCTGTTCTTAGCCAATATTTATTCAACTGCCTTGCTCATACAAAGATAAATCATGAACACTACAGAAAGAGAGATAAATTTCATCAACACAGCACTGGCAATAGAGACAGAATAGAAAGCCCTGGCTGTTAACAAAGACAAAAAGAGCTTCCACGTGGTGGCTCTCGAACTGTTAATGAGCGAGGTGGCGCAGTGGTTAGCACACTGGACTCGCATTCAGGAGGACGACGGTTCAATCCCGTCTCCAGCCATCCTGATTTAGGTTTTCCGTGATTTCCCTAAATCGTTTCAGGCAAATGCCGGGATGGTTCCTTTGAAAGGGCACGGCCGATTTCCTTCCCCATCCTTCCCTAACCCGAGCTTGCGCTCCGTCTCTAATGACCTCGATGTCGACGGGACGTTAAACGACACTAACCTAACCTTTCGAACTGTTGAGTGCACTACCTAAGGCTATCCTTTCATTACCAATGGAGCAATATAGTACTAAAATTTTGTGTTCATTTAAAGGGCAACCTTTGTACAGTACTGAATAATTCTTCTCTGGTGATATGATGGTGTCTACCTGGGCCGGAACTCAGTGCTATGGCAAGAACAGCAGCTCTGATGTTTAACTACACTATGTTCTAGTACTGATTTCATAGTTCTATTATCATTGTACAGTATATCATAATCTAGTTGTTCTCTTTAGGATATTGTATAGCATCAATTGTAGTATCATAGTTTAAATTGAAGTGTTGCATTCATTTTATTGTGGTAATACTATTGTAATCTTGATGCAGTCTGCCCAGCTATGGCTGGTTAACAACACAGAGCTGGTAATAAACCGACATGATGTCAGACTGCTTTTTGATGATAATAAGCAATATTATCCAAACCACAGGATTATTTGTTTGGCTCTGTGTTATAATACTGCAAATTTCAGTAGATGTGAGTGGGCAAAGAAAAAAGTTACCTTGGGAACAGCACAAAGTTTTTACAATGACTGGGTACAGAAGGATTGATAAAAGAAGAAAGTTTGTCATGAATGTTCATGAAGTGATTGTTGAATATTTCACATAAATTTTTTGCTCAGAGGAAACACCATCTTCATTCTCAATGCATGTTATTGATTGAGTTTTTTTCATTTTTACCAACAGTCTCACAGATGGCTTTTAATGTGGCTTTTGCTTTGCTACTTGAATTGAGTATAAACTGCCAGTTGCACATTTTCTTGGCTTCACAGCAGATGTGTTCAGTTTGAAATAGTTATTGAATAGCTTGCTGTCTGTAGTTTTACTGTAAGCATATTGCAGTCTCTTATTTCTACAAAAGGTTTGTATTCCTGATGTCAGCAATTTATTACTAGGCATTTTGCATATATTTGCTTAGATCTAAGTTTGATTGGAAATGCTACATCTTCATGTTTCTACAGAATACTCAAATTCTTGTACCTTACAGTCAACATCACAATCACAATGTACACCCTTCCATCCAGCTTCATGGAGCACGTGTGTGAAAGTGAATACTCTATATTATTTTTGATGTAATGCTTCATACTTTCCTGGCAATCTGTCGACACCTTGAGGGGTCAGTTAAACTGCCAGATATTAGCATTGTTCTAGCATGATATTTCAACAGTGTGACTTGGTGAAGATGAAGACAGTGACACACTTTTGCAGCAACTTCTCCCTTTCTGTGCTGCATTCCTCTCCTCCTGCTGTTCTTTTGGCTCTTCCTTGAAGAATATGTCTGTGATAGTTTTGGGAATGTGTTCTGAAGTTTTAGTATCTTGACATCAGAACAGTCCCTCAACTGTTTTTCTTTCTTTCTTCATTCGCCATGCCCTACCCTTCTTCTGCTTCAACATTTGAGATTCCTCTTTGTTTCTTCTTCCTCCCTGTGTGCTCCTGAAGGCTGACCTACATGTCTGAAATGTAACAGGTGACTGGGTAGTGCATAATTCCCAGCCCCATGTTGACAGGTGGGGTTTGCAAATACTTCCTCGTACAGGCCAGGCCCAGGGAGGAGTGCCTGCCCGAGCTGTTACCTTCCCAAATTGCAAATTCATCACTCTATCAGGAGTTTGGCAGGTGTGACCTGGGGTTTGAACAATCACCTAAGGAAGGTGATCCCCCTCAGAGGGACCCCAGTTGGAAGGAGCACGCCATTGCAGATGCTGGCAATCATTGGAGATTTCCTCAAAATGAGCCAATCATCATTTCAGTCTATGTCTGCTACACACAAATGGAATGAGCCTAAAGATTCAATGACTTTCTATCTGCACCTTGATCCCTCATGGTATCACATACTGAAGAAGATCAGTCCTTTGCTACTGTTAATGTGTTTATTTATTTTTTTTTTTATTCCGATTTTGGCCGTCTAGGGACCGCATTAAACAACTATTTTTCAATGTACATTTCTCCTATTGCACTCCTCCTCTTTTCTCTTCTGCCAATATGTCTTCATCCTCTCTCTGTGATGCTCCCTTCGGTCTTCTGTCCACACTGTTCCTCCAGTTCTTCTCTTCTTCACTTCAAATCCTTCAAAATGTTGAATTTTGTCTCTCATTAAGTCTCTGTTGGTTATATCATCTTCTCCTATACCCATCTCCTCTAAGTCTGCTTTGACTTCTTTGAACCAGGTAATTTGGGTTCTGGGGTTCTTGTCAAAAAACATGAATATTTTCTTTGTCAGCCTTTCATCATTCATTCTTTTCAAATGGGCATAAAAGCTTACTCTTCTCTTCCTCATAGTATCTCACACTTTCTCAATTTTGTCATACACTTCTCTATTACTTCTAAACTTCCAAGTCCCATTCTCAAACCTCGGCCCAAGTTCTCTTCCAATGATTTTTCGCTCCTTTTTGCTATAGCTTCCATTTCCTTGTTAGTGTTCATTGCTAAACATTCAGATGCATACAGACACTCTGGCTTAATCACAGTCTTGTAGTGCCTTATTTTTGCGTTAATTGATACTGACTTCTTGTTGTACACATTCTTTGTTAGCTGGAATTGCATTTCCATTTTTCTTGTTTTATTTCCTTCTTTATCTGAAGCATTGGGCTGGATGATTTCCCCTAAATATTTGAAATTAGAAACCTTCTTTATCTGGACATACTTTGTAATCATATTGTTCGGTGCGTCTTTTACATTGGTTAGGTACTCCGTCTTTTCAAAGGAGATTTTCAGTCCTGCTTTTTCTGCTGTTTCATTCAGAATATTGATCTGTTTGACTGCTTCTTCCAAACTTCCTGCCAGAATCGCTAAGTCATCAGCAAAAGCGAGGCAATCTACTTCTAATCCATCCTTTATTCTTCCTAATTTGATTTTTTGTATTCCTTCTTCAGTCGTTTTCTTCCTCCACTCTCTAATAACTTTTTCTAACACACAGTTGAATAGGGTAGGTGACAACCCATCTCCTTGTCTTAATCCTGTTCTGATTTTGAATGGTCTGGATACCTCACCACGGAACTTTACTTTTGCATAGGTATCCATAAGTGTTTCTTTGACGATTGCGACTGTTTTCTTGTCTGCTCCAAACTCACTAAGGATGTTAACCAAGGTTGTTATGTCAACAGAGTCGTACGCCTTCTTGAAGTCAACAAACGTTATAAAGATGTCTTTTCCTCTTAATCGTCTATATTTAATAATTAACTTCAAGTTTAAATTTTGTGTTTATTATTCAAAAAAGTGTCGATGCAATTGCAGGCCCTGTGAAATCTTGCTCCGATTTATGTAATGGGACTTTGCTTTTGGAGTCCAATTGTGTTTTTCAGGCACAACAACTGCTTGCTGCTTCCCTCCTCCACAGCTATGCTGTTCATGTTGAGGCTCATTGAATGCTGAATTCTTTGCATGGTGTTATTTACACTAGGCTGCTTGGAGGTCTGATGGAGGGAGAAATCCAAACTTATCTCTCTGTGCAGGGCATCACTGCAGTCCATCAGGTAATGAAAAAGGTTGATGCAACATTACTGTCTACACACACTCTTTTTCTCACATTTGATTGAGTAGTGCTTCCACCAAAAATCAAAGAAGATTATGAGGTGATCACAGTCTGACTGTACATTCCAAACCTGATGTGTTGTTACCAGTGTCAACATTACAACCAAACTCACATGTCCTGTTGAAACATGACCAAATGTGGTACCTGTGATAGAGATGCTCGCAAGGGCAATTGCCTGCCTCCTTCTCCCTGCTGTATCAATTGCAATGGCGACCAGGCATCTCATCCTGAGAATGTCCCATGTACCTTGATGAGCAGGCCATCCAGGAGATCTGGCCAAAGGAAAAAGTACCTTACCCTTTTGCTCACAAGTTGTTGGCTAGACCATATACACTGACAGTACCATTCTCGCTATGACTCACTCCATGGATGTCATGGCCGTGCAGTCTTGCAACTTCAAATTCAGCACTGCAGTTGTAAAATCACTGGGTATTGTGGTAGCATAACCATCTCCTTCTCCTCCAGCTGTGCAACAAACCGCCAAATCTTCACCTCCTGCAGTGAAACCACCTGCTACACAACTGACAGGCTGGAAAGGAAGAAAGGAATACTCTCCTGAAGGTTTTTTACATCCCTGCAGGCAACAAACATCTGAGTCTTCATCTGCCAACCGCAAAGGCTCTAAGAAATCAATCAACATGACCAGTCTTCTCATTCCCTGACTCAGAGGTCCTCTTTAATGGTGTTACTACATGATACTCTCACCTGGCTGACCTACATTTCGCCAGTGTGCACTGCCCACTGTTTTGCTTCTGTAGAATCTGCAGGCCAACCCAATGAGAATTCCAGTGCCTCTGTACATCTCATGGAACAGGCTCCTCCAGCCTGTGCACCCTGTAACAGTGAGTCTTTGAAGGCTGGCACTCACCAGTCACAGAGGTGACAACATTTCTTTTCTTTTTTTTTTTTTTTTTCTCGTCCCCTTTTGCTGTTATGATCCTCCCCCAATGGAATGTTCACGCCAGTAGATCCAAGAAGGAGAAATTATGGCTGCTCTTGAAATCATAGCATCCACTCTTTCTCTGCATGCAAGAAACAAAAGTCATCCTCGAAACCACTCTGACCTCTCATATTTCCTTCCAGTCTACTTTGACCTTCCCGCCGAGGATGGCATTCCATCTCATCGGGGAGTCATGCTGCTCATCAGGGATGACGTTCATAACCAAACCATATTACTGAATACTTGGCTGCCGACTGTTGCAGTCCACATTATCCTTCCTCACTTCACATTTTCTCTTTGCAGCATATACATCCCTCCATCATTTGGTGTCACCAGGGCAAACTACCTCCATGTTACTGATCAACTCACTCACATCTGCTCAGTGTCTTTAATGCACACTGTCCCATTTGTGGCTCTTCCTGAATCTGTCAGAGAGTGCTCTTTTGGCTGACCTCAATCAACTCAACCTCTCTATCTTAATAACAGAACACCTGCATTCCTCTCAGACTCCACACACACCTATTCCCATTTGGACCTTTTGCTCTGCCGCATCCAGTTTGCCTGTCATCTCGAGTGGTCCATTCTCTCTAATGTGTACTCGAGCGTCCATCTGCCATGTGCTATCTGTTTGCTGACTCCTATCCCATCTACATGTAAACCCAACTGGCAGCTTTCTAAGGCCGACTGGAGGCTTCAGTCCTCCCTGGAGACCTTCAACAAAGATTTCCCCAGTTGTGATGACCATGCAGAGTATGTCACGAATGTTGTCCTTACCATAATAGAGCATTCCATAACTCACACTTCATCTCTACTGTGCTGTGTACCAGACCCCAGGTGGACTAAGGCATGCTGCGACATCGCTGTGAAGACTTGCTCTCTGCAATTTTAACCATCATGCTATGATGTTGAACTGTATTCATTGTAAACAGTTTCATGCACAGTGTCATTTCATTCTTTGCTATGGCAAAACAGCTATCTAGATTTCATTTACTAGTTCTTTTAACAGTTCCACTTCCTCTTCCATCGTGTGGGGGGCAATTCTCATCATCTGTATGGGACTAAGATCCATTCCCTGATTTCCAGTATGACAGTAGCATGTGGTGTCATTGTGGACCCTATAGCTATATCCAACACCTTGGGTTGCTATTCTGTGAGGATTTTGAGCTCCACCCACTATCACCCAACCTTCCTCCCTTGGAAATGTGTTGGGGAGGCTCAGGTGATACGCTTCGCCTCTTGTGATTGCTACAATGCTGCCTCTACCAAGAGGGAACTAGATAACGCTCTCACTTCATCCCAATCTTCCACCCCACGGCCAGATGATGTTCACATTCAGATGTTGCAGCACCTTTCTCTCATGGGCAAGCACTTTGTCCTTCATAAATACAGTCACATTTGGGCAGATGGCACCTTTCCCAGATGCTGATGTGAAGTCACTATCATACCCATATCTAAGCCCAGTAAGGTCAAACACCTTGCTTCTAGCTACTGCCCCATTTCTCTCATCAGCTATGTTTTCAAGGTGATCGAATGTATGATTTATGGCTGGTTGGTATAGTGGCTCAAACCTCACAATCTACTAACCACTGCACAATGTGGATTTCGAGCACACCATTCTGCTGTTGACCAGTTCATCACTCTGTCAACCCATGTCATTCCGTTTTCTGACAAAATACCCGATGGTGGCTGTGTTCTTTGATTGGGAGAAAGCCTATGACACTTGCTGGAGGACTGGTATCCTTCTGCACTCTATACATGTGCGGCTTTCAATGCTGCCTGCCCTGTTTCATTTGGAAATTTTTAAAAATCAAGTATTCAAGGTATGTGGGGGTTTGATCTTGTCAGACACCTTCATCCAGGAGAATGGCGTGCCTCAAGGCTCCATCCTGTGCATCTTACTCTTTGCTATAGCCATTAATCCTATAATGGACTGTCTCCTGCCAGGCATCAAAAGCTCCTTTTTTTGTCAATGACTTTGCGATTTATTGCAGATCTCCGCTGGCTTGTATTCTGGAACATCTTCTACAGCGATGGCTTCATCGTCTTCACTCATGGGGTATCGACAATGGCTTTCGATTTTTCACTGGCAAGACAGTTTGTATGAATTTCTGGCTACGCAATTGGTTTCTTCCACTGTCTTTACATCTTGGGCTTGTTGCTTTTCCATTTGCTGAAACTATGAAATTCCTGGAGCTCATGCTTCATAGAAAACTTTCTTGGTCCTCCCATGTGTCTTACCTGGCTGCATGCTTTACCCAGTCTCCTAATGTCTTATATGCTCTAAGCACTACTTTCTGGTGAGCAGATCGGACCACCCTCCTCTGTTTGTACCAATCCCTTGTCCATTTGAAATTAGACTATGTGTGTTTCATTTATTCATGTGCATGTCCATCCATTTTACACCACCTTAATATAATCCACCATCATGGAATCCATTTGGCCACTGGTGCCTGTTACACTAGCCCAGTTGAGAGTCCCTATGCAGAAGCTGCCAGACAACTGCTGCTATATGGGTGTGATGTTCTCCTCAGTAGATACGCTTGACATTTGTCTGCCATGCCTAGCCACCCATCCTGCACCTCCTTTTTCGATGCTGCCTTGGCTGACAGTATGGGATGCATCCCTCTTCTCTGCTGTCTCCCAGGTTCGCTTTCCACTCCTATTCCAGCAGCTTAATTACACATTCCCTGCCAATTTTCCAGTGGGTGTGAACCCTTCACCACCTTGGCATCACGCAGTGGCCTGTGTTCATCTTGGACTTCACACTCAACCTTCACACTCAATATAGTGACAGCACCTTTGTGTACAGTAATGGTCTTAAGACTCACTGTGGTGTCCAGTGTGCCTTCGTCATTGTCACTGACCATTTTTGGTATTAGCTTACACAACACCACCCAATATTTACAGCAGAGCTCTTTGCCCTCTATCAGGCTACCTAATACATCCAGCGACACAGCCTTTTTTATTGTGTCATATGCTCTAATTCTCTTGGTGCCCTTCTGAACCTCTGTGTGCTGTACACAGTCCATCCTTTAGCGCAATGGGCCCAAGAAAGCTTCCATTTGCTCTGTGTTGAGGGAGACACTGTGATGTTTATTTAGAATGGTGGTCACGTCGGTCTGATGGGAAATGAGGCTGCTGACGCTGCTCACGAGGCTGCAGTCTTCTTACCTCAGTCTGCTAGCTCTTCCATCCCTTTGGATGATCTCTATGTTGCCATCTGTCGGCAGGTGGTGTCACTTTGGCACCACCACTGGTGCACTCTTCATGGGAACAAGCTCCGGGGAATTAAACCCCTCCCAGTGGCTTAACCAATCTTATCTCAGCCCCCCCTTGCCATGAGGAAATCATTTTAGCTAGGTTGCATATTTGGCAGTATCGTTTTAGTTATCGCCATTTGTTAAGTGGTGATCCCCCACCATTTTGTGCTCATTGTCATCAATTTTTGCTGGTTCACCATTTCCTGACTGAATGTCCTTGTTTTAACAACTTAGCCGGCACGGTGGCTGAGCGGTTACAGGTGCTTCAGTCCAGCACTGTGCGACTTCTACGGTCACAGCTTCGAATCCTGCCTTGGGCATGGATGTGTGTGATGCCCTTAGATTATTTAGGTTTAACTAGTTCTAAGTTCTAGGGGACTGGTGACCTCAGATGTTAAGTCCCATAGTGCTCAAATCCATTTGAACCATTTTTAACCACTTCTTCTATTCTTTCTTTTGCTTGTGCCGTTTTTCCTGTTGATACGCAGGGTCAGCATGGTTAATTGGATGTGGCAATGTTAGTTGGAGGGTTGGCCAGATGCCCTTCCTGTCACCACCCCGTACCCCCCGGGAAGGAATTAGTGTACCCCAACTGTCTGCGACTAGTATAATCCATGGAATAGTGCGAAAGTGTTCAGATGTCTGCGAGCCATGTAAATGAGGCGGGATGTGGGGACCAGCCCAGTATTCACCTAGGGGGATGTGGAAAACCGCCTAAAAACCACATCCAGGCTGGCCAGCACACCAGCCCTTGTCGTTAATTCACCGGGTGGGTTCAATCTGGGGCCGGCGAGCCTACCCAAGTCCAGGAAGCAGCACATTGACATGCTCGGCTAACCTGGCAGGTATTTTTTTTTTTTTAACCACTTATGTTCTCATATATGTTTGCTGTCTGATTTGTTGGCTGTTTTAGTGAAGGACACATGGATTTTTGACCATGTTTTACTTTTTATCATTCGTAGCAACATGGCAAAGGACATTTAATCTTTGGTTCAGGACCTCCACTGTCTCTACACTATATTTTGAAGACCTTGTGTTTAGCTCACTTTCCATCAGTCATTTGGGCTTAATGTACAGGGTGTTACAAAAAGGTACAGCCAAACTTTCAGGAAACATTCCTCACACACAAATAAAGAAAAGATGTTATGTGGACATGTGTCCGGAAACGGTTAATTTCCATGTTAGAGCTCATTTTAGTGTCATCAGTATGTACAGTACTTCCTCGATTCACCGCCATGATTTCATACCGGATACTCTACCTGTTCTGCTAGAACATGTGCCTTTACAAGTACGACACAACATATGGTTCATGCACGATGGAGCTCCTGCACATTTCAGTCAAAGTGTTCGTACGCTTCTCAACAACAGATTCGGTGACCAATGGATTGGTAGAGGCGGACCAATTCCATGGCCTCCAAGCTCTCCTGATCTCAACCATCTTGACTTTCATTTATGGGGACATTTGAAAGCTCTTGTCTACGCAACCCCGGTACCAAATGTAGAGACTCAGTACTTCATGTAGGTTCATTAAATAATTTTCAGTATTTTATCATTTTTTTTTTTTTTTTATTATAAAACATCATTCTGTTTCTGAATACAGTGCAGCAATGTCCAACAGCTTAACAACAAGCTACGTCATTTTACTTCGGCATGTCATCACAACAAAAGAATATTCTCTTGTATATCATTTTGCTTTCCAATTTATCAGTGCTCATTATACTGCTTATTTATTCCCTTATAAACATGTTGACTGAAGATGTACTTTTGCAAAAGAAGCTATTACGAAGACGTGGTCCCTAATCATTGCTGTTTCATATGTACTTCATAGAACTTCATTCACTTTGTCACTTCACATTCACTTAATATTTCATTGATTCATTATTATATATTTCTCCATTACATAATACATTGCTGCTTCATATATTCATTCTGCTTCACTTTGTGTACAAAAAAATGACTCTACGGCATAATTCTCAACAGCAGCCACCCACATTAAAGACAAGACATTTCCCTCTATTACACAGCAGAGCAAAACTTATTCAAATGATCTCACTAAAATTTAATCTCCACAACATTTATTTTTAATACAATATTGTTTATCTTGGCCTGAAAGACTTATAATATGGCACATACGTACTGAGAAGATGAACTTTCATTTATGCAACTAAAGATAATAACATTTTACATTAGACCAATGACTTTCTGAATTTCATATATTTAGGGGAAGTTGGGTTAACTGATTCTCAAAGCTAATTGGACCATCACAATTATAAACAATTCAAGAGTAAAAATTATTATTTTTTTCATACCATAAACATGTTCCTTTAGATCGGCTGTACTGTGTGAGCTAATATGGGTGCTGTCTGTTAGCTACAGATATTTGTCCGCAGCTTGTGGTCGTGCGGTAGCGTTCTCGCTTCCCGCGCCCAGGTTCCTGAGTTCGATTCCCGGCGGAGTCAGGGATTTTCTCTTCCTCGTGATGACTGGGTGTTGTGTGCTGTCCTTAGGTTAGTTAGGTTTAAGTAGTTCTAAGTTCTAGGGGATTGATGACCATAGATGTTACGTCCCATAGTGCTCAGAGCCATTTGAACCATTTTTTTTGTTAGCTACATTTGCAGATATAGATAAAAAACTGAAATCCGCTGGTAAGAGTAATTTATTTTTGCATTCAACAATTTCTCCTACAGTTTTACTTGTTTGAGTTAGATTCAGTGTTTATTGCTTTATGATACTCCATGAAATATGTGCATGGAGTCATTTTCCCTTCATGTTGAAAATTGTTGATAAAGTGAAAGTGGGGTTAACTGTACCAGTAAAATTTGGGGTTAAGTGGATTGGTTCAGTCAACCCCAGACAGTTGCTAATGAATGAAAATGCCTTTTATACAAACATCTAATAGATTACATAAATGTAAGCTTTGCACTTACAAGGAAAAACCATTTTTCATGCAGTTTACTTGCTTCCTGTCAGAAAATGCCTGGAAATTCAACTTTATGTTGACCTGCTCTGATTTCATGAGTAATTTCAAAGAAACACATTATAGTGCCCAAGAATTACCATATATAACACTACAGCCCTTGTTGGTGTAGCATTTCCTTTGGTATTTACTGCCTCTGATATTTGGAAAGGCTTTAGTATTAGTAGTATCAAACCTACAATTCACGCATATTTAATGCCTAATATTTTTATTGTTGTATGTGCTGGACAGACCTCTCCCAATTCAGCAACAAATAACAAAGATTTATTGGGAGAGCATGAAAGTACATCTGCAGATGGCAATGTTGAGAATCTTGGATACCAGCCAGAAGATAAGTAAACAGAAATTACTAAGACTGGTGTGAGGAACACAACGAGATATAGATGGAATGGACAGAGGCAGCACCAAAAGGCAGAATAGCAAAGCTATTGCCAAAAAAGCATAAATTAAATTAAGTATGCCAAATACTGGCAGAAAGCGGCAGTAGCTCTGAAGATCATGATCATGTCCAGTACGTTGATTCCTCTGATGCTAACTTGTACACAAGTGCTTTTGAAAATTATGAAACAGTGCACAAAGGTGACTTCATTGTAGTTAAGGTACAAGATAAAACTGTCACAAGTAGTCACAATTATTTTCTGGAGTGATTAAAATGTATGTTGATGACTATGAAGTAAAATTATATAAGACAGTAGTGTATACTACAAAATTTGCAGCAACAGCAGAAGGAGATACCTTTTTTTGCTTTAACTGAAATAATTGCCAAACTATCCAATGCACTAGGTCTCACTATGAAGGCATGATTTGATTCCAGAATACATCACTAAATTCAGTGTGCAGTACTTTTATTATTTCTATCATTTTTTCTTTAATATACTCATAAATGTCTTTGTTACTAAAGTTGTTGCAATTTTTTTCGTATTTATAGTCATGTAATTCATTGATTTAATTGAGAAGTCCAATTAACCTTGCAATATGGTCCAGGTTCCAACTGTTGCCTGCTACATACCTGCAGAGCAGCAAGTTATGTATTTAGCTTTTTCTGTGCTTTCTTAGGAGTCCTGGGGTGTAAAGGATGTTTAAATGCTTTGGTGCAGATGCAGGAGAAGCTGGCCACAGTTTGCGAACAGCTGAAGGTACTTTTGGCTACAGTCAGCGATCCTGAGTCTGCTGACTTGAGGTGTAGCAGTGGTGGAGCATCTGGCATATCGCATGAGAAACCTCAGGTGTCACTTGTTAGACCCACAGGCTCTGCTACTGATGCAGCCTCCAGATGGCCCAGCAAGGGGTGTCCGCCTTGACTGCAGTGAGAATTGTGGGTGATAATGCTTTCACATCAGTCTTTCAGCAGGGTCTGAGCAGGCAAATGGGGGTTGGGATTTGCTGCCTATTGGGATATCCACAGTTAAGTATGTTATAGAGCCTCATAGAGAAATAGCATTTATGGCCTGTAAGAAAGCCAATGTGTACTCAATGTATCTGCCAGAAGGCCACATCCAAAAAAGTGGAGGAGGCCTTGCTTGCAGCTATCAAGCATGCAGGCTGCAGTCATCTGTGAGTTCTGGCTGCTTTTGGCACCAATGATGCCTGTTGCATGGGTTCTGAGCCTATCCTCAGTTCATGGTGGTGGCTCTTGAAAGTGGACAAGCCTGCTGGCCTCGCCTGTGGGGTGCAATCACAGCTGGCAATTTGCAGCATTGTTTATAGAGGTGATTGGGTTCCTTTGGTTTGAAGACCAGTGGATTGTCTCAAACAAAGTCTATGTTGGCTCTGTGATGATTTTGGCTGCTGATTTCTGCAAAACAGAATATTCATCACAATTCAAAACTACAGGCTACATAGCGGCTTCTCACGAAGAGCCTAACGAAACTGATTACTACATGTAGCCTCTCCTGGCAGCCCAGTAGCTTGTATCCGATGCACTACTGCCCATTTACTATATGCCCCACACCTTCACACTGACGATGAAACAATGAATTGGCATCGGGATTCAAAAATACAAGATACATGGCGGCTTATGACCAAGAGACTGATGACACTGCAGTAACTGTACGTAGCCTCTCCTGGCAGCCCAGTAGCTTGTATCCAATGCACTACTGCCCATTTACTATATCCCCTACACCTTCACACTGACGACGCGACACAGAATTTGCATCGTGACTCAAAACTACAAGATACACGGCGGCTTCTCACCAAGAACTTAACGAAACTGCCATCACTACACGTAGCATCTCCTGGCAGACCAGTGGCTTGTAACCGATGCACTACTGCCCATTTGCTATATCCTCCACACCTTCACATTGACGATGCGAAATAGAATAAGCATTGGAATTCAAAACTACAGGCTACATGGCGGCTTCTAACTAAGAGCCTAACGAAACTGTAATCATTACACGTAGCCTCACCTGGAAGCCCAGTGGCTTGTACCTGATGCACTACTCCCCATTTACTATATCCCCCACACCTCCACACTGACAATGCGACATAGAATTGGCATCGTGATTGAAAAATACAGGATACATGGCGGCTTCTCACCAAGAGACAGACGATGCTGCAGACATTGTACGTAGAAGCCCCTGGTAGCAAAGTAGCTTGTATCCGATGCACTACTGCCCATTTACTTAATCCCCCACACCATCACACTGACGATGCGAGATAGTATTTGCATCGCAATTGAAAACTACAGGCTACATGGCGGCTTCTCTCCAAGAGTGAAACGTTAGTAACAGTCACTTCACGTAACCTCTCCTGGAAGCCCAGTAGCTTGTATTCGATGCACTACTGCCCATTTTCTATATCCCCCACACCTTCACACTGACGATGCTACAAAGAATTGGCATCGCAATTCAAAATACAGGATACATCGCAGTTTCTCACCAAGAGACTGACGATACTGAAGACACTGCACGTAGGCTCTGCTGGCAGCCCAGTAGCTTGTATCAGATGTACTACTGCCCATTTACTTTATCCCCCACACCATTAGACTGACAATGCGACACAGAATTTCATCGCAATTCAAAATTACAGGCTACATGGAGGCTTCTCACCAAGAGACAAACGATAGCAAAAATCACTGCACGTAACATCTCCTGGCTGCCTAGTAGCTTGTATCCGAAGCACTACTTTCCATTTACTTTATCCCCCACACCATTAGACCGACAATGCGACACAAAATTTGCATCGCAATTCAAAACTACAGGCTACATGGCGGCTTATCGCCAAGAGTCAAACGATAGTGAGAGTCACTGCTCGTAACCTCTCCTGGCAGCCCAGTAGCTCCTATTCGATGCACTACTGCCCATTTCCTATCTCCCCCACACCTCCACACTGAAGGCGCATCAAAGAATATGCATAGCGATTCAAAACTACAGGCCACAAGGTGGCTTCTCACCAAGACACAAACAATAGTAAAAGATACTGCACAGAATCTCTCCCAGCAGCCTAGTAGCTTGTATCCGATGCACTACTGCCCATTTACTTTATCCCCCACACCATCACGCTGACGATGCAACATAGTATTTGCTTCGCAATTAAAAACTACAGGCTACATGGCGGCTTCTCACCAAGCGTCAAACGATAGTAAAAGTCACTGCACGTATACTCTCCTGGAAGCCCAGTAGCTTGTATTCGATGCATTACTGCCCATTTACTATATCCCCCACACCTCCACACTGACGATGCGAAATACAATATGCATAGTGATTCAATACTACAGGCTACATGGTTGGCTTCACACAGAGAGCCTAATGAAACTACCATCACTACACGTAGCCTCTCCTGGCAGCCCAGTGGCTTGTATACGATGCACTACCGCCCATTTACTATATCCCCCACAGCTTCACACTGACGATGCGAGAAAGAATTGGCATCACAATTCAAAAATACAGGATACATGGCGGCTTCTCACCAAGTGACTGACGATACTAAAGACACTGTACATAGCCTCTCCTGGCACCCCAGTAGCATGTATCCGATGCACTACTGCCCATTTATTACATCCCCACACCTTCACACTGACGAAGCAACACAGAATTTGCATCGCGATTCAAAACTACATGCTGCATGGCGACTTCTCACCAAGAGGCTATAGAAACTGCCATCTCTCCACATAGCCTCTCCTCGCAGCGCAGTAGCTTGTATCCCATGCACTACTGCCCATTTACTATATTCAACACACCTTCACACTGAAGATGCGACAAAGAATTGGCATCGCGATTCAAGAATAGAGGATACATGACGGCTTCTCACTAAGAGACTGACGATACTGCAGTCACTGTGTGTAGCCTCTCCTGGCAGCGCAGTAGCCTGTATCCGATGCACTACTGCCCTTTTACTATATCCCCTACGCCTTCACACTGATGATGCAAAACAGAATATGCATCGCAATTCAGAACTACAGGCTACATATCGGATTCTCACCACGAGCCCAACGAATTTGCCATCACTACATGTAACCTCTCTTGGCAGCCCAGTAGCTTGTATCCGATGCACTACTGCCCATTTACTATATCCCCCACGCATTCACACTGACGATGCGACACAGATTTGGCATCGCAATTCAAAAATACAGGATAAATTGCGGCTTCTCACCAAGGGACTGACGATACTGCAGACACTGTACGTAACTGCTCGTGGCAGCGCAGTAGCTTATATCCGATGCACTACAGCCCATTTACTTTATCCCCCACACCATCACGCTGATGATGTGACACAGTATTTGCATCGCAATTCACAACTACAGGCTACATGGCTGCTTCTCACCAAGGGTCAAACGATAGTAAAAGTCACTGCACGTCACCTCTTCTGGAAGCCCAATAGCTTGTATTCGATGCACTGCTGCCCATTTACTATATCCCCCACACCTCCACACTGACGATGCGACATACAATATGCATAGTGATTCAATACTGCAGTCTACATGGCGGCTTCACACAGAGAGCCTAACGAAACTGCCATCACTACACGTAGCCTCTCCTGGCAGCCCAGTAGATTGTATCCGATGCACTACTGCCCATATACTAATTCTCCCACACCTTCACACTGACGATGCGACACAGAATATGCATCCCGATTCAAAACTACAGGCTACATGGCTGCCTCTCACCAAGGGCCTAACGAAACTGCCATCACTACACATAGCCCCTCCTGGCAGCCCAGTAGCCTATATCCGATTCACTACTGCCCATTTACTGTGACCCCCACACCTTCACACTGACGATGCAACAGAGAATCTGCATCACGATTCAAAAATACAGGACACATGACGGCTTCTGACCAAGAGACTAACGATACTGCAGTCACTGTACGTAGCCTCTCCTGGCAGATCAGTAGCTTGTATCCGATGCACAACTCCCATCCCCCCCCCAAACACACACCATCACACTGACGATGCGACACAGATTATGCATCGCGATTCAAAACTACAGGCTACATGGCGGCTTCTCACCAAGGGCCTTACGAAACTGCCATCACTACACGTAGCCCCTCCTGGCAGCCCAGTAGCTTGTGTCATATGCACTACTGCCCATTTACTATATCCCCCACACCTTCACACCGACGATGCGACAAAGAATCGGCATCGCAATTCAAAAATAGAGGATCCATGGCGGCTTCTCACAAAGAGACTGATGATACTGCAGACACTGTACGTAGCCTCTCCTAGCAGCCCAGTAGCTTGTATCCGATGCACTATGGCCTATTTACTATATCCCCCACACCTTCACACAGAAGATGCAACACAGAATTTGTATCGCGATTCAACACTACAGGCTACATGGTGGCTTCTCAACAAGAGCCTAACGAAACTGCCATTAATACACGTATCCTCTCCTGGCAGCCCGTTAGCTTATGTAAGATGCACCTTCACACTGACCATGGGACAAAGCATTAGCATCGCAACTCAAAAATACAGGATACATGGGGGCTTCTCATCAAGAGACATACGATACTGCAGACACTGCACATACCCTCTCCTGACAGCCCAGTGACTTGTATGCTATGCACTACTGCCCATTTACTATATCCCCCACACCTTCACCCGACGATGCAACACAGAATTAGCATTGCGATTTAAAACTATGGGCTACATGGCGGCTTCTCACCAAGAGACAAACGATGGTGGAAGTCACTGCACGTAACCTCTCCTGGCAGCGCAGTACCTTGTATTCGATACACTACTGCCCATTTACTATATCCCCCACACCTCCACACAGACGATGCGACATAGAATATGCATAGCGATTCAAACCTACAGGCTACATGGCGGCTTCTCACCAAGAGCCCAACGAAACTGCCATCACTACTCGTAGCCTCTCCTGGCAGCCCTGTTGCTTGTATTCAATGCACTATTGACCATTTACTATATCCCACACACCTTCACAAGGACGATGCGAAAAAGAATATGCATCGCGATTCAAATCTACAGGCTACATGGCGGCCTCTCACCGTGGGCCTAACGAAACTGCCATCACTACACGTAGCCTCTCCTGGCAGCCCAGTAGCTTATATCCGATGCACTTATGCCCATTTACTGTGTCCCCCACACCTTCACACTGACGATGCGACAGAGAATCTGCATCACGATTCAAAAATACAGGACACATGACGGCTTCTGACCAAGAGACTGACGATACTGCAGTCACTGTACGTAGCATCTCCTGGCAGATCAGTAACTTGTATCCGATACACTACTGCCCCCCCCCCCCCCCCCCACACCTTCACACTGACGATGCGACACAGATTATACATCGCGATTCAAAACTACAGGTTACATGGCGGTTTCTCACCAAGAGCCTAACAAAACTGCCATCACTACATGTAGCCTCTCCTGGCAGCCCAGTAGCTTGTATCTGATGCACTACTGCCAATTTACTATATCCCCCACACCTTCACACTGACGATGCAAAACAGAATATGCATCACGATTAAAAACAACAGGGCACATGGCGGCTTCTCACCAAGAGATTATTGAAACTGGCATCACTACACGTAGCCGCTCCTGGCAGCCCAGTAGCTTGTATCCGATGCACCACTGCCTATTTACTATATCCCCAACACCGTCACACTGACGATGCGAAACAGAATATGCATCGCGATTCAAAACTACAGGCTACATGGCGGCTTCCACCAAGAGCCTAACAACGAAACTGCCATCACAACACGTAGCCTCTACTGGGAGCCCAGTAATTTGTAGCCGAAGCACTACTGCGCATTTACTAAACCCCCGCACCTTCACAGTGATGATGTGGCAAAGAATTGCCATCGCAATTCAAAAATACAGGAAACATGGCGACTTCTCACCAAGAGACTGACGATACTGCAGTCACTGCACGCAGCATCTGCTGGCAGCCCAGTGGCTTGTATCCGATGCACTGCTGCCCAATTACTATATCCCCCACACCATCACACTGACGATCCGATACTGAATATGCATCGCAATTCAAAACTACTGGCTACATGGCGGCTCCTCAGCAAGAGCCTAACGAACCTGCCATTACCTCATGTAGCCGCTCCTGGCAGGCCAGTAGCTTGTATCCGATGCACTACTGCCCATTTACGATTTCCCCCACACCTTCGCACTAACGATGCGACACAGAATATACATCGTGATTCAAAACTACAGGCTACGTGGTGGCAACTCACCAAGAGATTAACGAAATTGTCATCACCACACGTAGCCTCTCCTGGCAGCCCAGTACCTAGTATCCGATGCACTACTGCCCAATTACTATATCCCCCACACCTTCACACTGACGAAGAAACACAGAATTTGCATCGCAATTCAACACTACAAGCTACATGGTGGCTTACCACCAAGAAACAAACGATAGTAAATGTCACTGCACGTAAACTATCCTGGCAGCACAGTGACTTGTATCCTATGCACTACTGCCCATTTACTATATCCCCCACACCTTCACCTGATGATGCAACACAGAATTTGCATCGCGATTTAAACTACGTGCTACATAGCGGCTTCTCACCATGAGACAAACGATAGTGGAAGTCACTGCATGTAACCTTTCCTGCCAGCGCAGTACCTTGTATTCGATGCACTACTGCCCATTTACTATATTCCCCACACCTCCACAGTGTCGATGTGACATAAAATACACATATCGATTCAAACCTACAGGTTACATGGCGGCTTCTCACCAAGAGCCTAATGAAACTGCCATCACTACACGCAGTCTCTCCTGGCTGCACAGTAGCTTGTATCATATGCACTACAGCCCATTTACTATATTTGCCACACCTTCACACTGATGATGCGAAACAGAATATGCACCACGATTAAAAACAACAAGATACATGACGGCTTCTCACAAGAGACTAATGTAACTGCCATCACTATAAGTAGCCTCTCATGGCAGCCCAGTAGCTTGCATTCGATGCACTACAGCCCATTTACTGTAACCCCCACACCTCCACACTCACGATGCGACATGGAATATGCATGGCAATACAAAACTACAGGCCACATTGTGGGTTCTCACCGAGAGCGTAAGGAAACAGCATCACTACACGTAGCCTCTCCTGATAGCCCAGTAGCTTGTATCAGATGCACCACTGCCCATTTACTATATCCCCCACACCTTCACATAGACGAAGGGACAAAGCACTGGCATTGCGATTCAAAAATAAAGGATACATGGCAGCTTGTCATCAAGAGACATACGATACTGCAGACACTGCACGTAGCCTCTCCTGGCAGAGCAGTGGCTTATATCCTATGCACTACTGCCCATTTACTATATCCCCCACACCTTCACACTGACGATGCGAAACAGAATCTGCATCGCGATTCAAGGCTACAATCAACATGGTGGTTTCTCATCAAGAGCCTAACAAAACCGCCATCACTACACGTAGCCTCTCCTGCCAGCCCAGTAGCTTGTTCCGATGCACTTCTGCCCATTTACGATATCCCCCTTACCCTCACACTGACGACTGGACTAGTATTAGCATCGCGATTCAAAAACACCGGATACGTGGCGTCTTCTCACCAAGAGACTGACGATCCTACAGTTACTGTATGTAGCCTCTCCTGCCAGCCCAGTAGCTTGTATCCGTTGCACTACTGACCATTTACTATATGCCTGACACATTCACACTGACGATGCAACACAGAATTTGCATCGTGATTCATCACTACACGCTATCTTGCGGCTTCTCACCAAGAGACAAACGATAGTAAATGTCACTGCATGCAAACTCGCCTGGCAGCCCAGTAGCTTGTATCTGATGCATTACTGCCCATTTACTTTATCCCCAACACTATCACACTGACGATGTGACACAGAATTTGCATCCTAATTCAAAATGACAGGCTACATGGAGGCTTCTCACCAAGAGACAAACGATAGTAAAATTCACTCCACGTAACCTCTCCTGGCAGCCCAGTAGCTTCCATTTGATGCACTGCTGCCCATTTACTATATCCCCCACACCTCAACACTCACAATGCGACATAGAATATGCATAGCGATTCAAAACTACAGCCCACATGGCGGCTTCTCACCAAGGGCATAATGAAACTGCCATCACTACACGTAGCCTCTTCTGGCAGCCCAATAGCTTGTATCCGAAGCACTACTGCCTATTTACTATATCCCCCACACCTTCACACTGACGATGCGAAACAGAATATGCATCGTGATTAATAACTACAGGCTACATGCAGGCTTCCCACCAAGAGCCTAACGAAACTGCCATTAATACACATATCCTCTCCTGGCAGCCCATTAGCTTGTGTAAGATGCACCTTCACACTGACCATGGGACGAAGCATTGGCATCGCAACTCAAAAATACAGGATACATGGGGGCTTCTCATCAAGAGACAAACGATGGTGGAAGTCACTGAACGTAACCTCTCCTGGCAGCGCAGTAGCTTGTATTCGATACACTACTGCCCATTTACTATATCCCCCACACCTCCACACAGACGATGCGACATAGAATATGCATAGCGATTCAAACCTACAGGCTACATGGCGGCTTCTCACCAAGAGCCCAACGAAACTGCCATCACTACTCGTAGCCTCTCCTGGCAGCCCTGTTGCTTGTATTCGATGCACTATTGACCATTTACTATATCCCACACACCTTCACAAGGACGATGCGAAAAAGAATATGCATCGCGATTCAAATCTACAGGCTACATGTCGGCCTCTCACCGAGGGCCTAACGAAACTGCCATCACTACACGTAGCCTCTCCTGGCAGCCCAGTAGCTTCTATCCGATGCACTGCTGCCCATTTACTGTGTCCCCCACACCTTCACACTGACGATGCGACAGAGAATCTGCATCACGATTCAAAAATACAGGACACATGACGGCTTCTGACCAAGAGACTGACGATACTGCAGTCACTGTACGTAGCATCTCCTGGCAGATCAGTAACTTGTATCCGATGCACTACTGCCCCCCCCCCCCCCCCCCCACACCTTCACACTGACGATGCGACACAGATTATACATCGCGATTCAAAACTACAGGCTACATGGTGGTTTCTCACCAAGAGCCTAACAAAACTGCCATCACTACACGTAGCCTCTCCTGGCAGCCCAGTAGCTTGTATCTGATGCACTACTGCCCATTTACTGTATCCCCCACACCTTCGCACTGAGGATGCGACAAAGTATTGGCATCGCGATTCAAAAATACAGGATGCATGGCGGCTTCTCATCAAGAGACATACGATACTGCAGACACTGCACGTACCCTCTCGTGGCAGCCCAGTGACTTGTATCCTATGCACTACTGCCCATTTACTATATCCCCCACACCTTCACCTGACGATGCAACACAGAATTTGCATCGCGATTTAATCTACGTGCTACATAGCGGCTTCTCACCATGAGACAAACGATAGTGGAAGTCACTGCATGTAACCGTTCCTGCCAGTGCAGCAGCTTGTATTCGATGCACTACTGCCCATTTACTATATTCCCCACACCTCCACACTGACGATGTGACATAGAATACACATATCGATTCAAACCTACAGTTTACATGGCGGCTTCTCACCAAGAGCCTAATGAAACTGCCATCACTATACACAGCCTCTCCTGGCTGCACAGTAGCTTGTATCATATGCACTACTGCCCATTTACTATATTTGCCACACCTTCACACTGACGATGCGAAACAGAATATGCATCACGATTAAAAACAACAAGATACATGACGGCTTCTCACAAGAGACTAATGTAACTGCCATCACTACAAGTAGCCTCTCATGGCAGCCCAGTAGCTTGCATTCGATGCACTACAGCCCATTTACTGTAACCCCCACACCTCCACACTCACGATGCGACATAGAATATGCATGGCGATACAAAACTACAGGCCACATTGTGCGTTCTCACCGAGAGCGTAAGGAAACTGCATCACTACACGTAGCCTCTCCTGATAGCCCAGTAGCTTGTATCAGATGCACCACTGCCCATTTACTATATCGCCCACACCTTCACATAGACGATGGGAAAAAGCATTGGCATTGCGATTCAAAAATACAGGGTACATGGCAGCTTCTCATCAAGAGACATACGATACTGCAGACACTGCACGTAGCCTCTCCTAGCAGCCCAGTGGCTTATATCCTATGCACTACTGCCCATTTACTATATCCCCCACACCTTCACACTGACGATGCGACACAGAATTTGCATCCTAATTCAAAACGACAGGCTACATGGAGGCTTCTCACCAAGAGACAAACGATAGTAAAAGTCACTCCACGTAACCTCTCCTGGCAGCCCAGTAGCTTCCATTCGATGCACTGCTGCCCATTTACTATATCCCACACACCTCCACACTCACAATGCGACATAGAATATGCATAGCGATTCAAACCTACAGTTTACATGGCGGCTTCTCACCAAGGGCATAATGAAACTGCCATCACTACACGTAGCCTCTCCTGGCAGCCCAGCAGCTTGTATCCGATGTACTACTGCCCATTTTCAATATCCCCCACACTTTCACACTGACATTGCGACAAAGAATTGGCATCGCGATTCAAAAATACGGGACACATGGCGGCTTCTCAACAAGAGACTGACGATACTGCAGACACTTTACGTAGCCTCTCCTGGCAGCCCAGTAGCTTGTATCCGTTGCAATACTGCCCAATTACTATATCCCCCACACCTTCACACTGACAATGCAACACAGTATTTGCATCGCGATTCAAAGCTACATGCTACATGGTGGCTTCTCACCAAGGACCTTACAAAACTGCCATCACTACACATAGCCCCTCCTGGTAGCCCAGTAGCTTGTATCATATACACTACTGCCCATTTACTATATCCCCCACACCTTCACACAGAGGATGGGACAAAGCATTGGCATCGCAATCGAAAAATACAGGATACATGGGGGCTTCTCACCAAGAGACTGACGATACTTCAGTCACTGCAAGTAGCATCTGCTGGCAGCCCAGTGGCTTGTATCCGATGCACTACTGCCCATTCACTATATCCCCCACACCTTCACACTGACGATCTGATACTGAATATGCATCGCAATTCAAAACTACTGGCTACATGGCGGCTTCTCAGCAAGAGCCTAACGAACCTGCCATTACCACACGTAGCCTCTCCTGCCAGGCCAGTAGCTTGTATCTGATGCACTACTGCCCAATTACTATATCCCCCCCACACCTTCACACTGACGATGCAACACAGAATTTGCATCGCAATTCAACACTACAAGCTACATGGTGGCTTCTCACCAAGAAACAAACGATAGTAAATGTCACTGCACGTAAACTCTCCTGGCAGCCCAGTAGCTTATATCCGATGCACTACAGCTATTTACTTTACCCCCCACACCTCACACTCACGATGCAACATAGAGTATGCATGGCGATACAAAACTACAGGCCACATTGTGGGTTTTCACCAAGAGCGTAACGAAACTGCATCACTACACGTAGCCAGTCCTGGCAGCCCATTAGCTTGTATCCGTTGCACTACTGCCCATTTACTGTATCCCCCACACCTTCACACTGAGGATGCGACAAAGTATTGGCATCGCGATTCAAAAATACAGGATACATGGCGGCTTCTCATCAAGAGACATACGATACTGCAGACACTGCACGTACCCTCTTGTGGCAGCCCAGTGGCTTGTATCCTATGCACTACTGCCCAATTACTATATCCCCCACACCTTCACCCAACGATGCAACACAGAATTTGCATCGCGATTTAAACTACGTGCTACATAGCGGCTTCTCACCATGAGACAAACGATAGTGGAAGTCACTGCACGTAACCTTTCCTGTTAGCGCAGTAGCTTGTATTCGATGCACTACTGCCCATTTACTATATTCCCCACACCTCCACACTGACGATGTGACATAGAATACACATATCGATTCAAACCTACAGGTTACATGGCGGCTTCTCACCAAGAGCCTAATGAAACTGCCATCACTACACACAGCCTCTCCTGGCTGCACAGTAGCTTGTATCATATGCACTACTGCCCATTTACTATATCCGCCACACCTTCACACTGACGATGCGAAACAGAATATGCATCACGATTAAAAACAACAAGATACATGACGGCTTCTCACAAGAGCCTAATGAAACTGCCACCACTACAAGTAGCCTCTCATGGCAGCCCAGTAGCTTGCATTCGATGCACTACAGCCCATTTACTGTATCCCCCACACCTCCAAACTCACGATGCGACATAGAATATGCATGGCGATACAAAACCACAGGCCACATTGTGGGTTCTCACCAAGAGCGTAACGAAACTGCATCACTACACGTAGCCTCTCCTGAGAGCCCAGTAGCTTGTATCAGATGCACCACTGCCCATTTACTATATCCCCCACACCTTCTCATAGACGATGGGACAAAGCATTGGCATCGCGATTCAAAAATACAGGATACATGGCAGCTTGTCATCAAGAGACATACGATACTGCAGACACTGCACGTAGCCTCTCCTGGGAGCCCAGTGGCTTATATCCTATGCACTACTGCCCATTTACTATATCCCCCACACCTTCACACTTACGATGCGAAACAGAGTCTGCATTGCGATTCAAGGCTACACTCAACATGGCAGTTTCTCATCAAGAACCTAACGAAACCGCCATCACTACACGTAGCCTCTGCTGCCAGCCCAGTAGCTTGTTCCGATGCACTACTGACCATTTATGATATCCCCCTTACCTTCACACTGACGACTGGACTAGTATTAGCATTGCGATTCAAAAACACCGGATACATGGCGTCTTCACACCAAGAGACTGACGATACTACAGTTACTGTACGTAGCCTCTCCTGGCAGCCCAGTAGCTTGTATCTGATGCATTACTGCCCATTTACTTTATCCCCAACACTATCACACTGACGATGCGACACAGAATTTGCATCCTAATTCAAAACTACAGGCTACATGGGGCTTCTCACCAAGAGACAAACGATAGTAAAAGTCACTCCAAGTAACCTCTCCTGGCAACCCAGTAGCTTGCATTCGATGCACTACTGCCCATTTACAAAATCCCATACACCTCCACACTCACGATGCAACATAGAATATGCATAGCGATTCAAAGCTACAGCCCACATGGCGGCTTTTCACCAAGGCATAATGAAACTGCCATCACTACACGTAGCCTCTCCTGGCAGCCCTTTAGCTTGTATCTATGCACTACTGCCCATTCACTATATCGCCCACGCCTTCACACTGACGATCTGATACTGAATGTGCATCGCAATTCAAAACTACTGGCTACGTGGCGGCTTCTCAGCAAGAGCCTGACGAACCTGCCATCACCACACGTAGCCTCTCCTGGCAGGCCAGCAGCTTGAATCCGATGCACTACTGCCCATTTACTATATCCCCCACACCTTCACACTGACAATGCAACATAGAATTTGCATCGCTATTCAAAACTACAGGCTACATGGCGGCTTCCCACCAAGAGACAAACGATAGTGGAAGTCACTACACGTAACCTCTCCTGGCAGCACAGTGGCTTGTATCCGATGCACTATTGCCCATTTACTATATCCCACACACCTTCACAAGGACGATGCGAAAAATAATATGCATCGTGATTCAAAACTACAGGCTACATGGCGGCTTCTCACCAAGAGCCTAACGAAACTGCCATCACTACACGTAGCCTTTCCTAGCAGCTTAGTAGCATATATCTGATGCACTACTGCCCATTTACTGTGTCCCCCACACCTTCACACTGACGATGCGACAGAGAATTGGCATCACGATTCAAAAATACAGGACACATGGCGGCTTCTGACCAAGAGACTGACGATACTGCTGTCACTGTACGTAGCCTCTCCTGCCAGCCAAGTACCTTGTATCCGATGCACTACTGCCCCCATCCCCCCACACCTTCACACTGACGATGCGACACAGAAAATGCATCGCGATTCAAAACTACATGCTACATGGCGGCTTCTCCCCAAGGGCCGATGGAAACTGCCATCAGTACACGTAGCCTATCCTGGCAGCCCAGTAGCTTGTATCATATGCACTACTGCCCATTTACTATATCCCCCATACGTTCACACTGACGATGCGAAACAGAATATGCATCGCAACCCAAAACTACAGGCTACATGGCGGCTTCTCATCAAGAGACAAACGATAGTAAAAGTCACTGCACGTAACCTATCCTGGCAGCCCAGTAGCTTGTATTCGATGCACAACTGCCCAATTACTATATCCCCCACACCTCCACACTGAGCGACTGCTACGGTCGCAGGTTCGAATTCTGCCTCGGGCATGGATGTGTGTGATGTCCTTACGTTATTTAGCTGTAAGTAGTTCTAAGTTCTAGGGGACTTATGACCACAGCAGTTGAGTCCCATAGTGCTCAGAGCCATTTCTGAACCTCCACACTGACGATGCGGCATAGAATACGCATAGCAATTCTAAACTACCGGCTACATGGCGGCTTCTCACCAAGAGACAAACGACAGTAAATGTCACTGCACGTAACCTATCCTGGCAGCCCGGTAGCTTGTATTCGATGCACTACTACCCATTTGCTTTATCCCTCACACCTCCACACTGACGATGCGACATAGAATATGCATAGCGACACAAAACAACAGGCCACATGGGGGCTTCTTACCAAGAGCCTAACGAAATTGCCAACACTACTCATAGCCTCTCCTGGCAGCCCAGTAGCTTGTATCAGATGCACTACTGCCAATTTACTATGTCCCCCACACCTTCATACTGAGATGCGACAAAGAATTGGTATCGCAATTCAAAAATACAGGATACATGGCGGCTTCTAACCAAGAGACTGACGATACTGTAGACTTTGTACGTAGCCGCTCCTGGCAGCCCAGTAGCTTATATCCGATGCACTACTGTACATTTACTTTATCCCCCACACCTTCACACTGACTATGTGGCACAGAATTTGCATCGCCATTGAAAACTATGGGCTACATTGCGGCCTCTCACCAAGAGTCAAACGATAGTAAAAGTCACTGCACATAACCTCTCCTGGCAGCCCAGTAGCTTGTATCCGATGCACTACTGCCCATTTACTATTTCCCTCACACCTTCACACTGACGATGCGACACTGAATATGCATCGCGATTCAAAACTACGGGCTACATGAGGGCTTCTCACCAAGAGCCTAACGAAACTGCCATCACTACATGTAGCCTCTCCTGGCAGCCCAGTAGCTTGTATACAATGCACTACTGCCCATTTACTATATCTCCCGCACCTTTACACTGACGATGCGAAACAGAATATGCATCACGATCAAAACTACAGGCTACATGGCGGCTTCTCACCAAGAGCCTAACGCAACCGCCATCACTACACGTAGCCTCTCCTGGAAGCCCAGTAGCTTGTATCCGTTGCACTACTGCCCAATTACTATATCCCCCACACCTTCACACTGACGATGCGTCACGAAATTCGCATCGCAATTCAAAACTACAGGCTACGTAACGTCTTCTCACCAAGAGACTAACGATACTGCAGTCACTGTACGTAGCCTCTCCTGGCAGCCCACTGACATGTATCTGATGCACCACTGCCCATTTACAACATCCCTCACACCTTCATATTGACGATGCGACACTCAATTTGCATCGTGATTCGAAAATACATTCTATATGGCGGCTTCTCACCAAGAGACTAACGATACTGCAGTCACTGTACGTAGCCTCTCCTGGCAGCCCAATAACTTGTATGCGATGCACTACTGCCCATTCAGTATATTCCCCACACCTTCACACTGACGATGTGATACAGAAATTGCATCGCGATTCAAAACTACAGGCTCCATGGGGGCTTATCTCCAAGAGACTAACGATACTATGGTCACTGTACGTAGCCTATCCTGTCAGCACGGTAGCTTGCCTCCGATTCACTACTGCCCATTTACTATATCCCTGGCACCATCATATTGACGATGCGACCATAGTGTATCCCTCACTCATTCACCTGAATGCCCAGTATCTTGTATCTGATGCATTACTACATAATTACTATAACCCTCACACCTTCACATTGGCGAGCCGACACAGAAATCGTATCGCGATTGAAAACTACAGGCTCCTTCGCGCCTTTTCACCAAGAGACTTAATGATACTATGGTCACTGTACGTAGCCTATACTGGCAGTACAGTAGTTTGCATCCGATGCACTGCTGCCCATTTACTATATTGCTGGCACTTTTATATTGATGTTGCAACACAAAAATTGCATCGCGATTGAAAACTACATGCTCTATGACGACTTCTCTCCAGGAGTCTAGAGATACTATAGTCACTGTACTTAAACTTACCTTAGAGGGCAGTATTTTGTAACTGATGCACTTCTACATAATTACTATAACCCTTACAACTTCATATTGGCAATGCGACACAGAAATTGCATTGTGATTGAAAAATACAGACTCCATTGCGGCTTCTCACCAAGAGACTGACGATACAAAGTTCACTGTATGTAGCCTCACATGGCAGCCCAGTAGCTTGTATTCGATGCCCTACTGCCTATTTACCTCACTCCTTCACATTGTTAATGCAACAATAGTATATCCCTCACTCATTCACATCGACGATGTGACACAGAAAATGCATCGCGATTGAAAACTACAGACCGCATGGCGGCTTCTCTCCAAGAGACGAACGATACTACAGTCCTTGTACGTAACCTCACCTTGGAGCCCAGTATCTTGTAACTGATGCTTTACTACGTAATTACTATATCCCTCGCACCTTCACATTGATGATGTGATACAGGAACTACATCTCGATTAAAAAATATAGACCCCATGGCGCTTTTTCACTAAAAGACTAACGATACTACGATCACTGTACGTAGCCTATCCTGCCAGCACGGTAGCTTGTATCCGATGCCCAACTGCCTATTTACTATATCCCTCACTCTTTCACATTGACGATGCGACCATTGTATATCCCTCACTCATTCACATCGACGATGTGACACATAAATTGCATAGCGATTGAAAACTACAGGATCCATGACGACATCTCTCCAGGAGACTAAAGATACTATAGTCACTGTACGTAACCTTACCTGAGAGGCCAGTATGTTGTATCTGATGCACTACTATATAATTACTGTAAGCCCCACACCTTCACATTGACGATGCGACACAGAAATTGCATTGAGATTGAAAGCTAAAGGCTGATGGCGGCTTATCACCACGAGACTAACAATACTTCATTCACTGTTCGTAGCCTCTCCTGGCAGCCAGTAACTTGTGTCTGATGCACTACTGCCCATTTACTACACATCACAACTTCACATTGACGATGCAACATAGAAATTGCATCGCGATTGAAATCTACAGATTCTATGGCGGCTTCTATCCAAGAGACTAACAATACTACGGTCACTGCACGTAAGCTCACCCGGAAGACCAGGACCTTGTAACTGATACACTACTACACAATTACTATATCCCCCGTACCTTCACATTGACGATGGGACACAGGAATTTTATCATGATTGAAAACCACAGGCCTTATGGCAGTTTCTCTCCAAGAGAGTAACGATGCACAGTTCATGTTAGATTAATACTTTTTATTAACATCAATTATCATTAGGGAGTAAGAGCATTGGCACGTAAGTGTTACAATTTGTATCTCCTTAAACAGGCTTCTGCAAGATGGTTGTTTAATAAACTTTACATTATCTTCCTATTGCATGATTCTGTTTACTAAATAGGTACTTTTTTTATCTTGGCTGGATAGTGCCACAAGAGAATGGTATAGGAAAGTGTGAATGAAAACATTGTAGAAATCCAGTGTGCAGATCAGCACAATGACAGAGAGTTCTAAACTGAACTGAATTGTTTGATTAATACATTCATATGTGGGTGCCACCTGAATGTTTGTGAACTCCACATATGGAGCCTCAACGAATGTATGCTCACTGACCTCTAATTAAAATACGTTAAAGTCACTTGTGTCTGTTTGGAAATGTGTAATATGAGTCTTTGTATAATTAAGCCTTAAAGCTTGAGCTCTTCAGTGCATTATTTTTGAGTAGCGAGTATCAGAGTATTTGAAGAATCATGCAACATCCATGGTAAATAATTTAAGTAGGTCAATAACAGGAGTGAGACAATCATCAAACCGTACAAGAAACAATAATTGTAGTTTTCCCACTCTGAATATAGCGTTATTCCTGTGACATAAATTGTTAATATGAACGCCTGTTACCTATAATTAAGATGTGACATCAGCCATTTAAAGGGAATGCCTATAATGCCATTACATTTTCGATTTCTTGTAAGATCTATGTGGTCCAAACAAAGTCTAGATAAGATCATATGTCAACAGACTAATTTTTCTTGTTTATTTCTACTTGAATGGAATTTGTGGAATAGTATACGGATTTATCTGTAGAAAAGCCTGTTCAGAGGTCAGACAAAGCTTCTGTTAAATATTATTATCAGAATGGTGGTTTAATTTTCTGTTACAAGCTACCCTCTCAATGTGTTTTCTGAACACAACAAGGAGGGAGATGTGTCTATAATAGAATTCACCTGCTTGTATCCGCTTTTTTAAATAGAGTACTGCAGATTTCATCTTTCAGGAAACATATCTTGATTCATCAAATAATTACAAGGATAACTCAAAATTCCTGTTGGTGCTATTATATGTGTACAAGAGTTTAGTAACAGTATCAAAATATTATCATGACTGAAATACTGAATTATGTACATATATATAAACAAAGTTTTGCATCACCCCGTTTCCCAGAACTCCTGAAGGTAGATGTTGACTGCGGACATAGTATCACAGACACAGTCCCTTTGACTGTTCACAGATGTCACTAAACCCACCCAAAGATGTAAACAACCATGCATGAGCAGTGTCTATTAGACAGAGGGAGTCCGACAGCCAATCAGTTCCAGTCATTCCACCAGGAAGGAGATACACGGCTCATGTTGCCTGAAATTCAACCATACCTAGACGCTCAATTCTGCGGTTCGGTCGTGTCCGCATTATTTTGTGACAGGAAGGGCTCACAACAAGGGAAGTGTCCAGGCGTCTCAGAGTGAACCAAAGCAATGTTGTTCGGACATGGAGGAGATACAGAGAGACAGGAACTGTCGATGACATCCCTCGCTCAGGCCACCCAAGGGCTATTACTGCAGCGGATGACTGCTACTTATGGATTATGTCTCAGAGGAACTCTGACAGCATGTTGAACAATGCTTTTCGTGCAGCCACAGGATGTCGTGTTATGACTCAAACTGTGCGCAACAGGCTGCATGATGCGCAACTTCATTCCCGACGTCCATGGCGAGATCCATCTTTGCAACCACGACACCATGCAGCATGGTGCAGATGGACCCAACAACATGCCGAATGAACCGCTCAGGATTGGCATCGTGTTCTCTTCACCGATGAGTGTCGCTTATGCCTTCAAACAAATAGTCGTCAGAGACATGTTTCGTGGCAACCCGGTCAGGCTGTATACCTTAGACACACTGTCCAGCGAGGGCAGTGAGGTGGAGGTTACCTGACTTTCGGGGTGGCATCATGAGGGGGCCGACATATACCGCTGGTGGTCGTGAAAGGCGATGTAATGGCTGTACGATAAGTGAATGTCATCCTCCGACCGATAGTGCAACCAAATCAGCAGCATATTGGCGAGCCTCTCGTCTTCATGGATGACAATTCACACCCCCATCGTGCACATCATGTTAATGACGTCCTACATGCCAATGGCATCGCCCGACTAGGGTGGCCAGCATGTTCTCCAGACACGAACACTATCGAACATGCCTGGGATAGATTGAAAAGGGCTGTTTATGGAAAACGTGACCTGCCAACCACTCTGAGGGATCTGCACCGAATCGCTGTTGAGGAGTGGGACAATCTGGACCAATAGTGCCTTGGTGAACTTGTGGATAGTATGCCATGAATACAGGCATGTATCAATGCAAGAGGACATGCTACTGGGTATTAGAGGCACCGGTGCATGCAGCAATCTGGACCACCACCTCTGAAGGTCTCGCTGTATGGTGGTACAACACGCAACATGTGGTTTTCATGAGCAATAAAAAGGGCAGAAATGATATTTATGTTGATCTCTACTCCAATGTACTGTACAGGTTCCGGAACTCTCGGAACCGAGCTCATGCAGAACTTTTTTTGATATGTGTATGTACAAGAGTTTGGTAACAATGTTGAAGAATTATCATAACTGAAATAGTTATTGCTTTTTAGTGAACTACAGAAATCTGTAATATCCTGGACAGTCAATGTCATAAAACTACTGCCTACTTGTGGACTAGGAAATGTAATGGGTTTGTTTTCAATCGTCCAGTTTTTGTCAGTGTCTGCAGCTACTGTATGAAAGAATTCACTGAATTTTGTGCCCAGTGGTTTGAATTTATCATCACCTGTCTCACCACTGCTGTCACCCTGTTGCTGAACATTATTTGCCTTGCCAAGTTTATTATTTTCCTAATGATCTAAGTTGCCTTTCTGTTCATTTTTTTTTTCTTCAGAGTACAATTTTTGGTGGCACAGTGCAGAATTTTCCAATATCATTTGGACATAAGATAGTGAATTTTTAATGTTGACTGAAGTTATCCCACTGCATCAAAGTACTGTCTGCCCCAGTGCCCTTGGCAAACACCTTTCCATTCAAACTTCCTGGCAGATTAAAATTGTGTGCCAAGTCGAGACACAGGCTCGGGATCTTTGCCTTCCACAGAGAAGTGGCTCTACTGCCTGAGTTACCCAAGCACAACTTATGACCAGCACCCCCCAACTTTACTTCCGCCAGTACCCCACCTCCAACCTTCCAAATTTTGCAACATTAGATCTCCTGGAAGACAGAATATTGAAGAGATATGGCTTAACCACAGCCTGAGGGGTGTTTCCAGAATGAGATTTTCATTCAGCAGTGTAGTGCTAGTCTAGGTAGGAGAAGAGGTACTGGCGGAAGTAAAGCTGTGAGAATGAGTTGAGAGTCATGCTTGGGTATCCCAGTCAGTAGAGCATTTGCCTGCAAAAGCAAAGGTTCTGGGTTTGTGTTTCAGTCTGGTACACAGAACTGTTAATCTCCCAAGAAGGTTGACATCAGAGCACACACTTTTCCATTGTTTATCCAGTAAATTCTTTTTAAATACTATACTGTGACGCAGTCAACATCTGTATAATTCTGTGAAACTGTGCTTTTACCGTTCTTGGTAGAACTGGCTAACAGGAATGCATTCTTACTACAGTACAATTATGGTCAGGTAAATCATATATGACTGGGCTAACATCTGTTTCATGGGAGCATATTAGATTTATAAATAAATTATTAATCACTGTTGTACTATGCCCATCTATTTTTGTTGGGAAATGGAATGGGTACTGGGGAAATAAATTTCAGCTGGAGTTCAGTAACTCTGTTTACCATTAATATCAAAAGCTCGAGTCAAAAAAAAAAAAAAGCACAGAATCTGGTAATACAATACCGGTAATAAAACTTCTATTTCAGAAGTGAAAGTCACATGTATAAAAATGTATTTTCTTAGTATTATCTCCCTTGACCAGGTTGGGAAATAGAAGCTCAAATATGTGACTTCTCTTATGTATTGTGTTTCATTATTTGTGCATTTAGTAAATAATAAAGTATTTTTCTCTCTATATTTACTTGTGTGCTGCGTAAGAAGAAAGTACCTGAAGTACTTACAACTGTGGTTAACTCAAGTTGCCACAATTTTCCATTTTCACAGTATCGGTTCCAACATGGAGAAATTTACTATTGCCATTTCGCAATTCGACCTTACAATTAGTGAACTTTTGGCAGATGTGTTTGACAAACAGTCTTTCGCTACTCCTCAAAATGCTATCTTGGAACATTTTGTACTGCCCACAGAACCACACTTAGAGAAAACCATGGAGAGTGAGTTAGTGATTGGTGCTTCCCCTTCCCAACTGATCTACGCCCTATGCACCTTGGTGGGACAAAATCTACTATCAGAGCAATCACTAAAGCTTTTTTGGTTCTGATGTTTGCTCCCACATGTCCAGGGAAATATTATCAGCTTTTCCGGACCTTCCCATTGATGAAGTGGCACGAAAAGCAGACTCTTTGACTAGCACTTATGCTGATTCAAATTTGTGTGAAATGAAAGCTGAGCTTATGGCAGATAGCCTCGAGCCAAGCATTTCAGCCTCAGCAGCTTCTGGGGGTCCTGCACCGTGCATCATTTCCCTTCCTGCGCCAGGGCCATCTATGAGTCATGTCATCGATGAGCTGTCCTACCTTAATGCCAGGTTGCAATGACAAGAAGCAGCAGCCTCCAAATGACAGGCCAACATACAGATGGTGCTGGTTTCATAAATATTTTGGCAAAGCTGCTCGATATTGTATGAAACCATGCTTTTACTGATACTTCCCAGATGATGCCAGTAGGTGGGCATATTTGTCAAGGTCAGTTAAAGTACCTACAAGCCATACACAATGGAACTGAACCCACAGTGACAGTTTCTCACAGACTTTTCATGAAGGACAAACATATTGGGAATAATTTCTTAGTGGACTCAGGATATGGGATTAGTGTTTACCCTAAGTCACATAATATGCACTGCTCTAGTGAGCAAGCACTTAATCTTGTAACAGTTAACGGCCTCCACATTGCCATGTTTGGAATGATGCAGTTGAATTTGTACTTCAGTGATGAGCTGCAATCCACTTTGGCCTTTGTGGTTGCTGATGTCAAAGGTGGAATTATCGGTGCTGCCTTTTTCTATCATTTTGCTTTCATGATGGGTTTAGTGCATCAGTGTCTTCGGAAAGAGCCACTCTCTCTTACTACCTCTGCAGCATCAGTTCGTGTTGTGAGCGATGCTATTGGGCTCTGTCACTCAAAGATATCTGCAACAGCCACGCAAACCGTGTCATGTCTGAAGGATTCATTACCATTTCCATACCCATGTGGACTGTGCACACGTTCTACTGCTAATATAATGAAGCTACATGAGAGTTGGCACAGGCTTATGGCTCAAATTTCTACTGTACAAGCTCGTCATAATGCCAAACTCTGTACCATTAATAGCCTGCATGAAACCAATATTTACTGCAGGTGTTCTCGTGAGGTCAGTGATATGTGATTGTGCTGCTGTCAACACTGACAATGAAAAAATATTAGATGCTCACTGAATCTGGAAAATTTAAGCATCCAGCCAATGACAGTTATGTTCACGCAATTCGACCCATGCAATATGCTGAGATAAAAATTATTAACTTTAAAGCTGGAGATATGAAGTGGAATTTTATTTTGAAGTTACATTATCTGCATGAGTGTGAATCTCTAAAATTTGCCAATTCAGTCTCTGATTCACATGTGAATTTCTATAATACAAAAATGAATGTTTCTTTAGCAGGCCAGAAAATGAGATTCAGCGTTCATGATACCATTAAATTTTTAGCAAGTACCAAGCACTCAGATATTCATGGCACCTCTGCCACTGTAGAATTCATCATAATTATTGATAAACTGTTTGATGGGTGCAACTCAGGAGAGTTCATGTTAAGGGCTTTAAGCAACGACTGAGAGCGGAAACTGCAAATTATTGGACTGAATTTCTTTGTCTTGCGGAAAAATTCCTTCAAACACTAAGGATTGATGGTCTTTGTACATTAGTACATCCACTAAAAGCATTTGTGCTGGTACTTTTATTTGCATACATGGTCTTAGAAGCCTCTCCCAGAAGTTTCTCTTTTGGTGTACAAAACCTCTTAAGTAATTTTTAACATATTGAAAGGGTACAGTACCGCCCGACATTGAAAATAGGTACAACATTCTTCGTTATTCTTGTCAGTACAACATATTTTTTCTAATAATAACTCAATTTCAATTAATACAGCGAAGCCAGATACCAGTGTGGGAAAGAATGACAATTTATTTATTTAACTGATCACATGCGCACTCCCACAAAATAAATCCCTACATCCAGTTTGGTGAGATCTGTGAAATGAATGAATGTATGGTCGTCTGCTAACCGCAGATAGTGAATGTGAATATATGATCATCTTTGAGACGATCTTTTGGTCACCTTTGGTGGAACCAAAGAGATGAAATTTACCGGAGCTTTGAGCGCCTGAAATTTGGCTGACCAATACGGTAGCAAGGTGCTCCCCCACTTCGGCAGAGGTGCGAGAGGACCTGAAGAACAGCCATGTTTCAGCACTCTGCTGCTGGATCTTGTGTTGGTAAGACCTGTCTTAGGTGTGCTTCATAAAGACAAAAGAGTGGAGACATGGTGTGCATGTGAAATACGTAAGAGTAGTTTGGAATAATAATTTCTCTATTTCAGGAACATTTGTGGGGAGAATTAAATGTCAGGCAGGTAATATTAAGGAGATCGTAGTAATCTTCGGAAGTGACCAATGGTCACAATGAAACCACGTGTAGCAATAAGTTGAAATACTTCCGAGTGCTTAAGTTAAGCTGAATTACTAGCGTGTCTACTATAAGTTGAAAATATTTAAGAAATGGCGTGTGCAGGACTTGAAATTAGAGACGAGTGCTTCCACGTGGTGAATACTGTGTGAATCTCAATCTGTGTATGAGACAAAGGATAAAGTGAAGTACTCGTCCATGGTATCAGTTGAGAACTCGCGTGTGTGATGAATATGTTCTTAATATTACTTTGCGTGTTATGTTTCCGTGTGACGCTTGATTCAAACTATAATACTCTGAGAGTGAAGCAAGGTGAGTCAGCCGTCTATTCAGCAACGCCACTTGGCTTGCATTGCACAGGAAGACATGCATATATCCTCCAGAGTTCGTAGTAGGAAAGAAAAGTTACGAAGTGGGGCAGTGTCGTGTGAAACTTGGATGAATTTTAATTGAAGTGGGAAAGCTGAAAGTGATGTAATTATAACGCTGTGACTATTTCTTGTTTTGTATTGTATGTTGCCATTGTGATGTATTTCATGAAATTTAAGTATGTGTGGTTGGCATGGGAGAGTAACAAGATAGTTTCAGAGGCAGTGGGTTATGCATGTTCCTTTTTGTACCACTCGATCTGGAGGAAAGTTTCGTGATGATGGGTGTGAGAGTCGAAGTGTGATATATAGCAAAAGATCCACCATCCTATCCAGAAAGTGCACTGTAGCGTTAAATAATTACGAGACCATAAGATAGAGAATCACCAATGTAAAGCCATGCCCACTGGGCGGAATTTCTCGTGTGTTATTGTTGTAGGTTATAGAATTTGTGTGTTTAGGTTATAGAATTTATCGGAATAAATAAGACAGTGAAAAGAAAAAGATTGGTGGCCTTTTCCTTCGAATAGTATGTTGTCATGATACCCAGAATTTATAATGTTTGCGCCATTCATATTCAGTGCGATGGCCACGTGTTGATCAAAGCCGTTGAATAAGAAAGAAAATGTGGTATTGCCAGTGCGTAGTGAACAATCAGAGTTGTGTAAATTTTTAATAGTCAGTAGAGCTGCCACACGTGAATGAATCTCGTTAGAAAACAACACTTTTTTATACTCGGCTGCGCACCTCTGTTTCGCTAACGCATCGCTCCGAGTCACGTAGCCCCACACCACGGTTGCGCCAGTGGGCTCCTTCTTCCTGTAACCCGCGACATGCGAACCGCTGCGTTTACCCTTTTAGCGGTTCGATGGCCGCTGTGGCCTCCATTCCAATTCGCAACCGCTGGTCAGTGTAACTTACTGCAATCCAGCCCGCAGCTGGCTGCAACTTGTACGCTCTGAAATATTGCACCAAATCTAACTTCCCTATCTTAAACTGTGCTGCCACTACATTATTCCCCTCTTTGGAAAGACCCAGTCCCCGGGTCATCCTTTAACTAACTCTTAAACTTGTTTGGATGCTTACTTACTACTAGAAAACTTAAATGTGGTCTAGTGCCCCTTAAAACCATGGCATGAAACAAAACGTAAAAATTCCTTACTGGACGACCACTGCTGAATCAATCCCTTACCTACTCATCTCACCCCCTCAGTATCCAATCTCCTGGGACTTGGACTATCCTTGGTTCCCTTTCGGAATTAGCTCTCCGCCTGATCAGAAAGAAAATAACACAAAACAAAGTTAAGACTGCGATGTCACTTGGCCCAGAGGTGCTCAAAATGATCGTTATTTGCCGTTGCCTTTCTCTATACTGCGTGACATGTTGAACAAGCTGTTCGGCTGATATGCGCCCCTCTTGTTCTATAACGAACTGGTTTATGGATCTCAAAAGACGTGCTCCAGAGTCTGGTTTAACAAGATCAGATTCTGCCTTGGCAAAAACTCTAAAGTGGCTTCTGGCCAGTACAGCTGTGGCTGCTTAACATTCAATTGTGTGACTCCTGAAATTGACGCTGGCAGATGGAAGGTTGGTCCTAATATGTTACACTTTGTTCCATTGATTAAAATTCTGCTCCCCTTGAGCTCTAAACCTTTCGCTTCCATAAACACTCCTTGCTCAAAACAACTTGCCACTACTACCAAATTCTCGTAGACGGAGAAGATCAAATGCATGCCGACTCGTTGCAAGCTCGATTTTGATTAAACAATGTTCCTTGGGCAGTCTATTCTATTTCCCCTGAGCTAAAAATAACTGCACCATGCACGTGTCCCATATTTTTAGCATCGCAGATTTTCCTCCAACATTCACTATTTTTTATCCAAACTCAACACCGATTGTGTGACTACTTCCATCCTTAAATTCACATTATATGAACTGGTGCAAGAAACATGACTTTCCTGACCCAGCCCTGTTGATAACTAAAAATTTAAACAAGAAATCGTACGACTCTGACATCGTCCAACACATACTTATTACGGCTTTGCCGAAAAATTTACTCCGACTCATTTATCTCTCCAGAACTGCGTTTTATTTCTCCTCCAACAACACTCCACATACGTCAGACGCTACATTTCCCTTTTCAGTAACCTGAGAACAGGGATCACCATCACCCTTCCTCCCTCTTCAAAAAGACTGCTGCCCCTAGCAGGCTAACAATACCCGAAAACACATATAAAATACAATGCCTAATTAATCCATACAAACCCAATGATACATGACACGAAAACAAAAAAACTACAAATACTCTACTACTTTCTAGAACGCAAAGCATATGGTACTTCATGCTGTACTCTATCTTTCATCTGCGCTTAGCACCATTCTACACTCTCTCTTTCTTCCTCTTTCCTACCTTTGACACGCCTGGAATCACATTCGGGCAGGCAACCTTTAAATGGCTGTAATCGCCCAATGTGTACTATCGTCGTTCTAGTTGGCAGCCGAAGCTTCACATTAACGGAAAATGTGGTCTGAACAACTTGGTATGGCCCTTGTACATCATGAGGAACTTCTTCATTTTCCCTTTTTGCGTATAGGGGCTGGACAGCATTACCCATTGCCCCACCCTATACTGCAGTAAACGTCCTTTCCGTGCCTTTCCAAAGCCTTTGTATTTGCCTTTTGTACTCATTTCCAAACATCCCGAATTGTCCTTGCGAATTGACGTACAGATTCACCAATCCTTCTTTTCTGTATCTTCACTAAATCAAACGGGGACTGCATATTTCACCTGTATTCTACCTCATATGGAGACAAACCGGTATTTGTATGGACTTTAGCATTATATGCGCATACAATATGCTTCAAATACTCGTCCCACTGATGTTGATGAGAATGCACATAAAAACTCAGCATCTACCCGATTGTTCTGTGTACCCGTTCTGTCCTTCCGTTGGCCTGTGGATGCAACGCACTCGTCCTCAACTTCTTTAGGTCCAACAATTTACATAGTTCCTTCATTAAACCCGACATGAAGTTGGTCCCTTGGTCAGTAATTATTGTCTCTGGTACACCAGACTTCAAAATCTAGTTATTTACTAACGCTTGCGCGACCATTGCTGACTGTTGATTTGGCATAGCCACCATCTCCAAATACCTTTAAAAATGGTCTATTATTGTCAGAACGAATCTGTTCCCAGATGGTGTTCACCTAAAAGGTCCTAAGACATCAATCCCCAGGAAAGAGATGGAACATGTTGCCCCCGGTAATCGTTGTAGCTGTATCTGTTTCCGACTGAAATCTGCTCTCTGTGCACATGGTATGCAATTCTTGACATACTGATCCACATCTCCCCGCCACTCTCCTATTCGTCTCTCTACACACTCCATGACCGGATAACACATGATCATGTGCTTCCTTTAAAACCTCATACCTTAACTTCGCTGGCACTATTACCCTTGGCCCTAACTTCGTTTCCCTGCACAGAAGACCGTCGTACACATTAAACTGTGGCTGTGTCTGATACAGTTTACAATCATTGTCCGCGTCCTGTAATTTTTGCCGCACCGCTAGGTCATAACCTATGACTTCTAGTTTTGCCACCTTCCTACTTAGTGCATCTGCATTACTGTGCTTTTTCCCAAGCTTGTGCACCACCCCGTAGTCGAATTCACTAAGCCTCACAGCCCATCGAGCGAGTCTAGTAGACTGATCCTTCAACTCCAACAACCACTTCAATGCAGCATGATCTGTCACTACCCGAAATCTTCTCTCATATAAATAACATTTAAAATATGTGATTCCATAGATTACGCTTAGCATCTCCATCTCTGTTGTTGAGTAATTCGTCTCTGCTGCATTCAACTGCCTGGACGCGTAGGCTACAGGATGTTCTTTCCCATCAATTTCCTGACTAAGAACACACCCTAATGCTTGATTCGATGCATCGCATGCTAGTATAAACTCCTCTTCAAGATCTGGAAACACAAGAACCGGACTTGATGTTAACACTTCTTTCAGTTTGTCA
This sequence comes from Schistocerca serialis cubense, assembly GCF_023864345.2. NCBI lineage: Eukaryota > Metazoa > Arthropoda > Insecta > Orthoptera > Acrididae > Schistocerca > Schistocerca serialis. Next base: position 921,349,440 of record NC_064640.1, on the reverse strand, counting down.
AACGCTTTCTGACACTCTTCTGTCCACTCAAATTTCACACCCTTCCGTAACAATTGCATCAATGACTGTGCTAAATCTGCAAAACCCTTCACGAACTTTCAATAGAAATTGCAGATTCCGATGAATTACTGCACTTCCTTAACTGTTTTCGGTTCCCGAAAATCCCTTACAGCCTGTACCAACCTCGTATCTGTTCGCACTCCGTCCTTCTGATAATATGATCCAGATATTTTTGACTTCTTCTAACGCGAAATGACACTTCTCCAGGCTCAGCGTCAAACAAGCTTCTCTTAACGCCATAAAGACTTCCCTTAACCGCTGTCTATGTTGCTCCATACTACTTGAAAACACTATAATATCATCCAAATAGACAAGACACTGCCGTGGTTTCAAACACCTAAATACACTGTCTAGCAACCTCTGAAACGTTGCCGGAGCGTTTTTCAACCCGAATGGCATTCTAATGTACTGGTAATGGCCTCCAGATGTAGAGAAAGGAGTTTTTGGACGATCCCCAGGAGCCACCTCTAACTGATGATAACCACTTGTCAAATCCATCATAGGAAAGTACTGGCACTGTCCTAAGTGATCCAAAGTCTCTGATATGTTTGGAATGGGGTATGCGTCCGTTACAGTCTTATTATTGAGGTATCGATAGTCACAATAGAACCTGTATTTCTTAGTTCCATCCATAGTTTTTTAGGCATAACGACAATTCCCGCTCCCCAGCAACCATTACTATGCTCTATAATACCGTCCGAAAGCTGCTGATCATTGAAATCCTCCACAATCGGCTGCAAATACCTTGGTATTCTCTGTGGTTTACGGTAAACCAGTGTTTCAGTCCCTGTTGGTATCCTATGTTGAACGAATGGAGTTGCTGGCAACGGCCCTTGTGGAAAAAACAAATCCGTAGATTCCCACAATAAGTCTTCCATCTGCTCCCTTTCTTCTCCTTTCAAATGTTTAATTTTGTCACGCAATGCAGTTCTATCGTCAGTTAGTGGTTGATCGCTTCGTCTACCTCTCGAACACCAGTCTTCATCATCTGGCACATCCAAATTTGCTACTAAAACTCCTTTCCTCAAATTCGCATCTACAGCGCTAAAATTATCCACCTTCTCGGGAACTACTCGCCCGTCATTCCCCTCCTGTATGCGTACAACACTACGTTGCAAAAAACAACCCAGTGGACCCAAAACTTCATTCTCCTCCAATGGTTCAATAACACATACTGTACCCACAGGTAGATTCGACTCCACACTTACCCAGAGCGACTTCTCAGTGCCACTAGACACACACTCATGCGAATGTACGCGGTTCAATTGGTTTGTTCATTACGTTGAACGCCCCTGGCGACAGCTCTGCACTGACAACAGTTTCCCCTAGCGGTCTCGGTCCGGCACACAGTTTTGCTGGCCAGAATCGCCGAGCGGTTCTAGGCGCTACAGTCTGGAACAGGTTCGAATCCTGCCTCAGGCATGGATATGTGTGATGTCCTTAGGTTAGTTAGGTTTAAGTAGTTCTAAGTTCTAGGGGACTGATGACCTCAGCAGTTAAGTCCCATAGTGCTCAGAGCCATCTGAAACATTTTTGAACCCCTAGCAGAAATAACATTCCACCAAGTTCCACAGTTCGTTGTCCAAGGTCAATTTTGGCATGATGTTGATGCAAGAAATCTACTCCTAGGATCATGTCGTAGCACTCGCTCATCCACGGTACTACCTCCATGCATGCAAACAATCGGACTTTCCCTATGCGAAAGTCAACTGTCACCGACCGCAGAGGCATGACCTCCTTATCCCCCACTCCACGCAACATGTAACGTGGTGGGTCTAACTTCCTACGTCCCATTATATTCTTAGTAGCCACTTACACTTGTGCCCCTGTGTCCAACAAAATCTTAAACTTTTTAGTTCCTACGGATCCTACCACTGAACATTCCACCTCTGCATACGTATTCATAGCATTTGCTTGTATCTTTGTAGCCCTTCCCTTAACTGCTTAAACTGTCCTGCCTTCCTCAAGGCCTCAGAACACCTTACATACGTTGCCTTTCCAGAAAACGGAATAATCAAACTCACGGCGGCTGGATGAATCTCCTGCACCTTAGGCAACAACGACTTATCACATGCGGTTTCCCATTCACTTCTAGATGTTAATTCATTTCTCAACTGAGTATTGTCCACTGTCAGTTGTGCTACTTTTTCCAACAAAATCCGCATCGCTTCTGGTTCTGACACACTTTGCATCCTTGACTCTGCCATTGTGTTGCCTCCGTTCTTAGTTAGACCCGACAAAAAAATTTAAGTACCAGAACAATCTGACTTCCTACAACGCCATATCATCATACTCAGTAACATCATAAACCAATACAAAGTAATCAAATGCCACGAAAAACATCTTATTGTCCCAAATACACTAACACTTATTCTGACAAAATAAATAATATGCATACGCAAAACATCTAAAATGTGACTTCTGGCAAGCCATACTCAAAACACCAACAAGAAAGAAAACGTCCAACACTCAAAAGAACCATTTTGACAGCACTCACCACATCTTGTGACTGTCCTGCAGGCGGTGGGCTCGAACGCCGTACTGGACAGATGACGTCCACTTTCGTGACACCAAATGTAGTGGGTGGGTGCCAGGAGGTGCCATATTAAAACTCGGCGAGAACTTTCCAAATGATTTATTCGTTTCCACTACATTGTTTGATTCACCTCAGTCTCCATCACAGGCCCTGCATTGCTGAGGAAGTACCCCCAGCGGCCTGTGAAACGCAATGCTGTGTCGTGCTGGCCTTGTTCACCAGCTGTAGAATTCCAGTTACATCAGGATGGCTGTGCCAGCAGCCGACTCAGGGCCCACCGTCCCTGTTGATTCTGCGCTGCTCTGCCGGGAGATGTAGGTCGGCCCCGCTGCTGCTTCTACCTCGGCTGGCGTAGCTGGGAACGCAGCGGCAACGACCACCCCCGTTCTGGCATCCGAACCTGCAGCCCTCGCCTCGTAAGTCTGCGGCGTGTGTTGGGAGACGAGACAAGTGCCCATGGTAGTGACCCGAAGAGTGGCCCGCTCTCGCTGTCTGCGGACCCCGCGTCGGCCTCAGAGGGTCGCACCAACGACCCGCCATGGACTGGGACACTGTCGCCCCATCTGCTGCCATATGTCGCCGGTAGTGTGACATGTATCGCCGTCCAGGAGAGCTGCCACACTTGAATGAATCTCTTTAGAAAACAGCACTTATTTATACTCGGCTGCGCAATCACTCCCAGTCATGTACGTCCCACACCACGATTGCACCAGTGGGCCCCTTCTTCCTGTAACTTGCGACATGCGAACCACTGTGTTTACTCTTTCAGCGGTTTAATGGCCACTGTGACCTCCATTCCACTTCGCAACTGCTGGTCAGCGTAACCTACTGCAATCCAGCCCGCACCTGGTTGTAACTCGTGCGCTCTGAAATATTGCACCAAATCTAACTTCCCTATCTTAAACTGTGGTGCCGCTACATATATGATTAAGTAACTACAATAAGAAATTTTTCATGTCAATGCTTTCGTCATTTTGTACTGCTATACAGTTTTGTCATTTAGAAAATAAAATTCGAAAAAAAGAAGCAAAAAATATTTTGCACAGAGGTAAGGTTTTTGAGAAGCATAATTTGTCAGCAGCTTTAGTGGCAGTTCAGAAATTACGTATGTAAACACAGCAGAATAATAGCAAAATTTATGTTGCAGGGAAAGGTTAGCTACCAGTGGACTATAAACTAAGCACACAAAGTGTCATATAATGTACATAAATGGTTACTGTATTTTTTCTATGTAGCAGAACAATTTGACACTTTGTGCCGATTCATCATGGCAACTGAGATGTCATGCATCACGCATCGTGTACTACACATGCAAATAAAGATGACAATCGGAGCGGTGCCTGATGGGAGCGACCGTAAAGGCATTTCCCATTTACAGTCGCTGCCAATAGTCACCGCACTGAGTGTCAACTTTGTTTGCGCATGTAGTACACCAGGGCCGGCCAGAAATTCTGCACGCGTGCAGTGCTCCTGCACATGTGCAACTTCCGGGTCACAGCGTGCACGCCGCAGCCGTCAGCGTTCATGTAGTGCATGTTTCTACGCACAGATGTCGCTTTATCCACTTGCTGAGATACCCTGTACCGGCGCATTCTAGTGCTCTTTCCACAGCTTGCATGCCAACCATGGGAAGGTATTTCACGTATTAAACATTTAAAATACTGTCACAGTCTACTCATTGAGACGTCTACTTTTATGTTAACAGTTTAACCCAGTAAGACAAGTAATACAGTTAACAACCGTGGGTTTTTATTAAGGCAGCTTGACTGATGGTACATAAATACGCTTAGTGTTTTTGATCTAGTATTTAAGAAAGAGAGCACTCGGCGACTTCCAGCGAACCTTAGTCATGATTTCAAATAACATTAAACTAATGCAAGGTTTCCTATAACTAATTCTCGGTACCCTGAGTTATACCCACATAATTTCTGTCTCACTGACCTCTGAACAGAATGACAACCGCAGACCTCTCGATGATGACCTGTACCAATATTGCTATATCTTTCATCAGTTCCGTCTGAAATCTGCACAATAACCGACGATTAGATGAATGTTATGTTTTATCGACTTCAGCTGAGCGTAGCCCTTCACACAATTTTTTTTAAAAAAAGGTCCTAAATGTAAGTATACAACAATCGGTTTAATGACCAATTTTCCTTATAATAATGGAACATGGAGCAGAATGAGGCAATAGTGCACAGTTAGTAAACAATAATTTTTAATTATGAAAGGAATAAATCCAAACACGTTTATCACTGGTCATGAGAAATGATATAGCTAATATCGGGCACAAAAGCACGGCTCATTGACAAATGCAAGCAGTTGCGGGAGATTTTCATCACTGATGCTTGATCAAAACGACTGAGAACATAGATCTTCCGTTCTTTGCTTTTTCACAGTACCTGCCATTTCTCAGTACTTCTCTGTTAAAGTTACAGTCACCAGGGGTAAACGAGACTGGGTATGTTGCGCTCTTGCTTGTACCACATAAACAGGGAAGAGGAGCCGCCGCCGTTCATATAGGGCACATGCCTAATAACAGATGTCGCTGTCACTCGCTGTCGCACACGTGCGCACATGTGAAGCACTTCCGCACGTCTGCACACTGTGCAGCGTTTGGCTGGCCCTGTAGTACACGAAGCACAGCTGTGATGCATGGTGTCTCAGTTACCATGATGAATCGGCACAAAGTGTCAAATTGTTCAGCTGCATAGAAAAAATACAGTAACCATTTATGTACGCTATATGATGCTGTGTGTGCTTAGTTAAATGGTAGTATCTCTCACTGAGTATAAGGCTATTTTCTTTTCTTTTTTTTCTTCTTTGTTGAATTTAGATTCCCCCCAGAGGAGAAGGCAGGGGGGGGGGGGGGGGGGGCAGGCTGGCAACAGTATAATATGCCGCTCTGCAGCCTACAGAAGAGTTTAAAAACATAATGAGTAGAGAATAAACAATAAAAACAGGTGATAAAACAGTGACTGGGTGAAACTGTAATAGGGCGACAAATGGCAGAAGTTAAAATATAAAAACAAAGAGCTGGTGATGCTAATTTAAACACATAAAATTAGACATGGACAATTAAAAAAAAACGTGGTGACAGTCTGGTTTCTGTTCGCAAGAGTTAAAAAAAAACAACATACCTAGTGATGTAAAAATAATGGGACGTGCAACACTGACACATCACTAAAATACTGCACTATAAAGTAGACTCAAAGACAGACTGGAGGGGGAGGGGGGGTGGATCCGGCCAGAAGAGGGGGGGGGGGGGGGGAGGGGGAAGGAGAGGAAAAGGAAAAGGGGGAGCCAATGGAAGGAGAGGACACAGGAAGGGGAGGGGGCAGGGTGGACACGAGAAGGAGTGGGGAAGGCAGGGGAGGGGAAAGCAAAAGGACTCGGGGGAGAGTGAAAGCCTATCCATAGTGCCATCTCTTATAGCTATTGAGAAACACACTGACAACTGAGTAAGGTAAGCAATTTACCACCAAACACTGTGCTTATATCAGTTTATTACATATTTACACATACTGCAAAACAAAGTAAATTGACTAATTCAAGGTATGCTATGCCCATGGAAATAAAAGATAATAAACTTCATTGCAATGGTTTGACACTCATTAACTATCGATAGTCATGCCCAGCAGTCTTGCAGCCTATAAATTTCAAATCTTCGGCACTGAAATTGATTGAGAAAATTAAAGTGTATAAGAGTTAAAAGCATAAACACTTGATGCAAATTAGTTTGTAGTGTGACTGTAGAAATTGAAGGGTTGGTGTGGAAAATCACTTTAACTCTGCCTGCAGTTACTGTAGGAGTGAATTAAATAGCTCTGCAGTAGATGGTGTCAGTTCCAAGCCTGGAGAAAGGTGGAGGGTTGTCGAAGTACTGAAGCCATAAAAGAATCGACATAAAATAGTAGGAGAGAGCAAGTAAAGTTTAATACCTTAGTTGCAATGATGACGATGATAATGATGATGATGATGATGATGACGATAATAATAATAATAATAATAATAATAATAATAATAATAATAATAATAACAATAATAGCGATTAACCCATATATTTTCAACTTAATTGCGTGATGCAAATAAAGCAGCTACCAGTATCTCACGCCTCTGTAAATATAGTCTTATTGCTGAATGTGGCCATCAGAGGGACTGAACATAACAAGCAGGAATGCTGGAGCTTCCAGAATCTATTCAACCAAAACACAAACACTTTTGGGCATAACAGTTTCTATTGAATAAAACTTTTTGTGGTTAATACTATTCTTATAACAGCTAAATATAACAGTTTATGAATGGATAACTATCTCCCCCTCTGCACTTATGGCAATTCCTGCTATTATCTATCACTGCAACAGCACCAAAGAACTTACTCGTCAGGACTAAAGCCTAGCGTGTTCAGTTTCCAAGTCAAGACAAAGTTATTGTAGAAGTGAACAGACACAAGGATCGGGTATGCCTTAATCAGATTTGTTGCAAGTAATATGTCTCTATTTGTAACCAATAGCTCAATATATAGCATATTTACATAAAAATAGTATATATTACACCTAGATAAAAACCTAAAATAACTTACCCTGGTCCCAAAAGGAGCCCAAGATTCAGGAACACACATTATCAGTAAATTACCAGCAATAATTAAAAACTTGGTTTCAGATAAAGAACAGTTTAAAAAGAGTTTGAATGACTTTTTGGTGGACAACTCATCTACTCTGTGCATGAATATCTTCACAGCGATTGTTAGACTAGCTTAATAAAAATTTCAGTTTTGACAGTACTTGGTCACAACAGTCAAATGGCTCTGAGCACTATGGGACTTAACATCTACGGTCATCAGTCCCCTAGAACTTAGAACTACTTAAACCTAACTAACCTAAGGACAGCACACAACATCTAAGTATTCTAGTGGTTATGGTAATATATCAACAAAGTTAATCAAGGAGTGCTCATGCAAGGTGAGTTCTGTCTGCAGCTATTTGTGTAATCAATCTCTTATCAGTGAAACATTTCCATGCTGGCTAAAATATAAAGCCTCTTGACAAGAAGGGGGATAACGAGATACCATCAAACTATCAACCAATTTCACTTTTGCCAGCTTTTCCAAAAACATTTGAAAAGGTTGTGTTCAAGTGTCTCCTTAAGCATCTGACTACAAATAATATATTGTCCAAATCACAGTTTGGGTTTCTTAAGGGTTCTGATAGAGAGAAAGCTATTAACATGTTCAGTGATAATGAACATAATGTATTATATAACAAATTAGATGCTACTGGCATTTCCAGTGATGTGTCAATCGCGTTTGACTGTGTGAACCACAGCATTCTCTTAAGTGAATTAGAATACTATGGTGTCACCAGCAGTGCTGTGAAATGGTTTGAGCCTTATTTAACTACTGTGACATGAAACAAAGGGTGTTGCGAAATATCTGTGCAGTAAACAGTCAGCCTACATCTGATTGGGAATTAATTCCATATGGTGTTCCTCAAGGTTCCGTCTTTGGTCTGTTGCTTTTTCTTGTGTGCATTAATGACTTCTCGCCAATTACATTACCAGATGCTAAGTTTGTTTTGTTGCACATGAGACAAACATTGCAATAAGTAGGAGGTCAAGTACAAATTTAGAAATGGCTGCTAATCAAATTTTCACTGACATTAATAAATGATTTAGAGCTAATTCACTGTCATTAAACTTTGAAAAGACCCACTGGAACCTGTTAGATATTTAGTTATAGCATGTGTATAGCAAATCAAGCATGTGCATAGCAAATGCAGATCGAAGAGGTTGACAGGGTTAATTTTCTGGGATTAAAATTCGATAATAAATGCTGTTGGGAAAAGATTTGCAGTTAGAATGATGTCAGATGTAGTAGATGCAAAAAACTTATATATTTTGCCTACTTTCATTCTAATATGTCATATGGGATCACATTCTGGAGTAACTTGTGAAGCTGAGCAACAGTTTTTAGAATTCAATAGCGTGTAACAAGATTCATTTGTTGTGTAAATTCAAGAAAATCATGTAGAAACCTGTTCAAGGAACTTTGAATTCTAACTATTGATTCTCAGTATACTGCATTTATTTTTAATGAAACTTATTGCAAGTAATATATCTCTATTTCCAACAAATTCTCTTAATACATATTATCAGTACTAGGAATAAGAACAATCTACATAAAAACCTAAAATCACTTACTTTGGCCCAGAAAGGGGTCCAATATTCAGAAATACACATTTTCAATAAATCGCCAGCAACCATTAAAAACTTGGTTTCAGATAAAGGACAGTTTAAACAGAGTTTGAAAGACTTTTTGGTAGGCAGCTCCTTCTACTCTACAGATGAATCTCTTAACAGCAACTGTTAGACCAGCTTAAGTAAAAATTTCAGATTTCAATTTTGACAGCAATAGGTCACAACTGACAAGACTAGGTATTTTGTGAATGATAAATTTATTAAAAGTGCAGAGCTGTGTTGCATCCTGACAGAGTATTAATTCTGTAAATATTAGGAGTTCTAGTTTACTGTAATACATTTACCTATTTTGACAGTCTGCTGATAAATGATGAGGGTAGTGAGTATTATATTCAGATGTTTTACGTTTTTTTATGTTATACTTTCTGACTTGTTTCACACCCAAGATAAGCATCTCATTTTTGGGTCTCTGGAACGAAAACTGAATCTAATCTAATTCCATTTCACTATAGTAACAGAACTTTCTAGGTAGTAGTCCTACTGTTGTGTTGTCATTGCCAAGCCCTGCAAACATTCTCTAGGCCGTGTAGTAATTTTGCTACAAGTGTCATATCAGAGAATATTCGAGCACTTATTCTACATTCCTTTCCCACAAAATTGAATACATGTGGGGGTAAGGTATTTATTTATTTTCATCTACACCAGAGCATTCACATGCAGTTAATGGCTTCATGACTAATTCTGATAACAACTTTTACATCGGGAACTGACAAAATGTAATTGTGGGAGTGACGTAATCAACTAATTGATAAATGACGAGTGCAGTGTCTCTCTAATTTCTTATGTTCTTTGTTGCTTCCTGTTCTGGTTTGATTGCTAATGTGTATACCTGCGTCTTTTGTATTTGTGCACAATAAAGTGTGATTTACACAGAGGAGAAAAAAGTCATAGACTAGCGATGGCGGTAGTATCGCATATACAATTTATAAAAGGACAATGCATTAGCAGAGCAGTCACTTGTATTCGAGTGATTCATGTGAAAAGATTTCCAACCTGATTGCGGCCACATGAGGGGAATTAACAGACTTTGAACATGGAATGGTAGTTGCATCTAGATGTGCAGGACTCCATTTCAGAAATCATTAGGGACTTCAATACTCTGAGATCCACAGTGTCAAGAATGTGTCAACAGTACCAAATTTCAGGCACTGTGGGAGCTGGTGTTGGCACCATATTTGTGTGGGCTGTGTTTACATAGAATTAACTTGCTCCTCTGGTTCAACTGGACGAATCATTGAATGGAAATGGTTATGTTCAGCTACTTAAAGACCATTTGCAGCTATTCATGTTACAAACAATGATGGAATTTTTATAGATGACAGTGCACCTCATCATCAGGCCAAAATTGTTCACCGTTGGTTTGAAGAACTTTCTGAACAATTCAAGTGGATAATTTAGGCACCCAGAACACCCAACATTAATCCTTTCAAACATTTGTGGCACATCATTGAGAAGTCAGTTCATGCTCAAACTTGTGCACCAGCAACACTTGCAATTATAGAGACAGCATGGTTCAATATTTCTGCCGGGCACTTCCAATGACTTACTGAGTCCACGCCACATGGTGTTGCTGCACTACTCCGGGTAAAAGAAGGTCCAACATGATATCGGGAGCCATCCCATAAGTTTTGATACCTCATTGTATTACACCATTAGTCTGTCAATGTATTTTATGTTTAGGAGATAGTGCCCTTCCATAATTTGTGAACCCAAAGAAGAAATTCTACTCTCTTGGGTAGGTTATCTGCTGCAATTCATATAGATAAGTACAGTCATGAATACCTTTCATAATGTTCTATATTCTGTCAGTGGCGCCATCCAGGTCATTAAAAATGAGATTAAGATTCTACAGTGACCACCTCTCTTGTTTCGACCGCTAGATTCCATGCCACACACTGATCCATTTTGGTACATGATGGTTTCAACCTCTCTGGTCATGACACAGTGATATAACCACATAACAATGCTTTGCACATAATTACAACAGTATTGTAACACATCATATTCAGAATGAACATATTTCCAGTCATTTCATGTCCCCTGGTACCACATGTGAGATCAACAGAAATATCCACTCATCAGCTTTCACAGTCGTCCCACACTGTATTGGCAAGTTCAGGCCCCACAGTTTGCGCCCAGTCAATTGAAAATTTAGTTGCAGTAAATGGAGTGCATTTTCAAACAACAGCATATTTGTTATACTTTTGAATAGTTCACTTTAGTGATCAGTAATCTTGATCAACGTGTTACGTCAGTAATGCTGGACATTATATTATGAGCCTCCCTGCACCAAGCCTACAATACTCTCACGGTAGTGGTAATTTCACACTGCAACAAAATCAGTGGGTCAAAGGCTCATGCAAATCCTGTGCCATGAGAGGCATGATGACATGATACCATCTGAATTCTGGAGACATCTGCATGGAATGATTACAAATTGGGATGCTTTGCTGTTACACATTTGGCAGCAACAATTGGTACCAAAGTGAGGTTAACTTTAATTACTCAGGAAGGGCAGCCATTATACTAGTTACCAATAAAGGACACACCTTGCCCAAAACATATGCCACAATGGCCACCATGATAAATTCCATTCACTCTGAAGAGAGCCGAACCATCCAAGACCGGCCCAACATGCTGCTGCCTAACCACCATGCCACCTCCGCCTGAAAGTCACAGTGTGTTCTCGAGGACCAGTGAACTCTCCATACCACTGTCAAGAGGCTAACTAAGCAGCTGAAAATGTTGCAACTATGGATCATGACATCTGAGAGCAAACGGACCCACTGCACATGCCCACAGTGGCCTCATAGCCACGAGACCACTCAGACTAATGTTTGCTGTTCCACAGACATTTTTGTCACCTGGCAACTAAGTGCAAGAAATCATGCTTGCACCTCAACGCCGAGACTCGATTTGGTTCAGGTGCAACAATAGGACACCCACTTACAGCACCTACTGTTTAAGAACAGTCAAAAAAACAGTATAGGAGTGCTCAGCCTACCACTTGTATCAGCATGACTCTAAAGCTGCCGACTACTAAATGGCTACACAAACGTTGTTCGTTACCAACCACTATTCAAGGCTAGTGTTATTAATCAAACAGGATCAGAGATCAACACACTGCTGAATACATTTTACCCAGATGCAAATCAACACACTATGGCCAATTTAATGGCAGTTAACAAGTCTGTCATACGTGCATATGGTCACAAAACGTTTGAGGTTGACAATGATCTCTTTGAGAACTGCAAGTGGTCTTACACATTAAACAACATTGCTCAAACTATTTCGGGTCCTGATTTCCTCACACAGGCTGCCATGACCACCAATCAACCAAATGAATGACTGATAAACTCCATCAGCAGTCACACTATTGTTGCAGTAAAGGGTTATTCATCAAAACACACAATGCCCAGGGTATATAATTTAAGTGCTAACACCTCAAATGGCCATCGTCATTACTGGGAGTCCTACTGCCACAACTTGAAATCACACCTCCAGACCATGAGAAAAGATTACGTAATAATGTGGTGTGAAATAATCAAGTTACATGAGGATAATGTGGTGTTGAAGGATACTCTACTGGAAATATAAGGCCAACTCCAAGTGGCCCGAAAAACATTAGAACAACATAGAACACCTTTGCATTGCATCCATGCTCTGCACACAACTGTGTCCATGGATTAACAGTGGCCCGTAAAACTACAGGGCAGGGGCACACATACTACGATGCACCATATCTGTACCAAACCTGGTCTGTAATTTCGTCATGAGCCCGTACCATTGTGTGAACATTACTACCACCGATTTCCAGTGGCTACACAATGGCACCGGGGGAACCAACACCCCACACCCATCCCCCTCTATCTGCTACCAGTGGCACTACTCCCAACCATCATTCAATGGTACTGGCTGTGTCACTGACTGCAGTTACATGTCCATCATGCCCAGCCACATACAAGCTGGCTGTGTGGTCAAATTCAAACTCCGTCTCATTTTTTAGGCAGGGGAGGGCGGGTGTTGTGTGGGAGTGACATAATCAACTAATAGATGTGTGACAAGTGCAGTGAGTCTTTAACTTCTCATGTTCTCTGTGGCTTACTGCTCTGGTTTGTTCACTAATACACTGTTATTCCCTGTATGTATTTTATATGTAGTAGATGGTGTCCCTACATGGTCCCACAATGCACAGTAATTCATACTGTGGGCTTATACTAAAATGTACACAACAAAATTAACAAATGCATATATTGGGTAAACGTTGCAACTGAACATCTTTTAGAAGCCACTTTATGGACCTAGGGAATGTTACATGTATACACTCCCTAGTGGTGTTTCTGGTTAACAGGAAGAGTGCATTTAGGATGACGTCAACAACTCATAATCACATAACTAGAGGAAGTAATAATTTCCATATCATCTATGTATCTCTTTTTAGAGTTTAGAAAGGAGTTTTATTTTCGGGTACAAAAGTTTATAAAAGGTAACCAGTGGGCTGCAGGCAGAAAACTGAACATTTGCAAATATTTAAAAACCAAAGAAAATAACACCTCATTAGCTACTCTTTCAACGATTTGTCAGAATATTTGAAGTGAAGCATGTAAATTCCATTAAAAATTAAGCACACTGTTTCATATAGATACATGACAGTGGCAAGACATCAACTTCTTTAAAACGTGTCAACTGAGGGAAGAGAAAGGCACTTGTTTCATTATTTTCACTTTTGTATAATAAATATATTTTTGAGAGGTATGTCCCAAAACTGAATGCAGTGTGAGATTACGAAATGCACAAGTGCAAAGCAGGCACATTTTACTGTTTCTGTGTTGATGTCTTTACTGAGAATACTAAAAGCTTATTAAAAATTGCTCAGTCCATTTAATGACTTCTCTTTATGTATTCCTTCTGTCTAGTACTATCTGTCAACATACTCTGAGGAATTTTGTGGTTGCATTTTTATGTTTGTATCAACAATCAGAGTTTTGAGTTGATAAGAACAGTATATTAGTACCACCAGAAAACATTACCAACATACCTTTCTGCATACTTATGGACAGACCATTGCAATGTATAATAAACAGAATTGCTCAGAGTTTAAAAATTCAGGAATTCCTTGTCTTACTACTTGCTCCTTTGACCAACACTTTCACCATTTGTTTGATGATTACCACTTTTTTTGACTCTGTTCAAAAGATGTGATATGAACCAACAACTGCATTTTCCCCTAATTCTATAGTACCATAGTTTCTGAAATGTAATGTATGGCTGCCAAAGTTTGTGAGCTCAAGGAATTGCCTGTTTTGTGTTTTACTTCATAAAGTGCACTATAGAATTAATAAATATGAATATAAAGCTCCATGTATCAATACCCTTTCTCAAAAGACAAACTTTTGCAGACTCAATAAGCAATAACTTCTGAAGAAGCTCTACAAATCAATAGTTGTTGCACTAGCAGCTAACCAACCCACACTAGTTTATGTGGCCAGCTGGTACAGAAACATGGAATATCATTTAAATTACTCTAGTACAGGAATAATTTGCTAACAATTAATGAGAATTCTGAGAATTGTTAACAAGATTCCTTTATTATGTAAAAAACACACATGATAACTTGAAATGAACTTCCAGTGTGCTATACTTTAAAGCGACCATTGAAACAAAACACACCACAGTAACTCCCTGTGAGTTTCCAACAGTTCTGTTACAAAAGTCAGCATGCAATTTGTATGTCTATCTTCCTTTGCCTTTTCAGTAGCTTAATACATGAAAAAAAGCATTGTTCACTGAAATTCTAAGACAGGTAAGTTATTTTGAAGAAAGTAACTTCTTTTGTGATGCACAATATCACCTTTAGAAGGGCAGGTCAGTGATAGTAGCAGTGCTTGACTTAGTTACAAATGTAAGTCAGGGTTTTGAAGACAAAAGAGTCTATAGCACTGGTACCTTGTGACCTTAGTAAGGTATTCAATTGTACCTAATGTAAGGTGGTCCTCAGCAATGTATAATCATATGGTGTTGGGGGAGTGTTGAGCAAATTCTTGAATCCTACCTGAATAGCAGACAGTAGATTGCATCAGTGCAGGGAGCAGACTCATTGTCCACAAGTTGAAATAGAGTGCACCATAGCAGCCTGTAATGGGGCCTTTATTGTTCCTGATTTTTGTTAATGACATAAGCACCAATGGGCACACCTTGCAGTTTGCAGATAATAACATTTGTTCTCAAAAAGATAGAGTGTCGGTCAGTCTTTTCAACAAGTAGAAGCCCCATTAAGCAAAGGCAATGCCTAGTTTACTATGAACAAGATGAAAATTAATGAATACAAAACACAGAGAATGACACACAGCCTTATTGATACTGGAGCACTGGGTGGCACAGCAGCCATTAAACTCATGGGCTTTTTCATTGATACTACATTAACGTAACAACAGCACACAAAAATTGTATATTCCAAACTTTCCTGGGTCCTGGATCTCCTGAGGAAATTAAAAGGTACTAACAGTTTACCCTCTAATGTTCCAAAGCTGCATGAGACATGGGCTGCTGCTGTGGAGTCACTCTGCAAGCTGCAAGAATATACATTGTTGTACAAGAAATGCAAAAAAAATGACCATGTAAACCAATTGTTTCTAGATTAAGAGTTCTGACTATTTGTAGACAATGTTTATTCAACTGCCTTGCTCGTACAAAAATAAATCATGAGCACTACTGAAAGAAAAATAAATCTCATCAACATAGCACTGGTAATAGAGGCAGCAAAGAAAGCCCTGGATGTTGATTAACGAAAACACAAAAGGTATCCACATGGTGGCTTTCAAACTGTTGAATGCGCTATCTAAGGGTATCCTGTAACAACCAATGGAGCAATTTAGCACAAAAATTTTGTCTGAACTATGCAGTATGTTCTAGTACTGATTTCATAGTTGTATTATCATTGTACAGTATATCAATGTATTTGTTCTCTTTAGTATATTTTATAGTATCAGTTTTAGTATCATAATTTAAATTGCAGTGTTACATTCATTTTATTGTACAAATACTACTGTAATCTTGATGCATTCTGTTCAGCTATGGCTGGTTAAGAACACAGAGCTGGTAATAAATGGACATGATGTCAGACTGCTTTTTGATGATAATAAGCAATGTTATCCAAACCACAGGATTATTTGTGTGGCTCTGTGTTATAATACTGCAAATTTCAGAAGGTGTGAGTGGGCAAGGAAAAAGTTATCTTGGGAGCAGCACAAAGCTTTTACAATGATTGGGTACAGAAGGATTGATAAAAGAAGAAAGTTTGTCATGAATGTTCATGAAGTGATTGTTGAATATTTCACATAAATTTTTTGCTCAGAGGAAACAGCCTCTTCATTCTTAATGCATGTTATTGATTGAGATTTTTTCCTTTTTACCAACAGTCTCATACCGCCTTTGATTTATTACTTGAACTGAGTATAAACTGCCAGTTGTACATTTTATAGGCTTCACAACAGACTTGTTCAGTTTAAAATAGTTATTAAATAACTTGCTGTGTGTAGTTTTACTGTAAGAATATAGCAGTCTCTTATTTCCACAAAAGGTTTGTATTTCTGACATCTGCAGTTTATAGCTAGACATTTTGCATATATTTGGCTTAGATCTAAGTTTGATTGGAAATGCTACATCTTAATATTTCTACAGAATACTCAAATTCTTGTACCTTACAGTCAACATCACAATCACAATGTACACCCTTCTATCCAGCTTCATGGAGCACATGTGTGAAAGTGAATACTCTATATTATTTTTGATGTAATGCTTCATACTTTCCTGGCAATCTGTCGACACCTTGAGGGGTCGGGTATACTTCCAGGTATCAGCCCTGCACTGCATGTCTATCCTCCTGCTGTTCATTTTGCCATCCCTCGGAGGATATGTCTGGGTTAGTTTTGGGAATGTGTTCTGAAGTTTTAGCCCCTGACATCAGAACAGTCCCTCAACTGTTTTTCTTTCTTTTTTCATTTGCCATCTCCTACCCTTCCTCTGCTTCAACATTTGAGATTCCCCTTTGTTTCTTCTTCCTCCCAAGTGTAACAGATTATGTGTTATTCCCAACCTTGGGTCGATACATAGGGTTCGCACGTATCCCCTGGTACATGACAGGCCCAGGGAGGGGTGACTGGCTGAGCTCTTACCTTCCCAAATTGCCAATTTGTCACTCTATCCGGAGTTTCGAAGGTGTGACCTGAGGTTTGAACAATCACCTAAGGCAGGTGAGCCCCCCTTGGAGGGATCCCAGTTTGAAGGAGCAGGCCATCAGAGATGCTGGGAGTCATGGGAGATTTTCTAACACTGAGTCAATCATCATTTCAGTCTACATCTTGTACTAAATGTAAATGGAATGAAGATGAAGTTTCAAAAAATCTCCCAGCAGTACGTCAGACCTTCATGGTATCACATACTGAAGAAGGTCAGTCCTTTGTTACTGTTAATGTGTTTATTATTCAAAAAGGTGTTGATGCAATTGCAGGCCCTGTGAAATCTTGCTCTCATTTATGCAATGGAAATTTGCATTTGGAGTCTGTGATTTCAGGCCCAACAATTGGTTGCAGCTTCACTCCTCACAGCCATCCTGTTCATGTTGAGGCCCACTGAATGCTGAATTCTTTGCATGGTGTTATTTACACTAGGCTGCTTGGAGGTTTGACTGAGGGAGAATTCGATACTTACCTCTCTGATCAGGGCATTTTTGAAGACATTCAATGATACACTGTGTGCTGTAGCTGGTAGCATGTTAAATAATTGTATCCCTGTGTATGTGTAACTGTTTTGGGTTTTTTTAAGCCTAGCAACTGGTGTAGCATTTCCTTTGGTATTTACTGCCTCTGACATCTGGAAAGGCTTTAGTGTTAGTAGTATCAAACATATCAGTTCACACATATTTAATGCCTATGATTTTTTATCGTCTTACATACCAGACAGACATCTCCCAATTTGGCAACAAATAACAAATATTTCACTGGGAGAACATGCAAGCACATCTGCAGATGATAATGTTGAGAATCTTGGACACCAGCCAGAAGATAAGCAAACAGAATTTACACATACATTATGAGTTTGGCAATGTACTAAGACGGGTGCAAGGAAAACAATGAGACATAGAAGGAAACGAAAACAAACTGTCCTTAATAGTACAACAGTTCATCAATGGACAGAGGCAGCAGCAGAAGACAGAAGAGCACAGCTATTGCCAAAAAGGCATAAATTAAATTAAGTATGCCAAATACTGGCAGAAAGCAGCAGTAGCTGTGAAGATCCTGATCATGTCCAGTACGTTGATTCCTTTGATGCTAACTTGTACACAAGTGGCTTTGAAAATATTGAAACAGTGCAGAAAGGTGACTTCATTGTAGTTAAGGTACAAGATAAAACTGCCACAAGTAGTCACAATTATTTGCTGGAGTGATTAAAATGTATGTTGACGACTGTGAAGTAAAATTATGTAAGACAGTAGTTTATAACACAAAATTTGCAGCTGCAGAAAAAGAAGAAGATACCTTTGTTGCGTCAAATGAAATAATTACCAAACTATCCAACGCACTAGGTCTCACTATGAAGACACGATTTGGTTCCGGAATAATATCACTAAACTCAGTGTGCACTAGTTTTATTATTTCTATCATTTTTTTCATTAATATACTCATAAATGTGTGTTTATCATTGTTACAAAAGTTGTTGCAATTTTTTGGTATTTATGGTCAAGTAATTCATTTATTTAATTGAGAGGTCCAATTAACACTGTAATATGGTCCAGGTTCCAACTGTTGTCTGCTACATACCTGCAGAGCAGCAAGTTATGTATTTAGCTTTTTCTGTGCTTTCTTAGGAGTCCTGGGGTGTGAAGGATGTTTAAATGCTTTGGTGCAGATGCAGGAGAAGCTGGCCACAGTTTGCGAACAGCTGAAGGTACTTTTGGCTACAGTCAGCGATCCTGAGTCTGCTGCCTTGAGGTGTAGCAGTGGTGGATCATCCGATATATCATATGGGAAACTTCAGGTGTCACTTGTTTGACCCACAGGCTCTGCTACTGAGGCAGCCTCCAGATGGCCCAGCAAGGGGTGTCCGCCTTGACTGCAGTGAGAATTGTGGGTGATAATGCTTTCACATCAGTCTTTCAGCAGGGTCTGAGCAGGCAAATGGGGGTTGGGGTTTGCTGTGTATTGGGATCTCCACAGTTAAGTATGTTATAGAGCCTCATAGAGAAATAGCATTCAGGGCCTGCAAGAAAGCCAATGTGTACTGAATACATCTGCCAGAAGGCCACATCCAAAAAAGTGGAGGAATCCTTGCATGCAGCTATCAAGCATGGAGGCTGCAGTCATCTGTGAGTTCTGGCTGGTTTTGGCACCAATGATGCCTGTTACATAAGTTCTGAGCCTATCCCCAGTTCATACCAGTGGCTCGTGGAAGTGGACAAGCCTGCTGGCCTCGCCTGTGGGGTGCAACCAGAGCTGGCAATTTGCAGCATTGTTTCCAGAGGTGATTGGGTTCCTTTGGTTTGGAGACCAGTGGAGTGTCTCAACCAAAGGCTATGTTGGCTCTGTGATGATCTGGGCTGCAGATTTCTGGAGCTATGTTATTGGGTGGAGAGTTGTAGGACTCCTCTTGACAGGTCAGGGGTGCACTACACAAAGGTAGGAGCTACTCGGGGAGCAAGAGTATTTGTGGAGTGCACAAGGGTTTTTTTTAAAGGCTAGGTGATAGTTTGTATTTGTATTTCCATTTTATTTGTCTCATAACATACATTTACAAATCTACTGATGATGCTGTACAGGAGACACATAAATTTTAGCCTTACGATGTACATAATTACACAATTCCCTACCACTATTTTTACCAGTACTGGTTGATATTGTTTTTCTTATGATGTGATAGTACATTATCTTTATATATGTGTACAATATTATGCACAATGCCATAATATTAAACAATCACACTAGTCAAATGATGATTTCATCATTCATAAATTCCTCAGTTGAATAGTAGTATTTTCCACCAGGAGATCACATAGTTTTCTCTTTAGCGAACCTATCTCCATCGTCAGTACATCTCTACCCTTGAGTTTATTGTAAATTTTCAGTCCCATGTACTAGGGCGTCCACTGGTAGAGTTTCAAGAGCTGTTGTGGAAGCATGAAATTATCTTTGTGTCTAGTGTTGTACATATGTTTGAAATGGTTTTCTTCCCTTAGCTCAGGTTTATTATGTAAAAAGATGATAATTTCAAATATGTACAGTGAAGGGATAGGTAATATTTTTAGGTTATTGAATAATGGGTGGAAGGATGTTCTGGGAGGGGCAGCACACATTTTTCTAACAACTCTTTTTTAAAGTAGCAGGATTCATGACATGTAGCTTGAATTTCCCCAAAAAATTAAACCGTATCTAATTACACATTCAAAGTAACTATGGTTCATCATTGCAGCTTACGTCTGTTATACCAGATCCATTGCAAAGGCAAGGCTGTTTAATGTTGCAGTTAATAATCTATATGTGCTTGCCAGCTTAGATTTTTGTCCAAGTTTAGTCCCAAGAATTTAAAGGACTGAGCTTGGTCCATAACTTGATTTTTATATACAATACTGAAGTCACCGATTTTTGATTGATTGGTTCTAAATTGTGTAAACAAGGTCTTTGAAAAGTTAAGTTTATGGACATTATGTTGAAATCATGTATCTAGGTTGTTTAGTGTGTTTATAACACCATCCAGAATTTCTCCCACATTTTGTTTTTCAAGGAGTACATAAGTACTATCAGCAAACATGACTGGCTAGGCACTGATATTAAGAAACTAGACTAAACTCCATCCGAACAGGCATTGGAAGGCCCAACGGTACCGACCGGCCGCTGTATCATCCTCAGGCCACCAGCATCACTGGATGCGGATATGGAGGGGCATGTAGTCACCCCATCACTCTCCCGGCAGTATGTCAGTTTATGAGACCGGAGTTGCTACTTCTCAATCAAGTAGCTCTAAGTTTCCTTACAAGGGCTGAGTGCATCCATCCAAGTGCTAGCCTATTCCGACAGTACTTAACATCGGTGATCTGATGGGAACAGGTGTTACCACTGCAGGAAGGCCATTTGCATTGATACTAAGAGGTAAATCATTTATGTAAAAGAGAAACAATGTTGGCCCTAAGATTCAGCCTTGAGGGACTCCTTGTGGTATTGTACCCCACTGAGATGTGTAATTTACGATGTTAGATGTTATGATTACCCTTTGCTTCCTGTTTGTCAGATAAGATCTGAGCCACTGCAGAGCATTTGGTCTGACGCCATATCTGTCTAGTTTATGAAGCAGCATGAAGTGATTCCCAGAATCGAATGCCTTTGCAAGGTCGCAGAAGGCACCTGCTACTTTGTTGCTTTTATCTAGTGATGAGCAGATGTTTTCAATGAATTCATTAACAACACTCATGGTGCTTTTCCCTTTTTGGAACCCATACTTGTTTTTAAGAATAAAACCATGTTTCACAATAAAATTTATTATATGGACAGCAGCTATTTTTCCAAATACTTTGTATAGCACTGGGAGGATAGAGATGAGGTGGTAATTTCACATACACTCTATTGATCCTTTTTTGTGCAGTGGTTTTACCTCTGCATACTTAAGCACATCAGGGAAGTTTGCTTGCTCAAAGGACTGACTGATTATTAAGGACAGAGGGTGTGCTATTTTATCAAATACAAATTTAATTACTTTGGTGGGTATTTGATCCCATCCTGGAGCATTTTTGTTTGTTAATGACAAAATAGCATTTTTACATCTTCAGCTGAGATTTTACTAAATATCACAAAGAGGTCACTATTATTGTTTAGGCCAAAGCAATTCACACTGTTTTGATAAGTAATCACATTTACACCACATTTTGTTACATTTATGAGAAACTTATTAAAACATTGAGCTATTTGAGAAGAGTTTGAAATAGTAACGTTGTTTTGTATGTTTTTTGAAATTTCCTGGTGGTTAACTGTTGTACCTAATTCTGATTTAATAAAAGACCATACTGCTTTAGTTTTATTCTTATGTCCTAAAATGCGTGCAAGGGATAAGTCCCTGCAGACGCGCTATCCTCTGTGCCCACGGTGGCTCAGATGGATAGAGCGTCTGCCATGTAAGCAGGAGATCCCGGGTTCGAGTCCCGGTCGGGGCACACATTTTCAACATGTCCCCAATGAAGTACATCAACGCCTGTTTGCAGCTAGGGTGTCCATTTAATTATCATTTCACTTGTAATTGAATTAACAGCAACTCTTACAGGCGTACCTTCTACATGAAGAATAGAAATCTTTACAAAACTGACTCATTCCTCATATGATTTGTTCACTGCATGAAATAGAAACAAACACTTTAAGTATCAATGAGCACACTGTACCATATAGTATTTAGTATTGCAGTTTTGGACAACCTGTTTTTCCAGTTGGAAATTAAGTTTCTTACAAAATGCTTTCTTTAATGTGCACTACTCTCATATTTAGTTACATGGGTAGCCACAATTTATGTTGAATGCCTTATTACGAAGCTTCTCTTCATCATTAGGGATTCTACAGTTGGCCAGTGAAAAGCTAAACACACTATGTAACATTACTGACCTGGTTATATTGCTGGTATTCTTTGGTAATTTTGAAGTCTCATTCTCTGAAATTGGTTGGAGATTTAACCTAATATTTAAGTGATGGGCATGACACCATTGCTTTAAACTTGAGATTACTTCACATTTCTTAGCACCAAAACATATAATGATGAATATTTACTTCTGCTATCAACTATTTTTATAGTTCAAGTAAACCAAGTCAGCTACTACGCTTGATGAACTCTAAACAGCAGCAGGTTCTTTCCATGATGAAGTCATCATTCAAGTCTACAAAAAATAGATCTTCACAAAATAGCATTTGATAGAACTCCGTCACTGAAGCTTTACTAACACTTTAATGCAGAGATGTTACATGGACATCTACAGCCAGATTTTCCAAACAAGTGCATGAAATAATCACACTGAGTGAGTGTAACAGTAAGATCTGCTCATGTTAGTGACTTTGACATGAAATGTGGAATGGATGAGTGCATGCTATGAATTTTTACAGTGGGATATTAAGATGAAAATAGCTAATCAAGACTCTGCCAAGGAGAAGTTACTGTAACAATTACTGGGAGCAAAATTCCTACTGCTATATAAAGAGGACAATGTCAAAATTAGTGGCAATGACATTATGGGAAGGCAAGTAATAATTTGGTTCATCTATGTGATAGATGTTTGGGAAGTAAATAAAGTTGGGTGGAATATTTTATTAATACCAGATGCACTGCTGTGGGAACTTACCGAGCTTCTTGGAAATTTCACAGGATGGTAATTTTCTTAATTGCCAAATTACTCTGATAAAATTATTTTCCAGTTCAGAAAAATTAGAGCAAGAAATTTATAACTACAGTTATAATGTCATAAACATACTTAATGGTCCAAATAATAATATTTTCTGGGTGGTGGAAACTTTAATTACGAATAACTTTTTAGTTAATGAATTTTCACACATAATAAAATGTGTCACTGAAAGAGTTAAATGAGGACTTTCAAATAATTTATGTCATTCTGGAAATAAACAATTGTTACCTCACGATGTGTTTCTGCACATATGGCTTTTAAATAAAGATTTCTCTTAAAGGAACATGTACAGTGAGAAATTAACTATATCATTGGCATTAGCAGAACTCCAACCGATGAAAAATGAATTTTACTGACATGCCACTCAAATATGAATTTGGGTGCTTTATGTAAATGTGATACATCTACTACCAGCATAATACAAAAAGGAAGTAAGAAAGTTATGTGAGGAGTAGAGTTATAGCAAATTGCGTTATCCACACTTGCTAAGTTTCAAGTTGCTCAGCTGTACAGTGAAACATGTCTTCTACTGCCCCACCTCAAAAAAGTGAGTCTACAGTTCTCAAATCCAAAATGGTGCACGTAAATCAGTGTTTATGAACTTACTGTTGATTGCTTTAGTACTGCAGATAAGCTAGCTGGATTATGAAAACCACCAAATTTGGGAATCTTTAACCTAGCATACAGATGCAAGTTTTTGAGGTCAACACAGTATTTAAAATAATAATAAAATGCTGTAAAATAATAACAAAGCACTTGCTTACATAGTACACAGATCTACAAAAGCAAACTTAGCAATAGTGGCACGCAAGGACAGTCAAATTAATATGAAAAATATGGAAAAAATGTAAGTAAACTATTCAATAATACAGAAGTAATTGCCATAGTTGTTACATGTATTCCACTGTAAGGCAAGGTGGTCAATGTCTTTATGGAAAACTGTTGGCAGTTGCATCTGGAAACATAATTGTACCAAGGCATGCATGTCTATCTGAAGCAAAGGACAGCCATGAATATCTTTCTTCAGGGCTCTAACAATATGGAAATCATATGGGGAGAGATTGGGACTTTACAGAGAAAATGTAAGGGTTTTCCCAGCAAAACATCTGCAGCACACATTATACAACCTTAGCAGGCATTTTATTGGCAGGTTGCTTCAACTATGCTGCAGAGTTTTGTCTGGGAAGCTTTCACACAACCTCCATACAATCCCAGTCTCATGTGATTTCCATATTTTGGGAGCCCTGAAGAAAGACTTTCTTGGCCACCCGTTTGCTTCACACCAAGAGGTGCACACACAGGTACAGTCATGGTTCTGTAGACAACTGCAAAACATTTTTCCATGAAGGAATTGACTATCTTGTCTCGTAGTGGCATAAATGTATTCACAGCTATGGTGATTACTTTTGAAATAATAAACAGTTTACTTACTTTTTTCTCATCAGTCTTGTTTTCATTTGATTGCTCATTATACATGGAGCTTTCATCTCATGTACTCTTCCTCAAGTTTTGTATCAGTGTAGCCAAACACACTACAAAAAAAGATGAATGTAACACGGTTCAGATCCCATGAAGAGCCAATCACAAAATATTTTGATTTCATTCATGACTTTTAAATTATTTTCTAATTCTGGTATGTTGACTCAATGGTGAATCTATAGTGGCAGATTCATGATTAGGTGGGGTTTCTTAATTAACACATACTAATATAACAATGAAAACAATAAATTAGTGATAAAATTATTTAATTAGATAGATAAAATATCTACTCACCAAGTGCTGGCAGAACACACACATAAAACTGTTGTGAGTGGCAAGTTCTCAAAGTCAGTGGCTCCTCTTCCAGGCAGAAGGGTTAAAGAGGAACAAAGAAGTGTGAAGCAAAAGGACTGGAGAGGTCTAGGAAAAGGGGTAGATTTTGGGAAAGTCACCCAGAACCATGTGTCACAGGAGACTTACTGTACAGGATGAGAGGGAAAGACAGACTGTTGATAACTGAATTGGACAAGATTTGAAAATCTGAGAGCTTAAAGGCAGAAGATAGGGTAATATGCAAGACAGAGATTACTACTAAAACATCATGCATGAATTAATAAGCATGAGAAGCTAAGTGCTTTGTACGTAACATAGGTGTGGGGGGGGGGGGGGGTGAAAAATAGATGTGAAAGACAACAAAAGATGTAGAAAACTAAAATGGAGTGAAGCAAAGAGTAGTTACAGTGAAGAAAAGCTGAGAAGGAAGATATTAACGTAAATTAAGGCCAGGTGGGGGGCAAGAACCAAGGACATGTTGTAGTGCTAGTTTCCAAATGCGGAGTTCTGAGAAACTGGTGTCCAGTGGGAAGAATCCACATGGCGCACATGGTGAAACAGGCATCAAGGTCATGAATGTAATGTTGTAGAGCATGGTCTGCAACAGGATATTGTGAGTTGCCAGTACATACCCTGTGCGTATGACTATTCATTGTAATTGATAATTTGGTGGGAGTCATGCCAATGTAGAAGGTTGAACAGTGTTTACATAACAGCTAGTATATGGTGTGTGTCGTTTCACGGGTGGCTCTCCCCCTTTTTTTTTTTTTTTTTTTTTTTTTTTTTTTTTTTTTTTTTTTTTTTTTTTTTTGCCAGTTACAGGGCTGTTATAGGTGGTGGTAGGAGGGTGCATAGGGAAAGTCTTGCAGTGGGGACGGTCACAGGGGTAGGAGCCATACAGTAGCAAGATGGCTGCAGGTGGAGCAAAGGGTCTGACAAGAATGTTTCAGAGATTTGGGTAGGGGGGTGTTGGAAAGCTATTCTAGGTGTGGTGGGCAAAATGTCAGACAGGTCATCATTTTAGGAAGTCTTGGCCCAGTCAAAGTAGCTGATTAATGTATTCCAGAGCAGGATAATACTGAGTCACCAATAGTGTGCTCTGAAGGTGTTTTGTGGAGGGATCAGCCATACCAAGACTGGATGCGATGGCCCGGGAAACCTTTTTAAATAGGCTGGTGAGGTAATTACGTGCAGTTATGGCTGAGGTGAGTATGGTGGTGTATTGCTGTAATGGAGTCTGCAACCGAACAAATACATGTGCCTTGGATGCTAAAGCTGTATGCAGTCCACAACAATCAATCTTTCCTTCTCATTCCATATGGTAAGTCTCCCCTGAGCAACAGTTCTTGGTGACTTGCCCCAAAATCTACCCATTTTTCTAGACCTCTCCAGTCCTTTTCCCTCACCCTGCTTCCTTCTCCTTCGGCCCTTCTGCCTGCAAAAGCAGCCACTGGCTCCAAAACCTTGCCAATCGCAACACTCTTATGTGTGTGTTCTCCCGCTGCTTGGCGAGTAGATTTTTTTATCTATCCAATTAAATAATTTTAACACATGCCAAGATAGATTTTTCCATGTGAGTAGTGCAAACCTTCCCTTCTGTCTACCCCCGCCCCCCCCCCCCCCCCCCAACCCCAAACACACAGAAATTCATGCAACCAATTTCTTTTACCGGTTTCTTTGGTTTGGGTGGCAGTGGGGAGTAAGGACATAACTGACAAAATACACATAAAACTGGACATTATATAAATCCATACTGGAGATGCTGAGTCACATATAGGTACAACAAGAAGAATGTCAAACAAAGCTTTCAGTCCAAGACACACCTGACCACTGTCTCTGGCTGCCAAGGCCAGCCTGTGAGCAGCACTGCACGATGCTCAAATTTTGCCTTGGCAACCAAAGACTGCAGCCACGTTTGATTCTGATGAGGGGCTATTTGGCCAAAAGCTTTGTTTGACAGTCTTTTTGTTGAACCCCTCTGTGAATCAGTATCTCCACTATATGGTGCGTTGCAACTATCCTTTTCACAATATTGTCAAACGTTGATCTTCCTTTTTTATTGCTGTGAGATGACAAAGCAAGCCACATACAGTTACTGGTGTCACTATTCTAAACAACTGCTTTTGTTGTTATAACCAGTGCTTGATTTGTGATGGTATTCCGCACCAATACCTATGATAAAAAAAAGCATTAAAATAATGGTTTAAAACTTTGATTAAAAAAAAAAAAAACACTCCCTGGCAGGTCACAGTACTGGCACCTCTCTTTTTTACAAATCAAGCATGGTCATAACTGTTGCTACTTCTGCTTTTTTTTTTATTTCTTCAAGGTCATGTCACATCCAAAAGATCAAATCAAACTGAACATATCTAGAAGAAACTCTTGCAAATAAGTGTTCATTTTCATAGCCCATTATATACTATCATAGACAGATCAATCTGAAGTTACAAGCAGAGTAGAGGTGATGCGTGGAAAGAACCAAAGAAAAAGAACTGAACACAAGACAAATAAGAAGATGTGTAACATTGGTTGAATGTGTTACAGTTGGCTCATTATACCTTATTTTAAACACATCCACAGTGAATCTTTGATGAGATTTCTAGGACAGATGAATACTCAGTATTTCTTCATCCCATTTACATGTGGATTGCTGGAAGTTATGCAGTCAAAAGACTGGTTCAGTAACATCTGACTGCAAACCCTAAACTTCATGGAATATTTCCTCGCAATAAGAGAGAAATGCAGGTGCAAGTCGCAGTCCAGTAGAAATTTTCACATGTCACTAATATGTGTTACATCTATACCTAATACAGCTGATGTCTAACAGTTTGCAGTAAGACAATAAATTTTGAACAATTGAATGTATTATAACAAAACATTCTACATTCCATGCAGAACAAATCATAAAATACTTTAATTTCATCCTTTCTCACAGCTTTACTTTTGAGGAAACGTAAGCAACTCAATCAAACAAAATTATCCTTGGACGGACCAGTAAACTCTTCTCAAAAGTGTGTATTCTTCCCCCTCCCTTCCAAGAGACACACATGTAACATTATGCAATGATTCTGTAATTAATTTCTCTGGGTGGGGATGGGAGCAGGGACTGTGAACAACTCACATATAAAATTGGACAATATAATATATGTACGAGACATAACTCCTTTTGCAATAAACAAATTTATTTTACTGCAGTTGTTTTTAACATGTCATACTAAAAAATCACATTCCTTACAACAGTAACTCCAGCACATGGAATACAAGTTCATCCACTTCAATAAACATTTTATGACAGTGGGTTTTCACATTGGAATGTACACCATTCCATTTTCTTAAAGTGTATCTATGAGACTATCATTGACAGCACCATAACATTACTATATTACCAGACAAATTAATTTGGCACAGATGGTAAAATATAAAATAATGATTTTGGGTAATGACCATGGCCTATCTCTTGTAAGCATCCCATAAAATATAGTTTGGTGGCAGAGAAATTCTGGTTGTGCAATCCTGTAGTTGTTCTGTTGTGGTACTGGATTTGCGATGTGTTTCTGAAAATAAATCAAAGGTATATTGAATGAATTATTGCATATCTGTTGATATAATCTGGCAGTAATGGAAAAAACAAACATAAGTAGAATAACATCACTACATGTCAAAATACAAAAGGGTTAAGCATGTACTGATTAGTAACAAGAATTTTGTATGTAGAGTACACCACTCAATCACCAATGAGGTGCAAATCAATCTCAAATGAAGCACTGAGGAGTAAAAACTCCTGCATTTGAGCAAATATTTAGTTGTGAAATGTTGAAGCATATAATCAGCTAATCTGATGACATGTTGCAGTCACTTTGTAAATGGGCAGCTGCAGACAGTGATTTAAGTGTTTATAGTGTTTACCAACAGTCATTTTGTAGGTGCATCTTCAACAGTTGCTTGGTTTGATTGAGAGAGAGGGAAAGGGACCAAACTACGAGGTCATCAGAGCCTTGTTCCGAATAAAACAATGGCACAAATGTGAGAAAATGAACAAGACTGACAACTCAAAACAGAATGAAAAGAAAAATCACAAGAACGATGAAGGGCAACAAACATGTAAATGGACAAAAGGGGACAAGAAAACCACAGAAATGAAAGACATGGGATGAAGGTATTAAAACAACAAAGCAGATTACCATGGCTGGCTGACCATGAGAATAAAAAAGGAGAAGTCAGCAATTCTGCAACACATTAAGATCTCCACCATAGAAGCACTACGGTGGAAGATACAGAGGGACAAAGGACATGTGCTAAAACTTAGATCAAATAATATAACCAATCCTCATGAGTAAAACATAAAACTAAATCAGCCGATGAGACATTGTCAGATAAAATTAGTGGCAACGATTCCGGTAACCCAAGATAATATCATCTAGTAGACTAGTAGATAGTGTCAGAAGTTCCATGCGGCTTTTCGTGGATGATACTGTAGTATACAGAAAAGTTGCAGCATGAGAAAATTGCAGCGAAATGCAGGAAGATCTGCAGCTGATAGGTGCTTGGTGCAGGGAGTGGCAACTGACTCTTAACATAGACAAATGTAATGTATTTCGAATACACAGAAAGAAGGATCCTTTATTGTATCATTATATGATAGCGGAACAAACACTGGTAGAAGTTACTTCTGTAAAATATTTGGGGAGTATGCATATGGAATGATTTGAAGTGGAATGATCATATAAAATTAATTGTTGGTAAGGTGGGTGCCAGGTTGAGATTCATTGGGAGAGTCCTTAGAAAATGTAGTCCGTCAGTAAAGGAGGTGGCTTACAAAACACTCGTTCGAGCTATACTTGTGTATTGCTCATCAGTGTGGGATCCGTACCAGATTAAGTTGACAGAGGAGATAGAGAAGATACAAAGAAGAGTGGCGCGTTTCGTCACAGGTTTATTTGGTAAGCATGATAGTGTTACGGAGATGTTTAGCAAACTCAAGTGGCAGACTCTGCAAGAGAGGGGATCTGCATCATGGTGTAGCTTGCTGTCCAGGTTTCGAGAGGGTGCGTTTCTGGATGAGGTATCGAATGTATTGCTTCCCCCTACTTATACCTCCCGAGGAGATCACGAATGTAAAATCAGAGAGATTCGAGTGTGCATGGAGGCTTTCCGACAGTCATTCTTCCCGCGAGCCATAGGCTACTGGAACAGGAAAGGGAGGTAATGACAGTGGCACGTAAAGTGCCCTCTGCTACACACCATTGAGTGGCTTGTGGAGTATAAATGTAGATGTAGATTTCATTGCTGGGCAGTCAAAGTGGAACAGTGCAACAGAATATGGACCACTGTCAACTGGCGCCGAACCAACACTCGGGCGGGTCTTCACCCAAGTGTGGCCAATGCGGAGCCGGCAGAGGAAAACTGATTCCCTCGATAGGCCCGCATGGAAGACTTCAACACATTTGTAGTCTCCTTAATGAAACACAGTTTTTTGTGTGTACTGTTATGCCATTCCATCCCCCAAAGCCGAAAAACCCTACAGCATAAGTCAGAACGACAGGTCAGGTTAAGAGATGCCCATCTCCAGAAGTGGTTTCTGCATAGCTTGTTTGGCTAGCCTGTCAAAAAGTTCATTGTGTGGGATGCCAACATGTCCTGGGGTTCACACAAACACCACTGAACAATGGGACCAGTCCAAGGCATAGATGAACTCCTGGATGGACGCTACCAAAGGATGGCGAGGGTAGCACTGGTCGATAGCTTGTAGGCTGCTCAAGGAGTCACTACATACAAGAAGTGATTCCCCGGAGCACGAATGGATATACTGAAGTGCACGAGAGATGGCCAGCAGCTCTGCAGGAATACACTGCAGCCATCAGGCAAGGAATGCTATTCAAAATGGCCTCTGTGGATGCAGGCGAAGCCAACATGACCATCAGCCATTGAGCCGTTGGTGTAAACCACTTCAGAGGCCTGGAACAGGTCAAGTATCGAGAGCAAGTGACAGCAGAGAGCAGGAGTAACTGAGTCCTTAGGGTCATGCTAAAGGTCCAGACGAATCTGCAGTCTAGGTGTACAAAAGGAGGTGTCTGCAGACAGATACATCATGGAGGTGTATGCAGACAGACCTGGATGGGAGATGGTAAGGGGAAGGACTCCAGTTCACACAGAAGGGATCTCACACGAACCGCACTCATTAGCCCTGACCTGGGCCGCCGATGCAGGAGATGGACTGCCGCAGGTGGAAATAGGAGACAGTAATTCAGATACTTAGGAGAACTACGAATGTGTGCAACGTAACTGATGAGCAGTTGTGCATGTCAGATCTGCAATGGAAGGACTCCGGCCTCCACCAGGACACTGGTCACCGTACTTTTCATAAAAGCTGCCGTTGCTAGGTGAACGCCACAGTGGCGCACTGGGTCGAGTACACACAACATTGAGGGCACTGCCAAACCATAAATCACACTCCCATAATCAAGGCGGGATTGAACAAGGGCTTTGTAGAGCTGCAACAGACCAGAGCGATCTGCACCCCAGTTGGTGTTGCTCAGGCAGCAGAGGGCATTGAGGTGCTGCCAACACTTCTGCTTAAGCTGATGAAGGTGAGGTAGCCAAGTCAATTGGGCATCGAAAACCAGTCGTAAGAATCGATATGTCTCCACTACAGTGAGTGGATCATCATGAAGGTAAAGTTCTGGTTCCAGATGAATGGTACGATGCTGACAGAAGTGCATGACACACGACTTAGTGGCCAAAAACCGGAAGCTGTGGGCGAAAGCCCATGACTGCTCCTTGAGGATGGCTCCCTGTAGGCGCCACTTGGCAACACCAGTACTGGCGGAACAGAACGAAATGCAGAAGTCATCTGCATACAGGAAGGGTGAGACGGACGGCCCTACAGCTGCTGATACACCATTAATGGCCACTAAAAATAGTGATACACTCAATACAGAGCCCTGTATGACCCCATTCTCCTGGATATGGGGGAACTATGGGAGGCACCAACTTTGACACTAAAAGTACGGAGTGACAGAAAATTCTGTAAAATATAGCAGGCGTCAGAGCCCCCACCTGTATAATGTGGCAAGGATATGATGTCGCCAGGTGGTGTCATATGGTTTGTGTACATCAAAGAAGACGGTAACAAGGTGTTGGTGTCTGGAAAAGGCTGTTCGGATGGCAGACTTGAAGGAAACTAGATTATCAGTGGTAGAGTACCCCTGGCGGAAGCTGCCCTGACATGGAGCCAGTGGGCCACATGACTTGTGGACCCAATTCAACCGCTGACACACCATACATTCCAGCAGCTTACAAAGACTGTTGGTGAGGCTGATAGCTTTCCACATCAAGCAGGTTTTTGCCGGATTTGAGCACTGGAATGACGGTGCTCTCCCGCCATTGTGATGGAAAGAAACCATCACACCAGATCCGGTTGAAGATGATTAGGAGATGGCACTTGTAGTTAGATGAGAAATGTTTAATCATCTGATTGTGGATCCAATCTGGCCAAGGAGCTTTGTCAGTGCTATGTGTAAGTGCGCTGAGGAGTTCCCACTCCGTAAACGGGGCATTATAGGGTTCACTGTGGCGTGTAGTGAACGAGATGACTTTCCCTTCAATCCATTGTTTGAGGGTGTGAAAGGCTGGGGGGG
Source organism: Schistocerca serialis cubense (assembly GCF_023864345.2). NCBI lineage: Eukaryota > Metazoa > Arthropoda > Insecta > Orthoptera > Acrididae > Schistocerca > Schistocerca serialis. The sequence continues at coordinate 921,316,718 of NC_064640.1, read as the reverse complement.
TAGTTCTCCGACGCAGAGGCTTGAGCAAAGTGCTCGGCAATCGCACTTGCGTTAGTACATAAGACGCCACTGATGGTAATGAAGAGGACACCTATTGGTGTCTGGCACCCAACAAGACGTCTGATCTTTGTCCAGACTTGGGAAGGTGATGTATGGCAACCCAATGGTCGACACATACCTCTCCCAGCACAACTGTTTCCGTTGTTTTATAAACTGGCATACACAGGCACGGAGCCGCTTAAAGGCTATCAGATGCTCCAGGGAACGGTGTCGCTTATGTCGCTGTAGAGCTCATGGACACACTGAAATTGCGTTAGCGACTTCCTGCGACCACAAAGAGACTGTCTTTTGCCGGGGCACCCTAAAGAGCTAGGGATTGCGTTTTCTGTCACAGAAACGATTGTCATAGTCACCTGCTCATCCATCACATCAATGTTACCATGCTCAACCATCACATTGATGTTACCATGTGGGGGAGAATCAACGGTGACAGATGTGAAAGTTTCCCAGTGTGCCCATCTGGGCAGGCATCTGTGGGCCTGACACCAGGGCACTGACAGGAAGATGTGGAAGTGATCACTAACACACAGGTCGTCATGTGCTCTCCAGTGGATAGATGTGAGAAGTCCTGGGCTGCAAGTTGATAAATCAATGGCTGAGTAACTACCTTGAGCCACACTGAAATGTGTGGTGGCCCCAGTATTTAAGAGGTAGAAGTCGAACTGAGACAGTACAGTTTCGACATCTTTGCCTCAGCCAGCAAGCACAGTGTCACCACATAAGGGGTTACGGGCATTAAAATCTACCAAAAGTAGGAAAGGTTTAGGGAGATGATCGATCAGCGCAGCTATTACATTCAGGGGTACTGCACCATCTGGAGGAAGATATACATTGCAGACAGTTATTTCCTGCGCAGCCACAGCTTCAAGACGTGTTTGAAGCAGCAGAGTTTCACTACAGACTGGGATTAGGACATAAATGCAAACTCCACCTGACACTTGATTACAGTCACTACAGTTCCTGTAATATCCCTTATAGCCACAGAGGGCAGGGGTACGCATTGGCGGGAACCAGGTTCCCTGGAGGGCAATGCAGAAAGCACGCATAAAGCTTAACAGTTGCCGTAACTCAGCCAGGCGGTGGAAAAAACTGCCGCAATTCCACTGGAGGATGACATCATCGTGAGGCTGGGAAGGCATGGAACATCCAATGAGGCAGCATACACCTCAGGGTTACCTGCTGCCACTGACTATTTGACTGAGCAGCCTATATCCATTGTGTCTGAGCGTCCAGCGAGATCCAGGTCCTCAACAGACGCCAAAATCTCCACCCCATCCTCAAACATAGAGCTTGTAGGTAGTGGTGGTGTCGGTGGCATCGCAAGTTCCTTGTTCTTAGGGGTCATCTTTTTCGATTTCTCATATTGTTCCTTGGGTTTCCCTGGCTGGGAGGACTTCACTGAATCAGTCTCCTGGACTGAGGATGAGCGTGAAGCCCTATGACCAGCTGCTTTTGGGCTCTTCTGCTGCTGGCAGGTGTCATCTTTCCCACTAGCAGAAACCCAGAAAGGGAGTGACCCTTCCTATCGAGAGGAGCTGAAGAAGCCTTACGCTTCTCTGGCTCAGAAGTGGGAACTGAAATCCTCAATGGTTGGAGGAGTGTTGCTGCCGAAGTAGGTGATATGGGAGCAACAGGAAGGGAAGTGGCTCCCCGCCATCAAGGGAGCAGGTGTAATCTCCTGGTTCTGAGAGGCAACAGGAATTCAAGGAACTGGCGGGGTGACAACTGTTCTCATAGCAGCAGCGTATGAGGTGTTCATAGCCATAGGATGTAGGCGCTCAAATTTCCTCTTAGCCTCAGTGAAAGTCAGTCAATCCAGGGTATTATATTCCATGATTTTCCTCTCTTTCTGTAAAATCCTGCAGTCTCAGAAGAAAGGTGAATGAAGCTCTCCGCAGTTGACACAGATAAGAGGCGGGGCAAATGGAGTACCGGGATGCGATGGACGTCCAAAATATTGACATGTGACGCTTCAAGTACAGCGAGAAGATATATGGCCAAACTTCCAGCACTTAAAGCACCCCATTGGGAGAGGGACATATGGCTTGATGTCACAGCGGTGGACCATCACCTTGACCTTCTCGGGCAATTTCACCCTCGAAGGCCAAGATGAAGGCACCGGTGGCAATCTGGTTATCCCTCGGACCTCGATGGATGCGCCTGACAAAATGAACACCTCACCACTCTAAATTGGTGCGCAGCTCATCGTCATACTGCAAAAGAAGGTCCCTGTGGAATATAATCCCCTGGACCATATTTAAGCTCTTATAAGGCGTGATGGTAACAAACATCTCCCAACTTGCCATAAGCGAGTAATGCCTGTGACTGGGCAGAGGATGCTGTTTTTATCAAAACTGACCCAGAGCCGATTTTGGACAAGCCCTCCACCTCCCCAAACTTGTCCTCAAATTGCTCCACAAAAAACTGAGGCTTCATGGACATTAAAGATTCCCCATCAACTCTCATACATACGAGGTATCAGGGCGAATAAGTTTCACTCCCATCCTTAGCCTGGTGTTCCTCCCACGGTATGGCCAGGGAGGGGAATGACTTGGGGTCATATTTCTTAGCATTTAAGTTATACTTTGCCCACTTAGAGACTGCTGGAGGCGGACCACAAGCAAGGGATGACGTACTACGCTTCATGGCGTGTCACCCACTCTGATGCCACCCACTTGACCAGGGGCCCTCCCCATGGACGCAACACAGCTTCAGCAAAGGCCACTTGGCAGGATGACCATTGCCAGGAGTCCTGATGCCCGAGGGTGACGGGCATCTACTCCTTGGCATACGTACTGAGTTAACGGCACAGGTACTAGCAGAGCGAGCCCTGTGATGTCAGGGGGCTACAACCAACAGGGAACATGGCGGCCTCATCACAATGGACTGGCTCCTGTGCTGGATATGAGGTGCAAAAAAAGTCCATGGCGATTGTCGGCACAGAAAGTGAAACTGCATAGTGCATGGTGGAAAACACACCCAGGAAGGTGTCCTCACCCAAGAGATGGAGAATGGGCGGCGCTGCAATGCAATGACGAGAAAGTGGGATAAAGATCTCAATGCACGATGGATACGATGCACCACATAAGGCTCTCTACCCAAGTTGGCTCGCTCTTCAGGAAAAATTTTGAAAAATAGAGGTGAAACCCTACAGGGGGCCATCACAAATTGGCCGAGCCATCAGAGGCTCCTTTTAGTCGCCTCTTATGACAGGCAGGAATACCTTGGGCTGAGTCTAACCCCGGACCTGCAGGGGGCATCTTCAAGGTATTAAGCATTTGTGACAAAGCAAGCTGGTATCTCTTCACTTCCTCTCGTTTTGCGATCTGCCTCCTTAAATTCATTTTATTTTCATTTCAGTCTAATTACCATTAACACGCATGAATATTATCTTCATTTCCATACAAGAGAAAGGGTGGTCCTCCGTCTTAAGGAATATAGCACCAGGTCTAATTTTGTACATGTAATTAATTTCCTAATTTATTTTGACCATTCATAGTTAATATTTTTGTTATAGGGTGAAATCAGTAATTGTTTCACGACTTAGATTCTATTGTTGACTAATAAACAAATATAAATTCTGTAGTAAATATAAACATTGGGAAGAAAAACTACTAAGATTCTTAAACTATTTATTTCGCTCTATTTGAAAACATAATAACAAAGCCCAGCCCTTAATTCCAAAATAATTACCACGTTTGTCAAAAGTATTGTTTGTGTAAGTATATCTGTTAATTTTATTATTTATACAAATGTTTCATCCTAATCTTTGTGGTAGATGGAACTATTAAAAAGAAGGAATTTTTCGATGTATTCAGTTCATTGAATGAGTTATGTTTTAATTGTAATTTCTGTAACTTAAACATCAAACAATGTATAGTTTCAGTGCCTATTATTATGAGGCTATACTAAGGACTGATTTTTGGTCCCGAGACAGTCAGTCCATGGCCGATTTTCAGACAGGAGTTATGCATTGGTTAAATTAATAACAAGGCATCAACTTAACAGTGGAATAAGTATAAAACAAATAAGCAGTGTGTTAGAACAATTAATGACAATGTCTGTTCAATTTATTTGGGAAATAGTGTCACACATACCGTATTATTCTGCAAGAACTGCGTGGTTAGGTTTTTACTGCTCATAGATATTCAGTGGCAAGCTATTGTACCTGTATGCTGATGTTGCCTGCAACGTATTAATGAGGCTTTTCGACATTTACCAATAGTGAACTGGCTATATAATTGTGTAATATTGTGGGGTTGTGAACACTGAAAGTAAAGAACCGAGAATCACAATTGTGCAACTGTCTGCTAAATCATTTACAGTAGACAGTGTTGAGCTTCCACTTCCTATTTTTCAGCCACTATAACAATGCAGCATGTTGACACAGAGGACTATCAAGGAAGAAATAAAGCAAGAGAATGTCACACATGCTAACAGCAACTTCACAATATATACATTTACTAATGTAGCTTGACATCACAATTTCAAGAGAATAGTGATTTCTTCTACTCATTCACCATGTTCTGTACATCCCACCAAGAAAGTGAACCTACAGTGCTACGAAACAAGTAAAGATACACATTAACAAAAGACAACTAAACATTGCTTAAGCCCTACACTATATTAACAAGAAATTATCACAATACTGCTTAATATTAGTTCTCTTTATGCCAGTTAAGTGTGTTCTAGTGAATTAGAAAGAAAGCTGCTGATACTTCAGTTATATTAGGTAGCTGCAGGCTGCCTCAGAAACCTAATATTTACTTCATTAGTCAAGTATTATTCAAAGAAAATAGTAACCTAAATATGTAATTACACAGGACAGTTTACAACACACTACTTGCCATCCATCTAAAGGAGGAATCAAATCCTTGCACTAAAATAATCAGTGGAAGAGGTCACTCATGAGGAATGTTTTGTTTCTCAAATATCTCCACACCATAGTATATAACTTTGTTAAATCCTAGGAAAGAATGAAAAGTTTACACAAAAGTTATATTTCTGTCTTGTATTGATAGCGCAGATCACAGTTCTGCTTGAACTGATTTCTCACAACCACACTACATCTTGACTAAAATAACTCTGATTGTGGCAGTGGCTAGGAGTCAGCCAACTGCAGTTCTTTCTTGATACCTACATACCCACTACAATTACTGATTTTTTTAAGCACAACACAGCATTAACAGTAACATGAGCACTGACAGAGACCAGTATGTTCATTATTATTACTTTCCAGCCAGTGAGCTATCTGGTAATCTGTAAGTAGCTAGTATATAGCCACCCAGCTCCCGCCCTGTGCCTTTCATACAGGACTATAGTGTCTCTCAAAATCCCAGCCGCTTTCCTCTCCGACATTCACCCCATCATTAGTAAAAAAACACACACAAACTATATCTGAAGAACAAAATCATTCTATAAAAAAGGATCTGCTGCTCTAACTATTACAAAAGGTAGATTGGCATAACAAAATCATAACTCTATCCACCTGTTTCAACCAGTACTGCCATCAGCGTGGTTTACACTATTTCAAGCATATACAATATGGTTCAAATGGCTCTAAGCACTATGGGACTTAACATCTGAGGTCATCAGTCCCCTAGAACTTAGAACTACTTAAAACTAACTAACGTAAGGACATCACACACATCCATGCCCGAGGCAGGACTCGAACCTGCGACCGTAGCGGTCACGCGGTTACAGACTGTAGCGCCTAGAACTGCACAGCCACACCAGCCAGCTCATATAATATGACGACCACGACATCACTCATTACACCTGCAAACAAACATAAGTAACGTGAAGTATAACTTCAGCAACAGGATGAAACTAACAGGACCTATATCTCCAACATCGGTCAGTTGTAGAATTTTGGAACACATCATGTTCGAGTATAATGACTTTCCTGGAGACTAGAAATCTACTCTGTAGGAATCAGCATGGGTTTCGAAAAACACTGTCGTGTGAAACCCAGCTCGGGCTATTCATCCACGAGACTCAGAGGGCCATAGACACGGGTTCACAGGTAGATGCCGTGTTTCTTGACTTCTGCAAGGCGTTCGATACAGTTCCCCACAGTCTTTTAATGAACAAAGTAAGATCATATGGACTATCAGACCAATTGTGTGATTGGATTGAAGAGTTCATAGATAACAGAACGCAGGATGTCATTCTCAATGGAGAGAAGTCTTCCGAAGTAAGAGTGATTTCAGGTGTGCCGCAGGGGAGTGTCGTAGGACCATTGCTATTCACAATATACATAAATGACCTTGTGGATGACATCGGAAGTTCACTGAAGCTTTTTGCAGGTGATGCTGTGGTGTATCGAGAGGTTGTAAAAATGGAAAATTGTACTGAAATTCAGGAGTATCTGCAGCGAATTGACAGATGGTGCAGGGAATGGCAATTGAATCTCAATGTAGACAAGTGTAATGTGCTGCGAATACATAGAAAGATAGATCCCTTATCATTTAGCTACAAAACAGCAGGTCAGCAACTGGAAGTAGTTAATTCCATAAATTATCTGGGAGTATGCATTAGGAGTGATTTAAAATGAAATGATCATATAAAGTTGATCGTCGGTAAAGCATATGCCAGACAGATTCATTGGAAGAATCCTAAGGAAATGCAATCCGAAAACAAAGGAAGTAGGTTACAGCACGCTTGTTTGCCCACTGCTTGAATACTGCCCAGCAGTGTGGGATCCGTACCAGATAGGGTTGATAGAAGAGATAGAGAAGATCCAACGGAGAGCAGCGTGCTTCGTTACAGGATCATTTAGTAATCGCTAAAGCGTTACAGAGATGACAGATAAACTTCAGTGGAAGACTGTGCAGGAGAGACGCTCAGTAGCTCGGTATGGGCTTTTGTTGAAGTTTCGAGAACATACCTTCACCGAGGAGTCAAGCAGTATATTGCTCCTCCTACGTATATCTTGCGAAGAGACCATGAGGATAAAATAGGGGGATTAGAGCCCACACTGAAGCATACTGACAATCCTCCTTTCCACGAACAATACGAGACTGGAATAGAAGGGAGAACCCACAGAGGTACTCAGGGTACCCTCCACCACACACCGTCAGGTGGCTTGCGGAGTATGGATGTAGATGTAGACAACTGAATGAAGAAGGTGGTTTCGGGTACAGACAAACGAAACATATAACAATAAGAATAATGACACTACTGCCAAACAAATATTTGCCCAAAAATCTAGCACACAAAATCCTCAAAATGTAAGACACAAACTCACAAAAACGAAAACTAGCAGTGTTGTAAATTTCGATGTCTCTAATGGAGACTACAACACCAGTAACCAATAAACAACTCAAAAACTCAACATCATAATTTTCACTTTACCGACATAGCTCCAGCAAAGCCCTAGATACCAGGAACCTACATAAAACTCAAACATTGCGTTGCAAATTTCACTTCACCAATATACCTCAAACAAAGCTGAACTTGCACACAACTCCAAAACCTGCTGACACAAATTGACCTATATGGCAGCAAAAAACAAAGCCAAAGGTACAAAAACCCAAAACACACAAATTTTAAAATCCATTATCCACACTTTCACGTACTTTACATAAAGCAAAGCCCATAGTACAACAAACCAAACCGTGCTCATATGGCTAATACCAGAAACATATTCTAATGGTACATCAATACCCCTGATACCAACCAATCACAATCCAACACAATTATCACATACTAACAAGAAAAATTCCAAAATTCAAGAAAAATTGCATAACCACCAATTTCAATATACACAAACTATAATCAACTCATAGCATACACAGAAAATAGAACAAAAACACCATCTCCCACTGCAACAAGCAATGATCTACTCAAATATCTGTATCTTATTCACAACTGAACAAAAAATAAAAATTAATATTAAATCTCCGACCATAAGAAACACACGAAACTCATATTTCCAAGCATAAAAATGAATCCATCAGCCACAATATGCAAATTCAAACTATCACCAGAAAACCAGCACAATAGCAACCTGAAACACTCAATTCTTGTCAAACAACTCGATAACAAACATCTAGCACAAGAGAGCACCACCAAATACAACACACCATCTACAAACACAGACAGACTCAAAAATATCAAACCTCATCATGACATCACACACCATATCACAGTTACGTCATAGGTCTAAGCAGATGGCTGTAACATCAGTACCTGACCTTGTGCGAATAACCTGACGTTAGCGTCAGATAGTAAATAGTGATGAGACAGTAACTGCCAGTTGGCAAGAAAACAGGCCTAAATTATGTAGAATGAAGCTTAATTACTGTTGGAACATTTGTTCAGAGTGTGCGTCTTCTTTGTACAACCCAGAAAGGTCAATACTGCCTGCTTTGCACTTTGAAATCTTTCTCACTGTACTGCCCCACAAGCAAGTCTGACAGCATACTTTTATGCAATCTGTCCTACAGCATTTTCTTTGTAAGTAGCGTAGATAAGATCTAAAAATTGTCCATTCTACCACAAATTCTTATACTTAATCCTAAACCATTTACTTCCTAGTGGTACTTATAAGGAGTGAATTTCGTAGGCACTGATTAGATTTATGAATATTCTGAATGTAAGATGAGACATTCGCATAAACCTTTACCTGCTATTTCAACATCTTGTTTGGCAAATGCTACTTCCCCACAGTATCTCCAGTTCTGCTTCATTTTACATTCTGCTTTTAGCAAGTTTCATCGTTAAATACTTCAGTGAATGAATATTAAGTCCAAGAACTTCGTTAGTTAACAACTCAAAATGTTTAAATGAGAGTTCACTTTGAAGAAACCTTCCAACACTCATTACAACAGTACTAAGTTGCACACAACACAGTTGTGTACTCTTTAATACATGCTTACAACTATGTAACTAATTCTGCAGTTTATAACGTTCATCAGTAAAACATTACACTTGCACCTTGAGGCACAGTATTAAATAAATCCCATACATTTATACAGGGTGTTACAAAAAGGTACAGCCAAACTTTCAGAAAACATTCCTCACACACAAAGAAAGAAAATATGTTATGTGGACATGCATCCGGAAACGCTTACTTTCCATCTTAGAGCTCATTTTATTACTTCTCTTCAAATCACATTAATCATGGAATGGAAACACACAGCAACAGAACGTACCAGCATGACTTCAAACTCTTTGTTACAGGAAATGTTCAGAATGTCCTCCGTTAGCGAGGATACATGCATCCACCCTCCGTCACATGGAATCCCTGATGCAGCCCTGGAGAATGGCGTATTGTATCACAGCCGTCCACAATACGAGCACGAAGAGTCTCTACATTTTGTACCGGGGTTGCGTAGACAAGAGCTTTCAAATGCCCCCATAAATGAAAGTCAAGTGGGTTGAGGTCACGAGAGCGTGGAGGCCATGGAATTAATCCGCCTCTACCAATGCATCGGTCACCGAATCTGTTGTTGAGAAGCGTACGAACACTTCGACTGAAATGTGCAGGAGCTCCATCATGCAAGAACCACATGTTGTGTCGTACTTCTAAAGGCACATGTTCTAGCAGCACAGGTAGAGTATCCCGTATGATATCATGATAACGTACTCCATTGAGCGTGGAAGAACATGGGGCCCAGTCCATACGTCACCAACAATGCCCGCCCAAACGTTCACAGAACATCTGTGTTGATGACATGATTGCACAATTGTGTGCGGATTCTCGTCAGCCCACACATGTTGATTGTGAAAATTTACAATTTGATCACGTTGGTATGAAGCCTCATCCGTAAAGAGAACATCTGCACTGAAATGTTGGATGAACAATTCGCTGAAGTGTACCCGTGGAGGCCAATCAGCTGCTGATAGTGCCTGCACACGCTGTACATGGTACGGAAACAACTGGTTCTCCCGTAGTACTCTCCATACAGTGACGTGGTCAACGTTACCTTGTAAAGCTGCAACTTTTCTGGCGCTGACATTAGGGTTATCATCAACTGCACGAAGAATTGCCTTGTCCATTGCAGGTGTCCTCGTCGTTCTAGTTCTCCCCCAGTTGCGAGTCATAGGCTGGAATATTCCGTGCTCCCTAAGACGCCGATCAATTGCTTCGAACGTTTCCTGTCGGGATACCTTCGTTCTGGAAATCTGTCTCGATACAAAGGTACCGCGCCACGGCTATTGCCCCACAATCATTTTCACTGATCAACTTACTCCCAGAATGTGAACGTATATTATGCTTCTTATTCCCTCTCCAACAATTTTTCAACCCGCTTTTCGTCTCTTTCAAATCGGAATAGCACAAAGCCTATTACTACGTTACTACTATTCAATGCAGCGTCTGCTATCTTGACCGAAACAATAACAAACACAGATCCTTCTGCCCGCCAAAATTTACCTCTTCAAAGTTAATACTCACAACGCCTTCAACTGGCTGTGGTAACTACTTTGAACTATGTCACTTGTTTCGCTGTCGCTAAAGTATTGAGCGATTCACCGGCAAACACTGTGCTTATATCGGTTTATTACATATTTACAAATATTACAAAACAAAGTAAATTGACTAATTCAAGTATGCTAGGTCCATGGAAATACAAGATTATAACATTTCACTGTAATGGTTCGACACTCGTTGACTATCGATAGCCGAGCCCGGCAGTCGTGTAGCCTATAAATAGCGAATCTTCGGCGCTACAAGTCCATTTTTTAAAAAAGCCACAAGTGACAGAAAATTGAAGTGCAGAAGACGCTAAAGTAGAAGCACGTGTCGTAAATTTGTTTGTAGTGTGAAAGCAGAAATTGAAATGTTGGTGTGGAAAACCACTTTAACTACGCCTGCAGTTGCTGTAGGAGTGAATTAAGTAGCTCTGCAGTTGCTGTTGCCGGTCCCAAGCACGGAGAAAGGAGGACGGTTGGCGCAAAAGCTGTAAAAGAATCGACATAAAATAGTTGGAGAGATCCTGTAAAGCTTAATAACTTAGTTGTAATGATGACAACGTTAATAATAATAATAATAATAATAATAATAATAATAATAATAATAATAATAATAATAATAGTATAGATTAACCCATATATTTTCAACTTCATTGCGTGATGCACATAAAGCAGCTACCGGTACCTCGGCCTTCTCTAAATATAGTCTTATTGCTGCTTGTGGCCATCGGAGGGATCGAACATATCAGGCAGGAATGCTGGAGCTTCCCGAATTTATGCAACCGAAACGCAAACACTTTTGGGCATAACTGTTTCTATTGAATAAAACTTTTCGTGGTTAACGCTATTCTTATAACAGTTTATGAATGGATAACTTTCACCCCCTTCGCGCTTTTGACAATTCCCGCTATTATCTGTCAGTGTAACAGCGCTAAAAGGATCTGTCATTCGAAAGAATAGCGTGTATAGTTTCCAAGTCGAGACAGAGTTATTGTAGAAGTGGACATAAGGAATCGGGTATTCTAATCACTGCTTCTCACTATATTTATTAATTAATCAAATTTGTTGCAAATAATATATCTCTATTTGCAACCAATAGCTCAATATATACTATCAATACCAGTAATAAGAACAATTTACATAAAATCTAAAATCACTTACCTTGGTCCAAAAAGGACCGCAATATTCAGTAACACACATTTTCAATAAATCACCAGCAACCATTAAAAACTAGGTTTCAGATAAAGCACAGTTTAAACAGTTTGACAGACTTTTTGGTAGACAACTTCTACTCTGTACACAAATATCTTCACGGGGATTGTTAGACCAGCTTAAGAAAAATTTCAGTTTTGACAGTACTTGGTCACTTCAGTCAAGATTAAGTATGTTGTGTATGATGATACATTTGTCAAAAGTTCATAACTAGGTTTCATTCTGACTGTTTATCTATTATGAAAATAGCAGTTCTAATTTACTGTAATGTGTTCACATACTGTGAGAATCTCCTGACATGTTCCACACCCATGGGACTTGTCTAATTTTTGGGTCTATGGAACGAAAACTTAATCTAATCCAGAAAGAAAATTTCATCTCATCAAAACAGTTGATAGAAATCATGAATTAAAATACCACATAGTCCAGTACGAGTATGTATTTAGAATATGATTTATCACCTCTTTGTAATGTTTAGTTGTGTCTCAGCTACATTTTCAGGCATGACAGAGAAAGAATTCAAAGTATGACCAGTAGTAAATTTGGCGAAAATTACAGTGATCCCTTAGAGTGCCCTCATCTGAAGAAAAGTTGGTTTTCTAATTTATTATTGAGCTTACTGTTGATTTGCTAATTTTATGACCAACCTTGCCTTCCATTTGCAGAAATGCACTGATTACACCGAAAGTAACATTGCTGTTTACTTGATTAGTAGAAAATTGAAATAATCATAGGGATTTTGGAGATTTGTTTCCCACTCTGATGCCTTACTGCCCCCTTTCTCTATCATCATCATCATCATCTGGGGGAGTAAATCCCATTGGTGAAGATTGTAGACAATGTTTAGCATACTCACTGTTTAAAAGTGCTGTATATTAAAGCATAGGTGTTCAAACTGAGTGCCTAAATTCAAGTCGTCATGTGACCAGAAACAAATGATAAGTAATTTAAAATATATTTTGATTCACTTGTTCATGATAATGACAATCGTGTTTGCCTCTTGCTTGTGGAAATATGCCATACACCAAAATTTTCTGCCATGTTCTTATTAGTAACAAATTGTTCATGCATAGGTGTCGATGCATTAAGGTTCATTACATGCAGGTATATGAAGTGTAGACGCGCATTAAGGCGGGGAAGTAGGCCTACAGTTAAAGATGTGTTTAGTTGCATAGATGGTTGTTCCATCAAAGGAAATATCTTTCTTGCGAATTCACTGTGGTACTGCAAAACATTTAACTGCAGCTGCCAGGTAAATAAGCAAACATTAAACTTTTTGCAGGGCAAATCAGCTTGTTGAACAGATACAGAAGTAGAGCAAGTTGTACATGTGAAACAATAATCTTGTGTTTTTTTGCCTTGTTTGTGCAGTCACAGACAGGTAGGGCCAAATTGGAAGAGGAGCAGATAGCTCTAAAAATAAATGAGACTTTGGTGACAAGTGCATGTAGTGATGCAAACCTCTTAAACAAGTACTTTGTTTCTGTTACTGACAGCTTGGGGTTTTCAGGTTCAGTAAACAGTGCAATGGAGTATCTGAGACCAGTCTTTACAAATAAGTGCAGTAAAATGGGAATGACACTATCATCTCCCTTAGAAGTAGCATCCATCATAAAATCCTTAACATCTAAGTATTCCAGTGGTTATGGTAATATATCAACAAAGTTAACCAAAGAGTGCTCATGCAAGGTCAGTTCTGTCTGAAACTATTTGTGTAATCAATATCTTACCAGTAGAACATTTCCATAGTGCCTAAAATATAAAGCCTCTTTACAAGAAGGGGGATGATGAGATACCATCAAACTATCAACCAATATCACTTTTGCCAGCTTTTCCAAAAACATTTGAAAAGGTTGTGTTCAAGAGTCTCCTTAAGCATCAGACTGCAAATAATATATTGACCAAATCACAGTTTGGGTTTCTTAAGAATTCTGATAGAGAGAAAGCTATTTACATGTACAGTGATAATGCACATAATGAATTAGATAACAAATTAGAGGCTACTGGCATTTCCTGTGACGTGCCAAAAGCATTTGACTGTGTGAATCACAGCATTCTCTTAGGTGTCACCAGCAGTGCTGCAAAATGGTTTGAGTGTTATTTAACTACCGTAACAGGAAACAAAGAGTGTCGTTGAGAAATACCTGTGCAGTAAACAGTCAGCCTTCATCTGATTGGGAATTAATTACGTGTTGCATACCTCATCTTGGGTCTGTTGCTTTTTCTTGTGTGCATTAATGACTTCTCACCAATTGCATTGCCAGATGCTACGTTTGTTTTGTTGCAGATGATACAAACATTGCAACAAGTAGGAAGTCAAGTACAGATTTAGAAATGGCTGCTAATAAAATGTTCACTGACATTAATAAATGATTTAAAGCTAATTCACTGTCATTAAACTTTGAAAAGACCCACCGGAACCTGTTAGAGATTTCCTTCTAGCAAGTGTACAGCACATGAAGACATGCAGATCAAAGAGTTTGACAATGGTAAATTTCTGTGATTACAACTCAATAATAAATGCTGCTGGGAAGGGATTTGCAATGAGAATGATGTCAGATGTAGTGGATATAAAAAAAAACGTGCGTAATTTGCTTACTTTCATTCTATTATATCATATGTGATCGTATTCTGGAGTAACTTGCAAAGTCGAGCAAAAGTTTTTAGCATCGAAAAACATGTAACAAAGACTCATTTCTTGTGTAAATTCAGGAAAATCATGTAGAAACCTGTTCAAGGAACTTTGAATTCTAACCATTTCTTCCAAGTATATTTATTCTTAATGAAATTTGTTGCAAGTAATATATCTCTATTTACAACCAATTGCTCAATACATAGGAATAAGAACAAACTACATAAAACCTAAACTCACCTATCTTTGTCCAGAAAGGGGTCCAATATTCAGCAACACACATTTTCAATAAATCACCAGCATCCATTAAAAACTTGGTTTCAGATGAAGCACAGTTTAAACAGAGTTTGAAAGACTTTTTGGTAGACAACTTCTTCTACTCTACAGATGACTATCTTAACAGTCACTGTTAGATCTTCAATTTTGACAGCAATTGGTCACAACTGAAAAGATTAGGTATTTTGTGAATGATAAATTTATTAAAAGTGCATAGCTATGTTTCATATTCAGATTATTTTATCTTATTTTTTTTTTAAAAACACGTTCTGACTTTTTTCACACCCAAGAGAATCATTTCATTTTTGGGCCCCTGGAACGAAAACTGAATCTAATCTAATTCCATTTCACTATATTCACAATTATTCACAATACTTTCTAGGTAGTAGTCCTACTGCTGTGTTGACATTGTCAGGTCCTATAAACATCTCTTGCCCATATAGCAATTTTGCCACAAGTGCCATATCAGAATAGACTCAAACACTTATTCTACATTACTTGCCCGCATAATTGAAATACTGAGTGGGGACAAGGTATTCAGTTATTTTCATCTACACCAAAGCATTCACATGTAGTCAATAGCTCCATGAATAATTTTGATAACAACTTTTACTTTGGGAATTGACAAAATGTGATTGTGGAAGTGATGTAATCAACTAATAGATATGTGACAAGTGCAGTGTCTCTCTAATTTCTCATGTTCATGTTGCTTCTGTTCAGGTTTATTTGGTAATGTGTATACCTGTGTCTTTTGTATTTGGGCACAATAAAGTGTGGTTTACACTGAGGTGGAAAAAGTCATAGACTAGTGATGGAGGTAGTATCACGTATACAATGTATAAAAGGACAATGCATTAGCAGAGTGGTCATTTGTATACGGGTGATTCATGTGAAAAGGTTTCCAACCTGACTGTGGCCACATGAGGGGAATTAACAGCCTTTGAACATAGAATGGTAGCTGGAGCTAGTTTTGTGAGACATACCATTTCAGAAATCATTAGGGACTTTAATATTCCGAGATCCACAGTGTCAAGAATGTGTCAACAGTACCAAATTTCAGGCACTGTGGGAGCTGGTGGTGGCTCCATATTTGTGTGGGCTGTGTTTTTATACAATGGATTTGCCCCTCTGGTCCAACTGGACCAATCATTGAATGGAAATGGTTATGTTCAGCTACTTGAAGACCATTTGCAGCTATTCATGTTTCAAACAATGATGGAATTTTTATAGATGACAGTGCACCTCGTCACCGGGCCACAACTGTTCGCGGTCGGTTTAAAGAAGATCCAGGTGGATGATTTTGGCGCCAGATTGCCCGACATGAATCCTTTCAACTATTTATGGGACATAATTGAGATGTCAGTTCATGCGCAAACTTGTGCACCAGCAACACTCGCAATTATAGAGACAGCATGGTTCAATGTTTCTGCAAGGGATTTCCAATGACTTATTGAGTTCATGCCATGACGTGTTGCTGCACTACTCCGGGTAAAAGCAGGTCCAACATGATAACAGGAGGCATCCCATAACTTTTGACACCTCAATGAATTACACTGTTAGTCCGTGAATGTATTTTATGTTTAGGAGATAGTGCCCTTCCATAATTTGTGAACCCAAAGAAGAAACTCTACTCTCTTGGGTAGGTTATCTGCTGCAATTCATATAGATAAGTACAGTCATGAATACCATTTATAATGTTCTATATTCTGTCAGTGGCGCCATCCAGGTAATTAAAAATGAGACTGAGATTCTACAGTGCCTGTCTCCTGTGTTTCAACTGCTAGATTCTGTGCCACATGCTGATCCATTTTTGAACATCACGGTTTCAACCACACTGGTCATGACACAGTGATATAACCACATAACAATGCTTTGCACATAATTACAACAATGTCGTAAGACATCAAATTCAGAGTGAACATGTTTCCAGTCATTTCACATTCACTGATACCACTTGTGCGATAAACAGAAATATCCACTCATTGGCTTCCACAGTCCTCCCACACTGTATTTGCAAGTTCAGGCCCCACTGTTTGCACCTAGTCAATTGTCAATTCAGTTGCAGTAAATGGAGAGCATTCTCAAACAGAAAATTAGTGACACTTTGAACAGTTCACTTTAGCATTCAGTGATCTTGATCAACATGTTACTTCAGTGGTGTTGGACATTATATTACAATCGTCCCTGCACCAAGCCTACAATGCTCTCATGGTGGTGCTAATTTCACATTGCACAAAATCGATGGGTCAAAGGCTCATGCAAATGCTATACAATGAGAGGCATGAGGACATGATACCATCTGAATTCTGGAGACATCTACATGGAATGATTATCAGTTTGGATGCTTTGCTGCTACACATTTGACAACAACAATTGCTAGCAAAGTGAGGTTAACTTTAATTGCTCAGGATGAGCAGCCACTATACTAGTTACCAATGAAGCACACACCTTGCTTGACACATATGCCACAGTGGCTGCCACGATAACTTCCATTCACTCTGAAGAAAGCTGAACCATTCCAGATCAGCCCAACGTGCTGCTGCCTCGCCCCCGTGCCACCTCCACCTGAAAGTCACAGAGAGTTCTCGAGAACCTGTGGACTCTCTGTGCTACTGTCAAGAGGCTAACTAAGCTGTTGGAAATGTTACAGCTATGGATTGTGACAGCTGAGAGCAAACGTACCCCCTGCACATGCCCACAGTGGTCTCATAACCATGGGACCACTCAGACTAATGTTAGCTGTTCCTCAGACCTTTTGGTCACCTGACAGCTAATTGCAAGAAATCATGTTTGCACTCAAATGCCGAGACACGATTTGGTTCAGGTGCAACAGCAGGACACCCACTTACAGCACCTGCTGTTTAAGAACAGTTAGCCGACTACATCAAAAATAAAGTATAGGACTGCTCAGCCTACCGCTTGTATCGGCATGACTCCAAAGCTGCCAACTACTGAATGGCTACATAACAGTACATCACAAAGGTTGTTCGTTACCAAACATTATTAATCGAACAGGATCAGAGATCAGCACACTGCTGACTACATTCTACCCAGATGCAAAACAACACACTATGGCCAATTTAGTGGCAGTTAACAAGTCCGTCATATGCACATATGGTCACCAAATATTTGAGGTTGACAATGGTCTCTTCAAGAACTCCAAGTGGACTTTTGCGTTAATCAACATTGCTCAACCTATTTTGGGTGCCGATTTCATCACACAGCCTGCACTGACCACCAATTTACTAAATGAATGACTGATACTCTCTGTCAACAGACTTACTATTCTTGCAGGAAAGGGTCATTCATCAAAGTACACAATGCCCAGAGTGTATAATTTAAGTGCTAATACCTAAAATGACCATCGTCATTACTGGGAGTCCTACTGCCACAACTTGAAATCACACCTCCAGACCATGAGAAAAGATTACATAACAATGAGGTGTGAAATAATCAAGTCACATGGGGATAATGTGATGTTGAAGAATATCCTATTGGAAACAGAAGACAAACTCCAAGTGGCCCATAAAACATTAGAACAACATAGGACACCGCATTGCATCCGTGCTCTGCATATGACTGTGTCCATGGATTAACAGTGGCCCGTAAAACTAAAGGGCAGGGGCACACATACTACGGTGCACCATATCTGTACCAAACCTGGTCTGCAACTTCATCATGAGCCCATTGGAATGCATGGAAATGACTACCACCGATTTTCAGTGGCTACGCAATGGCACCAGGGGAACCATCACCTCACACCCCTCCCCCTCTGTCTGCTACCAATGGCACTCCTCCCAACCATCATTCTACGGTACTGGCTGTGTCACTGACTGCAGTTACATGTCCATCATGCACAGCCACCCACACACAAGCTGGCTTTGAGGTCAAATTCGAAATCCATCTCATCTTTTAGGTGAGTGGATTGGGGGGGGGGGGGGGGGGGGGAGTGATATAATCAACTAATAGATGTGTGAAAAGTGCAGTGGGCTTTAATTTCTCATATTGTTTGTTACTTCCTGTTCTGGTTTGTTCACTAATACACTGTTATTCCCTGTATGTATTTTATATGTAGTAGATGGTCTCCCTACATGGTCTCACATTGTACAGCAATTCATACTATAAGCCTATACTGAAATGTACACAATAAATTAAAAAATGTGTATATTGGTTAAACTTTGCTACTGAACTTCTTTTAGAAGCCTCTTTATGGACCTAGGTGTTGTTACATGTATATACTCACTTGTGGTGTTCCTGGTTCTCAGCAATTCACAATCACATAACTAGATGAAGTAATAATTCCTATATCAGCTATGTATTCCTTTCTAGGGTTCAGAATGGAGTTTTATTTTCAGGTACAAAAGTCTATGAAAGGTAACCAGTGGGCTGCACACCGAAAACTGAACATCTGCAAATATTTAAAAACAAAATAAAATAATACTTCATTAGCCACTCTTTCAACAATTTATCAGAATATTTGAAGTGACGAATGTAAATTCTGTTAAAAATCAGAGTTTTGAGTTGATAAGAACAGTATAATAGTATCACCAGAAGACATTACCACCAGACCTTTCTGAATGTTTAGGGACAGATCACTGCAAAATATAATTAACAGAATTGCTCAAAGTGTGACAATTGAGGCACCACTTGTGTTACTACTTGCTCTTTTAACCAATGCTTTCACCATTTTTGATGGTTACAACATTTGGACCACTGTTCCAAAGATTTGATCTGAACCTATAACTACAATTTCCCCCAGTTACATACTACCATAGTTTCTCAAACATAATGTATGGTTGCCAAAGTTTGTGAGCTAAAGGAATAACCTGTTGTGTATTTTCTTTCATAAAGTTCACTATAGAATTAATTAAAGTGAATATAAAGCTCCATTTATCAATATCCTTTCTCAAAAGATTAACTTTCGGAGACTCAATAAGCAATAAGTTCCGAGGAAGCTCTTAGGCCAGTAGTTGTTGCACTCGTAGCTAACCAACCCACACTAGTTTATATGACCAGCTGGTACAGAAAAGTGAAATTTCATGGAATTTCTTTTAAATTGCTCTAGCACAGGTATGATTTGTTAATAATTAATGAAAATTTTGAGAATTGTTAGCAAGAGTTCTTTATTATGCACAAAACACTGAAGATAACTTAAAATGAACTTCCAGTGTGCTATATTTTAAAGTGACCATTGAAACAAAACACATACACCACAGTCTCTCACTGTGAGTTTCCAACAGTTCTGTTACAAAAGTCAGTGTGAAGTTTGTGTGTGCATCTTCCTTTGCCTTTTAAGTGTCTTAATATACAATAAATGCATTGTTCACTGAAATATTTAGTAGTTTTCTAAGACAGTTAAGTCATTTTGAAGAATGTAACTTCTTTTGTGATGCACAATATGGCCTTTAGAAGGGCAAGTCAATGACAGTAGCAGTACTTGAGTTAGTTACAAATATAAGTCAGGGTTTTGAAGAGAAAAGAGTGTACAGCACTGATACTTTTTGATCATAGTAAGGTATTCAGTTGTACCTCATGTAAGGCCCTCCTCAGCAATATAAAATCATATGGTGATGGGGAAGCTGTTGAGCAAATTCTTGAATCCTACCTCAATAATAAACAGAAAATTGTATTAGGACAAGGAGCAGACTCAACTGAAAAGAAGTTGAAACAGAGTGCACCATAGCAAACTGTAATGGCGCCTTTGTTGTTACTGATTTTTGTTAATGACGTAAGTACCAATGGGCACACCTTGCAGTTTGCAGATAACCACATTTGTTCTCAACAAGCAAGTGTGTTGCTCAGGCTTTTCAACAAGCAGAAGCCCTATTAAGCTTGGCAAGGGTCTGGCTTCCTATGAACAAGATCAAAATTAATGAATACAAAACACAGAGAATGACATGCAGCCACAGTGATACTGGATCACTGGGTGACACAGCAGCCACTAAACTCATGGGCTTTTTCATTCATACTATGTTAACATGGCAACAGCACACAAAAATTGTATATTCCAAACTTTCCTGGGTCCTGTATCTCCTGAGGAAATTAAAAGATGTAATATCAGACCAGTGCCGGTAGCTACTAACAGTGTACCCTGTAATGAGACATGAGCTGCTGCTGTGGAGTCTTTCTGCAGTCTGTAAAAGAAATGCAAAAGAATGATAATTGTAAACCAATTGTTTCTAGATTAGGATTTATGGCTGTTCTTAGCCAATATTTATTCAACTGCCTTGCTCATACAAAGATAAATCATGAACACTACAGAAAGAGAGATAAATTTCATCAACACAGCACTGGCAATAGAGACAGAATAGAAAGCCCTGGCTGTTAACAAAGACAAAAAGAGCTTCCACGTGGTGGCTCTCGAACTGTTAATGAGCGAGGTGGCGCAGTGGTTAGCACACTGGACTCGCATTCAGGAGGACGACGGTTCAATCCCGTCTCCAGCCATCCTGATTTAGGTTTTCCGTGATTTCCCTAAATCGTTTCAGGCAAATGCCGGGATGGTTCCTTTGAAAGGGCATGGCCGATTTCCTTCCCCATCCTTCCCTAAACCGAGCTTGCGCTCCATCTCTAATGATCTCAATGTCGACGGGACGTTAAACGACACTAACCTAACCTTTCGAACTGTTGAGTGCACTACCTAAGGCTATCCTTTCATTACCAATGGAGCAATATAGTACTAAAATTTTGTGTTAATTTAAAGGGCAACCTTTGTACAGTACTGAATAATTCTTCTCTGGTGATATGATGGTGTCTACCTGGGCCGGAACTCAGTGCTATGGCAAGAACAGCAGCTCTGATGTTTAACTACACTATGTTCTAGTACTGATTTCATAGTTCTATTATCATTGTACAGTATATCATAATCTAGTTGTTCTCTTTAGGATATTGTATAGCATCAATTGTAGTATCATAGTTTAAATTGAAGTGTTGCATTCATTTTATTGTGGTAATACTATTGTAATCTTGATGCAGTCTGCCCAGCTATGGCTGGTTAACAACACAGAGCTGGTAATAAACCGACATGATGTCAGACTGCTTTTTGATGATAATAAGCAGTATTATCCAAACCACAGGATTATTTGTTTGGCTCTGTGTTATAATACTGCAAATTTCAGTAGATGTGAGTGGGCAAAGAAAAAAGTTATCTTGGGAACAGCACAAAGTTTTTACAATGACTGGGTACAGAAGGATTGATAAAAGAAGAAAGTTTGTCATGAATGTTCATGAAGTGATTGTTGAATATTTCACATAAATTTTTTGCTCAGAGGAAACACCATCTTCATTCTCAATGCATGTTATTGATTGAGTTTTTTTCATTTTTACCAACAGCCTCACTGATGGCTTTTAATGTGGCTTTTGCTTTGCTACTTGAATTGAGTATAAACTGCCAGTTGCACATTTTCTTGGCTTCACAGCAGATGTGTTCAGTTTGAAATAGTTATTGAATAGCTTGCTGTCTGTAGTTTTACTGTAAGCATATTGCAGTCTCTTATTTCTACAAAAGGTTTGTATTCCTGATGTCAGCAATTTATTACTAGGCATTTTGCATATATTTGCTTAGATCTAAGTTTGATTGGAAATGCTACATCTTCATGTTTCTACAGAATACTCAAATTCTTGTACCTTACAGTCAACATCACAATCACAATGTACACCCTTCCATCCAGCTTCATGGAGCACGTGTGTGAAAGTGAATACTCTATATTATTTTTGATGTAATGCTTCATACTTTCCTGGCAATCTGTCGACACCTTGAGGGGTCAGTTAAACTGCCAGATATTAGCATTGTTTTAGCATGGTATTTCAACAGTGTGACTTGGTGAAGATGAAGACAGTGACACACTTTTGCAGCAACTTCTCCCTTTCTGTGCTGCATTCCTGTCCTCCTGCTGTTCTTTTGGCTCTTCCTTGAAGAATATGTCTGTGATAGTTTTGGGAATGTGTTCTGAAGTTTTAGTATCTTGACATCAGAACAGTCCCTCAACTGTTTTTCTTTCTTTCTTCATTCGCCATGCCCTACCCTTCTTCTGCTTCAACATTTGAGATTCCTCTTTGTTTCTTCTTCCTCCCTGTGTGCTCCTGAAGGCTGACCTACATGTCTGAAATGTAACAGGTGTCTGGGTAGTGCATAATTCCCAGCCCCATGTTGACAGGTGGGGTTTGCACATACTTCCTCGTACAGGCCAGGCCCAGGGAGGAGTGCCTGCCCGAGCTGTTACCTTCCCAAATTGCAAATTCATCACTCTATCAGGAGTTTGGCAGGTGTGACCTGGGGTTTGAACAATCACCTAAGGAAGGTGATCCCCCTCGGAGGGACCCCAGTTGGAAGGAGCACGCCATTGCAGATGCTGGCAATCATTGGAGATTTCCTCAAAATGAGCCAATCATCATTTCAGTCTATGTCTGCTACACACAAATGGAATGAGCCTAAAGATTCAATGACTTTCTATCTGCACCTTGATCCCTCATGGTATCACATACTGAAGAAGATCAATCCTTTGCTACTGTTAATGTGTTTATTTTTTTTTTTTTTTATTCCGATTTTGGCCGTCTAGGGACCGCATTAAACAACTATTTTTCAATGTACATTTCTCCTATTGCACTCCTCCTCTTTTCTCTTCTGCCAATATGTCTTCATCCTCTCTCTGTGATGCTCCCTTTGGTCTTCTGTCCACACTGTTCCTCCAGTTCTTCTCTTCTTCACTTCAAATCCTTCAAAATGTTGAATTTTGTCTCTCATTAAGTCTCTGTTGGTTATATCATCTTCTCCTATACCCATCTCCTCTAAGTCTGCTTTGACTTCTTTGAACCAGGTAATTTGGGTTCTGGGGTTCTTGTCAAAAAACATGAATATTTTCTTTGTCAGCCTTTCATCATTCATTCTTTTCAAATGGGCATAAAAGCTTACTCTTCTCTTCCTCATAGTATCTCACACTTTCTCAATTTTGTCATACACTTCTCTATTACTTCTAAACTTCCAAGTCCCATTCTCAAACCTCGGCCCAAGTTCTCTTCTAATGATTTTTCGCTCCTTTTTTGCTATAGCTTCCATTTCCTTGTTAGTGTTCATTGCTAAACATTCAGATGCATACAGACACTCTGGCTTAATCACAGTCTTGTAGTGCCTTATTTTTGCGTTAATTGATACTGACTTCTTGTTGTACACATTCTTTGTTAGCTGGAATTCCATTTCCATTTTTCTTGTTCTTGTTTTATTTCCTTCTTTATCTGAAGCATTGGGCTGGATGATTTCCCCTAAATATTTGAAATTAGAAACCTTCTTTATCTGGCCATACTTTGTAATCATATTGTTTGGTGCGTCTTTTACATTGGTTAGGTACTCTGTCTTTTCAAAGGAGATTTTCAGTCCTGCTTTTTCTGCTGTTTCATTCAGAATATTGATCTGTTTGACTACTTCTTCCAAACTTCCTGCCAGAATCGCTAAGTCATCAGCAAAAGCGAGGCAATCTACTTCTAATCCATCCTTTATTCTTCCTAATCTGATTTTTTGTATTCCTTCTTCAGTCGTTTTCTTCCTCCACTCTCTAATAACTTTTTCTAACACACAGTTGAATAGGGTAGGTGACAACCCATCTCCTTGTCTTAATCCTGTTCTGATTTTGAATGGTCTGGATACCTCACCACGGAACTTTACTTTTGCATAGGTATCCGTAAGTGTTTCTTTGACGATTGCGACTGTTTTCTTGTCTGCTCCAAACTCACTAAGGATGTTAACCAAGGTTGTTATGTCAATGGAGTCGTACACCTTCTTGAAGTCAACAAACGTGATAAAGATGTCTTTTCCTCTTAATTGTATATATTTAATAATTAACTTCAAGTTTAAATTTTGTGTTTATTATTCAAAAAAGTGTCGTTGCAATTGCAGGCCCTGTGAAATCTTGCTCCGATTTATGTAATGGGACTTTGCTTTTGGAGTCCAATTGTGTTTTTCAGGCACAACAACTGCTTGCTGCTTCACTCCTCCACAGCTATCCTGTTCATGTTGAGGCTGATTGAATGCTGAATTCTTTGCATGGTGTTATTTACACTAGGCTGCTTGGAGGTCTGATGGAGGGAGAAATCCAAACTTATCTCTCTGTGCAGGGCATCACTGCAGTCCATCAGGTAATGAAAAAGGTTGATGCAACATTACTGTCTACACACACTCTTTTTCTCACATTTGATTGAGTAGTGCTTCCACCAAAAATCAAAGAAGATTATGAAGTGATCACAGTCTGACTGTACATTCCAAACCTGATGTGTTGTTACCAGTGTCAACATTACAACCAAACTCACATGTCCTGTTGAAACATGACCAAATGTGGTACCTGTGATAGTGATGCTCGCAAGGGCAATTGCCTGCCTCCTTCTCCCTGCTGTATCAATTGCAATGGCGACCAGGCATCTCATCCTGAGAATGTCCCATGTACCTTGATGAGCAGGCCATCCAGGAGATCTGGCCAAAGCAAAATTACCTTACCCTGTTGCTCACAAGTTGTTGGCTAGACCATATACACTGACAGTACCATTCTCGCTATGACTCACTCCATGGATGTCATGGCCGTGCAGTCTTGCAACTTCAAATTCAGCACTGCAGTTGTAAAATCACTGGGTATTGTGGTAGCATAACCATCTCCTTCTCCTCCAGCTGTGCAACAAACCGCCAAATCTTCACCTCCTGCAGTGAAACCACCTGCTACACAACTGACAGGCTGGAAAGGAAGAAAGGAATACTCTCCTGAAGGTTTTTTACGTCCCTGCAGGCAACAAACATCTGAGTCTTCATCTGCCAACCGCAAAGGCTCTAAGAAATCAATCAACATGACCAGTCTTCTCATTCCCTGACTCAGAGGTCCTCTTCAATGGTGTTACTACATGATACTCTCACCTGGCTGACCGACATTTCGCCAGTGTGCACTGCCCACTGTTTTGCTTCTGTAGAATCTGCAGGCCAACCCAATGAGAATTCCAGTGCCTCTGTACATCTCATGGAACAGGCTCCTCCAGCTTGTGCACCCTGTAACAGTGAGTCTTTGAAGGCTGGCACTCAGCAGTCACAGAGGTGATAACATTTCTTTTCTTTTTTTTTTTTTTTCTCATCCCCTTTTGCTGTTATGATCCTCCCCCAATGGAATGTTCACGCCAGTAGATCCAAGAAGGAGAAATTATGGCTGCTCTTGAAATCATAGCATCCACTCTTTCTCTGCATGCAAGAAACAAAAGTCATCCTCGAAACCACTCTGACCTCTCATATTTCCTTCCAGTCTACTTTGACCTTCCCGCCGAGGATGGCATTCCATCTCATCGGGGAGTCATGCTGCTCATCAGGGATGACGTTCATAGCGAAACCATATTACTGAATACTTGGCTGCCAACTGTTGCAGTCCACATTATCCTTCCTCACTTCACATTTTCTCTTTGCAGCATATACATCCCTCCATCATTTGGTGTCACCAGGGCAAACTACCTCCATGTTACTGATCAACTCACTCACATCTGCTCAGTGTCTTTAATGCACTCTGTCCCATTTGTGGCTCTTCCTGAATCTGTGAGAGAGTGCCCTTTTGGCTGACCTCAATCAACTCAACCTCTCTATCTTAATAACAGAACACCTGCATTCCTCTCAGACTCCACACACACCTATTCCCATTTGGACCTTTTGCTCTGCCGCATCCAGTTTGCCTGTCATCTCGAGTGGTCCATTCTCTCTAATGTGTACTCGAGCGTCCATCTGCCATGTGCTATCTGTTTGCTGACTCCTATCCCATCCACATGTAAACCCAACTGGCAGCTTTCTAAGGCTGACTGGAGGCTTCAGTCCTCCCTGGAGACCTTCAACAAAGATTTCCCCAGTTGTGATGACCATGCAGAGTATGTCACAAATGTTGTCCTTACCATAATAGAGCATTCCATAACTCACACTTCATCTCTACTGTGCTGTGTACCAGACCCCAGGTGGACTAAGGCATGCTGCGACACCGCTGTGAAGACTTGCTCTCTGCAATTTTAACCATCATGCTATGATGTTGAACTGTATTCATTGTAAACAGTTTCATGCACAGTGTCATTTCATTCTTTGCTATGGCAAAACAGCTATCTAGATTTCATTTACCAGTTCTTTTAACAGTTCCACTTCCTCTTCCATCGTGTGGGGGACAATTCTCATCATCTGTGTGGGACTAAGATCCATTCCCTGATTTCCAGTATGACAGTAGCATGTGGTGTCATTGTGGACCCTATAGCTATATCCAACACCTTGGGTTGCTATTCTGTGAAGATTTTGAGCTCCACCCACTATCACCCAACCTTCCTCCCTTGGAAATGTGTTGGGGAGGCTCAGGTGATACGCTTCTCCTCTTGTGATTGCTACAATGCTGCCTCTACCAAGAGGGAACTAGATAACACTCTCACTTCATCCCAATCTTCCACCCCACGGCCAGATGATGTTCACATTCAGATGTTGCAGCACCTTTCTCTCATGGGCAAGCACTTTGTCCTTCATAAATACAGTCACATTTGGGCAGATGGCACCTTTCCCAGATGCTGATGTGAAGTCACTATCATACCCATATCTAAGCCCAGTAAGGTCAAACACCTTGCTTCTAGCTACTGCCCCATTTCTCTCATCAGCTATGTTTTCAAGGTGATCGAATGTATGATTTATGGCTGGTTGGTATATTGGCTCAAACCTCACAATCTACTAACCACTGCACAATGTGGATTTCGAGCACACCATTCTGCTGTTGACCAGTTCATCACTCTGTCAACCCATGTCATTCCGTTTTCTGACAAAATACCCGATGGTGGCTGTGTTCTTTGATTGGGAGAAAGCCTATGACACTTGCTGGAGGACTGGTATCCTTCTGCACTCTATACATGTGGGGCTTCCAATGCTGCCTGCCCTGTTTCATTTGGAAATTTTTAAAAACCAAGTATTCAAGGTATGTGGGGGTTTGATCTTGTCAGACACCTTCATCCAGGAGAATGGCGTGCCTCAAGGCTCCATCCTGTGCATCGTACTCTTTGCTATAGCCATTAATCCTATAATGGTCTGTCTCCTGCCAGGCATCAAAAGCTCCTTTTTTTGTCGATGACTTTGCGATTTATTGCAGATCTCCGCTGGCTTGTATTCTGGAACATCTTCTACAGTGATGGCTTCATCGTCTTCACTCATGGGGTATCAACAATGGCTTTCGATTTTTCACTGGCAAGACAGTTTGTATGAATTTCTGGCTACGCAATTGGTTTCTTCCACTGTCTTTACATCTTGGGCTTGTTGCTTTTCCATTCACTGAAACTATGAAATTCCTGGAGCTCATGCTTCATAGAAAACTTTCTTGGTCCTCCCATGTGTCTTACCTGGCTGCATGCTTTACCCAGTCTCCTAATGTCTTATATGCTCTAAGCACTACTTTCTGGCGAGCAGATCGGACCACCCTCCTCTGTTTGTACCAATCCCTTGTCCATTTGAAATTAGACTGTGTGTTTCATTTATTCATGTGCATGTCCATCCATTTTACACCACCTTAATATAATCCACCATCATGGAATCTGTTTGGCCACTGGTGCCTGTTACACTAGCCCAGTTGAGAGTCCCTATGCAGAAGCTGCCAGACAACTGCTGCTATATGGGTGTGATGCTCTCCTCAGTAGATACGCTTGACATTTGTCTGCCATGCCTAGCCACCCATCCTGCACCTCCTTTTCCGATGCTGCCTTGGCTGACAGTATGGGATGCATCCCTCTTCTCTGCTGTCTCCCAGGTTCGCTTTCCACTCCTATTCCAGCAGCTTAATTTCACATTCCCTGCCAATTTTCCAGTGGGTGTGAACCCTTCACCACCTTGGCATCACGCAGTGGCCTGTGTTCATCTTGGACTTCACACTCGACCTTCACACTCAATATAGTGACAGCACCTTTGTGTACAGTAATGGTCCTAAGACTGACTGTGGTGTCCAGTGTGCCTTTGTCATTGTCACTGACCATTTTTGGTATTAGCTTACACAACACCATCCAATATTTACAGCAGAGCTCTTTACCCTCTATCAGGCTACCTAATACATCCAGCGACACAGCCTTTTTTATTGTGTCATATGCTCTAATTCTCTTGGTGCCCTTCTGAACCTCTGTGTGCTGTACACAGTCCATCCTTTAGCGCAATGGGCCCAAGAAAGCTTCCATTTGCTCTGTGTTGAGGGAGACACTGTGATGTTTATTTAGAATGGTGGTCATGTCGGTCTGATGGGAAATGAGGCTGCTGACGCTGCTCACGAGGCTGCAGTCTTCTTACCTCAGTCTGCTAGCTCTTCCATCCCTTTGGATGATCTCTATGTTGCCATCTGTCGGCAGGTGGTGTCACTTTGGCACCACCACTGGTGCACTCTTCATGGGAACAAGCTCCGGGGAATTAAACCCCTCCCAGTGGCTTAACCAATCTTATCTCAGCCACCCTTGCCATGAGGAAATCATTTTAGCTAGGTTGCATATTCGGCAGTATCGTTTTAGTCATCGCCATTTGTTAAGTGGTGATCCCCCACAATTTTGTGCTCATTGTCATCAATTTTTGCTGGTTCACCATTTCCTGACCGAATGTCCTCGTTTTAACAACTTAGCCGGCCGTGGTGGCTGAGCGGTTACAGGTGCTTCAGTCCAGCACTGCGCGACTTCTACGGTCACAGCTTCGAATCCTGCCTTGGGCATGGATGTGTGTGATGCCCTTAGATTAGTTAGGTTTAACTAGTTCTAAGTTCTAGGGGACTGGTGACCTCAGATGTTAAGTCCCATAGTGCTCAAATCCATTTGAACCATTTTTAACCACTTCTTCTATTCTTTCTTTTGCTTGTGCCGTTTTTCCTGTTGATAAGCAGGGTCAGCATGGTTAATTGGATGTGGCAATGTCAGTTGGAGGGTTGTCCAGATGCCCTTTCTGTCACCACCCCGTACCCCCCAGGAAAGAATTAGTGTACCCCAACTGTCTGCGACTAGTATAATCCATGGAATAGTGCGAAAGTGTTCGGATGTCTGCGAGCCATGTAAATGAGGCGGGATGTGGGGACCAGCCCAGTATTCACCTAGGGGGATGTGGAAAACCGCCTAAAAACCACATCCAGGCTGGCCAGCACACCAGCCCTTGTCGTTAATTCACCGGGTGGGTTCAATCTGGGGCCGGCAAGCCTACCCAAGTCCAGGAAGCAGCACATTGACATGCTCGGCTAACCTGGCAGGTATTTTTTTTTTTAACCACTTATGTTCTCATATATTTTTGCTGTCTGATTTGTTGGCTGTTTTAGTGAAGGACACATGGATTTTTGACCATGTTTTACTTTTTATCATTCGTAGCAACATGGCAAAGGACATTTAATCTTTGGTTCAGGACCTCCACTGTCTCTACACCATATTTTGAGGACCTTGTGTTTAGCTCACTTTCCATCAGTCATTTGGGCTTAATGTACAGGGTGTTACAAAAAGGTACAGCCAAACTTTCAGGAAACATTCCTCACACACAAATAAAGAAAAGATGTTATGTGGACATGTGTCCGGAAACGCTTAATTTCCATGTTAGAGCTCATTTTAGTTTCGTCAGTATGTACAGTACTTCCTCGATTCACCACCATGATTTCATACGGGATACTCTACCTGTTCTGCTAGAACATGTGCCTTTGCAAGTACGACACAACATGTGGTTCATGCACGATGGAGCTCCTGCACATTTCAGTCAAAGTGTTCGTACGCTTCTCAACAACAGATTCGGTGACCGATGCATTGGTAGAGGCGGACCAATTCCATGGCCTCCAAGCTCTCCTGATCTCAACCATCTTGACTTTCATTTATGGGGACATTTGAAAGCTCTTGTCTATGCAACCCCGGTACCAAATGTAGAGATTCTTCGTGCTCGTATTGTGGACGGCTGTGATTCAATACGCCATTCTCCAGGGCTACATCAGCGCATCAGGGATTCCATGCGATGGAGGGTGGATGTATGTATCCTCCTTACCGATTACATCCTCACCCACAAATACTTCTCCTTTGAGAGGAAGATACACTGCCAGGAAAAATATCAAAACACCAAACAATAATTAATGTAGACTATTGAAATTTCAGTAATACATTTGTGTAGGTAACATATTTAAATGATTGACATTGCAAGATCACAGGTAAATGTAAGTGCGAGACAAGCCATTGCAAATATGAAACGCTGGTACATTAATAGCCAGTTTAACTGACACAATTCTGAATGCATCCATTCACACATGATGCACTGTGTTGTACAGCTTCTTGATGACAGTTTGTGGGATGGAGCTTCATGGTCTTGCCCTTGACCAATGAACACAGGGATGTTTAGTGCTCCTTGTGGATGACACTGGAGATGTCGTCCAATGATGTCCCATATGTGCTTGATTGAATGCTGATCTCATGATTGGGTAGGCCAATGTAACATTTCATCACTCTGTGGAGCATGTGGGGTTACAACAATAGTACATAAGTGAACTTTATCCTGTTCAAAAATACTCCCTGTAATGCTTTTCAAGAATGGAAGCACAACAGGTTGAATCACCAGATTGACATACAAATTTACAGTCAGGATGCGTGGACTAATCATGTGATTGCTTCTGGTGTCATACAGAACCGTACCCCAGACCATAACTCCAGATGTAGGTCCTGTGTGTCTAGCACAGGCTCGTCCAAACTGTGCCCCTGGGGCGCTAGCACCCGCGATCGCCCGTGGCCAGCGCCCCGGGCGAATTCGTGTGGTGTCGTAGTGGCCGAGCCGTGTCGCCTAGCTGGCCGTGCGGACCGCCCGCCGAGCCTCGGCATGCCGGTATGCAAATATTGCAATAGATAAAAATTTATTTTGCAACCACACATCGCTGTCCTTTTCAGCAGACCTGGGGGAAAATGTATGTAAAACCAATCTTTTTTGTTAGTTTTTTATTTGAGTTTCAATGAACGAAACAATTAAATGTTAAAGTGTTTTAAAAACAGGATTGTACAAAATTAATTGTATGTTCTTTTTTGGTATGGTACGAGCAGGAAACAGGTGGGCAAAGTTTGTGCGCAAATTACAAATGATCGCTGAGAATTGGGAAAGCAGGGAAACCCTTTGCTGCTGGGAATCTCATCAAGGGTTGCCTGGTCGACTCCGCGGCTTGTATTTGTCCACCAGACCTCATGGAAAAAATTGTAAAAATAGCTCTTTCTCCTCAAACTGTGGCTCACAGAGTTGAAGATATGGTCTCAGATGTGGAGCAGCAATTAATGGAGAGAGCGGCAAACTTCATTTCACTTTCTGTCGCTCTTGAAGAGTCTGCAGATGTTGCGGACATATCTCAGCTCGTCATATTCATTCGAGGTGTTGACGGCAATCTGCGTGTCACCGAAGAATTTCTCGATCTTATACCATTAAAAGACACAACCATGGGTTTGGATATTTTTCTAGCCGTGGAAAACGTGATGCAGCCCCTGTGCTACGAGGGATACGCACTGGATTTCTGAGTTACGTGAGGTCAAAAATGGCTGAAGTTGGCTGTTCCTTATTTGTGACAGTCCATTGTCTGATTCACCAGGACACACTTTGTAGAAAGATTGTCAACATTAAAAATGTTATGGACGCAGTTCTTCGAACGGTTAATTATCTTCACTCGCATGGACTCACTCATCGCCAATTTAAAAAATTTCTGGCTGATATCGAAGCGGAATACCCAGACATCCCCTACCACACCGAAGTAAGATGGCTGAGCAGAGGAAAGGTGCTTCATCAGTTTTTCTCCTTGAGGGGCGAAATAAATATCTTTTGGGAAATTAAAGGACATCCAGAAGAATTACTTTGTGATCCTAAGTGGGTGGTGAATTTGGCTTTTTTTGAGTGACCTTACTGGTCATTTAAATACTTTGAACATTACACTCCAACTCGAAAATCACTATGTCGTTGATTTAGCGCAGACAATTCAAGCATTTAAAGAAAAACTTATTTTGTGGGAAAAACAATTGTGCGAGAAGAATTGTGGACACTTTCCTGCATTAGACAGCATTAAAGAAGATGTGGATTTTTCAGATTATGTTGCAATCATTTGCGAATTACAAAAACGGTTTGAAAACAGATTTTTGGAGACAAATGAGCTTCAATCGGCCTTAGGTATATTTGTTCGCCCATTTTCCCTTCGGCATAGGACGTCTCACAAGTGCTTCAACTAGAACTGATTGACCTGCAGTGCGATATCCGCCTGAAGGACCGCTTTCTCATGTGTAAAACTTTGAATGACTTTTACAGCTGTCTTCCACGAGAGAAATATCCTCTTTTGCACAAGCACGCGGCCTAAGTTCTCTCAATGTTGAGTGCTTTTTCTCCCTTTTAAAGCTTGCTAAAACTAAGAACCGTTCATTACTTGGCAATGAAAATTTGACTAATTCTTTGAAGTTATCAGTCTCAGGGAATATTGTACCAAACATTGACAAAACTGTTTCCTCGAAAAAGAAAAAAGTGTACAATGTTAATTGTCTTCTTTAAAAATGTTGACTGTAAGAATTAAAGAGCTTCGTAACCTTAATTTTATTTTTTAATAAGTTTTCAAACTTGGTCAGTTAAAATTATTATGTACAAAACAGCAAACTAAGCACCCGATTTCTAAAATCTGAGAAGGAATACAAAAAGCTGTAGCATGAAGTACAACAGAAAATATTTACTTGTAACTATTAACAGCAAGAATGAGACTCTATATCCCTTACATAATATTATTTCAAAAATAGAATATTTATGACTAGTTCATTTAAGAAACTGATATATTTTTCAGAAGACACCTATGGTACATATGACAAGTGTGCATGTGCAGTACTAATAGAATCAACCTGTGTGTCAGAAAACTACTAAGTTATTCTTCGATTCTTGGTTTGGATATTCTTTTCTATGGCTTTGCGTAGTAATTCTGCCACACGTACACTAGTTGTTACCTAAACAGCATATGGTTTGCTTGTTTTACCGCTCATGGACCTCTTTTACAGAGGTGCGCTTCCTCTGTCCTTTTGTTTGCGTTGGATCTGACTGTGGAACAGTCCAGCACAGAGCAGTGCTGTGCGGTCTCACTCGCTCCGCAGCTCTCTCTCTCGCCCCTATGCTGCCGGGTGCAATTCTTGGATGAGCCTGGTCTAGCACATGAACAGGTTGACTGCAGGCCCTCAACAGGCTTCCTTATAACAACACACAGCCATCACTGGCACTCAGGTAGACCCAGCTTTCATCTCAAAACACAACAGACTCCATTGAGCCACTTGACACCACTGAAGCTACAAATGACAGACGTTTTGGGGTCAGTGGAAGGCACACTACAGGGCATCTGGTTCAGAGCTGTCCTTGAAGAAACCAATTTGCAACAATTCGTTGTGTCACTGTGGTGCTAACTGCTGCTGCAGATGCAGCACAATTCACCAGAGCCACACACCGAATATGATGGTCTTCCCTCTCAGTAGAGACATGTGACCATCCAGAACCCTCATCTTCTTGTGACTGTACTTTATTGTGACCACTGCTGCCAGTGATCATGTACAGTGGTTACATCTCTGCCAAGTCTTACTGCAATATCACAGAAGGAACATCCAGTTTCTCATAGCTCTATTACATGAACTCGCTCAAACTCAGTGAGGTGCTGATAATGGCACTTTGTTGCCTTAAAGGTGTACTTGACTAACATCAACTCGTTATGTTTAGTCCTAAAGGTCACCAATGCTATGGTCATTACAGCGTGTGTTTAATGAAACCTGATTTGAATCCCCATAGTGGCACTACTAGTGGCCCTCTTATGCGACAGTGACAGCAATATGCAGTTAACAGTGTGCATTATATAACTTGCTATACAATCACCAAAACGAATTATACTGTCCAGTAAGATAACACTTTGAGTTTACATATGTGATACATAGGTGTCATGCAGATGATGTCAAAGCACAGATTTTCACATGAGGTATTAGGTCTTTGATATTTAGCCTGGGACTTTTACTCTCAATGATATTGTATGTTTCTGAGTGTTAGAGTGTCACAGAACTTTCTGATACATTGATGTTGTTCATTCGGTAGTGCACCCATGAGTCTAACACAACTCAACATAGAGATGTTACCTGGTTGCTCACCATTCACAGAGTTTCCCTTTAATTGACACAGAGATGTGAGTAACATACTAGTTGGACACAGACCGTAGATTTTGGGGGAGGGGTGGCTTTTTAAAGACAGCACAAGAACATTATGTGATTTATGAAATTACTTAATGTTTTTAAATTTTGCTAGGTTAGATTTCATTATTTTGCGTGGACTCAAGGACTTTACCATTATCCGGTTTATGAAAAACGTTTCAGATTAATAAATGATAAAAGCATGTGGAACATCATTATGTTTTTGTAGTCTGAAATCCCCTATCTACAAGTAGGGCATCTATCATGAAATCCATATTTTATGAACCTCTGTTATCCAAAATCTTAATTAGTGACTGAATTAATTAGTGACAGCTGTTGTCTGATTCAGAAAAAAATAAAGCAAAAAAAATTATATCATCAAAGTTCAAAATCTCACCGATATTAAAGCAAAACAGACACTGAAATTATGAGTGTCCAAACTTCTAATGTCAATTATTCTGTACGTTAATTAATGTCAGATAATTCAAAATATCGTCTTGAAAAATTGGGAATGTATGTTTTTGAATGAGTAGTAATAATACTTCCTATCCTGCCCATTAGCTCAAAATTCCTTAAGTAATGTCGTAGGAACATTAATTAGCTATAACTTTTAATTTCTGAGCCATCTAGTGACACTACATAATTTTAATCAGGGAGATAAATACAAACAACGAACAATTACGTGTGTGACAGCATTAGAAACAGAATGAAAAAGTGAAAGAATTTTAGTTATTCATGTGAGCAGAAAACACAACTGTTGGAATATTTTACAGCTTGGTACATCTCTTCGCCCACCAACTGAATTAAACAGACAGTTATTGACAATTAGCTTACTGGATAATTCAGTGGCCTGTAAGAGTCTATTACATGTATCAATATACATAAAAAAGAAACACTGTTATCATAATGCTTTAAACTGATCTTCAAATCAGGTATCCTAAATAGATGTTACCTAACAGCCATCCGTGGCCGTCTTATGACATAAAATTTCATAAAATTTCTAAACATACAAGTGCATAGCATTATATGTACATAAGTATAATATTTCAAAACACATTTATATCAGAGAACGTCATGGGCCACAACTTAGTCTTCATATTTCACAAATTTTTCACTCTGTTGACACAGTTCATTACTCATTATTGGCACCATCTTCACAAAAACCACTGTCATAGTCCACTGTAGGCTCTTTCTGTGATTTCTGCTTCAAATTTTCACTCAT
The DNA here is from genome assembly GCF_023864345.2 of Schistocerca serialis cubense. Lineage (NCBI taxonomy): Eukaryota > Metazoa > Arthropoda > Insecta > Orthoptera > Acrididae > Schistocerca > Schistocerca serialis. Next base: position 921,280,737 of record NC_064640.1, on the reverse strand, counting down.
GTCCATTGTATTGTTTTGTATTGTATTGATCCAAAGTGGTTTCAGCATTTACAAACAAAAAGGCAACAAATTTTCTAAATTAGTGCACTAGTAATTCCTGTCTCTAAATTTCTAGTACAAATGATTACTCATTAATTGGAAATTTACTCATTATAAATGTACATGACTATCAGTATAATGTCACACAGAAAATTTACAACAAAGCATGTCTATAAATCATATGAGAATGGAAGCTGCTTTATTTACTCAATTGGTCTCCTCTGACTATGGCCAATTAACCCTCTTGAAATGAAGTTCTCTGCATGTTTAATTCCTGTTAGAAAATAATAACATCAAGTAGGAGGTAAACAGTACAGTATCAGAGAAATGAACTTTGCAGCAATTTATATTAAACAACTCATTAAAAAAATTAGTACTTCATGTAGGTTCATTAAATAATTTTCAGTATTTTATCATTTTTTTTAATTATAAAAGCATCATTTTGTTTCTGAATACAGTGCAGTAATGTCCAACAACTTAACAACAAGCTACGTCATTTTACTTAGGTATGTCATCACAACAAAAGAATATTCTCTTGTATATCATTTCGCTTTCCAATTTATCAATGCTCATTATACTGCTTATTTATTCCCTTATAAACATGTTGACTGAAGATGTACTTTTGCAAAAGAAGCTATTACGAAGACGTGGTCCCTAATCATTGCTGTTTCATATATACTTCATAGAACTTCATTCACTTTGTCACTTCACATTCACTTAATATTTCATTGATTCATTATTATATATTTCTCCATTACATAATACATTGCTGCTTCATATATTCATTCTGCTTCACTTTGTGTACAAAAAAATGACTCTACGGCATAATTCTCAACAGCAGCCACCCACATTAAAGACAAGACATTTCCCTCTATTACACAGCAGAGCAAAACTTATTCAAATGATCTCACTAAAATTTAATCTCCACAACATTTATTTTTAATACAATATTGTTTATCTTGGCCTGAAAGACTTATAATATGGCACATACGTACTGAGAAGATGAACTTTCATACATGCAACTAAAGATAATAACATTTTACATTAGACCAATGACTTTCTGAATTTCATATATTTAGGGGAAGTTGGGTTAACTGATTCTCAAAGCTAATTGGACCATCACAATTATAAACAATTCAAGAGTAAAAATTATTATTTTTTTCATACCATAAACATGTTCCTTTAGATGGGCTGTACTGTGTGAGCTAATATGGGTGCTGTCTGTTAGCTACAGAGATTTGTCCGCAGCTCGTGGTCGTGCGGTAGCGTTCTCGCTTCCCGCGCCCAGGTTCCTGGGTTCGATTCCCGGCGGGGTCAGGCATTTTCTCTGCCTCGTGATGACTGGGTGTTGTGTGCTGTCCTTAGGTTAGTTAGTTTTAAGTAGTTGTAAGTTCTAGGGGACTGATGACCATAGATGTTACGTCCCATAGTGCTCAGAGCCATTTGAACCATTTTTTTTGTTAGCTACATTTGCAGATATAGATAAAAAACTGAAATCCGCTGGTAAGAGTAATTTATTTTTGCATTCAACAATTTCTCCTACAGTTTTACTTGTTTGAGTTAGATTCAGTGTTTATTGCTTTATGATACTCCATGACATATGTGCATGGAGTCATTTTCCCTTCATGTTGAAAATTGTTGATAAAGTGAAAGTGGGGTTAACTGTACCAGTAAAATTTGGGGTTAAGTGGATTGGTTCAGTCAACCCCAGACAGTTGCTAATGAATGAAAATGCCTTTTATACAAACATCTAATAGATTACATAAATGTAAGCTTTGCACTTTCAAGGAAAAACCATTTTTCATGCAGTTTTACTTGCTTCCTGTCAGAAAATGCCTGGAAATTCAACTTTATGTTGACCTGCTCTGATTTCATGAGTAATTTCAAAGAAACACATTATAGTGCCCAAGAATTACCATATATAACACTACAGCCCTTGTTGGTGTAGCATTTCCTTTGGTATTTACTGCCTCTGATATTTGGAAAGGCTTTAGTATTAGTAGTATCAAACCTACCAATTCACCCATATTTAATGCCTAATATTTTTATTGTTGTATGTGCTGGACAGACCTCTCCCAATTCAGCAACAAATAACAAAGATTTATTGGGAGAGCATGAAAGTACATCTGCAGATGGCAATGTTGAGAATCTTGGACACCAGCCAGAAGATAAGTAAACAGAAATTACTAAGACTGGTGTGAGGAACACAACGAGATATAGATGGAATGGACAGAGGCAGCACCAAAAGGCAGAATAGCAAAGCTATTGCCAAAAAAGCATAAATTAAATTAAGTATGCCAAATACTGGCAGAAAGCGGCAGTAGCTCTGAAGATCATGATCATGTCCAGTACGTTGATTCCTCTGATGCTAACTTGTACACAAGTGCTTTTGAAAATGATGAAACAGTGCACAAAGGTGACTTCATTGTAGTTAAGGTACAAGATAAAACTGTCACAAGTAGTCACAATTATTTTCTGGAGTGATTAAGATGTATGTTGATGGCTATGAAGTAAAATTATATAAGACAGTAGTTTATACTACAAAATTTTCAGCAACAGCAGAAGGAGATACCTTTCTTTGCTTTAACTGAAATAATTGCCAAACTATCCAATGCACTAGGTCTCACTATGAAGGCATGATTTGATTCCAGAATACATCACTAAATTCAGTGTGCAGTACTTTTATTATTTCTATCATTTTTTCTTTAATATACTCATAAATGTCTTTGTTACTAAAGTTGTTGCAATTTTTTTCGTATTTATAGTCATGTAATTCATTGATTTAATTGAGAAGTCCAATTAACCTTGCAATATGGTCCAGGTTCCAACTGTTGCCTGCTACATACCTGCAGAGCAGCAAGTTATGTATTTAGCTTTTTCTGTGCTTTCTTAGGAGTCCTGGGGTGTAAAGGATGTTTAAATGCTTTGGTGCAGATGCAGGAGAAGCTGGCCACAGTTTGCGAACAGCTGAAGGTACTTTTGGCTACAGTCAGCGATCCTGAGTCTGCTGACTTGAGGTGTAGCAGTGGTGGAGCATCTAGCATATCGCATGAGAAATTTCAGGTGTTACTTGTTAGACCCACAGGCTCTGCTACTGAGGCAGCCTCCAGATGGCCCAGCAAGGGGTGTCCGCCTTGACTGCAGTGAGAATTGTGGGTGATAATGCTTTCACATCAGTCTGTCAGCAGGGTCTGAACAGGCAAATGGGGGTTGGGATTTGCTGCCTATTGGGATCTCCACAGTTAAGTATGTTATAGAGCCTCATAGAGAAATAGCATTTATGGCCTGTAAGAAAGCCAATGTGTACTCAATGTATCTGCCAGAAGGCCACATCCAAAAAAGGGGAGGAGGCCTTGCATGCAGCTATCAAGCATGCAGGCTGCAGTCATCTGTGAGTTCTGGCTGCTTTTGGCACCAATGATGCCTGTTACATAAGTTCTGAGCCTGTCCTCAGTTCATGGTGTTGGCTCTTGAAAGTGGACAAGCCTGCTGGCCTCGCCTGTGGGGTGCAATCACAGCTGGCAATTTGCAGCATTGTTTATAGAGGTGATTGGGTTCCTTTGGTTTGAAGACCAGTGGATTGTCTCAAACAAAGTCTATGTTGGCTCTGTGATGATTTTGGCTGCTGATTTCTGCGAAACAGAATATTCATCACAATTCAAAACTACAGGCTACATAGCGGCTTCTCACGAAGAGCCTAACGAAACTGCCATTACTACATGTAGCCTCTCCTGGCAGCCCAGTAGCTTGTATCAGATGCACTACTGCCCATTTACTATATGCCCCACACCTTCACACTGACGATAAAACAATGAATTGGCATCGGGATTCAAAAATACAGCATACATGGCGGCTTATGACCAAGAGCCTGATGACACTGCAGTAACTGTACGTAGCCTCTCCTGGCAGCCCAGTAGCTTGTATCCAATGCACTACTGCCCATTTACTATATCCCCTACACTTTCACACTGACGATGCGACACAGAATATGCATCGCGGCTCAAAACTACAGGATACACGGCGGCTTCTCACCAAGAACTTAACGAAACTGCCATCACTACACGTAGCATCTCCTGGCAGAACAGTGGCTTGTAACCGATGCACTACTGCCCATTTGCTATATCCTCCACACCTTCACATTGACGATGCGAAATAGAATAAGCATTGGAATTCAAAACTATAGGCTACATGGCGGCTTCTGACTAAGAGCCTAACGAAACTGTAATCATTACACATAGCCTCGCCTGGCAGCCCAGTGGCTTGTACCTGATGCACTACTCCCCATTTACTATATCCCCCACACCTACACACTGACGATGCGACATAGAATTGGCATCGCGATTGAAAAATACAGGATACATGGCGGCTTCTCACCAAGAGACAGACGATGCTGCAGAAATTGTACGTAGAAGCCCCTGGCAGCGTAGTAGCTTGTATCCGATGCACTACTGCCCATTTACTTAATCCCCCACACCATCACACTGACGATGTGAAATAGTATTTGCATCACAATTCAAAACTACAGGCTACATGGCGGCTTCTCTCCAAGAGTCAAACGTTAGTAACAGTCACTTCACGTAACCTCTCCTGGAAGCCCAGTAGCTTGTATTCGATGCACTACTGCCCATTTTCTATATCCCCCACACCTTCACACTGACGATGCGACAAAGAATTGGCATCGCAATTCAAAATTACAGGCTACATGGAGGATTCTCACCAAGAGACAAACGATAGTAAAAGTCATTGCACCTAACCTACCCTGGCAGTCCAGTAGCTTGTATTCAATGCACTACTGCCCATTTACTATATTCCCCACACCTCCACACTGACGATGCGCCATAGAATATGCATAGCAATTCAAAACTACTGACTACATGGCGGCTTCTCACCAAGAGCCTAACGAAACTGCCATCAATACACGTAGCCTCTCCTTTCAGCCCAGTAGCTAGTATCCAATGCACTACTGCCCATTTACTATATCCCATACACCTTTACACTGATTATGCGAAACAGAATGTACATCGTGATTCAAAACTACAGGCTACATGGAGGCTTCTCACCAAGAGACAAACGATAGTAAAAGTCACTGCACGAAACCTATCCTGGCAGCCCACTAGCTTGTATTCGATGCACTACTGCCCAATTACTATATCCCCCACACCTCCACACTGACGATGCGACACAGTATTTGCTTCGCAATTAAAAACTACAGGCTACATGGCGGCTTCTCACCAAGAGTCAAACGATAGTAAAAGTCACTGCACGTATACTCTCCTGGAAGCCCAGTAGCTTCTATTCGATGCACTACTGCCCATTTACTACATCCCCCACACCTCCACGCTGACGATGCGACATACAATATGCATAGTGATTCAATACTACAGGCTACATGGTTGGCTTCAGACAGAGAGCCTAACGAAACTACCCTCACTACACGTAGCCTCTCCTGGCACCCCAGCAGCTTGTATCCGATGCACTACTGCCCATTTATTATATCACCACACCTTCACACTGACGATGCAACACAGAATTTGCATCGCGATTCAAAACTACATGCTGCATGGCGACTTCTCACCAAGAGCCTATAGAAACTGCCATCACTACACGTAGCCCCTACTGGCAGACCACTAGCTTGTATCTGATTCACTACTGCCCATTTACAATATCCCCCACACCTTCACAATGACGATGCGAAACAGAATATGCATCACGATTCAAAACTACAGGCCACATGGCGGCTTCTCACCAAGGGTCAAACGATAGTAAAAGTCACTGCACATAACCTATCCTGGTAGCCCAGTAGCTTGTATTCGATGCACAACTGCCCAATTACTATATCCCCCACACCTCCACACTGACGATGCGACATACAAAATGCACAGTGATTCAATACTGCAGTCTACATGGCGGCTTCACACAGAGAGCCTAACGAAACTGCCATCACTACACGTAGCCTCTCCTGGCAGCCCAGTAGATTGTATCCGATGCACTGCTGCCCATTTACTAATTCTCCCACACCTTCACACTGACGATGCGACACAGAATATGCATCCCGATTCAAAACTACAGGCTACATGGCGGCTTCTCACCAAGAGCCCATCGAAACTGCCATCACTACACGTAGCCTCTCCTGGCAGCCCAGTACCTTCTAAGCGTTGTACTACTGCCCATTTTTTTTATCCCAAACACCTTCACACTTACAATGTGAAACAGAATATGTGTCGTGATTTAAAACTACAGGCTACATGGCGGTTTCTCACCAAGAGCCTAACGAAACTGCCATTACTACACGTAGCCTCTCCAGGGAGCCCAGTAGCTTGTATTCGATGCACTATTGCCCATTTACTATATCCCACACACCTTCACAATGACGATGCGACATAGAATATTCAAAGTTATTCTAAATAACAGTCTACATGGCGGCTTCTCGCCAAGAGCCTAACCAAACTGCCATCACTACACGTAACCTCTTCTGGCAGCCCTGTAGCTTGTCTCCGATGCACTACTGCCCATTAACTATATCCCCCACACCTCCACACTGACGATGCGACATAGAATATGCATAGCGATTCAAAACTACAGACTACATGGCGGCTTCTCACCAAGAGCCTAACGAAACTGCCATCAATACACGTAGCCTCTCCTTGCAGCCCAGTAGCTAGTATCCGATGCACTACTGCCCATTCACTATATCCCATACACCTTTACACTGACTATGCGAAACCGAATGTACATCGTGATTCAAAACTACAGGCTACATCTAGGCTTCTCACCAAGAGACAAACGATAGTAAAAGTCACTGCACGTAACCAATCCTGGCAGCCCACTAGCTTGTATTCGATGCACTACTGCCCAATTACTATATCCCCCACACCTCCACACTGACGATGCGACATAGAATACGCATAGTGATTCTAAACTACAGGCTACATGGCAGCTTCTCACCATGAGCGTAACGAAACTGCAATCACTACACGTAGTATTTCCTGGCAGCCCAGTAGCTAGTATCAGATGCACTACCGCCCATTTACTATATTCCCAACACCTTCACACTGACGATGCGACAAAGAATTGGCATCACGATGCAAAAATACAGGATACATGGCGGCTTCTCACCAAGAGACTGACGATACTGCAGACATTGTAAGTGGCCGCTCTTGGCAGAAACATTAGCTTGTATCCGATGCACTACTGCCTGTTTCCTATATCCCTCCCCACCTTCACATAGACGACGGGACAAAGCATTGGCATCGCAATTCAAAAATACAGGATACATGGCGGCTTCTCATCAAGAGACATACGATATTGCAGACACTGCACTTAGCCTCTCCTGGCAGCCCAGTGGGATATATTCTATGCACTACTGCCCGTTTACTATATCCACCACAACTTCACACTGACGATGCAACACAGAATTTGCATCGCGATTAAAAACTGCGGGCTACATGGCGCCTTCTCAACAAGAGACAAATGATTGTAGATGTTGCTGCATGTAACCTATCCTGGCTGCCCAGAAGCTTGTATTCGATGCACTACTGCCCATATACTCCATCCCCCACACCTCCACACTGACGATGCGACACCGAATATACATCGCGATTCATAACTACAGGCTACAAGGTGGCATCTCACCAAAAGCCTAACGAAACTGCCATCACTACTCGTAGCCTCTCCTGGCAGCCCAGTAGCTTGTATTCGATGCACTATTGCCCATTTACTATATCCCAAACACCTTCACAAGAACGATGCGAAAAAGAATATGCATCGTGATTCAGAACTACAGGCTACATGGCTGCCTCTCACCAAGGGCCTAACGAAACTGCCATCACTACACAAAGCCTCTCCTGGCAGCCCAGTAGCTTATATCCGATTCACTACTGCCCATTTACTGTGACCCCCACACCTTCACACTGACGATGCAACAGAGAATCTGCATCATGATTCAAAAATACAGGACACATGACGGCTTCTGACCAAGAGACTAACGATACTGCAGTCACTGTACGTAGCCTCTCCTGGCAGATCAGTAGCTTGTATCCGAAGCACTACTGCCCCCCCCCCCCCCCCACAAACACACACCTTCACACTGACGATGCGACACAGATTATGCATCGCGATTCAAAACTACAGGCTACATGGCGGCTTCTCACCAAAGGCCTTACGAAACTGCCATCACTACACGTAGCCCCTCCTGGCAGCCCATTAGCTTGTGTCATATGCACTACTGCCCATTTACTATATCCCCCACACCTTCACACTGACGATGCAACACAGAATTTGTATCGCGATTCAAAACTACAGGCTACATGGCGGCTTCTCACCAAGAGACAAACGATAGTGGAAGTTACTGCACGTAACCTCTCCTGGTAGCGCAGTAGATTGTATTCGATGCACTACTGCCCATTTACTATATCCCCCACACCTCCAGACTGATGATGCGACATAGAATATGCATAGCGATGCAAAACTACAGGCTACATGGCAGCTTCTCAATAAGAGCTTAACGAAACTGCCATCAGCACTCGTAGCCTCTCCTGGCAGCCCACTTGCTTGTATCCGAAGCACTATTGCCCATTTACTATATCCCACACACCTTCACAAGGACGAGGCGAAAAAGAATATGCATCGCGATTCAAAACTACAGGCTACATGGCAGTTTCTCACCGAGGGCCTAACGAAACTGCCATGACTACACGTAGCCTCTCCTGACAGCCCAGTAGCTTATATCTGATGCACTACTGCCAATTTACTTTGTCCCCCACACCTTCACACTGGTGATGCGACTGACTTTACGATATCCCCCACACCTTCACACTGACGATGCGACAAACAATTGGTATCGCAATACAAAAATACAGGATACATGGCGGTTTCAAACCAACAGACTGACGATACTGCAGACACTGTACGTAGCCTCTCCTGGCAGCCCAGTAGCTTGTATCCGATGCACTACTACACATTTACTATATCCCCCACACCATCACACTGACGATGCAACACAGAAATTGCATCGCGATTCAAAACTACAAGCTACATTTCGGTTTCTCACCAAGAGACAAACGATAGTAAATGTCACTGAACGTAACCTATACTGGCAGTCCGGTAGCTTGTATTCGATGCACTATTAACCGTTTGCTTTATCCCCCACACCTCCACACTGACGATGAGACAAAGAATTGGCGTCACGATTCAAAAATAAAGTATACTTGGCGGCCTCTAACCAAGAGACTGACGATACTGCAGACATTGTACGTAGCCGCTAATGGCAACCCAGTAGCTCTTATCCGATGCACTACCGATCATTTACTATATCCCCCACACCTTCACTCTGACGATGCGACAAAGAATTGGCATTGCGATGCGAAAATACAGGATACGTGGCGGCTTCTCACCAAGAGACTGACGATACTGCAGACATTGTACGTAGAAGCTCAAGGCAGCCCAGTATCTTGTATCCGATGCACTACTGCCCAATTGCTATATCCCTCACAACTTGACACTGACGATACAACCCATAATTTGCATCTCAATTCAAAACTACAGGCTAAATGGCGGTTTCTCACCAAGATACAAACGATAGTAAAAGTCACTGCACGTAACCTCTCCTGGCAGCTCAGTAAATTGTATTCGATTCACTCCTGCCCATTTACTATATACCCCACACCACCCCACTGACGATGCGACATAGAACATGCTTAGTGATTCAAAACTACAGGCTACATGGCGGCTTCTCACCAAGAGCCTAACGAAACTGCAGTCACTACACGTAGCTTTTTCTGGCAGCCCAGTAGCTTGTATCCGATGCATTACTGCCCATTTACTTTATCCCCCGCACCATCACACTGACGATGCGTCACAGTATTTGCATCGCAATTCAAAACTACAGGCTACATGGCACCTTCAAACCAAGAGTCAAACGATAGAAAAAGTCACTGCACATAACCCCTCCTGGGGGCTCAGTAGCTTGTATTCGATGCACTACTGCTCATTTACTATATCCCCCACACCTCCAAACTGACGATGCGAAACAGAATATGCATCGTGATTAATAACTACAGGCTACATGCAGGCTTCCCACCAAGAGCCCAACGAAACTGCCATCACTACACGTAGCCGCTCCTGGCAGCCCACTACCTTGTATCCGAAGCACTACTGCACATTTACTAAGTCCCTCACACCTTCACACTGCTGATGTGACAAAGAATTGCCATTGCAATTCAAAAATACAGGAAACATGGCGACTTCTCACCAAGAGACTGCCGATACTGCAGTCACTGCACGTAGCATCTGCTGGCAGCCCAGTGGCTTGTATCCGAAGCACTACTGCCCATTTACTATATCCCCCACACCTTCACACTAACGATGCAACAAACAATTGGTATCGCAATACAAAAATACAGGATACATGGCGGCTTCAAACCAACAGACTGACGATACTGCAGACACTGTACGTAGCCTCTCCTCGCAGCCCAGTAGCTTGTATCCGATGCACTACAGCCATTAACTTTATCCCCCACACCATCACCCTGACGATGGGACTCAGATTTTGCATCCCAATTCGAAACTACAGGCTACATGGAGGCTTTTCACGAAGAGACAAATGATAGTAAACGTCACTGCACGTAACCTCTCCTGGCAGCCCAGTAGCTTGCATTCGATGTACTACAGCCCATTTACTATGTCCCCCAAACCTACACACTCACGATGCGACATAGAATATGCATGACGATACAAAACTACAGGCCACATTGTGGGTTCTCACCAGGAGTGTAACGGAACTGCCATCAATACACGTAGCCTCTCCTGGCAGCCCGTTAGCTTGTATCCAATGCACCTTCACACTGACCATGCGACAAAGCATTGGCATCGCGATTCAAATATACAAGATACATGGCGGCTTCTCATCAAGAGATATACGATACTGCAGAGACTGCACGTACCCTCTCCTGGCAGCCCAGTGACTTGTATCCTATGCACTACTGCCCATTTACTATATCCCCCACACCTTCACACTGACGATGCGAAACAGAAAATGCATCGCGATTAATAACTACAGGCTACATGGCATCTTCCCACCAAGAGCCCAACTAAACTGCCATCGCTACACGTAGCCTCTCCTGGCAGCCCAGTACCATGTATCCCAAGCACTACTGCGCATTTACTATATCCCCCACACCTGCACACTGACGATGTGACAAAGAATTGTCATCGCAATTCCAAAATACAGGAGACATGGCGGCTTCTCACCAAGAGACTGACGATACTGCAGTCACTGCACGTAGCATCTGCTGGCAGCCCAGTGGCTTGTATCCGAAGCACTACTGCCCATTTACTATATCCCCCACAACTTCACACTGACGATGCGACAGAGAATCTGCATCATGATTCAAAAATACAGGACACACGACGGCTTCTGACCAAGAGACTGACGATACTGCAGTCACTGTACGTAGCCTCTCCTGGCAGATCAGTAACTTGTATCCGATGCACTACTGCCCCCCCCCCCCCCCCCCTACACCTTCACACCACACTGACGATGCGACACAGAATACGCATCGCGATTCAAAACTACAGGCTACATGGCGGTTTCTAACCAAGAGCCTAACGAAACTGCCATCACTACACATAGCCTCTCCTGGCGGCCCCAGTAGCTTGTATCCGATGCACTACTGCCAATTTACTATATCCCTCACACCTTCACACAGAGGATGGGACAAAGCATTGGCATCGCAATTCAAAAATACAGGATACATGGGGGCTTCTCATCAAGAGACATACGATACTCCAGACACTGCACGTAGCCTCCCCTGGCATTCAGTGGTTTATATCCTATGCACTACTGCCCATTTACTGTATCCACCACACCTTCACACTAACGATGCCACACAGAATTTGCATCGCGATTCTAAACTACAGCCTACATCTCGGCTTCTCTCCAAGAGACAAACGATTGTAAAAGTCACTGCACATAACCTCTCCTGGCAGCGCAGTAGCTTGTATTCGATGCACTACTGCCCATTTACTATGTCCCCCACACCTTCAAACAGACGATGCGAAAAAGAATATGCATCGTGATTCAAAATTACAGGCTACATGGCAGCTTCTCACCAATAGTCTAACGAAATTGCCATCACTACACGTAGCCTCTCCTGGCAGCCCAGTAGCTTGTATCATATGCACTACTGCCAATTTACTATATCCCCCACACCTTCACACTGACGATGCAAAACAGAATATGCATCACGATTCAAAACAATATGGTACATGGCGGCTTCTCACCAAGAGACTATTGAAACTGCCATCACTACAAGTAGCCTCTCCTGGCAGCCCAGTACCTTGTTTCCGATGCAATACTGCCCATTTACTATATCCAACACACCTTGACACTGACGATACGACAAAGAATGTAATCGCGGTTCAAAAATACAGGACACATGGCGACTTCTGTCCAAGAGACTGACGACACTGTAGTCACAGAACGTAGCCTCTCCTGGCAGCCCAGTAGCTTGTATCCGATGCACTACTGCCCATTTACTATATCCCAACACCGTCACACTGACGATGCGAAACAGAATATGCATCGCGATTAATAACTACAGGTTACATGGCGGCTTCCATAAAGAGCCCAACGAAACTGCCATCACAACATGTAGCCTCTACTGGGAGCCCAGTACCTTGTACCCAAAGCACTACTGCACATTTACTAAACCCCCCCGCACCTTCACAGTGACGATGTGGCAAAGAATTGCCATCGCTATTGAATAATACAGGAAACATGGCGACTTCTCACCAAGAGACTGACGATACTGCAGTCACTGCACGTAGCATCTGCTGGCAGCCCAGTGGCTTGTATCCGATGCACTACTGCCCATTTACTATTTCCCCCACACCTTCGCACTGACGATGCGACACAGAATATACATCGTGATTCAAAACTACAGGCTACATGGTGGCAACTCACCAAGAGATTAACGAAATTGTCATCACCACACGTAGCCTCTCCTGGTAGCCCAGTACCTAGTATCCGATGCACTACTGCCCACTTACTATATCTCCCACACCTTCACACTGACGATGCAACACAGAATTTGCATCACAGTTCAACACTACAAGCTACATGGTGGCTTATCACTAAGAAACAAACGATAGTAAATGTCACTGCACGTAAACTCTCCTGGCAGCCCAGTAGCCTGTATCCGATGCACTACAGCTATTTACTTTACCCCCCACACCTCCACACTCACGATGCGACATAGAGTATGCATGGAGATACAAAACTACAGGCCACATTGTGAGTTCTCACCAAGAGCGTAATGAAACTGCATCACTACACGTAGCCTCTCCTGGCAGCCCATTAGCTTGTATCCGATGCACTACTGCCCATTGACTGTATCCCCCACACCTTCACACAGAGGATGCGACAAAGTATTGGCATCGCGATTAAAAAATACAGGATACATGGCGGCTTCTCATCAAGAGACATACGATACTGCAGACACTGCACGTACCCTCTCGTGGCAGCCCAGTGACTTGTTTCCTATGCACTACTGCCCATGTACTATAGCCCCCACACCTACACCTGACGATGCAACACAGAATTTGCATCGCGATTTAAACTACGTGCTACATAGCGGCTTCTCACCATGAGACAAATGATCGTGGAAGTCACTGCACGTAACATTTCCTGCCAGCGCAGTAGCTTGTATTCGATGTACTACTGCCCATTTACTATATTCCCCACACCTCCACACTGACGATGCGACATAGAATACACATATCGATTCAAACCTACAGGTTACATGGCGGCTTCTCACCAAGGTCCTAATGAAACTGCCATCACTACACGCAGCCTCTCCTGGCTGCACAGAAGCTTGTATCATATACACTACTGCCCATTTACTATATCCGCCACCCCTTCACACTGACGATGCGAAACAGAATATGCATCACGATTAAAAACAACAAGATACATTACGGCTTCTGACAAGAGACTAATGAAACTGCCATCACTACAAGTAGCCTCTCATGGCAGCCCAGTAGCTTGCATTCGATGCACTACAGCCCATTTACTGTAACCCCCACACCTCGACACTCACGATGCGACATAGTATATGCATAGCGATTCAAAACTACAGCCCACATGGCGGCTTATCACCAAGGCCATAATGAAACTGCCATCACTACACGTAGCCTCTCCTGGCAGCCCAGCAGCTTGTATCCGATGTACTACTGCCCATTTACTATATCCCCCACACTTCCACACTGACGTTACGACAAATATTTGGCATCGCGATTCAAAAATAAAGGATACATGGCGGCTTCTCAACAAGAGACTGACGATACTGCAGACACTGTACGTAGCCTCTCCTGGCAGCCCAGTAGCTTGTATCGGATGCACTACTGCCCGCACCCCCCCCCCCCCCCCCCACACACACCTTCACACTGACGATGCGACACAGAATATGCATCGCAATTCAAAACTACATGCTACATTGCGGCTTCTCACCAAGGGCCTATCAAAACTGCCATCACTACACGTAGCCTCTCCTGGCAGCCCAGTAGCTTGTATCTATGCACTACTGCCCATTTACTATATCCCCCACACAATCACACTGACGATCCGAGACTAAATGTGCATCGCAATTCAAAACTAATGGCTACATGGCGGCTTCTCAGCAAGAGCCTAACGATTCTGCCATCACCCCACGTAGCCTCTCCGGGCATGCCAGTAGCTTGAATCCGATGCACTACTGCCGATTTACTATATCCACCACACCTTCGCACTGACGATGCGACACAGAATATACATCGCGATTCAAAATTACAGGCTACATGGTGGCATCTCACCAAGAGTTTAACGAAACTGCCATCACTACACGTAGCCTCTCCTGGCAGCCCAGTACCTAGTATCCGATGCACTACTGCCCAAATACTATATCCCCCACACCTTCACACTGACGATGCAACACAGAATTTGCATCGCAATTCAACACTGCATGCTACATGGTGGCTTCTCACAAAGAAACAAACAATAGTAAATGTCACTGCACGTAAACTCTCCTGGCATCCCAGTAGCTTGTACCCGATGCACTACAGCTATTTACTTTACCCCCCACACCTCCACACTCACAATGCGACATAGAGTATGCATGGCGATACAAAACTACAGGCCACATTGTGGGTTCTCACCAAGAGCGTAACGAAACTGCATCACTACACGTAGCCTCTCCTGGCAGCCCATTAGCTTGTATCCGTTGCACTACTGCCCATTTACTGTATCCCCCACACCTTTACACTGAGGATGCGACAAAGTATTGGCATCGCGATTCAAAAATACAAGATACATGAAGGCTTCTCATCAAGAGACATACGATACTGCAGACACTGCACGTACCCTCTAGTGGCAGCCTAGTGACTTGTATCCTATGCACTACTGCCCATTTACTATATCCCCCACACCTTCACCCGACGATGCAACACAGAATTTGCATCGCGATTTAAACTACGTGCTACATAGCGGCTTCTCACCATGAGACAAACGATAGTGGAAGTCACTGCACATAACCTTTCCTGCCAGCGCAGTAGCTTGTATTCGATGCACTACTGCCCATTTACTATATTCCCCACACCTCCACACTGACGATGCGATGTAGAATACACATATCGATTCAAACCTACATGTTACATGGCGGCTTCTCACCAAGAGCCTAATGAAACTGCCATCACTACACGCAGCCTCTCCTGGCTGCACAGTAACTTGTATCATATGCACTACTGCCCATTTACTATATCCGCCACACCTTCACACTGACGATGTGAAACAGAATATGCATCACGATTAAAAACAACAAGATACATTGTGGCTTCTCACAAGAGCCTAATGAAACTGCCATCACTACAAGTAGCCTCTCATGGCAGCCCAGTAGCTTGCATTCGATGCACTACAGCCCATTTACTGTATCCCCCACACCTCCACACTCACGATGCGACATAGAATATGCATGGCGATACAAAACTACAGGCCACATTGTGGGTTGTCACCAAGAGCATAACGAAACTGCATCACTACACGCAGCCTCTCCTGACAGCCCAGTAGCTTGTATCAGATGTACCACTGCCCATTTACTATATCCCCCACACCTTCACATAGACGATGGGACAAAGCATTGGCATCTCAATTCAAAAATACAGGATACATGGCAGCTTCTCATCAAGAGACATACGATACTGCAGACACTGCACGTAGCCTCTCCTGGCAGTCCAGTGGTTTATATCCTATGCACTACTGCCCATTTACTATATCCCCCACACCTTCACACTGACGATGCGAAACAGTATCTGCATCGCGATTCAAGGCTACAATCAACATGGCGGTTTCTCATCAAGAGCCTAACAAAACCGCCATCACTATACGTAGCCCCTCCTGCCAGCCCAGTAGCTTGTTCCGATGCACTACTGCCCATTTACGATATCCCCCTCACCTTCACACTGACGACTTGACTAGTATTAGCATCGCGATTCAAAAACACCGGATACATGGCGTCTTCTCACCAAGAGACTGACGATACTACAGTTACTGTACGTAGCCTCTCCTGGCAGCCCAGTAGCTTGTATCCGTTGCACTACTGCCCATTTACTATAGCCCTAACACATTCACACTGACGATGCAACACGGAATTTGCATCGCGATTCATAACTACAGGCTATTTTGCGGCTTCTCACCAAGTGACAAACGATAGTAAATGTCACTGCATGTAAACTCTCCTGCCAGCCCAGCAGCTTGTATCCGATGTACTACTGCCCATTTTCTATATCCCCCACACTTTCACACTGACGTTGCGACAAAGAATTGGCATCGCGATTCAAAAATAAAGGATACATGGCGGCTTCTCAACAAGAGACTGACGATACTGCAGACACTGTACATAGCCTCTCCTGGCAGCCCAGTAGCTTGTATCCGTTGCAATACTGCCCGTTTACTATATCCCCCACACCTTCACACTGACAATGCGACACAGAATTTGCATCGCGATTCAAAACTACAGGCTACATGGCGGCTTCCCACCAAGAGACTAACGATATTGGAGGTCACTACACGTAATCTCTCCTGGCAGTGCAGTAGCTTGTATCCGATGCACTTTTGCCCATTTACTATATCTCACACACCTCCACACTGACGATGCGACATAGAATACGCATAGCGATTCAAACCTACAGGCTACATGGCGGCTTTTCACCAAGAGCCTAATGAAACTGCCATCACTACATGTAGCCTCTCCTGGCAGCCCAGTAGCTTGTATCATATGCACTACTGCCCATTTACTATATCCACCACACCTTCACACTGACGATGGAACACAGAATTTGCATCGCGATTCAAAACTACAGCCTATATCGCGGCTTCTCACCAAGAGACAAACGATTGTAAAAGTCACTGCACATAACCTCTCCTGGCAGCGCAGTAGCTTGTATTCGATGCACTACTGCCCATTTACTATGTCCCCCACACCTTCAAACAGACGAAGCGAAAAAGAATATGCATCACGACTCAAAACTACAGGCTACATGGCAGCTTCTCACCAAGAGCCTAACGAAACTGCCATCACCACACATAGCCTCTCCTGGCAGCCCAGTAGCTTGTATCCGATGCACTACTGCCCATTTACTATATCCCCCACACTTTCACACTGACGATGCGACAAAGAATTGGCATCGCGATTCAAAACTACAGGCTACATGGCGGCTTCCCACCAAGAGACAAACGATAGTGGAAGTCACTACACGTAATCTCTCCTGGCAGTGCAGTAGCTTGTATCCGATACACTTTTGCCCATTTACTATATCTCACACACCTCCACACTGACGATGCGACATAGAATACGCATAGCGATTCAAACCTACAGGCTACATGGCGGCTTTTCACCAAGAGCCTAATGAAACTGCCATCACTACATGTAGCCTCTCCTGGCAGCCCAGTAGCTTGTATCATATGCACTACTGCCCATTTACTATATCCACCACACCTTCACACTGACGATGGAACACAGAATTTGCATCGCGATTCAAAACTACAGCCTATATCGCGGCTTCTCACCAAGAGACAAACGATTGTAAAAGTCACTGCACATAACCTCTCCTGGCAGCGCAGTAGCTTGTATTCGATGCACTACTGCCCATTTACTATGTCCCCCACACCTTCAAACAGACGAAGCGAAAAAGTATATGCATCACGACTCAAAACTACAGGCTACATGGCAGCTTCTCACCAAGAGCCTAACGAAACTGCCATCACTACACATAGCCTCTCCTGGCAGCCCAGTAGCTTGTATCCGATGCACTACTGCCCATTTACTATATCCCCCACACTTTCACACTGACGATGCGACAAAGAATTGGCATCGCGATTCAAAACTACAGGCTACATGGCGGCTTCCCACCAGGAGACAAACGATAGTGGAAGTCACTACACGTAACCTCTCCTGGCAGTGCAGTGCTTGTATCCGATGCACTATTGCCCATTTACTATATCCCACAGACCTTAACAAGGACGAGCCAAAAAAGAATACGCATCGCGATTCAAAACTACAGGCTACCTGGCGGCTTCTCAACAAGGGCCTAACGAAACTGCCATCACTACACGTAGCCTTTCCTAGCAGCATAGTAGCGTATATCTGATGCACTACTGCCCATTTACTGTGTCCCCCACACCTTCACACTGACGATGCGACAGAGAATTGGCATCACGATTCAAAAATACAGGACACATGGCGGCTTCAGACCAAGAGACTGACGATACTGCTGTCACTGTACGTAGCCTTTCCTGCCAGCCCAGTACCTTGTATCCGATGCACTACTGCCCCCACCCCCCCCTCACCTTCACACTGACGATGCGAAACAGAAAATGCATCGCAACCCAAAACTACAGGCTACATGGCGGCTTCTCACCAAGAGACAAACGACAGTAAAAGTCACTGCACGTAACCTATCCTGGCAGCCCAGTAGCTTGTATTCGATGCACAACTGCCCAATTACTATATCCCCCATACCTCCACACTGAGCGACTGCTACGGTCGCAGGTCCGAATCCTGCCTCGGGCATGGATGTGTGTGATGTCCTTACGTTATTTAGCTGTAAGTAGTTCTAAGTTCTAGGGGACTTATGACCACAGCAGTTGAGTCCCATAGTGCTCAGAGCCATTTCTGAACATCCACACTGACGATGCGGCATAGAATACGCATAGCAATTCTAAACTACAGGTTACATGGCGGCTTCTCACCATGAGCGTAACGAAACAGCCATCACTACACATAGTATCTCCTGGCAGCCTAGTAGCTTGTATCTGATGCACTACTGCCCATTTACTATATCCCCCACACCTTCACACTGACGATGCAACACAGAAATTGCATCGCGATTCAAAACTACAGGCTACATGGCGGTTTCTCACCAAGAGACAAACGATAGTAAAAGTCACTGCACGTAACCTATACTGGCAGCCCGGTAGCTTGTATTCGATGCACTACTACCCATTTGCTTTATCCCCCACACCTCCACACTGACGATGCGACATAGAATATGCATAGCGATACAAAACAACAGGCTATATGGCGGCTTCTCACCAAGCGCCTAACGAAACTGCCAACACTACACATAGCCTCTCCTGGCAGCCCAGTAGCTTGTATCCGATGCACTACTGCCCATTTACTATATCCCCCACACCTTCACACTGATGATGCGACAAAGAATTGGCATCGCGATTCAATAAAACAGGATACATGGCGGTTCTCACCAAGAGACAAACGATAGTAAAAGTCACTGCACATAACCTCTCGTGGCAGCCCAGTAGCTTGTATCCGATGCACTACTGCACATTTACTTTATCCCCCACACCTTCACACTGACTATGCGGCACAGAATTTGCATCGCCATTGAAAACTATTGGCTACATTGCGGCCTCTCACCAAGAGAAAAACGATAGTAAAAGTCACTGCACGTAACCTCTCCTGGCAGCCCAGTAGCTTGTATCTGATGCACTACTGCCCATTTACTATTTCCCCCACACCCTCACACTGACGATGCGACACTGAATATGCATCGCGATTCAAAACTACGGGCTACATGATGGCTTCTCACCAAGAGCCTAACGAAACTGCAATCACTACATGTAGCCCCTCCTGGAAGCCCAGTAGCTTGTATCCAATGCACTACTGCCCATTTACTATATCTCCCACACCTTTACACTGACGATGCAAAACAGAATATGCATCACGATCAAAACTACAGGCTACATGGCGGCTTCTCAGCAAGAGCCTAACGCAACTGCCATCACTACTCGTAGCCTCTCCTGGCAGCCCAGTAGCTTGTATCCGTTGCACTACGGCCCAATTACTATATCCCCCACACCTTCACACTGACGATGCAACACGAAATTTGGATCGCAATTCAAAATTACAGGCTACATAACGTCTTCTCACCAAGAGACTAACGATACTGCAGTCACTGTACGTAGCCTCTCCTGGCAGCCCAATAACTTGTATCCGATGCACTACTACCCATTTAGTATATTCCCCACACCTTCACACTGATGATGCGACACAGAAATTGCATCGCGATTCAAAACTACAGGCTACATGGGGGCTTCTCACCAAAAGACTAACGATACTGCAGTCACTGTACGTAGCCTCTCCTGGCAGCCCAGTACATTATAACTGACACACTCCAACATAATTACTATATCCCACACACCTTCACACTGATGATGCGATACAGAAATTGGATCACGATTGAAAACTGCAGGCTCCATGGGGGCTTATCTCCAAGAGACTAACGATACTACGGTCACTGTACGTAGCCTATCCTGTCAGCACGGTAGCTTGCCTCCGATTCACTACTGCCCATTTACTATATCCCTGGCACCTTCATATTGACGATGCGACCATAGTGTATCCCTCACTCATTCACCTGAATGCCCAGTATCTTGTATCTGATGCATTACTACATAATTACTATAACCCTCACACCTTCACATTGGCGAGCCGACACAGAAATCGCATCGCGATTGAAAACTACAGGCTCCATCGCGCCTTTTCACCAAGAGAGTTAACGATACTACGGACACTGTACATAGCCTATACTGGCAGTACAGTAGCTTGCATCCGATGCACTGCTGCCCATTTACTATATTGCTGGCACTTTCATATTGACTTTGCAACACAAAAATTGCATCGCGATTGGAAACTACATGCTCTATGACGACTTCTCTCCAGGAGTCTAAAGATACTATAGTCACTGTACTTAAACTTACCTGAGAGGGCAGTATTTTGTAACTGATGCACTTCTACATAATTACTATAACCCTTACAACTTCATATTGGCAATGTGACACAGAAATTGCATCGTGATTGAAAAATACAGACTCCATTGCGGCTTCTCACCAAGAGACTGACGATACAAGGTTCACTGTATGTAGCCTCACATGGCAGCCCAGTAGCTTGTATCCGATGCCCTACTGCCTATTTACCTCACTCCTTCACATTGACATGGCAACAATAGTATATCCCTCACTCATTCACGTCGATGATGTGACACAGAAAATGCATCGCGATTGAAAACTACAGGCCGCATGGCGGCTTCTCTCCAAGAGACGAACGATACTACAGTCACTGTACGTAACCTCACCTTGGAGCCCAGTATCTTGTAACTGATGCTTTACTACGTAATTACTATATCCCTCGCACCTTCACATTGATGATGCGATACAAGAACTACATCTCGATTAAAAAATATAGACCCCATGGCGCTTTTTCACTAAGAGACTAACGATACTACGATCACTGTACGTAGCCTGTCCTGCCAGCACGGTAGCTTGTATCCGATGCCCAACTGCCTATTTACTATATCCCTCACTCTTTTACATTGACAATGCGACCATTGTATATCCCTCACTCATTCACATCGACGATGTGACACATAAATTGCATAGCGATTGAAAACTACAGGATCCATGACGACTTCTCTCCAGGAGACTAAAGATACTGTAGTTACTGTACGTAACCTTACCTGAGAGGCCAGTATGTTGTATCTGATGCACTACTATATAATTACTGTAACCCCCACACCTTCACATTGACGATGCGACACAGAAATTGCATTGCGATTGAAATCTAAAGGCTGATGGCGGCTTATCACCACGAGACTAACAATACTTCATTCACTGTTCGTAGCCTCTCCTGGCAGCCAGTAACTTGTGTCTGATGCACTACTGCCCATTTACTACACATCACACCTTCACATTGACGATGCAACATAGAAATTGCATCACGATTGAAATCTACAGACTCTATGGCGGCTTCTATCCAAGAGACTAACGATACTTCAGTCACTATACGTAACCTCACCTTGGAGCCCAGTACCTTGTAACTGATGCTTTACTACCTAATTACTATATCCCTTGCACCTTCACATTGACAATGCGATACAAAATCTGCATCTCGATTGAAAACTACTTGCCCCATGGCGCCTTTTCACCAAGAGACTAACGATACTATGGTCACTGTGCATAGCCTATCTTGGCAGCACGGTAGCTTGCATCTGATGCGCTACTGCCCATTTACTGTAACCCTCACACCTTCACATTGACAATGGGACACAGAAATTGCAATGTGATTGAAAACTACAGGCTTCATGGCGGCTTCTCACCAAGAGACTAACAATACTACGGTCACTGCACGTAAGCTCACCTGGAAGACCAGGACCTTGTAACTGATACACAATTACTATATCCCCCGTACCTTCACATTGACGATGGGACACAGGAATTTCATCATGATTGAAAACCACAGGCCTTATGGCAGCTTCTCTCCAAGAGACTAACGATGCACAGTTCATGTTAGATTAATACTTTTTATTAACATCAATTATCATTAGGGAGTAAGAGCATTGGCACGTAAGTGTTACAATTTGTATCTCCTTAAACAGGCTTCTGCAAGATGGTTGTTTAATAAACTTTACATTATCTTCCTATTGCATGATTCTGTTTACTAAATAGGTACTTTTTTATCTTGGCTGGATAGCATCGCAAGAGAATGGTATAGGAGGGTGTGAATGAAAACATTGTAGAAATCCAGTGTGCAGATCAGCACAATGACAGAGAGTTTTAAACTGAATTGAATTGTTTGATTAATACATTCATATGTGGGTGCCACCTGAATGTTTGTGAACGCCACATATGGCGCCTCAACGAATGTATGCTCACTGACGTCTAATTAAAATACGTTAAAGTCACTTGTGTCTGTTTGGAAATGTGTAATATGAGTCTTTGTATGATTAAGCCTTAAAGCTTGAGCTCTACAGTGGATTATTTTTGAGTAGCAAGTATCAGAGTATTTGAAGAATCATGCAACATCCATGGTAAATAATTTATGTAGGTCAATAACAGGAGTGAGACAATCATCAAACCTTAAAAGAAACTATAATTGTAGTTTTCCCACTCTGAATATAGCGTTATTCCTGTGACATAAATTGTTAATATGAACGCCTGTTACCTATAATTAAGATGTGACATCAGCCATTTAAAGGGAATGCCTATAATGCCATTACATTTTCGATTTCTTGTAAGATCTATGTGGTCCAAACAAAGTCTAGATAAGATCATATGTCAACAGACTAATTTTCCTTGTTTATTTCTACTTGAATGCAATTTGTGGAATAGTATACGGATTTATCTGTAGAAAAGCCTGTTCAGAGGTCAGACAAAGCTTCTGTTAAATATTATTATCAGAATGGTGGTTTAATTTTCTGTTACAAGCTACCCTCTCAATGTGTTTTCTGAACACAACAAGGAGGGAGATGTGTCTATAATAGAATTCATCTGCTTGTCTCCGCTATTTTAAATAGGGTACTGCAGATTTCATCTTTCAGGAAACATATCTTGATTCATCAAATAATTACAAGGATAACTCAAAATTCCTGTTGGTGCTATTATATGTGTACAAGAGTTTAGTAACAGTATCGAAATATTATCATGACTGAAATACTGAATTATGTACATATATAAAAAAAAGTTTTGCATCACCCCGTTTCCCAGAACTCCTGAAGATAGATGTTGACTGCGGACGTAGTATCACAGACACAGTCCCTTTGACTGTTCACAGATGTCACTAAACCCACCCAAAGATGTAAGCAACCATGCATGAGCAGTGTCTATTAGACAGAGGGAGTCCGACAGCCAATCAGTTCCAGTCATTCCACCAGGAAGGAGATACACGGCTCATGTTGCCTGAAGTTCAACCATACTTAGACGCTCAATTTCGCGGTTCGGACGCGTCCGCATTATTTTGTGACAGGAACGGCTCACAACAAGGGAAGTGTCCAGGCGTCTCAGAGTGAACCAAAGCGATGTTGTTCGGACATGGAGGAGATACAGAGAGACAGGAACTGTCGATGACATGCCTCGCTCAGGCCACCCAAGGGCTATTACTGCAGCGGATGACTGCTACTTATGGATTATGTCTCAGAGGAACTCTGACAGCATGTTTAACAATGCTTTTCATGCAGCCACAGGATGTCGTGTTATGACTCAAACTGTGCGCAACAGGCTGCATGATGCGCAACTTCATTCCCGACGTCCATGGCGAGGTCCACCTTTGCAACCACGACACCATGCAGCATGGTGCAGATGGACCCAACAACATGCCGAATGGACCGCTCGGGATTGGCACCGTGTTCTCTTCACCGATGAGTGTCGCTTATGCCTTCAAACAAATAGTCATCAGAGACATGTTTCGTGGCAACCCGGTCAGGCTGTACACCTTAGACACACTGTCCAGCGAGTGCAGCGAGGTGGAGGTTACCTGACTTTTGGGGTGGCATTATGAGGGGGCCAACATATACCGCTGGTGGTCGTGAAAGGCGACATAATGGCTGTACGATAAGTGAATGCCCTCCTCCGACCGATAGTGCAACCAAATCAGCCTCTCGTCTTCATGAATGACAATTCACACCCCCATCGTGCACATCATGTTAATGACGTCCTACATGCTAATGACATCGCTCGACTAGAGTGGCCAGCATGTTCTCCAGACACGAACACTATCGAACGTGCCCGGGATAGATTGAAAAGGACTGTTTATGGAAAACGTGACCCGCCAACCCCTCTGAGGGATCTACACCGAATCGCTGTTGAGGAGTGGGACAATCTGGACCAATAGTGCCTTGGTGAACTTGTGGATAGTATGCCATGAATACAGGCATGTATCAATGCAAGAGGACATGCTACTGGGTATTAGAGGCACCGGTGCATGCAGCAATCTGGACCACCACCTCTGAAGGTCTCGCTGTATGGTGGTACAACACGCAACATGTGGTTTTCATGAGCAATAAAAAGGGCAGAAATGATATTTATGTTGATCTCTACTCCAATTTACTGTACAGGTTCCAGAACTCTTGGAACCGAGCTCATGCAGAACTTTTTTTGATATGTGTATGTACAAGAGTTTGGTAACAATGTTGAAGAATTATCATAACTGAAATAGTTATTGCTTTTTAGTGAACTACAGAAATCTGTAATATCCTGGACAGTCAATGTCATAAAACTACTGCCTACTTGTGGACTAGGAAATGTAATGGGTTTGTTTTCAATCGTCCAGTTTTTGTCAGTGTCTGCAGCTACTGTATGAAAGAATTCACTGAATTTTGAGCCCAGTGGTTTGAATTTATCATCACCTGTCTCACTACTGCTGTCACCCTGTTGCTGAACATTATTTGCCTTGCCAAGTTTATTATTTTCCTAATGATCTAAGTTGCCTTTCTGTTGTTCATTATTTTTTTCTTCAGAGTACAATTTTTGGTGGCACAGTGCAGAATTTTCCAATATCATTTGGACATAAGATAGTGAATTTTTAATGTTGATTGAAGTTATCCCACTGCATCAAAGTACTGTCTGCCCCAGCGCCCTTGGCAAACACCTTTCCATTCAAACTTCCCGGCAGATTAAAATTGTGTGCCAAGCCGAGACACAGGCTCGGGACCTTTGCCTTCCACAGAGAAGTGGCTCTACTGCCTGAGTTACCCAAGCACAACTTATCACCAGCACCCCCCAACTTTACTTCTGCCAGTACCTCACCTCCTACCTTCCAAATTTTGCAACATTAGATCTCCTGGAAGACAGAATATTGAAGAGATATGGCTTAACCACAGCCTGAGGGATGTTTCCAGAATGAGATTTTCATTCAGCAGTGTAGTGCTAGTCTAGGTAGGAGCTGGCGGAAGTAAAGCTGTGAGAATGAGTTGAGAGTCATGCTTGGGTATCCCAGTCAGTAGAGCATTTGCCTGCAAAAGCAAAGGTTCTGGGTTTGTGTTTCAGTCTGGTACACAGAACTGTTAATCTCCCAAGAAGGTTGATATCAGAGCACACACTTTTCCATTGTTTATCCAGTAAATTCTTTTTAAATACTATACTGTGACGCAGTCAACATCTGTATAATTCTGTGAAACTGTGCTTTTACCGTTCTTGGTAGAACTGGCTAACAGGAATGCTTTCTTACTACAGTACAATTATGGTCAGGTAAATCATATATGACTGGGCTAACATATGTTTCATGGGAGCATATTAGATTTATAAATAAATTATTAATCACTGTTGTACTATGCCCATCTATTTTTGTTGGGAAATGGAATGGGTACTGGGGAAATAAATTTCAGCTGGAGTTCAGTAACTCTGTTTACCATTAATATCAAAAGCTCGAGTCCAAAAAAAAAAAAAAAAAAAAAAATACAATACCGGTAATAAAACTTCTATTTCAGAAGTGAAAGTCACATGAAGAGCCGCAGTCAAAATAAATACAGTTTCTCCATCTCCTATTACGAGAGAAACACAGTTAATATTCATATGCTATTACGAAGGAATGGGGCATCTGGGTCTCATTTCCTACACAATGTGCATTTGATACTTGAGAAATCACTTAAATAGAAATACTAATGCAACATAAATAGAATTAAGGAACCAGCATCGATCCATTATGCTGTATACAATAAATTACCAAAAATTAGTTTATGGTTAACATCCGGCACTTTAATGAATGTTTGGCGACAGTAGTCATACAACTGACCACCAAGAGTAAACCTATTGTATAAAAATGTATTTTCTCAGTATTATCTTCCTTGATCAGGTTGGAAAATAGAAGCTCAAATATGTGACTTCTCTTATGTATTGTGTTTCATTATTTGTGCATTTAGTAAATAATAAAGTATTTTTCTCTATATTTTTACTTGTGTGCTGCGTAAGAAGAAAGTACCTGAAGTACTTACAACTGTGGTTAACTCAAGTTGCCACAATTTTCCATTTTCACAGTATCGGTTACAACATGGAGAAATTTACTATTGCCATTTCGCAATTGGACCTTACAATTAGTGAACTTTTGGCAGATGTGTTTGACAAACAGTCTTTCGCTACTCCTCAAAATGCTATCTTGGAACATTTTGTACTGCCCACAGAACCACACTTAGAGAAAACCATGGAGAGTGAGTTAGTGATTGGTGCTTCCGCTTCCCAACTGATCTACGCCCTATGCACCTTGGTGGGACAAAATCTACTATCAGAGCAATCACTAAAGCTTTTTTGGTTCTGATGTTTGCTCCCACATGTCCAGGGAAATATTATCAGCTTTTCCGGACCTTCCCATTGATGAAGTGGCACGAAAAGCAGACTCTTTGACTAGCACTTATGCTGATTCAAATTTGTGTGAAATGAAAGCTGAGCTTATGGCAGATAGGCTCGAGCCAAGCATTTCAGCCTCAGCAGCTTCTAGGGGTCCTGCACCGTGCATCATTTCCCTTCCTGCGCCAGGGCCATCTACGAGTCATGTCATCGATGAGCTGTCCTACCTTAATGCCAGGTTGCAATGACAAGAAGCAGCAGCCTCCAAATGACAGGCCAACATACAGATGGTGCTGGTTTCATAAATATTTTGCCAAAGCTGCTCGATATTGTATGAAACCATGCTTTTACCGATACTTCCCAGATGATGCCAGTAGGTGGGCATATTTGTCAAGGTCAGTTAAAGTACCTACAAGCCATACACAATGGAACTGAACCCACAGTGACAGTTTCTCACAGACTTTTCATGAAGGACAAACATATTGGGAATAATTTCTTAGTGGACTCAGGATATGGGATTAGTGTTTACCCTAAGTCACATAATATGCACTGCTCTAGTGAGCAAGCACTTAATCTTGTAACAGTTAACGGCCTCCACATTGCCGTGTTTGGAATGATGCAGTTGATTTTGTAGTTCAGTGATGAGCTGCAATCCACTTTGGCCTTTGTGGTTGCTGATGTCAAAGGTGGAATTATCGGTGCTGCCTTTTTCTATCATTTTGCTTTCATGATGGATTTAGTGCATCAGTGTCTTCGGAAAGAGCCACTCTCTCTTACTACCTCTGCAGCATCAGTTCGTGTTGCGAGCGACGCTATTGGGCTCTGTCACTCAAAGATATCTGCAACAGCCATGCCAACTGTGTCATGTCTGAAGGATTCATTACCATTTCCATACCCATGTGGACTGCGCACACGTTCTACTGCTAATATAATGAAGCTACATGAGAGTTGGCACAGGCTTATGGCTCAAATTTCTACTGTACAAGCTCGTCATAATGCCAAACTCTGTACCATTAATAGCCTGCATGAAACCAATATTTACTGCAGGTGTTCTTGTGAGGTCAGTGATATGTGATTGTGCTGCTGTCAACACTGACAATGAAAAAATATTAGATGCTCACTGAATCTGGAAAATTTAAGTATCCAGCCAATGACAGTTATGTTCACGCAATTCGACCCATGCAATATGCTGGGATAAAAATTATTAACTTTAAAGCTGGAGATATGAAGTGGAATTTTATTTTGAAGTTACATTATCTGCAAGAGTGTGAATCTCTAAAATTTGCCAATTCAGTCTCTGATTCACATGTGAATTTCTATAATACAGAAATGAATGTTTCTTTAGCAGCCCAGAAAATGAGCTTCAGCGTTCATGATACCATTAAATTTTTAGCAAGTTCCAAGCACTCAGATATTCATGGCACCTCTGCCACTGTAGAATTCATCATAATTATTGATAAACTGTTTGATGGGTGCAACTCAGGAGAGTTCATGTTAAGGGTTTTAAGCAATGACTGAGAGCGGAAACTGCAAATTATTGGACTGAATTTCTTTGTCTTGCGGAAAAATTCCTTCAAACACTAAGGATTGATGGTCTTTGTACATTAGTACATCCACTAAAAGCATTTGTGCTGGTACTTTTATTTGCATACATGGTCTTAGAAGCCTCTCCCAGAAGTTTCTCTTTTGGTGTACAAAACCTCTTAAGTATTTTTTAACATATTGAAAGGGTACAGTACCACCCGACATTGAAAATAGGTACAACATTCTTCGTTATTCTTGTCAGTACAACATATTTTTTCTAATAATAAGTCAATTTCAATTAATACAGCGAAGCCGGATACCAGTGTGGGAAAGAATGACAATTTATTTATTTAACTGTTCACATGTGCACTCCCACAAAATAAATCCCTACATCCAGTTTGGTGAGATCTGTGAAATGAATGAATGTATGGTCGTCTGCTAACCGCAGATAGTGAATATGAATATATGATCATCTTTGAGACGATCTTTTGGTCACCTTTGGTGGAACCAAAGAGATGAAATTTACCGGAGCTTTGAGCGCCTGAAATGCGGCTGACCAATACGGTAGCAAGGTGCTCCCCCACTTCGGCAGAGGTGCGAGAGGACCTGAAGAACGGCCATGTTTCAGCACTCTGCTGCTGGATCTTGTGTTGGTAAGACCTGTCTTAGGTGTGCTTCATAAAGACAAAAGAGTGGAGACATGGTATGCATGTGAAATACTTAAGAGTAGTTTGGAATAATAATTTCTCTGTTTCAGGAACTTTTGTGGGGAGAATTAAATGTCAGGCAGGTAATATTAAGGGGATCGTAGTAATGTTCGGAAGTGACCAACAGTCACAATGAAACCACGTGTAGCAATAAGTTGAAATACTTCCGAGTGCTTAAGTTAAGCTGAATTACTAGCGTGTCTACTATAAGTTGAAAATATTTAAGAAATGGCGTGTGCAGGACTTGAAATTAGAGACGAGTGCTTCCACGTGGTGAGTACTGTGTGAATCTCAATCTGTGTATGAGACAAAGGATAAAGAGAAGTACTCATCCATGGTATCAGTTGAGGACTCGCGTGTGTGATGAATATGTTCTTAATATTACTTAGCGTGTTATGTTTCAGTGTGACGCTTGATTCAAACTATAATACTCTGAGAGTGAAGCAAGGTGAGTCAGCCGTCTATTCAGCAACGCCACTTGGCTTGCATTGCACAGGAAGACATGCATATATCCTCCAGAGTTCATAGTAGGAAAGAAAAGTTACGAAGTGGGGCAGTGTCGTGTGAAACTTGGATGAATTTCAATTGAAGTGGGAAAGCTGAAAGTGATGTAATTATAACGCTGTGACTATTCCTTGTTTTGTATTGTATGTTGCCAGTGTGATGTATTTCATGAAATTTAAGTATGTGTGGTTGGCATGGGAGAGTAACAAGATAGTTTCAGAGGCAGTGGGTTATGCATTTTCCTTTTTGTACCACTCGGTCTGGAGGAAAGTTTCGTGATGATGGGTGTGAGAGTCGAAGTGTGATATATAGCAAAAGATCCACCATCCTATCCAGAAAGTGCACTGTAGCATTAAATAATTACGAGACCATAAGATAGAGAATCACCAATGTAAAGCCATGCCCACTGGGCGGATTTTCTCGTGTGTTATTGTTGTAGGTTATAGAATTTGTGTGTTTAGGTTATAGAATTTATCGGAATAAATAAGACAGTGAAAAGAAAAAGATTGGTGGCCGTTGCCTTCGAATAGTATGTTGTCATGATACCCAGAATTTATAATGTTTGCGCCATTCATATTCAGTGCGATGGCCACGTGTTGATCAAAGCCGTTGAATAAGAAAGAAAATGTGGTATTGCCAGTGCGTAGTGAACAATCAGAGTTGTGTAAAATTTTAATAGTCAGTAGAGCTGCCACACGTGAATGAATCTCGTTAGAAAACAACACTTTCTTATACTCGGCTGCGCACCTCTGTTTCGCTAACGCAAAGCTCCGAGTCACGTAGCCCCACACCACGGTTGCGCCAGTGGGCTCCTTCTTCCTGTAACCCGCGACATGCGAACCGCTGCATTTACCCTTTTAGCGGTTCGATGGCCGCTGTGGCCTCCATTCCAATTCGCAACCGCTGGTCAGTGTAACTTACTGCAATCCAGCCCGCAGCTGGCTGCAACTTGTGCGCTCCGAAATATTGCACCAAATCTAACTTCCCTATCTTAAACTGTGCTGCCGCTACATTATTCCCCTCTTTGGAAAGACCTGGTCCCCGGGTCGTCCTTTAACTAACTCTTAAACTTGTTTGGATGCTTACTTACTACTAGAAAACTTAAATGTGGTCTAGTGCCCCTTAAAACCATGGCATGAAACAAAACGTAAAAATTCCTTACTGGACAACCACTGCTGAATCAACCCCTTACCTACTCATCTCACCCCCTCAGTATCCAATCTCCTGGGACTTGGACTATCCTTGTTTCCCTTTCGGAATTAGCTCTCTGCCTGATCAGAAAGAAAAAACACAAAACAAAGTTAAGACTGCGATGTCACTTGGCGCAGAGGTGCTCAAAATGATCGTTATTTGCCGTTGCCTTTCTCTATACTGCGTGACATGTTGAACAAGCTGTTCGGCTGATATGCGCCCCTCTTGCTCTATAACGAACTGGTTTATGGATCTCAACAGACGTGCTCCAGAGTCTGGTTTAACAAGATCAGATTCTGCCTTGGCAAAAACTCTAATGTGGCTTCTGGCCAGTACAGCTATGGCTGCGTAACATTCAATTGTGTGAATCCTGAAATTGACGCTGGCAGATGGAAGGTTGGTCCTATTATGTTACACTTTGTTCCATTGATTAAAATTCCGCTCCCCTCGAGCTCTAAACCTTTTGCTTCCGTAAACACTCCTTGCTCAAAACAACTTGCCACTACTACCAAATTCTCATAGACGGAGAAGATCAAATGCATGCCGACTCGTTGCAAGCTCAATTTTGATTAAACAATGTTCCTTGGGCAGTCTATTCTATTTCCCCTGAGCTAAAAATAACTGCACCATGCACGTGTCCCATATTTTTAGCATCGCAGATTTTCCTCCAACATTCACTATTTTTTATCCAAACTCAACACCGATTGTGTGACTACTTCCATCCTTAAATTCACATTATATGAACTGGTGCAAGAAACACGACTTTCCTGACCCAGCCCTGTTGATAACTAAAAATTTAAACAAGAAATCGTACGACTCTGACATCATCCAACACATACTTATTACGGCTTTGCCGAAAATTTACTCCGACTCATTTATCTCTCCAGAACTGCGTTTTATTTCTCCTCCAACAACACTCCACATACGTCAGACGCTACACTTCCCTTTCCAGTTCCTGAGAACAGGGATCACCATCACCCTTCCTCCCTCTTCAAAAAGACTGCTGCCCCTAGCAGGCTAACTGTTGTGTCGGTAGCTGGGCCGACACCGTGAAGTTTAGATGGCTGAAAATGAAAGCTAGACTAACGCTGTAGCCGATAGGGCACGCACGGCTAAAGCAGACGGGCGTGAAGTCTGGAACATGAGAACTTATAAATGAATAAGAAGAAAAGTATGTAGATGCTTATTACTTATCTTTTACTTAGTCCTTGGAATACATCTCTCTTGAATACTCGTAAGCTATAGGCACTGATACAAATGGCGCCTTGCTAGTTCGTAGCCATTAACTTAGCTGATGGCTATTCTGTCTCTCGGCTAATGAGAGAAAGGCTTCGTACAACTGGTCGGTAGCTAGGTTCTCGTACAACTGGGGTGTAGCTAGGTTCTCTTACAACTGGGGCGGTAGCTAGGCTCTCGTACAACTGGGCGGTAGCTAGGTTCTCGTACAACTGGGCGGTAGCTAGGTTCTCGTACAACTGGGGCGAGTGCTCTCTCGTATCACGAGACCTGCCTTGGTGGTGGCGCTAGGTCTGCGATCACAGTGGCGACACGCGGGTCCGACATGTACTACATGGACCGCGGCCGATTTAAGCTACCACCTAGCAAGTGTGGTGTCTGGCGGTGACACCACACTAACAATACCCGAAAACACATATAAAATACAATGCCTAATTAATCCATACAAACCCAATGACACATGACACGAAAACAAAAAAACTACAAATACTATACTACTTTCTAGAACGCAAAGCATATGGTACTTCATGCTGTACTCTATCTTTCATCTGCGCTTAGCACCAGTCTACACTCTCTCTTTCTTCCTCTTTCCTACCTTTGACACGCCTGGAATCACATTCGGGCAGGCAACCTTTAAATGGCTGTAATCGCCCAATGTGTACTATCGTCGTTCTAGTTGGCAGCCGAAGCTTCACATTAACGGAATATGTGGTCTGAACAACTTGGTATGGCCCTTGTACATCGTGAGGAACTTCTTCGTTTTCCCTTTTTGCGTATAGGGGCTGGACAGCATTACCCATTGCCCCACCCTATACTGCAGTAAACGTCCTTTCCGTGCCTTTCCAAAGCCTTTGTATTTGCCTTTTGTACTCATTTCCAAACATTCCGAATCGTCCTTGCGAATTGACGTACAGATTCACCAATCCTTCTTTTCTGTATCTTCACTAAATCAAACGGTGACTGCATATTTCGCCCGTACACTACCTCATATGGAGACAAACCGGTATTTGTATGGACTTTAGCATTATATGCGCATACAATATGCTTCAAATACTCGTCCCACTGATGGTGATGAGAATGCATATAAAAACTCAGCATCTTCCCGATCGTTCTGTGTACCCGTTCTGTCCTTCCGTTGGCCTGTGGATGCAACGCACTCGTCCTCAACTTCTTTAGGTCCAACAATTTACATAGTTCCTTCATTAAACCCGACATGAAGTTGGTCCCTTGGTCAGTAATTATTGCCTCTGGTACACCAGACTTCAAAATCTAGTTATTTACTAACGCTTGAGCGACCATTGCTGACTGTTGATTTGGCATAGCCACCATCTCCACATACCTTTAAAAATGGTCTATTATTGTCAGAACGAATCTGTTCCCAGATGGTGTTCACCTAAAAGGTCCTAAGACATCAATCCCCAGGAAAGAGATGGAACATGTTGCCTCCGGTAATCGTTGTAGCTGTATCTGTTTCCGACTGAAATCTACTCTCTGTGCACATGGTATGCAATTCTTGACATACTGATCCACATCTGCCCGCCACTCTCCTATTCGTCTCTCTACACACTCCATGACCGGATAACACGTGATCATGTGCTTCCTTTAAAACCTCATACCTTAACTTCGCTGGCACTATTACCCTTGGCCCTAACTTCGTTTCCCTGCACAGAAGACCGTCGTACACATTAAACTGTGGCTGTGTCCGATACAGTTTACAATCATTGTCCGCGTCCTGTAATTCTTGCCGCACCGCTAGGTCATAACCTATGACTTCTAGTTTTGCCACCTTCCTACTTAGTGCATCCGCATTACTGTGCTTTTTCCCAAGCTTGTGCACCACCCCGTAGTCGAATTCACTAAGCCTCACAGCCCATCGAGCGAGTCTAGTAGACTGATCCTTCAACTCCAACAACCACTTCAATGCAGCATGATCTGTCACTACCCGAAATCTTCTCCCATATAAATAACATTTAAAATATGTGATTCCATAGATTATGCTTAGCATCTCTCTCTCTGTTGTTGAGTAATTTGTCTCTGCTGCATTCAACTGCCTAGACGCATAGGCTACAGGATGTTCTTTCCCATCAATATCCTGACTAAGAACACACCCTAATGCTTGATTCGATGCATCGCATGCTAGTATAAACTCCTCTTCAAGATCTGGAAACACAAGAACCGGACTTGATGTTAACACTTCTTTCAGTTTGTCAAACGCTTTCTGACACTCTTCTGTTCACTGAAATTTCACACCCTTCCGTAACAATTGCGTCAATGACTGTGCTAAATCTGCAAAACCCTTCACGAACTTTCAATAGAAATTGCAGATTCCGATGAATTACTGCACTTCCTTAACTGTTTTCGGTTCCCGAAAATCCCTTACAGCCTGTACCAACCTCGTATCTGTTCGCACTCCGTCCTTCTGATAATATGATCCAGATATTTTTGACTTCTTCTAACGCGAAATGACACTTCTCCAGGCTCAGCGTCAAACAAGCTTCTCTTAACGCCATAAAGACTTCCCTTAACCGCTGTCTATGTTGCTCCATACTACTTGAAAACACTATAATATCATCCAAATAGACAAGACACTGCCGTGGTTTCAAACACCTAAATACACTGTCTAGCAACCTCTGAAACGTTGCCGGAGCGTTTTTCAACCCGAATGGCATTCTAATGTACTGGTAATGGCCTCCAGATGTAGAGAAAGCAGTTTTTGGACGATCCCCAGGAGCCACCTCTAACTGATGATAACCACTTGTCAAATCCATCGTAGGAAAGTACTGGCACTGTCCTAAGTGATCCAAAGTCTCTGATATGTTTGGAATGGGGTATGCGTCCGTTACTGTCTTATTATTGAGGTATCGATAGTCACAACAGAACCTGTATTTCTTAGTTCCATCCATAGTTTTTTAGGCATAACGACAATTCCCGCTCCCCAGCAACTATTACTATGCTCTATAATACCGTCCGCAAGCTGCTGATCATTGAAATCCTCCAAATTTTCTCAGCATGTAATAGTCTTAGGTGGAGATTTCAATTTACCAGATATAGACTGGGACACTCAGATGTTTAGGACGGGTGGTAGGGACAGAGCATCGAGTGACATTATACTGAGTGCACTATCCGAAAATTACCTAGAGCAATTAAACAGAGAACCGACTCGTGGAGATAACATCTTGGACCTACTGATAACAAACAGACCCGAACTTTTCGACTCTGTATGTACAGAACAGGGAATCAGTGATCATAAGGCCGTTGCAGCATCCCTGATTATGGAAGTTAATAGGAATATAAAAAAAGGGAGGAAGGTTTATCTGTTTAGCAAGAGTAATAGAAGGCAGATTTCAGACTACCTAACAGATGAAAACGAAAATTTCTGTTCTGACACTGACAATGTTGAGTGTTTATGGAAAAAGTTCAAGGCAATTGTAAAATGCGTTTTAGACAGGTACGTGCCGAGTAAAACTGTGAGGGACGGGAAAAACCCACCGTGGTACAACAACAAAGTTAGGAAACTACTGCGAAAGCAAAGAGAGCTCCACTCCAAGTTTAAATGCAGCCAAAACCTCTAAGACAAACAGAAGCTAAACGATGTCAAAGTTAGTGTAAGGAGGGCTATGCGTGAAGCGTTCATTGAATTCGAAAGTAAAATTCTATGTACGACTTGACAGAAAATCCTAGGAAGTTCTGGTCTTACGTTAAATCAGTAAGTGGCTCGAAACAGCATATCCAGACACTACGGGATGATGATGGCATTGAAACAGAGGATGACACGCATAAAGCTGAAATACTAAACACCTTTTTCCAAAGCTGTTTCACAGAGGAAGACCGCACTGCAGTTCCTTCTCTAAATCCTCGCACAAACGAAAAAATGGCTGACATCGAAATAAGTGTCCAAGGAATAGAAAAGCAACTGGACTCACTCAATAGAGGAAAGTCCACTGGACCTGACGGGATACCAATTCGATTCTACACAGAGTACGCGAAAGAACTTGCCCCCCTTCTAACAGCCGTGTATCGCAAGTCTCTAGAGGAACGGAGGGTTCCAAATGATTGGAAAAGAGCACAGATAGTCCCAGTCTTCAAGAAGGGTCGTCGAGCAGATGCGCAAAACTACAGACCTATATCTCTTACGCCGATCTCTTGTAGAATTTTAGAACATGTTTTTTGCTCGCGTATCATGTCATTTCTGGAAACCCAGAATCTACTATGTAGGAATCAACATGGATTCCGGAAACAGCGATCGTGTGAGACCCAACTCGCCTTATTTGTTCATGAGACCCAGAAAATATTAGATACAGGCTCCCAGGTAGATGCTATTTTTCTTGACTTCCGGAAGGCGTTCGATACAGTTCCGCACTGTCGCCTGATAAACAAAGTAAGAGCCTACGGAATATCAGACCAGCTGTGTGGCTGGATTGAAGACTTTTTAGCAAACAGAACACAGCATGTTGTTATCAATGGAGAGACGTCTACAGACGTTAAAGTAACCTCTGGCGTGCCACAGGGGAGTGTTATGGGACCATTGCTTTTCACAATATATATAAATGACTTAGTAGATAGTGTCGGAAGTTCCATGCGGCTTTTCGCGGATGATGCTGTAGTATACAGAGAAGTTGCAGCATTAGAAAATTGTAGCGAAATGCAGGAAGATCTGCAGCGGATAGGCACTTGGTGCAGGGAGTGGCAACTGATCCTTAACATAGACAAATGTAATGTATTGCGAATACATAGAAAGAAGGATCCTTTATTGTATGATTATATGATAGCGGAACAAACACTGGTAGCAGTTACTTCTGTAAAATATCTGGGAGTATGCGTACGGAACGATTTGAAGTGGAATGATCATATAAAATTAATTGTTGGTAAGGCGGGTACCAGGTTGAGATTCATTGGGAGAGTGCTTAGAAAATGTAGTCCATCAACAAAGGAGGTGGCTTACAAAACACTCGTTCGACCTATACTTGAGTATTGCTCATCAGTGTGGGATCCGTACCAGGTCGGGTTGACGGAGGAGATAGAGAAGATCCAAAGAAGAGCGGCGCGTTTCGTCACCGGGTTATTTGGTAACCGTGATAGCGTTACGGAGATGTTTAATAAACTCAAGTGGCAGACTCTGCAAGAGAGGCACTCTGCATCGCGGTGTAGCTTGCTCGCCAGGTTTCGAGAGGGTGCGTTTCTGGATGAGGTATCGAATATATTGCTTCCCCCTACTTATACCTTCCGAGGAGATCACGAATGTAAAATTAGAGAGATTAGAGCACGCACGGAGGCTTTCAGACAGTCGTTCTTCCCGCGAACCATACGCGACTGGAACAGGAAAGGGAGGTAATGACAGTGGCACGTAAAGTGCCCTCCGCCACACACCGTTGGGTGGCTTGCGGAGTATCAATGTAGATGTGGATGTAGAATCGGCTGCAAATACCTCGGTATTCTCTATGGTTTATGGTAAACCGGTGCTTCAGTCCCTGTTGGTATCCTATGTTGAACGAATGGAGTTGCTGGCAATGGCCCTTGTGGAAAAAACAAATCCTTAGATTCCCACAATAATTCTTCCATCTGCTCCCTTTCTTCTCCTTTCAAATGTTTAATTTTGTCACGCAATGCAGTTCTATCGTCAGTTAGTGGTTGATCGCTTCGTCTACCTCTCGAACACCAGTCTTCATCATCTAGCACATCCAAATTTGCTACTAAAACTCCTTTCCTCAAATTCGCATCTACAGCGCTAAAATTATCCACCTTCCCGGGAACTACTCGCCCGTCATTCCCCTCCTGTATGCGTACAACACTACGTTGCACAAAACAACCCAGTGGACCCAAAACTTCATTATCCTCCAATGGTTCAATAACACATACTGTACCCACAGGTAGATTCGACTCCACACTTACCCAGAGCGACTTCTCAGTGCCACTAGACACACACTCATGCGAATGTACGCGGTTCAATTGGTTTGTTCATTACGTTGAACGCCCCTGGCGACAGCTCTGCACTGACAACAGTTTCCCCTAGCGGTCTCAGTCCGGCACACAGTTTTGCTGGCCAGAATCGCCGAGCGGTTCTAGGCACTACAGTCTGGAACAGGTTCGAATCCTGCCTCGGGCATGGATATGTGTGATGTCCTTAGGTTAGTTAGGTTTAAGTAGTTCTAAGTTCTAGGGGACTGATGACCTCAGCAGTTAAGTCCCATAGTGCTCAGAGCCATTTGAACCATTTTTGAACCCCTAGCGGAAATAACATTCCACCAAGTTCCACAGTTCGTTGTCCAAGGTCAATTTTGGCATGATGTTGATGCAAGAAATCTACTCCTAGGATCATGTCATAGCACTCGCTCACCCATGGTACTACCTCCATGCATGCAAACAATCGGACTTTCCCTATGCGAAAGTCAACTGTCACCGACCGCAGAGGCATGACCTCCTTATCCCCCACTCCACGCAACATGTAACGTGGTGGGTCTAACTTCCTACGTCCCATTATATTCTTAGTAGCCACTGACACTTGCGCCCCTGTGTCCAACAAAATCTTAAACTTTTTAGTTCCTACGGATCCTACCACTGAACATTCCACCTCTGCATACGTATTCGTAGCATTTGCTTGTATCTTTGTAAAAGCCCTTCCTTTAACTGCTTAAACTGTCCTGCCTTCCTCAAGGCCTCAGAACACCTTACATGTGTTGCCTTGCCAGAAAACGGAATAATCAAACTCACGGCGGCTGGATGAATCTCCTGCACCTTAGGCAACAACGACTTATCACATGCGGTTTCCCGTTCACTTCTAGATGTTAATTCATTTCTCAACTGAGTATTGTCCGCTGTCAGTTGTGCTACTTTTTCCAACAAAATACGCATCGCTTCTGGTTCTCACACACTTTGCATCCTTGACTCTGCCATTGTGTTGCCTCCGTTCTTAGTTAGACCCGACAAAAAAATTTAAGTACCAGAACAATCTGACTTCCTACAACGCCATATCATCATACTCAGTAACATCATAAACCAATACAAAGTAATCAAATGCCACGAAAAACATCTTATTGTCCCAAATACACTAACACTTATTCTGACAAAATAAATAATATGCATACGCAAAACATCTAAAATGTGACTTCTGGCAAGCCATACTCAAAACACCAACAAGAAAGAAAACGTCCAACACTCAAAAGAACCATTTTGACAGCACTCACCACATCTTGTGACTGTCCTGCAGGCGGTGGGCTCGAACGCCGTACTGGACAGATGACGTCCGCTATCCTGACACCAAATGTAGTGGGTGGGTGCCAGGAGGTGCCATATTAAAACTCGGCGAGAACTTTCCAAATGATTTATTCGTTTCCACTACATTGTTTGATTCACCTCAGTCTCCATCACAGGCCCTGCATTGCTGAGGAAGTACCCCCAGCGGCCTGTGAAACGCAATGCTGTGTCGTGCTGGCCTTGTTCATCAGCTGTAGAATTCCAGTTACATCAGGATGGCTGTGCCAGCAGCCGACTCAGGGCCCACCATCCCTGTTGATTCCACGCTGCTCTGCCGGGAGATGTAGGTCGGCCCCGCTGCTGCTTCTACCTCGGCTGGCGTAGCTGGGAAGGCGGCGGCAACGACCACCCCCGTTCTGGCATCCGAACCTGCGGCCCTCGCCTCGTAAGTCTGCGGCATGTGTTGGGAGACGAGACAACTGCCCACGGTAGTGACCCGAAGAGTGGCCCGCTCTCGCTGTCTGCAGACCCCGTGTCGGCCTCAGAGGGTCGCACCAACGACCCACCATGGACTGGTACACTGTCGCCCCATCTGCTGCCATATGTCGCCGGTAGTGTGACATGTATCGCCATCCAGGAGAGCTGCCACACTTGAATGAATCTCTTTAGAAAACAACTCACAGTCATGTACGTCCCACACCACGATTGCGCCAGTGGGCCCCTTCTTCCTGTAACTTGCGACATGCGAACCACTGTGTTTACTCTTTTCAGCGGTTTGATGGCCACTGTGACCTCCATTCCACTTCGCAACTGCTGGTCAGCGTAACCTACTGCAATCCAGCCCGCACCTGGTTGTAACTCGTGCGCTCTGAAATATTGCACCAAATCTAACTTCCCTATCTTAAACTGTGGTGCCGCTACATATATGATTAAGTAACTACAATAAGAAATTTTTCATGTCAATGCTTTCGTCATTTTGTACTGCTATACAGTTTTGTCATTTAAAAAATAAAATTCGAAAAAAGGAAGCAAAAAATATTTTGCACAGAGGTAAGGTTTTTGAGAAGCATAATTTGTCAGCAGCTTTAGTGGCAGTTCAGAAATTACGTATGTAAACACAGCAGAATAATAGCAAATTTTATGTTGCAGGGAAAGTTTAACTACCAGTGGACTATAAACTAAGCACACAAAGTGTCATATAATGTACATAAATGGTTACTGTATTTTTTCTATGTAGCAGAACAATTTGACACTTTGTGCCGATTCATCATGGCAACTGAGATGTCACGCATCACGCATCGTGTACTACACATGCAAATAAAGATGACAATCAGAGCGGTGCCTGATGGGAGCGACCGTAAAGGCATTTCCCATTCACAGTCACTGCCATCAGCCACCGCACTGAGTGTAACATTGTTTGCGCATGTAGTACACCAGGGCCGGCCAGAAATTCTGCACGCGTGTGGTGCTCCTGCACATGTGCAACTTCCGGGTCACAGCGTGCACGCCGCAGCCGTCAGCGTTCATGTAGTGCAAGTTTCTATGCACAGATGTCGCTTTATCCACTTGCTGAGATAACCTGTACCGGCGCATTCTAGTGCTCTTTCCACAGCTTGCATGCCAACCATGGGAAGGTATTTCGCGTACTAAACATTTAAAATACTGTCACAGTCTACTCATTGAGACGTCTACTTTTATGTTAACAGTTTAACCCAGTAAGACAAGTAATACAGTTAACAACCGTGGGTTTTTATTAAGGCAGCTTGACTGACGGTACATAAATACGCTTAGTGTTTTTGATCTAGTATTTAAGAAAGAGAGCACTCGGCGACTTCCAGCGAACCTTAGTCATGATTTCAAATAACATTAAACTAATGCAAGGTTTCCTATAACTAATTCTCGGTACCCTGAGTTATACCCACATAATTTCTGTCTCACTGACCTCTGAACAGAATGACAACCGCAGACCTCTTGATGATCACCTGTACCATTATTGCTGTATCTTTCATCAGTTCCGTCTGAAATCTGCACAATAACCGAC
The DNA here is from genome assembly GCF_023864345.2 of Schistocerca serialis cubense. Lineage (NCBI taxonomy): Eukaryota > Metazoa > Arthropoda > Insecta > Orthoptera > Acrididae > Schistocerca > Schistocerca serialis. Next base: position 921,238,649 of record NC_064640.1, on the reverse strand, counting down.
GATTAGATGAATGTTATGTTTTATCGACTTCAGCTGAGCGTAGCCCTTCACACAATTTTTTTTAAAAAAAGAACCTAAATGTAAGTATACAACAATCAGTTTAATGACCAATTTTCCTTATAATAATGGAACATGGAGCAGAATGAGGCAATAGTGCACAGTTAGTAAACAATAATTTTTAATTATGAAAGGAATAAATCCAAACACGTTTATCACTGGTCATGAGAAATAATATAGCTAATATCGGGCACAAAAGCACGGCTCATTGACAAACGCAAGCAGTTGCGGGAGATTTTCATCACTGGTGCTTGATCAAAACGACTGAGAACATAGATCTTCCGTTCTTTGCTTTTTCACGGTACCTGCCATTTCTCAGTACTTCTCTGTTAAAGTTACGGTCACCAGGGGTAAACGAGACTGGGTATGTTGCGCTCTTGCTTGTACCACATAAACAGGGAAGAGGAGCTGCCGCCGTTCATATAGGACACATGCCTAATAACAGATGTCGCTGTCGCTAGCTGTCGCACACGTGCGCACATGTGCAGCACTTCCGCACGTCTGCTCACTGTGCAACGTTTGGCCGGCCCTGTAGTACACGAAGCACAGCTGTGATGCATGGTGTCTCAGTTACCATGATGAATCGGCACAAAGTGTCAAATTGTTCAGCTACATAGAAAAAATACAGTAACCATTTATGTACGCTATATGATGCTGTGTGTGCTTAGTTAAATGGTAGTATCTCTCACTGAGTAAAAGGCTATTTTCGTTTCTTTTTTTTCTTCTTTGTTGAATTTAGATTCCGCCCAGAGGAGAAGGCGGGGGGGGGGGGGGGGGGGGCAGGCTGGCAACAGTATAATATGCCGCTCTGCAGCCTACAGAAGAGTTTAAAAACATAATGAGTAGAGAATAAACAATAAAAACAGGTGATAAAACAGTGACTGGGTGAAACTGTAATAGGGCGACAAACGGCAGAAGTTAAAATATAAAAACAAAGAGCTGGTGATGCTAATTTAAACACATAAAATTAGACATGGGCAATTAAAAAAAAACGTGGTGACAGTCTGGTTTCTGTTCGCAAGAGTTAAAAAAAACAACATACCTAGTGATGTAAAAAAAATGGGACGTGCAACACTGACACATCACTAAAATACTGCACTATAAAGTAGACTCAAAGACAGACTGGAGGGGTAGGGGGGGGGTGGATCCGGCCAGAAGAGGGGGGGGGGGTGGGGGAAGGAGAGGAAAAGCAAAAGGGGGAGCCAATGGAAGGAGAGGACACAGGAAGGGGAGGGGGCAGGGTGGACACGAGAAGGAGTGGGGAAGGCAGGGGAGGGGAAAGCAAAAGGACTCGGGGGAGAGTGAAAGCCTATCCATAGTGCCATCTCTTATAGCTATTGAGAAACACACTGACAACTGAGTAAGGTAAGCAATTCACCACCAAACACTGTGCTTATATCAGTTTATTACATATTTACACAGCAGGGAGTTCTCGGAAGATAGGTCCAATTCGTTTCGCACCAGCTCACTCTGGGGATGCGGCCATTAATGTTCGCTTGTGATTGCGGAAAAGCAAAAGGGGGAGCCAATGGAAGGAGAGGACACAGGAAGGGGAGGGGGCAGGGTGGACACGAGAAGGAGTGGGGAAGGCAGGGGAGGGGAAAGCAAAAGGACTCGGGGGAGAGTGAAAGCCTATCCATAGTGCCATCTCTTATAGCTATTGAGAAACACACTGACAACTGAGTAAGGTAAGCAATTCACCACCAAACACTGTGCTTATATCAGTTTATTACATATTTACACATACTGCAAAACAAAGTAAATTGACTAATTCAAGGTATGCTATGCCCATGGAAATAAAAGATAATAAGCTTCATTGCAATGGTTTGACACTCGTTAACTATCGATAGTCATGCCCAGCAGTCTTGCAGGCTATAAATTTCAAATCTTCGGCACTGAAATTGATTGAGAAAATTAAAGTGTATAAGAGTTAAAAGCATAAACACTTGATGCAAATTAGTTTGTAGTGTGACTGTAGAAATTGAAGGGTTGGTATGGAAAATCACTTTAACTCTGCCTGCAGTTACTGTAGGAGTGAATTAAATAGCTCTGCAGTTGATGGTGTCAGTTCCAAGCCTGGAGAAAGGTGGAGGGTTGTCGAAGTACTGAAGCCATAAAAGAATCGACATAAAATAGTAGGAGAGAGCAAGTAAAGTTTAATACCTTAGTTGCAATGATGACGATGATAATGATGATGATGATGACGATAATAATAATAATAATAATAACAATAATAGCGATTAACCCATATATTTTCAACTTAATTGCGTGATGCAAATAAAGCAGCTACCAGTATCTCACGCCTCTGTAAATATAGTCTTATTGCTGAATGTGGCCATCAGAGGGACTGAACATAACAAGCAGGAATGCTGGAGCTTCCAGAATCTATTCAACCAATACACAAACACTTTTGGGCATAACAGTTTCTATTGAATAAAACTTTTTGTGGTTAATTCTATTCTTATAACAGCTAAATATAACAGTTTATGAATGGATAACTTTCTCCCCCTCTGCACTTATGGCAATTCCTGCTATTATCTATCACTGCAACAGCACCAAAGAACTTACTCGTCAGGACTAAAGGCAAGCGTGTTCAGTTTCCAAGTCAAGACAAAGTTATTGTAGAAGTGAACAGACACAAGGATCGGGTATGCCTTAATCAGATTTGTTGCAAGTAATATGTCTCTATTTGTAACCAATAGCTCAATATATAGCATATTTACATAAAAATAGTATATATTACACCTAGATAAAAACCTAAAATAACTTACCCTGGTCCCAAAAGGAGCCCAAGATTCAGGAACACACATTATCAGTAAATTACCAGCAATAATTAAAAACTTGGTTTCAGATAAAGAACAGTTTAAAAAGAGTTTGAATGACTTTTTGGTGGACAACTCATCTACTCTGAGCTTGAATATCTTCACAGCGATTGTTAGACTAGCTTAATAAAAATTTCAGTTTTGACAGTACTTGGTCACAACAGTCAAATGGCTCTGAGCACTATGGGACTTAACATCTACGGTCATCAGTCCCCTAGAACTTAGAACTACTTAAACCTAACTAACCTAAGGACAGCACACAACACCCAGCCATCACGAGGCAGAGAAATCACAACAGTCAAGATTAGGTATGATAAATTTATCAAAAGTTTATAACTTGGTTTCATTCTGACAGAGTATTAATTCTGTAAATATTAGCAGTTCCAGTTTATTGTAATGTGGCACTGCAAAACATTCAACTGCAGCTGCCAGGTAAATAAGCAAATTACAACTTTTTGCAGGGCAAGTCAATTTGTTGAACAGATACAGAAGTAGAACAAGTTATACACATAAAACAATAATCTTGTGTTTTGTGCCTTGTTTGTGCAGTTGAAATAGGTAGGGCCAAAAAGCAAGAGGAACAAATAGCTCTAAAAATAAATGAGACTTTGGTGACAAGTGCATGTTGTGTTGCAAATCACTTAAACAAGTACTTTGTTTCTGTTACTGACAGCTTGGGGTTTTCAGGTTCAGTAAACAGTGCAATGGAGTACCTGAGACCATTCTTTACAAATAACTGCAGTAAAATGGGAATGACACTCAAATCTTACAAAGAAGTGGCATTCATCATAACATCCTTAACATTTAAGTATTCTAGTGGTTATGGTAATATATCAACAAAGTTAATCAAGGAGTGCTCTTGCAAGGTGAGTTCTGTCTGCAGCTATTTGTGTAATCAATCTCTTATCAGTGAAACATTTCCATGCTGGCTAAAATATAAAGCCTCTTTACAAGAAGGGGGATAACGAGATACCATCAAACTATCAACCAATTTCACTTTTGCCAGCTTTTCCAAAAACATTTGAAAAGGTTGTGTTCAAGTGTCTCCTTAAGCATCTGACTACAAATAATATATTGTCCAAATCACAGTTTGGGTTTCTTAAGGGTTCTGATAGAGAGAAACCTATTTACATGTAGAGTGATAATGAACATAATGAATTATATAACAAATTAGATGCTACTGGCATTTCCAGTGATGTGTCAATCGCGTTTGACTGTGTGAATCACAGCATTCTCTTAAGTGAATTAGAATACTATGGTGTCACCAGCAGTGCTGTGAAATGGTTTGAGCCTTATTTAACTACTGTGACATGAAACAAAGGGTGTTGCGAAATATCTGTGCAGTAAACAGTCAGCCTTCATCTGATTGGGAATTAATTCCATATGGTGTTCCTCAAGGTTCCATCTTTGGTCTGTTGCTTTTTCTTGTGTGCATTAATGACTTCTCGCCAATTACATTACCAGATGCTAAGTTTGTTTTGTTGCACATGAGACAAACATTGCAATAAGTAGGAGGTCAAGTACAAATTTAGAAATGGCTGCTAATCAAATTTTCACTGACATTAATAAATGATTTAGAGCTAATTCACTGTCATTAAACTTTGAAAAGACCCACTGGAACCTGTTAGATATTTAGTTATAGCATGTGTATAGCAAATCAAGCATGTGCATAGCAAATGCAGATCGAAGAGGTTGACAGGGTTAATTTTCTGGGATTAAAATTCGATAATAAATGCTGTTGGGAAAGGATTTGCAGTTAGAATGATGTCAGATGTAGTAGATACAAAAAACTTATATATTTTGCCTACTTTCATTCTAATATGTCATATGGGATCACATTCTGGAGTAACTTGTGAAGCTGAGCAACAGTTTTTAGAATCCAATAGCGTGTAACAAGATTCATTTGTTGTGTAAATTCAAGAAAATCATGTAGAAACCTGTTCAAGGAACTTTGAATTCTAACTATTGATTCTCAGTATACTGCATTTATTTTTAATGAAACTTATTGCAAGTAATATATCTCTATTTCCAACCAATTGCTTAATACATATTATCAGTACTAGGAATAAGAACAATCTACATAAAAATCACTTACTTTGGCCCAGAAAGGGGTCCAATATTCAGAAATACACATTTTCAATAAGTCGCCAGCAACCATTAAAAACTTGGTTTCAGATAAAGCACAGTTTAAACAGAGTTTGAAAGACTTTTTGGTAGGCAGCTCCTTCTACTCTACAGGTGAATCTCTTAACAGCAACTGTTAGACCAGCTTAAGTAAAAATTTCAGATTTCAATTTTGACAGCAATAGGTCACAACTGACAAGATTAGGTATTTTGTGAATGATAAATTTATTAAAAGTGCAGAGCTGTGTTGCATCCTGACAGAGTATTAATTCTGTAAATATTAGGAGTTCTAGTTTACTGTAATACATTTACCTATTTTGACAGTCTGCTGATAAATGATCAAGGTAGTGAGTATTATATTCAGATGTTTTACGTTTTTTTTTTATGTTATACTTTCTGACTTGTTTCACACCCAAGATAAGCATCTCATTTTTGGGTCTCTGGAACGAAAACTGAATCTAATCTAATTCCATTTCACTATAGTAACAGAACTTTCTAGGTAGTAGTCCTACTGTTGTGTTGTCATTGCCAAGTCCTGCAAACATTCTCTAGGCCGTGTAGTAATTTTGCTACAAGTGTCGTATCAGAGAATATTCGAGCACTTATTCTACATTCCTTTCCCACAAAACTGAATACTATGTGGGGGTAAGGTATTTACTTATTTTCATCTACACCAGAGCATTCACATGCAGTTAATGGCTTCATGACTAATTCTGATAACAACTTTTACATCGGGAACTGACAAAATGTAATTGTGGGAGTGACATAATCAACTAATTGATATATGACGAGTGCAGTGTCTCTCTAATTTCTTATGTTCTTTGTTGCTTCCTGTTCTGGTTTGATTGCTAATGTGTATACTTGCGTCTTTTGTATTTGTGCACAATAAAGTGTGATTTACACAGAGGAGAAAAAAAGTCATAGACTAGCGATGGCGGTAGTATCACGTATACAATTTATAAAAGGACAATGCATTAGCAGAGCAGTCACTTGTATTCGAGTGATTCATGTGAAAAGATTTCCAACCTGATTGCGGCCACATGAGGGGAATTAACAGACTTTGAACATGGAATGGTAGTTGCATCTAGATGTGCAGGACTCCATTTCAGAAATCATTAGGGACTTCAATACTCTGAGATCCACAGTGTCAAGAATGTGTCAACAGTACCAAATTTCAGGCACTGTGGGAGCTGGTGTTGGCACCATATTTGTGTGGGCTGTGTTTACATAGAATTAACTTGCTCCTCTGGTTCAACTGGACGAATCATTGAATGGAAATGGTTATGTTCAGCTACTTAAAGACCATTTGCAGCTATTCATGTTACAAACAATGATGGAATTTTTATAGATGACAGTGCACCTCATCACCAGGCCAAAATTGTTCACCGTTGGTTTGAAGAACTTTCTGAACAATTCAAGTGGATAATTTAGGCACCCAGATCGCCCAACATGAATCCTTTCAAACATTTGTGGCACATAATTGAGAAGTCAGTTCATGCTCAAACTTGTGCACCAGCAACACTTGCAATTACAGAGACAGCATGGTTCAATATTTCTGCCGGGCACTTCCAATGACTTACTGAGTCCACGCCACATGGTGTTGCTGCACTACTCCGGGTAAAAGAAGGTCCAACATGATATCGGGAGCCATCCCATAAGTTTTGATACCTCATTGTATTACACCATTAGTCTGTCAATGTATTTTATGTTTAGGAGATAGTGCCCTTCCATAATTTGTGAACCCAAAGAAGAAATTCTACTCTCTTGGGTAGGTTATCTGCTGCAATTCATATAGATAAGTACAGTCATGAATACCTTTCATAATGTTCTATATTCTGTCAGTGGCGCCATCCAGGTCATTAAAAATGAGATTAAGATTCTACAGTGACCACCTCTCGTGTTTCGACCGCTAGATTCCATGCCACACACTGATCCATTTTGGTACATGATGGTTTCAACCTCTCTGGTCATGACACAGTGATATAACCACATAACAATGCTTTGCACATAATTACAACAGTATTGTAAGACATCATATTCAGAATGAACATGTTTCCAGTCATTTCATGTCCCCTGGTACCACATGTGAGATCAACAGAAATATCCACTCATCAGCTTTCACAGTCGTCCCACACTGTATTGGCAAGTTCAGGCCCCACAGTTTGCGCCCAGTCAATTGAAAATTTAGTTGCAGTAAATGGAGTGCATTTTCAAACAACAGCATATTTGTTATACTTTTGAATAGTTCACTTTAGTGATCAGTAATCTTGATCAACGTGTTACATCAGTAATGCTGGACATTATATTATGAGCCTCCCTGCACCAAGCCTACAATACTCTCACGGTAGTGGTAATTTCACACTGCAACAAAATCAGTGGGTCAAAGGCTCATGCAAATCCTGTGCCATGAGAGGCATGATGACATGATACCATCTGAATTCTGGAGACATCTGCATGGAATGATTACAAATTGGGATGCTTTGCTGTTACACATTTGGCAGCAACAATTGCTACCAAAGTGAGGTTAACTTTAATTACTCAGGAAGGGCAGCCATTATACTAGTTACCAATAAAGGACACACCTTGCCCAAAACATATGCCACAATGGCCACCATGATAACTTCCATTCACTCTGAAGAGAGCCGAACCATCCCAGACCGGCCCAACATGCTGCTGCCTAGCCACCATGCCACCTCCACCTGAAAGTCACAGTGTGTTCTCGAGGACCAGTGAACTCTCCATACCACTGTCAAGAGGCTAACTAAGTAGCTGAAAATGTTGCAACTATGGATCATGACATCTGAGAGCAAACGGACCCACTGCACATGCCCACAGTGGCCTCATAGCCACGAGACCACTCAGACTAATGTTTGCTGTTCCACAGACATTTTTGTCACCTGGCAACTAAGTGCAAGAAATCATGCTTGCACCTCAACGCCGAGACTCGATTTGGTTCAGGTGCAACAATAGGACACCCACTTACAGCACCTACCATTTAAGAACAGTCAAAAAAACAGTATAGGAGTGCTCAGCCTACCACTTGTATCAGCATGACTCCAAAGCTGCCGACTACTAAATGGCTACACAAACGTTGTTCGTTACCAACCACTATTCAAGGCTAGTGTTATTAATCAAACAGGATCAGAGATCAACACACTGCTGAATACATTTTACCCAGATGCAAAACAACACACTATGGCCAATTTAATGGCAGTTAACAAGTCTGTCATATGTGCATATGGTCACAAAACGTCTGAGTTTGACAATGATCTCTTTGAGAACTGCAAGTGGTCTTACACATTAAACAACATTGCTCAAACTATTTCGGGTCCTGATTTCCTCACACAGGCTGCCATGACCACCAATCTACCAAATGAATGACTGATAAACTCCATCAGCAGTCACACTATTGTTGCAGTAAAGGGTTATTCATCAAAGTACACAATGCCCAGGGTGTATAATTTAAGTGCTAACACCTCAAATGGCCATCGTCATTACTGGGAGTCCTACTGCCACAACTTGAAATCACACCTCCAGACCATGAGAAAAGATTACGTAATAATGAGGTGTGAAATAATCAAGTTACATGAGGATAATGTGGTGTTGAAGGATACCCTACTGGAAATATAAGGCCAACTCCAAGTGGCCCGAAAAACATTAGAACAACATAGAACACCTTTGCATTGCATCCATGCTCTGCACACAACTGTGTCCATGGATTAACAGTGGCCCGTAAAACTACAGGGCAGGGGCACACATACTACGATGCACCATATCTGTACCAAACCTGGTCTGTAATTTCGTCATGAGCCCATACCATTGTGTGAACATTACTACCACCGATTTCCAGTGGCTACACAATGGCACCGGGGGAACCAACACCCCACACCCATCCCCCTCTATCTGCTACCAGTGGCACTCCTCCCAACCATCATTCAATGGTACTGGCTGTGTCACTGACTGCAGTTACATGTCCATCATGCCCAGCCACATACAAGCTGGCTGTGTGGTCAAATTCAAACTCCGTCTCATTTTTTAGGCAGGGGAGGGCGGGTGTTGTGTGGGAGTGACATAATCAACTAATAGATGTGTGACAAGTGCAGTGAGTCTTTAACTTCTCATGTTCTCTGTGGCTTACTGCTCTGGTTTGTTCACTAATACACTGTTATTCCCTGTATGTATTTTATATGTAGTAGATGGTGTCCCTACATGGTCCCACATTGCACAGTAATTCATACTGTAGGCTTATACTAAAATGTACACAACAAAATTAACAAATGCATATATTGGGTAAACGTTGCAACTGAACATCTTTTAGAAGCCACTTTATGGACCTAGGGAATGTTACATGTATACACTCCCTAGTGGTGTTTCTGGTTAACAGGAAGAGTGCATTTAGGATGACGTCAACAATTCATAATCACATAACTAGAGGAAGTAATAATTTCCATATCATCTATGTATCTCTTTTTAGAGTTCAGAAAGGAGTTTTATTTTTGGGTACAAAAGTTTATAAAAGGTAACCAGTGGGCTGCAGGCAGAAAACTGAACATTTGCAAATATTTAAAAACCAAAGAAAATAACACCTCATTAGCTACTCTTTCAACGATTTGTCAGAATATTTGAAGTGAAGCATGTAAATTCCATTAAAATTAAGCACACTGTTTCATATAGATACATGACAGTGGCAAGACATCAACTTCTTTAAAACGTGTCAACTGAGGGAAGAGAAAGGCATTTGTTTCATTATTTTCACTTTTGTATAATAAATATATTTTTGAGAGGTATGTCCCAAAATTGAATGCAGTGTGGGATTACGAAATGTACAAGTGCAAAGCAGGCACATTTTACTGTTTCTGTGTTGATGTCTTTACTGAGAATACTAAAAGCTTAATAAAAATTGCTCAGTCCATTTAATGACTTCTCTTTATGTATTCCTTCTGTCTAGTTTTGTGTTTTACTTCATAAAGTGCACTATAGAATTAATAAATATGAATATAAAGCTCCATGTATCAATACCCTTTCTCAAAAGACAAACTTTTGCAGACTCAATAAGCAATAACTTCTGAAGAAGCTCTACAAATCAATAGTTGTTGCACTAGCAGCTAACCAACCCACACTAGTTTATGTGGCCAGCTGGTACAGAAACATGGAATATCATTTAAATTACTCTAGTACAGGAATAATTTGCTAGCAATTAATGAGAATTCTGAGAATTGTTAACAAGATTCCTTTATTATGTAAAAAACACACATGATAACTTGAAATGAACTTCCAGTGTGCTATACTTTAAAGCGACCATTGAAACAAAACACACCACAGTAACTCCCTGTGAGTTTCCAACAGTTCTGTTACAAAAGTCAGCATGCAATTTGTATGTCTATCTTCCTTTGCCTTTTCAGTAGCTTAATACATGAAAAAAAGCATTGTTCACTGAAATTCTAAGACAGGTAAGTTATTTTGAAGAAAGTAACTTCTTTTGTGATGCACAATATCACCTTTAGAAGGGCGGGTCAGTGATAGTAGCAGAGCTTGACTTAGTTAAAAATGTAAGTCAGGGTTTTGAAGACAAAAGAGTCTATAGCACTGGTACCTTGTGACCTTAGTAAGGTATTCAATTGTACCTAATGTAAGGTGGTCCTCAGCAATGTATAATCATATGGTGTTGTGGGAGTGTTGAGCAAATTCTTGAATCCTACCTGAATAGCAGACAGTAGATTGCATCAGTGCAGGGAGCAGACTCATTGTCCACAAGTTGAAATAGAGTGCACCATAGCAGCCTGTAATGGGGCCTTTATTGTTCCTGATTTTTGTTAATGACATAAGCACCAATGGGCACACCTTGCAGTTTGCAGATAATAACATTTGTTCTCAAAAAGAGAGAGTGTCGGTCAGTCTTTTCAACAAGTAGAAACCCCATTAAGCAAAGGTGATGCCTAGTTTACTATGAACAAGATGAAAATTAATGAATACAAAACACAGAGAATGACACACAGCCTTATTGATACTGGAGCACTGGGTGGCACAGCAGCCATTAAACTCATGGGCTTTTTCATTGATACTACATTAACGTAACAACAGCACACAAAAATTGTATATTCCAAACTTTCCTGGGTCTTGGATCTCCTGAGGAAATTAAAAGGTACTAACAGTTTACCCTCTAATGTTCCAAAGCTGCATGAGACATGGGCTGCTTCTGTGGAGTCACTCTGCAAGCTGCAAGAATATACATTGTTGTACAAAGAAATGCAAAAAAAATGACCATGTAAACCAATTGTTTCTAGATTAAGAGTTCTGACTATTTGTAGACAATGTTTATTCAACTGCCTTGCTCGTACAAAAATAAATCATGAGCACTACTGAAAGAAAAATAAATCTCATCAACATAGCACTGGTAATAGATTCAGCAAAGAAAGCCCTGGATGTTGATTAACGAAAACACAAAAGGTATCCACATGGTGGCTTTCAAACTGTTGAATGCGCTATCTAAGGGTATCCTGTAACAACCAATGGAGCAATTTAGCACAAAAATTTTGTCTGAACTATGCAGTATGTTCTAGTACTGATTTCATAGTTGTATTATCATTGTACAGTATATCAATGTATTTGTTCTCTTTAGTATATTTTATAGTATCAGTTTTAGTATCATAATTTAAATTACAGTGTTACATTCATTTTATTGTACAAATACTACTGTAATCTTGATGCATTCTGTTCAGCTATGGCTGGTTAAGAACACAGAGCTGGTAATAAATGGACATGATGTCAGACTGCTTTTTGATGATAATAAGCAATGTTATCCAAACCACAGGATTATTTGTGTGGCTCTGTGTTATAATACTGCAAATTTCAGAAGGTGTGAGTGGGCAAGGAAAAAGTTATCTTGGGAGCAGCACAAAGCTTTTACAATGACTGGGTACAGAAGGATTGATAAAAGAAGAAAGTTTGTCATGAATGTTCATGAAGTGATTGTTGAATATTTCACATAAATTTTTTGCTCAGAGGAAACAGCATCTTCATTCTTAATGCATGTTATTGATTGAGATTTTTTCCTTTTTACCAACAGTCCATACCGCCTTTGATTTATTACTTGAACTGAGTATAAACTGCCAGTTGTACATTTTATAGGCTTCACAACAGACTTGTTCGGTTTAAAATAGTTATTAAATAACTTGCTGTCTGTAGTTTTACTGTAAGAATATAGCAGTCTCTTATTTCCACAAAAGGTTTGTATTCCTGACATCTGCAGTTTATTGCTAGACATTTTGCATATATTTGGCTTAGATCTAAGTTTGATTGGAAATGCTACATCTTAATGTTTCTACAGAATACTCAAATTCTTGTACCTTACAGTCAACATCACAATCACAATGTACACCCTTCCATCCAGCTTCATGGAGCACATGTGTGAAAGTGAATACTCTATATTATTTTTGATGTAATGCTTCATACTTTCCTGGCAATCTGTCGACACCTTGAGGGGTCAGGTATACTTCCAGGTATCAGCCCTGCACTGCATGTCTATCCTCCTGCTGTTCATTTTGCCATCCCTCAGACGATATGTCTGGGTTAGTTTTGGGAATGTGTTCTGAAGTTTTAGCCCCTGACATCAGAACAGTCCCTCAACTGTTTTTCTTTCTTTTTTCATTTGCCATCTCCTACCCTTCCTCTGCTTCAACATTTGAGATTCCCCTTTGTTTCTTCTTCCTCCCAAGTGTAACAGGTTATGTGTTATTCCCAACCTCGGGTCGATACATAGGGTTCGCACGTATCCCCTGGTACATGACAGGCCCAGGGAGGGGTGACTGGCTGAGCTCTTACCCTCCCAAATTGCCAATTTGTCACTCTATCCGGAGTTTCGAAGGTGTGACCTGAGGTTTGAACAATCACCTAAGGCAGGTGAGCCCCCCTTGGAGGGATCCCAGTTTGAAGGAGCAGGCCAACGGAGATGCTGGGAGTCATGGGAGATTTTCTCACACTGAGTCAATCATCATTTCAGTCTACATCTTGTACTAAATGTAAATGGAATGAAGATGAAGTTTCAAAAATCTCCCAGCAGTACGTCAGACCTTCATGGTATCACATAATGAAGAAGGTCAGTCCTTTCTTACTGTTAATGTGTTTATTATTCAAAAAGGTGTTGATGCAATTGCAGGCCCTGTGAAATCTTGCTCCCATTTATGCAATGGAAATTTGCATTTGGAGTCTGTGATTTCAGGCCCAACAATTGCTTGCAGCTTCACTCCTCACAGCCATCCTGTTCATGTTGAGGCCCACTGAATGCTGAATTCTTTGCATGGTGTTATTTACACTAGGCTGCTTGGAGGTTTGACTGGGGGAGAATTCCAAACTTACCTCTCTGATCAGGGCATCACTGCAGTCCATAAGCTAATGAAAAATGTTGATGCAACATTAGTGCCTACATGTACTCTTTTACTCGTGTTTGATTGAGTACTGCTTCCACCGAAGATCAAAGTAGATTGTGAAGTGAACATGATCCAACTGTACATTCCAAACCCAATGTGTAGGCACCAGTTTCAACATTACAACCAAAGTCACATTTCCTGTTGAAACATGACCAAACGCTTTATTTGTGGTAGGGTCGCTCAGAAGGGTGATTGCCCACACCATCCTCCGTGCTGCATCAATTGCAACAGTGATCATCAGCCTCATTCAGAGAATGTCCCATATATCTTGATGAGTGGGCCATTCAGGAGATCTGGTAGAAGGAAAAAGTGCCTTACCCTGTTGCTTGCAAGTTGTTGGCTAGACAAAAGCCCTGTGTTTCACCATCTGGCACTTACAGTACCAGTCTTGCTACGCCTCGCTCCATGAAGGACCTTGCCACCCAGTCTTGCAGCTTCAAATTCAGCACTGCAGTTGTAAATTCGCCAAGCATTGTGGTAGCATAACCATTTCCTTCTCCTCCAGCTGTGCAACAAATCATCAAATCTTCACCTCCTGCAGTGAAATTACCTGCTACACAACTGGTAGACTGGAAAGGAGAAAAGGAATACTCTCCTGATGATTTTTTATGTAACTCCTGCCAGCAAAGTTCTGAGTCTTCTTCTGCCAACCACAAAAGTTCTAAGAAATCAAACAAAGGCAGACGGTTTTCTCCTTCCCTGACTCAGAGCTCCTCTTCAATGGTGTCACTGCATTATACCCCTACCTAGCTGACCTACATTTCACTAGTGCACACTGCCTACCATTTTCCTTACGTAGAATCTGCAGGCCAACTCAGTGAGAATGCCAACACCTCTGTAGACCTCATGGAACAAGATCTGCCAGCCTGTGCACCCTGTAACAGTGAGTCTTCAAAGGCTGGCACTCAGCAGCCACTGAGGTGACAAACCATTTGTTTCCTCATCCCCTTTCACCATTATGACCCTCTTCCAATGGAACATTCATGGCATTAGATCCAAGGAGGAGGAACTATGGCTGCTCTTGGCATTGTAGCGTCCACTCTTTCTCTGCCTCCAAGAAACAAAACTGCATCCTTGGGACTGCTTTGACCTTCCTACCGAGGACAGAATTCCATCTCATGCTGCTCATCTGGGATGACGTTCATAGCCATACCATCTTACTGCCAGCTGTTGCAGTCCACATTAGCCTTCCTAGCTTCACATTTTCTCTTTGCAACGTATACATCCCTCCATCATGTAACAAGATGGCGCCGATAGAAAAGTGTAGTGGCACTGTGCTCTCGTCCAAAAGGCAAAAAATAAGCAGTTCGTGTAAAGAATGTGAAAAGCGAGTTATGAAAGGTATTTGGTGTGTCAAGTGCAACTATTGGTTACACGAAAAGTGCGCGAAAATAAACTTAAAATACGTCAGTGAAGATTTTCCGTGGACGTGTAACGCTTGTTTACGTAACGAAACGGCCGATCTTGCAACTATAGTGGACTCCAAAAATGAAATTATAAAATTACTTCAAAAGGACATTCAGGCATTAAAAACTGAAATACTATGTTTAAAGGAAGAAAATTCTAGATTAATAGTTGAAAAACAGTCCGATGTGGGTGAAATACATAAAACAAAACAACAACAAGAATTGAAAACCACGTGTGAAAGTGCAACTGCAAATGCAAGTAGTGTCACCAAAACTACAAAAAGTGGTCCTAAGGTTAAACAAGCTCAATTTCAGTCTAAAAAGAATGTTAAAATTTACGGAGATAGTCATGCACGCAATATTTCAGATTGTATGTCTAACTCGACCACAGAAAACGTGCGCATTTCATCCGTTATTAAACCAGGGGCGAAGTTTGTTGATGTAACAAGCTCTGTAAACAACGACTGCACCGATTTTACAGAAAGTGATGTCGTTGTTATTATAGCAGGTTCAAATGACGTTTATTGCAACGAGGCCAGTTCATTTATTAAAAAGTTGATTGTTATGTTAATGATGTTGTCCCATACAAATGTGATCTTGTCAAATATTCCGGCGAGATTTGATCTGCCTGACTGGTCGTGTGTGAACCGAGAAATCCGATCTACAAATAAAAAATTAAAACATTTCTGCTCCAAGTTAAAAAATGTGAGACTGCTGGACCTTAACAGTTATCAAAGAAGCAGCTTCTCTGTACATGGACTACATCTTAATCGTCTGGGCAAGAATACTCTAGCAACTGACATCAACAGAGCTATTGAGGAAACAAAATGCGATAATTCAAATGTGATACCTTGTACCTCAGATGTCATACACACGAAAGACGGAAGTGATAATTATATATGCCTGCAGAGCAAGCAAACCGAAATAATTCCTCACTGCAGTGTCAAGACTGTTGATTTTTTAGGATAAAAAAGTCCCTCAGTGTTCCCAATTTAGAAACTATCAATTTGTGTGATAATGTTAACCTTGAGAAGGATATATCCTCTCATGATTGTACCAATGTATCATTTTTACATTATAATGTTGAGGGCTTAGGTAACAAAATCGATGTATTTGAGGCCTTAGTTACAGATCTAGCTCCACATGTAATCATGGTTACAGAGCATCAAAAAGCTAACCATAATATTCAGTATTATAAGTTACAGGAGTATAATCTTACATCGTTTTTTTGTAGAACAGAACATAAAGGAGGGGGTGTTGCTACTTACGTAAGGAAATGTAACCTAATAAGTTCTGTAGAAAACGTATCATGGGTTAAGGATTATTGTATCGAGAAAGACTTTGAAGCAGTGATAATTAAGTTAATGATTGTATCCGTCCCACTTATTGTGCTAGGTATATATCGAGCCCCTTCTGGTAATCTCGAGGTTTTCCTGGAAGCACTGGATAGTGTATTGGGGAAGCTAAGCAAGGGTGGCAATACAGTAAATATTGTAATGTTAGGAGACTTTAATATAAACACACTAAGCAACAGCCAGGAATGCAAAGGTTTACAAGACTGCATAAGATCCTATGATATTAAAGATCTACTTGGTCATGTGCCCACTAGAATAACTGAGTCAAGCAGCAGTTCCATAGATCATGTGATGACCAATTATGAAAATGTTGTTTCGGCACAGACTGTAAACGGGCACATATCTGATCATCTAGGACAATTATTAGTGATTGGTTGTCTTAATAAACTTAAACAAAACAAAAAATTTGAGAATAGAAGATTATTTTCTGAATACAACATCACCTTGCTAAAGAATACGTTGGGTCAAGAATCTTGGGAATCAGTTTATAGAGAAAGGGGAGTTGACAGCAAATGGGAAGTATTTTTAAAAATTTTAACTAGACATATTGATATTACTATCCCGGCAAAGAAGATGAATGTAAATAAAAATAAACCTCCAATAGTCAAACATGTAAAACTTGATGAAAAAACGAAAAGACTCAAAGAAGGAATGGAGTATATGTATAAGCTACACAGAGAAACCAGTCTTGATTCATATAAAGAGGATTATAAAAAATATAAATATGAGTATCGCAAGGAAGTAAGGAGAAGGAAAGTAGAACATATTAGTAAACAGATCCGAAATTCTGACTGTGTCTCAAAGTCGTGCTGGGCAGTAGTTAATGATATGAGGAACACTGATTCAAAAACTAAAATTAATAATATAGAGTTAAGTATACATAATGATAATTTTTCTGATCCTTATATAGTTAGCAATATATTTAATGATTACTTTATAGATGCTATTGAAAATGATACTTGCATGAAACAGGAGAGGCCGTTTAAATATGATAAGGAAAAGGAAAGGGACTCTTGTATGCTACCTACAGTAACCATCAAGGACGTAACAGAGCTAATTGACAACTTAAAAAATAAAAGATCAGCTGGATGGGATGAATTCTCTCCTTTTCTACTGAAAAAATGCAAGGGTGAGTTAGCCAGACCGTTAGTCCATCTAATAAATTGTGTACTTGAAGAAGGTGTGTTTCCGAAGAAACTGAAACTTGCTTTAGTTAAACCTTTATATAAAAAAGGGGAAAGAAAACAACCACAGAACTACAGACCAGTTGCCTTAACGTCAGTGTTTGGTAAATTAATTGAAAAAATAATGCTAGAAATCTTAATTGAGCACTATAATATGAATAACTTAATAGGAGATTTCCAACACGGCTTTAGAAGTGGTCGGAGCACCATATCTGCAGCAGTACAGTTTGTACACTGTCTGATGGAGAAAATAAATGAGGGATACGAAACAGCAGGAGTGTTTTTAGATCTTTCCAAAGCGTTTGACAGAGTCCATCATGGCGCTCTTTTAAGTAAACTTGCTTATAATGGTGTCAGTGGGAAACTGTTGCTCTTAATAGAATCTTACCTTAAAGATAGACAACAATGCACAGAAGTTGTGTATGATAATGGAGAGGTAATTGCAAAAAGAAGATCAAAGATAAGGAACATAAATTTTGGTGTGCCACAAGGCTCTATCTTGGGCCCCTTCTTGTTTATTTGCTACGTGAATGATTTCCCAAAAGTATTAGACACCAGTCATCGTATTACTATGTATGCTGATGACACCTCTGGGGTTTGCTGGGCACGTAGTAATGATGACCTAAATTCAGTGGTACAGAATTTTGTTGAAAAAGCCCAAACACATTTTGAAAAAGAAAACCTGAGGGTCAATATTAACAAAACTAATTTAATTTATTTTAAGACAAGTAGTTCAAATAAAAATACTTTTCTAAATGAGGACATTCAGGAAAATACCTGTTCAGAATGTAAATTTCTGGGGATATATATAGATGACAGGCTTTCATGGAATCAGCAAATAGATCATGTCTGTGGTAAAATAACATCTAGTCTGTATTTACTAAGGAGATTAGTTCAATATTTAGATATAGAAGCAATAAAAATAGCGTATTTTGGGTTGGTGTATCCCCATCTATCTTATGGAATTGTATTGTGGGGTGGGTGTAGCCAATACAATATAAAAAGGGTATTTGTATTGCAGAAAAGAGTAATAAGAACTATGGCAAAAGTAAGACCCAGAACTTCATGTAAAAACCTGTTTATTAAGTTTAATATTATGACTATCTATGCAGTATATATGTTTCAATCAATATTATTAGTGAAAAAAGACAAAAAAGTGACAAACAGGAATATGGAAATCCATGATTACAATACAAGACAAAAATCAGACTTTCATATGGTGAGCAGACGATTGAATCTAACAACAAATACCCCATTCATTAAGGGAGCAATATTTTATAATTCTCTGCCAAACAACCTGAAACAGCTTTCTGGTAGAATTTTTAAAAACGAGTTAAAAAAATGGCTTGTATTGAAGTGCCCATACAGTATGGTGCTGACATGATTTGACCTCAGGAATGCTATATTAAATATAATTCAATGATATTTTACTTAGTAGCATGTAATCTATTTATATTGTGTATCAATAATCTGAATGTAATTATTATAACATTGCCCATGCATGTTAAATACATGTTTCGAGCTGTAAGATAAATAAATAAATAAATCATTTGGTGTCACCAGGACAAACTTCCTCCAGCGTACTAATCAACTCCCTCACCTCTGCTCAGTGTCTTTAATGCACACTGTTCCATTTGCAGCTCTTCCTGAGTCTGTCAGAGAAGTGAATGCTACAATGCAGCCTCTACCTTGAGGGAACTAGATCATTCTCTCACTTCATCTCGATCTTCCACCCTCTTGGCTGACCTCAATCAACTCAACCTCTCTATTTTAATAATGGAGCACCCATGTTCCTCTCATACTCCACACACACCTATTCCCATATGGACCTCCTGTTGTGCAGTGCCCAGTTTGCCTGTCATCTAGAGTGGTCCATTCTCTCTAATATGTACTCAAGCATACATCTCCCATGTGGTATCTGTTTGCTGACCCCTATCCCATCTATGTGTAGACCCAATTGGCAGCTATCTAAGGCCGACTGGAGGTTTTAGTCCTCCCTGGATACCTTCAAGAAACATTTCCCCAGTTGTGATGATCAGGCAGAGTACCTCGTGAACATTATCCTTACCATCATAGAACATTTCATACCTCGCACTTCATCTCTACCGCGAGGTGCACTGGTCCCCAGGTGAACTGAGGCATGCTGCGACATGTGTTGTGTGTGAAGACCTACTCTCTGCAGTTTTAACCATCATGCTATGATGTCGAACTGTTTTCATTGTAAACAGTTTCATGCACAGTGTCATTGCATTCTTCGCTATAGCAAACAGCTACCTAGATTTCATTTACTAGTTCTTTTAACAGTTGCACTTCCTCTTCTGTCGTATGGGGGGCAGCGTCAATCACCTATTTGGGACTAAGGTCCATTCCCTGATTTCCAGTATGACTGTAGGAGGTGATGTCATTGTAGACCCGCTAGCTATCTCCACCATCTTGGGCTGCTATTCTGTGGCGATTTCGAGATGCACCCACTATCATCCCACCTTCCTCCCGCGGAAATGAGTTGAGGAGGCTTGGGTGATACCCTTCTCCTCTCAGAGTAGTGAATGCTACAATGCAGCCTCTACCTTGAGGGAACTAGATCATTCTCTCACTTCATCTCGATCTTCCACCCCAGGGCTAGAAGATGTTCACATTCAGGTGTTGCAGCCCTTTTCTATCACAGGCAAGCACTTTCTCCTTCATACATACAATCACATTTGGGCAGATGGCACATTTCCCAGATGCTGATGTGAAGTCACTATCGTACACATATCTAAGCCCAGTAAAGACAAACACCTTGCTTCTAGCTACTGCCCCATTTCTCTCATCAGCTGTGTTTGCAAGGTGATAGAACATATGATTTATGGCTGGTTGGTACGGTGGTTCAAATCTCACAATCTACTAACCACTGCACAATGTGGATTTCGAGCGCACCTTTCTGCTGTTGACCTGCTCATCACCCTGTCAACCCATGTCATTAACCGTTTTCTAACAAAATACCCGATGGTGGCCATGTTTTTTGATTTGTTGAAAGCCTACGACACCTGCTGGAGGACTGGTATCCTCTGTACTCTATACATGTGGGGCTTTCAAGGCCACCTGCCCTGTTTCATTCACAAATTTTTAAAGACCAGGTATACAAGATACGTGTGGGTACATTCTTGCCAGACACCTTCATCCAGGAAAATGGGGTGCCTCATGGCTCCGTCCTGTGTGTCGTACTCTTTGCTACAGCCATTTATCCTACAATGGCCTGTCTCCCACCAGATATCACTGGCTCTCTTTTTGTTGACGATTTTGCAATGTACTGCAGTTCTCCACATACTTGTATCCTTGAGCAGCATCTTCAGCAACATCTTGATCATCTTTACTCATGGAGTATCGACAATAGCTTTAACTTTTCCACTGACAAGACAGTTTGTATGAATTTCTGGCACCGCAATCGGTTTCTTCCACCATCTTTACATCTTGGGCTTGTTGCTTTTCCACCTATGAAAATCCTGGAGCTCATGCTTAACAGAAAATTTTCTTGGTCCTCCCATGTGTCTTACCTGGCTGTACGCTTTACCGAGTCTCCTGATGTCTTACATGTTCTAAGCGGTACTTTCTGTGGAGCAGATCGAACCACCCTCCTCCATTTGTATCAATCTCTTGTCCATTCGAAATTAGACTATGTGTGTTTCATTTATTCCTCTGCATGTCCATCCATTTTACGCCATCTTAATACAACCCAGCATCACGGAATCTGTTTGGCCACTGGTGCCTTTTACACTAGCTCAATTGAGAGTCTCTATGCAGAAGCTGCCAGACAACTGCTGTTATACTGGTGTGATGTTCTCCTCAGAATATATGCTTGCTGTTTTGTCTCCCACGCCTAGCCACCCATCCTGCACCTCCTTTTTCGATGACTCCCTTGACTGCCAGTATGGGGCGCATCCCCCTTCTCTGTTATTTCCCAGAGTTTGCTTTCGGCACCTATTCCAGCAGCTTAACTTCACACTCCCTGCCATTTTCCAGGTTGGTATGAACCCTTCACCACCTTGGATTACGTGGGGGCCTGTGTTTATTTTGGACTTCATTTACTTCCTAAGCAAACTTCTCCTGATTTGATGTATCATAGTAAGTTTCTTGACCCTTGCACAAAACATATTGACAGCACGTTTGTGTACAGTAACGGTTCAAAGACTGACTTTGGAGTCCTATGTGCTTTCATCATTGACACCGACCATTTTCGGTATTGGCTTCCAGAACACTGCCCAATATTTACAGCAGAGCTCTTCACCCTGTATCAGGCTACCTAATACATCCAGCGAGACAAGTTTTTATTTGTGTCGTATTCCAATTCTCTCAGTGCCCTTCAGAGCCTCTGTGTGCTGTACAAAGTCCATCCCTTGGTGCAATGGGTCCATGGAGGCTACCATTTTCTCTCTGTTGAGGGAGACACTGTGATGTTCATACAGTCTCCTGGTAATGTCAGTCTGATGGGAAGGCTGCTGATGCTGCTCAAAAGGCTGCAGTCCTCCAACCTCAGTCCACTAGTTCTTCCAACCCTATGGATGATCTCTATGTTGTCGTCCATTGGCAAGTGGTGTCACTTTGGCATCATGAAAAAATGGCTCTAAGCACTATGGGATTTAAATTATGAGATCATCAGTCCCCTAGAAGTAGAACTACTTAAACCTAACTAACCTAAGGACATCATACACATCCATGCCCAAGGCAGGATTCGAACCTGCGACAGAAACAGCAGCGAAGTTCCGGACTGAAGCGCCTAGAACCACTCAGCCACAGCGGCCAGCTTGGCATCACCATTGGAGCATTCTTCATGGGAACGTGCTCCGGGGAATTAAACCTCTCCCAGTTGCTTGGCCAACCTCATCAAACGAGGATATCATTTTTGCTAGGTTGCATATTTGGCACTGTTGTTTTAGTCAGTGCTATTTGTTAAGTGATGGTCCCCTGCCACTTTGTGCTCACTGTTGTCAACCTTTGATGATTCGCCATTTCCTGACCGAATATCCTTGTTTTTACCACTTACATTCTCATATATGTTTGCTTTCTGATTTGTAGGCTGTATTAGAAAAAGGACGCATGGGTTGTTGACCATGTTTTACTTTTTATCCTTCATAGCAACATGGCGAATGGCATTTAATCTTTGGTTCAGGACCACCACTGTCTCTACAGCATATTTTGTGGACCTTATTCTTAGCTTGCTTTCCATCAATCAACTGGGCTTAATGTATAGTCTCTTTTGAGTTCTGTTACATCTTGATATTCTAAGGTTACGACATGGGAACGTATGACCATAGTTGCTTTTGTGGCCTAAAACAAAAACACACACACACACACACACACACACACACACACATATTTTACGAGCTCCCCAAAATCTAAAAACCCGACAATCCTAGATCTCCCATTGTGTGTTGCCATCCAACACTACTGATCTCAATGTCCTTCTGACATAGACCCACTACTTCATTCCTTCTAAACCTTACCAATTACATCCTCACACACAAATACTTCTCCTTTTAGAGGAATGTACACTGCCAGGAAAAAAATTTCAACACCAAAAAATAATTAATGTAGACATGCATGCACTGTGTTGTACAACTTCTTGATGTCAGTTTATGCGATGGAGCTCCATGCTTTTGCACTTGATCAGTCAACACAGGGACGGTTAGTGCTCCTTGTGGATGACACTGGAGATGTTGTCTTATGATGTCCCATATGTGCTTGATTGAATGCTGATCTCGTGATTGAGTGGGCCAATGCAACATTTCATCACTCTGTAGAGCATGTGGGGTTACAACAGTAGTACATAGGTGAACTTCATACTGTTCAAAAATAGCCGGCCAGTGTGGCCAAGCGGTTAAAGGCGCTTCAGTCTGGAATCGCGCGACCGCTATGGTCGCAGGTTCGAATCCTGCCTTGGGCAAGGATGTGTGTGATGTCCTTAGGTTAGTTAGGTTTAAGTAGTTCTAAGTTCTAGAGGACTGATGACCTTAGATGTTAAGTCCCATAGTGCTCAGAGCCATTTGAACCATTTTGTTCAAAAATATTCCCTGATATGCTGTTCATGAATGGCAGCACAACAGGTTGAATCACCAGATTGACATACAAATTTACAGTCAGGATGCATGGACTAATCACGATTTCTTCTGGTGTCATACAAAACTGTACCCCACATCATAACTCCAGATGTACGTCCTGTGTGTCTAGCACATGAACAGGTAGATTGCAGGCACTCAACAGGCTTCCTTATAACCAACACGCATCCATAAGTGGCACTCAGGTAGAACCAACTTTCATCTCAAAACACAACAGACCTCTACCCTGGCCTCCAATGAGCCACTTGACACCACTGAAGCCACAAATGACAGAGGTTTTGGGGTCAGTGGAAGGCACATTACAGGGCATCTGGTTCAGAGCTGTCCTTGAAGCAACCAATTTGTAACAATTTGTTGTGTCACTGTGGTGCTAACTGCTGCTGAACTTGCTGCTGCAGATGCAGCACAGTTCACCAGAGCCACACACCGAATATGATGGTCTTCCCTCTCGGTAGAGACATGTGACCATCCAGAACCCTCATCTTCTTGTGACTGTACTTTCTTGTGACCACTGCTGCCAGTGATCATGTACAGTGGTTACATCTCTGCCAAGTCTTACTGCAATATCACAGAAGGAACATCCAGTTTCTCATAGCTCTATTACATGAACTCGCTCAAACTCAGTGAGGTGCTGATAATGGCATTTTGTTGCCTTAAAGGTGTACTTGACTAACATCAACTCATTATGTTTAGTCCTAAAGGTCACCAATGCTATGGTCATTACAGCGTGTGTTTAATGAAACCTGATTTGCATCCTCATAGTGGCACTACTAGTGGCCCTCTTATGCGACAGTGACAGCCATATGCAGTTAACAGTGCGCATTATATAACTTGCTATACAATCACCAAAACGAATTATACTGTCCAGTAAGATGACACTTTGCATTTACATATGTGACACATGGGTGTCATGCACATGATGTCAGAGCACAGATTTTCACATGAGGTATTAGGTCTTTGATATTTACCCTGGACTTTGACTCTGAATGTTATAGTATGTTTCTGAGAGCTAGGGTGTCACAGAACTTTCTGATGCATTGATGTTGTTCGTTTGGTATTACTTCCATGAGTCTAACACAACTCTACATAGAGATTTTACCTGGTTGCTCACCATTCACAGACTTTCACTTTAATCAACATAAGTACCTCACTAACAAGTTAAACTCTGCTTGCTTTGCATTATTAGTAGAGAGTGTAGCAGAACTGTCTACTTTGCTTACATCCATTCGGCTATCACCTATGGTCTAACCCTCTGGGGTCATAATAAGGCAAACGTGAAAACCATATTCACCTTACAAAAATGGGCTGTTAGAATAATTTCAAACAGTACAAGGCTAACACCTTCCAAACAGTTATTGCAACACTTAAATATTCTACTCTTACCATGCCTTATATAAAAAAAGTGTTGTTAATATAAAAATGCACATTGATAATTATAAAACCAACTAAGATCCTCATTCCTACAATACAAGAATGTGCAATGACATCCACATAAAAAGAGTAAACAAGGCTTTTAACACAACAACAAACCAATATTCAGGGTACTATTTTGTACAACAAATTTCCAACTCAGCTAAGAGAAATAAAAACATTGTCTACATTCAAGGAAACAATATTTAAATTCTTAATGACCAACTGCTATTACAGTATAAATGAATACCTGCCCTTGTAGCAAGTAACTACATTCATTTACTGTAAGTTAATAGTACCACAAATCAAATGCTTGTCACAGCCTCAATGAAAATTTTTCTGAACAAAAGTGTTAAATCAATTATTTACTTGTAATGTATTTCATGTAAACGATCCTTCTCATACTTTTATATTGTTACAGTAATCAAAGTTGTACTGCCCAAAAATATTGTGATGGGTACAATGAACCATTGTAGTATGTAGGAAACTGTACACCCTTATCTTATTTTTGTTATACTATGTTCTTTGACAAAATCCATACAATGTACATTGTCGCTGAATGAATAAACTACTACTACTAATACTACTACTACACAGAATGTTGATTTTGGGGGAGGGGTGGCTATTTAAAGACAGGCACAAGAACATTATGTGATTTATAAAATTACTCAATGTTTTTAAATTTTGCTAAGTTAGATTTCACTAGTTTATGTGGACTTGCGGACTTTACTATTATCTCATTTATGAAAAATGCTTCAGGTTAATAAATGATAAAAGCATGTGGAACATCATTACCTTTTTGTAGTCTGAAATCCCCTATCTACAAGTAAGGCATCTATCCTGAAATCCATATTTTATGATCTTCAGTTATTCAAAATCTTAATTAGTGACTGAATTAATCAGTGAGAGTTGTTCTCTGATTCAGAAAAAAATATAGCAAAAAAATTATGTCTTCTAAGTTCAAAATCTTGCCGATATTAAAGCAAAATAGGCCATTCAAATTATGAGTGTCCAAACATTAATTCGCCATAACATTTAATTTCTGAGCCTTCTAATGAAAATATGCCATTTTAATCAGGAAGATAAATACAAACAATTGAACAACAATTTTAAATGGCATTTCACATAAATAAAAATTTTACATATTCCTGTATATCTTACATATTGTGTGTGACAGCAATAAATACAGAATGAAAAAGTGAATGAATTTCAGTTATTCATGTGGGCAGAAAACACAACAGTTGGAGTATTTTACAACTTGCTACATCTCTTCACCCAGCAACTGAATTAAACAGACTGTTATTGACAATTAGCTTACTGGATAATTCAGTGGTCTATAAGAGTGTATTACATGTCTCAAAATACATAAAAAAGAAACAATGTTACCATAATGCTTTAAACTAATTTTCAAATCCGGTATCCTAAATAAATGTTACCTAACAGCTTCCCCTGGCCATCTTATGACATAAAATTTTACAAAATTTCTAAACATACAAGTGCATAGCATTATATGTACATAACTATAATATTTCAAAACACATTTATATCAGAGAACTTCATGGGCCATAACTTATTCTTCATATTTCCCAATTTTTTCACTGTGTTAACACAGTTCATTACTCATTATTGGCACCATCTTCACAAAAACCACTCTCACGGTTTGCTGTAGGTCCTTTCTGTGATTTCTCCTTCAAATTTTCACTCACGTCCATTGTATTGTATTGTACTGATGCAAAGTGGTGTTCAGCATTTACAAACATGGATAGACAAACAAATTTCCTAAATTAGTGCACTAGTAATTTCTATCTCTATATTTCTAGTAAGCATGATTATTCATTAATTGGAAATTTACTTATTATAAATGAACATAACTGTCAGTATAATGTCACACAGAAAATTTACAACACCACATGTATATAAATCAAATGAGAATGGAAGCTGCTTTATTTACTCAACGGGTCTCCTCTGACTCTGGCCAATTAACCTTCTTGAAATGAAGTTAGTGAAATACTCTGCATGTTTAATTCCTGTTAGAAAATAACAACATCAAAGAAATGAACTGTGCAGCAATTTATATTAAACAAGTCACTAAATAAATTAGTAATTCACACAGCTTCATTAAATAATTTTCAGTATTTTATCATTTTTTTTTTTTAATAAAAGAATCACTCTGTTTCTGACAACAGTGCTGTAATGTCCAGCAGCTTCTCAACAAGTAATGTCATATTTGTTGGGCATGTCATCACAACAAAAGAACATTCTCTTGTATATAATTTCACTTTCCGATTTATCAATGCTCATTATACTGCTTATTTATTCCCTTACAAACATGTTGACTGAAGAGATACTTTTGCAAAAGAAACTATTACAAAGACAGGGTCCCTAACTATTGCTGTTTCATATATACTTCCTAGTACTTCATATTCACTTTATACTTCACCAAATCATTATTATATACTTCTCCATTACATAATACATTGCTGCTTCATATATTTCATTCTGCTTGGCTTTATACACAAAAAAATGACTCTATTTGATAGTTCTCAACAGCAACCACCCACATTAATGGCAAGACGTTGCTCTCTACCACATAACAGAGAAAAACTTATTCAAATGATCACTTTATTTTCCTCGTGTCTGAAGAGCAAGTCTCTGACACACTTTGTTCTCACTGAAATTTAGTGTATGCAACATTTATTTTTACTGCAATATTCTTAATCTTGGTCTGAAAGACTTATAATATGGCACACACATATTGAAAAGATGAACTTTCATACAGACAACTGAACGTAATTACATTTTACATTGGACCAATGGCTTTCTGAATTTCATATACTTAGGGGACGTTGGGTTAACTGCTTCTCAAAGCTAATTGGACCATCACAATTATAAACAATTCAAGAGTAAAAAAAAATTTTTTTTTTGTACCATAAATATGTTCCATTAGGTGGGCTGTACTGAGTGAGCTAATATGAATGTTGTCTATTAGCCACATTTGCAGATATAGATAAAAAACTGAAATCCACTAGTAAGAGTAATTTATTGTTTCATTTAACAATTTCTCCTACAGTTTTACTTGTTTGACTTAGGTTAAGTGTTTCTTGCTTTATGACACTCCATGAAATATGAGCTGTGGATGGAGTCATTTTCCTTTCATGTTGAAGATTGTTGATAAAGTGAAGCTGGAATTAAATGTATCAGTAAAATCTGCGGTTAAGGGGATTGGTTCAGTTAACACCAAACAATTTTATACAAACATCTAATAAATTACATAAATGTAAGCTATGCACTTTCAAGTGAAAACCATTTTTCACGCAGTTTCATTTACTTTCTGTTGGAAAATGCCTAGAAATTCAACTTTATGTTGACCTCTAAAGGCTAAATATAGGAGTGCTTGTTCTGATTTCATGAGTAATTTCAAAGAAACACATTCTAGTGCCCAAGAATTACCACATATAACATTACAGCCCTTGTTGGTTTATTGGTTTATTGATCCATCTTTAAGCAATTTTCATGCAGTTGATGTCGTCATTTTACATACACTATATAACTACAAAAAAACATTCTGAATGAGTAAATATGTTTTATACTGCACTCGTTTAGTAGTCATTAAACATAAATGTGTCATGCAGAATGACAAAAGGAGATACTGTATGTGTAACACAATACACATGCTAAGAAAAACATTTTAACAAATATAAATGAAACAGGCTTAATACATGTTAACCATTGGGAAAATGCATTATGTAAATAAAGCACAACAGCATGGTACAATAACATTTTCAGAAGAACTTATGTAATAGGGTGGTCATGTCATACAGCAGTTAGCTATTGAGTAAAAATACATTATGTAAATAAAGCACAACTGCATGGTACAATAACATTTTCAGAAGTGCTCATGTAATATGGTGGTCATGTCATACAGCAGTTTTAATAGATTACATCATTTTTATTACATACTGTAAATTCTTCTATTGTATAGGATGCTTTTTGTCCAAGCCACCTTTTTGTAATATTTTTGAAGACATTCAATGATACACTGTGTGCTGTAGGTGGTAGCATGTTAAATAATTGTATCCCTGTGTATGTGTAACTGTTTTGGGTTTTTTAAGCCTAGTAACTGGTGTAGCATTTCCTTTGGTATTTACTGCCTCTGACATTTGGAAAGGCTTTAGTGTTAGTAGTATCAAACATATCAGTTCACACATATTTAATGCCTATGATTTTTATCGTCTTACATACCAGACAGACATCTCCCAATTTGGCAACAAGTAACAAATATTTCACTGGGAGAACATGCAAGCACATCTGCAGATGACAATGTTGAGAATCTTGGACACCAGCCAGAAGATAAGCAAACAGAAATTACACATACATTATAAGCTTGGCAATGTACTAAGACTGGTGCAAGGAAAACAATGAGACACAGAAGGAAACGAAAACAAACTGTCCTTAATAGTACAACAGTTCATCAATGGACAGAGGCGGCAGCAGAAGACAGAAGAGCACAGCTATTGCCAAAAAGGCATAAATTAAATTAAGTATGCCAAATACTGGCAGAAAGCAGCAGTAGCTGTGAAGATCCCGATCATGTCCAGTACGTTGATTCCTTTGATGCTAACTTGTACACAAGTGGCTTTGAAAATATTGAAACAGTGCAGAAAGGTGACTTCATTGTAGTTAAGGTACAAGATAAAACTGCCACAAGTAGTCACAATTATTTGCTGGAGTGATTAAAATGTATGTTGATGACTGTGAAGTAAAATTATGTAAGACAGTAGTTTATAATACAAAATTTGCAGCTGCAGAAAAAGAAGAAGATACCTTTGTTGCGTCAAATGAAATAATTACCAAACTATCCAATGCACTAGGTCTCACTATGAAGACATGATTTGGTTCCGGAATAATATCACTAAACTCAGTGTGCACTAGTTTTATTATTTCTATCATTTTTTTTCATTAATATACTCATAAATGTGTGTTTATCATTGTTACAAAAGTTGTTGCAATTTTTTGGTATTTATGGTCATGTAATTCATTTATTTAATTGAGAGGTCCAATTAACACTGTAATATGGTCCAGTTTCCAACTGTTGTCTGCTACATACCTGCAGAGCAGCAAGTTATGTATTTAGCTTTTTCTGTGCTTTCTTAGGATTCCTGGGGTGTAAAGGATGTTTAAATGCTTTGGTGCAGATGCAGGAGAAGCTGGCCACAGTTTGCGAACAGCTGAAGGTACTTTTGGCTACAGTCAGCGATCCTGAGTCTGCTGCCTTGAGGTGTAGCAGTGGTGGATCATCCGATATATCACATGGGAAACTTCAGGTGTCACTTGTTTGACCCACAGGCTCTGCTACTGAGGCAGCCTCCAGATGGCCCAGCAAGGGGTGTCCGCCTTGACTGCAGTGAGAATTGTGGGTGATAATGCTTTCACATCAGTCTGTCAGCAGGGTCTGAGCAGGCAAATGGGGGTTGGGGTTTGCTGCGTATTGGGATCTCCACAGTTAAGTATGTTATAGAGCCTCATAGAGAAATAGCATTCAGGGCCTGTAAGAAAGCCAATGTGTACTCAATATATCTGCCAGAAGGCCACATCCAAAAAAGTGGAGGAAGCCTTGCATGCAGCTATCAAGCATGCAGGCTGCAGTCATCTGTGAGTTCTGGCTGCTTTTGGCACCAATGATGCCTGTTACATAAGTTCTGAGCCTATCCTCAGTTCATAGCAGTGGCTCGTGGAAGTGGGCAAGCCTGCTGGCCTTGCCTGTGGGGCGCAACCAGAGCTGGCAATTTGCAGCATTGTTTCCAGAGGTGATTGGGTTCCTTTGGTTTGGAGACCAGTGGAGTGTCTCAACCAAAGGCTATGTTGGCTCTGTGATGATTTTGGCTGCAGATTTCTGGAGCTATGTTATTGGGTGGAGAGTTGTAGGACTCCTCTTGACAGGTCAGGGGTGCACTACACAAAGGTAGGAGCTACTCAGGGACCAAGAGTATTTGTGGAGTGCACAAGGGTTTTTTTTTAAAGGCTAGGTGATAGTTTGTATTTGTATTTCCATTTTATTTGTCTCATAACATACATTTATAGATCTACTGATGATGCTGTACAGGAGACATAAATTTTAGCCTTATGATATACATAATTACACAATTCCCTACCACTATTTTTACCAGTACTGGTTGATATTGTTTTTCTTATGATGTGATAGTACATTATCTTTACATGTGTGTACAATATTATGCACAATGCCATAATATTAAACAATCACACTAGTCAAATGATGATTTCATCATTCATAAATTCCTCAGTTGAATAGTAGTATTTTCCACCAGGAGATCACATAGTTTTCTCTTTAGTGAACCTATCTTCATGGTCAGTACATCTCTACCCTTGAGTTTATTGTAAATTTTCAGTCCCATGTACTAGAGTGTCCGTTGGTAGAGTTTCAAGAGCTGTTGTGGAAGCATGAAATTATCTTTGTGTCTAGTGTTGTACATATGTTTGAAATGGTTTTCTTCCATTAGCTCAGGTTTATTATGTAAAAAAATGATAATTTCAAATATGTACAGTGAAGGGATAGGTAATATTTTTAGATTATTGAATAATGGGTGGAAGGATGTTCTGGGAGGGGCAGCACACATTTTTCTAACAACTCTTTTTTAAAGTAGCAGGATTCATGACATGTAGCTTGAATTTCCCCAAAAAATTAAACCGTATCTAAGTACACATTCAAAGTAACTGTGGTTCATCATTGCAGCTTACGTCTGTTATACCAGATCCATTGCAAAGGCAAGGCTGTTTAATGTTGCAGTTAATAATCTATATGTGCTTGCCAGCTTAGATTTTTGTTCAAGTTTAGTCCCAAGAATTTAAAGAACTGAGCTTGGTCCATAACTTGATTTTTATGTACAATACTGAAGTCACTGAGTTTTGATTGATTGGTTCTAAATTGTGTAAACAAGGTCTTTGAAAAGTTAAGTTTATGGCCATTATGTTGAAACCATGTATCTAGGTTTTTCAAGGAGTACATAAGTACTATCAGCAAACATGACTGGCTAGGCATTGATATTAAGAAACTAGACTAAACTCCATCCGAACAGGCCTTGGAAGGCCCAACGGTACTGACCGGCCACTGTATCATCCTCAGCCCACCAGCATCACTGGATGCGGATATGGAGGGGCATGTGGTCACCCCATCACTCTCCCGGCAGTATTTCAGTTTGTGAGACCGGTGTCGCTACTTCTCAATCAAGTAGCTCTAAGTTTCCTTACAGGCGCTGAGTGCATCCATCCACGTGCTAGCATATTCCGACAGTACTTAACATCGGTGATCTGATGGGAACAGGTGTTACCACTGCAGGAAGGCCATTTGCATTGATACTAAGAGGTAAATCATTTATGTAAAAGAGAAACAATATTGGCCCTAAGATTCAGCCTTGAGGGACTCCTTGTGGTATTGTACCCCACTGAGATGATAATTTACAGTGTTAGATGTTATGATTACCCTTTGCTTCCTGTTTGTCAGATAAGATCTGAGCCACTGCAGAGCATTTGGTCTGACGCCATATCTGTCTAGTTTATGAAGCAGCATGAAGTGATTCCCAGAATCGATTGCCTTTGCAAGGTCGCAGAAGACACCTGCTACTTTGTTGCTTTTATCTAGTGATGAGCAGATTTTTTCAATGAATTCATTAACAACACTCATGGTGCTTTTCCCTTTTTGGAACCCATATTGGTTTTTAAGAATAAAACCATGTTTCACAATAAAATTTATTATATGGACAGCAGCTATTTTTTCAAATACTTTGTATAGCACTGGGAGGATAGAGATGAGGTGGTAATTTCACATACACTCTATTGATCCTTTTTTGTGCAGTGGTTTTACCTCTGCATACTTAAGCACATCAGGGAAGTTTGCTTGCTCAAATGACTGATTGATTATTAAGGACAGAGGGTGTGCTATTTTAACATATACAAATTTAATTACTTTGGTGGGTATTTGATCCCATCCTGGAGCATTTTTGTTTGTTAATGACAAAATAGCATTTTTACATCTTCAGCTGAGATTTTACTAAATATCACAAAGTGGTCACTATTCTTGTTCAGGCCAAAGAAATTCACACTGTTTTGATAAGTAATCACATTTAAACCAAAGTTTGTTACATTTATGAGAAACTTATTAAAACATTGAGCTATTTGAGAAGAGTTTGAAATAGTAACGTTGTTTTGTATGTTTTTTGAAATTTCCTGGTGGTTAACTGTTGTACCTAATTCCGATTTAATAAAAGACCATACTGCTTTAGTTTTATTCTTATGTCCTAAAATGAACTCATCATTTGACATTCTTTTGGCAGCTTTAATAGCACTTTTAAATACAACTTTATAATGTCTCACATAATTAACAAATTCAGGGTTTTTATTGTGTTTCATTTCTTTATGTACATCTCGTTTTCGAGCATTAGACACTTTTAAGCGTGGAGTCATCCAATTTAGTTTACTTTTAACTTTTTGGTGCCAGATCCTAGGTGGGAATGAGTCATTGAATACCCATAGAAAACTTTTTAGAAAATTATCATACTTCTCAGTACTTGACACACTATTATTTATGGGCCATTTCACTGCATCTATCTTGTTGCGGAATAGGTTTGAGTTAGTTTTACTAAAGCCTCTTTTCATAAAACCTCTACTAACATTTGGTTTATTTTTTCTGGCACCTGAATAAACAATGCAGAATGGTCAGAAATTCCTAAATCTAAACAGGACTTGGTTACACTGTCGAACACATAATTTGTTAAATTTTGGAAATTTGTGGTAAGATCCTATGGGACCCAACTGCTGAGGCCATCTGTCCTTAAGCTTACACACTACTTAATCTAACTTAAACTAACTCACGCTAAGGACAACACACGCATCCATGCCCTCCAACAGGGGAAGCTGCAATACACCTCAGACTGTGTGGCTACTCCGCACAGCATAATTTGTTAAGATGTTGCCTATACAAGTAGTTGAAATGGCATTATCTCTAGTGAATTCACAAAAATTTAGTTTAAAACCAGAGTTATGAATTATGTCAACAAACTGTTTTGAGCCACTGTCTTGACTTATCATATTTACATTAAAATCAGCTGCTATGATGATATTTTTTCTCCTTTCTTTCTTAAGTTTATCAAGAAGACACTGGAGTTCAGACAAGAAAGTTTTAGTTACTGCACTTCCCAGAATTCTGTAAATTGATATGACTACTTTTAGTTCAGCACAACAACTTTCAAAGAAGAATTCCTAACTTAAATAATCAAAATCTGTCTTTATTTCATATGTTATGCTGGTATCGGGAGTATGCACAAGCCCCCCATCGGATCTTTCTTTTCTGCAAAAGGTGCATGCTACATTGAAATGTTCCAGTTTACTTAACATTTTTATAGAGTCACTAGTTAACCGATGCTCACTTGAATGGACAACCTTGATTTTTTGCTTTGATTGTGGATAATTTGCAGGTCTTTTATTTTTAAACTATCTGCCTTCAGATCATTTATATTCCAATGCATTCAATAATTTTTTCACCTTTCTTTATCTGTTTAAGTACACATTTTCATAGATTTCTTACCTCAGTTTTTTCTTCATACCACTTACTAATAAAAAAGATGCTTCTGATGGGCTAGTGGTGCGACTCTTCTCTTATTAGGGAGACAAGTGACTCCTGTTGCTTCTGCTGTTGTTGATATAGTTTCCATTATTGGTGTTGCTTTTTTCCCCTTGGCTCCCGTCACTACACACTGCAACTGGTGCTGTTCCTTCCTCATTTATTTCCACAGGAGAAGCTTGAACTGCTGCTGCTGTTTTCAGAGTGCTAGCATAACTTTTCCTGTGACATATTTCTTGTGTGGTATCTGTTGTTGACAGTGTATATGTACTGTCAATCTTTAAGTGATCTTTTGGTTCTGTTTCTGAGGTTTCTGGCATGAAGATAAATGGTCCATTTCCGGCCTTGAGAGATGTCACTTCTGTTACCACACACGTCTTATTTATAGAATTAGACATAACACACTTGTCGTTGAGAGGCATGGCTACCTAGATATCCTGCTTAAAGCATAACTTTTGACAAATTATTTCTAAAAGCTTGCAAATAATTAATTTCTTTCACACTCTGTTCAGATGGTGGCCATAATTTGTGTGGAATTTTCTTCCAAGTTCACACACATCCACAAATGTTGCATTTTTAAATTGTCTGCAGATATTTTGAATGTCTTTGTTTGCTTTTTGTACCTTTCATTTACAGAGGACCAGTTTGGTAGGTCATGACAATGTGCAACTGAAAAAAATGATCACATTTGTGTTTCTAAACTCAAGCAATCTTGGCATAAGAAAAATGAGTTCATTTCTATCGTTCGCTGTTACGTCGTATGTTCCTGTGAGGAAAACAGAGAAATCATTTGTGCTCAGCTCCAATAGTTTTTCACAGCTTACTGCAGTCACAGCTTTGAAACTGGCACCTGTTTCACAATGGCGTTGATTTTGTAAGTACATCTATTACTTCATTTGGTGGCTATTCCTCATTCTTGACTATCTGCAAACAGATCAATTTTATTGCACTTGTTAAGGGAAGTTTACATGTTTCAAAAGTAATGTTGTCAACTGCTATGTTTTCTTTTGAACTAGTGCCCTCTAGTATGAGGTACTCTGATGAACACTCAACAGATGACATGCAGACAGCAAAATTAGATAACTTCAGAGTAAAGACACTTCAACTGTCAAAATTTTATCAGCAAATTGTTAAAACATTTGTATCAAAGTTCCTGAGTTTACTCCCCTCTAGGTAATTTCTAATGCTCAAATCATTCTTGAGACTGAAAGCTGGCTCAAAGCCATGTAGAAAGCTCTGAAGTATTTAGTGGGCTATGGAATATGTATCACAAAGACAGATTAGGCACCATAGGAGGGGGAGTGTTCAACGCAACTGACAAAAGTATTGTCTCTAATGAGACTGATTTTGAGTGTGACTCTGAAGTTATCTGGACACATACGACAAGTCTATGTGAGATCAAGTTAATCATTGGATATTTTCACCAGTCACCTGATTCTGCAGTGATAATTTTTGAGTCATTCAAAGAAAGTCTATGCCCAGTAGTGCAGAAATACCAAGATCATGCTACATTAGTTGAAGGTAACTGTAACGTACTAAGTATAGACTGGGACATCTATGGATTCATTCCAGGGTATATGGATAGACAGTCTTGTGAAATTTGAGGGTGGTTTGAAAAGTTCTTGGAAAGGAATAGAAAAAAGTACTTACATCACTGAAACTTTTTTATTTTTCAATTTAGTCTCCTTGTAGATTAATGCACTTGGTCCAACGATGTTCCAGTGCCTTGCTCTGATCTCGAAAATGAGTTTCCTACAGGCCTGTAAAATAGTTGTCAACTCCGGCTATCAGTTCTTTGTTTGCAGTGAATCTTCGTCCACCTAGAAAAATTTTCAGTTTTGGGAAGAGATGGAAGTCTGATGGAGACATATCAGGTGAATAAGGCAGGTGTGGCAACAATTCATACCCTAGTTCATGTAATTTTGCCATGGCAACGGTATATGTTTGAGCGCGCATCATCTCAATGGAAGATGACTTTGTTTCCTGCTAAACATGGCCTTTTTTGCATATCTTTTGTTGCAATTTGTCCAGGAGGTTAGCATAGTATTCTCCAGTAATTGTTTACCCAGTGGGAGATAATCTACAAACAGAATCTCCTTCGCATCCCAGAACACTGACGCCATGACCTTTCCCACCGAAGGAATTGTCTTTGTGTTCTTTGTTGGTGGAGAATAAGCATGTTTCCACTGCTTTTACTGTTGTTTTGTGTCTGGGGAATGGCAGTGCACCTAAGTTTCATCTATGGTCACAAACTGGCACAAAAAATCTTGTTCATTTCTCCTAAATCGGGCCAAACATTGTTCCGATATGTCCATTCTCATGCATTTTTGATCCAGTGTCAAGAGTCACAGCACCCATCTTACAGACAATTTTTTTTTTTAAATTTCTAATTCTTCAGTTAAAATGTGATATACCCTTTCAGATGACATCTGGCAAGCATGAGCAATTTCACGCACTTTCAGTCAGTGATCCTCCATGACCATTTTGTGCACTTTTGCAATGATTTCAGGAGTAGTGACACATCTTGGCCGACCACTGCACGGATCATCATCTAATCTCTCCTGATCAAATTTAAATTCATTTATCCACTTGGCAACAGTTGAATATGAAGGAGCAGAGTCCCCCAGTGTATTCTGGAAATAGGCATGAATGTCCTTTGCTTTCATACCTTTCTTTGCAAAGTACTTAATCATTCCTCGAATCTCGATTTTTACCACCTTCACAAATCACTAAGCGGGAACAACAACAGAGCCACGTCACCACCACAGCTCTCTTCCAACAGGATTGATGTGGCATGTATTTACAGTCAACAGTCCAATGAATATCATGTGAACAACTTGTTGCACTAGCACTGACCTCTCACCATGATTCCGAGAACTTTTGAAACCACCCTCATACTTTAAATCCTTTTTCCGAACACTGTCTTGAGCAGCTAGTTCAAGAGCCCACACACGATGCAAATATTTTATACTTCATAGCTACAAACAGGCCTTAACTAATTGATGGCATCAGTATAGAGACAGGGATTAGTGACAATGATGTCATCATAGCAACTTTGCTTACTATGGTCCATAAATCAATCAAAAAGGCTTGGAGAGTATTTTTGTTAGAAAGAGAAGATCGACAGTTTTATTTTCCTCACTTTTCGATGCACACTCGTGTCTAGAACAGACAGGAAAATCAAAACAATTACATGTCTAAAAGTTCATGACATATTTTGAAACCCAAAACAGATCATGAAATAAACACAAATATACAGCAGATCTGATGTCTAAAATATTCTCCTAGAATCCAAAGCACTATCCTACAGATGAGAAAAATGGCTGGAATTTTCAGAGAATTTTTGATGTCCTAAAAATGCTGGTCTCTATATGTTCTAAATCCACAATGATGGGTTGGGGATAGCATTCCACCTGTCCCAACCAGAGGAGGCTGGTCTGCCTGGACTTGTCTCCGAACACTAGAACAGAGAAGGTATCATGCAACTCCCTAATGTCACAGAACTTTCTGTAGATACCTTGCTCTGTCCCATCTTGTTCAAACCAGTCTGTAGAGACTCCTATGCCCCCACGAAGGGGCAAGACTTTAGCAACAGCAAGAAACGGGAAGTAACATAGTTCACAGAAGTTACCACATCCAGTTGATAGTGTTGTGTGTATTACCTGTGAAGAAGAATTTTTTTGAGGCCGGTACGATCTGTGTTTGTTATGGTTTTCATCAAAATTCTATATGCTGCACTGAACTGTTGTAATAACTTAGCTATTCTGATTTCTAAGAGATGGAAGCCTGTAGGAAGACTTCTTCAAAATTAAATCTCATTTAAACATTTTGAGTTGTTAAGAAATGGAGTTCTCAAACTTTATTTTTAGTCACTGAAGTACATAATAATGAAACTCACTAAAAGCAGAAGGAGACATGCAGCAAAACTGGAGATACAGTGGGGAAATTTGCATTTGTACAACAAGATGCTGAAATAGCAGGTAAGGGTTTATGCGAATGTCTCAGCCTACATTCAAAAAATTTGTAAATCAAATCAGTGTCTACTACATTCAGTGTTTATTATTAATTTTAAGTACCATTAGGGAAAAATGGTTTAGGGTGTAAGTATAAGAATTCCAGTGTTATACTGAACGATTTTCAGATCTTACCTGTGAGGCTTAAAGAGAAAATGCTGTAGGACAGATTACATAAAAGTATTCTGTTAGTCCTGCTTGTGGGCCAGTACAGTGAGAAAGATTTCTAAGTTCAAAAGAGGTAGTACTGATCTTTTTGGGTTTACCAAAAAGACACACTTTCTGAACAAATGTTCCAACTTCATTCTAGATAATTTAGTCATGTTTTCTTGCCAACTGGCAGTTACTGTCTCATCACTATTTACTATCTGAGGCTAACGTCAGGTTATTTGCACAAGGTCAGGTTATTTGCACATGGTCAGGTGCTGATGTTACACCCATCTGCTTAGACCTGTGACGTAACTGTGATGTGGTGTGGTGTGTGATGTCATGGTGAGGTTTGATGTTTTTGAGTCTGTCTGTGTTTGTAGATGGTATGTTGTATTTGGTGGCACTCTCTCATGCTGGATGTTTGTTAGTGAGTTGTTTGACACAAACTGAATCTTTCAGGTTGCTATTGGAAGAATTTGTGCTGGTTTTCTGGTGAGATAGTTTGAATTTTCATATTGTGGCTGATGGATTCATTTTTATGTTTGGAAATATTAGTGCCATGTGTTTCTTATGGTCAGAGATTTAATATTAATTTTTCTTTTTTCTTCAGTTGTCAATAAAACACAGATATTTATGAGTAGGTCATTGCTTGTTGCAGTGGGAGACAATATGATGGCTGTTATAAAGTTTCTGCAGTTACTCACACAGATGGTGGACAGTTTTTGTGTGTGTGTGTGTGGGGGGGGGGGGGGGGGGGTTGGCGCAGCCTGAGGACTAGGTAAGGCTGGAAGGTGAGAGCTCGGTTGTGTGTGGCTAAGCTGAATGGCAAAGCAGAATGTTAAGAGTAAAATAAATTGTCCCATACCTGTGCAGATAGTATTGTATGGGTGGGTACAGTGGAAGTGCACTACCTTGTCACGAATAAATTACAAATAGGCATATGTTAAGCTATCTGTGAAGTTACGGTCCTGTGACATAGCAGTAGGAGCTGCCGTTATACACATTAAAGTACTTCAACAGATGGAAAGCCTCCACACAAGGTTAGTACACAACGAAAAGAGCCAGCGCGACGTAGCGCCTGATAACAGGAAACTTCCACTCAGAGCGGCTACATGACAGACTCAGGGATCAGAAGGCAGCCAGAGCGATGGAAGATTCCCCAAGCATCATAGTAACGTCACAGGAGACTATATAAATGGCAGCTTAACAGCCTGTCGAGGATTCCGCTAGTATTCTGCCTCCAACGAGGTCATTGCGCTACTCTGCCTCAGGGTCGGGACTTAGACTCTCACAGCATCTAGTAGCACAGAGTAGAAGTTACACCTCCCACAGTTTAGTTCAGGTGTCAGTGCCTTGTAAGCTTAAGTAATGTTTACTCTAACTCTCTCTCTTCTTCATCAGAAGCTTGTTTACGATCACACTGAGTTCCCTGGTTTAAAAGTTATTCCAGCTCTACAGATTCTGCTCCAGAACTACGAGCTGGATGAGCCCACTCTGCCTCAGCCAGGTTAGTGTCTAGCACCCTCTTCCTGATCTGCTTGCAGGAAACCAATCAGACACGACATAAAAATTTGGTGCCAGTTGTGTGTGTTTGGACAGCTGTTTGGACATTCGTTTACAAGATTTGGCATAGGTTTGCCAACCATTTAGTTACAGCCCATAAACTTGAGGAATAGGTGTGAAGCTTCATATTTTGGATAAAGCTCAGCCCGAAGTTGAGATTGACTGATGGCTTAGAGAGAGAAATTAGTAGTGGGTTGACTATGGGCATGAGGGCACGCCATTCCTTCCACTCCACCCACGGAAGAAGACAACCTCCGAGGCCATCAGGTGGACAAGGCAGTCCATCAGAAGCAGCTACATCACCCTTGTGGGTCTGCCGCAGCCAA
Source organism: Schistocerca serialis cubense (assembly GCF_023864345.2). Taxonomy (NCBI): domain Eukaryota; kingdom Metazoa; phylum Arthropoda; class Insecta; order Orthoptera; family Acrididae; genus Schistocerca; species Schistocerca serialis. Next base: position 921,198,087 of record NC_064640.1, on the reverse strand, counting down.
CGACACACATCAACAACAGAAGAAAATTTAAAGTAAAGGTGAGACAAAAGTTTAACAATAACATCATGTCTAATGAAAAAAATGTTTGTGATAGTCAGGCAAATCCATATGCACCTCCAAGGCAATATATTATCCTTAGTGAGGCTATCAAATTGCTATCACATCCTTTTAATAGAAATAAGGCAGAATTAAATGAATTTTTGGATAATTGCGACAGTGCTTTCGACTTGGTAGCACCAGAGCAGCATGATGTTTTGTTGAAATTTGTAAAAGCACGTATAGTTGGGGCTACTAGAAGCAAATTGCTAGTGCAAGATTTAACTGCTACTTGGCCTTCAGTCAGAGCTGTCTTAGTAGAAAATTACGCATGCAAGAGAATGCTAGACTATTACGCTTGCAAAATGTTCGTGAGCAGAAAGGAACCGTGGGGAAAACATAGCCCAATGGGGTTCGCGAATAGACGCACTTCAGCACCAGTTCTGCGAGGCAATAAAAGAGGTGATGACGGAATCATAGTTAGCAGGCAGCCTTGCATTAGTGTTCAAATTAGGTCGTGCAGTATTCACACAAGGCTTGTATGACACTAATATTAAGACAATAGTAAGGGCTAGAGGTGAGTCAATAACTCTCTCCGAAGCAGTAGATATTGCATCAACACAAGAAAGCACGATTGCGTCTGCACGAGAGAAACCAATGGAAAGGAGAGCTCAGAAAACAGATGGTTGGGTGGTTTAAAGATTAAAGGGACCAAACTACAAAGGTCATCGGTCCCTTGTTTCATAAAAACACAAAGCACATTGAATCTATCCACCAGTCAGGCGAAGCACTAAAATAAAAAATTCCGGGGGAAGAAAAGCCCCAAGGTCAATGGTAAGACAACACGGAAAACGGAGCACAGCAACAAAAACAACACATAGAAGAAAAGCAGAAGGAATTAAAACTGTACAACAGAGGACTGTGGCTGGCTGATCACAAAAATAATAGGATGAGCCAGCCACTCTGCAACACGTTAAAACCTCCAGCCGAAAAGATTAGGGTGGAGTCGAATTAGAACACAAAACTAATTAAAAGAAACAGCTCAAAAGAGGGTGACATAATAAAATTAAATGGACCTATAAAAGCCACATGCGCGAATAAAACTTAAAACCCGATCTGCCATAGATACATTGTCACCTCAAAGAGATGATAAGTAACCCTGGAGATTAAAAGCTCGCCTGAGAGCGGTTAAAAGAGGACGTTCCAACAACACATGGGCCACCGTCATGGTTGCACCACAGCGACAATGAGGGGGGTCCTTTCGACGCAACAGATGACCATGCGTCAGCCAAGAGTGACCAATGCGGAGCCTACAGAGAATAACAGAATCTCTACGAGAGGCCCGCATGGAGGAACCCCACACAGTCGTGGTCTCCTTTACTCGCCGCAGCTTGTTGGGTACAGACAGAGTGCGCCATTCGTCTGCCCACATCCCAAAGACCCAACGGCGCAACACCAATCGGAGATCAGTTGCCGGGAGGCCGATCTCCAACGGCAGTTTGCGGGTAGCTTCTTTGGTTAACTTGTCGGCGAGTTCATTTCCCGCTATCCCAACGTGTCCCGGGGTCCATATGAACACCACTGAACGTGCACACTGTTCAAGAGCATGAATGGAGTCCTGGATGGTAACAACAGTGGGATGGCGTGGGTAGCACTGGTCAAGAGCCTGCAGACTACTGAGAGAGTCACTGCAAATGACAAAAGACTCCCCAGTGCTGGTACGAATACGCTCAAGGGTACGAAAAATGGCTGTTAGCTCTGCAGTGTAAACACTGCAGCCTTCCGGCAAGGAGTGCTGGTCTACATAGCCCACATGAGCATAAGCGTACCCCACACGGCCATCAACCATCGAGCCATCTGTATAGATAGCCTCCGAGTCGCGGGATGCGTCGAGGAGAGCAAGAAATTGGCGACGCAAGACTGCAGGAGGAAATGAATCCTTTTGCCATTGTGAGAGGTCCAGCCGAAGCTGTGGCCAACGAATACACCAAGGTGGTGTATGTGAGTGGACCTGAAAAGCAGATGGAAGAGGCAAACATTCGAGTTCACTAAGGAGTGACCAAAAACAGATCCCAATGGTATGGCTTGATCGCGGCCGCCGGTGTGGGATATGGACTGCCGCATTAGCGAAAAGGAGACGGTAGTTAGGGTGACGGGGCGAACAACGGATGTGGGCAGCATAGTTGGCTAACAGTTGTTGACGCCGAATGCGAAGCGGAGGAACGCCAGCTTCAGCAAGTAGGCTATTAACAGCGCTGGTGCAGAATGCTCCTGTCGCCTATCGAACCCTACAGTGGTGAACGGGGTCCAGCAGTTGCAACGCTGAGGGCGACACTGAGCCATACGCCACACTCCCATAATCCAGTCGGGACAGCACAAGGGCTTTGTAGAGCTGCAGCAGCGTATTACGATCTGCACCCCAAGTTGTGTTGCTGAGGCAGCGGAGGGCATTCAGATGCTGCCAGCACTGACGCTTGAGCTGACGAATATGTGGAAGCCAAGTAAGCTGGGCATCAAACAGCAATCCCAGAAAACGGTAAGTGTCAACAACCCTGGGCATGGCATCCTGAAGATAGAGCTCAGGGTGGGGATGGACAGTTCGACGCCGACAAAAGTGCATAACACACGTCTTCGCAGGAGAAAATTGAAACCAATGGGCTAGGGCCCACACCTGCGCCTTGCGATGGCTCCCTGCAACCTACGTTCTGCAACACTAATGGTGGAGGAGCTGAAAAAGATGCAGAAATCGTCAGCATATAACGTGGGTGAGACAGACAACCCTACTGTCCTGTTCCCGTGGAACTCCATTCTCCTGGATATGAAGTGAACTATGGGATGTGCCAATTAAAACACGGAATGTCCGAACAGAAAAAAAATTCTGAATAAAAATGGGGAGAGAGCCCCAGAGACCCCACCCATGCAACGTGGCGAGAATATGATGCCGCCATGTCGTGTCATATGCTCTGGAGAGGTCGAAAAAGACGGAGTCGAGGTGTTGGCACCTGGAAAAAGCAGTGCGGATTGCAGACTCAAGGAAGACCAAAGTATCGACGGTGGAACGGCCCTGACGGAAGCCGCTCTGGCACGGAGCCAGAAGACCCCGAGACTCGAGCAGCCAACACAGCCGTCGACTCACCATACGTTCCAGTAGCTTGCACAGAGTGTTTGTCAAGCTGATGGGCCGATAGCTATCCACATTAAGTGGGTCCTTACCAGGCTTCAGCACCGGAATTATGTTACTTTCTCGCCACTGCGACGGAAAGACACCATCGCCCCATATGCGGTTGAAGATGGCAAGAACACATCGCTGACAGTCCGGGGACAGGTGTTTGAGCATCTGATTGTGGACGCGATCTGGCCCAGGGGCTGTATCGGGGGGCTGTATCGGGGCACTGTGCCAGGGCGCTTTGGAGTTCCCACAAACTAAATGGGGCGTTATACGCCTCAGGGTGGCGAGAAGCAAAAGAAAGCCATTTGCGTTCCTCCCGGCGTTTTAGTGCGCGAAACGCGGGCGGGTAATTCCCCAACACAGAGGCCCGAACATAGTGCTGTGCGAAATGCTCAGCGATTGCATCGGCATCGGTGGATAGCGCCCCGTTGATGGTAAGCCCTGGGACACCTGTAGAGTGCTGCAATCCAAAGATGCGCCGAATCTTCATCCACACCTGGGAGGGTGAAGCACGGGAACCAATGGTGGAAACGTACCTCTCCAAGCACTCCTTTTTCCGCCTTTTGATGAGCCGCCGGGCCTGAGCATGGAGACGTTTGAATAAAATGAGGTTCTCCAAAGACGGGTGCCGCTTATGTCGCTGAAGAGCCCGCCGACGTTCTTTAATGGCTTCAGCGACCTACGGAGACCACCAAGGCACTGACTTTCGCCGGGGGCACCCTAACGAATGAGGAATGGTATGTTCCGCAGCGGAAACAATTGCGGCAGTCAGTGTCTCAACCGCCACATCGATGGTACCATGGGGGAGATATTCAACAGTGGCAGCAGAGGAGAACGTGTCCCAGTTTGCCTTGCTAAATGCCCATCTAGGTAAGTGTTCTCGGGAGCGACGCTAGGGTAGTGAAAGGAAGATGGGAAAATGGTCACTACCACACAAGTCCTCATGGACTCTCCAGTGGACCGATGGTACAAGCCCTGGGCTGCACAATGACAGATCTATGGCCAAGAACGTGCCATGCGCCACACTGAAATGTGTGGTGGCGCCAGTGTTTAAGAGGCAGAGGTCGATTTGGGAGATGAGATTCTCGACATCTCTGCCTCAGCCAGTAATCTTCGTTCCACCCCACAGGAGATTGTGGGCGTTAAAATCCCCAAGGAGAAGAAAAGGCGTGGGAAGTTAGGTGACAAGTGCAGCCAATTCGGTCAGGGAGACTGTACCACCTGGAGGGAGATAGACACTGCAGACGGTTATGTCCTGGGTAATCCTTACGTGGACAGCCACAGCTTCCAATGATGTTTGAAGGGGCACAGGAGCACTATATACAGAGGTAAGGACGTACACGCAGGCTCCACCTGACACACTATTGTAAGTGCTACGGTTGCAGTAATAACCCCTTTATTCACAAAGGACAGGGGTCCGCATTGCCAGGAACCAGGTTTCCTGGAGGGCAATGCATAAAGCAGGTGTCATGCTTAGAAGCTGACATAGCTAAAATAACCGCCACAATTGCACTGGAGGATTGTACAAAGCGTGTCCTGTAGGGGCATGCAGGCACTGAAAAGGCAAATTACGTCACAGGGTCACATGCTGCCATCGACTGAGTGACGCACATCGCTACATCCATCATTTCTGAGGAGATGGCGAGATCCAGGTCATCAGGGGACGCAAAGAGCTCGACCTCATCCTCAGAGGCTGAGCTGACAGGAAGCGGTGGCGCGGGAACCACTGGGTCCTTATGCTTCTTGGAGAGCTTCCTCTTCTATCTCTTGTCTTTGGGAGGAGGGTTTGCATGCTGGGAGGGCTTTCCTGGCGCATTATCGGGAACAGAGGAAGAGTGTGAAGCCCTTCGACCAGCAGCTGGTTGCTTCTTCAGCCACTGGCTAGTGTCTTGTGAGACATTGGTAGAGTCCTTGGAAGGGACTCCCCCAAGGGACCCCTTCCGAACGAAGGAGGCCGGAGGAGGCTGTTGCATCTCCGGTGGAGTAGCCGGAGAGGGCTGTCACTTCTCCGGCTGAGGAGCTGGAGAAGGCTGTCGCTTCTCCGGCTGAGAGGTGGGGACTGACGTCCCCAGTTGTTCGGGCCGCACTGCTCCCAAACTGGGCGTTTCGGGAGTAGTGTTAGAGAGAGTGGCCTGTACCAGTGGTGGGGCAGGCGTAACTTGATTTCTCTGTGGGCCAACGGAGAAGGGAGTCTTTGCAGGAACTGGTGGTGTCAATGTGACGGTAGTATAACTCCTCAACATAGGTGTGGGATTGAGTCGTTCCAGCTTCTTCTTTGCCTCTTGGTAAGTTAAACGGTCCAAGGTCTTAATTTCTTGTATCTTCCACTCTCGTTGGTAGACTGCACAGTCTGGTGAGCAGGGAGAATGATGCTCCCCACAGTTAACGCAGGTGGGAGGCGGAGCACATGGAGCATTAGGATGCGAAGGTCGTCCACAATCACGACACGTGAGGCTGGCAGTGCACCTGGAGGACATGTGTCCGAATTTCCAGCAGTGGAAGCATCGCATAGGGGGTGGGACATAGGGCTTGACATTGCACTGGTAGATCATGACCTTGACCTTCTCAGGCAAGCAGTCACCCTCAAAGGCCAGGATAAAGGCACCGGTAGCGACCCTATTATCCTTGGACCCCCTAAAGACACGATGGACAAAGTGTACATCTCGTCGTGCCAAGTTCTCCCGTAGCTCGTCATCAGACTGTAGCAGAAGATCTTTATGAAAAATAATCCCCTGGACCAAATTTAAGGACTTATGGGGAGTGACGGTAACGGGGATGTCACCGAGCTTCTCACAGGCAAATAATGCCCGGGACTGTGCAGATGAAGCTGCTTGTATCAGAATGGCCCCACTCATCATTTTGGAAAGAGACGCCACTTCCCCAAACTTATCTTCAAGATTGTGCACAAAGAGAAGAGGCTTAGTCCCCAAAAATGAATCCCCATCAGGTCTCCTGCATACAAGGTACTGCGGTGAGTATGGTTCCTGTCTGTCTGCAGCCCTACATTCCTCCCACGGTGTGGCGAGGGCAGGGAACGAATTGGGGTTATATGTCACAGCGTTAAATTCCACCTTACCACGCTTAGAGACATTGGCGGTCAGGCGACCACCAGATTGAGATTTCACCCGCTTCATTGCGGGGCATCCGCCGCGATGCCACCCACTCCGACCGGGGGCTCTCCCCATGGGCGCCACCCAGCCACAGCAAAGGCCACCTGGCAGGATGGCCGTTGCCGGGAGTCCCAATGCCGCAGAGAGACGGGCATATACTCCTTGGCTTACGTGGGGAGGTGTCAGCTCAGGCATCAGCAGTACGATCCCTGTGTTGTCAGGGGGCTACAACCTAGAGGGTACATGACGACCCCACCACAACGGGCTGGCTACCATGCTGGATTTTGGGTGCCATGGGTAATCCATAGTGATCGTAGGTGCAGATGGTGACGCACTAAGGGCGTAACTTACACAATCCATCAGGTGTGCATGTCCAAAATGAGGGATGGAGGGTGCAGTTATGACGCCAAGATGATAAAAAGAGTGCCAAGGTCTTAGGACACAGAGGACTGATGGTGCACCACGTAAGGTGTCCTTCCCCAAAAGGCTCGTACTTCTGTTGAATTTGGAAAAATGGAGGTCAAACCCCAATGGGGACCATCACATTAAAGGCCGAAACAGTTGAGACTCCTTTTAGTCGCCTCTTATGACAGGCAGGAATACTGCGGGCCTATTCTTACCTCTGGACCTGCAGGGGGGTCCGAAAATAGCATCTCATAAAATTCAAAAGTGTTTTAATTGTGGAAAACTGGGGCACATAGCAAAGAAGTGTTCTGATAATAAGAGGGTACACAGTGTAGGCATGGTACCAGTACAGATGAAACCGCGAAAAGAAGAAAAGAGCGACAAAGAACGTTTTGCAGAAAAGCAGAAAGAAGGTAAGGTTTATGGGGAACATTACGACCCAATGACAAATATTGTGTGTTTTAAGTGTAATCAAAAATGTCATTATGCTTGAAACTGTAAGAATTGGCCCTTAATACAGAAGAAATATGGGGCACAGGGAAACTAAGAGGAGGCGCAATGAGGCAGTCGCATTGCGACCTATCTGGCAAGGTATAAAAGGAAGATTACACTAACAAAAATGAGTATATCATGGTAAGATGTGAAAAGGGCGTACAGAATCCAATGAGACTTTTGATAGATAGTGGGGCACAAATAAGTCTGTTGAAAACGAATAGTGTACAGGGATCAGAAAAGTGCGATCCTACTCAGAGTATTAGAATTAAAGGTATTAGTAAAGATGTTGTTAAAACAGAAGGCGCCCTAGAAATTGAGTTACAGGTTGAAGACGGAATTGTAAGACACCAATTCCATGTAATAGGGGCAGAAGTGGATCTGCCATTAGATAGACTTTTAGGCAGTGATTTTCTTGCAAAGCATAAGAAATTATAGATTATGGAACAAGAGATGTTATGATTTGTGGGAAAACGATTTATGCTGCGAACAGCCCAAGAGTCGTGTTGAGTAGTAGTTGTTAAGAGAGTGTTAGGAAGCGCTACTAGAAACGTGAAGAGTACTGCAGCTGCTAGCAGGATAGAGACACCACAAAATGTTTATCCATTTATGGAAGGAATCGTTAAAGGAGGTCAAGATGTGTCAAAGTGTAAGTACTTTGACAGCGATAGGAGTCAGGTGTGAGAAAAATGTTAGTAAGAAATCTATGGTGGTAAGAAAAGCCGCGTATGAGAAAAATGTTAGAAAGAAGTCTATGGCGGTAAGAGCCAGACGCAAGAAAAATGTTAGTAAGAGGTTGATGAGTCCCACAAAGGAAAGGTGCAATCATAGCTGCTTAGAAGGAGATGATTTTGCAAAGGCAAGAAATGAAAAGTGTAATGATTCAGTTTCGGTAAAAGCCAAGTTAGTAAAGATAGAGCCTGACAAAAGGTCTAGACACAGTTATGCAGAGGTGTTGCAGAACACAGATTTGAAGGTCGATTTAGCTGCAGTTTACGCTGCGGAATTAGAAAACTGTTATGATAGTAAGCCTACTGTGAGACATGAAGGATGTACAATGAAACAAAAGTGTACATTAATTGTAGGCCCTAGAGAAGAAAGGATTGTAAAAGTACGAGTAAGTTTATTGGATTCATCGGAAGTGATCATTCCAAGACGGGAATTACAGGCAGGTTTAATTGTACCGAACACATTAGTTGCTGTAAGGGAAGATAAATGTATAATAAGTGTCTTAAATACTAATGAAAAGAAAGTTGAATTAGAAGATCCTGTATTGTTAACCGAGGAGCTACCTCTGGTGGAAGAAGCAATGGTAAGACAAGCACAAAAAGTACATTCAGATAGGAAATCCAGAACCAGTAAATTAAAAGAAGTACTGCATGTAAATCACTTAAGTAGTGAAGAGAAGGAAGCTATAATAGAGATATGTCTAGCTTACAATGAAGTGTTCCAATTGCTGGGAGATAAGTTAACCTATACAGAGGCTGTTAAACATGAAATTCCACTAATTCCAGAATCCAAGGGAAAGGTAGTTAACGTGAGGCCTTATCGAATACCACAGGCACAGAAAGAACTATTGCAGGCCGAAATTGATAAGATGTTACAAGATGACATTGTAGTACCTAGTAGTAGTGCCTGGTGTCACCTTTACTATTAGTGCCCAAAAAGATGGACACCAGTCGAAATCAAAAATGGCGTGTAGTAGCAGACTACAGATGATTAACATTTAATAATGTATTTCCCTTACCAAGGATAGATGAAATTTTAGACGTATTGGGAAAAGCAAAGTATTTCTCCACTCTGTATCTAGCCAAGGGCTATTATCAAGTGCTATTAGACGAATGAGACCAAGAAAAGACTGCTTTTAGCACTCCCTAAGGCCATTATGAGTATAAAAGGATGCCTATGGGATTTAAAACAGCTCCAAATACTTTTTAAAAGTTAATGAATATGGTCTTAATGGGACTTCAAGGTGAGAAGGTATTCATTTATTTTGATGATGTGACAATTTTCGGTTTGTCATTAGAAGAACATAATCACAGGCTAGAAGAGGTTTTTGAGAGACTCAGACAGTATAATTTAAAATTGCAGATAGACAAATGTGAATTCCTGTGAAAAGAAGTTACATTTCTGGGACATGTACTTACAGCCGATGGACTGAAGCCAGACCCCTGTAAGGTTGAAGCAGTGCAACAATATCCAAGGCCAGCGAACACAACTCAGTTGAAGGCATTCCTTGGATTAAGTGGCTATTAACAGTGATTTTTGGACAATTATAGTAAGATAGCAAAGCCATTGAACGAATTGCTGAAAAAGGGAACTATCTATAAGTGGGGAAATGAGCAAGAAGAGACGTTTCAACAGTTGAAAGAAAAACTGTTGAAGCCCTCTATTTTATAATACCTTGATTTTAGTAAGGACTGTATTGTCACCACAGATGCGAGTCAGACCTCTCTTGGAGCAGTCTTATCACAAGGTAAGTTAGGAAGTGATTTACCTGTTGCATAGGCATCGAGACCTTTGAATAAAGCGAAGAAAAATTATAGTACAATCGAAAGGGAAATGTTAGCCATATGTTGGGCAGTCAAACATTTTCGACCATATTTGTTTGGACGTAAGTTCACTGTCTGTACAGGTCATAAACCACTATTGTGGATAAGTAGTGTATCAGATCCTTCATCCCGATTGTTAAAATTTAGGCTCAGACTTGAAGAGTATGACTATCAGATTGTATACAAAAGTGGCAAAAGAAATCTGGTAGCAGACGTGCTATCATGAATACGAAACATTGAGACAACAAATCAGAATGTAAAAATGAATGTAAATGCACAAGAAGTAAATGATAGTGTCGAGTCAGGAGAAGCCGTAGATGAAAGTAAAGCCCAAGAACAATCAAAAAGTCTAACCCCCAGAAGAGAAATTGAAAATTCTTAAGCAGTACCATGACTCACCAATTGGGGGACATCAAGGAATTGGTAGGACGTATGAAAGAATTAAACAATATTGTACATGGGATGGTATGAAAGCAGATATTGAGCAGTACATTCGCAAGTGCGAAAGCTGCCAAAGAAATAAGTTAACACAAAGTGAAACTAAGATGTCTATGGAAATAACATCAACCCCAGAACATGTATTTGAGCGTTGTGATGTTGACATAGTTGGTCCACTCACACTAACAGATCAAGGCCATAAGTACATACTTACGTTCTAAGATGCATTAACAAAATTTCTAGTAGTGGAAACAATTCAGCAACAAGATGCAGAAAAAGTTGCTAGAGTATTGGTAGAGAAAATTATTTTAAGCTATGGCATACCATCAACATTACTAAGTGATATGGGAAGCAATTTTATGAGTGAAACAATGTGAAGAGTGTGCAGATTATTACATATAGAAATGATCCACACTACTAGTTACCATCCGCAAGCCAATGGAGCATTAGAGAGAACACATCAGAATTTGACAGAGACACTGACACACTATATAAATGGAAATCAAATGAATTGGGTCACTTGGGTTCCATATGCAGTGTTTGTATTTAACACTACTCCACATAGTGCCACAGGTTATACCCCGCATGAGTTGTTCTTTGGAAGAGTATGCAACATTCCAGATGTATTACAAAAAAGGCCCACAGATGTAAACTACAATGATGATGATTATTGTAGTGTTGACAGATTGCCAACACTACGCACATTATTTAAGGGAGGCGGCCATTAAGCAAGCAGGCGGACTTGATAGTCTGAAACAGGATGCTCAATGAATTGCTATAAAGAAAAGTACGTAGCTACTGGAATACTTAACTTTAATCCACCATTTGTATACAGCGTTCTTGATGAGACATTTCATACGATAACTATCAAACTATGTAAGGCTAATGGTGCCTTGCTAGGTCGTAGCCATGGACTTAGCTGAAGGCTATTCTAACTATCTGCTCGGCTAATGAGCGATGCTTCGTCAGTGTAGTCGCTAGCAATGTCGTCCGTACAACTGGGGTGAGTGCTAGTCCGTATCTTGAGACCTGCCTTGTGGTGGCGCTTGGTCTGCGATCAAACAGTGGCGACACGCGGGTCCAACATGTACTAATGGACCGCGGCCGATTTAAGCTACCACCTAGCAAGTGTGGTGTCTGGCGGTGACACCACATTCCTCCCCCGCAAATCAGCAAACGGTCGTGTGATAAGGCTTCCGCCCGCCGTGGGGAGGACCCCATGTTGACGTATATGAGGAGGTGGGGAGCCTAACAACAGGCGATGCTGTGCCACCCGCACCCGGCCATTCGGTCCGAGGGGAGCTAGGAAACGCCTGAAAGCCTAGTCCAGGGTGCACGTCAACATGCGGTGTATGCGCCCGTAAAGAGACAGGAGGGGCCGAAGGGTTGACCTCCATTGCGTCGGGGTATCCGACGCGCGAAGATGCCATGTGGTTCGGAGCGGGCAAGAGTTCCATGGCGGAGGACAGCTGGTCACGGGAAGTGATCGGCGGCACGTGACCCAGGGAGGCGCTTGGCGGCTGCAGCGAAGCGTCGAATGCGGGCGGCGCCGGCTGGAGGACAGGTGGCACCGGCGGAGGCGGCAGCGGTGCGTCGCCATGGGGCAAAATGGAAGGCATCGTCGGTAACACCTGGGGATGAGGCAAGCCAGTAGATGGGTCCCCAGGGCGCCGACCGGACGGCACCGTCGCTGAAAGCAGACAGGGAGCGGCAGAACCCGTGCGACGACAGAGGCGCAGCTGATTGAGATGCCGACGCACCTCACCAGAGGCCCCCAAAACCAAATACATCGCGCGGCTGAGGCAGCGAAGAATGCGCCCTGCGAGCCAACGCCGCGAACCTCGATAGTTGCGATAGAATACAACGTCGCCTGGAGCAAAAGCAGAAGTCCACCGCTGCATAGGAACCTGATGCGGCGGGTGCAGCAAAGACATCAAGGTTCGATGAGGACGACCGTGGAGCAACTCAGCCGGCGAGCGACCATCTCGGGGCTGAGAGCGATACGATGGCAAAAAGAGCAACAACGTGTCCTCCCGAGAATGCGACTCTTTCAACTTCGACATCTGTGACTTGAAAGTCCGGGCCAATCGTTCAGCGGCACCGTTTGACTGAGGCGAAAACGGCGCGGATGTCAGATGTTGAATACCATTGGCCTGGCAGAATGACTGAAATTTTGCGGGCATGAATTGTGGGCCATTGTCGGAAACAATTGTCTGTGGAAGACCTTCAATGCAAAAGATAGCAGACAACACTTGGATGGTGGCAGTTGACATCGTGGAAGACATCCGGACAACAAAAGGAAAATTACTGAAAGCATCTACCAGAACCAACCATCGAGCATTCCAGAATGGACCAGCAAAATCGATGTGCAAGCGTTGCCAAGGGGAAGTGGCTTTTGGCCATGCAAAGACTTTCCGTGGCGGTGCGGATTGTTGTCTGGCACACGCCATGCAAGAAGAACACATATTCGTAATCGCAGCATCGATTCTGAACCAAGTACAGTGCTGACGAGCAAGTTGTTTCGTTCGCACTATACCCCAATGTCCTTGGTGAAGAAGCCGTAAGACAGAGGACTGTAACGAACGTGGTAGCACGACCCTGGATTGATCATCATCAGAACGCAACAACAAAACACCACGTCGAACAAAAAGTCTCTCCTTGTGAGCAAAAAATCGGCGAACCAACGGATCCTCGATCCGAGACTTTGACAATGGCCATTGCGTAACAACAAAACGCAAAACGGTAGCAAGGACCGGGTCAGCAGCTGTGGCTGTAGCTACACGACGAATATCAATTGGAAACGATTCGACCACTTCATCGGTTTCCGCATCAATGAACATGCAAGCAAATTCGGAAGAATCGAATGCTTTATCCTCAGCAACAGGCAAACGGGACAACGCATCGGCGTTTCCGTGCTTAGCAGTGGACCGATACAACATATCGTAGCGGTACTGCAAGAGGAAAATAGACCAGCGAATGAATTTCTGCGCTGTACGCGGAGGTACGGGCTTGTTCGGATGAAAAAGCGACGTCAAAGGTTTGTGGTCTGTGATGATGGTAAACTGACGACCATACAAGAAATCATGGAACTTAGTAACACCAAACACGAGAGCCAAAGCTTCTTTCTCTATTTGCGAGTAATTTCTTTGCACAGACGAGAGCAATTTTGACGCAAAGGCAATAGGGCGATCATGCGAGCCAACTTTGTGCGCAAGCACAGCACCGATCCCGAAATCCGATGCATCTACCATCAACAAAAGGGGTTTCTGGGGATCGAATGGCGTAAGGCAAGTATTAGAAAGCAACGCCGATTTCAACTGGCAAAAGGCGCGTTCGCATTCCGTTGTCCAGACGAACGGAACACCCTTACGGCGTAAGCTATGAAGCGGAGCTGAAATGGAAGAGGCATTGCGCAGAAAGCGATGATAATAGTTAATTTTACCCAACACACTCTGTAGCTACTTCACATTCTGCGGCGAAGGCAAGTCCTGTATGGCACGGAGGTGCTCAGGACTCGGATGTATGACTTGGGCATCAATTACACGTCCCAGGTATGGTAAGTCACGAGCAAAAAACACACATTTGTCCATCCGCAAGCGAAGACCATTTTGTCGCAATACCTGAAATAATGTTCGTAGGTGTGCTAAATGCTCGTCGGCTGTCTTTCCGGATATCACAATATCGTCCAGATAGTTCGCAGCAGTAGGGACCGATGCACAAACAGTTTGTAAATATTGCTGAAACAATGCAGGGGCGGATGCACACCCGAATGGCAGTCTTTTGAATCGGTACAAACCAAGATGTGTGTTAACCACCAAGACGCGCTGGGATTCGGCGTCCACGGGGATTTGCAAGTACGCATCTGCTAGGTCCAACTTCGAAAAGTATTTACCCGGGCACAGTTTATCAAAAAGATCTTCTGGGCGGGGTAAGGGAAAAGTTGCAATCACGAGTTGTGGATTCACTGTTGCCTTGAAGTCCACACAAAGTCTCAGTTTTCCGGAAGGTTTTGGCAAAATTAGTAAGGGTAAGGCCCAGAGAGAAGCTTGCACACGTTCAATTACACCTTGTGATTCTAAATCGTTTAATGTTCGTGCGACCTCATCACGCAATGCGTGGGGAACATTGCGCGCTCGGAAAAATTTCGGTTGCGCGTTTACTTTCAGTTCCAAATGTGCTTCATAATTCTTAGCGCAACCAAGGCCCGGTGCAAAAATGTCTGCAAATTCTTCACACAGACGAGAAACACTGTCTGAAGGCACAGTCTGATTCACTGATAGGACCTGATTTACTATAGACATGTTAAACAACTGAAATAAATCTAAACCAAACAAGTTCACTGCAGTAGAAGAACGCAGAACGTAAAATGACACAAGTTTTGTTTGTCCCTTGTATGTTGCAAGAAGGCTGCACTGTCCTAACAGAGGGATCTGCTGTCCTGAATATGTAGTTAGCTTAACATTGGCGGAACGCAACGGAGGTTTGCCCAGTTGTTTGTACGTGTCGTGATCGATCAATGAAACAGCAGCTCTGGTAACGAGCTGGAATGGTATGGCCTTGCCATTAAAGTCCAAATCTACAAAAAGTTTATTGTCCTGCTGGCGACAAGAGCGACTGTCTCGTGCAATTTGAACTGATACAGGTACAGCAGCACTTGCTAATTGACGTGATTTCCGGCGACGTCGACGCACAGTATTTGTGGGACGAACACAGTCACTGTTAGAGAAAGTGGCCTGGAATGGTTGTGATTGTCTGATCTGAGGTTTTTCTGGCAAACACTTTGAACATGTCCTTTCTTATTACAGAAAAAGCAAATAGCTTGGCGTGATGGGCAATTTGCACGCGAATGTCTAGTTGCACACCGCGGGCATGATTTCACTTTATTTGTGTGCTGGCGCGGCACACCTGGTTTAGAGCGTGGCGGCAGCTGCGCGGACGTGTGCGAGGGCAGTTTACCGGGCCATGCAGCGCGCCCGGCGGGCCGGTTAATGTTACACACGGCTGGCGAAGTTGCAAATGATTCCTGAGCAAAGTCAAGTGTGTCTTGTCTATCTAATATGTCTATCACTTGCTGAAGGGAGGGATTGACAAGTTTCAAAATCTGTTCCCGTATGCGAACATCAGAAATGTTCTGTGCTATTGCATCACGTACCATTGTATCTGAATAAGGGAGTCCACATTCACACTCAAAAGCACAATCCCTTGTAAGGCCTTGCAATGTTGCTACCCACTCCCTATTAGTCTGACCGGCCGTACGTTTTGTACAAAAGAAAGTATACCTTTTTGCAACTACATTAACTGTTTCCTTGAAATAGGCATCTAAAGCAGACAAAATTTCTTCGTAGGACAGAGTTGCTACGTCACGTCGAGGAAACAATTTCACTATCACACGGTACGTTTGCACCCCTACACACGCCAATAAATGAGGCTGCCGCTCGTTACCTTGAATTCTGTAGGCGGCGAGATGAAATCCAAACTGGCATGACCATTCCGTCCAGGATTCTACGTATGCTTGAAAATTACGGAATGGCGGTGCAGCTGCATGTTGTGGCGGCGGTAGCGATGAAGCGGCGGCGGCCGCATCATGTTGCAGTGCATGTTGACCCTGGATGAGCTGTCCAAGGGCATCCAATAACGCCTGCGTCTGCTGATTCTGCAAGCGATAAAATTCGGACAGTACATCGGGAGATTGTGGCGAAGCCATGACACAAGTAAATCAATCAAAGAGAAAGAAGGCGGATTGTAACGTCGCCAGAAATTAGAGCAATACGAACGTGAAATCCTCTTTTAATCCCATCCTCGTCGCCATTTGTAGTGTTGACAGATTGCCAACACTACGCACATTATTTAAGGGAGGCGGCCATTAAGCAAGCAGGCGGACTTGATGGTCTGAAACAGGATGCTCAATGAATTGCTATAAAGAAAAGTACGTAGCTACTGGAATACTTAACTTTAATCCACCATTTGTATACAGCGTTCTTGATGAGACATTTCATACGATAACTGTCAAACTATGTAAGGCTAATGGCGCCTTGCTAGGTTGTAGCCATGGACTTAGCTGAAGGCTATTCTAACTATCTGCTCGGCTAATGAGCGATGCTTCGTCAGTGTAGTCGCTAGCAATGTCGTCCGTACAACTGGGGTGAGTGCTAGTCCGTATCTTGAGACCTGCCTTGTGGTGGCGCTCGGTCTGCGATCACACAGTGGCGACACGCGGGTCCAACATGTACTAATGGACCGCGGCCGATTTAAGCTACCACCTAGCAAGTGTGGTGTCTGGCGGTGACACCACAATTATGGTACTGAACTGAAAGAAAGATTATGAAATGTGCATCAGAGCGCATGAGAATTAACGACACAAACAAAGGTTAAAAATAAAGGGTACTATGACAAAACACAAAATCCATGGAAGTTTGAGATAGGAGACAAGGTGCTTCTATTTGATGAGAGTGTACGAAGAGGCCGCTCGAAGAAGTTAGATAGTCAATGGCGAGGCCCATATCTTGTAACTGAAGTAAAGGGTCCTAATGTAGTAATTCGGTTAAGAGGGGACAAGTACCTAAAAGTGCACGCAAATGGATTAAAGGAGTTCTTTTAAATTGCAGGAAAATGACAACGTTCATGAAGATAGGATTGGTCATCCTAATTACGGGATTTGCATCAGTAAGGACATAACCGCATCTACAGGTTACCAAATTCCAGTCGTCTCCAGGTTTATATTATGATAACAAAGGTACGGTCAGTTTATATAGCGTTACCTGGAGAATTGTAAGCTACTTTAATCTGGTAGAGCTAAAACAAAAATTTGAGTCCACTGGAACCTTAGCAGCAAGAGCAGTAGAGTTTTGCCAGCAAAAGCTCTTACAATTGAATATGAGCATGATAGAATGCAATAGTGCAAAACAGGCGCTACCGTAGCATGTACGTAAGATAACAAACTCACAAGGCCTAATAGGGCAATTAGCACATCACGGACACAGGATTAGAAAGCGTGGAATTTTAAACTTTGTTGGTGGAGTAACCAAAGTGCGTTTTGGAACACTAGATGAAGATGATGCACCTTATTTTAAAAGCAAGATCAACCTGCTTGAAGGAGAACAGAAGGAATTACTTAGGTTGTCAAAAGAACAGGTAACTATTGTTAAGGCAACGTTACATAGTTTCAACCATACTGTAAACTCAATAGCAAGAAATGAAAAGACAAGGGATATTGAAACTGAATCAGCAGGTGTTGCAATATGAGATCGACAATTAAGAAAAATTGCTATTTTGGTGACTCTAAATGAGCAACTTACACAGTTAATATCAATATTCAATGAACTAGAGAGAGAGTATGATTTATTGATAACAGCTATTGTCAATGCTCAGAAGGGAATATTACAATCACACTTAATAAATCCTATTCAAGTTGTAAAATATCTTGAACTAATTAAAGATGATATTAAAGATAAGCAATTCCCAGTAGCTCTAACTGAAGACATGGGGCACCAGTTAATGAAGGTGATTGATTTAGATGTATTTGTTGCTGGTAATATATTAAGTTATGTACTAAACATTCCATTAGTCGATAACAGTGTGTTTCACATATACAAGCTCTGGCCATTACCAGTCGAGGTTGATAGAAATAAATGGTTGTTTACATATATAGCACCAGAGAAGGAATTTTTATTAATGGACGATGCTAAAAGACAGTATGTAAAATTAAGCAATGAACAGTTGGTTTGTAAAAAGATTGAACCTGATCATAGTATATGTAAACAGACCTTTGTCTTACTTTCCACTTATGATCATGAAGTTGGTGAAGCTAGAATGCTTCAACCAATAATTAAAATTCCTGCTGATTGCATTCAAAAGTACATAATATTGAATGAAAGTGTCTGGACACAAATTAGAGGAAATTAATGGCTTTTTGGAGCACGTAAGGACGAGGGATTCACAATATTATGTAACGAGCAAACGCCATCAGACATAATTACACGAGGAACCGGTAAACTGAAATTTTTGAGCAAGTGTAAAGGTTATGGAGCTCAGATATTAATCTAATCTGAACATATTATTAGACCAAATGTATCTATTAATGACACTGTGCCAAATTTAAATATGAATATAGACTGTTGTATGGTAAATGATGAAAATGTAACATATCAGACTTACCTCTGTATTTACCTATTACACCAGTTGTTAGACAGTAAGATGATTTGACAGCAGCAGAACGTAAGTTGGACGAATTGGAAAATGAGATATCGTATCAACAAAGAAACACTTTTAAAATGTTTACAGTTGATAGTATACCTATCTCAGTTACTATAGTACAGGTATAGTCATTTTGATTGTGGTATTGCGTATCTGTAGATATTGTAATTGTTGTCGAAGTTGTTTCAAATTCCTGTTCAAAAGTATGGACGATGATTGTTGTAGAAGAATATGTGTAAGAAATAAAATTGTGAATCAATATGTAGACAAAGAGATAGTTCGATATCAGCATAGTGGTAATACTAATAAAGAAGAGGAAAGAATTATGTTCGAACCAGTGTTGAGTAGATACACCGAAAATCCTAGTGATATAGTTTAAAGGGAATGCAGTCATGTTCCAGAGAGAAATATTGATTTAGAGCAAAGAAAATCTTTAATGTATTTATCTAAGACTAACAAACATTAATGAAAATATGTATACTGTATATTATTGTAAATGAATTTTCAAATTGTATATTATCTAAGAGCTTTAAAATGAGCGTGAAATGTATTGTTCATTTGCTCAAACAAAGGTTGAGGTAATTGTATAAGTCAGTTGCAAACAAGGAAAATTGTATTGATACATGGAAGACTTATGAAAATGAATTATCAAATTGTATATTATCTAAGAGCCCTAAAACGAGTGTGAAATGTATTGTTCATTTGTTCAAACAAAGGTTGAAATAATTGTATAAGTTAGTTGCAATCAAGGAAAATTGTATAGAGATATGAAGATTTATAAAAGTGCGAATTCAAATTGTGCATTATCTGAGAAACTTAAAATGATAATGAAATGTATTGTTCATTTATTGAAACAAAGGTTGAAATAATTGTAAAGTCAGTTGTAATCAAAGAAAACTGTACTGATGTGTGGAAGATTTATAAATAAAGCATAACAAGTTTATAAGGCACTTGGAGCACTTGAAAATTTTGCACTCTCGAGAATGGAGATAGCAAAATTTTCCCCGTAGGGGGGAGGTGTGGCGAATAAATTACGAATAGGCGTATGTTAAGCTGCCTGTGAAGTTATGGTCCTGTGACATAGCAGTAGGAGCCGCTATTATATACATTAAACAGATGGAAAGCCTCCACACAAAGTTAGTACACAACGGAAAGAGCCGGCGCGACGTAGTGCCTGATAACAGGAAACTTCCACTCAGAGTGGCTACATGACAGACTCAGGGATCGGAAGGCAGCCAGAGCGATGGATGATTCCCCAAGCATCATAGTAATGTCACAGGAGACTATATAAATGGCAGCTTAACAGCCTGTCGAGGATTCCACTAGCATTCTGCCTCCAACGAGGTCACTGCGCTACTCTGCCTCAGGGGCGGGACTTAGACTCTCACGGCATCTAGTTGCACAGAGTAGTAGTTACACCTCCCACAGTTTAGTTCAGGTGTCAGTGCCTTGTAAGCTTGAGTAATGTTTACTCTAACTCTCTCTCTTCTTCATTAGAAGCTTATTTATGATCACACCGAGTTCCCTGGTTTAAAAGTTATTCCAGCTTTACAGATTCTGCTCCAGAACTACAAGCTGGACGAGCCCACTCCACCTCAGCCAGGTTAGTGTCTAGCTCCCTCTTCCTGATCCGCTCGCAGGAAACCAATCAGACATGACAACCTGATAGGGGAGATGCAGTTCAACAGATGAAGCCTACTCAAAAGCACAACTTCTAAGCTACAGTTAGCAAGTTTGCAATGACCATATGGACAACTCATCCCAGTGACTGGAGTACCTAATAAGAAAATCACTGCATTAACAATTAACACAACTGCTGATAGTGGACAAAGCACACTGCTCAGCAGATTACTGCAGACTAAGATGGTCACTCCTTCAGAACAAAAAGGTACACAAATATGGGGCTGAGAACAAGACTGATTCCATGTGGGTGACAAGGTATTTTGAGCTAAATGTAACATTTTGATTTGTAGAGTAGCATATAGTAGATATATATGAGTCCTGGGATACTGTCGCAGATCAGGCTGGCATCCTCCACCTGCTCTTCTTACACCCAAACTAGTACCAAAATTTTTCTCTCTCTTTTCTGTCTCTGGGGGTCTTTTGGTTCTGACTTGCAGTAATATTCATATGTGATGTAGGCACAAATCTGCCCATTTGTTATTTTGGACAGATTTCACTGTTACAGTTGTAGTCTCAAAATCTGACAGCAGAAATGAAATTAGTTTTGTTTAAAACCTTGTTAGTTAAAAGTTATGTCTGATTACAAATTTTACTATTGTAAATAGAAGAGAAAGTATTTTGAGCTAATAGATAGATTTGGTAATGATGTGTGACAATGCTCACCTGCTTTGTTTATCTCTTCATTTGTTGCTCTCGGTGTCGATGTACTGGCTGGAAAAATAGGAGATGGAAGTGCAGTACTGTCTACTATAAATGATGTAGCCAACAGATGTGCAGTCCTGTTTCACAATCTTTTACTTTCACTTTTCACAACCCCCCCCCCCCCCCCCCTCCCAATAACACAGAGCTATATATGGCCAGTGCACTATTGTTCTAACTTCCTATAAGCCTCATTAATAGTTAGCAGGTGAAAATCCACATACTGCTACAATAGTTTACTGTTTAACATCTACGAGCAGTAAAAGCCTAACCACAAAGTTCACAGTTCTTGAAGAATAGAAAGGTACGTATGGAGCAGACACAGTCATTGTTTTAACACACGGCCTAATTGTGTAACACTTATTACACTGTTAAGTTGATGCATTGCTGCCGTTCTAATCAACACAGGTTCCTCGTCTGAAACTTGGCCATGACCAAAAACTTGGCCCTTGTGTATCCTCACAATAATAGGTACTGAAACTACACATTGTTTGAAGTTAAATTTACAGATATTACAATTAAAACTTAAGTCATTAAATTAACTGAATACATCGAAAAATTCCTTCCTTTGAACAGTTTCTTCTACTGCAAGGTTTAGGCTGAATTATTTGTTTAAATTGTGAAATTAACAAATATAGTTACGCAAACAATGCTTTTGACAAAACTGTTAATTACTTTGGAATTAATTAAGGGCTGGCTTTCCTAACAAGTTTTCCAAGAGCCAAATAAATATTTAAAGAATGCTAGTGTTTCGTCTTTCATATGTTTATAATTATTATAGAGTTTTTATCTGTTTATAAAGTCAACAACAGAATTTAAGTTATGAAACAATTACTGATTTCATCATATAATGAAAGATACTACCTAGTAATACTCAAAATAAATCAGAAAATCCATTACATACATAAAACAAAGCACAAAATTAGATCTGGTGTTATATTCTTTAAAACTGATGGCCAACCTCTCTCTTTTATGAAAATGCAGATTATATTCACGTATATTAATGGTAATTAGTTAAAATTGGAGAAACTAAATTAAGAGGGCAGATGGCAAAGCAAGAGGGGAAGTAAAATTATCCCAGCTTGCTTTGTCACAGATGATACCACTTGCAGAGTTTGACTCTGTGCTTATTATATTCCATCTTTGACTGCTATACTTCTGTTACTCCTATTTTTATAAACAAGGTGGCTTACTTCATTAACTCATTGAGCCATTAGTTATGAATTTTGGATAATCTACCGTGATGTTCAATATTGCACTTGTGCCCATAAACAGATTAGTGCCAATGCATATTCATAAAATGGCCAATGCATATTCATAAAATGATTCCATATACTTTTCCAAAGTCCTAGATCACTACACTTTTTACAGGCCAAATTATTATTATTAATTTTAGTCTATCCTGAATAGTAAATTTTTTTCCTGTGAAGTTAGAAATTGGTCATCATCCAACAATAGGATGTTGAAGACAATATGTGAAAAAGTGAAACAAAAATAGTGGTGGTGCGTACATTTTTTGGTGAACACCAACCTGCACTCATTAAGATTTTCAGCTTTATGACTTCAGACTGATGTGCTACTGAAGAGGCATCACAGAAGAGGCTACATAAATCAGGTTGGTGGGCTTACAGTACTTGTGCAGTACAGTGTCCTCAGTGTGGGTGACACAAACACAGAATATTCAATGTAAGCAGCCGCACTGTTACAGCCCATGTTAAAAATCATAACTATATTTTTGTACTGTATGCCAGACACTAATACTGAAGCATTTGCAGAGACCTTGGAGAAAATTGACTAGTTTTTTGCAAAATGGTCTGAGGACAGAATATATATTCTTGGAGACATAAATACTGATTTAAGACTAATGCAACCACACAATTTAGTTATCCTAAAATGCTTAGATTGGATGACTTTTATTGCAATAATGATAGTTCATAACAATTTTTCTGTCATCACCAGTGTTCGTTAATGATACTTCAGAGAACAGCTGGGTTTCGACTACCTCGCATTGTATTCTGAAATGAAAACTATCCCCCCCCCCCCCCCCCCCACAGAGGTATTCCACTGCTTACCCAATTCATGTGATATCCTTGTCTGCCCCTATTCCGAACTAATAGGCTCATGGGGCTTATCCTGCAATAGATGCAAAACCTGGCCCATATAACAACACGCTCCAGTCCTGTCCCAAGCATCTCCCATCCCATCAAAGGCAGAGACAAATGTGAAAGCAGTCATGTGATCTACGAAGTTATCTGCAACCACTTTCTGGCATTTTACAAGGTCATAACCACTAACAAGTTGTGTGTCCGCATCAACAGCCACCGCAAAACTGACCAATCCTGCTCAGTTCCCTTTTTCTATTTTCCAACTTTGCCATGACCCTAAAATATTGTTGTTCACTTTTCACATGTGGAATTTCAAAATGTTCACACAAACAGTTTTTGTTAGTTCTACATGATTACATAAAATGCACATAATTTTCTTTTCATTGTAAGCATGAATCACTCATAGTGATATCTCAGACTGAAATCATGATTTAATGTATATTTCACTGCAACAGGTGTGCAACTGTTGCCATTTGCAGAATTGTAAGATTCAGGTTTTGGATTCTGCGGTCTCTCAATTGTAAAGTCACTGTTCTTTTATTTTGAACTATGCCATACAGTACTGATAAGTTCATAAGCCATGTTGCTTATACACTACCTGTATGTCGTAACTTTACTTAAAACAAATTTTTGTTACTGCTCTTAAAATATTTTGGTAGGCTGTTGTACCACTTGTGCCTATTCATATTTTTTTGTTTGTCTGAAGTAAAGGTAGCGTGATCATGTATCTTATTACACATATTTGATTAATCTTAATGGTATACAGAAAATAAAAAGTAAATGTGACAGTAAATTCTATATAATGTTTTCTTGTATCATGTCCTGACATGAGGTCCTTCCCGCACAAGATTATACATACTTTTTTGAAGCTCTTTCTCTTAGGTACATGTGAATATTTATGCTGTATACTACCTCTGTGGATGGAGGTCTGGCACAAGTGTTGTTGCTTTCTTTCACAACAATAGTGTTCTGTTATGGTGTGTACTAATCCAAAGAAATACTATTATTAGAACACGATACCACTTTGTCAAAAGGTGGGAATTATGTTTGATCCAAGAACTGTAATGCTTATCCCTAGCTAATTAAAATTTTTGTCATTAACACAAATCGAATTCTATATTATTCATCTATCAAAGATAATTTAAATCCAGGGAGATACGTAAGGGCAATGAATGGTTTCCTGTACCTTTTTATTTATTCTATTTGGCCTTCAGCAGTGTAAACTACTTAGCCAAGGTTGCCTGTATTCGGAATGTGTTTATTGTTTATGGATTCAACTCGTCAACAAACTTGTTGCATTAGTATGTAGACTACTCCATAATTTCAGTGTAAGATGTGCATATTAACACTGTATACATATTTAGCCCCCGCTCGTAATTTTAGTTTTCCTAAATTTGCCAGATGAACTTGTAATTGAATTAACAGCAACTCTTACAGGAATATCTTGTACATGAAGAATAGAAATCTTTACAAAACTGACTCATTCCTCATATGATTTGTTCACTGCATGAAATAGAAACAAACACTTTAAGTGTCAATGAGCACACTGTACCATATAGTATTTAGTATTGCAGTTTTGGACAACCTGTTTTTCCAGTTAGAAATTAAGATTCTTACAAAATGCTTTCTTTAATGTGCACTCCTCTCATATTTAGTTACACGGGTAGCCACATTTTATGTTTAATGCCTTATTAAGAAGCTTTTCTTCATCATTAGGGATTCTACAGTTGGCCAGTGAAAAGCTAAACACACTATGTAACATCACTGACCTGGTTATATTGCTGGTATTCTTTGGTAATGCTAAACTTCTGAAGTCTCATTCTCTGAAATTGGTTGGAGATTTAACCTAATATTTAAGTGATGGATATGACACCATTGATTTAAACTTGAGATTACTTCAAATTTCTTAGCACCAAAACATATAATGATGAATATTTACTTCTGCTACCAACTATTTTTATAGTTCAAGTAAACCAAGTCAGCTACTACACTTGATGAACTCTAAACAGCAGCAGGTTCTTTCCATGGTGAAGTTGTCATTCAAGTCTACAAAAAATCAATCTTCACAAAATAGCATTTGATAGAACTCTGTCACTGAAGCTTTACTAACACTTTAATGCAGGGAAGTTACATGGACATCTACAGCCAGATTTTCCAAACAAGTACATGAAATAATCACACTGAGTGAGTGTAACAGTAAGATCTGCTCATGTTAGTGACTTTGACATTGAAATGTGGAATGGATGAGTGCATGCTATGAATTTTTACAGTGAGATATTAAGATGAAAATAGCTAATCAAGACTCTGCCAAGGAGAACTTACTGTAACAATTACTAGGAGCAAAATTCCTACTGCTATATAAAGAGGACAATGTCAAAATTAGTGGCAATGACATTATGGGAAAGCAAGTAATAATTTGGTTTGTCTATGTGATAGATGATTGGGAAATAAATAAAGTTGGGTGGAATATTTGATTCATACCAGATGCACTGCTGTGAGAATTTACCGAGCTTCTTGGAAATTTCACAGTATGGTAGTTTTCTTAATTGCCAAATTACTCTGATAAAATTATTTTCCAGTTCAGAAAAATTAGAGCAAGAAAATTATAACTACAGTTATAATGTCATAAACATACTTAATGGTCCAAATAATAATATTTTCTGGGTGGTGGAAACTTTAATTACGAATAACTTTTTAGTTAATGAATTTTCACACATAATAAAATGGTCACTGAAAGAGTTAAATGAGGACTTTCAAATAATTTATGTCATTCTGGAAATAAACAATTGTTACCTCACGATGTGTTTCTGCATATATGGCTCTTGAATAAAGATTTCTCTTAAAGGAACATGTACAGTGAGAAATTAACTATATCATTGGCATTAGCAGAACTCCAACCAATGAATAATGAATTTTACTGAAATGCACCTCAAATATGAATTTGGGTGCTTTATGTAAATGTGATACATCTACTACCAGCATAATACAAAAAGGAAATAACAAAGTTATGTGAGGAGTAGAGTTATAGCAAATTGAGTTATCCACATTTGCTAAGTTTCAAGTTGCTCAGCTGTGCAGTGAAACATGTCTTCTACTGCCCCCACCTCAAAAAAGTGAGCCTACAGTTCTCGAATCCAAAATGGTGCATGTAAATCAGTGTTTATGAAGTTACTGTTGATTGCTTTAGTACTGCAGATAAGCTAGCTGGATTATGAAAACCACCAAATTTGGGAATCTTTAACCTAGCATACAGATGCAAGTTTTTGAGGTTAACACAGTATTTAAAATAATAATAAAATGCTGTAAAATAATAACAGAGCACTTGCTTACATAGTACACAGATCTACAAAAGCAAACTTAGCGAAAGTGGCACGCAAGGACAGTCAAAGTAATATGAAAAATATTGAAAAAATGTAAGTAAACTATTCATTAATACAGAAGTAATTGCCATAGTTGTTACATGTATTCCACTGTAAGGCAAGGTGGTCAATGTCTTTATGGAAAACTGTTGGCAGTTGCATCTGGAAACATAATTGTACCAAGGCATGCACGTCTATCTGAAGCAAAGGACAGCCATGAATATCTTTCTTCGGGGCTCTAAAAATATGGAACTCATATGGGGAGAGATTGGGACTTTACAGAGAAAATGTAAGGGTTTTCCCAGCAAAACGTCTGCAGCACACACTATACAACCTTAGCAGGCATTTTATTGGCAGGTTGCTTCAACTATGCTGCAGAGTTTTGTCTGGGAAGCTTTCACACAACCTCCATACAATCCCAGTCTCATGTGATTTCCATATTTTGGGAGCCCTGAAGAAAGACTTTCTTGGCCATCCGTTTGCTTCACACCAAGAGGTGCACACACAGGTACAGTCATGGTTCTGTAGACAACTGCAAAACATTTTTCCATAAAGGAATTGACTATCTTGTCTCGCAGTGGCATAAATGTATTCACAGCTATGGTGATTACTTTTGAAATAATAAACAGTTTACTTACTTTTTTCTCATCAGTCTTGTTTTCATTTGATTGCCCATTATACATGGAGCTTTCATCTCATGAACTCTTCCTCAAGTTTTGTATCAGTGTAACCAAACACACTACAAAAAGAGATGAATGTAACACGGTTCAGATCCCATGAAGAGCCAATCACAAAATATTTTGATTTCATTCATGACTTTTAAATTATTTTCTAATTCTGGTATGTTGACTCAATGGCAAATCTATAGTGGCAGATTCATGATTAGGTGGGGTTTCTTAATTAACACATACTAATATAACAATGAAAACAATAAATTATTGATAAAATTATTTAATTAGATAGATAAAATATCTACTCACCAAGTGCTGGCAGAACACAAACATAAAACTGTTGTGATTGGCAAGTTCTCAAAGTCAGTGGCTCCTCCTCCAGGCAGAAGGGTTAAAGAAGAAGGAAGAAGTGTGAAGCAAAAGGACTGGAGAGGTCTAGGAAAAGGGGTAGATTTTGGGAAAGTCACCCAGAACCATGTGTCACAGGAGACTTACTGTACAGGATGAGAAGGAAAGACAGACTGTTGACAACTGAATTGGACGAGATTTGAAAACCTGAGAGCTCAAAGGCAGAAGACAGGGTAATATGCGAGACAGAGATTACTACTAAAACATCATGCATGA
Organism: Schistocerca serialis cubense; assembly: GCF_023864345.2. Lineage (NCBI taxonomy): Eukaryota > Metazoa > Arthropoda > Insecta > Orthoptera > Acrididae > Schistocerca > Schistocerca serialis. The sequence goes on along the minus strand of NC_064640.1, from coordinate 921,170,551 downwards.
GTTAATAAGCATGAGAAGCTAAGTGCTTTGTACGTAACAGAGGTGGGGAGGGGGGGGGGGGGGTGAAAAATAGATGTGAAAGACAACAAAAGATGTAGAAAACTAAAATGGAGTGAAGCAAAGAGTAGTTACAGTGAAGAAAAGCTGAGAAGGACGATATTAGCATAAATTAAGGCCAGGTGGGGGGGCAGGAATCAAGGACATGTTGTAGTGCTAGTTTCCAAATATGGAGTTCTGAGAAACTGGTGTCCGGTGGGAAGAATCCACATGGCGCACATGGTGAAACAGGCATCAAGGTCATGAATGTAATGTTGTAGAGCATGGTCTACAACAGGATATTGTGAGTTGCCAGTACATACCCTGGGCGTATGACTATTCATTGTAATTGATAATTTGGTGGGAGTCATGCCAATGTAGAAGGTTGAACAGTGTTTACATAACAGCTAGTATATGGTGTGTGTCGTTTCACAGGTGGCTCTCCCTTTTTTTTTTTTTTTGCCTGTTACAGGGCTGTTATAGGTGGTGGTAGGAGGGTGCATAGGGCAAGTCTTGCAGTGGGGACGGTCACAGGGGTAGGAGCCATACAGTAGCAAGATGGCTGCAGGTGGAGCAAAGGGTCTGACAAGAATGTTGCAGAAATTTGGGTAAGGGGGTGTTGGAAAGCTATTCTAGGTGTGGTGGGCAAAATGTCAGACAGGTCATCATTTTAGGAAGTCTTGGCCCAGTCAAAGTAGCTGATTAATGTATTCCAGACCAGGATAATACTGAGTCACCAATAGTGTGCTCTGAAGGTGTTTTGTGGAGGGATCAGCAGTACCAAGATTGGATGCGATGGCCCAGGAAACCTTTTTAAATAGGCTGGTGAGGTAATTACGTGCAGTGATGGCTGAGGTGAGTATGGTGGTGTATTGCTGTAATGGAGTCTGCAACCGAACAAATACATGTATCTTGGATGCCAAAGCTGTATGCAGTCCACAACAATCAATCTTTCCTTCTCATCATGGTAAGTCTCCCCTGAGCCGCAGTTCTGGGTGACTTGCCCAAAATCTACCCCTTTTTTCTAGACCTCGCCAGTCTTTTTCCTTCACCCTGCTTCCTTCTCCTTTGACCCTTCTGCCTGCAGAAGCAGCCACTGGCTCCAAAAGCTTGCCAATCGCAACAGTCTTATGTGTGAGTTCTCCTGCTGCTTGGCGAGTAGATTTTTTTATCTATCCAATTAAATATTTTTAACACATGCCACGATAGATTTTTCCATGTGAGTAGTGCAAACCGTCCCTTCTGTCTACCCCCCCCCCCCCCCGCCCCCAACCACAAACACACAGAAATTCATGAGACCAATTTCTTTTACCAGTTTCTTTGGTTTGGGTGGCAGTGGGGAGTAAGGACATAACTGACAAAATACACATAAAACTGGACGTTATATAAATCCATACTGGAGATGCTGAGTCACAGATAGGTACAACAAGAAGAATGTAAAACAAAGCTTTCAGTCCAAGACACACCTGACCACTGTCTCTGGCTGCCAAGGCCAGCCTGTGAGCAGCACTGCACGATGCTCAAATTTTGCCTTGGCAACCAAAGACTGCAGCCACGTTTGATTCTGATGAGGGGCTATTTGGCCAAAAGCTTTGTTTAACAGTCTTTTTGTTGAACCCCTCTGTGAATCAGTATCTCCAGTACATGGTGAGTTGCAACTATCCTTTTCACAATATTGTGAAACATTGATCTTCCTTTTTTATTGCTGTGAGATGACAAAGCAAGCCACATACAGTTACTGGTGTCACTATTCTAAACAACTGCTTTTGTTGTTATAACCAGTGCTTGATTTGTGATGGTATTCCGCACCAATACCTATGATAAAAAAAAAAGCATTAAAATAATGGTTTAAAACTTTGATTAAAAAAAACACTACCTGGCAGGTCACAGTACTGGCACCTCTCTTTTTTACAAATCAAGCATGGTCGTAACTGTGGCTTCTTCTGCTTTTTTTTTTTTTTCTTCTTCAAGGTCATGTCACATCCAAAAGGTCAAATCAAACTGAACATATCTAGAAGAAACTCTTGCAAATAAGTGTTCATTTTCATAGCCCATTATATACTATCATAGACTGATCAATCTGAAGTTACAAGCAGAGTAGAGGTGATGCGTGGAAAGAACCAAAGAAAAAGAACTGAACACAAGACAAATAAGAAGGTGTGTAACATTGGTTGAATGTGTTACAGTTGGCTCATTATACCTTATTTTAAACACATCCACAGTGAATCTTTGATGAGATTTCTAGGACAGATGAATACTCAGTATTTTTTCATCCCATTTACATTTGGATTGCTGGAAGTTATGCAGTCAAAAGACTGGTTCAGTAACATCTGACTGCAAACCCTAAACTTCATGGAATATTTCCTCGCAATAAGAGAGAAATGCAAGTGCAAGTCGCAGTCCGGCAGAAATTTTCACATGTCACTAATATGTGTTACATCTACACCTAATACAGCTGATGTCTAACAGTTTGCAGTAAGACAATACATTTTGAATAATTGAATGTATTATAACAAAACATTCTACATTCCATGCAGAACAAATCATAAAATACTTTAATTTCATCCTTTCTCACAGCTTTACTTTTGAAGAAACAAACAAAATTACCCTTGGACGGACCAGTAAACTCTTCTCAAAAGTGTGTATTCTTCCCCCTCCCTTCCAAGAGACACACATGTAACATTATGCAATGATTCTGTAATTAATTTCTCTGGGTGGGGATGGGAGCAGGGATTGTGAACAACTCTCATATAAAATTGGTCAATATAATATATGTAAGAAACATAACTCCTTTTGCAATAAACAAATTTATTTTACTGCAGTTGTTTTTAACATGTCATACTAAAAAATCACATTCCTTACAACAGTAACTCCAGCACATGGGATACAAGTGTCATCCACTTCAATAAACATTTTATGACAGTGGGTTTTCACATTGGAATGTACACCATTCCATTTTCTTAAAGTGTATCTATGAGACTATTATTGACAGTACCATAGCATTACTATATTACCAGACAAATTAATTTGGCACAGATGGTAAAATATAAAATAATAATTTTGGGTACTGGCCATGGCCTATCACTTGTAAGCATCCCATAAAATATATGTTGGTGGCAGAGAAATTCTGGTTGTGCAATCCTGTAGTTGTTCTGTTGTGGTACTGGATTTGCGATGTGTTTCTGAAAATAAATCAAAGGTATATTGAATGAATTATTGCATATCTTTTGATAGAATCTGGTAGTAATGGAAAAAACAAACATAAGTAGAATAACATCACTACACGTCAAAATACAAAAGGGTTAAGTATGTACTGATTAGTAACATGAATTTTGTATGTAGAGTACACCACTCAATCACCAATGAGGTACAAATCAATCTCAAATGAAGCACTGAGGAGTAAAAACTCCTGCATTTGAGGAAATATTTAGTTGTGAAATGTTGAAGCATATAATCAGCTAATCTGATGGCATGTTGCAGTCACTTTGTAAATGGGCAGCTGCAGACAGTGATGTTAGTGTTTATAGTGTTTACCAACAGTCATTTTGTAGGTGCATCTTCAACAGTTGGTTGGTTTGATTGAGAGAGGGGGAAAGGGAGCAAACTTTGAGGTCATCAGAGCCTTGTTCCGAATAAAACAATGGCACAAATGTGAAAAAATGAACAAGACTGACAACTCAAAACAGAATGAAAAGAAAAATCACAAGAACGATGAAGGGCAACAAACATGTAAATGGACAAAAGGGGACAAGGAAACCACAGAAATGAAAGACATGGGATGAAGGTATTAAAACAACAAAGCAGATTACCATGGCTGGCTGATGATGAGAATAAAAAAGGAGAAGTCAGCAATTCTGCAACACATTAAAACCTCCACCCTAGAAGCACTACGGTGGAGGATACAGAGGGACAAAGGACATGTGCTAAAACTTAGATCAAATAATATAACTAATCCTCACGAATAAAACGTAAAACCAAATCAGCCGATGAGACATTGTCAGATAAAATTAGTGGCAACGATTCCAGTAACCCAAGATAATATGATCTAGTAGATAGTGTCAGAAGTTCCATGTGGCTTTTCGTGGATGATACTGTAGTATACAGAGAAGTTGCAGCATTAGAAAATTGCAGCGAATTGCAGGAAGATCTGCAGCTGATAGGCACTTGGTGCAGGGAGTGGCAACTGACCCTTAACGTAGACAAATGTAATGTATTGCGAATACACAGAAAGAAGGATCCTTTATTGTATGATTATATGATAGCAGAACAAACACTGGTCGCAGTTACTTCTGTAAAATATTTGGGGAGTATGCATATGGAACGATTTGAAGTGGAATGATCATATAAAATTAATTGTTGGTAAGGTGGGTGCCAGGTTGAGATTCATTGGGAGAGTCCTTAGAAAATGTAGTCCGTCAACAAAGGATGTGACTTACAAAACAATTGTTTGAGCTATACTTGTGTATTGCTCATCAGTGTGGGATCCGTACCAGATTAAGTTGACAGAGGAGATAGAGAAGATCCAAAGAAGAGTGGCGCGTTTCATCACAGGTTTATTTGGTAAGCGTGATAGTGTTACGGAGATGTTTAGCAAACTCAAGTGGAGACTCTGCAAGAGATGGGATCTGCATCATGGTGTAGCTTGCTGTCCAGGTTTCGAGAGGGTGCGTTTCTGGATGAGGTATCGAATGTATTGCTTCCCCCTACTTATACCTCCCAAGGAGATCACGAATGTAAAATCAGAGAGATTCGAGTGTTCACGGAGGCTTTCCGACAGTCATTCTTCCCGCGAGCCATAGGCTACTGGAACTGGAAAGGGAGGTAATGACAGTGGCACGTAAAGTGCCCTCCGCTACACACCATTGAGTGGCTTGTGGAGTATAAATGTAGATGTAGATTTCATTGCTGGGCAGTCAAAGTGGAACAGTGCAACAGAATATGGACCACTGTCAACTGGCGCCGAACCGACACTCGGGCGGGTCTTCACCCAAGTGTGGCCAATGCGGAGCCGGCAGAGGAAAACTGATTCCCTCGATAGGCCCGCATGGAAGACTTCAACACATTTGTAGTCTCCTTAATGAAACACAGTTTTTTGTGTGTACTGTTATGCCATTCCATCCCCCAAAGCCGAAAAACCCTACAGCATAAGTTAGAACGACAGGTCAGGTTAAGAGATGCCCATCTCCAGAAGTGGTTTCCGCATAGCTTGTTTGGCTAGCCTGTCAAAAAGTTCATTGTATCGGATGCCAACATGTCCTGGGGTTCACACAAACACCACTGAACAACGGGACCAGTCCAAGGCATAGATGGACTCCTGGATGGACGCTACCAAAGGGTGGCGAAGGTAGCAATGGTCGATAGCTTGTAGGCTGCTCAAGGAGTCACTACACACAAGAAGTGATTCCCCGGAGCATGAATGGATATACTGAAGCGCACGAGAGATGGCCACCAGCTCTGCAGGAATACACTGCAGCCATCAGGCAAGGAATGCTATTCAAAATGGCCTCTGTGGATGCAGGCGAAGCCAACATGACCATCAGCCATTGAGCCGTTGGTGTAAACCACTTCAGAGCCCTGGAACAGGTCAAATATCGAGAGCAAGTGACAGCAGAGAGCAGCAGGAGTAACTGAGTCCTTAGGGTCATGCTAAAGGTCCAGACGAATCTGCAGTCTAGGTGTACAAAAGGAGGTGTATGCAGACAGATACATCATGGAGGTGTATGCAGACAGACCTGGATGGGAGATGGTAAGGGGAAGGACTCCAGTTCACACAGAAGGGATCTCACGCGAACCGCACTCATTAGCCCTGACCTGGGCCGCCGATGCAGGAGATGGACTGCCGCAGGTGGAAATAGGAGACAGTAATTCAGATACTCGGGACAACTACGAATGTGTGCAACGTAACTAATGAGCAGTTGTGCATGTCAGATCTGCAATGGAAGGACTCTGGCCTCCACCAGGACACTGGTCACCAGACTTGTCATAAAAGCTGCCGTCGCTAGGTGAACGCCACAGTGGTGCACTGGGTCGAGTACACGCAACACTGAGGGCACTGCCAAACCATAAATCACACTCCCATAATCAAGGCGGGATTGAACAAGGGCTTTGTAGAGCTGCAGCAGACCAGAGCGATCTGCACCCCAGTTGTTGCTCAGGCAGCAGAGGGCATTGAGGTGCTGCCAACACTTCTGCTTAAGCTGATGAAGGTGAGGTAGCCAAGTCAATTGGGCATCGAAAACCAGTCGTAAGAATCGATATGTCTCCACTACAGTGAGTGGATCATCATGAAGGTAAAGTTCTGGTTCCAGATGAATGGTACGATGCTGACAGAAGTGCATTACACATGACTTAGTGGCCAAAAACCGGAAGCTGTGGGCGAAAGCCCATGACTGCTCCTTGTGGATGGCTCCCTGTAGGCGCCACTTGGCAACACCAGTACTGGCGGAACAGAACGAAATGCAGAAGTCATCTGCATACAGGAAGGGTGAGACGGACGGCCCTACAGTTGCTGATACACCATTAATGGCCACTAAAAATAGTGATACACTCAATACAGAGCCCTGCATGACCCCATTCTCCTGGATATGGGGGAACTATGGGAGGCACCAACTTTGACACTAAAAGTACAGAGCGACAGGAAATTCTGTAAAATATAGCAGGCGTCGGAGCCCCCACCTGTATAATGTGGCAAGGATATGATGTCACCAGGTGGTGTCATATGGTTTGTGTACATCAAAGAAGACGGTAACAAGGTGTTGGTGTCTGGAAAAGGCTGTTCAGATGGCAGACTTGAAGGAAACTAGATCATCAGTGGTAGAGTACCCCTGGCGGAAGCTGCCCTGACATGGAGCCAGTAGGCCACATGACTCGTGGACCCAATTCAACCGCTGACACACCATACATTCCAGCAGCTTACAAAGACTGTTGGTGAGGCTGATAGCTTTCCATATCAAGCAGGTTTTTGCCGGATTTGAGCACTGGAATGACGGTGCTCTCCCGCCATTGTGATGGAAAGAAACCATCACACCAGATCCGGTTGAAGATGATTAGGAGATGGCACTTGTAGTCAGATAAGAAATGTTTAATCATCTGATTGTGGATCCAATCTGGCCAAGGAGCTGTGTCAGTGCTATGTGTAAGTGCGCTGAGGAGTTCCCACTCTGTAAACGGGGCGTTATAGGGTTCACTGTGGAGTATAGTGAATGAGATGACTTTCCTTTCAATCCATTGTTTGAGGGTGTGAAAGGTTGGGGGGTAGTTCTCCGACGCAGAGGCTTGAGCAAAGTGCTCGGCAATCGCACTTGCGTCAGTACATAAGATGCCATTGATGGTAATGAAGAGGACACCTATTGGGGTCTGGCACCCAACAAGACGTCTGATCTTCGTCCAGACTTGGGAAGGTGATGTATGGCACCCAATGGTCGACACATACCTCTCCCAGCACAACTGTTTCTGTTGTTTTATAAACTGGCATACACAGGCACGGAGCCGCTTAAAGGCTATCAGATGCTCCAGGGAAGGGTGTCGCTTATGTCGCTGTAGAGCTCATGGACACACTGAAATTGCCTTAGCGACTTCCTGCGACCACAAAGAGACTGTCTTTTGCCGGGGCACCCTAAAGAGCTAGGGATTGCGTTTTCTGCCACAGAAACGGTTGTTATAGTCACCTGCTCATCCATCACATCAATGTTACCATGCTCAACCATCACATTGATGTTACCATGTGGGGGAGAGTCAACGGTGACAGATGTGAAAGTTTCCCAGTGTGCCCAGGGTTATTTGGTAACCGTGATAGCGTTACGGAGATGTTTAATAAACTCAAGTGGCAGACTCTGCAAGAGAGGCGCTCTGCATCGCGGTGTAGCTTGCTCGCCAGGTTTCGAGAGGGTGCATTTCTGGATGAGGTATCAAATATTGCTTCCCCCTACTTATACCTCCCGAGGAGATCACGAATGAAAAATTAGAGAGATTAGAGCGAGCACGGAGGCTTTCAGACAGTCGTTCTTCCCGCGAACCATATGCGACTGGAACAGGAAAGGGAGGTAATGACAGTGGCACGTAAAGTGCCCTCCGCCACACACCGTTCGGTGGCTTGCGGAGTATAAATGTAGATGTAGATGTAGATCTGGGCAGGCATCTGCGGGCCTGACACCAGGGCACTGACAGGAAGATGGGGAAGTGATCACTAACACACAGGTCGTCATGTGCTCTCCAGTGGATAGATGTGAGAAGTCCTGGGCTGCAAGTTGATAAATCAATGGCTGAGTAACTACCTCGAGCCACACTGAAATGTGTGGCGGCCCCAGTATTTAAGATGTAGAAGTCGAACTGAGACAGTACAGTTTCGACATCTTTGCCTCAGCCAGCAAGCACAGTGTCACCACATAAGGGGTTACGGGCATTAAAATCTACCAAAAGTAGGAAAGGTTTAGGGAGATGATCGATCAGCGCAGCTATTACATTGAGGGGTACTGCACCATCTGGAGGAAGATATACATTGCAGACAGTTATTTCCTGCGCAGCCACAGCTTCAAGAGGTGTTTGAAGCAGCAGAGTTTCACTACAGACTGGGATTAGGACATAAATGCAAACTCCACCTGACACTTGATTACAGTCACTACAGTTCCTGTAATATCCCTTATAGCCACAGAGGGCAGGGGTCCGCATTGGCGGGAACCAGGTTCCCTGGAGGGCAATGCAGAAAGCACGCATAAAGCTTAACAGTTGCCGTAACTCAGCCAGGCGGTGGAAAAAACTGCCGCAATTCCACTGGAGGATGACATCATCGTGAGGCTGGGAAGGCATGGAACATCCAATGAGGCAGCATACACCTCAGGGTTACCTGCTGCCACCGACTTTTTGACTGAGCAGCCTATATCCATTGTGTCTGAGGGTCCAGCGAGATCCAGGTCCTCAACAGACGCCAAAATCTCCACCCCATCCTCCGACATAGAGCTTGTAGGTAGTGGTGGTGTTGGTGGCATTGTAAGTTCCTTGTTCTTAGGGGTCTTCTTTTTCGATTTCTCATATTGTTCCTTGGGTTTCCCTGGCTGGGAGGACTTCACTGAATCAGTCTCCTGGACTGAGGATGAGCGTGAAGCCCTATGACCAGCTGCTTTTGGGCTCTTCTGCTGCTGGCAGGTGTCATCTTTCCCACTAGCAGGAACCTGGAAAGGGAGTGACCCTTCCTATCGAGAGGAGCTGAAGAAGCCTTACGCTTCTCTGGCTCAGAAGTGGGAACTGAAATCCTCAATAGTTGGAGGACTGTTGCTGCCGAAGTAGGTGATATGGGAGCAACAGGAATGGAAGTGGCTCCCCGCCATCAAGGGAACAGGTGTGATCTCCTGGTTCTGAGAGGCAACAGGAATTCGAGGAACTGACGGGGCGACAACTGTTCTCATAGCAGCGGCATATGAGGTGGTCATAGCCATAGGATGTAGGTGCTCAAATTTCCTCTTAGCCTCAGTGAAAGTCAGTCAATCCAGGGTATTATATTCCATGATTTTCCTCTCTTTCTGTAAAATCCTGCAGTCTCGGAAGCAAGGTGAATGAAGCTCTCCGCAGTTGACACAGATAAGAGGCCGGGCACATGGAGTACTGGGATGCGATGGACGTCCAAAATATTGACATGTGACACTTCAAGTACAGCGAGAAGATATATGGCCAAACTTCCAGCACTTAAAGCACCCCATTGGGAGAGGGACATATGGCTTGATGTCACAGCGGTGGACCATCACCTTGACCTTCTCAGGCAATTTCACCCTCGAAGGCCAAGATGAAGGCACCGGTGGCAATCTGGTTATCCCTCGGACCTCGATGGATGCGCCTGACAAAATGAACACCTCACTACTCTAAATTGGTGCGCAGCTCATCGTCATACTGCAAAAGAAGGTCCCTGTGGAATATAATCCCCTGGACCATATTTAAGCTCTTATAAGGCGTGATGGTAACAAACATCTCCCAACTTGCCATAAGCGAGTAATGCCTGTGACTGGGCAGAGGATGCTGTTTTTAACAAAACTGACCCAGAGCAGATTTTGGACAAGCCCTCCACCTCCCCAAACTTGTCCTCGAATTGCTCCACAAAAAACTGAGGCTTCATGGACATTAAAGATTCCTCATCAACTCTCATACATACGAGGTATCAGGGCGAATAAGTTTCACTGCCATCCTTAGCCTGGTGTTCCTCCCATGGTATGGCCAGGGAGGGGAATGACTTGGGGTCATATTTCTTAGCATTTAAGTTATACTTTGCCCACTTAGAGACTGCTGGAGGCGGACCACAAGCAAGGGATGACGTACTACGCTTCATGGCGTGTCACCCACTCTGATGCCACCCACTTGACCAGGGGCCCTCCCCATGGACGCAACACAGCTTCAGCAAAGGCCACTTGGCAGGATGACCATTGCCAGGAGTCCTGATGCCCGAGGGTGACGGGCATCTACTCCTTGGCATACGTAGTGAGTTAACGGCACAGGCACCAGCAGAGTGAGCCCTGTGATGTCAGGGGGCTACAACCAACAGGGAACATGGCGGCCTCATCACAATGGACTGGCTCCTGTGCTGGATATGAGGTGCAAAAAAGTCCATGGCGATTGTCGGCACAGAAAGTGAAACTGCATAGTGCATGGTGGAAAACACACCCAGGAAGGTGTCCTCACCCAAGAGATGGAGAATGGGCGGCGCTGCAATGCAACGACGAGAAAGTGGGATAAAGATCTCAATGCACGATGGGTATGATGCACCACATAAGGCTCTCTACCCAAGTTGGCTCGCTCTTCAGGAAAAATTTTGAAAAATAGAGGTGAAACCCGACAGGGGGCCATCACAAATTGGCCGAGCCATCAGAGGCTCCTTTTAGTCGCCTCTTATGACAGGCAGGAATACCTTGGGCTGAGTCTAACCCCGGACCTGCAGGGGGCATTTTCAAGGTATTAAGCATTTGTGACAAAGCAAGCTGGTATCTCTTCACTTCCTCTCGTTTTGCGATCTGCCTCCTTAAATTCATTTTATTTTCATTTCAGTCTAATTACCATTAACACGCATGAATATTATCTTCATTTCCATACAAGAGAAAGGGTGGTCCTCCATCTTAAGGAATATAGCACCAGGTCTAATTTTGTACATGTAATTAATTTCCTAATTTATTTTGACCATTCATAGTTAATATTTTTGTTATAGGGTGAAATCAGTAATTGTTTCACGACTTAGATTCTATTGTTGACTAATAAACAAATATAAATTCTGTAGTAAATATAAACATTGGGAAGAAAAACTACTAAGATTCTTAAACTATTTATTTCGCTCTATTTGAAAACATAATAACAAAGCCCAGCCCTTAATTCCAAAATAATTACCACGTTTGTCAAAAGTATTGTTTGTGTAAGTATATCTGTTAATTTTATTATTTATACAAATGTTTCATCCTAATCTTTGTGGTAGATGGAACTATTAAAAAGAAGGAATTTTTCCATGTATTCAGTTCATTGAATGAGTTACGTTTTAATTGTAATTTCTGTAACTTAAACATCAAACAATGTATAGTTTCAGTGCCTATTATTATGAGGCTATACTAAGGACTGATTTTTGGTCCCGAGACAGTCAGTCCATGGCCGATTTTCAGACAGGAGTTATGCATTGGTTAAATTAATAACAAGGCATCAACTTAACAGTGGAATAAGTATAAAACAAATAAGCAGTGTGTTAGAACAATTAATGACAATGTCTGTTCAATTTATTTGGGAAATAGTGTCACACATACCATATTATTCTGCAAGAACTGCGTGGTTAGGTTTTTACTGCTCATAGATATTCAGTGGCAAGCTATTGTACCTGTATGCTGATGTTGCCTGCAATGTATTAATGAGGCTTTTCGATATTTACCAATAGTGAACTGGCTATATAATTGTGTAATATTGTGGGGTTGTGAACACTGAAAGTAAAGAACTGAGAATCACAATTGTGCGACTGTCTGCTAAATCATTTACAGTAGACAGTGTTGAGCTTCCACTTCCTATTTTTCAGCCACTATAACAATGCAGCATGTTGACACAGAGGACTATCAAGGAAGAAATAAAGCAAGAGAATGTCACACATGCTAACAGCAACTTCACAATATATACATTTACTAATGTAGCTTGACATCACAATTTCAAGAGAATAGCGATTTCTTCTACTCATTCACCATGTTCTGTACATCCCACCAAGAAAGTGAACCTACAGTCCTACGAAACAAGTAAAGATACACATTAACAAAAGACAACTAAACATTGCTTAAGCCCTACACCATATTAACAAGAAATTATCACAATACTGCTTAATATTAGTTCTCTTTATGCCAGTTAAGTGTGTTCTAGTGAATTAGAAAGAAAGCTGCTGATACTTCAGTTATATTAGGTAGCTGCAGGCTGCCTCAGAAACCTAATATTTACTTCATTAGTCAAGTATTATTCAAAGAAAATGGTAACCTAAATATGTAATTACACAGAACAGTTTACAACACACTACTTGCCATCCATCTAAAGGAGGAATCAAATCCTTGCACTAAAATAATCAGTGGAAGAGGTCACTCATGAGGAATGTTTTGTTTCTCAAATATCTCCACACCATAGTATATAACTTTGTTAAATCCTACGTAAGAATGAAAAGTTTACACAAAAGTTATATTTCTGTCTTGTATTGATAGCGCAGATCACAGTTCTGCTTGAACTGATTTCTCACAACCACACTACACCTTGACTAAAATAACTCTGATTGTGGCAGTTGCTAGGAGTCAGCCAACTGCAGTTCTTTCTTGATACCTATATGCCCACTACAATTACTGATTTTTTTAAGCACAACACAGCATTCTCAGGTGCAGTAGGATGCACAGGGAGGGGAGAGCCAACTGTTGCCCCATCTACCACCCCCACTGATGTACTTCCCACTGCTGCTGACGACGACAATGAAAATAATTTGAATGTATGTCTTGTTCTATTTGAACTGCATGTGCAGCTCTTTCTCATTCTAAGTATGTGGAATGTTGTATACAACCAACAATCCTGCGCCACCATAGTTGTTTGTCAGCCATGAAGTTAATTCAATCAAAATTTAGAATGGAACATAATAATCGTTTATCACTAAATATGGCAAAGGCCCATGAAAGCATTTAACAATAACCACAAAAGCTTTCTATTATTTTCCCACTAATATAATCTGACAAGTACCAAAAAATTTTGAAACTTTAAAGATCTATCCATTGTATAGGCACTGTGACTGTGATGGTTAAAGGTCTCCAGAAATTACTATTATCAGCCCCCTTTTGTATTATTTTTCAATCTTTCTTTACTATGATCAGTTTTGAATCACTATCATCAGATGGTACATATTTATTGCATGTTTGCAGCATTGCTGGAGCTGCACAGCTGTAGCCAGGTGTGAACTGTACAAACTTCTCTCTACCTTCAGTGCGTACATATTTCGTTCTATTGCCACAGCTACACAAGCCACAACAATGCTGCAAATATGCAATAAATATGTACCATCTAACAATAAATCGCTTGTCAACTCAAAACCGGTCATGGTAAATAGTAAATGAAGAAAAAAATCAAAGGTGACTGGCTGCTGGAAACTAACACACTTTTAAATCTGAACTGGAATTGCTGCTTCTGGCAACTTCTACTCTGAAGACATATCTAACAAAAACCTTATAGCATAAAAGACTACAATGATTGCTTATTCTAGTTAGAATTAGATGTAAATATTCCTTAACAGTAACATGAGCACTGACAGAGACCAGTATGTTCATTATTATTACTTTCCAGCCAGTGAGCTATCTGGTAATCTGTAAGTAGCTAGTATATAGCCACCCAGCTCCCGCCCTGTGCCTTTCATACAGGACTATAGTGTCTCTCAAAATCCCAGCCGCTTTCCTCTCCGACATTCACCCCATCATTAGTCAAAACACACACAAACTATATCTGAAGAACAAAATCATTCTATAAAAAAGGATCTGCTGCTCTAACTATTACAAAAGGTAGATTGGCATAACAAAATCATAACTCTATCCACCTGTTTCAACCAGTACTGCCATCAGCGTGGTTTACACTATTTCAAGCATATACAATATCAATATGGTTCAAATGGCTCTAAGCACTATGGGACTTAACATCTGAGGTCATCAGTCCCCTAGAACTTAGAACTACTTAAAACTAACTAACGTAAGGACATCACACACATCCATGCCCGAGGCAGGACTCGAACCTGCGACCGTAGCGGTCACGCGGTTCCAGACTGTAGCGCCTAGAACTGCACTGCCACACCGGCCGGCTCATACAATATGACGACCACGACATCACTCATTACACCTGCAAACAAACATAAGTAACATGAAGTATAACTTCAGCAACAGGATGAAACTAACAGGACCTATATCTCCAACATCGGTCAGTTGTAGAATTTTGGAACACATATTATGTTCGAGTATAATGACTTTCCTGGAGACTAGAAATCTACTCTGTAGGAATCAGCATGGGTTTCAAAAAAGACTGTCGTCTGAAACCCAGCTCGGGCTATTCGTCCACGAGACTCAGAGGGCCATAGACATGGGTTCACAGGTAGATGCCGTGTTTCTTGACTTCCGCAAGGCGTTCGATACAGTTCCCCACAGTCATTTAATGAACAAAGTAAGAGCATATGGACTATCAGACCAATTGTGTGATTGGATTGAAGAGTTCCTAGATAACAGAATGCAGGATGTCATTCTCAATGGAGAGAAGTCTTCCAAAGTAAGAGTGATTTCAGGTGTGCCGCAGGGGAGTGTCGTAGGACCGTTGCTATTCACAATATACATAAATGACCTTGTGGATGACATCGGAAGTTCACTGAGGCTTTTTGCAGATGATGCTGTGGTGTATCGAGAGGTTGTAAAAATGGAAAATTGTACTGAAATTCAGGAGCATCTGCAGCGAATTGACGGATGGTGCAGGGAATGGCAATTGAATCTCAATGTAGACAAGTGTAATGTGCTGCGAATACATAGAAAGATAGATCCCTTATCATTTAGCTACAAAACAGCAGGTCAGCAACTGGAAGCAGTTAATTCCATAAATTATCTGGGAGTATGCATTAGGAGTGATTTAAAATGAAATGATCATATAAAGTTGATCGTCGGTAAAGCAGATGCCAGACAGATTCATTGGAAGAATCCTAGGGAAATGCAATCCGAAAACAAAGGAAGTAGGTTACAGCACGCTTGTTCGCCCACTGCTTGAATACTGCCCAGCAGTGTGGGATCCGTACCAGATAGGGTTGATAGAAGAGATAGAGAAGATCCAACGGAGATCAGCGCGCTTCATTACAGGATCATTTAGTAATCGCTAAAGCGTTACAGAGATGACAGATAAACTCCAGTGGAAGACTCTGCAGGAGAGACGCTCAGTAGCTCGGTATGGGCTTTTGTTGAAGTTTCGAGAACATACCTTCACCGCGGAGTTAAGCAGTATATTGCTCCTCCTACGTATATCTTGCAAAGAGACCATCAGGATAAAATCAGAGGGATTAGAGCCCACACAGAAGCATACTGACAATCCTTCTTTCCACGAACAATACGAGACTGGAATAGAAGGGAGAACCGACAGAGGTACTCAGGGTACCCTCCACCACACACCGTCAGGTGGCTTGCGGAGTATGGATGTAGATGTAGACAACTGAATGAAGAAGGTGGTTTCGGGTACAGACAAATGAAACATATAACAATAAGAATAATGACACTACTGCCAAACAAATGTTTGCCCAAAAATCTAGCACACAAAATCCTCAAAATGTAACACACAAACTCACAGAAACGAAAACTAGTAGTGTTGTAAATTTTGATGTCTCAAATGGAGACTACAACACCTGTAACCAGTAAACAACTCAAAAACTCAACATCATAATTTTCACTTTACCGACATAGCTCCAACAAAGCCCTAGATACCAGGAACCTACATAAAACTCAAACATTGCGTTGCAAATTTCACTTCACCAATATACCTCAAACAAAGCTGAACTTGCACACAACTCCAAAACCCGCTGACACAAATTGACCTATATGGCAGCAAAAAACAAAGCCGAATGTACAAAAACCCAACACACACAAATTTTAAAATCCATTATCCACACTTTCACGTACTTTACATAAAGCAAAGCCCATAGTACAACAAACCAAACCGTGCTCATATGGCTAATACCAGAAACATATTCTAATGGTACATCAATACCCCTGATACCAACCAATCACAATCCAACACAATTATCACATACTAACAAGAAAAATTCCAAAATTCAAGAAAAATTGCATAACCACCAATTTCAATATACACAAACTATAATCAACTCATAGCATACAAAGAAAATAAAACAAAAATACCATCTCCCACTGCAACAAGCAACGATCTACTCAAATATCTGTATCTTATTCACAACTGAACAAAAAATAAAAATTAATATTAAATCTCCGACCATAAGAAACACACGAAACTAATATTTCCAAACATAAAAATGAATCCATCAGCCACAATATGCAAATTCAAACTATCACCAGAAAACCAGCACAATAGCAACCTGAAACACTCAATTCTTGTCAAACAACTCGATAACAAACATCTAGCACAAGAGAGCACCACCAAATACAACACACCATCTACAAACACAGACAGACTCAAAAACATCAAACGTCATCATGACATCACACACCATATCACAGTTACGTCGTAGGTCTAAGCAGATGGCTGTAACATCAGTACCTGACCTTGTGCGAATAACCTGACGTTAGCGTCAGATAGTAAATAGTGATGAGACAGTAACTGCCAGTTGGCAAGAAAACAGGTCTAAATTATGTAGAATGAAGCTTAATTACTGTTGGAACATTTTTTCAGAGTGTGCGTCTTCTTTGTACAACCCAGAAAGGTCAATACTGCCTGCTTTGCACTTTGAAATCTTTCTCACTGTACTGCCCCACAAGCAGGTCTGACAGCATACTTTTATTCAATCTGTCCTACAGCATTTTCTTTGTAAGTGGCGTAGATAAGATCTAAAAATTGTCCATTCTACCACAAATTCTTATACTTAATCCTAAACCATTTACTTCCTAGTAGTACTTATAATGAGTGAATTTCGTAGGCACTGATTTGATTTATGAATTTTCTGAACGTAAGCTGAGACATTCGCATAAACCTTTACCTACTATTTCAACATCTTGTTTGGCAAATGCAACTTTCCCACAGTATCTCCAGTTCTGCTTCATTTTACATTCTGCTTTTAGCAAGTTTCATCATTAAATACTTCAGTGAATGAATATTAAGTCCAAGAACTTTGTTAGTTAACAACTCAAAATGTTTAAATGAGAGTTCACTTTGAAGAAACCTTCCAACACTCATTACAACAGTACTAAGTTGCACACAACACAGTTGTGTACTCTTTAATACATGCTTACAACTATGTAACTAATTCTGCAGTTTATAACGTTCATCAGTAAAACATTACACTTGCACCTTGAGGCACAGTATTAAATAAATCCCATACATTTTGTGTGTGTGTTATTTGTTTTAGGACATAAAAACAACTAAGGTCATAAGTTCCCATGTCATAACCTTAGAATATAAATAAGTAAAAGAACATAAAGAGACTATACAGGGTGTTACAAAAAGGTACGGCCAAACTTTCAGAAAACATTCCTCACACACAAAGAAAGAAAATATGTTATGTGGACATGCGTCCGGAAACGCTTACTTTCCATCTTAGAGCTCATTTTATTACTTCTCTTCAAATCACATTAATCATGGAATGGAAACACACAGCAACAGAACATATTAGCATGACTTCAAACACTTTGTTACAGGAAATGTTCAAAATGTCCTCCGTTAGCGAGGATACATGCATCCACCCTCCATCGCTTGGAATCCCTGATGCAGCCCTGGAGAATGGCTTATTGTATCACAGCCGTCAACAATACGAGCACGAAGAGTCTCTACATTTGGTACCGGGGTTGTGCAGACAAAAGCTTTCAAATGCCCCCATAAATGAAAGTCAAGTGGGTTGAGGTCACGAGAGCGTGGAGGCCATGGAATTAATCCGCCTTTACCAATGCATCGGTCACCGAATCTGTTGTTGAGAAGCGTACGAACACTTCGACTGAAATGTGCAGGAGCTCCATCATGCATGAACCACATGTTGTGTCGTACTTCTAAAGGCACATGTTCTAGCAGCACGGGTAGAGTATCCCGTATGAAATCATGATAACGTGCTCCATTGAGCGTAGGTGGAAGAACATGGGGCCCAGTCCATACGTCACCAACAATGCCCGCCCAAACGTTCACAGAACATCTGTGTTGATGACGTGATTGCACAATTGCGTGCGGATTCTCGTCAGCCCACACATGTTGATTGTGAAAATTTACAATTTGATTACGTTGGTATGAAGCCTCATCCGTAAAGAGAACATCTGCACTGAAATGAGGATTGACACATTGTTGGATGAACCATTCGCTGAAGTGTACCCATGGAGGCCAATCAGCTGCTGATAGTGCCTGCATACGCTGTACATGGTACGGAAACAACTAGTTCTCCCGTAGTACTCTCCATACAGTGACGTGGTCAACGTTACCTTGTAAAGCTGCAACTTCTCTGACGCTGACATTAGGGTTATCGTCAACTGCACGAAGAATTGCCTCGTCCATTGCAGGTGTCCTCGTCGTTCTAGTTCTCACCCAGCTGCGAGTCATAGGCTGGAATATTACGTGCTCCCTAAGACGCTGATCAATTGCTTCGAACGTTTCCTGTCGGGATACCTTCGTTCTGGAAATCTGTCTCAATACAAAGGTACCGCGCCACGGCTATTGCCCCACAATCATTTTCACTGATCAACTTACTCCCAGAATGTGAACGTATATTATGCGTCTTATTCCCTCTCCAACAATTTTTCAACCCACTTTTCGTCTCTTTCAAATCGGAATAGCACAAAGCCTATTACTACGTTACTACTATAACTATTCAATGCAGCGTCTGCTATCTTGACCGAAACAATAACACAGATCTTTCTGCCCGCCAAAATTTACCTCTTCAAAGTTAATACTCACAACGCCTTCAACTGGCTGTGGTAACTACTTTGAACTATGTCACTTGTTTCGCTGTCGCTAAAGTATTGAGCGATTCACCGGCAAACACTGTGCTTATATCGGTTTATTACATATTTACAAATATTACAAAACAAAGTAAATTGACTAATTCAAGGTATGCTAGGTCCATGGAAATACAAGATTATAACATTTCACTGTAATGGTTCGACACTCGTTGACTATCGATAGCCGAGCCCGGCAGTCGTGTAGCCTATAAATAGCGAATCTTCGGCGCCACAAGTGACAGAAAATTGAAGTGCAGAAGACTCAAAAGTTGAAGCACGTGTCGTAAATTTGTTTGTAGTGTGAAGGTAGAAATTGAAATGTTGGTGTGGAAAACCACTTTAACTCCGCCTGCAGTTACTGTAGGAGTGAATTAAGTAGCTCTGCAGTTGCTGTTGCCGGTCCCAAGCCCGGAGAAAGGAGGAGGGTTGGCGCAAAAGCCGTAAAAGAATCGACATAAAATAGTTGAAGAGATCCTGTAAAGCTTAATAACTTAGTTGTAATGATGACGACGTTAATAATAATAATATAGATTAACCCATATATTTTCAACTTTATTGCGTGATGCACATAAAGCAGCTACCGGTACCTCGCGCTTCTCTAAATATAGTCTTATTGCTGCTTGTGGCAATCGGAGGGATCGAACATATCAGGCAGGAATGCTGGAGCTTCCCGAATTTATGCAACCGAAACGCAAACGCTTTTGGGCATAACTGTTTCTATTGAATAAAACTTTTCGTAGTTAACTCTATTCTTATAACAGTTTATGAATGGATAACTTTCACCCCCTTCACACTTTTGACAATTCCCGCTATTATCTGTCAGTGTAACAGCGCTAAAAGGATCTGTCGTTCGAAAGAATAGCCTGTATAGTTTCCAAGTCGAGACAGAGTTATTGTAGAAGTGGACACAAGGAATCGGGTATTCTAATCACTGCTTCTCAGTATATTTATTAATTAATCAAATTTGTTGCAAATAATATATCTCTATTTGCAACCAATAGCTCAATATATATTATCAATACCAGTAATAAGAACAATTTACATAAAATCTAAAATCACTTACCTTGGTCCAAAAAGGACCGCAATATTCAGTAACACACATTTTCAATAAATCACCAGCAACCACTAAAAACTAGGTTTCAGATAAAGCACAGTTTAAACAGTTTGACAGACTTTTTGGTAGACAACTTCTACCCTGTACACGAATATCTTCACAGGGATTGTTAGACCAGCTTAAGAAAAATTTCAGTTTTGACAGCACTTGGTCACTTCAGTCAAGATTAAGTATGTTGTGTATGATGATACATTTGTCAAAATTTCATAACTAGGTTTCATTATGACTGTTTATCTATTCTGAAAATAGCAGTTCTAATTTACTGTAATGTGTTCACATACTGTGAGAATCTCCTGACATGTTCCACACCCATGGGACTTGTCTAATTTTTGGGTCTATGGAACGAAAACTTAATCTAATCCAGAAAGAAAATTTCATCTCATCAAAACAGTTGATAGAAATCATGAATTAAAATACCATGTAGTCCAGTATGAGTATGTATTTAGAATATGATTTATCACCTCTTTGTAATGTTTAGTTGTGTCTCAGCTACATTTTCAGGCATGACAGAGAAAGAATTCAAAGTATGACCAGTAGTAAATTTGGCGAAAATTACAGTGATCCCTTAGAGTGCCCTCATCTGAAGAAAAGTTGGTTTTCTAATTTATAATTGAGCTTACTGTTGATTTGCTAATTTTATGACCAACCTTGCCTTCCATTTGCAGAAATGCACTGATTACACCGAAAGTAACATTGCTGTTTACTTGATTAGTAGAAAATTGAAATAATCATAGGGATTTTGGAGATTTGTTTCCCACTCTGATGCATTACTGCCCCCTTTCTCTATCATCATCATCATCATCTGGGGGAGTAAATCCCATTGGTGAAGATTGTAGACAATGTTTAGCATACTCACTGTTTAAAAGTGCTGTATATTAAAGCATAGGTGTTCAAACTGAGTGCCTAAATTCAAGTCGTCATGTGACCAGAAACAAATGATAAGTAATTTAAAATATATTTTGATTCACTTGTGCATCATAATGACAATTGTGTTTGCCTCTTGCTTGTGGAAATATGCCATACACCAAAATTTTCTGCCATGTTCTTATTAGTAACGACTTGTTCATGCATAGGTGTCGATGCATTAAGGTTGATTACATGCAGGTATATGTAGTGTAGATGCGCATTAAGGCGGGGAAGTAGGCCTACAGTTAAAGATGTGTTTAGTTGCATAGATGGTTGTTCCATCAAAGGAAATATCTTTCTTGCGAATTCACTGTGGTACTGCAAAACATTTAACTGCAGCTGCCAGGTAAATAAGCAAACATTAAACTTTTTGCAGGGCAAATCGGCTTGTAGAACAGATACAGAAGTAGAGCAAGTTGTACATGTGAAACAATAATCTTGTGTTTTTTTGCCTTGTTTGTGCAGTCACAGACAGGTAGGGCCAAATTGGAAGAGGAGCAGATAGCTCTAAAAAAAATTAAGAGGCTTTGGTGACAAGTGCATGTAGTGATGCAAACCTCTTAAACAAGTACTTTGTTTCTGTTACTGACAGCTTGGGGTTTTCAGGTTCAGTAAAAAGTGCAATGGAGTATCTGAGACCAGTCTTTACAAATAAGTGCAGTAAAATGGGAATGACACTAACATCTCCCTTAGAAGTAGCATCCATCATAAAATCCTTAACATCTAAGTATTCCAGTGGTTATGGTAACATATCAACAAAGTTAACCAAAGAGTGCTCATGCAAGGTCAGTTCTGTCTGAAACTATTTGTGTAATCAATATCTTACCAGTAGAACATTTCCATAGTGCCTAAAATATAAAGCCTCTTTACAAGAAGGGGGATGATGAGATACCATCAAACTATCAACCAATATCACTTTTGCCAGCTTTTCCAAAAACATTTGAAAAGGTTGTGTTCAAGAGTCTCCTTAAGCATCTGACTGCAAATAATATATTGACCAAATCACAGTTTGGGTTTCTTAAGAATTCTGATAGAGAGAAAGCTATTTACATGTACAGTGATAATGCACATAATGAATTATATAACAAATTAGAGGCTACTGGCATTTCCTGTGATGTGCTAAAAGCATTTGACTGTGTGAATCACAGCATTCTCTTAGGTGTCACCAGCAGTGCTGCAAAATGGTTTGAGTGTTATTTAACTACCGTAACAGGAAACAAAGGGTGTCGTTGAGAAATACCTGTGCAGTAAACAGTCAGCCTTCATCTGATTGGGAATTAATTACATGTGGCATACCTCATCTTGGGTCTGTTGCTTTTTCTTGTGTGCATTAATGACTTCTCACCAATTACATTGCCAGATGCTACGTTTGTTTTGTTGCAGATGATACAAACATTGCAACAAGTAGGAAGTCAAGTACAGATTTAGAAATGGCTGCTAATAAAATTTTCACTGACATTAATAAATGATTTAAAGCTAATTCACTGTCATTAAACTTTCAAAAGACCCACCGGAACCTGTTAGAGATTTCCTTCTAGCAAGTGTACAGCACATGAAGACAAGCAGATCAAAGAGTTTGACAATGGTAAATTTCTGTGATTACAACTCAATAATAAATGCTGCTGGGAAGGGATTTGCAATGAGAATGATGTCAGATGTAGTGGATATAAAAAAAAAAACTTGCGTAATTTGCTTACTTTCATTCTATTATATCATATGTGATCGTATTCTGGAGTAACTTGCAAAGTTGAGCAAAAGTTTTTAGCATCCAAAAACATGTAACAAAGACTCATTTCTTGTGTAAATTCAGGAAAATCATGTAGAAACCTGTTCAAGGAACTTTGAATTCTAACCATTTCTTCCAAGTATATTTATTCTTAATGAAATTTGTTGCAAGTAATATATCTCTATTTCCAACCAATTGCTCAATACATAGGAATAAGAACAAACTACATAAAACCTAAAATCACCTATCTTTGTCCAGAAAGGGGTCCAATATTCAGGAACACACATTTTCAATAAATCACCAGCATCCATTAAAAACTTGGTTTCAGATGAAGCACAGTTTAAACAGAGTTTGTAAGACTTTTTGGTAGGCAACTTCTTCTACTCTACAGATGACTATCTTAACAGTGACTGTTAGATCTTCAATTTTGACAGCAATTGATCACAACTGAAAAGATTAGGTATTTTGTGAATGATAAATTTATTAAAAGTGCATAGCTATGTTTCATATTCAGATTATTTAAAAAAAAAAAATACACGTTCTAACTTGTTTCACACCCAAGAGAATCATTTCATTTTTGGGCCCCTGGAACGAAAACTGAATCTAATCTAATTCCATTTCACTATATTCACAATTATTCACAATACTTTCTAGGTAGTAGTCCTACTGCTGTGTTGACATTGTCAGGTCCTATAAACATCTCTTGCCCATATAGCAATTTTGCCATAAGTGTCATATCAGAATAGACTCAAACACTTATTCTACATTACTTGCCCGCAGAATTGAAATACTGAGTGGGGACAAGGTATTCAGTTATTTTCATCTACACCAAAGCATTCACATGTAGTCAATAGCTCCATGAATAATTTTGATAACAACTTTTACATTGGGAATTGACAAAATGTGATTGTGGAAGTGATGTAATCAACTAATAGATATGTGACAAGTGCAGTGTCTCTCTAATTTCTCATGTTCATGTTGCTTCTGTTCTGGTTTGTTTGGTAATGTGTATACCTGTGTCTTTTGTATTTGGGCACAATAAAGTGTGGTTTACACTGAGGTGAAAAAAGTCATAGACTAGTGATGGCGGTAGTATCACGTATACAATGTATAAAAGGACAATGCATTAGCAGAGTGGTCATTTGTATACGGGTGATTCATGTGAAAAGGTTTCCAACCTGACTGTGGCCACATGAGGGGAATTAACAGCCTTTGAACATAGAATGGTAGCTGGAGCTAGTTTTGTGAGACATTCCATTTCAGAAATCATTAGGGACTTTAATATTCCGAGATCCACAGTGTCAAGAATGTGTCAACAGTACCAAATTTCAGGCACTGTGGGAGCTGGTGGTGGCTCCATATTTGTGTGGGCTGTGTTTTTATACAATGGATTTGCCCCTCTGGTCCAACTGGACCAATCATTGAATGGAAATGGTTATGTTCAGCTACTTGAAGACCATTTGCAGCTATTCATGTTTCAAACAATGATGGAATTTTTATAGATGACAGTGCACCTCGTCAGCGGGCCACAACTGTTCGCGGTCGGTTTAAAGAACATCCAGGTGGATGATTTGGGCACCAGATTGCCCGACATGAATCCTTTCAACTATTTATGGGACATAATTGAGATGTCAGTTCATGCGCAAACTTGTGCACCACCAACACTCGCAATTATAGAGACAGCATGGTTCAATGTTTCTGCAAGGGATTTCCAATGGCTTATTGAGTTCATACCATGACGTGTTGCTGCACTACTCCGGGTAAAAGCAGGTCCAACATGATAACAGGAGGCATCCCATAATTTTTGACACCTCAGTGAATTACACTGTTAGTCCATGAATGTATTTTATGTTTAGGAGATAGTGCCCTTCCATAATTTGTGAACCCAAAGAAGAAACTCTACTCTCTTGGGTAGGTTATCTGCTGCAATTCATATAGATAAGTACAGTCATAATATACCTTTCATAATGTTCTATATTCTGTCAGTGGCGCCATCCAGGTCATTAAAAATGAGATTAAGTTCTACAGTGACCACCTCTCGTGTTTCGACCGCTAGATTCCATGCCACACACTGATCCATTTTGGTACATGATGGTTTCAACCTCTCTGGTCATGACACAGTGATATAACCACATAACAACGCTTTGCACATAATTACAACAGTATTGTAAGACATCATATTCAGAATGAACATGTTTCCAGTCATTTCATGTCCCCTGGTACCACATGTGAGATCAACAGAAATATCCACTCATCAGCTTTCACAGTCGTCCCACACTGTATTTGCAAGTTCAGGCCCCACTGTTTGCGCCTAGTCAATTGTCAATTCAGTTGCAGTAAATGGAGAGCATTCTCAAACAGAAAATTTGTGACACTTTTGAACAGTTCACTTTAGCATTCAGTGATCTTGATCAACATGTTACTTCAGTGGTGTTGGACATTGTATTACAATCGTCCCTGCACCAAGCCTACAATGCTCTCATGGTGGTGCTAATTTCACATTGCACAAAATCGATGGGTCAAAGGCTCATGCAAATGCTATACAATGAAAGGCATGAGGACATGATACCATCTGAATTCTGGAGACATCTACATGGAATGATTATCAGTTTGGATGCTTTGCTGTTACACATTTGACAACAACAATTGCTAGCAAAGTGAGGTTAACTTTAATTGCTCAGGATGAGCAGCCACTATACTAGTTACCAATGAAGCACACACCTTGCTTGACACATATGCCACAGTGGCTGCCACGATAACTTCCATTCACTCTGAAGAAAGCTGAACCATTCCAGACCAGCCCAACGTGCTGCTGCCTCGCCACCGTGCCACCTCCACCTGAAAGTCACAGAGAGTTCTCGAGAACCTGTGGACTCTCCGTGCTACTGTCAAGAGGCTAACTAAGCTGTTGGAAATGTTACAGCTATGGATTGTGACAGCTGAGAGCAAACGTACCCCCTGCACATGCCCACAGTGGTCTCATAACCATGGGACCACTTAGACTAATGTTAGCTGTTCCTCAGACCTTTTGGTCACCTGACAGCTAATTGCAAGAAATCATGTTTGCACTCAAATGCCGAGACACGATTTGGTTCAGGTGCAACAGCAGGACACCCACTTACAGCACCTGCTGTTTAAGAACAGTTAGCCGACTACATCAAAAATAAAGTATAGGACTGCTCAGCCTACCGCTTGTATCGGCATGACTCCAAAGCTGCCAACTACTGAATGGCTACATAACAGTACATCACAAAGGTTGTTCGTTACCAAACATTATTAATCGAACAGGATCAGAGATCAGCACACTGCTGACTACATTCTACCCAGATGCAAAACAACACACTATGGCCAATTTAGTGGCAGTTAACAAGTCCGTCATATACACATATGGTCACCAAATATTTGAGGTTGACAATGGTCTCTTCAAGAACTCCAAGTGGACTTTTGCATTAATCAACATTGCTCAACCCATTTTGGGTGCCAATTTCATCACACAGCCTGCACTGACCACCAATTTACTAAATTTACTAAATCGAACAGGATCAGAGATCAGCACACTGCTGACTACATTCTACCCAGATGCAAAACAACACACTATGGCCAATTTAGTGGCAGTTAACAAGTCCGTCATATACACATATGGTCACCAAATATTTGAGGTTGACAATGGTCTCTTCAAGAACTCCAAGTGGACTTTTGCGTTAATCAACATTGCTCAACCCATTTTGGGTGCCGATTTCATCACACAGCCTGCACTGACCACCAATTTACTAAATGAATGACTGATACACTCTGTCAACAGACTTACTATTCTTGCAGGAAAGGGTCATTCATCAAAGTACACAATGCCCAGAGTGTATAATTTAAGTGCTAATACCTCAAATGACCATCGTCATTACTGGGAGTCCTACTGCCACAACTTGAAATCACACCTCCAGACCATGAGAAAAGATTACATAACAATGAGGTGTGAAATAATCAAGTCACATGGGGATAATGTGGTGTTGAAGAATATCCTATTGGTAACAGAAGACAAACTCCAAGTGGCCCGTAAAACATTAGAACAACATAGGACACCGCATTGCATCCATGCTCTGCACATGACTGTGTCCATGGATTAACAGTGGCCCGTAAAACTACAGGGCAGGGGCACACGTACTACGGTGCACCATAATTGTACCAAACCTGGTCTGCAACTTCATCATGAGCCCATTGGAATGCATGGAAATGACTACCACCGATTTTCAGTGGCTACGCAATGGCACCAGGGGAACCATCACCTCACACCCCTCCCCCTCTGTCTGCTACCAATGGCACTCCTCCCAACCATCATTCTACGGTACTGGCTGTGTCACTGACTGCAGTTACATGTCCATCATGCACAGCCACCCACACACAAGCTGGCTTTGAGGTCAAATTCGAAATCCATCTCATCTTTTAGGTGAGTGGATTGGGGGGGGGGGGGGGGGGGGGATACAATCAACTAATAGATGTGTGAAAAGTGCAGTGTGCTTTAATTTCTCATATTCTTTGTTACTTCCTGTTCTGGTTTGTTCACTAATACACTGTTATCCCCTGTATGTATTTTATATGTAGTAGATGGTCTCCCTACATGGTCCCACATTGTACAGCAATTCATTCTATAAGCCTATACTGAAATGTACACAATAAAATTAAAAAAATGTGTATATTGGTTAAACTTTGCAACTGAACATCTTTTAGAAGCCTCTTTATGGATCTAGGGATTGTTACATGTATATACTCCCTTGTGGTGTTCCTGGTTCTCAGCAATTCACAATCACATAACTAGATGAAGTAATAATTCCTATATCAGCTATGTATTCCTTTCTAGGGTTCAGAATGGAGTTTTATTTTCAGGTACAAAAGTCTATAAAAGGTAACCAGTGGGCTGCACACCGAAAACTGAACATCTGCAAATATTTAAAAACAAAATAAAATAATACTTCATTAGCCACTCTTTCAACTATTTATCAGAATATTTGAAGTGACGAATGTAAATTCTGTTAAAAATCAGAGTTTTGAGTTGATAAGAACAGTATATTAGTATCACCAGAAGACATTACCACCAGACCTTTCTGAATGTTTAGGGACAGATCATTGCAAAATATAATTAACAGAATTGCTCAAAGTGTGACAATTGAGGCACCCCTTGTGTTACTACTTGCTCTTTTAACCAATGCTTTCACCATTTTTGATGGTTACAACATTTGGAACACTGTTCCAAAGATTTGATCTGAACCTATAACTACAATTTTCTCCAGTTACATACTACCATAGTTTCTCAAACATAATGTATGGTTGCCAAAGTTTGTGAGCTAAAGGAATAACCTGTTGTGTATTTTCTTTCATAAAGTTCACTATAGAATTAATTAAAATGAATATAAAGCTCCATTTATCAATATCCTTTCTCAAAAGATTAACTTTCGGAGACTCAATAAGCAATAAGTTCCGAGGAAGCTCTTAGGCCAGTAGTTGTTGCACTCGTAGCTAACCAACCCACACTAGTTTATATGACCAGCTGGTACAGAAAAGTGGAATTTCATGGAATTTCTTTTAAATTACTCTAGCACAGGTATGATTTGTTAATAATTAATGAAAATTTTGAGAATTGTTAGCAAGAGTTCTTTATTATGCACAAAACACTGAAGATAACTTAAAATGAACTTCCAGTGTGCTATATTTTAAAGTGACCATTGAAACAAAACACATACACCACAGTCTCTCACTGTGAGTTTCCAACAGTTCTGTTACAAAAGTCAGTGTGAAGTTTGTGTGTGCATCTTCCTTTGCCTTTTAAGTGTCTTAATATACAATAAATGCATTGTTCACTGAAATATTTAGTAGTTTTCTAAGACAGTTAAGTCATTTTGAAGAATGTAACTTCTTTTGTGATGCACAATATGGCCTTTAGAAGGGCAGGTCAATGACAGTAGCAGTACTTGAGTTAGTTACAAATATAAGTCAGGGTTTTGAAGAGAAAAGAGTGTACAGCACTGATACTTTTTGATCATAGTAAGTTATTCAGTTGTACCTCATGTAAGGCCCTCCTCAGCAATATAAAATCATATGGTGATGGGGAGCTGTTGAGCAAATTCTTGAATTCTACCTCAATAATAAACAGAAAATTGTATTAGGACAAGGAGCAGACTCAACTGAAAAGAAGTTGAAACAGAGTGCACCATAGCAAACTGTAATGGTGCCTTTGTTGTTACTGATTTTTGTTAATGACGTAAGTACCAATGGGCACACCTTGCAGTTTGCAGATAACCACATTTGTTCTCAACAAGCAAGTGTGTTGCTCAGGCTTTTCAACAAGCAGAAGCCCTATTAAGCTTGGCAAGGGTCTGGCTTCCTATGAACAAGATAAAAATTAATTAATACAAAACACAGAGAATGACATGCAGCCACAGTGATACTGGATCACTGGGTGGCACAGCAGCCACTAAACTCATGGGCTTTTTCATTCATACTATGTTAACATGGCAACACCACACAAAAATTGTATATTCCAAACTTTCCTGGGTCCTGTATCTCCTGAGGAAATTAAAAGGTGTAATATCAGACCAGTGCCGGTAGCTACTAACAGTGTACTCTGTAATGAGACATGAGCTGCTGCTGTGGAGTCTTTCTGCAGTCTGTAAAAGAAATGCAAAAGAATGATAATTGTAAACCAATTGTTTCTAGATTAGGATTTATGGCTGTTCTTAGCCAATATTTATTCAACTGCCTTGCTCATACAAAGATAAATCATGAACACTACAGAAAGAGAGATAAATTTCATCAACACAGCACTGGCAATAGAGACAGAATAGAAAGCCCTGGCTGTTAACAAAGACAAAAAGAGCTTCCACGTGGTGGCTCTCGAACTGTTAACTGAGCGAGGTGGCGCAGTGGTTAGCACACTGGACTCGCATTCAGGAGGACGACGGTTCAATCCCGTCTCCAGCCATCCTGATTTAGGTTTTCCGTGATTTCCCTAAATCGTTTCAGGCAAATGCCGGGATGGTTCCTTTGAAAGGGCACGGCCGATTTCCTTCCCCATCCTTCCCTAACCCGAGCTTGCGCTCCGTCTCTGTGTACATTTAAAGGGCAACCTTTGTACAGTACTGAATAATTCCTCTCTGGTGATATGACGGTGTCTACCTGGACCGGAACTCAGTGCTATGGCAAGAACAGCAGCTCTGATGTTTAACTACACTATGTTCTAGTACTGATTTCATAGTTCTATTATCATTGCACAGTATATCATAATCTAGTTGTTCTCTTTAGTATATTGTATAGCACCAATTGTAGTATCATAGTTTAAATTGAAGTGTTGCATTCATTTTATTGTGGTAATACTATTGTAATCTTGATGCAGTCTGCCCAGCTATGGCAGGTTAACAACACAGAGCTGGTAATAAACGGACATGATGTCAGACTGCTTTTTGATGATATAAGCAATATTATCCAAATCACAGGATTATTTGTTTGGCTCTGTGTTATAATACTGCAAATTTCAGTAGATGTGAGTGGGCAAAGAAAAAAGTTACCTTGGGAACAGCACAAAGTTTTTACAATGACTGGGTACAGAAGGATTGATAAAAGAAGAAATTTGTCATGAATGTTCATGAAGTGATTGTTGAATATTTCACATAAATTTTTTGCTCAGAGGAAAGACCATCTTCATACTCAATGCATGTTATTGATTGAGTTTTTTTCATTTTTACCAACAGTCTCACTGATGGCTTTTAATGTGGCTTTTGCTTTGCTACTTGAATTGAGTATAAACTGCCAGTTGCACATTTTCTTGGCTTCACAGCAGATGTGTTCAGTTTGAAATAGTTATTGAATAGCTTGCTGTCTGTAGTTTTACTGTAAGCATATTGCAGTCTCTTATTTCTACAAAAGGTTTGTATTCCTGATGTCAGCAATTTATTACTAGGCATTTTGCATATATTTGGCTTAGATCTAAGTTTGATTGGAAATGCTACATCTTCATGTTTCTACAGAATACTCAAATTCTTGTACCTTACAGTCAACATCACAATCACAATGTACACCCTTCCATCCAGCTTCATGGAGCACATGTGTGAAAGTGAATACTCTATATTATTTTTGATGTAAT
Source organism: Schistocerca serialis cubense (assembly GCF_023864345.2). Lineage (NCBI taxonomy): Eukaryota > Metazoa > Arthropoda > Insecta > Orthoptera > Acrididae > Schistocerca > Schistocerca serialis. Next base: position 921,139,502 of record NC_064640.1, on the reverse strand, counting down.
GCTTCATACTTTCCTGGCAATCTGTCGACACCTTGAGGGGTCAGTTAAACTGCCAGATATTAGCATTGTTCTAGCATGATATTTCAACAGTGTGACTTGGTGAAGATGAAGACAGTGACACACTTTTGCAGCAACTTCTCCCTTTCTGTGCTGCATTCCTGTCCTCCTGCTGTTCTTTTGGCTCTTCCTTGAAGAATATGTCTGTGATAGTTTTGGGAATGTGTTCTGAAGTTTTAGTATCTTGACATCAGAACAGTCCCTCAACTGTTTTTCTTTCTTTCTTCATTCGCCATGCCCTACCCTTCTTCTGCTTCAACATTTGAGATTCCTCTTTGTTTCTTCTTCCTCCCTGTGTGCTCCTGAAGGCTGACCTACATGTCTGAAATGTAACAGGTGACTGGGTAGTGCATAATTCCCAGCCCCATGTTGACAGGTGGGGTTTGCACATACTTCCTCGTACAGGCCAGGCCCAGGGAGGAGTGCCTGCCCGAGCTGTTACCTTCCCGAATTGCCAATTCATCACTCTATCAGGAGTTTGGCAGGTGTGACCTGGGGTTTGAACAATCACCTAAGGAAGGTGATCCCCCTCGGAGGGACCCCAGTTGGAAGGAGCACGCCATTGCAGATGCTGGCAATCATTGGAGATTTCCTCAAAATGAGCCAATCATCATTTCAGTCTATGTCTACTACACACAAATGGAATGAGCCTAAAGATTCAATGACTTTCTAGCTGCACCTTCATCCCTCATGGTATCAAATACTGAAGAAGATCAGTCCTTTGCTACTGTTAATGTGTTGTTTTTTTTCCGATTTTGGCCGTCTAGGGACTGCGTTAAACAACTATTTTTCAATGTACATTTCTCCTATTGCACTCCTCCTCTTTTCTCTTCTGCCAATATGTCTTCATCCTCTCTCTGTGATGCTCCCTTCGGTCTTCTGTCCACACTGTTCCTCCAGTTCTTCTCTTCTTCATTTCAAATCCTTCAAAATGTTGAATTTTGTCTCTCATTAAGTCTCTGTTGGTTATATCATCTTCTCCTGTACCCGTCTCCTCTAAGTCTGCTTTGACTTCTTTGAACCAGGTAATTTGGGTTCTGGGGTTCTTGTCAAAAAACATGAATATTTTCTTTGTCAGCCTTTCATCATTCATTCTTTTCAAATGGGCGTAAAAGCTTACTCTTCTCTTCCTCATAGTATCTCCCACTTTCTCAATTTTGTCATACACTTCTCTATTACTTCTAAGCTTCCAAGTCCCATTCTCAAACCTCGGCCCAAGTACTCTTCTAATGATTTTTCGCTCCTTTTTTGCTATAGCTTCCATTTCCTTGTTAGTGTTCATTGCTAAACATTCAGATGCATACAGACACTCTGGCTTAATCACAGTGTTGTAGTGCCTTATTTTTGCGTTAATTGATACTGACTTCTTGTTGTACACATTCTTTGTTAGCTGGAATGCCATTTCCATTTTTCTTGTTCTTGTTTTATTTCCTTCTTTATCTGAAGCATTGGGCTGGATGATTTCCCCTAAATATTTGAAATTAGAAACCTTCTTTATCTGGCCATACTTTGTAATCATATTGTTCGGTGCCTCTTTTACATTGGTTAGGTACTCTGTCTTTTCAAAGGAGATTTTCAGTCCTGCTTTTTCTGCTGTTTCATTCAGAATATTGATCTGTTTGACTGCTTCTTCCAAACTTCCTGCCAGAATTGCTAAGTCATCAGCAAAAGTGAGGCAATCTACTTCTAATCCATCCTTTATTCTTCCTAATCTGATTTTTTGTATTCCTTCTTCAGTCGTTTTCTTCCTCCACTCTCTAATAACTTTTTCTAACACACAGTTGAATAGGGTAGGTGACAACCCATCTCCTTGTCTTAATCCTGTTCTGATTTTGAATGGTCTGGATACCTCACCACGGAACTTTACTTTTGCATAGGTATCCGTAAGTGTTTCTTTGACAATTGCGACTGTTTTCTTGTCTGCTCCAAACTCACTAAGGATGTTAACCAAGGTTGTTCTGTCAACGGAGTCGTACGCCTTCTTGAAGTCAACAAACGTGATAAAGATGTCTTTTCCTCTTAATCGTCTATATTTAATAATTAACTTCAAGTTTAAATTTTGTGTTTATTATTCAAAAAAGTGTCGATGCAATTGCAGGCCCTGTGAAATCGTGCTCCGATTTATGTAATGGGACTTTGCTTTAGGAGTCCAATTGTGTCTTTCAGGCACAACAACTGCTTGCTGCTTCACTCCTCCACAGCTATCCTGTTCATGTTGAGGCTCACTGAATGCTGAATTCTTTGCATGGTGTTATTTACACTAGGCTGCTTGGAGGTCTGATGGAGGGAGAAATCCAAACTTATCTCTCTGTGCAGGGCATCACTGCAGTCCATCAGGTAATGAAAAAGGTTGATGCAACATTACTGTCTACACACACTCTTTTTCTCACATTTGATTGAGTAGTGCTTCCACCAAAAATCAAAGAAGATTATGAAGTGATCACAGTCTGACTGTACATTCCAAACCTGATGTGTTGTTACCAGTGTCAACATTACAACCAAACTCACATGTCCTGTTGAAACATGACCAAATGTGGTACCTGTGATAGTGATGCCCGCAAGGGCAATTGCCTGCCTCCTTCTCCCTGCTGTATCAATTGCAATGGCGACCAGGCATCTCATCCTGAGAATGTCCCATGTACCTTGATGAGCAGGCCATCCAGGAGATCTGGCCAAAGCAAAAAGTACCTTACCCTGTTGCTCACAAGTTGTTGGCTAGACCATATACACTGACAGTACCATTCTCGCTATGAGTGACTCCATGGATGTCATGGCCGTGCAGTATTGCAACTTCAAATTCAGCACTGCAGTTGTAAAATCACTGGGTATTGTGGTAGCATAACCATCTCCTTCTCCTCCAGCTGTGCAACAAACCGCCAAATCTTCACCTCCTGCAGTGAAACCACCTGCTACACAACTGACAGGCTGGAAAGGAAGAAAGGAATACTCTCCTGAAGGTTTTTTATGTCCCTGCAGGCAACAAACATCTGAGTCTTCATCTGCCAACCGCAAAGGCTCTAAGAAATCAATCAACATGACCAGTCTTCTCATTCCCTGACTCAGAGGTCCTCTTCAATGGTGTTACTACATGATACTCTCACCTGGCTGACCGACATTTCGCCAGTGTGCACTGCCCACTGCTTTGCTTCTGTAGAATCTGCAGGCCAACCCAATGAGAATTCCAGTGCCTCTGTACATCTCATGGAACAGGCTCCTCCAGCCTGTGCACCCTGTAACAGTGAGTCTTTGAAGGCTGGCACTCACCAGTCACAGAGGTGACAACATTTCTTTTCTTTTTTTTTTTTTTTTTCTCGTCCCCTTTTGCTGTTATGATCCTCCCCCAATGGAATGTTCACGCCAGTAGATCCAAGATGGAGAAATTATGGCTGCTCTTGAAATCATAGCATCCACTCTTTCTCCGCATGCAAGAAACAAAAGTCATCCTCGAAACCACTCTGACCTCCCATATTTCCTTCCAGTCTACTTTGACCTTCCCGCCGAGGATGGCATTCCATCTCATCGGGGAGTCATGCTGCTCATCAGGGATGACATTCATAGCCAAACCATATTACTGAATACTTGGCTGCCAACTGTTGCAGTCCACATTATCCTTCCTCACTTCACATTTTCTCTTTGCAGCATATACATCCCTCCATCATTTGGTGTCACCGGGGCAAACTACCTCCATGTTACTGATCAACTCACTCACATCTGCTCCGTGTGTTTAATGCACTCTGTCCCATTTGTGGCTCTTCCTGAATCTGTCAGAGAGTGCCCTTTTGGCTGACCTCAATCAGCTCAACCTCTCTATCTTAATAACAGAACACCTGCATTCCTCTCAGACTCCACACACACCTATTCCCATTTGGACCTTTTGCTCTGCCGCATCCAGTTTGCCTGTCATCTCGAGTGGTCCATTCTCTCTAATGTGTACTCGAGCGTCCATCTGCCATGTGCTATCTGTTTGCTGACTCCTATCCCATCTACATGTAAACCCAACTGACAGCTTTCTAAGGCCAACTGCAGGCTTCAGTCCTCCCTGGAGACCTTCAACAAAGATTTCCCCAGTTGTGATGACCATGCAGAGTATGTCACGAATGTTGTCCTTACCATAATAGAGCATTCCATAACTCACACTTCATCTCTACTGTGCTGTGTACCAGACCCCAGGTGGACTAAGACATGCTGCGACACCGCTGTGAAGACTTGCTCTCTGCAATTTTAACCATCATGCTATGATGTTGAACTGTATTCATTGTAAACAGTTTCATGCACAGTGTCATTTCATTCTTTACTATGGCAAAACAGCTGTCTAGATTTCATTTACTAGTTCTTTTAACAGTTCCACTTCCTCTTCCATCGTGTGGTGGGCAATTCTCATCATCTGTGTGGGACTAAGATCCATTCCCTGATTTCCAGTATGACAGTAGCATGTGGTGTCATTGTGGACCCTATAGCTATATCCAACATCTTGGGTTGCTATTCTGTGAAGATTTTGAGCTCCACCCACTATCACCCAACCTTCCTCCCTTGGAAATGTGTTGGGGAGGCTCAGGTGATACGCTTCTCCTCTTGTGATTGCTACAATGCTGCCTCTACCAAGAGGGAACTAGATAACGCTCTCACTTCATCCCAATCTTCCACCCCACGGCCAGATGATGTTCACATTCAGATGTTGCAGCACCTTTCTCTCATGGGCAAGCACTTTGTCCTTCATAAATACAGTCACAATTGGGCAGATGGCACCTTTCCCAGATGCTGATGTGAAGTCACTATCATACCCATATCTAAGCCCAGTAAGGTCAAACACCTTGCTTCTAGCTACTGCCCCATTTCTCTCATCAGCTATGTTTTCAAGGTGATCGAATGTATGATTTATGGCTGGTTGGTATAGTGGCTCAAACCTCACAATCTACTAACCACTGCACAATGTGGATTTCGAGCACACCATTCTGCTGTTGACCAGTTCATCACTCTGTCAACCCATGTCATTCCGTTTTCTGACAAAATACCCAATGGTGGCTGTGTTCTTTGATTGGGAGAAAGCCTATGACACTTGCTGGAGGACTGGTATCCTTCTGCACTCTATACATGTGGGGCTTTCAATGCTGCCTGCCCTGTTTCATTTGGAAATTTTTAAAAACCAAGTATTCAAGGTATGTGGGGGTTTGATCTTGTCAGACACCTTCATCCAGGAGAATGGTGTGCCTCAAAGCTCCATCCTGTGCATCGTACTCTTTGCTATAGCCATTAATCCTATAATGGTCTGTCTCCTGCCAGGCATCAAAAGCTCCTTTTTTTGTCGATGACTTTGCGATTTATTGCAGATCTCCGCTGGCTTGTATTCTGGAACATCTTCTACAGTGATGGCTTCATCGTCTTCACTCATGGGGTATCGACAATGGCTTTCGATTTTTCACTGGCAAGACAGTTTGTATGAATTTCTGGCTACGCAATTGGTTTCTTCCACTGTCTTTACATCTTGGGCTTGTTGCTTTTCCATTCGCTGAAACTATGAAATTCCTGGAGCTCATGCTTCATAGAAAACTTTCTTGGTCCTCCCATGTGTCTTACCTGGCTGCATGCTTTACCCAGTCTCCTAATGTCTTATATGATCTAAGCACTACTTTCTGGGGAGCAAATCGGACCACCCTCCTCTGTTTGTACCAATCCCTTGTCCATTTGAAATTAGACTATGTGTGTTTCATTTATTCATGTGCATGTCCATCCATTTTACACCACCTTAATATAATCCACCATCATGGAATCCGTTTGGCCACTGGTGCCTGTTACACTAGCCCAGTTGAGAGTCCCTATGCAGAAGCTGCCAGACAACTGCTGCTATATGGGTGTGATGCTCTCCTCAGTAGATACGCTTGACATTTGTCTGCCATGCCTAGCCACCCATCCTGCACCTCCTTTTTCGATGCTGCCTTGGCTGACAGTATGGGATGCATCCCTCTTCTCTGCCGTTTCCCAGGTTCGCTTTCCACTCCTATTCCAGCAGCTTAATTTCACATTCCCTGCCAATTTTCCAGTGGGTGTGAACCCTTCACCACCTTGGCATCACGCAGTGGCCTGTGTTCATCTTGGACTTCACACTCGACCTTCACACTCAATATAGTGACAGCACCTTTGTGTACAGTAATGGTCCTAAGACTGACTGTGGTGTCCAGTGTGCCTTTGTCATTGTCACTGACCATTTTTGGTATTAGCTTACACAACACCACCCAATATTTACAGCAGAGCTCTTTACCCTCTATCAGGCTACCTAATACATCCAGCGACACAGCCTTTTTTATTGTGTCATATGCTCTAATTCTCTTGGTGCCCTTCTGAACCTCTGTGTGCTGTACACAGTCCATCCTTTAGCGCAATGGGCCCAAGAAAGCTTCCATTTGCTCTGTGTTGAGGGAGGCACTGTGATGTTTATTTAGAATGGTGGTCACGTCGGTCTGATGGGAAATGAGGCTGCTGATGCTGCTCACGAGGCTGCAGTCTTCTTACCTCAGTCTGCTTGCTCTTCCATCCCTTTGGATGATCTCTATGTTGCCATCTGTCGGCAGGTGGTGTCACTTTGGCACCATCACTGGTGCACTCTTCATGGGAACAAGCTCCGGGGAATTAAACCCCTCCCAGTGGCTTAACCAAGCTTATCTCAGCCCCCCTTGCCATGAGGAAATCATTTTAGCTAGGTTGCATATTTGGCAGTATTGTTATAGTTATCGCCATTTGTTAAGTGGTGATCCCCCACCATTTTGTGCTCATTGTCATCAATTTTTGCTGGTTCACCATTTCCTGACCGAATGTCCTCGTTTTAACAACTTAGCCGGCCGTGGTGGCTGAGCGGTTACAGGTGCTTCAGTCTAGCACTGCGCGACTTCTACGGTCACAGCTTCGAATCCTACCTTGGGCATGGATGTGTGTGATGCCCTTAGATTAGTTAGGTTTAACTAGTTCTAAGTTCTAGGGGACTGGTGACCTCAGATGTTAAGTCCCATAGTGCTCAAATCCATTTGAACCATCACCACCCCGTACGCCCCTGGAAGGAATTAGTGTACCCCAACTGTCTGCGACTAGTATAATCCATGGAATAGTGCGAAAGTGTTCAGATGTCTGCGAGCCATGTTAATGAGGCGGGATGTGGGGACCAGCCCAGTATTCACCTAGGGGGATGTGGGAAACCGCTTAAAAACCACATCCAGGCTGGCCGGCACACCAGCCCTCATCGTTAATTCACCGGGTCCAATCTGGGGCCGGCTAGCCTACCCAAGTCCAGGAAGCAGCACATTGACATGCTCGGCTAACCTGGCAGGTATTTTTTTTTTTTTAACCATTTATGTTCTCATATATTTTTGCTGTCTGATTTGTTGGCTGTTTTAGTGAAGGACACATGGATTTTTGACCATGTTTTACTTTTGATCATTCGTAGCAACATGGCAAAGGACATTTAATCTTTGGTTCAGGACCTCCACTGTCTCTACACCATATTTTGAGGACCTTGTGTTTAGCTCACTTTCCATCAGTCATTTGGGCTTAATGTACAGGGTGTTACAAAAAGGTACAGCCAAACTTTCAGGAAACATTCCTCACACACAAATAAAGAAAAGATGTTATGTGGACATGTGTCCGGAAACGCTTAATTTCCATGTTAGAGCTCATTTTAGTTTCGTCAGTATGTACAGTACTTCCTCGATTCACCACCATGATTTCATACAGGATACTCTACCTGCTCTGCTAGAACATGTGCCTTTACAAGTATGACACAACATGTGGTTCATGCACGATGGAGCTCCTGCACATTTCAGTCAAAGTGTTCGTACGCTTCTCAACAACAGATTCAGTGACCGATGCATTGGTAGAGGCGGACCAATTCCATGGCCTCCAAGCTCTCCTGATCTCAACCATCTTGACTTTCATTTATGGGGACATTTGAAAGCTCTTGTCTATGCAACCCCGGTACCAAATGTAGAGACTCTTCGTGCTCGTATTGTGGATGGCTGTGATTCAATACGCCATTCTCCAGGGCTACATCAGCGCATCAGGGATTCCATGCGATGGAGGGTGGATGTATGTATCCTCCTTACCGATTACATCCTCACCCACAAATACTTCTCCTTTGAGAGGAAGATACACTGCCAGGAAAAATATCAAAACACCAAACAATAATTAATGTAGACTATTGAAATTTCAGTAATACATTTGTGTAGGTAACATATTTAAATGATTGACATTGCAAGATCACAGGTAAATGTAAGTGCGAGACAAGCCATTGCAAATATGAAACGCTGGTACATTAATAGCCAGTTTAACTGACACAGTTCTGAATGCATCCATTCACACATGATGCACTGTGTTGTACAGCTTCTTGATGACAGTTTGTGGGATGGAGCTTCATGGTCTTGCCCTTGACCAATGAACACAGGGATGTTTAGTGCTCCTTGTGGATGACACTGGAGATGTCGTCCAATGATGTCCCATATGTGCTTGATTGAATGCTGATCTCATGATTGGGTAGGCCAATGTAACATTTCATCACTCTGTAGAGCATGTGGGGTTACAACAGTAGTACATAGGTGAACTTTATCCTGTTCAAAAATACTCCCTGTAATGCTTTTCAAGAATGGAAGCACAACAGGTTGAATCACCAGATTGACATACAAATTTACAGTCAGGATGCGTGGACTAATCATGTGATTGCTTCTGGTGTCATACAGAACCGTACCCCAGACCATAACTCCAGATGTAGGTACTGTGTGTCTAGCACAGGCTCGTCCAAACTGTGCCCCTGGGGCGCTAGCACCCGCGATCGCCCGTGGCCAGCGCCCCGGGCGAATTCGTGTGGTGTCGTAGTGGCCGAGCTGTGTCGCCTAGCTGGCCGTGCGGACTGCCCGCCGAGCCTCGGCATGCCGGTATGCAAATATTGCAATAGATAAAAATCTATTTTGCGACCTCACATCGCTGTCCTTTTCAGCAGACCTGGGGGAAAACGTATGTAAAACCAATCTTTTTTGTTAGTTTTTTATTTGAGTTTCAATGAACGAAACAATTAAATGTTAAAGTGTTTAAAAACAGGATTGTACAAAATTAATTGTATGTTCTTTTTTGGCATGGTACGAGCAGGAAACAGGTGGGCAAAGTTTGTGCGCAAATTACAAATGATCGCTGAGAATTGGGCAAGCAGGGACACCCTTTGCTGCTGGGAATCTCATCAAGGGTTGCCTGGTCGACTTGGTGGCTTGTATTTGTCCACCAGACCTCACGGAAAAAATTGAAAAAATAGCTCTTTCTCCTCAAACTGTTGCTCACAGAGTTGAAGATATGGTCTCAGATATGGAGCAGCAATTAATGGAGATAGCGGCAAACTTCATTTCACTTTCTGTCGCTCTTGAAGAGTCCGCGGACGTTGCGGACATATCTCAGCTCGTCATATTCATTCGAGGTGTTGACGGCACTCTGCGTGTCACCGAAGAATTTCTCGATCTTATACCATTAAAAGACACAACCATGGGTTTGGATATTTTTCTAGCCGTGGAAAACGTGATGCAGCCCCTGTGCTACGAGGGATACGCACTGGATTTCTGAGTTACGTGAGGTCAAAAATGGCTGAAGTTGGCTGTTCCTTATTTGCGACAGTCCATTGTCTGATTCACCAGGACACACTTTGTGGAAAGATTGTCAACATTAAAAATGTTATGGACGCAGTTCTTCGAACGGTTAATTATCTTCACTCGCATGGACTCACGCATCGCCAATTTAAAAAATTTCTAGCTGATATCGAAGCGGAATACCCAGATATCCCCTACCACACCGAAGTAAGATGGCTGAGCAGAGGAAAGGTGCTTCATCAGTTTTTCTCCTTGAGGGGCGAAATAAATACCTTTTTGGAAATGAAAGGACATCCAGAAGAATTACTTTGTGATCCTAAGTGGGTGGTGAATTTGGCTTTTTTTGAGTGACCTTACTGGTCATTTAAATACTTTGAACATTACACTCCAACTCGAAAATCACTATGTCGTTGATTTAGTGCAGACGATTCAAGCATTTAAAGAAAAACTTATTTTGTGGGAGAAACAATTGTGCGAGAAGAATTGTGGACACTTTCCTGCATTAGACAGCATTAAAGAAGATGTGGATTTTTCAGATTATGTTGCAATCATTTGCGAATTACAAAAACGGTTTGAAAACAGATTTTTGGAGACAAATGATCTTCAATTGGCCTTAGGTATATTTGTTCGCCCATTTTCCCTTCGGCATAGGACGTCTCACAAGTGCTTCAACTAGAACTGATTGACCTGCAGTGCGATATCCGCCTGAAGGACCGCTTTCTCATGTGTAAAACTTTGAATGACTTTTACAGCTGTCTTCCACGAGAGAAATATCCTCTTTTGCACAAGCACGCGGCCTAAGTTCTCTCAGTGTTGAGTGCTTTTTCTCTCTTTTAAAGCTTGCTAAAACTAAGAACCGTTCATTACTTGGCAATGAAAATTTGACTAATTCTTTGAAGTTATCAGTCTCAGGGAATATTGTACCAAACATTGACAAAACCATTTCCTCGAAAAAGAAAAAAGTGTAAAATGTTAATTGTCTTCTTTAAAAATGTTGACTGTAAGAATTAAAGAGATTCATAACCTTAATTTTATTTTTTAATAAGTTTTCAAACTTGGTCAGTTAAAATTATTATGTACAAAACAGCAAACTAAGCACCCGATTTCTAAACTCTGAGAAGGAATACAAAAAGCTGTAGCATGAAGTACAACAGAAAATATTTACTTGTAACTATTAACAGCAAGAATGAGACTCTATATCCCTTACATAAAATTATTTCAAAAATAGAGTATTTATGACTAGTTCATTTAAGAAACTGATATATTTTTCAGAAGACACCTATGGTACATATGACAAGTGTGCATGTGCAGTACTAATAGAATCAACCTGTGGGTCAGAAAACTACTAAGTTATTCTTCGATTCTTGTTTTGGATATTCTTTTCTCTAGCTTTGCGTAGTAATTCTGCCACACGTACACTAGTTGTTACCTAAACAGCAAATGGTTTGCTTGTTTTACCGCTCATGGACCTCTTTTACAGAGGTGCGCTTCCTCTGTCCTTTTGTTTGCGTTGGATCTGACTGTGGAACAGTCCAGCACAGAGCAGTGCTGTGCGGTCTCACTCGCTCTGCAGCTCTCTCTCTCGCCCCTATGCTGCCGGGTGCAATTCTTGGATGAGCCTGGTCTAGCACTTGAACAGGTTGACTGCAGGCCCTCAACAGGCTTCCTTATAACAACACACAGCCATCACTGGCACTCAGGTAGACCCAGCTTTCATCTCAAAACACAACAGATTCCAATGAGCCACTTGACACCACTGAAGCTACAAACGACAGACGTTTTGGGGTCACTGGAAGGCACACTACAGGGCATCTGGTTCAGAGCTGTCCTTGAAGAAACCAACTTGCAACAATTCGTTGTGTCACTGTGGTGCTAACTGCTGCTCAAATTGCTGCTGCAGATGCAGCACAATTCACCAGAGCCACACACCGAATATGATGGTCTTCCCTCTCAGTAGAGACATGTGACCATCCAGAACCCTCATCTTCTTGTGACTGTACTTTCTTGTGACCACTGCTGCCAGTGATCATGTACAGTGGTTACATCTCTGCCAAGTCTTACGGCAATATCACAGAAGGAACATCCAGTTTCTCATAGCTCTATTACATGAACTCGCTCAAACTCAGTGAGGTGCTGATAATGGCACTTTGTTGCCTTAAAGATGTACTTGACTAACATCAACTCATTATGTTTAGTCCTAAAGGTCACCAATGCTATGGTCATTACAGCGTGTGTTTAATGAAACCTGATTTGAATCCTCATAGTGGCACTACTAGCGGCCCTCTTATGCGACAGTGACAGCAATATGCAGTCAACAGTGTGCATTATATAACTTGCTATACAATCACCAAAACGAATTATACTGTCCAGTAAGATAACACTTTGAGTTTACATATGTGATACATAGGTGTCATGCAGATGATGTCAAAGCACAGATTTTCACATGAGGTATTACGTCTTTGATATTTAGCCTGGGACTTTCACTCTCAATGATATAGTATGTTTCTGAGTGCTAGCGTGTCACAGAACTTTCTGATACATTGATGTTGTTCATTCGGTAGTGCACCCATGAGTCTAACACAACTCAACATAGAGATGTTACCTGATTGCTCACCATTCACAGACTTTCCCTTTAATTGACACAGAGATGTGAGTAACATACTAGTTGGACACAGACCGTAGATTCTGGGGGAGGGGTGGCTTTTTAAAGACAGCACAAGAACATCATGTGATTTATGAAATTACTTAATGTTTTTAAATTTTGCTAGGTTAGATTTCATTATTTTGCATGGACTCAAGGACTTTACCATTATTCGGTTTATGAAAAACGTTTCAGGTTAAAAAATGATAAAAGCATGTGGAACATCATTATGTTTTTGTAGTCTGAAATCCCCTACCTACAAGTAGGGCATCTATCATGAAATCCATATTTTATGAACCTCTGTTATCCAAAATCTTAATTAGTGACTGAATTAATTAGTGACAGCTGTTGTCTGATTCAGAAAAAAATAAAGCAAAAAAATTATATCATCAAAGTTCAAAATCTCACCGAAATTAAAGCAAAACAGACACTGAAATTATGAGTGTCCAAACTTCTAATGTCAATTATTCTGTACGTTAATTAATGTCAGATAATTCAAAATATGGTCTTGAAAAATTGGGAATGTATGTTTTTGAATGAGTAGTAATAATACTTCCTATCCTGCCAATTAGCTCAAAATCCCTTAAGTGATGTCATAGGAACATTAATTAGCTATAACTTTTAATTTCTGAGCCATCTAGTGATACTATATAATTTTAATCAGGGAGATAAATACAAACAACGAACAATTACGTGTGTGACAGCATTAGAAACAGAATGAAAAAGTGAAAGAATTTTAGTTATTCATGTGAGCAGAAAACACAACTGTTGGAACATTTTACAGCTTGGTACATCTCTTCACCCACCAACTGAATTAAACAGACTGTTATTGACAATTAGCTTACTGGATAATTCAGTGGCCTGTAAGAGTCTATTACATGTATCAATATACGTAAAAAAGAAACACTGTTATCATAATGCTTTAAACTGATCTTCAAATCAGGTATCCTAAATAGATGTTACCTAACAGCCATCCGTGGCCGTCTTATGACATAAAATTTCATAAAATTTCTAAACATACAAGTGCATAGCATTATATGTACATAACTATAATATTTCAAAACACATATATATCAGAGAACGTCATGGGCCACAACTTAGTCTTCATATTTCACAAATTTTTCACTCTGTTGACACAGTTCATTACTCATTATTGGCACCATCATCACAAAAACCACTGTCATAGTCTGCTGTAGGCTCTTTCTGTGATTTCTGCTTCAAATTTTCACTCATGTCCATTGTATTGTTTTGTATTGTATTGATCCAAAGTGGTTTCAGCATTTACAAACAAAAAGGCAACAAATTTTCTAAATTAGTGCACTAGTAATTCCTGTCTCTAAATTTCTAGTACAAATGATTACTCATTAATTGGAAATTTACTCATTATAAATGTACATGACTATCAGTATAATGTCACACAGAAAATTTACAACAAAGCATGTCTATAAATCAAATGAGAATGGAAGCTGCTTTATTTACTCAATTGGTCTCCTCTGACTATGGCCAATTAACCCTCTTGAAATGAAGTTCTCTGCATGTTTAATTCCTGTTAGAAAATAATAACATCAAGTAGGAGGTAAACAGTACAGTATCAGAGAAATGAACTTTGCAGCAATTTATATTAAACAACTCATTAAAAAAATTAGTACTTCATGTAGGTTCATTAAATAATTTTCAGTATTTTATCATTTTTTTTTATTATAAAAGCATCATTTTGTTTCTGAATACAGTGCAGTAATGTCCAACAGCTTAACAACAAGCTACGTCATTTTACTTAGGTATGTCATCACAACAAAAGAATATTCTCTTGTATATCATTTCACTTTCCAATTTATCAATGCTCATTATACTGCTTATTTATTCCCTTATAAACATGTTGACTGAAGATGTACTTTTGCAAAAGAAGCTATTACGAAGACGTGGTCCATAATCATTGCTGTTTCATATATACTTCATAGAACTTCATTCACTTTGTCACTTCACATTCATTTAATATTTCATTGATTCATTATTATATATTTCTCCATTACATAATACATTGCTGCTTCATATATTCATTCTGCTTCACTTTGTGTACAAAAAAATGACTCTACGGCATAATTCTCAACAGCAGCCACCCACATTAAAGACAAGACATTTCCCTCTATTACACAGCAGAGCAAAACTTATTCAAATGATCTCACAAAAATTTAATCTCCACAACATTTATTTTTAATACAATATTGTTTATCTTGGCCTGAAAGACTTATAATATGGCACACACGTACTGAGAAGATGAACTTTCATACATGCAACTAAAGATAATAACATTTTACATGAGACCAATGACTTTCTGAATTTCATATATTTATGGGAAGTTGGGTTAACTGATTCTCAAAGCTAATTGGACCATCACAATTATAAACAATTCAAGAGTAAAAATTATAATTTTTTTCGTACCATAAACATGTTCCTTTAGATCGGCTGTACTGTGTGAGCTAATATGGGTGCTGTCTGTTAGCTACAGAGATTTGTCCGCAGCTCGTGGTCGTGCGGTAGCGTTCTCGCTTCCCGCGCCCAGGTTCCAGGGTTCGATTCCCGGCGGGGTTAGGGATTTTCTCTGCCTCGTGATGACTGGGTGTTGTGTGCTGTCCTTAGGTTAGTTAGGTATAAGTAGTTCTAAGTTCTAGTGGACTGATGACCATAGATGTTACGTCCCATAGTGCTCAGAGCCATTTGAACCATTTTTTTTGTTAGCTACATTTGCAGATATAGATAAAAAACTGAAATCCGCTGGTAAGAGTAATTTATTTTTGCATTCAACAATTTCTCCTACAGTTTTACTTGTTTGAGTTAGATTCAGTGTTTATTGCTTTATGATACTCCATGAAATATGTGCATGGAGTCATTTTCCCTTCATGTTGAAAATTGTTGATAAAGTGAAAGTGGGGTTAACTGTACCAGTAAAATTTGGGGTTAAGTGGATTGGTTCAGTCAAACCCAGACAGTTGCTAATGAATGAAAATGCCTTTTATACAAACATCTAATAGATTACATAAATGTAAGCTTTGCACTTTCACGGAAAAACCATTTTTCATGCAGTTTCACTTGCTTTCTGTCAGAAAATGCCTGGAAATTCAACTTTATGTTAACCTGCTCTGATTTCATGAGTAATTTCAAAGAAACACATTATAGTGCCCAAGAATTACCATATATAACACTACAGCCCTTGTTGGTGTAGCATTTCCTTTGGTATTTACTGCCTCTGATATTTGGAAAGGCTTTAGTATTAGTAGTATCAAACCTACCAATTCACGCATATTTAATGCCTAATATTTTTATTGTTGTATGTGCTGGACAGACCTCTCCCAATTCAGCAACAAATAACAAAGATTTATTGGGAGAGCATGCAAGTACATCTGCAGATGGCAATGTTGAGAATCTTGGACACCAGCCAGAAGATAAGTAAACAGAAATTACTAAGACTGGTGTGAGGAACACAACGAGATATAGATGGAATGGACAGAGGCAGCACCAAAAGGCAGAATAGCAAAGCTATTGCCAAAAAAGCATAAATTAAATTAAGTATGCCAAATACTGGCAGAAAGCGGCAGTAGCTCTGAAGATCATGATCATGTCCAGTACGCTGATTCCTCTGATGCTAACTTGTACACAAGTGCTTTTGTAAATGATGAAACAGTGCACAAAGGTGACTTCATTGTAGTTAAGGTACAAGATAAAACTGTCACAAGTAGTCACAATTATTTTCTGGAGTGATTAAAATGTATGTTGATGACTATGAAGTAAAATTATATAAGACAGTAGTTTATACTACAAAATTTGCAGCAACAGCAGAAGGAGATACCTTTTTTTGCTTTAACTGAAATAATTGCCAAACTATCCAATGCACTAGGTCTCACTATGAAGGCATGATTTGATTCCAGAATACATCACTAAATTCAGTGTGCAGTACTTTTATTATTTCTATCATTTTTTCTTTAATATACTCATAAATGTCTTTGTTACTAAAGTTGTTGCAATTTTTTCCGTATTTATAGTCATGTAATTCATTGATTTAATTGAGAAGTCCAATTAACCTTGCAATATGGTCCAGGTTCCAACTGTTGCCTGCTACATACCTGCAGAGCAGCAAGTTATGTATTTAGCTTTTTCTGTGCTTTCTTACGAGTCCTGGGGTGTAAAGGATGTTTAAATGCTTTGGTGCAGATGCAGGAGAAGCTGGCCACAGTTTGCGAACAGCTGAAGGTACTTTTGGCTACAGTCAGCGATCCTGAGTCTGCTGACTTGAGGTGTAGCAGTGGTGGAGCATCTAGCATATCGCATGAGAAACCTCAGGTGTCACTTGTTAGACCCACAGGCTCTGCTACTGAGGCAGCCTCCAGATGGCCCAGCAAGGGGTGTCCACCTTGACTGCAGTGAGAATTGTGGGTGATAATGCTTTCACATCAGTCTGTCAGCAGGGTCTGAACAGGCAAATGGGGGTTGGGATTTGCTGCCTATTGGGATCTCCACAGTTAAGTATGTTATAGAGCTGCATAGAGAAATAGCATTTATGGCCGGTAAGAAAGCCAATGTGTACTCAATGTATCTGCCAGAAGGCCACATCCAAAAAAGTGGAGGAGGCCTTGCATGCAGCTATCAAGCATGCAGGCTGCAGTCATCTGTGAGTTCTGGCTGCTTTTGGCACCAATGATGCCTGTTGCATGGGTTCTGAGCCTATCCTCAGTTCATGGTGGTGGCTCTTGAAAGTGGACAAGCCTGCTGGCCTCGCCTGTGGGGTGCAATCACAGCTGGCAATTTGCAGCATTGTTTATAGAGGTGATTGGGTTCCTTTGGTTTGAAGACCAGTGGATTGTCTCAAACAAAGTCTATGTTGGCTCTGTGATGATTTTGGCTGCTGATTTCTGCGAAACAGAATATTCATCACAATTCAAAACTACAAGCTACATAGCGGCTTCTCATGAAGAGCCTAACGAAACTGCCATTACTACATGTAGCCTCTCCTGGCAGCCCAGTAGCTTGTATCCGATGCACTACTGCCCATTTACTATATCCCCTACACCTTCACACTGACGATGCGACACAGAATATGCATCGCGACTCAAAACTACAGGATACACGGTGGCTTCTCACCAAGAACTTAATGAAACTGCCATCACTACACGTAGCATCTCCTGGCAGAACAGTGGCTTGTAACCAATGCACTACTGCCCATTTGCTATATCCTCCACACCTTCACATTGACGATGCGAAATAGAATAAGCATTGGAATTCAAAACTACAGGCTACATGGCGGCTTCTAACTAAGAGCCTAACGAAACTGTAATCATTACACGTAGCCTCGCCTGGCAGCCCAGTGGCTTGTACCTGATACTATATCCCCCACACCTCCACACTGACGATGCGACATAGAATTGGCATCGCGATTGAAAAATACAGGATACATGGCGGCTTCTCACTAAGAGACAGACGATGCTGCAGACATTGTACGTAGAAGCCCCTGGCAGCGCAGTAGCTTGTATCCGATGCACTACTGCCCATTTACTTAATCCCCCACACCATCACACTGACGATGCGAAATAGTATTTGCATCACAATTCAAAACTACAGGCTACATGGCGGCTTCTCTCCAAGAGTCAAACGTTAGTAACAGTCACTTCACGTAACCTCTCCTGGAAGCCCAGTAGCTTGTATTCGATGCACTACTGCCCATTTACTTTATCCCCCACACCATTAGACTGACAATGCGACACAGAATTTGCATCGCAATTCAAAATTACAGGCTACATGGAGGCTTCTCACCAAGAGACAAACGATAGTAAAAGTCATTGCACCTAACCTACCCTGGCAGCCAAGTAGCTTGTATCCAATGTACCACTGCCCATTTACTATATCCCCCACACCTTGACACTGACGATGCGACAAAGAATTGGCATCGCGGATCAAAAATACAGGATACATGGCAGCTTCTCACCAAGAGACAAACGATAGTAAAAGTCACTGCACGTAACATCTCCTGGCTGCCTAGTAGCTTGTATCCGATGCACTACTTCCTATTTACTTTATCCCCCACACCATTAGACTGACAATGCGACACAAAATTTGCATCGCAATTCAAAACTACAGGCTACATGGCGGCTTATCGCCAAGAGTCAAACGATAGTAAGAGTCACTGCACGTAACCTCTCCTGGCAGCCCAGTAGCTTCTATTCGATGCACTACTGCCCATTTCCTATCTCCCCCACACCTCCACACTGACGATGCATCAAAGAATATGCATAGTGATTCAAAACTACAGGCTACATAGCGGATTCTCTCCAAGAGCCTTACGAAACATCCATCACTACACGCAGCCTCTCCTGGCAGCCCAGTAGCTTGTATCGGAAGCACTACTGCCCAATTACTATGTTCCCCACACCTTCACACTTACGATGAGACAAAGAGTTGGCATCGCGGTTCAAAACTACAGGATACATCACGACTTCTGTCAAAGACTCAGGCGATACAGCAGTCACTTTATGTAGTCTCCCCTGGCAGCCCATTAGCTTGTATCCGAAGCAGGACCGCCCTTTTACTATATCCCCCACACCTCCATACTGACGATGTGACATACAATATGCATAGCGATTCAATACTACAGGCCACATGGTGGCTTTTCGCCAAGACACAAACGATAGTAAAAGACACTGCACATAATCTCTCCCGGCAGCCTAGTACCTTGTATCTGATGCACTACTGCCCATTTCCTTCATCCCCCACATCATCACACTGACGAAGGGTACACAGAATTTGCATCACAATTCAAAACTACAGGCTACATGGCGGCTTCTCACTAAGAGTAAAACGATAGTAAAAGTCACTGCGCGTAACCTCTCCTGGCAGCCCAGTAGCTTGTATCCGATGCACTACTGCCCATTTACTTTATCCCCCACACCATCACGCTGACGATGTGACACAGTATTTGCATCGCAATTCAAAACTACAGGCTACATGGCGGCTTCTCACCAAGGGTCAAACGATAGTAAAAGTCACTGCACGTAACCTCTTCTGGAAGCCCAATAGCTTGTATTCAATGCACTACTGCCCATTTACTATATCCCCCACACCTCCACACTGACGATGCGACATACAATATGCATAGTGATTCAATACTGCAGGCTACATGGCGGCTTGACACAGAGAGCCTAACGAAGCAGCGATCACTACATGTAGCCTCTCCTGGCAGCCCAGTAGCTTGTATCCGATGTACTACTGCCCAATTGCTATATCCCCCACAAGTTGACACTGACGATACAACACAGAATTTTTGCATTGCGATTCAAAAGTAGAGGCTAAATGGCGGTTTCTCACCAAGAGACAAACGATAGTAAAAGTTGCTGCACGTACCCTATCCTTGCTGCCCAGTAGCTTGTATTCGATGCACTATTGCCCATTTACTATATCCCACACACCTTCACAATGACGATGCGACATAGAATATGCAAAGTTATTCAAAACAACAGTCTACATGGCAGCTTCACGCCAAGCGCCTAACCAAACTGCCATCACTACACGTAACCTCTTCTGGCAGCCCTGTAGCTTGTATCCGATGCACTACTGCCTGTTTACTATATCCCCCCCCACCTTCACATAGACGATGGGACAAAGCATTGGTATCGCAATTCAAAAATACAGGATACATGGCGGCTTCTCATCAAGAGACAAACGATATTGCAGACACTGCACTTAGCCTCTCGTGGCAGCCCAGTGGCTTATATCCTATGCACTACTGCCCATTTACTATATCCACCACAACTTCACACTGACGATGCAACACAGAATTTGCATCGCGATTAAAAACTGCGGGCTACATGGCGCCTTCTCACCAAGAGCCTAACGAAACTGCCATCGCTACCCGTAGCCTCTTCTGGCAGCCCAGTAGCTTGTAACCGATGCAATACTGCCCATTTACTATACCTCCCACACCTTCACACTGACGATGCGAAAATAAATATGCATTGCGATTCAAAACTACAGGCAACATGGCGGTTCCTCACCAAGAGCTTAACTAAACTGCCATCACAACACGTAGCCTCTTCTGGCAGCCCAGTAGCTTGTATCCGATGCACTACTGCCTATTTACTATATCCACCACACCTTCACACTGATGATGCAACACAGAATTTGTATCGCGATTCAAAACTACAGGCTGCATGGCGGCTTCTCACCAAGAGACAAACGATAGTAGAAGTTGCTGCACATAACCTATCCTGGCAGCGCAGTAGCTTGTATTCGATGCACTACTGCCCATTTACTATATCCCCAACACAACCACACTGACGATGCGATATAGAATATGCATAGCGATTCAAACCTACAGGATACATGGCGGCTTCTCACCAAGAGCCTAACGAAACTCAATCACTACTCGTAGCCTCCACTGGCAGCCCAGTTGCTTGTATTCGATGCACTATTGCCCATTTACTACATCCCACACACCTTTACAAGGTCGATGCGAAAAAGAATATGCATCGCGATTCAAAACTACAGGCTACATGGCGGACTCTCACCAAGGGCCTAACTAAACTGCCATCACTACCCGTAGCCTCTTCTGGCAGCCCAGTAGCTTGTAACCGATGCACTACTGCCCATTTGCTATATCCCCCACACCTTCACACAGACGATGGGACAAAGTATTGGCATCGCGATCCAAAAATACAGGATACATGGGGGCTTCTCATCAAGAGACATACAATACTGCAGACACTGCCCGTAGCCTCTACTGGCAGCCCAGTGGCTTATATCCTATGCACTACTGCCCATTTACTATATCCACCACAACTTCACACTGACGATCCAACACAGAATTTGCATCGCAATTCAAAACTACAGCCTACATGGCGGCTTGTCACTAAGAGACAAACGATTGTAAAAGGCACTGCAAGTAACCTCTCCTGGCAGCGCAGTACCTTGTATTCGATGCACTACTGCCCATTTACTATGTCGCACGCACCTTCAAACAGACGATGCGAAAAAGAATATGCATCGCGATTCAAAACTACAGGCTACATGGCAGCTTCTCACCAAGAGCCTAACGAATCTGCCATCACTACACGTAGCCTCTCCTGGCAGCCCAGTACCTTGTATCCAATGCAATACTACCCATTTACTATATCCCCCACACCTTCACACTGACGATGCAAAACGGAATATGCATCGCGATTCAAGACTACAGGCAACATTGCGTCTTCTCACCAAGAGCCTAACGAAACCGCCATCACTACACGTATCCTCTCCTCCCAGCCCAGTAGCTTGTTCCGATGCACTACCGCATACTTACTATATCCCCCACACCTTCACACTGATGATGCGAAGCAGAATATGCACCGCGATTCAATACTACAGGCTACATGGCGGCTTCTCACCAAGGGCCTAAAGAAACAGCCATCACTACACGTAACATCTCCTGGCAGAACAGTAGCTTGTATCCGATGCACTACTGCCCACAGACTATATCAAACACACCTTCACACTGACGATGCGAAAAAGAATATGCATCGCGATTCAAAACTACAGGCTACATGCTGGCTTCCTACCAAGGGCCTTACGAAACTGCCATCACTTCATGTAGCCTCTCCAGGCATCCTAGTAGCTTGTATCATATACACTACTGCCCATTTACTATATCCCCCACTCCTCCACACTGACGATGCGACATAGAATATGCATAGTGATTCAAAACTACAGGCTACATGGCGGCTTCTCACCAAGAGCCTAACGAAACTGCAATCACTACACGTAGCCTTTTCTGGCATCCCACTAGCTTGTATCCGATGCACTACTGCCCATTTACTTTATGAGCCACACCATTACACTGATGATGCGTCATAGTATTAGCATCACAATTCAAAACTACAGGCTACATGGCACCTTCTCACCAAGAGTCAAACGATAGAGGAAGTCACTGCACGTAACCCCTCCTGGCAGCCCAGTAGCTTGTATTCGATCCACTGCTGCCCATTTACCATATCCCCCACACCTCCACACTGACGATGTGACATAGAACATGCATAGTGATTCAATACTACAGGCTACATTGCGACTTCTCACGAAGAGCTTAAACATACTGCCATCACAACACGTAGCCTCTTCTGGCAGCCAAGTAACTTGTATCCGAAGCACTACGGCCCATTTACTATATCTCCCACACCTTCTCATTGACGATGCGAAACTCAATATGCATCGCAATTCAAAACTACAGTCTACATGGCGGTTTCTCACTTAGAGCCTAACGAAACTGCCATCACTACACGTAGCCTCTCCTGGCAGCCCAGTAGCTTGTACCGATGCACTACTGCCTGTTTACTATATCCCCCCCACCATCACATAGACGATGGGACAAAGCATTGGCATCGCAATTCAAACATACAGGATACATGGAGGCTTCCCATCAAGAGACATACGATACTGCAGACACTGCACTTAGCCTCTCCTGGCAGCCCAGTGGGTTATATCCTATGCACTACTGCCCGTTTACTATATCCACCACAACTTCACACTGATGATGCAACACAGAATTTGCATCGCGATTTAAAACTATGGGCTACATGGTGGCTTCCCACCAAGAGCTTAACGAAACTGCCATCACTACACATAGCCTCTCCTGGCAGCCCAGTAGCTTCTATCCGATGCACCACTGCCCATTTACTACACTCCTGGAAATGGAAAAAAGAACACATTGACACCGGTGTGTCAGACCCACCATACTTGCTCCGGACACTGCGAGAGGGCTGTACAAGCAATGATCACACGCACGGCACAGCGGACACACCAGGAACCGCGGTGTTGGCCGTCGAATGGCGCTAGCTGCGCAGCATTTGTGCACCGCCGCCGTCAGTGTCAGCCAGTTTGCCGTGGCATACGGAGCTCCATCGCAGTCTTTAACACTGGTAGCATGCCGCGACAGCGTGGACGTGAACCGTATGTGCAGTTGACGGACTTTGAGCGAGGGCGTATAGTGGGCATGCGGGAGGCCGGGTGAACGTACCGCCGAACTGCTCAACACGTGGGGCGTGAGGTCTCCACAGTACATCGATGTTGTCGCCAGTGGTCGGCGGAAGGTGCACGTGCCCGTCGACCTGGGACCGGACCGCAGCGACGCACGGATGCACGCCAAGACCGTAGGATCCTACGCAGTGTCGTAGGGGACCGCACCGCCACTTCCCAGCAAATTAGGGACACTGTTGCTCCTGGGGTATCGGCGAGGACCATTCGCAACCGTCTCCATGAAGCTGGGCTACGGTCCCGCACACCGTTAGGCCGTCTTCCGCTCACGCCCCAACATCGTGCAGCCCGCCTCCAGTGGTGTCGCGACAGGCGTGAATGGAGGGACGAATGGAGACGTGTCGTCTTCAACGATGAGAGTCGCTTCTGCCTTGGTGCCAATGATGGTCGTATGCGTGTTTGGCGCCGTGCAGGTGAGCGCCACAATCAGGACTGCATACGACCGAGGCACACAGGGCCAACACCCGGCATCATGGTGTGGGGAGCGATCTCTTACACTGGCTGTACACCACTGGTGATCGTCGAGGGGACACTGAATAGTGCACGGTACATCCAAACCGTCATCGAACCCATCGTTCTACCATTCCTAGACCGGCAAGGGAACTAACTGTTCCAACAGGACAATGCACGTCCGCATGTATCCCGTGCCACCAAACGTGCTCTAGAAGGTGTAAGTCAACTACCCTGGCCAGCAAGATCTCCGGATCTGTCCCCCATTGAGCATGTTTGGGACTGGATGAAGCGTCGTCTCACGCGGTCTGCACGTCCAGCACGAACGCGGGTCCAACTGAGGCGCCAGGTGGAAATGGCATGGCAAGCCGTTCCACAGGACTACATCCAGCATCTCTACGATCGTCTCCATGGGAGAATAGCAGCCTGCATTGCTGCGAAAGGTGGATATACACTGTACTAGTGCCGACATTGTGCATGCTCTGTTGCCTGTGTCTATGTGCCTGTGGTTCTGTCAGTGTGATCATGTGATGTATCTGACCACAAGAATGTGTCAATAAAGTTTCCCCTTCCTGGGACAATGAATTCACGGTGTTCTTATTTCAATTTCCAGGAGTGTATATCCGCCACACATTGACACTGACAATGCGACAAAGAATGGCATCGCGGTTCAAAAATACAGGATACACGGCGGCTTCTGTCCAAGAGACTAACAAAACTGTAGTCACTGTATGTAGCCTCTCCTGGCAGCCCAGTAGCTTGTATCTGTTGCACTACCGCCCATTTACTATATGCCTGACACATTCACACTGAAGATGCAAAACAGAATTTGCATCGCGATTCATCACTACAGGCTATTTTGCGGCTTCTCACCAAGAGACAAACGATAGTAAATGTCACTGCATGTAAACTCCCCTGGCAGCATGTATCCGATGCATTACTGCCCATTTACTTTATCCCCAACACTATCACACTGACGATGCGACACAGAATTTGCATCCTAATTCAAAACTACAGGCTACATGGAGGCTTCTCACCAAGAGACAAACGATAGTAAAAGTCACTGCACATAACCCATCCTGGCAGCCCAGTAGCTTGCATTCGATGCACTACAGCTCATTTACTATATTCCCCAAAGCTCCACACTCACGATGCGACATAGAATCTGCATGGCAATACAAAGCTACAGGCCACATTGTGGGTTCTCACCACGAGCCTAACGAAAATGCCATCAATACACATAGCCTCTCCTGGCAGCCTGTTAACTTGTATAAGATGCACCCTCACGCTGACCATGCGACAAAGCATTGGCATTGCGACTCAAAAATTCAGGATACATGGGGTCTTCTCATCAAGAGACATACGATACTGCAGACACTGCACGTACCCTCTCCTGGCAGCCCAGTGACTTGTATCCTATGCACTACTGCCCATTTACTATATCCCCCACACCTTCACCCGACGATGCAACACAAAATTTGCATCGCGATTTAAAACTACGGGCTACATGGCGGCTTCTCACCAAGAGACAAACGATAGTGGAAGTCACTGCACGTAACCTCTCCTGGCAGCGCAGTAGCTTGTATTCGATGCACTACTGCCCATTTACTATATCCCCCACATCTCCACGATGACGACGCGACATAAAATACGCATAGCGATTCAAAGCAACAGGCTACATGGCGGCTTTTCACCAAGAGCCTAATGAAACTGCCATCACTACACGTAGCCTCTCCTGGCAGCCCAGTAGCTTGTATCATATGCACTACTGCCCATTTACTATATCCCCCACACCTTCACACTGACGATGTGAAACAGAATATGCATCACGATTAAAAACAACAAGATACATGGCGGCTTCTCACCAAGAGTATAGTGAAACCGCCATCACTACAAAGAGCCTCTCCTGGCAGCCGAGTACCTTGTATCCGATGCAATACTGGCCATTTACTATATCCCCCACACCCTCACACTGACGATGCGAAAATGAATATGCATCGCGATTCAGCACTACAGTCAAGATGGCGGTTTCTCACCAAGAGCCTAACAAAACTGCCATCACTACACGTAGCCTCTCCCGGCAACCCAGTAGCTTGTATCCGATGCACTACTGCCCGTTTACTATATCCACCACACCTTCACACTGACGTTGCAACACAGAATTTGCATCGCGATTCAAAACTACGGCCTATATCGCGGCTTCTCACCAAGAGACAAACGATTGTAAAAGTCACTGCACATAACCTCTCCTGGCAGCCCAGTAGTTTGTATCCGATGCACTACTGCCCATTTACTATATCCTACACACCATCACAAGGACGATGCGAAAAAGAATGTGCATCGCGAATCAAAACTACAGGCTACATGGCGGCTTCTCACCAAGGGCCTAACGAAACTGCCATCACTACACGTAGCATCTCCTAGCAGCCTAGTAGCTTATACCTGATGCACTACTGCCCATTTACTGTGTGCCCCACACCTTCACACTGACGATGCGACAGAGAGTTGGCATCTCGATTCAAAAATACAGGACACATGGCGGCTTCTGACCAAGAGACTGACGATACTGCTGTCACTGTACGTAGCCGCTCCTGGCAGCCCAGTAGCTTGTATCCAATGCACTACTGCCCCCACCCTCCCACACTTTCACACTGACAATGCGACGAGAATATGCATCGCGATTCAAAACTACATGCTACATGGCGGCTTCTCACCAAGAGCCTAACGAAACTGCCATCACTACATGTAGCCTCTCCTGGCAGCCCAGTAGCTTGTATCCAATGCACTACTGCCCATTTACTATATCTCCCGAACCCTTACACTGACGATGCGAAACAGAATATGCATCACGATCAAAACTACAGGCTACATGGCGGCTTCTCACCAAGAGCCTAACGCAACCGCCATCACTACACGTAGCCTCTCCTGGCAGCCCAGGAGCTTGTATCCGTTGCACTACTGCCCAATTACTATATCCCCCACACCTTCACACTGACGATGCGACACGAAATTTGCATCGCAATTCAAAACTACAGGCTACATAACGTCTTCTCACCAAGAGACTAACGATACTGCAGTCACTGTACGTAGCCTCTCCTGGCAGCCCACTGACATGTATCCGATGCACCACTGCCCATTTACAACATCCCTCACACCTTCATATTGACGATGCGACACTCAATTTGCATCGTGATTCGAAAATACATTCTATATGGCGGCTCCTCACCAAGAGACTAACGATATTGCAGTCACTGTACGTAGCCTCTCCTGGCAGCCCAATAACTTGTATCTGATGCACTACTGCCCATTTAGTATATTCCCCACACCTTCACACTGACGATGCGACACAGAAATTGCATCGCGATTGAAAACTACAGGCTACATGGCGACTTCTCACAAAGAGATTAACGATACTGCAGCCACTGTACGTAGCCTCTCCTGGCACCCCAGTAGCTTGTATCCGATAAACTACTGCCCATTTACCATATCCCCCACACCTACACACTGACGCTGCGACACACAACTTGCATCGCAATTGAAAACTACAGGCTACATGGCGGCTTCTCACCAAATGACTAACGATACTGCAGTCACTGTACGTAGCCTCTCCTGGCAGCCCAGTACATTATAACTGACACTCTCCAACATAATTACTATATCCCACGCAACTTCACACTGATAATGCGATACAGAAATTGGATCACGATTGAAAACTGCAGGCTCCATGGGGGCTTATCTCCAAGAGACTAACAATACTACGGTCACTGTACGTAGCCTATCCTGTCAGCACGGTAGCTTGCCTCCGATTCACTACTGCCCATTTACTATATCCCTGGCACCTTCATATTGACGATGCGACCATAGTGTATCCCTCACTCATTCACCTGAATGCCCAGTATCTTGTATCTGATGCATTACTACATAATTACTATAACCCTCACACCTTCACATTGGCGAGCCGACACAGAAATCGCATCGCGATTGAAAACTACAGGCTCCGTCGTGCCTTTTCACCAAGAGACTTAACGATACTACGGTCACTGTACGTAGCCTATACTGGCAGTACAGTAGCTTGCATCCGATGCACTGCTGCCCATTTACTATATTGCTGGCACTTTCATATTGACGTTGCAACACAAAAATTGCATCGCAATTGAAAACTACGTGCTCTATGACGACTTCTCTCCAGGAGTCTAAAGATACTATAGTCACTGTACTTAAACTTACCTGAGAGGGCAGTATTTTGTAACTGATGCACTTCTACGTAATTACTATAACCCTTACAACTTCATATTGGCAATGCGACACAGAAATTGCATCGTGATTGAAAAATACAGACTCCATTGCGGCTTCTCACCAAGAGACTGACGATACAAGGTTCACTGTATGTAGCCTCACATGGCAGCCCAGTAGCTTGTATCCGATGCCCTACTGCCTATTTACCTCACTCCTTCACATTGACAATGCAACAATAGTATATCCCTCACTCATTCACATCGACGATGTGACACAGAAAATGCATCGCGATTGAAAACTACAGGCCGCATGGCGGCTTCTCTCCAAGAGACGAACGATACTACAGTCACTGTACGTAACCTCACCTTGGAGCCCAGTATCTTGTAACTGATGCTTTACTATGTAATTACTATATCCCTCGCACCTTCACATTGATGATGCGATACAAGAACTACATCTCAATTAAAAAATATAGACCCCATGGCACTTTTTCACTAAGAGACTATCGATACTACGATCACTGTACGTAGCCTATCCTGCCAGCATGGTAGCTTGTATCCGACGCCCAACTGCCTATTTACTACACTCCTGGAAATGGAAAAAAGAACACATTGACACCAGTGTGTCAGACCCACCATACTTGCTCCGGACACTGCGAGAGGGCTGTACAAGCAATGATCACACGCACGACACAGCGGACACACCAGGAACCGCGGTGTTGGCCGTCGAATGGCGCTAGCTGCGCAGCATTTGTGCACCGCCGCCGTCAGTGTCAGCCAGTTTGCCGTGGCATACGGAGCTCCATCGCAGTCTTTAACACTGGTAGCATGCCGCGACAGCGTGGACGTGAACCGTATGTGCAGTTGACGGACTTTGAGCGAGGGCGTATAGTGGCATGCGGGAGGCCGGGTGGACGTACTGCCGAATTGCTCAACACGTGGGGTGTGAGGTCTCCACAGTACATCGATGTTGTCGCCAGTGGTCGGCGGAAGGTGCACGTGCCCGTCGACCTGGGACCGGACCGCAGCGACGCACGGATGCACGCCAAGACCGTAGGATCCTACGCAGTGCCGTAGGGGACCGCACCGCCACTTCCCAGCAAATTAGGGACACTGTTGCTCCTGGGGTATCGGCGACGACCATTCGCAACCGTCTCCATGAAGCTGGGCTACGGTCCCGCACACCGTTAGGCCGTCTTCCGCTCACGCCCCAACATAGTGCAGCCCGCCTCCAGTGGTGTCGCGACAGGCGTGAATGGAGGGACGAATGGAGACGTGTCGTCTTCAGCGATGAGGTTCGCTTCTGCCTTGGTGCCAATGATGGTTGTATGCGTGTTTGGCGCCGTGCAGGTGAGCGCCACAATCAGGACTGCATACGACCGAGGCACACAGGGCCAACACCCGGCATCATGGTGTGGGGAGCAATCTCCTACACTGGCCGTACACCACTGGTGATCGTCGAGGGGACACTGAATAGTGCACGGTACATCCAAACCATCATCGAACCCATCGTTCTACCATTCCTAGACCGGCAAGGGAACTTGCTGTTCCAACAGGACAATGCACGTCCGCATGTATCCCGTGCCACCCAACGTGCTCTAGAAGGTGTAAGTCAACTACCCTGGCCAGCAAGATCTCCGGATCTGTCCCCCATTGAGCATGTTTGGGACTGGATGAAGCGTCGTCTCACGCGGTCTGCACGTCCAGCACGAACGCTGGTCCAACTGAGGCGCCAGGTGGAAATGGCATGGCAAGCCGTTCCACAGGACTACATCCAGCATCTCTACGATCGTCTCCATGGGAGAATAGCAGCCTGCATTGCTGCGAAAGGTGGATATACACTGTACTAGTGCTGACATTGTGCATGCTCTGTTGCCTGTGTCTATGTGCCTGTGGTTCTGTCAGTGTGATCATGTGATGTATCTGACCCCAGGAATGTGTCAATAAAGTTTCCCCTTCCTGGGACAATGAATTCACGGTGTTCTTATTTCAATTTCCAGGAGTGTATATCCCTCACTCTTTCACATTGACGATGCGGCCATTGTACATCCCTCACTTATTCACATCGACGATGTGACACATAAATCGCATAGCGATTGAAAACTACAGGATCCATGACGACTTCTCTCCAGGAGACTAAAGATACTATAGTCACTGTACGTAACCTTACCTGAGAGGCCAGTATGTTGTATCTGATGCACTACTATATAATTACTGTAACCCCCACACCTTCACATTGACGATGCGACACAGAAATTGCATTGCGATTGAAAGCTAAAGGCTGATGGCGGCTTATCACCACGAGACTAACAATACTTCATTCACTGTTCGTAGCCTCTCCTGGCAGTCAGTAACTTGTGTCTGATGCACTACTGCCCATTTACTACACATCACACCTTCACATTGACGATGCAACATAGAAATTGCATCGCGATTGAAATCTACAGACTCTATGGCGGCTTCTATCCAAGAGACTAACAATACTTCAGTCACTATACATAACCTCACCTTGGAGCCCAGTACCTTGTAACTGATGCTTTACTACCTAATTACTATATCCCTTGCACCTTCACATTGACAATGCGATACAAAATCTGCATCTCGATTGAAAACTACTTGCCCCATGGCGCCTTTTCACCAAGAGACTAACGATACTACAGTCACTGTGCATAGCCTATCTTGGCAGCACGGTAGCTTGCATCTGATGCGCTACTGCCCATATACTGTAACCCTCACACCTTCACATTGACAATGGGACACAGAAATTGCAATGTGATTGAAAACTACAGGCTTCATGGCGGCTTCTCACCAAGAGACTAACAATACTACGGTCACTGCACGTAACCTCACCTGGAAGACCAGGACCTTGTAACTGATACACTACTACACAATTACTATATCCCCCGTACCTTCACATTGACGATGGGACACAGGAATTTCATCATGATTGAAAACCACAGGCCTTATGGCAGCTTCTCTCCAAGAGACTAACGATGCACAGTTCATGTTAGATTAATACTTTTTATTAACATCAATTATCATTAGGGAGTAAGAGCATTGGCATAAGTTTTACAATTTGTATCTCCTTAAACAGGCTTCTGCAAGATGGTTGTTTAATAAACTTTACGTTATCTTCCTATTGCATGATTCTGTTTACTAAATAGGTACTTTTTTTATCTTGGCTGGATAGCACCACAAGAGAATGGTATAGGAGGGTGTGAATGAAAACATTGTAGAAATCCAGTGTGCAGATCAGCACAATGACAGAGAGTTCTAAACTGAACTGAATTGTTTGATTAATACATTCATATGTGGGAGCCACCTGAATGTTTGTGAACTCCACATATGGAGCCTCAACGAATGTATGCTCACTGACCTCTAATTAAAATACGTTAAAGTCACTTGTGTCTGTTTGGAAATGTGTAATATCAGTCTTTGTATGATTAAGCCTTAAAGCTTGAGCTCTTCAGTGGATTATTTTTGAGTAGCAAGTATCAGAGTATTTGAAAAATCATGCAACATCCATGGTAAATAATTTATGTAGGTCAATAACAGGAGTGAGACAATCATCAAACCTTACAAGAAACTATAATTGTAGTTTTCCCACTCTGAATATAGCGTTATTCCTGTGACATAAATTGTTAATATGAATGCCTGTTACCTATAATTAAGATGTGACATCATCCATTTAAAGGGAATGCCTATAATGCCATTACATTTTCGATTTCTTGTAAGATCTATGTGGTCCAAACAAAGTCTAGATAAGATCATATGTCAACAGACTAATTTTCCTTGTTTATTTCTACTTGAATGGAATTTGTGGAATAGTATACGGATTTATCTGTAGAAAAGCCTGTTCAGAGGTCAGACAAAGCTTCTGTTAAATATTATTATCAGAATGGTGGTTTAATTTTCTGTTACAAGCTACCCTCTCAATGTGTTTTCTGAACACAACAAGGAGGGAAATGTGTCTATAATAGAAATCACCTGCTTGTCTCCGCTTTTTTAAATAGGGTACTGCAGATTTCATCTTTCAGGAAACATATCTTGATTCATCAAATAATTACAAGGATAACTCAAAATTCCTGTTGGTTCTATTATATGTGTACAAGAGTTTAGTAACAGTATCGAAATATTATCATGACTGAAATACTGAATTATGTACATATATAAAAAAAAGTTTTGCATCACCGCGTTTCCCAGAACTCCTGAAGATAGATGTTGACTGCGGACGTAGTATCACAGACACAGTCCCTTTGACTGTTCACAGATGTCACTAAACCCACCCAAAGATGTATGCATGAGCAGTGTCTTTAGACAGAGGGAGTCTGACAGCCAATCAGTTCCAGTCATTCCACCAGGAAGGAGATACACGGCTCATGTTGCCTGAAGTTCAACCATACCTAGACGCTCAATTCCGCGGTTCGGTCGCGTCCGCATTATTTTGTGACAGGAAGGGCTCACAACAAGGGAAGTGTCCAGGCGTCTCAGAGTGAACCAAAGCAATGTTGTTCGGACACGGAGGAGATACAGAGAGACAGGAACTGCCTCGCTCAGGCCACCCAAGGGCTATTACTGCAGCAGATGACTGCTACTTATGGATTATGTCTCAGAGGAACTCTGACAGCATGTTGAACAATGCTTTTCGTGCAGCCACAGGATGTCGTGTTATGACTCAAACTGTGCGCAACAGGCTGCATGATGCGCAACTTCATTCCCGACGTCCATGGCGAGGTCCATCTTTGCAACCACGACACCATGCAGCATGGTGCAGATGGACCCTACAACATGCCGAATGGACCGCTCAGGATTGGCATCGTGTTCTCTTCACCGATGAGTGTCGCTTATGCCTTCAAACAAATAGTCGTCAGAGACATGTTTCGTGGCAACCCGGTCAGGCTGTACACCTTAGACACACTGTCCAGCGAGTGCAGCGAGATGGAGGTTACCTGACTTTTGGGGTGGCATTATGAGGGGGCCGACATATACTGCTGGTGGTCGTGAAAGGCGACATAATGGCTGTACGATAAGTGAATGCCATCCTCCGACCGATAGTGCAACCAAATCAGCAGCATATTGGCGAGCCTCTCGTCTTCATGGATGACAATTCACACCCCCATTGTGCACATCATGTTAATGACGTCCTACATGCTAATGACATCGCTCGACTAGAGTGGCCAGCATGTTCTCCAGACACTAACACTATCGAACATGCCCGGGATAGATTGAAAAGGACTGTTTATGGAAAACGTGACCCGCCAACCACTCTGAGGGATCTACACCGAATCGCTGTTGAGGAGTGGGACAATCTGGACCAATAGTGCCTTGGTGAACTTGTGGATAGTATGCCATGAATACAGGCATGTATCAATGCAAGAGGACATGCTACTGGGTATTAGAGGCACCGGTGCATGCAGCAATCTGGACCACCACCTCTGAAGGTCTCGCTGTATGGTGGTACAACACGCAACATGTGGTTTTCATGAGCAATAAAAAGGGCAGAAATGATATTTATGTTGATCTCTACTCCAATTTACTGTACAGGTTCCGGAACTCTCGGAACCGAGCTCATGCAGAACTTATTTTGATATGTGTATGTACAAGAGTTTGGTAACAATGTTGAAGAATTATCATAACTGAAATAGTTATTGCTTTTTAGTGAACTACAGAAATCTGTAATATCCTGGACAGTCAATGTCATAAAACTACTGCCTACTTGTGGACTAGGAAATGTAATGGGTTTGTTTTCAATCGTCCAGTTTTTGTCAGTGTCTGCAGCTACTGTATGAAAGAATTCACTGAATTTTGTGCCCAGTGGTTTGAATTTATCATCACCTGTCTCACTACTGCTGTCACCCTGTTGCTGAACATTATTTGCCTTGCCAAGTTTATAATTTTCCTAATGATCTAAGTTGCCTTTCTGTTGTTCATTTTTTTTTCTTCAGAGTACAATTTTTGGTGGCACAGTGCAGAATTTTCCAATATCATTTGGACATAAGATAGTGAATTTTTAATGTTGATTGAAGTTATCCCACTGCATCAAAGTACTGTCTGCCCCAACGCCCTTGGCAAACACCTTTCCATTCAAACTTCCCGGCAGATTAAAATTGTGTGCCAAGCCGAGACACAGGCTCGGGACCTTTGCCTTCCACAGAGAAGTGGCTCTACTGCCTGAGTTACCCAAGCACAACTTATGACCAGCACCCCCCAACTTTACTTCCGCCAGTACCTCACCTCCTACCTTCCAAATTTTGCAACATTAGAACTCCTGGAAGACAGAATATTGAAGAGATATGGCTTAACCACATCCTAAGGGATGTTTCCAGAATGAGATTTTCATTCAGCAGTGTAGTGCTAGTCTAGGTAGGAGATGAGGTACTGGCGGAAGTAAAGCTGTGAGAATGAGTTGAGAGTCATGCTTGGGTATCCCAGTCAGTAGAGCATTTGCCTGCAAAAGCAAAGGTTCTGGGTTTGTGTTTCAGTCTGGTACACAGAACTGTTAATCTCCCAAGAAGGTTGACATCAGAGCACACACTTTTCCATTGTTTATCCAGTAAATTCTTTTTAAATACTATACTGTGACGCAGTCAACATCTGTATAATTCTGTGAAACTGTGCTTTTACCGTTCTTGGTAGAACTGGCTAACAGGAATGCTTTCTTACTACAGTACAATTATGGTCAGGTAAATCATGTATGACTGGGCTAACATCTGTTTCATCTGTTTCATGGGAGCATATTAGATTTATAAATAAATTATTAATCACTGTTGTACTATGCCCATCTATTTTTGTTGGGAAATGGAATGGGTACTGGGGAAATAAATTTCAGCTGGAGTTCAGTAACTCTGTTTACCATTAATATCAAAAGCTTGAGTCTAAAAAAAAAAAAAAAAAAAAAAAAATCAGAATCTGGTAATACAATACCGGTAATAAAACTTCTATTTCAGAAGTGAAAGTCACATGAAGAGCCGCAGTCAAAATAAATACAGTTTCTCCATCTCCTATTACGAGAGAAACACAGTTAATATTCATATGCTATTACGAAGGAATGGGGCATCTGGGTCTCATTTCCTTCACAATGTGCATTTGATACTTGAGAAATCACTTAAATAGAAATACTAATGCAACATAAATAGAATTAAGGAACCAGCATTGATCCATTATGCTGTATACAATAAATTACCAAAAATTAGTTTATGATTAACATCCGGCACTTTAATGAATGTTTGTCGACTGTAGTCATACAACTGACCACCAAGAGTAAACCTATTGTATAAAAATGTATTTTCTTAGTATTATCTTCCTTGATCAGGTTGGAAAATAGAAGCCCAAATATGTGACTTCTCTTATGTATTGTGTTTCATTATTTGTGCATTTAGTAAATAATAAAGTATTTTTCTCTATATTTTTACTTGTGTGCTGCGTAAGAAGAAAGTACCTGAAGTACTTACAACTGTGGTTAACTCAAGTTGCCACAATTTTCCATTTTCACAGTATCGGTTCCAACATGGAGAAATTTACTATTGCCATTTCGCAATACGACCTTACAATTAGTGAACTTTTGGCAGATGTGTTTGACAAACAGTCTTTCGCTACTCCTCAAAATGCTATCTTGGAACATTTTGTACTGCCCACAGAACCACACCTAGAGAAAACCATGGAGAGTGAGTTAGTGATTGGTGCTTCCCCTTCCCAACTGATCTACGCCCTATGCACCTTGGTGGGACAAAATCTACTATCAGAGCAATCACTAAAGCTTTTTTGGTTCTGATGTTTGCTCCCACATGTCCAGGGAAATATTATCAGCTTTTCCAGACCTTCCCATTGATGAAGTGGCACGAAAAGCAGACTCTTTGACTAGCACTTATGCTGATTCAAATTTGTGTGAAATGAAAGCTGAGCTTATGGCAGATAGCCTCGAGCCAAGCATTTCAGCCTCAGCAGCTTCTGGGGGTCCTGCACCGTGCATCATTTCCCTTCCTGCGCCAGGGCCATCTATGAGTCATGTCATCGATGAGCTGTCCTACCTTAATGCCAGGTTGCAATGACAAGAAGCAGCAGCCTCCAAATGACAGGCCAACATACAGATGGTGCTGGTTTCATAAATATTTTGGCAAAGCTGCTCGATATTGTATGAAACCATGCTTTTACCGATACTTCCCAGATGATGCCAGTAGGTGGGCATATTTGTCAAGGTCAGTTAAAGTACCTACAAGCCATACACAATGGAACTGAACCCACAGTGACAGTTTCTCACAGACTTTTCATGAAGGACAAACATATTGGGAATAATTTCTTAGTGGACTCAGGATATGGGATTAGTGTTTACCCTAAGTCACATAATATGCACTGCTCTAGTGAGCAAGAACTTAATCTTGTAACAGTTAACGGCCTCCACATTGCCATGTTTGGAATGATGCAGTCGATTTTGTACTTCAGTGATGAGCTGCAATCCACTTTGGCCTTTGTGGTTGCTGATGTCAAAGGTGGAATTATCGGTGCTGCCTTTTTCTATCATTTTGCTTTCATGATGGATTTAGTGCATCAGTGTCTTCGGAAAGAGCCACTCTCCCTTACTACCTCTGCAGCATCAGTTCGTGTTGTGAGCGACGCTATTGGGCTCTGTCACTCAAAGATATCTGCAACAGCCACGCCAACTGTGTCATGTCTGAAGGATTCATTACCATTTCCATACCCATGTGGACTGCGCACACGTTCTACTGCTAATATAATGAAGCTACATGAGAGTTGGCACAGGCTTATGGCTCAAATTTCTACTGTACAAGCTCGTCATAATGCCAAACTCTGTACCATTAATAGCCTGCATGAAACCAATATTTACTGTAGGTGTTCTTGTGAGGTCAGTGATATGTGATTGTGCTGCTGTCAACACTGACAATGAAAAAATATTAGATGCTCACTGAATCTGGAAAATTTAAGCATCCAGCCAATGACAGTTATGTTCACGCAATTCGACCCATGCAATATGCTGAGATAAAAATTATTAACTTTAAAGCTGGAGATATGAAGTGGAATTTTATTTTGAAGTTACATTATCTGCAAGAGTGTGAATCTCTAAAATTTGCCAATTCAGTCTCTGATTCACATGTGAATTTCTATAATACAAAAATGAATGTTTCTTTAGCAGCCCAGAAAATGAGCTTCAGCGTTCATGATACCATTAAATTTTTAGCAAGTTCCAAGCACTCAGATATTCATGGCACCTCTGCCACTGTAGAATTCATCATAATTATTGATAAACTGTTTGATGGGTGCAACTCAGGAGAGTTCATGTTAAGGGCTTTAAGCAACGACTGAGAGCGGAAACTGCAAATTATTGGACTGAATTTCTTTGTCTTGCGGAAAAATTCCTTCAAACACTAAGGATTGATGGTCTTTGTACATTAGTACATCCACTAAAAGCATTTGTGCTGGTACTTTTATTTGCATACATGGTCTTAGAAGCCTCTCCCAGAAGTTTCTCTTTTGGTGTACAAAACCTCTTAAGTATTTTTTAACATATTGAAAGGGTACAGTACCGCCCGACATTGAAAATAGGTACAACATTCTTCGTTATTCTTGTCAGTACAACATATTTTTTCTAATAATAACTCAATTTCAATTAATACAGCGAAGTTGGATACCAGTGTGGGAAAGAATGACAATTTATTTATTTAACTGATCACATGTGCACTCCCACAAAATAAATCCCTACATCCAGTTCGGTGAGATCTGTGAAATGAATGAATGTATGGTCGTCTGCTAACCGCAGATAGTGAATGTGAATATATGATCATCTTTGAGACGATCTTTTGGTCACCTTTGGTGGAACCAAAGAGATGAAATTTACCGGAGCTTTGAGCGCCTGAAATGTGGCTGACCAATACGGTAGCAAGGTGCTCCCCTACTTCGGCAGAGGTGCGAGAGGACCTGAAGAACGGCCATGTTTCAGCACTCTGCTGCTGGATCTTGTGTTGGTAAGACCTGTCTTAGGTGTGCTTCATAAAGACAAAAGAGTGGAGACATGGTATGCATGAGAAATACTTAAGAGTAGTTTGGAATAATAATTTCTCTATTTCAGGAACTTTTGTGGGGAGAATTAAATGTCAGGCAGGTAATATTAAGGAGATCATAGTAATCTTCGGAAGTGACCAATGGTCACAATGAAACCACGTGTAGCAATAAGTTGAAATACTTCCGAGTGCTTAAGTTAAGCTGAATTACTAGCGTGTCTACTATAAGTTGAAAATATTTAAGAAATGGCGTGTGCAGGACCTGAAATTAGAGACGAGTGCTTCCACGTGGTGAGTACTGTGTGAATCTCAATCTGTGTATGAGACAAAGGATAAAGAGAAGTACTCGTCCATGGTATCAGTTGAGGACTCGCGTGTGTGATGAATATGTTCTTAATATTACTTTGTGTGTTATGTTTCCGTGTGACGCTTGATTCAAACTATAATACTCTGAGAGTGAAGCAAGGTGAGTCAGCCATCTATTCAGCAACGCCACTAGGCTTGCATTGCACAGGAAGACATGCATATATCCTCCAGAGTTCGTAGTAGGAAAGAAAAGTTATGAAGTGGGGCAGTGTCGTGTGAAACTTGGATGAATTTTAATTGAAGTGGGAAAGCTGCAAGTGATGTAATTATTATGCTGTGACTATTCCTTGTTTTGTATTGTATGTTGCCAGTGTGATGTATTTCATGAAATTTAAGTATGTGTGGTTGGCATGGGAGAGTAACAAGATAGTTTCAGAGGCAGTGGGTTATGCATGTTCCTTTTTGTACCACTCGGTCTGGAGGAAAGTTTCGTGATGATGGGTGTGAGAGTCAAAGTGTGATATATAGCAAAAGATCCACCATCCTATCCAGAAAGTGCACTGTAGCGTTAAGTAATTACGAGACCATAAGATAGAGAATCACCAATGTAAAGCCATGCCCACTGGGCGGAATTTCTCGTGTGTTATTGTTGTAGGTTATAGAATTTGTGTGTTTAGGTTATAGAATTTATCGGAATAAATAAGACAGTGAAAAGAAAAAGATTGGTGGCCTTTTCCTTCGAATAGTATGTTGTCATGATACCCAGAATTTATAATGTTTGCACCATTCATATTCAGTGCGATGGCCACATGTTGATCAAAGCCGTTGAATAAGAAAGAAAATGTGGTATTGCCAGTGCGTAGTGAACAATCAGAGTTGTGTAAATTTTTAATAGTCAGTAGAGCTGCCACATGTGAATGAATCTCGTTAGAAAACAACACTTTTTTATACTCGGCTGTGCACCTCTGTTTCGCTAACACATTGCTCCGAGTCACGTAGCCCCACACCACGGTTGCGCCAGTGGGCTCCTTCTTCCTGTAACCTGCGACATGCGAACCGCTGCGTTTACCCTTTTAGCGGTTCGATGGCCACTGTGGCCTCCATTCCAATTCGCAACCACTGGTCAGTGTAACTTACTGCAATCCAGCCCGCAGCTGGCTGCAAATTGTGCGCTCCGAAATATTGCACCAAATCTAACTTCCCTATCTTAAACTGTGCTGCCGCTACATTATTCCCCTCTTTGGAAAGACCCGGTCCCCGGGTCGTCCTTTAACTAACTCTTAAACTTGTTTGGATGCTTACTTACTACTAGAAAACTTAAATGTGGTCTAGTGCCCCTTAAAACCATGGCATGAAACAAAACGTAAAAATTCCTTACTGGACGACCACTGCTGAATCAACCCCTTACCTACTCATCTCACCCCCTCAGTATCCAATCTCCTGGGACTTGGACTATCCTTGGTTCCCTTTCGGAATTAGCTCTCCGCCTGATCAGAAAGAAAATAACACAAAACAAAGTTAAGACTGCGATGTCACTTGGCCCAGAGGTGCTCAAAATGATCGTTATTTGCCGTTGCCTTTCTCTATACTGCGTGACATGTTGAACAAGCTGATCAGCTGATATGCGCCCCTCTTGCTCTATAACGAACTGGTTTATGGATCTCAACAGACGTGCTCCAGAGTCTGGTTTAACAAGATCAGATTCTGCCTTGGCAAAAACTCTAAAGTGGCTTCTGGCCAGTACAGCTGTGGCTGCGTAACATTCAATTGTGTGACTCCTGAAATTGACGCTGGCAGATGGAAGGTTGGTCCTAATATGTTACACTTTGTTCCATTGATTAAAATTCCGCTCCCCTCGAGCTCTAAACCATTCGCTTCCATAAACACTCCTTGCTCAAAACAACTTGCCACTACTACCAAATTTTCATAGACGGAGAAGATCAAATGCATGCCGACTCGTTGCAAGCTCAATTTTGATTAAACAATGTTCCTTGGGCAGTCTATTCTATTTCCCCTGAGCTAAAAATAACTGCACCATGCACGTGTCCCATATTTTTAGCATCGCAGATTTTCCTCCAACATTCACTATTTTTTATCCAAACTCAACACCGATTGTGTGGCTACTTCTATCCTTAAATTCACATTATATGAACTGGTGCAAGAAACACGACTTTCCTGACCCAGCCCTGTTGATAACTAAAAATTTAAACAAGAAATCGTACGACTCTGGCATCGTCCAACACATACTTATTACGGCTTTGCCGAAAAATTTACTCCGACTCATTTATCTCTCCAGAACTGCGTTTCATTTCTCCTCCAACAACACTCCACATACGTCAGACGCTACACTTCCCTTTTCAGTAACCTGAGAACAGGGATCACCATCACCCTTCCTCCCTCTTCAAAAAGACTGCTGCCCCTAGCAGGCTAACAATACCCGAAAACACATATAAAATACAATGCCTAATTAATCCATACAAACCCAATGATACATGACACGAAAACAAAAAAACTACAAATACTCTACTACTTTCTAGAACGCAAAGCATATGGTACTTCATGCTGTACTCTATCTTTCATCTGCGCTTAGCACCATTCTACACTCTCTCTTTCTTCCTCTTTCCTACCTTTGACACGCCTGGAATCACATTCGGGCAGGCAACCTTTAAATGGCTGTAATCGCCCAATGTGTACTATCGTCGTTCTAGTTGGCAGCCGAAGCTTCACATTAACGGAATATGTGGTCTGAACAACTTGGTATGGCCCTTGTACATCGTGAGGAACTTCTTCGTTTTCCCTTTTTGCGTATAGGCGCTGGACAGCATTACCCATTGCCCCACCCTATACTGCAGTAAACGTCCTTTCCATGCCTTTCCAAAGCCTTTGTATTTGCCTTTTGTACTCGTTTCCAAACATCCCGAATTGTCCTTGCGAATTGACGTACAGATTTACCAATCCTTCTTTTCTGTATCTTCACTAAATCAAACGGGGACTGCATATTTCGCCCGTACACTACCTCATATGGAGACAAACCGGTATTTGTATGGACTTTAGCATTATATGTGCATACAATATGCTTCAAATACTCGTCCCACTGATGGTGATGAGAATGCACATAAAAACTCAGCATCTTCCCGATTGTTCTGTGTACCCGTTCTGTCCTTCCATTGGCCTGTGGATGCAACGCACTCGTCCTCAACTTCTTTAGGTCCAACAATTTACATAGTTCCTTCATTAAACCCGACATGAAGTTGGTCCCTTGGTCAGTAATTATTGTCTCTGGTACACCAGACATCAAAATCTTGTTATTTACTAACGCTTGCGCGACCATTGCTGACTGTTGATTTGGCATAGCCACCATCTCCACATACCTTTAAAAATGGTCTATTATTGTCAGAACGAATCTGTTCCCAGATGGTGTTCACCTAAAAGGTCCTAAGACATCAATCCCCAGGAAAGAGATGGAACATGTTGCCCCCGGTAATCGTTGTAGCTGTATCTGTTTCCGACTGAAATCTGCTCTCTGCGCACATGGTATGCAATTCTTGACATACTGATCCACATCTCCCCGCCACTCTCCTATTCGTCTCTCTACACACTCCATGACCGGATAACACGTGATCATGTGCTTCCTTTAAAACCTCATACCTTAACTTCGCTGGCACTATTACCCTTGGCCCTAACTTCGTTTCCCTGCACAGGAGACCGTCGTACACATTAAACTGTGGCTGTGTCCGATACAGTTTACAATCATTGTCCACGTCCTATAATTTTTGCCGCACCGCTAGGTCATAACCTATGACTTCTAGTTTTGCCACCTTCCTACATAGTGCATCCGCATTACTGTGCTTTTTCCCAAGCTTGTGCACCACCCCGTAGTCAAATTCACTAAGCCTCACAGCCCATCGAGCGAGTCTAGTAGACTGATCCTTCAACTCCAACAACCACTTCAATGCAGCATGATCTGTCACTACCCGAAATCTTCTCCCGTATAAATAACATTTAAAATATGTGATTCCATAGATTACGCATAGCATCTCCCTCTCTGTTGTTGAGTAATTCGTCTCTGCTGCATTCAACTGCCTAGACGCATAGGCTACAGGATGTTCTTTCCCATCAATATCCTGACTAAGAACACACCCTAATGCTTGATTCGATGCATCGCATGCTAGTATAAACTCCTCTTCAAGATCTGGAAACACAAGAACCGGACTTGATGTTAACACTTCTTTAAGTTTGTCAAATGCTTTCTGACACTCTTCTGTCCACTGAAATTTCACACCCTTTTATAACAATTGCGTCAATGACTGTGCTAAATCTGCAAAACCCTTCATTAACTTTCAATAGAAATTGCAGATTCCGATGAATTACTGCACTTCCTTAACTGTTTTCGGTTCCCGAAAATCCCTTACAGCCTGTACCAACCTCGTATCTGTTCGCACTCCGTCTTTCTGATAATATGATCCAGATATTTTTGACTTCTTCTAACGCGAAGTGACACTTCTCCAGGCTCATCGTCAAACAAGCTTCTCTTAACACCATAAAGACTTCCCTTAACCGCTGTCTATGTTGCTCCATACTACTTGAAAACACTATAATATCATCCAAATAGACAAGACACTGCCGTGGTTTCAAACACCTAAATACACTGTCTAGCAACCTCTGAAATGTTGCCGGAGCGTTTTTCAACCCGAATGGCATTCTAATGTACTGGTAAAGGCCTCCAGATGTAGAGAAAGCAGTTTTTGGACGATCCCCAGGAGCCACCTCTAACTGATGATAAC
Organism: Schistocerca serialis cubense; assembly: GCF_023864345.2. NCBI lineage: Eukaryota > Metazoa > Arthropoda > Insecta > Orthoptera > Acrididae > Schistocerca > Schistocerca serialis. The sequence continues at coordinate 921,096,365 of NC_064640.1, read as the reverse complement.
CACTTGTCAAATCCATCGTAGGAAAGTACTGGCACTGTCCTAAGTGATCCAAAGTCTCTGATATGTCTGGAATGGGGTATGCGTCCGTTACTGTCTTATTATTGAGGTATCGATAGTCACAACAGAACCTGTATTTCTTAGTTCCATCCGTAGTTTTTTAGGCATAACGACAATTCCCGCTCCCCAGCAACTATTACTATGCTCTATAATACCGTCCGCAAGCTGCTGATCATTGAAATCCTCCACAATCGGCTGCAAATACCTCGGTATTCTCTATGGTTTACGGTAAACCGGTGCTTCAGTCCCTGTTGGTATCCTATGTTGAACGAATGGAGTTGCTGGCAATGGCCCTTGTGGAAAAAACAAATCCTTAGATTCCCACAATAATTCTTCCATCTGCTCCCTTTCTTCTCCTTTCAAATGTTTAATTTTGTCACGCAATGCAGTTCTATCGTCAGTTAGTGGTTGATCGCTTCGTCTACCTCTCGAACACCAGTCTTCATCATGTGGCACATCCAAATTTGCTACTAAAACTCCTTTCCTCAAATTTGCGTCTACAGCGCTAAAATTATCCACCTTCTCGGGAACTACTCACCCGTCATTCCCCTCCTGTACGCGTACAACACTACGTTTCACAAAACAACCCAGTGGACCCAAAACTTCATTATCCTCCAATGGTTCAATAACACATACTGTACCCACAGGTAGATTCGACTCCACACTTACCCAGAGCGACTTCTCAGTGCCACTAGACACACACTCATGCGAATGTACGCGGTTCAATTGGTTTGTTCATTACGTTGAACGCCCCTGGTGACAGCTCTGCACCGACAACAGTTTCCCCTAGCGGTCTCGGTCTGGCACACAGTTTTGCCAGCCAGAATCGCCGAGCGGTTCTAGGCGCTACAGTCTGGAACAGGTTCGAATCCTGCCTCGGGCATGGATATGTGTGATGTCCTTAGGTTAGTTAGGTTTAAGTAGTTCTAAGTTCTAGGGGACTGATGACCTCAGCAGTTAAGTCCCATAGTGCTCAGAGCCATTTGAACCATTTTTGAACCCCTAGCGGAAATAACATTCCACCAAGTTCCACAGTTTGTTGTCCAAGGTCAATTTTGGCATGATGTTGATGCAAGAAATCTACTCCTAGGATCATGTTGTAGCACTCGCTCACCCATGGTACTACCTCCATGCATGCAAACAATCGGACTTTCCCTATGCGAAAGTCAACTGTCACCGACCGCAGAGGCATGACCTCCTTATCCCCCACTCCACGCAACATGTAACGTGGTGGGTCTAACTTCCTACGTCCCATTATATTCTTAGTAGCCACTGACACTTGCGCTCCTGCGTCCAACAAAATCTTAAACTTTTTAGTTCCTACGGATCCTACCACTGAACATTCCACCTCTGCATACGTATTCGTAGCATTTGCTTGTATCTTTGTAAAAGCCCTTCCTTTAACTGCTTAAACTGTCCTGCCTTCCTCAAAGCCTCAGAACACCTTACATATGTTGCCTTGCCAGAAAACGGAATAATCAAACTCACGGCGGCTGGATAAATCTCCTGCACCTTAGGCAACAACGACTTATCACATGCGGTTTCCCGTTCACTTCTAGATGTTAATTCATTTCTCAATTGAGTATTGTCCGCTGTCAGTTGTGCTACTTTTTCCAACAAAATCCGCATCGCTTCTGGTTCTGACACACTTTGCATCCTTGACTCTGCCATTGTGTTGCCTCCTTTCTTAGTTAGACCCGACAAAAAAATTTAAGTACCAGAACAATCTGACTTCCTACAACGCCATATCATCATAATCAGTAACATCATAAACCAATACAAAGTAATCAAATGCCACGAAAAACATCTTATTGTCCCAAATACACTAACACTTATTCTGACAAAATAAATAATATGCATACGCAAAACATCTAAAATGTGACATCTGGCAAGCCATACTCAAAACACCAACAAGAAAGAAAACGTCCAACACTCAAAAGAACCATTTTGACAGCACTCAACACATCTTGTGACTGTCCTGCAGGCGGTGGGCTCGAACGCCGTACTGGACAGACGACGTCCGCTGTCCTGACACCAAATGTAGTGTGTGGGTGCCAGGAGGTGCCATATTAAAACTCGGCGAGAACTTTCCAAATGATTTATTCGTTTCCACTACATTGTTTGATTCACCTCAGTCTCCATCACAGTCCCTGCATTGCTGAGGAAGTACCCCCAGCGGCCTGTGAAACGCAATGCTGTGTTGTGCTGGCCTTGTTCACCAGCTGTAGAATTCCAGTTACATCAGGATGGCTGTGCCAGCAGCCGACTCAGGGCCCACCGTCCCTGTTGATTCCGCGCTGCTCTGCCGGGAGATGTAGGTCGCCCCGCTGCTGTTTCTACCTCGGCTGGCATAGCTGGGAACGCGGCGGCAACGACCACCCCCGTTCTGGCATCCGAACCTGCGGCCCTGGCCTCGTAAGTTTGCAGCGTGTGTTGGGAGACGAGACAACTGCCCATGGTAGTGACCCGAAGAGTGGCCCGCTCTCGCTGTCTGCGGACCCCGCGTCGGCCTCAGAGGCTCGCACCAACGACCCACCATGGACTGGGACACTGTCGCCCCATCTGCTGCCATATGTCGCCGGTAGTGTGACATGTATCGCCGTCCAGGAGAGCTGCCACACTTGAATGAATCTCTTTAGAAAACAACACTTATTTATACTCGGCTGCGCAATCACTCACAGTCATGTACGTCCCACACCACGATTGCGCCAGTGGGCCCCTTCTTCCTGTAACTTGCGACATGCGAACCACTGTGTTTACTCTTTTCAGCGGTTTGATGGCCACTGTGACCTCCATTCCACTTCGCAACTGCTGGTCAGCGTAACCTACTGCAATCCAGCCCGCACCTGGTTGTAACTCGTGCGCTGTGAAATATTGCACCAAATCTAACTTCCCTATCTTAAACTGTGGTGCCGCTACATATATGATTAAGTAACTACAATAAGAAAATTTTTCATGTCAATGCTTTTGTCATTTTGTACTGCTATACAGTTTTGTCATTTAGAAAATAAAATTCGAAAAAAAGAAGCAAAAAATATTTTGCACAGAGGTAAGGTTTTTGAGAAGCATAATTTGTCAGCAGCTTTAGTGGCAGTTCAGAAATTACGTATGTAAACACAGCAGAATAATAGCAAAATTTATGTTGCAGGGAAAGGTTAGAAGGTACTAGGCAATAGCTACCAGTGGACTATAAACTAAGCACACAAAGTGTCATATAATGTACATAAATGGTTACTGTATTTTTTCTATGTAGCAGAACAATTTGACACTTTGTGCCGATTCATCATGGCAACTGAGATGTCACGCATCACGCATCGTGTACTACACATGCAAATAAAGATGACAATCGGAGCGGTGCCTGATGGGAGCGACCGTAAAGGCATTTCCCATTTACAGTCGCTGCCATCAGCCACCGCACTGAGTGTAACATTGTTTGCGCATGTAGTACACCAGGGCCGGCCAGAAATTCTGCACGCGTGTGGTGCTCCTGCACATGTGCAACTTCCGGGTCACAGCGTGCACGCCGCAGCCGTCAGCGTTCATGTAGTGCATGTTTCTACGCACAGATGTCGCTTTATCCACTTGCTGAGATACCCTGTACCGGCGCATTCTAGTGCTCTTTCCACAGCTTGCATGTCAACCATGGGAAGGTATTTCGCGTATTAAACATTTAAAATACTGTCACAGTCTACTCATTGAGACGTCTACTTTTATGTTAACAGTTTAACCCAGTAAGACAAGTAATACAGTTAACAACCGTGGGTTTTTATTAAGGCAGCTTGACTGACGGTACATAAATACGCTTAGTGTTTTTGATCTAGTATTTAAGAAAGAGAGCACTCGGCGACTTCCAGCGAACCTTAGTCATGATTTCAAATAACATTAAACTAATGCAAGGTTTCCTATAACTAATTCTCGGTACCCTGAGTTATACCCACATAATTTCTGTCTCACTGACCTCTGAACAGAATGACATCCGCAGACCTCTCGATGATGACCTGTACCATTATTGCTATATCTTTCATCAGTTCCGTCTGAAATCTGCACAATAACCGACGATTAGATGAATGTTATGTTTTATCGACTTCAGCTGAGCGTAGCCCTTCACACATTTTTTTTTTTTTAAAAAAAGAACCTAAATGTAAGTATACAACAATCGGTTTAATGACCAATTTTCCTTATAATAATGGAGCATGGAGCAGAATGAGGCAATAGTGCACAGTTAGTAAACAATAATTTTTAATTATGAAAGGAATAAATCCAAACACGTTTATCACTGGTCATGAGAAATGATATAGCTAATATCGGGCACAAAAGCACGGCTCATTGACAAACGCAAGCAGTTGCGGGAGATTTTCATCACTGATGCTTGATCAAAACGACTGAGAACATAGATCTTCCGTTCTTTGCTTTTTTACAGTACCTGCCATTTCTCAGTACTTCTCTGTTAAAGTTACGGTCACCAGGGGTAAACGAGACTGGGTATGTTGCGCTCTTGCTTGTACCACATAAACAGGGAAGAGGAGCCGCCGCCGTTCATATAGGACACAAGCCTAATAACAGATGTCGCTGTCGCTCGCTGTCGCTCGCTGTCGCACACGTGCACACATGTGCAGCACTTCCGCACGTCTGCACACTGTGCAGCGTTTGGCCGGCCCTGTAGTACACGAAGCACAGCTGTGATGCATGGTGTCTCAGTTACCATGATGAATCGGCACAAAGTGTCAAATTGTTCAGCTACATAGAAAAAATACAGTAACCATTTATGTACGCTATATGATGCTGTGTGTGCTTAGTTAAATGGTAGTATCTCTCACTGAGTAAAAGGCTATTTTCTTTTCTTTTTTTTTCTTCTTTGTTGAATTTAGATTCCCCCCCAGAGGAGAAGGCAGGGGGGGGGGGAGGGGGGGTGGCAGGCTGGCAACATTATAATATGCCGCTCTGCAGCCTACAGAAGAGTTTAAAAACATAATGAGTAGAGAATAAACAATAAAAACAGGTGATAAAACAGTGACTGGGTGAAACTGTAATAGGGCGACAAATGGCAGAAATTAAAATATAAAAACAAAGAGCTGGCGATGCTAATTTAAACACATACAATTAGACATGGACAATAAAAAAAAAAAAACGTGGTGACAGTCTGGTTTCTGTTCGCAAGAGTTAAAAAAAAAAACATACCTAGTGATGTAAAAAAAATGGGACGTGCAACACATCACTAAAATACTGCACTATAAAGTAGACTCAAAGACAGACTGGAGGGGGAGGGGGGGGGGGTGGATCCGGCCAGAAGAGGGGGGGGGGGGGAGGGGGAAGGAGAGGAAAAGCAAAAGGGGGAGCCAATGGAAGGAGAGGACACAGGAAGGGGAGGGGGCAGGGTGGACACGGGAAGGAGTGGGGAAGGCAGGGGAGGGGAAAGCAAAAGGACTCGGGGGAGAGTGAAAGCCTACCCATAGTGCCATCTCTTATAGCTATTGAGAAACACACTGACAACTGAGTAAGATAAGCAATTCACCACCAAACACTGTGCTTATATAAGTTTATTACATATTTACACATACTGCAAAACAAAGTAAATTGACTAATTCAAGGTATGCTATGCCCATGGAAATAAAAGATAAACTTCATTGCAATGGTTTGACACTCGTTAACTATCGATAGTCATGCCCAGCAGTCTTGCAGCCTATAAATTTCAAATCTTCGGCACTGAAATTGATTGAGAAAATTAAAGTGTATAAGAGTTAAAAGCATAAACACTTGATGCAAATTTTTTTGTAGTGTGAATGTAGAAATTGAAGGGTTGGTGTGGAAAATCACTTTAACTCTGCCTGCAGTTACTGTAGGAGTGAATTAAATAGCTCTGCAGTTGATGGTGTCAGTTCCAAGCCTGGAGAAAGGTGGAGGGTTGTCGAAGTACTGAAGCCATAAAAGAATCGACATAAAATAGTAGGAGAGAGCCAGTAAAGTTTAATACCTTAGTTGCAATGATGACGATGATAATGATGATGATGATGATGATGATGATGATGATGACAATAATAATAATAACAATAATAATAATAATAACAATAATAGCGATTAACCCATATATTTTCAACTTAATTGCGTGATGCAAATAAAGCAGCTACCAGTATCTCACGCCTCTGTAAATATAGTCTTATTGCTGAATGTGGCCATCAGAGGGACTGAACATAACAAGCAGGAATGCTGGAGCTTCCAGAATCTATTCAACCAAAACACAAACACTTTTGGGCATAACAGTTTCTATTGAATAAAACTTTTTGTGGTTAATACTATTCTTATAACAGCTAAATATAACAGTTTATGAATGGATAACTTTCTCCCCCTCTGCACTTATGGCAATTCCTGCTATTATCTATCACTGCAACAGCACCAAAGAACTTACTTGTCAGGACTAAAGGCTAGTGTGTTCACTTTCCAAGTCAAGACAAAGTTATTGTAGAAGTGAACAGACACAAGGATCGGGTATGCCTTAATCAGATTTGTTGCAAGTAATATGTCTCTATTTGTAACCAATAGCTCAATATATAGCATATTTACATAAAAATAGTATATATTACACCTAGATAAAAACCTAAAATAACTTACCCTGGTCCCAAAAGGAGCCCAAGATTCAGGAACACACATTACCAGTAAATTACCAGCAATAATTAAAAACTTGGTTTCAGATAAAGAACAGTTTAAAAAGAGTTTGAATGACTTTTTGGTGGACAACTCATCTACTCTGTGCATGAATATCTTCACAGCGATTGTTAGACTAGCTTAATAAAAATTTCAGTTTTGACAGTACTTGGTCACAACAGTCAAATGGCTCTGAGCACTATGGGACTTAACATCTATGGTCATCAGTCCCCTAGAACTTAGAACTACTTAAACCTAACTAACCTAAGGACAGCACACAACACCCAGCCATCACGAGGCAGAGAAATCACAACAGTCAAGATTAGGTATGTTGTGTATGATGATAAATTTATCAAAAGTTTATAACTTGGTTTCATTCTGACAGAGTATTAATTCTGTAAATATTAGCAGTTCCAGTTTATTGTAATGTGGCACTGCAAAACATTCAACTGCAGCTGCCAGGTAAATAAGCAAATTACAACTTTTTGCAGGGCAAGTCAATTTGTTGAACAGATACAGAAGTAGAACAAGTTATACACATAAAACAATAATCTTGTGTTTTGTGCCTTGTTTGTGCAGTTGAAATAGGTAGGGCCAAAAAGCAAGAGGAACAAATAGCTCTAAAAATAAATGAGACTTTGGTGACAAGTGCATGTTGTTTTGCAAATCACTTAAACAAGTACTTTGTTTCTGTTACTGACAGCTTGGGGTTTTCAGGTTCAGTAAACAGTGCAATGGAGTACCTGAGACCATTCTTTACAAATAACTGCAGTAAAATGGCAATGACACTCAAATCTTACAAAGAAGTGGCATTCATCATAAAATCCTTAACATCTAAGTATTCTAGTGGTTATGGTAATATATCAACAAAGTTAATCAAGGAGTGCTCATGCAAGGTGAGTTCTGTCTGCAGCTATTTGTGTAATCAATCTCTTATCAGTGAAACATTTCCATGCTGGCTAAAATATAAAGCCTCTTGACAAGAAGGGGGATAACGAGATACCATCAAACTATCAACCAATTTCACTTTTGCCAGCTTTTCTAAAAACATTTGAAAAGGTTGTGTTCAAGTGTCTCCTTAAGCATCTGACTACAAATAATATATTGTCCAAATCACAGTTTGGGTTTCTTAAGGGTTCTGATAGAGAGAAAGCTATTTACATGTACAGTGATAATGAACATAATGAATTATATAACAAATTAGATGCTACTGGCATTTCCAGTGATGTGTCAATCGCGTTTGACTGTGTGAATCACAGCATTCTCTTAAGTGAATTAGAATACTATGGTGTCACCAGCAGTGCTGTGAAATGGTATGAGCCTTATTTAACTACTGTGACATGAAACAAAGGGTGTTGCGAAATATCTGTGCAGTAAACAGTCAGCCTTCATCTGATTGGGAATTAATTCCATATGGTGTTCCTCAAGGTTCCATCTTTGGTCTGTTGCTTTTTCTTGTGTGCCTTAATGACTTCTCGCCAATTACATTACCAGATGCTAAGTTTGTTTTGTTGCACATGAGACAAACATTGCAATAAGTAGGAGGTCAAGTACAAATTTAGAAATGGCTGCTAATCAAATTTTCACTGACATTAATAAATGATTTAGAGCTAATTCACTGTCATTAAACTTTGAAAAGACCCACTGGAACCTGTTAGATATTTAGTTATAGCATGTGTATAGCAAATCAAGCATGTGCATAGCAAATGCAGATCGAAGAGGTTGACAGGGTTAATTTTCTGGGATTAAAATTCGATAATAAATGCTGTTGGGAAAGGATTTGCAGTAAGAACGATGTCAGATGTAGAAGATACAAAAAACTTATATATTTTGCCTACTTTCATTCTAATATGTCATATGGGATCACATTCTGGAGTAACTTGTGAAGCTGAGCAACAGTTTTTAGAATCCAATAGCATGTAACAAGATTCATTTGTTGCGTAAATTCAAGAAGATCATGTAGAAAACCTGTTCAAGGAACTTTGAATTCTAACTATTGATTCTCAGTATACTGCATTTATTTTTAATGAAACTTATTGCAAGTAATATATCTCTATTTCCAACCAATTGCTTAATACATATTATCAGTACTAGGAATAAGAACAATCTACATAAAAACCTAAAATCACTTACTTTGGCCCAGAAAGGGGTCCAATATTCAGAAATACACATTTTCAATAAATCGCCAGCAACCATTAAAAACTTGGTTTCAGATAAAGCACAGTTTAAACAGAGTTTGAAAGACTTTTTGGTAGGCAGCTCCTTCTACTCTACAGATGAATCTCTTAACAGCAACTGTTAGACCAGCTTAAGTAAAAATTTCAGATTTCAATTTTGACAGCAATAGGTCACAACTGACAAGATTAGGTATTTTGTGAATGATAAATTTATTAAAAGTGCAGAGCTGTGTTGCATCCTGACAGAGTATTAATTCTGTAAATATTAGGAGTTCTAGTTTACTGTAATACATTTACCTATTTTGACAGTCTGCTGATAAATGATGAGGGTAGTGAGTATTATATTCAGATGTTTTACGTTTTTTTTATGTTATACTTTCTGGCTTGTTTCACACCCAAGATAAGCATCTCATTTTTGGGTCTCTGGAACGAAAACTGAATCTAATCTAACTCCATTTCACTATAGTAACAGAACTTTCTAGGTAGTAGTCCTACTGTTGTGTTGTCATTGCCAAGTCCTGCAAACATTCTCTAGGCCGTGTAGTAATTTTGCTACAAGTGTCATATCAGAGAATATTCGAGCACTTATTCTTCATTCCTTTCCCACAAAATTGAATACTATGTGGGGGTAAGGTATTTATTTATTTTCATCTACACCAGAGCATTCACATGCAGTTAATGGCTTCATGACTAATTCTGATAACAACTTTTACATCGGGAACTGACAAAATGTAATTGTGGGAGTGACGTAATCAACTAATTGATATATGACGAGTGCAGTGTCTCTCTAATTTCTTATGTTCTTTGTTGCTTCCTGTTCTGGTTTGATTGCTAATGTGTATACCTGCGTCTTTTGTATTTGTGCACAATAAAGTATGATTTACACAGAGGAGAAAAAAAGTCATAGACTAGCGATGGCGGTAGTATCACGTATACAATTTATAAAAGGACAATGCATTAGCAGAGCAGTCACTTGTATTCGAGTGATTCATGTGAAAAGATTTCCAACCTGATTGCAGCCACATGAGGGGAATTAACAGACTTTGAACATGGAATGGTAGTTGCATCTAGATGTGCAGGACTCCATTTCAGAAATCATTAGGGACTTCAATACTCTGAGATCCACAGTGTCAAGAATGTGTCAACAGTACCAAATTTCAGGCACTGTGGGAGCTGGTGTTGGCACCATATTTGTGTGGGCTGTGTTTACATAGAATTAACTTGCTCCTCTGGTTCAACTGGACGAATCATTGAATGGAAATGGTTATGTTCAGCTACTTAAAGACCATTTGCAGCTATTCATGTTACAAACAATGATGGAATTTTTATAGATGACAGTGCACCTCATCACCAGGCCAAAATTGTTCACCGTTGGTTTGAAGAACTTTCTGAACAATTCAAGTGGATAATTTAGGCACCCAGATCGCCCAACATGAATCCTTTCAGACATTTGTGGCACATAATTGAGAAGTCAGTTCATGCTCAAACTTGTGCACCAGCAACACTTGCAATTATAGAGACAGCATGGTTCAATATTTCTGCCGGGCACTTCCAATGACTTACTGAGTCCACGCCACATGGTGTTGCTGCACTACTCCAGGTAAAAGAAGGTCCAACATGATATCGGGAGCCATCCCATAAGTTTTGATACCTCATTGTATTACACCATTAGTCTGTCAATGTATTTTATTTTTAGGAGATAGTGCCCTTCCATAATTTGTGAACCCAAAGAAGAAATTCTACTCTCTTGGGTAGGTTATCTGCTGCAATTCATATAGATAAGTACAGTCATGAATACCTTTCATAATGTTCTATATTCTGTCAGTGGCGCCATCCAGGTCATTAAAAATGAGATTAAGATTCTACAGTGACCACCTCTCGTGTTTCGACCGCTAGATTCCATGCCACACACTGACCCATTTTGGTACATGATGGTTTCAACCTCTCTGGTCATGACACAGTGATATAACCACATAACAATGCTTTGCACATAATTACAACAGTATTGTACGACATCATATTCAGAATGAACATGTTTCCAGTCATTTCATGTCCTCTGGTACCACATGTGAGATCAACAGAAATATCCACTCATCAGCTTTCACAGTCGTCCCACACTGTATTGGCAAGTTCAGGCCCCACAGTTTGCGCCCAGTCAATTGAAAATTTAGTTGCAGTAAATGGAGTGCATTTTCAAACAACAACATATTTGTTATACTTTTGAATAGTTCACTTTAGTGATCAGTAATCTTGATCAACGTGTTACGTCAGTAATGCTGGACATTATATTATGAGCCTCCCTGCACCAAGCCTACAATACTCTCACAGTAGTGGTAATTTCACACTGCAACAAAATCAGTGAGTCAAAGGCTCATGCAAATCCTGTGCCATGAGAGGCATGATGATATGATACCATCTGAATTCTGGAGACATCTGCATGGAATGATTACAAATTTGGATGCTTTGCTGTTACACATTTGGCAGCAACAATTGCTACCAAAGTGAGGTTAACTTTAATTACTCAGGAAGGGCAGCCATTATACTAGTTACCAATAAAGCACACACCTTGCCCAAAACATATGCCACAATGGCCACCATGATAACTTCCATTCACTCTGAAGAGAGCCAAACCATCCCAGACCGGCCCAACATGCTGCTGCCTAGCCACCATGCCACCTCCACCTGAAAGTCACAGTGTGTTCTCGAGGACCAGTGAACTCTCCATACCACTGTCAAGAGGCTAACCAAGCAGCTGAAAATGTTGCAACTATGGATCATGACATCTGAGAGCAAACAGACCCACTGCACATGCCCACAGTGGCCTCATAGCCACGAGACCACTCAGACTAATGTTTGCTGTTCCACAGACATTTTTGTCACCTGGCTACTAAGTGCAAGAAATCATGCTTGCACCTCAACGCCGAGACTCGATTTGGTTCAGGTGCAACAATAGGACACCCATTTACAGCACCTACTGTTTAAGAACAGTCAAAAAAACGGTATAGGAGTGCTCAGCCTACCACTTGTATCAGCATGACTCCAAAGCTGCCGACTACTAAAAGGCTACACAACAATGCATCACAAACGTTGTTCGTTACCAACAACTATTCAAGGCTAGTGTTATTAATCAAACAGGATCAGAGATCAACACACTGCTGAATACATTTTACCCAGATGCAAAACAACACACTATGGCCAATTTAATGGCAGTTAACAAGTCTGTCATATGTGCATATGGTCACAAAACGTTTGAGGTTGACAATGATCTCTTTGAGAACTGCAAGTGGTCTTACACATTAAACAACATTGCTCAAACTATTCTGGTGCTGATTTCCTCACACAGGCTGCCATGACCACCAATCTACCAAATGAATGACTGATAAACTCCATCAGCAGTCACACTATTGTTGCAGTAAAGGGTTATTCATCAAAGTACACAATGCCCAGGGTGTATAATTTAAGTGCTAACACCTCAAATGGCCATTGTCATTACTGGGAGTCCTACTGCCACAACTTGAAATCACACCTCCAGACCATGAGAAAAGATTACGTAATAATGAGGTGTGAAATAATCAAGTTACATGAGGATAATGTGGTGTTGAAGGATACCCTACTGGAAATATAAGGCCAACTCCAAGTGGCCCGAAAAACATTAGAACAACATAGAACACCTTTGCATTGCATCCATGCTCTGCACACAACTGTGTCCATGGATTAACAGTGGCCCATAAAATTACAGGGCAGGGGCACACATACTACGATGCACCATATCTGTACCAAACCTGGTCTGTAATTTCGTCATGAGCCCATACCATTGTGTGAACATTACTACCACCGATTTCCAGTGGCTACACAATGGCACCGGGGGAACTAACACCCCACACCCATCCCCCTCTATCTGCTACCAGTGGCACTCCTCCCAACCATCATTCAATGGTACTGGCTGTGTCACTGATTGCAGTTACATGTCCATCATGCCCAGCCACATACAAGCTGGCTGTGTGGTCAAATTCAAACTCCTTCTCATTTTTTAGGCAGGGGAGGGCGGGTGTTGTGTGGGAGCGACATAATCAACTAATAGATGTGTGACAAGTGCAGTGAGTCTTTAACTTCTCATGTTCTCTGTGGCTTACTGCTCTGGTTCGTTCACTAATACACTGTTATTCCCTGTATATATTTATATGTAGTAGATGGTGTCCCTACATGGTCCCACATTGCATAGTAATTCATACTGTAGGCTTATACCAAAATGTACACAACAAAATTAACAAATGCATATATTGGGTAAATGTTGCAACTGAACAACTTTTAGAAGCCACTTTATGGACCTAGGGAATGTTACATGTATACACTCCCTAGTGGTGTTTCTGGTTAACAGGAAGAGTGCATTTAGGATGACGTCAACAACTCATAATCACATAACTAGAGGAAGTAATAATTTCCATATTGTCTATGTATCTCTTTTTAGAGTTCAGAAAGGAGTTTTATTTTCGGGTACAAAAGTTTATAAAAGGTAACCAGTGGGCTGCAGGCAGAAAACTGAACATTTGCAAATATTTAAAAACCAAAGAAAATAACACCTCATTAGCTACTCTTTCAACAATTTGTCAGAATATTTGAAGTGAAGCATGTAAATTCCATTAAAAATTAAGCACACTGTTTCATATAGATACATGACAGTGGCAAGACATCAACTTCTTTAAAACGTGTCAACTGAGGGAAGAGAAAGGCACTTGTTTCATTATTTGCACTTTTGTATAATAAATATATTTTTGAGAGGTATGTCCCAAAACTGAATGCAGTGTGAGATTACGAAATGCACAAGTGCAAAGCAGGCACATTTTACTGTTTCTGTGTTGATGTCTTTACTGAGAATACTAAAAGCTTAGTAAAAATTGCTCAGTCCATTTAATGACTTCTCTTTATGTATTCCTTCTGTCTAGTACTATCTGTCAACATACTCTGAGGAATTTTGTGGTTGCATTTTTATGTTTGTATCAACAATCAGAGTTTTGAGTTGATGAGAACAGTATATTAGTACCACCAGAAAACATTACCAACATACCTTTCTGCATACTTATGGACAGACAATTGCAATGTATAATAAACAGAATTGCTCAGAGTTTAAAAATTCAGGAATTCCTTGTCTTACTACTTGCTCCTTTGACCAACACTTTCACCATTTGTTTGATGATTACCATTTTTTTGATTCTGTTCAAAAGATGTGATATGAACCAACAACTGCATTTTCCCCTAATTCTATAGTACCATAGTTTCTAAAATGTAATGTATGGCTGCCAAAGTTTGTGAGCTCAAGGAATAGCCTGTTTTGTGTTTTACTTCATAAAGTGCACTATAGAATTAATAAATATGAATATAAAGCTCCATGTATCAATACCCTTTCTCAAAAGACAAACTTTTGCAGACTCAATAAGCAATAACTTCTGAAGAAGCTCTACAAATCAATAGTTGTTGCACTAGCAGCTAACCAACCCACACTAGTTTATGTGGCCAGCTGGTACAGAAACATGGAATATCATTTAAATTACTCTAGTACAGGAATAATTTGCTAACAATTGATGAGAATTCTGAGAATTGATAACAAGATTCCTTTATTATGTAAAAAACACACATGATAACTTGAAATGAACTTCCAGTGTGCTATACTATAAAGCGACCATTGAAACAAAACACACCACAGTAACTCCCTGTGAGTTTCCAACAGTTCTGTTACAAAAGTCAGCATGCAATTTGTATGTCTATATTCCTTTGCCTTTTCAGTAGCTTAATACATGAAAAAAAGCATTGTTCACTGAAATTCTAAGACAGGTAAGTTATTTTGAAGAAAGTAACTTCTTTTGTGATGCACAATATCACCTTTAGAAGGGCAGGTCAGTGATAGTAGCAGTGCTTGACTTAGTTACAAATGTAAGTCAGGGTTTTGAACACAAAAGAGTCTATAGCACTGGTACCTTGTGACCTCAGTAAGGTATTCAATTGTACCTAATGTAAGGTGGTCCACAGCAATGTATAATCATATGGTGTTGGGGGAGTGTTGAGCAAATTCTTGAATCCTACCTGAATAGCAGACAGTAGATTGCATCAGTGCAGGGAGCAGACTCATTGTCCACAAGTTGAAATAGAGTGCACCATAGCAGCCTGTAATGGGGCCTTTATTGTTCCTGATTTTTGTTAATGACATAAGCACCAATGGGCACACCTTGCAGTTTGCAGATAATAACATTTGTTCTCAAAAAGAGAGAGTGTTGGTCAGTCTTTTCAACAAGTAGAAACCCCATTAAGCAAAGGTGATGCCTAGTTTACTATGAACAAGATGAAAATTAATGAATACAAAACACAGAGAATGACACACAGCCTTATTGATACTGGAGCACTGGGTGGCACAGCAGCCATTAAACTCATGGGCTTTTTCATTGATACTACATTAACGTAACAACAGCACACAAAAATTGTATATTCCAAACTTTCCTGGGTCTTGGATCTCCTGAGGAAATTAAAAGGTACTAACAGTTTACCCTCTAATGTTCCAAAGCTGCATGAGACATGGGCTGCTTCTGTGGAGTCACTCTGCAAGCTGCAAGAATATACATTGTTGTACAAAGAAATGCAAAAAAAATGACCATGTAAACCAATTGTTTCTAGATTAAGAGTTCTGACTATTTGTAGACAATGTTTATTCAACTGCCTTGCTCGTACAAAAATAAATCATGAGCACTACTGAAAGAAAAATAAATCTCATCAACATAGCACTGGTAATAGATTCAGCAAAGAAAGCCCTGGATGTTGATTAACGAAAACACAAAAGGTATCCACATGGTGGCTTTCAAACTGTTGAATGCGCTATCTAAGGGTATCCTGTAACAACCAATGGAGCAATTTAGCACAAAAATTTTGTCTGAACTATGCAGTATGTTCTAGTACTGATTTCATAGTTGTATTATCATTGTACAGTATATCAATGTATTTGTTCTCTTTAGTATATTTTATAGTATCAGTTTTAGTATCATAATTTAAATTGCAGTGTTACATTCATTTTATTGTACAAATACTACTGTAATCTTGATGCATTCTGTTCAGCTATGGCTGGTTAAGAACACAGAGCTGGTAATAAATGGACATGATGTCAGACTGCTTTTTGATGATAATAAGCAATGTTATCCAAACCACAGGATTATTTGTGTGGCTCTGTGTTATAATACTGCAAATTTCAGAAGGTGTGAGTGGGCAAGGAAAAAGTTATCTTGGGAGCAGCACAAAGCTTTTACAATGACTGGGTACAGAAGGATTGATAAAAGAAGAAAGTTTGTCATGAATGTTCATGAAGTGATTGTTGAATATTTCACATAAATTTTTTGCTCAGAGGAAACAGCATCTTCATTCTTAATGCATGTTATTGATTGAGATTTTTTCCTTTTTACCAACAGTCCACACCGCCTTTGATTTATTACTTGAACTGAGTATAAACTGCCAGTTGTACATTTTATAGGCTTCACAACAGACTTGTTCAGTTTAAAATAGTTATTAAATAACTTGCTGTCTGTAGTTTTACTGTAAGAATATAGCAGTCTCTTATTTCCACAAAAGGTTTGTATTCCTGACATCTGCAGTTTATTGCTAGACATTTTGCATATATTTGGCTTAGATCTAAGTTTGATTGGAAATGCTACATCTTAATGTTTCTACAGAATACTCAAATTCTTGTACCTTACAGTCAACATCACAATCACAATGTACACCCTTCCATCCAGCTTCATGGAGCACATGTGTGAAAGTGAATACTCTATATTATTTTTGATGTAATGCTTCATACTTTCCTGGCAATCTGTCGACACCTTGAGGGGTCAGGTATACTTCCAGGTATCAGCCCTGCACTGCATGTCTATCCTCCTGCTGTTCATTTTGCCATCCCTCGGAGGATATGTCTGGGTTAGTTTTGGGAATGTGTTCTGAAGTTTTAGCCCCTGACATCAGAACAGTCCCTCAACTGTTTTTCTTTCTTTTTTCATTTGCCATCTCCTACCCTTCCTCTGCTTCAACATTTGAGATTCCCCTTTGTTTCTTCTTCCTCCCAAGTGTAACAGGTTATGTGTTATTCCCAACCTCGGGTCGATACATAGGGTTCGCACGTATCCCCTGGTACATGACAGGCCCAGGGAGGGGTGACTGGCTGAGCTCTTACCTTCCCAAATTGCCAATTTGTCACTCTATCCGGAGTTTCGAAGGTGTGACCTGAGGTTTGAACAATCACCTAAGGCAGGTGAGCTCCCCTTGGAGGGATCCCAGTTTGAAGGAGCAGGCCAACGGAGATGCTGGGAGTCATGGGAGATTTTCTCACACTGAGTCAATCATCATTTCAGTCTACATCTTGTACTAAATGTAAATGGAATGAAGATGAAGTTTCAAAAATCTCCCAGCAGTACGTCAGACCTTCATGGTATCACATACTGAAGAAGGTCAGTCCTTTCTTAGTGTTAATGTGTTTATTATTCAAAAAGGTGTTGATGCAATTGCAGGCCCTGTGAAATCTTGCTCCCATTTATGCAATGGAAATTTGCATTTGGAGTCTGTGATTTCCGGCCCAACAATTGCTTGCAGCTTCACTCCTCACAGCCATCCTGTTCATGTTGAGGCCCACTGAATGCTGAATTCTTTGCATGGTGTTATTTACACTAGGCTGCTTGGAGGTTTGACTCGGGGAGAATTCCAAACTTACCTCTCTGATCAGGGCATCACTGCAGTCCATAAGCTGATGAAAAATGTTGATGCAACATTAGTGCCTACATGTACTCTTTTACTCGTGTTTGATTGAGTACTGCTTCCACCGAAGATCAAAGTAGATTGTGAAGTGAACATGATCCACCTGTACATTCCAAACCCAATGTGTAGGCACCAGTTTCAACATTACAACCAAAGTCACATTTCCTGTTGAAACATGACCAAACGCTTTATTTGTGGTAGGGTTGCTCAGAAGGGTGATTGCCCACACCATCCTCCGTGCTGCATCAATTGCAACAGTGATCATCAGCCTCATTCAGAGAATGTCCCATATATCTTGATGAGTGGGCCATCCAGGAGATCTGGTAGAAGGAAAAAGTGCCTTACCCTGTTGCTTGCAAGTTGTTGGCTAGACAAAAGCCCTGTGTTTCACCATCTGGCACTTACAGTACCAGTCTTGCTACGCCTCGCTCCATGAAGGACCTTGCCACCCAGTCTTGCAGCTTCAAATTCAGCACTGCAGTTGTAAATTCGCCAAGCATTGTGGTAGCATAACCATTTCCTTCTCCTCCAGCTGTGCAACAAATCATCAAATCTTCACCTCCTGCAGTGAAATTACCTGCTACACAACTGGTAGACTGGAAAGGAGAAAAGGAATACTCTCCTGATGATTTTTTATGTAACTCCTGCCAGCAAAGTTCTGAGTCTTCTTCTGCCAACCACAAAAGTTCTAAGAAATCAAACAAAGGCAGACGGTTTTCTCCTTCCCTGACTCAGAGCTCCTCTTCAATGGTGTCACTGCATTATACCCCTACCTAGCTGACCTACATTTCACTAGTGCACACTGCCTACCATTTTCCTTACGTAGAATCTGCAGGCCAACTCAGTGAGAATGCCAACACCTCTGTAGACCTCATGGAACAAGATCTGCCAGCCTGTGCACCCTGTAACAGTGAGTCTTCAAAGGCTGGCACTCAGCAGCCACTGAGGTGACAAACCATTTTCTTCCTCATCCCCTTTCACCATTATGACCCTCTTCCAATGGAACATTCATGGCATTAGATCCAAGGAGGAGGAACTATGGCTGCTGTTGGAATTGTAGCGTCCACTCTTTCTCTGCCTCCAAGAAACAAAACTGCATCCTTGGGACTGCTTTGACCTTCCTACCGAGGACAGAATTCCATCTCATGCTGCTCATCTGGGATGACGTTCATAGCCATACCATCTTACTGCCAGCTGTTGCAGTCCACATTAGCCTTCCTCGCTTCACATTTTCTCTTTGCAACGTATACATCCCTCCATCATTTGGTGTCACCAGGACAAACTTCCTCCAGCGTACTAATCAACTCCCTCACCTCTGCTCAGTGTCTTTAATGCACACTGTTCCATTTGCAGCTCTTCCTGAGTCTGTCAGAGAAGTGAATGCTACAATGCAGCCTCTACCTTGAGGGAACTAGATCATTCTCTCACTTCATCTCGATCTTCCACCCTCTTGGCTGACCTCAATCAACTCAACCTCTCTATTTTAATAATGGAGCACCCATGTTCCTCTCATACTCCACACACGCCTATTCCCATTTGGACCTGTTGTTGTGCAGTGCCCAGTTTGCCTGTCATTTAGAGTGGTCCATTCTCTCTAATATGTAATCAAGCATACATCTCCCATGTGGTATCTGTTTGCTGACCCCTATCCCATCTATGTGTAGACCCAATTGGCAGCTTTCTAAGGCCGACTGGAGGTTTTAGTCCTCCCTGGATACCTTCAAGAAACATTTCCCCAGTTGTGATGATCAGGCAGAGTACCTCGTGAACATTATCCTTACCATCATAGAACATTTCATACCTCGCACTTCATCTCTACCGCGCGGTGCACTGGTCCCCAGGTGAACTGAGGCATGCTGCGACATGAGTTGTGTGTGAAGACCTACTCTCTGCAGTTTTAACCATCATGCTATGATGTCGAACTGTTTTAATTGTAAACAGTTTCATGCACAGTGTCATTGCATTCTTCGCTATAGCAAACAGCTACCTAGATTTCATTTACTAGTTCTTTTAACAGTTGCACTTCCTCTTCTGTCGTATGGGGGGCAGCGTCAATCACCTATTTGGGACTAAGGTCCATTCCCTGATTTCCAGTATGACTGTAGGAGGTGATGTCATTGTAGACCCGCTAGCTATCTCCACCATCTTGGGCTGCTATTCTGTGGCGATTTCGAGATGCACCCACTATCATCCCACCTTCCTCCCACGGAAATGAGTTGAGGAGGCTTGGGTGATACCCTTCTCCTCTCAGAGTAGTGAATGCTACAATGCAGCCTCTACCTTGAGGGAACTAGATCATTCTCTCACTTCATCTCGATCTTCCACCCCAGGGCTAGAAGATGTTCACATTCAGGTGTTGCAGCACTTTTCTATCACAGGCAAGCACTTTCTCCTTCATACATACAATCACATTTGGGCAGATGGCACATTTCCCAGATGCTGATGTGAAGTCACTATCGTACACATATCTAAGCCCAGTAAAGACAAACACCTTGCTTCTAGCTACTGCCCCATTTCTCTCATCAGCTGTGTTTGCAAGGTGATAGAACATATGATTTATGGCTGGTTGGTACGGTGGTTCAAATCTCACAATCTACTAACCACTGCACAATGTGGATTTCGAGCGCACCTTTCTGCTGTTGACCCGCTCATCACCCTGTCAACCCATGTCATTAACCGTTTTCTAACAAAATACCCGATGGTGGCCATGTTTTTTCATTTGTTGAAAGCCTACGACACCTGCTGGAGGACTGGTATCCTCTGTACTCTATACATGTGGGGCTTTCAAGGCCACCTGCCCTGTTTCATTCACAAATTTTTAAAGACCAGGTATACAAGATACGTGTGGGTACATTCTTGCCAGACACCTTCATCCAGGAAAATGGGGTGCCTCATGGCTCCGTCTTGTGTGTCGTACTCTTTGCTACAGCCATTTATCCTACAATGGCCTGTCTCCCACCAGATATCACTGGCTCTCTTTTTGTTGACGATTTTGCAATGTACTGCAGTTCTCCACATACTTGTATCCTTGAGCAGCATCTTCAGCAACATCTTGATCATCTTTACTCATGGAGTATCGACAATAGCTTTAACTTTTCCACTGACAAGACAGTTTGTATGAATTTCTGGCACCGCAATCGGTTTCTTCCACCATCTTTACATCTTGGGCTTGTTGCTTTTCCACCTATGAAAATCCTGGTGCTCATGCTTAACAGAAAATTTTCTTGGTCCTCCCATGTGTCTTACCTGGCTGTACGCTTTACCGAGTCTCCTGATGTCTTACATGTTCTAAGCGGTACTTTCTGTGGAGCAGATCGGACCACCCTCCTCCATTTGTATCAATCTCTTGTCCATTCGAAATTAGACTATGTGTGTTTCATTTATTCCTCTGCATGTCCATCCATTTTACGCCATCTTAATACAACCCAGCATCACGGAATCTGTTTGGCCACTGGTGCCTTTTACACTAGCTCAATTGAGAGTCTCTATGCAGAAGCTGCCAGACAACTGCTGTTATACTGGTGTGATGTTCTCCTCAGAATATATGCTTGCTGTTTTGTCTCCCACGCCTAGCCACCCATCCTGCACCTCCTTTTTCAATGACTCCCTTGACTGCCAGTATGGGGCGCATCCCCCTTCTCTGTTATTTCCCAGAGTTTGCTTTCGGCACCTATTCCAGCAGCTTAACTTCACACTCCCTGCCATTTTCCAGGTTGGTATGAACCCTTCACCAACTTGGATTACGTGGGGGCCTGTGTTTATTTTGGACTTCATTTACTTCCTAAGCAAACTTCTCCTGATTTGATGTATCATAGTAAGTTTCTTGACCCTTGCACACAACATATTGACAGCACGTTTGTGTACAGTAACGGTTCTAAGACTGACTTTGGAGTCCTATGTGCTTTCATCATTGACACCGACCATTTTCGGTATTGGCTTCCAGAACACTGCCCAATATTTACAGCAGAGCTCTTCACCCTGTATCAGGCTACCTAATACATCCAGCGAGACAAGTTTTTATTTGTGTCGTATTCCAATTCTCTCAGTGCCCTTCAGAACCTCTGTGTGCTGTACAAAGTCCATCCCTTGGTGCAATGGGTCCGTGGAGGCTACCATTTTCTCTCTGTTGAGGGAGACACTGTGATGTTCATACAGTTTCCTGGTAATGTCAGTCTGATGGGAAGGCTGCTGATGCTGCTCAAAAGGCTGCAGTCCTCCAACCTCAGTCCACTAGTTCTTCCAACCCTATGGATGATCTCTATGTTGTCGTCCATTGGCAAGTGGTGTCACTTTGGCATCATGAAAAAATGGCTCTAAGCACTATGGGATTTAAATTATGAGATCATCAGTCCCCTAGAAGTAGAACTACTTAAACCTAACTAACCTAAGGACATCATACACATCCATGCCCAAGGCAGGATTCGAACCTGCGGCAGAAACAGCAGCGAAGTTCCGGACTGAAGCGCCTAGAACCACTCAGCCACAGCGGCCAGCTTGGCATCACCATTGGAGCATTCTTCATGGGAACGTGCTCCGGGGAATTAAACCTCTCCCAGTTGCTTGGCCAACCTCATCAAACGAGGATATCGTTTTTGCTAGGTTGCATATTTGGCACTGTTGTTTTAGTCAGTGCTATTTGTTAAGTGATGGTCCCCTGCCACTTTGTGCTCACTGTTGTCAACCTTTGATGATTCACCATTTCCTGACCGAATATCCTTGTTTTTACCACTTACATTCTCATATATGTTTGCTTTCTGATTTGTAGGCTGTATTAGAAAAAGGACGCATGGGTTGTTGACCATGTTTTACTTTTTATCCTTCATAGCAACATGGCGAATGGCATTTAATCTTTGGTTCAGGACCACCACTGTCTCTACAGCATATTTTGTGGACCTTATTCTTAGCTTGCTTTCCATCAATCAACTGGGCTTAATGTATAGTCTCTTTTGAGTTCTGTTACATCTTGATATTCTAAGGTTACGACATGGGAACGTATGACCATAGTTGCTTTTGTGGCCTAAAACCAAAACACACACACACACACACACACACACACACATATTTTACGAGCTCCCCAAAATCTAAAAACCCGACAATCCTAGATCTCCCATTGTGTGTTGCCATCCAACACTACTGATCTCAATGTCCTTCTGACATAGACCCACTACTTCATTCCTTCTAAACCTTACCAATTACATCCTCACACACAAATACTTCTCCTTTTAGAGGAATGTACACTGCCAGGAAAAAAAATTTCAACACCAAAAAATAATTAATGTAGACATGCATGCACTGTGTTGTACAACTTCTTGATGTCAGTTTATGGGATGGAGCTCCATGCTTTTGCACTTGATCAGTCAACACAGGGACGGTTAGTGCTCCTTGTGGATGACACTGGAGATGTTGTCTTATGATGTCCCATATGTGCTTGATTGAATGCTGATCTCGTGATTGAGTGGGCCAATGCAACATTTCATCACTCTGTAGAGCATGTGGGGTTACAACAGTAGTACATAGGTGAACTTCATACTGTTCAAAAATAGCCGGCCGGTGTGGCCAAGCGGTTAAAGGCGCTTCACCTTACAAAAAACGGGCTGTTAGAATAATTTCAAACAGTACAAGGCTAACACCTTGCAAACAGTTATTGCAACACTTAAATATTCTACTCTTACCATGCCTTATATAAAAAAGTGTTATTAATATAAAAATGCACATTGATAATTATAAAACCAACTAAGATCCTCATTCCTACAATACAAGACTGTGCAATGACATCCACATAAAAAGAGTAAACAAGGCTTTTAACACAACAACAAACCAATATTCAGGGTACTATTTTGTACAACAAATTTCCAACTCAGCTAAGAGAAATAAAAACATTGTCTACATTCAAGGAAACAATATTTAAGTTCTTAATGACCAACTGCTATTACAGTATAAATGAATACCTGCCCTTGTAGCAAGTAACTACATTCATTTACTGTAAGTTAATAGTACCACAAATCAAATGCTTGTCACAGCCTCAATGAAAATTTTTCTGAACAAAAGTGTTAAATCAATTATTTACTTGTAATGTATTTCATGTAAACGATCCTTCTCATACTTTTATATTGTTACAGTAATCAAAGTTGTACTGCCCAAAAATATTGTGATGGGTACAATGAACCATTGTAGTATGTAGGAAACTGTACACCCTTATCTTATTTTTGTTATACTATGTTCTTTGACAAAATCCATACAATGTACATTGTCGCTGAATGAATAAACTACTACTACTAATACTACTACTACTACACAGAATGTTGATTTTGGGGGAGGGGTGGCTATTTAAAGACAGGCACAAGAACATTATGTGATTTATAAAATTACTCAATGTTTTTAAATTTTGCTAAGTTAGATTTCACTAGTTTGTGTGGACTTGCGGACTTTACTATTATCTCATTTATGAAAAATGCTTCAGGTTAATAAATGATAAAAGCATGTGGAACATCATTACCTTTTTGTAGTCTGAAATCCCCTATGTACAAGTAAGGCATCTATCCTGAAATCCATATTTTATGATCTTCAGTTATTCAAAATCTTAATTAGTGACTGAATTAATCAGTGAGAGTTGTTCTCTGATTCAGAAAAAAATATAGCAAAAAAATTATGTCTTCTAAGTTCAAAATCTTGCCGATATTAAAGCAAAATAGGCCATTCAAATTATGAGTGTCCAAACATTAATTCGCCATAACATTTAATTTCTGAGCCTTCTAATGAAAATATGCCATTTTAATCAGGAAGATAAATACAAACAATTGAACAACAATTTTAAATGGCATTTCACATAAATAAAAATTTTACATATTCCTGTATATCTTACATATTGCGTGAGTGACAGCAATAAATACAGAATGAAAAAGTGAATGAATTTCAGTTATTCATGTGGGCAGAAAACACAACAGTTGGAGTATTTTACAACTTGCTACATCTCTTCACCCAGCAACTGAATTAAACAGACTGTTATTGACAATTAGCTTACTGGATAATTCAGTGGTCTATAAGAGTCTATTACATGTCTCAAAATACATAAAAAAGAAACAATGTTACCATAATGCTTTAAACTAATTTTCAAATCAGGTATCCTAAATAAATGTTACCTAACAGCTTCCCCTGGCCATCTTATGACATAAAATTTTACAAAATTTCTAAACATACAAGTGCATAGCATTATATGTACATAACTATAATATTTCAAAACACATTTATATCAGAGAACTTCATGGGCCATAACTTATTCTTCATATTTCCCAATTTTTTCACTGTGTTAACACAGTTCATTACTCATTATTGGCACCATCTTCACAAAAACCACTCTCACGGTTTGCTGTAGGTCCTTTCTGTGATTTCTCCTTCAAATTTTCACTCACGTCCATTGTATTGTATTGTACTGATGCAAAGTGGTGTTCAGCATTTACAAACATGGATAGACAAACAAATTTCCTAAATTAGTGCACTAGTAATTTCTATCTCTATATTTCTAGTAAGAATGATTATTCATTAATTGGAAATTTACTTATTATAAATGAACATAACTGTCAGTATAATGTCACACAGAAAATTTACAACAACACATGTATATTAATCAAATGAGAATGGAAGCTGCTTTATTTACTCAACGGGTCTCCTCTGACTCTGGCCAATTAACCTTCTTGAAATGAAGTTAGTGAAATACTCTGCATGTTTAATTCCTGTTAGAAAATAACAACATCAAAGAAATGAACTGTGCAGCAATTTATATTAAACAAGTCACTAAATAAATTAGTAATTCACACAGCTTCATTAAATAATTTTCAGTATTTTATCATTTTTTTTTTTTAATAAAAGAATCACTCTGTTTCTGACAACAGTGCTGTAATGTCCAGCAGCTTCTCAACAAGTAATGTCATATTTGTTGGGCATGTCATCACAACAAAAGAACATTCTCTTGTATATAATTTCACTTTCCAATTTATCAATGCTCATTATACTGCTTATTTATTCCCTTACAAACATGTTGACTGAAGAGATACTTTTGCAAAAGAAACTATTACAAAGACAGGGTCCCTAACTATTGCTGTTTCATATATACTTCCTAGTACTTCATATTCACTTTATACTTCACCAAATCATTATTATATACTTCTCCATTACATAATACATTGCTGCTTCATATATTTCATTCTGCTTGGCTTTATACACAAAAAAATGACTCTATTTGATAGTTCTCAACAGCAACCACCCACATTAACGGCAAGACGTTGCTCTCTACCACATAACAGAGAAAAACTTATTCAAATGATCACTTTATTTTCCTCGTGTCTGAAGAGCAAGTCTCTGACACACTTTGTTCTCACTGAAATTTAGTGTATGCAACATTTATTTTTACTGCAATATTCTTAATCTTGGTCTGAAAGACTTATAATATGGCACACACATATTGAAAAGATGAACTTTCATACAGACAACTGAACGTAATTACATTTTACATTGGACCAATGACTTTCTGAATTTCATATACTTAGGGGACGTTGGGTTAACTGCTTCTCAAAGCTAATTGGACCATCACAATTATAAACAATTCAAGAGTAAAAAAAAATTTTTTTTTGTACTATAAATATGTTCCATTAGGTGGGCTGTACTGAGTGAGCTAATATGAATGTTGTCTATTAGCCACATTTGCAGATATAGATAAAAAACTGAAATCCACTAGTAAGAGTAATTTATTGTTTCATTTAACAATTTCTCCTACAGTTTTACTTGTTTGACTTAGGTTAAGTGTTTCTTGCTTTATGACACTCCATGAAATATGAGCTGTGGATGGAGTCATTTTCCTTTCATGTTGAAGATTGTTGATAAAGTGAAGCTGGAATTAAATGTATCAGTAAAATCTGCGGTTAAGGGGATTGGTTCAGTTAACACCAAACAATTTTATACAAACATCTAATAAATTACATAAATGTAAGCTATGCACTTTCAAGTGAAAACCATTTTTCACGCAGTTTCATTTACTTTCTGTTGGAAAATGCCTGGAAATTCAACTTTATGTTGACCTCTAAAGGCTAAATATAGGAGTGCTTGTTCTGATTTCATGAGTAATTTCAAAGAAACACATTCTAGTGCCCAAGAATTACCACATATAACATTACAGCCCTTGTTGGTTTATTGGTTTATTGATCCATCTTTAAGCAATTTTCATGCAGTTGATGTCGTCATTTTACATACACTATATAACTACAAAAAAACATTCTGAATGAGTAAATATGTTTTATACTGCACACGTTTAGTAGTCATTAAACATAAATGTGTCATGCAGAATGACAAAAGGAGATACTGTATGTGTAACACAATACACATGCTAAGAAAAACATTTTAACAAATATAAATGAAACAGGCTTAATACATGTTAACCATTGGGAAAATGCATTATGTAAATAAAGCACAACAGCATGGTACAATAACATTTTCAGAAGAACTTATGTAATAGGGTGGTCATGTCATACAGCAGTTAGCTATTGAGTAAAAATACATTACGTAAATAAAGCACAACTGCATGGTACAATAACATTTTCAGAAGTGCTCATGTAATATGGTGGTCATGTCATACAGCAGTTTTAATAGATTACATCATTTTTATTACATACTGTAAATTCTTCTATTGTATAGGATGCTTTTTGTCCAAGCCACCTTTTTGTAATATTTTTGAAGACATTCAATGATACACTGTGTGCTGTAGGTGGTAGCATGTTAAATAATTGTATCCCTGTGTATGTGTAACTGTTTTGGATTTTTTAAGCCTAGTAACTGGTGTAGCATTTCCTTTGGTATTTACTGCCTCTGACATTTGGAAAGGCTTTAGTGTTAGTAGTATCAAACATATCAGTTCACACATATTTAATGCCTATGATTTTTATCGTCTTACATACCAGACAGACATCTCCCAATTTGGCAACAAGTAACAAATATTTCACTGGGAGAACATGCAAGCACATCTGCAGATGACAATGTTGAGAATCTTGGACACCAGCCAGAAGATAAGCAAACAGAAATTACACGTACATTATAAGTTTGGCAATGTACTAAGACTGGTGCAAGGAAAACAATGAGACACAGAAGGAAACGAAAACAAACTGTCCTTAATAGTACAACAGTTCATCAATGGACAGAGGCAGCAGCAGAAGACAGAAGAGCACAGCTATTGCCAAAAAGGCATAAATTAAATTAAGTATGCCAAATACTGGCAGAAAGCAGCAGTAGCTGTGA
This sequence comes from Schistocerca serialis cubense, assembly GCF_023864345.2. NCBI lineage: Eukaryota > Metazoa > Arthropoda > Insecta > Orthoptera > Acrididae > Schistocerca > Schistocerca serialis. Next base: position 921,068,433 of record NC_064640.1, on the reverse strand, counting down.
AGATCCCGATCATGTCCAGTACGTTGATTCCTTTGATGCTAACTTGTACACAAGTGGCTTTGAAAATATTGAAACAGTGCAGAAAGGTGACTTCATTGTAGTTAAGGTACAAGATAAAACTGCCACAAGTAGTCACAATTATTTGCTGGAGTGATTAAAATGTATGTTGATGACTGTGAAGTAAAATTATGTAAGACAGTAGTTTATAATACAAAATTTGCAGCTGCAGAAAAAGAAGAAGATACCTTTGTTGCGTCAAATGAAATAATTACCAAACTATCCAATGCACTAGGTCTCACTATGAAGACATGATTTGGTTCCGGAATAATATCACTAAACTCAGTGTGCACTAGTTTTATTATTTCTATCATTTTTTTCATTAATATACTCATAAATGTGTGTTTATCATTGTTACAAAAGTTGTTGCAATTTTTTGGTATTTATGGTCATGTAATTCATTTATTTAATTGAGAGGTCCAATTAACACTGTAATATGGTCCAGTTTCCAACTGTTGTCTGCTACATACCTGCAGAGCAGCAAGTTACGTATTTAGCTTTTTCTGTGCTTTCTTAGGATTCCTGGGGTGTAAAGGATGTTTAAATGCTTTGGTGCAGATGCAGGAGAAGCTGGCCACAGTTTGCGAACAGCTGAAGGTACTTTTGGCTACAGTCAGCGATCCTGAGTCTGCTGCCTTGAGGTGTAGCAGTGGTGGATCATCCGATATATCACATGGGAAACTTCAGGTGTCACTTGTTTGACCCACAGGCTCTGCTACTGAGGCAGCCTCCAGATGGCCCAGCAAGGGGTGTCCGCCTTGACTGCAGTGAGAATTGTGGGTGATAATGCTTTCACATCAGTCTGTCAGCAGGGTCTGAGCAGGCAAATGGGGGTTGGGGTTTGCTGCGTATTGGGATCTCCACAGTTAAGTATGTTATAGAGCCTCATAGAGAAATAGCATTCAGGGCCTGTAAGAAAGCCAATGTGTACTCAATATATCTGCCAGAAGGCCACATCCAAAAAAGTGGAGGAAGACTTGCATGCAGCTATCAAGCATGCAGGCTGCAGTCATCTGTGAGTTCTGGCTGCTTTTGGCACCAATGATGCCTGTTACATAAGTTCTGAGCCTATCCTCAGTTCATAGCAGTGGCTCGTGGAAGTGGGAAAGCCTGCTGGCCTTGCCTGTGGGGCGCAACCAGAGCTGGCAATTTGCAGCATTGTTTCCAGAGGTGATTGGGTTCCTTTGGTTTGGAGACCAGTGGAGTGTCTCAACCAAAGGCTATGTTGGCTCTGTGATGATTTTGGCTGCAGATTTCTGGAGCTATGTTATTGGGTGGAGAGTTGTAGGACTCCTCTTGACAGGTCAGGGGTGCACTACACAAAGGTAGGAGCTACTCAGGGACCAAGAGTATTTGTGGAGTGCACAAGGGTTTTTTTTTAAAGGCTAGGTGATAGTTTGTATTTGTATTTCCATTTTATTTGTCTCATAACATACATTTATAGATCTACTGATGATGCTGTACAGGAGACATAAATTTTAGCCTTATGATATACATAATTACACAATTCCCTACCACTATTTTTACCAGTACTGGTTGATATTGTTTTTCTTATGATGTGATAGTACATTATCTTTACATGTGTGTACAATATTATGCACAATGCCATAATATTAAACAATCACACTAGTCAAATGATGATTTCATCATTCATAAATTCCTCAGTTGAATAGTAGTATTTTCCACCAGGAGATCACATAGTTTTCTCTTTAGTGAACCTATCTTCATGGTCAGTACATCTCTACCCTTGAGTTTATTGTAAATTTTCAGTCCCATGTACTAGAGTGTCCGTTGGTAGAGTTTCAAGAGCTGTTGTGGAAGCATGAAATTATCTTTGTGTCTAGTGTTGTACATATGTTTGAAATGGTTTTCTTCCATTAGCTCAGGTTTATTATGTAAAAAGATGATAATTTCAAATATGTACAGTGAAGGGATAGGTAATATTTTTAGATTATTGAATAATGGGTGGAAGGATGTTCTGGGAGGGGCAGCACACATTTTTCTAACAACTCTTTTTTAAAGTAGCAGGATTCATGACATGTAGCTTGAATTTCCCCAAAAAATTAAACCGTATCTAATTACACATTCAAAGTAACTATGGTTCATCATTGCAGCTTACGTCTGTTATACCAGATCCATTGCAAAGGCAAGGCTGTTTAATGTTGCAGTTAATAATCTATATGTGCTTGCCAGCTTAGATTTTTGTCCAAGTTTAGTCCCAAGAATTTAAAGAACTGAGCTTGGTCCATAACTTGATTTTTATGTACAATACTGAAGTCACTGAGTTTTGATTGATTGGTTCTAAATTGTGTAAACAAGGTCTTTGAAAAGTTAAGTTTATGGCCATTATGTTGAAACCATGTATCTAGGTTGTTTAGTGTGTTTATAACACCATCCAGAATTTCTCCCACATTTTGTTTTTCAAGGAGTACATAAGTACTATCAGCAAACATGACTGGCTAGGCATTGATATTAAGAAACTAGACTAAACTCCATCCGAACAGGCCTTGGAAGGCCCAACGGTACTGACCGGCCACTGTATCATCCTCAGCCCACCAGCATCACTGGATGCGGATATGGAGGGGCATGTGGTCACCCCATCACTCTCCCGGCAGTATTTCAGTTTGTGAGACCGGTGTCGCTACTTCTCAATCAAGTAGCTCTAAGTTTCCTTACAGGCGCTGAGTGCATCCATCCACGTGCTAGCATATTCCGACAGTACTTAACATCGGTGATCTGATGGGAACAGGTGTTACCACTGCAGGAAGGCCATTTGCATTGATACTAAGAGGTAAATCATTTATGTAAAAGAGAAACAATATTGGCCCTAAGATTCAGCCTTGAGGGACTCCTTGTGGTATTGTACCCCACTGAGATGATAATTTACAGTGTTAGATGTTATGATTACCCTTTGCTTCCTGTTTGTCAGATAAGATCTGAGCCACTGCAGAGCATTTGGTCTGACGCCATATCTGTCTAGTTTATGAAGCAGCATGAAGTGATTCCCAGAATCGATTGCCTTTGCAAGGTCGCAGAAGACACCTGCTACTTTGTTGCTTTTATCTAGTGATGAGCAGATTTTTTCAATGAATTCATTAACAACACTCATGGTGCTTTTCCCTTTTTGGAACCCATATTGGTTTTTAAGAATAAAACCATGTTTCACAATAAAATTTATTATATGGACAGCAGCTATTTTTTCAAATACTTTGTATAGCACTGGGAGGATAGAGATGAGGTGGTAATTTCACATACACTCTATTGATCCTTTTTTGTGCAGTGGTTTTACCTCTGCATACTTAAGCACATCAGGGAAGTTTGCTTGCTCAAATGACTGATTGATTATTAAGGACAGAGGGTGTGCTATTTTAACATATACAAATTTAATTACTTTGGTGGGTATTTGATCCCATCCTGGAGCATTTTTGTTTGTTAATGACAAAATAGCATTTTTACATCTTCAGCTGAGATTTTACTAAATATCACAAAGTGGTCACTATTCTTGTTCAGGCCAAAGAAATTCACACTGTTTTGATAAGTAATCACATTTACACCAAATTTTGTTACATTTCTCTTCTTCTTCGGTTATCAACCCACAGGTTGGTTGGCAGCAGCACGCCATTCCGTTCTTTTGTCAACTTTCTTCTTCATATCTGCATAGGTCTGGCACCCGATGTCATTTATTACTTGTTGAATGTAGCTTAATCTAGGTCGTCCTCGGCGAGTTCTTCCTTCAATGATTCCTTCTAATATTCTCTTAATGAAATTGTTATGCCGTAAAATGTGACCTATGAAGGTTATTCTTCTTTTCTGTATATTTCGCCAAAGAGATCTGTTTTCTTTCACTCTTCTGAGGACATCTTCGTTTGTAGCCTTGTCTCGCCAGCTGATTTTTTCCATTCTCCGGTAGCACCACATTTCGAATGCCTCTAATCTTCTCTTTTCTTCTTTTCCACTAGTCCAAGTTTCACATCCGTAAAGGGCTGTACTCCACACATAGGTTTTCATGACTCTCTTTCTTACGTCTAAACTAACATTTCTACTCGTCAGTAAGTTTCTTTTTCCATTGAATGCTATTTTGGCAAGTTGTATTCTGTTTTTAATGTCACTTTTGCTCCTTCCATCTGCTGTTATTTTGCTACCTAAGTAGTTAAATTCTGTAACCTGCCCTAGTTTCTCTCCCTTTATTGTTATTCGTATGGGTTCATTGTAGTTCAGGGCGCCACTCACCATCACTTTAGTCTTTTTCTTATTTATTTTCATTCCATACTGTTCTTTTAAGGTGTTTTCCATTTCATTGAGTGCGGCTTCTAAATCTTCTTTCCTTTCTGTAATTATGGCGATATCATCTGCATATCGCAACATATCTATTTTCATTCCGTTAAGTTTTATTCCTACTTCAATATTCTCTCTTATTTTGTCTATTGCTTCTTGGATATATGCGTTGAAAATTACTGGAGATAGTGGGCATCCCTGTCTCACTCCTTTCCTTATTCTTGCTGTTTCTTCTTTGTTTTCCTTCTTAACTAAGGCTGTTTCATTTTGGTATATTTTAAAGATTATCCTTCTATCATTATATTTCAGACCAGCCTTCTTCAGAATTCTAAACATTTCTGGCCATACAACATTGTCAAATGCCTTTTCGAGGTCTACGAAGGCTATAAATACTTGTTTGTTTTTGGAAATTTGTTTCTCAATTATTAGTCTTAAAGATAAGATTGCTTCCCTCGTCCCTACACCGCTTCTAAAACCGAATTGGTCTTCACTTAGAGTGCTATTCAATTGGTTTTCAACTCTTTTCAAAATTATTCTTATTAGAATTTTTGATGCGTGTGAAAGAAGACTGAGTGTTCGATGGTTTTCACAGTCCATAGTAGATGCTTTCTTAGGTATGGGGAATATGATGCATTTCTGATAGTCTTCAGGAACTTCACCTGTTTTGTATATTTTCTGTATGAGTTGCAGTAATGTAGCTTTCATTTTGTCTCCTGATTTCTTAATTAGTTCAGAAGGTATATCATCAACACCTGCCGCTTTCTTATCTGGTAGTTCTTTTAGTGCTTTTTCAAATTCATCTTTCAGAATTGTGTCCCCTAGTTCTTCTTTCTCTACTTCTTCGCTTAATTCTATCATATTATCTGTTAGAGGGTCTCCTTGATATAGCTCTTCAATGTATTCTTGCCATCTCTTCAGCGTGTCATATCCAAATAGTACCTTGCCCTCTTTGTTCTTTATAGTTCCTGAAGATTTTACTTTCCGTTTAGCAAAGTTTTGTTTTATTGTTCTGTAGGCCAAGTCAGTTTTTCCTTTAACCATGTTTTCCTCCACCTCTTTACAAATGCTGTTGAGGTAATTTTCTTTTGCTTTCCTAGATTCTCTGTTTATTTGGTTTCTAAGCTTTCTATATTTGTTTTCGCTTTGCTCGTCAGAGGCATTTTTGTATAGTCTTCTTTCTTCCATTAGACAAATTATTTCAGGTGTTATCCACTCTTTCCTGTTTACAGGTTTGGCTTTCCCAATAAATTCTTCTGCTGCTTTATGTATGCCTTCTTTGATTTGTTTCCACTCCTCGTTAGTACTCCCGGGAATAATGTTTGATGCCATCTCATCAGTTTTCCGTGCATAAGGGATCACTAGTTCTTCAGACTTTAGGTTATCTCTGTTCCATACTTTGTTCGTTTTTCTCTCTAATCGCTTGAGTTTGAGTAAGCATTTCATCATTACAAGGTTGTGATCACTATTAATATCCGCAGACGGGTAGCTTCTGCAATCCTTGATTTGGTTTTTAAAACGCGATTTTACTAATATATAGTCGATTTGGTGTCTTCTAGTATCTCCTGGGGTTTTCCACGTGTACCTTCTTCTTTTATGGTGGTTGAAAAGGGAGTTCGCTATGACCAACTTGTTTTTGGCACAAAATTCAATTAGCCGGCTTCCTCTTTCGTTTCTATCTCCTAGACCATATTTCCCTACAATTCCGTCAACTTTCTCTTCTCCAACACTAGCATTCCAATCTCCCATTATAATTAAGTTCTCTTCACCTTTAACATAATTTATAACTTTGTTGATGTCTTCATACACTGTTTCTATTACATCGTCTTCTTCTGCCGATGTCGGCATATAGACTTGTACTATTACCGTATTCTTTGGTTTGGTTCCAATTTTGACTAGTATTATCCTAGAGTTAAATTGCACATATCCTGTGACTAGATTCCCGAGTTTTCCTTTTAGAATTATTCCAACTCCACCGATTCCAGTTGTTCCTTGGTTAGTACCTGTATGAATGATACGATAATTTCCTGATCTGAAGTCTCCTGGTTCAGGCCATCGCATCTCAGATATTCCTATTATGTCTGTTCCCATTCTGTCCATCTCTAGTTTGAGGTTCTCTAATTTCCCGCATTGGAGGAGTGTTCTTACATTCCATGTTGCTATTTTTAGTGTATTCTTCAACTTTGCCTGACCTTCCATTGTCCCCACCCGGAGATCCGATTGGGGGACTATTACTCCGGATTTATGTTTAACAGAAGATTCTGGCATGGTGCGCTACTGATTCTTGGGATATCTTGAGTGATCTTTAATGGAGTGGTTTCCCGTTGCCTTCTCCATCCTATGCCGTTGACTGTGAAGTTCTTCCGCCTTTAGGAGCAATTTCTCACTCCAAGGACAAGAGAGTGCCCTGCCTCTATCCGCTCATCCGCTCTCTTTGAGACCGTTGGCACTTGATAGGGGGCGTTTCCTTATCCCGGGAAACACTCGGTCGTCAGAGCCTCGTTAGCAATAACAGGGTGTACCGTGCAGCAATCCTTAGCTGCAACTCGGGTAGGTGAGGTTGACATTTGTACATTTGTTACATTTATGAGAAACTTATTAAAACATTGAGCTATTTGAGAAGAGTTTGAAATAGTAACGTTGTTTTGTATGTTTTTTGAAATTTCCTGGTGGTTAACTGTTGTACCTAATTCCGATTTAATAAAAGACCATACTGCTTTAGTTTTATTCTTATGTCCTAAAATGAACTCATCATTTGACATTCTTTTGGCAGCTTTAATAGCACTTTTAAATACAACTTTATAATGTCTCACATAATTAACAAATTCAGGGTTTTTATTGTGTTTCATTTCTTTATGTACGTCTCGTTTTCGAGCATTAGACACTTTTAAGCGTGGAGTCATCCAATTTAGTTTACTTTTAACTTTTTGGTGCCAGATCCTAGGTGGAAATGAGTTATTGAATACCCACAGAAAACTTTTTAGAAAATTATCATACTTCTCAGTACTTGACACACTATTATTTATGGGCCATTTCACTGCATCTATCTTGTTGCGGAATAGGTTTGAGTTAGTTTTACTAAAGCCTCTTTTCATAAAACCTCTACTAACATTTGGTTTATTTTTTCTGGCAGCTGAATAAACAATGCAGAACGGTCAGAAATTCCTAAATCTAAACAGGACTTGGTTACACTGTCGAACACATAATTTGTTAAATTTTGGAAATTTGTGGTAAGATCCTATGGGACCAAACTGCTGAGGCCATCGGTCCTTAAGCTTACACACTACTTAATCTAACTTAAACTAACTCACGCTAAGGACAACACACGCATCCATGCCCTCCAACAGGGGAAGCTGCAATACACCTCAGACTGTGTGGCTACTCCGCACAGCATAATTTGTTAAGATGTTGCCTATACAAGTAGTTGAAATGGCATTATCTCTAGTGAATTCACAAAAATTTAGTTTAAAACCAGAGTTATGAATTATGTCAACAAACTGTTTTGAGCCACTGTCTTGACTTATCATATTTACATTAAAATCAGCTGCTATGATGATATTTTTTCTCCTTTCTTTCTTAAGTTTATCAAGAAGACACTGGAGTTCAGACAAGAAAGTTTTAGTTACTGCACTTCCCAGAATTCTGTAAATTGATATGACTACTTTTAGTTCAGCACAACAACTTTCAAAGAAGAATTCCTAACTTAAATAATCAAAATCTGTCTTTATTTCATATGTTATGCTGGTATCGGGAGTATGCACAAGCCCCCCATGGGATCTTTCTTTTCTGCAAAAGGTGCATGCTACATTGAAATGTTCCAGTTTACTTAACATTTTTATAGAGTCACTAGTTAACCGATGCTCACTTGAATGGACAACCTTGATTTTTTGCTTTGATTGTGGATAATTTGCAGGTCTTCTATTTTTAAACTATCTGCCTTCAGATCATTTATATTCCAATGCATTCAATAATTTTTTCACCTTTCTTTATCTGTTTAAGTACACATTTTCATAGATTTCTTACCTCAGTTTTTTCTTCATACCACTTACTAATAAAAAAGATGCTTCTGATGGGCTAGTGGTGCGACTCTTCTCTTATTAGGGAGACAAGTGACTCCTGTTGCTTCTGCTGTTGTTGATATAGTTTCCATTATTGGTGTTGCTTTTTTCCCCTTGGCTCCCGTCACTACACACTGCAACTGGTGCTGTTCCTTCCTCATTTATTTCCACAGGAGAAGCTTGAACTGCTGCTGCTGTTTTCAGAGTGCTAGCATAACTTTTCCTGTGACATATTTCTTGTGTGGTATCTGTTGTTGACAGTGTATATGTACTGTCAATCTTTAAGTGATCTTTTGGTTCTGTTTCTGAGGTTTCTGGCATGAAGATAAATGGTCCATTTCCGGCCTTGAGAGATGTCACTTCTGTTACCACACACGTCTTATTTATAGAATTAGACATAACACACTTGTCGTTGAGAGGCATGGCTACCTAGATATCCTGCTTAAAGCATAACTTTTGACAAATTATTTCTAAAAGCTTGCAAATAATTAATTTCTTTCACACTCTGTTCAGATGGTGGCCATAATTTGTGTGGAATTTTCTTCCAAGTTCACACACATCCACAAATGTTGCATTTTTAAATTGTCTGCAGATATTTTGAATGTCTTTGTTTGCTTTTTGTACCTTTCATTTACAGAGGACCAGTTTGGTAGGTCATGACAATGTGCAACTGAAAAAAATGATCACATTTGTGTTTCTAAACTCAAGCAATCTTGGCATAAGAAAAATGAGTTCATTTCTATTGTTCGCTGTTACGTCGTATGTTCCTGTGAGGAAAACAGAGAAATCATTTGTGCTCAGCTCCAATAGTTTTTCACAGCTTACTGCAGTCACAGCTTTGAAACTGGCACCTGTTTCACAATGGCGTTGATTTTGTAAGTACATCTATTACTTCATTTGGTGGCTATTCCTCATTCTTGACTATCTGCAAACAGATCAATTTTATTGCACTTGTTAAGGGAAGTTTACATGTTTCAAAAGTAATGTTGTCAACTGCTATGTTTTCTTTTGAACTAGTGCCCTCTAGTATGAGGTACTCTGATGAACACTCAACAGATGACATGCAGACAGCAAAATTAGATAACTTCAGAGTAAAGACACTTCAACTGTCAAAATTTTATCAGCAAATTCTTAAAACATTTGTATCAAAGTTCCTGAGTTTACTCCCCTCTAGGTAATTTCTAATGCTCAAATCATTCTTGAGACTGAAAGCTGGCTCGAAGCCATGTAGAAAGCTCTGAAGTATTTAGTGGGCTATGGAACATGTATCACAAAGACAGATTAGGCACCATAGGAGGGGGAGTGTTCAACGCAACTGACAAAAGTATTGTCTCTAATGAGACTGATTTTGAGTGTGACTCTGAAGTTATCTGGACACATACGACAAGTCTATGTGAGATCAAGTTAATCATTGGATATTTTCACCAGTCACCTGATTCTGCAGTGATAATTTTTGAGTCATTCAAAGAAAGTCTATGCCCAGTAGTGCAGAAATACCAAGATCATGCTACATTAGTTGAAGGCAACTGTAACGTACTAAGTATAGACTGGGACATCTATGGATTCATTCCAGGGTATATGGATAGACAGTCTTGTGAAATTCGAGGGTGGTTTGAAAAGTTCTTGGAAAGGAATAGAAAAAAGTACTTACATCACTGAAACTTTTTTATTTTTCAATTTAGTCTCCTTGTAGATTAATGCACTTGGTCCAACGATGTTCCAGTGCCTTGCTCTGATCTCGAAAATGAGTTTCCTCCAGGCCTGTAAAATAGTTGTCAACTCCGGCTATCAGTTCTTTGTTTGCAGTGAATCTTCGTCCACCTAGAAAAATTTTCAGTTTTGGGAAGAGATGGAAGTCTGATGGAGACATATCAGGTGAATAAGGCAGGTGTGGCAACAATTCATACCCTAGTTCATGTAATTTTGCCATGGCAACGGTATATGTTTGAGCACGCATCATCTCAATGGAAGATGACTTTGTTTCCTGCTAAACATGGCCTTTTTTGCATATCTTTTGTTGCAATTTGTCCAGGAGGTTAGCATAGTATTCTCCAGTAATTGTTTACCCAGTGGGAGATAATCTACAAACAGAATCTCCTTCGCATCCCAGAACACTGACGCCATGACCTTTCCCACCGAAGGAATTGTCTTTGTGTTCTTTGTTGGTGGAGAATAAGCATGTTTCCACTGCTTTTACTGTTGTTTTGTGTCTGGGGAATGGCAGTGCACCTAAGTTTCATCTGTGGTCACAAACTGGCACAAAAAATCTTGTTCATTTCTCCTAAATCGGGCCAAACATTGTTCCGATATGTCCATTCTCATGCATTTTTGATCCAGTGTCAAGAGTCACAGCACCCATCTTACAGACAATTTTTTTTTTAAATTTCTAATTCTTCAGTTAAAATGTGATATACCTTTTCAGATGACATCTGGCAAGCATGAGCAATTTCACGCACTTTCAGTCAGTGATCCTCCATGACCATTTTGTGCACTTTTGCAATGATTTCAGGAGTAGTGACACATCTTGGCCGACCACTGCACGGATCATCATCTAATCTCTCCTGATCAAATTTAAATTCATTTATCCACTTGGCAACAGTTGAATATGAAGGAGCAGAGTCCCCCAGTGTATTCTGGAAATAGGCATGAATGTCCTTTGCTTTCATACCTTTCTTTGCAAAGTACTTAATCATTCCTCGAATCTCGATTTTTACCACCTTCGCAAATCACTAAGCAGGAACAACAACAGAGCCACGTCACCACCACAGCTCTCTTCCAACAGGATTGATGTGGCATGTATTTACAGTCAACAGTCCAATGAATATCATGTGAACAACTTGTTGCACTAGCACTGACCTCTCACCATGATTCCGAGAACTTTTGAAACCACCCTCATACTTTAAATCCTTTTTCCGAACACTGTCTCGAGCAGCTAGTTCAAGAGCCCACACACGATGCAAATATTTTATACTTCATAGCTACAAACAGGCCTTAACTAATTGATTGCATCAGTATAGAGACAGGGATTAGTGACAATGGTGTCATCATAGCAACTTTGCTTACTATGGTTCATAAATCAATCAAAAAGGCTTGGAGAGTATTTTTGTTAGAAAGAGAAGATCAACAGTTTTATTTTCCTCACTTTTCGATGCACACTCGTGTCTAGAACAGACAGGAAAATCAGAACAATTACATGTCTAAAAGTTCATGACATATTTTGAAACCCAAAACAGATCATGAAATAAACACAAATATACAGCAGATCTGATGCCTAAAATATTCTCCTAGAATCCAAAGCACTATCCTACAGATGAGAAAAATGGCTGGAATTTTCAGAGAATTTTTGATGTCCTAAAAATGCTGGTCTCTATATGTTCTACATCCACAATGATGGGTTGGGGATAGCATTCCACCTGTCCCAACCAGAGGAGGCTGGTCTGCCTGGACTTGTCTCCGAACACTAGAACAGAGAAGGTATCATGCAACTCCCTAATGTCACAGAACTTTCTGTAGATACCTTGCTCTGTCCCATCTTGTTCAAACCAGTCTGTAGAGACTCCTGCAAGACTTTAGCAACAGCAAGACATGGGAAGTAACATAGTTCACAGAAGTTACCACATCCAGTTGATAGTGTTGTGTGTATTACCTGTGAAGAAGAATTTTTTTGAGGCCGGTAAGATCTGTGTTTGTTATGGTTTTCATCAAAATTCTATATGCTGCACTGAACTGTTGGAATAACTTAGCTATTCTGATTTCTAAGAGATGGAAGCCTGTAGGAAGACTTCTTCAAAATTAAAACTCATTTAAACATTTTGAGTTGTTAAGAAATGGAGTTCTCGAACTTTATTTTTAGTCACTGAAGTACATAATAATGAAACTCACTAAAAGCAGAAAGAGACATGCAGCAAAACTGGAGATACAGCGGGGAAATTTGCATTTGTACAACAAGATGCTGAAATAGCAGGTAAGGGTTTATGCGAATGTCTCAGCCTACATTCAAAAAATTTGTAAATCAAATCAGTGTCTACTACATTCAGTGTTTATTATTAATTTTAAGTACCATTAGGGAATAAATGGTTAGGGTGTAAGTTTAAGAATTTCAATGTTATACTGAACAATTTTCAGATCTTACCTGTGAGGCTTAAAGAGAAAATGCTGTAGGACAGATTACATAAAAGTATTCTGTTAGTCCTGCTTGTGGGCCAGTACAGTGAGAAAGATTTCTAAGTTCAAAAGAGGTAGTACTGATCTTTTTGGGTTTACCAAAAAGACACACTTTCTGAACAAATGTTCCAACTTCATTCTAGATAATTTAGTCATGTTTTCTTGCCAACTGGCAGTTACTGTCTCATCACCATTTACTATCTGAGGCTAATGTCAGGTTATTTGCACAAGGTCAGGTTATTTGCACATGGTCAGGTGCTGATGTTACACCCATCTGCTTAGACCTGTGACGTAACTGTGATGTGGTGTGGTGTGTGATGTCATGGTGAGGTTTGATGTTTTTGAGTCTGTCTGTGTTTGTAGATGGTATGTTGTATTTGGTGGCACTCTCTCATGCTGGATGTTTGTTAGTGAGTTGTTTGACACAAACTGAATCTTTCAGGTTGCTATTGGAAGAATTTGTGCTGGTTTTCTGGTGAGATAGTTTGAATTTTCATATTGTGGCTGACGGATTCATTTTTATGTTTGGAAATATTAGTGCCATGTGTTTCTTATGGTCAGAGATTTAATATTAATTTTTCTTTTTTCTTCAGTTGTCAATAAAACACAGATATTTATGAGTAGGTCATTGCTTGTTGCAGTGGGAGACAATATGATGGCTGTTATAAAGTTTCTGCAGTTACTCACACAGATGGTGGACAGTTTTTGTGTGTGTGTGGGGGGGGGGGGGGGGGGCGCAGCCTGAGGACTAGGTAAGGCTGGAAGGTGAGAGCTCGGTTGTGTGTGGCCAAGCTGAATGGGAAAGCAGAATGTTAAGAATAAAATAAATTGTCCCATACCTGTGCAGATAGTATTGTATGGGTGGGTACAGCGGAAGTGCACTACCTTGTCACGAATAAATTACAAATAGGCATATGTTAAGCTGTCTGTGAAGTTATGGTCCTGTGACATAGCAGTAGGAGCCGCCGTTATACACATTAAAGTACTTCAACAGATGGAAAGCCTCCACACAAGGTTAGTACACAACGAAAAGAGCCAGCGCGACGTAGCGCCTGATAACAGGAAACTTCCACTCAGAGCGGCTACATGACAGACTCAGGGATCAGAAGGCAGCCAGAGCGATGGAAGATTCCCCAAGCATCATAGTAATGTCACAGGAGACTATATAAATGGCAGCTTAACAGCCTGTCGAGGATTCCGCTAGTATTCTGCCTCCAACGAGGTCATTGCGCTACTCTGCCTCAGGGTCGGGACTTAGACTCTCACAGCATCTAGCTGCACAGAGTAGTAGTTACACCTCCCACAGTTTAGTTCAGGTGTCAGTGCCTTGTAAGCTTGAGTAATGTTTACTCTAACTCTCTCTCTTCTTCATCAGAAGCTTATTTACGATCACACTGAGTTCCCTGGTTTAAAAGTTATTCCAGCTCTACAGATTCTGCTCCAGAACTACGAGCTGGATGAGCCCACTCTGCCTCAGCCAGGTTAGTGTCTAGCACCCTCTTCCTGATCTGCTCGCAGGAAACCAATCAGACACGACATAAAAATTTGGTGCCAGTTGTGTGTGTTTGGACAGCTGTTTGGACATTCGTTTACAAGATTTGGCATAGGTTTGCCAACCATTTAGTTACAGCCCATAAACTTGAGGAATAGGTGTGAAGCTTCATATTTTGGATAAAGCTCAGCCCGAAGTTGAGATTGACTGATGGCTTAGAGAGAGAAATTAGTAGTGGGTTGACTACGGGCATGAGGGCACGCCATTCCTTCCACTCCACCCACGGAAGAAGACAACCTCCGAGGCCATCAGGTGGACAAGGCAGTCCATCAGAAGCAGCTACATCACCCTTGTGGGTCTGCCGCAGCCAACGACACACAGCAACAACAGAAGAAAATTTAAAGTAAAGGTGAGACAAAAGTTTAACAATAACATCATATCTAATGAACAAAATGTTTGTGATAGTCAGGCAAATCCATCTGCAACTCCAAGGCAATATATTATCCTTAGTGAGGCTATCAAATTGCTATCACATCCTTTTAATGGAAATAAGGCAGAATTAAATGAATTTTTGGATAATTGCGACAGTGCTTTCGACTTGGTAGCACCAGAGCAGCATGATGTTTTGTTGAAATTTGTAAAAGCACGTATAGTTGGGACTGCTAGAAGCAAATTGCTAGTGCAAGATTTAACTGCTACTTGGCCTTCAGTCAGAGCTGTCTTAGTAGAAAATTACGCATGCAAGAGAATGCTAGACTATTACGCTTGCAAAATGTTCGTGAGCAGAAAGGAACCGTGGGGAAAACATAGCCCAATGGGGTTCGCGAATAGACGCACTTCAGCACCAGTTCTGCGAGGCTATAAAAGAGGTGATGACGGAATCATAGTTAGCAGGCAGCCTTGCATTAGTGTTCAAATTAGGTCGTGCAGTATTCACACAAGGCTTGTATGACACTAATATTAAGACAATAGTAAGGGCTAGAGGTGAGTCAATAACTCTCTCCGAAGCAGTAGATATTGCATCAACAGAAGAAAGCACGATTGCGTCTGCACGAGAGAAACCAATGGAAAGGAGAGCTCAGAAAACAGATGGTTGGGTGGTTTAAAGATTAAAGGGGCCAAACTGCAAAGGTCATTGGTCCCTTGTTTCATAAAAACACAAAGCACATTGAATCTATCCACCAGTCAGGCGAAGCACTAAAATAAAAAATTCCGGGGGAAGAAAAGCCCCAAGGTCAATGGTAAGACAACACGGAAAACGGAGCACAGCAACAAAAACAACACATAGAAGAAAAGCAGAAGGAATTAAAACTGTACAACAGAGGACTGTGGCTGGCTGATCACAAAAATAATAGGATGAGCCAGCCACTCTGCAACACGTTAAAACCTCCAGCCTAAAAGATTAGGGTGGAGTCGAATTAGAACACAAAACTAATTAAAAGATACAGCTCAAAAGAGGGTGACATAATAAAATTAAATGGACCTATAAAAGCCACATGCGCGAATAAAACTTAAAACCCGATCTGCCATAGATACATTGTCACCTCAAAGAGATGATAAGTAACCCTGGAGATTAAAAGCTCGCCTGAGAGCGGTTAAAAGAGGACATTCCAACAACACATGGGCCACCGTCATGGTTGCACCACAGCGACAATGAGGGGGGTCCTTTCGACGCAACAGATGACCATGCGTCAGCCAAGAGTGACCAATGCGGAGCCTACAGAGAATAACAGAATCTCTGCGAGAGGCCCGCATGGAGGAACCCCACACAGTCGTGGTCTCCTTTACTCACCGCAGCTTGTTGGGTACAGACAGAGTGCGCCATTCGTCTGCCCACATCCCAAAGACCCAACGGCGCAACACCAATCAGAGATCAGTTGCCGGGGGGCCGATCTCCAACAGCAGTTTGCGGGTAGCTTCTTTGGTTAACTTGTCGGCGAGTTCATTTCCCGCTATCCCAACGTGTCCCGGGGTCCATATGAACACCACTGAACGTCCACGCTGTTCAAGAGCATGAACGGAGTCCTGGATGGTAACAACAGTGGGATGGCATGGGTAGCACTGGTCAAGAGCCTGTAGACTACTGAGAGAGTCACTGCAAATGACAAAAGACTCCCCAGTGCTGGTACGAATACGCTCAAGGGTACGAAAAATGGCGGTTAGCTCTGCAGTGTAAACACTGCAGCCTCCCGCAAAGAGTGCTGGTCTACATAATCCGCATGAGCATAAGCGTACCCCACACGGCCATCAACCATCGAGCCATCTGTATAGATAGCCTCCGAGTCGCGGGATGCGTCGAGGAGAGCAAGAAATTGGCGACACAAGACTGCAGGAGGAAATGAATCCTTTTGCCATCGTGAGAGGTCCAACCGAAGCTGCGGCCAACGAATACACCAAGGTGGTGTATGTGAGTGGACCTGAAAAGCAGATGGAAGAGGCAAACATTCGAGTTCACTAAGGAGTGACCAAACACAGATCCCAATGGTATGGCCTGATCGCGGCCACCGGTGTGGGATATGGACTGCCACATTAGCGAAAAGGAGACGGTAGTTAGGGTGACGGGGCGAACAACGGATGTGGGCAGCATAGTTGGCTAACAGTTGTTGACACCGAATGCGAAGCGGAGGAACCCCAGCTTCAGCAAGTAGGCTATTAACAGCGCTGGTGCAGAATGCTCCTGTCGCCTATCGAACCCTACAGTGGTGAACGGGGTCCAGCAGTTGCAACGCTGAGGGCGACACTGAGCCATACGCCACACTCCCATAATCCAGTCGGGACAGCACGAGGGCTTTGTAGAGCTGCAGCAGCGTATTACGATCTGCACCCCAAGTTGTGTTGCTGAGGCAGCGGAGGGCATTCAGATGCTGCCAGCACTGACGCTTGAGCTGACGAATATGTGGAAGCCAAGTAAGCTGGGCATCGAACAGCAATCCCAGAAAATGGTAAGTGTCAACAACCCTGAGCATGGCATCCTGAAGATAGAGATCAGGGTGGGGATGGACAGTTCGACTCCGACAAAAGTGCATAACACAAGTCTTCGCAGGAGAAAATTGAAACCAATGGGCTAGGGCCCACACCTGCGCCTTGCGGTGGCTCCCTGCAGCCTACGTTCTGCAACACTAATGGTGGAGGAGCTGAAAAAGATGCAGAAATCGTCAGCATATAACGTGGGTGAGGCAGACAACCCTACTGTCCTGTTCCTGTGGAACTCCATTCTCCTGGATATGAAGTGAACTATGGGATGTGCCAATTAAAACGCGAAATGTCCGAACAGAAAAAAAATTCTGAATAAAAATGGGGAGAGAGCCCCAGAGACCCCACCGGTGCAACGTGGCGAGAATATGGTGCCGCCATGTCGTGTCATACGCTCTGGAGAGGTCGAAAAAGACGGAGTCGAGGTGTTGGCACCTGGAAAAAGCAGTGCGGATTGCAGACTCAAGGAAGACCAAAGTATCGACGGTGGAACGGCCCTGACGGAAGCCGCTCTGGCACGGAGCCAGAAGACCCCGAGACTCGAGCAGCCAACACAGCCGTCGACTCACCATACGTTCCAGTAGCTTGCACAGAGTGTTTGTCAAGCTGATGGGCCGATAGCTATCCACATTAAGCGGAATTATGTTACTTTCTCGCCACTGCAACGGAAAGACACCATCGCCCCATATGCGGTTGAAAATGGCAAGAACACATCGCTGACAGTCCGGGGACAGGTGTTTGAGCATCTGATTGTGGACGCGATCTGGCCCAGGGGCTGTATCGGGGCACTGTGCCAGGGCGCTTTGGAGTTCCCACAAACTAAATGGGGCGTTATATGCCTCAGGGTGGCGAGAAGAAAAAGAAAGCCATTTGCCTTCCTCCCGGTGTTTTAGCACACGAAACGTGGGCGGGTAATTCCCCAACACAGAGGCCCGAACATAGTGCTGTGCGAAATGCTCGGCGATTGCATTGGCATCGGTGGATAGCGCCCCGTTGATGGTAAGCCCTGGGACACCTGTAGAGTGCTGCAATCCAAAGATGCGCCGAATCTTCATCCACACCTGGGAGGGTGAAGTACGGGAACCAATGGCGGAAACGTACCTCTCCCAGTACTCCTGTTTCCGCCTTTTGATGAGCCACCGGGCCTGAGCATGGAGACGTTTGAATAAAATGAGGTTCTCCAAAGACGGGTGCTGCTCATGTCGCTGAAGAGCCCTCCGACGTTCTTTAATGGCTTCAGCGACCTCCGGAGACCACCAAGGCACTGACTTTCGCCGGGGGCACCCTAACGAACGAGGAATGGTACGTTCCGCAGCGGAAACAATTGCGGCAGTCAGTGTCTCAACCGCCACATCGATGGTACCATGGGGGAGAGATTCAACAGTGGCAGCAGAGGAGAACGTGTCCCAGTTTGCCTTGCTAAATGCCCATCTAGGTAAGTGTTCTTGGGAGCGACGCTAGGGTAGTGAAAGGAAGATGGGAAAATGGTCACTACCACACAAGTCCTCATGGACTCTCCAGTGGACCGATGGTACAAGCCCTGAGCAGCACAACGACAGATCTATGGCCAAGAACGTGCCATGCGCCACACTGAAATGTGTGGCGGCGCCAGTGTTTAAGAGGCAGAGGTCGAGTTGGGAGATGAGATTCTCGACATCTCTGCCTCAGCCAGTAATCTTCGTTCCACCCCACAGGAGATTGTGGGCGTTAAAATCCCCCAGGAGAAGAAAAGGCATGGGAAGTTGGGTGACAAGTGCAGCCAATTCGGTCAGGGAGACTATACCCCCTGGAGGGAGATAGACACTGCAGACGGTTATGTCCTGGGTAATCCTTACGTGGACAGCCACAGCTTCCAATGATGTTTGAAGGGGCACAGGAGCACTATATACAGAGGTAAGGACGTACACGCAGGCTCCACCTGACACACTATTGTAAGTGCTACGGTTGCAGTAATAACCCCTTTATCCACGAAGGACAGGGGTCCGCATTGCCAGGAACTAGGTTTCCTGGAGGGCAATGCATAAAGCAGGTGTCATGCTTAGAAGCTGACATAGCTAAAATAACCGCCACAATTCCACTGGAGGATTGTACAAAGCGTGTCCTGTAGGGGCATGCAGGCACTGAAAAGGCAAATTACGTCACAGGATCACATGCTGCCATTGACTGAGTGACGCACATCGCTACATCCATCATTTCTGAGGAGATGGTGAGATCCAGGTCATCAGGGGACGCAAAGAGCTCGACCTCATCTTCAGAGGCTGAGCTGACAGGAAGCGGTGGCGCGGGAACCACTGGGTCCTTATGCTTCTTGGAGAGCTTCCTCTTCTCTCTCTCGTCTTTGGGAGGAGGGTTTGCATGGTGGGAGGTCTTTCCTGGCGCATTATCGGGAACAGAGGAAGAGTGTGAAGCCCTTCGACCAGCAGCTGGTTGCTTCTTCAGCCACTGGCTAGTGTCTTGTGAGGCATTGGTAGAGTCCTTGGAAGGGACTCCCCCAAGGGACCCCTTCCGAACGAAGGAGGCCGGAGGAGGCTGTTGCATCTCCGGTGGAGTAGCCGGAGAGGGCTGTCGCTTCTCCGGCTGAGGAGCTGGAGAAGGCTGTCGCTTCTCCGGCTGAGAGGTGGGGACTGACGTCCCCAGTTGTTCGGGCCGCACTGCTCCCAAACTGGGCGTTTCGGGAGTAGTGTTAGAGAGAGTGGCCCGTACCAGTGGTGGGGCAGGCGTAACTTGATTTCTCTGTGGGCCAACGGAGAAGGGAGTCTTTGCAGGAACTGGTGGTGTCAATGTGACGGTAGCATAACTCCTCAACATAGGTGTGGGATTGAGTCGTTCCAGCTTCTTCTTTGCCTCTTGGTAAGTTAAACGGTCCAAGGTCTTAATTTCTTGTATCTTCCACTCTCATTGATAGGCTGCACAGTCTGGTGAGCAGGGAGAATGATGCTCCCCACAGTTAACGCAGGTGGGAGGCGGAGCACATGGAGCATTAGGATGCGAAGGTCGTCCACAATCATGACACGTGAGGCTGGCAGTGCACCTGGAGGACATGTGTCCGAATTTCCAGCACTGGAAGCATCGCATAGGGGGTGGGACATAGGGCTTGACATTGCACCGGTAGATCATGACCTTGACCTTCTCAGGCAAGCAGTCACCCTCAAAGGCCAGGATGAAGGCACCGGTAGCGACCCTATTATCCTTGGACCCCCTAAAGACACGATGGACAAAGTGTACATCTCGTCGTACCAAGTTCTCCCGTAGCTCGTCATCAAACTGTAGCAGAAGATCTTTATGAAAAATAATCCCCTGGACCAAATTTAAGGACTTATGGGGAGTAACGGTAACGGGGATGTCACCGAGCTTCTCACAGGCGAATAATGCCCGGGACTGTGCAGATGAAGCTGCTTGTATCAGAATGGCCCCACTCATCATTTTGGAAAGAGACGCCACTTCCCCAAACTTATCTTCAAGATTGTGCACAAAGAGAAGAGGCTTAGTCCCCAAAAATGAATCCCCATCAGGTCTCCTGCATACAAGGTACTGCGGTGAGTATGGTTCCTGTCTGTCTACAGCCCTACATTCCTCCCATGGTGTGGCGAGGGAAGGGAACGAGTTGGGGTTATATGTCACAGCGTTAAATTCCACCTTACCACGCTTAGAGACATTGGCGGTCAGGCGACCACCAGATTGAGATTTCACCCGCTTCATTGCGGGGCATCCGCCGCGATGCCACCCACTCCGACCGGGGGCTCTCCCCATGGGCGCCACCCAGCCACAGCAAAGGCCACCTGGCAGGATGGCCGTTGCCGGGAGTCCCAATGCCCCAGAGAGACGGGCATCTACTCCTTGGCTTACGTGGGGAGGTGTCAGCTCAGGCATCAGCAGTACGATCCCTGTGTTGTCAGGGGGCTACAACCTAGAGGGTACATGACGACCCCACCACAACGGGCTGGCTACCATGCTGGATTTTGGGTGCCATGGGTAGTCCATAGTGATCGTAGGTGCAGATGGTGATGCACTAAGGGTGTAACTTACACAATCCATCAGGTGTGCATGTCCAAAATGAGGGATGGAGGATGCAGTTACGACGCCAAGACGATAAAAAGAGTGCCAAGGTCTTAGGACACAGAGGACTGATGGTGCACCACGTAAGGTGTCCTTCCCCAAAAGGCTCGTACTTCTGTTGAATTTGGAAAAATGGAGGTCAAACCCCAATGGGGACCATCACATTAAAGGCCGAAACAGTTGAGACTCCTTTTAGTCGCCTCTTACGACAGGCAGGAATACTGCGGGCCTATTCTTACCTCTGGACCTGCAGGGGGGTCAGAAAATAGCAGCTCATAAAATTCAAAAGTGTTTTAATTGTGGAAAACTGGGGCACATAGCAAAGAAGTGTTCTGATAATAAGAGGGTACACAGTGTAGTCATGGTACCAGTACAGATGAAACTACGAAAAGAAGAAAAGAGCGACAAAGAACGTTTTGCAGAAAAGCAGAAAGAAGGTAAGGTTTATGGGGAACATTATGGCCCTTAATACAGAAGAAATATGGGGCACAGGGAAACTAAGAGGAGGCGCAATGAGGCAGTCGCATTGCGACCTATCTGGCAAGGTATAAAAGGAAGATTACACTAACAGAAATGAGTATATCATGGTAAGATGTGAAAAGGGCGTACAGAATCCAATGAGGCTTTTGATAGATAGTGGGGCACAAATAAGTCTGTTGAAAACGAATAGTGTACAGGGATCAGAAAAGTGAGATCCTACTCAGAGTATTAGAATTAAAGGTATTAGTAAAGATGTTGTTAAAACAGAAGGCGCCCTAGAAATTGAGTTACAGGTTGAAGACGGAATTGTAAGACACCAATTCCATGTAATAGGGGCAGAAGTGGATCTGCCATTAGATGGACTGTTAGGCAGTGATTTTCTTGCAAAGCATAAGCAATTATAGATTGTGGAACAAGAGATGTTATGATTTGTGGGAAACGATTTATGCTGCGAACGGCCCAAGAGTCGTGTCGAGTAGTAGTTGTTAAGAGAGTGTTAGGAAGCGCTACTAGAAACGTCAAGAGTACTGCAGGTGCTAGCAGGATAGAGACACCGCAAAATGTTTATCCATTTATGGAAGGAATCGTGAAAGGAGGTCAAGATGTGTCGAAGTGTAAGTACTTTGACAGCGATAGGAGTCAGGTGTGAGAAAAATGTTAGAAAGAAATCTATGGTGGTAAGAAAAGCCGCGTATGAGAAAAATGTTAGAAAGAAGTCTATGGGGGTAAGAGCCAGACGCAAGAAAAATGTTAGTAAGAGGTTGATGAGTCCCACAAAGGAAAGGTGCAATCATAGCTGCTTAGAAGGAGATGATTTTGCAAAGGCAAGAAATGAAAAGTGTAATGATTCAGTTTCAGTAAAAGCCGAGTTAGTAAAGATAGAGCCTGACACAAGGTCTAGACACAGTTATGCAGAGGTGTTGCAGAACACAGATTTGAAGGTCGATTTAGCTGCAGTTTACGCTGCGGAATTAGAAAACTGTTATGATAGTAAGCCTACTGTGAGACATGAAGGATGTACAATGAAACAAAAGTGTACATTAATTGTAGGCCCTAGAGAAGAAAGGATTGTAAAAGTACGAGTAAGTTTATTGGATGCATCGGAAGTGATCATTCCAAGACGAGAATTACAGGCAGGTTTAATTGTACCGAACGCATTAGATGCTGTAAGGGAAGGTAAATGTATAATAAGTGTCTTAAATACTAATGAAAAGTAAGTTGAGTTAGAAGATCCTGTATTGTTAACCGAGGAGCTACCTCTGGTGGAAGAAGCAATGGTAAGACAAGCACAAAAAGTACATTCAGATAGGAAATCCAGAACCAGTAAATTAAAAGAAGTACTGCGTGTAAATCACTTAAGTAGTGAAGAGAAGGAAGCTATAATAGAGATATGTCTAGCTTACAATGATGAGTTCCAATTGCTGGGAGATAAGTTAACCTATACAGAGGCTGTTAAACATGAAATTCCACTAATTCCAGAATCCAAGGGAAAGGTAGTTAACGTGAGGCCTTATCGAATACCACAAGCACAGAAAGAACTATTGCAGGCCGAAATTGATAAGATGTTACAAGATGACATTGTAGTACCTAGTAGTAGTGCCTGGTGTCACCTTTACTATTAGTGCCCAAAAAGATGGACACCAGTGGAAATCAAAAATGGCGTGTAGTAGCAGACTACAGATGATTAACATTTAATAATGTATTTCCCTTACCAAGGATAGATGAAATTTTAGACGTATTGGGAAAAGCAAAGTATTTCTCCACTCTGTATCTAGCCAAGGGCTATTATCAAGTGCTATTAGACGAATGAGACCAAGAAAAGACTGCTTTTAGCACTCCCTAAGGCCATTATGAGTATAAAAGGATGCCTATGGGATTTAAAACAGCTCCAAATACTTTTTAAAAGTTAATGAATATGGTCTTAATGGGACTTCAAGGTGAGAAGGTATTCATTTATTTTGATGATGTGACAATTTTCGGTTTGTCATTAGAAGAACATAATCACAGGCTAGAAGAGGTTTTTGAGAGACTCAGACAGTATAATTTAAAATTGCAGATAGACAAATGTGAATTCCTGTGAAAAGAAGTTAAATTTCTGGGACATGTACTTACAGCCGATGGACTGAAGCCAGACCCCTGTAAGGTTGAAGCAGTGCAACAATATCCAAGGCCAGCGAACACAACTCAGTTGAAGGCATTCCTTGGATTAAGTGGCTATTAACAGTGATTTTTGGACAATTATAGTAAGATAGCAAAGCCATTGTATGAATTGCTGAAAAAGGGAACTATCTATAAGTGGGGAAATGAGCAAGAAGAGACGTTTCAACAGTTGAAAGAAAAACTGTTGAAGCCCCCTATTTTATAATACCTTGATTTTAGTAAGGACTGTATTGTCACCACAGATGCGAGTCAGACCTCTCTTGGAGCAGTCTTATCACAAGGTAAGTTAGGAAGTGATTTACCTGTTGCATAGGCATCGAGACCTTTGAATAAAGCGAAGAAAAATTATAGTACAATCGAAAGGGAAATGTTAGCCATATGTTGGGCAGTCAAACATTTTCGACCATATTTGTTTGGACATAAGTTCACTGTCTGTACAGGTCATAAACCACTATTGTGGATAAGTAGTGTATCAGATCCTTCATCCCAATTGTTAAAATTTAGGCTCAAACTTGAAGAGTATGGCTATCAGATTGTATACAAAAGTGGCAAAAGAAATCTGGTAGCAGACGTGCTATCATGAATACGAAACATTGAGACAACAAATCAGAATGTAAAAATGAATGTAAATGCACAAGAAGTAAATGATAGCGTCGAGTCAGGAGAAGCCGTAGATGAAAGTAAAGCCCAATAACAATCAAAAAGTCTAACCCCCAGAAGAGAAATTGAAAATTCTTAAGCAGTACCATGACTCATCAATTGGGGGACATCAAGGAATTGGTAGGACGTATGAAAGAATTAAACAATATTGTACATGGGATGGTATGAAAGCAGATATTGAGCAGTACATTCGCAAGTGCAAAAGCTGCCAAAGAAATAAGTTAACACAAAGTGAAACTAAGATGCCTATGGAAATAACATCAACCCCAGAACATGTATTTGAGCGTTGTGATGTTGACATAGTTGGTCCACTCACACTAACAGATCAAGGCCATAAGTACATACTTACGTTCTAAGATGCATTAACAAAATTTCCAGTAGTGGAAGCAATTCAGCAACAAGATGCACAAACAGTTGCTAGAGTATTGGTAGAGAAAATTATTTTAAGCTATGGCATACCATCAACATTACTAAGTGATATGGGAAGTAATTTTATGAGTGAAACAATGTGAAGAGTGTGCAGATTATTACATATAGAAATGATCCACACTACTAGTTACCATCCGCAAGCCAATGGAGCATTAGAGAGAACACATCAGAATTTGACAGAGACACTGACACACTATATAAATAGAAATCAAATGAACTGGGTCACTTGGGTTCCATATGCAGTGTTTGTATTTAACACTACTCCACATAGTGCCACAGGTTATACCCCGCATGAGTTGTTCTTTGGAAGAGTATGCAACATTCCAGATGTATTACAAAAAAGGCCCACAGATGTAATCTACAATGATGATGATTATTGTAGTGTTGACAGATTGCCAACACTACGCACGGCCATTAAGCAAGCAGGCGGACTTGATGGTCTGAAACAGGGTGCTCAATGAATTGCTATAAAGAAAAGTACGTAGCTACTGGAATACTTAACTTTAATCCACCATTTGTATACTGCGTTCTTGATGAGACATTTCATACGATAACTATCAAACTATGTAACTTAGCTGAAGGCTATTCTAACTATCTGCTCGGCTAATGAGCGGTGTATGCGCCCGTAAAGAGACAGGAGGGGCCGAAGGGTTGACCTCCATTGCATCGGGGTATCCGACACGCGAAGACGCCATGTGGTCCGGAGCGGGCAAGAGTTCCATGGCGGAGGACAGCTGGTCACGGGAAGCGATCGGCGGCGCCTGACCCAGGGAGGCGCTTGGCGGCTGCAGCGAAGCGTCGAATGCAGGCGGCGCCGGCTGGAGGACAGGCGGCGGCGGCGGAGGCGGCAGCGGCGCGTCGTCATGGGGCAAAATGGAAGGCATCGTCGGTAACACCTGGGGATGAGGCGAGCCAGTAGATGGGTCCCCAGGGCGCCGACCGGACGGCACCGTTGCTGAAAGCAGACGGGGAGCGGCAGAACCCATGTGACGACAGAGGCGCAGCTGATTGAGATGCCGACGCACCTCACCAGAGGCCCCCAAAACGAAATACATCGTGCGGCCGAGGCAGCGAAGAATGCGCCCTGCGAGCCAACGCCGCGAACCTCGATAGTTGCGATAGAATACAACGTCGCCTGGAACAAAAGCAGAAAACCGCCGCTGCATAGGAACCTGATGCGGCGGGTGCAGCAAAGACATCAAGGTTTGATGAGGACGACCGTGGAGCAACTCAGCCGGCGAGCGACTATCTCGGGGCTGAGAGCGATATGATGACAAAAAGAGCAACAACGTGTCCTCCTGAGAATGTGACTCTTTCAACTTCAACATCTGTGACTTGAAAGTCCGGATGAATCGTTCAGCGGCACCGTTTGACTGAGGCGAAAATGGCGCGGATGTCAGATGTTGAATACCATTGGCATGGCAGAATGACTGAAATTCTGCGGACATGAATTGTGGGCCATTGTCGGAAACAATTGTCTGCGGAAGACCTTCAATGCAAAAGATAGCAGACAACACTTGGATGGTGGCAGTTGACATCGTGGAAGACATCCGGACGACAAAAGGAAAATTACTGAAAGCATCTACCAGAACCAACCATCGAGCATTCCAGAATAGACCAGCAAAATTGATGTGCAAGCGTTGCCAAGGGGAAATGGCTTTTGGCCATGCAAAGACTTTCCGCGGCGGTGCGGATTGTTGTTCGGCACACGCCATGCAAGAAGAACACATATTCGTAATCGCAGCATCGATTCCGAACCAAGTACAGTGCTGACGAGCAAGTTGTTTCGTTCACACTATACCCCAATGACCTTGGTGAAGAAGCCGTAAGACAGAGGACTGTAACGAACGTGGGAGCACGACCCTGGATTGATCATCATCAGAACGCAACAACAAAACACCACGTCGAACAAAAAGTCTCTCCTTGTGAGCAAAAAATCGGCGAACCAACGGATCCTCGATCTGAGACTTTGACAAAGGCCATTGCGTAACAACAAAATGCAAAATGGTAGCAAGGACCAGGTCAGCAGCTGTGGCTGTAGCTACACGACGAATATCAATCGGAAACGATTCGATCACTTCATCGGTTTCCGCATCAATGAACATGCAAGCAAGTTCGGAAGAATCGAATGATTTATCCTCAGCAACAGGCAAACGGGACAATGCATTGGCGTTTCCGTGCTTAGCAGTGGACCGATACAAGATATCGTAGCGGTACTGCGAGAGGAAAATAGACCAGCAAATGAATTTCTGTGCTGTACGCGGAGGTACAGGCTTGTTCGGATGAAAAAGCGACATCAAAGGTTTGTGGTTTGTGATGATGGTAAAGTGACGACCATACAAGAAATCATGGAACTTAGTAAAACCAAACACGAGAGCCAAAGCTTCTTTCTCTATTTGCGAGTAATTTCTTTGCGCAGACGAGAGCAATTTTGATGCAAAGGCAATAGGGCGATCATGCGAGCCAACTTTGTGCGCAAGCACAGCACCGATCCCGAAATCCGATGCATCTACCATCAACAAAAGGGGTCTCTGGGGATCGAATGGCGTAAGGCAAGTATTAGAAAGCAATACCGATTTCAACTGGCAAAAGGCGCGTTCGCATTCCGTTGTCCAGATGAACGGAACACCCTTACGGCGTAAGCTATGAAGCAGAGCTGAAATGGAAGAGGCATTGCGCAGAAAGCGATGATAATAGTTAATTTTACCCAACACACTCTGTAGCTGCTTCACATTCTGCGGCGAAGGCAAGTCCTGTATGGCACGAAGGTGCTCAGGACTCGGATGTATGCCTTGGGCATTAATTACACGTCCCAGGTATGGTAAGTCACGAGCAAAAAACACACATTTGTCCTTCCGCAAGCGAAGACCATTTTGTCGCAATACCTGAAATAATGTTCGTAAGTGTGCTAAATGCTCGTCGGCTGTCTTTCCGGATATCACAATATCGTCCAGATAGTTCGCAGCAGTAGGGACCGACGCACAAACAGTTTGTAAATATTGCTGAAACAATGCAGGGACGGATGCACACCCGAATGGCAGTCTTTTGAATCGGTACAAACCAAGATGCGTGTTAACCACCAAGTCGCGCTGGGATTCGGCGTCCACGGGGATTTGCAAGTATGCATCTGCTAGGTCCAACTTCAAAAAGTATTTACCCGGGCACAGTTTATCAAAAAGATCTTCCGGGTGGGGTAAGGGAAAAGTTGCAATCACGAGTTGTGGATTCACTGTTGCCTTGAAGTCCACACAAAGTCTCAGTTTTCCGGAAGGTTTTGGCAAAATTACTAAGGGTAAGGCCCAGAGAGAAGCTTGCACACCTTCAATTACACCTTGTGATTCTAAATCGTTTAATGTTCGTGCGACCTCATCACGCAATGCGTGGGGAACATTGCGCGCTCGGAAAAATTTCGGTTGCACGTTTACTTTCAGTTCCAAATGTGCTTCATAATTCTTAGCGCAACCAAGGCCCGGTGCAAAAATGTCTGCAAATTCTTCACACAGACGAGAAACACTGTCTGAAGTTACAGTCTGATTCACTGATAGGACCTGATTTACTATAGACATGTTAAACAACTGAAATAAATCTAAACCAAACAAGTTCACTGCAGTAGAAGAACGAAGAACGTAAAATGACACAAGTTTTGTTTGTCCCTTGTATGTTGCAAGAAGGCTGCACTGTCCTAACACAGGGATCTGCTGTCCTGAATATGTAGTTAGCTTAACATTGGCGGAACGAAACGGAGGTTTGCCCAGTTGTTTGTACGTGTCGTGATTGATCAATGAAACAGCAGCTCCGGTATCGAGCTGGAATGGTATGGCCTTGCCATTAAAGTCCAAATCTACAAAAAGTTTATTGTCCTGCTGGCGACAAGAGCAACTGTCTCGTGCAATTTGAACTGATACAGGTACAGCAGCACTTGCTAATTGACGTGATTTCCGGCGACGTCGACGCACAGTATTTGTGGGACGAACACAGTCACTGTTACAGAAAGTGGCACTGGACGAAGTGGAATTAACTACATGAATGTCCATGGGCGAAGGTCCACGAGCCTGAGTGTCCTTGGTTTGATTCCGGTGCGAAGCAATAGGCCTGGTTGGAATGGTTGTGATTGTCTGATCTGAGCTTTTTCTGGCACTTTCAACATGTCCTTTCTTATTATAGAAAAAGCAAATAGCTTGGCGTGACGGGCAATTTGCACGCGAATGTCTAGTTGCACACCGCGGGCATGATTTCACTTTATTTGTGTGCTGGCGCAGCACACCTGGTTTAGAGCGTGGTGGCAGCTGCGCGGACGTGTGCGAGGGCAGTTTACCGGGCCATGCAGCGCGCCCGGCGGGCCGGTTAATGTTACACACGGCTGGCGAAGTTGCAAATGATTCCTGAGCAAAGTCAAGTGTGTCTTGTCTATCTAATATGTCTATCACTTGCTGAAGGGAGGGATTGACAAGTTTCAAAATCTGTTCCCATATGCGAACATCAGAAATGTTCTGTGCTATTGCATCACGTACCATTGTATCTGAATAAGGGAGTCCACATTCACACTCAAAAGCACAATCCCTTGTAAGGCCTTGCAATGTTGCTACCCACTCCCTATTAGTTTGACCGGCCGTACGTTTTGTACGAAAGAAAGTATACCTTTTTGCAACTACATTAACTGTTTCCTTGAAATAGGCATCTAAAGCAGACAAAATTTCTTCGTAGGACAGAGTTGCTACGTCACGTCAAGGAAACAATTTCACTATCACGCGGTACGTTTGCACCCCTACACACGCCAATAAATGAGGCTGCCGCTCATTACCTTGAATTCTGTAGGCGGCGAGATGAAATCCAAACTGGCATGATCATTCCGTCCAGGATTCTACGTCTGCTTGAAAATTACGGAATGGCGGTGCAACTGCATGTTGTGGCGGCGGTAGCGATGAAGCGGCGGTGGCCGCATCGTGTTGCAGTGCACGTTGACCCTGGACGAGCTGTCCAAGGGCATCCAATAACGCCTGCGTCTGCTGATTCTGCAAGCGATAAAATTCGGACAGTACATCGGGAGATTGTGGGGAAGCCATGACACAAGTAAATCAATCAAAGAGAAAGAAGGCGGATTGTAACGTCGCCAGAAATTAGAGCAATACGAACGCGAAATCCTCTTTTAATCCCATCCTCGTTGCCATTTGTAGTGTTGACAGATTGCCAACACTACGCACATTATTTAAGGGAGGCGGCCATTAAGCAAGCAGGCGGACTTGATGGTCTGAAACAGGATGCTCAATGAATTGCTATAAAGAAAAGTACGTAGCTACTGGAATACTTAACTTTAATCCACCATTTGTATACATGATGAGACATTTCATACGATAACTATCAAACTATGTAAGGCTAATGGCGCCTTGCTAGGTCGTAGCCATGGACTTAGCTGAAGGCTATTCTAACTATCTGCTCGGCTAATGAGCGATGCTTTGTCAGTGTAGTCGCTAGCAATGTCGTCCGTACAACTGGGGCGAGTGCTAGTCAGTATCTTGAGACCTGCCTTGTGGTGGCACTCGGTCTGCGATCACACAGTGGCGACACGCGGGTCCAACATGTACTAATGGACCGCGGCCGATTTAAGCTACCACCTAGCAAGTGTGGTGTCTGGCGGTGACACCACAATTATGTTACTGAACTGAAAGAAAGATTATGAAATGTGCATCAGAGCGCACGAGAATTAACAACACAAACAAAGGTTAAAAATAAAGGGTACTATGACAAAACACAAAATCCATGGAAGTTTGAGATAGGAGACAAGGTGCTTCTATTTGATGAGAGTGTACGAAGAGGCCGCTCGAAGAAGTTAGATAGTCAATGGCGAGGCCCATATCTTGTAACTGAAGTAAAGGGTCCTAATGTAGTAATTCGGTTAAGAGGGGACAAGTACCTAAAAGTGCACGCAAATGGATTAAAAGAGTTCTTTTAAATTGCAGGAAAATGACAACGTTCATGAAGATAGGATTGGTCATCCTAATTACGGGATTTGCATCAGTAAGGACATAACCGCATCTACAGGTTACCAAATTCCAGTCGTCTTCAGGTTTATATTATGACAACAAAGGTACGGTCAGTTTATATAGCGTTACCTGGAGAATTGTAAGCTACTTTAATCTGGTATAGCTAAAACAAAAATTTGAGTCCACTGGAACCTTAGCAGCAAGAGCAGTAGAGTTTTGCCAGCAAAAGCTCTTACAATTGAATATGAGCATGATAGAATGCAATAGTGCAAAACAGGCGCTACCGTAGCATGTACGTAAGATAACAAACTCACAAGGCCTAATAGGGCAATTAGCACATCACGGACACAGGATTAGAAAGCGTGGAATTTCAAACTTTGTTGGTGAAGTAACCAAAGTGCTTTTTGGAATACTAGATGAAGATGATGCACCTTATTTTAAAAGCAAGATCAACCTGCTTGAAGGAGAACAGAAGGAATTACTTAGGTTGTCAAAAGAACAGGTAACTATTGTTAAGGCAACGTTACATAGTTTCAACCATACTGTAAACTCAATAGCAAGAAATGAAAAGACAAGGGATATTGAAACTGAATCAGCAGGTGTTGCAATATGAGATCGACAATTAAGAAAAATTGCTATTTCGGTGACACTAAATGAGCAACTTACACAGTTAATATCAATATTCAATGAACTAGAGAGAGAGTATGATTTATTGATAACAGCTATTGTCAATGCTCAGAAGGGAATATTACAATCACACTTAATAAATCCTATTCAAGTTGTAAAATATCTTGAACTAATTAAAGATGAGATTAAAGATAAGCAATTCCCAGTAGCTCTAACTGAAGACATGGGGCACCAGTTAATGAAGGTGATTGATTTAGATGTATTTGTTGCTGGTAATATATTAAGTTATGCACTAAACATTCCATTAGTCAATAACAGTGTGTTTCACATATACAAGCTCTGGCCATTACCAGTCGAGGTTGATAGAAATAAATGGTTGTTTACGTATATAGCACCAGAGAAGGAATTTTTATTAATGGACGATGCTAAAAGACAGTATGTAAAATTAAGCAATGAACAGTTGGTTTGTAAAAAGATTGAACCTGATCATAGTATATGTAAACAGACCTTTGTCTTACTTTCCACTTATGATCATGAAGTTGGTGAAGCTAGAATGCTTCAACCAATAATTAAAATTCCTGCTGATTGCATTCAAAAGTACATAATATTGAATGAAAGTGTCTGGACACAAATTAGAGGAAATTAATGGCTTTTTGGAGCACCTAAGGACGAGGGATTCACAATATTATGTAACGAGCAAACGCCATCAGACATAATTATACGAGGAACTGGTAAACTGAAATTTTTGAGCAAGTGTAAAGGTTATGGAGCTCAGATATTAATCCAATCTGAACATATCATTAGACCAAATGTATCTATTAATGATACTGTGCCAAATTTAAATATGAATATAGACTGTTGTATGGTAAATGATGAAAATGTAACATATCAGACTCTGTATTTACCTATTACACCAGTTGTTAGACAGTAAGATGATTTGACAGCAGCAGAACGTAAGTTGGACGAATTGGAAAATGAGATATCGTATCAACAAAGAAACACTTTTAAAATGTTTACAGTTGATAGTATACCTATCTCAGTTACTATAGTACAGGTATAGTCATTTTGATTGTGGTATTGCGTATCTGTAGATATTGTAATTGTTGTCGAAGTTGTTTCAAATTCCTGTTCAAACGTATGGACGATGATTGTTGTAGAAGAATATGTGTTAGAAATAAAATTGTGAATCAATATGTAGACAAAGAGATAGTTCGATATCAGCATAGTGGTAATACTAATAAAGAAGAGGAAAGAATTATGTTTGAACCAGTGTCGAGTAGATACACCGAAAATCCTAGTGATATAGTTTAAAGGGAATGCAGTCATGTTCCAGAGAGAAATATTGATTTAGAGCAAAGAAAACCTTTAATGTATTTATCTAAGACTAACAAACATTAATGAAAATATGTATACTGTATATTATTGTAAATGAATTTTCAAATTGTATATTATCTAAGAGCTTTAAAATGAGTGTGAAATGCATTGTTCATTTGCTCAAACAAAGGTTGAGGTAATTGTATAAGTCAGTTGCAAACAAGGAAAATTGTATTGATACATGGAAGACTTATGAAAATGCATTATCAAATTGTATATTATCTAAGAGCCCTAAAATGAGTGTGAAATGTATTGTTCATTTGTTCAAACAAAGGTTGAAATAATTGTATAAGTTAGTTGCAATCAAGGAAAATTGTATAGAGATATGAAGATTTATAAAAGTGTGAATTCAAATTGTACATTATCTGAGAAACTTAAAATGATAATGAAATGTATTGTTCATTTATTGAAACAAAGGTTGAAATAATTGTAAAGTCAGTTGTAATCAAAGAAAACTGTACTGATGTGTGGAAGATTTATAAATAAAGCATAACAAGTTTATAAGGCACTGGGAGCACTTGAAAATTTTGCACTCTCGAGAATGGAGATAGCAAAATTTTCCCCATAGGGGGGAGGTGTCGCGAATAAATTATGAATAGGCGTATGTTAAGCTGCCTGTGAAGTTATGGTCCTGTGACATAGCAGTAGGAGCCGCTATTATATACATTAAACAGATTGAAAGCCTCCACACAAAGTTAGTACACAACGGAAAGAGCCGGCGCGACGTAGTGCCTGATAACAGGAAACTTCCACTCAGAGTGGCTACATGACAGACTCAGGGATCGGAAGGCAGCCAGAGCGATGGATGATTCCCCAAGCATCATAGTAACGTCACAGGAGACTATATAAATGGCAGCTTAACAGCCTGTCGAGGATTCCACTAGCATTCTGCCTCCAACGAGGTCACTGCGCTACTCTGCCTCAGGGGCGGGACTTAGACTCTCACGGCATCTAGTTGCACAGAGTAGTAGTTACACCTCCCACAGTTTAGTTCAGGTGTCAGTGCCTTGTAAGCTTGAGTAATGTTTACTCTAACTCTCTCTCTTCTTCATTAGAAGCTTATTTATGATCACACCGAGTTCCCTGGTTTAAAAGTTATTCCAGCTTTACAGATTCTGCTCCAGAACTACAAGCTGGACGAGCCCACTCCACCTCAGCCAGGTTAGTGTCTAGCTCCCTCTTCCTGATCCGCTCGTAGGAAACCAATCAGACATGACAACCTGATAGGGGAGATGCAGTTCAACAGATGAAGCCTACTCAAAAGCACAACTTCTAAGCTACAGTTAGCAAGTTTGCAATGACCATATGGACAACTCATCCCAGTGACTGGAGAACCTAATAAGAAAATCACTGCATTAACAATTAACACAACTGCTGATAGTGGACAAAGCACACTGCTCAGCAGATTACTGCAGACTAAGATGGTCACTCCTTCAGAACAAAAAGGTACACAAATATGGGGCTGAGAACAAGACTGATTCCATGTGGGTGACAAGGTATTTTGAGCTAAATGTAACATTTTGATTTGTAGAGTAGCATATAGTAGATATATATGAGTCCTGGGATACTGTCGCAGATCAGGCTGGCATCCTCCACCTGCTCTACTTACACCCAAACTAGTACCAATATTTTTCTCTCTCTTTTCTGTCTCTGGGGGTCTTTTGGTTCTGACTTGCAGTAATATTCATATGTGATGTAGGCACAAATCTGCCCATTTGTTATTTTGGACAGATTTCATTGTTACAGTTGTAGTCTCAAAATCTGACAGCAAAAATTAAATTAGTTTTGTTTAAAACCTTGTTAGTTAAAAGTTATGTCTGATTACAAATTTTACTATAGTAAATAGAAGTGAAAGTATTTTGAGCTAATAGATAGATTTGGTAATGATGTGTGACAATGCTCACCTGCTTCGTCTATCTCTTCATTTGTTGCTCTCGGTGTCGATGTACTGGCTGGAAAAATAGGAGATGGGAGTGCAGTACTGTCTACTATAAATGATGTAGCCAACAGATGCACAGTCCTGTTTCACAATCTTTTACTTTCACTTTTCACAATCCCCCCCCCCCCCCCTCCCAATAACACAGAGTTATATATGGCCAGTGCACTATTGTTCTAACTTCCTATAAGCCCCATTAATAGTTAGCAGGCGAAAATTAACTCATTGAGCCATTAGTTACGAATTTTGGATAATCTACCGTGATGTTCAATATTGCACTTGTGCCCATAAACAGATTAGTGCCAATGCATATTCATAAAATGGCCAATGCATATTCATAAAATGATTCCATATACTATTCCAAAGTCCTAGATCACTACACTTTTTACAGGCCAAATTATTATTATTAATTTTAGTCTATCCTGAATAGTAAATTTTTTTCCTGTGAAGTTAGAAATTGGTCATCATCCAACAATAGGATGTTGAAGACAATATGTGAAAAAGTGAAACAAAAATAGTGGTGGTGCGTACATTTTTTGGCAAACACCAACCTGCACTCATTAAGATTTTCAGCTTTATGACTTCAGACTGATGTGCTACTGAAGAGGCATCACAGAAGAGGCTACATAAATCAGGTTGGTGGGCTTACAGTACTTGTGCAGTACAGTGTCCTCAGTGTGGGTGACACAAACACAGAATATTCAATGTAAGCAGCCGCACTGTTACAGCCCATGTTAAAAATCATAACTATATTTTTGTACTGTATGCCAGACACTAATACTGAAGCATTTGCAGAGACCTTGGAGAAAATTGACTAGTTTTTTGCAAAATGGTCTGAGGACAGAATATATATTCTTGGAGACATAAATACTGATTTAAGACTAATGCAACCACACAATTTAGTTATCCTAAAATGCTTAGATTGGATGACTTTTATTGCAATAATGATAGTTCATAAAAATTTTTCTGTCATCACCAGTGTTCGTTAATGATTCTTCAGAGAACAGCTGGGTTTCGACTACCTCGCATTGTGTTCTGAAATGAAAACTATCCCCCCCTCCCACAGAGGTATTCCACTGCTTACCCAATTCATGCGATATCCTTGTCTGCCCCTATTCCGAACTAATAGGCCCATGGGGCTTATCCTGCAATAGATGCAAAACCTGGCCCATACAACAACACGCTCCAGTCCTGTCCCAAGCATCTCCCATCCCATCAAAGGCAGAGGAGACAAATGTGAAAGCAGTCATGTGATCTACGAAGTTATCTGCAACCACTTTCTGGCATTTTACAAGGTCATAACCACTAACAAGTTGTGTGTCCGCATCAACAGCCACCGCAATACTGGCCAATCCTGCTCAGTTCCCTTTTTCTATTTTCCAAATTTGCCATGACCCTAAAATATTGTTGTTCACTTTTCACATGTGGAATTTCAAAATGTTCACACAAACAGTTTTTGTTAGTTCTACATGATTACATAAAATGCACATAATTTTCTTTTCATTGTAAGCATGAATCACTCATAGTGATATCTCAGACTGAAATCATGATTTAATGTATATTTCACTGCAACAGGTGTGCAACTGTTGCCATTTGCAGAATTGTAAGATTCAGGTTTTGGATTCTGCGGTCTCTCAATTGTAAAATCACTGTTCTTTTATTTTGAACTATGCCATACAGTACTGATAAGTTCATAAGCCATGTTGCTTATACACTACCTGTATGTTGTAACTTTACTTAAAACAAATTTTTGTTACTGCTCTTAAAATATTTTGGTAGGCTGTTGTACCACTTGTGCCTATTCATATTTTTTTGTTTGTCTGAAGTAAAGGTAGCGTGATCATGTATCTTATTACACATATTTGATTAATCTTAATGGTATACAGAAAATAAAAAGTAAATGTGACAGTAAATTCTTTATAATGTTTTCTTGTATCATGTCCTGACATGAGGTCCTTCTTGCACAAGATTTGACATACTTTTTTGAAGCTCTTTCTCTTAGGTACATATGAATATTTATGCTGTATACTACCTCTGTGGATGCAGGTCTGGCACAAGTGTTATTGCTTTCTTTCACAACAATAGTGTTCTGTTATGGTGTGTACTAAACCAAAGAAATACTATTATTAGAACACGATACCACTTTGTCAAAAGGTGGGAATTATGTTTGATCCAAGAACTGTAATGCTTATCCCTAGCTAATTAAAATTTTTGTCATTAACACAAATCGAATTCTATATTATTCATCTATCAAAGATAATTTAAATCCAGGGAGATACGTAAGGGCAACGAATGGTTTCCTGTACCTTTTTATTTATTCTATTTGGCCTTCAGCAGTGTAAACTACTTAGCCAAGGTTGCCTGTATTCGGAATGTGTTTATTGTTTATGGATTCATCTCGTCAACAAACTTGTTGCATTAGTATGTAGACTACTCCATAATTTCAGTGTAAGATGTGCATATTAACACTGTATACATATTTAGCCCCCGCTCGTAATTTTAGTTTTCCTAAATTTGCCAGATGAACTTGTAATTGAATTAACAGCAACTCTTACAGGAATATCTTGTACATGAAGAATAGAAATCTTTACAAAACTGACTCATTCCTCATATGATTTGTTCACTGCATGAAATAGAAACAAACACTTTAAGCATCAATGAGCACACTGTACCATATAGTATTTAGTATTGCAGTTTTGGACAACCTGTTTTTCCAGTTGGAAATTAAGATTCTTACAAAATGCTTTCTTTAATGTGCACTCCTCTCATATTTAGTTACATGGGTAGCCACATTTTATGTTTAATGCCTTATTAAGAAGCTTTTCTTCATCATTAGGGATTCTACAGTTGGCCAGTGAAAAGCTAAACACACTATGTAACATCACTGACCTGGTTATATTGCTGGTATTCTTTGGTAATGCTAAACTTCTGAAGTCTCATTCTCTGAAATTGGTTGGAGATTTAACCTAATATTTAAGTGATGGACATGACACCATTGATTTAAACTTGAGATTACTTCACATTTCTTAGCACCAAAACATATAATGATGAATATTTACTTCTGCTATCAACTATTTTTATAGTTCAAGTAAACCAAGTCAGCTACTACGCTTGATGAACTCTAAACAGCAGCAGGTTCTTTCCATGGTGAAGTTGTCATTCAAGTCTACAAAAAATCAATCTTCACAAAATACCATTTGATAGAACTCTGTCACTGAAGCTTTACTAACACTTTAATACAGGGAAGTTACATGGACATCTACAGCCAGATTTTCCAAACAAGTACATGAAATAATCACATTGAGTGAGTGTAACAGTAAGATCTGCTCATGTTAGTGACTTTGACATTGAAATGTGGAATGGATGAGTGCATGCTATGAATTTTTACAGTGAGATATTAAGATGAAAATAGCTAATCAAGACTCTGCCAAGGAGAAGTTACTGTAACAATTACTAGGAGCAAAATTCCTACTGCTATATAAAGAGGACAATGTCAAAATTAGTGGCAATGACATTATGGGAAGGCAAGTAATAATTTGGTTTATCTATGTGATAGATGATTGGGAAGTAAATAAAGTTGGGTGGAATATTTTATTCATACCAGATGCACTGCTGTGAGAATTTACCGAGCATCTTGGAAATTTCACAGTATGGTAGTTTTCTTAATTGCCAAATTACTCTGATAAAATTATTTTCCAGTTCAGAAAAATTAGAGCAAGAAAATTATAACTACAGTTATAATGTCATAAACATACTTAATGGTCCAAATAATATTTTCTGGGTGGTGCAAACTTTAATTACGAATAACTTTTTAGTTAATGAATTTTCACACATAATAAAATGGTCACTGAAAGAGTTAAATGAGGACTTTCAAATAATTTATGTCATTCTGGAAATAAACAATTGTTACGTCACGATGTGTTTCTGCATATATGGCTCTTGAGTAAAGATTTCTCTTAAAGGAACATGTACAGTGAGAAATTAACTATATCATTGGCATTAGCAGAACTCCAACCAATGAATAATGAATTTTACTGAAATGCACCTCAAATATGAATTTGGGTGCTTTATGTAAATGTGATACATCTACTACCAGCATAATACAAAAAGGAAATAACAAAGTTATGTGAGGAGTAGAGTTATAGCAAATTGAGTTATCCACATTTGCTAAGTTTCAAGTTCCTCAACTGTACAGTGAAACATGTCTTCTACTGCCCGCACCTCAAAAAAGTGAGTCTACAGTTCTCAAATCCAAAATGGTGCATGTAAATCAGTGTTTATGAACTTACTGTTGATTGCTTTAGTACTGCAGATAAGCTAGCTGGATTATGAAAACCGCCAAATTTGGGAATATTTAACCTAGCATACAGATGCAAGTTTTTGAGGTTAACACAGTATTTAAAATAATAATAAAATGCTGTAAAATAATAACAGAGCACTTGCTTACATAGTACACAGATCTACAAAAGCAAACTTAGCGATAGTGGCACGCAAGGACAGTCAAATTAATATGAAAAATATGGAAAAAATGTAAGTAAACTATTCATTAATACAGAAGTAATTGCCATAGTTGTTACATGTATTCCACTGTAAGGCAAGGTGGTCAATGTCTTTATGGAAAACTGTTGGCAGTTGCATCTGGAAACATAATTGTACCAAGGCATGCACGTCTATCTGAAGCAAAGGACAGCCATGAATATCTTTCTTCGGGGCTCTAAAAATATGGAAATCATATGGGGAGAGATTGGGACTTTACAGAGAAAATGTAAGGGTTTTCCCAGCAAAACGTCTGCAGCACACACTATACAACCTTAGCAGGCATTTTATTGGCAGGTTGCTTCAACTATGCTGCAGAGTTTTGTCTGGGAAGCTTTCACACAACCTCCATACAATCCCAGTCTCATGTGATTTCCATATTTTGGGAGCCCTGAAGAAAGACTTTCTTGGCCATCCGTTTGCTACACACCAAGAGGTGCACACACAGGTACAGTCATGGTTCTGTAGACAACTGCAAAACATTTTTCCATGAAGGAATTGACTATTTTGTCTCGCAGTGGCATAAATGTATTCACAGCTATGGTGATTACTTTTGAAATAATAAACAGTTTACTTACTTTTTTCTCATCAGTCTTGTTTTCATTTGATTGCCCATTATACATGGAGCTTTCATCTCATGAACTCTTCGTCAAGTTTTGTATCAGTGTAGCCAAACACACTACAAAAAAAGATGAATGTAACACGGTTCAGATCCTATGAAGAGCCAATCACAAAATATTTTGATTTCATTCATGACTTTTAAATTATTTTCTAATTCTGGTATGTTGACTCAATGGTAAATCTATAGTGGCAGATTCATGATTAGGTGGGGTTTCTTAATTAACACATACTAATATAACAATGAAAACAATAAATTATTGATAAAATTATTTAATCAGATAGATAAAATATCTACTCACCAAGTGCTGGCAGAACACAC
This sequence comes from Schistocerca serialis cubense, assembly GCF_023864345.2. Taxonomy (NCBI): domain Eukaryota; kingdom Metazoa; phylum Arthropoda; class Insecta; order Orthoptera; family Acrididae; genus Schistocerca; species Schistocerca serialis. The sequence continues at coordinate 921,028,238 of NC_064640.1, read as the reverse complement.
ACATAAAACTTTTGTGATTGGCAAGTTCTCAAAGTCAGTGGCTCCTCCTCCAGGCAGAAGGGTTAAAGAAGAAGGAAGAAGTGTGAAGCAAAAGGACTGGAGAGGTCTAGGAAAAGGGGCAGATTTTGGGAAAGTCACCCAGAACCATGTGTCACAGGAGACTTACTGTACAGGATGAGAAGGAAAGACAGACTGTTGACAACTGAATTGGACGAGATTTGAAAATCTGAGAGATTAAAGGCAGAAGACAGGGTAATACGCAAGACAGAGATTACTACTAAAACATCATGCATGAGTTAATAAGCATGAGAAGCTAAGTGCTTTGTACGTAACAGAGGTGGGGAGGGGGGGGGTGAAAAATAGATGTGAAAGACAACAAAAGATGTAGAAAACTAAAATGGAGTGAAGCAAAGAGTAGTTACAGTGAAGAAAAGCTGAGAAGGACGATATTAGTGTAAATTAAGGGCAGGTGGGGGGGGGGGGGGGGGGGGGCAAGAACCAAGGACATGTTGTAGTGCTAGTTTCCAAATACGGAGTTCTGAGAAACTGGTGTCCGGTGGGAAGAATCCACATGGCGCACATGGTGAAACGGGCATCAAGGTCATGAATGTAATGTTATAGAGCATGTTCTGCAACAGGATATTGTGGGTTGCCAGTACATACCCTGTGCGTATGACTATTCATCGTAATTGATAATTTGGTGGGAGTCATGCCAATGTAGAAGGTTGAACAGTGTTTACATAACAGCTAGTATATGACGTGTGTCGTTTCACAGGTGGCTCTCCCTTTGATGTTTTTTTTTTTTTTTTTTTTGACAGTTACAGAGCTGTTATAGGTGCTGGTAGGAGGGTGCATAGGGCAAGTCTTGCAGCGGGGACGGTCACAGGGGTAGGAGCCATACAGTAGCAAGATGGCTGCAGGTGGAGCATAGGGTCTGACAAGAATGTTGCAGAGATTTGGGGAGGGGGATGATGGAAAGCAATTCTAGGTGTGGTGGGCAAAATGTCAGACAGGTCATCATTTTAGGAAGTCTTGGCCCAGTCAAAGTAGCTGATTAATGTATTCCAGACCAGGATAATACTGAGTCACCAATAGTGTGCTCTGAAGGTGTTTTGTGGAGGGATCAGCAGTACCAAGATTGGATGCGATGGCCCGGGAAACCTTTTTAAATAGGCTGGTGAGGTAATTACGTGCAGTGATGGCTGAGGTGAGTATGGTGGTGTATTGCTGTAATGGAGTCTGCAACCGAACAAATACATGTGCCTTGGATGCCAAAGCTGTACGCAGTCCACAACAATCAATCTTTCCTTCTCATCATGGTAAGTCTCCCCTGAGCCGCAGTTCTGGGTGACTTGCCCAAAATCTACCCCTTTTTTCTAGACCTCGCCAGTCTTTTTCCTTCACCCTGCTTCCTTCTCCTTTGACCCTTCTGCCTGCAGAAGCAGCCACTGGCTCCAAAAGCTTGCCAATTGCAACAGTCTTATGTGTGAGTTCTCCTGCTGCTTGGCGAGTAGATTTTTTTATCTATACAATTAAATAATTTTAACACATGCCACGATAGATTTTTCCATGTGAGTAGTGCAAACCTTCCCTTCTGTCTACCCCCCCCCCCCCCCCCCCCCAACCACAAACACACAGAAATTCATGAGACCAATTTCTTTTACCAGTTTCTTTGGTTTGGGTGGCAGTGGGGAGCAAGGACATAACTGACAAAATACACATAAAACTGGACGTTATATAAATCCATACTGGAGATGCTGAGTCACAGATAGGTACAACAAGAAGAATGTCAAACAAAGCTTTCAGTCAAAGACACACCTGACCACTGTCTCTGGCTGCCAAGGCCAGCCTGTGAGCAGCACTGCACGATGCTCAAATTTTGCCTTGGCAACCAAAGACTGCAGCCACGTTTGATTCTGATGAGGGGCTATTTGGCCAAAAGCTTTGTTTAACAGTCTTTTTGTTGAACCCCTCTGTGAATCAGTATCTCCAGTACATGGTGAGTTGCAACTATCCTTTTCACAATATTGTGAAACATTGATCTTCCTTTTTTATTGCTGTGAGATGACAAAGCAAGCCACATACAGTTACTGGTGTCACTATTCTAAACAACTGCTTTTGTTGTTATAACCAGTGCTTGATTTGTGATGGTATTCCGCACCAATACCTATGATAAAAAAAAGCATTAAAATAATGGTTTAAAACTTTGATTAAAAAAAAAAACACTCCCTGGCAGGTCACAGTACTGGCACCTCTCTTTTTTACAAATCAAGCATGGTCGTAACTGTGGCTACTTCTGCTTTTTTTTTTCTTCTTCAAGGTCATGTCACATCCAAAAGATCAAATCAAACTGAACATATCTAGAAGAAACTCTTGCAAATAAGTGTTCATTTTCATAGCCCATTATATACTATCACAGACTGATCAATCTGAAGTTACAAGCAGAGTAGAGGTGATGCGTGGAAAGAAGCAAAGAAAAAGAACTGAACACAAGACAAATAAGAAGGTGTGTAACATTGGTTGAATGTGTTACAGTTGGCTCATTGTACCTTATTTTAAACACATCCACAGTGAATCTTTGATGAGATTTCTAGGACAGATGAATACTCAGTATTTCTTCATCCCATTTACATTAGGATTGCTGGAAGTTATGCAGTCAAAAGACTGGTTCAGTAACATCTGACTGCAAACCCTAAACTTCATGGAATATTTCCTCGCGATAAGAGAGAAATGCAGGTGCAAGTCGCAGTCCGGCAGAAATTTTCACATGTCACTAATATGTGTTACATCTACACCTAATACAGCTGATGTCTAACAGTTTGCAGTAAGACAATACATTTTGAATAATTGAATGTATTATAACAAAACATACTACATTCCATGCAGAACAAATCATAAAATACTTTAATTTCATCCTTTCTCACAGCTTTACTTTTGAAGAAACAAACAAAATTACCCTTGGACGGACCAGTAAACTCTTCTCAAAAGTGTGTATTCTTCCCCCTCCCTTCCAAGAGACACACATGTAACATTATGCAATGATTCTGTAATTAATTTCTCTGTGTGGGGATGGGAGCAGGGATTGTGAACAACTCTCATATAAAATTGGTCAATATAATATATGTAAGAAACATAACTCCTTTTGCAATAAACAAATTTATTTTACTGCAGTTGTTTTTAACATGTCATACTAAAAAATCACATTCCTTACAACAGTAACTCCAGCACATGGGATACAAGTGTCATCCACTTCAATAAACATTTTATGACAGTGGGTTTTCACATTGGAATGTACACCATTCCATTTTCTTAAAGTGTATCTATGAGACTATCATTGACAGCACCATAACATTACTATATTACCAGACAAATTAATTTGGCACAGATGGTAAAATATAAAATAATGATTTTGGGTACTGACCATGGCCTATCTCTTGTAAGCATCCCATAAAATATAGTTTGGTGGCAGAGAAATTCTGGTTGTGCAATCCTGTAGTTGTTCTGTTGTGGTACTGGATTTGCGATGTGTTTCTGAAAATAAATCAAAGGTATATTGAATGAATTATTGTATATCTTTTGATAGAATCTGGCAGTAATGGAAAAAACAAACATAAGTAGAATAACATCACTACATGTCAAAATACAAAAGGGTTAAGTATGTACTGATTAGTAACATGAATTTTGTATGTAGAGTACACCACTCAATCACCAATGAGGTACAAATCAATCTCAAATGAAGCACTGAGGAGTAAAAACTCCTGCATTTGAGCAAATATTTAGTTGTGAAATGTTGAAGCATATAATCAGCTAATCTGATGACATGTTGCAGTCACTTTGTAAATGGGCAGCTGCAGACAGTGATTTAAGTGTTTATAGTGTTTACCAACAGTCATTTTGGAGGTGCATCTTCAACAGTTGCTTGGTTTGATTGAGAGAGGGGAAAAGGTACCAAACTACGAGGTCATCTGAGCCTTGTTCCGAATAAAACAATGCCACAAATGTGAGGAAATGAACAAGACTGACAACTCAAAACAGAATGAAAAGAAAAATCACAAGAACGATGAAGGGCAACAAACATGTAAATGGACAAAAGGGGACAAGAAAACCACAGAAATGAAAGACATGGGATGAAGGTATTAAAACAACAAAGCAGATTACCATGGCTGGCTGACCATGAGAATAAAAAAGGAGAAGTCAGCAATTCTGCAACACATTAAGATCTCCACCCTAGAAGCACTACGGTGGAGGATACAGAGGGACAAAGGACATGTGCTAAAACTTAGATCAAATAATATAACCAATCCTCATGAGTAAAACGTAAAACTAAATCAGCCGATGAGACATTGTCAGATAAAATTAGTGGCAACGATTCCGGTAACCCAAGATAATATCATCTAGTAGATAGTGTCAGAAGTTCCATGCGGCTTACAAAACACTCGTTGGAGCTATACTTGTGTATTGCTCATCAGTGTGGGATCCGTACCAGATTAAGTTGACAGAGGAGATAGAGAAGATACAAAGAAGAGTGGCGCGTTTCGTCACAGGTTTATTTGGTAAACATGATAGTGTTACGGAGATGTTTAGCAAACTCAAGTGGCAGACTCTGCAAGAGAGGGGATCTGCATCATGGTGTAGCTTGCTGTCCAGGTTTCGAGAGGGTGCGTTTCTGGATGAGGTATCGAATGTATTGCTTCCCCCTACTTATACCTCCCGAGGAGATCACGAATGTAAAATCAGAGAGATTCGAGTGTGCACGGAGGCTTTCCGACAGTCATTCTTCCCGCGAGCCATAGGCTACTGGAATAGGAAAGGGAGGTAATGACAGTGGCACGTAAAGTGCCCTCCGCTACACACCATTGAGTGGCTTGTGGAGTATAAATGTAGATGTAGATTTCATTGCTGGGCAGTCAAAGTGGAACAGTGCAACAGAATATGGACCACTGTCAACTGGCGCCGAACCGACATTCGGGCGGGTCTTCACCCAAGTGTCACCAATGCGGAGCCGGCAGAGGAAAACTGATTCCCTCGATAGGCCCGCATGGAAGACTTCAACACATTTGTAGTCTCCTTAATGAAACACAGATTGTTGTGTGTACTGTTATGCCATTCCATCCCCCAAAGCCGAAAAACCCTACAGCATAAGTCAGAACGACAGGTCAGGTTAAGTGATGCCCATCTCCAGAAGTGGTTTCTGCATAGCTTGTTTGGCTAGCCTGTCAAAAAGTTCATTGTGTGGGATGCCAACATGTCCTGGGGTTCACACAAACACCACTGAACAACGGGACCAGTCCAAGGCATAGATGGACTCCTGGATGGACGCTACCAAAGGATGGCGAGGGTAGCACTGGTCGATAGCTTGTAGGCTGCTCAAGGAGTCACTACACACAAGAAGTGATTCCCCGGAACATGAATGGATATACGCACTCGTTAGCCCTGACCTGGGCCGCCGATGCAGGAGATGGACTGCTGCAGGTGGAAAAAGAAGACAGTAATTCAGATACTCAGGAGAACTACGAATGTGTGCAACGTAACTGATGAGCAGTTGTGCATGTCAGATCTGCAATGGAAGGACTCCGGCCTCCACCAGGACACTGGTCACCGGACTTGTCATAAAAGCTGCCGTTGCTAGGTGAACGCCACAGTGGTGCACTGGGTCGAGTACACGCAACACTGAGGGCACTGCCAAACCATAAATCACACTCCCATAATCAAGGCGGGATTGAACAAGGGCTTTGTAGAGCTGCAGCAGACCAGAGCGATCTGCACCCCAGTTGGTGTTGCTCATGCAGCAGAGGGCATTGAGGTGCTGCCAACACTTCTGCTTAAGCTGATGAAGGTGAGGTAGCCAAGTCAATTGGGCATCGAAAACCAGTCGTAAGAATCGATATGTCTCCACTACAGTGAGTGGATCATCATGAAGGTAAAGTTCTGGTTCCAGATGAATGGTACGATGCTGACAGAAGTGCATGACACACGACTTAGTGGCCAAAAACCGGAAGCTGTGGGCGAAAGCCCATGACTGCTCCTTGTGGATGGCTCCCTGTAGGCGCCACTTGGCAACACCAGTACTGGCGGAACAGAACGAAATGCAGAAGTCATCTGCATACAGGAAGGGTGAGACGGACGGCCCTACAGCTGCTGATACACCATTAATGGCCACTAAAAATAGTGATACACTCAATACAGAGCCCTGCATGACCCCATTCTCCTGGATATGGGGGAACTATGGGAGGCACCAACTTTGACACTAAAAGTACGGAGCGACAGGAAATTCTGTAAAATATAGCAGGCGTCGGAGCCCCCACCTGTATAATGTGGCAAGGATATGATGTCGCCAGGTGGTGTCATATGGTTTGTGTACATCAAAGAAGACGGTAACAAGGTGTTGGTGTCTGGAAAAGGCTGTTCGGATGGCAGACTTGAAGGAAACTAGATTATCAGTGGTAGAGTACCCCTGGCGGAAGCTGCCCTGACATGGAGCCAGTAGGCCACATGACTCGTGGACCCAATTCAACCGCTGACACACCATACATTCCAGCAGCTTACAAAGACTGTTGGTGAGGCTGATAGCTTTCCACATCAAGCAGGTTTTTGCCGGATTTGAGCACTGGAATGACGGTGCTCTCCCGCCATTGTGATGGAAAGAAACCATCACACCAGATCCAGTTGAAGATGATTAGGAGATGGCACTTGTAGTCAGATGAGAAATGTTTAATCATCTGATTGTGGATCCAATCTGGCCAAGGAGCTGTGTTAGTGCTATGTGTAAGTGCGCTGAGGAGTTCCCACTCCGTAAACGGGGCATTATAGGGTTCACTGTGGCGTGTAGTGAACGAGATGACTTTCCTTTCAATCCATTGTTTGAGGGTGTGAAAGGCTGGGGGGTAGTTCTCCGACGCAGAGGCTTGAGCAAAGTGCTCGGCAATCGCACTTGCGTCAGTACATAACACGCCATTGATGGTAATGAAGAGGACACCTATTGGGGTCTGGCACCCAACAAGACGGCTGATCTTCGTCCAGACTTGGGAAGGTGATGTATGGCACCCAATGGTCGACACATACCTCTCCCAGCACAACTGTTTCCGTTGTTTTATAAACTGGCACACACAGGCACGGAGCCGCTTAAAGGCTATCAGATGCTCCAGGGAAGGGTGTCGCTTATGTCGCTGTAGAGCTCATGGACACACTGAAATTGCCTTAGCGACTTCCTGCGACCACAAAGAGACTGTCTTTTGCCGGGGCACCCTAAAGAGCTAGGGATTGCGTTTTCTGCCACAAAAACGATTGTTATAGTCACCTGCTCATCCATCACATCAATGTTACCATGCTCAACCATCACATTGATGTTACCATGTGGGGGAGAATCAACGGTGACAGATGTGAAAGTTTCCCAGTGTGCCCAGGGTTATTTGGTAACCGTGATAGCGTTACGGAGATGTTTAATAAACTCAAGTGGCAGACACTGCAAGAGAGGCGCTCTGCATCGCGGTGTAGCTTGCTCGCCAGGTTTCGAGAGGGTGCGTTTCTGGATGAGGTATCAAATATATTGCGTCCCCCTACTTATACCTCCCGAGGAGATCACGAATGAAAAATTAGAGAGATTAGAGCGAGCAAGGAGGCTTTCAGACAGTCGTTCTTCCCGCGAACCATATGCGACTGGAACAGGAAAGGGAGGTAATGACACTGGCACGTAAAGTGCCCTCCGCCACACACCGTTGGGTGGCTTGCGGAGTATAAATGTAGATGTAGATGTAGATCTGGGCAGGCATCTGTGGGCCTGACACCAGAGCACTGACAGGAAGATGGGGAAGTGATCACTAACACACAGGTCGTCATGTGCTCTCCAGTGGATAGATGTGAGAAGTCCTGGGCTGCAAGTTGATAAATCAATGGCTGAGTAACTACCTCGAGCCACACTGAAATGTGTGGCGGCCCCAGTATTTAAGAGGTAGAAGTCGAACTGAGACAGTACAGTTTCGACATCTTTGCCTCAGCCAGCAAGCACAGTGTCACCACATAAGGGGTTACGGGCATTAAGATCTACCAAAAGTAGGAAAGGTGTAGGGAGATGATCGATCAGCGCAGCTATTACATTCAGGGGTACTGCACCATCTGGAGGAAGATATACATTGCAGACAGTTATTTCCTGCGCAGCCACAGCTTCAAGAGGTGTTTGAAGCAGCAGAGTTTCACTACAGACTGGGATTAGGACATAAATGCAAACTCCACCTGACACTTGATTACAGTCACTACAGTTCCTGTAATATCCCTTATAGCCACAGAGGGCAGGGGTCCGCATTGGCGGGAACGAGGTTCCCTGGAGAGCAATGCAGAAAGCACGCATAAAGCTTAACAGTTGCCGTAACTCAGCCAGACGGTTGAAAAAACTGCCGCAATTCCACTGGAGGATGACATCATCGTGAGGCTGGGAAGGCATGGAACATCCAATGAGGCAGCATACACCTCAGGGTTACCTGCTGCCACCGACTTTTTGACTGAGCAGCCTATATCCATTGTGTCTGAGGGTCCAGCGAGATCCAGGTCCTCAACAGACGCCAAAATCTCCACCCCATCCTCAGACATAGAGCTTGTAGGTAGTGGTGGTGTCGGTGGCATTGCAAGTTCCTTGTTCTTAGGGGTCTTCTTTTTCGCTTTCTCATATTGTTCCTTGGGTTTCCCTGGCTGGGAGGACTTCACTGAATCAGTCTCCTGGACTGAGGATGAGCGTGAAGCCCTATGACCAGCTGCTTTTGGGCTCTTCTGCTGCTGGCAGGTGTCATTTTCCCACTAGCAGAAACCTGGAAAGGGAGTGACCCTTCCTATCGAGAGGAGCTGAAGAAGCCTTACGCTTCTCTGGCTCAGAAGTGGGAACTGAAATCCTCAATGGTTGGAGGAGTGTTGCTGCCGAAGTAGGTGATAATGGGAGCAACAGGAAGGGAAGTGGCTCCCCGCCATCAAGGGAGCAGGTGTAATCTCCTGGTTCTGAGAGGCAACAGGAGTTCGAGGAACTGACGGGGCGACAACTGTTCTCATAGTAGCGGCGTATGAGGTGGTCATAGCCATAGGATGTAGGTGCTCAAATTTCCTCTTAGCCTCAGTGAAAGTCAGTCAATCCAGGGTATTATATTCCATGATTTTCCTCTCTTTCTGTAAAATCCTGCAGTCTCAGAAGCAAGGTGAATGAAGCTCTCCGCAGTTGACACAGAAAAGAGGCCGGGCACATGGAGTACTGGGATGCGATGGACGTCCAAAATATCGACATGTGACACTTCAAGTACAGCGAGAAGATATATGGCCAAACTTCCAGCACTTAAAGCACCCCATTGGGAGAGGGACATATGGCTTGATGTCACAGCGGTGGACCATCACCTAGACCTTCTCGGGCAATTTCACCCTTGAAGGCCAATGAAGGCACCGGTGGCAACCTGGTTATCCCTCGGACCCTGATGGATGCGCCTGACAAAATGAACACCTCGCCACTCTAAATTGGTGCGCAGCTCATCGTCATACTGCAAAAGAAGGTCCCTGTGGAATATAATCCCCTGGACCATATTTAAGCTCTTATAAGGCGTGATGGTAACAAACATCTCCCAACTTGCCATAAGCGAGTAATGCCTGTGACTGGGCAGAGGATGCTGTTTTTATCAAAACTGACCCAGAGCAGATTTTGGACAAGCCCTCCACCTCCCCAAACTTGTCCTCGAATTGCTCCACAAAAACCTGAGGCTTCATGGACATTAAAGATTCCCCATCAACTCTCATACATACGAGGTATCAGGGCGAATAAGTTTCACTGCCATCCTTAGCCTGGTGTTCCTCCCACGGTATGGCCAGGGAGGGGAATGACTTGGGGTCATATTTCTTAGCATTTAAGTTATACTTTGCCCACTTAGAGACTGCTGGAGGCGGACCACAAGCAAGGGATGACGTACTACGCTTCATGGCGTGTCACCCACTCTGATGCCACCCACTTGACCAGGGGCCCTCCCCATGGACGCAACACAGCTTCAGCAAAGGCCACTTGGCAGGATGACCATTGCCAGGAGTCCTGATGCCCGAGGGTGACGGGCATCTACTCCTTGGCATACGTACTGAGTTAACAGCACAGGTACCAGCAGAGCGAGCCCTGTGATGTCAGGGGGCTACAACCAACAGGGAACATGGCGGCCTCATCACAATGGACTGGCTCCTGTGCTGGATATGAGGTGCAAAAAAGTCCATGGCGATTGTCGGCACAGAAAGTGAAACTGCATAGTGCATGGTGGAAAACACACCCAGGAAGGTGTCCTCACCCAAGAGATGGAGTATGGGCGGCGCTGCAATGCAACGACGAGAAAGTGGGATAAAGATCTCAATGCACGATGGATACGATGCACCACATAAGGCTCTCTACCCAAGTTGGCTCGCTCTTCAGGAAAAATTTTGAAAAATAGAGGTGAAACCCTACTTGGGGCCATCACAAATTGGCCGAGCCATCAGAGGCTCCTTTTAGTCGCCTCTTATGACAGGCAGGAATACCTTGGGCTGAGTCTAACCCCGGACCTGCAGGGGGCATCTTCAAGGTATTAAGCATTTGTGACAAAGCAAGCTGGTATCTCTTCACTTCCTCTCGTTTTGCGATCTGCCTCCTTAAATTCATTTTATTTTCATTTCAGTCTAATTACCATTAACATGCATGAATATTATCTTCATTTCCATACAAGAGAAAGGGTGGTCCTCCATCTTAAGGAATATAGCACCAGGTCTAATTTTGTACATGTAATTAATTTCCTAATTTATTTTGACCATTCATAGTTAATATTTTTGTTATAGGGTGAAATCAGTAATTGTTTCACGACTTAGATTCTATTGTTGACTAATAAACAAATATAAATTCTGTAGTAAATATAAACATTGGGAAGAAAAACTACTAAGATTCTTAAACTATTTATTTCGCGCTATTTGAAAACATAATAACAAAGCCCAGTCCTTAATTCCAAAATAATTACCACGTTTGTCAAAAGTATTGTTTGTGTAAGTATATCTGTTAATTTTATTATTTATACAAATGTTTCATCCTAATCTTTGTGGTAGATGGAACTATTAAAAAGAAGGAATTTTTCCATGTATTCAGTTCATTGAATGAGTTACGTTTTAATTGTAATTTCTGTAACTTAAACATCAAACAATGTATAGTTTCAGTGCCTATTATTATGAGGCTATACTAAGGACTGATTTTTGGTCCCGAGACAGTCAGTCCATGGCCGATTTTCAGACAGGAGTTATGCATTGGTTAAATTAATAACAAGGCATCAACTTAACAGTGGAATAAGTATAAAACAAATAAGCAGTGTGTTAGAACAATTAATGACAATGTCTGTTCAATTTATTTGGGAAATAGTGTCACACATACCGTATTATTCTGCAAGAACTGCGTGGTTAGGTTTTTACTGCTCATAGATATTCAGTGGCAAGCTATTGTACCTGTATGCTGATGTTGCCTGCAACGTATTAATGAGGCTTTTCGACATTTACCAATAGTGAACTGGCTATATAATTGTGTAATATTGTGGGGTTGTGAACACTGAAAGTAAAGAACCGAGAATCACAATTGTGCAACTGTCTGCTAAATCATTTACAGTAGACACTGTTGAGCTTCCACTTCCTATTTTTCAGCCACTATAACAATGCAGCATGTTGACACAGAGGACTATCAAGGAAGAAATAAAGCAAGAGAATGTCACACATGCTAACAGCAACTTCACAATATATACATTTACTAATGTAGCTTGACATCACAATTTCAAGAGAATAGCGATTTCTTCTACTCATTCACCATGTTCTGTACATCCCACCAAGAAAGTGAACCTACAGTGCTACGAAACAAGTAAAGATACACATTAACAAAAGACAACTAAACATTGCTTAAGCCCTACACTATATTAACAAGAAATTATCACAATACTGCTTAATATTAGTTCTCTTTATGCTAGTTAAGTGAGTTCTAGTGAATTAGAAAGAAAGCTGCTGATACTTCAGTTATATTAGGTAGCTGCAGGCTGCCTCAGAAACCTAATATTTACTTCATTAGTCAAGTATTATTCAAAGAAAATAGTAACCTAAATATGTAATTACACAGGACAGTTTACAACACACTACTTGCCATCCATCTAAAGGAGGAATCAAATCCTTGCACTAAAATAATCAGTGGAAGAGGTCACTCATGAGGAATGTTTTGTTTCTCAAATATCTCCACACCATAGTATATAACTTTGTTAAAACCTAGGTAAGAATGAAGAGTTTACACAAAAGTTATATTTCTGTCTTGTATTGATAGCGCAGATCACAGTTCTGCTTGAACTGATTTCTCACAACCACACTACACCTTGACTAAAATAACTCTGATTGTGGCAGTGGCTAGGAGTCAGCCAACTGCAGTTCTTTCTTGATACCTATACGCCCACTACAATTACTGATTTTTTTAAGCACAACACAGCATTCTCAGGTGCAGTAGGATGCACAGGGAGGGGAGAGCCAACTGTTGCCCCATCTACCACCCCCACTGATGTACTTCCCACTGCTGCTGACGACGACAATGAAAATAATTTGAATGTATGTCTTGTTCTATTTGAACTGCATGTGCAGCTCTTTCTCATTCTAAGTATGTGGAATGTTGTATACAACCAACAATCCTGCGCCACCATAGTTGTTTGTCAGCCATGAAGTTAATTCAATCAAAATTTAGAATGGAACATAATAATCGTTTATCACTAAATATGGCAAAGGCCCATGAAAGCATTTAACAATAACCACAAAAGCTTTCTTTTATTTTCCCACTAATATAATCTGACAAGTACCAAAAAATTTTGAAACTTTAAAGATCTATCCATTATATAGGCACTGTGACTGTGATGGTTAAAGGTCTCCAGAAATTACTATTATCAGCCCCCTTTTGTATTATTTTTCAATCTTTCTTTACTATGATCAGTTTTGAATCACTATCATCAGATGGTACATATTTATTGCATGTTTGCAGCATTGCTGGAGCTGCACAGCTGTAGCCAGGTGTGAACTGTACAATTTTCTCTCTACATTCAGTGCGTACATATTTCGTTCTATTGCCACAGCTACACAAGCCACAACAATGCTGCAAATATGCAATAAATATGTACCATCTAACAATAAATCGCTTGTCAACTCAAAACCGGTCATGGTAAATAGTAAATGAAGAATAAAATCAAAGGTGACTGGCTGCTGGGAACCAACACACTTTTAAATCTGAACTGGAATTGCTGCTTCTGGCAACTTCTGCTCTGAAGACATATCTAACAAAAACTTTATAGCATAAAAGACTACAATGATTGCTTATTCTAGTTAGAATTAGATGTAAATATTCCTTAACAGTAACATGAGCACTGACAGAGACCAGTATGTTCATTATTATTACTTTCCAGCCAGTGAGCTATCTGGTAATCTGTAAGTAGCTAGTATATAGCCACCCAGCTCCCGCCCTGTGCCTTTCATACAGGACTATAGTGTCTCTCAAAATCCCAGCCGCTTTCTTCTCCGACATTCACCCCATCATTAGTCAAAACACACACAAACTATATCTGAAGAACAAAATCATTCTATAAAAGAGGATCTGCTGCTCTAACTATTACAAAAGGTAGATTGGCATAACAAAATCATAACTCTATCCACCTGTTTCAACCAGTACTGCCATCAGCGTAGTTTACACTATTTCAAGCATATACAATATCAATATGGTTCAAATGGCTCTAAGCACTATGGGACTTAACATCTGAGGTCATCAGTCCCCTAGAACTTAGAACTACTTAAAACTAACTAACGTAAGGACATCACACACATCCATGCCCGAGGCAGGACTCGAACCTGCGACCGTAGCGGTCACGCGGTACCAGACTGTAGCGCCTAGAACTGCACTGCCACACCGGCCAGCTCATACAATATGACGACCACGACATCACTCATTACACCTGCAAACAAACATAAGTAACGTGAAGCATAACTTCAGCAACAGGATGAAACTAACAGGACCTATATCTCCAACATCGGTCAGTTGTAGAATTTTGGAACACATATTATGTTCGAGTATAATGACTTTCCTGGAGACTAGAAATCTACTCTGTAGGAATCAGCATGGGTGTCGAAAAAGACTGTCGTGTGAAACCCAGCTCGCGCTATTCGTCCATGAGACTCAGAGGGCCATAGACATGGGTTCACAGGTAGATGCCGTGTTTCTTGACTTCCGCAAGGCGTTCGATACAGTTCCCCACAGTCATTTAATGAACAAAGTAAGAGCATATGGACAATCAGACCAATTGTGTGGTTGGATTGAAGAGTTCCTAGATAACAGAACGCAGGATGTCATTCTCAATGGAGAGAAGTCTTCCGAAGTAAGAGTGATTTCAGGTGTGCCGCAGGGGAGTGTCGTAGGACCGTTGCTATTCACAATATACATAAATGACCTTGTGGATGACATCGGAAGTTCACTGAGGCTTTTTGCAGATGATGCTGTGGTGTATCAAGAGGTTGTAAAAATGGAAAATTGTACTGAAATTCAGAAGTATCTGCAGCGAATTGACAGATGGTGCAGGGAATGGCAATTGAATCTCAATTTAGACAAGTTTAATGTGCTGCGAATACATAGAAAGATAGATCCCTTATCATTTAGCTACAAAACAGCAGGTCAGCAACTGGAAGCAGTTAATTCCATAAATTATCTGGGAGTATGCATTAGGAGTGATTTAAAATGAAATGATCATATAAAGTTGATCGTCGGTAAAGCAGATGCCAGACAGATTCATTGGAAGAATCCTAAGGAAATGCAATCCGAAAACAAAGGAAGTAGGTTACAGCACGCTTGTTCGCCCACTGCTTGAATACTGCCCAGCAGTGTGGGATCCGTACCAGATAGGGTTGATAGAAGAGATAGAGAAGATCCAACGGAGAGCAGCGCGCTTCGTTACAGGATCATTTAGTAATCGCTAAAGCGTTACAGAGATGACAGATAAACTCCAGTGGAAGACTCTGCAGGAGAGATGCTCAGTAGCTCGGTATGGGCTTTTGTTGAAGTTTCGAGAACATACCTTCACCGAGGAGTCAAGCAGTATATTGCTCCTCCTATGTATATCTTGCGAAGAGACCATGAGGATAAAATCAGAGGGATTAGAGCCCACACAGAAGCATACTGACAATCCTTCTTTCCACGAACAATACGAGACTGGAATAGAAGGGAGAACCGACAGAGGTACTCAGGGTACCCTCCACCACACACCGTCAGGTGGCTTGCGGAGTATGGATGTAGATGTAGACAACTGAATGAAGAAGGTGGTTTCGGGTACAGACAAACGAAACATATAACAAAAAGAATAATGACACTACTGCCAAACAAATATTTGCCCAAAAATCTAGCACACAAAATCCTCAAAATGTAACACACAAACTCACAAAAACGAAAACTAGTAGTGTCGTAAATTTCAATGTCTCAAATGGAGACTACAACACCAGTAACCAATAAACAACTCAAAAACTCAACATCATAATTTTCACTTTACCGACATAGCTCCAACAAAGCCCTAGATACCAGGAACCTACATAAAACTCAAACATTGCGTTGCAAATTTCACTTCACCAATATACCTCAAACAAAGCTGAACTTGTACACAACTCCAAAACCCGCTGACACAAATTGACCTATATGGCAGCAAAAAACAAAGCCGAATGTACAAAAACCCAACACACACCAATTTTAAAATCCATTATCCACACTTTCACATACTTTACATAAAGCAAAGCCCATAGTACAACAAACCAAACCGTGCTCATATGGCTAATACCAGAAACATATTCTAATGGTACATCAATACCCCTGATACCAACCAATCACAATCCAACACAATTATCACATACTAACAAGAAAAATTCCAAAATTCAAGAAAAATTGCATAACCACCAATTTCAATATACACAAACTATAATCAACTCATAGCATACAAAGAAAATAAAACTAAAATACCATCTCCCACTGCAAAAAGCAACGATCTACTCAAATATCTGTATCTTATTCACAACTGAACAAAAAATAAAAATTAATATTAAATCTCCAACCATAAGAAACACACGAAACTAATATTTCCAAACATAAAAATGAATCCATCAGCCACAATATGCAAATTCAAACTATCACCAGAAAACCAGCACAATAGCAACCTGAAACACTCAATTCTTGTCAAACAACTCGATAACAAACATCTAGCACAAGAGAGCACCACCAAATACAACACACCATCTACAAACACAGACAGACTCAAAAACATCAAACCTCATCATAACATCACACACCATATCACAGTTACGTCATAGGTCTAAGCAGATGGCTGCAACATCAGTACCTGACCTTGTGCGAATAACCTGACGTTAGCGTCAGATAGTAAATAGTGATGAGACAGTAACTGCCAGTTGGCAAGAAAACAGGTCTAAATTATGTAGAATGAAGCTTAATTACTGTTGGAACATTTGTTCAGAGTGTGCGTCTTCTTTGTACAACCCAGAAAGGTCAATACTGCCTGCTTTGCACTTTGAAATCTTTCTCACTGTACTGCCCCACAAGCAGGTCTGACAGCATACTTTTATTCAATCTGTCCTACAGCATTTTCTTTGTAAGTGGCGTAGATAAGATCTAAAAATTGTCCATTCTACCACAAATTCTTATACTTAATCCTAAACCATTTACTTCCTAGTGGTACTTATAAGGAGTGAATTTCGTAGGCACTGATTTGATTTATGAATTTTCTAAACGTAAGCTGAGACATTCGCATAAACCTTTACCTGCTATTTCAACATCTTGTTTGGCAAATGCAACTTTCCCACAGTATCTCCAGTTCTGCTTCATTTTACATTCTGCTTTTAGCAAGTTTCATTGTTAAATATTTGCAACCAATAGCTCAATATATATTATCAATACCAGTAATAAGAACAATTTACATAAAATCTAAAATCACTTACCTTGGTCCAAAAAGGACCGCAATATTCAGTAACACACATTTTCAATAAATCACCAGCAACCATTAAAAACTAGGTTTCAGATAAAGCACAGTTTAAACAGTTTGACAGACTTTTTGGTATACAACTTCTACTCTGTACACGAATATCTTCACAGGGATTGATAGACCAGCTTAAGAAAAATTTCAGTTTTGACAGCACTTGCTCACTTCAGTCAAGATTAAGTATGTTGTGTATGATGATACATTTGTCAAAAGTTCATAACTAGGTTTCATTCTGACTGTTTATCTATTCTGAAAATAGCAGTTCTAATTTACTGTAATGTGTTCACATACTGTGAGAATCTCTGGACATGTTCCACACCCATGGGACTTGTCTAATTTTTGGGTCTATGGAACGAAAACTTAATCTAATCCAGAAAAAAATGTCATCTCATCAAAACAGCTGATAGAAATCATGAATTAAAATACCACGTAGTCCAGTATGAGTATGTATTTAGAATATGATTTATCACCTCTTTGTAATGTTTAGTTGTGTCTCAGCTACATTTTCAGGCATGACAGAGAAAGAATTCAAAGTATGACCAGTAGTAAATTTGGAGAAAATTACAGTGATCCCTTAGAGTGCCCTCATCTGAAGAAAAGTTGGTTTTCTAATTTATAATTGAGCTTACTGTTGATTTGCTAATTTTATGACCAACCTTGCCTTCCATTTGCAGAAATGCACTGATTACACCGAAAGTAACATTGCTGTTTACTTGATTAGTAGAAAATTGAAATAATCATAGGGATTTTGGAGATTTGTTTCCCACTCTGATGCCTTACTGCCCCCTTTCTCTATCATCATCATCATCATCTGAGGGAGTAAATCCCATTGGTGAAGATTGTAGACAATGTTTGGCATACTCACTGTTTAAAAGTGCTGTATATTAAAGCATAGGTGTTCAAACTGAGTGCCTAAATTCACGTCGTCATGTGACCAGAAACAAATGATAAGTAATTTAAAATATCTTTTGATTCACTTGTTCATGATAATGACAATTGTGTTTGCCTCTTGCTTGTGGAAATATGCCATACACCAAAATTTTCTGCCATGTTCTTATTAGTAACGACTTGTTCATGCATAGGTGTTGATGCATTAAGGTTGATTACATGTAGGTATATGAAGTGTAGATGCGCATTAAGGCGGGGAAGTAGGCCTACAGTTAAAGATGTGTTTAGTTGCATAGATGGTTGTTCCATCAAAGGAAATATCTTTCTTGCGAATTCACTGTGGTACTGCAAAACATTTAACTGCAGCTGCCAGGTAAATAAGCAAACATTAAACTTTTTGCAGGGCAAATCAGCTTGTTGAACAGATACAGAAGTAGAGCAAGTTGTACATGTGAAACAATAATCTTGTGTTTTTTTGCCTTGTTTGTGCAGTCACAGACAGGTAGGGCCAAATTGGAAGAGGAGCAGATAGCTCTAAAAATAAATGAGACTTTGGTGACAAGTGCATGTAGTGATGCAAACCTCTTAAACAAGTACTTTGTTTCTGTTACTGACAGCTTGGGGTTTTCAGGTTCAGTAAACAGTGCAATGGAGTATCTGAGACCAGTCTTTACAAATAAGTGCAGTAAAATGGGAATGACACTAACATCTCCCTTAGAAGTAGCATCCATCATAAAATCCTTAACATCTAAGTATGCCAGTGGTTATGTTAACATATCAACAAAGTTAACCAAAGAGTGCTCATGCAAGGTCAGTTCTGTCTGAAACTATTTGTGTAATCAATATCTTACCAGTAGAACATTTCCATAGTGCCTAAAATATAAAGCCTCTTTACAAGAAGGGGGATGATGAGATACCATCAAACTATCAACCAATATCACTTTTGCCAGCTTTTCCAAAAACATTTGAAAAGGTTGTGTTCAAGAGTCTCCTTAAGCATCTGACTGCAAATAATATATTGACCAAATCACAGTTTGGGTTTCTTAAGAATTCTGATAGAGAGAAAGCTATTTACATGTACAGTGATAATGCACATAATGAATTAGATAACAAATTAGAGGCTACTGGCATTTTCTGTGATGTGGCAAAAGCATTTGACTGTGTGAATCACAGCATTCTCTTAGGTGTCACCAGCAGTGCTGCAAAATGGTTTGAGTGTTATTTAACTACCGTAACAGGAAACAAAGGGTGTCGTTGAGAAATACCTGTGCAGTAAACAGTCAGCCTTCATCTGATTGGGAATTAATTACATGTGGCATACCTCATCTTGGGTCTGTTGCTTTTTCTTGTGTGCATTAATGACTTCTCACCAATTACATTGCCAGATGCTACATTTGTTTTGTTGCAGATGATACAAACATTGCAACAAGTAGGAAGTCAAGTACAGATTTAGAAATGGCTGCTAATAAAATTTTCACTGACATTAATAAATGATTTAAAGCTAATTCACTGTCATTAAACTTTGAAAAGACCCACCGGAACCTGTTAGAGATTTCCTTCTAGCAAGTGTACAGCACATGAAGACATGCAGATCAAAGAGTTTGACAATGGTAAATTTCTGTGATTACAACTCAATAATAAATGCTGCTGGGAAGGGATTTGCAATGAGAATGATGTCAGATGTAGTGGATATAAAAAAAAAACTTGCGTAATTTGCTTACTTTCATTCTATTATATCATATGTGATCGTATTCTGGAGTAACTTGCAAAGTCGAGCAAAAGTTTTTAGCATCCAAAAACATGTAACAAAGACTCATTTCTTGTGTAAATTCAGGAAAATCATGTAGAAACCTGTTCAAGGAACTTTGAATTCTAACCATTTCTTCCAAGTATATTTATTCTTAATGAAATTTGTTGCAAGTAATATATCTCTATTTACAACCAATTGCTCAATACATAGGAATAAGAACAAACTACATAAAACCTAAAATCACCTATCTTTGTCCAGAAAGGGGTCCAATATTCAGGAACACACATTTCCAATAAATCACCAGCATCCATTAAAAACTTGGTTTCAGATGAAGCACAGTTCAAACAGAGTTTGAAAGACTTTTTGGTAGGCAACTTCTTCTACTCTACAGATGACTATCTCAACAGTGACTGTAAGATCTTCAATTTTGACAGCAATTGGTCACAACTGAAAAGATTAGGTATTTTGTGAGTGATAAATTTATTGAAAGTGCATAGCTATGTTTCATATTCAGATTATTTTTTTTTTTTAAAAAAAAACACGTTCTGACTTGTTTCACACCCAAGAGAATCATTTCATTTTTGGGCCCCTGGAACGAAAACTGAATCTAATCTAATTCCATTTCACTATATTCACAATTATTCACAATACTTTCTAGGTAGTAGTCCTACTGCTGTGTTGACATTGTCAGGTCCTATAAACATCTCTTGCCCATATAGCAATTTTGCCACAAGTGTCATATCAGAATAGACTCAAACACTTATTCTACATTACTTGCCCACATAATTGAAATACTGAGTGGGGACAAGGTATTCAGTTATTTTCATCTACATCAAAGCATTCACATGTAGTGTGGTTTACACTGAGGTGAAAAAAGTCATAGACTAGTGATGGCGGTAGTATCACGTATACAATGTATAAAAGGACAATGCATTAGCAGAGTGGTCATTTGTATACGGGTGATTCATGTGAAAAGGTTTCCAACCTGACTGTGGCCACATGAGGGGAATTAACAGCCTTTGAACATAGAATGGTAGCTGGAGCTAGTTTTGTGAGACATTCCATTTCAGAAATCATTAGGGACTTTAATATTCCGAGATCCACAGTGTCAAGAATGTGTCAACAGTACCAAATTTCAGGCACTGTGGGAGCTGGTGGTGGCTCCATATTTGTGTGGGCTGTGTTTTTATACAATGGATTTGCCCCTCTGGTCCAACTGGACCAATCATTGAATGGAAATGGTTATGTTCAGCTACTTGAAGACCATTTGCAGCTATTCATGTTTCAAACAATGATGGAATTTTTATAGATGACAGTGCACCTCGTCACCTGGCAACAACTATTCGCGGTCTGTTTAAAGAACATCCAGGTGGATGATTTGGGTGCCAGATTGCCCGACATGAATCCTTTCAACTATTTATGGGACATAATTGAGATGTCAGTTCATGCGCAAACTTGTGCACCAGCAACACTCGCAATTATAGAGACAGCATGGTTCAATGTTTCTGCAAGGGATTTCCAATGACTTATTGAGTTCATGCCATGACGTGTTGCTGCACTACTCCGGGTAAAAGCAGGTCCAACATGATAACAGGAGGCATCCCATAACTTTTGACACCTCAGTGAATTACACTGTTAGTCCGTGAATGTATTTTATGTTTAGGAGATAGTGCCCTTCCATAATTTGTGAACCCAAAGAAGAAACTCTACTCTCTTGGGTAGGTTATCTGCTGCAATTCATATAGATAAGTACAGTCATGAATACCATTCATAATGTTCTATATTCTGTCAGTGGCGCCATCCAGGTAATTAAAAATGAGACTGAGATTCTACAGTGCCTGTCTCCTGTGTTTCAACTGCTAGATTCTGTGCCACATGCTGATCCATTTTTGAACATCACGGTTTCAACCACACTGGTCATGACACAGTGATATAATCACATAACAATGTTTTGCACATAATTACAACAATGTTGTAAGACATCAAATTCAGAGTGAACATGTTTCCAGTCATTTCACATTCACTGATACCACTTGTGCGATAAACAGAAAAATCCACTCATTGGCTTACACAGTCCTCCCACACTGTATTTGCAAGTTCAGGCCCCACTGTTTGCGCCTAGTCAATTGTCAATTCAGTTGCAGTAAATGGAGAGCATTCTCAAACAGAAAATTTGTGACACTTTTGAACAGTTCACTTCAGCATTCAGTGATCTTGATCAACATGTTACTTCAGTGGTGTTGGACATTGTATTACAATCGTCCCTGCACCAAGCCTACAATGCTCTCATGGTGGTGCTAATTTCACATTGCACAAAATCGATGGGTCAAAGGCTCATGCAAATGCTATACAATGAGAGGCATGAGGACATGATACCATCTGAATTCTGGAGACATCTACATGGAATGATTATCAGTTTGGATGCTTTGCTGTTACACATTTGACAACAACAATTGCTAGCAAAATGAGGTTAACTATAATTGCTCAGGATGAGCAGCCACTATACTAGTTACCAATGAAGCACACACCTTGCTTGACACATATGCCACAGTGGCTGCCACGATAACTTCCATTCACTCTGAAGAAAGCTGAACCATTCCAGACCAGCCCAACGTGCTGCTGCCTCGCCACCGTGCCACCTCCACCTGAAAGTCACAGAGAGTTCTCGAGAACCTGTGGACTCTCCGTGCTACTGTCAAGAGGCTAACTAAGCTGTTGGAAATGTTACAGCTATGGATTGTGACAGCTGAGAGCAAACGTACCCCCTGCACATGCCCACAGTGGTCTCATAACCATGGGACCACTCAGACTAATGTTAGCTGTTCCTCAGACCTTTTGGTCACCTGACAGCTAATTGCAAGAAATCATGTTTGCACTCAAATGCCGAGACACGATTTGGTTCAGGTGCAACAGCAGGACACCCACTTACAGCACCTGCTGTTTAAGAACAGTTAGCCGACTACATCAAAAATAAAGTATAGGACTGCTCAGCCTACCGCTTGTATCGGCATGACTCCAAAGCTGCCAACTACTGAATGGCTACATAACAGTACATCACAAAGGTTGTTCGTTACCAAACATTATTAATCGAACAGGATCAGAGATCAGCACACTGCTGACTACATTCTACCCAGATGCAAAACAACACACTATGGCCAATTTAGAGGCAGTTAACAAGTCCGTCATATACACATATGGTCACCAAATATTTGAGGTTGACAATGGTCTCTTCAAGAACTCCAAGTGGACTTTTGCGTTAATCAACATTGCTCAACCCATTTTGGGTGCCGATTTCATCACACAGCCTGCACTGACCACCAATTTACTAAATGAATGACTGATACACTCTGTCAACAGACTTACTATTCTTGCAGTGGCCCGTAAAACATTAGAACAACATAGGACACCGCATTGCATCCGTGCTCTGCACATGACTGTGTCCATGGATTAACAGTGGCCCATAAAACTACAGGGCAGGGGCACACATACTACGGTGCACCATATCTGTACCAAACCTGGTCTGCAACTTCATCATGAGCCCATTGGAATGCATGGAAATGACTACCACCGATTTTCAGTGGCTACGCAATGGCACCAGGGGAACCATCACCTCACACCCCTCCCCCTCTGTCTGCTACCAATGGCACTCCTCCCCACCATCATTCTACGGTACTGGCTGTGTCACTGACTGCAGTTACATGTCCATCATGCACAGCCACCCACACACAAGCTGGCTTTGAGGTCAAATTCGAAATCCATCTCATCTTTTAGGTGAGTGGATTGGGGGGGGGGGGGGGGGGGGGGGATATAATCAACTAATAGATGTGTGAAAAGTGCAGTGTGCTTTAATTTCTCATATTCTTTGTTACTTCCTGTTCTGGTTTTGTTCACTAATACACTGTTATTCCCTGTATGTATTTTATATGTAGTAGATGGTCTCCCTAGATGGTCCCACATTGTACAGCAATTCATACTATAAGCCTATACTGAAATGTACGCAATAAAATTAAAAAAATGTGTATATTGGTTAAACTTTGCAACTGAACATCTTTTAGAAGCCTCTTTATGGACCTAGGGATTGTTACATGTATATACTCCCTTGTGGTGTTCCTGGTTCTCAGCAATTCACAATCACATAACTAGATGAAGTAATAATTCCTATATCAGCTATGTATTCCTTTCTAGGGTTCAGAATGGAGTTTTATTTTCAGGTACAAAAGTCTATAAAAGGTAACCAGTGGGCTGCACACCGAAAACTGAACATCTGCAAATATTTAAAAACAAAATAAAATAATACTTCATTAGCCACTCTTTCAACAATTTATCAGAATATTTGAAGTGACGAATGTAAATTCTGTTAAAAATCAGAGTTTTGAGTTGATAAGAACAGAATATTAGTATCACCAGAAGACATTACCACCAGACCTTTCTGAATGTTTAGGGACAGATCATTGCAAAATATAACTAACAGAATTGCTCAAAGTGTGACAATTGAGGCACCCCTTGTGTTACTACTTGCTCTTTTAACCAATGCTTTCACCATTTTTGATGGTTACAACATTTGGACCACTGTTCCAAAGATTTGATCTGAACCTATAACTACAATTTCCCCCAGTTACATACTACCATAGTTTCTCAAACATAATGTATGTTTGCCAAAGTTTGTGAGCTAAAGGAATAACCTGTTGTGTGTTTTCTTTCATAAAGTTCACTATAGAATTAATTAAAATGAATATAAAGCTCCATTTATCAATATCCTTTCTCAAAAGATTCTAAACTCTGAGAAGGAATACAAAAAGCTGTAGCATGAAGTACAACAGAAAATATTTACTTGTAACTATTAACAGCAAGAATGAGACTCTATATCCCTTACATAAAAGTGTTTCAAAAATAGAATATTTATGACTAGTTACTGATATATTTTTCAGAAGACACCTATGGTACATATGACGAGTGTGCATGTGCAGTACTAATAGAATCAACCTGTGTGTCAGAAAACTACTAAGTTATTCTTCGATTCTTGTTTTGGATATTCTTTTCTCTAGCTTTGCGTAGTAATTCTGCCACACGTACACTAGTTGTTACCTAAACAGCAAATGGTTTGCTTGTTTTACCGCTCATGGACCTCTTTTACAGAGGTGCGCTTCCTCTGTCCTTTTGTTTGCGTTGGATCTGACTGTGGAACAGTCCAGCACAGAGCAGTGCTGTGCGGTCTCACTTGCTCCGCAGCTCTCTCTCTCGCCCCTATGCTGCCGGGTGCAATTCTTGGATGAGCCTGGTCTAGCACATGAACAGGTTGACTGCAGGCCCTCAACAGGCTTCCTTATAACAACACACAGCCATCACTGGCACTCAGGTAGACCCAGCTTTCATCTCAAAACACAACAGACTCCAATGAGCCACTTGACACCACTGAAGCTACAAATGACAGACATTTTGGGGTCACTGGAAGGCACACTACAGGGCATCTGGTTCAGAGCTGTCCTTGAAGAAACCAATTTGCAACAATTCGTTGTGTCACTGTGGTGCTAACTGCTGCTGCAGATGCAGCACAATTCACCAGAGCCACACACCGAATATGATGGTCTTCCCTCTCAGTAGAGACATGTGACCATCCAGAACCCTCATCTTCTTGTGACTGTACTTTATTGTGACCACTGCTGCCAGTGATCATGTACAGTGGTTACATCTCTGCCAAGTCTTACGGCAATATCACAGAAGGAACATCCAGTTTCTCATAGCTCTATTACATGAACTCGCTCAAACTCAGTGAGGTGCTGATAATGGCATTTTGTTGCCTTAAAGGTGTACTTGACTAACATCAACTCATTATGTTTAGTACTAAAGGTCACCAATGCTATGGTCATTACAGCGTGTGTTTAATGAAACCTGATTTGAATCCTCATAGTGGCACTACCAGCGGCCCTCTTATGCGACAGTGACAGCAATATGCAGTTAACAGTGTGCATTATATAACTTGCTATACAATCACCAAAACGAATTATACTGTCAAGTAAGATAACACTTTGAGTTTACATATGTGATAAATAGGTGTCATGCAGATGATGTCAAAGCACAGATTTTCACATGAGGTATTAGGTCTTTGATATTTAGCCTGGGACTTTCACTCTCAATGATATAGTATGTTTCTGAGTGCTAGCGTGTCACAGAACTTTCTGATACATTGATGTTGTTCATTCGGTAGTGCACCCATGAGTCTAACACAACTCAACATAGAGATGTTACCTGGTTGCTCACCATTCACAGACTTTCCCTTTAATTGACACAGAGATGTGAGTAACATACTAGTTGGACACAGACCGTAGATTTTGGGGGAGGGGTGGCTTTTTAAAGACAGCACAAGAACATTATGTGATTAATGAAATTACTTAATGTTTTCAAATTTTGCTAGGTTAGATTTCATTATTTTGCGTGGACTCAAGGACTTTACCATTATCCGGTTTATGAAAAACGTTTCAGGTTAATAAATGATAAAAGCATGTGGAACATCATTATGTTTTCGTAGTCTGAAATCCCCTATCTACAAGTAGGGCATCTATCATGAAATCCATATTTTATGAACCTCTGTTATCCAAAATCTTAATTAGTGACTGAATTAATCAGTGACAGCTGTTGTCTGATTCAGAAAAAAAAAGCAAAAAAAATTATATCATCAAAGTTCAAAATCTCACCGATATTAAAGCAAAACAGACACTGAAATTATGAGTGTCCAAACTTCTAATGTCAATTATTCTGTACGTTAATTAATGTCAGATAATTCAAAATATGGTCTTGAAAAATTGGGAATGTATGTTTTTGAATGAGTAGTAATAATACTTCCTATCCTGCCCATTAGCTCAAAATCCCTTAAGTGATGTCGTAGGAACATTAATTAACTATAACTTTTAATTTCTGAGCCATCTAGTGATACTATATAATTTTAATCAGGGAGATAAATACGAACAACGAACAATTACGTGTGTGACAGCATTAGAAACAGAAT
Organism: Schistocerca serialis cubense; assembly: GCF_023864345.2. NCBI lineage: Eukaryota > Metazoa > Arthropoda > Insecta > Orthoptera > Acrididae > Schistocerca > Schistocerca serialis. Next base: position 921,001,549 of record NC_064640.1, on the reverse strand, counting down.
GAAAAAGTGAAAGAATTTTAGTTATTCATGTGAGCAGAAAACACAACTGTTGGAATATTTTACAGCTTGGTACATCTCTTCACCCACCAACTGAATTAAACAGACAGTTATTGACAATTAGCTTACTGGATAATTCAGTGGCCTGTAATAGTCTATTACATGTATCAATATACATAAAAAAGAAACATTGTTATCATAATGCTTTAAACTGATCTTCAAATCAGGTATCCTAAATAGATGTTACCTAACAGCCATCCGTGGCCGTCTTATGACATAAAATTTCATAAAATTTCTAAACATACAAGTGCATAGCATTATATGTACATAACTATAATATTTCAAAACACATTTATATCAGAGAACGTCATGGGCCACAACTTAGTCTTCATATTTCACAAATTTTTCACTCTGTTGACACAGTTCATTACTCATTATTGGCACCATCTTCACAAAAACCACTGTCATAGTCTGTTGTAGGATCTTTCTGTGATTTCTGCTTCAAATTTTCACTCATGTCCATTGTATTGTTTTGTATTGTATTGATCCAAAGTGGTTTCAGCATTTACAAACAAAAAGGCAACAAATTTTCTAAATTAATGCACTAGTAATTCCTGTCTCTAAATTTCTAGTACAAATGATTACTCATTAATTGGAAATTTACTCATTATAAATGTACATGACTATCAGTATAATGTCACACAGAAAATTTACAACAAAGCATGTCTATAAATCAAATGAGAATGGAAGCTGCTTTATTTCTCAATTGGTCTCCTCTGACTATGGCCAATTAACCCTCTTGAAATGAAGTTCTCTGCATGTTTAATTCCTGTTAGAAAATAATAACATCAAGTAGGAGGTAAACAGTACAGTATCAGAGAAATGAACTTTGCAGCAATTTATATTAAACAACTCATTAAAAAAATTAGTACTTCATGTGGGTTCATTAAATAATTTTCAGTATTTTATCATTTTTTTTTTTTTTTTTTTTTTTTTTTTTTTTTTTTTTTTTTTTTTTTTTTATATAAAAGCATCATTCTGTTTCTGAATACAGTGCAGCAATGTCCAACAGCTTAACAACAAGCTACGTCATTGTACTTCGGCATGTCATCACAACAAAAGAATATTCTCTTGTATATCATTTCGCTTTCCAATTTATCAATGCTCATTATACTGCTTATTTATTCCCTTATAAACATGTTGACTGAAGATGTACTTTTGCAAAAGATGCTATTACGAAGACGTGGTCCCTAATCATTGCTGTTTCATATATACTTCATAGAACTTCATTCACTTTGTCACTTCACATTCACTTAATATTTCATTGATTCATTATTATATATTTCTCCATTACATAATACATTGCTGCTTCATATATTCATTCTGCTTCACTTTGTGTACAAAAAAATGACTCTACGGCATAATTCTCAACAGCAGCCACCCACATTAAAGACAAGACATTTCCCTCTATTACACAGCAGAGCAAAACTTATTCAAATGATCTCACTAAAATTTAATCTCCACAACATTTATTTTTAATACAATATTGTTTATCTTGGCCTGAAAGACTTATAATATGGCACACACGTACTGAGAAGATGAACTTTCATACATGCAACTAAAGATAATAACATTTTACATTAGACCAATGACTTTCTGAATTTCATATATTTAGGGGAAGTTGGGTTAACTGATTCTCAAAGCTAATTGGACCATCACAATTATAAACAATTCAAGAGTAAAAATTATTATTTTTTTCGTACCATAAACATGTTCCTTTAGATGGGCTGTACTGTGTGAGCTAATATGGGTACTGTCTGTTAGCTACAGAGATTTTTCCGCAGCTCGTGGTCGTGCGGTAGCGTTCTCGCTTCCCGCGCCCAGGTTCCTGGGTTCGATTCCCGGCGGGGTCAGGGATTTTCTCTGCCTCGTGATGACTGGGTGTTGTGTGCTGTCCTTAGGTTAGTTAGGTTTAAGTAGTTCTAAGTTCTAGGGGACTGATGACCATAGATGTTACGTCCCATAGTGCTCAGAGCCATTTGAACCATTTTTTTTGTTAGCTACATTTGCAGATATAGATAAAAAACTGAAATCCGCTGGTAAGAGTAATTTATTTTTGCATTCAACAATTTCTCCTACAGTTTTACTTGTTTGAGTTAGATTCAGTGTTTATTGCTTTATGATACTCCATGAAATATGTGCATGGAGTCATTTTCCCTTCATGTTGAAAATTGTTGATAAAGTGAAAGTGGGGTTAACTGTACCAGTAAAATTTGGGGTTAAGTGGATTGGTTCAGTCAACCCCAGACAGTTGCTAATGAATGAAAATGCCTTTTATACAAACATCTAATAGATTACATAAATGTAAGCTTTGCACTTTCAAGGAAAAACCATTTTTCATGCAGTTTCACTTGCTTCCTGTCAGAAAATGCCTGGAAATTCAACTTTATGTTGACCTGCTCTGATTTCATGAGTAATTTCAAAGAAACACATTATAGTGCCCAAGAATTACCATATATAACACTACAGCCCTTGTTGGTGTAGCATTTCCTTTGATATTTACTGCCTCTGATATTTGGAAAGGCTTTAGTATTAGTAGTATCAAACCTACCAATTCACGCATATTTAATGCCTAATATTTTTATTGTTGTATGTGCTGGACAGACCTCTCCCAATTCAGCAACAAATAACAAAGATTTATTGGGAGAGCATGAAAGTACATCTGCAGATGGCAATGTTGAGAATCTTGGATACCAGCCAGAAGATAAGTAAACAGAAATTACTAAGACTGGTGTGAGGAACACAACGAGATATAGATGGAATGGACAGAGGCAGCACCAAAAGGCAGAATAGCAAAGCTATTGCCAAAAAAGTATAAATTAAATTAAGTATGCCAAATACTGGCAGAAAGCGGCAGTAGCTCTGAAGATCATGATCATGTCCAGTACGTTGATTCCTCTGATGCTAACTTGTACACAAGTACTTTTGAAAATTATGAAACAGTGCACAAAGGTGACTTCATTGTAGTTAAGGTACAAGATAAAACTGTCACAAGTAGTCACAATTATTTTCTGGAGTGATTAAAATGTATGTTGATGACTATGAAGTAAAATTATATAAGACAGTAGTTTATACTACAAAATTTGCAGCAACAGCAGAAGGAGATACCTTTTTTTGCTTTAACTGAAATAATTGCCAAACTATCCAATGCACTAGGTCTCACTATGAAGGCATGATTTGATTCCAGAATACATCACTAAATTCAGTGTGCAGTACTTTTATTATTTCTATCATTTTTTCTTTAATATACTCATAAATGTCTTTGTTACTAAAGTTGTTGCAATTTTTTTCGTATTTATAGTCATGTAATTCATTGATTTAATTGAGAAGTCCAATTAACCTTGCAATATGGTCCAGGTTCCAACTGTTGCCTGCTACATACCTGCAGAGCAGCAAGTTATGTATTTAGCTTTTTCTGTGCTTTCTTAGGAGTCCTGGGGTGTAAAGGATGTTTAAATGCTTTGGTGCAGATGCAGGAGAAGCTGGCCACAGTTTGCGAACAGCTGAAGGTACTTTTGGCTACAGTCAGCGATCCTGAGTCTGCTGACTTGAGGTGTGGCAGTGGTGGAGCATCTGGCATATCGCATGAGAAACCTCAGGTGTCACTTGTTAGACCCACAGGCTCTGCTACTGAGGCAGCCTCCAGATGGCCTAGCAAGGGGTGTCCGCCTTGACTGCAGTGAGAATTGTGGGTGATAATGCTTCCACATCAGTCTGTCAGCAGGGTCTGAACAGGCAAATGGGGGTTGGGATTTGCTGCCTATTGGGATCTCCACAGTTAAGTATGTTATAGAGCCTCATAGAGAAATAGCATTTATGGCCTGTAAGAAAGCCAATGTGTACTCAATGTATCTGCCAGAAGGCCACATCCAAAAAAGTGGAGGAGGCCTTGCATGCAGCTAACAAGCATGCAGGCTGCAGTCATCTGTGAGTTCTGGCTGCTTTTGGCACCAATGATGCCTGTTGCATGGGTTCTGAGCCTATCCTCAGTTCATGGTGGTGGCTCTTGAAAGTGGACAAGCCTGCTGGCCTCGCCTGTGGGGTGCAATCACAGCTGGCAATTTGCAGCATTGTTTATAGAGGTGATTGGGTTCCTTTGGTTTGAAGACCAGTGGATTGTCTCAAACAAAGTCTATGTTGGCTCTGTGATGATTTTGGCTGCTGATTTCTGCAAAACAGAATATTCATCACAATTCAAAACTACAGGCTACATAGCGGCTTCTCACGAAGAGCCTAACGAAACTGCCATTACTACATGTAGCCTCTCCTGGCAGCCCAGTAGCTTGTATCCAATGCACTACTGCCCATTTACTATATGCTCCACACCTTCACACTGACGATGAAACAATGAATTGGCATCGGGATTCAAAAATACAGGATACATGGCGGCTTATGACCAAAAGACTGATGACACTGCAGTAACTGTATGTAGCCTCTCCTGGCAGCCCAGTAGCTTGTATCCGATGCACTTCTGCCCATTTACTATATCCCCTACACTTTCACACTGACGATGCGACACAGAATATGCATTGTGACTCAAAACTACAGGATACACGGCGGCTTCTCCCCAAGAACTTAACAAAACTGCCATCACTACACGTAGCATCTCCTGGCAGAACAGTGGCTTGTAACCGATGCACTACTGCCCATTTGCTATATCCTCCACACTTTCACATTGACGATGCGAAATAGAATAAGCATTGGAATTCAAAACTACAGGCTACATGGCGGCTTCTAACTAAGAGCCTAACGAAACTGTAAACATTACACGTAGCCCCGCCTGGCGGCCCAGTGGCTTGTACCTGATGCACTACTCCCCATTTACTATATCCCCCACACCTCCACACTGACGATGCGACATAGCATTGGCATCGCAATTGAAAAATACAGGATACATGGCGGCTTCTCACCAAGAGACAGACGGTGCTGCAGACATTGTACGTAGAAGCCCCTGGCAGCGCAGTAGCTTGTATCCGATACACTACTGCCAATTTACTTAATCCCCCACACCATCACACTGACGATACGAGATAGTATTTGCATCACAATTCAAAACTACAGGCTACATGGCGGCTTCTCTCCAAGAGTCAAACGATAGTAAAAGCCATTGCACCTAACCTACCCTGGCAGCCCAGTAGCTTGTATTCGATGCACTACTGCCCATTTACTGTATTCCCCACACCTCCACACTGACGATGCGCAATAGAATATGCATAGCGATTCAAAACTACAGGCTACATGTCGGCTTCTCACCAAGAGCATAACGAAACTGCCATCCTACACATTGCCTCTCCTGGCAGCCAAGTAGCTTGTATCCAATGTACCACTGCCCATTTACTATATCCCCCACACCTTGACACTGACGATGCGACAAAGAACTGGCATCGCGGATCAAAAACACAGGATACATGGCGGCTTCTCACCAAGAGACAAACGATAGTAAAAGTCACTGCACGTAACATCTCCTGGCTGCCTAGTAGCTTGTATCCGATGCACTACTTCCCATTTACTTTATCCCCCACACCTCCACACTGACGATGCATCAAAGAATATGCATAGTGATTCAAAAGTACAGGCTAAATTGCAGCTTCTCTCCAAGAGCCTTTCGAAACATCCATCACTACACGCAGCCTCTCCTGGCAGCCCAGTAGCTTGTATCGGAAGCACTACTGCCCAATTACTATGTCCCCCACACCTTCACACTTACGATGAGACAAAGAGTTGGCATCGTGATCAAAACTACAGGATACTTCTGTCAAAGACTCAGGCGTTACTGCAGTCACTTTACGTAGTCTCCCCTGGCAGCCCGTTAGCTTGTATCCGAAGCAGTACTGCCCATTTACTATATCCCCCACACCTCCATACTGACGATGTGACATACAATATGCATAGCGATTCAATACTACAGGCCACATGGTGGCTTCTCACCAAGACACAAATGATAGTAAAAGACACTGCACATAATCTCTCCCGGCAGCCTAGTAGCTTGTATCTGATGCGCTACTGCCCATTCCCTTTATCCCCCACATCATCACACTGACGATGGGTACACAGAATTTGCATCACAATTCAAAACTACAGGCTACATGGCGGCTTCTCACTAAGAGTAAAACGATAGTAAAAGTCACTGCGCGTAACCTCTCCTGGCAGCCCAGTAGCTTGTATCCGATGCACTACTGCCCATTTACTTTATCCCCCACACCATCACGCTGACGATGCGAACCAGTATTTGCTTCGCAATTAAAAACTACAGGCTACATGGCGGCTTCTCACCAAGAGTCAAACGATAGTAAAAGTCACTGCACGTATACTCTCCTGGAAGCCCAGTAGCTTGTATTCGATGCATTACTGCCCATTTACTATATCCCCCACACCTCCACACTGACGATGCGACATACAATATGCATAGTGATTCAATACTACAGGCTACATGGTTGGCTTCACACAGAGAGCATAACGAAACTACCATCACTACACGTAGCCTCTCCTGGCAGCCCAGTAGCTTGTATCCGATGCACTACTGCCCATTTATTATATCCCCACACCTTCACACTGATGATGCAACACAGAATTTGCATCGCGATTCAAAACTACATGCTACATGGCGACTTCTCACCAAGAGCCTATAGAAACTGCCATCACTACACGTAGCCCCTACTGGCAGACCACTAGCTTGTATCCTATTTACTACTGCCCATTTACAATATACCCCACACCTTCACAATGATGATGCGAAACAGAATATGCATCACGATTCAAACCCACACTCTACATGGCGGCTTCTCACCAACAGCCTAACGAAACTGCCATCTCTCCACATAGCCTCTCCTCGCAGCCCAGTAGCTTGTATCCCATGCACTACTGCCCATTTACTATATTCAACACACCTTCACACTGACGATGCCACAAAGAATTGGCATCGCGATTCAAGAATAGAGGATACATGACGGCTTCTCACTAAGAGACTGACGATACTGCAGTCACTGTGCGTAGCATCTCCTGGCAGCGCAATAGCTTGTATCCGATGCTCTACTGCCCTTTTACTATATCCCCTATGCCTTCACACTGATGATGCAAAACAGAATATGCATCGCAATTCAAAACTACAGGCTACATATCGGATTCTCACCACGAGCCCAACGAAATTGCCATCACTACACGTAGCCTCTCTTGGCAGCCGAGTAGCTTGTATTCGATGCACTACTGCCCATTTACTAATTCTCCCACACCTTCACACTGACGATGCGACACAGAATATGCATCCCGATTCAAAACTACACGCTACATGGCGGCTTCTCACCAAGAGCCCATCGAAACTAACATCACTACACATAGCCCCTACTGGCAGACCAGTAGCTTGTATCCGATGCACTACTGCCCATTTACAATATCCCCCACACCCTCTCACTGACGATGCGAAACAGAATATGCATCACGAATCAAAACCACAGGCTACATGGCGGTTTCTCACCAAGAGCCTAACAAAACTGCCATCTCTCCATATAGCCTCTCCTGGCAGCCCAGTAGCTTGTATCCGATGCACTACAGATCATTTACTATATCCCCCACACCTTCACTCTGACGATGCGACAAAGAATTGGCATCGCGATGCAAAAATACAGGATACGTGGCGGTTTCTCACCATGAGACTGACGATACTGCAGACATTGTATGTAGGCGCTCCACGCAGCCCAGTAGCTTGTATCCGATGTACTACTGCCCAATTGCTATATCCCCCACAACTTGACACTGACGATGCGACATAGAATATGCATAGTGATTCAAAACTACAGGCAACATGGCGGTTTCTCACCTAGTGCCTAACGAAACTGCCATCACTACACGTAGCCTCTCCAGGGAGCCCAGTAGTTTGTATTCGATGCACTATTGCCCATTTACTATATCCCACACACCTTCAAAATGACGATGCGACATAGAATATGCAAAGTTATTCAAAACAACAGTCTACATGGCGGCTTCTCGCCAAGGGCCTAACCAAACTGCTATCACTACACATAACCTCTTCTGGCAGCCCTGTAGCTTGTCTCCGATGCACTACTGCCCATTAACTATATCCCCTACACCTTCACACTGACGATGCGACAAGGCATTAGCATTGCAATTCAAAAATACAGGATACATGGCGGCTTCTAGCCAAGAGACTGACGATACTGCAGACATTGTAAGTAGCCGCTCCTGCCAGCACATTAGCTTGTGTCCGATGCAGTACTGCCCATTTACATTATCCCCCCACTCCTTCACAATGACGATGCGACACAGTATTTGCATCGCAATTCAAAATTACAGGTTATAAGGCGGCTTCTCACCAAGATAGAAACGATAGTAAAAGCTACTGCATGTAACCTCTCCTGGCAGCCCAGTAGCTTGTATTCGATACACTATTGCCCATTTACTATATCCCCCACACCTCCACACTGACGATGCGACATAGAATATGCATAGCAATTCGGAACTACAGACTACATGGCGGCTTCTCACCAAGAGCCTAACGAAACTGCCATCAATACACGTAGCCTCTCCTTGCAGCCCAGTAGCTAGTATCCGATGCACTACTGCCCATTTACTATATGCCCCACACCTCCACACTGATGATGCGACATAGAATATGCATAGCGATTCAAAACTACAGACTACATGGCGGCTTCTCACCAAAACCCTAACGAAACTGCCATCAATAAACGTAGCCTCTCCTGGCAGCCCATTAGCCTGTATCCGATGCACTACTGCCCATTTATTATATCCCCCACACATTCAGCCGATGATGCAACACAGAATTTGCATCGCGATTAAAAACTACGGGCTACATGGCGGCTTCTTACCAAGAGACAAACGATAGTGGAAGTCACTGCACTTAACCTCTCCTGGCAGCGCAGTAGCTTGTATTCTATGCACTACTGCCCATTTACTATATCCCACACACCTTCACAAGGATGATGCGAAAAAGAATATGCATCGCGTTTCAAAACTACAGGCTACATGGCGGTTTATCACCTAGAGCCTAACAAAACTGCAATCCCTACACGTAGCCTCTCCTGGCAGCCCAGTAGCTTGTATCCGATGCACTACTGCCTGTTTACTATATCCCCCCCACCTTCACATAGACGATGGGACAAAGCATTGGCATCACAATTCAAAAATACAGGATACATGGCGGCTTCTCATCAAGAGACATACGATATTGCAGACACTGCACTTAGCCTCTCCTGGCAGCCCAGTGGGTTATATCCTATGCACTACTGCCCGTTTACTATATCCACCACAACTTCACACTGACGATGCAACACAGAATTTGCATCGTGATTAAAAACTGCGGGCTACATGACGGCCTCTCACCAAGGGCCTAACGAAACTGCCATCGCTACCCGTAGCCTCTTCTGCCAGCCCAGTAGCTTGTAACCGATGCGATACTGCCCATTTACTATATCTCCCACACCTTCACACTGACGATGCGAAAGTAAATATGCATCGAGATTCAAAACTACAGGCAACATGGCGGTTTCTCACCAAGACCTTAACTAAACTGCCATCACACTACGCAGCCTCTTCTGGCAGCCCAGTAGCTTGTATACGATGCACTACTGCCCATTTACTATATCCCCCACATCTTCACACTGATGATGCAACACAGAATTTGCATCGCGATTCAACACTACAGGCTACATGGCGGCTTCTCACCAAGAGACAAACGATAGTAGAAGTTGCTGCACATAACCTATCCTGGCAGCGCAGTAGCTTGTATTCGATGCACTACTGCCCATTTACTATATCTCCCACACCACCACACTGACGATGCGACATAGAATATGCATAGCGATTCAAACCTACAGGATACATGGCGGCTTCTCACCAACAGCCTAACGAAACTCTAGCACTACTCGTAGCCTCCACTGGCAACCCAGTTGCTTGTATTCGATGGACTATTGCCCATTTACTATATCCCAGACTCCTTTACAAGGTCGATGCGAAAAAGAATATGCATCGCGATTCAAAACTACAGGCTACATGGCGGCCTCTCACCAAAGGCCTAACGAAACTGCCATCACTACCCGTAGCCTCTTCTGGCAGACCAGTAGCTTGTAACCGATGCACTATTGCCCATTTACTATATCCCCCACACCTTCACACAGACGATGGGACAAAGTATTGGCATCATGTTGCAAAAATACAGGATACATGGGGGCTTCTCATCAAGAGACATACGATACTGCAGACACTGCCCGTAGCCTCTCCTGGCAGCCCAGTGGCTTATATCCTATGCACTACTGCCCATTTACTATATCCACCACAACTTCACATTGACGATCCAACACAGAATTTGCAATTCAAAACTAAAGCCTACACGGCAGCTTGTCACTAAGAGACAAACGATTGTAAAAGTCACTGCACGTAACCTCTCCTGGCAGCGCAGTACCTTGTATTCGATGCACTACTGCCCATTTACTATGTCGCACGCACCTTCAAACAGACGATGCGAAAAAGAATATGCATTGCGATTCAAAACTACAGGGTACATGGCAGCTTCTCACCAAGAGCCTAACGAATCTGCCATCACTACACGTAGCCTCTCCTGGCAGCCCAGTACCTTGTATCCAATGCAATACTACCCATTTACTATATCCCCCACACCTTCTCACTGACGATGCAAAACGGAATATGCATCGCGATTCAAGACTACAGGCAACATAGCGTCTTCTCACCAAGAGCCTAATGAAACTGCCATCACTTCACGTAGCCTCTCCTGCCAGCCCAGTAGCTTGCTCCGATGCACTACCGCAAATTTGCTATATCCCCCACACCTTCACACTGACGATGCGAAGCAGAATATGCACCGCGATTCAATACTACAGGCTACATGGCGGCTTCTCACCAAGAGCCTAACGAAACAGCCATCACTACACGTAACATCTCCTGGCAGAACAGTAGCTTGTATCCGATGCACTACTGCCCATAGACTATATCCAACACACCTTCACACTGACGATGCGAAAAAGAATATGCATCGCGATTCAAAACTACAGGCTACATAGTGTCTTCTCACCAAGAGCCTAAAGAAACTGCCATCACTGTACGTAGCCTCTCCTGGCAGCCCAGTAGCTTGTATCCGACGCACTACTGCCCATTTACTATATCCCCCACACATCCACACTGACGATGTGACACAGAATATGCATTGCCATTCAAAACTACAGGCTACATGTTGGCTTCTCTGCCAAGGGCCTTACGAAACTGCCATCACTACACGTAGCCTCTCCAGGCATCCCAGTAGCTTGTATCATATACACTACTGCCCATTTACTGTATCCCCCACTCCTCCACACTGACGATGCGACATAGAATATGCATAGTGATTCAAAACTACAGGCTACATGGTGGCTTCTCACCAAGACCCTAACGAAACTGCAATCACTACACGTAGCCTTTTCTGGCAGCCCACTAGCTTGTATCCGATGCACTACTGCCCATTTACTTTATGCCACACTCCATCACACTGACGATGCGTCACAGTATTAGCATCACAATTCAAAACTACAGGCTACATGGCACCTTATCACCAAGAGTCAAACGAATCTGCCAGCACAACACGTAGCCTCGCCTGGCAGGCTAGTAGCTTGTATCCGATGCACTACGGACCATTAACTATATCCCCCACACCTTCACACCGACGATGCGACAAAGAATTGGCATCGCGATTCAAAATTACTGGATCCATGGCGGCTTCTCACCAAGAAACTGACGATACTGCGGTCACGGCACGTAGCATCTGCTGGCAGCCCAGTGGCTTGTATCCGATGCACTACTGCCCATTTACTATATCCCCCATACATTCACACTGACGAAGCGAAACTGAATATGCGTCGCAATTCAAAACTACTGCCTACATGGCGACATCTCAGCAAGAGCCTAACGAATCTGCCATCACCACACGTAGCCTCTCCTGGCAGGCCAGTAGCTTGTATCCGATGCACTACTGCCCATTTACTATATCCCCCACACCTTCGCACTGACGATGCTACACAGAATTTGCATCGCGATTCAACACTACAAGCTACATGGTGGCATCACAGCAAGAAACAAACGATAGTAAATGTCACTGCACGTAAACTCTCGTGGCAGTCCAGTAGCTTCTATCCGATGCACTACTGCCTCCCCCCCCCCCCCCCCCCCCACACCTTCACACTGACAATGCGACACAGAATATGCATCGTGATTCAAAACTACAGGCTACATGGCGGTTTCTCACCAATGGCCTAACGAAACTGCCATCACTACTCGTAGCCTCTCCTTGCAGCCCAGTTGCTTGTATTAGATGCACTATTGCCCATTTACTATGTGCCACACACCATCACAAGGACGATGCGAAACACAATATGCATCGCGATTCAAAACTACAGGCTACATGGCGGCCTCTCACCAAGGGCCTAACGAAACTGCCATCGCTACCCGTAGCCTCTTCTGGCAGCCCAGTACCTTGTAACCGATGCAATACTGCCCATTTACTATACCTCCCACACCTTCACACTGACGATGCGAAAATAAATATGCATCACGATTCAAAACTGCAGGCAACATGGCGGTTTCTCACCAAGAGCTTAATTAAACTGCCATCACAACACGTAGCCTCTTCTGGCAGCCCAGTAGCTTGTATCCGATGCACTACTGCCCATTTACTTAATCCCCCACACCTTCACACCGACGATGCGACAACGAATTGGCATCGCGATTCACAAAAACGGGATCCATGGCAGCTTCTCACCAAGAGACTGACGATACTGCAGACACTGTACGTAGCCTCTCCTGGCAGCCCAGTAGCTGGTATCCGTTGCAATACTGCCCATTTACTTTATCCCCCACACCTTCACACTGATGATGCAACACAGAATTTGTATCGCGATTCAAAACTATAGGCTACATGGCGGCTTCTCATCAAGAGCCTAACGAAACAGCCATCACTACACGTAGCATCTCCTGGCAGAACAGTGGCGTGTATCTGACGCACTGCTGCCCATTTACTATATCGAACACATCTTCACACTGACCAAGCGAAAAAGAATATGCATCGCAATTCAAAACTACAGGCTACATGGCGGCTTCTCACCAAGAGCCTAACGAAACTGCAATCACTACACGTAGCCTTTTCTGGCAGCCCATTAGCTTGTATCCAATACACTACTGCCCATTTACTTTATCCCCCACACCTTCACACTGAGGATGTGACAAAGAAATGGTATCGCGATTCAAATATGCAGGATACATGGCGGCTTCTAACCAAGAAACTGACGATACTGCAGACATTGTACGTAGCCGCTCCTCGCAGACCACTAGCTTCTATCCAATGCACTACTGCCCATATACTTTATGCCCCACACCATCACACTGACGATGCGTCACAGTATTAGCATCACAATTCAAAACTACAGGCTACATGGCACCTTCTCACCAAGAGACTGACGATACTGCAGACACTGTACGTAGCCTCTCCTGCCAGCCCAGTAGCTTGTATCCGATGCACTACTGCCCATTTAGTATATCCCCCACACCTCTACACAGACGATGCGACACAGAATATGCACAGCAATTCAAAACTACAGGCTACATGGCGGCTTCTCACCAAGGGCTTAACGAAACTGCCATCACTACACATAGCTTCTCCTGGCAGCCCAGTAGCTTCTATCCGATTCACCTCTGCCCATTTACTATATCCGCCACACATTGACACTGACAATGCGACAAAGAATGGCATCACGGTTCAAAAATACAGGATACATGGTGGCTTCTGTCCATGAGACTGACGAAACTGTAGTCAATGTACGTAGCCTCTCCTGGCAGCCCAGTAGCTTGTATCCGATCCACTACTGCCCATTTACTATATCCCCCACACCTTCACACTGACGATGCAACACAGAAATTGCATCGCGATTCAAAACTACAGGCTACATGGCTGTTTCTTACCAAGAGACAAACGATAGTGAATGTCACTGAACGTAACCTATCCTGGCAGCCCGTAAGCTTGTATTCGATGCACTACTAGCCATTTGCTTTATCCCCCACACCTCCCTACTGACAATGCGACACAGAATATGCATAGTGATCCAATACTACAGGCTACATGGTGGCTTCTCACCAAGAGCCTAACGAAACTGCAATCACTACACGTACCCTTTTCTGCCAGCCCAGTAACTTGTATCAGATGCACTACTACCCATTTACTTTATCCCCCACACCTTGACACTGAGGATATGACAAATAATTGGCATAGCGATTCAAAAATACAGGATACATGGCGGCTTCTAACCAAGAACTGACGATACTGCAGACATTGTACGTAGCCGATCCTCGCAGCCCAGTAGCTCTTATCCGATGCACTACCGATCATTTACTATATCCCCCACACCTCCACACTGACGATGCGACATAGAACATGCATAGTGATACAATACTACAGGCTACATGCAGGGTTCCCACCAAGAGCTCAACGAAACTGCCATCACTACACGTAGCCGCTCCTGGCAGCCCACTGCCTTGTATCCGAAGCACTACTGCGCATTTACTATATCCCCAACACCTTCACACTGCTGATGTGACAAAGAATTGCCATTGCAATTCAGAAATACAGGAAACATGGCGACTTCTCACCAAGAGACTGTCGATACTGCAGTCACTGCACGTAGCATCTGGTGGCAGCCCAGTGGCTTGTATCCGAAGCACTACTGCCCATTTACTATATCCCCCAAACCTTCACACTGACGATGCAAATCTGAATATGCATCGCATTTCAAAACTACTGGCTACATGGCGGCTTCTCAGCAAGAGCCGAACGATTTCTGCCATCACCACATTTAGCCTCTCCTGGCAGGCCAGTAGATTGCATCCTATGCACTACTGCCCATTTACTATATCCCCCACACCTTCACGCGACGATGCAACACAGAATTTGCATTGCGATTTAAAACTACGGGCTACATGGCGGCTTCTCACCAAGAGACAAACGATACTGGAAGTCACTGCACGTAACCTCTCCTGACAGCACAGTAGCTTGTATTCGATGCACTACTGCCCATTTACTATATCCCCCACACCTTCACACTGACGATGCGAAACAGAATATGCCTCGTGATTAATAACTACAGGCTACATGGCATCTTCCCACCAAGACCCCAACAAAACTGCCATTGCTACACGTAGCCTCTCGTGGCAGCCCAGTACCTTGTATACCAAGCACTACTGCGCATTTACTATATCCCCCACACCTGCACACTGCCGATGTGACAAAGAATTGTCACCGCAATTCAAAAATACAGGAGACATGGCGACTTCTCACCAAGAGACTGACGATACTGCAGTCACTGCAAGTAGCATCTGCTGGCAGCCCATTTGCATGCATACCATGCACTACAGCCCATTTTCTATATCCCCCAGAACTCCACACTCACGATGCGACATAGAATATGCATGGCGATACAAAACTACAGGACACATTGTGGGTTATCACCAAGAGCCTAACAAAATTGCCATTAATACACGTTGCCTCTCCTGGCAGCCCGTTAGCTTGTGTAAGATGCACCTTCACACTGACCATGGGACAAAGCATTGGCATCACAATTCAAAAATACAGGATACATGGGGTCTTCTCATCAAGAGACATACGATACTGCAGACACTGCACGTACCCTCTCCTGGCAGCCCAGCAGCTTATATCCGATGCACTACTGCCCATTTACTGTGTCCCCCACACCTTCACACTGACGATGAGACAGAGAATCTGCATCACGATTCAAAAATACAGGACACATGAAAGCCTCTGACCAACAGACTGACGATACTGCAGTCACTGCACGTAAACTCTTCTGGCAGCGCAGTAGCTTATATTCGATGCACTACAGCCCATTTACTATGTCCCCCACACCTTCAAACAGACGATGCAAAAAAGAATATGCATCGCGATTCAAAACTACAGGCTACATGGCAGCTTCTCACCAAGACCATAACGAAACTGCCATCACTACACGTAGCCTCTCCTGGCAGCCCTGTAGCTTGTATCATATGCACCACTGCTTATTTACTATATCCCCCACACCTTCACACTGACGATGCGAAACAGAATATACATCACGGTTAATAACTACAGGCTACATGCCTGCTTCCCACCAAGAGCCCAACGAAACTGCCATCACTACGCGTAGCCGCTCGTGGCAGCACAGTACCTTGTATCCGAAGCACTACTGCGCATTTACTATATCCCCCACACCTTCACAGTGACGATGTGACAAAGAATTGCCATCGCAATTCAAAAACACAGGAAACATGGCGACTTCACACCAAGAGATTGACGATACTGCAGTCACTGCACGTAGCATCTGGTGGCAGCCCAGTGGCTTGTATCCGATGCACTACTGCCCATTTACTATATCCCCCTCACCTTCACACTGACGATGCGATACTGAATATGCATCGCAATCCAAAACTACTGGCTACATGGCGGCTTCTCAGCAAGAGCCTAACGAACCTGCCATCGCCACACGTAGCCTCTCCTGGCAGGCCAGTAGCTTGTATCCGATGCACTACTGCCCCAACCCCCCCACATCTTCACACTGACGATGCGACCAGAATATGCATCGCGATGCAAAACTACATGCTACATGGCGGCTTTTCACCAAGGGCCCATCGAAACTGCCATCACTACACGTAGCCTCTCCTGGCAGCCCAGTAACTTGTATCTATGCACTACTGCCCATTTACTATATCCCCCACACCTTCACACTGACGATCCAATACTGAATATGCATCGCAATTCAAAACTACTGGCTACATGACGGCTTCTCAGCAAGAGCCTAACGAACCTGTTATCAGCAAACGTAGCCTCTCCTGGCAGGCCAGTACCTTGAATCCGATGCACTACAGTCATTTACTTTACCCTCCGCACCATCACACTGACAATGCGACACAGAATTTGCATCCCAATTCAAAACTACAGGCTACATGGAGGCTTCTCACCAAGAGACAAACGATAGTAAAAGTCACTGCACGTAACCTCTCCTGGCAGCCCAGTAGCTTGCATTCGATGCACTACAGCCCTTTTACTATATCCCCCACACCTCCACACTCACGATGCGACATAGAATATGCATGGCGATACAAAACTACAGGCCACATTGTGGGTTCTCACCAAGAGCGTAACGAAACTGCATCACTACACGTAGCCTCTCCTGGCAGCCCAGTAGCTTGTATCCGATGCACTACTGCCCATTTACTATATCCCACACACCTTCACAACGACGATGCGAAAAAGAATGTGCATCGCAATTCCAAAACTACAGGCTACATGGCGGATTCTCACCAAGGGCCTAACGAAACTGCCATCACTACACGTAGCCTTTCCTAGCAGCCTAGTAGCTTATATCTGATGCACTACTGCCCATTTACTGTGTCCCCCACACCTTCACACTGACGATGCAACAGAGAAGTGGCATCACGATTCAAAAATACAGGACACATGGCGGCTTCTGACCAAGAGACTGACGATACTGCTTTCACTGTACGTAGCCTCTCCTGCCAGCCCAGTAGCTTGTATCCGATGCACTACTGCCCATTTACTATATCCCCCACACTTTCACACTGACGATGCGACAAAGAATTGGCATCGCGATTCAAAAATACAGGATATATTGTGGCTTCTCAACAAGAGACTGACGATACTGTAGTCACTGTACGTAGCCTCTCATGGCAGCCCAGTAGCTTGTATCCGATGCTCTAGTACCTATTTACCATATCCCCCACACTTTCACACTGACGATGCGAAACAGTATATGCATCGCGATTAATAACAACAGGCTACATGGCGGCTTCCCACCAAGAGCCCAACGAAACTGACATCACTTCACGTAGCCTGTATTGGCAGCCCATTAGCTTGTATCCGATGCACTACTGCCCATTTACTGTATCCCCCACACCTTCACACTGAGGATGCGACAAAGTATTGGCATCGCGATTCAAAAATACAGGGTACATGGCGGTTCCTCATCAACAGACATACGATACTGCAGACACTGCACGTACCCTCTCCTGGCATCTCAGTGACTTGTATCCTATGGACTACTGCCCATTTACGATATCGCCCACACCTTCACCCGACGATGCAACACAGAATCTGCATCACGATTTAAAACTACAGGCTACATGGCGGCTTCTCACCAGGAGACAAACAATAGTGGAAGTCACTGCACGTAACCTCTCCTGGCAGCGCAGTAGCTTGTATTCGATGCACTACTGCCCATTTACTATGTCCCCCACACCTTCAAACAGACAATGCGAAAAAGAATATGCATCGCGACTCAAAACTACAGGCTACATGGCAGCTTCTCACCAAGAGCCTAACGAAACTGCCATCACTACACGTAGCCTCTCTTGGCAGCCCAGTAGCTTGTATCCTATGCACTACTGCCCATTTACTATATCCCCCACACCTTCACACTGACAATGCAACACAGAATTTGCATCGCGATTCAAAACTACAGGCTACATGGCGGCTACGCACCAAGAGACAAACGACAGTAAAAGACACTACACGTAACCTCTCCTGGCAGCGCAGTAGCTTGTATCCGATGCACTATTGTCCATTTACTATATCAAACACACCTTCACACTGACGATGCAAAACAGAATCTGCATCGCGACTCAAAACTACAGGCTACATGGCAGCTTCTCACCAACAGCCTAACGAAACTGCCATAACTACACGTAGCCTCTCCTGGCAGCCTAGTAGCTTGTATGCGATGCACTACTGCCCATTTACTGTGTCCCCCACACCTTCGCACTGACGATGCGACAGAGAATTGCCATCACGACTCAAAAATACAGGACACATGGCGGCTTCTGACCAAGAGACTGACGTTACTGCAGTCACTGTACGTAGCCTCTCCTGCCAGCCCAGTAGCTTGTATCCGATGGACTACTGCCCCCACCCCCCCACACCTTCACACTGACGATGCGACACAGAATATGCATCGCGATTTAAAACTACATGCTACATGGCGGCCTCTCACCAAGGGCCTATCGAAACTGCCATCACTACAAGTAGCTTCTCCTGGCATCCCAGTAGCTTGTATAATATGCACTACTGCCCATTTACTATATCCCCCATACGTTCACACTGACGATGTGAAACAGAATATGCATCGCAACCCAAAACTACAGGCTACATGGCGGCTTCTCACCAAGAGACAAACAATAGTAAAAGTCACTGCACGTAACCTATCCTGGCAGCCCAGTAGCTTGTATTCGATGCACTACTCCCCAATTACTATATCCCCCACACCTCCACACTGAGCGACTGCTACGGTCGCAGGTTCGAATCCTGCCTCGGGTACGGATGTGTGTGATGTGCTTAGGTTAGTTAGCTTTAAGTAGTTCTAAGTTCTAGGGGATTTATGACCACAGCAGTTGAGTCCCATAGTGCTCAGAGCCATTTTTGAACCTCCACACTGACGATGCAGCATAGAACACGCATAGCAATTCTAAACTACAGGCTACATGGCGGCTTCTCACCATGAGCGTAACGAAACTGCCATCACTACATGTAGTATCTCCTTCCAGCCCAGCAGCTTGTATCCGATGCACTACTGCCCATTTACTATATCCCCCACACTTTCACACTGACGATGCGACAAAGAATTGGCATCGCGATTCAAAAATACAGGATACATTGTGGCTTCTCAACAAGAGACTGACGATACTGCAGACACTGTACTTAACCTGTCCTGGCAGCCCAGTAGCTTGTATCCGATGCACTACTGACCATTTATTATATCCCCCACACCTTCACACTGACGATGCGACAAAGAATGGCATCACGGTTCAAAAATACAGGATACATCGCGGCTTCTGTCCAAGAGATTCACGACACTGTAGTCACTGTACGTAGCCTCTCATGGCAGCCCAGTAGCTTGTATCCGATGCTCTACTACCTATTTACCATATCCCCCACACCTTCACACTGACGATGCGAAACAGTATATGCATCGCGATTAATAACAACAGGCTACATGGCGGCTTCCCACCAAGAGCCCAACGAAACTGACATCACTTCACGTAGCCTGTATTGGCAGCCCATTAGCTTGTATCCGATGCACTACTGCCCATTTACTATATCCCCCACACTTTCACACTGACGATGCGACAAAGAATTGGCATCGCGATTCAAAAATACAGGATACATGGCCGCTTCTCACCAAGGGCCTAACGAAACTGCCATCACTACACGTAGCCTCTCCTAGCAGCCTAGTAGCTTATATCTGATGCACTACTGCCCATTTACTGTGTCCCCCACACATTCACACTGACGATGCGACAGAGAGGTGGCATCTCGATTCAAAAATACAGGACACATGGCAGCTTCTGACCAAGAGACTGACGATACTGCTGTCACTGTATGTAGCCGCTCCTGGCAGCCCAGTAGCTTGTATCCGATGCACTACTGCCCCCACCCCCCCACACCTTCACACTGACGATGCGACCAGAATATGCATCGCGATTCAAAACTACATGCTACATGGCGGCTTCTCACCAAGGGCCTATCGAAACTGCCATCACTACACGTAGCCTCTCCTGGCAGCCCAGTAGCTTGTATCTATGCACTACTGCCCATTTACTATATCCCGCACACCTTCACACTGACGATCCGATGCTGAATGTGCATCGCAATCCAATACTACTGGCTACATGGCGGCTTCTCAGCAAGAGGCTAACAAACCTGCCATCACCACACGTAGCCTCTCCTGGCAGGCCAGTAGCTTGAATCCGATGCACTACTGCCCATTTACTATATCCCCCACACCTTCACACTGAGGATGCGACAAAGAATTGGCATCGTGATTCAAAAATACAGGATACATGACGGATTCTCATCAAGAGACATACGATACTGCAGACACAGCACGTACCCTCTCCTGGCAGCCCAGTGACTTGTATCCTATGCACTACTGCCCATTTACTATATCCACCACACCTTCACCCGACGATGCAACACAGAATTTGCATCGCGATTTAAAACTACGGGCTACATGGCGGCTTCTCACCAAGAGACAAACGATAGTGGAAGTCACTGCACATAACCTCTCCTGGCAGTGCAGTAGCTTGTATTCGATGTACTACTGCTCATTTACTATATCCCCCACACCTCCACACTGACGATGCGACATAGAATACGCATAGCGATTCAAACCTACAGGCTACATGGCGGCTTTTCACCAAGAGCCTAATGAAACTGCCATCACTACATGAAGCCTCTCCTGGCAACCCAGTAGCTTGTATCATATGCACTACTGCCCATTTACTATATCCCCCACACCTGCACACTGACGATGAGAAGCAGAATATGCATCACGATTAAAAACAACAAGATACATGGCGGCTTCTCACCAAGAGCCTAGTGAAACAGCCATCACTACAAGTAGCCTCTCCTGGCAGCCCAGTACCTTGTATCCGATGCAATACTGGCCATTTACTATATCCCCCACACCTACACACTGATGCTGCGACACACAACTTGCATCGCAATTGAAAACTACAGGCTACATGGCGGCTTCTCTCCAAAAGACTAACGATACTGCAGTCACTGTACGTAGCCTCTCCTGGCAGCCCAGTACATTATAACTGACGCACTTCAACATAATTACTATATCACACGCACCTTCACACTGATGATGCGATACAGAAATTGGATCACGATTGAAAACTGCAGGCTCCATGGGGGCTTATCTCCAAGACACTAACGATACTACGGTCACTGTAAGTAGCCTATCCTGTCAGCACGGTAGCTTGCCTCCGATTCACTACTGCCCATTTACTATATCCCTGGCACCTTCATATTGACGATGCAACCATAGTGTATCCCTCACTCATTCACCTGAATGCCCAGTATCTTGTATCTGATGCATTACTACATAGTTACTATAACCCTCACACCTTCACATTGGCGAGCCGACACAGAAATCGTATCGCGATTGAAAACTACAGGCTCCTTCGCGCCTTTTCACCAAGAGACTTAACGATACTATGGTCACTGTACGTAGCCTATACTGGCAGTACAGTAGTTTGCATCCGATGCACTGCTGCCCATTTACTATATTGCTGGCACTTTTATATTGATGTTGCAACACAAAAATTGCATCGCGATTGAAAACTACATGCTCTATGACGACTTCTCTCCAGGAGTCTAAAGATACTATAGTCACTGTACTTAAACTTACCTTAGAGGGCAGTATTTTGTAACTGATGCACTTCTACATAATTACTATAACCCTTACAACTTCATATTGGCAATGCGACACAGAAATTGCATCGTGATTGAAAAATACAGACTCCATTGCGGCTTCTCACCAAGAGACTGACGATACAAGGTTCACTGTATGTAGCCTCACATGGCAGCCCAGTAGCTTGTATCCGATGCCCTACTGCCTATTTACCTCACTCCTTCACATTGACATGGCAACAATAGTATATCCCTCACTCATTCACATCGATGATGTGACACAGAAAATGCATCGCGATTGAAAACTACAGGCCGCATGGCGGCTTCTCTCCAAGAGACGAACGATACTACAGTCACTGTACGTAACCTCACCTTGGAGCCCAGTATCTTGTAACTGATGCTTTACTATGTAATTACTATATCCCTCGCACCTTCACATTGATGATGCGATACAAGAACTACATCTCGATTAAAAAATATAGACCCCATGGCGCTTTTTCACTAAGAGACTAACGATACTACGATCACTGTACGTAGCCTATCCTGCCAGCACGGTAGCTTGTATCCGATGCCCAACTGCCTATTTACTATATCCCTCACTCTTTTACATTGACAATGCGACTATTGTATATCCCTCACTCATTCACATCGACGATGTGACACATAAATTGCATAGCGATTGAAAACTACAGGATCCATGATGACTTCTCTACAGGAGACTAAAGATACTGTAGTCACTGTACGTAACCTTACCTGAGAGGCCAGTATGTTGTATCTGATGCACTACTATATAATTACTGTAACCCCCACACCTTCACATTCACGATGCGACACAGATATTGCATTGCGATTGAAAGCAAAAGGCTGATGGCGGCTTATCACCACGAGACTAACAATACTTCAGTCACTGTTCGTAGCATCTCCTGGCAGCCAGTAACTTGTGTCTGATGCACTACTGCCCATTTACTACACATCACACCTTCACATTGACGATGCAACATAGAAATTGCATCGCGATTGAAATCTACAGACTCTATGGCGGCTTCTATCCAAGAGACTAACGATACTTCAGTCACTATACGTAACCTCACCTTGGAGCCCAGTACCTTGTAACTGATGTTTTACTACCTAATTACTATATCCCTTGCACCTTCACATTGACAATGCGATACAAAATCTGCATCTCGATTGAAAACTACTTGCCCCATGGCGCCTTTTCACCAAGAGACTAACGATACTATGGTCACTGTGCATAGCCTATCTTGGCAGCACGGTAGCTTGCATCTGATGCGCTACTGCCCATTTACTGTAACCCTCACACCTTCACATTGACGATGGGACACAGAAATTGCAATGTGATTGAAAACTACAGGCTTCATGGTGGCTTCTCACCAAGAGACTAACAATACTACGGTCACTGCACGTAACCTCACCTGGAAGACCAGGACCTTGTAACTGATATACTACTACTACACGATTACTATATCCCCCGTACCTTCACACTGACGATGGGACACAGGAATTTTATCATGATTGAAAACCACAGGCCTTATGGCAGCTTCTCTCCAAGAGACTAACGATGCACAGTTCATGTTAGACTAATACTTTTTATTAACATCAATTATCATTAGGGAGTAAGAGCATTGGCACGTAAGTGTTACAATTTGTATCTCCTTAAACAGGCTTCTGCAAGATGGTTGTTTAATAAACTTTACATTATCTTCCTATTGCATGATTCTGTTTACTAAATAGGTAATTTTTTATCTTGGCTGGATAGCGCCGCAAGAGAATGGTATAAGAGGGTGTGAATGAAAACATTGTAGAAATCCAGTGTGCAGATCAGCACAATGACAGAGAGTTCTAAACTGAACTGAATTGTTTGGTTAATACATTCATATGTGGGTGCCACCTGAATGTTTGTGAACTCCACATATGGAGCCTCAACGAATGTATGCTCACTGACGTCTAATTAAAATACGTTAAAGTCACTTGTGTCTGTTTGGAAATGTGTAATATGAGTCTTTGTATGATTAAGCCTTAAAGCTTGAGCGCTTCAGTGGATTATTTTTGAGTAGCAAGTATCAGAGTATTTGAAGAATCATGCAACATCCATGGTAAATAATTTATGTAGGTCAATAACAGGAGTGAGACAATCATCAAACCTTACAAGAAACTATAATTGTAGTTTTCCCACTCTGAATATAGTGTTATTCCTGTGACATAAATTGTTAATATGAACGCCTGTTACCTATAATTAAGATGTGACATCAGCCATTTAAAGGGAATGCCTATAATGCCATTACATTTTTGATTTCTTGTAAGATCTATGTGGTCCAAACAAAGTCTAGATAAGATCATATGTCAACAGACTAATTTTCCTTGTTTATTTCTACTTGAATGGAATTTGTGGAATAGTATACGGATTTATCTGTAGAAAAGCCTGTTCAGAGGTCAGACAAAGCTTCTGTTAAATATTATTATCAGAATGGTGGTTTAATTTTATGTTACAAGCTACCCTCTCAATGTGTTTTCTGAACACAACAAGGAGGGAGATGTGTCTATAACAGAATTCACCTGCTTGTCTCCGCTTTTTTAAATAGGGTACTGCAGATTTCATCTTTCAGGAAACATATCTTGATTCATCAAATAATTACAAGAATAACTCAAAATTCCTGATGGTGCTATTATATGTGTACAAGAGTTTAGTAACAGTATCGAAATATTATCATGACTGAAATACTGAATTATGTACATATATAAAAAAAAGTTTTGCATCACCCCGTTTCCCAGAACTCCTGAAGATAGATGTTGACTGCGGACGTAGTATCACAGACACAGTCCCTTTGACTGTTCACAGATGTCACTAAACCCACCCAAAGATGTAAACAACCATGCATGAGCAGTGTCTATTAGACAGAGGGAGTCCGACAGCCAATCAGTTCCAGTCATTCCACCAGGAAGGAGATACAAGGCTCATGTTGCCTGAAGTTCCACCATACCTAGACGCTCAATTCCGCGGTTCGGTCGCGTCCGCATTATTTTGTGACAGGAACGGCTCACAACAAGGGAAGTGTCCAGGCGTCTCAGAGTGAACCAAAGCGATGTTGTTCGGACATGGAGGAGATACAGAGAGACAGGAACTATCGATGACATGCCTCGCTCAGGCCACCCAAGGGCTATTACTGCAGCGGATGACTGCTACTTATGGATTATGTCTCAGAGGAACTCTGACAGCATGTTGAACAATGCTTTTCGTGCAGCCACAGGATGTCGTGTTATGACTCAAACTGTGCGCAACAGGCTGCATGATGCGCAACTTCATTCCCGACGTCCATGGCGAGGTCCATCTTTGCAACCACGACACCATGCAGCATGGTGCAGATGGACCCAACAACATGCCGAATGGACCGCTCAGGATTGGCATCGTGTTCTCTTCACCGATGAGTGTCGCTTATGCCTTCAAACAAATAGTCATCAGAGACATGTTTCGTGGCAACCCGGTCAGGCTGTACACCCTAGACACACTGTCCAGCGAGTGCAGCGAGGTGGAGGTTACCTGACTTTTGGGGTGGCATTATGAGGGGGCCGACATATACTGCTGGTGGTCGTGAAAGGCGACATAATGGCTGTACGATAAGTGAATGCCATCCTCCGACCGATAGTGCAACCAAATCAGCAGCATATTGGCGAGCCTCTCGTCTTCATGGATGACAATTCACATCCCCATCGTGCACATCATGTTAATGACGTCCTACATGCTAATGACATCGCTCGACTAGAGTGGCCAGCATGTTCTCCAGACACGAACACTATCGAACATGCCTGGGATAGATTGAAAAGGACTGTTTATGGAAAACGTGACCCGCCAACCACTCTGAGGGATCTACACCGAATCGCTGTTGAGGAGTGGGGCAATCTGGACCAATAGTTCCTTGGTGAACTTGTGGATAGTATGCCATGAATACAGGCATGTATCAATGCAAGAGGACATGCTACTGGGTATTAGAGGCACCGGTGTATGCAGCAATCTGGACCACCACCTCTGAAGGTCTCGCTGTATGGTGGTACAACACGCAACATGTGGTTTTCATGAGCAATAAAAAGGGCAGAAATGATATTTATGTTGATCTCTACTCCAATTTACTGTACAGGTTCCAGAACTCTCGGAACCGAGCTCATGCAGAACTTTTTTTGATATGTGTATGTACAAGAGTTTGGTAACAATGTTGAAGAATTATCATAACTGAAATAGTTATTGCTTTTTAGTGAACTACAGAAATCTGTAATATCCTGGACAGTCAATGTCATAAAACTACTGCCTACTTGTGGACTAGGAAATGTAATGGGTTTGTTTTCAATTGTCCAGTTTTTGTCAGTGTCTGCAGCTACTGTATGAAAGAATTCACTGAATTTTGAGCCCAGTGGTTTGAATTTATCATCACCTGTCTCACTACTGCTGTCACCCTGTTGCTGAACATTATTTGCCTTGCCAAGTTTATTATTTTCCTAATGATCTAAGTTGCCTTTCTGTTGTTCATTTTTTTTTTTTCTTCAGAGTACAATTTTTGGTGGCACAGTGCAGAATTTTCCAATATCATTTGAACATAAGATAGTGAATTTTTAATGTTGATTGAAGTTATCCCACTGCATCAAAGTACTGTCTGCCCCAGCGCCCTTGGCAAACACCTTTACATTCAAACTTCCCTGCAGATTAAAATTGTGTGCCAAGCCGAGACACAGGCTCGGGACCTTTGCCTTCCACAGAGAAGTGGCTCTACTGCCTGAGTTACCCAAGCACAACTTATGACCAGCACCCCCCAACTTTACTTCCGCCAGTACCTCACCTCCTACCTTCCAAATTTTGCAACATTAGATCTCCTGGAAGACAGAATATTGAAGAGATATGGCTTAACCACAGCCTGAGGGATGTTTCCAGAATGAGATTTTCATTCAGCAGTGTAGTGCTAGTCTAGGTAGGAGATGAGGTACTGGCGGAAGTAAAGCTGTGAGAATGAGTTGAGAGTCATGCTTGGGTATCCCAGTCAGTAGAGCATTTGCCTGCAAAAGCAAAGGTTCTGGGTTTGTGTTTCAGTCTGGTACACAGAACTGTTAATCTCCCAAGAAGGTTGACATCAGAGCACACACTTTTCCATTGTTTATCCAGTAAATTCTTTTTAAATACTATACTGTGACGCAGTCAACATCTGTATAATTCTGTGAAACTGTGCTTTTACCGTTCTTGGTAGAACTGGCTAACAGGAATGCTTTCTTACTACAGTACAATTATGGTCAGGTAAATCATATATGACTGTTTCATGAGAGCATATTAGATTTATAAATAAATTATTAATCACTGTTGTACTATGCCCATCTATTTTTGTTGGGAAATGGAATGTGTACTGAGGAAATAAATTTCAGCTGGAGTTCAGTAACTCTGTTTACCATTAATATCAAAAGCTCGAGTCTAAAAAAAAAAAAAAAAAATCAGAATCTGGTAATACAATACCGGTAATAAAACTTCTATTTCAGAAGTGAAAGGCACATGAAGAGCCGCAGTCAAAATAAATACAGTTTCTCCATCTCCTATTACGAGAGAAACACAGTTAATATTCATATGCTATTACGAAGGAATGGGGCATCTGGGTCTCATTTCCTTCACAATGTGCATTTGATACTTGAGAAATCACTTAAATAGAAATACTAATGCAACATAAATAGAATTAAGGAACCAGCATCGATCCATTACGCTGTATACAATAAATTACCAAAAATTAGTTTATGGTTAACATCCGGCACTTTAATGAATGTTTGGCGACAGTAGTGATACAACTGACCACCAAGAGTAAACCTAGTGTATAAAAATGTATTTTCTTAGTATTATCTTCCTTGATCAGGTTGGAAAATAGAAGCTCAAATATGTGACTTCTCTTATGTATTGTGTTTCATTATTTGTGCATTTAGTAAATAATAAAGTATTTTTCTCTATATTTTTACTTGTGTGCTGCGTAAGAAGAAAGTACCTGAAGTACTTACAACTGTGGTTAACTCAAGTTGCCACAATTTTCCATTTTCACAGTATCGGTTCCAACATGGAGAAATTTACTATTGCCATTTCGCAATTCGACCTTACAATTAGTGAACTTTTGGCAGATGTGTTTGACAAACAGTCTTTCGCTACTCCTCAAAATGCTATCTTGGAACATTTTGTACTGCCCACAGAACCACACCTAGAGAAAACCATGGAGAGTGAGTTAGTGATTGGTGCTTCCCCTTCCCAACTGATCTACGCCCTATGCACCTTGGTGGGACAAAATCTACTATCAGAGCAATCACTAAAGCTTTTTTGGTTCTGATGTTTGCTCCCACATGTCCAGGGAAATATTATCAGCTTTTCCGGACCTTCCCATTGATGAAGTGGCACGAAAAGCAGACTCTTTGACTAGCACTTATGCTGATTCAAATTTGTGTGAAATGAAAGCTGAGCTTATGGCAGATAGCCTCGAGCCAAGCATTTCAGCCTCAGCAGCTTCTAGGGGTCCTGCACCGTGCATCATTTCCCTTCCTGCGCCAGGGCCATCTACGAGTCATGTCATCGATGAGCTGTCCTACCTTAATGCCAGGTTGCAATGACAAGAAGCAGCAGCCTCCAAATGACAGGCCAACATACAGATGGTGCTGGTTTCATAAATATTTTGGCAAAGCTGCTCGATATTGTATGAAACCATGCTTTTACCGATACTTCCCAGATGATGCCAGTAGGTGGGCATATTTGTCAAGGTCAGTTAAAGTACCTACAAGCCATACACAATGGAACTGAACCCACAGTGACAGTTTCTCACAGACTTTTCATGAAGGACAAACATATTGGGAATAATTTCTTAGTGGACTCAGGATATGGGATTACTGTTTACCCTAAGTCACATAATATGCACTGCTCTAGTGAGCAAGCACTTAATCTTGTAACAGTTAACGGCTTCCACATTGCCGTGTTTGGAATGATGCAGTTGATTTTGTACTTCAGTGATGAGCTGCAATCCACTTTGGCCTTTGTGGTTGCTGATGTCAAAGGTGGAATTATCGGTGCTGCCTTTTTCTATCATTTTGCTTTCATGATGGATTTAGTGCATCAGTGTCTTCGGAAAGAGCCACTCTCCCTTACTACCTCTGCAGCATCAGTTCGTGTTGTGAGCGACGCTATTGGGCTCTGTCACTCAAAGATATCTGCAACAGCCACGCCAACTGTGTCATGTCTGAAGGATTCATTACCATTTCCATACCCATGTGGACTGTGCACACGTTCTACTGCTAATATAATGAAGCTACATGAGAGTTGGCACAGGCTTATGGCTCAAATTTCTACTGTACAAGCTCGTCATAATGCCAAACTCTGTACCATTAATAGCCTGCATGAAACCAATATTTACTGCAGGTGTTCTTGTGAGGTCAGTGATATGTGATTGTGCTGCTGTCAACACTGACAATGAAAAAATATTAGATGCTCACTGAATCTGGAAAATTTAAGCATCCAGCCAATGACAGTTATGTTCACGCAATTCGACCCATGCAATATGCTGAGATAAAAATTATTAACTTTAAAGCTGGAGATATGAAGTGGAATTTTATTTTGAAGTTACATTATCTGCAAGAGTGTGAATCTCTAAAATTTGCCAATTCAGTCTCTGATTCACATGTGAATTTCTATAATACAAAAATGAATGTTTCTTTAGCAGCCCAGAAAATGAGCTTCAGCGTTCATGATACCATTAAATTTTTAGCAAGTTCCAAGCACTCAGATATTCATGGCACCTCTGCCACTGTAGAATTCATCATAATTATTGATAAACTGTTTGATGGGTGCAACTCAGGAGAGTTCATGTTAAGGGCTTTAAGCAACGACTGAGAGCGGAAACTGCAAATTATTGGACTGAATTTCTTTGTCTTGCGGAAAAATTCCTTCAAACACTAAGGATTGATGGTCTTTGTACATTAGTACATCCACTAAAAGCATTTGTGCTAGTACTTTTATTTGCATACATGGTCTTAGAAGCCTCTCCCAGAAGTTTCTCTTTTGGTGTACAAAACCTCTTAAGTATTTTTTAAAATATTGAAAGGGTACAGTACCGCCCGACATTGAAAATAGGTACAACATTCTTCATTATTCTTGTCAGTACAACATATTTTTTCTAATAGTAACTAAATTTCATTTAATACAGCGAAGCCGCATACCAGTGTGGGAAAGAATGTCAATTTATTTATTTAACTGATCACATGTGCACTCCCACAAAATAAATTCCTACATCCAGTTTGGTGAGATCTGTGAAATGAATGAATGTATGGTCGTCTGCTAACCGCAGATAGTGAATGTGAATATATGATCATCTTTGAGACGATCTTTTGGTCACCTTTGATGGAACCAAAGAGATGAAATTTACCGGAGCTTTGAGCGCCTGAAATGTGGCTGACCAATACGGTAGCAAGGTGCTCCCCCACTTCGGCAGAGGTGCGAGAGGACCTGAAGAACGGCCATGTTTCAGCACTCTGCTGCTGGATCTTGTGTTGGTAAGACCTGTCTTAGGTGTGCTTCATAAAGACAAAAGAGTGGAGACATGGTATGCATGTGAAATACTTAAGAGTAGTTTGGAATAATAATTTCTCTGTTTCAGGAACTTTTGTGGGGAGAATTAAATGTCAGGCAGGTAATATTAAGGGGATCGTAGTAATCTTCGGAAGTGACCAATGGTCACAATGAAACCATGTGTAGCAATAAGTTGAAATACTTCCGAGTGCTTAAGTTAAGCTGAATTACTAGCGTGTCTACTATAAGTTGAAAATATTTAAGAAATGGCGTGTGCAGGACTTGAAAATAGGGATGAGTGCTTCAGCGTGGTGAGTACTGTGTGAATCTCAATCTGTGTAGGAGACAAAGGATAAAGAGAAGTACTCGTCCATGGTATCAGTTGAGGACTCGCGTGTGTGATGAATATGTTCTTAATATTACTTTGCGTGTTATGTTTCCGTGTGACGCTTGATTCAAACTATAATACTCTGAGAGTGAAGCAAGGTGAGTCAGCCGTCTATTCAGCAACGCCACTTGGCTTGCATTGCACAGGAAGACATGCATATATCCTCCAGAGTTCGTAGTAGGAAAGAAAAGTTACGAAGTGGGGCAGTGTCGTGTGAAACTTGGATGAATTTTAATTGAAGTGGGAAAGCTGAAAGTGATGTAATTATAACGCTGTGACTATTCCTTGTTTTGTATTGTATGTTGCCAGTGTGATGTATTTCATGAAATTTAAGTATGTGTGGTTGGCATGGGAGAGTAACAAGATAGTTTCAGAGGCAGTGGGTTATGCATTTTCCTTTTTGTACCACTCGGTCTGGAGGAAAGTTTCGTGATGATGGGTGTGAGAGTCGAAGTGTGATATATAGCAAAAGATCCACCATCCTATCCAGAAAGTGCACTGTAGCATTAAATAATTACGAGACCATAAGATAGAGAATCACCAATGTAAAGCCATGCCCACTGGGCGGATTTTCTCGTGTGTTATTGTTGTAGGTTATAGAATTTGTGTGTTTAGGTTATAGAATTTATCGGAATAAATAAGACAGTGAAAAGAAAAAGATTGGTGGCCTTTTCCTTCGAATAGTATGTTGTCATGATACCCAGAATTTATAATGTTTGCGCCATTCATATTCAGTGCGATGGCCACGTGTTGATCAAAGCCATTGAATAAGAAAGAAAATGTGGTATTGCCGGTGCGTAGTGAACAATCAGAGTTGTGTAAATTTTTAATAGTCAGTAGAGCTGCCACACGTGAATGAATCTCGTTAGAAAACAACACTTTCTTATACTCAGCTGCGCACCTCTGTTTCGCTAACGCAAAGCTCCGAGTCACGTAGCCCCACACCACGGTTGCACCAGTGGGCTCCTTCTTCCTGTAACCCGCGACATGCGAACCGCTGCATTTACCCTTTTAGCGGTTCGATGGCCGCTGTGGCCTCCATTCCAATTCGCAACCGCTGGTCAGTGTAACTTACTGCAATCCAGCCCGCAGCTGGCTGCAACTTGTGCGCTCCGAAATATTGCACCAAATCTAACTTCCCTATCTTAAAACTGTGCTGCCGCTACATTATTCCCCTCTTTGGAAAGACCTGGTCCCCGGGTCGTCCTTTAACTAACTCTTAAACTTGTTTGGATGCTTACTTACTACTAGAAAACTTAAATGTGGTCTAGTGCCCCTTAAAACCATGGCATGAAACAAAACGTAAAAATTCTTTACTGGACGACCACTGCTGAATCAACCCCTTACCTACTCATCTCACCCCCTCAGTATTCAATCTCCTGGGACTTGGACTATCCTTGGTTCCCTTTCGGAATTAGCTCTCCGCCTGATCAGAAAGAAAATAACACAAAACAAAGTTAAGACTGCAATGTCACTTGGCCCAGAGGTGCTCAAAATGATCGTTATTTGCCGTTGCCTTTCTCTATACTGCATGACATGTTGAACAAGCTGTTCGGCTGATATGCGCCCCTCTTGCTCTATAACGAACTGGTTTATGGATCTCAACAGACGTGCTCCAGAGTCTGGTTTAACAAGATCAGATTCTGCCTTGGCAAAAACTCTAAAGTGGCTTCTGGCCAGTACAGCTGTGGCTGCGTAACATTCAATTGTGTGACTCCTGAAATTGACGCTGGCAGATGGAAGGTCGGTCCTACTATGTTACAAATATGTTACACTTTGTTCCATTGATTAAAATTCCGCTCCCCTCGAGCTCTAAACCTTTCGCTTCCGTAAACACTCCTTGCTCAAAACAACTTGCCACTACTACCAAATTCTCGTAGACGGAGAAGATCAAATGCATGCCGACTCGTTGCAAGCTCAATTTTGATTAAACAATGTTCCTTGGGCAGTCTATTCTATTTCCCCTGAGCTAAAAATAACTGCACCATGCACGTGTCCCATATTTTTAGCATCGCAGATTTTCCTCCAACATTCACTATTTTTTATCCAAACTCAACACCGATTGTGTGACTACTTCCATCCTTAAATTCACATTATATGAACTGGTGCAAGAAACATGACTTTCCTGACTCAGCCCTGTTGATAACTAAAAATTTAAACAAGAAATCGTACGACTCTGACATCGTCCAACACATACTTATTACGGCTTTGCCGAAAAATTTACTCCGACTCATTTATCTCTCCAGAACTGCGTTTTATTTCTCCTCCAACAACACTCCACATACGTCAGATGCTACACTTCCCTTTTCAGTAACCTGAGAACAGGGATCACCATCACCCTTCCTCCCTCTTCAAAAAGACTGCTGCCCCTAGCAGGCTAACAATACCCGAAAACACATATAAAATACAATGCCTAATTAATCCATACAAACCCAATGATACATGACACGAAAACAAAAAAACTACAAATACTCTACTACTTTCTAGAACGCAAAGCATATGGTACTTCATGCTGTACTCTATCTTTCATCTGCGCTTAGCACCATTCTACACTCTCTCTTTCTTCCTCTTTCCTACCTTTGACACGCCTGGAATCACATTCGGGCAGGCAACCTTTAAATGGCTGTAATCGCCCAATGTGTACTATCGTCGTTCTAGTTGGCAGCCGAAGCTTCACATTAACGGAATATGTGGTCTGAACAACTTGGTATGGCCCTTGTACATCGTGAGGAACTTCTTCGTTTTCCCTTTTTGCGTATAGGGGCTGGACAGCATTACCCATTGCCCCACCCTATACTGCAGTAAACGTCCTTTCCAAAGCCTTTGTATTTGCCTTTTGTACTCGTTTCCAAACATCCCAAATTGTCCTTGCGAATTGACGTACAGATTCACCAATCCTTCTTTTCTGTATCTTCACTAAATCAAACGGGGACTGCATATTTCGCCCGTACACTACCTCATATGGAGACAAACCGGTATTTGTATGGACTTTAGCATTATATGCGCATACAATATGCTTCAAATACTCGTCCCACTGATGGTGATGAGAATGCACATAAAAACTCAGCATCTTCCCGATTGTTCTGTGTACCCGTTCTGTCCTTCCGTTGGCCTGTGGATGCAACGCACTCGTCCTCAACTTCTTTAGGTCCAACAATTTACATAGTTCCTTCATTAAACCTGACATGAAGTTGGTCCCTTGGTCAGTAATTATTGTCTCTGGTACACCCGACTTCAAAATCTAGTTATTTACTCACGCTTGCGCGACCATTGCTGACTGTTGATTTGGCATAGCCACCATCTCCACATACCTTTAAAAATGGTCTATTATTGTCAGAACGAATCTGTTCCCAGATGGTGTTCACCTAAAAGGTCCTAAGACATCAATCCCCAGGAAAGAGATGGAACATGTTGCCCCCGGTAATCGTTGTAGCTGTATCTGTTTCCGACTGAAATCTGCTCTCTGCGCACATGGTATGCAATTCTTGACATACTGATCCACATCTCCCCGCCACTCTCCTATTCGTCTCTCTACACACTCCATGACCGAATAACACGTGATCATGTGCTTCCTTTAAAACCTCATACCTTAACTTCGCTGGCACTATTACCCTTGGCCCTAACTTCGTTTCCCTGCACAGGAGACCGTCGTGCACATTAAACTGTGGCTGTGTCCGATACAGTTTACAATCATTGTCCGCGTCCTGTAATTTTTGCCGCACCGCTAGGTCATAACCTATGACTTCTAGTTTTTCCACCTTCCTACTTAGTGCATCCGCATTACTGTGCTTTTTCCCAAGCTTGTGCACCACCCCGTAGTCGAATTCACTAAGCCTCACAGCCCATCGAGCGAGTCTAGTAGACTGATCCTTCAACTCCAACAACCACTTCAATGCAGCATGATCTGTCACTACCCGAAATCTTCTCCCATATAAACAACATTTAAAATATGTGATTCCATAGATTACGCTTAGCATCTCCCTATCTGTTGTTGAGTAATTCGTCTCTGCTGCATTCAACTGCCTAGACGCATAGGCTACAGGATGTTCTTTCCCATCAATTTCCTGACTAAGAACACACCCTAATGCTTGATTCGATGCATCGCATGCTAGTATAAACTCCTCTTCAAGATCTGGAAACACAAGAACCGGACATGATGTTAACACTTCTTTCAGTTTGTCAAACGCTTTCTGACACTCTTCTGTCCACTCAAATTTCACACCCTTCCGTAACAATTGCGTCAATGACTGTGCTAAATCTGCAAAACCCTTCACGAACTTTCAATAGAAATTGCAGATTCCGATGAATTACTGCACTTCCATAACTGTTTTCGGTTCCCAAAAATCCCTTACAGCCTGTACCAACCTCGTATCTCTTCGCACTCCATCCTTCTGATAATATGATCCAGATATTTTTGACTTCTTCTAACGCGAAATGACACTTCTCCAGGCTCAGCGTCAAACAAGCTTCTCTTAACGCCATAAAGACTTCCCTTAACCGCTGTCTATGTTGCTCCATACTACTTGAAAACACTATAATATCATCCAAATAGACAAGACACTGCCGTGGTTTCAAACACCTAAATACACTGTCTAGCAACCTCTGAAACGTTGCCGGAGCGTTTTTCAACCCGAATGGCATTCTAATGTACTGGTAATGGCCTCCAGATGTAGACAAAGCAGTTTTTGGACGATTCCCAGGAGCCACCTCTAACTGATGATAACCACTTGTCAAATCCATCGAAGGAAAGTACTGGCACTGTCCTAAGTGATCCAAAGTCTCTGATATGTTTGGAATGGGGTATGCGTCCATTACTGTCTTATTATTGAGGTATCGATAGTCACAACAGACCCTGTATTTCTTAGATCCATCCATAGTTTTTTAGGCATAACGACAATTCCCGCTCCCCAGCAACTATTACTATGCTCTATAATACCGTCCGCAAGCTGCTGATCATTGAAATCCTCCACAATCGGCTGCAAATACCTCGGTATTCTCTATGGTTCACGGTAAACCAGTGCTTCAGTCCCTGTTGGTATCCTATGTTGAACGAATGGAGTTGCTGGCAACGGCCCTTGTGGAAAAAACAAATCCTTAGATTCCCACAATAATTCTTCCATCTGCTCCCTTTCTTCTCCTTTCAAATGTTTAATTTTGTCACGCAATGCAGTTCTATCGTCAGTTAGTGGTTGATCGCTTCGTCTACCTCTCGAACACCAGTCTTCATCATCTGGCACATCCAAATTTGCTACTAAAACTCCTTTCCTCAAATTCGCGTCTACAGCGCTAAAATTATCCACCTTCTCGGGAACTACTCGCCCGTCATTCCCCTCCTGTATGCGTACAACACTACGTTGCACAAAACAACCCAGTGGACCCAAAACTTCATTATCCTCCAATGGTTCAATAACACATACTGTACCCACAGGTAGATTCAACTCCACACTTACCCAGAGCGACTTCTCAGTGCCACTAGACACACACTCATGTGAATGTACACGGTTCAATTGGTTTGTTCATTACGTTGAACGCCCCTGGCGACAGCTCTGCACTGACAACAGTTTCCCCTAGCGGTCTCGGTCCGGCACACAGTTTTGCCGGCCAGAATCGCCGAGCGGTTCTAGGCGCTACAGTCTGGAACAGGTTCGAATCCTGCCTCGGGCATGGATATGTGTGATGTCCTTAGGTTAGTTAGGTTTAAGTAGTTCTAAGTTCTAGGGGACTGATGACCTCAGTAGTTAAGTCCCATAGTGCTCAGAGCCATTTGAACCATTTTTGAACCCCTAGTGGAAATAACATTCCACCAAGTTCCACAGTTCGTTGTCCAAGGTCAATTTTGGCATGATGTTGATGCAAGAAATCTACTCCTAGGATCATGTCGTAGCACTCGCTCACCCATGGTACTACCTCCATGCATGCAAACAATTGGACTTTCCCTATGCGAAAGTCAACTGTCACCGACCGCAGAGGCATGACCTCCTTATCCCCCACTCCACGCAACATGTAACGTGGTGGGTCTAACTTCCTACGTCCCATTATATTCTTAGTAGCCACTGACACTTGCGCCCCTGTGTCCAACAAAATCTTAAACTTTTTAGTTCCTACGGACCCTACCACTGAACATTCCACCTCTGCATACGTATTCGTAGCATTTGCTTGTATCTTTGTAAAAGCCCTTCCTTTAACTGCTTAAACTGTCCTGCCTTCCTCAAGGCCTCAGAACACCTTACATGTGTTGCCTTGCCAGAAAACGGAATAATCAAACTCACGGCGGCTGGATGAATCTCCTGCACCTTAGGCAACAACGACTTATCACATGCGGTTTCCCGTTCACTTCTAGATGTTAATTCATTTCTCAACTGAGTATTGTCCGCTGTCAGTTGTGCTACTTTTTCCAACAAAATACGCATCGCTTCTGGTTCTGACACACTTTGCATCCTTGACTCTGCCATTGTGTTGCCTCCGTTCTTAGTTAGACCCGACAAAAAAATTTAAGTATCAGAACAATCTGACTTCCTACAACTCCATATCATCATACTCAGTAACATCATAAACCAATACAAAGTAATCAAATGCCACGAAAAACATCTTATTGTCCCAAATACACTAACACTTATTCTGACAAAATAAATAATATGCATACGCAAAACATCTCAAATGTGACTTCTGGCAAGCCATACTCAAAACACGAACAAGAAAGAAAATGTCCAACACTCAAAAGAACCATTTTGACAGCATTCACCACATCTTGTGACTGTCCTGCAGGCGGCGGGCTCGAACGCCGTACTGGACAGACGACGTCCGCTGTCCTGACACCAAATGTAGTGGGTGGGTGCCAGGAGGTGCCATATTAAAACTCGGTGAGAACTTTCCAAATGATTTATTCGTTTCCACTACATTGTTTGATTCACCTCAGTCTCCATCACAGGCCCTGCATTGCTGAGGAAGTACCCCCAGCGGCCTGTGAAACGCAATGCTGTGTCGTGTTGGCCTTGTTCACCAGCTGTAGAATTCCAGTTACATCAGGATGGCTGTGCCAGCAGCCGACTCAGGGCCCACCGTCCCTGTTGATTCCGCGCTGCTCTGCCGGGAGATGTAGGTCGGCCCCGCTGCTGCTTCTACCTTGGCTGGCGTAGCTAGGAAGGCAGCGGCAACGACCACCCCCGTTCTGGCATCCGAACCTGCGGCCCTCGCCTCGTAAGTCTGCGGCGTGTGTTGGGAGACGAGACAACTGCCCATGGTAGTGACCCGAAGAGTGGCCCGCTCTCGCTGTCTGCGGACCCCGCGTCGGCCTCAGAGGGTCGCACCAACGACCCACCATGGACTGGGACACTGTCGCCCCATCTGCTGCCATATGTCGCCGGTAGTGTGACATGTATCGCCGTCCAGGAGAGCTGCCACACTTGAATGAATCTCTGTAGAAAACAACACTTATTTATACTCAGGTGCGCAATCACTCCCAGTCATGTACGTCCCACACCACGATTGCGCCAGTGGGCCCCTTCTTCCTGTAACTTGCGACATGCGAACCACTGTGTTTACTCTTTTCAGCGGTTTGATGGCCACTGTGACCTCCATTCCACTTCGCAACTGCTGGTCAGCGTAACCTACTGCAATCCAGCCCGCACTTGGTTGTAACTCGTGCGCTCTGAAATATTGCACCAAATCTAACTTCCCTATCTTAAACTGTGGTGCCGCTACATATATGATTAAGTAACTACAATAAGAAATTTTTCATGTCAATGCTTTCGTCATTTTGTACTGCTATACGTTTTCTCATTTAGAACATAAAATTCGAAAAAAAGAAGCAAAAAATATTTTGCACAGAGGTAAGGTTTTTGAGAAGCATAATTTGTCAGCAGCTTTAGTGGCAGTTCAGAAATTACGTATGTAAACACAGCAGAATAACAGCTAAATTTATGTTGCAGGGAAAGGTTAGAAGGTACTAGGCAATAGCTACCAGTGGACTATAAACTAAGCACACAAAGTGTCATATAATGTACATAAATGGTTACTGTATTTTTTCTATGTAGCAGAACAATTTGACACTTTGTGCCGATTCATCATGGCAACTGAGATGTCACGCATCACACATCGTGTACTACACATGCAAATAAAGATGACAATCGGAGCGGTGCCTGATGGGAGCGACCGTAAAGGCATTTCCCATTTACAGTCACTGCCATCAGCCACCGCACTGAGTGTAACATTGTTTGCGCATGTAGTACACCAGGGCCGGCCAGAAATTCTGCATGCGTGTGGTGCTCCTGCACATGTGCAACTTCCGGGTCACAGCGTGCACGCCGCAGCTGTCAGCGTTCATGTAGTGCATGTTTCTACGCAGAGATGTCGCTTTATCCACTTGCTGAGATACCCTGTACCGGCGCATTCTACTGCTCTTTCCACAGCTTGCATGCCAACCATGGGAAGGTATTTCGCGTATTAAACATTTAAAATACTGTCACAGTCTACTCATTGAGACGTCTACTTTTATGTTAACAGTTTAACCCAGTAAGACAAGTAATACAGTTAACAACCGTGGGTTTTTATTAAGGCAGCTTGACTGACGGTACATAAATACGCTTAGTGTTTTTGATCTAGTATTTAAGAAAGAGAGCACTCGGCGACTTCCAGCGAACCTTAGTCATGATTTCAAATAACATTAAACTAATGCAAGGTTTCCTATAACTATTTCTCGGTACCCTGAGTTATACCCACATAATTTCTGTCTCACTGACCTCTGAACAGAATGACAACCGCAGACCTCTCGATGATGACCTGTACCATTATTGCTATATCTTTCATCAGTTCCGTCTGAAATCTGCACAATAACTGACGATTAGATGAATGTTATGTTTTATCGACTTCAGCTGAGTGTAGCCCTTCACACATTTTTTTTAAAAAAAAAGAACCTAAATGTAAGTATACAACAATCGGTTTAATGACCAATTTTCCTTATAATAATGAAACATGGAGCAGAATGAGGCAATAGTGCACAGTTAGTAAACAATAATTTTTAATTATGAAAGGAATAAATCCAAACACGTTTATCACTGGTCATGAGAAATGATATAGCTAATATCGGGCACAAAAGCACGGCTCATTGACAAACGCAAGCAGTTGCGGGAGATTTTCATCACTGATGCTTGATCAAAACGACTGAGAACATAGATCTTCCGTTCTTTGCTTTTTCACAGTACCTGCCATTTCTCAGTACTTCTCTGTTAAAGTTACGGTCACCAGGGGTAAACGAGACTGGGTATGTTGCGCTCTTGCTTGTACTACATAAACAGGGAAGAGGTGCCGCCGCCGTTCATATAGGACACATGCCTAATAACAGATGTCGCTGTCGCACACGTGCGCACATGTGCAGCACTTCCGCACGTCTGCACACTGTGCAGCATTTGGCCGGCCCTGTAGTACACGAAGCACAGCTGTGATGCATGGTGTCTCAGTTACCATGATGAATCGGCACAAAGTGTCAAATTGTTCAGCTACATAGAAAAAATACAGTAACCATTTATGTACACTATATGATGCTGTGTGTGCTTAGTTAAATGGTAGTATCTCTCACTGAGTAAAAGGCTATTTTCTTTTTTTTTTTTTATTCTTTGTTGAATTTAGATTCCCTCCAGAGGAGAAGGCGTGGGTGGGAGGGGGGGGGGGGGGCGGCTGGCAACAGTATAATATGCCGTTCTGCAGCCTACAGAAGAGTTTAAAAACATAATGAGTAGAGAATAAACAATAAAAACAGGTGATAAAACAGTGACTGGGTGAAACTGTAATAGGGCGACAAATGGCAGAAGTTAAAATATAAAAACAAAGAGCTGGTGATGCTAATTTAAACACATAAAATTAGACATGGACAATTAAAAAAAAATGTGGTGACAGTCTGGTTTCTGTTCGCAAGAGTTAAAAAAAAAAACAACATACCTAGTGATGTAAAAAAAATGGGACGTGCAACACTGACACATCACTAAAATACTGAATACTGCACTATAAAGTAGACTCAAAGACAGACTGGAGGGGGAGGGGGGGTGGATCCGGCCAGAAGAGGGGGGGGGGGGGGGGAGGGGGAAGGAGAGGAAAAGCTAAAGGGGGAGCCAATGGAAGGAGAGGACACAGGAAGGGGAGGGGGCAGGGTGGACACGAGAAGGAGTGGGGAAGGCAGGGGAGGGGAAAGCAAAAGGACTCGGGGGAGAGTAAAAGCCTATCCATAGTACCATCTCTTATAGCTATTGAGAAACACACTGACAACTGAGTAAGGTAAGCAATTCACCACCAAACACTGTGCTTATATCAGTTTATTACATATTTACACATACTGCAAAACAAAGTAAATTGACTAATTCAAGGTATGCTATGCCCATGGAAATAAAAGATAATAAACTTCATTGCAATGGTTTGACACTCGTTAACTATCGATAGTCACGCCCAGCAGTCTTGCAGCCTATAAATTTCAAATCTTCGGCACTGAAATTGATTGAGAAAATTAAAGTGTATAAGAGTTAAAAGCATAAACACTTGATGCAAATTTGTTTGTAGTGTGAATGTAGAAATTGAAGGGTTGGTGTGGAAGATCACTTTAACTCTGCCTGCAGTTACTGTAGGAGTGAATTAAATAGCTCTGCAGTAGATGGTGTCAGTTCCAAGCCTGGAGAAAGGTGGAGGGTTGTCGAAGTACTGAAGCCATAAAAGAATCGACATAAAATAGTAGGAGAGAGCCAGTAAAGTTTAATACCTTAGTTGCAATGATGACGATGATAATGATGATGATGATGATGATGATGATGACAATAATAATAATAATAATAACAATAATAGCGATTAACCCATATATTTTCAACTTAATTGCGTGATGCAAATAAAGCAGCTACCAGTATCTCAC
The DNA here is from genome assembly GCF_023864345.2 of Schistocerca serialis cubense. Classification (NCBI taxonomy): domain Eukaryota; kingdom Metazoa; phylum Arthropoda; class Insecta; order Orthoptera; family Acrididae; genus Schistocerca; species Schistocerca serialis. The sequence goes on along the minus strand of NC_064640.1, from coordinate 920,959,374 downwards.
GCCTCTGTAAATATAGTCTTATTGCTGAATGTGGCCATCAGAGGGACTGAACATAACAAGCAGGAATGCTGGAGATTCCAGAATCTATTCAACCAAAACACAAACACTTTTGGGCATAACAGTTTCTATTGAATAAAACTTTTTGTGGTTAATACTATTCTTATAACAGCTAAATATAACAGTTTATGAATGGATAACTTTCTCCCCCTCTGCACTTATGGCAATTCCTGCTATTATCTATCACTGCAACAGCACCAAAGAACTTACTCGTCAGGACTAAAGGCTAGCGTGTTCAGTTTCCAAGTCAAGACAAAGTTATTGTAGAAGTGAACAGACACAAGGATCGGGTATGCCTTAATCAGATTTGTTGCAAGTAATATGTCTCTATTTGTAACCAATAGCTCAATATATAGCATATTTACATAAAAATAGTATATATTACACCTAGATAAAAACCTAAAATAACTTACCCTGGTCCCAAAAGGAGCCCAAGATTCAGGAACACACATTATCAGTAAATTACCAGCAATAATTAAAAACTTGGTTTCAGATAAAGAACAGTTTAAAAAGAGTTTGAATGACTTTTTGGTGGACAACTCATCTACTCTGTGCATGAATATCTTCACAGCGATTGTTAGACTAGCTTAATAAAAATTTCAGTTTTGACAGTACTTGGTCACAACAGTCAAATGGCTCTGAGCACTATGGGACTTAACATCTACGGTCATCAGTCCCCTAGAACTTAGAACTACTTAAACCTAACTAACCTAAGGACAGCACACAACACCCAGCCATCACGAGGCAGAGAAATCACAACAGTCAAGATTAGGTATGTTGTGTATGATGATAAATTTATCAAAAGTTTATAACTTGGTTTCATTCTGACAGAGTATTAATTCTGTAAATATTAGCAGTTCCAGTTTATTGTAATGTGGCACTGCAAAACATTCAACTGCAGCTGCCAGGTAAATAAGCAAATTACAACTTTTTGCAGGGCAAGTCAATTTGTTGAACAGATACAGAAGTAGAACAAGTTATACACATAAAACAATAATCTTGTGTTTTGTGCCTTGTTTGTGCAGTTGAAATAGGTAGGGCCAAAAAGCAAGAGGAACAAATAGCTCTAAAAATAAATGAGACTTTGGTGACAAGTGCATGTTGTGTTGCAAATCACTTAAACAAGTACTTTGTTTCTGTTACTGACAGCTTGGGGTTTTCAGGTTCAGTAAACAGTGCAATGGAGTACCTGAGACCATTCTTTACAAATAGCTGCAGTAAAATGGCAATGACACTCAAATCTTACGAAGAAGTGGCATTCATCATAAAATCCTTAACATCTAAGTATTCTAGTGGTTATGGTAATATATCAACAAAGTTAATCAAGGAGTGCTCATGCAAGGTGAGTTCTGTCTGCAGCTATTTGTGTAATCAATCTCTTATCAGTGAAACATTTCCATGCTGGCTAAAATATAAAGCCTCTTGACAAGAAGGGGGATAACGAGATACCATCAAACTATCAACCAATTTCACTTTTGCCAGCTTTTCCAAAAACATTTGAAAAGGTTGTGTTCAAGTGTCTCCTTAAGCATCTGACTACAAATAATATATTGTCCAAATCACAGTTTGGGTTTCTTAAAGGTTCTGATAGAGAGAAAGCTATTTACATGTTCAGTGATAATGAACATAATGAATTATATAACAAATTAGATGCTACTGGCATTTCCAGTGATGTGTCAATCGTGTTTGACTGTGTGAATCACAGCATTCTCTTAAGTGAATTAGAATACTATGGTGTCACCAGCAGTGCTGTGAAATGGTTTGAGCCTTATTTAACTAGTGTGACATGAAACAAAGGGTGTTGCGAAATATCTGTGCAGTAAACAGTCAGCCTACATCTGATTGGGAATTCATTCCATATGGTGTTCCTCAAGGTTCCATCTTTGGTCTGTTGCTTTTTCTTGTGTGCATTAATGACTTCTCGCCAATTACATTACCAGATGCTAAGTTTGTTTTGTTGCACATGAGACAAACATTGCAATAAGTAGGAGGTCAAGTACAAATTTAGAAATGGCTGCTAATCAAATTTTCACTGACATTAATAAATGATTTAGAGCTAATTCACTGTCATTAAACTTTGAAAAGACCCACTGGAACCTGTTAGATATTTAGTTATAGCATGTGTATAGAAAATCAAGCATGTGCATAGCAAATGCAGATCGAAGAGGTTGACAGGGTTAATTTTCTGGGATTAAAATTCGATAATAAATGCTGTTGGGAAAGGATTTGCAGTTAGAATGATGTCAGATGTAGTAGATGCAAAAAACTTATATATTTTGCCTACTTTCATTCTAATATGTCATATGGGATCACATTCTGGAGTAACTTGTGAAGCTGAGCAACAGTTTTTAGAATCCAATAGCGTGTAACAAGATTCATTTGTTGTGTAAATTCAAGAAAATCATGTAGAAACCTGTTCAAGGAACTTTGAATTCTAACTATTGATTCTCAGTATACTGCATTTATTTTTAATGAAACTTATTGCAAGTAATATATCTCTATTTCCAACAAATTGCTTAATACATATTATCAGTACTAGGAATAAGAACAATCTACATAAAAACCTACAATCACTTACTTTGGCCCAGAAAGGGGTCCAATATTCAGAAATACACATTTTCAATAAATCGCCAGCAACCATTAAAAACTTGGTTTCAGATAAAGCACAGTTTAAACAGAGTTTGAAAGACTTTTTGGTAGGCAGCTCCTTCTACTCTACAGATGAATCTCTTAACAGCAACTGTTAGACCAGCTTAAGTAAAAATTTCAGATTTCAATTTTGACAGCAATAGGTCACAACTGACAAGATTAGGTATTTTGTGAATGATAAATTTATTAAAAGTGCAGAGCTGTGTTGCATCCTGACAGAGTATTAATTCTGTAAATATTAGGAGTTCTAGTTTACTGTAATACATTTACCTATTTTGACAGTCTGCTGATAAATGATCAGGGTAGTGAGTATTATATTCAGATGTTTTACGTTTTTTTTATGTTATACTTTCTGACTTGTTTCACACCCAAGATAAGCATCTCATTTTTGGGTCTCTGAAACGAAAACTGAATCTAATCTAATTCCATTTCACTATAGTAACAGAACTTTCTAGGTAGTAGTCCTACTGTTGTGTTGTCATTGGCAAGTCCTGCAAACATTCTCTAGGCCGTGTAGTAATTTTGCTACAAGTGTCACATCAGAGAATATTCGAGCACTTATTCTACATTCCTTTCCCACAAAATTGAATACTATGTGGGGGTAAGGTATTTATTTATTTTCATCTACACCAGAGCATTCACATGCAGTTAATGGCTTCATGACTAATTCTGATAACAACTTTTACATCGGGAACTGACAAAATGTAATTGTGGGAGTGACGTAATCAACTAATTGATATATGACGAGTGCAGTGTCTCTCTAATTTCTTATGTTCTTTGTTGCTTCCTGTTCTGGTTTGATTGCTAATGTGTATACCTGCGTCTTTTGTATTTGTGCACAATAAAGTGTGATTTACACAGAGGAGAAAAAAGTCATAGACTAGCGATGGCGGTAGTATCACGTATACAATTTATAAAAGGACAATGCATTAGCAGAGCAGTCACTTGTATTCGAGTGATTCATGTGAAAAGATTTCCAACCTGATTGCGGCCACATGAGGGGAATTAACAGACTTTGAACATGGAATGGTAGTTGCATCTAGATGTGCAGGACTCCATTTCAGAAATCATTAGGGACTTCAATACTCTGAGATCCACAGTGTCAAGAATGTGTCAACAGTACCAAATTTCAGGCACTGTGGGAGCTGGTGTTGGCACCATATTTGTGTGGGCTGTGTTTACATAGAATTAACTTGCTCCTCTGGTTCAACTGGACGAATCATTGAATGGAAATGGTTATGTTCAGCTACTTAAAGACCATTTGCAGCTATTCATGTTACAAACAATGATGGAATTTTTATAGATGACAGTGCACCTCATCACCAGGCCAAATTTGTTCACCGTTGGTTTGAAGAACTTTCTGAACAATTCAAGTGGATAATTTAGGCACCCAGATCGCCCAACATGAATCCTTTCAAACATTTGTGGCACATAATTGAGAAGTCAGTTCATGCTCAAACTTGTGCACCAGCAACACTTGCAATTATAGAGACAGCATGGTTCAATATTTCTGCCGGGCACTTCCAATGACTTACTGAGTCCACGCCACATGGTGTTGCTGCACTACTCCGGGTAAAAGAAGGTCCAACATGATATCGGGAGCCATCCCATAAGTTTTGATACCTCATTGTATTACACCATTAGTCTGTCAATGTATTTTATTTTTAGGAGATAGTGCCCTTCCATAATTTGTGAACCCAAAGAAGAAATTCTACTCTCTTGGGTAGGTTATCTGCTGCAATTCATATAGATAAGTACAGTCATGAATACCTTTCATAATGTTCTATATTCTGTCAGTGGCGCCATCCAGGTCATTAAAAATGAGATTAAGATTCTACAGTGCCCACCTCTCGTGTTTCGACCGCTAGATTCCATGCCACACACTGATCCATTTTGGTACATGATGGTTTCAACCTCTCTGGTCATGACACAGTGATATAACCACATAACAATGCTTTGCACATAATTACAACAGTATCGTAAGACATCATATTCAGAATGAACATGTTTCCAGTCATTTCATGTCCCCTGGTACCACATGTGAGATCAACAGAAATATCCACTCATCAGCTTTCACAGTCGTCCCACACTGTATTGGCAAGTTCAGGCCCCACAGTTTGCGCCCAGTCAATTGAAAATTTAGTTGCAGTAAATGGAGTGCATTTTCAAACAACAGCATATTTGTTATACTTTTGAATAGTTCACTTTAGTGATCAGTGATCTTGATCAACGTGTTACGTCAGTAATGCTGGACATTATATTACGAGCCTCCCTGCACCAATCCTACAATACTCTCACGGTAGTGGTAATTTCACACTGCAACAAAATCAGTGGGTCAAAGGCTCATGCAAATCCTGTGCCATGAGAGGCATGACGACATGATACCATCTGAATTCTGGAGACATCTGCATGGAATGATTACAAATTGGGATGCTTTGCTGTTACACATTTGGCAGCAACAATTGCTACCAAAGTGAGGTTAACTTTAATTACTCAGGAAGGGCAGCCATTATACTAGTTACCAATAAAGCACACACCTTGCCCAAAACATATGCCACAATGGCCACCATGATAAATTCCATTCACTCTGAAGAGAGCCGAACCATCCAAGACCGGCCCAACATGCTGCTGCCTAGCCACCATGCTACCTCCACCTGAAAGTCACAGTGTGTTCTCGAGGACCAGTGAACTCTCCATACCACTGTCAATAGGCTAAATAAGCAGCTGAAAATGTTGCAACTATGGATCATGACATCTGAGAGCAAACGGACCCACTGCACATGGCCACAGTGGCCTCATAGCCACGAGACCACTCAGACTAATGTTTGCTGTTCCACAGACATTTTTGTCACCTGGCAACTAAGTGCAAGAAATCATGCTAGCACCTCAACGCCGAGACTCGATTTGGTTCAGGGGCAACAATAGGACACCCATTTACAGCACCTACTGTTTAAGAACAGTCAAAAAAACGGTATAGGAGTGCTCAGCCTACCACTTGTATCAGCATGACTCCAAAGCTGCCGACTACTAAAAGGCTACACAACAATGCATCACAAACGTTGTTCGTTACCAACAACTATTCAAGGCTAGTGTTATTAATCAAACAGGATCAGAGATCAACACACTGCTGAATACATTTTACCCAGATGCAAAACAACACACTATGGCCAATTTAATGGCAGTTAACAAGTCTGTCATATGTGCATATGGTCACAAAACGTTTGAGGTTGACAATGATCTCTTTGAGAACTGCAAGTGGTCTTACACATTAAACAACATTGCTCAAACTATTCTGGTGCTGATTTCCTCACACAGGCTGCCATGACCACCAATCTACCAAATGAATGACTGATAAACTCCATCAGCAGTCACACTATTGTTGCAGTAAAGGGTTATTCATCAAAGTACACAATGCCCAGGGTGTATAATTTAAGTGCTAACACCTCAAATGGCCATCGTCATTACTGGGAGTCCTACTGCCACAACTTGAAATCACACCTCCAGACTATGAGAAAAGATTACGTAATAATGAGGTGTGAAATAATCAAGTTACATGAGGATAATGTGGTGTTGAAGGATACCCTACTGGAAATATAAGGCCAACTCCAAGTGGCCCGAAAAACATTAGAACAACATAGAACACCTTTGCATTGCATCCATGCTCTGCACACAACTGTGTCCATGGATTAACAGTGGCCCATAAAACTACAGGGCAGGGGCACACATACTACGATGCACCATATCTGTACCAAACCTGGTCTGTAATTTCGTCATGAGCCCGTACCATTGTGTGAACATTACTACCACCGATTTCCAGTGGCTACACAATGGCACCGGGGGAACCAACACCCCACACCCATCCCCCTCTATCTGCTACCAGTGGCACTCCTCCCAACCATCATTCAATGGTACTGGCTGTGTCACTGACTGCAGTTACATGTCCATCATGCACAGCCACATACAAGCTGGCTGTGTGGTCAAATTCAAACTCCCTCTCATTTTTTAGGCAGGGGAGGGCAGGTGTTGTGTGGGAGTGACATAATCAACTAATAGATGTGTGACAAGTGCAGTGAGTCTTTAACTTCTCATGTTCTCTGTGGCTTACTGCTCTGGTTTGTTCACCAATACACTGATATTCCCTGTATGTATTTTATATGTAGTAGATGATGTCCCTACATGGTCCCACATTGCACAGTAATTCATACTGTAGGCTTATACTAAAATGTACACAACAAAATTAACAAATGCATATATTGGGTAAACGTTGCAACTGAACATCTTTTAGAAGCCACTTTATGGACCTAGGGAATGTTACATGTATACACTCCCTAGTGGTGTTTCTGGTTAACAGGAAGAGTGCATTTAGGATGACGTCAACAACTCATAATCACATAACTAGAGGAAGTAATAATTTCCATATCATCTATGTATCTCTCTTTAGAGTTCAGAAAGGAGTTTTATTTTCGGGTACAAAAGTTTATAAAAGGTAACCAGTGGGCTGCAGGCAGAAAACTGAACATTTGCAAATATTTAAAAACCAAAGAAAATAACACCTCGTTAGCTACTCTTTCAACGATTTGTCAGAATATTTGAAGTGAAGCATGTAAATTCCATTAAAAATTAAGCACACTGTTTCATATAGATACATGACAGTGGCAAGACATCAACTTCTCTAAAACGTGTCAACTGAGGGAAGAGAAAGGCACTTGTTTCATTATTTGCACTTTTGTATAATAAATATATTTTTGAGAGGTATGTCCCAAAATTGAATGCAGTGTGGGATTACGAAATGCACAAGTGCAAAGCAGGCACATTTTACTGTTTCTGTGTTGATGTCTTTACTGAGAATACTAAACGCTTAGTAAAAATTGCTCAGTCCATTTAATGACTTCTCTTTATGTATTCCTTCTGTCTAGTACTATCTGTCAACATACTCTGAGGAATTTTGTGGTTGCATTTTTATGTTTGTATCAACAATCAGAGTTTTGAGTTGATGAGAACAGTATATTAGTACCACCAGAAAACATCACCAACATACCTTTCTGCATACTTATGGACAGACCATTGCAATGTATAATAAACAGAATTGCTCAGAGTTTAAAAATTCAGGAATTCCTTGTCTTACTACTTGCTCCTTTGACCAACACTTTCACCATTTGTTTGATGATTACCACTTTTATTGACTCTGTTCAAAAGATGTGATATGAAACAACAACTGCATTTTCCCCTAATTCTATAGTACCATAGTTTCTGAAATGTAATGTATGGCTGCCAAAGTTTGTGAGCTCAAGGAATAGCCTGTTTTGTGTTTTACTTCATAAAGTGCACTATAGAATTAATAAATATGAATATAAAGCTCCATGTATCAATACCCTTTCTCAAAAGACAAACTTTTGCAGACTCAATAAGCAATAACTTCTGAAGAAGCTCTACAAATCAATAGTTGTTGCACTAGCAGCTAACCAACCCACACTAGTTTATGTGGCCAGCTGGTACAGAAACATGGAATATCATTTAAATTACTCTAGTACAGGAATAATTTGCTAACAATTAATGAGAATTCTGAGAATTGTTAACAAGATTCCTTTATTATGTAAAAAACACACATGATAACTTGAAATGAACTTCCAGTGTGCTATTCTTTAAAGCGACCATTGAAACAAAACACACCACAGTAACTCCCTGTGAGTTTCCAACAGTTCTGTTACAAAAGTCAGCATGCAATTTGTATGTCTATCTTCCTTTGCCTTTTCAGTAGCTTAATACATGAAAAAAAGCATTGTTCACTGAAATTCTAAGACAGGTAAGTTATTTTGAAGAAAGTAACTTCTTTTGTGATGCACAATATCACCTTTAGAAGGGCAGGTCAGTGATAGTAGCAGTGCTTGACTTAGTTACAAATGTAAGTCAGGGTTTTGAAGACAAAAGAGTCTATAGCACTGGTACCTTGTGACCTTAGTAAGGTATTCAATTGTACCTAATGTAAGGTGGTCCTCAGCAATGTATAATCATATGGTGTTGGGGGAGTGTTGAGCAAATTCTTGAATCCTACCTGAATAGCAGACAGTAGATTGCATCAGGCAGGGAGCAGACTCATTGTCCACAAGTTGAAATAGAGTGCACCATAGCAGCCTGTAATGGGGCCTTTATTGTTCCTGATTTTTGTTAATGACATAAGCACCAATGGGCACACCTTGCAGTTTGCAGATAATAACATTTGTTCTCAAAAAGAGAGAGTGTCGGTCAGTCTTTTCAACAAGTAGAAACCCCATTAAGCAAAGGTGATGCCTAGTTTACTATGAACAAGATGAAAATTAATGAATACAAAACACAGAGAATGACACACAGCCTTATTGATACTGGAGCACTGGGTGGCACAGCAGCTATTAAACTCATGGGCTTTTTCATTGATACTACATTAACGTAACAACAGCACACAAAAATTGTATATTCCAAACTTTCCTGGGTCCTGGATCTCCTGAGGAAATTAAAAGGTACTAACAGTTTACCCTCTAATGTTCCAAAGCTGCATGAGACATGGGCTGCTTCTGTGGAGTCACTCTGCAAGCTGCAAGAATATACATTGTTGTACAAAGAAATGCAAAAAAAAATGACCATGTAAACCAATTGTTTCTAGATTAAGAGTTCTGACTATTTGTAGACAATGTTTATTCAACTGCCTTGCTCGTACAAAAATAAATCATGAGCACTACTGAAAGAAAAATAAATCTCATCAACATAGCACTGGTAATAGAGTCAGCAAAGAAAGCCCTGGATGTTGATTAACGAAAACACAAAGGGTATCCACATGGTGGCTTTCAAACTGTTGAATGTGCTATCTAAGGGTATCCTGTAACAACCAATGGAGCAATTTAGGACAAAAATTTTGCCTGAACTATGCATATGTTCTAGTACTGATTTCATAGTTGTCTTATCATTGTGCAGTATATCATAATGTATTTGTTCTCTTTAGTATATTTTATAGTATCAGTTTTAGTATCATAATTTAAATTGCAGTGTTACATTCATTTTATTGTAGAAATACTACTGTAATCTTGATGCATTCTGTTCAGCTATGGCTGGTTAAGAACACAGAGCTGGTAATATATGGACATGATGTCAGACTGCTTTTTGATGATAATAAGCAATGTTATCCAAACCACAGGATTATTTGTGTGGCTCTGTGTTATAATACTGCAAATTTCAGAAGGTGCGAGTGGGCAAGGAAAAAGTTATCTTGGGAGCAGCACAAAGCTTTTACAATGACTGGGTACAGAAGGATTGATGAAAGAAGAAAGTTTGTCATGAATGTTCATGAAGTGATTGTTGAATATTTCACATAAATTTTTTGCTCAGAGGAAACAGCATCTTCATTCTTAATGCATGTTATTGATTGAGATTTTTTCCTTTTTACCAACAGTCTCATACCGCCTTTGATTTATTACTTGAACTGAGTATAACCTGCCAGTTGTACATTTTATAGGCTTCACAACAGACTTGTTCAGTTTAAAATAGTTATCAAATAACTTGCTGTCTGTAGTTTTAACTGTAAGAATATAGCAGTCTCTTATTTCCACAAAAGGTTTGTATTCCTGACATCTGCAGTTTATTGCTAGACATTTTGCATATATTTGGCTTAGATCTAAGTTTGATTGGAAATGCTACATCTTAATGTTTCTACAGAATACTCAAATTCTTGTACCTTACAGTCAACATCACAATCACAATGTACACCCTTCCATCCAGCTTCATGGAGCACATGTGTGAAAGTGAATACTCTATATTATTTTTGATGTAATGCTTCATACTTTCCTGGCAATCTGTCGACACCTTGAGGGGTCAGGTATACTTCCAGGTATCAGCCCTGCACTGCATGTCTATCCTCCTGCTGTTCATTTTGCCATCCCTCGGAGGATATGTCTGGGTTAGTTTTGGGAATGTGTTCTGAAGTTTTAGCCCCTGACATCAGAACAGTCCCTCAACTGTTTTTCTTTCTTTTTTCATTTGCCATCTCCTACCCTTCCTCTGCTTCAACATTTGAGATTCCCCTTTGTTTCTTCTTCCTCCCCAAGTGTAACAGGTTATGTGTTATTCCCAACCTCGGGTCGATACATAGGGTTCGCACGTATCCCCTGGTACATGACAGGTCCAGGGAGGGGTGACTGGCTGAGCTCTTACCTTCCCAAATTGCCAATTTGTCACTCTATCCGGAGTTTCGAAGGTGTGACCTGAGGTTTGAACAATCACCTAAGGCAGGTGCGCCCCCCTTGGAGGGATCCCAGTTTGAAGGAGCAGGCCATCGGAGATGCTGGGAGTCATGGGAGATTTTCTCACACTGAGTCAATCATCATTTCAGTCTACATCTTGTACTAAATGTAAATGAAATGAAGATGAAGTTTCAAAAATCTCCCAGCAGTACGTCAGACCTTCATGGTATCACATACTGAAGAAGGTCAGTCCTTTGTTACTGTTAATGTGTTTATTATTCAAAAAGGTGTTGATGCAATTGCAGGCCCTGTGAAATCTTGCTCCCATTTATGCAATGGAAATCTGCGTTTGGAGTCTGTGATTTCAGGCCCAACAATTGCTTGCAGCTTCACTCCTCACAGCCATCCTTTTCATGTTGAGGCCCACTGAACGCTGAATTCTTTGCATGGTGTTACTTACACTAGGCTGCTTGGAGGTTTGACTGAGGGAGAATTCCAAACTTACCTCTCTGATCAGGGCATCACTGCAGTCCATAAGCTGATGAAAAATGTTGATGCAACATTAGTGCCTACATGTACTCTTTTACTCGTGTTTGATTGAGTACTGCTTCCACTGAAGATCAAAGTAGATTGTGAAGTGAATATGATCCAACTGTACATTCCAAACCCAATGTGTAGGCACCAGTTTCAACATTACAACCAAAGTCACATTTCCTGTTGAAACATGACCAAACGCTTTATTTGTGGTAGGGTTGCTCAGAAGGGTGATTGCCCACACCATCCTCCGTACTGCATCAATTGCAACAGTGATCATCAGCCTCATTCAGAGAATGTCCCATATATCTTGATGAGTGGGCCATCCAGGAGATCTGGTAAAAGGAAAAAGTGCCTTACCCTGTTGCTTGCAAGTTGTTGGCTAGACAAAAGCCCTGTGTTTCACCATCTGGCACTTAGAGTACCAGTCTTGCTACGCCTCGCTCCATGAAGGACCTTGCCACCCAGTCTTGCAGCTTCAAATTCAGCACTGCAGTTGTAAATTCGCCAAGCATTGTGGTAGCATAACCATTTCCTTCTCCTCCAGCTGTGCAACAAATCATCAAATCTTCACCTCCTGCAGTGAAATTACCTGCTACACAACTGGTAGGCTGGAAAGGAGAAAAGGAATACTCTCCTGATGATTTTTTATGTAACTCCTGCCAGCAAAGATCTGAGTCTTCTTCTGCCAACCACAAAAGTTCTAAGAAATCAAACAAAGGCAAACGGTTTTCTCCTTCCCTGACTCAGAGCTCCTCTTCAATGGTGTCACTGCATTATACCCCTACCCAGCTGACCTACATTTCACTAGTGCACACTGCCTACCATTTTCCTTACGTAGAATCTGCAGGCCAACTCAGTGAGAATGCCAACACCTCTGTAGACCTCATGGAACAAGATCTGCCAGCCTGTGCACCCTGTAACAGTGAGTCTTCAAAGGCTGGCACTCAGCAGCCACTGAGGTGACAAACCATTTTTTTCCTCATCCCCTTTCACCATTATGACCCTCTTCCAATGGAACATTCATGGCATTAGATCCAAGGAGGAGGAACTATGGCTGCTCTTGGAATTGTAGCGTCCACTCTTTCTCTGCCTCCAAGAAACAAAACTGCATCCTTGGGACTTCTTTGACCTTCCTACCGAGGACAGAATTCCATTTCATGCTGCTCATCTGGGATGACGTTCATAGCCATACCATCTTACTGCCAGCTGTTGCAGTCCACATTAGCCTTCCTCGTTTCACATTTTCTCCTTGCAACGTATACATCCCTCCATCATTTGGTGTCACCAGGACAAACTTCCTCCAGCTTACTGATCAACTCCCTCACCTCTGCTCAGTGTCTTTAATGCACACTGTTCCATTTGCAGCTCTTCCTGAGTCTGTCAGAGAAGTGAATGCTACAATGCAGCCTCTACCTTGAGGGAACTAGATCATTCTCTCACTTCATCTCGATCTTCCACCCTCTTGGCTGACCTCAATCAACTCAACCTCTCTATTTTAATAATGGAGCACCCATGTTCCTCTCATACTCCACACACACCTATTCCCATTTGGACCTGTTGTTGTGCAGTGCCCAGTTTGCCTGTCATCTAGAGTGGTCCATTCTCTCTAATATGTACTCAAGCATACATCTCCCATGTGGTATCTGTTTGCTGACCCCTATCCCATCTATGTGTAGACCCAATTGGCAGCTTTCTAAGGCCGACTGGATGTTTCAGTCCTCCCTGGAAACCTTCAAGAAGCATTTCCCCAGTTGTGATGATCAGGCAGAGTACCTCGTCAACATTATCCTTACCATCATAAAACATTTCATACCTCGCACTTCATCTCTACCGTGCTGTGCACTGGTCCCCAGGTGAACTGAGGCATGCTGCGACATGAGTTGTGTGTGAAGACCTACTCTCTGCAGTTTTAACCATCATGCTATGATGTCAAACTGTTTTCATTGTAAACAGTTTCATGCACAGTGTCATTGCATTCTTCGCTATAGCAAACAGCTACCTAGATTTCATTTACTAGTTCTTTTAACAGTTGCACTTCCTCTTCTGTCGTATGGGGGGCAGCGTCAATCACCTATTTGGGACTAAGGTCCATTCCCTGATTTCCGGTATGACTGTAGGAGGTGATGTCATTGTAGACCCGCTAGCTATCTCCACCATCTTGGGCTGCTATTCTGTGGCGATTTCGAGATGCACCCACTATCATCCCACCTTCCTCCCGCGGAAATGAGTTGAGGAGGATTGGGTGATACTCTTCTCCTCTTAGAGTAGTGAATGCTACAATGCAGCCTCTACCTTGAGGAAACTAGATCATTCTCTCACTTCATCTCGATCTTCCAGCCCAGGGCTAGAAGATGTTCACATTCAGGTGTTGCAGCACTTTTCTATCACAGGCAAGCACTTTCTCCTTCATACATACAATCGCATTTGGGCAGATGGCACATTTCCCAGATGCTGATGTGAAGTCACTGTTGTACACATATCTAAGCCCAGTAAAGACAAACACCTTGCTTCTAGCTACTGCCCCATTTCTCTCATCAGCTGTGTTTGCAAGGTGATAGAACATATGATTTATGGCTGGTTGGTACGGTGGTTCAAATCTCACAATCTACTAACCACTGCACAATGTGGATTTCGAGCGCACCGTTCTGCTGTTGACCAGCTCATCACCCTGTCAACCCATGTCATTAACCGTTTTCTGACAAAATACCCGATGGTGGCCATGTTTTTTCATTTGTTGAAAGCCTACGACACCTGCTGGAGGACTGGTATCCTCTGTACTCTATACATGTGGGGCTTTCAATGCCACCTGGTCTGTTTCATTCAGAAATTTTTAAAGACCAGGTATACAAGGTACTTGTGGGTACATTCTTGCCAGACACCTTCATCCAGGAAAATGGGGTGCCTCATGGCTCCGTCTTGTGTGTCGTACTCTTTGCTACAGCCATTAATCCTACAATGGCCTGTCTCCCACCAGATATCACTGGCTCTCTTTTTGTTGACGATTTTGCAATGTACTGCAGTTCTCCACATACTTGTATCCTTGAGCAGCGTCTTCAGCAACATCTTGATCGTCTTTACTCGTGGAATATCGGCAATAGCTTTAACTTTTCCACTGACAAGACAGTTTGTATGAATTTCTGGCACCGCAATCGGTTTCTTCCACCATCTTTACATCTTGGGCTTGTTGCTTTTCCACCTATGAAAATCCTGGAGCTCATGCTTAACAGAAAATTTTCTTGGTCCTCCCATGTGTCTTACCTGGCTGTACGCTTTACCGAGTCTCCTGATGTCTTACATGTTCTAAGCGGTACTTTCTGGGGAGCAGATCAGACCACCCTCCTCCAATTGTAGCAATCTCTTGTCCATTCGAAATTAGACTATGTGTGTTTCATTTATTCATCTGCATGTCCATCCATTTTACGCCATCTTAATACAACCAAGCATCACAGAATCTGTTTGGCCACTGGTGCCTTTTACACTAGCCCAATTGAGAGTCTCTATGCAGGAAGCTGCCGGACAACTGCTGTTATACTGGTGTGCTGTTCTCCTCAGAATATATGCTTGCTGTTTTGTCTCCCATGCCTAGCCACCCATCCTGCGCCTCCTTTTTCGATGACTCCCTTGACTGCCAGTATGGGGCGCATCCCCCTTATCTGTTATTTCCCAGAGTTTGCTTTCGGCACCCATTCCGGCAGCTTAACTTCACACTCCCTGCTATTTTCAAGGTTGGTATGAACCCTTCACCACCTTGGATTACGTGGGGGCCTGTGTTTATTTTGGACTTCATTTACTTCCTAAGCAAACTTCTCCTGATTTGATGTATCGTAGTAAGTTTCTTGACCCTTGCACACAACATATTGACAGCACGTTTGTGTACAGTAACGGTTCTAAGACTGATTTTGGAGTCCTATGTGCTTTCATCATTGACACCGACCATTTTCGGTATTGGCTTCCAGAACACTGCCCAATATTTACAGCAGAGCTCTTCACCCTGTATCAGGATACCTAATACATCCAGCAAGACAAGTTTTTATTTGTGCCGTATTCCAATTCTCTCAGTGCCCTTCAGAACCTCTGTGTGCTGTACAAAGTCCATCCCTTGGTGCAATGGGTCCATGGAGGCTACCATTTTCTCTCTGTTGAGGGAGACACTGTGATGTTCATACAGTCTCCTGGTAATGTCAGTCTGATGGGAAGGCTGCTGATGCTGCTCAAAAGGCTGCAGTCCTCCAACCTCAGTCCGCTAGCTCTTCCAACCCTATGGATGATCTCTATGTTGTCGTCCATTGGCAAGTGGTGTCACTTTGGCATCATGAAAAAATGGCTCTAAGCACTATGGGATTTAAATTATGAGATCATCAGTCCCATAGAAGTAGAACTACTTAAACCTAACTAACCTAAGGACATCATACACATCCATGCCCAAGGCAGGATTCGAACCTGCGACAGAAACAGCAGCGAAGTTCCGGACTGAAGCGCCTAGAACCACTCAGCCACAGCAGCCAGCTTGGCATCACCATTGGAGCATTCTACATGGGAACGTGCTCCGGGGAATTAAACCTCTCCCAGTTGCTTGGCCAACCTCATCAAATGAGGATATCGTTTTTGCTAGGTTGCATATTTGGCATTGTTGTTTTAGTCAATGCTATTTGTTAAGTGATGGTCCCCTGCCACTTTGTGCTCAATGTTGTCAACCTTTGATGATTCGCCATTTCCTGACCGAATATCCTTGTTTTTACCACTTACATTCTCATATATGTTTGCTTTCTGATTTGTAGGCTGTATTAGCAAAGCACGCATGGGTTGTTGACCATGTTTTACTTTTTATCCTTCATAGCAACATGGCGAATGGCATTTCTTTGGTTCAGGACCACCACTGTCTCTACAGCATATTTTGTGGACCTTATTCTTAGCTTGCTTTCCATCAATCAACTGGGCTTAATGTATAGTCTCTTTTGAGTTCTGTTACTTCTTGATATTCTAAGGTTATGACATGGGAACGTATGACCATAGTTGCTTTTGTGGCCTAAACAAATAAAAAACACACACACACACACACACACACACACACACACACACACACACACACACACATATTTTACGAGCTTCCCAAAATCTCAAAACCCGACAATCCTAGATCTCCCATTGTGTGTTGCCATCCAACACTACCGATCTCAATGTCCTTCTGACATAAACCCACTACTTCATTCTTTCTAAACCTTACCAATTACATCCTCACACACAAATACTTCTCCTTTTAGAGGAAGGTACACTGCCAGGAAAAAAATCTCAACACCAAAAAATAATTAATGTAGACATGCATGCACTGTGTTGTACAACTTCTTGATGTCAGTTTATGGGATGGAGCTTCATGCTTTTGCACTTGATCAGTCAACACAGGGACGGTTACTGCTCCTTGTGGATGACACTGGAGATGTTGTATTATGATGTCCCATATGTGCTTGATTGAATGCTGATCTCGTGATTGAGTAGGCCAATGCAACATTTCATCAGTCTGTAGAGCATGTGGGGTTACAACAGTAGTACATAGGTGAACTTTATCCTGTTCAAAAATAGCCGGCCGGTGTGGCCAAGCGGTTAAAGGCACTTCAGTCTGGAACCGCGCGACCGCTATGGTCGCAGGTTCGAATCCTGCCTTGGGCATGGATGTGTGTGATGTCCTTAGGTTAGTTAGATTTAAGTAGTTCTAAGTTCTAGGGGACTGATGACCTTAGATGTTAAGTCCCATAGTGCTCAGAGCCATTTGAACCATTTTGTTCAAAAATATTCCCTGATATGCTGTTCATGAATGGCAGCACAACAGTTTGAATCACCAGATTGCCATACAAATTTACAGTCAGGATGCATGGACTAATCACATGATTTCTTCTGGTGTCATACAAAACCGTACCCCAGATCATAACTCCAGATGTAGGTCCTGTGTGTCTAGCACATGAACAGGTAGATTGCAGGCACTCAACAGGCTTCCTTATAACCAACACGCATCCATAAGTGGCACTCAGGTAGAACCAACTTTCATCTCAAAACACAACAGACCTCCACCCTGGCCTCCAATGAGCCACTTGACACCACTGAAGCCACAAATGACAGAGGTTTTGGGGTCAGTGGAAGGCACATTACATGGCATCTGGTTAAGAGCTGTCCTTGAAGCAACCAATTTGTAACAATTTGTTGTGTCACTGTGGTGCTAACTGCTACTGAACTTGCTGCTGCAGATGCAGCACAGTTCACCAGAGCCACACACCGAATATGATGGTCTTCCCTCTCAGTAGAGACATGTGACCATCCAGAACCCTCATCTTCTTGTGACTGTACTTTCTTGTGACCACTGCTGCCAGTGATCATGTACAGTGGTTACATCTCTGCCAAGTCTTACTGCAATATCACAGAAGGAACATCCAGTTTCTCATAGCTCTATTACATGAACTCGCTCAAACTCAGTGAGGCGCTGATAATGGCATTTTGTTGCCTTAAAGGTGTACTTGACTAACATCAACTCATTATGTTTAGTCCTAAAGGTCACCAATGCTATGGTCATTACAGCGTGTGTTTAATGAAACCTGATTTGCATCCTCATAGTGGCACTACTAGTGGCCCTATTATGCGACAGTGACAGCAATATGCAGTTAACAGTGCGCATTATATAACTTGCTATACAATCACCAAAACGAATTATACTGTCCAGTAAGATGACACTTTGCATTGACACATGTGACACATGGGTGTCATGCACATGATGTCAGAGCACAGATTTTCACATGAGGTATTAGGTCTTTGATATTTACCCTGGACTTTGACTCTGAATGTTATAGTATGTTTCTGAGAGCTAGGGTGTCACAGAACTTTCTGATGCATTGATGTTGTTCGTTTGGTATTACTTCCATGAGTCTAACACAACTCGACATAGAGATTTTACCTGGTTGCTCACCATTCACAGACTTTCACTTTAATCAACATAAGTACCTCACTAACAAGTTAAACTCTGCTTGCTTTGCATTATTAGTAGAGAGTGTAGCAGAACTGTCTACTTTGCTTACATCCATTCGGCTATCACCTATGGTCTAACCCTATGGGGTCATAATAAGGCAAACGTGAAAAACGATATTCACCTTACAAAAACGGGCTGTTAGAATAATTTCAAACAGTACAAGGCTAACACCTTCCAAACAGTAATTGCAACACTTAAATATTCTACTCTTACCATGCCTTATATAAAAAAGTGTTGTTAATATAAAAATGCACATTGATAATTATAAAACCAACTAAGATCCTCATTCCTACAATACAAGAATGTGCAATGACATCCACATAAAAAGAGTAAACAAGGCTTTTAACACAACAACAAACCAATATTCAGGGTACTATTTTGTACAACAAATTTCCAACTCAGCTAAGAGAAATAAAAACATTCAAGGAAACAATATTTAAATTCTTAATGACCAACTGCTATTACAGTGTAAATGAATACCTGCCCTTGTAGCAAGTAACTACATTCATTTACTGAAAGTTAATAGTACCACAAATCAAATGCTTGTCACAGCCTCAATGAAAATTTTTCTGAACAAAAGTGTTAAATCAATTATTTACTTGTAATGTATTTCATGTAAACGATCCTTCTCATACTTTTATATTATTACAGTAATCAAAGTTGTACTGCCCAAAAATATTGTTATGGGTACAATGAACCATTGTAGTATGTAGGAAACTGTACAACCTTATCTTATTTTTGTTATACTATGTTCTTTGACAAAATCCATACAATGTACATTGTCGCTGAATGAATAAACTACTACTACTAATACTACTACTACACAGAATGTTGATTTTGGGGGAGGGGTGGCTATTTAAAGACAGGCACAAGAACAGTATGTGATTTATAAAATTACTCAATGTTTTTAAATTTTGCTAAGTTAGATTTCACTATTTTGTGTGGACTTGCGGACTTTACTATTATCTCGTTTATGAGAAATGCTTCAGGTTAATAAATGATAAAAGCATGTGGAACATCATTAAGTTTTTGTAGTCTGAAATCCCCTATCTACAAGTAAGGCATCTATCCTGAAATCCATATTTTATGATCTTCAGTTATCCAAAATCTTAATTAGTGACTGAATTAATCAGTGAGAGTTGTTCTCGGATTCAGAAAAAAATATAGCAAAAAAATTGTCTTCCAAGTTCAAAATCTTGCCGATATTAAAGCAAAATAGGCCATTCAAATTATGAGGGTCCAAACATTAATTCGCCATAACATTTAATTTCTGAGCCTTCTAATGAAAATATGCCATTTTAATCAGGAAGATAAATACAAACAATTGAACAATTTTAAATGGCATTTCACATAAATAAAAATTTTACATATTCCTGTATATCTTACATATTGCATGTATGACAGCAATAAATACAGAATGAAAAAGTGAATGAATTTCAGTTATTCATGTGGGCAGAAAACACAACAGTTGGAGTATTTTACAACTTGCTACATCTCTTCACCCTCCAACTGAATTAAACAGACTGTTATTGACAATTAGCTTACTGGATAATTCAGTGGTCTATAAGAGTCTATTACATGTATCAAAATACATAAAAAAGAAACAATGTTACCATAATGCTTTAAACTAATTTTCAAATCAGGTATCCTAAATAAATGTTACCTAACAGCCTCCCCTGGCCATCTTATGACATAAAATTTTACAAAATTTCTAAACATACAAGTGCATAGCATTATATGTACATAACCATAATATTTCAAAACACATTTATATCAGAGAACTTCATGGGCCATAACTTATTCTTCACATTTCCCAATTTTTTCACTGTGTTAACACAGTTCATTACTCATTATTGGCACCATCTTCACAAAAACCACTCTCACGGTTTGCTGTAGGTCCTTTCTGTGATTTCTCCTTCAAATTTTCACTCACGTCCATTGTATTGTATTGTACTGATGCAAAGTGGTGTTAAGCATTTACAAACAAGGATAGACAAACAAATTTCCTAAATTAGTGCACTAGTAATTTCTATCTCTATATTTCTAGTAAGAATGATTATTCATTAATTGGAAATTTACTTATTATAAATAAATATAACTGTCAGTATAATGTTACACAGAAAATTTACAACAACACATGTATATAAATCAAATGAGAATTGAAGCTGCTTTATTTACTCAACTGGTCTCCTCTGACTCTGGCCAATTAACCTTCTCGAAATGAAGTTAGTGAAATACTCTGCATGTTTAATTCCTGTTAGAAAATAACAACATCAAAGAAATGAACTGTGCAGCAATTTATATTAAACAAGTCACTAAATAAATTAGTAATTCACATAGCTTCATTAAATAATTTTTAGTATTTTATCATTTTTTTTATAAAAGAATCACTCTGTTTCTGACAACAGTGCTGTAATGTCCAGCAGCTTCTCAGCAAGTAATGTCATATTCCTTGGGCATGTCATCACAACAAAAGAACATTCTCTAGTATATCATTTCACTTTCCAATTTATCAATGCTCATTATAGTGCTTATTTATTCCCTTACAAACATGTTGACTGAAGAGATACTTTTGCAAAAGAAACTATTACAAAGACAGGGTCCCTAACTATTGCTGTTTCATATATACTTCATAGTACTTCATATTCACTTTATATTTCACCAAATCATTATTATATACTTCTCCATTACATAATACATTGCTGCTTCATATATTTCATTCTGCTTGGCTTTATACACAAAAAAATGACTATTTGATAGTTCTCAACAGCAACCACCCACATTAACAGCAAGACGTTACTCTCTACCACATAGCAGAGAAAAACTTATTCAAATGATCACTTTATTTTCCTCGTGTCTGAAGAGCAAGTCTCTGACACACTTTGTTCTCAC
This sequence comes from Schistocerca serialis cubense, assembly GCF_023864345.2. Taxonomy (NCBI): domain Eukaryota; kingdom Metazoa; phylum Arthropoda; class Insecta; order Orthoptera; family Acrididae; genus Schistocerca; species Schistocerca serialis. The sequence continues at coordinate 920,938,023 of NC_064640.1, read as the reverse complement.
TGAAATTTAGTGTATGCAACATTTATTTTTACTGCAATATTCTTAATCTTGGTCTGAAAGACTTATAATATGGTACACACGTATTGAAAAGATGAACTTTCATACAGACAACTGAACGTAATTACATTTTACATTGGACCAATGGCTTTCTGGGTTAACTGCTTCTCAAAGCTAATTGGACCATCACAATTATAAACAATTCAAGAGTAAAAAAAATTTTTTTTTTTTTGTACCATAAATATGTTCCATTAGGTGGGCTGTACTGAGTGAGCTAATATGAATTTTGTCTATTAGCCACATTTGCAGATATAGAAAAAAAAACTGAAATCCACTAGTAAGAGTAATTTATTTTTGGATTTAACAATTTCTCCTACAGTTTTACTTGTTTGACTTAGGTTAAGTGTTTATTGCTTTATGACACTCCATGAAATATGAGCTGTGGATGGAGTCATTTTCCTTTCATGTTGAAGATTGTTGATAAAGTGAAGCTGGAATTAAATGTATCAGTAAAATCTGCGGTTAAGGGGATTGGTTCAGTTAACACCAATTAATTTTATACAAACACCTAATAAATTACATAAATGTAAGCTTTGCACTTTCAAGTAAAATCCATTTTTCATGCAGTTTCATTTACTTTATGTTGGAAAATGCCTGGAAATTCAACTTTATGTTGACCTCTAAAGGCTAAATATAGGAGTGCTTGTTCTGATTTCATGAGTAATTTCAAAGAAACATATTCTAGTGCCCAAGAATTACCACATATAACATTACAGCCCTTGTTGGTTTATTGATGCATCTTTAAGCAATTTTCATGCAGTTGATGTCATTTTACATACACTATATAACTACAAAGAAAGTCATACATTTTTAACATTCTGAATGAGTAAATATGTTTTATACTGCACACGTTTAGTAGTCATTAAACATAAATGTGTCATGCAGAATTACAAAAGGAGATACTGTATGTGTAACAATACACATGCTAAGAAAAACATTTTAACAAATATAAATGAAACAGGCTTAATACATGTTAACCATTGGGAAAATGCATTATGTAAATAAAGCACAACAGCACGGTACAATAACATTTTCAGAAGAACTTATGTAATAGGGTGGTCATGTCATACAGCAGTTAGCTATTGGCCACAGTTCGCGAACAGCTGAAGGTACTTTTGGCTACAGTCAGTGATCCTGAGTCTGCTGCCTTGAGGTGTAGCAGTGGTGGATCATCCGATATATCACATGGGAAACTTCAGGTGTCACTTGTTTGACCCACAGGCTCTGCTACTGAGGCAGCCTCCAGATGGCCCAGCAAGGGGTGTCCGCCTTGACTGCAGTGAGAATTGTGGGTGATAATGCTTTCACATCAGTCTTTCAGCAGGGTCTGAGCAGGCAAATGGGGGTTGGGGTTTGCTGTGTATTGGGATCTCCACAGTTAAGTATGTTATAGAGCCTCATAGAGAAATAGCATTCAGGGCCTGCAAGAAAGCCAATGTGTACTGAATACATCTGCCAGAAGGCCACATCCAAAAAAGTGGAGGAATCCTTGCATGCAGCTATCAAGCATGCAGGCTGCAGTCATCTGTGAGTTCTGGCTGGTTTTGGCACCAATGATGCCTGTTACATAAGTTCTGAGCCTATCCTCAGTTCATACCAGTGGCTCGTGGAAGTGGACAAGCCTGCTGGCCTCGCCTGTGGGGTGCAACCAGAGCTGGCAATTTGCAGCATTGTTTCCAGAGGTGATTGGGTTCCTTTGGTTTGGAGACCAGTGGAGTGTCTCAACCAAAGGCTATGTTGGCTCTGTGATGATCTGGGCTGCAGATTTCTGGAGCTATGTTATTGGGTGGAGAGTTGTAGGACTCCTCTTGACAGGTCAGGGGTGCACTACACAAAGGTAGGAGCTACTCGGGGAGCAAGAGTATTTGTGGAGTGCACAAGGGGTTTTTTTAAAGGCTAGGTGATAGTTTGTATTTGTATTTCCATTTTATTTGTCTCATAACATACATTTACAAATCTACTGATGATGCTGTACAGGAGACACATAAATTTTAGCCTTACAATGTACATAATTACACAATTCCCTACCACTATTTTTACCAGTACTGGTTGATATTGTTTTTCTTATGATGTGATAGTACATTATCTTTACATATGTGTACAATATTATGCACAATGACATAATATTAAACAATCACACTAGTCAAATGATGATTTCATCATTCATAAATTCCTCAGTTGAATAGTAGTATTTTCCACCAGGAGATCACATAGTTTTCTCTTTAGCGAACCTATCTCCATCGTCAGTACATCTCTACCCTTGAGTTTATTGTAAATTTTCAGTCCCATGTACTAGGGTGTCCATTGGTAGAGTTTCAAGAGCTGTTGTGGAAGCATGAAATTATCTTTGTGTCTAGTGTTGTACATATGTTTGAAATGATTTTCTTCCCTTAGCTCAGGTTTATTATGTAAAAAGATGATAATTTCAAATATGTACAGTGAAGGGATAGGTAATATTTTTAGGTTATTGAATAATGGGTGGAAGGATGTTCTGGGAGGGGCAGCACACATTTTTCTAACAACTCTTTTTTAAAGTAGCAGGATTCATGACATGTAGCTTGAATTTCCCCAAAAAATTTAACCGTATCTAATTACAGATTCAAAGTAACTATGGTTCATCATTGCAGCTTACGTCTGTTATACCAGATTCATTGCAAAGGCAAGGCTGTTTAATGTTGCAGTTAATAATCTATATGTGCTAGCCAGCTTAGATTTTTGTCCAAGTTTAGTCCCAAGAATTTAAAGGCCTGAGCTTGGTCCATAACTTGATTTTTATATACAATACTGAAGTCACCGATTTTTGATTGATTGGTTCTAAATTGTGTAAACAAGGTCTTTGAAAAGTTAAGTTTATGGCCATTATGTTGAAACCATGTATGTAGGTTGTTTAGTGTGTTTATAACACCATCCAGAATTTCTCCCACATTTTGTTTTTCAAGGAGTACATAAGTACTATCAGCAAACATGACTGGCTAGGCACTGATATTAAGAAACTAGACTAAACTCCATCCGAACAGGCATTGGAAGGCCCAACGGTACCGACCGGCCGCTGTATCATCCTCAGCCCACCAGCATCACTGGATGCGGATATGGAGGGGCATGTAGTCACCCCATCACTCTCCCGGCAGTATGTCAGTTTATGAGACCGGAGTTGCTACTTCTCAAGGCAGTATGTCAGTTTATGAGACCGGAGTTGCTACTTCTCAATCAAGTAGCTCTAAGTTTCCTTACAAGGGCTGAGTGCATCCATCCAAGTGCTAGCCTATTTCGACAGTACTTAACATCGGTGATCTGATGGGAACAGGTGTTACCACTGCAGGAAGGCCATTTGCATTGATACTAAGAGGTAAATCATTTATGTAAAAGAGAAACAATGTTGGCCCTAAGATTCAGCCTTGAGGGACTCCTTGTGGTATTGTACCCCACTGAGATGTGTAATTTACGATGTTAGATGTTATGATTACCCTTTGCTTCCTGTTTGTCAGATAAGATCTGAGCCACTGCAGAGCATTTGGTCTGACGCCATATCTGTCTAGTTTATGAAGCAGCATGAAGTGATGCCCAGAATCGAATGCTTTTGCAAGGTCGCAGAAGGCACCTGCTACTTTGTTGCTTTTATCTAGTGATGAGCAGAGTTTTTCAATGAATTCATTAACAACACTCATGGTGCTTTTCCCTTTTTGGAACCCATACTTGTTTTTAAGAATAAAACCATGTTTCACAATAAAATTTATTATATGGACAGCAGCTATTTTTCCAAATACTTTGTATAGCACTGGGAGGATAGAGATGAGGTGGTAATTTCACATACACTCTATTGATCCTTTTTTGTGCAGTGGTTTTACCTCTGCATACTTAAGCACATCAGGGAAGTTTGCTTGCTCAAATGACTGACTGATTATTAAGGACAGAGGGTGTGCTATTTTATCAAATACAAATTTAATTACTTTGGTGGGTATTTGATCCCATCCTGGAGCATTTTTGTTTGTTAATGACAAAATAACATTTTTACATCTTCAGCTGAGATTTTACTAAATATCACAAAGTGGTCACTATTATTGTTTAGGCCAAAGCAATTCACACTGTTTTGATAAGTAATCACATTTACACCACATTTTGTTACATTTATGAGAAACTTATTAAAACATTGAGCTATTTGAGAAGAGTTTGAAATAGTAACGTTGTTTTGTATGTTTTTTGAAATTTCCTGGTGGTTAACTGTTGTACCTAATTCTGATTTAATAAAAGACCATACTGCTTTAGTTTTATTCTTATGTCCTAAAATGCGTGCAAGGGATAAGTCCCTGCAGACGCGCTATCCTCTGTGCCCACGGTGGCTCAGATGGATAGAGCGTCTGCCATGTAAGCACGAGATCCCGGGTTCGAGTCCCGGTCGGGGCACACATTTTCAACATGTCCCCAATGAAGTACATCAACGCCTGTTTGCAGCTAGGGTGTCCATTTAATTATCATTTCACTTGTAATTGAATTAACAGCAACTCTTACAGGCGTACCTTCTACATGAAGAATAGAAATCTTTACAAAACTGACTCATTCCTCATATGATTTGTTCACTGCATGAAATAGAAACAAACACTTTAAGTATCAATGAGAACACTGTACCATATAGTATTTAGTATTGCAGTTTTGGACAACCTGTTTTTCCAGTTGGAAATTAAGTTTCTTACAATATGCTTTCTTTAATGTGCACTCCTCTCATATTTAGTTACATGGGTAGCCACATTTTATGTTTAATGCCTTATTACGAAGCTTCTCTTCATCATTAGGGATTCTACAGTTGGCCAGTGAAAAGCTAAACACACTATGTAACATTACTGACCTGGTTATATTGCTGGTATTATTTGGTAATTTTGAAGTCTCATTCTCTGAAATTGGTTGGAGATTTAACCTAATATTTAAGTGATGGGCATGACACCATTGATTTAAACTTGAGATTACTTCACATTTCTTAGCACCAAAACATATAATGATGAATATTTACTTCTGCTATCAACTATTTTTATAGTTCAAGTAAACCAAGTCAGCTACTACGCTTGATGAACTCTAAACAGCAGCAGGTTCTTTCCATGATGAAGTCATCATTCAAGTCTACAAAAAATAGATCTTCACAAAATAGCATTTGATAGAACTCCGTCACTGAAGCTTTACTAACACTTTAATGCAGAGATGTTACATGGACATCTCAGCCAGATTTTCCAAACAAGTGCATGAAATAATCACACTCAGTGAGTGTAACAGTAAGATCTGCTCATGTTAGTGAGCTTTGACATTGAAATGTGGAATGGATGAGTGCATGTTATGAATTTTTACAGTGAGCTATTAAGATGAAAATAGCTAATCAAGTCTCTGCCAAGGAGAAGTTACTGTAACAATTACTGGGAGCAAAATTCCTACTGCTATATAAAGAGGACAATGTCAAAATTAGTGGCAATGACATTATGGGAAGGCAAGTAATAATTTGGTTTATCTATGTGATAGATGATTGGGAAGTAAATAAAGTTGGGTGGAATATTTTATTAATACCAGATGCACTGCTGTGGGAACTTACCGAGCTTCTTGGAAATTTCACAGGATGGTAGTTTTCTTAATTGCCAAATTACTCTGATAAAATTATTTTCCAGTTCAGAAAAATTAGAGCAAGAAATTTATAACTACAGTTATAATGTCATAAACATACTTAATGGTCCAAATAATAATATTTTCTGGGTGGTGGAAACTTTAACTACGAATAACTTTTTAGTTAATGAATTTTCACACATAATAAAATGGTCACTGAAAGAGTTAAATGAGGACTTTCAAATAATTTATGTCATTCTGGAAATAAACAATTGTTACCTCACAATGTGTTTCTGCATATATGGCTCTTGAATAAAGATTTCTCTTAAAGGAACATGTACAGTGAGAAATTAACTATATCATTGGCATTAGCAGAACTCCAACCGATGAAAAATGAATTTTACTGACATGCCACTCAAATATGAATTTGGGTGCTTTATGTAAATGTGATACATCTACTACCAGCATAATACAAAAAGGAAGTAAGAAAGTTATGTGAGGAGTAGAGTTATAGCAAATTGCGTTATCCACACTTGCTAAGTTTCAAGTTGCTCAGCTGTACAGTGAAACATGTCTTCTACTGCCCCCACCTCAAAAAAGTGAGTCTACAGTTCTCGAATCCAAAATGGTGCATGTAAATCAGTGTTTATGAAGTTACTGTTGATTGCTTTAGTACTGCAGATAAGCTAGCTGGATTATGAAAACCACCAAATTTGGGAATCTTTAACCTAGCATACAGATGCAAGTTTTTGAGGTTAACACAGTATTTAAAATAATAATAAAATGCTGTAAAATAATAACAGAGCACTTGCTTAAATAGTACACAGATCTACAAAAGCAAACTTAGCGATAGTGGCACGCAAGGACAGTCAAATTAATATGAAAAATATGGGAAAAAAGTAAGTAAACTATCCATTAATACAGAAGTAATTGCCATAGTTGTTACATGTATTCCACTGTAAGGCAAGGTGGTCAATGTATTTATGGAAAACTGTTGGCAGTTGCATCTGGAAACATAATTGTACAAAGGCATGCACGTCTTTATCTGAAGCAAAGGACAGCCATGAATATCTTTCTTCGGGGCTCTAAAAATATGGAAATCATATGGGGAGAGAGTGGGACTTTACAGAGAAAATGTAAGGGTTTTCCCAGCAAAACATCTGCAGCACACACTATACAACCTTAGCAGGCATTTTATTGGCAGGTTGCTTCAACTATGCTGCAGAGTTTTGTCTGGGAAGCTTTCACACAACCTCCATACAATCCCAGTCTCATGTGATTTCCATATTTTGGGAGCCCTGAAGAAAGACTTTCTTGGCCATCCGTTTGCTTCACACCAAGAGGTGCACACACAGGTACAGTCATGGTTCTGTAGACAACTGCAAAACATTTTTCCATGAAGGAATTGACTATCTTGTCTCGTAGTGGCATAAATGTATTCACAGCTATGGTGATTACTTTTGAAATAATAAACAGTTTACTTACTTTTTTCTCATCAGTCTTGTTTTCATTTGATTGCCCATTATACATGGAGCTTTCATCTCATGTACTCTTCGTCAAGTTTTGTATCAGTGTAGCCAAACACACTACAAAAAAAGATGAATGTAACACGGTTCAGATCCCATGAAGAGCCAATCACAAAATATTTTGATTTCATTCATGACTTTTAAATTATTTTCTAATTCTGGTATGTTGACTCAATGGTAAATCTATAGTGGCAGATTCATGATTAGGTGGGGTTTCTTAATTAACACATACTAATATAACAATGAAAACAATAAATTAGTGATAAAATTATTTAATTAGATAGATAAAATATCTACTCACCAAGTGCTGGCAGAACACACACATAAAACTGTTGTGAGTGGCAAGTTCTCAAAGTCAGTGGCTCCCCCTCCAGGCAGAAGGGTTAAAGAGGAACGAAGAAGTGTGAAGCAAAAGGACTGGAGAGGTCTAGGAAAAGGGGTAGATTTTGGGAAAGTCACCCAGAACCATGTGTCACAGGAGACTTACTGTACAGGATGAGAAGGAAAGACAGACTGTTGACAACTGAATTGGACGAGATTTGAAAATCTGAGAGATTAAAGGCAGAAGACAGGGTAATACGCAAGACAGAGATTACTACTAAAACATCATGCATGAGTTAATAAGCATGAGAAGCTAAGTGCTTTGTACGTAACAGAGGTGGGGAGGGGGGGGGGGGGTGAAAAATAGATGTGAAAGACAACAAAAGATGTAGAAAACTAAAATGGAGTGAAGCAAAGAGTAGTTACAGTGAAGAAAAGCTGAGAAGGACGATATTAGTGTAAATTAAGGGCAGGTGGGGGGGGGGGGGGGGGGGACAAGAACCAAGGACATGTTGTAGTGCTAGTTTCCAAATACGGAGTTCTGAGAAACTGGCGTCCAGTGGGAAGAATCCACATGGCGCACATGGTGAAACAGGCATCAAGGTCATGAATGTAATGTTGTAGAGCATGGTCTGCAACAGGATATTGTGAGTTGCCAGTACATACCCTGTGCGTATGACTATTCATTGTAATTGATAATTTGGTGGGAGTCATGCCAATGTAGAAGGTTGAACAGTGTTTACATAACAGCTAGTATATGGTGTGTGTCGTTTCACAGGTGGCTCTCCCTTTTTTTTTTTTTTTTTGCCTGTTACAGGGCTGTTATAGGTGGTGGTAGGAGGGTGCATAGGGCAAGTCTTGCAGTGGGGACGGTCACAGGGGTAGGAGCCATACAGTAGCAAGATGGCTGCAGGTGGAGCAAAGGGTCTGACAAGAATGTTGCAGAGATTTGGGTAGGGGGGTGTTGGAAAGCTATTCTAGGTGTGGTGGGCAAAATGTCAGACAGGTCATCATTTTAGGAAGTCTTGGCCCAGTCAAAGTAGCTGATTAATGTATTCCAGAGCAGGATAATACTGAGTCACCAATAGTGTGCTCTGAAGGTGTTTTGTGGAGGGATCAGCCATACCAAGACTGGATGCGATGGCCCGGGAAACCTTTTTAAATAGGCTGGTGAGGTAATTACGTGCAGTTATGGCTGAGGTGAGAATGGTGGTGTATTGCTGTAATGGAGTCTGCAACCGAACAAATACATGTGCCTTGGATGTCAAAGCTGTATGCAGTCCACAACAATCAATCTTTCCTTCTCATTCCATATGGTAAGTCTCCCCTGAGCAACAGTTCTTGGTGACTTGCCCAAAATCTACCCATTTTTCTAGACCTCTCCAGTCATTTTCCTTCACCCTGCTTCCTTCTCCTTCGGCCCTTCTGCCTGCAGAAGCAGCCACTGGCTCCAAAACCTTGCCAATCGCAACAGTCTTATGTGTGTGTTCTCCCGCTGCTTGGCGAGTAGATTTTTTTATCTATCCAATTAAATAATTTTAACACATGCCAAGATAGATTTTTTCATGTGAGTAGTGCAAACCTTCCCTTCTGTCTACCCCCGCCCCCCCCCACCCCCAACCCCAAACACACAGAAATTCATGAGACCAATTTCTTTTACCGGTTTCTTTGGTTTGGGTGGCAGTGGGGAGTAAGGACATAACTGACAAAATACACATAAAACTGGACATTATATAAATCCATACTGGAGATGCTGAGTCACATATTAGGTACAACAAGAAGAATGTAAAACAAAGCTTTCAGTCCAAGACACACCTGACCACTGTCTCTGGCTGCCAAGGCCAGCCTGTGAGCAGCACTGCACGATGCTCAAATTTTGCCTTGGCAACCAAAGACTGCAGCCACGTTTGATTCTGATGAGGGGCTATTTGGCCAAAAGCTTTGTTTAACAGTCTTTTTGTTGAACCCCTCTGTGAATCAGTATCTCCAGTACATGGTGAGTTGCAACTATCCTTTTCACAATATTGTGAAACATTGATCTTCCTTTTTTATTGCTGTGAGATGACAAAGCAAGCCACATACAGTTACTGGTGTCACTATTCTAAACAACTGCTTTTGTTGTTATAACCAGTGCTTGATTTGTGATGGTATTCCGCACCAATACCTATGATAAAAAAAAGCATTAAAATAATGGTTTAAAACTTTGATTTAAAAAAAAAAAAAAACACTCCCTGGCAGGTCACAGTACTGGCACCTCTCTTTTTTACAAATCAAGCATGGTCATAACTGTTGCTACTTCTTATTTTTTTTTTTATTTCTTCAAGGTCATTTCACATCCAAAAGATCAAATCAAACTGAACATATCTAGAAGAAACTCTTGCAAATAAGTGTTCATTTTCATAGCCCATTATATACTATCATAGACAGATCAATCTGAAGTTACAAGCAGAGTAGAGGTGATGCGTGGAAAGAACCAAAGAAAAAGAACTGAACACAAGACAAATAAGAAGATGTGTAACATTGGTTGAATGTGTTACAGTTGGCTCATTATACCTTATTTCAAACACATCCACAGTGAATCTTTGATGAGATTTCTAGGACAGATGAATACTCAGTATTTCTTCATCCCATTTACATTTGGATTGCTGGAAGTTATGCAGTCAAAAGACTGGTTCAGTAACATCTGACTGCAAACCCTAAACTTCATGGAATATTTCCTCGCAATAAGAGAGAAATGCAGGTGCAAGTCGCAGTCCAGCAGAAATTTTCACATGTCACTAATATGTGTTACATCTATACCTAATACAGCTGATGTCTAACAGTTTGCAGTAAGACAATACATTTTGAAGAACTGAATGTATTATAACAAAACATTCTACATTCCATGCAGAACAAATCATAAAATACTTTAATTTCATCCTTTCTCACAGCTTTACTTTTGAGGAAACGTAAGCAACTCAATCAAACAAAATTATCCTTGGACGGACCAGTGAACTCTTCTCAAAAGTGTGTATTCTTCCCCCTCCCTTCCAAGAGACACACATGTAACATTATGCAATGATTCTGTAATTAATTTCTCTGGGTGGGGATGGGAGCAGGGATTGTGAACAACTCACATATAAAATTGGACAATATAATATATGTACGAGACATAACTCCTTTTGCAATAAACAAATTTATTTTACTGCAGTTGTTTTTAACATGTCATACTAAAAAATCACATTCCTTACAACAGTAACTCCAGCACATTAAATACAAGTGTCATCCACTTCAATAAACATTTTATGACAGTGGGTTTTCACATTGGAATGTACACAATTCCATTTTCTTAAAATGTATCTATGAGACTATCATTGACAGCACCATAACATTACTATATTACCAGACAAATTAATTTGGCACAGATGGTAAAATATAAAATAATGATTTTGGGTACTGACCATGGCCTATCTCTTGTAAGCATCCCATAAAATATAGTTTGGTGGCAGAGAAATTCTGGTTGTGCAATCCTGTAGTTGTTCTGTTGTGGTACTGGATTTGCGATGTGTTTCTGAAAATAAATCAAAGGTATATTGAATGAATTATTGCATATTTTTGATAGAATCTGGCAGTAATGGAAAAAACAAACATAAGTAGAATAACATCACTACATGTCAAAATACAAAAGGGTTAAGCATGTACTGATTAGTAACATGAATTTTGTATGTAGAGTACACCACTCAATCACCAATGAGGTACAAATCAATCTCAAATGAAGCACTGAGGAGTAAAAACTCCTGCATTTGAGCAAATATTTAGTTGTGAAATGTTGAAGCATATAATCAGCTAATCTGATGACATGTTGCAGTCACTTTGTAAATGGGCAGCTGCAGACAGTGATTTAAGTGTTTATAGTGTTTACCAACAGTCATTTTGTAGGTGCATCTTCAACAGTTGCTTGGTTTGATTGAGAGAGGGGGAAAGGGACCAAACTACGAGGTCATCAGAGCCTTGTTCCGAATAAAACAATGGCACAAATGTGAGAAAATGAACAAGACTGACAACTCAAAACAGAATGAAAAGAAAAATCACAAGAACGATGAAGGGCAACAAACATGTAAATGGACAAAAGGGAACAAGAAAACCACAGAAATGAAAGACATGGGATGAAGGTATTAAAACAACAAAGCAGATTACCATGGCTGGCTGACCATGAGAATAAAAAAAGGAGAAGTCAGCAATTCTGCAACACATTAAGATCTCCACCCTAGAAGCACTACGATGGAGGATACAGAGGGACAAAGGACATGTGCTAAAACTTAGATCAAATAATATAACCAATCCTCATGAGTAAAACGTAAAACTAAATCAGCCGACGAGACATTGTCAGATAAAATTAGTGGCAACGATTCCAGTAACCCAAGATAATATCATCTAGTAGATAGTGTCAGAAGTTCCATGCGGCTTTTCGTGGATGATACTGTATTATACAGAGAAGTTGCAGCATGAGAAAATTGCAGCGAAATGCAGGAAGATCTGCAGCTGATAGGCACTTGGTGCAGGGAGTGGCAACTGACCCTTAACATAGACAAATGTAATGTATTTCGAATACACAGAAAGAAGGATCCTTTATTGTATCATTATATGATAACGGAACAAACACTGGTAGAAGTTACTTCTGTAAAATATTTGGGGAGTATGCATATGGAACGATTTGAAGTGGAATGATCATATAAAATTAATTGTTGGTAAGGTGGGTGCCAGGTTGAGATTCATTGGGAGAGTCCTTAGAAAATGTAGTCCGTCAGCAAAGGAGGTGGCTTACAAAACACTCGATCGAGCTATACTTGTGTATTGCTCATTAGTGTGGGATCCGTACCAGATTAAGTTGACAGAGGAGATAGAGAAGATACAAAGAAGAGTGGCGCGTTTCGTCACAGGTTTATTTGGTAAGCATGATAGTGTTACGGAGATGTTTAGCAAACTCAAGTGGCAGACTCTGCAAGGGAGGGGATCTGCATCATGGTGTAGCTTGCTGTCCAGGTTTCGAGAGGGTGCGTTTCTGGATGAGGTATCGAATGTATTGCTTCCCCCTACTTATACCTCCCGAGGAGATCACGAATGTAAAATCAGAGAGATTCGAGTGTGCACGGAGGCTTTCCGACAGTCATTCTTCCCGCGAGCCATAGGCTACTGGAACAGGAAAGGGAGGTAATGACAGTGGCACGTAAAGTGCCCTCTGCTACACACCATTGAGTGGCTTGTGGAGTATAAATGTAGATGTAGATTTCATTGCTGGGCAGTCAAAGTGGAACAGTGCAACAGAATATGGACCACTGTCAACTGGCGCCGAACCGACACTCGGGCAGGTCTTCACCAAAGTGTGGCCAATGCGGAGCCGGCAGAGGAAAACTGATTCCCTCGATAGGCCCGCATGGAAGACTTCAACACATTTGTAGTCTCCTTAATGAAACACAGTTTGTTGTGTGTACTGTTATGCCATTCCATCCCCCAAAGCCGAAAAACCCTACAGCATAAGTCAGAACGACAGGTCAGGTTAAGAGATGCCCATCTCCAGAAGTGGTTTCTGCATAGCTTGTTTGGCTAGCCTGTCAAAAAGTTCATTGTGTGGGATGCCAACATGTCCTGGGGTTCACACAAACACCACTGAACAACGGGACCAGTCCAAGGCATAGATGGACTCCTGGATGGACGCTACCAAAGGATAACGAGGGTAGCACTGGTCGATAGCTTGTAGGCTGCTCAAGGAGTCACTATACACAAGAAGTGATTCCCCGGAGCATGAATGGATATACTGAAGTGCACGAGAGATGGCCACCAGCTCTGCAGGAATACACTGCAGCCATCAGGCAAGGAATGCTATTCAAAATGGCCTCTGTGGATGCAGGCGAAGCCAACATGACCATCAGCGATTGAGCCGTTGGTGTAAACCACTTCAGAGGCCTGGAACAGGTCAAGTATCGAGAGCAAGTGACAGCAGAGAGCAGGAGTAACTGAGTCCTTAGGGTCATGCTAAAGGTCCAGACGAATCTGCAGTCTAGGTGTACAAAAGGAGGCGTATGCAGACAGATACATCATGGAGGTGTATGCAGACAGACCTGGATGGGAGATGGTAAGGGGAAGGACTCCAGTTCACACAGAAGGGATCTCACGCGAACCGCACTCATTAGCCCTGACCTGGGCCGCCGATGCAGGAGATGGACTGCCGCAGGTGGAAATAGCAGACAGTAATTCAGATACTCAGGAGAACTACGAATGTGTGCAACGTAACTGATGAGCAGTTGTGCATGTCAGATCTGCAATGGATGGACTCCGGCCTCCACCAGGACACTGGTCACCGGACTTGTCATAAAAGCTGCCGTCGCTAGGTGAACACCACAGTGGTGCACTGGGTCGAGTACACGCAACACTGAGGGCACTGCCAAACCATAAATCACACTCCCATAATCAAGGCGGGATTGAACAAGGGCTTTGTAGAGCTGCAGCAGACCAGAGCGATCTGCACCCCAGTTGGTGTTGCTCAGGCAGCAGAGGGCATTGAGGTGCTGCCAACACTTCTGCTTAAGCTGATGAAGGTGAGGTAGCCAAGTCAATTGGGAATCGAAAACCAGTCGTAAGAATCGATATGTCTCCACTACAGTGAGTGGATCATCATGAAGGTAAAGTTCTGGTTCCAGATGAATGGTACGATGCTGACAGAAGTGCATGACACACGACTTAGTGGCCAAAAACCGGAAGCTGTGGGCGAAAGCCCATGACTGCTCCTTGTGGAAGGGTCCCTGTAGGCGCCACTTGGCAACACCAGTACTGGCGGAACAGAACGAAATGCAGAAGTCATCTGCATACAGGAAGGGTGAGACGGACGGCCCTACAGCTGCTGATACACCATTAATGGCCACTAAAAATAGTGATACACTCAATACAGAGCCCTGCATGACCCCATTCTCCTGGATATGGGGGAACTATGGGAGGCACCAACTTTGACACTAAAAGTACGGAGCGACAGGAAATTCTGTAAAATATAGCAGGCGTCGGAGCCCCCACCTGTATAATGTGGCAAGGATATGATGTCGCCAGGTGGTGTCATATGGTTTGTGTACATCAAAGAAGACGGTAACAAGGTGTTGGTGTCTGGAAAAGGCTGTTCGGATGGCAGACTTGAAGGAAACTAGATTATCAGTGGTAGAGTACCCCTGGCGGAAGCTGCCCTGACATGGAGCCAGTAGGCCACATGACTCGTGGACCCAATTCAACCGCTGACACACCATACATTCCAGCAGCTTACAAAGACTGTTGGTGAGGCTGATAGCTTTCCACATCAAGCAGGTTTTTGCCGGATTTGAGCACTGGAATGACGGTGCTCTCCCGCCATTGTGATGGAAAGAAACCATCACACCAGATCCGGTTGAAGATGATTAGGAGATGGCACTTGTAGTCAGATGAGAAATGTTTAATCATCTGATTGTGGATCCAATCTGGCCAAGGAGCTGTGTCAGTGCTATGTGTAAGTGCGCTGAGGAGTTCCCACTCCGTAAACGGGGCGTTATAGGGTTCACTGTGGCGTGTAGTGAACAAGATGACTTTCCTTTCAATCCATTGTTTGAGGGTGTGAAAGGCTGGGGGGTAGTTCTCCGACGCAGAGGCTTGAGCAAAGTGCTCGGCAATCGCACTTGCGTTAGTACATAAGACGCCACTGATGGTAATGAAGAGGACACCTATTGGGGTCTGGCACCGAACAAGACGTCTGATCTTCGTCCAGACTTGGGAAGGTGATGTCTGTCACCCAATGGTCGACACATACCTCTCCCAGCACAACTGTTTCCATTGTTTTATAAACTGGCATACACAGGCACGGAGCCGCTTAAAGGCTATCAGATGCTCCAGGGAAGGGTGTCGCTTATGTCGCTGTAGAGCTCATGGACACACTGAAATTGCGTTAGCGACTTCCTGCGACCACAATGAGACTGTCTTTTGCTGGGGCACCCTAAAGAGCTAGGGATTGCGTTTTCTGCCACAGAAACGATTGTCTTAGTCACCTGCTCATCCATCACATCAATGTTACCATGCTCAACCATCACATTGATGTTACCATGTGGGGGAGAATCAACGGTGACAGATGTGAAAGTTTCCCAGTGTGCCCATCTGGGCAGGCATCTGTGGGCCTGACACCAGGGCACTGACAGGAAGATGGGGAAGTGATCACTAACACACAGGTCGTCATGTGCTCTCCAGTGGATAGATGTGAGAAGTCCTGGGCTGCAAGTTGATAAATCAATGGCTGAGTAACTACCTCGAGCCACACTGAAATGTGTGGCGGCCCCAGTATTTAAGAGGTAGAAGTCGAATTGAGACAGTACAGTTTCGACATCTTTGCCTCAGCCAGCAAGCACAGTGTCACCACATAAGGGGTTACGGGCATTAAAATCTACCAAAAGTAGGAAGGGTGTAGGGAGATGATCGATCAGCGCAGCTATTACATTCAGGGGTACTGCACCATCTGGAGGAAGATATACATTGCAGACAGTTATTTCCTGCGCAGCCACAGCTTCAAGAGGTGTTTGAAGCAGCAGAGTTTCACTACAGACTGGGATTAGGACATAAATGCAAACTCCACCTGACACTTGATTACAGTCACTACAGTTCCTGTAATATCCCTTATAGCCACAGAGGGCAGGGGTCCGCATTGGCGGGAACCAGGTTCCCTGGAGGGCAATGCAGAAAGCACGCATACAGCTTAACAGTTGCCGTAACTCAGCCAGGCGGTGGAAAAAACTGCCGCAATTCCACTGGAGGATGACATCATCGTGAGCCTGGGAAGGCATGGAACATCCAATGAGGCAGCATACACCTCAGGGTTACCTGCTGCCACCGACTTTTTGACTGAGCAGCCTATATCCATTGTGTCTGAGGGTCCAGCGAGATACAGGTCCTCAACAGACGCCAAAATCTCCACCCCATCCTCAGACATACAGCTTGTAGGTAGTGGTGGTGTTGGTGGCATTGTAAGTTCCTTGTTCTTAGGGGTCTTCTTTTTCGATTTCTCATATTGTTCCTTGGGTTTCCCTGGCTGGGAGGACTTCACTGAATCAGTCTCCTGGACTGAGGATGAGCGTGAAGCCCTATGACCAGCTGCTTTTGGGCTCTCCTGCTGCTGGCAGGTGTCATCTTTCCCACTAGCAGAAACCCAAAAAGGGAGTGACCCTTCCTATCGAGAGGAGCTGAAGAAGCCTTACGCTTCTCTGGCTCAGAAGTGGGAACTGAAATCCTCAATGGTTGGAGGAGTGTTGCTGCCGAAGTAGGTGATATGGGAGCAACAGAAAGGGAAGTGGCTCCCCGCCATCAAGGGAGCAGGTGTAATCTCCTGGTTCTGAGAGGCAACAGGAATTCGAGGAACTGGCGGGGTGACAACTGTTCTCATAGCAGCGGCGTATGAGGTGGTCATAGCCATAGGATGTAGGCGCTCAAATTTCCTCTTAGCCTCAGTGAAAGTCAGTCAATCCAGGGTATTATATTCCATGATTTTCCTCTCTTTCTGTAAAATCCTGCAGTCTCAGAAGCAAGGTGAATGAAGCTCTACGCAGTTGACGCAGATAAGAGGTGGGGCACATGGAGTACCGGGATGCGATGGACGTCCAAAATATTGACATGTGACGCTTCAAGTACAGCGAGAAGATATATGGCCAAACTTCCAGCACTTAAAGCACCCCATTGGGAGAGGGACATATGGCTTGATGTCACAGTGGTGGACCATCACCTTGACCTTCTCGGGCAATTTCACCCTCGAAGGCCAAGATGAAGGCACCGGTGGCAATCTGGTTATCCCTCGGACCTCGATGGATGCGCCTGACAAAATGAACACCTCACCACTCTAAATTGGTGCGCAGCTCATCGTCATACTGCAAAAGAAGGTCCCTGTGGAATATAATCCCCTGGACCATATTTAAGCTCTTATAAGGCGTGATGGTAACAAACATCTCCCAACTTGCCATAAGCGAGTAATGCCTGTGACTGGGCAGAGGATGCTGTTTTTATCAAAACTGACCCAGAGCAGATTTTGGACAAGCCCTCCACCTCCCCAAACTTGTCCTCGAATTGCTCCACAAAAAACCGAGGCTTCATGGACATTAAAGATTCCAATCAACTCTCATACATACGAAGTATCAGGGCGAATAAGTTTCACTGCCATCCTTAGCCTGGTGTTCCTCCCATGGTATGGCCAGGGAGGGGAATGACTTGGGGTCATATTTCTTAGCATTTAAGTTATACTTTGCCCACTTAGAGACTGCTGGAGGCGGACCACAAGCAAGGGATGACGTACTACGCTTCATGGCGTGTCACCCACTCTGATGCCACCCACTTGACCAGGGGCCCTCCCCATGGACGCAACACAGCTTCAGCAAAGGCCACTTGGCAGGATGACCATTGCCAGGAGTCCTGATGCCCGAGGGTGACGGGCATCTACTCCTTGGCATACGTACTGAGTTAACGGCACAGGCACCAGCAGAGCGAGCCCTGTGATGTCAGGGGGCTACAACCAACAGGGAACATGGCGGCCTCATCACAATGGACTGGCTCCTGTGCTGGATATGAGGTGCAAAAAAGTCCATGGCGATTGTCGGCACAGAAAGTGAAACTGCATAGCGCATGGTGGAAAACACACCCAGGAAGGTGTCCTCACCCAAGAGATGGAGAATGGGCGGCGCTGCAATGCAACGACGAGAAAGTGGGATAAAGATCTCAATGCACGATGGATATGATGCAAAACATAAGTCTCTCTACCCAAGTTGGCTCGCTGTTCAGGAAAAATTTTGAAAAATAGAGGTGAAACCCTACAGGGGGCCATCAAAAATTGGCCGAGCCATCAGAGGCTCCTTTTAGTCGCCTCTTATGACAGGCAGGAATACCTTGGGCTGAGTCTAACCCTGGACCTGCAGGGGGCATCTTCAAGGTATTAAGCATTTGTGACAAAGCAAGCTGGTATCTCTTCACTTCCTCTCGTTTTGCGATCTGCCTCCTTAAATTCATTTTATTTTCATTTCAGTCTAATTACCATTAACATGCATGAATATTATCTTCATTTCCATACAAGAGAAAGGGTGGTCCTCCATCTTAAGGAATATAGCACCCGGTCTAATTTTGTACATGTAATTAATTTCCTAATTTATTTTGACCATTCATAGTTAATATTTTTGTTATAGGGTGAAATCAGTAATTGTTTCACGACTTAGATTCTATTGTTGACTAATAAACAAATATAAATTCTGTAGTAAATATAAACACTGGGAAGAAAAACTACTAAGATTCTTAAACTATTTATTTCGCTCTATTTGAAAACATAATAACAAAGCCCAGCCCTTAATTCCAAAATAATTACCACGTTTGTCAAAAGTATTGTTTGTGTAAGTATATCTGTTAATTTTATTATTTATACAAATGTTTCATCCTAATCTTTGTGGTAGATGGAACTATTAAAAAGAAGGAATTTTTCGATGTATTCAGTTCATTGAATGAGTTATGTTTTAATTGTAATTTCTGTAACTTAAACATCAAACAATGTATAGTTTCAGTGCCTATTATTATGAGGCTATACTAAGGACTGATTTTTGGTCCCGAGACAGTCAGTCCATGGCCGATTTTCAGACAGGAGTTATGCATTGGTTAAATTAATAACAAGGCATCAACTAAACAGTGGAATAAGTATAAAACAAATAAGCAGTGTGTTAGAACAATTAATGACAATGTCTGTTCAATTTATTTGGGAAATAGTGTCACACATACCATATTATTCTGCAAGAACTGCGTGGTTAGGTTTTTACTGCTCATAGATATTCAGTGGCAAGCTATTGTACCTGTATGCTGATGTTACCTGCAACGTATTAATGAGGCTTTTCGACATTTACCAATAGTGAACTGGCTATATAATTGTGTAATATTGTGGGGTTGTGAACACTGAAAGTAAAGAACCGAGAATCACAATTGTGCAACTGTCTGCTAAATCATTTACAGTAGACACTGTTGAGCTTCCACTTCCTATTTTTCAGCCACTATAACAATGCAGCATGTTGACACAGAGGACTATCAAGGAAGAAATAAAGCAAGAGAATGTCACACATGCTAACAGCAACTTCACAATATATACATTTACTAATGTAGCTTGACATCACAATTTCAAGAGAATAGCGATTTCTTCTACTCATTCACCATGTTCTGTACATCCCACCAAGAAAGTGAACCTACAGTGCTACGAAACAAGTAAAGATACACATTAACAAAAGACAACTAAACATTGCTTAAGCCCTACACTATATTAACAAGAAATTATCACAATACTGCTTAATATTAGTTCTCTTTATGCCAGTTAAGTGTGTTCTAGTGAATTAGAAAGAAAGCTGCTGATACTTCAGTTATATTAGGTAGCTGCAGGCTGCCTCAGAAACCTAATATTTACTTCATTAGTCAAGTATTATTCAAAGAAAATAGTAACCTAAATATGTAATTACACAGGACAGTTTACAACACACTACTTGCCATCCATCTAAAGGAGGAATCAAATCCTTGCACTAAAATAATCAGTGGAAGAGGTCACTCATGAGGAATGTTTTGTTTCTCAAATATCTCCACACCATAGTATATAACTTTGTTAAATCCTAGGTAAGAATGAAAAGTTTACACAAAAGTTATATTTCTGTCTTGTATTGATAGCGCAGATCACAGTTCTGCTTGAACTGATTTCTCACAACCACACTACACCTTGACTAAAATAACTCTGATTGTGGCAGTGGCTAGGAGTCAGCCAACTGCAGTTCTTTCTTGATACCTATACGCCCACTACAATTACTGATTTTTTTAAGCACAACACAGCATTCTCAGGTGCAGTAGGATGCACAGGGAGGGGAGAGCCAACTGTTGCCCCATCTACCACCCCCACTGATGTACTTCCCACTGCTGCTGACGACGACAATGAAAATAATTTGAATGTATGTCTTGTTCTATTTGAACTGCATGTGCAGCTCTTTCTCATTCTAAGTATGTGGAATGTTGTATACAACCAACAATCCTGCGCCACCATAGTTGTTTGTCAGCCATGAAGTTAATTCAATCAAAATTTAGAATGGAACATAATAATCATTTATCACTAAATATGGCAAAGGCCCATGAAAGCATTTAACAATAACCACAAAAGCTTTCTATTATTTTCCCACTAATATAATCTGACAAGTACCAAAAAATTTTGAAACTTTAAAGATCTATCCATTATATAGGCACTGTGACTGTGATGGTTAAAGGTCTCCAGAAATTACTATTATCAGCCCCCTTTTGTATTATTTTTCAATCTTTCTTTACTATGATCAGTTTTGAATCACTATCATCAGATGGTACATATTTATTGCATGTTTGCAGCATTGCTGGAGCTGCACAGCTGTAGCCAGGTGTGAACTGTACAATTTTCTCTCTACATTCAGTGCATACATGTTTCGTTCTATTGCCACAGCTACACAAGCCACAACAATGCTGCAAATATGCAATAAATATGTACCATCTAACAATAAATCGCTTGTCAACTCAAAACCGGTCATGGTAAATAGTAAATGAAGAATAAAATCAAAGGTGACTGGCTGCTGGGAACTAACACACTTTTAAATCTGAACTGGAATTGCTGCTTCTGGCAACTTCTGCTCTGAAGACATATCTAACAAAAACCTTATAGCATAAAAGACTACAATGATTGCTTATTCTAGTTAGAATTAGATGTAAATATTCCTTAACAGTAACATGAGCACTGACAGAGACCAGTATGTTCATTATTATTACTTTCCAGCCAGTGAGCTATCTGGTAATCTGTAAGTAGCTAGTATATAGCCACCCAGCTCCCGCCCTGTGCCTTTCATACAGGACTATAGTGTCTCTCAAAATCCCAGCCGCTTTCTTCTCCGACATTCACCCCATCATTAGTCAAAACACACACAAACTATATCTGAAGAACAAAATCATTCTATAAAAAAGGATCTGCTGCTCTATTACAAAAGGTAGATTGGCATAACAAAATCATAGCTCTATCCACCTGTTTCAACCAGTACTGCCATCAGCGTGGTTTACACTATTTCAAGCATATACAATATGGTTCAAATGGCTCTAAGCACTATGGGACTTAACATCTGAGGTCATCAGTCCCCTAGAACTTAGAACTACTTAAAACTAACCAACGTAAGGACATCACACACATCCATGCCCGAGGCAGGACTCGAACCTGCGACCGTAGCGGTCACGCGGTTCCAGACTGTAGCGCCTAGAACTGCACAGCCACACCGGCCTGCTCATATAATATGACGAACACGACATCACTCATTACACGTGCATACAAACATAAGTAACATGAAGTATAACTTCAGCAACAGGATGAAACTAACAGGACCTATATCTCCAACATTGGTCAGTTGTAGAATTTTGGAACACATTATGTTCGAGTATAATGACTTTCCTGGAGACTAGAAATCTACTCTGTAGGAATCAGCATGGGTTTCGAAAAAGACTGTCGTGTGAAACCCAGCTCGGGCTATTCGTCCACGAGACTCAGAGGGCCATAGACACGGGTTCACAGGTAGATGCCGTGTTTCTTGACTTCCGCAAGGCGTTCGATACAGTTCCCCACAGTCATTTAATGAACAAAGTAAGAGCATATGGACTATCAGACCAATTGTGTGATTGGATTGAAGAGTTCCTAGATAACAGAACGCAGGATGTCATTCTCAATGGAGAGAAGATTTCCGAAGTAAGAGTGATTTCAGGTGTGCCGCAGGGGAGTGTCGTAGGACCGATGCTATTCACAATATACATAAATGACCTTGTGGATGACATCGGAAGTTCACTGAGGCTTTTTGCAGATGATGCTGTGGTCTATCGAGAGGTTGTAAAAATGGAAAATTGTACTGAAATTCAGGAGTATCTGCAGCGAATTGACGGATGGTGCAGGGAATGGCAATTGAATCTCAATGTAGACAAGTGTAATGTGCTGCGAATACATAGAAAGATAGATCCCTTATCATTTAGCTACAAAACAGCAGGTCAGCAACTGGAAGCAGTTAATTCCATAAATTATCTGGGAGTATGCATTAGGAGTGATTTAAAATGAAATGATCATATAAAGTTGATCGTCGGTAAAGCAGATGCCAGACAGATTCACTGGAAGAATCCTAAGGAAATGCAATCCGAAAACAAAGGAAGTAGGTTACAGCACACTTGTTCGCCCACTACTTGAATACTGCCCAGCAGTGTGGGATCCGTACCAGATAGGGTTGATAGAAGAGATAGAGAAGATCCAACGCAGAGCAGCGTGCTTCGTTACAGGATCATTTAGTAATCGCTAAAGCGTTACAGAGATGACAGATAAACTCCAGTGGAAGACTGTGCAGGAGAGACGCTCAGTAGCTCGGTATGGGCTTTTGTTGAAGTTTCGAGAACATACCTTCACCGAGGAGTCAAGCAGTATATTGCTCCTCCTACGTATATCTTGCGAAGAGACCATGAGGATAAAATCAGAGGGATTAGAGCCCACACTGAAGCATACTGACAATCCTCCTTTCCACGAACAATACGAGACTGGAATAGAAGGGAGAACCCACAGAGGTACTCAGGGTACCCTCCACCACACACCGTCAGGTGGCTTGCGGAGTATGGATATAGATGTAGACAACTGAATGAAGAAGGTGGTTTCGGGTACAGACAAACGAAACATATAACAATAAGAATAATGACACTACTGCCAAACAAATATTTGCCCAAAAATCTAGCACACAAAATCCTCAAAATGTAACACACAAACTCACAAAAACGAAAACTAGTAATGTTGTAAATTTCAATGTCTCAAATGGAGACTACAACACCAGTAACCAATAAACAACTCAAAAACTCAACATCATAATTTTCACTTTACCGACATACCTCCAACAAAGTCCTAGATACCAGGAACCTACATAAAACTCAAACATTGCGTTGCAAATTTCACTTCACCAATATACCTCAAACAAAGCTGAACTTGTACACAACTCCAAAACCCGCTGACACAAATTGACCTATATGGCAGCAAAAAACAAAGCCGAATGTACAAAAACCCAACACACACAAATTTTAAAATCCATTATCCACACTTTCACGTACTTTACATAAAGCAAAGCCCATAGTACAACAAACCAAACCGTGCTCATATGGCTAATACCAGAAACATATTCTAATGGTACATCAATACCCCTGATACCAACCAATCACAATCCAACACAATTATCGCATACTAACAAGAAAAATTCCAAAATTCAAGAAAAATTGCATAACCACCAATTTCAATATACACAAACTATAATCAACTCATAGCATACAAAGAAAATAAAACAAAAATACCATCTCCCATTGCAAAAAGCAACGATCTACTCAAATATCTGTATCTTATTCACAACTGAACAAAAAATAAAAATTAATATTAAATCTCCGACCATAAGAAACACACGAAACTCATATTTCCAAGCATAAAAATGAATCCATCAGCCACAATATGCAAATTCAAACTATCACCAGAAAACCAGCACAATAGCAACCTGAAACACTCAATTCTTGTCAAACAACTCGATAACAAACATCTAGCACAAGAGAGCACCACCAAATACAACACACCATCTACAAACACAGACAGACTCAAAAATATCAAACCTCATCATGACATCACTCACCATATCACAGTTACGTCATAGGTCTAAGCAGATGGCTGTAACATCAGTACCTGACCTTGTGCGAATAACCTGACGTTAGCGTCAGATAGTAAATAGTGATGAGACAGTAACTGCCAGTTGGCAAGAAAACAGGTCTAAATTATGTAGAATGAAGCTTAATTACTGTTGGAACATTTGTTCAGAGTGTGCGTCTTCTTTGTACAACCCAGAAAGGTCAATACTGCCTGCTTTGCACTTTGAAATCTTTCTCACTGTACTGCCCCACAAGCAAGTCTGACAGCATACTTTTATTCAATCTGTCCTACAGCATTTTCTTTGTAAGTGGCGTAGATAAGATCTAAAAATTGTCCATTCTACCACAAATTCTTATACTTAATCCTAAACCATTTACTTCCTAGTGGTACTTATAAGGAGTGAATTTCGTAGGCACTGATTTGATTTATGAATATTCTGAATGTAAGATGAGACATTCGCATAAACCTTTACCTGCTATTTCAACATCTTGTTTGGCAAATGCTACTTTCCCACAGTATCTCCAGTTCTGCTTCATTTTACATTCTGCTTTTAGCAAGTTTCATCGTTAAATACTTCAGTGAATGAATATTAAGTCCAAGAACTTCGTTAGTTAACAACTCAAAATGTTTAAATGAGAGTTCACTTTGAAGAAACCTTCCAACACTCATTACAACAGTACTGAGTTGCACACAACGCAGTTGTGTACTCTTTAATACATGCTTACAACTATGTAACTAATTCTGCAATTTATTACGTTCATCAGTAAAACATTACACTTGCACCTTGAGGCACAGTATTAATTAAATCCCATACATTTATACTGGGTGTTACAAAAAGGTACGGCCAAACTTTCAGAAAACATTCCTCACACACAAAGAAAGAAAATATGTTATGTGGACATGCGTCCGCAAACGCTTACTTTCCATCTTAGGGCTCATTTTATTACTTCTCTTCAAATCACATTAATCATGGAATGGAAACACACAGCAACAGAACGTACCAGCATGACTTCAAACACTTTGTTACAGGAAATGTTCAAAATGTCCTCCGTTAGCGAGGATACATGCATCCACCCTCCGTCGCATGGAATCCCTGATGCAGCCCTGGAGAATGGCGTATTGTATCACAGCCGTCCACAATACGAGCACGAAGAGTCTCTACATTTTGTACCGGGGTTGCGTAGACAAGAGCTTTCAAATGCCCCCATAAATGAAAGTCAAGTGGGTTGAGGTCACGAGAGCGTGGAGGCCATGGAATTAATCCGCCTCTACCAATGCATCGGTCACCGAATATGTTGTTGAGAAGCGTACGAACACTTCGACTGAAATGTGCAGGATCTCCATCATGCATGAACCACATGTTGTGTCGTACTTCTAAAGGCACATGTTCTAGCAGCACAGGTAGAGTATCCCGTATGAAATCATGATAACGTACTCCACTGAGCGTGGAAGAACATGGGGCCCAGTCCATACGTCACCAACAATGCCCGCCCAAACGTTCACAGAACATCTGTGTTGATGACGTGATTGCACAATTGCATGCGGATTCTCGTCAGCCCACACATGTTGATTGTGAAAATTTACAATTTGATCACGTTGGTATGAAGCCTCATCCGTAAAGAGAACATCTGCACTGAAATGTTGGATGAACCATTCGCTGAAGTGTACCCGTGGAGGCCAATCAGCTGCTGATAGTGCCTGCACACGCTGTACATGGTACGGAAACAACTGGTTCTCCCGTAGTACTCTCCATACAGTGACGTGGTCAACGTTACCTTGTAAAGCTGCAACTTCTCTGACGCTGACATTAGGGTTATCATCAACTGCACGAAGAACTGCCTCGTCCATTGCAGGTGTCCTCGTCGTTCTAGTTCTCCCCCAGTTGCGAGTCATAGGCTGGAATATTCCGTGCTCCCTAAGACGCCGATCAAATGCTTCGAACGTTTCCTGTCGGGATACCTTCGTTCTGGAAATCTGTCTCGATACAAAGGTACCGCGCCACGGCTATTGCCCCACAATCATTTTCACTGATCAACTTACTCCCAGAATGTGAACGTATATTATGCTTCTTATTCCCTCTCCAACAATTTTTCAACCCGCTTTTCGTCTCTTTCAAATCGGAATAGCACAAAGCCTATTACTACGTTACTACTATTCAATGCAGCGTCTGCTATCTTGAACGAAACAATAACAAACACAGATCCTTCTGCCCGCCAAAATTTACCTCTTCAAAGTTAATACTCACAACGCCTTCAACTGGCTGTGGTAACTACTTTGAACTATGTCACTTGTTTCGCTGTCGCTAAAGTATTGAGCGATTCACAGGCAAACACTGTGCTTATATCGGTTTATTACATATTTACAAATATTACAAAACAAAGTAAATTGACTAATTCAAGGTATGCTAGGTCCATGGAAATACAAGTTTATAACATTTCACTGTAATGGTTCGACACTCGTTGACTATCGATAGCCGAGCCCGGCAGTCGTGTAGCCTATAAATAGCGAAACTTTGTCGCCACAAGTGACAGAAAATTGAAGTGCAGAAGACGGTAAAGTAGAAGCACGTGTCGTAAATTTGTTTGTAGTGTGAACGTAGAAATCGAAATGTTGGTGTGGAAAACCACTTTAACTCCGCCTGCAGTTACTGTAGGAGTGAATTAAGTAGCTCTGCAGTTCCTGTTGCCGGTCCCAAGCCCGGAGAAAGGAGGAGGGTTGGCGCAAAAGCCGTAAAAGAATCGACATAAAATAGTTGGAGAGATCCTGTAAAGCTTAATAACTTAGTTGTAATGATGACGACGTTAATAATAATAATATGGATTAACCCATATATTTTCAACTTCATTGTGTGATGCACATAAAGCAGCTACCGGTACCTCGCGCTTCTCTAAATATAGTCTTATTGCTGCTTGTGGCCATCGGAGGGATCGAACATATCAGGCAGGAATGCTGGAGCTTCCCGAATTTATGCAACCGAAACGCAAACGCTTTTGGGCATAACTGTTTCTATTGAATAAAAATTTTCGTGGTTAACGCTATTCTTATAACAGTTTATGAATGGATAACTTTCACCCCCTTCGCGCTTATGACAATTACCGCTATTATGTGTCAGTGTAACAGCGCTATAAGGATCTGTCGTTCGAAAGAATAGCGTGTATAGTTTCCAAGTCGAGACAGAGTTATTGTAGAAGTGGACATAAGGAATCACTGCTTCTCAGTGTATTTATTAATTAATCAAATTTGTTGCAAATAATATATCTCTATTTGCAACCAATAGCTCAATATATACTATCAATACCAGTAATAAGAACAATTTACATTAAATCTAAAATCACTTACCTTGGTCCAAAAAGGACCGCAATATTCAGGAACACACATTTTCAATAAATCACCAGCAACCATTAAAAACTAGGTTTCAGATAAAGCACAGTTTAAACAGTTTGACAGAGTTTTTGGTAGACAACTTCTACTCTGTACACGAATATCTTCACAGGGATTGTTAGACCAGCTTAAGAAAAATTTCAGTTTTGACAGCACTTGGTAACTTCAGTCAAGATTAAGTATGTTGTGTATGATGATACATTTGTCAAAAGTTCATAACTAGGTTTCATTCTGACTGTTTATCTATTCTGAAAATAGCAGTTCTAATTTACTGTAATGTGTTCACATACTGTGGGAATCTCCTGACATGTTCCACACCCATGGGACTTGTCTAATTTTTGGGTCTATGGAACGAAAACTTAATCTAATCCAGAAAGAAAATTTCATCTCATCAAAACAGTTGATAGAAATCATGAATTAAAATACCACATAGTCCAGTACGAGTATGTATTTAGAATATGATTTATCTCCTCTTTGTAATGTTTAGTTGTGTCTCAGCTACATTTTCAGGCATGACAGAGAAAGAATTCAAAGTATGACCAGTAGTGAATTTGGCGAAAATTACAGTGATCCCTTAGAGTGCCCTCATCTGAAGAAAAGTTGGTTTTCTAATTTATAATTGAGCTTACCGTTGATTTGCTAATTTTATGACCAACCTTGCCTTCCATTTGCAGAAATGCACTGATTACACCGAAAGTAACATTGCTGTTTACTTGATTAGTAGAAAATTGAAATAATCATAGGGATTTTGGAGATTTGTTTCCCACTCTGATGCCTTACTGCCCCCTTTCTCTATCATCATCATCATCTGGGGGAGTAAATCCCATTGGTGAAGATTGTAGACAATGTTTAGCATACTCACTGTTTAAAAGTGCTGTATATTAAAGCATAGGTGTTCAAACTGAGTGCCTAAATTCAAGTCGTCATGTGACCAGAAACAAATGATAAGTAATTTAAAATATATTTTGATTTGCTTGTTCATGATAATGACAATTGTGTTTGCCTCTTGCTTGTGGAAATATGCCATATACCAAAATTTTCTGCCATGTTCGTATTAGTAACGACTTGTTCATGCATAGGTGTCGATGCATTAAGGTTGATTACATGCAGGTATATGAAGTGTAGACGCGCATTAAGGTGGGGAAGTAGGCCTACAGTTAAAGATGTGTTTAGTTGCATAGATGGTTGTTCCATCAAAGGAAATATCTTTCTTGCGAATTCACTGTGGTACTGCAAAACATTTAACTGCAGCTGCCAGGTAAATAAGCAAACATTAAACTTTTTGCAGGGCAAATCCGCTTGTTGAACAGATACAGAAGTAGAGCAAGTTGTACATGTGAAACAATAATCTTGTGTTTTTTTGCCTTGTTTGTGCAGTCACAGACAGGTAGGGCCAAATTGGAAGAGGAGCAGATAGCTCTAAAAATAAATGAGACTTTGGTGACAAGTGCATGTAGTGATGCAAACCTCTTAAACAAGTACTTTGTTTCTGTTACTGACAGCTTGGGGTTTTCAGGTTCAGTAAACAGTGCAATGGAGTATCTGAGACCAGTCTTTACAAATAAGTGCAGTAAAATGGGAATGACACTAACATCTCCCTTAGAAGTAGCATCCATCATGAAATCCTTAACATCTAAGTATGCCAGTGGTTATGGTAACATATCAACAAAGTTAACCAAAGAGTGCTCATGCAAGGTCAGTTCTATCTGAAACTATTTGTGTAATCAATATCTTACCAGTAGAACATTTCCATAGTGCCTAAAATATAAAGCCTCCTTACAAGAAGGGGGATGATGAGATACCATCAAACTATCAACCAATATCACTTTTGCCAGCTTTTCCAAAAACATTTGAAAAGGTTGTGTTCAAGAGTCTCCTTAAGCATCTGACTGCAAATAATATATTGACCAAATCACAGTTTGGGTTTCTTAAGAATTCTGATAGAGAGAAAGCTATTTACATGTACAGTGATAATGCACATAATGAATTAGATAACAAATTAGAGGCTACTGGCATTTCCTGTGACGTGCCAAAAGCATTTGACTGTGTGAATCACAGCATTCTCTTAGGTGTCACCAGCAGTGCTGCAAAATGGTTTGAGTGTTATTTAACTACCGTAACAGGAAACAAAGGGTGTCGTTGAGAAATACCTGTGCAGTAAACAGTCAGCCTTCATCTGATTGGGAATTAATTACATGTGGCATACCTCATCTTGGGTCTGTTGCTTTTTCTTGTGTGCATTAATGACTTCTCACCAATTACATTGCCAGATGCTACGTTTGTTTTGTTGCAGATGATACAAACATTGCAACAAGTAGGAAGTCAAGTACAGATTTAGAAATGGCTGCTAATAAAATTTTCACTGACATTAATAAATGATTTAAAGCTAATTCACTGTCATTAAACTTTGAAAAGACCCACCGGAACCTGTTAGAGATTTCCTTCTAGCAAGTGTACAGCACATGAAGACATGCAGATCAAAGAGTTTGACAATGGTAAATTTCTGTGATTACAACTCAATAATAAATGCTGCTGGGAAGGGATTTGCAATGAGAATGATGTCAGATGTAGTGGATATAAAAAAAAACTTGCGTAATTTGCTTACTTTCATTCTATTATATCATATGTGATCGTATTCTGGAGTAACTTGCAAAGTCGAGCAAAAGTTTTTAGCATCCAAAAACATGTAACAAAGACTCATTTCTTGTGTAAATTCAGGAAAATCATGTAGAAACCTGTTCAAGGAACTTTGAATTCTAACCATTTCTTCCAAGTATATTTATTCTTAATGAAATTTGTTGCAAGTAATATATCTCTATTTCCAACCAATTGCTCAATACATAGGAATAAGAACAAACTACATAAAACCTAAACTCACCTATCTTTGTCCAGAAAGGGGTCCAATATTCAGGAACACACATTTTCAATAAATCACCAGCATCCATTAAAAACTTGGTTTCAGATGAAGCACAGTTTAAACAGAGTTTGAAAGACTTTTTGGTAGACAACTTCTTCTACTCTACAGATGACTATCTTAACAGTCACTGTTAGATCTTCAATTTTGACAGCAATTGGTCACAACTGAAAAGATTATGTATTTTGTGAATGATAAATTTATTAAAAGTGCATAGCTATGTTTCATATTCAGATTATTATTATTATTTTTTTTTTTTAAACACGTTGTGACTTTTTTCACACCCAAGAGAATCATTTCATTTTTGGGCCCCTGGAACGGAAACTGAATCTAATCTAATTCCATTTCACTATATTCACAATACTTTCTAGGTAGTAGTCCTACTGCTGTGTTGACATTGTCAGGTCCTATAAACATCTCTTGCCCATATAGCAATTTTGCCACAAGTGTCATATCAGAATAGACTCACTTATTCTACATTACTTGCCCGCATAATTGAATACTGAGTGGGGACAAGGTATTCAGTTATTTTCATCTACACCAAAGCATTCACATGTAATCAATAGCTCCATGAATAATTTTGATGACAACTTTTACTTTGGGAATTGACAAAATGTGATTGTGGAAGTGATGTAATCAACTAATAGATATGTGACAAGTGCAGTGTCTCTCTAATTTCTCATGTTCATGTTGCTTCTGTTCTGGTTTGTTTGGTAATGTGTATACCTGTGTCTTTTGTATTTGGGCACAATAAAGTGTGGTTTACACTGAGGTGAAAAAAGTCATAGACTAGTGATGGCGGTAGTATCACGTATACAATGTATAAAAGGACAATGCATTAGCAGAGTGGTCATTTGTATACGGGTGATTCATGTGAAAAGGTTTCCAACCTGACTGTGGCCACATGAGGGGAATTAACAGCCTTTGAACATAGAATGGTAGCTGGAGCTAGTTTTGTGAGACATTCCATTTCAGAAATCATTAGGGACTTTAATATTCCGAGATCCACAGTGTCAAGAATGTGTCAACAGTACCAAATTTCAGGCACTGTGGGAGCTGGTGGTTGCTCCATATTTGTGTGGGCTGTGTTTTTATACAATGGATTTGCCCCTCTGGTCCAACTGGACCAATCATTGAATGGAAATGGTTATGTTCAGCTACTTGAAGACCATTTGCAGCTATTCATGTTTCAAACAATGATGGAATTTTTATAGATGACAGTGCACCTCGTCACCGGGCCACAACTGTTCGCGGTCGGTTTAAAGAACATCCAGGTGGATGATTTGGGCGCCAGATTGCCCGACATGAATCCTTTCAACTATTTATGGGACATAATTGAGATGTCAGTTCATGCTCAAACTTGTGCACCAGCAACACTCGCAATTATAGGGACAGCATGGTTCAATGTTTCTGCAAGGGATTTCCAATGACTTATTGAGTTCATGTCATGACGTGTTGCTGCACTACTCCGGGTAAAAGCAGGTCCAACATGATAACAGGAGGCATCCCATAACTTTTGACACCTCAGTGAATTACACTGTTAGTACGTGAATGTATTTTATGTTTAGGAGATAGTGCCCTTCCATAATTTGTGAACACAAAGAAGAAACTCTACTCTCTTGGGTAGGTTATCTGCTGCAATTCATATAGATAAGTACAGTCATGAATACCATTCATAATGTTCTATATTCTGTCAGTGGCGCCATCCAGGTAATTAAAAATGAGACTGAGATTCTACAGTGCCTGTCTCCTGTGTTTCAACTGCTAGATTCTGTGCCACATGCTGATCCATTTTTGAACATCACGGTTTAAACCACACTGGTCATGACACAGTGATATAACCACATAACAATGCTTTGCACATAATTACAACAATGTCGTAAGACATCAAATTCAGAGTGAACATGTTTCCAGTCATTTCACATTCACTGATACCACTTGTGCGATAAACAGAAATATCCACTCATTGGCTTCCACAGTCCTCCCACACTGTATTTGCAAGTTCACGCCCCACTGTTTGCGCCTAGTCAATTGTCAATTCAGTTGCAGTAAATGGAGAGCATTCTCAAACAGAAAATTTGTGACACTTTTGAACAGTTCACTTCAGCATTCAGTGATCTTGATCAACATGTTACTTCAGTGGTGTTGGACATTATATTACAATCGTCCCTGCACCAAGCCTACAATGCTCTCATGGTGGTGCTAATTTCACATTGCACAAAATCGATGGGTCAAAGGCTCATGCAAATTCTATACAATGAGAGGCATGAGGACATGATACCATCTGAATTCTGGAGACATCTACATGGAATGATTATCAGTTTGGATGCTTTGCTGTTACACATTTGACAACAACAATTGCTAGCAAAGTGAGGTTAACTTTAATTGCTCAGGATGAGCAGCCACTATACTAGTTACCAATGAAGCACACACCTTGCTTGACACATATGCCACAGTGGCTGCCACGATAACTTCCATTCACTCTGAAGAAAGCTGAACCATTCCAGACCAGCCCAACGTGCTGCTGCCTCGCCACCGTGCCACCTCCACCTGAAAGTCACAGAGAGTTCTCGAGAACCTGTGGACTCTCCGTGCTACTGTCAAGAGGCTAACTAAGCTGTTGGAAATGTTACAGCTATGGATTGTGACAGCTGAGAGCAAACGTACCCCCTGCACATGCCCACAGTGGTCTCATAACCATGGGACCACTCAGACTAATGTTAGCTGTTCCTCAGACCTTTTGGTCACCTGACAGCTAATTGCAAGAAATCATGTTTGCACTCAAATGCCGAGACACGATTTGGTTCAGGTGCAACAGCAGGACACCCACTTACAGCACCTGCTGTTTAAGAACAGTTAGCCGACTACATCAAAAATAAAGTATAGGACTGCTCAGCCTACCGCTTGTATCGGCATGACTCCAAAGCTGCCAACTACTGAATGGCTACATAACAGTACATCACAAAGGTTGTTCATTACCAAACATTATTAATCGAACAGGATCAGAGATCAGCACACTGCTGACTACATTCTACCCAGATGCAAAACAACACACTATGGCCAATTTAGAGGCAGTTAACAAGTCCGTCATATACACATATGGTCACCAAATATTTGAGGTTGACAATGGTCTCTTCAAGAACTCCAAGTGGACTTTTGCGTTAATCAACATTGCTCAACCTATTTTGGGTGCCGATTTCATCACACAGCCTGCACTGACCACCAATTTACTAAATGAATGACTGATACACTCTGTCAACAGACTTACTATTCTTGCAGTGGCCCGTAAAACATTAGAACAACATAGGACACCGCATTGCATCCGTGCTCTGCACATGACTGTGTCTATGGATTAACAGTGGCCCGTAAAACTACAGGGCAGGGGCACACATACTACGGTGCACCATATCTGTACCAAACCTGGTCTGCAACTTCATCATGAGCCCATTGGAATGCATGGAAATGACTACCACCGATTTTCAGTGGCTACGCAATGGCACCAGGGGAACCATCACCTCACACCCCTCCCCCTCTGTCTGCTGCCAATGGCACTCCTCCCAACCATCATTCTACGGTACTGGCTGTGTCACTGACTGCAGTTACATGTCCATCATGCACAGCCACCCACACACAAGCTGGCTTTGAGGTCAAATTCGAAATCCATCTCATCTTTTAGGTGAGCGGAATGGGGGGGGGGGGGGGGGGGGGAGTGATATAATCAACTAATAGATGTGTGAAAAGTGCAGTGTGCTTTAATTTCTCATATTGTTTGTTACTTCCTGTTCTGGTTTGTTCACTAATACACTGTTATTCCCTGTATGTATTTTATATGTAGTAGATGGTCTCCCTACATGGTCTCACATTGTACAGCAATTCATACTATAAGCCTATACTGAAATGTACACAATAAAATTAAAAAATGTGTATATTGGTTAAACTTTGCAACTGAACATCTTTTAGAAGCCTCTTTATGGACCTACGTGTTGTTACATGTATATACTCACTTGTGGTGTTCCTGGTTCTCAGCAATTCACAATCACATAACTAGATGAAGTAATAATTCCTATACCAGCTATGTATTCCTTTCTAGGGTTCAGAATGGAGTTTTATTTTCAGGTACAAAAGTCTATAAAAGGTAACCAGTGGGCTGCACACCGAAAACTGAACATCTGCAAATATTTAAAAACAAAATAAAATAATACTTCATTAGCCACTCTTTCAACAATTTATCAGAATATTTGAAGTGACGAATGTAAATTCTGTTAAAAATCAGAGTTTTGAGTTGATAAGAACAGTATAATAGTATCACCAGAAGACATTACCACCAGACCTTTCTGAATGTTTAGGGACAGATCATTGCAAAATATAATTAACAGAATTGCTCAAAGTGTGACAATTGAGGCACCCCTTGTGTTACTACTTGCTCTTTTAACCAATGCTTTCGGAGACTCAATAAGCAATAAGTTCCGAGGAAGCTCTTAGGCCAGTAGTTGTTGCACTCGTAGCTAACCAAC
Organism: Schistocerca serialis cubense; assembly: GCF_023864345.2. Lineage (NCBI taxonomy): Eukaryota > Metazoa > Arthropoda > Insecta > Orthoptera > Acrididae > Schistocerca > Schistocerca serialis. The sequence continues at coordinate 920,903,001 of NC_064640.1, read as the reverse complement.
CCACACTAGTTTATATGACCAGCTGGTACAGAAAAGTGAAATTTCATGGAATTTCTTTTAAATTACTCTAGCACAGGTATGATTTGTTAATAATTAATGAAAATTTTGAGAATTGTTAGCAAGAGTTCTTTATTATGCACAAAACACTGAAGATAACTTAAAATGAACTTCCAGTGTGCTATATTTTAAAGTGACCATTGAAACAAAACACATACACCACAGTCTCTCACTGTGAGTTTCCAACAGTTCTGTTACAAAAGTCAGTGTGAAGTTTGTGTGTGCATCTTCCTTTGCCTTTTAAGTGTCTTAATATACAATAAATGCATTGTTCACTGAAATATTTAGTAGTTTTCTAAGACAGTTAAGTCATTTTGAAGAATGTAACTTCTTTTGTGATGCACAATATGGCCTTTAGAAGGGCAAGTCAATGACAGTAGCAGTACTTGAGTTAGTTACAAATATAAGTCAGGGTTTTGAAGAGAAAAGAGTGTACAGCACTGATACTTTTTGATCATAGTAAGGTATTCAGTTGTACCTCATGTAAGGCCCTCCTCAGCAATATAAAATCATATGGTGATGGGGAAGCTGTTGAGCAAATTCTTGAATCCTACCTCAATAATAAACAGAAAATTGTATTAGGACAAGGAGCAGACTCAACTGAAAAGAAGTTGAAACAGAGTGCACCATAGCAAACTGTAATGGCGCCTTTGTTGTTACTGATTTTTGTTAATGACGTAAGTACCAATGGGCACACCTTGCAGTTTGCAGATAACCACATTTGTTCTCAACAAGCAAGTGTGTTGCTCAGGCTTTTCAACAAGCAGAAGCCCTATTAAGCTTGGCAAGGGTCTGGCTTCCTATGAACAAGATCAAAATTAATGAATACAAAACACAGAGAATGACATGCAGCCACAGTGATACTGGATCACTGGGTGACACAGCAGCCACTAAACTCATGGGCTTTTTCATTCATACTATGTTAACATGGCAACAGCACACAAAAATTGTATATTCCAAACTTTCCTGGGTCCTGTATCTCCTGAGGAAATTAAAAGATGTAATATCAGACCAGTGCCGGTAGCTACTAACAGTGTACCCTGTAATGAGACATGAGCTGCTGCTGTGGAGTCTTTCTGCAGTCTGTAAAAGAAATGCAAAAGAATGATAATTGTAAACCAATTGTTTCTAGATTAGGATTTATGGCTGTTCTTAGCCAATATTTATTCAACTGCCTTGCTCATACAAAGATAAATCATGAACACTACAGAAAGAGAGATAAATTTCATCAACACAGCACTGGCAATAGAGACAGAATAGAAAGCCCTGGCTGTTAACAAAGACAAAAAGAGCTTCCACGTGGTGGCTCTCGAACTGTTAACTGAGCGAGGTGGCGCAGTGGTTAGCACACTGGACTCGCATTCAGGAGGACGACGGTTCAATCCCGTCTCCAGCCATCCTGATTTAGGTTTTCCGTGATTTCCCTAAATCGTTTCAGGCAAATGCCGGGATGGTTCCTTTGAAAGGGCACGGCCGATTTCCTTCCCCATCCTTCCCTAACCCGAGCTTGCGCTCCGTCTCTAATGACCTCGATGTCGACGGGACGTTAAACGACACTAACCTAACCTTTCGAACTGTTGAGTGCACTACCTAAGGCTATCCTTTCATTACCAATGGAGCAATATAGTACTAAAATTTTGTGTTCATTTAAAGGGCAACCTTTGTACAGTACTGAATAATTCTTCTCTGGTGATATGATGGTGTCTACCTGGGCCGGAACTCAGTGCTATGGCAAGAACAGCAGCTCTGATGTTTAACTACACTATGTTCTAGTACTGATTTCATAGTTCTATTATCATTGTACAGTATATCATAATCTAGTTGTTCTCTTTAATATATTGTATAGCATCAATTGTAGTATCATAGTTTAAATTGAAGTGTTGCATTCATTTTATTGTGGTAATACTATTGTAATCTTGATGCAGTCTGCCCAGCTATGGCTGGTTAACAACACAGAGCTGGTAATAAACGGACATGATGTCAGACTGCTTTTTGATGATAATAAGCAATATTATCCAAACCACAGGATTATTTGTTTGGCTCTGTGTTATAATACTGCAAATTTCAGTAGATGTGAGTGGGCAAAGAAAAAAGTTACCTTGGGAACAGCACAAAGTTTTTACAATGACTGGGTACAGAAGGATTGATAAAAGAAGAAAGTTTGTCATGAATGTTCATGAAGTGATTGTTGAATATTTCACATAAATTTTTTGCTCAGAGGAAACACCATCTTCATTCTCAATGCATGTTATTGATTGAGTTTTTTTTCATTTTTACCAACAGTCTCACTGATGGCTTTTAATGTGGCTTTTGCTTTGCTACTTGAATTGAGTATAAACTGCCAGTTGCACATTTTCTTGGCTTCACAGCAGATGTGTTCAGTTTGAAATAGTTATTGAATAGCTTGCTGTCTGTAGTTTTACTGTAAGCATATTGCATTCTCTTATTTCTACAAAAGGTTTGTATTCCTGATGTCAGCAATTTATTACTAGGCATTTTGCATATATTTGCTTAGATCTAAGTTTGATTGGAAATGCTACATCTTCATGTTTCTACAGAATACTCAAATTCTTGTACCTTACAGTCAACATCACAATCACAATGTACACCCTTCCATCCAGCTTCATGGAGCACGTGTGTGAAAGTGAATACTCTATATTATTTTTGATGTAATGCTTCATACTTTCCTGGCAATCTGTCGACACCTTGAGGGGTCAGTTAAACTGCCAGATATTAGCATTGTTCTAGCATGATATTTCAACAGTGTGACTTGGTGAAGATGAAGACAGTGACACACTTTTGCAGCAACTTCTCCCTTTCTGTGCTGCATTCCTGTCCTCCTGCTGTTCTTTTGGCTCTTCCTTGAAGAATATGTCTGTGATAGTTTTGGGAATGTGTTCTGAAGTTTTAGTATCTTGACATCAGAACAGTCCCTCAACTGTTTTTCTTTCTTTCTTCATTCGCCATGCCCTACCCTTCTTCTGCTTCAACATTTGAGATTCCTCTTTGTTTCTTCTTCCTCCCTGTGTGCTCCTGAAGGCTGACCTACATGTCTGAAATGTAACAGGTGACTGGGTAGTGCATAATTCCCAGCCCCATGTTGACAGGTGGGGTTTGCACATACTTCCTCGTACAGGCCAGGCCCAGGGAGGAGTGCCTGCCCGAGCTGTTACCTTCCCAAATTGCAAATTCATCACTCTATCAGGAGTTTGGCAGGTGTGACCTGGGGTTTGAACAATCACCTAAGGAAGGTGATCCCCCTCAGAGGGACCCCAGTTGGAAGGAGCACGCCATTGCAGATGCTGGCAATCATTGGAGATTTCCTCAAAATGAGCCAATCATCATTTCAGTCTATGTCTGCTACACACAAATGGAATGAGCCTAAAGATTCAATGACTTTCTATCTGCACCTTGATCCCTCATGGTATCACATACTGAAGAAGATCAGTCCTTTGCTACTGTTAATGTGTTTATTTATTTTTTTTTTATTCCGATTTTGGCCGTCTAGGGACCGCATTAAACAACTATTTTTCAATGTACATTTCTCCTATTGCACTCCTCCTCTTTTCTCTTCTGCCAATATGTCTTCATCCTCTCTCTGTGATGCTCCCTTCGGTCTTCTGTCCACACTGTTCCTCCAGTTCTTCTCTTCTTCACTTCAAATCCTTCAAAATGTTGAATTTTGTCTCTCATTAAGTCTCTGTTGGTTATATCATCTTCTCCTATACCCATCTCCTCTAAGTCTGCTTTGACTTCTTTGAACCAGGTAATTTGGGTTCTGGGGCTCTTGTCAAAAAACATGAATATTTTCTTTGTCAGCCTTTCATCATTCATTCTTTTCAAATGGGCATAAAAGCTTACTCTTCTCTTCCTCATAGTATCTCACACTTTCTCAATTTTGTCATACACTTCTCTATTACTTCTAAACTTCCAAGTCCCATTCTCAAACCTCGGCCCAAGTTCTCTTCTAATGATTTTTCGCTCCTTTTTGCTATAGCTTCCATTTCCTTGTTAGTGTTCATTGCTAAACATTCAGATGCATACAGACACTCTGGCTTAATCACAGTCTTGTAGTGCCTTATTTTTGCGTTAATTGATACTGACTTCTTGTTGTACACATTCTTTGTTAGCTGGAATTGCATTTCCATTTTTCTTGTTCTTGTTTTATTTCCTTCTTTATCTGAAGCATTGGGCTGGATGATTTCCCCTAAATATTTGAAATTAGAAACCTTCTTTATCTGGACATACTTTGTAATCATATTGTTCGGTGCGTCTTTTACATTGGTTAGGTACTCTGTCTTTTCAAAGGAGATTTTCAGTCCTGCTTTTTCTGCTGTTTCATTCAGAATATTGATCTGTTTGACTGCTTCTTCCAAACTTCCTGCCAGAATCGCTAAGTCATCAGCAAAAGCGAGGCAATCTACTTCTAATCCATCCTTTATTCTTCCTAATTTGATTTTTTGTATTCCTTCTTCAGTCGTTTTCTTCCTCCACTCTCTAATAACTTTTTCTAACACACAGTTGAATAGGGTAGGTGACAACCCATCTCCTTGTCTTAATCCTGTTCTGATTTTGAATGGTCTGGATACCTCACCACGGAACTTTACTTTTGCATAGGTATCCATAAGTGTTTCTTTGACGATTGCGACTGTTTTCTTGTCTGCTCCAAACTCGCTAAGGATGTTAACCAAGGTTGTTATGTCAACGGAGTCGTACGCCTTCTTGAAGTCAACAAACGTGATAAAGATGTCTTTTCCTCTTAATCGTCTATATTTAATAATTAACTTCAAGTTTAAATTTTGTGTTTATTATTCAAAAAAGTGTCGATGCAATTGCAGGCCCTGTGAAATCTTGCTCCGATTTATGTAATGGGACTTTGCTTTTGGAGTCCAATTGTGTTTTTCAGGCACAACAACTGCTTGCTGCTTCACTCCTCCACAGCTATCCTGTTCATGTTGAGGCTGATTGAATGCTGAATTCTTTGCATGGTGTTATTTACACTAGGCTGCTTGGAGGTCTGATGGAGGGAGAAATCCAAACTTATCTCTCTGTGCAGGGCATCACTGCAGTCCATCAGGTAATGAAAAATGTTGATGCAACATTACTGTCTACACACACTCTTTTTCTCACATTTGATTGAGTAGTGCTTCCACCAAAAATCAAACAAGATTATGAAGTGATCACAGTCTGACTGTACATTCCAAACCTGATGTGTTGTTACCAGTGTCAACATTCCAACCAAACTCACATGTCCTGTTGAAACATGACCAAATGTGGTACCTGTGATAGAGATGCTCGCAAGGGCAATTGCCTGCCTCCTTCTCCCTGCTGTATCAATTGCAATGGCGACCAGGCATCTCATCCTGAGAATGTCCCATGTACCTTGATGAGCAGGCCATCCAGGAGATCTGGCCAAAGGAAAAAGTACCTTACCCTTTTGCTCACAAGTTGTTGGCTAGACCATATACACTGACAGTACCATTCTCGCTATGACTCACTCCATGGATGTCATGGCCGTGCAGTCTTGCAACTTCAAATTCAGCACTGCAGTTGTAAAATCACTGGGTATTGTGGTAGCATAACCATCTCCTTCTCCTCCAGCTGTGCAACAAACCGCCAAATCTTCACCTCCTGCAGTGAAACCACCTGCTACACAACTGACAGGCTGGAAAGGAAGAAAGGAATACTCTCCTGAAGGTTTTTTACATCCCTGCAGGCAACAAACATCTGAGTCTTCATCTGCCAACCGCAAAGGCTCTAAGAAATCAATCAACATGACCAGTCTTCTCATTCCCTGACTCAGAGGTCCTCTTCAATGGTGTTACTACATGATACTCTCACCTGGCTGACCTACATTTCGCCAGTGTGCACTGCCCACTGTTTTGCTTCTGTAGAATCTGCAGGCCAACCCAATGAGAATTCCAGTGCCTCTGTACATCTCATGGAACAGGCTCCTCCAGCCTGTGCACCCTGTAACAGTGAGTCTTTGAAGGCTGGCACTCACCAGTCACAGAGGTGACAACATTTCTTTTCTTTTTTTTTTTTTTTTTTTTTTCTCGTCCCCTTTTGCTGTTATGATCCTCCCCCAATGGAATGTTCACGCCAGTAGTTCCAAGAAGGAGAAATTATGGCTGCTCTTGAAATCATAGCATCCACTCTTTCTCTGCATGCAAGAAACAAAAGTCATCCTCGAAACCACTCTGACCTCTCATATTTCCTTCCAGTCTACTTTGACCTTCCCGCCAAGGATGGCATTCCATCTCATCGGGGAGTAATGCTGCTCATCAGGGATGACGTTCATAGCCAAACCATATTACTGAATACTTGGCTGCCGACTGTTGCAGTCCACATTATCCTTCCTCACTTCACATTTTCTCTTTGCAGCATATACATCCCTCCATCATTTGGTGTCACCAGGGCAAACTACCTCCATGTTACTGATCAACTCACTCACATCTGCTCAGTGTCTTTAATGCACACTGTCCCATTTGTGGCTCTTCCTGAATCTGTCAGAGAGTGCTCTTTTGGCTGACCTCAATCAACTCAACCTCTCTATCTTAATAACAGAACACCTGCATTCCTCTCAGACTCCACACACACCTATTCCCATTTGGACCTTTTGCTCTGCCGCATCCAGTTTGCCTGTCATCTCGAGTGGTCCATTCTCTCTAATGTGTACTCGAGCGTCCATCTGCCATGTGCTATCTGTTTGCTGACTCCTATCCCATCTACATGTAAACCCAACTGGCAGCTTTCTAAGGCCGACTGGAGGCTTCAGTCCTCCCTGGAGACCTTCAACAAAGATTTCCCCAGTTGTGATGACCATGCAGAGTATGTCACGAATGTTGTCCTTACCATAATAGAGCATTCCATAACTCACACTTCATCTCTACTGTGCTGTGTACCAGACCCCAGGTGGACTAAGGCATGCTGCGACATCGCTGTGAAGACTTGCTCTCTGCAATTTTAACCATCATGCTATGATGTTGAACTGTATTCATTGTAAACAGTTTCATGCACAGTGTCATTTCATTCTTTGCTATGGCAAAACAGCTATCTAGATTTCATTTACTAGTTCTTTTAACAGTTCCACTTCCTCTTCCATCGTGTGGGGGGCAATTCTCATCATCTGTATGGGACTAAGATCCATTCCCTGATTTCCAGTATGACAGTAGCATGTGGTGTCATTGTGGACCCTATAGCTATATCCAACACCTTGGGTTGCTATTCTGTGAGGATTTTGAGCTCCACCCACTATCACCCAACCTTCCTCCCTTGGAAATGTGTTGGGGAGGCTCAGGTGATACGCTTCTCCTCTTGTGATTGCTACAATGCTGCCTCTACCAAGAGGGAACTAGATAACGCTCTCACTTCATCCCAATCTTCCACCCCACGGCCAGATGATGTTCACATTCAGATGTTGCAGCACCTTTCTCTCATGGGCAAGCACTTTGTCCTTCATAAATACAGTCACATTTGGGCAGATGGCACCTTTCCCAGATGCTGATGTGAAGTCACTATCATACCCATATCTAAGCCCAGTAAGGTCAAACACCTTGCTTCTAGCTACTGCCCCATTTCTCTCATCAGCTATGTTTTCAAGGTGATCGAATGTATGATTTATGGCTGGTTGGTATAGTGGCTCAAACCTCACAATCTACTAACCACTGCACAATGTGGATTTCGAGCACACCATTCTGCTGTTGACCAGTTCATCACTCTGTCAACCCATGTCATTCCGTTTTCTGACAAAATACCCGATGGTGGCTGTGTTCTTTGATTGGGAGAAAGCCTATGACACTTGCTGGAGGACTGGTATCCTTCTGCACTCTATACATGTGGGGCTTTCAATGCTGCCTGCCCTGTTTCATTCGGAAATTTTTAAAAATCAAGTATTCAAGGTATGTGGGGGTTTGATCTTGTCAGACACCTTCATCCAGGAGAATGGCGTGCCTCAAGGCTCCATCCTGTGCATCTTACTCTTTGCTATAGCCATTAATTCTATAATGGTCTGTCTCCTGCCAGGCATCAAAAGCTCCTTTTTTTGTCGATGACTTTGCGATTTATTGCAGATCTCCGCTGGCTTGTATTCTGGAACATCTTCTACAGCGATGGCTTCATCGTCTTCACTCATGGGGTATCGACAATGGCTTTCGATTTTTCACTGGCAAGACAGTTTGTATGAATTTCTGGCTACGCAATTGGTTTCTTCCACTGTCTTTACATCTTGGGCTTGTTGCTTTTCCATTTGCTGAAACTATGAAATTCCTGGAGCTCATGCTTCATAGAAAACTTTCTTGGTCCTCCCATGTGTCTTACCTGGCTGCATGCTTTACCCAGTCTCCTAATGTCTTATATGCTCTAAGCACTACTTTCTGGCGAGCAGATCGGACCACCCTCCTCTGTTTGTACCAATCCCTTGTCCATTTGAAATTAGACTATGTGTGTTTCATTTATTCATGTGCATGTCCATCCATTTTACACCACCTTAATATAATCCACCATCATGGAATCCATTTGGCCACTGGTGCCTGTTACACTAGCCCAGTTGAGAGTCCCTATGCAGAAGCTGCCAGACAACTGCTGCTATATGGGTGTGATGTTCTCCTCAGTAGATACGCTTGACATTTGTCTGCCATGCCTAGCCACCCATCCTGCACCTCCTTTTTCGATGCTGCCTTGGCTGACAGTATGGGATGCATCCCTCTTCTCTGCTGTCTCCCAGGTTCGCTTTCCACTCCTATTCCAGCAGCTTAATTTCACATTCCCTGCCAATTTTCCAGTGGGTGTGAACCCTTCACCACCTTGGCATGACGCAGTGGCCTGTGTTCATCTTGGACTTCACACTCGACCTTCACACTCAATATAGTGACAGCACCTTTGTGTACAGTAATGGTCTTAAGACTCACTGTGGTGTCCAGTGTGCCTTCGTCATTGTCACTGACCATTTTTGGTATTAGCTTACACAACACCACCCAATATTTACAGCAGAGCTCTTTGCCCTCTATCAGGCTACCTAATACATCCAGCGACACAGCCTTTTTTATTGTGTCATATGCTCTAATTCTCTTGGTGCCCTTCTGAACCTCTGTGTGCTGTACACAGTCCATCCTTTAGCGCAATGGGCCCAAGAAAGCTTCCATTTGCTCTGTGTTGAGGGAGACACTGTGATGTTTATTTAGAATGGTGGTCACGTCGGTATGATGGGAAATGAGGCTGCTGACGCTGCTCACGAGGCTGCAGTCTTCTTACCTCAGTCTGCTAGCTCTTCCATCCCTTTGGATGATCTCTATGTTGCCATCTGTCGGCAGGTGGTGTCACTTTGGCACCACCACTGGTGCACTCTTCATGGGAACAAGCTCCGGGGAATTAAACCACTCCCAGTGGCTTAACCAATCTTATCTCAGCCCCCCTTGCCATGAGGAAATCATTTTAGCTAGGTTGCATATTTGGCTGTATCGTTTTAGTTATCGCCATTTGTTAAGTGGTGATCCCCCACCATTTTGTGCTCATTGTCATCAATTTTTGCTGGTTCACCATTTCCTGACCGAATGTCCTTGTTTTAACAACTTAGCCGGCACGGTGGCTGAGCGGTTACAGGTGCTTCAGTCCAGCACTGTGCGACTTCTACGGTCACAGCTTCGAATCCTGCCTTGGGCATGGATGTGTGTGATGCCCTTAGATTATTTAGGTTTAACTAGTTCTAAGTTCTAGGGGACTGGTGACCTCAGATGTTAAGTCCCATAGTGCTCAAATCCATTTGAACCATTTTTAACCACTTCTTCTATTCTTTCTTTTGCTTGTGCCGTTTTTCCTGTTGATACGCAGGGTCAGCATGGTTAATTGGATGTGGCAATGTTAGTTGGAGGGTTGGCCAGATGCCCTTCCTGTCACCACCCCGTGCCCCCCGGGAAGGTATTAGTGTACCCCAACTGTCTGCGACTAGTATAATCCATGGAATAGTGCGAAAGTGTTCAGATGTCTGCGAGCCATGTAAATGAGGCGGGATGTGGGGACCAGCCCAGTATTCACCTAGGGGGATGTGGAAAACCGCCTAAAAACCACATCCAGGCTGGCCAGCACACCAGCCCTTGTCGTTAATTCACCGGGTAGGTTCAATCTGGGGCCGGCGAGCCTACCCAAGTCCAGGAAGCAGCACATTGACATGCTCGGCTAACCTGGCAGGTATTTTTTTTTTTAACCACTTATGTTCTCATATATGTTTGCTGTCTGATTTGTTGGCTGTTTTAGTGAAGGACACATGGATTTTTGACCATGTTTTACTTTTTATCATTCGTAGCAACATGGCAAAGGACATTTAATCTTTGGTTCAGGACCTCCACTGTCTCTACACCATATTTTGAGGACCTTGTGTTTAGCTCACTTTCCATCAGTCATTTGGGCTTAATGTACAGGGTGTTACAAAAAGGTACAGCCAAACTTTCAGGAAACATTCCTCACACACAAATAAAGAAAAGATGTTATGTGGACATGTGTCCGGAAATGGTTAATTTCCATGTTAGAGCTCATTTTAGTGTCATCAGTATGTACAGTACTTCCTCGATTCACCGCCATGATTTCATACGGGATACTCTACCTGTTCTGCTAGAACATGTGCCTTTACAAGTACGACACAACATATGGTTCATGCACGATGGAGCTCCTGCACATTTCAGTCAAAGTGTTCGTACGCTTCTCAACAACAGATTCGGTGACCGATGGATTGGTAGAGGCGGACCAATTCCATGGCCTCCAAGCTCTCCTGATCTCAACCATCTTGACTTTCATTTATGGGGACATTTGAAAGCTCTTGTCTACGCAACCCCGGTACCAAATGTAGAGACTCAGTACTTCATGTAGGTTCATTAAATAATTTTCAGTATTTTATCATTTTTTTTTTTTATTATAAAACATCATTCTGTTTCTGAATACAGTGCAGCAATGTCCAACAGCTTAACAACAAGCTACGTCATTTTACTTCGGCATGTCATCACAACAAAAGAATATTCTCTTGTATATCATTTCGCTTTCCAATTTATCAGTGCTCATTATACTGCTTATTTATTCCCTTATAAACATGTTGACTGAAGATGTACTTTTGCAAAAGAAGCTATTACGAAGACGTGGTCCCTAATCATTGCTGTTTCATATGTACTTCATAGAACTTCATTCACTTTGTCACTTCACATTCACTTAATATTTCATTGATTCATTATTATATATTTCTCCATTACATAATACATTGCTGCTTCATATATTCATTCTGCTTCACTTTGTATACAAAAAAATGACTCTACGGCATAATTCTCAACAGCAGCCACCCACATTAAAGACAAGACATTTCCCTCTATTACACAGCAGAGCAAAACTTATTCAAATGATCTCACTAAAATTTAATCTCCACAACATTTATTTTTAATACAATATTGTTTATCTTGGCCTGAAAGACTTATAATATGGCACACATGTACTGAGAAGATGAACTTTCATACATGCAACTAAAGATAATAACATTTTACATTAGACCAATGACTTTCTGGATTTCATATATTTAGGGGAAGTTGGGTTAACTGATTCTCAAAGCTAATTGGACCATCACAATTATAAACAATTCAAGAGTAAAAATTATTATTTTTTTCATACCATAAACATGTTCCTTTAGATCGGCTGTACTGTGTGAGCTAATATGGGTGCTGTCTGTTAGCTACAGAGATTTGTCTGCAGCTTGTGGTCGTGCGGTAGCGTTCTCGCTTCCCGCGCCCAGGTTCCTGGGTTCGATTCCCGGCGGAGTCAGGGATTTTCTCTTCCTCGTGATGACTGGGTGTTGTGTGCTGTCCTTAGGTTAGTTAGGTTTAAGTAGTTCTAAGTTCTAGGGGATTGATGACCATAGATGTTACGTCCCATAGTGCTCAGAGCCATTTGAACCATTTTTTTTGTTAGCTACATTTGCAGATATAGATAAAAAACTGAAATCCGCTGGTAAGAGTAATTTATTTTTGCATTCAACAATTTCTCCTACAGTTTTACTTGTTTGAGTTAGATTCAGTGTTTATTGCTTTATGATACTCCATGAAATATGTGCATGGAGTCATTTTCCCTTCATGTTGAAAATTGTTGATAAAGTGAAAGTGGGGTTAACTGTACCAGTAAAATTTGGGGTTAAGTGGATTGGTTCAGTCAACCCCAGACAGTTGCTAATGAATGAAAATGCCTTTTATACAAACATCTAATAGATTACATAAATGTAAGCTTTGCACTTACAAGGAAAAACCATTTTTCATGCAGTTTACTTGCTTCCTGTCAGAAAATGCCTGGAAATTCAACTTTATGTTGACCTGCTCTGATTTCATGAGTAATTTCAAAGAAACACATTATAGTGCCCAAGAATTACCATATATAACACTACAGCCCTTGTTGGTGTAGCATTTCCTTTGGTATTTACTGCCTCTGATATTTGGAAAGGCTTTAGTATTAGTAGTATCAAACCTACCAATTCACCCATATTTAATGCCTAATATTTTTATTGTTGTATATGCTGGACAGACCTCTCCCAATTCAGCAACAAATAACAAAGATTTATTGGGAGAGCATGAAAGTACATCTGCAGATGGCAATGTTGAGAATCTTGGATACCAGCCAGAAGATAAGTAAACAGAAATTACTAAGACTGGTGTGAGGAACACAACGAGATATAGATGGAATGGACAGAGGCAGCACCAAAAGGCAGAATAGCAAAGCTATTGCCAAAAAAGCATAAATTAAATTAAGTATGCCAAATACTGGCAGAAAGCGGCAGTAGCTCTGAAGATCATGATCATGTCCAGTACGTTGATTCCTCTGATGCTAACTTGTACACAAGTGCTTTTGAAAATTATGAAACAGTGCACAAAGGTGACTTCATTGTAGTTAAGGTACAAGATAAAACTGTCACAAGTAGTCACAATTATTTTCTGGAGTGATTAAAATGTATGTTGATGACTATGAAGTAAAATTATATAAGACAGTAGTTTATACTACAAAATTTTCAGCAACAGCAGAAGGAGATACCTTTTTTTGCTTTAACTGAAATAATTGCCAAACTATCCAATGCACTAGGTCTCACTATGAAGGCATGATTTGATTCCAGAATACATCACTAAATTCAGTGTGCAGTACTTTTATTATTTCTATCATTTTTTCTTTAATATACTCATAAATGTCTTTGTTACTAAAGTTGTTGCAATTTTTTTCGTATTTATAGTCATGTAATTCATTGATTTAATTGAGAAGTCCAATTAACCTTGCAATATGGTCCAGGTTCCAACTGTTGCCTGCTACATACCTGCAGAGCAGCAAGTTATGTATTTAGCTTTTTCTGTGCTTTCTTAGGAGTCCTGGGGTGTAAAGGATGTTTAAATGCTTTGGTGCAGATGCAGGAGAAGCTGGCCACAGTTTGCGAACAGCTGAAGGTACTTTTGGCTACAGTCAGCGATCCTGAGTCTGCTGACTTGAGGTGTAGCAGTGGTGGAGCATCTGGCATATCGCATGAGAAACCTCAGGTGTCACTTGTTAGACCCACAGGCTCTGCTACTGAGGCAGCCTCCAGATGGCCTAGCAAGGGGTGTCCGCCTTGACTGCAGTGAGAATTGTGGGTGATAATGCTTCCACATCGGTCTGTCAGCAGGGTCTGAACAGGCAAATGGGGGTTGGGATTTGCTGCCTATTGGGATCTCCACAGTTAAGTATGTTATAGAGCCTCATAGAGAAATAGCATTTATGGCCTGTAAGAAAGCCAATGTGTACTCAATGTATCTGCCAGAAGGCCACATCCAAAAAAGTGGAGGAGGCCTTGCATGCAGCTAACAAGCATGCAGGCTGCAGTCATCTGTGAGTTCTGGCTGCTTTTGGCACCAATGATGCCTGTTGCATGGGTTCTGAGCCTATCCTCAGTTCATGGTGGTGGCTCTTGAAAGTGGACAAGCCTGCTGGCCTCGCCTGTGGGGTGCAATCACAGCTGGCAATTTGCAGCATTGTTTATAGAGGTGATTGGGTTCCTTTGGTTTGAAGACCAGTGGATTGTCTCAAACAAAGTCTATGTTGGCTCTGTGATGATTTTGGCTGCTGATTTCTGCAAAACAGAATATTCATCACAATTCAAAACTACAGGCTACATAGCGGCTTCTCACGAAGAGCCTAACGAAACTGCCATTACTACATGTAGCCTCTCCTAACAGCCCCTATGCACTACTGCCCATTTACTATATCCCCCACACCTTCACACTGACGATGCGAAACAGAATCTGCATCGTGATTCAAGGCTACAATCAACATGGCGGTTTCTCATCAAGAGCCTAACAAAACCGCCATCACTACATGTAGCCTCTCCTGCCAGCCAGTCAGCGATCCTGAGTCTGCTGACTTGAGGTGTAGCAGTGGTGGAGCATCTGGCATATCGCATGAGAAACCTCAGGTGTCACTTGTTAGACCCACAGGCTCTGCTACTGAGGCAGCCTCCAGATGGCCTAGCAAGGGGTGTCCGCCTTGACTGCAGTGAGAATTGTGGGTGATAATGCTTCCACATCAGTCTGTCAGCAGGGTCTGAACAGGCAAATGGGGGTTGGGATTTGCTGCCTATTGGGATCTCCACAGTTAAGTATGTTATAGAGCCTCATAGAGAAATAGCATTTATGGCCTGTAAGAAAGCCAATGTGTACTCAATGTATCTGCCAGAAGGCCACATCCAAAAAAGTGGAGGAGGCCTTGCATGCAGCTAACAAGCATGCAGGCTGCAGTCATCTGTGAGTTCTGGCTGGTTTTGGCACCAATGATGCCTGTTGCATGGGTTCTGAGCCTATCCTCAGTTCATGGTGGTGGCTCTTGAAAGTGGACAAGCCTGCTGGCCTCGCCTGTGGGGTGCAATCACAGCTGGCAATTTGCAGCATTGTTTATAGAGGTGATTGGGTTCCTTTGGTTTGAAGACCAGTGGATTGTCTCAAACAAAGTCTATGTTGGCTCTGTGATGATTTTGGCCGCTGATTTCTGCAAAACAGAATATTCATCACAATTCAAAACTACAGGCTACATAGCGGCTTCTCACGAAGAGCCTAACGAAACTGCCATTACTACATGTAGCCTCTCCTGGCAGCCCAGTGGCTTGTATCCGATGCACTACTGCTCATTTACTATATTTGCCACACCTTCACACTGACGATGCGAAACAGAATATGCACCACGATTAAAAACAACAAGATACATGACGGCTTCTCACAAGAGACTAATGTAACTGCCATCACTATAAGTAGCCTCTCATGGCAGCCCAGTAGCTTGCATTCGATGCACTACACCCCATTTACTGTAACCCCCACACCTCCACACTCACGATGCGACATGGAATATGCATGGCAATACAAAACTACAGGCCACATTGTGGGTTCTCACCGAGAGCGTAACGAAACAGCATCACTACACGTAGCCTCTCCTGATAGCCCAGTAGCTTGTATCAGATGCACCACTGCCCATTTACTATATCCCCCTTACCTTCACATAGACGATGGGACAAAGCACTGGCATTGCAATTCAAAAATACAGGATACATGGCAGCTTGTCATCAAGAGACATACGATACTGCAGACACTGCACGTAGCCTCTCCTGGCAGAGCAGTGGCTTATATCCTATGCACTACTGCCCATTTACTATATCCCCCACACCTTCACACTGACGATGCGAAACAGAATCTGCATCGTGATTCAAGGCTACAATCAACATGGCGGTTTCTCATCAAGAGCCTAACAAAACCGCCATCACTACACGTAGCCTCTCCTGCCAGCCCAGTAGCTTGTTCCGATGCACTACTGCCCATTTACGATATCCCCCTTACCCTCACACTGACGACTGGACTAGTATTAGCACCGCGATTCAAAAACACCGGATACGTGGCGTCTTCTCACCAAGAGACTGACGATCCTACAGTTACTGTATGTAGCCTCTCCTGCCAGCCCAGTAGCTTGTATCCGTTGCACTACTGCCCATTTACTATATGCCTGACACATTCACACTGACGATGCAACACAGAATTTGCATCGTGATTCATCACTACACGCTATCTTGCGGCTTCTCACCAAGAGACAAACGATAGTAAATGTCACTGCATGCAAACTCGCCTGGCAGCCCAGTAGCTTGTATCTGATGCATTACTGCCCATTTACTTTATCCCCAACACTATCACACTGACGATGCGACACAGAATTTGCATCCTAATTCAAAATGACAGGCTACATGGAGGCTTCTCACCAAGAGACAAACGATAGTAAAAGTCACTCCACGTAACCTCTCCTGGCAGCCCAGTAGCTTCCATTCGATGCACTGCTGCCCATTTACTATATCCCCCACACCTCAACACTCACAATGCGACATAGAATATGCATAGCGAATCAAAACTACAGCCCACATGGCGGCTTCTCACCAAGGGCATAATTAAACTGCCATCACTACACGTAGCCTCTTCTGGCAGCCCAATAGCTTGTATCCGAAGCACTACTGCCTATTTACTATATCCCCCACACCTTCACACTGACGATGCGAAACAGAATATGCATCGTGATTAATAACTACAGGCTACATGCAGGCTTCCCACCAAGAGCCTAACGAAACTGCCATTAATACACGTATCCTCTCCTGGCAGCCCGTTAGCTTGTGTAAGATGCACCTTCACACTGACCATGGGACAAAGCATTGGCATCGCAACTCAAAAATACAGGATACATGGGGGCTTCTCATCAAGAGACATACGATACTGCAGACACTGCACGTACCCTCTCCTGACAGCCCAGTGACTTGTATACTATGCACTACTGCCCATTTACTATATCCCCCACACCTTCACCCGACGATGCAACACAGAATTTGCATTGCGATTTAAAACTATGGGCTACATGGCGGCTTCTCACCAAGAGACAAACGATGGTGGAAGTCACTGAACGTAACCTCTCCTGGCAGCGCAGTAGCTTGTATTCGATACACTACTGCCCATTTACTATATCCCCCACACCTCCACACAGACGATGCGACATAGAATATGCATAGCGATTCAAACCTACAGGCTACATGGCGGCTTCTCACCAAGAGCCTA
Organism: Schistocerca serialis cubense; assembly: GCF_023864345.2. NCBI lineage: Eukaryota > Metazoa > Arthropoda > Insecta > Orthoptera > Acrididae > Schistocerca > Schistocerca serialis. The sequence continues at coordinate 920,885,836 of NC_064640.1, read as the reverse complement.
ACGAAACTGCCATCACTACTCGTAGCCTCTCCTGGCAGCCCTGTTGCTTGTATTCGATGCACTATTGACCATTTACTATATCCCACACACCTTCTCAAGGACGATGCGAAAAAGAATATGCATCGCGATTCAAATCTACAGGGTACATGGCGGCCTCTCACCGAGGGCCTAACGAAACTGCCATCACTACACGTAGCCTCTCCTGGCAGCCCAGTAGCTTATATCCGATGCACTGCTGCCCATTTACTGTGTCCCCCACACCTTCACACTGACGATGCGACAGAGAATCTGCATCACGATTCAAAAATACAGGACACATGACGGCTTCTGACCAAGAGACTGACGATACTGCAGTCACTGTACGTAGCATCTCCTGGCAGATCAGTAACTTGTATCTGATGTACTACTGTCCCCCCCACACCTTCACACTGACGATGCGACACAGATTATACATCGCGATTCAAAACTACAGGCTACATGGCGGTTTCTCACCAAGAGCCTAACGAAACTGCCATCACTACACGTAGCCTCTCCTGGCAGCCCAGTACCTTGTATCTGATGCACTACTGCCAATTTACTATATCCTCCACACCTTCACACTGACGATGCGAAACAGAATATGCATCACGATTAAAAACAACAGGGCACATGGCGGCTTCTCACCAAGAGATTATTGAAACTGGCATCACTACACGTAGCCGCTCCTGGCAGCCCAGTAGCTTGTATCCGATGCACCACTGCCTATTTACTATATCCCCAACACCGTCACACTGACGATGCGAAACAGAATATGCATCGCGATTCAAAAATACTGGCCACATGGCGGCTTCTCAGCAAGAGCCTAACGAACCTGCCATTACCTCATGTAGCCTCTCCTGGCAGGCCAGTAGCTTGTATCCGATGCACTACTGCCCATTTACTATTTCCCCCAAACATTCGCACTGACGATGCGACACAGAATATACATCGTGATTAAAACTACAGGCTACATGGTGGCAACTCACCAAGAGATTAACGAAATGGTCATCACCACACGTAGCCTCTCCTGGCAGCCCAGTAGCTTGTATCCGATGCACTACAGCTATTTACTTTACCCCCCACACCTCCACACTCACGATGCGACATAGAGTATGCATGGCAATACAAAACTACAGGCCACATTGTGAGTTCTTACCAAAAGCGTAACGAAACTGCATCACTACACGTAGCCTCTCCTGACAGCCCATTAGCTTGTATCCGATGCACTACTGCCCATTTACTGTATCCCCCACACCTTCACACTGAGGATGCGACAAAGTATTGGCATCGCGATTCAAAAATACAGGATGCATGGCGGCTTCTCATCAAGAGACATACGATACTGCAGACACTGCACGTACCCTCTCGTGGCAGCCCAGTGACTTGTATCCTATGCACTACTGCCCATTTACTATATCCCCCACACCTTCACCTGACGATGCAACACAGAATTTGCATCGCGATTTAATCTACGTGCTACATAGCGGCTTCTCACCATGAGACAAACGATAGTGGAAGTCACTGCATGTAACCTTTCCTGCCAGTGCAGTAGCTTGTATTCGATGCACTACTGCCCATTTACTATATTCCCCACACCTCCACACTGACGATGTCACATAGAATACACATATCGATTCAAACCTACAGGTTACATGGCGGCTTCTCACCAAGAGCCTAATGAAACTGCCATCACTACACACAGCCTCTCCTGGCTGCACAGTAGCTTGTATCCTATGCACTACTGCCCATTTACTATATCCCCCACACCTTCACACAGAGGATGGGACAAAGCATTGGCATCGCAATCGAAAAACACAGGATACATGGGGGCTTCTCACCAAGAGACTGACGATACTGCAGTCACTGCAAGTAGCATCTGCTGGCAGCCCAGTGGCTTGTATCTGATGCACTACTGCCCATCATTCACTATATCCCCCACACCTTCACACTGACGATCCGATACTGAATATGCATCGCAATTCAAAACTACTGGCTACATGGCGGCTTCTCAGCAAGAGCCTAACGAACCTGCCATTACCACACGTAGCCTCTCCTGCCAGGCCAGTAGCTTGTATCCGATGCACTACTGCCCAATTACTATATCCCCCCCACACCTTCACACTGACGATGCAACACAGAATTTGCATCGCAATTCAACACTACAAGCTACATGGTGGCTTCTCACCAAGAAACAAACGATAGTAAATGTCACTGCACGTAAACAGGCCACATTGTGGGTTTTCACCAAGAGCGTAACGAAACTGCATCACTACACGTAGCCAGTCCTGGCAGCCCATTAGCTTGTATCCGTTGCACTACTGCCCATTTACTGTATCCCCCACACCTTCACACTGAGGATGCGACAAAGTATTGGCATCGCGATTCAAAAATACAGGATACATGGCGGCTTCTCATCAAGAGACATACGATACCGGAGACACTGCACGTACCCTCTCGTGGCAGCCCAGTGGCTTGTATCCTATGCACTACTGCCCATTTACTATATCCCCCACACCTTCACCCAACGATGCAACACAGAATTTGCATCGCGATTTAAACTACGTGCTACATAGCGGCTTCTCACCATGAGACAAACGATAGTGGAAGTCACTGCACGTAACCTTTCCTGCCAGCGCAGTAGCTTGTATTCGATGCACTACTGCCCATTTACTATATTCCCCACACCTCCACACTGACGATGTGACATAGAATACACATATCGATTCAAACCTACAGGTTACATGGCGGCTTCTCACCAAGAGCCTAATGAAACTGCCATCACTACACACAGCCTCTCCTGGCTGCACAGTAGCTTGTATCCTATGCACTACTGCCCATTTACTATATCCGCCACACCTTCACACTGACGATGCGAAACAGAATATGCATCACGATTAAAAACAACAAGATACATGACGGCTTCTCACAAGAGCCTAATGAAACTGCCACCACAACAAGTAGCCTCTCATGGCAGCCCAGTAGCTTGCATTCGATGCACTACAGCCCATTTACTGTATCCCCCACACCTCCACACTCACGATGCGACATAGAATATGCATGGCGATACAAAACTACAGGCCACATTGTGGGTTCTCACCAAGAGCGTAACGAAACTGCATCACTACACGTAGCCTCTCCTGAGAGCCCAGTAGCTTGTATCAGATGCACCACTGCCCATTTACTATATCTCCCGCACCTTTACACTGACGATGCGAAACAGAATATGCATCACGATCAAAACTTCTCATAGACGATGGGACAAAGCATTGGCATCGCGATTCAAAAATACAGGATAAATGGCAGCTTGTCATCAAGAGACATACGATACTGCAGACACTGCACGTAGCCTCTCCTGGGAGCCCAGTGGCTTATATCCTATGCACTACTGCCCATTTACTATATCCCCCACACCTTCACACTTACGATGCGAAACAGAGTCTGCATTGCGATTGAAGGCTACAAACAACATGGCGGTTTCTCATCAAGAGCCTAACGAAACCGCCATCACTACACGTAGCCTCTGCTGCCAGCCCAGTAGCTTGTTCCGATGCACTACTGCCCATTTATGATATCCCCCTTAACTTCACACTGACGACTGGACTAGTATTAGCATTGCGATTCAAAAACACCGGATACATGGTGTCTTCACACCAAGAGACTGACGATACTACAGTTACTGTATGTAGCCTCTCCTGGCAGCCCAGTAGCTTGTATCTGATGCATTACTGCCCATTTACTTTATCCCCAACACTATCACACTGACGATGCGACACAGAATTTGCATCCTAATTCAAAACTACAGGCTACATGGAGGCTTCTCACCAAGAGACAAACAATAGTAAAAGTCACTCCAAGTAACCTCTCATGGCAACCCAGTAGCTTGCATTCGATGCACTACTGCCCATTTACAAAATCCCATACACCTCCACACTCACGATGCAACATAGAATATGCATAGCGATTCAAAGCTACAGCCCACATGGCGGCTTCTCACCAAGGCATAATGAAAATGCCATCACTACACGTAGCCTCTCCTGGCAGCCCTTTAGCTTGTATCTATGCACTACTGCCCATTCACTATATCGCCCACGCCTTCACACTGACGATCTGATACTGAATGTGCATCGCAATTCAAAACTACTGGCTACGTGGCGGCTTCTCAGCAAGAGCCTAACGAACCTGCCATCACCACACGTAGCCTCTCCTGGCAGGCCAGTAGCTTGAATCCGATGCACTACTGCCCATTTACTATATCCCCCACACCTACACACTGACAATGCAACACAGAATTTGCATCGCGATTCAAAACTACAGGCTACATGGCGGCTTCCCACCAAGAGACAAACGATAGTGGAAGTCACTACACGTAACCTCTCCTGGCAGCACAGTGGCTTGTATCCGATGCACTATTGCCCATTTACTATATCCCACACACCTTCACAAGGACGATGCGAAAAATAATATGCATCGTGATTCAAAACTACAGGCTACATGGCGGCTTCTCACCAAGAGCCTAACGAAACTGCCATCACTACACGTAGCCTTTCCTAGCAGCTTAGTAGCATATATCTGATGCACTACTGCCCATATACTGTGTCCCCCACACCTTCACACTGACGATGCGACAGAGAATTGGCATCACGATTCAAAAATACAGGACACATGGCGGCTTCTCACCAAGAGACTGACGATACTGCTGTCACTGTACGTAGCCTCTCCTGCCAGCCAAGTACCTTGTATCCGATGCACTACTGCCCCCACCCCCCCCACACCTTCACACTGACGATGCGACACAGAAAATGCATCGCGATTCAAAACTACATGCTACATGGCGGTTTCTCCCCAAGGGCCGATGGAAACTGCCATCAGTACACGTAGCCTATCCTGGCAGCCCAGTAGCTTGTATCATATGCACTACTGCCCATTTACTATATCCCCCACACCTCCACACTGAGCGACTGCTACGGTCGCAGGTTCGAATTCTGCCTCGGGCATGGATGTGTGTGATGTCCTTAAGTTATTTAGCTGTAAGTAGTTCTAAGTTCTAGGGGACTTATGACCACATCAGTTGAGTCCCATAGTGCTCAGAGCCATTTCTGAACCTCCACACTGACGATGCGGCATAGAATACGCATAGCAATTCTAAACTACCGGCTACATGGCGGCTTCTCACCAAGAGACAAACGACAGTAAATGTCACTGCACGTAACCTATCCTGGCAGCCCGGTAGCTTGTATTCGATGCACTACTACCCATTTGCTTTATCCCTCACACCTCCACACTGACGATGCGACATAGAATGTGCATAGCGATACAAAACAACAGGCCACATGGGGGCTTCTCACCAAGAGCCTAACGAAATTGCCAACACTACACATAGCCTCTCCTGGCAGCCCAGGAGCTTGTATCAGATGCACTACTGCCAATTTACTATGTCCCCCACACCTTCATACTGAGATGCGACAAAGAATTGGTATCGCGATTCAAAAATACAGGATACATGGCGGCTTCTAACCAAGAGACTGACGATACTGTAGACTTTGTACGTAGCCGCTCCTGGCAGCCCAGTAGCTTATATCCGATGCACTACTGTACATTTACTTTATCCCCCACACCTTCACACTGACTATGTGGCACAGAATTTGCATCGCCATTGAAAACTATGGGCTACATTGCGGCCTCTCACCAAGAGTCAAACGATAGTAAAAGTCACTGCACATAACCTCTCCTGGCAGCCCAGTAGCTTGTATCCGATGCACTACTGCCCATTTACTATTTCCCCCACACCTTCACACTGACGATGCGACACTGAATATGCATCGCGATTCAAAACTACGGGCTACATGATGGCTTCTCACCAAGAGCCTAACGAAACTGCCATCACTACATGTAGCCTCTCCTGGCAGCCCAGTAGCTTGTATCCAATGCACTACTGCCCATTTACTATATCTCCCGCACCTTTACACTGACGATGCGAAACAGAATATGCATCACGATCAAAACTACAGGCTACATGGCGGCTTCTCACCAAGCGCCTAACGCAACCGCCATCACTACACGTAGCCTCTCCTGGAACCCCAGTAGCTTGTATCCGTTGCACTACTGCCCAATTACTATATCCCCCACACCTTCACACTGACGATGCGTCACGAAATTTGCATCGCAATTCAAAACTACAGGCTACGTAACGTCTTCTCACCAAGAGACTAACGATACTGCAGTCACTGTACGTAGCCTCTCGTGGCAGCCCACTAACATGTATCTGATGCACCACTGCCCATTTACAACATCCCTCACACCTTCATATTGACGATGCGACACTCAATTTGCATCGTGATTCGAAAATACATTCTATATGGCGGCTTCTCACCAAGAGACTAACGATACTGCAGTCACTGTACGTAGCCTCTCCTGGCAGCCCAATAACTTGTATGCGATGCACTACTGCCCACTCAGTATATTCCCCACACCTTCACACTGACGATGCGACACAGAAATTGCATCGCGATTCAAAACTACAGGCTCCATGGGGGCTTATCTCCAAGAGACTAACGATACTATGGTCACTGTACGTAGCCTATCCTGTCAGCACGGTAGCTTGCCTCCGATTCACTACTGCCCATTTACCATATCCCCCACACCTACACACTGATGCTGCGACACACAACTTGCATCGCAATTGAAAACTACAGGCTACATGGCGGCTTCTCACCAAAAGACTAACGATACTGCAGTCACTGTACGTAGCCTCTCCTGGCAGCCCAGTACATTATAACTGACGCACTCCAACATAATTACTATATCCCATGCACCTTCACACTGATGATGCGATACAGAAATTGGATCACGATTGAAAACTGCAGGCTCCATGGGGGCTTATCTCCAAGAGACTAACGATACTACGGTCACTGTACGTAGCCTATCCTGTCAGCACGGTAGCTTGCCTCCGATTCACTACTGCCCATTTACTATATCCCTGGCACCATCATATTGACGATGCGACCATAGTGTATCCCTCACTCATTCACCTGAATGCCCAGTATCTTGTATCTGATGCATTACTACATAATTACTATAACCCTCACACCTTCACATTGGCGAGCCGACACAGAAATCGTATCGCGATTGAAAACTACAGGCTCCTTCGCGCCTTTTCACCAAGAGACTTAATGATACTATGGTCACTGTACGTAGCCTATACTGGCAGTACAGTAGTTTGCATCCGATGCACTGCTGCCCATTTACTATATTGCTGGCACTTTTATATTGATGTTGCAACACAAAAATTGCATCGCGATTGAAAACTACATGCTCTATGAGGACTTCTCTCCAGGAGTCTAGAGATACTATAGTCACTGTACTTAAACTTACCTTAGAGGGCAGTATTTTGTAACTGATGCACTTCTACATAATTACTATAACCCTTACAACTTCATATTGGCAATGCGACACAGAAATTGCATTGTGATTGAAAAATACAGACTCCATTGCGGCTTCTCACCAAGAGACTGACGATACAAAGTTCACTGTATGTAGCCTCACATGGCAGCCCAGTAGCTTGTATTCGATGCCCTACTGCCTATTTACCTCACTCCTTCACATTGTTAATGCAACAATAGTATATCCCTCACTCATTCACATCGACGATGTGACACAGAAAATGCATCGCGATTGAAAACTACAGGCCGCATGGCGGCTTCTCTCCAAGAGACGAACGATACTACAGTCCTTGTACGTAACCTCACCTTGGAGCCCAGTATTTTGTAACTGATGCTTTACTACGTAATTACTATATCCCTCGCACCTTCACATTGATGATGTGATACAGGAACTACATCTCGATTAAAAAATATAGACCCCATGGCGCTTTTTCACTAAAAGACTAACGATACTACGATCACTGTACGTAGCCTATCCTGCCAGCACGGTAGCTTGTATCCGATGCCCAACTGCCTATTTACTATATCCCTCACTCTTTCACATTGACGATGCGACCATTGTATATCCCTCACTCATTCACATCGACGATGTGACACATAAATTGCATAGCGATTGAAAACTACAGGATCCATGACGACATCTCTCCAGGAGACTAAAGATACTATAGTCACTGTACGTAACCTTACCTGAGAGGCCAGTATGTTGTATCTGATGCACTACTATATAATTACTGTAACCCCCACACCTTCACACTGACGATGCGACACAGAAATTGCATTGAGATTGAAAGCTAAAGGCTGATGGCGGCTTATCACCACGAGACTAACAATACTTCATTCACTGTTCGTAGCCTCTCCTGGCAGCCAGTAACTTGTGTCTGATGCACTACTGCCCATTTACTACACATCACAACTTCACATTGACGATGCAACATAGAAATTGTATCGCGATTGAAATCTACAGACTCTATGGCGGCTTCTATCCAAGAGACTAACAATACTACGGTCACTGCACGTAAGCTCACCTGGAAGACCAGGACCTTGTAACTGATACACTACTACACAATTACTATATCCCCCGTACCTTCACATTGACGATGGGACACAGGAATTTTATCATGATTGAAAACCACAGGCCTTATGGCAGTTTCTCTCCAAGAGAGTAACGATGCACAGTTCATGTTAGATTAATACTTTTTATTAACATCAATTATCATTAGGGAGTAAGAGCATTGGCACGTAAGTGTTACAATTTGTATCTCCTTAAACAGGCTTCTGCAAGATGGTTGTTTAATAAACTTTACATTATCTTCCTATTGCATGATTCTGTTTACTAAATAGGTACGTTTTTTATCTTGGCTGGATAGCGCCACAAGAGAATGGTATAGGAGGGTGTGAATGAAAACATTGTAGAAATCCAGTGTGCAGATCAGCACAATGACAGAGAGTTCTAAACTGAACTGAATTGTTTGATTAATACATTCATATGTGGGTGCCACCTGAATGTTTGTGAACTCCACATATGGAGCCTCAACGAATGTATGCTCACTGACCTCTAATTAAAATACGTTAAAGTCACATGTGTCTGTTTGGAAATGTGTAATATGAGTCTTTGTATAATTAAGCCTTAAAGCTTGAGCTCTTCAGTGGATTATTTTTGAGTAGCGAGTATCAGAGTATTTGAAGAATCATGCAACATCCATGGTAAATAATTTAAGTAGGTCAATAACAGGAGTGAGACAATCATCAAACCTTACAAGAAACAATAATTGTAGTTTTCCCACTCTGAATATAGCGTTATTCCTGTGACATAAATTGTTAATATGAACGCCTGTTACCTATAATTAAGATGTGACATCAGCCATTTAAAGGGAATGCCTATAATGCCATTACATTTTCGATTTCTTGTAAGATCTATGTGGTCCAAACAAAGTCTAGATAAGATCATATGTCAACAGACTAATTTTTCTTGTTTATTTCTACTTGAATGGAATTTGTGGAATAGTATACGGATTTATCTGTAGAAAAGCCTGTTCAGAGGTCAGACAAAGCTTCTGTTAAATATTATTATCAGAATGGTGGTTTAATTTTCTGTTACAAGCTACCCTCTCAATGTGTTTTCTGAACACAACAAGGAGGGAGATGTGTCTATAATAGAATTCATCTGCTTGTATCCGCTTTTTTAAATAGAGTACTGCAGATTTCATCTTTCAGGAAACATATCTTGATTCATCAAATAATTACAAGGATAACTCAAAATTCCTGTTGGTGCTATTATATGTGTACAAGAGTTTAGTAACAGTATCAAAATATTATCATGACTGACATACTGAATTATGTACATATATATAAAAAAAGTTTTGCATCACACCGTTTCCCAGAACTCCTGAAGATAGATGTTGACTGCGGACGTAGTATCACAGACACAGTCCCTTTGACTGTTCACAGATGTCACTAAACCCACCCAAAGATGTAAACAACCATGCATGAGCAGTGTCTATTAGACAGAGGGAGTCCGACAGCCAATCAGTTCCAGTCATTCCACCAGGAAGGAGATACACTGCTCATGTTGCCTGAAGTTCAACCATACCTAGACGCTCAATTCTGCGGTTCGGTCGTGTCCGCATTATTTTGTGACAGGAAGGGCTCACAACAAGGGAAGTGTCCAGGCGTCTCAGAGTGAACCAAAGCAATGTTGTTCGGACATGGAGGAGATACAGAGAGACAGGAACTGTCGATGACAAGCCTCGCTCAGGCCACCCAAGGGCTATTACTGCAGCGGATAACTGCTACTTATGGATTATGTCTCAGAGGAACTCTGACAGCATGTTGAACAATGCTTTTCGTGCAGCCACAGGATGTCGTGTTATGACTCAAACTGTGCGCAACAGGCTGCATGATGCACAACTTCATTCCCGACGTCCATGGCGAGGTCCATCTTTGCAACCACGACACCATGCAGCATGGTGCAGATGGACCCAACAACATGCCGAATGAACCGCTCAGGATTGGCATCGTGTTCTCTTCACCGATGAGTGTCACTTATGCCTTCAAACAAATAGTCGTCAGAGACATGTTTCGTGGCAACCCGGTCAGGCTGTATACATTAGACACACTGTCCAGCGAGTGCAGTGAGGTGGAGGTTACCTGACTTTCGGGGTGGCATCATGAGGGGGCCGACATATACCGCTGGTGGTCGTGAAAGGCGATGTAATGGCTGTACGATAAGTGAATGCCATCCTCCGACCGATAGTGCAACCAAATCAGCAGCATATTGGCGAGCCTCTCGTCTTCATGGATGACAATTCACACCCCCATCGTGCACATCATGTTAATGATGTCCTACATGCCAATGGCATCGCTCGACTAGAGTGGCCAGCATGTTCTCCAGACACGAACACTATCGAACATGCCTGGGATAGATTGAAAAGGGCTGTTTATGGAAAACGTGACCTGCCAACCACTCTGAGGGATCTGCACCGAATCGCTGTTGAGGAGTGGGACAATCTGGACCAATAGTGCCTTGGTGAACTTGTGGATAGTATGCCATGAATACAGGCATGTATCAATGCAAGAGGACATGCTACTGGGTATTAGAGGCACCGGTGCATGCAGCAATCTGGACCACCACCTCTGAAGGTCTCGCTGTATGGTGGTACAACACGCAACATGTGGTTTTCATGAGCAATAAAAAGGGCAGAAATGATATTTATGTTAATCTCTACTCCAATTTACTGTACAGGTTCCGGAACTCTCGGAACCGAGCTCATGCAGAACTTTTTTTGATATGTGTATGTACAAGAGTTTGGTAACAATGTTGAAGAATTATCATAACTGAAATAGTTATTGCTTTTTAGTGAACTACAGAAATCTGTAATATCCTGGACAGTCAATGTCATAAAACTACTGCCTGCTTGTGGACTAGGAAATGTAATGGGTTTGTTTTCAATCGTCCAGTTTTTGTCAGTGTCTGCAGCTACTGTATGAAAGAATTCACTGAATTTTGTGCCCAGTGGTTTGAATTTATCATCACCTGTCTCACTACTGCTGTCACCCTGTTGCTGAACATTATTTGCCTTGCCAAGTTTATTATTTTCCTAATGATCTAAGTTGCCTTTCTGTTCATTTTTTTTTTTCTTCAGAGTACAATTTTTGGTGGCACAGTGCAGAATTTTCCAATATCATTTGGACATAAGATAGTGAATTTTTAATGTTGACTGAAGTTATCCCACTGCATCGAAGCACTGTCTGCCCCAGCGCCCTTGGCAAACACCTTTCCATTCAAACTTCCTGGCAGATTAAAATTGTGTGCCAAGTCGAGACACAGGCTCGGGATCTTTGCCTTCCACAGAGAAGTGGCTCTACTGCCTGAGTTACCCAAGCACAACTTATGACCAGCATCCCCCAACTTTACTTCCGCCAGTACCCCACCTCCAACCTTCCAAATTTTGCAACATTAGATCTCCTGGAAGACAGAATATTGAAGAGATATGGCTTAACCACAGCCTGAGGGGTGTTTCCAGAATGAGATTTTCATTCAGCAGTGTAGTGCTAGTCTAGGTAGGAGATGAGGTACTGGCGGAAGTAAAGCTGTGAGAATGAGTTGAGAGTCATGCTTGGGTATCCCAGTCAGTAGAGCATTTGCCTGCAAAAGCAAAGGTTCTGGGTTTGTGTTTCAGTCTGGTACACAGAACTGTTAATCTCCCAAGAAGGTTGACATCAGAGCACACACTTTTCCATTGTTTATCCAGTAAATTCTTTTTAAATACTATACTGTGACGTAGTCAACATCTGTATAATTCTGTGAAACTGTGCTTTTACCGTTCTTGGTAGAACTGGCTAACAGGAATGCATTCTTACTACAGTACAATTATGGTCAGGTAAATCATATATGACTGGGCTAACATCTGTTTCATGGGAGCATATTAGATTTATAAATAAATTATTAATCACTGTTGTACTATGCCCATCTATTTTTGTTGGGAAATGGAATGGGTACTCGGGAAATAAATTTCAGCTGGAGTTCAGTAACTGTGTTTACCATTAATATCAAAAGCTCGAGTCAAAAAAAAAAAAAAAAAAGCACAGAATCTGGTAATACAATACCGGTAATAAAACTTCTATTTCAGAAGTGAAAGTCACATGTATAAAAATGTATTTTCTTAGTATTATCTCCCTTGACCAGGTTGGGAAATAGAAGCTCAAATATGTGACTTCTCTTATGTATTGTGTTTCATTATTTGTGCATTTAGTAAATAATAAAGTATTTTTCTCTATATTTTTACTTGTGTGCTGCGTAAGAAGAAAGTACCTGAAGTACTTACAACTGTGGTTAACTCAAGTTGCCACAATTTTCCATTTTCACAGTATCGGTTCCAACATGGAGAAATTTACTATTGCCATTTCGCAATTCGACCTTACAATTAGTGAACTTTTGGCAGATGTGTTTGACAAACAGTCTTTCGCTACTCCTCAAAATGCTATCTTGGAACATTTTGTACTGCCCACAGAACCACACTTAGAGAAAACCATGGAGAGTGAGTTAGTGATTGGTGCTTCCCCTTCCCAACTGATCTACGCCCTATGCACCTTGGTGGGACAAAATCTACTATCAGAGCAATCACTAAAGCTTTTTTGGTTCTGATGTTTGCTCCCACATGTCCAGGGAAATATTATCAGCTTTTCCGGACCTTCCCATTGATGAAGTGGCACGAAAAGCAGACTCTTTGACTAGCACTTATGCTGATTCAAATTTGTGTGAAATGAAAGCTGAGCTTATGGCAGATAGCCTCGAGCCAAGCATTTCAGCCTCAGCAGCTTCTAGGGGTCCTGCACCGTGCATCATTTCCCTTCCTGCGCTAGGGCCATCTATGAGTCATGTCATCGATGAGCTGTCCTACCTTAATGCCAGGTTGCAATGACAAGAAGCAGCAGCCTCCAAATGACAGGCCAACATACAGATGGTGCTGGTTTCATAAATATTTTGCCAAAGCTGCTCGATATTGTATGAAACCATGCTTTTACTGATACTTCCCAGATGATGCCAGTAGGTGGGCATATTTGTCAAGGTCAGTTAAAGTACCTACAAGCCATACACAATGGAACTGAACCCACAGTGACAGTTTCTCACAGACTTTTCATGAAGGACAAACATATTGGGAATAATTTCTTAGTGGACTCAGGATATGGGATTAGTGTTTACCCTAAGTCACATAATATGCACTGCTCTAGTGAGCAAGCACTTAATCTTGTAACAGTTAACGGCCTCCACATTGCCATGTTTGGAATGATGCAGTTGAATTTGTACTTCAGTGATGAGCTGCAATCCACTTTGGCCTTTGTGGTTGCTGATGTCAAAGGTGGAATTATCGGTGCTGCCTTTTTCTATCATTTTGCTTTCATGATGGGTTTAGTGCATCAGTGTCTTCGGAAAGAGCCACTCTCTCTTACTACCTCTGCAGCATCAGTTCGTGTTGTGAGCGATGCTATTGGGCTCTGTCACTCAAAGATATCTGCAACAGCCACGCCAACTGTGTCATGTCTGAAGGATTCATTACCATTTCCATACCCATGTGGACTGCGCACACGTTCTACTGCTAATATAATGAAGCTACATGAGAGTTGGCACAGGCTTCTGGCTCAAATTTCTACTGTACAAGCTCGTCATAATGCCAAACTCTGTACCATTAATAGCCTGCATGAAACCAATATTTACTGCAGGTGTTCTCGTGAGGTCAGTGATATGTGATTGTGCTGCTGTCAACACTGACAATGAAAAAATATTAGATGCTCACTGAATCTGGAAAATTTAAGCATCCAGCCAATGACAGTTATGTTCAAGCAATTCGACCCATGCAATATGCTGAGATAAAAATTATTAACTTTAAAGCTGGAGATATGAAGTGGAATTTTATTTTGAAGTTACATTATCTGCAAGAGTGTGAATCTCTAAAATTTGCCAATTCAGTCTCTGATTCACATGTGAATTTCTATAATACAAAAATGAATGTTTCTTTAGCAGCCCAGAAAATGAGCTTCAGCGTTCATGATACCATTAAATTTTTAGCAAGTTCCAAGCACTCAGATATTCATGGCACCTCTGCCACTGTAGAATTCATCATAATTATTGATAAACTGTTTGATGGGTGCAACTCAGGAGAGTTCATGTTAAGGGCTTTAAGCAACGACTGAGAGTGGAAACTGCAAATTATTGGACTGAATTTCTTTGTCTTGCGGAAAAATTCCTTCAAACACTAAGGATTGATGGTCTTTGTACATTAGTACATCCACTAAAAGCATTTGTGCTGGTACTTTTATTTGCATACATGGTCTTAGAAGCCTCTCCCAGAAGTTTCTCTTTTGGTGTACAAAACCTCTTAAGTATTTTTTAACATATTGAAAGGGTACAGTACCGCCCGACATTGAAAATAGGTACAACATTCTTCGTTATTCTTGTCAGTACAACATATTTTTTCTAATAATAACTCAATTTCAATTAATACAGCGAAGCCGGATACCAGTGTGGGAAAGAATGACAATTTATTTATTTAACTGATCACATGCGCACTCCCACAAAATAAATCCCTACATCCAGTTTGGTGAGATCTGTGAAATGAATGAATGTATGGTCGTCTGCTAACCCAGATAGTGAATGTGAATATATGATCATCTTTGAGACGATCTTTTGGTCACCTTTGGTGGAACCAAAGAGATGAAATTTACCGGAGCTTTGAGCGCCTGAAATGTGGCTGACCAATACGGTAGCAAGGTGCTCCCCCACTTCGGCAGAGGTGCGAGAGGACCTGAAGAACAGCCATGTTTCAGCACTCTGCTGCTGGATCTTGTGTTGGTAAGACCTGTCTTAGGTGTGCTTCATAAAGACAAAAGAGTGGAGACATGGTGTGCATGTGAAATACGTAAGAGTAGTTTGGAATAATAATTTCTCTATTTCAGGAACATTTGTGGGGAGAATTAAATGTCAGGCAGGTAATATTAAGGAGATCGTAGTAATCTTCAGAAGTGACCAATGGTCACAATGAAACCACGTGTAGCAATAAGTTGAAATACTTCCGAGTGCTTAAGTTAAGCTGAATTACTAGCGTGTCTACTATAAGTTGAAAATATTTAAGAAATGGCGTGTGCAGGACTTGAAATTAGAGACGAGTGCTTCCACGTGGTGAATACTGTGTGAATCTCAATCTGTGTATGAGACAAAGGATAAAGTGAAGTACTCGTCCATGGTATCAGTTGAGGACTCGCGTGTGTGATGAATATGTTCTTAATATTACTTTTGCGTGTTATGTTTCCATGTGATGCTTGATTCAAACTATAATACTCTGAGAGTGAAGCAAGGTGAGTCAGCCGTCTATTCAGCAACGCCACTTGGCTTGCATTGCACAGGAAGACATGCATATATCCTCCAGAGTTCGTAGTAGGAAAGAAAAGTTACGAAGTGGGGCAGTGTCGTGTGAAACTTGGATGAATTTTAATTGAAGTGGGAAAGCTGAAAGTGATGTAATTATAACGCTGTGACTATTCCTTGTTTTGTATTGTATGTTGCCAGTGTGATGTATTTCATGAAATTTAAGTATGTGTGGTTGGCATGGGAGAGTAACAAGATAGTTTCAGAGGCAGTGGGTTATGCATGTTCCTTTTTGTACCACTCGATCTGGAGGAAAGTTTCGTGATGATGGGTGTGAGAGTCGAAGTGTGATATATAGCAAAAGATCCACCATCCTATCCAGAAAGTGCACTGTAGCGTTAAATAATTACGAGACCATAAGATAGAGAATCACCAATGTAAAGCCATGCCCACTGGGCGGAATTTCTCGTGTGTTATTGTTATAGGTTATAGAATTTGTGTGTTTAGGTTATAGAATTTATCGGAATAAATAAGACAGTGAAAAGAAAAAGATTGGTGGCCTTTTCCTTCGAATACTATGTTGTCATGATACCCAGAATTTATAATGTTTGCGCCATTCATATTCAGTGCGATGGCCACGTGTTGATCAAAGCCGTTGAATAAGAAAGAAAATGTGGTATTGCCAGTGCGTAGTGAACAATCAGAGTTGTGTAAATTTTTAATAGTCAGTAGAGCTGCCACACGTGAATGAATCTCGTTAGAAAACAACACTTTTTTATACTCGGCTGCGCACCTCTGTTTCGCTAACGCATCGCTCCGAGTCTCGTAGCCCCACACCACGGTTGCGCCAGTGGGCTCCTTCTTCCTGTAACCCGCGACATGCGAACCGCTGCGTTTACCCTTTTAGCGGTTCGATGGCCGCTGTGGCCTCCATTCCAATTCGCAACCGCTGGTCAGTGTAACTTACTGCAATCCAGCCCGCAGCTGGCTGCAACTTGTGCGCTCTGAAATATTGCACCAAATCTAACTTCCCTATCTTAAACTGTGCTGCCGCTACATTATTCCCCTCTTTGGAAAGACCCAGTCCCCGGGTCATCCTTTAACTAACTCTTAAACTTGTTTGGATGCTTACTTACTACTAGAAAACTTAAATGTGGTCTAGTGCCCCTTAAAACCATGGCATGAAACAAAACGTAAAAATTCCTTACTGGACGACCACTGCTGAATCAATCCCTTACCTACTCATCTCACCCCCTCAGTATCCAATCTCCTGGGACTTGGACTATCCTTGGTTCCCTTTCGGAATTAGCTCTCCGCCTGATCAGAAAGAAAATAACACAAAACAAAGTTAAGACTGCGATGTCACTTGGCCCAGAGGTGCTCAAAATGATCGTTATTTGCCGTTGCCTTTCTCTATACTGCGTGACATGTTGAACAAGCTGTTTGGCTGATATGCGCCCCTCTTGTTCTATAACGAACTGGTTTATGGATCTCAAAAGACGTGCTCCAGAGTCTGGTTTAACAAGATCAGATTCTGCCTTGGCAAAAACTCTAAAGTGGCTTCTGGCCAGTACAGCTGTGGCTGCGTAACATTCAATTGTCTGACTCCTGAAATGGACGCTGGCAGATGGAAGGTTGGTCCTAATATGTTACACTTTGTTCCATTGATTAAAATTCTGCTCCCCTTGAGCTCTAAACCTTTCGCTTCCGTAAACACTCCTTGCTCAAAACAACTTGCCACTACTACCAAATTCTCGTAGACGGAGAAGATCAAATGCATGCCGACTCGTTGCAAGCTCGATTTTGATTAAACAATGTTCCTTGGGCAGTCTATTCTATTTCCCCTGAGCTAAAAATAACTGCACCATGCACGTGTCCCATATTTTTAGCATCGCAGATTTTCCTCCAACATTCACTATTTTTTATCCAAACTCAACACCGATTGTGTGACTACTTCCATCCTTAAATTCACATTATATGAACTGGTGCAAGAAACACGACTTTCCTGACCCAGCCCTGTTGATAACTAAAAATTTAAACAAGAAATCGTACGACTCTGACATCGTCCAACACATACTTATTACGGCTTTGCCGAAAAATTTACTCCGACTCATTTATCTCTCCAGAACTGTGTTTTATTTCTCCTCCAACAACACTCCACATACATCAGACGCTACACTTCCCTTTTCAGTAACCTGAGAACAGGGATCACCATCACCCTTCCTCCCTCTTCAAAAAGACTGCTGCCCCTAGCAGGCTAACAATACCCGAAAACACATATAAAATACAATGCTTAATTAATCCATACAAACCCAATGATACATGACACGAAAACAAAAAAACTACAAATACTCTACTACTTTCTAGAACGCAAAGCATATGGTACTTCATGCTGTACTCTATCTTCCATCTGCGCTTAGCACCATTCTACACTCTCTCTTTCTTCCTCTTTCCTACCTTTGACACGCCTGGAATCACATTCGGGCAGGCAACCTTTAAATGGCTGTAATCGCCCAATGTGTACTATCGTCGTTCTAGTTGGCAGCCGAAGCTTCACATTAACGGAAAATGTGGTCTGAACAACTTGGTATGGCCCTTGTACATCATGAGGAACTTCTTCATTTTCCCTTTTTGCGTATAGGGGCTGGACAGCATTACCCATTGCCCCACCCTATACTGCAGTAAACGTCGTTTCTGTGCCTTTCCAAAGCCATTGTATTTGCCTTTTGTACTCATTTCCAAACATCCCGAATTGTCCTTGCGAATTGACGTACAGATTCACCAATCCTTCTTTTCTGTATCTTCACTAAATCAAACGGGGACTGCATATTTCACCTGTACACTACCTCATATGGAGACAAACCGGTATTTGTATGGACTTTAGCATTATATGCGCATACAATATGCTTCAAATACTCGTCCCACTGATGGTGATGAGAATGCACATAAAAACTCAGCATCTACCCGATTGTTCTGTGTACCCGTTCTGTCCTTCCGTTGGCCTGTGGATGCAACGCACTCGTCCTCAACTTCTTTAGGTCCAACAATTTACATAGTTCCTTCATTAAACCTGACATGAAGTTGGTCCCTTGGTCAGTAATTATTGTCTCTGGTACACCAGACTTCAAAATCTAGTTATTTACTAACGCTTGCGCGACCATTGCTGACTGTTGATTTGGCATAGCCACCATCTCCACATACCTTTAAAAATGGTCTATTATTGTCAGAACGAATCTGTTCCCAGATGGTGTTCACCTAAAAGGTCCTAAGACATCAATCCCCAGGAAAGAGATGGAACATGTTGCCCCCGGTAATCGTTGGAGCTGTATCTGTTTCCGACTGAAATCTGCTCTCTGTGCACATGGTATGCAATTCTTGACATACTGATCCACATCTCCCCGCCACTCTCCTATTCGTCTCTCTACACACTCCATGACCGGATAACACGTGATCATGTGCTTCCTTTAAAACCTCATACCTTAACTTCGCTGGCACTATTACCCTTGGCCCTAACTTCGTTTCCCTGCACAGAAGACCATCGTACACATTAAACTGTGGCTGTGTCTGATACAGTTTACAATCATTGTCCGCGTCCTGTAATTTTTGCCACACCGCTAGGTCATAACCTATGACTTCTAGTTTTGCCACCTTCCTACTTAGTGCATCCGCATTACTGTGCTTTTTCCCAAGCTTGTGCACCACCCCGTAGTCGAATTCACTAAGCCTCACAGCCCATCGAGCGAGTCTAGTAGACTGATCCTTCAACTCCAACAACCACTACAATGCAGCATGATCTGTCACTACCCGAAATCTTCTCTCATATAAATAACATTTAAAATATGTGATTCCATAGATTACACTTAGCATCTCCATCTCTGTTGTTGAGTAATTCGTCTCTGCTGCATTCAACTGCCTGGACGCGTAGGCTACAGGATGTTCTTTCCCATCAATTTCCTGACTAAGAACACACCCTAATGCTTGATTCGATGCATCGCATGCTAGTATAAACTCCTCTTCAAGATCTGGAAACACAAGAACCAGACTTGATGTTAACACTTCTTTCAGTTTGTCAAACGCTTTCTGACACTCTTCTGTCCACTCAAATTTCACACACTTCCGTAACAATTGCATCAATGACTGTGCTAAATCTGCAAAACCCTTCACGAACTTTCAATAGAAATTGCAGATTCCGATGAATTACTGCACTTCCTTAACTGTTTTCGGTTCCCGAAAATCCCTTACAGCCTGTACCAACCTCGTATCTGTTCGCACTCCGTCCTTCTGATAATATGATCCAGATATTTTTGACTTCTTCTAACGCGAAATGACACTTCTCCAGGCTCAGCGTCAAACAAGCTTCTCTTAACGCCATAAAGACTTCCCTTAACCGCTGTCTATGTTGCTCCATACTACTTGAAAACACTATAATATCATCCAAATAGACAAGACACTGCCGTGGTTTCAAACACCTAAATACACTGTCTAGCAACCTCTGAAACGTTGCCGGAGCGTTTTTCAACCCGAATGGCATTCTAATGTACTGGTAATGGCCTCCAGATGTAGAGAAAGCAGTTTTTGGACGATCCCCAGGAGCCACCTCTAACTGATGATAACCACTTGTCAAATCCATCGTAGGAAAGTACTGGCACTGTCCTAAGTGATCCAAAGTCTCTGATATGTTTGGAATGGGGTATGCGTCCGTTACAGTCTTATTATTGAGGTATCAATAGTCACAACAGAACCTGTATTTCTTAGTTCCATCCGTAGTTTTTTAGGCATAACGACAATTCCCGCTCCCCAGCAACCATTACTATGCTCTATAATACCATCCGAAAGCTGCTGATCATTGAAATCCTCCACAATCGGCTGCAAATACCTTGGTATTCTCTGTGGTTTACGGTAAACCGGTGCTTCAGTCCCTGTTGGTATCCTATGTTGAACGAATGGAGTTGCTGGTAACGGCCCTTGTGGAAAAAACAAATCCGTAGATTCTCACAATAAGTCTTCCATCTGCTCCCTTTCTTCTCCTTTCAAATGTTTAATTTTGTCACGCAATGCAGTTCTATCGTCAGTTAGTGGTTGATCGCTTCGTCTACCTCTCGAACACCAGTCTTCATCATCTGGCACATCCAAATTTGCTACTAAAACTCCTTTCCTCAAATTCGCATCTACAGCGCTAAAATTATCCACCTTCTCGGGAACTACTCGCCCGTCATTCCCCTCCTGTATGCGTACAACACTACGTTGCAAAAAACAACCCAGTGGACCCAAAACTTCATTATCCTCCAATGGTTCAATAACACATACTGTACCCACAGGTAGATTCGACTCCACACTTACCCAGAGCGACTTCTCAGTGCCACTAGACACACACTCATGCGAATGTACGCGGTTCAATTGGTTTGTTCATTACGTTGAACGCCCCTGGCGACAGCTCTGCACTGACAACAGTTTCCCCTAGCGGTCTCGGTCCGGCACACAGTTTTGCTGGCCAGAATCGCCGAGCGGTTCTAGGCGCTACAGTCTGGAACAGGTTTGAATCCTGCCCCAGGCATGGATATGTGGGATGTCCTTAGGTTAGTTAGGTTTAAGTAGTTCTAAGTTCTAGGGGACTGATGACCTCAGCAGTTAAGTCCCATAGTGCTCAGAGCCATTTGAACCATTTTTGAACCCCTAGCGGAAATAACATTCCACCAAGTTCCACAGTTCGTTGTCCAAGGTCAATTTTGGCATGATGTTGATGCAAGAAATCTACTCCTAGGATCATGTCGTAGCACTCGCTCATCCACGGTACTACCTCCATGCATGCAAACAATCGGACTTTCCCTATGCGAAAGTCAACTGTCACCGACCGCAGAGGCATGACCTCCTTATCCCCCACTCCACGCAACATGTAACGTGGTGGGTCTAACTTCCTACGTCCCATTATATTCTTAGTAGCCACTTACACTTGTGCCCCTGTGTCCAACAAAATCTTAAACTTTTTAGTTCCTACGGATCCTACCACTGAACATTCCACCTCTGCATACGTATTCGTAGCATTTGCTTGTATCTTTGTAAAAGCCCTTCCTTTAACTGCTTAAACTGTCCTGCCTTCCTCAAGGCCTCAGAACACCTTACATGTGTTGCCTTTCCAGAAAACGGAATAATCAAACTCACGGCGGCTGGATGAATCTCCTGCACCTTAGGCAACAACGACTTATCACATGCGGTTTCCCGTTCACTTCTAGATGTTAATTCATTTCTCAACTGAGTATTGTCTGCTGTCAGTTGTGCTACTTTTTCCAACAAAATCCGCATCGCTTCTGGTTCTGACACACTTTGCATCCTTGACTCTGCCATTGTGTTGCCTCCGTTCCTAGTTAGACCCGACAAAAAAATTTAAGTACCAGAACAATCTGACTTCCTACAACGCCATATCATCATACTCAGTAACATCATAAACCAATACAAAGTAATCAAATGCCACGAAAAACATCTTATTGTCCCAAATACACTAACACTTATTCTGACAAAATAAATAATATGCATACGAAAAACATCTAAAATGTGACTTCTGGCAAGCCATACTCAAAACACCAACAAGAAAGAAAAAGTCCAACACTCAAAAGAACCATTTTGACAGCACTCACCACATCTTGTGACTGTCCTGCAGGCGGTGGGCTCGAACGCCGTACTGGACAGACGACGTCCGCTATCCTGACACCAAATGTAGTGGGTGGGTGCCAGGAGGTGCCATATTAAAACTCGGCGAGAACTTTCCAAATGATTTATTCGTTTCCACTACATTGTTTGATTCACCTCAGTCTCCATTACAGGCCCTGCATTGCTGAGGAAGTACCCCCAGCGGCCTGTGAAACGCAATGCTGTGTCGTGCTGGCCTTGTTCACCAGCTGTAGAATTCCAGTTACATCAGGATGGCTGTGCCAGCAGCCGACTCAGGGCCCACCGTCCCTGTTGATTCCGCGCTGCTCTGCCGGGAGATGTAGGTCGGCCCCGCTGCTGCTTCTACCTCGGCTGGCGTAGCTGGGAACGCAGCGGCAACGACCACCCCCGTTCTGGCATCCGAACCTGCGGCCCTCGCCTCGTAAGTCTGCGGCGTGTGTTGGGAGACGAGACAACTGCCCATGGTAGTGACCCGAAGAGTGGCCCGCTCTCGCTGTCTGCGGACTCCGCGTCGGCCTCAGAGGGTCGCACCAACGACCCGCCATGGACTGGGACACTGTCGCCCCATCTGCTGCCATATGTCGCCGGTAGTGTGACATGTATCGCCGTCCAGGAGAGCTGCCACACTTGAATGAATCTCTTTAGAAAACAGCACTTATTTATACTCGGCTGCGCAATCACTCCCAGTCATGTACGTCCCACACCACGATTGCACCAGTGGGCCCCTTCATCCTGTAACTTGCGACATGCGAACCACTGTGTTTACTCTTTCAGCGGTTTGATGGCCACTGTGACCTCCATTCCACTTCGCAACTGCTGGTCAGCGTAATCTACTGCAATCCAGCCCGCACCTGGTTGTAACTCGTGCGCTCTGAAATATTGCACCAAATCTAACTTCCCTATCTTAAACTGTGGTGCCGCTATATATATGATTAAGTAGCTACAATAAGAAATTTTTCATGTCAATGCTTTCGTCATTTTGTACTGCTATACAGTTTTGTCATTTAGAAAATAAAATTCGAAAAAAAGAAGCAAAAAATATTTTGCACAGAGGTAAGGTTTTTGAGAAGCATAATTTGTCAGCAGCTTTAGTGGCAGTTCAGAAATTACGTACGTAAACACAGCAGAATAATAGCAAAATTTATGTTGCAGGGAAAGGTTAGCTACCAGTGGACTATAAACTAAGCACACAAAGTGTCATATAATGTACATAAATGGTTACTGTATTTTTTCTATGTAGCAGAACAATTTGACACTTTGTGCCGATTCATCATGGCAACTGAGATGTCACGCATCACGCATCGTGTACTACACATGCAAATAAAGATGACAATCGGAGCGGTGCCTGATGGGAGCGACCGTAAAGGCATTTCCCATTTATAGTCGCTGCCAATAGTCACCGCACTGAGTGTCAACTTTGTTTGCGCATGTAGTACACCAGGGCCGGCCAGAAATTCTGCACGCGTGCAGTGCTCCTGCACATGTGCAACTTCCGGGTCACAGCATGCACGCCGCAGCCGTCAGCGTTCATGTAGTGCATGTTTCTACGCACAGATGTCGCTTTATCCACTTGCTGAGACACCCTGTACCGGCGCATTCTAGTGCTCTTTCCACAGCTTGCATGCCAACCATGGGAAGGTATTTCACGTATTAAACATTTAAAATACTGTCACAGTCTACTCATTGAGACGTCTACTTTTATGTTAACAGTTTAACCCAGTAAGACAAGTAATACAGTTAACAACCGTGGGTTTTTATTAAGGCAGCTTGACTGATGGTACATAAATACGCTTAGTGTTTTTGATCTAGTATTTAAGAAAGAGAGCACTCGGCGACTTCCAGCGAACCTTAGTCATGATTTCAAATAACATTAAACTAATGCAAGGTTTCCTATAACTAATTCTCGGTACCCTGAGTTATACCCACATAATTTCTGTCTCACTGACCTCTGAACAGAATGACAACCGCAGACCTCTCGATGATGACCTGTACCAATATTGCTATATCTTTCATCAGTTCCGTCTGAAATCTGCACAATAACTGACGATTAGATGAATGTTATGTTTTATCGACTTCAGCTGAGCGTAGCCCTTCACACAATTTTTTTTAAAAAAAGAACCTAAATGTAAGTATACAACAATCGGTTTAATGACCAATTTTCCTTATAATAATGGAACATGGAGCAGAATGAGGCAATAGTGCACAGTTAGTAAACAATAATTTTTAATTATGAAAGGAATAAATCCAAACACGTTTATCACTGGTCATGAGAAATGATATAGCTAATATCGGGCACAAAAGCACGGCTCATTGACAAATGCAAGCAGTTGCGGGAGATTTTCATCACTGATGCTTGATCAAAACGACTGAGAACATAGATCTTCCGTTCTTTGCTTTTTCACAGTACCTGCCATTTCTCAGTACTTCTCTGTTAAAGTTACGGTCACCAGGGGTAAACGAGACTGGGTATGTTGCGCTCTTGCTTGTACCACATAAACAGGGAAGAGGAGCCACCGCCGTTCATATAGGGCACATGCCTAATAACAGATGTCGCTGTCACTCGCTGTCGCACACGTGCGCACATGTGAAGCACTTCCGCACATCTGCACACTGTGCAGCGTTTGGCTGGCCCTGTAGTACACGAAGCACAGCTGTGATGCATGGTGTCTCAGTTACCATGATGAATCGGCACAAAGTGTCAAATTGTTCAGCTGCATAGAAAAAATACAGTAACCATTTATGTACGCTATATGATGCTGTGTGTGCTTAGTTAAATGGTAGTATCTCTCACTGAGTATAAGGCTATTTTCTTTTCTTTTTTTTCTTCTTTGTTGAATTTAGATTCCCCCCAGAGGAGAAGGCGGGGGGGGGGGGGGGGGGGGGGGGGGCAGGCTGGCAACAGTATAATATGCCGCTCTGCAGCCTACAGAAGAGTTTAAAAACATAATGAGTAGAGAATAAACAATAAAAACAGGTGATAAAACAGTGACTGGGTGAAACTGTAATAGGGCGACAAATGGCAGAAGTTAAAATATAAAAACAAAGAGCTGGTGATGCTAATTTAAACACATAAAATTAGACATGGACAATTAAAAAAAAAAACGTGGTGACAGTCTGGTTTCTGTTCGCAAGAGTTAAAAAAAAACAACATACCTAGTGATGTAAAAATAATGGGACATGCAACACTGACACATCACTAAAATACTGCACTATAAAGTAGACTCAAAGACAGACTGGAGGGGGAGGGGGGGTGGATCCGGCCAGAAGAGGGGGGGGGGGGGGAGGGGGAAGGAGAGGAAAAGCAAAAGGGGGAGCCAATGGAAGGAGAGGACACAGGAAGGGGAGGGGGCAGGGTGGACACGAGAAGGAGTGGGGAAGGCAGGGGAGGGGAAAGCAAAAGGACTCGGGGGAGAGTGAAAGCCTATCCATAGTGCCATCTCTTATAGCTATTGAGAAACACACTGACAACTGAGTAAGGTAAGCAATTCACCACCAAACACTGTGCTTATATCAGTTTATTACATATTTACACATACTGCAAAACAAAGTAAATTGACTAATTCAAGGTATGCTATGCCCATGGAAATAAAAGATAATAAACTTCATTGCAATGGTTTGACACTCGTTAACTATCGATAGTCATGCCCAGCAGTCTTGCAGCCTATAATTTTCAAATCTTCGGCACTGAAATTGATTGAGAAAATTAAAGTGTATAAGAGTTAAAAGCATAAACACTTGATGCAAATTAGTTTGTAGTGTGACTGTAGAAATTGAAGGGTTGGTGTGGAAAATCACTTTAACTCTGCCTGCAGTTACTGTAGGAGTGAATTAAATAGCTCTGCAGTAGATGGTGTCAGTTCCAAGCCTGGAGAAAGGTGGAGGGTTGTCGAAGTACTGAAGCCATAAAAGAATCGACATAAAATAGTAGGAGAGAGCAAGTAAAGTTTAATACCTTAGTTGCTATGATGACGATGATAATGATGGTGATGATGATGATGATGATGATGATAATAATAATAATAATAATAATAATAACAATAATAGCGATTAACCCATATATTTTCAACTTAATTGCGTGATGCAAATAAAGCAGCTACCAGTATCTCACGCCTCTGTAAATATAGTCTTATTGCTGAATGTGGCCATCAGAGGGACTGAACATAACAAGCAGGAATGCTGGAGCTTCCAGAATCTATTCAACCAAAACACAAACACTTTTGGGCATAACAGTTTCTATTGAATAAAACTTTTTGTGGTTAATACTATTCTTATAACAGCTAAATATAACAGTTTATGAATGGATAACTATCTCCCCCTCTGCACTTATGGCAATTCCTGCTATTATCTATCACTGCAACAGCACCAAAGAACTTACTCGTCAGGACTAAAGGCTAGTGTGTTCAGTTTCCAAGTCAAGACAAAGTTATTGTAGAAGTGAACAGACACAAGGATCGGGTATGCCTTAATCAGATTTGTTGCAAGTAATATGTCTCTATTTGTAACCAATAGCTCAATATATAGCATATTTACATAAAAATAGTATATATTACACCTAGATAAAAACCTAAAATAACTTACCCTGGTCCCAAAAGGAGCCCAAGATTCAGGAACACACATTATCAGTAAATTACCAGCAATAATTAAAAACTTGGTTTCAGATAAAGAACAGTTTAAAAAGAGTTTGAATGACTTTTTGGTGGACAACTCATCTACTCTGTGCATGAATATCTTCACAGCGATTGTTAGACTAGCTTAATAAAAATTTCAGTTTTGACAGTACTTGGTCACAACAGTCAAATGGCTCTGAGCACTATGGGACTTAACATCTACGGTCATCAGTCCCCTAGAACTTAGAACTACTTAAACCTAACTAACCTAAGGACAGCACACAACATCTAAGTATTCTAGTGGTTATGGTAATATATCAACAAAGTTAATCAAGGAGTGCTCATGCAAGGTGAGTTCTGTCTGCAGCTATTTGTGTAATCAATCTCTTATCAGTGAAACATTTCCATGCTGGCTAAAATATAAAGCCTCTTGACAAGAAGGGGGATAACGAGATACCATCAAACTATCAACCAATTTCACTTTTGCCAGCTTTTCCAAAAACATTTGAAAAGGTTGTGTTCAAGTGTCTCCTTAAGCATCTGACTACAAATAATATATTGTCCAAATCACAGTTTGGGTTTCTTAAGGGTTCTGATAGAGAGAAAGCTATTTACATGTTCAGTGATAATGAACATAATGAATTATATAACAAATTAGATGCTACTGGCATTTCCAGTGATGTGTCAATCGCGTTTGACTGTGTGAATCACAGCATTCTCTTAAGTGAATTAGAATACTATGGTGTCACCAGCAGTGCTGTGAAATGGTTTGAGCCTTATTTAACTACTGTGACATGAAACAAAGGGTGTTGCGAAATATCTGTGCAGTAAACAGTCAGCCTACATCTGATTGGGAATTAATTCCATATGGTGTTCCTCAAGGTTCCGTCTTTGGTCTGTTGCTTTTTCTTGTGTGCATTAATGACTTCTCGCCAATTACATTACCAGATGCTAGGTTTGTTTTGTTGCACATGAGACAAACATTGCAATAAGTAGGAGGTCAAGTACAAATTTAGAAATGGCTGCTAATCAAATTTTCACTGACATTAATAAATGATTTAGAGCTAATTCACTGTCATTAAACTTTGAAAAGACCCACTGGAACCTGTTAGATATTTAGTTATAGCATGTGTATAGCAAATCAAGCATGTGCATAGCAAATGCAGATCGAAGAGGTTGACAGGGTTAATTTTATGGGATTAAAATTCGATAATAAATGCTGTTGGGAAAGGATTTGCAGTTAGAATGATGTCAGATGTAGTAGATGCAAAAAACTTATATATTTTGCCTACTTTCATTCTAATATGTCATATGGGATCACATTCTGGAGTAACTTGTGAAGCTGAGCAACAGTTTTTAGAATCCAATAGCGTGTAACAAGATTCATTTGTTGTGTAAATTCAAGAAAATCATGTAGAAACCAGTTCAAGGAACTTTGAATTCTAACTATTGATTCTCAGTATACTGCATTTATTTTTAATGAAACTTATTGCAAGTAATATATCTCTATTTCCAACAAATTCTCCTAATACATATTATCAGTACTAGGAATAAGAACAATCTACATAAAAACCTAAAATCACTTACTTTGGACCAGAAAGGGGTCCAATATTCAGAAATACACATTTTCAATAAATCGCCAGCAACCATTAAAAACTTGGTTTCAGATAAAGGACAGTTTAAACAGAGTTTGAAAGACTTTTTGGTAGGCAGCTCCTTCTACTCTACAGATGAATCTCTTAACAGCAACTGTTAGACCAGCTTAAGTAAAAATTTCAGATTTCAATTTTGACAGCAATAGGTCACAACTGACAAGATTAGGTATTTTGTGAATGATAAATTTATTAAAAGTGCAGAGCTGTGTTGCATCCTGACAGAGTATTAATTCTGTAAATATTAGGAGTTCTAGTTTACTGTAATACATTTACCTATTTTGACAGTCTGCTGATAAATGATCAAGGTAGTGAGTATTATATTCAGATGTTTTACGTTTTTTTTATGTTATACTTTCTGACTTGTTTCACACCCAAGATAAGCATCTCATTTTTGGGTCTCTGGAACGAAAACTGAATCTAATCTAATTCCATTTCACTATAGTAACAGAACTTTCTAGGTAGTAGTCCTACTGTTGTGTTGTCATTGCCAAGTCCTGCAAACATTCTCTAGGCCGTGTAGTAATTTTGCTACAAGTGTCATATCAGAGAATATTCGAGCACTTATTCTACATTCCTTTCCCACAAAATTGAATACATGTGGGGGTAAGGTATTTATTTATTTTCATCTACACCAGAGCATTCACATGCAGTTAATGGCTTCATGACTAATTCTGATAACAACTTTTACATCGGGAACTGACAAAATGTAATTGTGGGAGTGACGTAATCAACTAATTGATAAATGACGAGTGCAGTGTCTCTCTAATTTCTTAAGTTCTTTGTTGCTTCCTGTTCTGGTTTGATTGCTAATGTGTATACCTGCGTCTTTTGTATTTGTGCACAATAAAGTGTGATTTACACAGAGGAGAAAAAAGTCATAGACTAGCGATGGCGGTAGTATCGCATATACAATTTATAAAAGGACAATGCATTAGCAGAGCAGTCACTTGTATTCGAGTGATTCATGTGAAAAGATTTCCAACCTGATTGCGGCCACATGAGGGGAATTAACAGACTTTGAACATGGAATGGTAGTTGCATCTAGATGTGCAGGACTCCATTTCAGAAATCATTAGGGACTTCAATACTCTGAGATCCACAGTGTCAAGAATGTGTCAACAGTACCAAATTTCAGGCACTGTGGGAGCTGGTGTTGGCACCATATTTGTGTGGGCTGTGTTTACATAGAATTAACTTGCTCCTCTGGTTCAACTGGACGAATCATTGAATGGAAATGGTTATGTTCAGCTACTTAAAGACCATTTGCAGCTATTCATGTTACAAACAATGATGGAATTTTTATAGATGACAGTGCACCTCATCATCAGGCCAAAATTGAAGAACTTTCTGAACAATTCAAGTGGATAATTTAGGCACCCAGATCACCCAACATGAATCCTTTCAAACATTTGTGGCACATAATTGAGAAGTCAGTTCATGCTCAAACTTGTGCACCAGCAACACTTGCAATTATAGAGACAGCATGGTTCAATATTTCTGTCGGGCACTTCTAATGACTTACTGAGTCCACGCCACATGGTGTTGCTGCACTACTCCGGGTAAAAGAAGGTCCAACATGATATCGGGAGCCATCCCATAAGTTTTGATACCTCATTGTATTACACCATTAGTCTGTCAATGTATTTTATTTTTAGGAGATAGTGCCCTTCCATAATTTGTGAACCCAAAGAAGAAATTCTACTCTCTTGGGTAGGTTATCTGCTGCAATTCATATAGATAAGTACAGTCATGAATACCTTTCATAATGTTCTATATTCTGTCAGTGGCGCCATCCAGGTCATTAAAAATGAGATTAAGATTCTACAGTGCCCACCTCTCGTGTTTCGACCGCTAGATTCCATGCCACACACTGATCCATTTTGGTACATGATGGTTTCAACCTCTCTGGTCATGACACAGTGATATAACCACATAACAATGCTTTGCACATAATTACAACAGTATTGTAAGACATCATATTCAGAATGAACATGTTTCCAGTCATTTCATGTCCCCTGGTACCACATGTGAGATCAACAGAAATATCCACTCATCAGCTTTCACAGTCGTCCCACACTGTATTGGCAAGTTCAGGCCCCACAGTTTGCGCCCAGTCAATTGAAAATTTAGTAGCAGTAAATGGAGTGCATTTTCAAACAACAGCATATTTGTTATACTTTTGAATAGTTCACTTTAGTGATCAGTGATCTTGATCAACGTGGTACGTCAGTAATGCTGGACATTATATTACGAGCCTCCCTGCACCAATCCTACAATACTCTCACGGTAGTGGTAATTTCACACTGCAACAAAATCAGTGGGTCAAAGGCTCATGCAAATCCTGTGCCATGAGAGGCATGACGACATGATACCATCTGAATTCTGGAGACATCTGCATGGAATGATTACAAATTGGGATGCTTTGCTGTTACACATTTGGCAGCAACAATTGCTACCAAAGTGAGGTTAACTTTAATTACTCAGGAAGGGCAGCCATTATACTAGTTACCAATAAAGCACACACCTTGCCCAAAACATATGCCACAATGGCCACCATGATAAATTCCATTCACTCTGAAGAGAGCCGAACCATCCAAGACCGGCCCAACATGCTGCTGCCTAGCCACCATGCTACCTCCACCTGAAAGTCACAGTGTGTTCTCGAGGACCAGTGAACTCTCCATACCACTGTCAAGAGGCTAACTAAGCAGCTGAAAATGTTGCAATTATGGATCATGACATCTGAGAGCAAACGGACCCACTGCACATGCCCACAGTGGCCTCATAGCCACGAGACCACTCAGACTAATGTTTGCTGTTCCACAGACATTTTTGTCACCTGGCAACTAAGTGCAAGAAATCATGCTTGCACCTCAACGCCGAGACTCGATTTGGTTCAGGTGCAACAATAGGACACCCACTTACAGCACCTACTGTTTAAGAACAGTCAAAAAAACAGTATAGGAGTGCTCAGCCTACCACTTGTATCAGCATGACTCCAAAGCTGCCGACTACTAAATGGCTACACAAACGTTGTTCATTACCAACCACTATTCAAGGCTAGTGTTATTAATCAAACAGGATCAGAGATCAACACACTGCTGAATACATTTTACCCAGATGCAAATCAACACACTATGGCCAATTTAATGGCAGTTAACAAGTCTGTCATATGTGCATATGGTCACAAAACGTTTGAGGTTGACAATGATCTCTTTGAGAACTGCAAGTGGTCTTACACATTAAACAACATTGCTCAAACTATTTCGGGTCCTGATTTCCTCACACAGGCTGCCATGACCACCAATCTACCAAATGAATGACTGATAAACTCCATCAGCAGTCACACTATTGTTGCAGTAAAGGGTTATTCATCAAAACACACAATGCCCAGGGTATATAATTTAAGTGCTAACACCTCAAATGGCCATCGTCATTACTGGGAGTCCTACTGCCACAACTTGAAATCACACCTCCAGACCATGAGAAAAGATTACGTAATAATGTGGTGTGAAATAATCAAGTTACATGAGGATAATGTGGTGTTGAAGGATACTCTACTGGAAATATAAGGCCAACTCCAAGTGGCCCGAAAAACATTAGAACAACATAGAACACCTTTGCATTGCATCCATGCTCTGCACACAACTGTGTCCATGGATTAACAGTGGCCCGTAAAACTACAGGGCAGGGGCACACATACTACGATGCACCATATCTGTACGAAACCTGGTCTGTAATTTCGTCATGAGCCCGTACCATTGTGTGAACATTACTACCACCGATTTCCAGTGGCTACACAATGGCACCGGGGGAACCAACACCCCACACCCATCCCCCTCTATCTGCTACCAGTGGCACTACTCCCAACCATCATTCAATGGTACTGGCTGTGTCACTGACTGCAGTTACATGTCCATCATGCCCAGCCACATACAAGCTGGCTGTGTGGTCAAATTCAAACTCCCTCTCATTTTTTAGGCAGGGGAGGGCGGGTGTTGTGTGGGAGTGACATAATCAACTAATAGATGTGTGACAAGTGCAGTGAGTCTTTAACTTCTCATGTTCTCTGTGGCTTACTGCTCTGGTTTGTTCACTAATACACTGTTATTCCCTGTATGTATTTTATATGTAGTAGATGGTGTCCCTACATGGTCCCACATTGCACAGTAATTCATACTGTGGGCTTATACTAAAATGTACACAACAAAATTAACAAATGCATATATTGGGTAAACGTTGCAACTGAACATCTTTTAGAAGCCACTTTATGGACCTAGGGAATGTTACATGTATACACTCCCTAGTGGTGTTTCTGGTTAACAGGAAGAGTGCATTTAGGATGACGTCAACAACTCATAATCACATAACTAGAGGAAGTAATAATTTCCATATCATCTATGTATCTCTTTTTAGAGTTTAGAAAGGAGTTTTATTTTCGGGTACAAAAGTTTATAAAAGGTAACCAGTGGGCTGCAGGCAGAAAACTGAACATTTGCAAATATTTAAAAACCAAAGAAAATAACACCTCATTAGCTACTCTTTCAACGATTTGTCAGAATATTTGAAGTGAAGCATGTAAATTCCATTAAAAATTAAGCACACTGTTTCATATAGATACATGACAGTGGCAAGACATCAACTTCTTTAAGACGTGTCAACTGAGGGAAGAGAAAGGCACTTGTTTCATTATTTTCACTTTTGTATAATAAATATATTTTTGAGAGGTATGTCCCAAAACTGAATGCAGTGTGAGATTACGAAATGCACAAGTGCAAAGCAGGCACATTTTACTGTTTCTGTGTTGATGTCTTTACTGAGAATACTAAAAGCTTAGTAAAAATTGCTCAGTCCATTTAATGACTTCTCTTTATGTATTCCTTCTGTCTAGTACTATCTGTCAACATACTCTGAGGAATTTTGTGGTTGCATTTTTATGTTTGTATCAACAATCAGAGTTTTGAGTTGATAAGAACAGTATATTAGTACCACCAGAAAACATTACCAACATACCTTTCTGCATACTTATGGACAGACCATTGCAATGTATAATAAACAGAATTGCTCAGAGTTTAAAAATTCAGGAATTCCTTGTCTTACTACTTGCTCCTTTGACCAACACTTTCACCATTTGTTTGATGATTACCACTTTTATTGACTCTGTTCAAAAGATGTGATATGAAACAACAACTGCATTTTCCCCTAATTCTATAGTACCATAGTTTCTGAAATGTAATGTATGGCTGCCAAAGTTTGTGAGCTCAAGGAATTGCCTGTTTTGTGTTTTACTTCATAAAGTGCACTATAGAATTAATAAATATGAATATAAAGCTCCATGTATCAATACCCTTTCTCAAAAGACAAACTTTTGCAGACTCAATAAGCAATAACTTCTGAAGAAGCTCTACAAATCAATAGTTGTTGCACTAGCAGCTAACCAACCCACACTAGTTTATGTGGCCAGCTGGTACAGAAACATGGAATATCATTTAAATTACTCTAGTACAGGAATAATTTGCTAACAATTAATGAGAATTCTGAGAATTGTTAACAAGATTCCTTTATTATGTAAAAAACACACATGATAACTTGAAATGAACTTCCAGTGTGCTATTCTTTAAAGCGACCATTGAAACAAAACACACCACAGTAACTCCCTGTGAGTTTCCAACAGTTCTGTTACAAAAGTCAGCATGCAATTTGTATGTCTATCTTCCTTTGCCTTTTCAGTAGCTTAATACATGAAAAAAAGCATTGTTCACTGAAATTCTAAGACAGGTAAGTTATTTTGAAGAAAGTAACTTCTTTTGTGATGCACAATATCACCTTTAGAAGGGCAGGTCAGTGATAGTAGCAGTGCTTGACTTAGTTACAAATGTAAGTCAGGGTTTTGAAGACAAAAGAGTCTATAGCACTGGTACCTTGTGACCTTAGTAAGGTATTCAATTGTACCTAATGTAAGGTGGTCCTCAGCAATGTATAATCATATGGTGTTGGGGGAGTGTTGAGCAAATTCTTGAATCCTACCTGAATAGCAGACAGTAGATTGCATCAGTGCAGGGAGCAGACTCATTGTCCACAAGTTGAAATAGAGTGCACCATAGCAGCCTGTAATGGGGCCTTTATTGTTCCTGATTTTTGTTAATGACATAAGCACCAATGGGCACACCTTGCAGTTTGCAGATAATAACATTTGTTCTCAAAAAGATAGAGTGTCGGTCAGTCTTTTCAACAAGTAGAAGCCCCATTAAGCAAAGGCAATGCCTGGTTTACTATGAACAAGATGAAAATTAATGAATACAAAACACAGAGAATGACACACAGCCTTATTGATACTGGAGCACTGGGTGGCACAGCAGCCATTAAACTCATGGGCTTTTTCATTGATACTACATTAACGTAACAACAGCACACAAAAATTGTATATTCCAAACTTTCCTGGGTCCTGGATCTCCTGAGGAAATTAAAAGGTACTAACAGTTTACCCTCTAATGTTACAAAGCTGCATGAGACATGGGCTGCTGCTGTGGAGTCACTCTGCAAGCTGCAAGAATATACATTGTTGTAGGAAGAAATGCAAAAAAAATGACCATGTAAACCAATTGTTTCTAGATTAAGAGTTCTGACTATTTGTAGACAATGTTTATTCAACTGCCTTGCTCGTACAAAAATAAATCATGAGCACTACTGAAAGAAAAATAAATCTCATCAACATAGCACTGGTAATAGAGTCAGCAAAGAAAGCCCTGGATGTTGATTAACGAAAACACAAAAGGTATCCACATGGTGGCTTTCAAACTGTTGAATGCGCTATCTAAGGGTATCCTGTAACAACCAATGGAACAATATAGCACAAAAATTTTGTCTGAACTATGCAGTATGTTCTAGTACTGATTTCATAGTTGTATTATCATTGTACAGTATATCAATGTATTTGTTCTCTTTAGTATATTTTATAGTATCAGTTTTAGTATCATAATTTAAATTGCAGTGTTACATTCATTTTATTGTACAAATACTACTGTAATCTTGATGCATTCTGTTCAGCTATGGCTGGTTAAGAACACAGAGCTGGTAATAAATGGACATGATTTCAGACTGCTTTTTGATGATAATAAGCAATGTTATCCAAACCACAGGATTATTTGTGTGGCTCTGTGTTATAATACTGCAAATTTCAGAAGGTGTGAGTGGGCAAGGAAAAAGTTATCTTGGGAGCAGCACAAAGCTTTTACAATGATTGGGTACAGAAGGATTGATAAAAGAAGAAAGTTTGTCATGAATGTTCATGAAGTGATTGTTGAATATTTCACATAAATTTTTTGCTCAGAGGAAACAGCCTCTTCATTCTTAATGCATATTATTGATTGAGATTTTTTCCTTTTTACCAACAGTCTCATACCGCCTTTGATTTATTACTTGAACTGAGTATAAACTGCCAGTTGTACATTTTATAGGCTTCACAACAGACTTGTTCAGTTTAAAATACTTATTAAATAACTTGCTGTCTGTAGTTTTACTGTAAGAATATAGCAGTCTCTTATTTCCACAAAAGGTTTGTATTTCTGACATCTGCAGTTTATTGCTAGACATTTTGCATATATTTGGCTTAGATCTAAGTTTGATTGGAAATGCTACATCTTAATATTTCTACAGAATACTCAAATTCTTGTACCTTACAGTCAACATCACAATCACAATGTACACCCTTCCATCCAGCTTCATGGAGCACATGTGTGAAAGTGAATACTCTATATTATTTTTGATGTAATGCTTCATACTTTCCTGGCAATCTGTCGACACCTTGAGGGGTCAGGTATCAGCCCTGCACTGCATGTCTATCCTCCTGCTGTTCATTTTGCCATCCCTCGGAGGATATGTCTGGGTTAGTTTTGGGAATATGTTCTGAAGTTTTAGCCCCTGACATCAGAACAGTCCCTCAACTGTTTTTCTTTCTTTTTTCATTTGCCATCTCCTACCCTTCCTCTGCTTCAACATTTGAGATTCCCCTTTGTTTCTTCTTCCTCCCAAGTGTAACAGGTTATGTGTTATTCCCAACCTTGGGTCGATACATAGGGTTCGCACGTATCCCCTGGTACATGACAGGCCCAGGGAGGGGTGACTGGCTGAGCTCTTACCTTCCCAAATTGCCAATTTGTCACTCTATCCGGAGTTTCGAAGGTGTGACCTGAGGTTTGAACAATCACCTAAGGCAGGTGAGCCCCCCTTGGAGGGATCCCAGTTTGAAGGAGCAGGCCATCAGAGATGCTGGGAGTCATGGGAGATTTTCTAACACTGAGTCAATCATCATTTCAGTCTACATCTTGTACTAAATGTAAATGGAATGAAGATGAAGTTTCAAAAAATCTCCCAGCAGTACGTCAGACCTTCATGGTATCACATACTGAAGAAGGTCAGTCCTTTGTTACTGTTAATGTGTTTATTATTCAAAAAGGTGTTGATGCAATTGCAGGCCCTGTGAAATCTTGCTCCCATTTATGCAATGGAAATTTGCATTTGGAGTCTGTGATTTCAGGCCCAACAATTGCTTGCAGCTTCACTCCTCACAGCCATCCTTTTCATGTTGAGGCCCACTGAACGCTGAATTCTTTGCATGGTGTTATTTACACTAGGCTGCTTGGAGGTTTGACTGAGGGAGAATTCCAAACTTACCTCTCTGATCAGGGCATCACTGCAGTCCATAAGCTGATGAAAAATGTTGATGCAACATTAGTGCCTACATGTACTCTTTTACTCGTGTTTGATTGAGTACTGCTTCCACTGAAGATCAAAGTAGATTGTGAAGTGAACATGATCCAACTGTACATTCCAAACCCAATGTGTAGGCACCAGTTTCAACATTACAACCAAAGTCACATTTCCTGTTGAAACATGACCAAACACTTTATTTGTGGTAGGGTTGCTCAGAAGGGTGATTGCCCACACCATCCTCCATGCTGCATCAATTGCAACAGTGATCATCAGCCTCATTCAGAGAATGTCCCATATATCTTGATGAGTGGGCCATCCAGGAGATCTGGTAGAAGGAAAAAGTGCCTTACCCTGTTGCTTGCAAGTTGTTGGCTAGACAAAAGCCCTGTGTTTCACCATCTGGTACTTACAGTACCAGTCTTGCTACGCCTCGCTCCATGAAGGACCTTGCCACCCAGTCTTGCAGCTTCAAATTCAGCACTGCAGTTGTAAATTCGCCAAGCATTGTGGTAGCATAACCATTTCCTTCTCCTCCAGCTGTGCAACAAATCATCAAATCTTCACCTCCTGCAGTGAAATTACCTGCTACACAACTGGTAGACTGGAAAGGATAAAAGGAATACTCTCCTGATGATTTTTTACGTAACTCCTGCCAGCAAAGTTCTGAGTCTTCTTCTGCCAACCACAAAAGTTCTAAGAAATCAAACAAAGGCAGACGGTTTTCTCCTTCCCTGACTCAGAGCTCCTCTTCAATGGTGTCACTGCATTATACCCCTACCTAGCTGACCTACATTTCACTAGTGCACACTGCCTACCATTTTCCTTACGTAGAATCTGCAGGCCAACTCAGTGAGAATGCCAACACCTCTGTAGACCTCATGGAACAAGATCTGCCAGCCTGTGCACCCTGTAACAGTGAGTCTTCAAAGGCTGGCACTCAGCAGCCACTGAGGTGACAAACCATTTTTTTCCTCATCCCCTTTCACCATTATGACCCTCTTCCAATGGAACATTCATGGCATTAGATCCAAGGAGGAGGAACTATGGCTGCTCTTGGAATTGTAGCGTCCACTCTTTCTCTGCCTCCAAGAAACAAAACTGCATCCTTGGGACTGCTTTGACCTTCCTACCGAGGACAGAATTCCATCTCATGCTGCTCATCTGGGATGACGTTCATAGCCATACCATCTTACTGCCAGCTGTTGCAGTCCACATTAGCCTTCCTCGTTTCACATTTTCTCTTTGCAACGTATACATCCCTCCATCATTTGGTGTCACCAGGACAAACTTCCTCCAGCTTACTGATCAACTCCCTCACCTCTGCTCAGTGTCTTTAATGCACACTGTTCCATTTGCAGCTCTTCCTGAGTCTGTTAGAGAAGTGAATGCTACAATGCAGCCTCTACCTTGTGGGAACTAGATCATTCTCTCACTTCATCTCGATCTTCCACCCTCTTGGCTGACCTCAATCAACTCAACCTCTCTATTTTAATAATGGAGCACCCATGTTCCTCTCATACTCCACACACACCTATTCCCATATGGACCTCCTGTTGTGCAGTGCCCAGTTTGCCTGTCATCTAGAGTGGTCCATTCTCTCTAATATGTACTCAAGCATACATCTCCCATGTGGTATCTGTTTGCTGACCCCTATCCCATCTATGTGTAGACCCAATTGGCAGCTTTCTAAGGCCGACTGGAGGTTTCAGTCCTCCCTGGATACCTTCAAGAAACATTTCCCCAGTTGTGATGATCAGGCAGAGTACCTCGTCAACATTATCCTTACCATCATAGAACATTTCATACCTCGCACTTCATCTCTACCACGCTGTGCACTGGTCCCCAGGTGAATTGAGGCATGCTGCGACATGAGTTGTGTGTGAAGACCTACTCTCTGCAGTTTTAACCATCATGCTATGATGTCGAACTGTTTTCATTGTAAACAGTTTAATGCACAGTGTCATTGCATTCTTCGCTATAGCAAACAGCTACCTAGATTTCATTTACTAGTTCTTTTAACATTTGCACTTCCTCTTCTGTCGTATGGGGGCAGCCTCAATCACCTATTTGGGACTAAGGTCCATTCCCTGATTTCCAGTATGACTGTAGGAGGTGATGTCATTGTAGACCCGCTAGCTATCTCCACCATCTTGGGCTGCTATTCTGTGGCGATTTCGAGATGCACCCACTATCATCCCACCTTCCTCCCGCGGAAATGAGTTGAGGAGGCTTGGGTGATACTTTTCTCCTTTCAGAGTTGCAGCACTTTTCTATCACAGGCAAGCACTTTCTCCTTCGTACATACAATCGCATTTGGGCAGATGGCACATTTCCCAGATGCTGATGTGAAGTCACTATTGTACACATATCTAAGCCCAGTAAAGACAAACACCTTGCTTCTAGCTACTGCCCCATTTCTCTCATCAGCTGTGTTTGCAATGTGATAGAACATATGATTTATGGCTGGTTGGTACGGTGGTTCAAATCTCACAATCTACTAACCACTGCACAATGTGGATTTCGAGCGCACCGTTCTGCTGTTGACCAGCTCATCACCCTGTCAACCCATGTCATTAACTGTTTTCTGACAAAATACCCAATGGTGGCCATGTTTTTTGATTTGTTGAAAGCCTACGACACCTGCTGGAGGACTGGTATCCTCTGTACTCTATACATGTGGGGCTTTCAATGCCACCTGGTCTGTTTCATTCAGAAATTTTTAAAGACCAGGTATACAAGGTACGTGTGGGTACATTCTTGCCAGACACCTTCATCCAGGAAAATGGGGTGCCTCATGGCTCCGTCTTGTGTGTCGTACTCTTTGCTACAGCCATTAATCCTACAATGGCCTGTCTCCCACCAGATATCACTGGCACTCTTTTTGTTGACGATTTTGCAATGTACTGCAGTTCTCCACATACTTGTATCCTTGAGCAGCGTCTCCAGCAACATCTTGATCGTCTTTACTCATGGAATATCAGCAATAGCTTTAACTTTTCCACTGACAAGACAGTTTGTATGAATTTCTGGCACCGCAATCGGTTTCTTCCACCATCTTTACATCTTGGGCTTGTGCTTTTCCACCTATGAAAATCCTGGAGCTCATGCTTAACAGAAAATTTTCTTGGTCCTCCCATGTGTCTTACCTGGCTGTACGCTTTACCGAGTCTCCTGATGTCTTACATGTCTAAGCGGTACTTTCTGGGGAGCAGATCGGACTACCCTCCTCCAATTGTACCAATCTCTTGTCCATTCGAAATTAAGGCTGTGTGTGTTTCATTTATTCATCTGCATGTCCATCCATTTTACGCCATCTTAATACAACCAAGCATCACAGAATCTGTTTGGCCACTGGTGCCTTTTACACTAGCCCAATTGAGAGTCTCTATGCAGAAGTTGCCGGACAACTGCTGTTATACTGGTGTGATGTTCTCCTCAGAATATATGCTTGCTGTTTTGTCTCCCATGCCTAGCCACCCATCCTGCACCTCCTTTTTCGATGACTCCCTTGACTGCCAGTATGGAGCGCATCCCCCTTCTCTGTTATTTCCCGGAGTTTGCTTTCGGCACCTATTCCAGCAGCTTAACTTCACACTCCCTGCTATTTTCGAGGTTGGTATGAACCCTTCACCACCTTGGATTACGTGGGGGCCTGTGTTTATTTTGGACTTCATTTACTTCCTAAGCAAACTTCTCCTGATTTGATCTATCATAGTAAGTTTCTTGACCCTTGCACACAATATATTGACAGCACGTTTGTGTACAGTAACGGTTCTAAGACTGATTTTGGAGTCCTATGTGCTTTCATCATTGACACCGACCATTTTTTGTATTGGCTTCCAGAACACTGCCCAATATTTACAGCAGAGCTCTTCAACCTGTATCAGGATACCTAATACATCCAGCAAGACAAGTTTTTATTTGTGTTGTATTCCAATTCTCTCAGTGCCCTTCAGAACCTCTGTGTGCTGTACAAAGTCCATCCCTTGGTGCAATGGGTCCATGGAGGCTACCATTTTCTCTCTGTTGAGGGAGACACTGTGATGTTCATACAGTCTCCTGGTAATGTCAGTCTGATGGGAAGGCTGCTGATGCTGCTCAAAAGGCTGCAGTCCTCCAACCTCAGTCCGCTAGCTCTTCCAACCCTATGGATGATCTCTATGTTGTCGTCCATTGGCAAGTGGTGTCACTTTTGCATCATGAAAAAATGGCTCTAAGCACTATGGGATTTAAATTATGAGATCATCAGTCCCCTAGAAGTAGAACTACTTAAACCTAACTAACCTAAGGACATCATACACATCCATGCCCAAGGCAGGATTCGAACCTGCGACAGAAGCAGCAGCGCAGTTCCGGACTGAAGCGCCTAGAACCACTCAGCCACAGTGGCCAGCTTGGCATCACCATTGGAGCATTCTTCATGGGAACGTGCTCCGGGTAATTAAACCTCTCCCAGTTGCTTGGCCAACCTCATCAAACGAGGATATCGTTTTTGCTAGGTTGCATATTTGGCATTGTTGTTTTAGTCAGTGCTATTTGTTAAGTGATGGTCCCCTGCCACTTTGTGCACACTGTTGTCAACCTTTGATGATTCGCCATTTCCTGACCGAATATCCTTGTTTTTACCACTTACATTCTCATATATGTTTGCTTTCTGATTTGTAGGCTGTATTAGCAAAGGACGCATGGGTTGTTGACCATGTTTTACTTTTTATCCTTCATAGCAACATGGCGAATGGCATTTCTTTGGTTCAGGACCACCACTGTCTCTACAGCATATTTTGTGGACCTTATTCTTAGCTTGCTTTCCATCAATCAACTGGGCTTAATGTATAGTCTCTTTTGAGTTCTGTTACTTCTTGATATTCTAAGGTTATGACA
The DNA here is from genome assembly GCF_023864345.2 of Schistocerca serialis cubense. Taxonomy (NCBI): domain Eukaryota; kingdom Metazoa; phylum Arthropoda; class Insecta; order Orthoptera; family Acrididae; genus Schistocerca; species Schistocerca serialis. The sequence goes on along the minus strand of NC_064640.1, from coordinate 920,843,496 downwards.
TGGGAACGTATGACCATAGTTGCTTTTGTGGCCTAAAACAAATAAAACACACACATATTTTACGAGCTTCCCAAAATCTAAAAACCTGACAATCCTAGATCTCCCATTGTGTGTTGCCATCCAACACTACCGATCTCAATGTCCTTCTGGCGTAAACCCACTACTTCATTCCTTCTAAACCTTACCAATTACATCCTCACACACAAATACTTCTCCTTTTAGAGGAAGGTACACTGCCAGGAAAAGAATCTCAACACCAAAAAATAATTAATGTAGACATGCATGCACTGTGTTGTACAACTTCTTGGTGTCAGTTTATGGGATGGAGCTCCATGCTTTTGCACTTGATCAGTCAACACAGGGACGGTTAGTGCTCCTTGTGGATGACACTGGAGATGTTGTTTTATGATGTCCCATATGTGCTTGATTGAATGCTGATCTCTTGATTGAGTAGGCCAATGCAACATTTCATCACTCTGTAGAGCATGTGGGGTTACAACAGTAGTACATAGGCGAACTTCATCCTGTTCAAAAATAGCCGGCCGGTGTGGCCAAGCGGTTAAAGGCGCTTCAGTCTGGAACTGCGCGACCGCTATGGTCGCAGGTTCGAATCCTGCCTTGGGCATGGATGTGTGTGATGTCCTTAGGTTAGTTAGGTTTAAGTAGTTCTAAGTTCTAGGGGACTGATGACCTTAGATGTTAAGTCCCATAGTGCTCAGAGCCATTTGAACCATTTTGTTCAAAAATATTCCCTGTAATGCTGTTCATGAATGGCAGCACAACAGGTTGAATCACCAGATTGACATACAAATTTACAGTCAGGATGCATGGACTAATCACATGATTTCTTCTGGTGTCATACACAACCGTACCCCAGATCATAACTCCAGATGTAGGTCCTGTGTGTCTAGCACATGAACAGGTAGATTGCAGGCACTCAACAGGCTTCCTTATAACCAACACGCATCCATAAGTGGCACTCAGGTAGAACCAACTTTCATCTCAAAACACAACAGACCTCCACCCTGGCCTCCAATGAGCCACTTGACACCACTGAAGCCACAAATGACAGAGGTTTTGGGGTCAGTGGAAGGCACATTACAGGGCATCTGGTTCAGAGCTGTCCTTGAACAACCAATTTGTAACAATTTGTTGTGTCACTGTGGTGCTAACTGCTGCTGAACTTGCTGCTGCAGATGCAGCACAGTTCACCAGAGCCACACACCGAATATGATGGTCTTCCCTCTCAGTAGAGACATGTGACCATCCAGAACCCTCATCTTCTTGTGACTGTACTTTCTTGTGACCACTGCTGCCAGTGATCATGTACAGTGGTTACATCTCTGCCAAGTCTTACTGCAATATCACAGAAGGAACATCCAGTTTCTCATAGCTCTATTACATGAACTCGCTCAAACTCAGTGAGGCGCTGATAATGGCATTTTGTTGCCTTAAAGGTGTACTTGACTAACATCAACTCATTATGTCTAGTCCTAAAGGTCACCAATGCTATGGTCATTACAGCGTGTGTTTAATGAAACCTGATTTGCATCCTCATAGTGGCACTACTAGTGGCCCTTTTATGCGACAGTGACAGCAATATGCAGTTAACAGTGCGCATTATATAACTTGCTATACAATCACCAAAACGAATTATACTGTCCAGTAAGATGACACTTTGCATTTACATATGTGACACATGGGTGTCATGCACATGATGTCAGAGCACAGATTTTCACATAAGGTATTAGGTCTTTGATATTTACCCTGGACTTTGACTCTGAATGTTATAGTATGTTTCTGAGAGCTAGGGTGTCACAGAACTTTCTGATGCATTGATGTTGTTCGTTTGGTATTACTTCCATGAGTCTAACACAACTCGACATAGAGATTTTATCTGGTTGCTCACCATTCACAGACTTTCACTTTAATCAACATAAGTACCTCACTAACAAGTTAAACTCTGCTTGCTTTGCATTATTAGTAGAGAGTGTAGCAGAACTGTCTACTTTGCTTACATCCATTCGGCTATCACCTATGGTCTAACCCTCTGGGGTCATAATAAGGCAAACGTGAAAAACCATATTCACCTTACAAAAAACGGGCTGTTAGAATAATTTCAAACAGTACAAGGCTAACACCTTCCAAACAGTTATTGCAACACTTAAATATTCTACTCTTACCATGCCTTATATAAAAAAGTGTTATTAATATAAAAATGCACATTGATAATTATAAAACCAACTAAGATCCTCATTCCTACAATACAAGAATGTGCAATGACATCCACATAAAAAGAGTAAACAAGGCTTTTAACACAACAACAAACCAATATTCAGGGTACTATTTTGTACAACAAATTTCCAACTCAGCTAAGAGAAATAAAAACATTGTCTACATTCAAGGAAACAATATTTAAATTCTTAATGACCAACTGCTATTACAGTATAAATGAATACCTGCCCTTGTAGCAAGTAACTACATTCATTTACTGTAAGTTAATAGTACCACAAATCAAATGCTTGTCACAGCCTCAATGAAAATTTTTCTGAACAAAAGTGTTAAATCAATTATTTACTTGTAATGTATTTCATGTAAACGATCCTTCTCATACTTTTATATTGTTACAGTAATCAAAGTTGTACTGCCCAAAAATATTGTGATGGGTACAATGAACCATTGTAGTATGTAGGAAACTGTACACCCTTATCTTATTTTTGTTATACTATGTTCTTTGACAAAATCCATACAATGTACATTGTCGCTGAATGAATAAACTACTACTACTAATAATAATACTACTACTACACAGAATGTTGATTTTGGGGGAGGGGTGGCTATTTAAAGACAGGCACAAGAACATTATGTGATTTATAAAATTATTCAATGTTTTTAAATTTTGCTAAGTTAGATTTCACTATTTTGTGTGGACTTGCGGACTTTACTATTATCTCGTTTATGAAAAATGCTTCAGGTTAATAAATGATAAAAGCATGTGGAACATCATTACCATTTTGTAGTCTGAAATCCCATATCTACAAGTAAGGCATCAATCCTGAAATCCATATTTTATGATCTTCAGTTATCCAAAATCTTAATTAGTGACTGAATTAATTAGTGAGAGTTGTTCTCTGATTCAGAAAAAAATATAGCAAAAAAATTATGTCTTCTAAGTTCAAAATCTTGCCGATATTAAAGCAAAATAGGCCATTCAAATTATGAGTGTCCAAACATTAATTCGCCATAACATTTAATTTCTGAGCCTTCTAATGAAAATATGCCATTTTAATCAGGAAGATAAATACAAACAATTGAACAATTTTAAATGGCATTTCACATAAATAAAAATTTTACATATTCCTGTATATCTTACATATTGCATGTATGACAGCAATAAATACAGAATGAAAAAGTGAATGAATTTCAGTTATTCATGTGGGCAGAAAACACAACAGTTGGAGTATTTTACAACTTGCTACATCTCTTCACCCTCCAACTGAATTAAACAGACTGTTATTGACAATTAGCTTACTGGATAATTCAGTGGTCTATAAGAGTCTATTACATGTATCAAAATACATAAAAAAGAAACAATGTTACCATAATGCTTTAAACTAATTTTCAAATCAGGTATCCTAAATAAATGTTACCTAACAGCTTCCCCTGGTCATCTTATGACATAAAATTTTAGAAAATTTCTAAGCATACAAGTGCATAGCATTATATGTACATAACTATAATATTTCAAAACACATTTATATCAGAGAACTTCATGGGCCATAACTTATTCTTCATATTTCCCAATTTTTTCACTGTGTTAACACAGTTCATTACTCATTATTGGCACCATCTTCACAGAAACCACTCTCACGGTTTGCTGTAGGTCCTTTCTGTGATTTCTCCTTCAAATTTTCGCTCACGTCCATTGTATTGTATTGTACTGATGCAAAGTGGTGTTCAGCATTTACAAACAAGGATAGACAAACAAATTTCCTAAATTAGTGCACTAGTAATTTCTATCTCTATATTTCTAGTAAGAATGATTATTCATTAATTGGAAATTTACTTATTATAAATGGACATAACTGTCAGTATAATGTCACACAGAGAATTTACAACAACACATGTATATAAATCAAATGAGAATGGAAGCTGCTTTAATTACTCAACTGGTCTCCTCTGACTCTGGCCAATTAACCTTCTCGAAATGAAGTTAGTGAAATACTCTGCATGTTTAATTCCTGTTAGAAAATAACAACATCAAAGAAATGAACTGTGCAGCAATTTATATTAAACAAGTCACTAAATAAATTAGTAATTCACATAGCTTCATTAAATAATTTTTAGTATTTTATCATTTTTTTTATAAAAGAATCACTCTGTTTCTGACAACAGTGCTGTAATGTCCAGCAGCTTCTCAAAAAGTAATGTCATATTTCTTGGGCATGTCATAACAACAAAAGAACATTCTCTTGTATATCATTTCACTTTCCAATTTATCAATGCTCATTATACTGCTTATTTATTCCCTTACAAACATGTTGACTGAAGAGATACTTTTGCAAAAGAAACTATTACAAAGACAGGGTCCCTAACTATTGCTGTTTCATATATACTTCATAGTACTTCATATTCACTTTATATTTCACCAAATCATTATTATATACTTCTCCATTACATAATACATTGCTGCTTCATATATTTCATTTTGCTTGGCTTTATATACAAAAAAATGACTATTTGATAGTTCTCAACAGCAACCGCCCACATTAACAGCAAGACGTTACTCTCTACCACATAGCAGAGAAAAACTTATTCAAATGATCACTTTATTTTCCTCGTGTCTGAAGAGCAAGTCTCTGACACACTTTGTTCTCACTGAAATTTAGTGTATGCAACATTTATTTTTACTGCAATATTCTTAATCTTGGTCTGAAAGACTTATAATATGGTGCACACGTATTGAAAAGATGAACTTTCATACAGACAACTGAACGTAATTACATTTTACATTGGACCAATGGCTTTCTGGGTTAACTGCTTCTCAAAGCTAATTGGACCATCACAATTATAAACAATTCAAGAGTAAAAAAAAATTTTTTTTTTGTACCATAAATATGTTCCATTAGGTGGGCTGTACTGAGTGAGCTAATATGAATGTTGTCTATTAGCCACATTTGCAGATATAGATAAAAAACTGAAATCCGCTAGTAAGAGTAATTTATTTTTGCATTTAACAATTTCTCCTACAGTTTTACTTGTTTGACTTAGGTTAAGTGTTTATTGCTTTATGACACTCCATGAAATATGAGCTGTGGATGGAGTCATTTTCCTTTCATGTTGAAGATTGTTGATAAAGTGAAGCTGGAATTAAATGTATCAGTAAAATCTGCGGTTAAGGGGATTGGTTCAGTTAACACCAAATAATTTTATACAAACATCTAATAAATTACATAAATGTAAGCTTTGCACTTTCAAGTAAAATCCATTTTTCATGCAGTTTCATTTACTTTCTGTTGGAAAATGCCTGGAAATTCAACTTTATGTTGTCCTCTAGAGGCCAAATATAGGAGTGCTTGTTCTGATTTCATGAGTAAATAAAGCACAACAGCATGGTACAATAACATTTTCAGAAGAACTTATGTAATAGGGTGGTCATGTCATACAGCAGTTAGCTATTGAGTAAAAATACATTATGTAAATAAAGCACAACTGCATGGTACAATAACATTTTCAGAAGTGCTCATGTAATATGGTGGTCATGTCATACAGCAGTTTTAATAGATTACATCATTTTTATTACATACTGTAAATTCTTCTATTGTATAGGATGCTTTTTGTCCAAGCCACCTTTTTGTAATATTTTTGAAGACATTCAATGATACACTGTGTGCTGTAGGTGGTAGCATGTTAAATAATTGTATCCCTGTGTATGTGTAACTGTTTTGGGTTTTTTTAAGCCTAGCAACTGGTGTAGCATTTCCTTTGGTATTTACTGCCTCTGACATCTGGAAAGGCTTTAGTGTTAGTAGTATCAAACATATCAGTTCACACATATTTAATGCCTATGATTTTTTATCGTCTTACATACCAGACAGACATCTCCCAATTTGGCAACAAATAACAAATATTTCACTGGGAGAACATGCAAGCACATCTGCAGATGACAATGTTGAGAATCTTGGACACCAGCCAGAAGATAAGCAAACAGAAATTACACATACATTATGAGTTTGGCAATGTACTAAGACGGGTGCAAGGAAAACAATGAGACATAGAAGGAAACGAAAACAAACTGTCCTTAATAGTACAACAGTTCATCAATGGACAGAGGCAGCAGCAGAAGACAGAAGAGCACAGCTATTGCCAAAAAGGCATAAATTAAATTAAGTATGCCAAATACTGGCAGAAAGCAGCAGTAGCTGTGAAGATCCTGATCATGTCCAGTACGTTGATTCCTTTGATGCTAACTTGTACACAAGTGGCTTTGAAAATATTGAAACAGTACAGAAAGGTGACTTCATTGTAGTTAAGGTACAAGATAAAACTGCCACAAGTAGTCACAATTATTTGCTGGAGTGATTAAAATGTATGTTGACGACTGTGAAGTAAAATTATGTAAGACAGTAGTTTATAACACAAAATTTGCAGCTGCAGAAAAAGAAGAAGATACCTTTGTTGCGTCAAATGAAATAATTACCAAACTATCCAACGCACTAGGTCTCACTATGAAGACACGATTTGGTTCCGGAATAATATCACTAAACTCAGTGTGCACTAGTTTTATTATTTCTATCATTTTTTTCATTAATATACTCATAAATGTGTGTTTATCATTGTTACAAAAGTTGTTGCAATTTTTTGGTATTTATGGTCAAGTAATTCATTTATTTAATTGAGAGGTCCAATTAACACTGTAATATGGTCCAGGTTCCAACTGTTGTCTGCTACATACCTGCAGAGCAGCAAGTTATGTATTTAGCTTTTTCTGTGCTTTCTTAGGAGTCCTGGGGTGTGAAGGATGTTTAAATGCTTTGGTGCAGATGCAGGAGAAGCTGGCCACAGTTTGCGAACAGCTGAAGGTACTTTTGGCTACAGTCAGCGATCCTGAGTCTGCTGCCTTGAGGTGTAGCAGTGGTGGATCATCCGATATATCATATGGGAAACTTCAGGTGTCACTTGTTTGACCCACAGGCTCTGCTACTGAGGCAGCCTCCAGATGGCCCAGCAAGGGGTGTCCGCCTTGACTGCAGTGAGAATTGTGGGTGATAGTGCTTTCACATCAGTCTTTCAGCAGGGTCTGAGCAGGCAAATGGGGGTTGGGGTTTGCTGTGTATTGGGATCTCCACAGTTAAGTATGTTATAGAGCCTCATAGAGAAATAGCATTCAGGGCCTGCAAGAAAGCCAATGTGTACTGAATACATCTGCCAGAAGGCCACATCCAAAAAAGTGGAGGAATCCTTGCATGCAGCTATCAAGCATGCAGGCTGCAGTCATCTGTGAGTTCTGGCTGGTTTTGGCACCAATGATGCCTGTTACATAAGTTCTGAGCCTATCCCCAGTTCATACCAGTGGCTCGTGGAAGTGGACAAGCCTGCTGGCCTCGCCTGTGGGGTGCAACCAGAGCTGGCAATTTGCAGCATTGTTTCCAGAGGTGATTGGGTTCCTTTGGTTTGGAGACCAGTGGAGTGTCTCAACCAAAGGCTATGTTGGCTCTGTGATGATCTGGGCTGCAGATTTCTGGAGCTATGTTATTGGGTGGAGAGTTGTAGGACTCCTCTTGACAGGTCAGGGGTGCACTACACAAAGGTAGGAGCTACTCGGGGAGCAAGAGTATTTGTGGAGTGCACAAGGGGTTTTTTTAAAGGCTAGGTGATAGTTTGTATTTGTATTTCCATTTTATTTGTCTCATAACATACATTTACAAATCTACTGATGATGCTGTACAGGAGACACATAAATTTTAGCCTTACGATGTACATAATTACACAATTCCCTACCACTATTTTTACCAGTACTGGTTGATATTGTTTTTCTTATGATGTGATAGTACATTATCTTTATATCTGTGTACAATATTATGCACAATGCCATAATATTAAACAATCACACTAGTCAAATGATGATTTCATCATTCATAAATTCCTCAGTTGAATAGTAGTATTTTCCACCAGGAGATCACATAGTTTTCTCTTTAGCGAACCTATCTCCATCGTCAGTACATCTCTACCCTTGAGTTTATTGTAAATTTTCAGTCCCATGTACTAGGGCGTCCACTGGTAGAGTTTCAAGAGCTGTTGTGGAAGCATGAAATTATCTTTGTGTCTAGTGTTGTACATATGTTTGAAATGGTTTTCTTCCCTTAGCTCAGGTTTATTATGTAAAAAGATGATAATTTCAAATATGTACAGTGAAGGGATAGGTAATATTTTTAGGTTATTGAATAATGGGTGGAAGGATGTTCTGGGAGGGGCAGCACACATTTTTCTAACAACTCTTTTTTAAAGTAGCAGGATTCATGACATGTAGCTTGAATTTCCCCAAAAAATTAAACCGTATCTAATTACACATTCAAAGTAACTATGGTTCATCATTGCAGCTTACGTCTGTTATACCAGATCCATTGCAAAGGCAAGGCTGTTTAATGTTGCAGTTAATAATCTATATGTGCTTGCCAGCTTAGATTTTTGTCCAAGTTTAGTCCCAAGAATTTAAAGGACTGAGCTTGGTCCATAACTTGATTTTTATATACAATACTGAAGTCACCGATTTTTGATTGATTGGTTCTAAATTGTGTAAACAAGGTCTTTGAAGAGTTAAGTTTATGGACATTATGTTGAAATCATGTATCTAGGTTGTTTAGTGTGTTTATAACACCATCCAGAATTTCTCCCACATTTTGTTTTTCAAGGAGTACATAAGTACTATCAGCAAACATGACTGGCTAGGCACTGATATTAAGAAACTAGACTAAACTCCATCCGAACAGGCATTGGAAGGCCCAACGGTACCGACCGGCCGCTGTATCATCCTCAGCCCACCAGCATCACTGGATGCGGATATGGAGGGGCATGTAGTCACCCCATCACTCTCCCGGCAGTATGTCAGTTTATGAGACCGGAGTTGCTACTTCTCAATCAAGTAGCTCTAAGTTTCCTTACAAGGGCTGAGTGCATCCATCCAAGTGCTAGCCTATTCCGACAGTACTTAACATCGGTGATCTGATGGGAACAGGTGTTACCACTGCAGGAAGGCCATTTGCATTGATACTAAGAGGTAAATCATTTATGTAAAAGAGAAACAATGTTGGCCCTAAGATTCAGCCTTGAGGGGCTCCTTGTGGTATTGTACCCCACTGAGATGTGTAATTTACGATGTTAGATGTTATGATTACCCTTTGCTTCCTGTTTGTCAGATAAGATCTGAGCCACTGCAGAGCATTTGGTCTGACGCCATATCTGTCTAGTTTATGAAGCAGCATGAAGTGATTCCCAGAATCGAATGCCTTTGCAAGGTCCCAGAAGGCACCTGCTACTTTGTTGCTTTTATCTAGTGATGAGCAGATTTTTTCAATGAATTCATTAACAACACTCATGGTGCTTTTCCCTTTTTGGAACCCATACTTGTTTTTAAGAATAAAACCATGTTTCACAATAAAATTTATTATATGGACAGCAGCTATTTTTCCAAATAACTTGTATAGCACTGGGAGGATAGAGATGAGGTGGTAATTTCACATACACTCTATTGATCCTTTTTTGTGCAGTGGTTTTACCTCTGCATACTTAAGCACATCAGGGAAGTTTGCTTGCTCAAAGGACTGACTGATTATTAAGGACAGAGGGTGTGCTATTTTATCAAATTCAAATTTAATTACTTTGGTGGGTATTTGATCCCATCCTGGAGCATTTTTGTTTGTTAATGACAAAATAGCATTTTTACATCTTCAGCTGAGATTTTACTAAATATCACAAAGTGGTCACTATTATTGTTTAGGCCAAAGCAATTCACACTGTTTTGATAAGTAATCACATTTACACCACATTTTGTTACATTTATGAGAAACTTATTAAAACATTGAGCTATTTGAGAAGAGTTTGAAATAGTAACGTTGTTTTGTATGTTTTTTGAAATTTCCTGGTGGTTAACTGTTGTACCTAATTCTGATTTAATAAAAGACCATACTGCTTTAGTTTTATTCTTATGTCCTAAAATGCATGCAAGGGATAAGTCTCTGCAGACGCGCTATCCTCTGTGCCCACGGTGGCTCAGATGGATAGAGCGTCTGCCATGTAAGCAGGAGATCCCGGGTTCGAGTCCCGGTCGGGGCACACATTTTCAACATGTCCCCAATGAAGTACATCAACGCCTGTTTGCAGCTAGGGTGTCCATTTAATTATCATTTCACTTGTAATTGAATTAACAGCAACTCTTACAGGCGTACCTTCTACATGAAGAATAGAAATCTTTACAAAACTGACTCATTCCTCATATGATTTGTTCACTGCATGAAATAGAAACAAACACTTTAAGTATCAATGAGAACACTGTACCATATAGTATTTAGTATTGCAGTTTTGGACAACCTGTTTTTCCAGTTGGAAATTAAGTTTCTTACAAAATGCTTTCTTTAATGTGCACTACTCTCATATTTAGTTACATGGGTAGCCACAATTTATGTTGAATGCCTTATTACGAAGCTTCTCTTCATCATTAGGGATTCTACAGTTAGCCAGTGAAAAGCTAAACACACTATGTAACATTACTGACCTGGTTATATTGCTGGTATTCTTTGGTAATTTTGAAGTCTCATTCTCTGAAATTGGTTGGAGATTTAACCTAATATTTAAGTGATGGGCATGACACCATTGCTTTAAACTTGAGATTACTTCACATTTCTTAGCACCAAAACATATAATGATGAATATTTACTTCTGCTATCAACTATTTTTATAGTTCAAGTAAACCAAGTCAGCTACTACGCTTGATGAACTCTAAACAGCAGCAGGTTCTTTCCATGATGAAGTCATCATTCAAGTCTACAAAAAATAGATCTTCACAAAATAGCATTTGATAGAACTCCGTCACTGAAGCTTTACTAACACTTTAATGCAGAGATGTTACATGGACATCTACAGCCAGATTTTCCAAACAAGTGCATGAAATAATCACACTGAGTGAGTGTAACAGTAAGATCTGCTCATGTTAGTGACTTTGACATGAAATGTGGAATGGATGAGTGCATGCTATGAATTTTTACAGTGAGATATTAAGATGAAAATAGCTAATCAAGACTCTGCCAAGGAGAAGTTACTGTAACAATTACTGGGAGCAAAATTCCTACTGCTATATAAAGAGGACAATGTCAAAATTAGTGGCAATGACATTATGGGAAGGCAAGTAATAATTTGGTTTATCTATGTGATAGATGATTGGGAAGTAAATAAAGTTGGGTGGAATATTTTATTAATACCAGATGCACTGCTGTGGGAATTTACCGAGCTTCTTGGAAATTTCACAGGATGGTAATTTTCTTAATTGCCAAATTACTCTGATAAAATTATTTTCCAGTTAAGAAAAATTAGAGCAAGAAATTTATAACTACAGTTATAATGTCATAAACATACTTAATGGTCCAAATAATAATATTTTCTGGGTGGTGGAAACTTTAATTACGAATAACTTTTTAGTTAATGAATTTTCACACATAATAAAATGTGTCACTGAAAGAGTTAAATGAGGACTTTCAAATAATTTATGTCATTCTGGAAATAAACAATTGTTACCTCACGATGTGTTTCTGCACATATGGCTTTTAAATAAAGATTTCTCTTAAAGGAACATGTACAGTGAGAAATTAACTATATCATTGGCATTAGCAGAACTCCAACCGATGAAAAATGAATTTTACTGACATGCCACTCAAATATGAATTTGGGTGCTTTATGTAAATGTGATACATCTACTACCAGCATAATACAAAAAGGAAGTAAGAAAGTTATGTGAGGAGTAGAGTTATAGCAAATTGCGTTATCCACACTTGCTAAGTTTCAAGTTGCTCAGCTGTACAGTGAAACATGTCTTCTACTGCCCCACCTCAAAAAAGTGAGTCTACAGTTCTCAAATCCAAAATGGTGCACGTAAATCAGTGTTTATGAACTTACTGTTGATTGCTTTAGTACTGCAGATAAGCTAGCTGGATTATGAAAACCACCAAATTTGGGAATCTTTAACCTAGCATACAGATGCAAGTTTTTGAGGTCAACACAGTATTTAAAATAATAATAATATGCTGTAAAATAATAACAAAGCACTTGCTTACATAGTACACAGATCTACAAAAGCAAACTTAGCAATAGTGGCACGCAAGGACAGTCAAATTAATATGAAAAATATGGAAAAAATGTAAGTAAACTATTCAATAATACAGAAGTAATTGCCATAGTTGTTACATGTATTCCACTGTAAGGCAAGGTGGTCAATGTCTTTATGGAAAACTGTTGGCAGTTGCATCTGGAAACATAATTGTACCAAGGCATGCACGTCTATCTGAAGCAAAGGACAGCCATAAATATTTTTCTTCGGGGCTCTAACAATATGGAAATCATATGGGGAGAGATTGGGACTTTACAGAGAAAATGTAAGGGTTTTCCCAGCAAAACATCTGCAGCACACACTATACAACCTTAGCAGGCATTTTATTGGCAGGTTGCTTCAACTATGCTGCAGAGTTTTGTCTGGGAAGCTTTCACACAACCTCCATACAATCCCAGTCTCATGTGATTTCCATATTTTGGGAGCCCTGAAGAAAGACTTTCTTGGCCACCCGTTTGCTTCATACCAAGAGGTGCACACACAGGTACAGTCATGGTTCTGTAGACAACTGCAAAACATTTTTCCATGAAGGAATTGACTATCTTGTCTCGTAGTGGCATAAATGTATTCACAGCTATGGTGATTACTTTTGAAATAATAAACAGTTTACTTACTTTTTTCTCATCAGTCTTGTTTTCATTTGATTGCTCATTATACATGGAGCTTTCATCTCATGTACTCTTCCTCAAGTTTTGTATCAGTGTAGCCAAACACACTACAAAAAAAGATGAATGTAACACGGTTCAGATCCCATGAAGAGCCAATCACAAAATATTTTGATTTCATTCATGACTTTTAAATTATTTTCTAATTCTGGTATGTTGACTCAATGGTGAATCTATAGTGGCAGATTCATGATTAGGTGGGGTTTCTTAATTAACACATACTAATATAACAATGAAAACAATAAATTAGTGATAAAATTATTTAATTAGATAGATAAAATATCTACTCACCAAGTGCTGGCGGAACACACACATAAAACTGTTGTGAGTGGCAAGTTCTCAAAGTCAGTGGCTCCTCTTCCAGGCAGAAGGGTTAAAGAGGAACGAAGAAGTGTGAAGCAAAAGGACTGGAGAGGTCTAGGAAAAGGGGTAGATTTTGGGAAAGTCACCCAGAACCATGTGTCACAGGAGACTTACTGTACAGGATGAGAAGGAAAGACAGACTGTTGATAACTGAATTGGACGAGATTTGAAAACCTGAGAGCTCAAAGGCAGAAGACAGGGTAATATGCAAGACAGAGATTACTACTAAAACATCATGCATGAATTAATAAGCATGAGAAGCTAAGTGCTTTGTACGTAACAGAGGTGGGGGGGGGGGGGTGAAAAATAGATGTGAAAGACAACAAAAGATGTAGAAAACTAAAATGGAGTGAAGCAAAGAGTAGTTACAGTGAAGAAAAGCTGAGAAGGAAGATATTAACGTAAATTAAGGCCAGGTGGGGGGCAAGAACCAAGGACATGTTGTAGTGCTAGTTTCCAAATGCGGAGTTCTGAGAAACTGGTGTCCAGTGGGAAGAATCCACATGGCGCACATGGTGAAACAGGCATCAAGGTCATGAATGTAATGTTGTAGAGCATGGTCTGCAACAGGATATTGTGAGTTGCCAGTACATACCCTGTGCGTATGACTATTCATTGTAATTGATAATTTGGTGGGAGTCATGCCAATGTAGAAGGTTGAACAGTGTTTACATAACAGCTAGTATATGGTGTGTGTCGTTTCACAGGTGGCTCTACCTTTTTTTTTTTTTTTTTGCCAGTTACAGGGCTGTTATAGGTGGTGGTAGGAGGGTGCATAGGGCAAGTCTTGCAGTGGGGACGGTCACAGGGGTAGGAGCCATACAGTAGCAAGATGGCTGCAGGTGGAGCAAAGGGTCTGACAAGAATGTTGCAGAGATTTGGGTAGGGGGGTGTTGGAAAGCTATTCTAGGTGTGGTGGGCAAAATGTCAGACAGGTCATCATTTTAGGAAGTCTTGGCCCAGTCAAAGTAGCTGATTAATGTATTCCAGAGCAGGATAATACTGAGTCACCAATAGTGTGCTCTGAAGGTGTTTTGTGGAGGGATCAGCAGTACCAAGACTGGATGCGATGGCCCGGGAAACCTTTTTAAATAGGCTGGTGAGGTAATTACGTGCAGTTATGGCTGAGGTGAGTATGGTGGTGTATTGCTGTAATGGAGTCTGCAACCGAACAAATACATGTGCCTTGGATGCTAAAGCTGTATGCAGTCCACAACAATCAATCTTTCCTTCTCATTCCATATGGTAAGTCTCCCCTGAGCAACAGTTCTTGGTGACTTGCCCAAAATCTACCCATTTTTCTAGACCTCTCCAGTCCTTTTCCCTCACCCTGCTTCCTTCTCCTTCGGCCCTTCTGCCTGCAGAAGCAGCCACTGGCTCCAAAACCTTGCCAATCGCAACACTCTTATGTGTGTGTTCTCCCGCTGCTTGGCGAGTAGATTTTTTTATCTATCCAATTAAATAATTTTAACACATGCCAAGATAGATTTTTCCATGTGAGTAGTGCAAACCTTCCCTTCTGTCTACCCCCCCCCCCCCCCCCCCCCCCCCAACACCAAACACACAGAAATTCATGCGACCAATTTCTTTTACCGGTTTCTTTGGTTTGGGTGGCAGTGGGGAGTAAGGACATAACTGACAAAATACACATAAAACTGGACATTATATAAATCCATACTGGAGATGCTGAGTCACATATAGGTACAACAAGAAGAATGTCAAACAAAGCTTTCAGTCCAAGACACACCTGACCACTGTCTCTGGCTGCCAAGGCCAGCCTGTGAGCAGCACTGCACGATGCTCAAATTTTGCCTTGGCAACCAAAGACTGCAGCCACGTTTGATTCTGATGAGGGGCTATTTGGCCAAAAGCTTTGTTTGACAGTCTTTTTGTTGAACCCCTCTGTGAATCAGTATCTCCACTATATGGTGCGTTGCAACTATCCTTTTCACAATATTGTCAAATGTTGATCTTCCTTTTTTATTGCTGTGAGATGACAAAGCAAGCCACATACAGTTACTGGTGTCACTATTCTAAACAACTGCTTTTGTTGTTATAACCAGTGCTTGATTTGTGATGGTATTCCGCACCAATACCTATGATAAAAAAAGCATTAAAATAATGGTTTAAAACTTTGATTAAAAAAAAAAAAAAAAAAAAAAAAAAAACACTCCCTGGCAGGTCACAGTACTGGCACCTCTCTTTTTTACAAATCAAGCATGGTCATAACTGTTGCTACTTCTGCTTTTTTTTTTTTTATTTCTTCAAGGTCATGTCACATCCAAAAGATCAAATCAAACTGAACATATCTAGAAGAAACTCTTGCAAATAAGTGTTCATTTTCATAGCCCATTATATACTATCATAGACAGATCAATCTGAAGTTACAAGCAGAGTAGAGGTGATGCGTGGAAAGAACCAAAGAAAAAGAACTGAACACAAGACAAATAAGAAGATGTGTAACATTGGTTGAATGTGTTACAGTTGGCTCATTATACCTTATTTCAAACACATCCACAGTGAATCTTTGATGAGATTTCTAGGACAGATGAATACTCAGTATTTCTTCATCCCATTTACATGTGGATTGCTGGAAGTTATGCAGTCAAAAGACTGGTTCAGTAACATCTGACTGCAAACCCTAAACTTCATGGAATATTTCCTCGCAATAAGAGAGAAATGCAGGTGCAAGTCGCAGTCCAGTAGAAATTTTCACATGTCACTAATATGTGTTACATCTATACCTAATACAGCTGATGTCTAACAGTTTGCAGTAAGACAATAAATTTTGAACAATTGAATGTATTATAACAAAACATTCTACATTCCATGCAGAACAAATCATAAAATACTTTAATTTCATCCTTTCTCACAGCTTTACTTTTGAGGAAACGTAAGCAACTCAATCAAACAAAATTATCCTTGGACGGACCAGTAAACTCTTCTCAAAAGTGTGTATTCTTCCCCCTCCCTTCCAAGAGACACACATGTAACATTATGCAATGATTCTGTAATTAATTTCTCTGGGTGGGGATGGGAGCAGGGATTGTGAACAACTCACATATAAAATTGGACAATATAATATATGTACGAGACATAACTCCTTTTGCAATAAACAAATTTATTTTACTGCAGTTGTTTTTAACATGTCATACTAAAAAATCACATTCCTTACAACAGTAACTCCAGCACATGGAATACAAGTGTCATCCACTTCAATAAACATTTTATGACAGTGGGTTTTCACATTGGAATGTACACAATTCCATTTTCTTAAAGTGTATCTATGAGACTATCATTGACAGCACCATAACATTACTATATTACCAGACAAATTAATTTGGCACAGATGGTAAAATATAAAATAATGATTTTGGGTAATGACCATGGCCTATCTCTTGTAAGCATCCCATAAAATATAGTTTGGTGGCAGAGAAATTCTGGTTGTGCAATCCTGTAGTTGTTCTGTTGTGGTACTGGATTTGCGATGTGTTTCTGAAAATAAATCAAAGGTATATTGAATGAATTATTGCATATCTGTTGATATAATCTGGCAGTAATGGAAAAAACAAACATAAGTAGAATAACATCACTACATGTCAAAATACAAAAGGGTTAAGCATGTACTGATTAGTAACAAGAATTTTGTATGTAGAGTACACCACTCAATCACCAATGAGGTGCAAATCAATCTCAAATGAAGCACTGAGGAGTAAAAACTCCTGCATTTGAGCAAATATTTAGTTGTGAAATGTTGAAGCATATAATCAGCTAATCTGATGACATGTTGCAGTCACTTTGTAAATGGGCAGCTGCAGACAGTGATTTAAGTGTTTATAGTGTTTACCAACAGTCATTTTGTAGGTGCATCTTCAACAGTTGCTTGGTTTGATTGAGAGAGAGGGAAAGGGACCAAACTACGAGGTCATCAGAGCCTTGTTCCGAATAAAACAATGGCACAAATGTGAGAAAATGAACAAGACTGACAACTCAAAACAGAATGAAAAGAAAAATCACAAGAACGATGAAGGGCAACAAACATGTAAATGGACAAAAGGGGACAAGAAAACCACAGAAATGAAAGACATGGGATGAAGGTATTAAAACAACAAAGCAGATTACCATGGCTGGCTGACCATGAGAATAAAAAAGGAGAAGTCAGCAATTCTGCAACACATTAAGATCTCCACCATAGAAGCACTACGGTGGAAGATACAGAGGGACAAAGGACATGTGCTAAAACTTAGATCAAATAATATAACCAATCCTCATGAGTAAAACATAAAACTAAATCAGCCGATGAGACATTGTCAGATAAAATTAGTGACAACGATTCCGGTAACCCAAGATAATATCATCTAGTAGACTAGTAGATAGTGTCAGAAGTTCCATGCGGCTTTTCGTGGATGATACTGTATTATACAGAGAAGTTGCAGCATGAGAAAATTGCAGCGAAATGCAGGAAGATCTGCAGCTGATAGGTGCTTGGTGCAGGGAGTGGCAACTGACTCTTAACATAGACAAATGTAATGTATTTCGAATACACAGAAAGAAGGATCCTTTATTGTATCATTATATGATAGCAGAACAAACACAGGTAGAAGTTACTTCTGTAAAATATTTGGGGAGTATGCATATGGAACGATTTGAAGTGGAATGATCATATAAAATTAATTGTTGGTAAGGTGGGTGCCAGGTTAAGATTCATTGGGAGAGTCCTTAGAAAATGTAGTCCGTCAGTAAAGGAGGTGGCTTACAAAACACTCGTTCGAGCTATACTTGTGTATTGCTCATCAGTGTGGGATCCGTACCAGATTAAGTTGACAGAGGAGATAGAGAAGATACAAAGAAGAGTGGCGCGTTTTGTCACAGGTTTATTTGGTAAGCATGATAGTGTTACGGAGATGTTTAGCAAACTCAAGTGGCAGACTCTGCAAGAGAGGGGATCTGCATCATGGTGTAGCTTGCTGTCCAGGTTTCGAGAGGGTGCGTTTCTGGATGAGGTATCGAATGTATTGCTTCCCCCTACTTATACCTCCCGAGGAGATCACGAATGTAAAATCAGAGAGATTCAAGTGTGCATGGAGGCTTTTCGACAGTCATTCTTCCCGCGAGCCATAGGCTACTGGAACAGGAAAGGGAGGTAATGACAGTGGCACGTAAAGTGCCCTCTGCTACACACCATTGAGTGGCTTGTGGAGTATAAATGTAGATGTAGATTTCATTGCTGGGCAGTCAAAGTGGAACAGTGCAACAGAATATGGACCACTGTCAACTGGCGCCGAACCGACACTCGGGCGGGTCTTCACCCAAGTGTGGCCAATGCCGAGCCGGCAGAGGAAAACTGATTCCCTCGATAGGCCCGCATGGAAGACTTCAACACATTTGTAGTCTCCTTAATGAAACACAGTTTGTTGTGTGTACTGTTATGCCATTCCATCCCCCAAAGCCGAAAAACCATACAGCATAAGTCAGAACGACAGGTCAGGTTAAGATATGCCCATCTCCAGAAGTAGTTTCTGCATAGCTTGTTTGGCTAGCCTGTCAAAAAGTTCATTGTGTGGGATGCCAACATGTCCTGGGGTTCACACAAACACCACTGAACAATGGGACCAGTCCAAGGCATAGATGAACTCCTGGATGGACGCTACCAAAGGATGGCGAGGGTAGCACTGGTCGATAGCTTGTAGGCTGCTCAAGGAGTCACTACACACAAGAAGTGATTCCCCGGAGCATGAATAGATATATTGAAGTGCACGAGAGATGGCCACCAGCTCTGCAGGAATACACTGCAGCCATCAGGCAAGGAATGCTATTCAAAATGGCCTCTGTGGATGCAGGCGAAGCCAACATGACCATCAGCCATTGAGCCGTTGGTGTAAACCACTTCAGAGGCCTGGAACAGGTCAAGTATCGAGAGCAAGTGACAGCAGAGAGCAGGAGTAACTGAGTCCTTAGGGTCATGCTAAAGGTCCAGACGAATCTGCAGTCTAGGTGTACAAAAGGAGGTGTATGCAGACAGATACATCATGGAGGTGTATGCAGACAGACCTGGATGGGAGATGGTAAGGGGAAGGACTCCAGTTCACACAGAAGGGATCTCACGCGAACCGCACTCATTAGCCCTGACCTGGGCCGCCGATGCAGGAGATGGACTGCCGCAGGTGGAAATAGGAGACAGTAATTCAGATACTCAGGAGAACTACGAATGTGTGCAACGTAACTGATGAGCAGTTGTGCATGTCAGATCTGCAATGGAAGGACTCCGGCCTCCACCAGGACGCTGGTCACCGTACTTGTCATAAAAGCTGCCGTCGCTAGGTGAACGCCACAGTGGCGCACTGGGTCGAGTACACGCAACATTGAGGGCACTGCCAAACCATAAATCACACTCCCATAATCAAGGCGGGATTGAACAAGGGCTTTGTAGAGCTGCAACAGACCAGAGCGATCTGCACCCCAGTTGGTGTTGCTCAGGCAGCAGAGGGCATTGAGGTGCTGCCAACACTTCTGCTTAAGCTGATGAAGGTGAGGTAGCCAAGTCAATTGGGCATCGAAAACCAGTTGTAAGAATCGATATGTCTCCACTACAGTGAGTGGATCATCATGAAGGTAAAGTTCTGGTTCCAGATGAATGGTACGATGCTGACAGAAGTGCATGACACACGACTTAGTGGCCAAAAACCGGAAGCTGTGGGCGAAAGCCCATGACTGCTCCTTGAGGATGGCTCCCTGTAGGCGCCACTTGGCAACACCAGTACTGGCGCAACAGAACGAAATGCAGAAGTCATCTGCATACAGGAAGGGTGAGACGGACGGCCCTACAGCTGCTGATACACCATTAATGGCCACTAAAAATAGTGATACACTCAATACAGAGCCCTGTATGACCTCATTCTCCTGGATATGGGGGAACTATGGGAGGCACCAACTTTGACACTAAAAGTACGGAGTGACAGAAAATTCTGTAAAATATAGCAGGCGTCGGAGCCCCCACCTGTATAATGTGGCAAGGATATGATGTCGCCAGGTGGTGTCATATGGTTTGTGTACATCAAAGAAGACGGTAACAAGGTGTTGGTGTCTGGAAAAGGCTGTTCGGATGGCAGACTTGAAGGAAACTAGATTATCAGTGGTAGAGTACCCCTGGCGGAAGCTGCCCTGACATGGAGCCAGTGGGCCACATGACTCGTGGACCCAATTCAACCGCTGACACACCATACATTCCAGCAGCTTACAAAGACTGTTGGTGAGGCTGATAGCTTTCCACATCAAGCAGGTTTTTGCCGGATTTGAGCACTGGAATGACGGTGCTCTCCCGCCATTGTGATGGAAAGAAACCATCACACCAGATCCGGTTGAAGATGATTAGGAGATGGCACTTGTAGTCAGATGAGAAATGTTTAATCATCTGATTGTGGATCCAATCTGGCCAAGGAGCTTTGTCAGTGCTATGTGTAAGTGCGCTGAGGAGTTCCCACTCCGTAAACGGGGCGTTATAGGGTTCACTGTGGCGTGTAGTGAACGAGATGACTTTCCCTTCAATCCATTGTATGAGGGTGTGAAAGGCTGGGGGGGGGTAGTTCTCCGACGCAGAGGCTTGAGCAAAGTGCTCGGCAATCGCACTTGCGTTAGTACATAAGACGCCACTGATGGTAATGAAGAGGACACCTATTGGTGTCTGGCACCCAACAAGACGTCTGATCTTTGTCCAGACTTGGGAAGGTGATGTATGGCACCCAATGGTCGACACATACCTCTCCCAGCACAACTGTTTCTGTTGTTTTATAAACTGGCATACACAGGCACGGAGCCGCTTAAAGGCTATCAGATGCTCCAGGGAAGGGTGTCGCTTATGTCGCTGTAGAGCTCATGGACACACTGAAATTGCGTTAGCGACTTCCTGCGACCACAAAGAGACTGTCTTTTGCCGGGGCACCCTAAAGAGCTAGGGATTGCGTTTTCTGTCACAGAAACGATTGTCATAGTCACCTGCTCATCCATCACATCAATGTTACCATGCTCAACCATCACATTGATGTTACCATGTGGGGGAGAATCAACGGTGACAGATGTGAAAGTTTCCCAGTGTGCCCATCTGGGCAGGCATCTGTGGGCCTGACACCAGGGCACTGACAGGAAGATGTGGAAGTGATCACTAACACACAGGTCGTCATGTGCTCTCCAGTGGATAGATGTGAGAAGTCCTGGGCTGCAAGTTGATAAATCAATGGCTGAGTAACTACCTCGAGCCACACTGAAATGTGTGGCGGCCCCAGTATTTAAGAGGTAGAAGTCGAACTGAGACAGTACAGTTTCGACATCTTTGCCTCAGCCAGCAAGCACAGTGTCACCACATAAGGGGTTACGGGCATTAAAATCTACCAAAAGTAGGAAGGGTGTAGGGAGATGATCGATCAGCGCAGCTATTACATTCAGGGGTACTGCACCATCTGGAGGAAGATATACATTGCAGACAGTTATTTCCTGCGCAGCCACAGCTTCAAGACGTGTTTGAAGCAGCAGAGTTTCACTACAGACTGGGATTAGGACATAAATGCAAACTCCACCTGACACTTGATTACAGTCACTACAGTTCCTGTAATATCCCTTATAGCCACAGAGGGCAGGGGTACGCATTGGCGGGAACCAGGTTCCCTGGAGGGCAATGCAGAAAGCACGCATAAAGCTTAACAGTTGCCGTAACTCAGCCAGGCGGTGGAAAAAACTGCCGCAATTCCACTGGGGGATGACATCATCGTGAGGCTGGGAAGGCATGGAACATCCAATCAGGCAGCATACACCTCAGGGTTACCTGCTGCCACTGACTATTTGACTGAGCAGCCTATATCCATTGTGTCTGAGCGTCCAGCGAGATCCATGTCCTCAACAGACGCCAAAATCTCCACCCCATCCTCAGACATAGAGCTTGTAGGTAGTGGTGGTGTCGGTGGCATCGCAAGTTCCTTGTTCTTAGGGGTCATCTTTTTCGATTTCTCATATTGTTCCTTGGGTTTCCCTGGCTGGGAGGACTTCACTGAATCAGTCTCCTGGACTGAGGATGAGCGTGAAGCCCTATGACCAGCTGCTTTTGGGCTCTTCTGCTGCTGGCAGGTGTCATCTTTCCCACTAGCAGAAACCCAGAAAGGGAGTGACCCTTCCTATCGAGAGGAGCTGAAGAAGCCTTACGCTTCTCTGGCTCAGAAGTGGGAACTGAAATCCTCAATGGTTGGAGGAGTGTTGCTGTCAAAGTAGGTGATATGGGAGCAACAGGAAGGGAAGTGGCTCCCCGCCATAAAGGGAGCAGGTGTAATCTCCTGGTTCTGAGAGGCAACAGGAATTCAAGGAACTGGCGGGGTGACAACTGTTCTCATAGCAGCAGCATATGAGGTGTTCATAGCCATAGGATGTAGGCGCTCAAATTTCCTCTTAGCCTCAGTGAAAGTCAGTCAATCCAGGGTATTATATTCCATGATTTTCCTCTCTTTCTGTAAAATCCTGCAGTCTCGGAAGCAAGGTGAATGAAGCTCTCCGCAGTTGACACAGATAAGAGGCGGGGCAAATGGAGTACCGAGATGCGATGGACGTCCAAAATATTGACATGTGACGCTTCAAGTACAGCGAGAAGATATATGGCCAAACTTCCAGCACTTAAAGCACCCCATTGGGAGAGGGACATATGGCTTGATGTCACAGCGGTGGACCATCACCTTGACCTTCTCGGGCAATTTCACCCTCGAAGGCCAAGATGAAGGCACCGGTGGCAATCTGGTTATCCCTCGGACCTCGATGGATGCGCCTGACAAAATGAACATCTCACTACTCTAAATTGGTGCGCAGCTCATCGTCATACTGCAAAAGAAGGTCCCTGTGGAATATAATCCCCTGGACCATATTTAAGCTCTTATAAGGCGTGATGGTAACAAACATCTCCCAACTTGCCATAAGCGAGTAATGCCTGTGACTGGGCAGAGGATGCTGTTTTTATCAAAACTGACCCGGAGCAGATTTTGGACAAGCCCTCCACCTCCCCAAACTTGTCCTCGAATTGCTCCACAAAAAACTGAGGCTTCATGGACATTACAGATTCCCCATTAAAGATTCCCCCATATGAAGTATCAGGGCGAATAAGTTTCACTGCCATCCTTAGCCTGGTGTTCCTCCCATGGTATGGCCAGGGAGGGGAATGACTTGGGGTCATATTTCTTAGTATTTAAGTTATACTTTGCCCACTTAGAGACTGCTGGAGGCGGACCACAAGCAAGGGATGACGTACTACGCTTCATGGCGTGTCACCCACTCTGATGCCACCCACTTGACCAGGGGCCCTCCCCATGGACGCAACACAGCTTCAGCAAAGGCCACTTGGCAGGATGACCATTGCCAGGAGTCCTGATGTCCGAGGGTGACGGGCATCTACTCCTTGGCATACGTAGTGAATTAACGGCACAGGCACCAGCAGAGCGAGCCCTGTGATGTCAGGGGGCTATAACCAACAGGGAACATGGCGGCCTCATCACAATGGACTGGCTCCTGTGCTGGATATGAGGTGCAAAAAAGTCCATGGCGATTGTCGGCACAGAAAGTGAAACTGCATAGTGCATGGTGGAAAACACACCCAGGAAGGTGTCCTCACCCAAGAGATGGAGAATGGGCGGCGCTGCAATGCAACGACGAGAAAGTGGGATAAAGATCTCAATGCACGATGGATACGATGCACCACATAAGGCTCTCTACCCAAGTTGGCTCGCTCTTCAGGAAAAATTTTGAAAAATAGAGGTGAAACCCTACAGGGGGCCATCACAAATTGGCCGAGCCATCAGAGGCTCCTTTTAGTCGCCTCTTATGACAGGCAGGAATACCTTGGGCTGAGTCTAACCCCGGACCTGCAGGGGGCATCTTCAAGGTATTAAGCATTTGTGACAAAGCAAGCTGGTATCTCTTCACTTCCTCTCGTTTTGCGATCTGCCTCCTTAAATTCATTTTATTTTCATTTCAGTCTAATTACCATTAACACGCATGAATATTATCTTCATTTCCATACAAGAGAAAGGGTGGTCCTCCGTCTTAAGGAATATAGCACCAGGTCTAATTTGGTACATGTAATTAATTTCCTAATTTATTTTGACCATTCATAGTTAATATTTTTGTTATAGGGTGAAATCAGTAATTGTTTCACGACTTAGATTCTATTGTTGACTAATAAACAAATATAAATTCCGTAGTAAATATAAACATTTGGAAGAAAAACTACTAAGATTCTTAAACTATTTATTTCGCTCTATTTGAAAACATAATAACAAAGCCCAGCCCTTAATTCCAAAATAATTACCACGTTTGTCAAAAGTATTGTTTGTGTAAGTATATCTGTTAATTTTATTATTTATACAAATGTTTCATCCTAATCTTTGTGGTAGATGGAACTATTAAAAAGAAGGAATTTTTCGATGTATTCAGTTCATTGAATGAGTTATGTTTTAATTGTAATTTCTGTAACTTAAACATCAAACAATGTATAGTTTCAGTGCCTATTATTATGAGGCTATACTAAGGACTGATTTTTGGTCCCGAGACAGTCAGTCCATGGCCGATTTTCAGACAGGAGTTATGCATTGGTTAAATTAATAACAAGGCATCAACTTAACAGTGGAATAAGTATAAAACAAATAAGCAGTGTGTTAGAACAATTAATGACAATGTCTGTTCAATTTATTTGGGAAATAGTGTCACACATACCGTATTATTCTGCAAGAACTGCGTGGTTAGGTTTTTACTGCTCATAGATATTCAGTGGCAAGCTATTGTACCTGTATGCTGATGTTGCCTGCAACGTATTAATGAGGCTTTTCGACATTTACCAATAGTGAACTGGCTATATAATTGTGTAATATTGTGGGGTTGTGAACACTGAAAGTAAAGAACCGAGAATCACAATTGTGCAACTGTCTGCTAAATCATTTACAGTAGACAGTGTTGAGCTTCCACTTCCTATTTTTCAGCCACTATAACAATGCAGCATGTTGACACAGAGGACTATCAAGGAAGAAATAAAGCAAGAGAATGTCACACATGCTAACAGCAACTTCACAATATATACATTTACTAATGTAGCTTGACATCACAATTTCAAGAGAATAGTGATTTCTTCTACTCATTCACCATGTTCTGTACATCCCACCAAGAAAGTGAACCTACAGTGCTACGAAACAAGTAAAGATACACATTAACAAAAGACAACTAAACATTTCTTAAGCCCTACACTATATTAACAAGAAATTATCACAATACTGCTTAATATTAGTTCTCTTTATGCCAGTTAAGTGTGTTCTAGTGAATTAGAAAGAAAGCTGCTGATACTTCAGTTATATTAGGTAGCTGCAGGCTGCCTCAGAAACCTAATATTTACTTCATTAGTCAAGTTTTATTCAAAGAAAATAGTAACCTAAATATGTAATTACACAGGACAGTTTACAACACACTACTTGCCATTCATCTAAAGGAGGAATCAAATCCTTGCACTAAAATAATCAGTGGAAGAGGTCACTCATGAGGAATGTTTTGTTTCTCAAATATCTCCACACCATAGTATATAACTTTGTTAAATCCTAGGTAGGAATGAAAAGTTTACACAAAAGTTATATTTCTGTCTTGTATTGATAGCGCAGATCACAGTTCTGCTTGAACTGATTTCTCACAACCACACTACACCTTGACTAAAATAACTCTGATTGTGGCAGTGGCTAGGAGTCAGCCAACTGCAGTTCCTTCTTGATACCTATACGCCCACTACAATTACTGATTTTTTTAAGCACAACACAGCATTAACAGTAACATGAGCACTGACAGAGACCAGTATGTTCATTATTATTACTTTCCAGCCAGTGAGCTATCTGGTAATCTGTAAGTAGCTAGTACATAGCCACCCAGCTCCCGCCCTGTGCCTTTCATACAGGACTATAGTGTCTCTCAAAATCCCAGCCGCTTTCCTCTCCGACATTCACCCCATCATTAGTCAAAAAACACACACAAACTATATCTGAAGAACAAAATCATTCTATAAAAAAGGATCTGCTGCTCTATTACAAAAGGTAGATTGGCATAACAAAATCATAACTCTATCCACCTGTTTCAACCAGTACTGCCATCAGCGTGGTTTACACTATTTCAAGCATATACAATATGGTTCAAATGGCTCTAAGCACTATGGGACTTAACATCTGAGGTCATCAGTCCCCTAGAACTTAGAACTACTTAAAACTAACTAACGTAAGGACATCACACACATCCATGCCCGAGGCAGGACTCGAACCTGCAACCGTAGCGGTCACGCGGTTACAGACTGTAGCGCCTAGAACTGCACAGCCACACCAGCCAGCTCATATAATATGACGACCACGACATCACTCATTACACCTGCAAACAAACATAAGTAACGTGAAGTATAACTTCAGCAACAGGATGAAACTAACAGGACCTATATCTCCAACATCGGTCAGTTGAAGAATTTTGGAACACATCATGTTCGAGTATAATGACTTTCCTGGAGACTAGAAATCTACTCTGTAGGAATCAGCATGGGTTTCGAAAAACACTGTCGTGTGAAACCCAGCTCGGGCTATTCATCCACGAGACTCAGAGGGCCATAGACACGGGTTCACAGGTAGATGCCGTGTTTCTTGACTTCCGCAAGGCGTTCGATACAGTTCCCCACAGTCTTTTAATGAACAAAGTAAGATCATATGGACTATCAGACCAATTGTGTGATTGGATTGAAGAGTTCATAGATAACAGAACGCAGGATGTCATTCTCAATGGAGAGAAGTCTTCCGAAGTAAGAGTGATTTCAGGTGTGCCGCAGGGGAGTGTCGTAGGACCATTGCTATTCACAATATACATAAATGACCTTGTGGATGACATCAGAAGTTCACTGAAGCTTTTTGCAGGTGATGCTGTGGTGTATCGAGAGGTTGTAAAAATGGAAAATTGTACTGAAATTCAGGAGTATCTGCAGCGAATTGACGGATGGTGCAGGGAATGGCAATTGAATCTCAATGTAGACAAGTGTAATGTGCTGCGAATACATAGAAAGATAGATCCCTTATCATTTAGCTACAAAACAGCAGGTCAGCAACTGGAAGCAGTTAATTCCATAAATTATCTGGGAGTATGCATTAGGAGTGATTTAAAATGAAATGATCATATAAAGTTGATCGTCGGTAAAGCATATGCCAGACAGATTCATTGGAAGAATCCTAAGGAAATGCAATCCGAAAACAAAGGAAGTAGGTTACAGCACGCTTGTTTGCCCACTGCTTGAATACTGCCCAGCAGTGTGGGATCCGTACCAGATAGGGTTGATAGAAGAGATAGAGAAGATCCAACGGAGAGCAGCGTGCTTCGTTACAGGATCATTTAGTAATCGCTAAAGCGTTACAGAGATGACAGATAAACTCCAGTGGAAGACTGTGCAGGAGAGACGCTCAGTAGCTCGGTATGGGCTTTTGTTGAAGTTTCGAGAACATACCTTCACCGAGGAGTCAAGCAGTATATTGCTCCTCCTACGTATATCTTGCGAAGAGACCATGAGGATAAAATCAGAGGGATTAGAGCCCACACTGAAGCATACTGACAATCCTCCTTTCCACGAACAATACGAGACTGGAATAGAAGGGAGAACCCACAGAGGTACTCAGTGTACCCTCCACCACACACCGTCAGGTGGCTTGCGGAGTATGGATGTAGATGTAGACAACTGAATGAAGAAGGTGGTTTCGGGTACAGACAAACGAAACATATAACAATAAGAATAATGACACTACTGCCAAACAAATATTTGCCCAAAAATCTAGCACACAAAATCCTCAAAATGTAACACACAAACTCACAAAAACGAAAACTAGCAGTGTTGGAAATTTCGATGTCTCTAATGGAGACTACAACACCAGTAACCAATAAACAACTCAAAAACTCAACATCATAATTTTCACTTTACCGACATAGCTCCAACAAAGCCCTAGATACCAGGAACCTACATAAAACTCAAACATTGCGTTGCAAATTTCACTTCACCAATATACCTCAAACAAAGCTGAACTTGCACACAACTCCAAAACCTGCTGACACAAATTGACCTATATGGCAGCAAAAAACAAAGCCAAATGTACAAAAACCCAAAACACACAAATTTTAAAATCCATTATCCACACTTTCACGTACTTTACATAAAGCAAAGCCCATAGTACAACAAACCAAACCGTGCTCATATGGCTAATACCAGAAACATATTCTAATGGTACATCAATACCCCTGATACCAACCAATCACAATCCAACACAATTATCACATACTAACAAGAAAAATTCCAAAATTCAAGAAAAATTGCATAACCACCAATTTCAATATACACAAACTATAATCAACTCATAGCATACACAGAAAATAGAACAAAAACACCATCTCCCACTGCAACAAGCAATGATCTACTCAAATATCTGTATCTTATTCACAACTGAACAAAAAATAAAAATTAATATTAAATCTCCGACCATAAGAAACACACGAAACTCATATTTCCAAGCATAAAAATGAATCCATCAGCCACAATATGCAAATTGAAACTATCACCAGAAAACCAGCACAATAGCAACCTGAAACACTCAATTCTTGTCAAACAACTCGATAACAAACATCTAGCACAAGAGAGCACCACCAAATACAACACACCATCTACAAACACAGACAGACTCAAAAATATCAAACCTCATCATGACATCACACACCATATCACAGTTACGTCATAGGTCTAAGCAGATGGCGGTAACATCAGTACCTGACCTTGTGCGAATAACCTGACGTTAGCGTCAGATAGTAAATAGTGATGAGACAGTAACTGCCAGTTGGCAAGAAAACAGGTCTAATTTATGTAGAATGAAGCTTAATTACTGTTGGAACATTTGTTCAGAGTGTGCGTCTTCTTTGTACAACCCAGAAAGGTCAATACTGCCTGCTTTGCACTTTGAAATCTTTCTCACTGTACTGCCCCACAAGCAAGTCTGACAGCATACTTTTATTCAATCTGTCCTACAGCATTTTCTTTGTAAGTAGCGTAGATAAGATCTAAAAATTGTCCATTCTACCACAAATTCTTATACTTAATCCTAAACCATTTACTTCCTAGTGGTACTTATAAGGAGTGAATTTCGTAGGCACTGATTTGATTTATGAATTTTCTGAATGTAAGATGAGACATTCGCATAAACCTTTACCTGCTATTTCAACATCTTGTTTGGCAAATGCTACTTCCCCACAGTATCTCCAGTTCTGCTTCATTTTACATTCTGCTTTTAGCAAGTTTCATCGTTAAATACTTCAGTGAATGAATATTAAGTCCAAGAACTTCGTTAGTTAACAACTCAAAATGTTTAAATGAGAGTTCACTTTGAAGAAACCTTCCAACACTCATTACAACAGTACTAAGTTGCACACAACACAGTTGTGTACTCTTTAATACATGCTTACAACTATGTAACTAATTCTGCAGTTTATAACGTTCATCAGTAAAACATTACACTTGCACCTTGAGGCACAGTATTAAATAAATCCCATACATTTATACAGGGTGTTACAAAAAGGTACGGCCAAACTTTCAGAAAACATTCCTCACACACAAAGAAAGAAAATATGTTATGTGGACATGCATCCGGAAACGCTTACTTTCCATCTTAGAGCTCATTTTATTACTTCTCTTCAAATCACATTAATCATGGAATGGAAACACACAGCAACAGAACGTACCAGCATGACTTCAAACACTTTGTTACAGGAAATGTTCAAAATGTCCTCCGTTAGCGAGGATACATGCATCCACTCTCCGTCGCATGGAATCCCTGATGCAGCCCTGGAGAATGGCGTATTGTATCACAGCCGTCCACAATACGAGCACGAAGAGTCTCTACATTTTGTACCGGGGTTGCGTAGACAAGAGCTTTCAAATGCCCCCATAAATGAAAGTCAAGTGGGTTGAGGTCACGAGAGCGTGGAGGCCATGGAATTAATCCGCCTCTACCAATGCATCGGTCACCGAATCTGTTGTTGAGAAGCGTACGAACACTTCGACTGAAATGTGCAGGAGCTCCATCATGCATGAACCACATGTTGTGTCGTACTTCTAAAGGCACATGTTCTAGCAGCACAGGTAGAGTATCCCGTATGAAATCATGATAACGTACTCCATTGAGCGTGGAAGAACATGGGGCCCAGTCCATACGTCACCAACAATGCCCGCCCAAACGTTCACAGAACATCTGTGTTGATGACGTGATTGCACAATTGCGTGCGGATTCTCGTCAGCCCACACATGTTGATTGTGAAAATTTACAATTTGATCACGTTGGTATGAAGCCTCATCCGTAAAGAGAACATCTGCACTGAAATGTTGGATGAACAATTCGCTGAAGTGTACCCGTGGAGGCCAATCAGCTGCTGATAGTGCCTGCACACGCTGTACATGGTACGGAAACAACTGGTTCTCCCGTAGTACTCTCCATACAGTGACGTGGTCAACGTTACCTTGTAAAGCTGCAACTTTTCTGGCGCTGACATTAGGGTTATCATCAACTGCACGAAGAATTGCCTTGTCCATTGCAGGTGTCCTCGTCGTTCTAGTTCTCCCCCAGTTGCGAGTCATAGGCTGGAATATTCCGTGCTCCCTAAGACGCCGATCAATTGCTTCGAACGTTTCCTGTTGGGATACCTTCGTTCTGGAAATCTGTCTCGATACAAAGGTACCGCGCCATGGCTATTGCCCCACAATCATTTTCACTGATCAACTTACTCCCAGAATGTGAACGTATATTATGCTTCTTATTCCCTCTCCAACAATTTTTCAACCCGCTTTTCGTCTCTTTCAAATCGGAATAGCACAAAGCCTATTACTACGTTACTACTATTCAATGCAGTGTCTGCTATCTTGACCGAAACAATAACAAACACAGATCCTTCTGCCCGCCAAAATGTACCTCTTCAAAGTTAATACTCACAACGCCTTCAACTGGCTGTGGTAACTACTTTGAACTATGTCACTTGTTTCGCTGTCGCTAAAGTATTGAGCGATTCACCGGCAAACACTATGCTTATATCGGTTTATTACATATTTACAAATATTACAAAACAAAGTAAATTGACTAATTCAAGGTATGCTAGGTCCATGGAAATACAAGATTATAACATTTCACTGTAATGGTTCGACACTCGTTGACTATCGATAGCCGAGCCCGGCAGTCGTGTAGCCTATAAATAGCGAATCTTCGGCGCTACAAGTCCATTTTTTAAAAAAGCCACAAGTGACAGAAAATTGAAGTGCAGAAGACGCTAAAGTAGAAGCACGTGTCGTAAATTTGTTTGTAGTGTGAACGTAGAAATTGAAATGTTGGTGTGGAAAACCACTTTAACTCCGCCTGCAGTTGCTGTAGGAGTGAATTAAGTAGCTCTGCAGTTGCTGTTGCCGGTCCCAAGCACGGAGAAAGGAGGAGGGTTGGCGCAAAAGCTGTAAAAGAATCGACATAAAATAGTTGGAGAGATCCTGTAAAGCTTAATAACTTAGTTGTAATGATGACGACGTTAATAATAATAATAATAATAATAATAATAGTATAGATTAACCCATATATTTTCAACTTCATTGCGTGATGCACATAAAGCAGCTACCGGTACCTCGCGCTTCTCTAAATATAGTCTTATTGCTGCTTGTGGCCATCGGAGGGATCGAACATATCAGGCAGGAATGCTGGAGCTTCCCGAATTTATGCAACCGAAACGCAAACGCTTTTGGGCATAACTGTTTCTATTGAATAAAACTTTTCGTGGTTACACTATTCTTATAACAGTTTATGAATGGATAACTTTCACCCCCTTCGCGCTTTTGACAATTCCCGCTATTATCTGTCAGTGTAACAGCGCTAAAAGGATCTGTCGTTCGAAAGAATAGCGTGTATAGTTTCCAAGTCGAGACAGAGTTATTGTAGAAGTGGACATAAGGAATCGGGTATTCTAATCACTGCTTCTCAGTATATTTATTAATTAATCAAATTTGTTGCAAATAATATATCTCTATTTGCAACCAATAGCTCAATATATACTATCAATACCAGTAATAAGAACAATTTACATAAAATCTAAAATCACTTACCTTGGTCCAAAAAGGACCGCAATATTCAGTAACACACATTTTCAATAAATCACCAGCAACCATTAAAAACTAGGTTTCAGATAAAGCACAGTTTAAACAGTTTGACAGACTTTTTGGTAGACAACTTCTACTCTGTACACAAATATCTTCACAGGGATTGTTAGACCAGCTTAAGAAAAGTTTCAGTTTTGACAGCACTTGGTCACTTCAGTCAAGATTAAGTATGTTGTGTATGATGATACATTTGTCAAAAGTTCATAACTAGGTTTCATTATGACTGTTTATCTATTATGAAAATAGCAGTTCTAATTTACTGTAATGTGTTCACATACTGTGAGAATCTCCTGACATGTTCCACACCCATGGGACTTGTCTAATTTCTGGGTCTATGGAACGAAAACTTAATCTAATCCAGAAAGAAAATTTCATCTCATCAAAACAGTTGATAGAAATCATGAATTAAAATACCACATAGTCCAGTACGAGTATGTATTTAGAATATGATTTATCACCTCTTTGTAATGTTTAGTTGTGTCTCAGCTACATTTTCAGGCATGACAGAGAAAGAATTCAAAGTATGACCAGTAGTAAATTTGGCGAAAATTGCAGTGATCCCTTAGAGTGCCCTCATCTGAAGAAAAGTTGGTTTTCTAATTTATAATTGAGCTTACTGTTGATTTGCTAATTTTATGACCAACCTTGCCTTCCATTTGCAGAAATGCACTGATTACACCGAAAGTAACATTGCTGTTTACTTGATTAGTAGAAAATTGAAATAATCATAGGGATTTTGGAGATTTGTTTCCCACTCTGATGCCTTACTGCCCCCTTTCTCTATCATCATCATCATCATCTGGGGGAGTAAATCCCATTGGTGAAGATTGTAGACAATGTTTTGCATACTCACTGTTTAAAAGTGCTGTATATTAAAGCATAGGTGTTCAAACTGAGTGCCTAAATTCAAGTCGTCATGTGACCAGAAACAAATGATAAGTAATTTAAAATATATTTTGATTCACTTGTTCATCATAATGACAATTGTGTTTGCCTCTTGCTTGTGGAAATATGCCATACACCAAAATTTTCTGCCATGTTCTTATTAGTAACGACTTGTTCATGCATAGGTGTCGATGCATTAAGGTTCATTACATGCAGGTATATGAAGTGTAGACGCGCATTAAGGCGGGGAAGTAGGCCTACAGTTAAAGATGTGTTTAGTTGCATAGATGGTTGTTCCATCAAAGGAAATATCTTTCTTGCGAATTCACTGTGGTACTGCAAAACATTTAACTGCAGCTGCCAAGTAAATAAGCAAACATTAAACTTTTTGCAGGGCAAATCAGCTTGTTGAACAGATACAGAAGTAGAGCAAGTTGTACATGTGAAACAATAATCTTGTGTTTTTTTGCCTTGTTTGTGCAGTCACAGACAGGTAGGGCCAAATTGGAAGAGGAGCAGATAGCTCTAAAAATAAATGAGACTTTGGTGACAAGTGCATGTAGTGATGCAAACCTCTTAAACAAGTACTTTGTTTCTGTTACTGACAGCTTGGGGTTTTCAGGTTCAGTAAACAGTGCAATGGAGTATCTGAGACCAGTCTTTACAAATAAGTGCAGTAAAATGGGAATGACACTAACATTTCCCTTAGAAGTAGCATCCATCATAAAATCCTTAACATCTAAGTATTCCAGTGGTTATGGTAATATATCAACAAAGTTAACCAAAGAGTGCTCATGCAAGGTCAGTTCTGTCTGAAACTATTTGTGTAATCAATATCTTACCAGTAGAACATTTCCATAGTGCCTAAAATATAAAGCCTCTTTACAAGAAGGGGGATGATGAGATACCATCAAACTATCAACCAATATCACTTTTGCCAGCTTTTCCAAAAACATTTGAAAAGGTTGTGTTCAAGAGTCTCCTTAAGCATCTGACTGCAAATAATATATTGACCAAATCACAGTTTGGGTTTCTTAAGAATTCTGATAGAGAGAAAGCTATTTACATGTACAGTGATAATGCACATAATGAATTAGATAACAAATTAGAGGCTACTGGCATTTCCTGTGACGTGCCAAAAGCATTTGACTGTGTGAATCACAGCATTCTCTTAGGTGTCACCAGCAGTGCTGCAAAATGGTTTGAGTGTTATTTAACTACCGTAACAGGAAACAAAGAGTGTCGTTGAGAAATACCTGTGCAGTAAACAGTCAGCCTTCATCTGATTGGGAATTAATTACATGTGGCATACCTCATCTTGGGTCTGTTGCTTTTTCTTGTGTGCATTAATGACTTCTCACCAATTACATTGCCAGATGCTACGTTTGTTTTGTTGCAGATGATACAAACATTGCAACAAGTAGGAAGTCAAGTACAGATTTAGAAATGGCTGCTAATAAAATTTTCACTGACATTAATAAATGATTTAAAGCTAATTCACTGTCATTAAACTTTGAAAAGACCCACCGGAACCTGTTAGAGATTTCCTTCTAGCAAGTGTACAGCACATGAAGACATGCAGATCAAAGAGTTTGACAATGGTAAATTTCTGTGATTACAACTCAATAATAAATGCTGCTGGGAAGGGATTTGCAATGAGAATGATGTCAGATGTAGTGGATATAAAAAAAAACGTGCGTAATTTGCTTACTTTCATTCTATTATATCATATGTGATCGTATTCTGGAGTAACTTGCAAAGTCGAGCAAAAGTTTTTAGCATCCAAAAACATGTAACAAAGACTCATTTCTTGTGTAAATTCAGGAAAATCATGTAGAAACCTGTTCAAGGAACTTTGAATTCTAACCATTTCTTCCAAGTATATTTATTCTTAATGAAATTTGTTGCAAGTAATATATCTCTATTTACAACCAATTGCTCAATACATAGGAATAAGAACAAACTACATAAAACCTAAACTCACCTATCTTTGTCCAGAAAGGGGTCCAATATTCAGGAACACACATTTTCAATAAATCACCAGTATCCATTAAAAACTTGGTTTCAGATGAAGCACAGTTTAAACAGAGTTTGAAAGACTTTTTGGTAGACAACTTCTTCTACTCTACAGATGACTATCTTAACAGTCACTGTTAGATCTTCAATTTTGACAGCAATTGGTCACAACTGAAAAGATTAGGTATTTTGTGAATGATAAATTTATTAAAAGTGCATAGCTATGTTTCATATTCAGATTATTATTATTTTTTTTTTTTTTTAAAAAAAAACACATTCTGACTTTTTTCACACCCAAGAGAATCATTTCATTTTTGGGCCCCTGGAACGAAAACTGAATCTAATCTAATTCCATTTCACTATATTCACAATTATTCACAACACTTTCTAGGTAGTAGTCCTACTGCTGTGTTGACATTGTCAGGTCCTATAAACATCTCTTGCCCATATAGCAATTTTGCCACAAGTGCCATATCAGAATAGACTCAAACACTTATTCTACATTACTTGCCCGCATAATTGAAATACTGAGTGGGGACAAGGTATTCAGTTATTTTCATCTACACCAAAGCATTCACATGTAGTCAATAGCTCCATGAATAATTTTGATAACAACTTTTACTTTGGGAATTGACAAAATGTGATTGTGGAAGTGATGTAATCAACTAATAGATATGTGACAAGTGCAGTGTCTCTCTAATTTCTCATGTTCATGTTGCTTCTGTTCAGGTTTATTTGGTAATGTGTATACCTGTGTCTTTTGTATTTGGGCACAATAAAGTGTGGTTTACACTGAGGTGGAAAAAGTCATAGACTAGTGATGGCGGTAGTATCACGTATACAATGTATAAAAGGACAATGCATTAGCAGAGTGGTCATTTGTATACGGGTGATTCATGTGAAAAGGTTTCCAACCTGACTGTGGCCACATGAGGGGAATTAACAGCCTTTGAACATAGAATGGTAGCTGGAGCTAGTTTTGTGAGAAATTCCATTTCAGAAATCATTAGGGACTTTAATATTCCGAGATCCACAGTGTCAAGAATGTGTCAACAGTACCAAATTTCAGGCACTGTGGGAGCTGGTGGTGGCTCCATATTTGTGTGGGCTGTGTTTTTATACAATGGATTTGCCCCTCTGGTCCAACTGGACCAATCATTGAATGGAAATGGTTATGTTCAGCTACTTGAAGACCATTTGCAGCTATTCATGTTTCAAACAATGATGGAATTTTTATAGATGACAGTGCACCTCGTCACCGGGCCACAACTGTTCGCGGTCGGTTTAAAGAACATCCAGGTGGATGATTTGGGCGCCAGATTGCCCGACATGAATCCTTTCAACTATTTATGGGACATAATTGAGATGTCAGTTCATGCGCAAACTTGTGCACCAGCAAGACTCGCAATTATAGAGACAGCATGGTTCAATGTTTCTGCAAGGGATTTCCAATGACTTATTGAGTTCATGCCATGACGTGTTGCTGCACTACTCCGGGTAAAAGCAGGTCCAACATGATAACAGGAGGCATCCCATAACTTTTGACACCTCAGTGAATTATACTGTTAGTCCGTGAATGTATTTTATGTTTAGGAGATAGTGCCCTTCCATAATTTGTGAACCCAAAGAAGAAACTCTACTCTCTTGGGTAGGTTATCTGCTGCAATTCATATAGATAAGTACAGTCATGAATACCATTCATAATGTTCTATATTCTGTCAGTGGCGCCATCCAGGTAATTAAAAATGAGACTGAGATTCTACAGTGCCTGTCTCCTGTGTTTCAACTGCTAGATTCTATGCCACATGCTGATCCATTTTTTAACATCACGGTTTCAACCACACTGGTCATGACACAGTGATATAACCACATAACAATGCTTTGCACATAATTACAACAATGTCGTAAGACATCAAATTCAGAGTGAATATGTTTCCAGTCATTTCACATTCACTGATACCACTTGTGCGATAAAACAGAAATATCCACTCATTGGCTTACACAGTCCTCCCACACTGTATTTGCAAGTTCAGGCCCCACTGTTTGCGCCTAGTCAATTGTCAATTCAATTGCAGTAAATGGAGAGCATTCTGAAACAGAAAATTAGTGACACTTTGAACAGTTCACTTTAGCATTCAGTGATCTTGATCAACATGTTACTTCAGTGGTGTTGGACATTATATTACAATCGTCCCTGCACCAAGCCTACAATGCTCTCATGGTGGTGCTAATTTCACATTGCACAAAATCGATGGGTCAAAGGCTCATGCAAATGCTATACAATGAGAGGCATGAGGACATGATACCATCTGAATTCTGGAGACATCTACATGGAATGATTATCAGTTTGGATGCTTTGCTGTTACACATTTGACAACAACAATTGCTAGCAAAGTGAGGTTAACTTTAATTGCTCAGGATGAGCAGCCACTATACTAGTTACCAATGAAGCACACACCTTGCTTGACACATATGCCACAGTGGCTGCCACGATAACTTCCATTCACTCTGAAGAAAGCTGAACCATTCCAGACCAGCCCAACGTGCTGCTGCCTCGCCACCGTGCCACCTCCACCTGAAAGTCACAGAGAGTTCTCGAGAACCTGTGGACTCTCCGTGCTACTGTCAAGAGGCTAACTAAGCTGTTGGAAATGTTACAGCTATGGATTGTGACAGCTGAGAGCAAACGTACCCCCTGCACATGCCCACAGTGGTCTCATAACCATGGGACCACTCAGACTAATGTTAGCTGTTCCTCAGACCTTTTGGCCACCTGACAGCTAGTTGCAAGAAATCATGTTTGCACTCAAATGCCGAGACACGATTTGGTTCAGGTGCAACAGCAGGACACCCACTTACAGCACCTGCTGTTTAAGAACAGTTAGCCGACTACTTCAAAAATAAAGTATAGGACTGCTCAGCCTACCGCTTGTATCGGCATGACTCCAAAGCTGCCAACTACTGAATGGCTACATAACAGTACATCACAAAGGTTGTTCGTTACCAAACATTATTAATCGAACAGGATCAGAGATCAGCACACTGCTGACTACATTCTACCCAGATGCAAAACAACACACTATGGCCAATTTAGTGGCAGTTAACAAGTCCGTCATATGAACATATGGTCACCAAATATTTGAGGTTGACAATGGTCTCTTCAAGAACTCCAAGTGGACTTTTGCGTTAATCAACATTGCTCAACCTATTTTGGGTGCCGATTTCATCACACAGCCTGCACTGACCACCAATTTACTAAATGAATGACTGATACACTCTGTCAACAGACTTACTATTCTTGCAGGAAAGGGTCATTCATCAAAGTACACAATGCCCAGAGTGTATAATTTAAGTGCTAATACCTAAAATGTCCATCGTCATTACTGGGAGTCCTACTGCCACAACTTGAAATCACACCTCCAGACCATGAGAAAAGATTACATAACAATGAGGTGTGAAATAATCAAGTCACATGGGGATAATGTGATGTTGAAGAATATCCTATTGGAAACAGAAGACAAACTCCAAGTGGCCCATAAAACATTAGAACAACATAGGACACCGCATTGCATCCGTGCTCTGCATATGACTGTGTCCATGGATTAACAGTGGCCCGTAAAACTACAGGGCAGGGGCACACATACTACGGTGCACCATATCTGTACCAAACCTGGTCTGCAACTTCATCATGAGCCCATTGGAATGCATGGAAATGACTACCACCGATTTTCAGTGGCTACGCAATGGCACCAGGGGAACCATCACCTCACACCCCTCCCCCTCTGTCTGCTACCAATGGCACTCCTCCCAACCATCATTCTACGGTACTGGCTGTGTCACTGACTGCAGTTACATGTCCATCATGCACAGCCACCCACACACAAGCTGGCTTTGAGGTCAAATTCGAAATCCATCTCATCTTTTAGGTGAGTGGATTGGGGGGGGGGGGGGGGGGGGGAGTGATATAATCAACTAATAGATGTGTGAAAAGTGCAGTGGGCTTTAATTTCTCATATTGTTTGTTACTTCCTGTTCTGGTTTGTTCACTAATACACTGTTATTCCCTGTATGTATTTTATATGTAGTAGATGGTCTCCCTACATGGTCTCACATTGTACAGCAATTCAAACTATAAGCCTATACTGAAATGTACACAATAAATTAAAAAATGTGATATTGGTTAAACTTTGCTACTGAACTTCTTTTAGAAGCCTCTTTATGGACCTAGGTGTTGTTACATGTATATACTCACTTGTGGTGTTCCTGGTTCTCAGCAATTCACAATCACATAACTAGATGAAGTAATAATTCCTATATCAGCTATGTATTCCTTTCTAGGGTTCAGAATGGAGTTTTATTTTCAGGTACAAAAGTCTATAAAAGGTAACCAGTGGGCTGCACACCGAAAACTGAACATCTGCAAATATTTAAAAACAAAATAAAATAATACTTCATTAGCCACTCTTTCAACAATTTATCAGAATATTTGAAGTGACGAATGTAAATTCTGTTAAAAATCAGAGTTTTGAGTTGATAAGAACAGTATAATAGTATCACCAGAAGACATTACCACCAGACCTTTCTGAATGTTTAGGGACAGATCATTGCAAAATATAATTAACAGAATTGCTCAAAGTGTGACAATTGAGGCACCACTTGTGTTACTACTTGCTCTTTTAACCAATGCTTTCACCATTTTTGATGGTTACAACATTTGGACCACTGTTCCAAAGATTTGATCTGAACCTATAACTTCAATTTCCCCCAGTTACATACTAACATAGTTTCTCAAACATAATGTATGGTTGCCAAAGTTTGTGAGCTAAAGGAATAACCTGTTGTGTATTTTCTTTCATAAAGTTCACTATAGAATTAATTAAAGTGAATATAAAGCTCCATTTATCAATATCCTTTCTCAAAAGATTAACTTTCGGAGACTCAATAAGCAATAAGTTCCGAGGAAGCTCTTAGGCCAGTAGTTGTTGCACTCGTAGCTAACCAACCCACACTAGTTTATATGACAGCTGGTACAGAAAAGTGAAATTTCATGGAATTTCTTTTAAATTACTCTAGCACAGGTATGATTTGTTAATAATTAATGAAAATTTTGAGAATTGTTAGCAAGAGTTCTTTATTATGCACAAAACACTGAAGATAACTTAAAATGAATTTCCAGTGTGCTATATTTTAAAGTGACCATTGAAACAAAACACATACACCACAGTCTCTCACTGTGAGTTTCCAACAGTTCTGTTACAAAAGTCAGTGTGAAGTTTGTGTGTGCATCTTCCTTTGCCTTTTAAGTGTCTTAATATACAATAAATGCATTGTTCACTGAAATATTTAGTAGTTTTCTAAGACAGTTAAGTCATTTTGAAGAATGTAACTTCTTTTGTGATGCACAATATGGCCTTTAGAAGGGCAGGTCAATGACAGTAGCAGTACTTGAGTTAGTTACAAATATAAGTCAGGGTTTTGAAGAGAAAAGAGTGTACAGCACTGATACTTTTTGATCATAGTAAGGTATTCAGTTGTACCTCATGTAAGGCCCTCCTCAGCAATATAAAATCATATGGTGATGGGGGAGCTGTTGAGCAAATTCTTGAATCCTACCTCAATAATAAACAGAAAATTGTATTAGGACAAGGAGCAGACTCAACTGAAAAGAAGTTGAAACAGAGTGCACCATAGCAAACTGTAATGGCGCCTTTGTTGTTACTGATTTTTGTTAATGACGTAAGTACCAATGGGCACACCTTGCAGTTTGCAGATAACCACATTTGTTCTCAACAAGCAAGTGTGTTGCTCAGGCTTTTCAACAAGCAGAAGCCCTATTAAGCTTGGCAAGGGTCTGGCTTCCTATGAACAAGATCAAAATTAATGAATACAAAACACAGAGAATGACATGCAGCCACAGTGATACTGGATCACTGGGTGACACAGCAGCCACTAAACTCATGGGCTTTTTCATTCATACTATGTTAACATGGCAACAGCACACAAAAATTGTATATTCCAAACTTTCCTGGGTCCTGTATCTCCTGAGGAAATTAAAAGATGTAATATCAGACCAGTGCCGGTAGCTACTAACAGTGTACCCTGTAATGAGACATGAGCTGCTGCTGTGGAGTCTTTCTGCAGTCTGTAAAAGAAATGCAAAAGAATGATAATTGTAAACCAATTGTTTCTAGATTAGGATTTATGGCTGTTCTTAGCCAATATTTATTCAACTGCCTTGCTCATACAAAGATAAATCATGAACACTACAGAAAGAGAGATAAATTTCATCAACACAGCACTGGCAATAGAGACAGAATAGAAAGCCCTGACTGTTAACAAAGACAAAAAGAGCTTCCACGTGGTGGCTCTCAAACTGTTAATGAGCGAGGTGGCGCAGGGGTTAGCACACTGGACTCGCATTCAGGAGGACGACGGTTCAATCCCGTCTCCAGCCATCCTGATTTAGGTTTTCCGTGATTTCCCTAAATCGTTTCAGGCAAATGCCGGGATGGTTCCTTTGAAAGGGCACGGCCGATTTCCTTCCCCATCCTTCCCTAACCCGAGCTTGCGCTCCATCTCTAATGACCTCGATGTCGACGGGACGTTAAACGACACTAACCTAACCTTTCGAACTGTTGAGTGCACTACCTAAGGCTATCCTTTCATTACCAA
Organism: Schistocerca serialis cubense; assembly: GCF_023864345.2. Taxonomy (NCBI): domain Eukaryota; kingdom Metazoa; phylum Arthropoda; class Insecta; order Orthoptera; family Acrididae; genus Schistocerca; species Schistocerca serialis. The sequence goes on along the minus strand of NC_064640.1, from coordinate 920,801,279 downwards.
TGGAGCAATATAGTACTAAAATTTTGTGTTCATTTAAAGGGCAACCTTTGTACAGTACTGAATAATTCTTCTCTGGTGATATGATGGTGTCTACCTGGGCCAGAACTCAGTGCTATGGCAAGAACAGCAGCTCTGATGTTTAACTACACTATGTTCTAGTACTGATTTCATAGTTCTATTATCATTGTACAGTATATCATAATCTAGTTGTTCTCTTTAGTATATTGTATAGCATCAATTGTAGTATCATAGTTTAAATTGAAGTGTTGCATTCATTTTATTGTGGTAATACTATTGTAATCTTGATGCAGTCTGCCCAGCTATGGCTGGTTAACAACACAGAGCTGGTAATAAACCGACATGATGTCAGACTGCTTTTTGATGATAATAAGCAATATTATCCAAACCACAGGATTATTTGTTTGGCTCTGTGTTATAATACTGCAAATTTCAGTAGATGTGAGTGGGCAAAGAAAAAAGTTACCTTGGGAACAGCACAAAGTTTTTACAATGACTGGGTACAGAAGGATTGATAAAAGAAGAAAGTTTGTCATGAATGTTCATGAAGTGATTGATGAATATTTCACATAAATTTTTTGCTCAGAGGAAACACCATCTTCATTCTCAATGCATGTTATTGATTGAGTTTTTTTCATTTTTACCAACAGTCTCACTGATGGCTTTTAATGTGGCTTTTGCTTTGCTACTTGAATTGAGTATAAACTGCCAGTTGCACATTTTCTTGGCTTCACAGCAGATGTGTTCAGTTTGAAATAGTTATTGAATAGCTTGCTGTCTGTAGTTTTACTGTAAGCATATTGCAGTCTCTTATTTCTACAAAAGGTTTGTATTCCTGATGTCAGCAATTTATTACTAGGCATTTTGCATATATTTGGCTTAGATCTAAGTTTGATTGGAAATGCTACATCTTCATGTTTCTACAGAATACTCAAATTCTTGTACCTTACAGTCAACATCACAATCACAATGTACACCCTTCCATCCAGCTTCATGGAGCACGTGTGTGAAAGTGAATACTCTATATTATTTTTGATGTAATGCTTCATACTTTCCTGGCAATCTGTCGACACCTTGAGGGGTCAGTTAAACTGCCAGATATTAGCATTGTTCTAGCATGATATTTCAACAGTGTGACTTGGTGAAGATGAAGACAGTGACACACTTTTGCAGCAACTTCTCCCTTTCTGTGCTGCATTCCTCTCCTCCTGCTGTTCTTTTGGCTCTTCCTTGAAGAATATGTCTGTGATAGTTTTGGGAATGTGTTCTGAAGTTTTAGTATCTTGACATCAGAACAGTCCCTCAACTGTTTTTCTTTCTTTCTTCATTCGCCATGCCCTACCCTTCTTCTGCTTCAACATTTGAGATTCCTCTTTGTTTCTTCTTCCTCCCTGTGTGCTCCTGAAGGCTGACCTACATGTCTAAAATGTAACAGGTGACTGGGTAGTGCATAATTCCCAGCCCCATGTTGACAGGTGGGGTTTGCACATACTTCCTCGTACAGGCCAGGCCCAGGGAGGAGTGCCTGCCCGAGCTGTTACCTTCCCAAATTGCAAATTCATCACTCTATCAGGAGTTTGGCAGGTGTGACCTGGGGTTTGAACAATCACCTAAGGAAGGTGATCCCCCTCGGAGGGACCCCAGTTGGAAGGAGCACGCCATTGCAGATGCTGGCAATCATTGGAGATTTCCTCAAAATGAGCCAATCATCATTTCAGTCTATGTCTGCTACACACAAATGGAATGAGCCTAAAGATTCAATGACTTTCTATCGGCACCTTGATCCCTCATGGTATCACATACTGAAGAAGATCAGTCCTTTGCTACTGTTAATGTGTTTATTTATTTTTTTTTTATTCCGATTTTGGCCGTCTAGGGACCGCATTAAACAACTATTTTTCAATGTACATTTCTCCTATTGCACTCCTCCTCTTATCTCTTCTGCCAATATGTCTTCATCCTCTCTCTGTGATGCTCCCTTCGGTCTTCTGTCCACACTGTTCCTCCAGTTCTTCTCTTCTTCACTTCAAATCCTTCAAAATGTTGAATTTTGTCTTTCATTAAGTCTCTGTTGGTTATATCATCTTCTCCTATACCCATCTCCTCTAAGTCTGCTTTGACTTCTTTGAACCAGGTAATTTGGGTTCTGGGGTTCTTGTCAAAAAACATGAATATTTTCTTTGTCAGCCTTTCATCATTCATTCTTTTCAAATGGGCATAAAAGCTTACTCTTCTCTTCCTCACAGTAACTCACACTTTCTCAATTTTGTCATACACTTCTCTATTACTTCTAAACTTCCAAGTCCCATTCTCAAACCTCGGCCCAAGTTCTCTTCTAATGATTTTTCGCTCCTTTTTTGCTATAGCTTCCATTTCCTTGTTAGTGTTCATTGCTAAACATTCAGATGCATACAGACACTCTGGCTTAATCACAGTCTTGTAGTGCCTTATTTTTGCGTTAATTGATACTGACTTCTTGTTGTACACATTCTTTGTTAGCTGGAATTCCATTTCCATTTTTCTTGTTCTTGTTTTATTTCCTTCTTTATCTGAAGCATTGGGCTGGATGATTTCCCCTAAATATTTGAAATTAGAAACCTTCTTTATCTGGCCATACTTTGTAATCATATTGTTCGGTGCGTCTTTTACATTGGTTAGGTACTCTGTCTTTTCAAAGGAGATTTTCAGTCCTGCTTTTTCTGCTGTTTCATTCAGAATATTGATCTGTTTGACTGCTTCTTCCAAACTTCCTGCCAGAATCGCTAAGTCATCAGCAAAAGCGAGGCAATCTACTTCTAATCCATCCTTTATTCTTCCTAATCTGATTTTTTGTATTCCTTCTTCAGTCGTTTTCTTCCTCCACTCTCTAATAACTTTTTCTAACACACAGTTGAATAGGGTAGGTGACAACCCATCTCCTTGTCTTAATCCTGTTCTGATTTTGAATGGTCTGGATACCTCACCACGGAACTTTACTTTTGCATAGGTATCCGTAAGTGTTTCTTTGACGATTGCGACTGTTTTCTTGTCTGCTCCAAACTCACTAAGGATGTTAACCAAGGTTGTTATGTCAACGGAGTCGTACGCCTTCTTGAAGTCAACAAACGTGATAAAGATGTCTTTTCCTCTTAATTGTCTATATTTAATAATTAACTTCAAGTTTAAATTTTGTGTTTATTATTCAAAAAAGTGTCGATGCAATTGCAGGCCCTGTGAAATCTTGCTCCGATTTATGTAATGGGACTTTGCTTTTGGAGTCCAATTGTGTTTTTCAGGCACAACAACTGCTTGCTGCTTCACTCCTCCACAGCTATCCTGTTCATGTTGAGGCTCATTGAATGCTGAATTCTTTGCATGGTGTTATTTACACTAGGCTGCTTGGAGGTCTGATGGAGGGAGAAATCCAAACTTATCTCTCTTTGCAGGGCATCACTGCAGTCCATCAGGTAATGAAAAAGGTTGATGCAACATTACTGTCTACACACACTCTTTTTCTCACATTTGATTGAGTAGTGCTTCCACCAAAAATCAAAGAAGATTATGAAGTGATCACAGTCTGACTGTACATTCCAAACCTGATGTGTTGTTACCAGTGTCAACATTACAACCAAACTCACATGTCCTGTTGAAACATGACCAAATGTGGTACCTGTGATAGTGATGCTCGCAAGGGCAATTGCCTGCCTCCTTCTCCCTGCTGTATCAATTGCAATGGCGACCAGGCATCTCATCCTGAGAATGTCCCATGTACCTTGATGAGCAGGCCATCCAGGAGATCTGGCCAAAGCAAAATTACCTTACCCTGTTGCTCACAAGTTGTTGGCTAGACCATATACACTGACAGTACCATTCTCGCTATGACTCACTCCATGGATGTCATGGCCGTGCAGTCTTGCAACTTCAAATTCAGCACTGCAGTTGTAAAATCACTGGGTATTGTGGTAGCATAACCATCTCCTTCTCCTCCAGCTGTGCAACAAACCGCCAAATCTTCACCTCCTGCAGTGAAACCACCTGCTACACAACTGACAGGCTGGAAAGGAAGAAAGGAATACTCTCCTGAAGGTTTTTTACGTCCCTGCAGGCAACAAACATCTGAGTCTTCATCTGCCAACCGCAAAGGCTCTAAGAAATCAATCAACATGACCAGTCTTCTCATTCCCTGACTCAGAGGTCCTCTTCAATGGTGTTACTACATGATACTCTCACCTGGCTGACCGACATTTCGCCAGTGTGCACTGCCCACTGTTTTGCTTCTGTAGAATCTGCAGGCCAACCCAATGAGAATTCCAGTGCCTCTGTACATCTCATGGAACAGGCTCCTCCAGCTTGTGCACCCTGTAACAGTGAGTCTTTGAAGGCTGGCACTCAGCAGTCACAGAGGTGACAACATTTCTTTTATTTTTTTTTTTTTTTCTCGTCCCCTTCTGCTGTTATGATCCTCCCCCAATGGAATGTTCACGCCAGTAGATCCAAGAAGGAGAAATTATGGCTGCTCTTGAAATCATAGCATCCACTCTTTCTCTGCATGCAAGAAACAAAAGTCATCCTCGAAACCACTCTGACCTCTCATATTTCCTTCCAGTCTACTTTGACCTTCCCGCCGAGGATGGCATTCCATCTCATCGGGGAGTCATGCTGCTCATCAGGGATGACGTTCATAGCCAAACCATATTACTGAATACTTGGCTGCCAACTGTTGCAGTCCACATTATCCTTCCTCACTTCACATTTTCTCTTTGCAGCATATCCCTCCATCATTTGGTGTCACCAGGGCAAACTACATCCATGTTACTGATCAACTCACTCACATCTGCTCAGTGTCTTTAATGCACTCTGTCCCATTTGTGGCTCTTCCTGAATCTGTCAGAGAGTGCCCTTTTGGCTGACCTCAATCAACTCAACCTCTCTATCTTAATAACAGAACACCTGCATTCCTCTCAGACTCCACACACACCTATTCCCATTTGGACCTTTTGCTCTGCCGCATCCAGTTTGCCTGTCATCTCGAGTGGTCCATTCTCTCTAATGTGTACTCGAGCGTCCATCTGCCATGTGCTATCTGTTTGCTGACTCCTATCCCATCCACATGTAAACCCAACTGGCAGCTTTCTAAGGCTGACTGGAGGCTTCAGTCCTCCCTGGAGACCTTCAACAAAGATTTCCCCAGTTGTGATGACCATGCAGAGTATGTCACATATGTTGTCCTTACCATAATAGAGCATTCCATAACTCACACTTCATCTCTACTGTGCTGTGTACCAGACCCCAGGTGGACTAAGGCATGCTGCGACACCGCTGTGAAGACTTGCTCTCTGCAATTTTAACCATCATGCTATGATGTTGAACTGTATTCATTGTAAACAGTTTCATGCACAGTGTCATTTCATTCTTTGCTATGGCAAAACAGCTATCTAGATTTCATTTACTAGTTCTTTTAACAGTTCCACTTCCTCTTCCATCGTGTGGGGGACAATTCTCATCATCTGTGTGGGACTAAGATCCATTCCCTGATTTCCAGTATGACAGTAGCATGTGGTGTCATTGTGGACCCTATAGCTATATCCAACACCTTGGGTTGCTATTCTGTGAAGATTTTGAGCTCCACCCACTATCACCCAACCTTCCTCCCTTGGAAATGTGTTGGGGAAGCTCAGGTGATACGCTTCTCCTCTTGTGATTGCTACAATGCTGCCTCTACCAAGAGGGAACTAGATAACGCTCTCACTTCATCCCAATCTTCCACCCCATGGCCAGATGATGTTCACATTCAGATGTTGCAGCACCTTTCTCTCATGGGCAAGCACTTTGTCCTTCATAAATACAGTCACATTTGGGCAGATGGCACCTTTCCCAGATGCTGATGTGAAGTCACTATCATACCCATATCTAAGCCCAGTAAGGTCAAACACCTTGCTTCTAGCTACTGCCCCATTTCTCTCATCAGCTATGTTTTCAAGGTGATCGAATGTATGATTTATGGCTGGTTGGTATAGTGGCTCAAACCTCACAATCTACTAACCACTGCACAATGTGGATTTCGAGCACACCATTCTGCTGTTGACCAGTTCATCACTCTGTCAACCCATGTCATTCCGTTTTCTGACAAAATACCCGATGGTGGCTGTGTTCTTTGATTGGGAGAAAGCCTATGACACTTGCTGGAGGACTGGTATCCTTCTGCACTCTATACATGTGGGGCTTTCAATGCTGCCTGCCCTGTTTCATTTGGAAATTTTTAAAAACCAAGTATTCAAGGTATGTGGGGGTTTGATCTTGTCAGACACCTTCATCCAGGAGAATGGCATGCCTCAAGGCTCCATCCTGTGCATCGTACTCTTTGCTATAGCCATTAATCCTATAATGGTCTGTCTCCTGCCAGGCATCAAAAGCTCCTTTTTTTGTCGATGACTTTGCGATTTATTGCAGATCTCCGCTGGCTTGTATTCTGGAACATCTTCTACAGTGATGGCTTCATCGTCTTCACTCATGGGGTATCAACAATGGCTTTCGATTTTTCACTGGCAAGACAGTTTGTATGAATTTCTGGCTACGCAATTGGTTTCTTCCACTGTCTTTACATCTTGGGCTTGTTGCTTTTCCATTCACTGAAACTATGAAATTCCTGGAGCTCATGCTTCATAGAAAACTTTCTTGGTCCTCCCATGTGTCTTACCTGGCTGCATGCTTTACCCAGTCTCCTAATGTCTTATATGCTCTAAGTACTACTTTCTGGCAAGCAGATCGGACCACCCTCCTCTGTTTGTACCAATCCCTTGTCCATTTGAAATTAGACTGTGTGTTTCATTTATTCATGTGCATGTCCATCCATTTTACACCACCTTAATATAATCCACCATCATGGAATCTGTTTGGCCACTGGTGCCTGTTACACTAGCCCAGTTGAGAGTCCCTATGCAGAAGCTGCCAGACAACTGCTGCTATATGGGTGTGATGCTCTCCTCAGTAGATACGCTTGACATTTGTCTGCCATGCCTAGCCACCCATCCTGCACCTCCTTTTTCGATGCTGCCTTGGCTGACAGTATGGGATGCATCCCTCTTCTCTGCTGTCTCCCAGGTTCGCTTTCCACTCCTATTCCAGCAGCTTAATTTCACATTCCCTGCCAATTTTCCAGTGGGTGTGAACCCTTCACCACCTTGGCATCACGCAGTGGCCTGTGTTCATCTTGGACTTCACACTCGACCTTCACACTCAATATAGTGACAGCACCTTTGTGTACAGTAATGGTCCTAAGACTGACTGTGGTGTCCAGTGTGCCTTTGTCATTGTCACTGACCATTTTTGGTATTAGCTTACACAACACCATCCAATATTTACAGCAGAGCTCTTTACCCTCTATCAGGCTACCTAATACATCCAGCGTCACAGCCTTTTTTATTGTGTCATATGCTCTAATTCTCTTGGTGCCCTTCTGAACCTCTGTGTGCTGTACACAGTCCATCCTTTAGCACAATGGGCCCAAGAAAGCTTCCATTTGCTCTGTGTTGAGGGAGACACTGTGATGTTTATTTAGAATGGTGGTCATGTCGGTCTGATGGGAAATGAGGCTGCTGACGCTGCTCACGATGCTGCAGTCTTCTTACCTCAGTCTGCTAGCTCTTCCATCCCTTTGGATGATCTCTATGTTGCCATCTGTCGGCAGGTGGTGTCACTTTGGCACCACCACTGGTGCACTCTTCATGGGAACAAGCTCCGGGGAATTAAACCCCTCCCAGTGGCTTAACCAATCTTATCTCAGCCCCCCTTGCCATGAGGAAATCATTTTAGCTAGGTTGCATATTCGGCAGTATCGTTTTAGTCATCGCCATTTGTTAAGTGGTGATCCCCCACCATTTTGTGCTCATTGTCATCAATTTTTGCTGGTTCACCATTTCCTGACCGAATGTCCTCGTTTTAACAACTTAGCCGGCCGTGGTGGCTGAGCGGTTACAGGTGCTTCAGTCCAGCACTGCGCGACTTCTACGGTCACAGCTTCGAATCCTGCCTTGGGCATGGATGTGTGTGATGCCCTTAGATTAGTTAGGTTTAACTAGTTCTAAGTTCTAGGGGACTGGTGACCTCAGATGTTAAGTCCCATAGTGCTCAAATCCATTTGAACCATTTTTAACCACTTCTTCTATTCTTTCTTTTGCTTGTGCCGTTTTTCCTGTTGATAAGCAGGGTCAGCATGGTTAATTGGATGTGGCAATGTCAGTTGGAGGGTTGTCCAGATGCCCTTTCTGTCACCACCCCGTACCCCCCTGGAAAGAATTAGTGTACCCCAACTGTCTGCGACTAGTATAATCCATGGAATAGTGCGAAAGTGTTCGGATGTCTGCGAGCCATGTAAATGAGGCGGGATGTGGGGACCAGCCCAGTATTCACCTAGGGGGATGTGGAAAACCGCCTAAAAACCACATCCAGGCTGGCCAGCACACCAGCCCTTGTCGTTAATTCACCGGGTGGGTTCAATCTGGGGCCGGCGAGCCTACCCAAGTCCAGGAAGCAGCACATTGACATGCTCGGCTAACCTGGCAGGTATTTTTTTTTTTAACCACTTATGTTCTCATATATTTTTGCTGTCTGATTTGTTGGCTGTTTTAGTGAAGGACACATGGATTTTTGACCATGTTTTACTTTTTATCATTCGTAGCAACATGGCAAAGGACATTTAATCTTTGGTTCAGGACCTCCACTGTCTCTACACCATATTTTGAGGACCTTGTGTTTAGCTCACTTTCCATCAGTCATTTGGGCTTAATGTACAGGGTGTTACAAAAAGGTACAGCCAAACTTTCAGGAAACATTCCTCACACACAAATAAAGAAAAGATGTTATGTGGACATGTGTCCGGAAACGCTTAATTTCCATGTTAGAGCTCATTTTAGTTTCGTCAGTATGTACAGTACTTCCTCGATTCACCGCCATGATTTCATACGGGATACTCTACCTGTTCTGCTAGAACATGTGCCTTTACAAGTACGACACAACATGTGGTTCATGCACGATGGAGCTCCTGCACATTTCAGTCAAAGTGTTCGTACGCTTCTCAACAACAGATTCAGTGTCCGATGCATTGGTAGAGGCGGACCAATTCCATGGCCTCCAAGCTCTCCTGATCTCAACCATCTTGACTTTCATTTATGGGGACATTTGAAAGCTCTTGTCTACGCAACCCCGGTACCAAATGTAGAGACTCTTCGTGCTCGTATTGTGGATGGCTGTGATTCAATACGCCATTCTCCAGGGCTGCATCAGCGCATCAGGGATTCCATGCGATGGAGGGTGGATGCATGTATCCTCGCTAACGGGGGACATTTTGAACATTTCCTGTAACAAAGTGTTTGAAGTCACGCTGGTACGTTCTGTTGCTGTGTGTTTTCATTCCATGATTAATGTGATTTGAAGAGAAGTAATAAAATGAGCTCTAACATGGAAAGTAAGCATTTCCGGACACATGTCCACATAACATATTTTCTTTCTTTGTGTTTGGGGAATGTTTCCTGAAAGTTTGGCAGTACCTTTTTATAACACCCTGTATAGTCTCTTTATGTTCTTTTACTTCTTGATATTCTAAGGTTATGACATGGGAACTTATGACCTTAGTTGTTTTTATGTCCTAAAACAAATAACACACACACAAAATACACTTGACTGCCAGATGAAGGATTCCATCAATATTCTAACTCCTCCAGCCACAGGCTGTGCCATAGTGATCCCATCACACATATTTTATAAGCTTCCCAAAATCTATAAACCCCACAATCCTGGATGTCCCAGTGTAGACGGATACTATGCTCCCATTGGAAGATCTCTGCTCTTGTTGACCAGCACCTCCAACCAGTTGCCTGTAGCTTAGCTTCTCATATCAAACATACAACTCCACTTAGCAATTCTCAGCCATCCCTACCCCATTAACACCTGGATACTTGTTTGTCACAGTTGATGACACCTGCCTACACACCAACATTCCTCAGGCCAATGGCCATCATGCCATCCAACTCTACCATTCTCAACGTCCTTCTGACATCAACCCACTACTTCATTCCTTCTAAACCTTACCGATTACATCCTCACCCACAAATACTTCTCCTTTGAGAGGAAGATACACTGCCAGGAAAAATATCAAAACACCAAACAATAATTAATGTAGACTATTGAAATTTCAGTAATACATTTGTGTAGGTAACATATTTAAATGATTGACATTGCAAGATCACAGGTAAATGTAAGTGCGAGACAAGCCATTGCAAATATGAAACGCTGGTACATTAATAGCCAGTTTAACTGACACAATTCTGAATGCATCCATTCACACATGATGCACTGTGTTGTACAGCTTCTTGATGACAGTTTGTGGGATGGAGCTTCATGGTCTTGCCCTTGACCAATCAACACAGGGATGTTTAGTGCTCCTTGTGGATGACACTGGAGATGTCGTCCAATGATGTCCCATATGTGCTTGATTGAATGCTGATCTCATGATTGGGTAGGCCAATGTAACATTTCATCACTCTGTAGAGCATGTGGGGTTACAACAGTAGTACATAGGTGAACTTTATCCTGTTCAAAAATACTCCCTGTAATGCTTTTCAAGAATGGAAGCACAACAGGTTGAATCACCAGATTGACATACAAATTTACAGTCAGGATGCGTGGACTAATCATGTGATTGCTTCTGGTGTCATACAGAACCGTACCCCAGACCATAACTCCAGATGTAGGTCCTGTGTGTCTAGCACAGGCTCGTCCAAACTGTGCCCCTGGGGCGCTAGCACCCGCGATCGCCCGTGGCCAGCGCCCCGGGCGAATTCGTGTGTTGTCGTAGTGGCCGAGCCGTGTCGCCTAGCTGGCCGTGCGGACCGCCCGCCGAGCCTCGGCATGCCGGTATGCAAATATTGCAATAGATAAAAATTTATTTTGCAACCACACATCGCTGTCCTTTTCAGCAGACCTGGGGGAAAATGTATGTAAAACCAATCTTTTTTGTTAGTTTTTTTATTTGAGTTTCAATGAATGAAACAATTAAATGTTAAAGTGTTTTAAAAACAGGATTGTACAAAATTAATTGTATGTTCTTTTTTGGTATGGTACGAGCAGGAAACAGGTGGGCAAAGTTTGTGCGCAAATTACAAATGATCGCTGAGAATTGGGAAAGCAGGGAAACCCTTTGCTGCTGGGAATCTCATCAAGGGTTGCCTGGTCGACTCCGCGGCTTGTATTTGTCCACCAGACCTCATGGAAAAATTTGTAAAAATAGCTCTTTCTCCTCAAACTGTTGCTCACAGAGTTGAAGATATGGTCTCAGATGTGGAGCAGCAATTAATGGAGAGAGCGGCAAACTTCATTTCACTTTCTGTCGCTCTTGAAGAGTCCGCAGACGTTGCGGACATATCTCAGCTCGTCATATTCATTCGAGGTGTTGACGGCAATCTGCGTGTCACCGAAGAATTTCTCGATCTTATACCATTAAAAGACACAACCATGGGTTTGGATATTTTTCTAGCCGTGGAAAACGTGATGCAGCCCCTGTGCTACGAGGGATACGCACTGGATTTCTGAGTTACGTGAGGTCAAAAATGGCTGAAGTTGGCTGTTCCTTATTTGTGACAGTCCATTGTCTGATTCACCAGGACACACTTTGTGGAAAGATTGTCAACATTAAAAATGTTATGGACGCAGTTCTTCGAACGGTTAATTATCTTCAATCGCATGGACTCACTCATCGCCAATTTAAAAAATTTCTGGCTGATATCGAAGCGGAATACCCAGACATCCCCTACCACACCGAAGTAAGATGGCTGAGCAGAGGAAAGGTGCTTCATCAGTTTTTCTCCTTGAGGGGCGAAATAAATATCTTTTTGGAAATGAAAGGACATCCAGAAGAATTACTTTGTGATCCTAAGTGGGTGGTGAATTTGGATTTTTTTGAGTGACCTTACTGGTCATTTAAATACTTTGAACATTACACTCCAACTCGAAAATCACTATGTCGTTGATTTAGCGCAGACAATTCAAGCATTTAAAGAAAAACTTATTTTGTGGGAAAAACAATTGTGCGAGAAGAATTGTGGACACTTTCCTGCATTAGACAGCATTAAAGAAGATGTGGATTTTTCAGATTATGTTGCAATCATTTGCGAATTACAAAAACGGTTTGAAAACAGATTTTTGGAGACAAATGAGCTTCAATCGGCCTTAGGTATATTTGTTCGCCCATTTTCCCTTCGGCATTGGACGTCTCACAAGTGCTTCAACTAGAACTGATTGACCTGCAGTGCGATATCCGCCTGAAGGACTGCTTTCTCATGTGTAAAACTTTGAATGACTTTTACAGCTGTCTTCCACGAGAGAAATATCCTCTTTTGCACAAGCACGCGGCCTAAGTTCTCTCAATGTTGAGTGCTTTTTCTCCCTTTTAAAGCTTGCTAAAACTAAGAACCGTTCATTACTTGGCAATGAAAATTTGACTAATTCTTTGAAGTTATCAGTCTCAGGGAATATTGTACCAAACATTGACAAAACTGTTTCCTCGAAAAAGAAAAAAGTGTAAAATGTTAATTGTCTTCTTTAAAAATGTTGACTGTAAGAATTAAAGAGCTTCATAACCTTAATTTTATTTTTTAATAAGTTTTCAAACTTGGTCAGTTAAAATTATTATGTACAAAACAGCAAACTAAGCACCCGATTTCTAAACTCTGAGAAGGAATACAAAAAGCTGTAGCATGAAGTACAACAGAAAATATTTACTTGTAACTATTAACAGCAAGAATGAGACTCTATATCCCTTACATAATATTATTTCAAAAATAGAATATTTATGACTAGTTCATTTAAGAAACTGATATATTTTTCAGAAGACACCTATGGTACATATGACGAGTGTGCATGTGCAGTACTAATAGAATGAACCTGTGTGTCAGAAAACTACTAAGTTATTCTTCGATTCTTGTTTTGGATATTCTTTTCTATGGCTTTGCGTAGTAATTCTGCCACACGTACACTAGTTGTTACCTAAACAGCATATGGTTTGCTTGTTTTACCGCTCATGGACCTCTTTTACAGAGGTGCGCTTCCTCTGTCCTTTTGTTTGCGTTGGATCTGACTGTGGAACAGTCCAGCACAGAGCAGTGCTGTGCGGTCTCACTCGCTCCGCAGCTCTCTCTCTCGCCCCTATGCTGCCGGGTGCAATTCTTGGATGAGCCTGGTCTAGCACATGAACAGGTTGACTGCAGGCCCTCAACAGGCTTCCTTATAACAACACACAGCCATCACTGGCACTCAGGTAGACCCAGCTTTCATCTCAAAACACAACAGACTCCATTGAGCCACTTGACACCACTGAAGCTACAAATGACAGACGTTTTGGGGTCACTGGAAGGCACACTACAGGGCATCTGGTTCAGAGCTGACCTTGAAGAAACCAATTTGCAACAATTCGTTGTGTCACTGTGGTGCTAACTGCTGCTGCAGATGCAGCACAATTCACCAGAGCCACACACCGAATATGATGGTCTTCCCTCTCAGTAGAGACATGTGACCATCCAGAACCCTCATCTTCTTGTGACTGTACTTTATTGTGACCACTGCTGCCAGTGATCATGTACAGTGGTTACATCTCTGCCAAGTCTTACGGCAATATCACAGAAGGAACATCCAGTTTCTCATAGCTCTATTACATGAACTCGCTCAAACTCAGTGAGGTGCTGATAATGGCACTTTGTTGCCTTAAAGGTGTACTTGACTAACATCAACTCATTATGTCTAGTCCTAAAGGTCACCAATGCTATGGTCATTACAGCGTGTGTTTAATGAAACCTGATTTGAATCCCCATAGTGGCACTACTAGTGGCCCTCTTATGCGACAGTGACAGCAATATGCAGTTAACAGTGTGCATTATATAACTTGCTATACAATCACCAAAACGAATTATACTGTCCAGTAAGATAACACTTTGAGTTTACATATGTGATACATAGGTGTCATGCAGATGATGTCAAAGCACAGATTTTCACATGAGGTATTAGGTTTTTGATATTTAGCCTGGGACTTTCACTCTCAATGATATAGTATGTTTCTGAGTGTTAGAGTGTCACAGAACTTTCTGATACATTGATGTTGTTCATTCGGTAGTGCACCCATGAGTCTAACACAACTCAACATAGAGATGTTACCTGGTTGCTCACCATTCACAGACTTTCCCTTTAATTGACACAGAGATGTCAATAACATACTAGTTGGACACAGACCGTAGATTTTGGGGGAGGGGTGGCTTTTTAAAGACAGCACAAGAACATTATGTGATTTATGAAATTACTTAATGTTTTTAAATTTTGCTAGGTTAGATTTTATTATTTTGCGTGGACTCAAGGACTTTACCATTATCCGGTTTATGAAAAACGTTTCAGGTTAATAAATGATAAAAGCATGTGGGACATCATTATGTTTTTGAAGTCTGAAATCCCCTATCTACAAGTAGGGCATCTATCATGAAATCCATATTTTATGAACCTCTGTTATCCAAAATCTTAATTAGTGACTGAATTAATTAGTGACAGCTGTTGTCTGATTCAGAAAAAAATAAAGCAAAAAAAATTATATCATCAAAGTTCAAAATCTCACCGATATTAAAGCAAAACAGACACTGAAATTATGAGAGTCCAAACTTCTAATGGCAATTATTCTGTACGTTAATTAATGTCAGATAATTCAAAATATCGTCTTGAAAAATTGGGAATGTATGTTTTTGAATGAGTAGTAATAATACTTCCTATCCTGCCCATTAGCTCAAAATCCCTTAAGTGATGTCGTAGGAACATTAATTAGCTATAACTTTTAATTTCTGAGCCATCTAGTGACACTACATAATTTTAATCAGGGAGATAAATACAAACAACGAACAATTACGTGTGTGACAGCATTAGAAACAGAATGAAAAAGTGAAAGAATTTTAGTTATTCATGTGAGCAGAAAACACAACTGTTGGAATATTTTACAGCTTGGTACATCTCTTCACCCACCAACTGAATTAAACAGACAGTTATTGACAATTAGCTTACTGGATAATTCAGTGGCCTGTAAGAGTCTA
Source organism: Schistocerca serialis cubense (assembly GCF_023864345.2). Classification (NCBI taxonomy): domain Eukaryota; kingdom Metazoa; phylum Arthropoda; class Insecta; order Orthoptera; family Acrididae; genus Schistocerca; species Schistocerca serialis. The sequence goes on along the minus strand of NC_064640.1, from coordinate 920,786,169 downwards.
TTACATGTATCAATATACATAAAAAAGAAACACTGTTATCATAATGCTTTAAACTGATCTTCAAATCAGGTATCCTAAATAGATGTTACCTAACAGCCATCCGTGGCCGTCTTATGACATAAAATTTTATAAAATTTCTAAACATACAAGTGCATAGCATTATATGTACATAAGTATAATATTTCAAAACACATTTATATCAGAGAACGTCATGGGCCACAACTTAGTCTTCATATTTCACAAATTTTTCACTCTGTTGACACAGTTCATTACTCATTATTGGCACCATCTTCACAAAAACCACTGTCATAGCCCGCTGTAGGCTCTTTCTGTGATTTCTGCTTCAAATTTTCACTCATGTCCATTGTATTGTTTTGTATTGTATTGATCCAAAGTGGTTTCAGCATTTACAAACAAAAAGGCAACAAATTTTCTAAATTAGTGCACTAGTAATTCCTGTCTCTAAATTTCTAGTACAAATGATTACTCATTAATTGGAAATTTACTCATTATAAATGTACATGACTATCAGTATAATGTCACGCAGAAAATTTACAACAAAGCATGTCTATAAATCAAATGAGAATGGAAGCTGCTTTATTTACTCAATTGGTCTCCTCTGACTATGGCCAATTAACCCTCTTGAAATGAAGTTCTCTGCATGTTTAATTCCTGTTAGAAAATAATAACATCAAGTAGGAGGTAAACAGTACAGTATCAGAGAAATGAACTTTGCAGCAATTTATATTAAACAACTCATTAAAAAAATTAGTACTTCATGTAGGTTCATTAAATAATTTTCAGTATTTTATCATTTTTTTTATTATAAAAGCATCATTTTGTTTCTGAATACAGTGCAGTAATGTCCAACAACTTAACAACAAGCTACGTCATTTTACTTAGGTATGTCATCACAACAAAAGAATATTCTCTTGTATATCATTTCGCTTTCCAATTTATCAATGCTCATTATACTGCTTATTTATTCCCTTATAAACATGTTGACTGAAGATGTACTTTTGCAAAAGAAGCTATTACGAAGACGTGGTCCCTAATCATTGCTGTTTCATATATACTTCATAGAACTTCATTCACTTTGTCACTTCACATTCACTTAATATTTCATTGATTCATTATTATATATTTCTCCATTACATAATACATTTCAGCTTCATATATTCATTCTGCTTCACTTTGTGTACAAAAAAATGACTCTACGGCATAATTCTCAACAGCAGCCACCCACATTAAAGACAAGACATTTCCCTCTATTACACAGCAGAGCAAAACTTATTCAAATGATCTCACTAAAATTTAATCTCCACAACATTTATTTTTAATACAATATTGTTTATCTTGGCCTGAAAGACTTATAATATGGCACATACGTACTGAGAAGATGAACTTTCATACATGCAACTAAAGATAATAACATTTTACATTAGACCAATGACTTTCTGAATTTCATATATTTAGGGGAAGTTGGGTTAACTGATTCTCAAAGCTAATTGGACCATCACAATTATAAACAATTCAAGAGTAAAAATTATTATTTTTTTCGTACCATAAACATGTTCCTTTAGATGGGCTGTACTGTGTGAGCTAATATGGGTGCTGTCTGTTAGCTACAGAGATTTGTCCGCAGCTCGTGGTCGTGCGGTAGCATTCTCGCTTCCCGCGCCCAGGTTCCTGGGTTCGATTCCCGGCGGGGTCAGGCATTTTCTCTGCCTCGTGATGACTGGGTGTTGTGTGCTGTCCTTAGGTTAGTTAGTTTTAAGTAGTTGTAAGTTCTAGGGGACTGATGACCATAGATGTTACGTCCCATAGTGCTCAGAGCCATTTGAACCATTTTTTTTGTTAGCTACATTTGCAGATATAGATAAAAAACTGAAATCCGCTGGTAAGAGTAATTTATTTTTGCATTCAACAATTTCTCCTACAGTTTTACTTGTTTGAGTTAGATTCAGTGTTTATTGCTTTATGATACTCCATGAAATATGTGCATGGAGTCATTTTCCCTTCATGTTGAAAATTGTTGATAAAGTGAAAGTGGGGTTAACTGTACCAGTAAAATTTGGGGTTAAGTGGATTGGTTCAGTCAACCCCAGACAGTTGCTAATGCATGAAAATGCCTTTTATACAAACATCTAATAGATTACATAAATGTAAGCTTTGCACTTTCAAGGAAAAACCATTTTTCATGCAGTTTTACTTGCTTCCTGCCAGAAAATGCCTGGAAATTCAACTTTATGTTGACCTGCTCTGATTTCATGAGTAATTTCAAAGAAACACATTATAGTGCCCAAGAATTACCATATATAACACTACAGCCCTTGTTGGTGTAGCATTTCCTTTGGTATTTACTGCCTCTGATATTTGGAAAGGCTTTAGTATTAGTAGTATCAAACCTACCAATTCACCCATATTTAATGCCTAATATTTTTATTGTTGTATGTGCTGGACAGACCTCTCCCAATTCGGCAACAAATAACAAAGATTTATTGGGAGAGCATGAAAGTACATCTGCAGATGGCAATGTTGAGAATCTTGGACACCAGCCAGAAGATAAGTAAACAGAAATTACTAAGACTGGTGTGAGGAACACAACGAGATATAGATGGAATGGACAGAGGCAGCACCAAAAGGCAGAATAGCAAAGCTATTGCCATAAAAGCATAAATTAAATTAAGTATGCCAAATACTGGCAGAAAGCGGCAGTAGCTCTGAAGATCATGATCATGTCCAGTACGTTGATTCCTCTGATGCTAACTTGTACACAAGTGCTTTTGAAAATGATGAAACAGTGCACAAAGGTGACTTCATTGTAGTTAAGGTACAAGATAAAACTGTCACAAGTAGTCACAATTATTTTCTGGAGTGATTAAGATGTATGTTGATGGCTATGAAGTAAAATTATATAAGACAGTAGTTTATACTACAAAATTTGCAGCAACAGCAGAAGGAGATACCTTTCTTTGCTTTATCTGAAATAATTGCCAAACTATCCAATGCACTAGGTCTCACTATGAAGGCATGATTTGATTCCAGAATACATCACTAAATTCAGTGTGCAGTACTTTTATTATTTCTATCATTTTTTCTTTAATATACTCATAAATGTCTTTGTTACTAAAGTTGTTGCAATTTTTTTCGTATTTATAGTCATGTAATTCATTGATTTAATTGAGAAGTCCAATTAACCTTGCAATATGGTCCAGGTTCCAACTGTTGCCTGCTACATACCTGCAGAGCAGCAAGTTATGTATTTAGCTTTTTCTGTGCTTTCTTAGGAGTCCTGGGGTGTAAAGGATGTTTAAATGCTTTGGTGCAGATGCAGGAGAAGCTGGCCACAGTTTGCGAACAGCTGAAGGTACTTGTGGCTACAGTCAGCGATCCTGAGTCTGCTGACTTGAGGTGTAGCAGTGGTGGAGCATCTAGCATATCGCATGAGAAATTTCAGGTGTTACTTGTTAGACCCACAGGCTCTGCTACTGAGGCAGCCTCCAGATGGCCCAGCAAGGGGTGTCCGCCTTGACTGCAGTGAGAATTGTGGGTGATAATGCTTTCACATCAGTCTGTCAGCAGGGTCTGAACAGGCAAATGGGGGTTGGGATTTGCTGCCTATTGGGATCTCCACAGTTAAGTATGTTATAGAGCCTCATAGAGAAATAGCATTTATGGCCTGTAAGAAAGCCAATGTGTACTCAATGTATCTGCCAGAAGGCCACATCCAAAAAAGGGGAGGAGGCCTTGCATGCAGCTATCAAGCATGCAGGCTGCAGTCATCTGTGAGTTCTGGCTGCTTTTGGCACCAATGATGCCTGTTACATAAGTTCTGAGCCTGTCCTCAGTTCATGGTGGTGGCTCTTGAAAGTGGACAAGCCTGCTGGCCTCGCCTGTGGGGTGCAATCACAGCTGGCAATTTGCAGCATTGTTTATAGAGGTGATTGGGTTCCTTTGGTTTGAAGACCAGTGGATTGTCTCAATCAAAGTCTATGTTGGCTCTGTGATGATTTTGGCTGCTGATTTCTGCGAAACAGAATATTCATCACAATTCAAAACTACAGGCTACATAGCGGCTTCTCACGAAGAGCCTAACGAAACTGCCATTACTACATGTAGCCTCTCCTGGCAGCCCAGTAGCTTGTATCAGATGCACTACTGCCCATTTACTATATGCCCCACACCTTCACACTGACGATAAAACAATGAATTGGCATCGGGATCAAAAATACAGGATACATGGCGGCTTATGACCAAGAGACTGATGACACTGCAGTAACTGTACGTAGCCTCTCCTGGCAGCCCAGTAGCTTGTATCCAATGCACTACTGCCCATTTACTATATCCCCTACACTTTCACACTGACGATGCGACACAGAATATGCATCGCGGCTCAAAACTACAGGATACACGGCGGCTTCTCACCAAGAACTTAACGAAACTGCCATCACTACACGTAGCATCTCCTGGCAGAACAGTGGCTTGTAACCGATGCACTACTGCCCATTTGCTATATCCTCCACACCTTCACATTGACGATGCGAAATAGAATAAGCATTGGAATTCAAAACTATAGGCTACATGGCGGCTTCTAACTAAGAGCCTAACGAAACTGTAATCATTACACGTAGCCTCGCCTGGCAGCCCAGTGGCTTGTACCTGATGCACTACTCCCCATTTACTATATCCCCCACACCTCCACACTGACGATGCGACATAGAATTGGCATCGCGATTGAAAAATACAGGATACATGGCGGCTTCTCACCAAGAGACAGACGATGCTGCAGAAATTGTACGTAGAAGCCCCTGGCAGCGTAGTAGCTTGTATCCGATGCACTACTGCCCATTTACCTAATCCCCCACACCATCACACTGACGATGCGAAATAGTATTTGCATCACAATTCAAAACTACAGGCTACATGGCGGCTTCTCTCCAAGAGTCAAACGTTAGTAACAGTCACTTCACGTAACCTCTCCTGGAAGCCCAGTAGCTTGTATTCGATGCACTACTGCCCATTTTCTATATCCCCCACACCTTCACACTGACGATGCGACAAAGAATATGCATAGCGATTCAAAACTACTGACTCTATGGCGGCTTCTCACCAAGAGCCTATAGAAACTGCCATCACTACACGTAGCCCCTACTGGCAGACCACTAGCTTGTATCTGATTCACTACTGCCCATTTACAATATCCCCCACACCTTCACAATGACGATGCGAAACAGAATATGCATCACGATTCAAACCCACACTCTACATGGCGGCTTCTCACCAACAGCCTAACGAAACTGCCATCTCTCCACATAGCCTCTCCTCGTAGCCCAGTAGCTTGTATCCCATGCGCTACTGCCGATTTACTATATTCAACTCACCTTCACACTTACGATGCGACAAAAAATTGGCAACGCGATTCAAGAATATAGGATACATGACGGCTTCTCACTAAGAGACGGACGATACTGCAGTCACTGTGCGTAGCCTCTCCTGGCAGCGCAGTAGCTTGTATCCAATGCACTACTGCCCTTTTACTATATCACCTACGCCTTCACACTGATGATGCAAAACAGAATATGCATCACAATTCAAAACTACAGGCCACATGGCGGCTTCTCACCAAGGGTCAAACGATAGTAAAAGTCACTGCACGTAACCTATCCTGGTAGCCCAGTAGCTTGTATTCGATGCACAACTGCCCAATTACTATATCCCCCACACCTCCACACTGACGATGCGACATACAAAATGCACAGTGATTCAATACTGCAGTCTACGTGGCGGCTTCACACAGAGAGCCTAACGAAACTGCCATCACTACACGTAGCCTCTCCTGGCATCCCAGTAGATTGTATCCGATGCACTACTGCCCATTTACTAATTCTCCCACACCTTCACACTGACGATGCAACACAGAATATGCATCCCGATTCAAAACTACAGGCTACATGGCGGCTTCTCACCAAGAGCCCATCGAAACTGCCATCACTACACGTAGCCTCTCCTGGCAGCCCAGTACCTTCTAAGCGTTGTACACCTGCCCATTTTTTTTATCCCAAACACCTTCACACTTACAATGTGAAACAGAATATGTGTCGTGATTTAAAACTACAGGCTACATGGCGGTTTGTCACCAAGAGCCTAACGAAACTGCCATGACTACACGTAGCCTCTCCAGGGAGCCCAGTAGCTTGTATTCGATGCACTATTGCCCATTTACTATATCCCACACACCTTCACAATGACGATGCGACATAGAATATTCAAAGTTATTCTAAATAACAGTCTACATGGCGGCTTCTCGCCAAGAGCCTAACCAAACTGCCATCACTACACGTAACCTCTTCTGGCAGCCCTGTAGCTTGTCTCCGATGCACTACTGCCCATTAACTATATCCCCCACACCTCCACACTGACGATGCGACATAGAATATGCATAGCGATTCAAAACTACAGACTACATGTGACTATGCGAAACCGAATGTACATCGTGATTCAAAACTACAGGCTACATCTAGGCTTCTCACCAAGAGACAAACGATAGTAAAAGTCACTGCACGTAACCAATCCCGGCAGCCCACTAGCTTGTATTCGATGCACTACTGCCCAATTACTATATCCCCCAGACCTCCACACTGACGATGCGACATAGAATACGCATAGTGATTCTAAACTACAGGCTAAATGGCAGCTTCTCACCATGAGCGTAACGAAACTGCAATCACTACACGTAGTATTTCCCGGCAGCCCAGTAGCTAGTATCCGATGAACTACCGCCCATTTACTATATTCCCAACACCTTCACACTGACGATGGGACAAAGAATTGGCATTGCGATGCAAAAATACAGGATACATGGCGGCTTCTCACCAAGAGACTGACGATACTGCAGACATTGTAAGTGGCCGCTCTTGGCAGAAACATTAGCTTGTATCCGATGCACTACTGCCTGTTTCCTATATCCCTCCCCACCTTCACATAGACGACGGGACAAAGCATTGGCATCGCAATTCAAAAATACAGGATACATGGCGGCTTCTCATCAAGAGACATACGATATTGCAGACACTGCACTTAGCCTCTCCTGGCAGCCCAGTGGGATATATTCTATGCACTACTGCCCGTTTACTATATCCACCACAACTTCACACTGACGATTTAACACAGAATTTGCATCGCGATTAAAAACTGCGGGCTACATGGCGGCTTCTCAACAAGAGACAAACGATTGTAGATGTTGCTGCATGTAACCTATCCTGGCTGCCCAGTAGCTTGTATTCGATGCACTACTGCCCATATACTCCATCCCCCACACCTCCACACTGACGATGCGACACCGAATATATATCGCGATTCATAACTACAGGCTACAAGGTGGCATCTCACCAAAAGCCTAACGAAACTGCCATCACTACTCGTAGCCTCTCCTGGCAGCCCAGTAGCTTGTATTCGATGCACTATTGCCCATTTACTATATCCCAAACACCTTCACAAGAACGATGCGAAAAAGAATATGCATCGTGATTCAGAACTACAGGCTACATGGCTGCCTCTCACCAAGGGCCTAACGAAACTGCCATCACTACACAAAGCCTCTCCTGGCAGCCCAGTAGCTTATATCCGATTCACTACTGCCCATTTCCTGTGACCCCCACACCTTCACACTAACGATGCAACAGAGAATCTGCATCATGATTCAAAAATACAGGACACATGACGGCTTCTGACCAAGAGACTAACGATACTGCAGTCACTGTACGTAGCCTCTCCTGGCAGATCAGTAGCTTGTATCTGAAGCACTACTGCCCCCCCCCCCCCCCCCCCCCCACACACACACCTTCACACTGACGATGTGACACAGATTATGCATCGCGATTCAAAACTACAGGCTACATGGCGGCTTCTCACCAAAGGCCTTACGAAACTGCCATCACTACACGTAGCCCCTCCTGGCAGCCCATTAGCTTGTGTCATATGCACTACTGCCCATTTACTATATCCCCCACACCTTCACACTGACGATGCAACACAGAATTTGTATCACGATTCAAAACTACAGGCTACATGGCGGCTTCTCACCAAGAGACAAACGATAGTGGAAGTTACTGCACGTAACCTCTCCTGGTAGCGCAGTAGATTGTATTCGATGCACTACTGCCCATTTACTATATCCCCCACACCTCCAGACTGATGATGCGACATAGAATATGCATAGCGATGCAAAACTACAGGCTACATGGCAGCTTCTCAATAAGAGCTTAACGAAACTGCCATCAGCACTCGTAGCCTCTCCTGGCAGCCCACTTGCATGTATCCGAAGCACTATTGCCCATTTACTATATCCCACACACCTTCACAAGGACGAGGCGAAAAAGAATATGCATCGCGATTCAAAACTACAGGCTACATGGCGGTTTCTCACCGAGGGCCTAACGAAACTGCCATGACTACACGTAGCCTCTCCTGACAGCCCAGTAGCTTATATCTGATGCACTACTGCCAATTTACTTTGTCCCCCACACCTTCACACTGGTGATGCGACTGACTTTACGATATCCCCCACACCTTCACACTGACGATGCGACAAACAATTGGTATCGCAATACAAAAATACAGGATACATGGCGGTTTCAAACCAACAGACTGACGATACTGCAGACACTGTACGTAGCCTCTCCTGGCAGCCCAGTAGCTTGTATCCGATGCACTACTACACATTTACTATATCCCCCACACCATCACACTGACGATGCAACACAGAAATTGCATCGCGATTCAAAACTACAAGCTACATTTCGGTTTCTCACCAAGAGACAAACGATAGTAAATGTCACTGAACGTAACCTATACTGGCAGTCCGGTAGCTTGTATTCGATGCACTATTAACCGTTTGCTTTATCCCCCACACCTCCACACTGACGATGAGACAAAGAATTGGCGTCACGATTCAAAAATAAAGGATACTTGGCGGCCTCTAACCAAGAGACTGACGATACTGCAGACATTGTACGTAGCCGCTAATGGCAACCCAGTAGCTCTTATCCGATGCACTACCGATCATTTACTATATCCCCCACACCTTCACTCTGACGATGCGACAAAGAATTGGCATTGCGATGCGAAAATACAGGATACGTGGCGGCTTCTCACCAAGAGACTGACGATACTGCAGACATTGTACGTAGAAGCTCAAGGCAGCCCAGTAACTTGTATCCGATGCACTACTGCCCAATTGCTATATCCCTCACAACTTGACACTGACGATACAACCCATAATTTGCATCTCAATTCAAAACTACAGGCTAAATGGCGGTTTCTCACCAAGATACAAACGATAGTAAAAGTTACTGCACGTAACCTCTCCTGGCAGCTCAGTAAATTGTATTCGATTCACTCCTGCCCATTTACTATATACCCCACACCACCCCACTGACGATGCGACATAGAACATGCTTAGTGATTCAAAACTACAGGCTACATGGCGGCTTCTCACCAAGAGCCTAACGAAACTGCAGTCACTACACGTAGCTTTTTCTGGCAGCCCAGTAGCTTGTATCCGATGCATTACTGCCCATTTACTTTATCCCCCGCACCATCACACTGACGATGCGTCACAGTATTTGCATCGCAATTCAAAACTACAGGCTACATGGCACCTTCAAACCAAGAGTCAAACGATAGAAAAAGTCACTGCACATAACCCCTCCTGGGGGCTCAGTAGCTTGTATTCGATGCACTACTGCTAATTTACTATATCCCCCACACCTCCAAACTGACGATGCGAAACAGAATATGCATCGTGATTAATAACTACAGGCTACATGCAGGCTTCCCACCAAGAGCCCAACGAAACTGCCATCACTACACGTAGCCGCTCCTGGCAGCCCACTACCTTGTATCCGAAGCACTACTGCGCATTTACTAAGTCCCTCACACCTTCACACTGCTGATGTGACAAAGAATTGCCATTGCAATTCAAAAATACAGGATACATGGCGGCTTCAAACCAACAGACTGACGATACTGCAGACACTGTACGTAGCCTCTCCTAGCAGCCCAGTAGCTTGTATCCGATGCACTACAGCCATTAACTTTATCCCCCACACCATCACCCTGACGATGGGACTCAGATTTTGCATCCCAATTCAAAACTACAGGCTACATGGAGGCTTTTCACGAAGAGACAAATGATAGTAAACGTCACTGCACGTAACCTCTCCTGGCAGCCCAGTAGCTTGCATTCGATGTACTACAGCCCATTTACTATGTCCCCCAAACCTACACACTCACGATGCGACATAGAATATGCATGACGAAACAAAACTACAGGCCACATTGTGGGTTCTCACCAGGAGTGTAACGGAACTGCCATCAATACACGTAGCCTCTCCTGGCAGCCCATTAGCTTGTATCCAATGCACCTTCACACTGACCATGCGACAAAGCATTGGCATCGCGATTCAAATATACAAGATATATGGCGGCTTCTCATCAAGAGACATACGATACTGCAGACACTGCACGTACCCTCTCCTGGCAGCCCAGTGACTTGTATCCTATGCACTACTGCCCATTTACTATATCCCCCACACCTTCACACTGACGATGCGAAACAGAAAATGCATCGCGATTAATAACTACAGGCTACATGGCATCTTCCCACCAAGAGCCCAACTAAACTGCCATCGCTACACGTAGCCTCTCCTGGCAGCCCAGTACCATGTATCCCAAGCACTACTGCGCATTTACTATATCCCCCACACCTGCACACTGACGATGTGACAAAGAATTGTCATCGCAATTCCAAAATACAGGAGACATGGCGGCTTCTCACCAAGAGACTGACGATACTGCAGTCACTGCACGTAGCATCTGCTGGCAGCCCAGTGGCTTGTATCCGAAGCACTACTGCCCATTTACTATATCCCCCACAACTTCACACTGACGATGCGACAGAGAATCTGCATCATGATTCAAAAATACAGGAACCACAACGGCTTCTGACCAAGAGACTGACGATACTGTAGTCACTGTACGTAGCCTCTCCTGGCAGATCAGTAGCTTGTATCCGATGCACTACTGCCCCCCCCCCCCCCCTTAAACCTTCACACCACACTGACGATGCGACACAGAATATGCATCGCGATTCAAAACTACAGGCTACATGGCGGTTTCTCACCAAGAGCCTAACGAAACTGCCATCACTACACATAGCCTCTCCTGGCGGCCCCAGTAGCTTGTATCCGATGCACTACTGCCAATTTACTATATCCCTCACACCTTCACACAGAGGATGGGACAAAGCATTGGCATCGCAATTCAAAAATACAGGATACATGGGGGCTTCTCATCAAGAGACATACGATACTCCAGACACTGCACGTAGCCTCCCCTGGCATTCAGTGGTTTATATCCTATGCACTACTGCCCATTTACTGTATCCACCACACCTTCACACTAACGATGCCACACAGAATTTGCATCGCGATTCTAAACTACAGCCTACATCTCGGCTTCTCTCCAAGAGACAAACGATTGTAAAAGTCACTGCACATAACCTCTCCTGGCAGCGCAGTAGCTTGTATTCGATGCACTACTGCCCATTTACTATGTCCCCCACACCTTCAAACAGACGATGCGAAAAAGAATATGCGTCGTGATTCTAAATTACAGGCTACATGGCAGCTTCTCACCAAGAGTCTAACGAAATTGCCATCACTACACGTAGCCTCTCCTGGCAGCCCAGTAGCTTGTATCATATGCACTACTGCCAATTTACTATATCCCCCACACCTTCACACTGACGATGCGAAACAGAATATGCATCACGATTCAAAACAATATGGTACATGGCGGCTTCTAACCAAGAGACTATTGAAACTGCCATCACTGCAAGTAGCCTCTCCTGGCAGCCCAGTAACTTGTTTCCGATGCAATACTGCCCATTTACTATATCCAACACACCTTGACACTGACGATACGACAAAGAATGTAATCGCGGTTCAAAAATACAGGACACATGGCGACTTCTGTCCAAGAGACTGACGACACTGTAGTCACAGAACGTAGCCTCTCCTGGCAGCCCAGTAGCTTGTATCCGATGCACTACTGCCCATTTACTATATCCCAACACCGTCACACTGACAATGCGAAACAGAATATGCATCGCGATTAATAACTACAGGTTACATGGCGGCTTCCATAAAGAGCCCAACGAAACTGCCATCACAACATGTAGCCTCTACTGGGAGCCCAGTACCTTGTACCCAAAGCACTACTGCACATTTACTAAACCCCCCGCACCTTCACAGTGACGATGTGGCAAAGAATTGCCATCGCTATTGAATAATACAGGACACATGGCGACTTCTGTCCAAGAGACTGACGACACTGTAGTCACAGAACGTAGCCTCTCCTGGCAGCCCAGTAGCTTGTATCTATGCACTACTGCCCATTTACTATATCCCCCACACAATCACACTGACGATCCGAGACTGAATGTGCATCGCAATTCAAAACTAATGGCTACATGGCGGCTTCTCAGCAAGAGCCTAACGATTCTGCCATTACCCCACGTAGCCTCTCCGGGCATGCCAGTAGCTTGAATCCGATGCACTACTGCCCATTTACTATTTCCCCCACACCTTCGCACTGACGATGCGACACAGAATATACATCGCGATTCAAAATTACAGGCTACATGGTGGCATCTCACCAAGAGTTTAACGAAACTGCCATCACTACACGTAGCCTCTCCTGGCAGCCCAGTACCTAGTATCCGATGCACTACTGCCCAATTACTATATCCCCCACACCTTCACACTGACGATGCAACACAGAATTTGCATCGCAATTCAACACTGCATGCTACATGGTGGCTTCTCACAAAGAAACAAACGATAGTAAATGTCACTGCACGTAAACTCTCCTGGCAGCCCAGTAGCTTGTACCCGATGCACTACAGCTATTTACTTTACCCCCCACACCTCCACACTCACGATGCGACATAGAGTATGCATGGAGATACAAAACTACAGTCCACATTGTGAGTTCTCACCAAGAGTTTAATGAAACTGCATCACTACACGTAGCCTCTCCTGGCAGCCCATTAGCTTGTATCCGATGCACTACTGCCCATTGACTGTATCCCCCACACCTTCACACAGAGGATGCGACAAAGTATTGGCATCGCGATTAAAAAATACAGGATACATGGGGGCTTCTCATCAAGAGACATACGATACTGCAGACACTGCACATACCCTCTCGTGGCAGCCCAGTGACTTGTTTCCTATGCACTACTGCCCATGTACTATAGCCCCCACACCTACACCTGACGATGCAACACAGAATTTGCATCGCGATTTAAACTACGTGCTACATAGCGGCTTCTCACCATGAGACAAATGATCGTGGAAGTCACTGCACGTAACATTTCCTGCCAGCGCAGTAGCTTGTATTCGATGCACTACTGTCCATTTACTATATTCCCCACACCTCCACACTGACGATGCGACATAGAATACACATATCGATTCAAACCTACAGGTTACATGGCGGCTTCTCACCAAGGTCCTAATGAAACTGCCATCACTACACGCAGCCTCTCCTGGCTGCACAGAAGCTTGTATCATATACACTACTGCCCATTTACTATATCCGCCACCCCTTCACACTGACGATGCGAAACAGAATATGCATCACGATTAAAAACAACAAGATACATTACGGCTTCTCACAAGAGACTAATGAAACTGCCATCACTACAAGTAGCCTCTCATGGCAGCCCAGTAGCTTGCATTCGATGCACTACAGCCCATTTACTGTAACCCCCACACCTCGACACTCACGATGCGACATAGTATATGCATAGCGATTCAAAACTACAGCCCACATGGCGGCTTATCACCAAGGCCATAATGAAACTGCCATCACTACACGTAGCCTCTCCTGGCAGCCCAGCAGCTTGTATCCGATGTACTACTGCCCATTTACTATATCCCCCACACTTCCACACTGACATTGCGACAAAGATTTGGCATCGCGATTCAAAAATAAAGGATACATGGCGGCTTCTCAACAAGAGACTGACGATACTGCAGACTGTACGTAGCCTCTCCTGGCAGCCCAGTAGCTTGTATCGGATGCACTACTGCCCGCACCCCCCCCCCCCCCCCCCCCACACACCTTCACACTGACGATGCGACACAGAATATGCATCGCAATTCAAAACTACATGCTACATTGCGGCTTCTCACCAAGGGCCTATCAAAACTGCCATCACTACACGTAGCCTCTCATGGCAGCCCAGTAGCTTGCATTCGATGCACTACAGCCCATTTACTGTATCCCCCACACCTCCACACTCACGATGCGACATAGAATATGCATGGCGATACAAAACTACAGGCCACATTGTGGGTTGTCACCAAGAGCATAACGAAACTGCATCACTACACGCAGCCTCTCCTGACAGCCCAGTAGCTTGTATCAGATGTACCACTGCCCATTTACTATATCCCCCACACCTTCACATAGACGATGGGACAAAGCATTGGCATCTCAATTCAAAAATACAGGATACATGGCAGCTTCTCATCAAGAGACATACGATACTGTAGACACTGCACGTAGCCTCTCCTGGCAGTCCAGTGGCTTATATCCTATGCACTACTGCCCATTTACTATATCCCCCACACCTTCACACTGACGATGCGAAACAGTATCTGCATCGCGATTCAAGGCTACAATCAACATGGCGGTTTCTCATCAAGAGCCTAACAAAACCGCCATCACTACACGTAGCCCCTCCTGCCAGCCCAGTAGCTTGTTCCGATGCACTACTGCCCATTTACGATATCCCCCTCACCTTCAAACTGACGACTTGACTAGTATTAGCATCGCGATTCAAAAACACCGGATACATGGCGTCTTCTCACCAAGAGACTGACGATACTACAGTTACTGTACGTAGCCTCTCCTGGCAGCCCAGTAGCTTGTATCCGTTGCACTACTGCCCATTTACTATAGCCCTAACACATTCACACTGACGATGCAACACGGAATTTGCATCGTGATTCATAACTACAGGCTATTTTGCGGCTTCTCACCAAGAGACAAACGATAGTAAATGTCACTGCATGTAAACTCTCCTGCCAGCCCAGCAGCTTGTATCCGATGTACTACTGCCCATTTTCTATATCCCCCACACTTTCACACTGACGTTGCGACAAAGAATTGGCATCGATATTCAAAAATAAAGGATACATGGCGGCTTCTCAACAAGAGACTGACGATACTGCAGACACTGTACGTAGCCTCTCCTGGCAGCCCAGTAGCTTGTATCATATGCACTACTGCCCATTTACTATATCCACCACACCTTCACACTGACGATGGAACACAGAATTTGCATCGCGATTCAAAACTACAGCCTATATCGCGGCTTCTCACCAAGAGACAAACGATTGTAAAAGTCACTGCACATAACCTCTCCTGGCAGCGCAGTAGCTTGTATTCGATGCACTACTGCCCATTTACTATGTCCCCCACACCTTCAAACAGACGAAGCGAAAAAGAATATGCATCACGACTCAAAACTACAGGCTACATGGCAGCTTCTCACCAAGAGCCTAACGAAACTGCCATCACTACACATAGCCTGTCCTGGCAGCCCAGTAGCTTGTATCCGATGCACTACTGCCCATTTACTATATCCCCCACACTTTCACACTGACGATGCGACATAGAATTGGCATCGCGATTCAAAACTATAGGCTACATGGCGGCTTCCCACCAAGAGACAAACGATAGTGGAAGTCACTACACGTAACCTCTCCTGGCAGTGCAGTGCTTGTATCCGATGCACTATTGCCCATTTACTATATCCCACAGACCTTCACAAGGACGATGCAAAAAAGAATACGCATCGCGATTCAAAACTACAGGCTACCTGGCGGCTTCTCAACAAGGGCCTAACGAAACTGCCATCACTACACGTAGCCTTTCCTAGCAGCATAGTAGCGTATATCTGATGCACTACTGCCCATTTACTGTGTCCCCCACACCTTCACACTGACGATGCGACAGAGAATTGGCATCACGATTCAAAAATACAGGACACATGGCGGCTTCAGACCAAGAGACTGACGATACTGCTGTCACTGTACGTAGCCTTTCCTGCCAGCCCAGTACCTTGTATCCGATGCACTACTGCCCCCACCCCCCCTCACCTTCACACTGACGATGCGAAACAGAAAATGCATCGCAACCTAAAACTACAGGCTACATGGCGGCTTCTCACCAAGAGACAAACGACAGTAAAAGTCACTGCACGTAACCTATCCTGGCAGCCCAGTAGCTTGCATTCGATGCACAACTGCCCAATTGCTATATCCCCCATACCTCCACACTGAGCGACTGCTACGGTCGCAGGTCCGAATCCTGCCTCGGGCATGGATGTGTGTGATGTCCTTACGTTATTTAGCTGTAAGTAGTTCTAAGTTCTAGGGGACTTATGACCACAGCAGTTGAGTCCCATAGTGCTCAGAGCCATTTCTGAACGTCCACACTGACGATGCGGCATAGAATACGCATAGCAATTCTAAACTACAGGTTACATGGCGGCTTCTCACCATGAGCGTAACGAAACAGCCATCACTACACATAGTATCTCCTGGCAGCCTAGTAGCTTGTATCTGATGCACTACTGCCCATTTACTATATCCCCCACACCTTCACACTGACGATGCAACACAGAAATTGCATCGCGATTCAAAACTACAGGCTACATGGCGGTTTCTCACCAAGAGACAAACGATAGTAAAAGTCACTGCACGTAACCTATACTGGCAGCCCGGTAGCTTGTATTCGATGCACTACTACCCATTTGCTTTATCCCCCACACCTCCACACTGACGATGCGACATAGAATATGCATAGCGATACAAAACAACAGGCTACATGGCGGCTTCTCACCAAGCGCCTAACGAAACTGCCAACACTACACATAGCCTCTCCTGGCAGCCCAGTAGCTTGTATCCGATGCACTACTGCCCATTTACTATATCCCCCACACCTTCACACTGATGATGCGACAAAGAATTGGCATCGCGATTCAATAAAACAGGATACATGGCGGTTCTCACCAAGAGACAAACGATAGTAAAAGTCACTGCACATAACCTCTCGTGGCAGCCCAGTAGCTTGTATCCGATGCACTACTGCACATTTACTTTATCCCCCACACCTTCACACTGACTATGCGGCACAGAATTTGCATCGCCATTGAAAACTATTGGCTACATTGCGGCCTCTCACCAAGAGAAAAACGATAGTAAAAGTCACTGCACGTAACCTCTCCTGGCAGCCCAGTAGCTTGTATCTGATGCACTACTGCCCATTTACTATTTCCCCCACACCTTCACACTGACGATGCGACACTGAATATGCATCGCGATTCAAAACTACGGGCTACATGATGGCTTCTCACCAAGAGCCTAACGAAACTGCAATCACTACATGTAGCCCCTCCTGGAAGCCCAGTAGCTTGTATCCAATGCACTACTGCCCATTTACTATATCTCCCACACCTTTACACTGACGATGCGAAACAGAATATGCATCACGATCAAAACTACAGGCTACATGGCGGCTTCTCAGCAAGAGCCTAACGCAACTGCCATCACTACACGTAGCCTCTCCTGGCAGCCCAGTAGCTTGTATCCGCTGCACTACGGCCCAATTACTATATCCCCCACACCTTCACACTGACGATGCGACACGAAATTTGGATCGCAATTCAAAATTACAGGCTACATAACGTCTTCTCACCAAGAGACTAACGATACTGCAGTCACTGTACGTAGCCTCTCCTGGCAGCCCAATAACTTGTATCCGATGCACTACTGCCCATTTAGTATATTCCCCACACCTTCACACTGATGATGCGACACAGAAATTGCATCGCGATTCAAAACTACAGGCTACATGGCGGCTTCTCACCAAAAGACTAACGATACTGCAGTCACTGTACGTAGCCTCTCCTGGCAGCCCAGTACATTATAACTGACACACTCCAACATAATTACTATATCCCACACACCTTCACACTGATGATGCGATACAGAAATTGGATCACGATTGAAAACTGCAGGCTCCATGGGGGCTTATCTCCAAGAGACTAATGATACTACGGTCACTGTACGTAGCCTATCCTGTCAGCACGGTAGCTTGCCTCCGATTCACTACTGCCCATTTACTATATCCCTGGCACCTTCATATTGACGATGCGACCATAGTGTATCCCTCACTCATTCACCTGAATGCCCAGTATCTTGTATCTGATGCATTACTACATAATTACTATAACCCTCACACCTTCACATTGGCGAGCCGACACAGAAATCGCATCGCGATTGAAAACTACAGGCTCCATCGCGCCTCTTCACCAAGAGAGTTAACGATACTACGGTCACTGTACATAGCCTATACTGGCAGTACAGTAGCTTGCATCCGATGCACTGCTGCCCATTTACTATATTGCTGGCACTTTCATATTGACTTTGCAACACAAAAATTGCATCGCGATTGGAAACTACATGATCTATGACGACTTCTCTCCAGGAGTCTAAAGATACTATAGTCACTGTACTTAAACTTACCTGAGAGGGCAGTATTTTGTAACTGATGCACTTCTACATAATTACTATAACTGTTACAACTTCATATTGGCAATGTGACACAGAAATTGCATCGTGATTGAAAAATACAGACTCCATTGCGGCTTCTCACCAAGAGACTGACGATACAAGGTTCACTGTATGTAGCCTCACATGGCAGCCCAGTAGCTCGTATCCGATGCCCTACTGCCTATTTACCTCACTCCTTCACATTGACATGGCAACAATAGTATATCCCTCACTCATTCACGTCGATGATGTGACACAGAAAATGCATCGCGATTGAAAACTACAGGCCGCATGGCGGCTTCTCTCCAAGAGACGAACGATACTACAGTCACTGTACGTAACCTCACCTTGGAGCCCAGTATCTTGTAACTGATGCTTTACTACGTAATTACTATATCCCTCGCACCTTCACATTGATGATGCGATACAAGAACTACATCTCGATTAAAAAATATAGACCCCATGGCGCTTTTTCACTAAAAGACTAACGATACTACGATCACTGTACGTAGCCTATCCTGCCAGCACGGTAGCTTGTATCCGATGCCCAACTGCCTATTTACTATATCCCTCACTCTTTCACATTGACGATGCGACCATTGTATATCCCTCACTCATTCACATCGACAATGTGACACATAAATTTCATAGCGATTGAAAACTACAGGATCCATGACGACATCTCTCCAGGAGACTAAAGATACTATAGTCACTGTACGTAACCTTACCTGAGAGGCCAGTATGTTGTATCTGATGCACTACTATATAATTACTGTAACCCCCACACCTTCACATTGACAATGCGACACAGAAATTGCATTGAGATTGAAAGCTAAAGGCTGATGGCGTCTTATCACCACGAGACTAACAATACTTCATTCACTGTTCGTAGCCTCTCCTGGCAGCCAGTAACTTGTGTCTGATGCACTACTGCCCATTTACTACACATCACACCTTCACATTGACGATGCAACATAGAAATTGCATCACGATTGAAATCTACAGACTCTATGGCGGCTTCTATCCAAGAGACTAACGATACTTCAGTCACTATACGTAACCTCACCTTGGAGCCCAGTACCTTGTAACTTATGCTTTACTACCTAATTACTATATCCCTTGCACCTTCACATTGACAATGCGATACAAAATCTGCATCTCGATTGAAAACTACTTGCCCCATGGCGCATTTTCACCAAGAGACTAACGATACTATGGTCACTGTGCATAGCCTATCTTGGCAGCACGGTAGCTTGCATCTGATGCGCTACTGCCCATTTACTGTAACCCTCACACCTTCACATTGACGATGGGACACAGAAATTGCAATGTGATTGAAAACTACAGGCTTCATGGCGGCTTCTCACCAAGAGACTAACAATACTACAGTCACTGCACGTAAGCTCACCTGGAAGACCAGGACCTTGTAACTGATACACTACTACACAATTACTATATCCCCCGTACCTTCACATTGACGATGGGACACAGGAATTTCATCATGATTGAAAACCACAGGCCTTATGGCAGCTTCTCTCCAAGAGACTAACGATGCACAGTTCATGTTAGATTAATACTTTTTATTAACATCAATTATCATTAGGGAGTAAGAGCATTGGCACGTAAGTGTTACAATTTGTATCTCCTTAAACAGGCTTCTGCAAGATGGTTGTTTAATAAACTTTACATTATCTTCCTATTGCATGATTCTGTTTACTAAATAGGTACTTTTTTATCTTGGCTGGATAGCACCGCAAGAGAATGGTATAGGAGGGTGTGAATGAAAACATTGTAGAAATCCAGTGTGCAGATCAGCACAATGACAGAGAGTTCTAAACTGAATTGAATTGTTTGATTAATACATTCATATGTGGGTGCCACCTGAATGTTTGTGAACTCCACATATGGAGCCTCAACGAATGTATGCTCACTGACGTCTAATTAAAATACGTTAAAGTCACTTGTGTCTGTTTGGAAATGTGTAATATGAGTCTTTGTATGATTAAGCCTTAAAGCTTGAGCTCTACAGTGGATTATTTTTGAGTAGCAAGTATCAGAGTATTTGAAGAATCATGCAACATCCATGGTAAATAATTTATGTAGGTCAATAACAGGAGTGAGACAATCATCAAACCTTACAAGAAACTATAATTGTAGTTTTCCCACTCTGAATATAGCGTTATTCCTGACACTGTCCAGCGAGTGCAGCGAGGTGGAGGTTACCTGACTTTTGGGGTGGCATTATGAGGGGGCCAACATATACCGCTGGTGGTCGTGAAAGGCGACATAATGGCTGTACGATAAGTGAATGCCCTCCTCCGACCGATAGTGCAACCAAATCAGCCTCTCGTCTTCATGAATGACAATTCACACCCCCATCGTGCACATCATGTTAATGACGTCCTACATGCTAATGACATCGCTCGACTAGAGTGGCCAGCATGTTCTCCAGACACGAACACTATCGAACATGCCCGGGATAGATTGAAAAGGACTGTTTATGGAAAACGTGACCCGCCAACCACTCTGAGGGATCTACACCGAATCGCTGTTGAGGAGTGGGACAATCTGGACCAATAGTGCCTTGGTGAACTTGTGGATAGTATGCCATGAATACAGGCATGTATCAATGCAAGAGGACATGCTACTGGGTATTAGAGGCACCGGTGCATGCAGCAATCTGGACCACCACCTCTGAAGGTCTCGCTGTATGGTGGTACAACACGCAACATGTGGTTTTCATGAGCAATAAAAAGGGCAGAAATGATATTTATGTTGATCTCTACTCCAATTTACTGTACAGGTTCCAGAACTCTCGGAACCGAGCTCATGCAGAACTTTTTTTGATATGTGTATGTACAAGAGTTTGGTAACAATGTTGAAGAATTATCATAACTGAAATAGTTATTGCTTTTTAGTGAACTACAGAAATCTGTAATATCCTGGACAGTCAATGTCATAAAACTACTGCCTACTTGTGGACTAGGAAATGTAATGGGTTTGTTTTCAATCGTCCAGTTTTTGTCAGTGTCTGCAGCTACTGTATGAAAGAATTCACTGAATTTTGAGCCCAGTGGTTTGAATTTATCATCACCTGTCTCACTACTGCTGTCACCCTGTTGCTGAACATTATTTGCCTTGCCAAGTTTATTATTTTCCTAATGATCTAAGTTGCCTTTCTGTTGTTCATTATTTTTTTCTTCAGAGTACAATTTTTGGTGGCACAGTGCAGAATTTTCCAATATCATTTGGACATAAGATAGTGAATTTTTAATGTTGATTGAAGTTATCCCACTGCATCAAAGTACTGTCTGCCCCAGCGCCCTTGGCAAACACCTTTCCATTCAAACTTCCCGGCAGATTAAAATTGTGTGCCAAGCCGAGACACAGGCTCGGGACCTTTGCCTTCCACAGAGAAGTGGCTCTACTGCCTGAGTTACCCAAGCACAACTTATGACCAGCACCCCCCAACTTTACTTCCGCCAGTACCTCACCTCCTACCTTCCAAATTTTGCAACATTAGATCTCCTGGAAGACAGAATATTGAAGAGATATGGCTTAACCACAGCCTGAGGGATGTTTCCAGAATGAGATTTTCATTCAGCAGTGTAGTGCTAGTCTAGATAGGAGCTGGCGGAAGTAAAGCTGTGAGAATGAGTTGAGAGTCATGCTTGGGTATGCCAGTCAGTAGAGCATTTGCCTGCAAAAGCAAAGGTTCTGGGTTTGTGTTTCAGTCTGGTACACAGAACTGTTAATCTCCCAAGAAGGTTGATATCAGAGCACACACTTTTCCATTGTTTATCCAGTAAATTCTTTTTAAATACTATACTGTGACGCAGTCAACATCTGTATAATTCTGTGAAACTGTGCTTTTACCGTTCTTGGTAGAACTGGCTAACAGGAATGCTTTCTTACTACAGTACAATTATGGTCAGGTAAATCATATATGACTGGGCTAACATCTGTTTCATGGGAGCATATTAGATTTATAAATAAATTATTAATCACTGTTGTACTATGCCCATCTATTTTTGTTGGGAAATGGAATGGGTACTGGGGAAATAAATTTCAGCTGGAGTTCAGTAACTCTGTTTACCATTAATATCAAAAGCTCGAGTCCAAAAAAAAAACGAAAAAAAAAAAATACAATACCGGTAATAAAACTTCTATTTCAGAAGTGAAAGTCACATGAAGAGCCGCAGTCAAAATAAATACAGTTTCTCCATCTCCTATTACGAGACAAGCACAGTTAATATTCATATGCTATTACGAAGGAATGGGGCATCTGGGTCTCATTTCCTTCACAATGTGCATTTGATACTTGAGAAATCACTTAAATAGAAATACTAATGTAACATAAATAGAATTAAGGAACCAGCATCGATCCATTATGCTGTATACAATAAATTACCAAAAATTAGTTTATGGTTAACATCCGGCACTTTAATGAATGTTTGGCGACAGTAGTGATACAACTGACCACCAAGAGTAAACCTATTGTATAAAAATGTATTTTCTCAGTATTATCTTCCTTGATCAGGTTGGAAAATAGAAGCTCAAATATGTGACTTCTCTTATGTATTGTGTTTCATTATTTGTGCATTTAGTAAATAATAAAGTATTTTTCTCTATATTTTTACTTGTGTGCTGCGTAAGAAGAAAGTACCAGAAGTACTTACAACTGTGGTTAACTCAAGTTGCCACAATTTTCCATTGTCACAGTATCGGTTACAACATGGAGAAATTTACTATTGCCATTTCGCAATTGGACCTTACAATTAGTGAACTTTTGGCAGATGTGTTTGACAAACAGTCTTTCGCTACTCCTCAAAATGCTATCTTGGAACATTTTGTACTGCCCACAGAACCACACCTAGAGAAAACCATGGAGAGTGAGTTAGTGATTGGTGCTTCCGCTTCCCAACTGATCTACGCCCTATGCACCTTGGTGGGACAAAATCTACTATCAGAGCAATCACTAAAGCTTTTTTGGTTCTGATGTTTGCTCCCACATGTCCAGGGAAATATTATCAGCTTTTCCGGACCTTCCCATTGATGAAGTGGCACGAAAAGCAGACTCTTTGACTAGCACTTATGCTGATTCAAATTTGTGTGAAATGAAAGCTGAGCTTATGGCAGATAGCCTCGAGCCAAGCATTTCAGCCTCAGCAGCTTCTAGGGGTCCTGCACCATGCATCATTTCCCTTCCTGCGCCAGGGCCATCTATGAGTCATGTCATCGATGAGCTGTCCTACCTTAATGCCAGGTTGCAATGACAAGAAGCAGCAGCCTCCAAATGACAGGCCAACATACAGATGGTGCTGGTTTCATAAATATTTTGCCAAAGCTGCTCGATATTGTATGAAACCATGCTTTTACTGATACTTCCCAGATGATGCCAGTAGGTGGGCATATTTGTCAAGGTCAGTTAAAGTACCTACAAGCCATACACAATGGAACTGAACCCACAGTGACAGTTTCTCACAGACTTTTCATGAAGGACAAACATATTGGGAATAATTTCTTAGTGGACTCAGGATATGGGATTAGTGTTTACCCTAAGTCACATAATATGCACTGCTCTAGTGAGCAAGCACTTAATCTTGTAACAGTTAACGGCCTCCACATTGCCGTGTTTGGAATGATGCAGTTGATTTTGTAGTTCAGTGATGAGCTGCAATCCACTTTGGCCTTTGTGGTTGCTGATGTCAAAGGTGGAATTATCGGTGCTGCCTTTTTCTATCATTTTGCTTTCATGATGGATTTAGTGCATCAGTGTCTTCGGAAAGAGCCACTCTCTCTTACTACCTCTGCAGCATCAGTTCGTGTTGTGAGCGACGCTATTGGGCTCTGTCACTCAAAGATATCTGCAACAGCCATGCCAACTGTGTCATGTCTGAAGGATTCATTACCATTTCCATACCCATGTGGACTGCGCACACGTTCTACTGCTAATATAATGAAGCTACATGAGAGTTGGCACAGGCTTATGGCTCAAATTTCTACTGTACAAGCTCGTCATAATGCCAAACTCTGTACCATTAATAGCCTGCATGAAACCAATATTTACTGCAGGTGTTCTTGTGAGGTCAGTGATATGTGATTGTGCTGCTGTCAACACTGACAATGAAAAAATATTAGATGCTCACTGAATCTGGAAAATTTAAGTATCCAGCCAATGACAGTTATGTTCACGCAATTCGACCCATGCAATATGCTGGGATAAAAATTATTAACTTTAAAGCTGGAGATATGAAGTGGAATTTTATTTTGAAGTTACATTATCTGCAAGAGTGTGAATCTCTAAAATTTGCCAATTCAGTCTCTGATTCACATGTGAATTTCTATAATACAGAAATGAATGTTTCTTTAGCAGCCCAGAAAATGAGCTTCAGCGTTCATGATACCATTAAATTTTTAGCAAGTTCCAAGCACTCAGATATTCATGGCACCTCTGCCACTGTAGAATTCATCATAATTATTGATAAACTGTTTGATGGGTGCAACTCAGGAGAGTTCATGTTAAGGGCTTTAAGCAATGACTGAGAGCGGAAACTGCAAATTATTGGACTGAATTTCTTTGTCTTGCGGAAAAATTCCTTCAAACACTAAGGATTGATGGTCTTTGTACATTAGTACATCCACTAAAAGCATTTGTGCTGGTACTTTTATTTGCATACATGGTCTTAGAAGCCTCTCCCAGAAGTTTCTCTTTTGGTGTACAAAACCTCTTAAGTATTTTTTAACATACTGAAAGGGTACAGTACCGCCCGACATTGAAAATAGGTACAACATTCTTCGTTATTCTTGTCAGTACAACATATTTTTTCTAATAATAAGTCAATTTCAATTAATACAGCGAAGCCGGATACCAGTGTGGGAAAGAATTACAATTTATTTATTTAACTGTTCACATGTGCACTCCCACAAAATAAATCCCTACATCCAGTTTGGTGAGATCTGTGAAATGAATGAATGTATGGTCGTCTGCTAACCGCAGATAGTGAATATGAATATATGATCATCTTTGAGACGATCTTTTGGTCACCTTTGGTAGAACCAAAGAGATGAAATTTACCGGAGCTTTGAGCGCCTGAAATGTGGCTGACCAATACGGTAGCAAGGTGCTCCCCCACTTCGGCAGAGGTGCGAGAGGACCTGAAGAACGGCCATGTTTCAGCACTCTGCTGCTGGATCTTGTGTTGGTAAGACCTGTCTTAGGTGTGCTTCATAAAGACAAAAGAGTGGAGACATGGTATGCATGTGAAATACTTAAGAGTAGTTTGGAATAATAATTTCTCTGTTTCAGGAACTTTTGTGGGGAGAATTAAATGTCAGGCAGGTAATATTAAGGGGATCGTAGTAATCTTCGGAAGTGACCAACGGTCACAATGAAACCACGTGTAGCAATAAGTTGAAATACTTCCGAGTGCTTAAGTTAAGCTGAATTACTAGCGTGTCTACTATAAGTTGAAAATATTTAAGAAATGGCGTGTGCAGGACTTGAAATTAGAGACGAGTGCTTCCATGTGGTGAGTACTGTGTGAATCTCAATCTGTGTATGAGACAAAGGATAAAGAGAAGTACTCGTCCATGGTATCAGTTGAGGACTCGCGTGTGTGATGAATATGTTCTTAATATTACTTAGCGTGTTATGTTTCAGTGTGACGCTTGATTCAAACTATAATACTCTGAGAGTGAAGCAAGGTGAGTCAGCCGTCTATTCAGCAACGCCACTTGGCTTGCATTGCACAGGAAGACATGCATATATCCTCCAGAGTTCGTAGTAGGAAAGAAAAGTTACGAAGTTGGGCAGTGTCGTGTGAAACTTGGATGAATTTTAATTGAAGTGGGAAAGCTGAAAGTGATGTAATTATAACGCTGTGACTATTCCTTGTTTTGTATTGTATGTTGCCAGTGTGATGTATTTCATGAAATTTAAGTATGTGTGGTTGGCATGGGAGAGTAACAAGATAGTTTCAGAGGCAGTGGGTTATGCATTTTCCTTTTTGTACCACTCGGTCTGGAGGAAAGTTTCGTGATGATGGGTGTGAGAGTCGAAGTGTGATATATAGCAAAAGATCCACCATCCTATCCAGAAAGTGCACTGTAGCGTTAAATAATTACGAGACCATAAGATAGAGAATCACCAATGTAAAGCCATGCCCACTGGGCTGATTTTCTCGTGTGTTATTGTTGTAGGTTATAGAATTTGTGTGTTTAGGTTATAGAATTTATCGGAATAAATAAGACAGTGAAAAGAAAAAGATTGGTGGCCTTTTCCTTCGAATAGTATGTTGTCATGATACCCAGAATTTATAATGTTTGCGCCATTCATATTCAGTGCGATGGCCACGTGTTGATCAAAGCTGTTGAATAAGAAAGAAAATGTGGTATTGCCAGTGCGTAGTGAACAATCAGAGTTGTGTAAATTTTTAATAGTCAGTAGAGCTGCCACACGTGAATGAATCTCGTTAGAAAACAACACTTTCTTATACTCGGCTGCGCACCTCTGTTTCGCTAACGCAAAGCTCCGAGTCACGTAGCCCCACACCACGGTTGCGCCAGTGGGCTCCTTCTTCCTGTAACCCGCGACATGCGAACCGCTGCGTTTACCCTTTTAGCGGTTCGATGGCCGCTGTGGCCTCCATTCCAATTCGCAACCGCTGGTCAGTGTAACTTACTGCAATCCAGCCCGCAGCTGGCTGCAACTTGTGCGCTCCGAAATATTGCACCAAATCTAACTTCCCTATCTTAAACTGTGCTGCCGCTACATTATTCCCCTCTTTGGAAAGACCTGGTCCCCGGGTCGTCCTTTAACTAACTCTTAAACTTGTTTGGATGCTTACTTACTACTAGAAAACTTAAATGTGGTCTAGTGCTCCTTAAAACCATGGCATGAAACAAAACGTAAAAATTCCTTACTGGACGACCACTGCTGAATCAACCCCTTACCTACTCATCTCACCCCCTCAGTATCCAATCTCCTGGGACTTGGACAATCCTTGTTTCCCTTTCGGAATTAGCTCTCTGCCTGATCAGAAAGAAAAAACACAAAACAAAGTTAAGACTGCGATGTCACTTGGCCCAGAGGTGCTCAAAATGATCGTTATTTGCCGTTGCCTTTCTCTATACTGCGTGACATGTTGAACAAGCTGTTCGGCTGATATGCGCCCCTCTTGCTCTATAACGAACTGGTTTATGGATCTCAACAGATGTGCTCCAGAGTCTGGTTTAACAAGATCAGATTCTGCCTTGGCAAAAACTCTAAAGTGGCTTCTGGCCAGTACAGGTGTGGCTGCGTAACATTCAATTGTGTGAATCCTGAAATTGACGCTGGCAGATGGAAGGTTGGTCCTATTATGTTACACTTTGTTCCATTGATTAAAATTCCGCTCCCCTCGAGCTCTAAACCTTTTGCTTCCGTAAACACTCCTTGCTCAAAACAACTTGCCACTACTACCAAATTCTCATAGACGGAGAAGATCAAATGCATGCCGACTCGTTGCAAGCTCAATTTTGATTAAACAATGTTCCTTGGGCAGTCTATTCTATTTCCCCTGAGCTAAAAATAACTGCACCATGCACGTGTCCCATATTTTTAGCATCGCAGATTTTCCTCCAACATTCACTATTTTTTATCCAAACTCAACACCGATTGTGTGACTACTTCCATCCTTAAATTCACATTATATGAACTGGTGCAAGAAACACGACTTTCCTGACCCAGCCCTGTTGATAACTAAAAATTTAAACAAGAAATCGTACGACTCTGACATCATCCAATACATACTTATTACGGCTTTGCCGAAAATTTACTCCGACTCATTTATCTCTCCAGAACTGCGTTTTATTTCTCCTCCAACAACACTCCACATACGTCAGACGCTACACTTCCCTTTCCAGTTCCTGAGAACAGGGATCACCATCACCCTTCCTCCCTCTTCAAAAAGACTGCTGCCCCTAGCAGGCTAACAATACCCGAAAACACATATAAAATACAATGCCTAATTAATCCATACAAACCCAATGACACATGACACGAAAACAAAAAAACTACAAATACTCTACTACTTTCTAGAACGCAAAGCATATGGTACTTCATGCTGTACTCTATCTTTCATCTGCGCTTAGCACCATTCTACACTCTCTCTTTCTTCCTCTTTCCTACCTTTGACACGCCTGGAATCACATTCGGGCAGGCAACCTTTAAATGGCTGTAATCGCCCAATGTGTACTATCGTCGTTCTAGTTGGCAGCCGAAGCTTCACATTAACGGAATATGTGGTCTGAACAACTTGGTATGGCCCTTGTACATCGTGAGGAACTTCTTCGTTTTCCCTTTTTGCGTATAGGGGCTGGACAGCATTACCCATTGCCCCACCCTATACTGCAGTAAACGTCCTTTCCGTGCCTTTCCAAAGCCTTTGTATTTGCCTTTTGTACTCATTTCCAAACATTCCAAATCGTCCTTGCGAATTGACGTACAGATTCACCAATCCTTCTTTTCTGTATCTTCACTAAATCAAACGGTGACTGCATATTTCGCCCGTACACTACCTCATATGGAGACAAACCGGTATTTGTATGGACTTTAGCATTATATGCGCATACAATATGCTTCAAATACTCGTCCCACTGATGGTGATGAGAATGCATATAAAAACTCAGCATCTTCCCGATTGTTCTGTGTACCCTTTCTGTCCTTCCGTTGGCCTGTGGATGCAACGCACTCGTCCTCAACTTCTTTAGGTCCAACAATTTACATAGTTCCTTCATTAAACCCGACATGAAGTTGATCCCTTGGTCAGTAATTATTGCCTCTGGTACACCAGACTTCAAAATCTAGTTATTTACTAATGCTTGAGCGACCATTGCTGACTGTTGATTTGGCATAGCCAGCATCTCCACATACCTTTAAAAATGGTCTATTATTGTCAGAACGAATCTGTTCCCAGATGGTGTTCACCTAAAAGGTCCTAAGACATCAATCCCCAGGAAAGAGATGGAACATGTTGCCTCCGGTAATCGTTGTAGCTGTATCTGTTTCCGACTGAAATCTACTCTCTGTGCACATGGTATGCAATTCTTGACATACTGATCCACATCTCCCCGCCACTCTCCTATTCGTCTCTCTACATACTCCATGACCGGATAACACGTGATCATGTGCTTCCTTTAAAACCTCATACCTTAACTTCGCTGGCACTATTACCCTTGGCCCTAACTTCGTTTCCCTGCACAGAAGACCGTCGTACACATTAAACTGTGGCTGTGTCCGATACAGTTTACAATCATTGTCCGCGTCCTGTAATTCTTGCCGCACCGCTAGGTCATAACCTATGACTTCTAGTTTTGCCACCTTCCTACTTAGTGCATCCGCATTACTGTGCTTTTTCCCAAGCTTGTGCACCACCCCGTAGTCGAATTCACTAAGCCTCACAGCCCATCGAGCGAGTCTAGTAGACTGATCCTTCAACTCCAACAACCACTTCAATGCAGCATGATCTGTCACTACCCGAAATCTTCTCCCATATAAATAACATTTAAAATATGTGATTCCATAGATTATGCTTAGCATCTCCCTCTCTGTTGTTGAGTAATTTGTCTCTGCTGCATTCAACTGCCTAGACGCATAGGCTACAGGATGTTCTTTCCCATCAATATCCTGACTAAGAACACACCCTAATGCTTGATTCGATGCATCGCATGCTAGTATAAACTCCTCCTCAAGATTTGGAAACACAAGAACCAGACTTGATGTTAACACTTCTTTCAGTTTGTCAAACGCTTTCTGACACTCTTCTGTTCACTGAAATTTCACACCCTTCCGTAACAATTGCGTCAATGACTGTGCTAAATCTGCAAAACCCTTCACGAACTTTCAATAGAAATTGCAGATTCCGATGAATTACTGCACTTCCTTAACTGTTTTCGGTTCCCGAAAATCCCTTACAGCCTGTACCAACCTCGTATCTGTTCGCACTCCGTCCTTCTGATAATATGATCCAGATATTTTTGACTTCTTCTAACGCGAAATGACACTTCTCCAGGCTCAGCGTCAAACAAGCTTCTCTTAACGCCATAAAGACTTCCCTTAACCGCTGTCTATGTTGCTCCATACTACTTGAAAACACTATAATATCATCCAAATAGACAAGACACTGCCGTGGTTTCAAACACCTAAATACACTGTCTAGCAACCTCTGAAACGTTGCCGGAGCGTTTTTCAACCCGAATGGCATTCTAATGTACTGGTAATGGCCTCCAGATGTAGAGAAAGCAGTTTTTGGACGATCCCCAGGAGCCACCTCTAACTGATGATAACCACTTGTCAAATCCATCGTAGGAAAGTACTGGCACTGTCCTAAGTGATCCAAAGTCTCTGATATGTTTGGAATGGGGTATGCATCCGTTACTGTCTTATTATTGAGGTATCGATAGTCACAACAGAACCTGTATTTCTTAGTTCCATCCATAGTTTTTTAGGCATAACGACAATTCCCGCTCCCCAGCAACTATTACTATGCTCTATAATACCGTCCGCAAGCTGCTGATCATTGAAATCCTTCAAATTTGCTCAGCATGTAATAGTCTTAGGTAGAGATTTCAATTTACCAGATATAGACTGGGACACTCAGATGTTTAGGACGGGTGGTAGGGACAGAGCATCGAGTGACATTATACTGAGTGCACTATCCGAAAATTACCTAGAGCAATTAAACAGAGAACCGACTCGTGGAGATAACATCTTGGACCTACTGATAACAAACAGACCCGAACTTTTCGACTCTGTATGTACAGAACAGGGAATCAGTGAACATAAGGCCGTTGCAGCATCCCTGATTATGGAAGTTAATAGGAATATAAAAAAAGGGAGGAAGGTTTATCTGTTTAGCAAGAGTAATAGAAGGCAGATTTCAGACTACATAACAGATCAAAACGAAAATTTCTGTTCCGACACTGACAATGTTGAGTGTTTATGGAAAAAGTTCAAGGCAATTGTAAAATGCGGTTTAGACAGGTACGTGCCGAGTAAAACTGTGAGGGACGGGAAAAACCCACCGTGGTACAACAACAAAGTTAGGAAACTACTGCGAAAGCAAAGAGAGCCCCACTCCAAGTTTAAATGCAGCCAAAACCTCTAAGACAAACAGAAGCTAAACGATGTCAAAGTTAGTGTAAGGAGGGCTATGCGTGAAGCGTTCATTGAATTCGAAAGTAAAATTCTATGTACGACTTGACAGAAAATCCTAGGAAGTTCTGGTCTTACGTTAAATCAGTAAGTGGCTCGAAACAGCATATCCAGACACTACGGGATGATGATGGCATTGAAACAGAGGATGACACGCGTAAAGCTGAAATACTAAACACCTTTTTCCAAAGCTGTTTCACAGAGGAAGACCGCACTGCAGTTCCTTCTCTAAATCCTCGCACAAACGAAAAAATGGCTGACATCGAAATAAGTGTCCAAGGAATAGAAAAGCAACTGGACTCACTCAATAGAGGAAAGTCCACTGGACCTGACGGGATACCAATTCGATTCTACACAGAGTACGCGAAAGAACTTGCCCCCCTTCTAACAGCCGTGTATCGCATGTCTCTAGAGGAACGGAGGGTTCCAAATGATTGGAAAACAGCACAGATAGTCCCAGTCTTCAAGAAGGGTCGTCGAGCAGATGCGCAAAACTATAGACCTATATCTCTTACGTCGATCTCTTGTAGAATTTTAGAACATGTTTTTTGCTCGCGTATCATGTCATTTCTGGAAACCCAGAATCAACTATGTAGGAATCAACATGGATTCCGGAAACAGCGATCGTGTGAGACCCAACTCGCCTTATTTGTTCATGAGACCCAGAAAATATTAGATACAGGCTCCCAGGTAGATGCTATTTTTCTTGACTTCCGGAAGGCGTTCGATACAGTTCCGCACTGTCGCCTGATAAACAAAGTAAGAGCCTACGGAATATCAGACCAGCTGTGTGGCTGGATTGAAGAGTTTTTAGCAAACAGAACACAGCATGTTGTTATCAATGGAGAGACGTCTACAGACGTTAAAGTAACCTCTGGCGTGCCACAGGGGAGTGTTATGGGACCATTGCTTTTCACAATATATATAAATGACTTAGTAGATAGTGTCGGAAGTTCCATGCGGCTTTTCGCGGATGATGCTGTAGTATACAGAGAAGTTGCTGCATTAGAAAATTGTAGCGAAATACAGGAAGATCTGCAGCGGATAGGCACTTGGTGCAGGGAGTGGCAACTGATCCTTAACATAGACAAATGTAATGTATTGCGAATACATAGAAAGAAGGATCCTTTATTGTATGATTATATGATAGCGGAACAAACACTGGTAGCAGTTACTTCTGTAAAATATCTGGGAGTATGCGTACGGAATGATTTGAAGTGGAATGATCATATAAAATTAATTGTTGGTAAGGCGGGTACCAGGTTGAGATTCATTGGGAGAGTGCTTAGAAAATGTAGTCCATCAACAAAGGAGGTGGCTTACAAAACACTCGTTCGACCTATACTTGAGTATTGCTCATCAGTGTGGGATCCGTACCAGGTCGGGTTGACGGAGGAGATAGAGAAGATCCAAAGAAGAGCGGCGCGTTTCGTCACCGGGTTATTTGGTAACCGTGATAGCGTTACGGAGATGTTTAATAAACTCAAGTGGCAGACTCTGCAAGAGAGGCACTCTGCATCGTGGTGTAGCTTGCTCGCCAGGTTTCGAGAGGGTGCGTTTCTGGATGAGGTATCGAATATATTGCTTCCCCCTACTTATACCTTCCGAGGAGATCACGAATGTAAAATTAGAGAGATTAGAGCACGCACGGAGGCTTTCAGACAGTCGTTCTTCCCGCGAACCATACGCGACTGGAACAGGAAAGGGAGGTAATGACAGTGGCACGTAAAGTGCCCTCCGCCACACACCGTTGGGTGGCTTGCGGAGTATCAATGTAGATGTAGATGTAGAATCGGCTGCAAATACCTCGGTATTCTCTATGGTTTATGGTAAACTGGTGCTTCAGTCCCTGTTGGTATCCTATGTTGAACGAATGGAGTTGCTGGCAATGGCCCTTGTGGAAAAAACAAATCCTTAGATTCCCACAATAATTCTTCCATCTGCTCCCTTTCTTCTCCTTTCAAATGTTTAATTTTGTCACGCAATGCAGTTCTATCGTCAGTTAGTGGTTGATCGCTTCGTCTACCTCTCGAACACCAGTCTTCATCATCTAGCACATCCAAATTTGCTACTAAAACTCCTTTCCTCAAATTCGCATCTACAGCGCTAAAATTATCCACCTTCCCGGGAACTACTCACCCGTCATTCCCCTCCTGTATGCGTACAACACTACGTTGCACAAAACAACCCAGTGGACCCAAAACTTCATTATCCTCCAATGGTTCAATAACACATACTGTACCCACAGGTAGATTCGACTCCACACTTACCCAGAGCGACTTCTCAGTGCCACTAGACACACACTCATGCGAATGTACGCGGTTCAATTGGTTTGTTCATTACGTTGAACGCCCCTGGCGACAGCTCTGCACTGACAACAGTTTCCCCTAGCGGTCTCGGTCCGGCACACAGTTTTGCTGGCCAGAATCGCCGAGCGGTTCTAGGCACTACAGTCTGGAACAGGTTCGAATCCTGCCTCGGGCATGGATATGTGTGATGTCCTTAGGTTAGTTAGGTTTAAGTAGTTCTAAGTTCTAGGGGACTGATGACCTCAGCAGTTAAGTCCCATAGTGCTCAGAGCCATTTGAACCATTTTTGAACCCCTAGCGGAAATAACATTCCACCAAGTTCCACAGTTCGTTGTCCAAGGTCAATTTTGGCATGATGTTGATGCAAGAAATCTACTCCTAGGATCATGTCATAGCACTCGCTCACCCATGGTACTACCTCCATGCATGCAAACAATCGGACTTTCCCTATGTGAAAGTCAACTGTCACCGACTGCAGAGGCATGACCTCCTTATCCCCCACTCCACGCAACATGTAACGTGGTGGGTCTAACTTCCTACGTCCCATTATATTCTTAGTAGCCACTGACACTTGCGCCCCTGTGTCCAACAAAATCTTAAACTTTTTAGTTCCTACGGATCCTACCACTGAACATTCCACCTCTGCATACGTATTCGTAGCATTTGCTTGTATCTTTGTAAAAGCCCTTCCTTTAACTGCTTAAACTGTCCTGTCTTCCTCAAGGCCTCAGAACACCTTACATGTGTTGCCTTGCCAGAAAACGGAATAATCAAACTCACGGCGGCTGGATGAATCTCCTGCACCTTAGGCAACAACGACTTATCACATGCGGTTTCCCGTTCACTTCTAGATGTTAATTCATTTCTCAACTGAGTATTGTCCGCTGTCAGTTGTGCTACTTTTTCCAACAAAATCCGCATCGCTTCTGGTTCTCACACACTTTGCATCCTTGACTCTGCCATTGTGTTGCCTCCGTTCTTAGTTAGACCCGACAAAAAAATTTAAGTACCAGAACAATCTGACTTCCTACAACGCCATATCATCATACTCAGTAACATCATAAACCAATACAAAGTAATCAAATGCCACGAAAAACATCTTATTGTCCCAAATACACTAACACTTATTCTGACAAAATAAATAATATGCATACGCAAAAATGTGACTTCTGGCAAGCCATACTCAAAACACCAACAAGAAAGAAAACGTCCAACACTCAAAAGAACCATTTTGACAGCACTCACCACATCTTGTGACTGTCCTGCAGGCGGTGGGCTCGAACGCCGTACTGGACAGACGACGTCCGCTATCCTGACACCAAATGTAGTGGGTGGGTGCCAGGAGGTGCCATATTAAAACTCGGCGAGAACTTTCCAAATGATTTATTCGTTTCCACTACATTGTTTGATTCACCTCAGTCTCCATCACAGGCCTTGCATTGCTGAGGAAGTACCCCCAGCGGCCTGTGAAACGCAATGCTGTGTCGTGCTGGCCTTGTTCACCAGCTGTAGAATTCCAGTTACATCAGGATGGCTGTGCCAGCAGCCGACTCAGGGCCCACCATCCCTGTTGATTCCACGCTGCTCTGCCGGGAGATGTAGGTCGGCCCCGCTGCTGCTTCTACCTCGGCTGGCGTAGCTGGGAAGGCGGCGGCAACGACCACCCCCGTTCTGGCATCCGAACCTGCGGCCCTCGCCTCGTAAGTCTGCGGCATGTGTTGGGAGACGAGACAACTGCCCACGGTAGTGACCCGAAGAGTGGCCCGCTCTCGCTGTCTGCAGACCCCGTGTCGGCCTCAGAGGGTCGCACCAACGACCCACCATGGACTGGTACACTGTCGCCCCATCTGCTGCCATATGTCGCCGGTAGTGTGACATGTATCGCCGTCCAGGAGAACTGCCACACTTGAATGAATCTCTTTAGAAAACAACTCACAGTCATGTACGTCCCACACCACGATTGCGCCAGTGGGCCCCTTCTTCCTGTAACTTGCGACATGCGAACCACTGTGTTTACTCTTTTCAGCGGTTTGATGGCCACTGTGACCTCCATTCCACTTCGCAACTGCTGGTCAGCGTAACCTACTGCAATCCAGCCCGCACCTGGTTGTAACTCGTGCGCTCTGAAATATTGCACCAAATCTAACTTCCCTATCTTAAACTGTGGTGCCGCTACATATATGATTAAGTAACTACAATAAGAAATTTTTCATGTCAATGCTTTCGTCATTTTGTACTGCTATACAGTTTTGTCATTTAGAAAATAAAATTCGAAAAAAAGAAGCAAAAAATATTTTGCACAGAGGTAAGGTTTTTGAGAAGCATAATTTGTCAGCAGCTTTAGTGGCAGTTCAGAAATTACGTATGTAAACACAGCAGAATAATAGCAAAATTTATGTTGCAGGGAAAGGTTAGAAGGTACTAGGCAATAGCTACCAGCGGACTATAAACTAAGCACACAAAGTGTCATATAATGTACATAAATGGTTACTGTATTTTTTCTATGTAGCAGAACAATTTGACACTTTGTGCCGATTCATCATGGCAACTGAGATGTCACGCATCACGCATCGTGTACTACACATGCAAATAAAGATGACAATCGGAGCGGTGCCTGATGGGAGCGACCGTAAAGGCATTTCCCATTTACAGTCACTGCCATCAGCCACCGCACTGAGTGTAACATTGTTTGCGCATGTAGTACACCAGGGCCGGCCAGAAATTCTGCACGCGTGTGGTGCTCCTGCACATGTGCAACTTCCGGGTCACAGCGTGCACGCCGCAGCCGTCAGCGTTCATGTAGTGCAAGTTTCTATGCACAGATGTCGCTTTATCCACTTGCTGAGATAACCTGTACCGGCGCATTCTAGTGCTCTTTCCACAGCTTGCATGCCAACCATGGGAAGGTATTTTGCGTACTAAACATTTAAAATACTGTCACAGTCTACTCATTGAGACGTCTACTTTTATGTTAACAGTTTAACCCAGTAAGACAAGTAATACAGTTAACAACCGTGGGTTTTTATTAAGGCAGCTTGACTGACGGTACATAAATATGCTTAGTGTTTTTGATCTAGTATTTAAGAAAGAGAGCACTCGGCGACTTCCAGCGAACCTTAGTCATGATTTCAAATAACATTAAACTAATGCAAGGTTTCCTATAACTAATTCTCGGTACCCTGAGTTATACCCACATAATTTCTGTCTCACTGACCTCTGAACAGAATGACAACCGCAGACCTCTTGATGATGACCTGTACCATTATTGCTGTATCTTTCATCAGTTCCGTCTGAAATCTGCACAATAACCGACGATTAGATGAATGTTATGTTTTATCGACTTCAGCTGAGCGTAGCCCTTCACACAATTTTTTTTAAAAAAAGAACCTAAATGTAAGTATACAACAATCGGTTTAATGACCAATTTTCCTTATAATAATGGAACATGGAGCAGAATGAGGCAATAGTGCACAGTTGGTAAACAATAATTTTTAATTATGAAAGGAATAAATCCAAACACGTTTATCACTGGTCATGAGAAATGATATAGCTAATATCGGGCACAAAAGCACGGCTCATTGACAAACGCAAGCAGTTGCGGGAGATTTTCATCACTGACGCTTGATCAAAACGACTGAGAACATAGATCTTCCGTTCTTTGCTTTTTCACGGTACCTGCCATTTCTCAGTACTTCTCTGTTAAAGTTACGGTCACCAGGGGTAAACGAGACTGGGTATGTTGCGCTCTTGCTTGTACCACATAAACAGGGAAGAGGAGCTGCCGCCGTTCATATAGGACACATGCCTAATAACAGATGTCGCTGTCACTAGCTGTCGCACACGTGCGCACATGTGCAGCACTTCCGCACGTCTGCACACTGTGCAACGTTTGGCCGGCCCTGTAGTACACGAAGCACAGCTGTGATGCATGGTGTCTCAGTTACCATGATGAATCGGCACAAAGTGTCAAATTGTTCAGCTACATAGAAAAAATACAGTAACCATTTATGTACGCTATATGATGCTGTGTGTGCTTAGTTAAATGGTAGTATCTCTCACTGAGTAAAAGGCTATTTTCGTTTCTTTTTTTTCTTCTTTGTTGAATTTAGATTCCGCCCAGAGGAGAAGGCGGGGGGGGGGGGGGGGGGGGGGGGCAGGCTGGCAACAGTATAATATGCCGCTCTGCAGCCTACAGAAGAGTTTAAAAACATAATGAGTAGAGAATAAACAATAAAAACAGGTGATAAAACAGCGACTGGGTGAAACTGTAATAGGGCGACAAACGGCAGAAGCTAAAATATAAAAACAAAGAGCTGGTGATGCTAATTTAAACACATAAAATTAGACATGGACGATTAAAAAAAAACGTGGTGACAGTCTGGTTTCTGTTCGCAAGAGTTAAAAAAAACAACATACCTAGTGATGTAAAAAAAATGGGACGTGCAACACTGACACATCACTAAAATACTGCACTATAAAGTAGACTCAAAGACAGACTGGAGGGGGAGGGGGGGTGGATCCGGCCAGAAGAGGGGGGGGGGGGGAGGGGGAAGGAGAGGAAAAGCAAAAGGGGGAGCCAATGGAAGGAGAGGACACAGGAAGGGGAGGGGGCAGGGTGGACACGAGAAGGAGTGGGGAAGGCAGGGGAGGGGAAAGCAAAAGGACTCGGGGGAGAGTGAAAGCCTATCCATAGTGCCATCTCTTATAGCTATTGAGAAACACACTGACAATTGAGTAAGGTAAGCAATTCACCACCAAACACTGTGCTTATATCAGTTTATTACATATTTACACATACTGCAAAACAAAGTAAATTGACTAATTCAAGGTATGCTATGCCCATGGAAATAAAAGATAATAAGCTTCATTGCAATGGTTTGACACTCGTTAACTATCGATAGTCATGCCCAGCAGTCTTGCAGGCTATAAATTTCAAATCTTCGGCACTGAAATTGATTGAGAAAATTAAAGTGTATAAGAGTTAAAAGCATAAACACTTGATGCAAATTAGTTTGTAGTGTGACTGTAGAAATTGAAGGGTTGGTGTGGAAAATCACTTTAACTCTGCCTGCAGTTACTGTAGGAGTGAATTAAATAGCTCTGCAGTTGATGGTGTCAGTTCCAAGCCTGGAGAAAGGTGGAGGGTTGTCGAAGTACTGAAGCCATAAAAGAATCGACATAAAATAGTAGGAGAGAGCAAGTAAAGTTTAATACCTTAGTTGCAATGATGACGATGATAATGGTGATGATGATGATGATGACGATAATAATAATAATAATAATAATAATAACAATAATAGCGATTAACCCATATATTTTCAACTTAATTGCGTGATGCAAATAAAGCAGCTACCAGTATCTCACGCCTCTGTAAATATAGTCTTATTGCTGAATGTGGCCATCAGAGGGACTGAACATAACAAGCAGGAATGCTGGAGCTTCCAGAATCTATTCAACCAAAACACAAACACTTTTGGGCATAACAGTTTCTATTGAATAAAACTTTTTGTGGTTAATTCTATTCTTATAACAGCTAAATATAACAGTTTATGAATGGATAACTATCTCCCCCTCTGCACTTATGGCAATTCCTGCTATTATCTATCACTGCAACAGCACCAAAGAACTTACTCGTCAGGACTAAAGGCTAGCGTGTTCAGTTTCCAAGTCAAGACAAAGTTATTGTAGAAGTGAACAGACACAAGGATCGGGTATGCCTTAATCAGATTTGTTGCAAGTAATATGTCTCTATTTGTAACCAATAGCTCAATATATAGCATATTTACATAAAAATAGTATATATTACACCTAGATAAAAACCTAAAATAACTTACCCTGGTCCCAAAAGGAGCCCAAGATTCAGGAACACACATTATCAGTAAATTACCAGCAATAATTAAAAACTTGGTTTCAGATAAAGAACAGTTTAAAAAGAGTTTGAATGACTTTTTGGTGGACAACTCATCTACTCTGTGCATGAATATCTTCACAGCGATTGTTAGACTAGCTTAATAAAAATTTCAGTTTTGACAGTACTTGGTCACAACAGTCAAATGGCTCTGAGCACTGTGGGACTTAACATCTACGGTCATCAGTCCCCTAGAACTTAGAACTACTTAAACCTAACTAACCTAAGGACAGCACACAACACCCAGCCATCACGAGGCAGAGAAATCACAACAGTCAAGATTAGGTATGTTGTGTATGATGATAAATTTATCAAAAGTTTATAACTTGGTTTCATTCTGACAGAGTATTAATTCTGTAAATATTAGCAGTTCCAGTTTATTGTAATGTGGCACTGCAAAACATTCAACTGCAGCTGCCAGGTAAATAAGCAAATTACAACTTTTTGCAGGGCAAGTCAATTTGTTGAACAGATACAGAAGTAGAACAAGTTATACACATAAAACAATAATCTTGTGTTTTGTGCCTTGTTTGTGCAGTTGAAATAGGTAGGGCCAAAAAGCAAGAGGAACAAATAGCTCTAAAAATAAATGAGACTTTGGTGACAAGTGCATGTTGTGTTGCAAATCACTTAAACAAGTACTTTGTTTCTGTTACTGACAGCTTGGGGTTTTCAGGTTCAGTAAACAGTGCAATGGAGTACCTGAGACCATTCTTTACAAATAACTGCAGTAAAATGGGAATGACACTCAAATCTTACAAAGAAGTGGCATTCATCATAACATCCTTAACATCTAAGTATTCTAGTGGTTATGGTAATATATCAACAAAAATTTAATCAAGGAGTGCCCTTGCAAGGTGAGTTCTGTCTGCAGCTATTTGTGTAATCAATCTCTTATCAGTGAAACATTTCCATGCTGGCTAAAATATAAAGCCTCTTTACAAGAAGGGGGATAACGAGATACCATCAAACTATCAACCAATTTCACTTTTGCCAGCTTTTCCAAAAACATTTGAAAAGGTTGTGTTCAAGTGTCTCCTTAAGCATCTGACTACAAATAATATATTGTCCAAATCACAGTTTGGGTTTCTTAAGGGTTCTGATAGAGAGAAACCTATTTACATGTAGAGTGATAATGAACATAATGAATTATATAACAAATTAGATGCTACTGGCATTTCCAGTGATGTGTCAATCGCGTTTGACTGTGTGAATCACAGCATTCTCTTAAGTGAATTAGAATACTATGGTGTCACCAGCAGTGCTGTGAAATGGTTTGAGCCTTATTTAACTACTGTGACATGAAACAAAGGGTGTTGCGAAATATCTGTGCAGTAAACAGTCAGCCTTCATCTGATTGGGAATTAATTCCATATGGTGTTCCTCAAGGTTCCAGCTTTGGTCTGTTGCTTTTTCTTGTGTGCATTAATGACTTCTCGCCAATTACATTACCAGATGCTAAGTTTGTTTTGTTGCACATGAGACAAACATTGCAATAAGTAGGAGGTCAAGTACAAATTTAGAAATGGCTGCTAATCAAATTTTCACTGACATTAATAAATGATTTAGAGCTAATTCACTGTCATTAAACTTTGAAAAGACCCACTGGAACCTGTTAGATATTTAGTTATAGCATGTGTATAGCAAATCAAGCATGTGCATAGCAAATGCAGATCAAAGAGGTTGACGGTTAATTTTCTGGGATTAAAATTCGATAATAAATGCTGTTGGGAAAGGATTTGCAGTAAGAATGATGTCAGATGTAGTAGATACAAAAAACTTATATATTTTGCCTACTTTCATTCTAATATGTCATATGGGATCACATTCTGGAGTAACTTGCGAAGCTGAGCAACAGTTTTTAGAATCCAATAGCGTGTAACAAGATTCATTTGTTGTGTAAATTCAAGAAAATCATGTAGAAACCTGTTCAAGGAACTTTGAATTCTAACTATTGATTCTCAGTATACTGCATTTATTTTTAATGAAACTTATTGCAAGTAATATATCTCTATTTCCAACCAATTGCTTAATACATATTATCAGTACTAGGAATAAGAACAATCTACACAAAAACCAAAAATCACTTACTTTGGCCCAGAAAGGGGTCCAATATTCAGAAATACACATTTCCAATAAATCGCCAGCAACCATTAAAAACTTGGTTTCAGATAAAGCACAGTTTAAACAGAGTTTGAAAGACTTTTTGGTAGGCAGCTCCTTCTACTCTACAGATGAATCTCTTAACAGCAACTGTTAGACCAGCTTAAGTAAAAATTTCAGATTTCAATTTTGACAGCAATAGGTCACAACTGACAAGATTAGGTATTTTGTGAATGATAAATTTATTAAAAGTGCAGAGCTGTGTTGCATCCTGACAGAGTATTAATTCTGTAAATATTAGGAGTTCTAGTTTACTGTAATACATTTACCTATTTTGACAGTCTGCTGATAAATGATCAAGGTAGTGAGTATTATATTCAGATGTTTTACGTTTTTTTATGTTATACTTTCTGACTTGTTTCACACCCAAGATAAGCATCTCATTTTTGGGTCTCTGGAACGAAAACTGAATCTAATCTAATTCCATTTCACTATAGTAACAGAACTTTCTAGGTAGTAGTCCTACTGTTGTGTTGTCATTGCCAAGTCCTGCAAACATTCTCTAGGCCGTGTAGTAATTTTGCTACAAGTGTCATATTAGAGAATATTCGAGCACTTATTCTACATTCCTTTCCCACAAAATTGAATACATGTGGGGGTAAGGTATTTATTTATTTTCATCTACACCAGAGCATTCACATGCAGTTAATGGCTTCATGACTAATTCTGATAACAACTTTTACATCGGGAACTGACAAAATGTAATTGTGGGAGTGACGTAATCAACTAATTGATAAATGACGAGTGCAGTGTCTCTCTAATTTCTTATGTTCTTTGTTGCTTCCTGTTCTGGTTTGATTGCTAATGTGTATACCTTCGTCTTTTGTATTTGTGCACAATAAAGTGTGATTTACACAGAGGAGAAAAAAAGTCATAGACTAGCGATGGCGGTAGTATCACATATACAATTTATAAAAGGACAATGCATTAGCAGAGCAGTCACTTGTATTCGAGTGATTCATGTGAAAAGATTTCCAACCTGATTGCGGCCACATGAGGGGAATTAACAGACTTTGAACATGGAATGGTAGTTGCATCTAGATGTGCAGGACTCCATTTCAGAAATCATTAGGGACTTCAATACTCTGAGATCCACAGTGTCAAGAATGTGTCAACAGTACCAAATTTCAGGCACTGTGGGAGCTGGTGTTGGCACCATATTTGTGTGGGCTGTGTTTACATAGAATTAACTTGCTCCTCTGGTTCAACTGGACGAATCATTGAATGGAAATGGTTATGTTCAGCTACTTAAAGACCATTTGCAGCTATTCATGTTACAAACAATGATGGAATTTTTATAGATGACAGTGCACCTCATCACCAGGCCAAAATTGTTCACCGTTGGTTTGAAGAACTTTCTGAACAATTCAAGTGGATAATTTAGGCACCCAGATCGCCCAACATGAATCCTTTCAAACATTTGTGGCACATAATTGAGAAGTCAGTTCATGCTCAAACTTGTGCACCAGCAACACTTGCAATTACAGAGACAGCATGGTTCAATATTTCTGCCGGGCACTTCCAATGACTTACTGAGTCCACGCCACATGGTGTTGCTGCACTACTCCAGGTAAAAGAAGGTCCAACATGATACCGGGAGCCATCCCATAAGTTTTGATACCTCATTGTATTACACCATTAGTCTGTCAATGTATTTTATGTTTAGGAGATAGTGCCCTTCCATAATTTGTGAACCCAAAGACGAAATTCTACTCTCTTGGGTAGGTTATCTGCTGCAATTCATATAGATAAGTACAGTCATGAATACCTTTCATAATGTTCTATATTCTGTCAGTGGCGCCATCCAGGTCATTAAAAATGAGATTAAGATTCTACAGTGACCACCTCTCGTGTTTCGACCGCTAGATTCCATGCCACACACTGATCCATTTTGGTACATGATGGTTTCAACCTCTCTGGTCATGACACAGTGATATAACCACATAACAATGCTTTGCACATAATTACAACAGTATTGTAAGACATCATATTCAGAATGAACATGTTTCCAGTCATTTCATGTCCCCTGGTACCACATGTGAGATCAACAGAAATATCCACTCATCAGCTTTCACAGTCGTCCCACACTGTATTGGCAAGTTCAGGCCCCACAGTTTGCGCCCAGTCAATTGAAAATTTAGTTGCAGTAAATGGAGTGCATTTTCAACAACAGCATATTTGTTATACTTTTGAATAGTTCACTTTAGTGATGAGTAATCTTGATCAACGTGTTACGTCAGTAATGCTGGACATTATATTATGAGCCTCCCTGCACCAAGCCTACAATACTCTCACGGTAGTGGTAATTTCACACTGCAACAAAATCAGTGGGTCAAAGGCTCATGCAAATCCTGTGCCATGAGAGGCATGATGACATGATACCATCTGAATTCTGGAGACATCTGCATGGAAT
Organism: Schistocerca serialis cubense; assembly: GCF_023864345.2. Taxonomy (NCBI): domain Eukaryota; kingdom Metazoa; phylum Arthropoda; class Insecta; order Orthoptera; family Acrididae; genus Schistocerca; species Schistocerca serialis. The sequence goes on along the minus strand of NC_064640.1, from coordinate 920,741,486 downwards.
GATTACAAATTGGGATGCTTTGCTGTTACACATTTGGCAGCAACAATTGCTACCAAAGTGAGGTTAACTTTAATTACTCAGGAAGGGCAGCCATTATACTAGTTACCAATAAAGCACACACCTTGCCCAAAACATATGCCACAATGGCCACCATGATAACTTCCATTCACTCTGAAGAGAGCCGAACCATCCCAGACCGGCCCAACATGCTGCTGCCTAGCCACCATGCCACCTCCACCTGAAAGTCACAGTGTGTTCTCGAGGACCAGTGAACTCTCCATACCACTGTCAAGAGGCTAACTAAGCAGCTGAAAATGTTGCAACTATGGATCATGACATCTGAGAGCAAACGGACCCACTGCACATGCCCACAGTGGCCTCATAGCCACGAGACCACTCAGACTAATGTTTGCTGTTCCACAGACATTTTTGTCACCTGGCAACTAAGTGCAAGAAATCATGCTTGCACCTCAACGCCGAGACTCGATTTGGTTCAGGTGCAACAATAGGACACCCACTTACAGCACCTACCATTTAAGAACAGTCAAAAAAACAGTATAGGAGTGCTCAGCCTACCACTTGTATCAGCATGACTCCAAAGCTGCCGACTACTAAATGGCTACACAAACGTTGTTCGTTATCAACCACTATTCAAGGCTAGTGTTATTAATCAAACAGGATCAGAGATCAACACACTGCTGAATACATTTTACCCAGATGCAAAACAACACACTATGGCCAATTTAATGGCAGTTAACAAGTCTGTCATATGTGCATATGGTCACAAAACGTCTGAGGTTGACAATGATCTCTTTGAGAACTGCAAGTGGTCTTACACATTAAACAACATTGCTCAAACTATTTCGGGTGCTGATTTCCTCACACAGGCTGCCATGACCACCAATCTACCAAATGAATGACTGATAAACTCCATCAGCAGTCACACTATTGTTGCAGTAAAGGGTTATTCATCAAAACACACAATGCCCAGGGTGTATAATTTAAATGCTAACACCTCAAATGGCCATCGTCATTACTGGGAGTCCTACTGCCACAACTTGAAATCACACCTCCAGACCATGAGAAAAGATTACGTAATAATGAGGTGTGAAATAATCAAGTTACATGAGGATAATGTGGTGTTGAAGGATACCCTACTGGAAATATAAGGCCAACTCCAAGTGGCCCGAAAAACATTAGAACAACATAGAACACCTTTGCATTGCATCCATGCTCTGCACACAACTGTGTCCATGGATTAACAGTGGCCCGTAAAACTACAGGGCAGGGGCACACATACTACGATGCACCATATCTGTACCAAACCTGGTCTGTAATTTTGTCATGAGCCCGTACCATTGTGTGAACATTACTACCACCGATTTCCAGTGGCTACACAATGGCACCGGGGGAACCAACACCCCACACCCATCCCCCTCTATCTGCTACCAGTGGCACTCCTCCCAACCATCATTCAATGGTACTGGCTGTGTCACTGACTGCAGTTACATGTCCATCATGCCCAGCCACATACAAGCTGGCTGTGTGGTCAAATTCAAACTCCGTCTCATTTTTTAGGCAGGGGAGGGCGGGTGTTGTGTGGGAGTGACATAATCAACTAATAGATGTGTGACAAGTGCAGTGAGTCTTTAACTTCTCATGTTCTCTGTGGCTTACTGCTCTGGTTTGTTCACTAATACACTGTTATTCCCTGTATGTATTTTATATGTAGTAGATGGTGTCCCTACATGGTCCACATTGCACAGTAATTCATACTGTAGGCTTATACTAAAATGTACACAACAAAATTAACAAATGCATATATTGTGTAAACGTTGCAACTGAACATCTTTTAGAAGCCACTTTATGGACCTAGGGAATGTTACATGTATACACTCCCTAGTGGTGTTTCTGGTTAACAGGAAGAGTGCATTTAGGATGACGTCAACAACTCATAATCACATAACTAGAGGAAGTAATAATTTCCATATCATCTATGTATCTCTTTTTAGAGTTCAGAAAGGAGTTTTATTTTTGGGTACAAAAGTTTATAAAAGGTAACCAGTGGGCTGCAGGCAGAAAACTGAACATTTGCAAATATTTAAAAACCAAAGAAAATAACACCTCATTAGCTACTCTTTCAACGATTTGTCAGAATATTTGAAGTGAAGCATGTAAATTCCATTAAAATTAAGCACACTGTTTCATATAGATACATGACAGTGGCAAGACATCAACTTCTTTAAAACGTGTCAACTGAGGGAAGAGAAAGGCATTTGTTTCATTATTTTCACTTTTGTATAATAAATATATTTTTGAGAGGTATGTCCCAAAATTGAATGCAGTGTGGGATTACGAAATGTACAAGTGCAAAGCAGGCACATTTTACTGTTTCTGCGTTGATGTCTTTACTGAGAATACTAAAAGCTTAATAAAAATTGCTCAGTCCATTTAATGACTTCTCTTTATGTATTCCTTCTGTCTAGTACTATCTGTCAACATACTCTGAGGAATTTTGTGGTTGCATTTTTATGTTTGTATCAACAATCAGAGTTTTGAGTTGATGAGAACAGTATATTAGTACCACCAGAAAACATTACCAACATACCTTTCTGCATACTTATGGACAGACCATTGCAATGTATAATAAACAGAATTGCTCAGAGTTTAAAAATTCAGGAATTCCTTGTCTTACTACTTACTCCTTTGACCAACACTTTCACCATTTGTTTGATGATTACCACTTTTTTTGACTCTGTTCAAAAGATGTGATATGAACCAACAACTGCATTTTCCCCTAATTCTATAGTACCATAGTTTCTGAAATGTAATGTATGGCTGCCAAAGTTTGTGAGCTCAAGGAATTGCCTGTTTTGTGTTTTACTTCATAAAGTGCACTATAGAATTAATAAATATGAATATAAAGCTCCATGTATCAATACCCTTTCTCAAAAGACAAACTTTTGCAGACTCTATAAGCAATAACTTCTGAAGAAGCTCTACAAATCAATAGTTGTTGCACTAGCAGCTAACCAACCCACACTAGTTTATGTGGCCAGCTGGTACAGAAACATGGAATATCATTTAAATTACTCTAGTACAGGAATAATTTGCTAGCAATTAATGAGAATTCTGAGAATTGTTAACAAGATTCCTTTATTATGTAAAAAACACACATGATAACTTGAAATGAACTTCCAGTGTGCTATACTTTAAAGCGACCATTGAAACAAAACACACCACAGTAACTCCCTGTGAGTTTCCAACAGTTCTGTTACAAAAGTCAGCATGCAATTTGTATGTCTATCTTCCTTTGCCTTTTCAGTAGCTTAATACATGAAAAAAAGCATTGTTCACTGAAATTCTAAGACAGGTAAGTTATTTTGAAGAAAGTAACTTCTTTTGTGATGCACAATATCACCTTTAGAAGGGCAGGTCAGTGATAGTAGCAGTGCTTGACTTAGTTACAAATGTAAGTCAGGGTTTTGAACACAAAAGAGTCTATAGCACTGGTACCTTGTGACCTCAGTAAGGTATTCAATTGTACCTAATGTAAGGTGGTCCTCAGAAATGTATAATCATATGGTGTTGGGGGAGTGTTGAGCAAATTCTTGAATCCTACCTGAATAGCAGACAGTAGATTGCATCAGGCAGGGAGCAGACTCATTGTCCACAAGTTGAAATAGAGTGCACCATAGCAGCCTGTAATGGGGCCTTTATTGTTCCTGATTTTTGTTAATGACATAAGCACCAATCGGCACACCTTGCAGTTTGCAGATAATAACATTTGTTCTCAAAAAGAGAGAGTGTCGGTCAGTCTTTTCAACAAGTAGAAACCCCATTAAGCAAAGGTGATGCCTAGTTTACTATGAACAAGATGAAAATTAATGAATACAAAACACAGAGAATGACACACAGCCTTATTGATACTGGAGCACTGGGTGGCACAGCAGCCATTAAACTCATGGGCTTTTTCATTGATACTACATTAACGTAACAACAGCACACAAAAATTGTATATTCCAAACTTTCCTGGGTCTTGGATCTCCTGAGGAAATTAAAAGGTACTAACAGTTTACCCTCTAATGTTCCAAAGCTGCATGAGACATGGGCTGCTTCTGTGGAGTCACTCTGCAAGCTGCAAGAATATACATTGTTGTACAAAGAAATGCAAAAAAAATGACCATGTAAACCAATTGTTTCTAGATTAAGAGTTCTGACTATTTGTAGACAATGTTTATTTCAACTGCCTTGCTCGTACAAAAATAAATCATGAGCACTACTGAAAGAAAAATAAATCTCATCAACATAGCACTGGTAATAGATTCAGCAAAGAAAGCCCTGGATGTTGATTAACGAAAACACAAAAGGTATCCACATGGTGGCTTTCAAACTGTTGAATGCGCTATCTAAGGGTATCCTGTAACAACCAATGGAGCAATTTAGCACAAAAATTTTGTCTGAACTATGCAGTATGTTCTAGTACTGATTTCATAGTTGTATTATCATTGTACAGTATATCAATGTATTTGTTCTCTTTAGTATATTTTATAGTATCAGTTTTAGTATCATAATTTAAATTGCAGTGTTACATTCATTTTATTGTACAAATACTACTGTAATCTTGATGCATTCTGTTCAGCTATGGCTGGTTAAGAACACAGAGCTGGTAATAAATGGACATGATGTCAGACTGCTTTTTGATGATAATAAGCAATGTTATCCAAACCACAGGATTATTTGTGTGGCTCTGTGTTATAATACTGCAAATTTCAGAAGGTGTGAGTGGGCAAGGAAAAAGTTATCTTGGGAGCAGCACAAAGCTTTTACAATGACTGGGTACAGAAGGATTGATAAAAGAAGAAAGTTTGTCATGAATGTTCATGAAGTGATTGTTGAATATTTCACATAAATTTTTTGCTCAGAGGAAACAGCATCTTCATTCTTAATGCATGTTATTGATTGAGATTTTTTCCTTTTTACCAACAGTCCATACCGCCTTTGATTTATTACTTGAACTGAGTATAAACTGCCAGTTGTACATTTTATAGGCTTCACAACAGACTTGTTCAGTTTAAAATAGTTATTAAATAACTTGCTGTCTGTAGTTTTACTGTAAGAATATAGCAGTCTCTTATTTCCACAAAAGGTTTGTATTCCTGACATCTGCAGTTTATTGCTAGACATTTTGCATATATTTGGCTTAGATCTAAGTTTGATTGGAAATGCTACATCTTAATGTTTCTACAGAATACTCAAATTCTTGTACCTTACAGTCAACATCACAATCACAATGTACACCCTTCCATCCAGCTTCATGGAGCACATGTGTGAAAGTGAATACTCTATATTATTTTTGATGTAATGCTTCATACTTTCCTGGCAATCTGTCGACACCTTGAGGGGTCAGGTATACTTCCAGGTATCAGCCCTGCACTGCATGTCTATCCTCCTGCTGTTCATTTTGCCATCCCTCGGAGGATATGTCTGGGTTAGTTTTGGGAATGTGTTCTGAAGTTTTAGCCCCTGACATCAGAACAGTCCCTCAACTGTTTTTCTTTCTTTTTTCATTTGCCATCTCCTACCCTTCCTCTGCTTCAACATTTGAGATTCCCCTTTGTTTCTTCTTCCTCCCAAGTGTAACAGGTTATGTGTTATTCCCAACCTCGGGTCGATACATAGGGTTCGCACGTATCCCCTGGTACATGACAGGCCCAGGGAGGGGTGACTGGCTGAGCTCTTACCTTCCCAAATTGCCAATTTGTCACTCTATCCGGAGTTTCGAAGGTGTGACCTGAGGTTTGAACAATCACCTAAGGAAGGTGAGCCCCCCTTGGAGGGATCCCAGTTTGAAGGAGCAGGCCAACGGAGATGCTGGGAGTCATGGGAGATTTTCTCACACTGAGTCAATCATCATTTCAGTCTACATCTTGTACTAAATGTAAATGGAATGAAGATGAAGTTTCAAAAATCTCCCAGCAGTACGTCAGACCTTCATGGTATCACATACTGAAGAAGGTCAGTCCTTTGTTACTGTTAATGTGTTTATTATTCAAAAAGGTGTTGATGCAATTGCAGGCCCTGTGAAATCTTGCTCCCATTTATGCAATGGAAATTTGCATTTGGAGTCTGTGATTTCCGGCCCAACAATTGCTTGCAGCTTCACTCCTCACAGCCATCCTGTTCATGTTGAGGCCCACTGAATGCTGAATTCTTTGCATGGTGTTATTTACACTAGGCTGCTTGGAGGTTTGACTGGGGGAGAATTCCAAACTTACCTCTCTGATCAGGGCATCACTGCAGTCCATAAGCTGATGAAAAATGTTGATGCAACATTAGTGCCTACATGTACTCTTTTACTCGTGTTTGATTGAGTACTGCTTCCACCGAAGATCAAAGTAGATTGTGAAGTGAACATGATCCACCTGTACATTCCAAACCCAATGTGTAGGCACCAGTTTCAACATTACAACCAAAGTCACATTTCCTGTTGAAACATGACCAAACGCTTTATTTGTGGTAGGGTTGCTCAGAAGGGTGATTGCCCACACCATCCTCCGTGCTGCATCAATTGCAACAGTGATCATCAGCCTCATTCAGAGAATGTCCCATATATCTTGATGAGTGGGCCATCCAGGAGATCTGGTAGAAGGAAAAAGTGCCTTACCCTGTTGCTTGCAAGTTGTTGGCTAGACAAAAGCCCTGTGTTTCACCATCTGGCACTTACAGTACCAGTCTTGCTACGCCTCGCTCCATGAAGGACCTTGCCACCCAGTCTTGCAGCTTCAAATTCAGCACTGCAGTTGTAAATTCGCCAAGCATTGTGGTAGCATAACCATTTCCTTCTCCTCCAGCTGTGCAACAAATCATCAAATCTTCACCTCCTGCAGTGAAATTACCTGCTACACAACTGGTAGACTGGAAAGGAGAAAAGGAATACTCTCCTGATGATTTTTTATGTAACTCCTGCCAGCAAAGTTCTGAGTCTTCTTCTGCCAACCACAAAAGTTCTAAGAAATCAAACAAAGGCAGACGGTTTTCTCCTTCCCTGACTCAGAGCTCCTCTTCAATGGTGTCACTGCATTATACCCCTACCTAGCTGACCTACATTTCACTAGTGCACACTGCCTACCATTTTCCTTACGTAGAATCTGCAGGCCAACTCAGTGAGAATGCCAACACCTCTGTAGACCTCATGGAACAAGATCTGCCAGCCTGTGCACCCTGTAACAGTGAGTCTTCAAAGGCTGGCACTCAGCAGCCACTGAGGTGACAAACCATTTGTTTCCTCATCCCCTTTCACCATTATGACCCTCTTCCAATGGAACATTCATGGCATTAGATCCAAGGAGGAGGAACTATGGCTGCTGTTGGAATTGTAGCGTCCACTCTTTCTCTGCCTCCAAGAAACAAAACTGCATCCTTGGGACTGCTTTGACCTTCCTACCGAGGACAGAATTCCATCTCATGCTGCTCATCTGGGATGACGTTCATAGCCATACCATCTTACTGCCAGCTGTTGCAGTCCACATTAGCCTTCCTCGCTTCACATTTTCTCTTTGCAACGTATACATCCCTCCATCATTTGGTGTCACCAGGACAAACTTCCTCCAGCGTACTAATCAACTCCCTCACCTCTGCTCAGTGTCTTTAATGCACACTGTTCCATTTGCAGCTCTTCCTGAGTCTGTCAGAGAAGTGAATGCTACAATGCAGCCTCTACCTTGAGGGAACTAGATCATTCTCTCACTTCATCTCGATCTTCCACCCTCTTGGCTGACCTCAATCAACTCAACCTCTCTATTTTAATAATGGAGCACCCATGTTCCTCTCATACTCCACACACGCCTATTCCCATTTGGACCTGTTGTTGTGCAGTGCCCAGTTTGCCTGTCATCTAGAGTGGTCCATTCTCTCTAATATGTACTCAAGCATACATCTCCCATGTGGTATCTGTTTGCTGACCCCTATCCCATCTATGTGTAGACCCAATTGGCAGCTTTCTAAGGCCGACTGGAGGTTTTAGTCCTCCCTGGATACCTTCAAGAAACATTTCCCCAGTTGTGACGATCAGGCAGAGTACCTCGTGAACATTATCCTGACCATCATAGAACATTTCATACCTCGCACTTCATCTCTACCGCGCGGTGCACTGGTCCCCAGGTGAACTGAGGCATGCTGCGACATGAGTTGTGTGTGAAGACCTACTCTCTGCAGTTTTAACCATCATGCTATGATGTCGAACTGTTTTCATTGTAAACAGTTTCATGCACAGTGTCATTGCATTCTTCGCTATAGCAAACAGCTACCTAGATTTCATTTACTAGTTCTTTTAACAGTTGCACTTCCTCTTCTGTCGTATGGGGGGCAGCGTCAATCACCTATTTGGGACTAAGGTCCATTCCCTGATTTCCAGTATGACTGTAGGAGGTGATGTCATTGTAGACCCGCTAGCTATCTCCACCATCTTGGGCTGCTATTCTGTGGCGATTTCGAGATGCACCCACTATCATCCCACGGAAATGAGTTGAGGAGGCTTGGGTGATACCCTTCTCCTCTCAGAGTAGTGAATGCTACAATGCAGCCTCTACCTTGAGGGAACTAGATCATTCTCTCACTTCATCTCGATCTTCCACCCCAGGGCTAGAAGATGTTCACATTCAGGTGTTGCAGCACTTTTCTATCACAGGCAAGCACTTTCTCCTTCATACATACAATCACATTTGGGCAGATGGCACATTTCCCAGATGCTGATGTGAAGTCACTATCGTACACATATCTAAGCCCAGTAAAGACAAACACCTTGCTTCTAGCTACTGCCCCATTTCTCTCATCAGCTGTGTTTGCAAGGTGATAGAACATATGATTTATGGCTGGTTGGTACGGTGGTTCAAATCTCACAATCTACTAACCACTGCACAATGTGGATTTCGAGCACACCTTTCTGCTGTTGACCCGCTCATCACCCTGTCAACCCATGTCATTAACCGTTTTCTAACAAAATACCCGATGGTGGCCATGTTTTTTGATTTGTTGAAAGCCTACGACACCTGCTGGAGGACTGGTATCCTCTGTACTCTATACATGTGGGGCTTTCAAGGCCACCTGCCCTGTTTCATTCACAAATTTTTAAAGACCAGGTATACAAGATACGTGTGGGTACATTCTTGCCAGACACCTTCATCCAGGAAAATGGGGTGCCTCATGGCTCCGTCTTGTGTGTCGTACTCTTTGCTACAGCCATTTGTCCTACAATGGCCTGTCTCCCACCAGATATCACTGGCTCTCTTTTTGTTGACGATTTTGCAATGTACTGCAGTTCTCCACATACTTGTATCCTTGAGCAGCATCTTCAGCAACATCTTGATCATCTTTACTCATGGAGTATCGACAATAGCTTTAACTTTTCCACTGACAAGACAGTTTGTATGAATTTCTGGCACCGCAATCGGTTTCTTCCACCATCTTTACATCTTGGGCTTGTTGCTTTTCCACCTATGAAAATCCTGGAGCTCATGCTTAACAGAAAATTTTCTTGGTCCTCCCATGTGTCTTACCTGGCTGTACGCTTTACCGAGTCTCCTGATGTCTTACATGTTCTAAGCGGTACTTTCTGTGGAGCAGATCGGACCACCCTCCTCCATTTGTATCAATCTCTTGTCCATTCGAAATTAGACTATGTGTGTTTCATTTATTCCTCTGCATGTCCATCCATTTTACGCCATCTTAATACAACCCAGCATCATGGAATCTGTTTGGCCACTGGTGCCTTTTACACTAGCTCAATTGAGAGTCTCTATGCAGAAGCTGCCAGACAACTGCTGTTATCCTGGTGTGATGTTCTCCTCAGAATATATGCTTGCTGTTTTGTCTCCCACGCCTAGCCACCCATCCTGCACCTCCTTTTTCGATGACTCTCTTGACTGCCAGTATGGGGCGCATCCCCCTTCTCTGTTATTTCCCAGAGTTTGCTTTCGGCACCTATTCCAGCAGCTTAACTTCACACTCCCTGCCATTTTCCAGGTTGGTATGAACCCTTCACCAACTTGGATTACGTGGGGGCCTGTGTTTATTTTGGACTTCATTTACTTCCTAAGCAAACTTCTCCTGATTTGATGTATCATAGTAAGTTTCTTGACCCTTGCACACAACATATTGACAGCACGTTTGTGTACAGTAACGGTTCTAAGACTGACTTTGGAGTCCTATGTGCTTTCATCATTGACACCGACCATTTTCGGTATTGGCTTCCAGAACACTGCCCAATATTTACAGCAGAGCTCTTCACCCTGTATCAGGCTACCTAATACATCCAGCGAGACAAGTTTTTATTTGTGTCGTATTCCAATTCTCTCAGTGCCCTTCAGAACCTCTGTGTGCTGTACAAAGTCCATCCCTTTGTGCAATGGGTCCATGGAGGCTACCATTTTCTCTCTTTTGAGGGAGACACTGTGATGTTCATACAGTCTCCTGGTAATGTCAGTCTGATGGGAAGGCTGCTGATGCTGCTCAAAAGGCTGCAGTCCTCCAACCTCAGTGCACTAGTTCTTCCAACCCTATGGATGATCTCTATGTTGTCGTCCATTGGCAAGTGGTGTCACTTTGGCATCATGAAAAAATGGCTCTAAGCACTATGGGATTTAAATTATGAGATCATCAGTCCCCTAGAAGTAGAACTACTTAAACCTAACTAACCTAAGGACATCATACACATCCATGCCCAAGGCAGGATTCGAACCTGCGACAGAAACAGCAGCGAAGTTCCGGACTGAAGCGCCTAGAACCACTCAGCCACAGCGGCCAGCTTGGCATCACCATTGGAGCATTCTTCATGGGAACGTGCTCCGGGGAATTAAACCTCTCCCAGTTGCTTGGCCAACCTCATCAAACGAGGATATCGTTTTTGCTAGGTTGCATATTTGGCACTGTTGTTTTAGTCAGTGCTATTTGTTAAGTGATGGTCCCCTGCCACTTTGTGCTCACTGTTGTCAACCTTTGATGATTCGCCATTTCCTGACTGAATATCCTTGTTTTTACCACTTACATTCTCATATATGTTTGCTTTCTGATTTGTAGGCTGTATTAGAAAAAGGACGCATGGGTTGTTGACCATGTTTTACTTTTTATCCTTCATAGCAACATGGCGAATGGCATTTAATCTTTGGTTCAGGACCACCACTGTCTCTACAGCATATTTTGTGGACCTTATTCTTAGCTTGCTTTCCATCAATCAACTGGGCTTAATGTATAGTCTCTTTTGAGTTCTGTTACATCTTGATATTCTAAGGTTACGACATGGGAACGTATGACCATAGTTGCTTTTGTGGCCTAAAACCAAAACACACACACACACACACACACACACACACACACACACACATATTTTACGAGCTCCCCAAAATCTAAAAACCCGACAATCCTAGATCTCCCATTGTGTGTTGCCATCCAACACTACTGATCTCAATGTCCTTCTGACATAGACCCACTACTTCATTCCTTCTAAACCTTACCAATTACATCCTCACACACAAATACTTCTCCTTTTAGAGGAATGTACACTGCCAGGAAAAAAAATTTCAACACCAAAAAATAATTAATGTAGACATGCATGCACTGTGTTGTACAACTTCTTGATGTCAGTTTATGGGATGGAGCTCCATGCTTTTGCACTTGATCAGTCAACACAGGGACGGTTAGTGCTCCTTGTGGATGACACTGGAGATGTTGTCTTATGATGTCCCATATGTGCTTGATTGAATGCTGATCTCGTGATTGAGTGGGCCAATGCAACATTTCATCACTCTGTAGAGCATGTGGGGTTACAACAGTAGTACATAGGTGAACTTCATACTGTTCAAAAATAGCCGGCCGGTGTGGCCAAGCGGTTAAAGGCGCTTCACCTTACAAAAAACGGGCTGTTAGAATAATTTCAAACAGTACAAGGCTAACACCTTCCAAACAGTTATTGCAACACTTAAATATTCTACTCTTACCATGCCTTATATAAAAAAGTGTTATTAATATAAAAATGCACATTGATAATTATAAAACCAACTAAGATCCTCATTCCTACAATACAAGACTGTGCAATGACATCCACATAAAAAGAGTAAACAAGGCTTTTAACACAACAACAAACCAATATTCAGGGTACTATTTTGTACAACAAATTTCCAACTCAGCTAAGAGAAATAAAAACATTGTCTACATTCAAAGAAACAATATTTAAATTCTTAATGACCAACTGCTATTACAGTATAAATGAATACCTGCCCTTGTAGCAAGTAACTACATTCATTTACTGTAAGTTAATAGTACCACAAATCAAATGCTTGTCACAGCCTCAATGAAAATTTTTCTGAACAAAAGTGTTAAATCAATTATTTACTTGTAATGTATTTCATGTAAACGATCCTTCTCATACTTTTATATTGTTACAGTAATCAAAGTTGTACTGCCCAAAAATATTGTGATGGGTACAATGAACCATTGTAGTATGTAGGAAACTGTACACCCTTATCTTATTTTTGTTATACTATGTTCTTTGACAAAATCCATACAATGTACATTGTCGCTGAATGAATAAACTACTACTACTAATACTACTACTACTACACAGAATGTTGATTTTGGGGGAGGGGTGGCTATTTAAAGACAGGCACAAGAACATTATGTGATTTATAAAATTACTCAATGTTTTTAAATTTTGCTAAGTTAAATTTCACTAGTTTGTGTGGACTTGCGGACTTTACTATTATCTCATTTATGAAAAATGCTTCAGGTTAATAAATGATAAAAGCATGTGGAACATCATTACCTTTTTGTAGTCTGAAATCCCCTATCTACAAGTAAGGCATCTATCCTGAAATCCATATTTTATGATCTTCAGTTATTCAAAATCTTAATTAGTGACTGAATTAATCAGTGAGAGTTGTTCTCTGATTCAGAAAAAAATATAGCAAAAAAATTATGTCTTCTAAGTTCAAAATCTTGCCGATATTAAAGCAAAATAGGCCATTCAAATTATGAGTGTCCAAACATTAATTCGCCATAACATTTAATTTCTGAGCCTTCTAATGAAAATATGCCATTTTAATCAGGAAGATAAATACAAACAATTGAACAACAATTTTAAATGGCATTTCACATAAATAAAAATTTTACATATTCCTGTATATCTTACATATTGCGTGTGTGACAGCAATAAATACAGAATGAAAAAGTGAATGAATTTCAGTTATTCATGTGGGCAGAAAACACAACAGTTGGAGAATTTTACAACTTGCTACATCTCTTCACCCAGCAACTGAATTAAACAGACTGTTATTGACAATTAGCTTACTGGATAATTCAGTGGTCTATAAGAGTCTATTACATGTCTCAAAATACATAAAAAAGAAACAATGTTACCATAATGCTTTAAACTAATTTTCAAATCAGGTATCCTAAATAAATGTTACCTAACAGCTTCCCCTGGCCATCTTAAGACATAAAATTTTACAAAATTTCTAAACATACAAGTGCATAGCATTATATGTACATAACTATAATATTTCAAAACACATTTATATCAGAGAACTTCATGGGCCATAACTTATTCTTCACATTTCCCAATTTTTTCACTGTGTTAACACAGTTCATTACTCATTATTGGCACCATCTTCACAAAAACCACTCTCACGGTTTGCTGTAGGTCCTTTCTGTGATTTTTCCTTCAAATTTTCACTCACGTCCATTGTATTGTATTGTACTGATGCAAAGTGGTGTTCAGCATTTACAAACATGGATAGACAAACAAATTTCCTAAATTAGTGCACTAGTAATTTCTATCTCTATATTTCTAGTAAGAATGATTATTCATTAATTGGAAATTTACTTATTATAAATGAACATAACTGTCAGTATAATGTCACACAGAAAATTTACAACAACACATGTATATAAATCAAATGAGAATGGAAGCTGCTTTATTTACTCAACGGGTCTCCTCTGACTCTGGCCAATTAACCTTCTTGAAATGAAGTTAGTGAAATACTCTGCATGTTTAATTCCTGTTAGAAAATAACAACATCAAAGAAATGAACTGTGCAGCAATTTATATTAAACAAGTCACTAAATAAATTAGTAATTCACACAGCTTCATTAAATAATTTTCAGTATTTTATCATTTTTTTTTTTTTTAAATAAAAGAATCACTCTGTTTCTGACAACAGTGCTGTAATGTCCAGCAGCTTCTCAACAAGTAATGTCATATTTGTTGGGCATGTCATCACAACAAAAGAACATTCTCTTGTATATAATTTCACTTTCCAATTTATCAATGCTCATTATACTGCTTATTTATTCCCTTACAAACATGTTGACTGAAGAGATACTTTTGCAAAAGAAACTATTACAAAGACAGGGTCCCTAACTATTGCTGTTTCATATATACTTCCTAGTACTTCATATTCACTTTATACTTCACCAAATCATTATTATATACTTCTCCATTACATAATACATTGCTGCTTCATATATTTCATTCTGCTTGGCTTTATACACAAAAAAATGACTCTATTTGATAGTTCTCAACAGCAACCACCCACATTAACGGCAAGACGTTGCTCTCTACCACATAACAGAGAAAAACTTATTCAAATGATCACTTTATTTTCCTCGTGTCTGAAGAGCAAGTCTCTGACACACTTTGTTCTCACTGAAATTTAGTGTATGCAACATTTATTTTTACTGCAATATTCTTAATCTTGGTCTGAAAGACTTATAATATGGCACACACATATTGAAAAGATGAACTTTCATACAGACAACTGAACGTAATTACATTTTACATTGGACCAATGACTTTCTGAATTTCATATACTTAGGGGACGTTGGGTTAACTGCTTCTCAAAGCTAATTGGACCATCACAATTATAAACAATTCAAGAGTAAAAAAAATTTTTTTTTTTTTGTACTATAAATATGTTCCATTAGGTGGGCTGTACTGAGTGAGCTAATATGAATGTTGTCTATTAGCCACATTTGCAGATATAGATAAAAAACTGAAATCCACTAGTAAGAGTAATTTATTGTTTCATTTAACAATTTCTCCTACAGTTTTACTTGTTTGACTTAGGTTAAGTGTTTCTTGCTTTATGACACTCCATGAAATATGAGCTGTGGATGGAGTCATTTTCCTTTCATGTTGAAGATTGTTGATAAAGTGAAGCTGGAATTAAATGTATCAGTAAAATCTGCGGTTAAGGGGATTGGTTCAGTTAACACCAAACAATTTTATACAAACATCTAATAAATTACATAAATGTAAGCTATGCACTTTCAAGTGAAAACCATTTTTCACGCAGTTTCATTTACTTTCTGTTGGAAAATGCCTGGAAATTCAACTTTATGTTGACCTCTAAAGGCTAAATATAGGAGTGCTTGTTCTGATTTCATGAGTAATTTCAAAGAAACACATTCTAGTGCCCAAGAATTACCACATATAACATTACAGCCCTTGTTGGTTTATTGGTTTATTGATCCATCTTTAAGCAATTTTCATGCAGTTGATGTCGTCATTTTACATACACTATATAACTACAAAAAAACATTCTGAATGAGTAAATATGTTTTATACTGCACACGTTTAGTAGTCATTAAACATAAATGTGTCATGCAGAATGACAAAAGGAGATACTGTATGTGTAACACAATACACATGCTAAGAAAAACATTTTAACAAATATAAATGAAACAGGCTTAATACATGTTAACCATTGGGAAAATGCATTATGTAAATAAAGCACAACAGCATGGTGCAATAACATTTTCAGAAGAACTTATGTAATAGGGTGGTCATGTCATACAGCAGTTAGCTATTGAGTAAAAATACATTACGTAAATAAAGCACAACTGCATGGTACAATAACATTTTCAGAAGTGCTCATGTAATATGGTGGTCATGTCATACAGCAGTTTTAATAGATTACATCATTTTTATTACATACTGTAAATTCTTCTATTGTATAGGATGCTTTTTGTCCAAGCCACCTTTTTGTAATATTTTTGAAGACATTCAATGATACACTGTGTGCTGTAGGTGGTAGCATGTTAAATAATTGTATCCCTGTGTATGTGTAACTGTTTTGGGTTTTTTAAGCCTAGTAACTGGTGTAGCATTTCCTTTGGTATTTACTGCCTCTGACATTTGGAAAGGCTTTAGTGTTAGTAGTATCAAACATATCAGTTCACACATATTTAATGCCTATGATTTTTATCGTCTTACATACCAGACAGACATCTCCCAATTTGGCCACAAGTAACAAATATTTCACTGGGAGAACATGCAAGCACATCTGCAGATGACAATGTTGAGAATCTTGGACACCAGCCAGAAGATAAGCAAACAGAAATTACACGTACATTATAAGTTTGGCAATGTACTAAGACTGGTGCAAGGAAAACAATGAGACACAGAAGGAAACGAAAACAAACTGTCCTTAATAGTACAACAGTTCATCAATGGACAGAGGCAGCAGCAGAAGACAGAAGAGCACAGCTATTGCCAAAAAGGCATAAATTAAATTAAGTATGCCAAATACTGGCAGAAAGCAGCAGTAGCTGTGAAGATCCCGATCATGTCCAGTACGTTGATTCCTTTGATGCTAACTTGTACACAAGTGGCTTTGAAAATATTGAAACAGTGCAGAAAGGTGACTTCATTGTAGTTAAGGTACAAGATAAAACTGCCACAAGTAGTCACAATTATTTGCTGGAGTGATTAAAATGTATGTTGATGACTGTGAAGTAAAATTATGTAAGACAGTAGTTTATAATACAAAATTTGCAGCTGCAGAAAAAGAAGAAGATACCTTTGTTGCGTCAAATGAAATAATTACCAAACTATCCAATGCACTAGGTCTCACTATGAAGACATGATTTGGTTCCGGAATAATATCACTAAACTCAGTGTGCACTAGTTTTATTATTTCTATCATTTTTTTCATTAATATACTCATAAATGTGTGTTTATCATTGTTACAAAAGTTGTTGCAATTTTTTGGTATTTATGGTCATGTAATTCATTTATTTAATTGAGAGGTCCAATTAACACTGTAATATGGTCCAGTTTCCAACTGTTGTCTGCTACATACCTGCAGAGCAGCAAGTTATGTATTTAGCTTTTTCTGTGCTTTCTTAGGAGTCCTGGGGTGTAAAGGATGTTTAAATGCTTTGGTGCAGATGCAGGAGAAGCTGGCCACAGTTTGCGAACAGCTGAAGGTACTTTTGGCTACAGTCAGCGATCCTGAGTCTGCTGCCTTGAGGTGTAGCAGTGGTGGATCATCCGATATATCACATGGGAAACTTCAGGTGTCACTTGTTTGACCCACAGGCTCTGCTACTGAGGCAGCCTCCAGATGGCCCAGCAAGGGGTGTCCGCCTTGACTGCAGTGAGAATTGTGGGTGATAATGCTTTCACATCAGTCTGTCAGCAGGGTCTGAGCAGGCAAATGGGGGTTGGGGTTTGCTGCGTATTGGGATCTCCACAATTAAGTATGTTATAGAGCCTCATAGAGAAATAGCATTCAGGGCCTGTAAGAAAGCCAATGTGTACTCAATATATCTGCCAGAAGGCCACATCCAAAAAAGTGGAGGAAGCCTTGCATGCAGCTATCAAGCATGCAGGCTGCAGTCATCTGTGAGTTCTGGCTGCTTTTGGCACCAATGATGCCTGTTACATAAGTTCTGAGCCTATCCTCAGTTCATAGCAGTGGCTCGTGGAAGTGGGCAAGCCTGCTGGCCTTGCCTGTGGGGCGCAACCAGAGCTGGCAATTTGCAGCATTGTTTCCAGAGGTGATTGGGTTCCTTTGGTTTGGAGACCAGTGGAGTGTCTCAACCAAAGGCTATGTTGGCTCTGTGATGATTTTGGCTGCAGATTTCTGGAGCTATGTTATTGGGTGGAGAGTTGTAGGACTCCTCTTGACAGGTCAGGGGTGCACTACACAAAGGTAGGAGCTACTCAGGGACCAAGAGTATTTGTGGAGTGCACAAGGGTTTTTTTTTTAAAGGCTAGGTGATAGTTTGTATTTGTATTTCCATTTTATTTGTCTCATAACATACATTTATAGATCTACTGATGATGCTGTACAGGAGACATAAATTTTAGCCATATGATATACATAATTACACAATTCCCTACCACTATTTTTACCAGTACTGGTTGATATTGTTTTTCTTATGATGTGATAGTACATTATCTTTACATGTGTGTACAATATTATGCACAATGCCATAATATTAAACAATCACACTAGTCAAATGATGATTTCATCATTCATAAATTCCTCAGTTGAATAGTAGTATTTTCCACCAGGAGATCACATAGTTTTCTCTTTAGTGAACCTATCTTCATGGTCAGTACATCTCTACCCTTGAGTTTATTGTAAATTTTCAGTCCCATGTACTAGAGTGTCCGTTGGTAGAGTTTCAAGAGCTGTTGTGGAAGCATGAAATTATCTTTGTGTCTAGTGTTGTACATATGTTTGAAATGGTTTTCTTCCATTAGCTCAGGTTTATTATGTAAAAAGATGATAATTTCAAATATGTACAGTGAAGGGATAGGTAATATTTTTAGATTATTGAATAATGGGTGGAAGGATGTTCTGGGAGGGGCAGCACACATTTTCCTAACAACTCTTTTTTAAAGTAGCAGGATTCATGACATGTAGCTTGAATTTCCCCAAAAAATTAAACCGTATCTAATTACACATTCAAAGTAACTATGGTTCATCATTGCAGCTTACGTCTGTTATACCAGATCCATTGCAAAGGCAAGGCTGTTTAATGTTGCAGTTAATAATCTATATGTGCTTGCCAGCTTAGATTTTTGTCCAAGTTTAGTCCCAAGAATTTAAAGAACTGAGCTTGGTCCATAACTTGATTTTTATGTACAATACTGAAGTCACTGAGTTTTGATTGATTGGTTCTAAATTGTGTAAACAAGGTCTTTGAAAAGTTAAGTTTATGGCCATTATGTTGAAACCATGTATCTAGGTTGTTTAGTGTGTTTATAACACCATCCAGAATTTCTCCCACATTTTGTTTTTCAAGGAGTACATAAGTACTATCAGCAAACATGACTGGCTAGGCATTGATATTAAGAAACTAGACTAAACTCCATCCGAACAGGCCTTGGAAGGCCCAACGGTACTGACCGGCCACTGTATCATCCTCAGCCCACCAGCATCACTGGATGCGGATATGGAGGGGCATGTGGTCACCCCATCACTCTCCCGGCAGTATTTCAGTTTGTGAGACCGGTGTCGCTACTTCTCAATCAAGTAGCTCTAAGTTTCCTTACAGGCGCTGAGTGCATCCATCCATGTGCTAGCATATTCCGACAGTACTTAACATCGGTGATCTGATGGGAACAGGTGTTACCACTGCAGGAAGGTCATTTGCATTGATACTAAGAGGTAAATCATTTATGTAAAAGAGAAACAATATTGGCCCTAAGATTCAGCCTTGAGGGACTCCTTGTGGTATTGTACCCCACTGAGATGATAATTTACAGTGTTAGATGTTATGATTACCCTTTGCTTCCTGTTTGTCAGATAAGATCTGAGCCACTGCAGAGCATTTGGTCTGACGCCATATCTGTCTAGTTTATGAAGCAGCATGAAGTGATTCCCAGAATCGATTGCCTTTGCAAGGTCGCAGAAGACACCTGCTACTTTGTTGCTTTTATCTAGTGATGAGCAGATTTTTTCAATGAATTCATTAACAACACTCATGGTGCTTTTCCCTTTTTGGAACCCATACTTGTTTTTAAGAATAAAACCATGTTTCACAATAAAATTTATTATATGGACAGCAGCTATTTTTTCAAATACTTTGTATAGCACTGGGAGGATAGAGATGAGGTGGTAATTTCACATACACTCTATTGATCCTTTTTTGTGCAGTGGTTTTACCTCTGCATACTTAAGCACATCAGGGAAGTTTGCTTGCTCAAATGACTGATTGATTATTAAGGACAGAGGGTGTGCTATTTTAACATATACAAATTTAATTACTTTGGTGGGTATTTGATCCCATCCTGGAGCATTTTTGTTTGTTAATGACAAAATAGCATTTTTACATCTTCAGCTGAGATTTTACTAAATATCACAAAGTGGTCACTATTCTTGTTCAGGCCAAAGAAATTCACACTGTTTTGATAAGTAATCACATTTACACCAAATTTTGTTATATTTATGAGAAACTTATTAAAACATTGAGCTATTTGAGAAGAGTTTGAAATAGTAACGTTGTTTTGTATGTTTTTTGAAATTTCCTGGTGGTTAACTGTTGTACCTAATTCCGATTTAATAAAAGACCATACTGCTTTAGTTTTATTCTTATGTCCTAATATGAACTCATCATTTGACATTCTTTTGGCAGCTTTAATAGCACTTTTAAATACAACTTTATAATGTCTCACATAATTAACAAATTCAGGGTTTTTATTGTGTTTCATTTCTTTATGTACGTCTCGTTTTCGAGCATTAGACACTTTTAAGCGTGGAGTCATCCAATTTAGTTTACTTTTAACTTTTTGGTGCCAGATCCTAGGTGGAAATGAGTCATTGAATACCCACAGAAAACTTTTTAGAAAATTATCATACTTCTCAGTACTTGACACACTATTATTTATGGGCCATTTCACTGCATCTATCTTGTTGCGGAATAGGTTTGAGTTAGTTTTACTAAAGCCTCTTTTCATAAAACCTCTACTAACATTTGGTTTATTTTTTCTGGCAGCTGAATAAACAATGCAGAACGGTCAGAAATTCCTAAATCTAAACAGGACTTGGTTACACTGTCGAACACATAATTTGTTAAATTTTGGAAATTTGTGGTAAGATCCTATGGGACCAAACTGCTGAGGCCATCGGTCCTTAAGCTTACACACTACTTAATCTAACTTAAACTAACTCACGCTAAGGACAACACACGCATCCATGCCCTCCAACGGGGGAAGCTGCAATACACCTCAGACTGTGTGGCTACTCCGCACAGCATAATTTGTTAAGATGTTGCCTATACAAGTAGTTGAAATGGCATTATCTCTAGTGAATTCACAAAAATTTAGTTTAAAACCAGAGTTATGAATTATGTCAACAAACTGTTTTGAGCCACTGTCTTGACTTATCATATTTACATTAAAATCAGCTGCTATGATGATATTTTTTCTCCTTTCTTTCTTAAGTTTATCAAGAAGACACTGGAGTTCAGACAAGAAAGTTTTAGTTACTGCACTTCCCAGAATTCTGTAAATTGATATGACTACTTTTAGTTCAGCACAACAACTTTCAAAGAAGAATTCCTAACTTAAATAATCAAAATCTGTCTTTATTTCATATGTTATGCTGGTATCGGGAGTATGCACAAGCCCCCCATGGGATCTTTCTTTTCTGCAAAAGGTGCATGCTACATTGAAATGTTCCAGTTTACTTAACATTTTTATAGAGTCACTAGTTAACCGATGCTCACTTGAATGGACAACCTTGATTTTTTGCTTTGATTGTGGATAATTTGCAGGTCTTCTATTTTTAAACTATCTGCCTTCAGATCATTTATATTCCAATGCATTCAATAATTTTTTCACCTTTCTTTATCTGTTTAAGTACACATTTTCATAGATTTCTTACCTCAGTTTTTTCTTCATACCACTTACTAATAAAAAAGATGCTTCTGATGGGCTAGTGGTGCGACTCTTCTCTTATTAGGGAGACAAGTGACTCCTGTTGCTTCTGCTGTTGTTGATATAGTTTCCATTATTGGTGTTACTTTTTTCCCCTTGGCTCCCGTCACTACACACTGCAACTGGTGCTGTTCCTTCCTCATTTATTTCCACAGGAGAAGCTTGAACTGCTGCTGCTGTTTTCAGAGTGCTAGCATAACTTTTCCTGTGACATATTTCTTGTGTGGTATCTGTTGTTGACAGTGTATATGTACTGTCAATCTTTAAGTGATCTTTTGGTTCTGTTTCTGAGGTTTCTGGCATGAAGATAAATGGTCCATTTCCGGCCTTGAGAGATGTCACTTCTGTTACCACACACGTCTTATTTATAGAATTAGACATAACACACTTGTCGTTGAGAGGCATGGCTACCTAGATATCCTGCTTAAAGCATAACTTTTGACAAATTATTTCTAAAAGCTTGCAAATAATTAATTTCTTTCACACTCTGTTCAGATGGTGGCCATAATTTGTGTGGAATTTTCTTCCAAGTTCACACACATCCACAAATGTTGCATTTTTAAATTGTCTGCAGATATTTTGAATGTCTTTGTTTGCTTTTTGTACCTTTCATTTACAGAGGACCAGTTTGGTAGGTCATGACAATGTGCAACTGAAAAAAATGATCACATTTGTGTTTCTAAACTCAAGCAATCTTGGCATAAGAAAAATGAGTTCATTTCTATTGTTCGCTGTTACGTCGTATGTTCCTGTGAGGAAAACAGAGAAATCATTTGTGCTCAGCTCCAATAGTTTTTCACAGCTTACTGCAGTCACAGCTTTGAAACTGGCACCTGTTTCACAATGGCGTTGATTTTGTAAGTACATCTATTACTTCATTTGGTGGCTATTCCTCATTCTTGACTATCTGCAAACAGATCAATTTTATTGCACTTGTTAAGGGAAGTTTACATGTTTCAAAAGTAATGTTGTCAAGTGCTATGTTTTCTTTTGAACTAGTGCCCTCTAGTATGAGGTACTCTGATGAACACTCAACAGATGACATGCAGACAGCAAAATTAGATAACTTCAGAGTAAAGACACTTCAATTGTCAAAATTTTATCAGCAAATTCTTAAAACATTTGTATCAAAGTTCCTGAGTTTACTCCCCTCTAGGTAATTTCTAATGCTCAAATCATTCTTGAGACTGAAAGCTGGCTCGAAGCCATGTAGAAAGCTCTGAAGTATTTAGTGGGCTATGGAACATGTATCACAAAGACAGATTAGGCACCATAGGAGGGGGAGTGTTCAACGCAACTGACAAAAGTATTGTCTCTAATGAGACTGATTTTGAGTGTGACTCTGAAGTTATCTGGACACATACGACAAGTCTATGTGAGATCAAGTTAATCATTGGATATTTTCACCAGTCACCTGATTCTGCAGTGATAATTTTTGAGTCATTCAAAGAAAGTCTATGCCCAGTAGTGCAGAAATACCAAGATCATGCTACATTAGTTGAAGGCAACTGTAACGTACTAAGTATAGACTGGGACATCTATGGATTTATTCCAGGGTATATGGATAGACAGTCTTGTGAAATTCGAGGGTGGTTTGAAAAGTTCTTGGAAAGGAATAGAAAAAAGTACTTACATCACTGAAACTTTTTTATTTTTCAATTTAGTCTCCTTGTAGATTAATGCACTTGGTCCAACGATGTTCCAGTGCCTTGCTCTGATCTCGAAAATGAGTTTCCTCCAGGCCTGTAAAATAGTTGTCAACTCCGGCTATCAGTTCTTTGTTTGCAGTGAATCTTCGTCCACCTAGAAAAATTTTCAGTTTTGGGAAGAGATGGAAGTCTGATGGAGACATATCAGGTGAATAAGGCAGGTGTGGCAACAATTCATACCCTAGTTCATGTAATTTTGCCATGGCAACGGTATATGTTTGAGCGCGCATCATCTCAATGGAAGATGACTTTGTTTCCTGCTAAACATGGCCTTTTTTGCATATCTTTTGTTGCAATTTGTCCAGGAGGTTAGCATAGTATTCTCCAGTAATTGTTTACCCAGTGGGAGATAATCTACAAACAGAATCTCCTTCGCATCCCAGAACACTGACGCCATGACCTTTCCCACCGAAGGAATTGTCTTTGTGTTCTTTGTTGGTGGAGAATAAGCATGTTTCCACTGCTTTTACTGTTGTTTTGTGTCTGGGGAATGGCAGTGCACCTAAGTTTCATCTGTGGTCACAAACTGGCACAAAAAATCTTGTTCATTTCTCCTAAATCGGGCCAAACATTGTTCCGATATGTCCATTCTCATGCATTTTTGATCCAGTGTCAAGAGTCACAGCACCCATCTTACAGACAATTTTTTTTTTAAATTTCTAATTCTTCAGTTAAAATGTGATATACCTTTTCAGATGACATCTGGCAAGCATGAGCAATTTCACGCACTTTCAGTCAGTGATCCTCCATGACCATTTTGTGCACTTTTGCAATGATTTCAGGAGTAGTGACACATCTTGGCCGACCACTGCACGGATCATCATCTAATCTCTCCTGATCAAATTTAAATTCATTTATCCACTTGGCAACAGTTGAATATGAAGGAGCAGAGTCCCCCAGTGTATTCTGGAAATAGCCATGAATGTCCTTTGCTTTCATACCTTTCTTTGCAAAGTACTTAATCATTCCTCGAATCTCGATTTTTACCACCTTCGCAAATCACTAAGCAGGAACAACAACAGAGCCACGTCACCACCACAGCTCTCTTCCAACAGGATTGATGTGGCATGTATTTACAGTCAACAGTCCAATGAATATCATGTGAACAACTTGTTGCACTAGCACTGACCTCTCACCATGATTCCGAGAACTTTTGAAACCACCCTCATACTTTAAATCCTTTTTCCGAACACTGTCTCGAGCAGCTAGTTCAAGAGCCCACACACGATGCAAATATTTTATACTTCATAGCTACAAACAGGCCTTAACTAATTGATGGCATCAGTATAGAGACAGGGATTAGTGACAATGGTGTCATCATAGCAACTTTGCTTACTATGGTTCATAAATCAATCAAAAAGGCTTGGAGAGTATTTTTGTTAGAAAGAGAAGATCGACAGTTTTATTTTCCTCACTTTTCGATGCACACTCGTGTCTAGAACAGACAGGAAAATCAGAACAATTACATGTCTAAAAGTTCATGACATATTTTGAAACCCAAAACAGATCATGAAATAAACACAAATATACAGCAGATCTGATGTCTAAAATATTCTCCTAGAATCCAAAGCACTATCCTACAGATGAGAAAAATGGCTGGAATTTTCAGAGAATTTTTGATGTCCTAAAAATGCTGGTCTCTATATGTTCTAAATCCACAATGATGGGTTGGGGATAGCATTCCACCTGTCCCAACCAGAGGAGGCTGGTCTGCCTGGACTTGTCTCCGAACACTAGAACAGAGAAGGTATCATGCAACTCCCTAATGTCACAGAACTTTCTGTAGATACCTTGCTCTGTCCCATCTTGTTCAAACCAGTCTGTAGAGACTCCTATGCCCCCACGAAGGCGCAAGACTTTAGCAACAGCAAGAAACGGGAAGTAACATAGTTCACAGAAGTTACCACATCCAGTTGATAGTGTTGTGTGTATTACCTGTGAAGAAGAATTTTTTTGAGACCGGTACGATCTGTGTTTGTTATGGTTTTCATCAAAATTCTATATGCTGCACTGAACTGTTGTAATAACTTAGCTATTCTGATTTCTAAGAGATGGAAGCCTGTAGGAAGACTTCTTCAAAATAAAATCTCATTTAAACATTTTGAGTTGTTAAGAAATGGAGTTCTCAAACTTTATTTTTAGTCACTGAAGTACATAATAATGAAACTCACTAAAAGCAGAAGGAGACATGCAGCAAAACTGGAGATACAGTGGGGAAATTTGCATTTGTACAACAAGATGCTGAAATAGCAGGTAAGGGTTTATGCGAATGTCTCGGCCTACATTCAAAAAATTTGTAAATCAAATCAGTGTCTACTACATTCAGTGTTTATTATTAATTTTAAGTACCATTAGGGAATAAATGGTTTAGGGTGTAAGTATAAGAATTTCAGTGTTATACTGAACAATTTTCAGATCTTACCTGTGAGGCTTAAAGAGAAAATGCTGTAGGACAGATTACATAAAAGTATTCTGTTAGTCCTGCTTGTGGGCCAGTACAGTGAGAAAGATTTCTAAGTTCAAAAGAGGTAGTACTGATCTTTTTGGGTTTACCAAAAAGACACACTCTCTGAACAAATGTTCCAACTTCATTCTAGATAATTTAGTCATGTTTTCTTGGCAACTGGCAGTTACTGTCTCATCACTATTTACTATCTGAGGCTAACGTCAGGTTATTTGCACAAGGTCAGGTTATTTGCACATGGTCAGGTGCTGATGTTACACCCATCTGCTTAGACCTGTGACGTAACTGTGATGTGGTGTGATGTGTGATGCCATGGTGAGGTTTGATGTTTTTGAGTCTGTCTGTGTTTGTAGATGGTATGTTGTATTTGGTGGCACTCTCTCATGCTGGATGTTTGTTAGTGAGTTGTTTGACACAAACTGAATCTTTCAGGTTGCTATTGGAAGAATTTGTGCTGGTTTTCTGGTGAGATAGTTTGAATTTTCATATTGTGGCTGATGGATTCATTTTTATGTTTGGAAATATTAGTGCCATGTGTTTCTTATGGTCAGAGATTTAATATTAATTTTTCTTTTTTCTTCAGTTGTCAATAAAACACAGATATTTATGAGTAGGTCATTGCTTGTTGCAGTGGGAGACAATATGATGGCTGTTATAAAGTTTCTGCAGTTACTCACAGATGGTGGACAGTTTTTGTGTGTGTGTGTGTGGGGGGGGGGGGGGGGGGGGGTGGCGCAGCCTGAGGACTAGGTAAGGCTGGAAGGTGAGAGCTCGGTTGTGTGTGGCCAAGCTGAATGGGAAAGCAGAATGTTAAGAGTAAAATAAATTGTCCCATACCTGTGCAGATAGTATTGTATGGGTGGGTACAGTGGAAGTGCACTACCTTGTCACGAATAAATTACAAATAGGCATATGTTAAGCTGTCTGTGAAGTTACGGTCCTGTGACATAGCAGTAGGAGCTGCCGTTATACACATTAAAGTACTTCAACAGATGGAAAGCCTCCACACAAGGTTAGTACACAACGAAAAGAGCCAGCGCGACGTAGCGCCTGATAACAGGAAACTTCCACTCAGAGTGGCTACATGACAGACCCAGGGATCGGAAGGCAGCCAGAGCGATGGATGATTCCCCAAGCATCATAGTAACGTCACAGGAGACTATATAAATGGCAGCTTAACAGCCTGTCGAGGATTCCGCTAGTATTCTGCCTCCAACGAGGTCATTGCGCTACTCTGCCTCAGGGTCGGGACTTAGACTCTCACAGCATCTAGCTGCACAGAGTAGTAGTTACACCTCCCACAGTTTAGTTCAGGTGTCAGTGCCTTGTAAGCTTGAGTAATGTTTACTCTAACTCTCTCTCTTCTTCATCAGAAGCTTGTTTACGATCACACTGAGTTCCCTGGTTTAAAAGTTATTTCAGCTCTACAGATTCTGCTCCAGAACTACGAGCTGGATGAGCCCACTCTGCCTCAGCCAGGTTAGTGTCTAGCACCCTCTTCCTGATCTGCTCGCAGGAAACCAATCAGACACGACATAAAAATTTGGTGCCAGTTGTGTGTGTTTGGACAGCTGTTTGGACATTCGTTTACAAGATTTGGCATAGGTTTGCCAACCATTTAGTTACAGCCCATAAACTTGAGGAATAGGTGTGAAGCTTCATATTTTGGATAAAGCTCAGACCGAAGTTGAGATTGACTGATGGCTTAGAGAGAGAAATTAGTAGTGGGTTGACTATGGGCATGAGGGCACGCCATTCCTTCCACTCCACCCACGGAAGAAGACAACCTCCGAGGCCATCAGGTGGACAAGGCAGTCCATCAGAAGCAGCTACATCACCCTTGTGGGTCTGCCGCAGCCAACGACACACAGCAACAACAGAAGAAAATTTAAAGTAAAGGTGAGACAAAAGTTTAACAATAACATCATGTCTAATGAACAAAATGTTTGTGATAGTCAGGCAAATCCATCTGCAACTCCAAGGCAATATATTATCCTTAGTGAGGCTATCAAATTGCTATCACATCCTTTTAATAGAAATAAGGCAGAATTAAATGAATTTTTGGATAATTGCGACAGTGCTTTCGACTTGGTAGCACCAGAGCAGCATGATGTTTTGTTGAAATTTGTAAAAGCACGTATAGTTGGGGCTACTAGAAGCAAATTGCTAGTGCAAGATTTAACTGCTACTTGGCCTTCAGTCAGAGCTGTCTTAGTAGAAAATTACGCATGCAAGAGAATGCTAGACTATTACACTTGCAAAATGTTCGTGAGCAGAAAGGAACCGTGGGGAAAACATAGCCCAATGGGGTTCGCAAATAGACGCACTTCAGCACCAGTTCTGCGAGGCAATAAAAGAGGTGATGACGGAATCATAGTTAGCAGGCAGCCTTGCATTAATGTTCAAATTAGGTCGTGCAGTATTCACACAAGGCTTGTATGACACTAATATTAAGACAATAGTAAGGGCTAGAGGTGAGTCAATAACTCTCTCCAAAGCAGTAGATATTGCATCAACAGAAGAAAGCGCGATTGCGTCTGCACGAGAGAAACCAATGGAAAGGAGAGCTCAGAAAACAGATGGTTGGGTGGTTTAAAGATTAAAGGGACCAAACTACAAAGGTCATCGGTCCCTTGTTTCGTAAAAACACAAAGCACATTGAATCTATCCACCAGTCAGGCGAAGCACTAAAATAAAAAATTCCGGGGGAAGAAAAGCCCCAAGGTCAATGGTAAGACAACATGGAAAACGGAGCACAGCAACAAAAACAACACATAGAAGAAAAGCAGAAGGAATTAAAACTGTACAACAGAGGACTGTGGCTGGCTGATCACAAAAATAATAGGATGAGCCAGCCACTCTGCAACACGTTAAAACCTCCAGCCGAAAAGATTAGGGTGGAGTCGAATTAGAACACAAAACTAATTAAAAGATACAGCTCAAAAGAGGGTGACATAATAAAATTAAATGGACCTATAAAAGCCACATGCGCGAATAAAACTTAAAACCCGATCTGCCATAGATACATTGTCACCTCAAAGAGATGATAAGTAACCCTGGAGATTAAAAGCTCGACTGAGAGCGGTTAAAAGAGGACATTCCAACAACACATGGGCCACCGTCATGGTTGCACCACAGCGACAATGAGGGGGGTCCTTTCGACGCAACAGATGACCATGCGTCAGCCAAGAGTGACCAATGCGGAGCCTACAGAGAATAACAGAATCTCTACGAGAGGCCCGCATGGAGGAACCCCACACAGTCGTGGTCTCCTTTACTCGCCGCAGCTTGTTGGGTACAGACAGAGTGTGCCATTCGTCTGCCCACATCCCAAAGACCCAACGGCGCAACACCAATCAGAGATCAGTTGCCGGGAGGCCGATCTCCAACGGCAGTTTGCGGGTAGCTTCTTTGGTTAACTTGTCGGCGAGTTCATTTCCCGCTATCCCAACGTGTCCCGGGGTCCATATGAACACCACTGAACGTCCACGCTGTTCAAGAGCATGAATGGAGTCCTGGATGGTAACAACAGTGGGATGGCGTGGGTAGCACTGGTCAAGAGCCTGTAGACTACTGAGAGAGTCACTGCAAATGACAAAAGACTCCCCAGTGCTGGTACGAATACGCTCAAGGGTACAAAAAATGGCTGTTAGCTCTGCAGTGTAAACACTGCAGCCTTCCGGCAAGGAGTGCTGGTCTACATAGCCCACATGAGCATAAGCGTACCCCACACGGCCATCAACCATCGAGCCATCTGTATAGATAGCCTCCGAGTCGCGGGATGCGTCGAGGAGAGCAAGAAATTGGCGACGCAAGACTGCAGGAGGAAATGAATCCTTTTGCCATCG
This sequence comes from Schistocerca serialis cubense, assembly GCF_023864345.2. Taxonomy (NCBI): domain Eukaryota; kingdom Metazoa; phylum Arthropoda; class Insecta; order Orthoptera; family Acrididae; genus Schistocerca; species Schistocerca serialis. The sequence continues at coordinate 920,711,738 of NC_064640.1, read as the reverse complement.
TGAGAGGTCCAGCCGAAGCTGCGGCCAACGAATACACCAAGGTGGTGTATGTGAGTGGACCTGAAAAGCAGATGGAAGAGGCAAACATTCGAGTTCACTAAGGAGTGACCAAAAACAGATCCCAATGGTATGGCTTGATCGCGGCCGCCGGTGTGGGATATGGACTGCCGCATTAGCGAAAAGGAGACGGTAGTTAGGGTGACGGGGCGAACAACGGATGTGGGCAGCATAGTTGGCTAACAGTTGTTGACGCCGAATGCGAAGCGGAGGAACGCCAGCTTCAGCAAGTAGGCTATTAACAGCGCTGGTGCAGAATGCTCCTGTCGCCTATCGAACCCTACAGTGGTGAACGGGGTCCAGCAGTTGCAACGCTGAGGGCGACACTGAGCCATACGCCACACTCCCATAATCCAGTCGGGACAGCACAAGGGCTTTGTAGAGCTGCAGCAGCGTATTACGATCTGCACCCCAAGTTGTGTTGCTGAGGCAGCGGAGGGCATTCAGATGCTGCCAGCACTGACGCTTGAGCTGACGAATATGTGGAAGCCAAGTAAGCTGGGCATCGAACAGCAATCCCAGAAAACGGTAAGTGTCAACAACCCTGGGCATGGCATCCTGAAGATAGAGCTCAGGGTGGGGATGGACAGTTCGACGCCGACAAAAGTGCATAACACACGTCTTCGCAGGAGAAAATTGAAACCAATGGGCTAGGGCCCACACCTGCGCCTTGCGATGGCTCCCTGCAACCTACGTTCTGCAACACTAATGGTGGAGGAGCTGAAAAAGATGCAGAAATCGTCAGCATATAACGTGGGTGAGACAGACAACCCTACTGTCCTGTTCCTGTGGAACTCCATTCTCCTGGATATGAAGTGAACTATGGGATGTGCCAATTAAAATGCGGAATGTCCGAACAGAAAAAAAATTCTGAATAAAAATGGGGAGAGAGCCCCAGAGACCCCACCCATGCAACGTGGCGAGAATATGGTGCCGCCATGTCGTGTCATACGCTCTGGAGAGGTCGAAAAAGACGGAGTCGAGGTGTTGGCACCTGGAAAAAGCAGTGCGGATTGCAGACTCAAGGAAGACCAAAGTATCGACGGTGGAACGGCCCTGACGGAAGCCGCTCTGGCACGGAGCCAGAAGACCCCGAGACTCGAGCAGCCAACACAGCCGTCGACTCACCATACGTTCCAGTAGCTTGCACAGAGTGTTTATCAAGCTGATGGGCCGATAGCTATCCACATTAAGTGGGTCCTTACCAGGCTTCAGCACCGGAATTATGTTACTTTCTCGCCACTGCGACGGAAAAACACCATCGCCCCATATGCGGTTGAAGATGGCAAGAACACATCGCTGACAGTCCGGGGACAGGTGTTTGAGCATCTGATTGTGGACGCGATCTGGCCCAGGGGCTGTATCGGGGGGCTGTATCGGGGCACTGTGCCAGGGCGCTTTGGAGTTCCCACAAACTAAATGGGGCGTTATATGCCTCAGGGTGGCGAGAAGCAAAAGAAAGCCATTTGCGTTCCTCCCGGCGTTTTAGCGCGCGAAACGCGGGCGGGTAATTCCCCAACACAGAGGCCCGAACATAGTGCTGTGTGAAATGATCAGTGATTGCATCGGCATCGGTGGATAGCGCCCCGTTGATGGTAAGCCCTGGGACACCTGTAGAGTGCTGCAATCCAAAGATGCGCCGAATCTTCATCCACAACTGGGAGGGTGAAGCACGGGAACCAATGGTGGAAACGTACCTCTCCAAGTCCTCATGGACTCTCCAGTGGACCGATGGTACAAGCCCTGGGCTGCACAACGACAGATCTATGGCCAAGAACGTGCCATGCGCCACACTGAAATGTGTGGTGGCGCCAGTGTTTAAGAGGCAGAGGTCGAGTTGGGAGATGAGATTCTCGACATCTCTGCCTCAGCCAGTAATCTTCGTTCCACCCCACAGGAGATTGTGGGCGTTAAAATCCCCAAGGAGAAGAAAAGGCGTGGGAAGTTGGGTGACAAGTGCAGCCAATTCGGTCAGGGAGACTGTACCACCTGGAGGGAGATAGACACTGCAGACGGTTATGTCCTGGGTAATCCTTACGTGGACAGCCACAGCTTCCAATGATGTTTGAAGGGGCACAGGAGCACTATATACAGAGGTAAGGACGTACACGCAGGCTCCACCTGACACACTATTGTAAGTGCTACGGTTGCAGTAATAACCCCTTTATTCACAAAGGACAGGGGTCCGCATTGCCAGGAACCAGGTTTCCTGGAGGGCAATGCATAAAGAAGGTGTCATGCTTAGAAGCTGACATAGCTAAAATAACCGCCACAATTGCACTGGAGGATTGTACAAAGCGTGTCCTGTAGGGGCATGCAGGCACTGAAAAGGCAAATTACGTCACAGGGTCACATGCTGCCATCGACTGAGTGACGCACATCGCTACATCCATCATTTCTGAGGAGATGGCGAGATCCAGGTCATCAGGGGACGCAAAGAGCTCGACCTCATCCTCAGAGGCTGAGCTGACAGGAAGCGGTGGTGCGGGAACCACTGGGTCCTTATGCTTCTTGGAGAGCTTCCTCTTCTCTCTCTTGTCTTTGGGAGGAGGGTTTGCATGCTGGGAGGGCTTTCCTGGCGCATTATCGGGAACAGAGGAAGAGTGTGAAGCCCTTCGACCAGCAGCTGGTTGCTTCTTCAGCCACTGGCTAGTGTCTTGTGAGGCATTGGTAGAGTCCTTGGAAGGGACTCCCCCAAGGGACCCCTTCCGAACGAAGGAGGCCGGAGGAGGCTGTTGCATCTCCGGCGGAGTAGCCGGAGAGGGCTGTCACTTCTCTGGCTGAGGAGCTGGAGAAGGCTGTCGCTTCTCCGGCTGAGAGGTGGGGACTGACGTCCCCAGTTGTTCGGGCCGCACTGCTCCCAAACTGGGCGTTTCGGGAGTCGTGTTAGAGAGAGTGGCCCGTACCAGTGGTGGGGCAGGCGTAACTTGATTTCTCTGTGGGCCAACGGAGAAGGGAGTCTTTGCAGGAACTGGTGGTGTCAATGTGACGGTAGTATAACTCCTCAACATAGGTGTGGGATTGAGTCGTTCCAGCTTCTTCTTTGCCTCTTGGTAAGTTAAACGGTCCAAGGTCTTAATTTCTTGTATCTTCCACTCTCGTTGGTAGACTGCACAGTCTGGTGAGCAGGGAGAATGATGCTCCCCACAGTTAACGCAGGTGGGAGACGGAGCACATGGAGCATTAGGATGCGAAGGTCGTCCACAATCACGACACGTGAGGCTGGCAGTGCACCTGGAGGACATGTGTCCGAATTTCCAGCAGTGGAAGCATCGCATAGGGGGTGGGACATAGGGCTTGACATTGCACCGGTAGATCATGACCTTGACCTTCTCAGGCAAGCAGTCACCCTCAAAGGCCAGGATAAAGGCACCGGTAGTGACCCTATTATCCTTGGACCCCCTAAAGACACAATGGACAAAGTGTACATCTCGTCGTACCAAGTTCTCCCATAGCTCGTCATCAGACTGTAGCAGAAGATCTTTATGAAAAATAATCCCCTGGACCAAATTTAAGGACTTATGGGGAGTGACGGTAACGGGGATGTCACCGAGCTTCTCACAGGCAAATAATGCCCGGGACTGTGCAGATGAAGCTGCTTGTATCAGAATGGCCCCACTCATCATTTTGGAAAGTGACGCCACTTCCCCAAACTTATCTTCAAGATTGTGCACAAAGAGAAGAGGCTTAGTCCCCAAAAATGAATCCCCATCAGGTCTCCTACATACAAGGTACTGCGGTGAGTATGGTTCCTGTCTGTCTGCAGCCCTACATTCCTCCCATGGTGTGGCGAGGGCAGGGAACGAGTTGGGGTTATATGTCACAGCGTTAAATTCCACCTTACCACGCTTAGAGACATTGGCGGTCAGGCGACCACCAGATTGAGATTTCACCTGCTTCATTGCGGGGCATCCGCCGCGATGCCACCCACTCCGACCGGGGGCTCTCCCCATGGGCGCCACCCAGCCACAGCAAAGGCCACCTGGCAGGATGGCCATTGCCGGGAGTCCCAATGCCCCAGAGAGACGGGCATATACTCCTTGGCTTACGTGGGGAGGTGTCAGCTCAGGCATCAGCAGTACGATCCCTGTGTTGTCAGGGGGCTACAACCTAGAGGGTACATGACGACCCCACCACAACGGGCTGGCTACCATGCTGGATTTTGGGTGCCATGGGTAGTCCATAGTGATCGTAGGTGCAGATGGTGACGCACTAAGGGCGTAACTTACACAATCCATCAGGTGTGCATGTCCAAAATGAGGGATGGAGGGTGCAGTTACGACGCCAAGATGATAAAAAGAGTGCCAAGGTCTTAGGACACAGAGGACTGATGGTGCACCATGTAAGGTGTCCTTCCCCAAAAGGCTCGTACTTCTGTTGAATTTGGAAAAATGGAGGTCAAACCCCAATGGGGACCATCACATTAAAGGCCGAAACAGTTGAGACTCCTTTTAGTCGCCTCTTACGACAGGCAGGAATACTGCGGGCCTATTCTTACCTCTGGACCTGCAGGGGGGTCAGAAAATAGCATCTCATAAAATTCAAAAGTGTTTTAATTGTGGAAAACTGGGGCACATAGCAAAGAAGTGTTCTGATAATAAGAGGGTACACAGTGTAGGCATGGTACCAGTACAGATGAAACCGCGAAAAGAAGAAAAGAGTGACAAAGAACGTTTTGCAGAAAAGCAGAAAGAAGGTAAGGTTTATGGGGAACATTATGACCCCATGACAAATATTGTGTGTTTTAAGTGTAATCAAAAATGTCACTATGCTTGAAACTGTAAGAATTGGCCCTTAATACAGAAGAAATATGGGGCACAGGGAAACTAAGAGGAGGCGCAATGAGGCAGTCGCATTGCGACCTATCTGGCAAGGTATAAAAGGAAGATTACACTAACAGAAATGAGTATATCATGGTAAGATGTGAAAAGGGCGTACAGAATCCAATGAGGCTTTTGGTAGATAGTGGGGCACAAATAAGTCTGTTGAAAACGAATAGTGTACAGGGATCAGAAAAGTGCGATCTTACTCAGAGTATTAGAATTAAAGGTATTAGTAAAGATGTTGTTAAAACAGAAGGCGCCCTAGAAATTGAGTTACAGGTTGAAGACGGAATTGTAAGACACCAATTCCATGTAATAGGGGCAGAAGTGGATCTACCATTAGATGGACTTTTAGACAGTGATTTTCTTGCAAAGCATAAGCAATTATAGATTATGGAACAAGAGATGTTATGATTTGTGGGAAACGATTTATGCTGCGAACGGCCCAAGAGTCGTGTCGAGTAGTAGTTGTTAAGAGAGTGTTAGAAAGCGCTACTAGAAACGTGAAGAGTACTGCAGGTGCTAGCAGGATAGAGACACCGCAAAATGTTTATCCATTTATGGAAGGAATCGTAAAAGGAGGTCAAGATGTGTCGAAGTGTAAGTACTTTGACAGCGATAGGAGTCAGGTGTGAGAAAAATGTTAGAAAGAAATCTATGGTGGTAAGAAAAGCCGCGTATGAGAAAAATGTTAGAAAGAAGTCTATGGGGGTAAGAGCCAGACGCAAGAAAAATGTTAGTAAGAGGTTGATGAGTCCCACAAAGGAAAGGTGCAATAATAGCTGCTTAGAAGGAGATGATTTTGCAAAGGCAAGAAATGAAAAGTGTAATGATTCAGTTTCAGTAAAAGCCGAGTTAGTAAAGATAGAGCCTGACAAAAGGTCTAGACACAGTTATGCAGAGGTGTTGCAGAACACAGATTTGAAGGTCGATTTAGCTGCAGTTTATGCTGCGGAATTAGAAAACTGTTATGATAGTAAGCCTACTGTGAGACATGAAGGATGTACAATGAAACAAAAGTGTACATTAATTGTAGGCCCTAGAGAAGAAAGGATTGTAAAACTACGAGTAAGTTTATGGGATGCATCGGAAGTGATCATTCCAAGACGAGAATTACAGGCAGGTTTAATTGTACCGAACGCATTAGTTGCTGTAAGGGAAGGTAAATGTATAATAAGTGTCTTAAATACTAATGAAAAGAAAGTTGAGTTAGAAGATCCTGTATTGTTAACCGAGGAGCTACCTCTGGTGGAAGAAGCAATGGTAAGACAAGCACAAAAAGTACATTCAGATAGGAAATCCAGAACCAGTAAATTAAAAGAAGTACTGCGTGTAAATCACTTAAGTAGTGAAGAGAAGGAAGCTATAATAGAGATATGTCTAGCTTACAATGATGTGTTCCAATTGTTGGGAGATAAGTTAACCTATACAGAGGCTGTTAAACATGAAATTCCACTAATTCCAGAATCCAAGGGAAAGGTAGTTAACGTGAGGCCTTATCGAATACCACAGGCACAGAAAGAACTATTGCAGGCCGAAATTGATAAGATGTTACAAGATGACATTGTAGTACCTAGTAGTAGTGCCTGGTGTCACCTTTACTATTAGTGCCCAAAAAGATGGACACCAGTGGAAATCAAAAATGGCGTGTAGTAGCAGACTACAGATGATTAACATTTAATAATGTATTTCCCTTACCAAGGATAGATGAAATTTTAGACGTATTGGGAAAAGCAAAGTATTTCTCCACTCTGTATCTAGCCAAGGGCTATTATCAAGTGCTATTAGACGAATGAGACCAAGAAAAGACTGCTTTTAGCACTCCCTAAGGCCATTATGAGTATAAAAGGATGCCTATGGGATTTAAAACAGCTCCAAATACTTTTTAAAAGTTAATGAATATGGTCTTAATGGGACTTCAAGGTGAGAAGGTATTCATTTATTTTGATGATGTGATAATTTTTGGTTTGTCATTAGAAGAACATAATCACAGGCTAGAAGAGGTTTTTGAGAGACTCAGACAGTATAATTTAAAATTGCACATAGACAAATGTGAATTCCTGCGAAAAGAAGTTACATTTCTGGGACATGTACTTACAGCCGATGGACTGAAGCCAGACCCCTGTAAGGTTGAAGCAGTGCAACAATATCCAAGGCCAGCGAACACAACTCAGTTGACGGCATTCCTTGGATTAAGTGGCTATTAACAGTGATTTTTGGACAATTATAGTAAGATAGCAAAGCCATTGTACGAATTGCTGAAAAAGGGAACTATCTACAATCCTGGAAATTGAAATAAGAACATCGTGAATTCATTGTCCCAGGAAGGAGAAACTTTATTGACACATTCCTGGGGTCAGATACATCACATGATCACACTGACAGAACCACAGGCACATAGACACAGGCAACAGAGCATGCACAATGTAGGCACTAGTACAGTGTATATCCACCTTTCGCAGCAATGCAGGCTGCCATTCTCCCATGGAGACGATCGTAGAGATGCTGGATGTAGTCCTGTGGAACGGCTTGCCATGCCATTTCCACCTGGCGCCTCAGTTGGACCAGCGTTTGTGCTGGACGTGCAGACCGCGTGAGACAACGCTTCATCCAGTCCCATACATGCTCAATGGGGGACAGATCCGGAGATCTTGCTGGCCAGGGTAGTTGACTTACACCTTCTAGAGCACGTTGGGTGGCACGGGATACATGCGGACGTGCATTGTCCTGTTGGAACAGCAAGTTCCCTAGCCGGTCTAGGAATGGTAGAACGATGGGTTCGATGACGGTTTGGATGTACCGTGCACTATTCAGTGTCCCCTCGACGATCACCAGTGGTGTACGGCCAGTGTAGGAGATCGCTCCCCACACCATGATGCCAGGTGTTGGCCCTGTGTGCCTCGGTCATATGCAGTCCTGATTGTGGCGCTCACCTGCACGGCGCCAAACACGCATACGACCATCATTGGCACCAAGGCAGAAGCGACTCTCATCGCTGAAGACGACACGTCTCCATTCGTCCCTCCATTCACGCCTGTCGCGACACCACTGGAGGTGGGCTGCACGATGTTGGGGTGTGAGCGGAAGACGGCCTAACGGTGTGCGGGACCGTAGCCCAGCTTCATGGAGACGGTTGCGAATGGTCCTCGCCGATACCCCAGGAGCAACAGTGTCCCTAATTTGCTGGGAAGTGGCGGTGCGGTCCCCTACGGCACTGCGTAGGATCCTACGGTCTTGGCGTGCATCCGTGCGTCGCTGCGGTCCGGTCCCAGGTCGACGGGCACGTGCACCTTCCGCCAACCACTGGCGACAACATCGATGTACTGTGGAGACCTCACGCCCCACGTGTTGAGCAATTCGGCGGTACGTCCACCCGGCCTCCCGCATGCCCACTATACGCCCTCGCTCAAAGTCCGTCAACTGCACATACGGTTCACGTCCACGCTGTCGCGGATTGCTACCAGTGTTAAAGACTGCGATGGAGCTCCGTATGCCACGGCAAACTGGCTGACACTGATGGAGGCAGTGCACAAATGCTGCGCAGCTAGCGCCATTCGACAGCCAACACCGCGGTTCCTGGTGTGTCCGCTGTGCCGTGCGTGTGATCATTGCTTGTACAGCCCTCTCGCAGTGTCCGGAGCAAGTATGGTGGGTCTGACACACCGGTGTCAATGTGTTCTTTTTTCCATTTCCAGGAGTGTATAAGTGGGGAAATGAGCAAGAAGAGACGTTTCAACAGTTGCAAGAAAAACTGTTGAAGCCCCCTATTTTATAATACCTTGATTTTAGTAAGGACTGTATTGTCACCACAGATGCGAGTCAGACCTCTCTTGGAGCAGTCTTATCATAAGGTAAGTTAGGAAGTGATTTACCTGTTGCGTATGCATCGAGACCTTTGAATAAAGCAAAGAAAAATTATAGTACAATCGAAAGGGAAATGTCAGCCATATGTTGGGCAGTCAAACATTTTCGACCATATTTGTTTGGACGTAAGTTCACTGTCTGTACAGGTCATAAACCACTATTGTGGATAAGTAGTGTATCAGATCCTTCATCCCGATTGTTAAAATTTAGGCTCAAACTTGAAGAGTATGACAATCAGATTGTATACAAAAGTGGCAAAAGAAATCTGGTAGCAGACGTGCTATCATGAATACGAAACATTGAGACAACAAATCAGAATGTAAAAATGAATGTAAATGCACAAGAAGTAAATGACAGCGTCGAGTCAGGAGAAGCCGTAGATGAAAGTAAAGCCCAAGAACAATCAAAAAGTCTAACCCCCAGAAGAGAAATTGAAAATTCTTAAGCAGTACCATGACTCACCAATTGGGGGACATCAAGGAATTGGTAGGACGTATGAAAGAATTAAACAATATTGTACATGGGATGGTATGAAAGCAGATATTGAGCAGTACATTCGCAAGTGCGAAAGCTGCCAAAGAAATAAGTTAACACAAAGTGAAACTAAGATGCCTATGGAAATAACATCAACCCCAGAACATGTATTTGAGTGTTGTGATGTTGACATAGTTGGTCCACTCACACTAACAGATCAAGGCCATAAGTACATACTTATGTTCTAAGATGCATTAACAAAATTTCTAGTAGTGGAAGCAATTCAGCAACAAGACGCAGAAACAGTTGCTAGAGTATTGGTAGAGAAAATTATTTTAAGCTATGGCATACCATCAACATTACTAAGTGATATGGGAAGCAATTTTATGAGTGAAACAATGTGAAGAGTGTGCAGATTATTACATATAGAAATGATCCACACTACTAGTTACCATCCGCAAGCCAATGGAGCATTAGAGAGAACACATCAGAATTTGACAGAGACACTGACACACTATATAAATAGAAATCAAATGAATTGGGTCACTTGGGTTCCATATGCAGTGTTTGTATTTAACACTACTCCACATAGTGCCACAGGTTATACCCCGCATGAGTTGTTCTTTGGAAGAGTATGCAACATTCCAGATGTATTACAAAAAAGGCCCACAGATGTAATCTACAATGATGATGATTATTGTAGTGTTGACAGATTGCCAACACTACGCACATTATTTAAGGGAGGCGGCCATTAAGCAAGCAGGCGGACTTGATGGTCTGAAACAGGATGCTCAATGAATTGCTATAAAGAAAAGTACGTAGCTACTGGAATACTTAACTTTAATCCACCATTTGTCTACAGCGTTCTTGATGAGACATTTCATACGATAACTATCAAACTATGTAAGGCTAATGGCGCCTTGCTAGGTCGTAGCCATGGACTTAGCTGAAGGCTATTCTAACTATCTGCTCGGCTAATGAGCGATGCTTCGTCAGTGTAGTCGCTAGCAATGTCGTCCGTACAACTGGGGCGAGTGCTAGTCCGTATCTTGAGACCTGCCTTGTGGTGGCGCTCGGTCTGCGATCACACAGTGGCGACACGCAGGTCCAACATGTACTAATGGACCGTGGCCGATTTAAGCTACCACCTAGCAAGTGTGGTGTCTGGCGGTGACACCACATTCCACCCCCGCAAATCGGCGAACGGTCGTGTGATAAGGCTTCCGCCCGCCGTGGGGAGGACCCCATGTTCACGTATGCGAGGAGGTGGGGAGCCTAACAACAGGCGAGGCTGTGCCACCCGCACCCGGCCATTCGGTCCGAGGGGAGCTAGGAAACGCCTGAAAACCTAGTCCAGGGTGCACGTCAACATGCGGTGTATGCGCCCGTAAAGAGACAGGAGGGGCCGAATGGTTGACCTCCATTGCATCGGGGTATCCGACGCGCGAAGACGCCATGTGGTCCGGAGCGGGCAAGAGTTCCATGGCGGAGGACAGCTGGTCACGGGAAGCGATTGGCGGCGCGTGACCCAGGGAGGCGCTTGGTGGCTGCAGCGAAGCGTCGAATGCGGGCGGCGCCGGTTGGAGGACAGGCGGCGGCGGCGGAGGCGCGTCGCCATGGGGCAAAATGGAAGGCATCGTTGGTAACACCTGGGGATGAGGCGAGCCAGTAGATGGGTCCCCAGGGCGCCGACCGGACGGCACCATCGCTGAAAGCAGACGGGGAGCGGCAGAACCCGTGCAACGACAGAGGCACAGCTGATTGAGATGCCGACGCACCTCACCAGAGGCCCCCAAAACCAAATACATCGCGCGGCCGAGGCAGCGAAGAATGCGCCCTGCGAGCCAACGCCGCGAACCTCGATAGTTGCCATAGAATACAACGTCGCCTGGAGCAAAAGCAGAAGTCCGCCGCTGCATAGGAACCTGATGCGGCGGGTGCAGCAAAGACATCAAGGTTCGATGAGGACGACCGTGAAGCAACTCAGCCGGCGAGCGACCATCTCGGGGCTGAGAGCGATACGATGACAAAAAGAGCAACAACGCGTCCTCCCGAGAATGCGACTCTTTCAACTTCATCGTCTGTGACTTGAAAGTCCGGACCAATCGTTCAGCGGCACCGTTTGACTGAGGCGAAAACGGCGCGGATGTCAGATGTTGAATACCATTGGCCTGGCAGAATGACTGAAATTCTGCGGACATGGATTGTGGGCCATTGTCGGAAACAATTGTCTGCGGAAGAACTTCAATGCAAAAGATAGCAGACAACGCTTGGATGGTGGCAGTTGACATCGTGGAAGACATCCGGACAACAAAAGGAAAATTACTGAAAGCATCTACAAGAACCAACCATCGAGCATTCCAGAATGGACCAGCAAAATCGATGTGCAAGCGTTGCCAAGGGGAAGTGGCTTTTGGCCATGCAAAGACTTTCCGCGGCGGTGCGGATTGTTGTTCGGCACACGCCATGCAAGAAGAACACATCTTCGTAATCGCAGCATCGATTCCGAACCAAGTACAGTGCTGACGAGCAAGTTGTTTCGTTCGCACTATACCCCAATGTCCTTGGTGAAGAAGCCGTAAGACAGAGGACTATAACGAACGTGGGAGCACGACCCTGGATTGATCATTATCAGAACGCAACAACAAAACACCACGTCGAACAAAAAGTCTCTCCTTGTGAGCAAAAAATCGGCGAACCAACGGATCCTCGATCCGAGACTTTGACAAAGGCCATTGTGTAGCAACAAAACGCAAAACGGTAGCAAGGACCGGGTCAGCAGCTGTGGCTGTAGCTAAATGACGAATATCAATCGGAAACGATTCGACCACTTCATCGGTTTCCGCATCAATGAACATGCAAGCAAGTTCGGAAGAATTGAATGCTTTATCCTCAGCAACAGGCAAACGGCACAACGCATCGGCGTTTCCATGCTTAGCAGTGGACCGATACAAGATATCGTAGCGGTACTGTGAGAGGAAAATAGACCAGCGAATGAATTTCTGCGCTGTACGCGGATGTACAGGCTTGTTCGGATGAAAAAGCGACGTCAAAGGTTTGTGGTCTGTGATGATGGTAAAGTGACGACCATACAAGAAATCATGGAACTTAGTAACACCAAACACGAGAGCCAAAGCTTCTTTCTCTATTTGCGAGTAATTTCTTTGCGCAGACGAGAGCAATTTTGACGCAAAGGCAATAGGGCGATCATGCGAGCCAACTTTGTGCGCAAGCACAGCATCGATCCCGAAATCCGATGCATCTACCATCAACAAAAGGGGTTTCTGGGGATCGAATGGCGTAAGGCAAGTATTAGAAAGCAACGCCGATTTCAACTGGCGAAAGGTGCGTTCGTATTCCATTGTCCAGACGAACGGAACACCCTTACGGCGTAAGCTATGAAGCGAAGCTGAAATGGAAGAGGCATTGCGCAGAAAGCGATGATAATAGTTAATTTTACCCAACACACTCTGTAGCTGCTTCACATTCTGCGGCGAAGGCAAGTCCTGTATGGCACGGAGGTGCTCAGGACTCGGATGTATGCCTTGGGCATTAATTACACGTCCCAGGTATGGTAAGTCACGAGCAAAAAACACACATTTGTCCTTCCGCAAGCGAAGACCATTTTGTCGCAATACCTGAAATAATGTTCGCAGGTGTGTTAAATGCTCGTCGGCTGTCTTTCCGGATATCACAATATCGTCCAGATAGTTCGCAGCAGTAGGGACCGACGCACAAACAGTTTGTAAATATTGCTGAAACAATGCAGGGGCGGATGCACACCCGAATGGCAGTCTTTTGAATCGGTACAAACCAAGATGCGTGTTAACCACCAAGACGCGCTGGGATTCGGCGTCCACGGGGATTTGCAAGTACGCATCTGCTAGGTCCAAGTTCGAAAAATATTTACCCGGACACAGTTTATCAAAAAGATCTTCCGGGCGGTGTAAGGGAAAAGTTGCTATCACGAGTTGTGGATTCACTGTTGCCTTGAAGTCCACACAAAGTCTCAGTTTTCCGGAAGGTTTTGGCAAAATTACTAAGGGTGAGGCCCAGAGAGAAGCTTGCACACCTTCAATTACACCTTGTGATTCTAAATCGTTTAATGTTCGTGCGACCTCATCACGCAATGCGTGGGGAACATTGCGCACTCGGAAAAATTTCGGTTGCGCGTTTACTTTCAGTTCCAAATGTGCTTCATAATTCTTAGCGCAACCAAGGCCCGGTGCAAAAATGTCTGCAAATTCTTCACACAGACGAGAAACACTGTCTGAAGGCACAGTCTGATTCACTGATAGGACCTGATTTACTATAGACATGTTAAACAACTGAAATAAATCTAAACCATACAAGTTCACTGCAGTAGAAGAACGAAGAACGTAAAATGACACAAGTTTTGCTTGTCCCTTGTATGTTGCAAGAAGGCTGCACTGTCCTAACACAGGGATCTGCTGTCCTGAATATGTAGTTAGCTTAACATTGGCGGAACGAAACGGAGGTTTGCCCAGTTGTTTGTACGTATCGTGATTGATCAATGAAACAGCAGCTCCGGTATCGAGCTGGAATGGTATGGCCTTGCCATTAAAGTCCAAATCTACAAAAAGTTTATTGTCCTGCTGGCGACAAGAGCGACTGTCTCGTGCAATTTGAACTGATACAGGTACAGCAGCACTTGCTAATTGACGTGATTTCCGGTGACGTCGACGCACAGTATTTGTGGGACGAACACAGTCACTGTTAGAGAAAGTGGCACTGGACGAAGTGGAATTAACTACATGAATGTCCATGGGCGAAGGTCCATGAGCCTGAGTGTCCTTGGTTCGATTCCGGTGCGAAGCAATAGGCCTGGAATGGTTGTGATTGTCTGATCTGAGCTTTTTCTGGCAAACACTTTGAACATGTCCTTTCTTATTACAGAAAAAGCAAATAGCTTGGCGTGATGGGCAATTTGCACGCGAATGTCTAGTTGCACACCGCGGGCATGATTTCACTTTATTTGTGTGCTGGCGTGGCACACCTGGTTTAGAGCGTGGCGGCAGCTGCGCGGACGTGTGCGAGGGCAGTTTACCGGGCCATGCAGCGCGCCCGGCGGGCCGGTTAATGTTACACACGGCTGGCGAAGTTGCAAATGATTCCTGAGCAAAGTCAAGTGTGTCTTGTCTATCTAATATGTCTATCCCTTGCTGAAGGGAGGGATTGACAAGTTTCAAAATCTGTTCCCGTATGCGAACATCAGAAATGTTCTGTGCTATTGCATCACATACCATTGTATCTGAATAAGGGAGTCCACATTCACACTCAAAAGCACAATCCCTTGTAAGGCCTTGCAATGTTGCTACCCACTCCCTATTAGTTTGACCGGCCGTACGTTTTGTACAAAAGAAAGTATACCTTTTTGCAACTACATTAACTGTTTCCTTGAAATAGGCATCTAAAGCAGACAAAATTTCTTCGTAGGACAGAGTTGCTACGTCACGTTGAGGAAACAATTTCACTATCACACGGTACGTTTGCACCCCTACACACGCCAATAAATGAGGCTGCCGCTCGTTACCTTGAATTCTGTAGGCGGCGAGATGAAATCCAAACTGGCATGACCATTCCGTCCAGGATTCTACGTCTGCTTGAAAATTACGGAATGGCAGTGCAACTGCATGTTGTGGCGGTGGTAGCGATGAAGCGGTGGCGGCCACATCATGTTGCAGTGCACGTTGACCCTGGACGAGCTGTCCAAGGGCATCCAATAACGCCTGCGTCTGCTGATTCTGCAAGCGATAAAATTCGGACAGTACATCGGGAGATTGTGGCGAAGCCATGACACAAGTAAATCAATCAAAGAGAAAGAAGGCGGATTGTAACGTCGCCAGAAATTAGAGCAATACGAACGCGAAATCCTCTTTTAATCCCATCCTCATCGCCATTTGTACTGTTGACAGATTGCCAACACTACGCACATTATTTAAGGGAGGCGGCCATTAAGCAAGCAGGCGGACTTGATGGTCTGAAACAGGATGCTCAATGAATTGCTATAAAGAAAAGTACGTAGCTACTGGAATACTTAACTTTAATCCACCATTTGTATACAGCGTTCTTGATGAGACATTTCATACGATAACTATCAAACTATGTAAGGCTAATGGCGCCTTGCTAGGTCGTAGCCATGGACTTAGCTGAAGGCTATTCTAACTATCTGCTCGGCTAATGAGCGATGCTTCGTCAGTGTAGTCGCTAGCAATGTTGTTCGTACAACTGGGGCGAGTGCTAGTCCGTATCTTGAGACCTGCCTTGTGGTGGCGCTCGGTCTGCGATCACACAGTGGCGACACGCGGGTCCAACATGTACTAATGGACCGCGTCCGATTTAAGCTACCACCTAGCAAGTGTGGTGTCTGGCGGTGACACCACAATTATGTTATTGAACTGAAAGAAAGATTATGAAATGTGCATCAGAGCGCACGAGAATTAACGACACAAACAAAGGATAAAAATAAAGGTTACTATGACAAAACACAAAATCCATGGAAGTTTGAGATAGGAGACAAGGTGCTTCTATTTGATGAGAGTGTACGAAGAGGCCGCTCGAAGAAGTTAGATAGTCAATGGCGAGGCCCATATCTTGTAACTGAAGTAAAGGGTTCTAATGTAGTAATTCGGTTAAGAGGGGACAAGTACCTAAAAGTGCACGCAAGTGGATTAAAAGAGTTTTTTTAAATTGCAGGAAAATGACAACGTTCATGAAGATAGGATTGGTCATCCTAATTACGGGATTTGCATCAGTAAGGACATAACCGCATCTACAGGTTACCAAATTCCAGTCATCTCCAGGTTTATATTATGACAACAAAGGTACGGACAGTTTATATAGCGTTACCTGGAGAATTGTAAGCTACTTTAATCTGGTAGAGCTAAAGCAAAAATTTGAGTCCACTGGAACCTTAGCAGCAAGAGCAGTAGGGTTTTGCCAGCAAAAGCTCTTACAATTGAATATGAGCATGATAGAATGCAATAGTGCAAAACAGGCGCTACAGTAGCATGTACGTAAGATAACAAACTCACAAGGCCTAATAGGGCAATTAGCACATCACGGACGCAGGATTAGAAAGCGTGGAATTTTAAACTTTGTTGGTGAAGTAACCAAAGTGCTTTTTGGAACGCTAGATGAAGATGATGCACCTTATTTTAAAAGCAAGATCAACCTGCTTGAAGGAGAAGAGAAGGAATTACTTAGGTTGTCAAAAGAACTAGTAACTATTGTTAAGGCAACGTTAGATAGTTTCAACCATACTGTAAACTCAATAGCAAGAAATGAAAAGACAAGGGATATTGAAACTGAATCAGCAGGTGTTGCAATATGAGATCGACAATTAAGAAAAATTGCTATTTTGGTGACTCTAAATGAGCAACTTACACAGTTAATATCAATATTCAATGAACTAGAGAGAGAGTATGATTTATTGATAACAGCTATTGTCAATGCTCAGAAGGCAATATTACAATCACACTTAATAAATGCTATTCAAGTTGTAAAATATCTTGAACTAATTAAAGATGAGATTAAAGATAAGCAATTCCCAGTAGCTCTAACTGAAGACATGGGGCACCAGTTAATGAAGGTGATTGATTTAGATGTATTTGTTGCTGGTAATATATTAAGTTATGTACTAAACATTCCATTAGTCGATAACAGTGTGTTTCACATATACAAGCTCTGGCCATTACCAGTCGAGGTTCATAGAAATAAATGGTTGTTTACATATATAGCACCAGAGAAGGAATTTTTATTAATGGACGATGCTAAAAGACAGTATGTAAAATTAAGCAATGAACAGTTGGTTTGTAAAAAGATTGAACCTGATCATAGTATATGTAAACAGACCTTTGTCTTACTTTCCACTTATGATCATGAAGTTGGTGAAGCTAGAATGCTTCAACCAATAATTAAAATTCCTGCTGATTGCATTCAAAAGTACATAATATTGAATGAAAGTGTCTGGACACAAATTAGAGGAAATTAATGGCTTTTTGGAGCACCTAAGGACGAGGGATTCACAATATTATGTAACGAGCAAACGCCATCAGACATAATTACACGAGGAACCGGTAAAATGAAATTTTTGAGCAAGTGTAAAGGTTATGGAGCTCAGATATTAATCCAATCTGAACATATTATTAGACCAAATGTATCTATTAATGACACTGTGCCAAATTTAAATATGAATATAGACTGTTGTATGGTAAATGATGAAAATGTAACATATCAGACTTACCTCTGTATTTACCTATTACACCAGTTGTTAGACAGTAAGATGATTTGACAGCAGCAGAACGTAAGTTGGACGAATTGGAAAATGAGATATCGTATCAACAAAGAAACACTTTTAAAATGTTTACAGTTGATAGTATACCTATCTCAGTTACTATAGTACAGGTATAGTCATTTTGATTGTGGTATTGCGTATCTGTAGATATTGTAATTGTTGTCGAAGTTGTTTCAAATTCCTGTTCAAAAGTATGGACGATGATTGTTGTAGAAGAATATGTGTAAGAAATAAAATTGTGAATCAATATGTAGACAAAGAGATAGTTCGATATCAGCATAGTGGTAATACTAATAAAGAAGAGGAAAGAATTATGTTAGAACCAGTGTTGAGTAGATACACCGAAAATCCTAGTGATATAGTTTAAAGGGAATGCAGTCATGTTCCAGAGAGAAATATTGATTTAGAGCAAAGAAAATCTTTCATGTATTTATCTAAGACTAACAAACATTAATGAAAATATGTATACTGTATATTATTGTAAATGAATTTTCAAATTGTATATTATCTAAGAGCTTTAAAATGAGTGTGAAATGTATTGTTCATTTGCTCAAACAAAGGTTGAGGTAATTGTATAAGTCAGTTGCAAACAAGGAAAATTGTATTGATACATGGAAGACTTATGAAAATGCATTATCAAATTGTGTGAAATGTATTGTTCATTTGTTCAAACAAAGGTTGAAATAATTGTATAAGTTAGTTGCAATCAAGGAAAATTTTTCAAATTGTGCATTATCTGAGAAACTTAAAATGATAATGAAATGTATTGTTCATTTATTGAAACAAAGGTTGAAATAACTGTAAAGTCAATTGTAATCAAAGAAAACTGGACTGATGTGTGGAAGATTTATAAATAAAGCGTAACAAGTTTATAAGGCACTGGGAGCACTTGAAAATTTTGCACTCTCGAGAATGGAGATTGCAAAATTTTCCCCGTAGGGGGGAGGTGTCGCGAATAAATTACGAATAGGCATATGTTAAGCTGCCTGTGAAGTTATGGTCCTGTGACATAGCAGTAGGAGCCGCTATTATATACATTAAACAGATGGAAAGCCTCCACACAAAGTTAGTACACAACGGAAAGAGCCGGCGCGACGTAGTGCCTGATAACAGGAAACTTCCACTCAGAGTGGCTACATGACAGACCCAGGGATCGGAAGGCAGCCAGAGCGATGGATGATTCCCCAAGCATCATAGTAACGTCACAGGAGACTATATAAATGGCAGCTTAACAGCCTGTCGAGGATTCCACTAGCATTCTGCCTCCAACGAGGTCACTGCGCTACTCTGCCTCAGGGGCGGGACTTAGACTCTCATGGCATCTAGTTGCACAGAGTAGTAGTTACACCTCCCACAGTTTAGTTCAGGTGTCAGTGCCTTGTAAGCTTGAGTAATGTTTACTCTAACTCTCTCTCTTCTTCATTAGAAGCTTATTTATGATCACACCGAGTTCCCTGGTTTAAAAGTTATTCCAGCTTTACAGATTCTGCTCCAGAACTACAAGCTGGACGAGCCCACTCCACCTCAGCCAGGTTAGTGTCTAGCTCCCTCTTCCTGATCCGCTCGCAGGAAACCAATCAGACATGACAACCTGATAGGGGAGATGCAGTTCAACAGATGAAGCCTACTCAAAAGCACAACTTCTAAGCTACAGTTAGCAAGTTTGCAATGACCATATGGACAACTCATCCCAGTGACTGGAGTACCTAATAAGAAAATCACTGCATTAACAATTAACACAACTGCTGATAGTGGACAAAGCACACTGCTCAGCAGATTACTGCAGACTAAGATGGTCACTCCTTCAGAACAAAAAGGTACACAAATATGGGGCTGAGAACAAGACTGATTCCATGTGGGTGACAAGGTATTTTGAGCTAAATGTAACATTTTGATTTGTAGAGTAGCATATAGTAGATATATATGAGTCCTGGGATACTGTCGCAGATCAGGCTGGCATCCTCCACCTGCTCTACTTACACCCAAACTAGTACCAATATTTTTCTCTCTCTTTTCTGTCTCTGGGGGTCTTTTGGTTCTGACTTGCAGTAATATTCATATGTGATGTAGGCACAAATCTGCCCATTTGTTATTTTGGACAGATTTCATTGTTACAGTTGTAGTCTCAAAATTTGACAGCAAAAATTAAATTAGTTTTGTTTAAAACCTTGTTAGTTAAAAGTTATGTCTGATTACAAATTTTACTATAGTAAATAGAAGAGAAAGTATTTTGAGCTAATAGATAGATTTGGTAATGATGTGTGACAATGCTCACCTGCTTCGTTTATCTCTTCATTTGTTGCTCTCGGTGTCGATGTACTGGCTGGAAAAATAGGAGATGGAAGTGCAGTACTGTCTACTATAAATGATGTAGCCAACAGATGCACAGTCCTGTTTCACAATCTTTTACTTTCACTTTTCACAACCCCCCCCCCCCCCCCCCTCCCAATAACACAGAGTTATATATGGCCAGTGCACTATTGTTCTAACTTCCTATAAGCCTCATTAATAGTTAGCAGGTGAAAATCCACATACTGCTACAATAGTTTACTGTTTAACATCTACGAGCAGTAAAAGCCTAACCACAAAGTTCACAGTTCTTGAAGAATAGAAAGGTACGTATGGAGCAGACACAGTCATTGTTTTAACACACGGCCTAATTGTGTAACACTTATTACACTGTTAAGTTGATGCATTGCTGCCGTTCTAATCAACACAGGTTCCTCGTCTGAAACTTGGCCATGACCAAAAACTTGGCCCTTGTATATCCTCACAATAATAGGTACTGAAACTACACATTGTTTGAAGTTAAATTTACAGATATTACAATTAAAACTTAAGTCATTAAATTAACTGAATACATTGAAAAATTCCTTCCTTTGAACAGTTTCTTCTACTGCAAGGTTTAGGCTGAATTATTTGTTTAAATTGTGAAATTAACAAATATAGTTACGCAAACAATACTTTTGACAAAACTGTTAATTACTTTGGAATTAATTAAGGGCTGGCTTTCCTAACAAGTTTTCCAAGAGCCAAATAAATATTTAATGAATGCTAGTGTTTCGTCTTTCATATGTTTATAACTATTATAGAGTTTTTATCTGTTAATAAAGTCAACAACAGAATTTAAGTTATGAAACAATTACTGATTTCATCATATAATGAAAGATACTACCTAGTAATACTCAAAATAAATCAGAAAATCCATTACATACATAAAACAAAGCACAAAATTAGATCTGGTGTTATATTCTTTAAAACTGATGGCCAACCTCTCTCTTTTATGAAAATGCAGATTATATTCACGTATATTAATGGTAATTAGTTAAAATTGGAGAAAATAAATTAAGAGGGCAGATGGCAAAGCAAGAGGGGAAGTAAAATTATCCCAGCTTGCTTTGTCACAGATGATACCACTTGCAGAGTTTGACTCTGTGCTTATTATACTCCATCTTTGACTGCTATACTTCTGTTACTCCTATTTTTATAAACAAGGTGGCTTACTTCATTAACTCATTGAGCCATTAGTTATGAATTTTGCATAATCTACCGTGATGTTCAATATTGCACTTGTGCCCGTAAACAGATTAGTGCCAATGCATATTCATAAAATGGCCAATGCATATTCATAAAATGATTCCATATACTTTTCCAAAGTCCTAGATCACTACACTTTTTACAGGCCAAATTATTATTATTAATTTTAGTCTATCCTGAATAGTAAATTTTTTTCCTGTGAAGTTAGAAATTGGTCATCATCCAACAATAGGATGTTGAAGACAATATGTGAAATAGTGAAACAAAAATAGTGGTGGTGCGTACATTTTTTGGCAAACACCAACCTGCACTCATTAAGATTTTCAGCTTTATGACTTCAGACTGATGTGCTACTGAAGAGGCATCACAGAAGAGGCTACATAAATCAGGTTGGTGGGCTTACAGTACTTGTGCAGTACAGTGTCCTCAGTGTGGGTGACACAAACACAGAATATTCAATGTAAGCAGCCGCACTGTTACAGCCCATGTTAAAAATCATAACTATATTTTTGTACTGTATGCCAGACACTAATACTGAAGCATTTGCAGAGACCTTGGAGAAAATTGACTACTTTTTTGCAAAATGGTCTGAGGACAGAATATATATTCTTGGAGACATAAATACTGATTTAAGACTAATGCAACCACACAATTTAGTTATCCTAAAATGCTTAGATTGGATGACTTTTATTGCAATAATGATAGTTCATAACAATTTTTCTGTCATCACCAGTGTTCGTTAATGATACTTCAGAGAACAGCTGGGTTTCGACTACCTTGCATTGTGTTCTGAAATGAAAACTATCCCCCCCTCCCACAGAGGTATTCCACTGCTTACCCAATTCATGCGATATCCTTGTATGCCCCTATTCCGAACTAATATGCCCATGGGGCTTATCCTGCAATAGATGCAAAACCTGGCCCATACAACAACATGCTCCAGTCCTGTCCCAAGCATCTCCCATCCCATCAAAGGCAGAGGAGACAAATGTGAAAGCAGTCATGTGATCTACGAAGTTATCTGCAACCACTTTCTGGCATTTTACAAGGTCATAGCCACTAACAAGTTGTGTGTCCGCATCAACAGCCACCGCAATACTGGCCAATCCTGCTCAGTTCCCTTTTTCTATTTTCCAAATTTGCCATGACCCTAAAATATTGTTGTTCACTTTTCACATGTGGAATTTCAAAATGTTCACACAAACAGTTTTTGTTAGTTCTACATGATTACATAAAATGCACATAATTTTCTTTTCATTGTAAGCATGAATCACTCATAGTGATGTCTCAGACTGAAATCATGATTTAATGTATATTTCACTGCAACAGGTGTGCAACTGTTGCCATTTGCAGAATTGTAAGATTCAGGTTTTGGATTCTGCGGTCTCTCAATTGTAAAATCACTGTTCTTTTATTTTGAACTATGCCATACAGTACTGATAAGTTCATAAGCCATGTTGCTTATACACTACCTGTATGTTGTAACTTTACTTAAAACAAATTTTTGTTACTGCTCTTAAAATATTTTGGTAGGCTGTTGTACCACTTGTGCCTATTCATATTTTTTTGTTTGTCTGAAGTAAAGGTAGCGTGATCATGTATCTTATTACACATATTTGATTAATCTTAATGGTATACAGAAAATAAAAAGTAAATGTGACAGTAAATTCTTTATAATGTTTTCTTGTATCATGTCCTGACATGAGGTCCTTCCTGCACAAGATTATACATACTTTTTTGAAGCTCTTTCTCTTAGGTACATATGAATATTTATGCTGTATACTACCTCTGTGGATGGAGGTCTGGCACAAGTGTTATTGCTTTCTTTCACAACAATAGTGTTCTGTTATGGCGTGTACTAATCCAAAGAAATACTATTATTAGAACACGATACCACTTTGTCAAAAGGTGGGAATTATGTTTGATCCAAGAACTGTAATGCGTATCCCTAGCTAATTAAAATTTTTGTCATTAACACAAATCGAATTCTATATTATTCATCTATCAAAGATAATTTAAATCCAGGGAGATACGTAAGGGCAACGAATGGTTTCCTGTACCTTTTTATTAATTCTATTTGGCCTTCAGCAGTGTAAACTACTTAGCCAAGGTTGCCTGTATTCG
This sequence comes from Schistocerca serialis cubense, assembly GCF_023864345.2. Lineage (NCBI taxonomy): Eukaryota > Metazoa > Arthropoda > Insecta > Orthoptera > Acrididae > Schistocerca > Schistocerca serialis. The sequence goes on along the minus strand of NC_064640.1, from coordinate 920,688,542 downwards.
GAATGTGTTTATTGTTTATGGATTCATCTCGTCAAAAAACTTGTTGCATTAGTATGTAGACTACTCCATAATTTCAGTGTAAGATGTGCATATTAACACTGTATACATATTTAGCCCCTGCTCGTAAATTTAGTTTTCCTAAATTTGCCAGATGAATTTGTAATTGAATTAACAGCAACTCTTACAGGCATATCTTGTACATGAAGAATAGAAATCTTTACAAAACTGACTCATTCCTCATATGATTTGTTCACTGCATGAAATAGAAACAAACACTTTAACCCTGCTGTTCTGTTCGGGTCTATATGACCCGAAACGAATATGAACGTTATTTTACATTATGTAAATACCAATATATATTTATGAAACTTTGTGACTTTGTCTGAAAATGGATGAGCAGCATGTGTTTTAAAAGGTTTTAAAAAAGTTTAAGAAGTTTGGGCTTCAACTGTAATAGTTGCATATGTAATGTTCGGGTCATAATGACCCGACACAAATATGTTTAGTGTAACTCGTATTTATTTCTAAAATCTGGAAATGGCGAAAATTATTTTTGTTGTGTTGTGTGGGAATAGTGACTGCATCATTCCAACTTACTCTCAACAATCACCTAAAGCTCCATGCGTTCACAACAATGGGCTTGTTTGTTGCTTTCCCCAGGAAATAATAATTGGCAGTTCTCAATAATTGGAATGCTTTGTTTCTGCCCAGTTTGACTTGTGACACCATGGCGATGAGACCATTGAATGATCGTGAGTTGGAAGAAATAGTAAATGCCTCACCAGATGAAGGATCACTTTCTGAGTTTGAAGATCACATCAGCAATGCATCTGAAAGCGAGTGTTCCGATGACAGTTACGACAGTCCACAGCCCATACAAAATAGTGTAGAGACTTTTCTTTCTAAAAATGGGAATATAGAATGGCAGTTGCATCCACCAGCACAACATGGTCGCCTACCAGCTTCGAACATCATCAAGAGTACCCCAGGAGTTACCAGGTATGCAGTCAGCAGAATATCTGATGTAAAATGTTCATTTGAAGCAGTATTTCACACAGCGCTTCAAAATGAAATAATAGAGATGACAAATATTGAAGGGCAGCGAGTTTATGGTGAACAGTGGACAGATATTGATGGTTCTGTTTTCCATGCATACTTAGGACTCTTACTCCTAGCGGGTGTATATCGATCTCATGGGGAGTCTACAAAAAGTTTGTGGGATAAAGATACTGGGCGAAACATATTTCGAGCAACCATGTCTCATGAAACATTCTGTAAGATATCACGTGTCCTGCGATTTGACAAGAAATCTACTAGAGAGGAAAGACGACGTACTGACAAACTTGCCGCAATTCGTAGTATTTGGGAGAAGTGGGTAGAGGTCCTTCCTAAACTGTATAATCCAGGAGAAAATGTTACTGTTGACGAGCAGTTAGTAGCATTTAGAGGTCGCTGTCCATTCAAGCAGTATATCCCAAGTAAACCGGCAAAATATGGGATCAAAATATGGACCATGTGTGACAGCAAAACTTCATACGTACTGAAAGCCCAAATTTATACAGGAAAGGTGAGTGGAGCGGCACCAGAAAGAAATCAGGGAATGAGGGTGGTATCTGATCTCACTTCTGAGTTACGTGGTCAGAATATCACGTGTGACAACTTTTTTACGTCGTACAATTTGGGGCAGCTGCTTCTGAAAAGGAAATTGACTATGTTGGGAACTATACGGAAAAATAAGCCGGAGCTTCCACACAAAATGACCAACAAGGAGGTACACAGCTCTTCATTTTACTTCACAAATGACACTACTGTGGTTAATTATATTCCTAAGAGACACAAGAATGTTGTACTTATGAGCACTCTCCACCATGATGCGGAAATCAGTGACAGGGCTGATAAGAAGCCAAAAATGATTTTGGACTATAATTCAACCAAAGGTGCTGTAGACACGCTTGATCAGTTATTAGGTACATATACATGCAAACGAAAAAGTAATAGGTGGCCAATGATAGTTTTCTACAATATTCTTGATGTTTCTGCTTATAATGCATACGTTTTGTGGATTTCGGTTGACCCTAATTGGAATGCAAGCAAATTGACTAGAAGGAGAATATTCTTGGAGGAACTTGGAAAGTCACTGATAAAAGAACATATTGCATCAAGAACGCATTTCCCAAGAACAGAAGATTCTTTGAGAATGGTCACAAGCATCCAAAACCCGAATGATGTGGGTGGTGTGTCAGAATCGGTAACAACAAGAAAATCTACAAAACGTGCACGCTGTAAGTTCTGTCCATCAAGTAATGACAATAAAACAAACATGGTGTGTGGAAAATGTAGTAAACATATTTGCAAGAAACATGTAACCTACTTGTGTCCACAGTGCAAGCAGTAAGAAAAGAACTGTAGTATTTTATAAGATGATTGTATTGAAAATTCTGTTGTTTCAAATTTATGTGAATACTTGTGCCTAAACTACAATCAGTAAGAAGAGAGGATTCTAAAGTTGTAGTGCTTTCTATGTTGGAATGTAATAAAAAAACTGTAGTGTGTTCTGTACTGTAGTGTGCTCTAAGATGAATATCTGTAATGACAACTGTCTGTTGTTAGAAAATGTCAATACTTACGTCTAAACTGTCAACAATAAGAATAGAAGTATGGAAAAACTGTAGTGCTTTCTAAGTTGAATGCCTGTAATGGAAACTGTCTGTTGTTTCAAATTTATGTGCATATTTAAATGAAAAATATCCCTCAATAAAGTTGTATGCATTGTTATTATTATTATTATTACCATTATTATTATTATTATTATTATTATTATTATTACTAACAAGGTACTGGAATAGAACAACAATGTCGATAGCTAAAACTGTACCAAAATTTATGTTTCTAAAGCATTTTGATATGTCGGGTCATATTGACCCGAACAGTATATATGTCAAGTAAAAGTGAACAGAACAGCAGGGTTAAGTATCAATGAGCACACTGTACCATATAGTATTTAGTATTGCATTTTTGGACAACCTGTTTTTCCAGTTGGAAATTAAGTTTCTTACAAAATGCTTTCTTTAATGTGCACTCCTCTCATATTTAGTTACATGGGTAGCCACATTTTATGTTTAATGCCTTATTAAGAAGCTTTTCTTCATCATTAGGGATTCTACAGTTGGCCAGTGAAAAGCTAAACACACTATGTAACATTACTGACCTGGTTATATTGCTGGTATTCTTTGGTAATGCTAAACTTCTGAAGTCTCATTCTCTGAAAATGGTTGGAGATTTAACCTAATATTTAAGTTATGGACATGACAACATTGATTTAAACTTGAGATTACTTCACATTTCTTAGCACCAAAACATATAATGATGAATATTTACTTCTGCTACCAACTATTTTTATAGTTCAAGTAAACCAAGTCAGCTACTACGCTTGATGAACTCTAAACAGCAGCAGGTTCTTTCCATGGTGAAGTTGTCATTCAAGTCTACAAAAAATCGATCTTCACAAAATAGCATTTGATAGAACTCTGTCACTGAAGCTTTACTAACACTTTAATACAGGGAAGTTACATGGACATCTACAGCCAGATTTTCCAAACAAGTACATGAAATAATCACACTGAGTAAGTGTAACAGTAAGATCTGCTCATGTTAGTGACTTTGACATTGAAATGTGGAATGGATGAGTGCATGCTATGAATTTTTACAGTGAGATATTAAGATGAAAATACCTAATCAAGACTCTGCCAAGGAGAAGTTACTGTAACAATTACTAGGAGCAAAATTCCTACTGCTATATAAAGAGGACAATGTCAAAATTAGTGGCAATGACATTATGGGAAAGCAAGTAATAATTTGGTTTGTCTATGTGATAGATGATTGGGAAATAAATAAAGTTGGGTGGAATATTTTATTCATACCAGATGCACTGCTGTAAGAATTTACCGAGCTTTTTGGAAATTTCACAGTATGGTAGTTTTCTTAATTGGCAAATTACTCTGATAAAATTATTTTCCAGTTCAGAAAAATTAGAGCAAGAAATTTATAACTACAGTTATAATGTCATAAACATACTTAATGGTCCAAATAATAATATTTTCTTGGTGGTGGAAACTTTAATTACGAATAACTTTTTAGTTAATGAATTTTCACACATAATAAAATGGTCACTGAAAGAGTTAAATGAGGACTTTCAAATAATTTATGTCATTCTGCAATAGACAAGTGTTACCTCACAATGTGTTTTTGCATATATGGCTCTTGAATAAAGATTTCTCTTAAAGGAACATGTACAGTGAGAAATTAACTATATCATTGGCATTAGCAGAACTCCAACCAATGAATAATGAATTTTACTGAAATGCACCTCAAATATGAATTTGGGTGCTTTATGTAAATGTGATACATCTACTACCAGCATAATACAAAAAGGAAATAACAAAGTTATGTGAGGAGTAGAGTTATAGCAAATTGAGTTATCCACATTTGCTAAGTTTCAAGTTCCTCAACTGTACAGTGAAACATGTCTTCTAATGCCCCCACCTCAAAAAAGTGAGTCTACAGTTCTCAAATCCAAAATGGTGCATGTAAATCAGTGTTTATGAAGTTACTGTTGATTGCTTTAGTACTGCAGATAAGCTAGCTGGATTATGAAAACCACCAAATTTGGGAATATTTAACCCAGCATACAGATGCAAGTTTTTGAGGTTAACACAGTATTTAAAATAATAATAAAATGCTGTAAAATAATAACAGAGCACTTGCTTACATAGTACACAGATCTACAAAAGCAAACTTAGCGATAGTGGCACGCAAGGACAGTCAAATTATTATGAAAAATATGGAAAAAATGTAAGTAAACTATTCGTTAATACAGAAGTAATTGCCATAGTTGTTACATGTATTCCACTGTAAGGCAAGGTGGTCAATGTCTTTATGGAAAACTGTTGGCAGTTGCATCTGGAAACATAATTGTACCAAGGCATGCACGTCTATCTGAAGCAAAGGACAGCCATGAATATCTTTCTTCGGGGCTCTAAAAATATGGAAATCATATGGGGAGAGATTGGGACTTTACAGAGAAAATGTAAGGGTTTTCCCAGCAAAACGTCTGCAGCACACACTATACAACCATAGCAGGCATTTTATTGGCAGGTTGCTTCAACTATGCTGCAGAGTTTTGTCTGGGAAGCTTTCACACAACCTCCATACAATCCCAGTCTCATGTGATTTCCATATTTTGGGAGCCCTGAAGAAAGACTTTCTTGGCCATCCGTTTGCTTCACACCAAGAGGTGCACACACAGGTACAGTCATGGTTCTGTAGACAACTGCAAAACATTTTTCCATGAAGGAATTGACTATCTTGTCTCGCAGTGGCATAAATGTATTCACAGCTATGGTGATTACTTTTGAAATAATAAACAGTTTACTTACTTTTTTCTCATCAGTCTTGTTTTCATTTGATTGCCCATTATACATGGAGCTTTCATCTCATGAACTCTTCCTCAAGTTTTGTATCAGTGTAACCAAACACACTACAAAAAGAGATGAATGTAACACGGTTCAGATCCCATCAAGAGCCAATCACAAAATATTTTGATTTCATTCACGACTTTTAAATTATTTCCTAATTCTGGTATGTTGACTCAATGGTAAATCTATAGTGGCAGATTCATGATTAGGTGGGGTTTCTTAATTAACACATACTAATATAACAATGAAAACAATAAATTATTGATAAAATTATTTAATTAGATAGATAAAATATCTACTCACCAAGTGCTGGCAGAACACACGCATAAAACTGTTGTGATTGGCAAGTTCTCAAAGTCAGTGGCTCCTCCTCCAGGCAGAAGGGTTAAAGAGGAACGAAGAAGTGTGAAGCAAAAGGACTGGAGAGGTCTAGGAAAAGGGGTAGATCTTGGGAAAGTCATCCAGAACCATGTGTCACAGGAGACTTACTGTACAGGATGAGAAGGAAAGACAGACTGTTGACAACTGAATTGGACAAGATTTGAAAATCTGAGAGCTCAAAGGCAGAAGACAGGGTAATACGCAAGACAGAGATTACTACTAAAACATCATGCATGAGTTAATAAGCATGAGAAGCTAAGTGCTTTGTACGTAACAGAGGTGGGGAGGGGGGGGGGGGGTGAAAAATAGATGTGAAAGACAACAAAAGATGTAGAAAGCTAAAATGGAGTGAAGCACAGAGTAGTTACAGTGAAGAAAAGCTGAGAAGGACGATATTAGCGTAAATTAAGGCCAGGTGGGGGGCAAGAACCAAGGACATGTTGTAGTGCTAGTTTCCAAATACGGAGTTCTGAGAAACTGGTGTCCGGTGGGAAGAATCCACATGGCGCACATGGTGAAACAGGCATCAAGGTCATGAATGTAATGTTGTAGAGCATGTTCTGCAACAGGATATTGTGAGTTGCCAGTACATACCCTGTGCGTATGACTATTCATCGTAATTGATAATTTGGTGGGAGTCATGCCAATGTAGAAGGTTGAACAGTGTTTACATAACAGCTAGTATATGACGTGTGTCGTTTCACAGGTGGCTCTCCCTTTGATGGTTGTTTTTTTTTCTTTCTTTTTTTTTCCAGTTACAGAGCTGTTATAGGTGGTGGTAGGAGGGTGCATAGGTCAAGTCTTGCAGCGGGGATGGTCACGGGGGTAGGAGCCATACAGTAGCAAGATGGCTGCAGGTGGAGCATAGGGTCTAACAAGAATGTTGCAGAGATTTGGGGAGGGGGGTGATGGAAAGCAATTCTAGGTGTGGTGGGCAAAATGTCAGACAGGTCATCATTTTAGGAAGTCTTGGCCCAGTCAAAGTAGCTGATTTATGTATTCCAGACCAGGATAATACTGAGTCACCAATAGTGTGCTCTGAAGGTGTTTCGTGGAGGGATCAGCAGTACCAAGATTGGATGCGATGGCCCGGGAAACCTTTTTAAATAGGCTGGTGAGGTAATTACGTGCAGTAATGGCTGAGGTGAGTATGGTGGTGTATTGCTGTAATGGAGTCTGCAACCGAACAAATACATGTGCCTTGGATGCCAAAGCTGTATGCAGTCCACAACAATCAATCTTTCCTTCTCATCATGGTAAGTCTCCCCTGAGCCGCAGTTCTGGGTGACTTGCCCAAAATCTACCCCTTTTTTCTAGACCTCGCCAGTCTTTTTCCTTCACCCTGCTTCCTTCTCCTTTGACCCTTCTGCCTGCAGAAGCAGCCACTGGCTCCAAAAGCTTGCCAATCGCAACAGTCTTATGTGTGTGTTCTCCCGCTGCTTGGCGAGTAGATTTTTTTATCTATCCAATTAAATAATTTTAACACATGCCACGATAGATTTTTCCATGTGAGTAGTGCAAACCTTCCCTTCTGTCAACCCCCCCCCCCCCACCCCCAACCCCAAACACACAGAAATTCATGAGACCAATTTCTTTTACCAGTTTCTTTGGTTTGGGTGGCAGTGGGGAGCAAGGACATAACTGACAAAATACACATAAAACTGGACGTTATATAAATCCATACTGGAGATGCTGAGTCACAGATAGGTACAACAAGAAGAATGTCAAACAAAGCTTTCAGTCAAAGACACACCTGACCACTGTCTCTGGCTGCCAAGGCCAGCCTGTGAGCAGCACTGCACGATGCTGAAATTTTGCCTTGGCAACCAAAGACTGCAGCCACGTTTGATTCTGATGAGGTGCTATTTGGCCAAAAGCTTTGTTTAACAGTCTTTTTGTTGAAACCCTCTGTGAATCAGTATCTCCAGTACATGGTGAGTTGCAACTATCCTTTTCACAATATTGTGAAACATTGATCTTCCTTTTTTATTGCTGTGAGATGACAAAGCAAGCCACATACAGTTACTGGTGTCACTATTCTAAACAACTGCTTTTGTTGTTATAACCAGTGCTTGATTTGTGATGGTATTCCGCACCAATACCTATGATAAAAAAAAGCATTAAAATAATGGTTTAAAACGTTGATTAAAAAAAACACTACCTGGCAGGTCACAGTACTGGCACCTCTCTTTTTTACAAATCAAGCATGGTCATAACTGTGGCTACTTCTGTTTTTTTTTTTTTTTTTTCCTTCTTCAAGGTCATTTCACATCCAAAAGGTCAAATCAAACTGAACATATCTAGAAGAAACTCTTGCAAATAAGTGTTCATTTTCATAGCCCATTATATACTATCATAGACTGATCAATCTGAAGTTACAAGCAGAGTAGAGGTGATGCGTGGAAAGAACCAAAGAAAAAGAACTGAACACAAGACAAATAAGAAGGTGTGTAACATTGGTTGAATGTTTTACAGTTGGCTCATTATACCTTATTTTAAACACATCCACAGTGAATCTTTGATGAGATTTCTAGGACAGATGAATACTCAGTATTTCTTCATCCCATTTACATTTGGATTGCTGGAAGTTATGCAGTCAAAAGACTGGTTCAGTAACATCTGACTGCAAACCCTAAACTTCATGGAATATTTCCTCGCAATAAGAGAGAAATGCATGTGCAAGTCGCAGTCCAGCAGAAATTTTCACGTCACTAATATGTGTTACATCTATACCTAATACAGCTGATGTCTAACAGTTTGCAGTAAGACAATACATTTTGAATAATTGAATGTATTATAACAAAACATTCTACATTCCATGCAGAACAAATCATAAAATACTTTAATTTCATCCTTTCTCACAGCTTTACTTTTGAAGAAACGTAAGCAACTCTTCTCAAAAGTGTGTATTCTTCCCCCTCCCTTCCAAGAGACACACATGTAACATTATGCAATGATTCTGTAATTAATTTCTCTGTGTGGGGATGGGAGCAGGGATTGTGAACAACTCACATATAAAATTGGACAATATAATATATGTAAGAAACATAACTCCTTTTGCAATAAACAAATTTATTTTACTGCAGTTGTTTTTAACATGTCATACTAAAAAATCACATTCCTTACAACAGTAACTCCAGCACAAGGAATACAAGTGTCATCCACTTCAATAAACATTTTATGACAGTGGGTTTTCACATTGGAATGTACACAATTCCATTTTCTTAAAGTGTATCTATGAGACTATTATTGACAGTACCATAACATTACTATATTACCAGACAAATTAATTTGGCACAGATGGTAAAATATAAAATAATGATTTTGGGTACTGGCCATGGCCTATCACTTGTAAGCATCCCATAAAATATAGGTTGGTGGCAGAGAAATTCTGGTTGTGCAATCCTGTAGTTGTTCTGTTGTGGTACTGGATTTGCGATGTGTTTCTGAAAATAAATCAAAGGTATATTGAATGAATTATTGCATATCTGTTGATAGAATCTGGCAGTAATGGAAAAAACAAACATAAGTAGAATAACATCACTACATGTCAAAATACAAAAGGGTTAAGTATGTACTGATTAGTAACATGAATTTTGTATGTAGAGTACACCACTCAATCACCAATGAGGTACAAATCAATCTCAAATGAAGCACCGAGGAGTAAAAACTCCTGCATTTGAGGAAATATTTAGTTGTGAAATGTTGAAGCATATAATCAGCTAATCTGATGACATGTTGCAGTCACTTTGTAAATGGGCAGCTGTAGACAGTGATGTTAGTGTTTATAGTGTTTACCAACAGTCATTTTGTAGGTGCATCTTCAACAGTTCGTTGGTTTGATTGAGAGAGGGGGGAAAGGGAGCAAACTTTGAGGTCATCAGAGCCTTGTTCCGAATAAAACAATGGCACACATGTGAGAAAATGAACAAGACTGACAACTCAAAACAGAATGAAAAGAAAAATCACAAGAACGATGAAGGGCAACAAACATGTAAATGGACAAAAGGGGACAAGAAAACCACAGAAATGAAAGACATGGGATGAAGGTATTAAAACAACAAAGCAGATTACCATGGCTGGCTGACGATGAGAATAAAAAAGGAGAAGTCAGCAATTCTGCAACACATTAAAACCTCAACCCTAGAAGCACTACGGTTGAGGATACAGAGGGACAAAGGACATGTGCTAAAACTTAGATCAAATAATATAACCAATCCTCAAGAATAAAACGTAAAACTAAATCAGCCAATGAGACATTGTCAGATAAAATTAGTGGCAATGATTCCGGTAACCCAAGATAATATGATCTAGTAGATAGTGTCAGAAGTTCCATGTGGCTTTTCGTGGATGATACTGTAGTATACAGAGAAGTTGCAGCATTAGAAAATTGCAGCGAAATGCAGGAAGATCTGCAGCTGATAGGCACTTGGTGGAGGGAGTGGCAACTGACCCTTAACATAGACAAATGTAATGTATTGCGAATACACAGAAAGAAGGATCCTTTATTGTATGATTATATGATAGCAGAACAAACACTGGTCGCAGTTACTTCTGTAAAATATTTGGGGAGTATGCATATGGAACGATTTGAAGTGGAATGATCATATAAAATTAATTGTTGGTAAGGTGTGTGCCAGGTTGAGATTCATTGGGAGAGTCCTTAGAAAATGTAGTCCGTCAACAAAGGACGTGGCTTACAAAACACTTGTTCGAGCTATACTTGTGTATTTCTCATCAGTGTGGGATCCTTACCAGATTAAGTTGACAGAGGAGATAGAGAAGATCCAAAGACGAGTGGCGCGTTTCATCACAGGTTTATTTGGTAAGCGTGATAGTGTTACGGAGATGTTTAGCAAACTCAAGTGGCAGACTCTGCAAGAGAGGGGATCTGCATCATGGTGTAGCTTGCTGTCCAGGTTTCGAGAGGGTGCATTTCTGGATGAGGTATCGAATGTATTGCTTCCCCCTTATACCTCCCGAGGAGATCACGAATGTAAAATCAGAGAGATTCGAGTGTGCACGGAGGCTTTCCGACAGTCATTCTTCCCGCGAGCCATAGGCTACTGGAACAGGAAAGGGAGGTAATGACAGTGGCACGTAAAGTGCCCTCCGCAACACACCATTGAGTGGCTTGTGGAGTATAAATGTAGATGTAGATTTCATTGCTGGGCAGTCAAAGTGGAACAGTGCAACAGAATATGGACCACTGTCAACTGGCGCCGAACCGACACTCGGGCGGGTCTTCACCCAAGTGTGGCCAATGCCGAGCCGGCAGAGGAAAACTGATTCCCTCTATAGGCCCGCATGGAAGACTTCAACACATTTGTAGTCTCCTTAATGAAACACAGTTTGTTGTGTGTACTGTTATGCCATTCCATCCCCCAAAGCCAAAAAACCCTACAGCATAAGTCAGAACGACAGGTCAGGTTAAGAGATGCCCATCTCCAGAAGTGTTTTCTGCATAGCTTGTTTGGCTAGCCTGTCAAAAAGTTCATTGTGTGGGATGCCAACATGTCCTGGGGTCCACACAAACACCACTGAACAATGGGACCAGTCCAAGGCATAGATGGACGCTACCAAAGGATGGCGAGAGTAGCACTGGTCGATAGCTTGTAGGCTGCTCAAGGAGTCACTACACACAAGAAGTGATTCCCCGGAGCATGAATGGATATACTTAAGTGCATGAGAGATGGCCACCAGCTCTGCAGGAATACACTGCAGCCATCAGGCAAGGAATGCTATTCAAAATGGCCTCTGTGGATGCAGGCGAAGCCAACATGACCATCAGCCATTGAGCCGTTGGTGTAAACCACTTCAGAGCCCTGGAACAGGTCAAGTATCGAGAGCAAGTGACAGCAGAGAGCAGCAGGAGTAACTGAGTCCTTAGGGTCATGCTAAAGGTCCAGACGAATCTGCAGTCTAGGTGAACGAAAGGAGGTGTATGCAGACAGATACATCATGGAGGTGTATGCAGACAGACCTGGATGGGAGATGGTAAGGGGAAGGACTCCAGTTCACACAGAAGGGATCTCACGCGAACCGCACTCGTTAGCCCTGACCTGGGCCGCCGATGCAGATGGACTGCCACAGGTGGAAATAGGAGACAGTAATTCAGATACTCAGGAGAACTAAGAATGTGTGCAACGTACCTGATGAGCAGTTGTGCATGTCAGATCTGCAATGGAAGGACTCCGGCCTCCACCAGGACACTGGTCACCGGACTTTTCATAAAAGCTGCCGTCGCTAGGTGAACGCCACAGTGGTGCACTGAGTCGAGTACACGCAACACTGAGGGCACTGCCAAACCATAAATCACACTCCCATAATCAAGGTGGGATTGAACAAGGGCTTTGTAGAGCTGCAGCAGACCAGAGCGATCTGCACCCCAGTCGGTGTTGCTCAGGCAGCAGAGGGCATTGAGGTGCTGCCAACACTTTTGCTTAAGCTGATGAAGGTGAGGTAGCTAAGTCAATTGGGCATCGAAAACCAGTCGTAAGAATCGATATGTCTCCACTACAGTGAGTGGATCATCATGAAGGTAAAGTTCTGGTTCCAGATGAATGGTACGATGCTGACAGAAGTGCATGACACACGACTTAGTGGCCAAAAACCGGAAGCTGTGGGCGAAAGCCCATGACTGCTCCTTGTGGATGGCTCCCTGTAGGCGCCACTTGGCAACACCAGTACTGGTGGAACAGAACGAAATGCAGAAGTCATCTGCATACAGGAAGGGTGAGACGGACGGCCCTACAGCTGCTGATACACCATTAATGGCCACTAAAAATAGTGATACACTCAATACAGAGCCCTGAATGACCCCATTCTCCTGGATATGGGGGAACTATGGGAGGCACCAACTTTGATACTAAAAGCACGGAGCGACAGGAAATTCTGTAAAATACAGCAGGCGTCGGAGCCCCCACCTGTATAATGTGGCAAGGATATGATGTCGCTAGGTGGTGTCATATGGTTTGTGTACATCAAAGAAGACGGTAACAAGGTATTGGTGTCGGGAAAAGGCTGTTCGGATGGCAGACTTGAAGGAAACTAGATTATCAGTGGTAGAGTACCCCTGGCGGAACCTGCCCTGACATGGAGCCAGTAGGCCACATGACTCGTGGACCCAATTCAACCGCTGACACACCATACATTCCAGCAGCTTACAAAGACTGTTGGTGAGGCTGATAGCTTTCCACATCAAGCAGGTTTTTGCCGGATTTGAGCACTGGAATGACGGTGCTCTCCCGCCATTGTGATGGAAAGAAACCATCACACCAGATCCGGTTGAAGATGATTAGGAGATGGCACTTGTAGTCAGATGAGAAATGTTTAATCATCTGATTGTGGATCCAATCCGGCCAAGGAGCTGTGTCAGTGCTATGTGTAAGTGCGCTGAGGAGTTCCCACTCCGTAAACGGGGCGTTATAGGGTTCACTGTGGCGTGTAGTGAACGAGATGACTTTCCTTTCAATCCATTGTTTGAGGGTGTGAAAGGCTGGGGGGTAGTTCTCCGACGCAGAGGCTTGAGCAAAGTGCTCGGCAATCGCACTTGCGTCAGTACATAAGACGTCATTGATGGTAATGAAGAGGACACCTATTGGTGTCTGGCACCCAACAAGACGTCTGATCTTCGTCCAGACTTGGGAAGGTGATGTATGGCACCTAATGTTCAACACATACCTCTCCCAGCACAACTGTTTCCGTTGTTTTATAAACTGGCATACACAGGCACGGAGCCGCTTAAAGGCTATCAGATGCTCCAGGGAAGGGTGTCGCTTATGTCGCTGTAGAGCTCATGGACACACTGAAATTGCCTTAGCGACTTCCTGCGACCACAAAGAGACTGTCTTTTGCTGGGGCACCCTAAAGAGCTAGGGATTGCGTTTTCTGTCACAGAAACAATTGTTATAGTCACCTGCTCATCCATCACATCAATGTTACCATGCTCAACCATCACATTGATGTTACCATGTGGGGGAGAATAAACGGTGACAGATGTGAAAGTTTCCCAGTGTGCCCATCTGGGCAGGAATCTGTGGGCCTGACACCAGGGCACTGACAGGAAGATGGGGAAGTGATCACTAACACACAGGTCGTCATGTGCTCTCCAGTGGATAGATGTGAAAAGTCCTGGGCTGCAAGTTGATAAATCAATGGCCGAGTAACTACCTCGAGCCACACTGAAATGTGTGGCGGCCCCAGTATTTAAGAGGTAGAAGTCGAACTGAGACAGTACAGTTTCGACATCTTTGCCTCAGCCAGCAAGCACAGTGTCACCACATAAGGGGTTACGGGCATTAAAATCTACCAAAAGTAGGAAAGGTGTAGGGAGATGATCGATCAGCGCAACTATTACATTCAGGGGTACTGCACCATCTGGAGGAAGATACACATTGCAGACAGTTATTTCCTGCGCAGCCACAGCTTCAAGAGGTGTTTGAAGCAGCAGAGTTTCACTACAGACTGGGATTAGGACATAAATGCAAACTCCACCTGACACTTGATTACAGTCACTACAGTTCCTGTAATATCCCTTATAGCCACAGAGGGCAGGGGTACGCATTGGCGGGAACCAGGTTCCCTGGAGGGCAATGCAGAAAGCACGCATAAAGCTTAACAGTTGCCGTAACTCAGCCAGACGGTTGAAAAAACTGCCGCAATTCCACTGGAGGATGACATCATCGTGAGGCAGGGAAGGCATGGAACATCCAATGAGGCAGCATACACCTCAGGGTTACCTGCTGCCACCGACTTTTTGACTGAGCAGCCTATATCCATTGTGTCTGAGGGTCCAGCGAGATCCAGGTCCTCAACAGACGCCAAAATCTCCACCCCATCCTCAGACATAGAGCTTGTAGGTAGTGGTGGTGTCGGTGGCATTGTAAGTTCCTTGTTCTTAGGGGTCTTCTTTTTCGATTTCTCATATTGTTCCTTGGGTTTCCCTGGCTGGGAGGACTTCACTGAATCAGTCTCCTGGACTGAGGATGAGCGTGAAGCCCTATGACCAGCTGCTTTTGGGCTCTTCTGCTGCTGGCAGGTGTCATCTTTCCCACTAGCAGAAACCTGGAAAGGGAGTGACCCTTCCTATCGAGAGGAGCTGAAGAAGCCTTACGCTTCTCTGGCTCAGAAGTGGGAACTGAAATCCTCAATGGTTGGAAGAGTGTTGCTGCCGAAGTACACTCCTGGAAATTGAAATAAGAACACCGTGAATTCATTGTCCCAGGAAGGGGAAACTTTATTGACACATTCCTGGGGTCAGATACATCACATGATCACACTGACAGAACCACAGGCACATAGACACAGGCAACAGAGCATGCACAATGTCGGCACTAGTACAGTGTATATCCACCTTTCGCAGCAATGCAGACTGCTATTCTCCCATGGAGACGATCGTAGAGATGCTGGATGTAGTCCTGTGGAACGGCGTGCCATGCCATTTCCACCTGGCGCCTCAGTTGGACCAGCGTTCGTGCTGGACGTGCAGACCGCGTGAGACGACGCTTCATCCAGTCCCAAACATGCTCAATGGGGGACAGATCCGGAGATCTTGCTGGCCAGGGTAGTTGACTTACACCTTCTAGAGCACGTTGGGTGGCACGGGATACATGCGGACGTGCATTGTCCTGTTGGAACAGCAAGTTCCCTTGCCGGTTTAGGAATGGTAGAACGATGGGTTCGATGACGGTTTGGATGTACCGTGCACTATTCAGTGTCCCCTCGACGATCACCAGTGGTGTACGGCCAGTGTAGGAGATCGCTCCCCACACCATGAAGCCGGGTGTTGGCCCTGTGTGCCTCGGTCGTATGCAGTCCTGATTGTGGTGCTCAGCTGCACGGCGCCAAACACGCATACGACCATCATTGGCACCAAGGCAGAAGCGACTCTCATCGCTGAAGACGACACGTCTCCATTCGTCCCTCCATTCACGCCTGTCGCGACACCACTGGAGGCGGGCTGCACGATGTTGGGGCGTGAGCGGAAGACGGCCTAACGGTGTGCGGGACCGTAGCCCAGCTTCATGGAGACGGTTGCGAATGGTCCTCGCCGATACCCCAGGAGCAACAGTGTCCCTAATTTGCTGGGAAGTGGCGGTGCGGTCCCCTACGGCACTGCGTAGGATCCTACGGTCTTGGCGTGCATCCGTGCATCGCTGCGGTCCGGTCCCAGGTCGACGGGCACGTTCACCTTCCGCCGACCACTGGCGACAACATCGATGTACTGTGGAGACCTCACGCCCCACGTGTTGAGCAATTCGGCGGTACGTCCACCCGGCCTCCCGCATGCCCACTATACGCCCTCGCTCAAAGTCCGTCAACTGCACATACGGTTCACGTCCATGCTGTCGCAGCATGCTACCAGTGTTAAAGACTGCGATGGAGCTCCGTATGCCACGGCAAACTGGCTGACACTGACGGCGGCGGTGCACAAATGCTGCGCAGCTAGCGCCATTCGACGGCCAACACCGCGGTTCCTGGTGTGTCCGCTGTGCCGTGCGTGTGATCATTGCTTGTACAGCCCTCTCGCAGTGTCCGGAGCAAGTATGGTGGGTCTGACACACCGGTGTCAATGTGTTCTTTTTTCCATTTCCAGGAGTGTAGGTGATATGGGAGCAACAGGAAGGGAAGTGGCTCCCCGCCATCAAGGGAGCAGGTGTAATCTCCTGGTTCTGAGAGGCAACAGGAATTCGAGGAACTGACGGGGTGACAACTGTTCTCATAGCAGCGGCGTATGAGGTGGTCATAGCCATAGGATGTAGGCGCTCAAATTTCTTCTTAGCCTCAGTGAAAGTCAGTCAATCCAGGGTATTATATTCCATGATTTTCCTCTCTTTCTGTAAAATCCTGCAGTCTCGGAAGCAAGGTAAATGAAGCTCTCCGCAGTTGACACAGATAAGAGGCCGGGCACATGGAGTACTGGGATGCGATGGATGTCCAAAATATCGACATGTGACGCTTCAAGTACAGCGAGAAGATATATGGCCAAACTTCCAGCACTTAAAGCACCCCATTGGGAGAGGGACATATGCCTTGATGTCACAGTGGTGGACCATCACCTTGACCTTCTCGGGCAATTTCACCCTCGAAGGCCAAGATGAAGGCACCGGTGGCAACCTGGTTATCCCTCGGACCCTGATGGATGCGCCTGACAAAATGAACACCTCGCCACTCTAAATTGGTGCGCAGCTCATCGTCATACTGCAAAAGAAGGTCCCTGTGGAATATAATCCCCTGGACCATATTTAAGCTCTTATAAGGCGTGATGGTAACAAACATCTCCCAACTTGCCATAAGCGAGTAATGCCTGTGACTGGGCAGAGGATGCTGTTTTTATCAAAACTGACCCGGAGCAGATTTTGGACAAGCCCTCCACCTCCCCAAACTTGTCCTCGAATTGCTCCACAAAAAACTGAGGCTTCATGGACATTAAAGATTCCCCATCAACTCTCATACATACGAGGTATCAGGGCGCGAATAAGTTTCACTGCCATCCTTAACCTGGTGTTCCTCCCATGGTATGGCCAGGGAGGGGAATGACTTGGGGTCATATTTCTTAGCATTTAAGTTATACTTTGCCCACTTAGAGACTGCTGGAGGCGGACCACAAGCAAGGGATGACGTACTACGCTTCATGGCGTGTCACCCACTCTGATGCCACCCACTTGACCAGGGGCCCTCCCCATGGACGCAACACAGCTTCAGCAAAGGCCACTTGGCAGGATGACCATTGCCAGGAGTCCTGATGCCCGAGGGTGTCGGGCATCTACTCCTTGGCATACGTACTGAGTTAACGGCACAGGCACCAGCAGAGCGAGCCCTGTGATGTCAGGCGGCTACAACCAACAGGGAACATGGCGGCCTCATCACAATGGACTGGCTCCTGTGCTGGATATGAGGTGCAAAAAAGTCCATGGCGATTGTCGGCACAGAAAGTGAAACTGCATAGTGCATGGTGGAAAACACACCCAGGAAGGTGTCCTCACCCAAGAGATGGAGAATGGGCGGCGCTGCAATGCAACGACGAGAAAGTGGGATAAAGATCTCAATGCACGATGGATATGATGCACCACATAAGGCTCTCTACCCAAGTTGGCTCGCTCTTCAGGAAAAATTTTGAAAAATAGAGGTGAAACCCTAAAGGGGGCCATCACAAATTGGCTCCTTTTAGTCGCCTCTTATGACAGGCAGGAATACCTTGGGCTGAGTCTAACCCCGGACCTGCAGGGGGCATCTTCAAGGTATTAAGCATTTGTGACAAAGCAAGCTGGTATCTATTCACTTCCTCTCGTTTTGCGATCTGCCTCCTTAAATTCATTTTATTTTCATTTCAGTCTAATTACCATTAACACGCATGAATATTATCTTCATTTCCGTACAAGAGAAAGGGTGGTCCTCCGTCTTAAGGAATATAGCACCAGGTCTAATTTTGTACATGTAATTAATTTCCTAATTTATTTTGACCATTCATAGTTAATATTTTTGTTATAGGGTGAAATCAGTAATTGTTTCATGACTTAGATTCTATTGTTGACTAATAAACAAATATAAATTCCGTAGTAAATATAAACATTTGGAAGAAAAACTACTAAGATTCTTAAACTATTTATTTCGCTTTATTTGAAAACATAATAACAAAGCCCAGCCCTTAATTCCAAAATAATTACCACATTTGTCAAAAGTATTGTTTGTGTAAGTATATCTGTTAATTTTATTATTTATACAAATGTTTCATCCTAATCTTTGTGGTAGATGGAACTATTAAAAAGAAGGAATTTTTCGATGTATTCAGTTCATTGAATGAGTTATGTTTTAATTGTAATTTCTGTAACTTAAACATCAAACAATGTATAGTTTCAGTGCCTATTATTATGAGGCTATACTAAGGACTGATTTTTGGTCCCGAGACAGTCAGTCCATGGCCGATTTTCAGACAGGAGTTATGCATTGGTTAAATTAATAACAAGGCATCAACTAAACAGTGGAATAAGTATAAAACAAATAAGCAGTGTGTTAGAACAATTAATGACAATGTCTGTTCAATTTATTTGGGAAATAGTGTCACACATACCGTATTATTCTGCAAGAACTGCGTGGTTAGGTTTTTACTGCTCATAGATATTCAGTGGCAAGCTATTGTACCTGTATGCTGATGTTGCCTGCAACGTATTAATGAGGCTTTTCGACATTTACCAATAGTGAACTGGCTATATAATTGTGTAATATTGTGGGGTTGTGAACACTGAAAGTAAAGAACCGAGAATCACAATTGTGCAACTGTCTGCTAAATCATTTACAGTAGACAGTGTTGAGCTTCCACTTCCTATTTTTCAGCCACTATAACAATGCAGCATGTTGACACAGAGGACTATCAAGGAAGAAATAAAGCAAGAGAATGTCACACATGCTAACAGCAACTTCACAATATATACATTTACTAATGTAGCTTGACATCACAATTTCAAGAGAATAGTGATTTCTTCTACTCATTCACCATGTTCTGTACATCCCACCAAGAAAGTGAACCTACAGTGCTACGAAACAAGTAAAGATACACATTAACAAAAGACAACTAAACATTGCTTAAGCCCTACACTATATTAACAAGAAATTATCACAATACTGCTTAATATTAGTTCTCTTTATGCCAGTTAAGTGTGTTCTAGTGAATTAGAAAGAAAGCTGCTGATACTTCAGTTATATTAGGTAGCTGCAGGCTGCCTCAGAAACCTAATATTTACTTCATTAGTCAAGTATTATTCAAAGAAAATAGTAACCTAAATATGTAATTACACAGGACAGTTTACAACACACTACTTGCCATTCATCTAAAGGAGGAATCAAATCCTTGCACTAAAATAATCAGTGGAAGAGGTCACTCATGAGGAATGTTTTGTTTCTCAAATATCTCCACACCATAGTATATAACTTTGTTAAATCCTAGGTAAGAATGAAAAGTTTACACAAAAGTTATATTTCTGTCTTGTATTGATAGCGCAGATCACAGTTCTGCTTGAACTGATTTCTCACAACCACACTACACCTTGACTAAAATAACTCTGATTGTGGCAGTGGCTAGGAGTCAGCCAACTGCAGTTCTTTCTTGATACCTATATGCCCACTACAATTACTGATTTTTTTAAGCACAACACAGCATTCTCAGGTGCAGTAGGATGCACAGGGAGGGGAGAGCCAACTGTTGCCCCATCTACCACCCCCACTGATGTACTTCCCACTACTGCTGACGACAACAATGAAAATAATTTGAATGTATGTCTTGTTCTATTTGAACTGCATGTGCAGCTCTTTCTCATTCTAAGTATGTGGAATGTTGTATACAACCAACAATCCTGCGCCACCATAGTTGTTTGTCAGCCATGAAGTTAATTCAATCAAAATTTAGAATGGAACATAATAATCGTTTATCACTAAATATGGCAAAGGCCCATGAAAGCATTTAACAATAACCACAAAAGCATTCTATTATTTTCCCACTAATATAATCTGACATGTACCAAAAAATTTTGAAACTTTAAAGATCTATCCATTATATAGGCACTGTGACTGTGATGGTTAAAGGTCTCCAGAAATTACTATTATCAGCCCCCTTTTGTATTATTTTTCAATCTTTCTTTACTATGATCAGTTTTGAATCACTATCATCAGATGGTACATATTTATTGCATGTTTGCAGCATTGCTGGAGCTGCACAGCTGTAGCCAGGTGTGAACTGTACAAACTTCTCTCTACCTTCAGTGCGTACATATTTCGTTCTATTGCCACAGCTACACAAGCCACAACAAGGCGGCAAATATGCAATAAATATGTACCATCTAACAATAAATCGCTTGTCAACTCAAAACCGGTCATGGTAAATAGTAAATGAAGAATAAAATCAAAGGTGACTGGCTGCTGGAAACTAACACACTTTTAAATCTGAACTGGAATTGCTGCTTCTGGCAACTTCTGCTCTGAAGACATATCTAACAAAAACCTTACAGCATAAAAGACTACAATGATTGCTTATTCTAGTTAGAATTACATGTAAATATTCCTTAACAGTAACATGAGCACTGACAGAGACCAGTATGTTCATTATTATTACTTTCCAGCCAGTGAGCTATCTGGTAATCTGTAAGTAGCTAGTATATAGCCACCCAGCTCCCGCACTGTGCCTTTCATACAGGACTATAGTGTCTCTCAAAATCCCAGCCACTTCCCTCTCCGACATTCACCCCATCATTAGTCAAAACACACACAAACTATATCTGAAGAACAAAATCATTCTATAAAAAAGGATCTGCTGCTCTAACTATTACAAAAGGTAGATTGGCATAACAAAATCATAGCTCTATCCACCTGTTTCAACCAGTACTGCCATCAGCGTGGTTTACACTATTTCAAGCACATACAATATGGTTCAAATGGCTCTAAGCACACTGGGACTTAACATCTGAGGTCATCAGTCCCCTAGAACTTAGAACTACTTAAAACTAACTAACATAAGGACATCACACACATCCATGCCCGAGGCAGGACTCAAACCTGCGACCGTAGCGGTCACGCAGTTCCAGACTGTAGCGCCCAGAACTGCACAGCCATACCAGCTGGCTCATACAATATGACGACCACAACATCACTCATTACACCTGGAAACAAACATAAGTAACGTGAAGTATAACTTCAGCAACAGGATGAAACTAACAGGACCTATATCTCCAACATCGGTCAGTTGTAGAATTTTGGAACACATATTATGTTCGAGTATAATGACTTTCCTGGAGACTAGAAATCTACTCTGTAGGAATCAGCATGGGTTTCGAAAAAGACGGTCGTGTGAAACCCAGCTCGCGCTATTCGTCCACGAGACTCAGAGGGCCATAGACACGGGTTCACAGGTAGATGCCGTGTTTCTTGACTTCCGCAAGGCGTTCGATACAGTTCCCCACAGTCATTTAATGAACAAAGTAAGAGCATATGGACTATCAGACCAATTGTGTGATTGGATTGAAGAGTTCCTAGATAACAGAACGCAGAATGTCATTCTCAATGGAGAGAAGTCTTCCGAAGTAAGAGTGATTTCAGGTGTGCCGCAGGGGAGTGTCGTAGGACCGTTGCTATTCACAATATACATAAATGACCTTGTGGATGACATCGGAAGTTCACTGAGGCTTTTTGCAGATGATGCTGTGGTGTATCGAGAGGTTGTAAAAATGGAAAATTGTACTGAAATTCAGGAGGATCTGCAGCGAATTGACGGATGGTGCAGGGAATGGCAATTGAATCTCAATGTAGACAAGTGTAATGTGCTGCGAATACATGGAAAGATAGATCCCTTATCATTTAGCTACAAAACAGCAGGTCAGCAACTGGAAGCAGTTAATTCCATAAATTATCTGGGAGTATGCATTAGGAGTGATTTAAAATGAAATGATCATATAAAGTTGATCTTCGGTAAAGCAGATGCCAGACAGATTCATTGGAAGAATCCTAAGGAAATGCAATCCGAAAACAAAGGAAGTAGGTTACAGCACGCTTGTTCGCCCACTGCTTGAATACTGCCCAGCAGTGTGGGATCCGTACCAGATAGGGTTGATAGAAGAGATAGAGAAGATCCAACGGAGAGCAGCGCGCTTCGTTACAGGATCATTTAGTAACTGCTACAGCGTTACGGAGATGACAGATAAACTCCAGTGGAAGACTCTGCAGGAGAGACGCTCAGTAGCTCGGTATGGGCTTTTGTTGAAGTTTCGAGAACATACCTTCACCGAGGAGTCAAGCAGTATATTGCTCCTCCTACGTATATCTTGCGAAGAGACCATGAGGATAAAATCAGAGGGATTACAGCCCACACAGAAGCATACTGACAATCCTTCTTTCCACAAACAATACAAGACTGGAATAGAAGGGAGAACCGACAGAGGTACTCAGGGTACCCTCCACCACACACCGTCAGGTGGCTTGCGGAGTATGGATGTAGATGTAGACAACTGAATGAAGAAGGTGGTTTCGGGTACAGACAAACGAAACATATAACAATAAGAATAATGACACTACTGCCAAACAAATATTTGCCCAAAAATCTAGCACTCAAAATGTAACACACAAACTCACAAAAACGAAAACTAGTAGTGTTGTAAATTTTGATGTCTCAAATGGAGACTACAACACCAGTAACCAATAAACAAGTCAAAAACTCAACATCATAATTTTCACTTTACCGACATAGCTCCAACAAAGCCCTAGATACCAGGAACCTACATAAAACTCAAACATTGCGTTGCAAATTTCACTTCACCAATATACCTCAAACAAAGCTGAACTTGCACACAACTCCAAAACCCGCTGACACAAATTGACCTATATGGCAGCAAAAAACAAAGCCGAATGTACAAAAACCCAACACACACAAATTTTAAAATCCATTATCCGCACTTTCACGTACTTTACATAAAGCAAAGCCCATAGTACAACAAACCAAACCGTGCTCATATGGCTAATACCAGAAACATATTCTAATGGTACATCAATACCCCTGATACCAACCAATCACAATCCAACACAATTATCACATACTAACAAGAAAAATTCCAAAATTCAAGAAAAATTGCATAACCACCAATTTCAATATACACAAACTATAATCAACTCATAGCATACACAGAAAATAGAACAAAAATACCATCTCCCACTGCAACAAGCAACAATCTACTCAAATATCTGTATCTTATTCACAACTGAACAAAAAATAAAAATTAATATTAAATCTCCGACCATAAGAAACACACGAAACTAATATTTCCAAACATAAAAATGAATCCATCTGCCACAATATGCAAATTCAAACTATCACCAGAAAACCAGCACAATAGCAACCTGAAATACTCAATTCTTGTCAAACAACTCGATAACAAACATCTAGCACAAGAGAGCACCATCAAATACAAAACACCATCTACAAATACAGACAGACTCAAAAACATCAAACCTCATCATGACATCACACACCATATCACAGTTACGTCATAGGTCTAAGCAGATGGCTGTAACATCAGTACCTGACCTTGTGCGAATGAACTGACGTTAGCGTCAGATAGTAAATAGTGATGAGACAGTAACTGCCAGTTGGCAAGAAAACAGGTCTTAATTATGTAGAATGAAGCTTAATTACTGTTGGAACATTTGTTCAGAGTGTGCGTGTTCTTTGTACAACCCAGAAAGGTCAATACTGCCTGCTTTGCACTTTGAAATCTTTCTCACTGTACTGCCCCACAAGCAGGTCTGACAGCATACTTTTATTCAATCTGTCCTACAGCATTTTCTTTGTAAGTGGCGTAGATAAGATCTAAAAATTGTCCATTCTACCACAAATTCTTATACTTAATCCTAAACCATTTACTTCCTAGTGGTACTTATAAGGAGTGAATGTCGTAGGCACTGATTTGATTTATGAATTTTCTGAACGTAAGCTGAGACATTCGCATAAACCTTTACCTGCTATTTCAACATCTTGTTTGGCAAATGCAACTTTCCCACAGTATCTCCACTTCTGCTTCATTTTATATTCTGCTTTTAGCAAGTTTCATCGTTAAATACTTCAGTGAATGAATATTAAGTCCAAGAACATCTGCACTGAAATGAGGATTGACACATTGTTGGATGAACCATTCGCTGAAGTGTACCCGTGGAGGCCAATCAGCTGCTGATAGTGCCTGCACACGCTGTACATTGTACGGAAACAACTGGTTCTCCCGTAGTACTCTCCATACAGTGACGCGGTCAACGTTACCTTGTAAAGCTGCAACTTCTCTGACGCTGACATTAGGGTTATCGTCAACTGCACGAAGAATTGCCTCGTCCATTGCAGGTGTCCTCGTCGTTCTAGTTCTCCCCCAGTTGCGAGTCATAGGCTGGAATATTCCGTGCTCCCTAAGACGCCGATCAATTGCTTCGAACGTCTTCCTGTCGGGATACCTTCGTTCTGGAAATCTGTCTCGATACAAAGGTACCGCGCCACGGCTATTGCCCCACAATCATTTTCACTGATCAACTTACTCCCAGAATGTGAACGTATATTATGCTTCTTATTCCCTCTCCAACAATTTTTCAACCCACTTTTCGTCTCTTTCAAATCGGAATAGCACAAAGCCTATTACTACGTTACTACTATTCAATGCAGCGTCTGCTATCTTGACCGAAACAATAACAAACACAGATCCTTCTGCCCGCCAAAATTTACCTCTTCAAAGTTAATACTCACAACGCCTTCAACTGGCTGTGGTAACTACTTTGAACTATGTCACTTGTTTTGCTGTCGCTAAAGTATTGAGTGATTCACCGGCAAACACTGTGCTTATATCGGTTTATTACATATTTACAAATATTACAAAACAAAGTAAATTGACTAATTCAAGGTATGCTAGGTCCATGGAAATTCAAGATTATAACATTTCACTGTAATGGTTCGACACTCGTTGACTATCGATAGCCGAGCCCGGCAGTCGTGTAGCCTATAAATAGCGAATCTTCGGCGCCACAAGTGACAGAAAATTGAAGTGCAGAAGATGCAAAAGTAGATGCACGTGTCGTAAATTTGTTTGTAGTGTGAACGTAGAAATTGAAATGTTGGTGTGGAAAACCACTTTAACTCCGCCTGCAGTTACTGTAGGAGTGAATTAAGTAGCTCTGCAGTTGCTGTTGCCGGTCCCAAGCCCGGAGAAAGGAGGAGGGTTGGCGCAAAAGCCGTAAAAGAATCGACATAAAATAGTTGGAGAGATCCTGTAAAGCTTAATAACTTAGTTGTAATGATGACGACGTTAATAATAATAATAATAATAATATATATTAACCCATATATTTTCAACTTCATTGCGTGATGCACATAAAGCAGCTACCGGTACCTCGCGCTTCTCTAAATATAGTCTGATTGCTGCTTGTGGCCATCGGAGGGATCGAACATATCAGGCAGGAATGCTGGAGCTTCCCGAATTTATGCAACCGAAACGCAAACGCTTTTGGGCATAACTGTTTCTATTGAATAAAACTTTTCGTGGTTAACGCTATTCTTATAACAGTTTATGAATGGATAACTTTCACCCCCTTCGCGCTTTTGACAATTCCCGCTATTATCTGTCGTTCGAAAGAATAGCCTGTATAGTTTCCAAGTCGAGACAGAGTTATTGTAGAAGTGGACACAAGGAATCGGGTATTCTAGTCACTGCTTCTCAGTATATTTATTAATTAATCAAATTTGTTGCAAATAATATATCTCTATTTGCAACCAATAGCTCAATATATATTATCAATACCAGTAATAAGAACAATTGATCTAAAATCATTTACCTTGGTCCAAAAAGGAACGCAATATTCAGTAACACACATTTTCAATAAATCACCAGCAACCATTAAAAACTAGGTTTCAGATAAAGCACAGTTTAAACAGTTTGACAGAGTTTTTGGTAGACAACTTCTACTCTGTACATGAATATCTTCACAGGGATTGTTAGACCAGCTTAAGAAAAATTTCAGTTTTGACAGCACTTGGTCACTTCAGTCAAGATTAAGTATGTTGTGTATGATGATACATTTGTCAAAAGTTCATAACTAGGTTTCATTCTGACTGTTTATCTATTCTGAAAATAGCAGTTCTAATTTACTGTAATGTGTTCACATACTGTGAGAATCTCCTGACATGTTCCACACCCATGGGACTTGTCTAATTTTTGGGTCTATGGAACGAAAACTTAATCTAATCTAGAAAGAAAATTTCATCTCATCAAAACAGTTGATAGAAATCATGAATTAAAATACCACGTAGTCCAGTACGAGTATGTATTTAGAATATGATTTATCTCCTCTTTGTAATGTTTAGTTGTGTCTCAGCTACATTTTCAGGTATGACAGAGAAAGAATTCAAAGTATGACCAGTAGTAAATTTGGCGAAAATTACAGTGATCCCTTAGAGTGCCCTCATCTGAAGAAAAGTTGGTTTTCTTATTTATAATTGAGCTTACTGTTGATTTGCTAATTTTATGACCAACCTTGCCTTCCATTTGCAGAAATGTACTGATTACACCGAAAGTAACATTGCTGTTTACTTGATTAGTAGAAAATTGAAATAATCATAGGGATTTTGGAGATTTGTTTCCCACTCTGATGCCTTACTGCCCCCTTTCTCTATCATCATCATCATCATCTGAGGGAGTAAATCCCATTGGTGAAGATTGTAGACAATGTTTAGCATACTCACTGTTTAAAAGTGCTGTATATTAAAGCATAGGTGTTCAAACTGAGTTCCTAAATTCAAGTCGTCATGTGACCAGAAACAAATAATAAGTAATGTAAAATATATTTTGATTCACTTGTTCATTATAATGACAATTGTGTTTGCCTCTTCCTTGTGGAAATATGCCATACACCAAAATTTTCTGCCATGTTCTTATTAGTAACGACTTGTTCATGCATAGGTGTCGATGCATTAAGGTTGATTACACGCAGGTATATGAAGTGTAGATGCGTATTAAGGCGGGGAAGTAGGCCTATAGTTAAAGATGTGTTTAGTTGCATAGATGGTTGTTCCATCAAAGGAAATATCTTTCTTGCGAATTCACTGTGGTACTGCAAAACATTTAACTGCAGCTGCCAGGTAAAGAAGCAAACATTAAACTTTTTGCAGGGCAAATCCGCTTGTTGAACAGATACAGAAGTAGAGCAAGTTGTACATGTGAAACAATAATCTTGTGTTTTTTTGCCTTGTTTGTGCAGTCACAGACAGGTAGGGCCAAAATGGAAGAGGAGCAGATAGCTCTAAAAATAAATGAGACTTTGGTGACAAGTGCATGTAGTGATGCAAACCTCTTAAACAAGTACTTTGTTTCTGTTACTGACAGCTTGGGGTTTTCAGGTTGAGTAAACAGTGCAATGGAGTATCTGAGACCAGTCTTTACAAATAAGTGCAGTAAAATGGGAATGACACTAACATCTCCCTTAGAAGTAGCATCCATCATAAAATCCTTAACATCTAAGTATTCCAGTGGTTATGGTAACATATCAACAAAGTTAACCAAAGAGTGCTCATGCAAGGTCAGTTCTGTCTGAAACTATTTGTGTAATCAATATCTTACCAGTAGAACATTTCCATAGTGCCTAAAATATAAAGCCTCTTTAGAAGAAGGGGGATGATGAGATACCATCAAACTATCAACCAGTATCACTTTTGCCAGCTTTTCCAAAAACATTTGAAAAGGTTGTGTTCAAGAGTCTCCTTAAGCATCTGACTGCAAATAATATATTGACCAAATCACAGTTTGGGTTTCTTAAGAATTCTGATAGAGAGAAAGCTATTTACATGTACAGTGATAATGCACATAATGAATTAGATAACAAATTAGAGGCTACTGGCATTTCCTGTGATGTGCCAAAAGCATTTGACTGTGTGAATCACAGCATTCTCTTAGGTGTCACCAGCAGTGCTGCAAAATGGTTTGAGTGTTATTTAACTACCGTAACAGGAAACAAAGGGTGTCGTTGAGAAATACCTGTGCAGTAAACAATCAGCCTTCATCTGATTGGGAATTAATTACATGTGGCATACCTCATCTTGGGTCTGTTGCTTTTTCTTGTGTGCATTAATGACTTCTCACCAATTACATTGCCAGATGCTACGTTTGTTTTGTTGCAGATGATACAAACATTGCAACAAGTAGGAAGTCAAGTACAGATTTAGAAATGGCTGCTAATAAAATGTTCACTGACATTAATAAATGATTTAAAGCTAATTCACTGTCATTAAACTTTGAAAAGACCCACCGGAACCTGTTAGAGATTTCCTTCTAGCAAGTGTACAGCACATGAGGACATGCAGATCAAAGAGTTTGACAATGGTAAATTTCTGTGATTACAACTCAATAATAAATGCTGCTGGGAAGGGATTTGCAATGAGAATGATGTCAGATGTAGTGGATATAAAAAAAAAACTTGCGTAATTTGCTTACTTTCATTCTATTATATCATATGTGATCGAATTCTGGAGTAACTTGCAAAGTCGAGCAAAAGTTTTTAGCATCCAAAAACATGTAACAAAGACTCATTTCTTGTGTAAATTCAGGAAAATCATGTAGAAACCTGTTCAAGGAACTTTGAATTCTAACCATTTCTTCCAAGTATATTTATTCTTAATGAAATTTGTTGCAAGTAATATATCTCTATTTACAACCAATTGCTCAATACATAGGAATAAGAACAAACTACATAAAACCTAAACTCACCTATCTTTGTCCAGAAAGGGGTCCAATATTCAGGAACACACATTTCCAATAAATCACCAGCATCCATTAAAAACTTGGTTTCAGATGAAGCACAGTTTAAACAGAGTTTGAAAGACTTTTTGGTAGGCAACTTCTTCTACTCTACAGATGACTATCTTAACAGTGACTGTTAGATCTTCAATTTTGACAGCAATTGGTCACAACTGAAAAGATTAGGTATTTTGTGAGTGATAAATTTATTAGAAGTGCATAGCTATGTTTCATATTCAGATTATTTTTTTTTAAAAAAAAACACGTTCTGACTTGTTTCACACCCAAGAGAATCATTTCATTTTTGGGCCCCTGGAACGAAAACTGAATCTAATCTAATTCCATTTCACTATATTCACTATTATTCACAGTACTTTCTAGGTAGTAGTCCTACTGCTGTGTTGACATTGTCAGGTCCTATAAACATCTCTTGCCCATATAGCAATTTTGCCACAAGTGTCATATCAGAATAGACTCAAACACTTATTCTACATTACTTGCCCGCAGAATTGAAATACTGAGTGGGGACAAGGTATTCACTTATTTTCATCTACATCAAAGCATTCACATGTAGTCAATAGCTCCATGAATAATTTTGATAACAACTTTTACATTGGGAATTGACAAAATGTGATTGTGGAAGTGATGTAATCAACTAATAGATATGTGACAAGTGCAGTGTCTCTCTAATTTCTCATGTTCATGTTGCTTCTGTTCTGGTTTGTTTGGTAATGTGTATACCTGTGTCTTTTGTATTTGGGCACAATAAAGTGTGGTTTACACTGAGGTGAAAAAAGTCATAGACTAGTGATGGCGGTAGTATCACGTATACAATGTATAAAAGGACAATGCATTAGCAGAGTGGTCATTTGTATACGGGTGATTCATGTGAAAAGGTTTCCAACCTGCCTGTGGCCACATGAGGGGAATTAACAGCCTTTGAACATAGAATGGTAGCTGGAGCTAGTTTTGTGAGGCATTCCATTTCAGAAATCATTAGGGACTTTAATATTCCGAGATCCACAGTGTCAAGAATGTGTCAACAGTACCAAATTTCAGGCACTGTGGGAGCTGGTGGTGGCTCCATATTTGTGTGGGCTGTGTTTTTATACAATGGATTTGCCCCTCTGGTCCAACTGGACCAATCATTGAATGGAAATGGTTATGTTCAGCTACTTGAAGACCATTTGCAGCTATTCATGTTTCAAACAATGATGGAATTTTTATAGACGACAGTGCACCTCGTCACCGGGCAACAACTGTTCGCGGTCGGTTTAAAGAACATCCCGGTGGATGATTTGGGCGCCAGATTGCCCGACATGAATCCTTTCAACTATTTATGGGACATAATTGAGATGTCAGTTCATGCGCAAACTTGTGCACCAGCAACACTCGCAATTATAGAGACAGCATGGTTCAATGTTTCTGCAAGGGATTTCCAATGACTTATTGAGTTCATGCCATGACGTGTTGCTGCACTACTCCGGGTAAAAGCAGGTCCAACATGATAACAGGAGGCATCCCATAACTTTTGACACCTCAGTGAATTACACTGTTAGTCCATGAATGTATTTTATGTTTAGGAGATAGTGCCCTTCCATAATTTGTGAACCCAAAGAAGAAACTCTACTCTCTTGGGTAGGTTATCTGCTGCAATTCATATAGATAAGTACAGTCATGAATACCATTCATAATGTTCTATATTCTGTCAGTGGCGCCATCCAGGTAATTAAAAATGAGACTGAGATTCTACAGTGCCTGTCTCCTGTGTTTCAACTGTTAGATTCTGTGCCACATGCTGATCCATTTTTGAACATCACGGTTTCAACCACACTGGTCATGACACAGTGATATAACCACATAACAATGCTTTGCACATAATTACAACAATGTCGTAAGACATCAAATTCAGAGTGAACATGTTTCCAGTCATTT
Source organism: Schistocerca serialis cubense (assembly GCF_023864345.2). Classification (NCBI taxonomy): domain Eukaryota; kingdom Metazoa; phylum Arthropoda; class Insecta; order Orthoptera; family Acrididae; genus Schistocerca; species Schistocerca serialis. The sequence continues at coordinate 920,657,455 of NC_064640.1, read as the reverse complement.
CACATTCACTGATACCACTTGTGCGATAAACAGAAATATCCACTCATTGGCTTCCACAGTCCTCCAACACTGTATTTGCAAGTTCAGGCCCCACTGTTTTGCGCCTTGTCAATTGTCAATTCAGTTGCAGTAAATGGAGAGCATTCTCAAACAGAAAATTAGTGACACTTTTGAACAGTTCACTTTAGCATTCAGTGATCTTGATCAACATGTTACTTCAGTGGTGTTGGACATTATATTACAATCGTCCCTGCACCAAGCCTACAATGCTCTCATGGTGGTGCTAATTTCACATTGCACAAAATCGATGGGTCAAAGGCTCATGCAAATGCTATACAATGAGAGGCATGAGGACATGATACCATCTGAATTCTGGAGACATCTACATGGAATGATTATCAGTTTGGATGCTTTGCTGTTACACATTTGACAACAACAATTGCTAGCAAAGTGAGGTTAACTTTAATTGCTCAGGATGAGCAGCCACTATACTAGTTACCAATGAAGCACACACCTTGCTTGACACATATGCCACAGTGGCTGCCACGATAACTTCCATTCACTCTGAAGAAAGCTGAACCATTCCAGACCAGCCCAACGTGCTGCTGCCTCGCCACCGTGCCACCTCCACCTGAAAGTCACAGAGAGTTCTCGAGAACCTGTGGACTCTCCGTGCTACTGTCAAGAGGCTAACTAAGCTGTTGGAAATGTTACAGCTATGGATTGTGACAGCTGAGAGCAAACGTACCCCCTGCACATGCCCACAGTGGTCTCATAACCATGGGACCACTCAGACTAATGTTAGCTGTTCCTCAGACCTTTTGGTCACCTGACAGCTAATTGCAAGAAATCATGTTTGCACTCAAATGCCGAGACACGATTTGGTTCAGGTGCAACAGCAGGACACCCACTTACAGCACCTGCTGTTTAAGAACAGTTAGCCGACTACATCAAAAATAAAGTATAGGACTGCTCAGCCTACCGCTTGTATCGGCATGACTCCAAAGCTGCCAACTACTGAATGGCTACATAACAGTACATCACAAAGGTTGTTCATTACCAAACATTATTAATCGAACAGGATCAGAGATCAGCACACTGCTGACTACATTCTACCCAGATGCAAAACAACACACTATGGCCAATTTAGAGGCAGTTAACAAGTCCGTCATATACACATATGGTCACCAAATATTTGAGGTTGACAATGGTCTCTTCAAGAACTCCAAGTGGACTTTTGCGTTAATCAACATTGCTCAACCTATTTTGGGTGCCGATTTCATCACACAGCCTGCACTGACCACCAATTTACTAAATGAATGACTGATACACTCTGTCAACAGACTTACTATTCTTGCAGTGGCCCGTAAAACATTAGAACAACATAGGACACCGCATTGCATCCGTGCTCTGCACATGACTGTGTCCATGGATTAACAGTGGCCCGTAAAACTACAGGGCAGGGGCACACATACTGCGGTGCACCATATCTGTACCAAACCTGGTCTGCAACTTCATCATGAGCCCATTGGAATGCATGGAAATGACTACCACCGATTTTCAGTGGCTACGCAATGGCACCAGGGGAACCATCACCTCACACCCCTCCCCCTCTGTCTGCTACCAATGGCACTCCTCCCAACCATCATTCTACGGTACTGGCTGTGTCACTGACTGCAGTTACATGTCCATCATGCACAGCCACCCACACACAAGCTGGCTTTGAGGTCAAATTCGAAATCCATCTCATCTTTTAGGTGAGTGGATTGGGGGGGGAGTGATATAATCAACTAATAGATGTGTGAAAAGTGCAGTGGGCTTTAATTTCTCATATTCTTTGTTACTTCCTGTTCTGGTTTGTTCACTAATACACTGTTATTCCCTGTATGTATTTTATATGTAATAGATGGTCTCCCTACATGGTCCCACATTGTACAGCAATTCATACTATAAGCCTATACTGAAATGTACGCAATAAAATTAAAAAAATGCGTATATTGGTTAAACTTTGCAACTGAACATCTTTTAGAAGCCTCTTTATGGACCTAGGGATTGTTACATGTATATACTCCCTTGTGGTGTTCCTGGTTCTCAGCAATTCACAATCACATAACTAGATGAAGTAATAATTCCTATATCAGCTATGTATTCCTTTCTAGGGTTCAGAATGGAGTTTTATTTTCAGGTACAAAAGTCTATAAAAGGTAACCAGTCGGCTGCACACCGAAAACTGAACATCTGCAAATATTTAAAAACAAAATAAAATAATACTTCATTAGCCACTCTTTCAACAATTTATCAGAATATTTGAAGTGACGAATGTAAATTCTGTTAAAAATCAGAGTTTTGAGTTGATATGAACCGTATAATAGTATCACCAGAAGACATTACCTCCAGACCTTTCTGAATGTTTAGGGACAGATCATTGCAAAATATAATTAACAGAATTGCTCAAAGTGTGACAATTGAGGCACCCCTTGTGTTACTACTTGCTCTTTTAACCAATGCTTTCACCATTTTTGATGGTTACAACATTTGGACCACTGTTCCAAAGATTTGATCTGAACCTATAACTACAATTTCCCCCAGTTACATACTACCATAGTTTCTCAAACATAATGTATGGTTGCCAAAGTTTGTGAGCTAAAGGAATAACCTGTTGTGTATTTTCTTTCATAAAGTTCACTATAGAATTAATTAAAGTGAATATAAAGCTCCATTTATCAATATCCTTTCTCAAAAGATTAACTTTCGGAGACTCAATAAGCAATAAGTTCCGAGGAAGCTCTTAGGCCAGTAGTTGTTGCACTCGTAGCTAACCAACCCACACTAGTTTATATGACCAGCTGGTACAGAAAAGTGGAATTTCATGGAATTTCTTTTAAATTACTCTAGCACAGGTATGATTTGTTAATAATTAATGAAAATTTTGAGAATTGTTAGCAAGAGTTCTTTATTATGCACAAAACACTGAAGATAACTTAAAATGAACTTCCAGTGTGCTATATTTTAAAGTGACCATTGAAACAAAACACATACACCACAGTCTCTCACTGTGAGTTTCCAACAGTTCTGTTACAAAAGTCAGTGTGAAGTTTGTGTGTGCATCTTCCTTTGCCTTTTAAGTGTCTTAATATACAATAAATGCATTGTTCACTGAAATATTTAGTAGTTTTCTAAGACAGTTAAGTCATTTTGAAGAATGTAACTTCTTTTGTGATGCACAATATGGCCTTTAGAAGGGCAGGTCAATGACAGTAGCAGTACTTGAGTTAGTTACAAATATAAGTCAGGGTTTTGAAGAGAAAAGAGTGTACAGCACTGATACTTTTTGATCATAGTAAGGTATTCAGTTGTACCTCGTGTAAGGCCCTCCTCAGCAATATAAAATCATATGGTGATGGGGGAGCTGTTGAGCAAATTCTTGAATCCTACCTCAATAATAAACAGAAAATTGTATTAGGACAAGGAGCAGACTCAACTGAAAACAAGTTGAAACAGAGTGCACCATAGCAAACTGTAATGGCGCCTTTGTTGTTACTGATTTTTGTTAATGACGTAAGTACCAATGGGCACACCTTGCAGTTTGCAGATAACCACATTTGTTCTCAACAAGCAAGTGTGTTGCTCAGGCTTTTCAACAAGCAGAAGCCCTATTAAGCTTGGCAAGGGTCTGGCATCCTATGAACAAGATAAAAATTAATGAATACAAAACACAGAGAATGACATGCAGCCACAGTGATACTGGATCACTGGGTGACACAGCAGCCACTAAACTCATGGGCTTTTTCATTCATATTATGTTAACATGGCAACAGCACACAAAAATTGTATGTTCCAAACTTTCCTGGGTCCTGTATCTCCTGAGGAAATTAAAAGGTGTAATATCAGACCAGTGCCGGTAGCTACTAACAGTGTACCCTGTAATGAGACATGAGCTGCTGCTGTGGAGTCTTTCTGCAGTCTGTAAAAGAAATGCAAAAGAATGATAATTGTAAACCAATTGTTTCTAGATTAGGATTTATGGCTGTTCTTAGCCAATATTTATTCAACTGCCTTGCTCATACAAAGATAAATCATGAACACTACAGAAAGAGAGATAAATTTCATCAACACAGCACTGGCAATAGAGACAGAATAGAAAGCCCTGGCTGTTAACAAAGACAAAAAGAGCTTCCACGTGGTGGCTCTCGAACTGTTACTGAGCGAGGTGGCGCAGTAGTTAGCACACTGGACTCGCATTCAGGAGGACGACGGTTCAATCCCGTCTCCAGCCATCCTGATTTAGGTTTTCCGTGATTTCCCTAAATCGTTTCAGGCAAATGCCGGGATGGTTCCTTTGAAAGGGTACGGCCGATTTCCTTCCCCATCCTTCCCTAACCCGAGCTTGCGCTCCGTCTCTAACGACCGCGATGTCGACGGGACGTTAAACGACACTAACCTAACCTTTCGAACTGTTGAGTGCACTACCTAAGGCTATCCTTTCATTACCAATGGAGCAATATAGTACTAAAATTTTGTGTACATTTAAAGGGCAGCCTTTGTACAGTACTGAATAATTCTTCTCTGTATATCATAATCTAGTTGTTCTCTTTAGTATATTGTATAGCATCAATTGTAGTATCATAGTTTAAATTGAAGTGTTGCATTCATTTTATTGTGGTAATACTATTGTAATCTTGATGCAGTCTGCCCAGCTATGGCTGGTTAACAACACAGAGCTGGTAATAAATGGACATGATGTCAGACTGCTTTTTGATGATAATAAGCAATATTATCCAAACCACAGGATTATTTGTTTGGCTCTGTGTTATAATACTGCAAATTTCAGTAGATGTGAGTGGGCAAAGAAAATAGTTACCTTGGGAACAGCACAAAGTTTTTACAATGACTGGGTACAGAAGGATTGATAAAAGAAGAAAGTTTGTCATGAATGTTCATGAAGTGATTGTTGAATATTTCACATAAATTTTTTGCTCAGAGGAAACACCATCTTCATTCTCAATGCATGTTATTGATTGAGTTTTTTTCATTTTTACCAACAGTCTCACTGATGGCTTTTAATGTGGCTTTTGCTTTGCTACTTGAATTGAGTATAAACAGCCAGTTGCACATTTTCTTGGCTTCACAGCAGATGTGTTCAGTTTGAAATAGTTATTGAATAGCTTGCTGTCTGTAGTTTTACTGTAAGCATATTGCAGTCTCTTATTTCTACAAAAGGTTTGTATTCCTGATGTCAGCAATTTATTACTAGGCATTTTGCATATATTTGGCTTAGATCTAAGTTTGATTGGAAATGCTACATCTTAATGTTTCTACAGAATTCTCAAATTCTTGTACCTTACAGTCAACATCACAATCACAATGTACACCCTTCCATCCAGCTTCATGGAGCACATGTGTGAAAGTGAATACTCTATATTATTTTTGATGTAATGCTTCATACTTTCCTGGCAATCTGTCGACACCTTGAGGGGTCAGTTAAACTGCCAGATATTAGCATTGTTCTAGCATGATATTTCAACAGTGTGACTTGGTGAAGATGAAGACAGTGACACACTTTTGCAGCAACTTCTCCCTTTCTGTGCTGCATTCCTCTCCTCCTGCTGTTCTTTTGGCTCTTCCTTGAAGAATATGTCTGTGATAGTTTTGGGAATGTGTTCTGAAGTTTTAGTATCTTGACATCAGAACAGTCCATCAACTGTTTTTCTTTCTTTCTTCATTCGCCATGCCCTACCCTTCTTCTGCTTCAACATTTGAGATTCCTCTTTGTTTCTTCTTCCTCCCTGTGTGCTCCTGAAGGCTGACCTACATGTCTGAAATGTAACAGGTGACTGGGTAGTGCATAATTCCCAGCCCCATGTTGACAGGTGGGGTTTGCACATACTTCCTCGTACAGGCCAGGCCCAGGGAGGACTGCCTGCCCGAGCTGTTACCTTCCCAAATTGCCAATTCATCACTCTAGCAGGAGTTTGGGAGGTGTGACCTGGGGTGTGAACAATCACCTAAGGAAGGTGATCCCCCTCAGAGGGATCCCAGTTGGAAGGAGCACGCCATTGCAGATGCTGGCAATCATTGGAGATTTCCTCAAAATGAGCCAATCATCATTTCAGTCTATGTCTACTACACACAAATGGAATGAGCCTAAAGATTCAATGACTTTCTAGCTGCACCTTGATCCCTCATGGTATCACATACTGAAGAAGATCAGTCCTTTGCTACTGTCAATGTGTTTATTTATTTATTTTTTTTAATTCTGATTTTGGCCATCTAGGGACCGCGTTAAATAACTATTTTTCAATCTACATTTATCCTATTGCGCTCCTCCTCTTTTCTCTTCTGCCAATATGTCTTCATCCTCTCTCTGTGCTGCTCGCTTCGGTCTTCTGTCCACACTGTTCCTCCAGTTCTTCTCTTCTTCACTTCAAATCCTTCAAAATGTTGAATTTTGTCTCTCATTAAGTCTCTTTTGGTTATATCATCTTCTTCTATACCCATCTCCTCTAAGTCTGCTTTGACTTCTTTGAACCAGGTAATTTGGGTTCTGGGGTTCTTGTCAAAAAACATGAATATTTTCTTTGTCAGCCTTTTATCATTCATTCTTTTCAAATGGGCGTAAAAGCTTACTCTTCTCTTCCTCATAGTATCTCCCACTTTCTCAATTTTGTCATACACTTCTCTATTACTTCTAAGCTTCCAAGTCCCATTCTCAAACCTCGGCCCAAGTACTCTTCTAATGATTTTTCGCTCCTTTTTTGCTATAGCTTCCATTTCCTTGTTAGTGTTCATTGCTAAACATTCAGATGCATACAGACACTCTGGCTTAATCACAGTGTTGTAGTGCCTTATTTTTGCGTTAATTGATACTGACTTCTTGTTGTACACATTCTTTGTTAGCTGGAATGCCATTTCCATTTTTCTTGTTCTTGTTTTATTTCCTTCTTTATCTGAAGCATTGGGCTGGATGATTTCCCCTAAATATTTGAAATTAGAAACCTTCTTTATCTGGCCATACTTTGTAATCATATTGTTCAGTGCCTTTTTTACATTGGTTAGGTACTCTGTCCTTTCAAAGGAGATTTTCAGTCCTGCTTTTTCTGCTGTTTCATTCAGAATATTGATCTGTTTGACTGCTTCTTCCAAACTTCCTGCCAGAATCGCTAAGTCATCAGCAAAAGCGAGGCAATCTACTTCTAATCCATCCTTTATTCTTCCTAATCTGATTTTTTGTATTCCTTCTTCAGTCGTTTTCTTCCTCCACTCTCTAATAACTTTTTCTAACACATAGTTGAATAGGGTAGGTGACAACCCATCTCCTTGTCTTAATCCTGTTCTGATTTTGAATGGTCTGGATACCTCACCACGGAACTTTACTTTTGCATAGGTATCCGTAAGTGTTTCTTTGATGATTGCGACTGTTTTCTTGTCTGCTCCAAACTCACTAAGAATGTTAACCAAGGTTGTTCTGTCAACGGAGTCGTACGCCTTCTTGAAGTCAACAAACGTGATAAAGATGTCTTTTCCTCTTAATTGTCTATATTTAATAATTAACTTCAAGTTTAAATTTTGTGTTTATTATTCAAAAAAGTGTCGATGCAATTGCAGGCCCTGTGAAATCTTGCTCCGGTTTATGTAATGGGACTTTGCTTTTGGAGTCCAATTGTGTTTTTCAGGCACAACAACTGCTTGCTGCTTCACTCCTCCACAGCTATCCTGTTCATGTTGAGGCTCATTGAATGCTGAATTCTTTGCATGGTGTTATTTACACTAGGCTGCTTGGAGGTCTGATGGAGGGAGAAATCCAAGCTTATCTCTCTGTGCAGGGCATCACTGCAGTCCATCAGGTAATGAAAAAGGTTGATGCAACATTACTGTCTACACACACTCTTTTTCTCACATTTGATTGAGTAGTGCTTCCACCAAAAATCAAAGAAGATTATGAAGTGATCACAGTCTAACTGTACATTCCAAACCTGATGTGTTGTTACCAGTGTCAACATTACAACCAAACTCACATGTCCTGTTGAAACATGACCGAATGTGGTACCTGTGATAGTGATGCTCGCAAGGGCAATTGCCTGCCTCCTTCTCCCTGCTGTGTCAATTGCAATGGCGACCAGGCATCTCATCCTGAGAATGTCCCATGTACCTTGATGAGCAGGCCATCCAGGAGATCTGGCCAAAGGAAAAAGTATCTTACCCTGTTGCTCACAAGTTGTTGGCTAGACCATATACACTGACAGTACCATTCTCACTATGACTCGCTCCATGGATGTCATGGCCGTGCAGTCTTGCAACTTCAAATTCAGCACTGCAGTTGTAAAATCACTGGGTATTGTGGTAGCATAACCATCTCCTTCTCCTCCAGCTGTGCAACAAACCGCCAAATCTTCACCTCCTGCAGTGAAACCACCTGCTACACAACTGACAGGCTGGAAAGGAAGAAAGGAATACTCTCCTGAAGGTTTTTTACGTCCCTGCAGGCAACAAACATCTGAGTCTTCATCTGCCAACCGCAAAGGCTCTAAGAAATCAATCAACATGACCAGTCTTCTCATTCCCTGACTCAGAGGTCCTCTTCAATGGTGTTACTACATGATACTCTCACCTGGCTGACCGACATTTCGCCAGTGTGCACTGCCCACTGTTTTGCTTCTGTAGAATCTGCAGGCCAACCCAATGAGAATTCCAGTGCCTCTGTACATCTCATGGAACAGGCTCCTCCAGCCTGTGCACCCTGTAACAGTGAGTCTTTGAAGGCTGGCACTCAGCAGTCACAGAGGTGACAACATTTCTTTTCTTTTCTTTTTTTTTTTTCTCGTCCCCTTTTGCTGTTATGATCCTCCCCCAATGGAATGTTCACGCCAGTAGATCCAAGAAGGAGAAATTATGGCTGCTCTTGAAATCATAGCATCCACTCTTTCTCTGCATGCAAGAAACAAAAGTCATCCTTGAAACCACTCTGACCTCTCATATTTCCTTCCAGTCTACTTTGACCTTTCCACCGAGGATGGCATTCCATCTCATCGGGGAGTCATGCTGCTCATCAGGGATGACGTTCATAGCCAAACCATATTACTGAATACTTGGCTGCCAACTGCTGCAGTCCACATTATCCTTCCTCACTTCACATTTTCTCTTTGCAGCATATACATCCCTCCATCATTTGGTGTCACCAGGGCAAACTACCTCCATGTTACTGATCAACTCACTCACATCTGCTCAGTATCTTTAATGCACTCTGTCCCATTTGTGGCTCTTCCTGAATCTGTGAGAGAGTGCCCTTTTGGCTGACCTCAATCAACTCAACCTCTCTATCTTAATAACAGAACACCTGCATTCCTCTCAGACTCCACACACACCTATTCCCATTTGGACCTTTTGCTCTGCCGCATCCAGTTTGCCTGTCATCTCGAGTGGTCCATTCTCTCTAATGTGTACTCGAGCGTCCATCTGCCATGTGCTATCTGTTTGCTGACTCCTATCCCATCTACATGTAAACCCAACTGGCAGCTTTCTAAGGCCGACTGGAGGCTTCAGTCCTCCCTGGAGACCTTCAACAAAGATTTCACCAGTTGTGATGACCATGCAGAGTATGTCACGAATGTTGTCCTTACCATAATAGAGCATTCCATAACTCACACTTCATCTCTACTGTGCTGTGTACCAGACCCCAGGTGGACTAAGGCATGCTGCGACATCGCTGTGAAGACTTGCTCTCTGCAATTTTAACCATCATGCTATGATGTTGAACTGTATTCATTGTAAACAATTTCATGCACAGTGTCATTTCATTCTTTGTTATAGCAAAACAGCTATCTAGATTTCATTTACTAGTTCTTTTAACAGATCCACTTCCTCTTCCATCGTGTGGGGGGGCAATTCTCATCATCTGTGTGGGACTAAGATCCATTTCCTGATTTCCAGTATGACAGTAGCATGTGGTGTCATTGTGGACCCTATAGCTATATCCAACATCTTGGGTTGCTATTCTGTGAAGATTTTGAGCTCTACCTACTATCACCCAACCTTCCTCCCTTGGAAATGTGTTGGGGAGGCTCAGGTGATACGCTTCTCCTCTTGTGATTGCTACAATGCTTCCTCTACCAAGAGGGAACTAGATAACGCTCTCACTTCATCCCAATCTTCCACCCCACGGCCAGATGATGTTCACATTCAGATGTTGCAGCACCTTTCTCTCACGGGCAAGCACTTTGTCCTTCATAAATACAGTCACATTTGGGCAGATGGCACCTTTCCCAGATGCTGATGTGAAGTCACTATCATACCCATATCTAAGCCCAGTAAGGTCAAACACCTTGCTTCTAGCTACTGCCCCATTTCTCTCATCAGCTATGTTTTCAAGGTGATCGAATGTATGATTTATGGCTGGTTGGTATAGTGGCTCAAACCTCACAAATTACTAACCACTGCACAATGTGGATTTCGAGCACACCATTCTGCTGTTGACCAGTTCATCACTCTGTCAACCCATGTCATTCCGTTTTCTGACAAAATACCCGATGGTGGCTGTGTTCTTTGATTGGGAGAAAGCCTATGACACTTGCTGGAGGACTGGTATCCTTCTGCACTCTATACATGTGGGGCTTTCAATGCTGCCTGCCCTGTTTCATTTGGAAATTTTTAAAAACCAAGTATTGAAGGTATGTCGGGGTTTGATCTTGTCAGACACCTTCATCCAGGAGAATGGCGTGCCTCAAGGCTCCATCCTGTGCATCGTACTCTTTGCTATAGCCATTAATCCTATAATGGTCTGTCTCCTGCCAGGCATCAAAAGCTCCTTTTTTTGTCGATGACTTTGCGATTTATTGCAGATCTCCGCTGGCTTGTATTCTGGAACATCTTCTACAGCGATGGCTTCATCGTCTTCACTCATGGGGTATCGACAATGGCTTTCGATTTTTCACTGGCAAGACAGTTTGTATGAATTTCTGGCTACGCAATTGGTTTCTTCCACTGTGTTTACATCTTGGGCTTGTTGCTTTTCCATTCGCTGAAACTATGAAATTCCTGGAGCTCATACTTCATAGAAACTTTTCTTGGTCCTCCCATGTGTCTTATCTGGCTGCATGCTTTACCCAGTCTCCTAATGTCTTATATGCTCTAAGCACTACTTTCTGGGGAGCAGATCGGACCACCCTCCTCTGTTTGTACCAATCCCTTGTCCATTTGAAATTAGACTATGTGTGTTTCATTTATTCATGTGCATGTCCATCCATTTTACACCACCTTAATATAATCCACCATCATGGAATCCGTTTGGCCACTGGTGCTTGTTACACTAGCCCAGTTGAGAGTCCCTATGCAGAAGCTGCCAGACAACTGCTGCTTAATGGGTGTGATGTTCCCCTCAGTAGATACGCTTGACATTTGTCTGCCATGCCTAGCCACCCATCCTGCACCTCCTTTTTCGATGCTGCCTTGGCTGACAGTATGGGATGCATCCCTCTTCTCTGCTGTCTCCCAGGTTCGCTTTCCACTCCTATTCCAGCAGCTTAATTTCACATTCCCTGACTGACTGTGGTGTCCAGTGTGCCTTTGTCATTGTCACTGACCATTTTTGGTATTAGCTTACACAACACCACCCAATATTTACAGCAGAGCTCTTTGCCCTCTATCAGGCTACCTAATACATCCAGCGACACAGCCTTTTTTATTGTGTCATATGCTCTAATTCTCTTGGTGCCCTTCTGAACCTCTGTGTGCTGTACACAGTCCATCCTTTAGCGCAATGGGCCCAAGAAAGCTTCCATTTGCTCTGTGTTGAGGGAGACACTGTGATGTTTATTTAGAATGGTGGTCACGTCGGTATGATGGGAAATGAGGCTGCTGACGCTGCTCACGAGGCTGCAGTCTTCTTACCTCAGTCTGCTAGCTCTTCCATCCCTTTGGATGATCTCTATGTTGCCATCTGTCGGCAGGTGGTGTCACTTTGGCACCACCACTGGTGCACTCTTCATGGGAACAAGCTCCGGGGAATTAAACCACTCCCAGTGGCTTAACCAATCTTATCTCAGCCCCCCTTGCCATGAGGAAATCATTTTAGCTAGGTTGCATATTCGGCAGTATTGTTTTAGTTATCGCCATTTGTTAAGTGGTGATCCCCCACCATTTTGTGCTCATTGTCATCAATTTTTGCTGGTTCACCATTTCCTGACCGAATGTCCTTGTTTTAACAACTTAGCCGGCTGCGGTGGCTGAGCGGTTACAGGTGTTTCAGTCCAGCACTGTGCGACTTCTACGGTCACAGCTTCGAATCCTGCCTTGGGCATGGATGTGTGTGATGCCCTTAGATTAGTTAGGTTTAACTAGTTTTAAGTTCTAGGGGACTGGTGACCTCAGATGTTAAGTCCCATAGTGCTCAAATCCATTTGAACCATTTTTAACCACTTCTTCTATTCTTTCTTTTGCTTGTGCCGTTTTTCCTGTTGATACGCAGGGTCAGCATGGTTAATTGGATGTGGCAATGTTAGTTGGAGGGTTGGCCAGATGCCCTTCCTGTCACCATCCCATACCCCCCGGGAAGGAATTAGTGTACCCCAACTGTCTGCGACTAGTATAATCCATGGAATAGTACGAAAGTGTTCAGATGTCTGCGAGCCATGTAAATGAGGTGGGATGTGGGGACCAGCCCAGTATTCACCTAGGGGGATGTGGAAAACTGCCTAAAAACCACATCCAGGCTGGCCGGCACACCAGCCCTCGTCGTTAATTCACCGGGTGGGTTCAATCTGGGGCCGGCGAGCCTACCAAAGTCCAGGAAGCAGCACATTGACATGCTCGGCTAACCTGGCAAGTATTTTTTTTTTTAACCACTTATGTTCTCATATATGTTTGCTGTCTGATTTGTTGGCTGTTTTAGTGAAGGACACATGGATTTTTGACCATGTTTTACTTTTTATCATTCGTAGCAACATGGCAAAGGACATCTAATCTTTGGTTCAGGACCTCCACTGTCTCTACACCATATTTTGAGGACCTTGTGTTTAGCTCACTTTCCATCAGTCATTTGGGCTTAATGTACAGGGTGTTACAAAAAGGTACAGCCAAACTTTCAGGAAACATTCCTCACACACAAATAAAGAAAAGATGTTATGTGGACATGTGTCCGGAAACGCTTAATTTCCATGTTAGAGCTCATTTTAGTTTCGTAAGTATGTACAGTACTTCCTCGATTCACCGCCATGATTTCATACGGGATACTCTACCTGTTCTGATAGAACATGTGCCTTTACAAGTATGACACAACATGTGGTTCATGCACGATGGAGCTCCTGCACATTTCAGTCAAAGTGTTCGTACGCTTCTCAACAACAGATTCGGTGACCGATGGATAGGTAGAGGCGGACCAATTCCATGACCTCCAAGCTCTCCTGATCTCAACCATCTTGACTTTCATTTATGGGGACATTTGAAAGCTCTTGTCTACGCAACCCCGGTACCAAATGTAGAGACTCTTCGTGCTTGTATTGTGAACGGCTGTGATTCAATACGCTATTCTCCAGGGCTGCATCAGCGCATCAGGGATTCCATGCGATGGAGGGTGGATGCATGTATCCTCGCTAACGGAGGACATTTTGAACATTTCCTGTGACAAAGTGTTTGAAGTCACGCTGGTACGTTCTGTTGCTGTGTGTTTTCATTCCATGATTAATGTGATTTGAAGAGAAGTAATAAAATGAGCTCTAACATGGAAAGTAAGCATTTCCGGACACATGTCCACATACCATATTTTCTTTCTTTGTGTTTGGGGAATGTTTCCTGAAAGTTTGGCCGTACCTTTTTGTAACACCCTGTATAGTCTCTTTATGTTCTTTTACTTCTTGATATTCTAAGGTTATGACATGGGAACTTATGACCTTAGTTGTTTTTATGTCCTAAAACAAATAACACACACACAAAAAACACTTGACTGCCAGATGAAGGATTCCATCAATATTCTAACTCCTCCAGCCACAGGCTGTGCCATAGTGATCCCATCACACATATTTTATAAGCTTCCCAAAATCTATAAACCCCACAATCCTGGATGTCCCAGTGTAGACGGATACTATGCTCCCATTGGAAGATCTCTGCTCTTGTTGACCAGCACCTCCAACCAGTTGCCTGTAGCTTAGCTTCTCATATCAAACATACAACTCCACTTAGCAATTCTCAGCCATCCCTACCCCATTAACACCTGGATCCTTGTTTGTCACAGTTGATGACACCTGCCTACACACCAACATTCCTCAGGCCAATGGCCATCATGCCATCCAACTCTACCATTCTCAACGTCCTTCTGACATCAACCCACTACTTCATTCCTTCTAAACCTTACCGATTACATCCTCACCCACAAATACTTCTCCTTTGAGAGGAAGATACACTGCCAGGAAAAATATCAAAACACCAAACAATAATTAATGTAGACTATTGAAATTTCAGTAATACATTTGTGTAGGTAACATATTTAAATGATTGACATTGCAAGATCACAGGTAAATGTAAGTGCGAGACAAGCCATTGCAAATATGAAACGCTGGTACATTAATAGCCAGTTTAACTGACACAATTCTGAATGCATCCATTCACACATGATGCACTGTGTTGTACAGCTTCTTGATGACAGTTTGTGGGATGGAGCTTCATGGTCTTGCCCTTGACCAACGAACACAGGGATGTTTAGTGCTCCTTGTGGATGACACTGGAGATGTCGTCCAATGATGTCCCATATGTGCTTGATTGAATGCTGATCTCATGATTGGGTAGGCCAATGTAACATTTCATCACTCTGTAGAGCATGTGGGGTTACAACAGTAGTACATAGGTGAACTTTATCCTGTTCAAAAATACTCCCTGTAATGCTTTTCAAGAATGGAAGCACAACAGGTTGAATCACCAGATTGACATACAAATTTACAGTCAGGATGCGTGGACTAATCATGTGATTGCTTCTGGTGTCATACAGAACCGTACCCCAGACCATAACTCCAGATGTAGGTCCTGTGTGTCTAGCTCAGGCTCGTCCAAACTGTGCCCCTGGGGCACTAGCACCCGCGATGCCCGCGGCCAGCGCCCCGGGCGAATTCGTGTGTTGTCGTAGTGGCCGAGCCGTGTCGCCTAGCTGGCCGTGCGGACCGCCCGCCGAGCCTCGGCATGCCGGTATGCAAATATTGCAATAGATAAAAATTTATTTTGCGACCACACATCGCTGTCCTTTTCAGCAGACCTGGGGGAAAACGTATGTAAAACCAATCTTTTTTGTTAGTTTTTTATTTGAGTTTCAATGAACGAAGCAATTAAATGTTAAAGTGTTTTAAAAACACGATTGTACAAAATTAATTGTATGTTCTTTTTTGGCATGGTACGAGCAGGAAACAGGTGGGCAAAGTTTGTGCGCAAATTACAAATGATCGCTGAGAATTGGGAAAGCAGGGAAACCCTTTGCTGCTGGGAATCTCATCAAGGGTTGCCCGGTCGACTCGGCGGCTTGTATTTGTCCACCAGACCTCACGGAAAAAATTGAAAAAATAGCTCTTTCTCCTCAAACTGTTGCTCACACAGTTGAAGATATGGTCTCAGATATGGAGCAGCAATTAATGGAGAGAGCGGCAAACTTCATTTCACTTTCTGTCGCTCTTGAAGAGTCCGCGGACGTTGCGGACATATCTCAGCTCGTCATATTCATTCGAGGTGTTGACGGCACTCTGCGTGTCACCGAAGAATTTCTTGATCTTATACCATTAAAAGACACAACCATGGGTTTGAATATTTTTCTAGCCGTGGAAAACGTGATGCAGCCCCTGTGCTACGAGGGATATGCACTGGATATCTGAGTTACGTGAGGTCAAAAATGGCTGAAGTTGGCTGTTCCTTATTTGCGACAGTCCATTGTCTGATTCACCAGGACACACTTTGTGGAAAGATTGTCAACATTAAAAATGTTATGGACGCAGTTCTTCGAACGGTTAATTATCTTCACTCGCATGGACTCACGCATCGCCAATTTAACAAATTTCTGGCTGATATCGAAGCGGAATACCCAGACATCCCCTACCACACCGAAGTAAGATGGCTGAGCAGAGGAGAGGTGCTTCATCAGTTTTTCTCCTTGAGGGGCGAAATAAATACCTTTTTGGAAATGAAAGGACATCCAGAAGAATTACTTTGTGATCCTAAGTGGGTGGTGAATTTGGCTTTTTTTGAGTGACCTTACTGGTCATTTAAATACTTTGAACATTACACTCCAACTCGAAAATCACTATGTCATTGATTTAGTGCAGACGATTCAAGCATTTAAAGAAAAACTTATTTTGTGGGAAAAACAATTGTGCGAGAAGAATTGTGGACACTTTCCTGCATTAGACAGCATTAAAGAAGATGTGGATTTTTCAGATTATGTTGCAATCATTTGCGAATTACAAAAACGGTTTGAAAACAGATTTTTGGAGACAAATGAGCTTGAATCGGCCTTAGGTATATTTGTTCGCCCATTCTCCCTTCGGCATAGGACGTCTCACAAGTGCTTCAACTAGAACTGAATGACCTGCAGTGCGATATCTGCCTGAAGGACCGCTTTCTCATGTGTAAAACTTTGAATGACTTTTACAGCTGTTTTCCACGAGAGAAATATCCTCTTTTGCACAAGCACGCGGCCTAAGTTCTCTCAATGTTGAGTGCTTTTTCTCTCTTTTAAAGCTTGCTAAAACTAAGAACCGTTCATTACTTGGCAATGAAAATTTGACTAATTCTTTGAAGTTATCAGTCTCAGGGAATATTGTACCAAACATTGACAAAACCATTTCCTCGAAAAAAAAAAAGTGTAAAATGTTAATTTTCTTCTTTAAAAATGTTGACTGTAAGAATTAAAGAGCTTCATAACCTTAATTTTATTTTTTAATAAGTTTTCAAACTTGGTCAGTTAAAATTATTATGTACAAAACAGCAAACTAAGCACCCGATTTCTAAACTCTGAGAAGGAATACAAAAAGCTGTAGCATGAAGTACAACAGAAAATATTTACTTGTAACTATTAACAGCAAGAATGAGACTCTATATCCCTTACATAAAATTATTTCAAAAATAGAATATTTATGACTAGTTCATTTAAGAAACTGATATATTTTTCAGAAGACACCTATGGTACATATGATGAGTGTGCATATGCAGTACTAGTAGAATCAACCTGTGGGTCAGAAAACTACTAAGTTATTCTTCGATTCTTGTTTTGGATATTCTTTTCTCTAGCTTTGCGTAGTAATTCTGCCACACGTACACTAGTTGTTACCTAAACAGCAAATGGTTTGCTTGTTTTACCGCTCATGGACCTCTTTTACAGAGGTGCGCTTCCTCTGTCCTTTTGTTTGCGTTGGATCTGACTGTGGAACAGTCCAGCACAGAGCAGTGCTGTGCGGTCTCACTCACTCCGCAACTCTCTCTCTCGCCCCTATGCTGCCGGGTGCAATTCTTGGATGAGCCTGGTCTAGCACATGAACAGGTTGACTGCAGGCCCTCAACAGGCTTCCTTATAACAACACACAGCCATCACTGGCACTCAGGTAGACCCAGCTTTCATCTCAAAACACAACAGACTCCAATGAGCCACTTGACACCACTGAAGCTACAAATGACAGACATTTTGGGGTCACTGGAAGGCACACTACAGGGCATCTGGTTCAGAGCTGTCATTGAAGAAACCAATTTGCAACAATTCGTTGTGTCACTGTGGTGCTAACTGCTGCTCAAATTGCTGCTGCAGATGCAGCACAATTCACCAGAGCCACACACCGAATATGATGGTCTTCCCTCTCAGTAGAGACATGTGACCATCCAGAACCCTCATCTTCTTGTGACTGTACTTTCTTGTGACCACTGCTGCCAGTGATCATGTACAGTGGTTACATCTCTGCCAAGTCTTACTGCAATATCACAGAAGGAACATCCAGTTTCTCATAGCTCTATTACATGAACTCGCTCAAACTCAGTGAGGTGCTGATAATGGCACTTTGTTGCCTTAAAGGTGTACTTGACTAACATCAACTCATTATGTTTAGTCCTAAAGGTCACCAATGCTATGGTCATTACAGCGTGTGTTTAATGAAACCTGATTTGAATCCTCATAGTGGCCTACTAGCGGCCCTCTTATGCGACAGTAACAGCAATATGCAGTTAACAGAGTGCATTATATAACTTGCTATACAATCACCAAAACGAATTATACTGTCCAGTAAGATAACACTTTGAGTTTACATATGTGATACATAGGGGTCATGCAGATGATGTCAAAGCACAGATTTTCACATGAGGTATTAGGTCTTTGATATTTAGCCTGGGACTTTCACTCTCAATGATATAGTATGTTTCTGAGTGCTAGCGTGTCACAGAACTTTCTGATACATTGATGTTGTTCATTCGGTAGTGCACCCATGAGTCTAACACAACTCAACATAGAGATGTTACCTGGTTGCTCACCATTCACAGACTTTCCCTTTAATTGACACAGAGATGTCAGTAACATACTAGTTGGACACAGACCGTAGATTTTGGGGGAGGGGTGGCTTTTTAAAGACAGCACAAGAACATTATGTAATTTATGAAATTACTTAATGTTTTTAAATTTTGCTAGGTTAGATTTCATTATTTTGCGTGGACTCAAGGACTTTACCATTATCCGGTTTATGAAAAACGTTTCAGGTTAATAAATGATAAAAGCATGTGGAACATCATTATGTTTTCGTAGTCTGAAATTCCCTATCTACAAGTAGGGCATCTATCATGAAATCCATATTTTATGAACCTCTGTTATCCAAAATCTTAATTAGTGACTGAATTAATTAGTGACAGCTGTTGTCTGATTCAGAAAAAAAAAGCAAAAAAAATTATATCATCAAAGTTCAAAATCTCACCGATATTAAAGCAAAACAGACACTGAAATTATGAGTGTCCAAACTTCTAATGTCAATTATTCTGTACGTTAATTAATGTCAGATAATTCAAAATATGGTCTTGAAAAATTGGGAATGTATGTTTTTGAATGAGTAGTAATAATACTTCCTATCCTGCCCATTAGCTCAAAATCCCTTAAGTGATGTCGTAGGAACATTAATTAGCTATAACTTTTAATTTCTGAGCCATCTAGTGATACTATATAATTTTAATCAGGGAGATAAATACAAACAATGAACAATTACGTGTGTGACAGCATTAGAAACAGAATGAAAAAGTGAAAGAATTTTAGTTATTCATGTGAGCAGAAAACACAACTGTTGGAATATTTTACAGCTTGGTACATCTCTTCACCCACCAACTGAATTAAACAGACAGTTATTGACAATTAGCTTACTGGATAATTCAGTGGCCTGTAAGAGTCTATTACATGTATCAATATACATAAAAAAGAAACACTGTTATCATAATGCTTTAAACTGATCTTCAAATCAGGTATCCTAAATAGATGTTACCTAACAGCCATCCGTGGCCGTCTTATGACATAAAATTTCTAAACATACAAGTGCATAGCATTATATGTACATAACTATAATATTTCAAAACACATTTATATCAGAGGACGTCATGGGCCACAACTTAGTCTTCATATTTCACAAATTTTTCACTCTGTTGACACAGTTCATTACTCATTATTGGCACCATCTTCACAAAAACCACTGTCATAGTCTGCTGTAGGCTCTTTCTGTGATTTCTGCTTCAAATTTTCACTCATGTCCATTGTATTGTTTTGTATTGTATTGATCCAAAGTGGTTTCAGCATTTACAAACAAAAAGGCAACAAATTTTCTAAATTAGTGCACTAGTAATTCCTGTCTCTAAATTTCTAGTACAAATGATTACTCATTAATTGGAAATTTACTCATTATAAATGTACATGACTATCAGTATAATGTCACACAGAAAATTTACAACAAAGCATGACTATAAATCAAATGAGAATGGAAGCTGCTTTATTTACTCAATTGGTCTCCTCTGACTATGGCCAATTAACCCTCTTGAAATGAAGTTCTCTGCATGTTTAATTCCTGTTAGAAAATAATAACATCAAGTAGGAGGTAAACAGTACAGTATCAGAGAAATGAACTTTGCAGCAATTTATATTAAACAACTCATTAAAAAAATTAGTACTTCATGTAGGTTCATTAAATAATTTTCAGTATTTTATCATTTTTTTTTATTATAAAAGCATCATTCTGTTTCTGAATACAGTGCAGTAATGTCCAACAGCTTAACAACAAGCTACGTCATTTTACTTAGGCATGTCATCACAACAAAAGAATATTCTCTTGTATATCATTTTGCTTTCCAATTTATCAATGCTCATTATACTGCTTATTTATTCCCTTATAAACATGTTGACTGAAGATGTACTTTTGCAAAAGAAGCTATTACGAAGACGTGGTCCCTAGTCATTGCTGTTTCATATATACTTCATAGAACTTCATTCACTTTGTCACTTCACATTCACTTAATATTTCATTGATTCATTATTATATATTTCTCCATTACATAATACATTGCTGCTTCATATATTCATTCTGCTTCACTTTGTGTACAAAAAAATGACTCTACGGCATAATTCTCAACAGCAGCCACCCACATTAAAGACAAGACATTTCCCTCTATTACACAGCAGACCAAAACTTATTCAAACGATCCCACTAAAATTTAATTTCCACAACATTTATTTTTAATACAATATTGTTTATCTTGGCCTGAAAGACTTATAATATGGCACACACGTACTGAGAAGATGAACTTTCATACATGCAACTAAAGATAATAACATTTTACATTAGACCAATGACTTTCTGAATTTCATATATTTAGGGGAAGTTGGGTTAACTGATTCTCAAAGCTAATTGGACCATCACAATTATAAACAAGTCAAGAGTAAAAATTATTATTTTTTTCATACCATAAACATGTTCCTTTAGATCGGCTGTACTGTGTGAGCTAATATGGGTGCTGTCTGTTAGCTACAGAGATTTGTCCGCAGCTCGTGGTCGTGCGGTAGCGTTCTCGCTTCCCGCGGCCAGGTTCCTGGGTTCGATTCCCGGCGGGGTCAGGGATTTTCTCTGCCTCGTGATAACTGGGTGTTGTGTGCTGTCCTTAGGTTTAAGTCGTTCTAAGTTCTAGGGGACTGATGACCATAGATGTTACGTCCCATAGTGCTCAGAGCCATTTGAACCATTTTTTTTGTTAGCTACATTTGCAGATATAGATAAAAAACTGAAATCCGCTGGTAAGAGTAATTTATTTTTGCATTCAACAATTTCTCCTACAGTTTTACTTGTTTGAGTTCGATTCAGTGTTTATTGCTTTATGATACTCCATGAAATATGTGCATGGAGTCATTTTCCCTTCATGTTGAAAATTGTTGATAAAGTGAAAGTGGGGTTAACTGTACCAGTAAAATTTGGGGTTAAGTGGATTGGTTCAGTCAACCCCAGACAGTTGCTAATAGATGAAAATGCCTTTTATACAAACATCTAATAGATGACATAAATGTAAGCTTTGCACTTTCAAGGAAAAACCATTTTTCATGCAGTTTTACTTGCTTCCTGTCAGAAAATGCCTGGAAATTCAACTTTATGTTGACCTGCTCTGATTTCATGAGTAATTTCAAAGAAACACATTATAGTGCCCAAGAATTACCATATATAACACTACAGCCCTTGTTGGTGTAGCATTTCCTTTGGTATTTACTGCCTCTGATATTTGGAAAGGCTTTAGTATTAGTAGTATCAAACCTACCAATTCACGCATATTTAATGCCTAATATTTTTATTGTTGTATGTGCTGGACAGACCTCTCCCAATTCAGCAAAAAATAACAAAGATTTATTGGGAGAGCATGAAAGTACATCTGCAGATGGCAATGTTGAGAATCTTGGACACCAGCCAGAAGATAAGTAAACAGAAATTACTAAGACTGGTGTGAGGAACACAACGAGATATAGATGGAATGGACAGAGGCAGCACCAAAAGGCAGAATAGCAAAGCTATTGCCAAAAAAGCATAAATTAAATTAAGTATGCCAAATACTGGCAGAATGCGGCAGTAGCTCTGAAGATCATGATCATGTCCAGTACGTTGATTCCTCTGATGCTAACTTGTACACAAGTGCTTTTGAAAATTATGAAACAGTGCACAAAGGTGACTTCATTGTAGTTAAGGTACAAGATAAAACTGTCACAAGTAGTCACAATTATTTTCTGGAGTGATTAAAATGTATGTTGATGACTATGAAGTAAAATTATATAAGACAGTAGTTTATACTACAAAATTTGCAGCAACAGCAGAAGGAGATACCTTTTTTTGCTTTAACTGAAATAATTGCCAAACTATCCAATGCACTAGGTCTCACTATGAAGGCATGATTTGATTCCAGAATACATCACTAAATTCAGTGTGCAGTATTTTTATTATTTCTATCATTTTTTCTTTAATATACTCATAAATGTCTTTGTTACTAAAGTTGTTGCAATTTTTTTCGTATTTATAGTCATGTAATTCATTGATTTAATTGAGAAGTCCAATTAACCTTGCAATATGGTCCAGGTTCCAACTGTTGCCTGCTACATACCTGCAGAGCAGCAAGTTATGTATTTAGCTTTTTCTGTGCTTTCTTAGGAGTCCTGGGGTGTAAAGGATGTTTAAATGCTTTGGTGCAGATGCAGGAGAAGCTGGCCACAGTTTGCGAACAGCTGAAGGTACTTTTGGCTACAGTCAGTGATCCTGAGTGTGCTGACTTGAGGTGTAGCAGTGGTGGAGCATCTGGCATATCGCATGAGAAACCTCAGGTGTCACTTGTTAGACCCACAGGCTCTGCTACTGAGGCAGCCTCCAGATGGCCCAGCAAGGGGTGTCCACCTTGACTGCAGTGAGAATTGTGGGTGATAATGCTTTCACATCAGTCTGTCAGCAGGGTCTGAACAGGCAAATGGGGGTTGGGATTTGCTGCCTATTGGGATCTCCACAGTTAAGTATGTTATAGAGCCTCATAGAGAAATAGCATTTATGGCCTGTAAGAAAGCCAATGTGTACTCAATGTATCTGCCAGAAGGCCACATCCAAAAAAGTGGAGGAGGCCTTGCATGCAGCTATCAAGCATGCAGGCTGCAGTCATCTGTGAGTTCTGGCTGCTTTTGGCACCAATGATGCCTGTTGCATGGGTTCTGAGCCTATCCTCAGTTCATGGTGGTGGCTCTTGAAAGTGGACAAGCCTGCTGGCCTCGCCTGTGGGGTGCAATCACAGCTGGCAATTTGAAGCATTGTTTATAGAGGTGATTGGGTTCCTTTGGTTTAAAGACCAGTGGATTGTCTCAAACAAAGCCTATGTTGGCTCTGTGATGATTTTGGCTGCTGATTTTTGCGAAACAGAATATTCATCACAATTCAAAACTACAGGCTACATAGCGGCTTCTCACGAAGAGCCTAACGAAACTGCCATTACTACATGTAGCCTCTCCTGGCAGCCCAGTAGCTTGTATCCGATGCACTCCTGCCCATTTACTATATGCCCCACACCTTCACACTGACGATGAAACAATGAATTGGCATCGGGATTCAAAAATACAGGATACATGGCGGCTAATGACCAAGAGACTGATGACACTGCAGTAACTGTACGTAGCCTCTCCTGGCAGCCCAGTAGCTTGTATCCGATGCACTACTGCCCATTTACTATATCCCCTACACCTTCACACTGACGATGCGACACAGAATATGCATCGCGACTCAAAACTACAGGATACACGGCGGGTTCTCACCAAGAACTTAACGAAACTGCCATCACTACACGTAGCATCTCCTGGCAGAACAGTGGCTTGTAACCGATGCACTACTGCCCATTTGCTATATCCTCCACACCTTCACATTGACGATGCGAAATAGAATAAGCATTGGAATTCAAAACTACAGGCTACATGGCGGCTTCTAACTAAGAGCCTAACGAAACTGTAATCATTACACGTAGCCTCACCTGGCAGCCCAGTGGCTTGTACCTGATGCACTACTCCCCATTTACTATATCCCCCACACCTCCACACTGACGATGCGACATAGAATTGGCATCGCGATTGAAAAATACAGGATACATGGCGGCTTCTCACCAAGAGACAGACGATGCTGCAGACATTGTACGTAGAAGCCCCTGGCAGCACAGTAGCTTGTATCTGATGCACTACTGCCAATTTACTTAATCCCCCACACCATCACACTGACAATGCGAGATAGTATTTGCATCACAATTCAAAACTACAGGCTACATGGCGGCTTCTCTCCAAGAGTCAAACGTTACTAACAGTCACTTCACGTAACATCTCCTGGAAGCCCAGTAGCTTGTATTCGATGCACTACTGCCCATTTTCTATATTCCCCACACCTTCAAACCGACGATGTGACAAAGAATTGGCATCGCAATTCAAAATACAGGATACATCGCGGTTTCTCACCAAGAGACTGACGATACTGAAGACACTGTACGTAGCCTCTGCTGGCAGCCCAGTAGCTTGTATCAGATGCACTACTGCCCATTTACTTTATCCCCCACAACATTAGACTGACAATGCGACACAGAATTTGCATCGCAATTGAAAATTACAGGCTACATGGAGGCTTCTCACCAAGAGACAAACGATAGTAAAAGTCATTGCACCTAACCTACCCTGGCAGCCCAGTAGCTTTTATTCGACGCACTACTGCCCATTTACTATATTCCCCACACCTCCACACTGACGATGCGCCATAGAATATGCATAGCGATTCAAAACTAGAGGCTACATGTCGGCTTCTCACCAAGAGCATAACGAAACTGCCATCACTACACATCGCCTCTCCTGGCAGCCAAGTAGCTTGTATCCAGTGTACCACTGCCCATTTACTATATCCCCCACACCTTGACACTGACGATGCGACAAAGAATTGGCATCGCGGATCAAAAATACAGGATACATGGCGGCTTCTCACCAAGAGACAAACGATAGTAAAAGTCACTGCACGTAACATCTCCTGGCTGCCTAGTAGCTTGTATCCGATGCACTACTTCCCATTTACTTTATCCCCCACACCATTAGACTGACAATGCGACACAAAATTTGCATCGCAATTCAAAACTACAGGCTACATGGCGGCTTATCGCCAAGAGTCAAACGATAGTAAGAGTCACTGCACGTAACCTCTCCTGGCAGCCCAGTAGCTTCTATTCGATGCACTACTGCCCATTTCCTATCTCCCCCACACCTCCACACTGACGATGCATCAAAGAATATGCATAGTGATTCAAAACTACAGGCTACATAGCGGCTTCTCTCCAAGAGCCTTACGAAACATCCATCACTACACGCAGCCTCTCCTGGCAGCCCAGTAGCTTGTATCGGAAGCACTACTGCCCAATTACTAAGTCCCCCACACCTTCACACTTACGATGAGACAAAGAGTTGGCATCGTGGTTCAAAACTACAGGATACATCACGACTTCTGTCAAAGACTCAGGCGATACTGCAGTCACTTTACGTAGTCTCCCCTGACAGCCCATTAGCTTGTATCCGAAGCACTACTGCCCATTTACTATATCCCCCACACCTCCATACTGACGATGTGACATACAATATGCATAGCGATTCAATACTACAGGCCACATGGTGGCTTCTCACCAAGACACAAACGATAGTAAAAGACACTGCACATAATCTCTCCCGGCAGCCTAGTAGCTTGTATCGGATGCGCTACTGCCCATTTCCTTTATCCCCCACATCATCACACTGATGATGGGTACACAGAATTTGTATCACAATTCAAAACTACAGGCTACATGGCGGCTTCTCACTAAGAGTAAAACGATAGTAAAAGTCACTGCGCGTAACCTCTCCTGGCAGCCCAGTAGCTTGTATCCGATGCACTACTGCCCATTTACTTTATCCCCCACATCATCACGCTGACGATGCGAACCAGTATTTGCTTCGCAATTAAAAACAACAGGCTACATGGCGGCTTCTCACCAAGAGTCAAACGATAGTAAAAGTCACTGCACGTATACTCTCCTGGAAGCCTAGTAGCTTGTATTCGATGCATTACTGCCCATTTACTATATCCCCCACACCTCCACACTGACGATGCGACATACAATATGCATACTGATTCAATACCACAGGCTACATGGTTGGCTTCACACAGAGAGCCTAACGAAACTACCATCACTACACGTAGCCTCTCCTGGCAGCCCAGTAGCTTGTATCCGATGCACTACTGCCCATTTATTATATCCCCACACCTTCACACTGATGATGCAACACAGAATTTGCATCGCGATTCAAAACTACATGCTACATGGCGGCTTCTCACCAACAGCCTAACGAAACTGCCATCTCTCCACATAGCCTCTCCTCGCAGCCCAGTAACTTGTATCCCATGCACTACTGCCCATTTACTATATTCAACTCCCCCTCACACTGACAATGCGTCAAAGATTTGGCATCGCGATTCAAGAATACAGGATACATGACGGCTTCTCACTAAGAGACTGACGATACTGCAGTCACTGTGCGTAGCCTCTCCTGGAAGCGCAGTAGCTTGTATCCGATGCACTACTGCCCTTTTACTATATCCCCTACGCCTTCACACTGATGATGCAAAACAGAATATGCATCGCAATTCAAAACTACAGGCTACATATCGGATTCTCACCACGAGCCCAACGAAATTGCCATCACTACACGTAGCCTCTCTTGGCAGCCGAGTAGCTTGTATCCGATGCACTACTGCCCATTTGCTAATTCTCCCACACCTTCACACTGACGATGCGACACAGAATATGCATCCCGATTCAAAACTACACGCTACATGGCGGCTTCTCACCAAGAGCCCATCGAAACTGCCATCACTACACGTAGCCTCTCCTGGCAGCCCAGTACCTTCTAAGTGTTGTACTACTGCCCATTTTTTTTATCCCAAACACCTTCACACTTACAATGTGAAACAGAATATGTGTCACGATTTAAAACTACAGGCTACATGGCGGCTTCTCACTAAGAGCCTAACGAAACTGCCATCACTACACGTAGCCCCTACTGGCAGACCAGTAGCTTGTATCCGATGCACTACTGCCCATTTACAATATCCCCCACACCCTCTCACTGACGATGCGAAACAGAATATGCATCACGAATCAAAACCACAGGCTACATGGCGGTTTCTCACCAAGAGCCTAACAAAACTGCCATCTCTCCACATAGCCTCTCCTGGCAGCCCAGTAGCTTGTATCCGATGCATTACAGATCATTTACTATATCCCCCACACCTTCACTCTGACGATGCGACAAAGAATTGGCATCGCGATGCAAAAATACAGGATACATGGCGGTTTCTCACCATGAGACTGACGATACTGCAGACATTGTACGTAGACGCTCCAGGCAGCCCAGTAGCTTGTATCCGATGTACTACTGCCCAATTGCTATATCCCCCACAACTTGACACTGACGATACAACACAGAATTTTTGCATCGCTATTCAACAGTACAGGCTAAATGGCGGTTTCTCACCAAGAGACATACGATAGTAAAAGTTGCTGCACGTATCCTATCCTTGCTGCCCAGTAGCTTGTATTCGATGCACTATTGCCCATTTACTATATCCCACACACCTTCACAAGGACGATGCGAAAAAGAATATGCATCGCGATTCAAAACTACAGGCAACATGGCGGTTTCTCACCAAGAGCCTAACGAAACTGCCATCACTACACGTAGCCTCTCCAGGGAGCCCAGTAGTTTGTATTCGATGCACTATTGCCCATTTACTATATCCCACACACCTTCACAATGACGATGCGACATAGAATATGCAAAGTTATTCAAAACAACAGTCTACATGGCGGCTTCTCGCCAAGGGCCTAACCAAACTGCCATCACTACACGTAACCTCTTCTGGCAGCCCTGTAGCTTGTCTCCGATGCACTACTGCCCATTAACTATATCCCCTACACCTTCACACTGACGATGCGACAAGGCATTGGCATCGCAATTCAAAAATACAGGATACATGGCGGCTTCTAGCCAAGAGACTGACAATACTGCAGACATTGTAAGTAGCCGCTCCTGGAAGCACATTAGCTTGTATCCGATGCAGTACTGCCCATTTACTTTATCCCCCCACTCCTTCACAATGACGATGCGACACAGTATTTGCATCGCAGTTCAAAATTACAGGTTATATGGCGGCTTTTCACCAAGACAGAAACGATAGTAAAAGCTACTGCATGTAACCTCTCCTGGCAGCCCAGTAGCTTGTATTCGATACACTATTGCCCATTTACTATATCCCCCACACCTCCACACTGACGATGCGACATAGAATATGCATAGCGATTCAAAACTACAGACTACATGGCGGCTTCTCACCAAGAGCGTAACGAAACTGCCATCAATACATGTAGCCTCTCCTTGCAGCCCAGTAGCTAGTATCCGATGCACTACTGC
This sequence comes from Schistocerca serialis cubense, assembly GCF_023864345.2. Taxonomy (NCBI): domain Eukaryota; kingdom Metazoa; phylum Arthropoda; class Insecta; order Orthoptera; family Acrididae; genus Schistocerca; species Schistocerca serialis. Next base: position 920,628,963 of record NC_064640.1, on the reverse strand, counting down.
CCATTTACTATATTCCCAACACTTTCACACTGACGATGCGACAAAGAATTGGCATCGCGATGCAAAAATACAGGATACATGGCGGCTTCTCACCAAGAGACTGACGATACTGCAGACATTGTAAGTAGCGGCTCCTGGCAGAAACATTAGCTTGTATCCGATGCAGTACTGCCAATTTACTTTATCCTCCCACTCCTTCACAATGACGATGCGACACAGTATTTGCATCGCAATTCAAAACTGCAGGGTATATGGCGGCTTCTCACCAAGTCACAAACTCTCCTGCCAAAAGCTACTGTATGTAACCTCTACTGGCAGCCCAGTAGCTTGTATTCGATACACTACTGCCCATTTGCTATATCCCCCACACCTCCACACTGACAATGCGACATAGAATATACATAGCGATTCAAAACTACAGACTACATGGCGGCTTCTCACCAAGAGCGTAACGAAACTGCCATCAATACACATAGCCTCTCCTTGCAGCCCAGTAGCTAGTATCCAATGCACTACTGCCCATTTACTATATCCCCCACACCTCCACACTGACGACGCGAAAAAGAATATGCATCGTGATTAATAACTACAGGCTACATGGCGGCTTCCCACCAAGAGCCCAAAGAAACTCCCATCACTACACGTAGCCTCTCCTGCCAACCCACTACCTTGTACCCGAAGCACTACTGCCCATTTACTATATCCCCCACACCTTCACACTGACGATGCGAAACTGAATATGCATCGCAATTCAAAACTACTGGCTACATGGCGGCTTCTCAGTAAGAGCCAAACGAATCTGCCATCACCACACGTAGCCTCTCCTGGCAGGCCAATAGCTTGTATCCGATGCACTACTGCCCATTTACTATATCCCAGACACCTTCGCACTGACGATGCGACACAGAATATACATCGCAATTCAAAACTACAGGCTACATGGCGGCTTCTCACCTAGAGCCTAACGAAACTGTCATCACTACACGTAGCCTCTCCTGGCAGCCCAGTAGCTTGTATCCGATGCACTACTGCCTGTTTACTATATCCCCCCCACCGTCACATAGACGATGGGACAAAGCATTGGCATCGCAATTCAAAAATACAGGATACATGGCGGCTTTTCATCAAGAGACATACGATATTGCAGACACTGCACTTAGTCTCTCCTGGCAGCCCAGTGGGTTATATCCTATGCACTACTGCCCGTTTACTATATCCACCACAACTTCACACTGACGATGCAACACAGAATTTGCAGGCAACATGGCGGTTTCTCACCAAGAGCTTAACTAAACTGCCATCACAACACGTAGCCCCTTCTGGCAGCCCAGTAGCTTGTATCCGATGCACTACTGCCCATTTACTATATCCCCCACATCTTCACATTGATGATGCAACACAGAATTTGTATCGCGATTCAAAACTACAGGCTACATGGCGGCTTCTCACCAAGAGACAAACGATAGTAGAAGTTGCTGCACATAACCTATCCTGGCAGCGCAGTATCTTGTATTCGATGCACTACTGCCCATTTACTATATCCCCCACACCACCACACTGATGATGCGACATAGAATATGCATAGCGATTCAAACCTACAGGATACATGGCGGCTTCTCACCAACAGCCTAACGAAACTCTATCACTACTCGTAGCCTCCACTGGCAGCCAAGATGCTTGTATTCGATGCACTATTGCCCATTTACTATATCCCACACACCTTTACAAGGTCGATGCGAAAAAGAATATGCATCGCGATTCAAAACTACAGGCTACATGGCGGCCTCTCACCAAAGGCCTTACGAAACTGCCATCACTACCCGTAGCCTCTTCTGGCAGCCCATTAGCTTGTAACCGATGCACTACTGCCCATTTACTATATCCCCCACACCTTCACACAGATGATGGGACAAAGTATTGGCATCGCGATCCAAAAATACAGGATACATGGGGGCTTCTCATCAAGAGACATACGATACTGCAGACACTGCCCGTAGCCTCTCCTGGCAGCCCAGTGGCTTATAACCTATGCACTACTGCCCATTTACTATATCCACCACACCTTCATACTGACGATGAGAAACAGAATATGCATCACAATTAAAAACAACAAGATACATGGCAGCTTCTCACCAAGAGCCTAGTGAAACAGCCATCACTACAAGTAGCCTCTCCTGGCAGCCCAGTACCTTGTATCCGATGCAATACTGGCCATTTACTATATCCCCCACACCCTCACACTGACGATGCGAAAATGAATATGCATCGCGATTCAGAACTACAGTCAACATGGCGGTTTCTCACCAAGAGCCTAACAAAACTGCCATCACTACACGTAGCCTCTCCTGGCAACCCAGTAGCTTGTATCCAATGCACTACTGCCCATTTACTATATCCCCCACACCTTCACAAAGACGATGATATAAGGCATTGGCATCGCGATTCAAATATTCAGGATGTATGGCGGATTCTCATCAAGAGACATACAATACTGCAGACACTGCACGTAGCCTCTCCTGGCAGCCTGTTGGCTTATATCCTATGCACCACTGCCCATTTACTATATCCACCACACCTTCACACTGACGATGCAACACAGAATTTGCACCGCGATTCAAAACTACAGCCTATATCGCGGCTTCTCACCAAGAGACAAGCGATTGTAAAAGTCACTGCACATAACCTCTCCTGGCAGCGCAGTAACTTGTATTCGATGCACTACTGCCCATTTACTATGTCCCCCACACCTTCAAACAGACGATGCGTAAAAGAATATGCATCATGACTCAAAACTACAGGCAACATGGCAGCTTCTCACCAAGAGCCTAACGAAACTGCCATCACTACACGTAACCTCTCCTGGCAGCCCAGTACCTTATATCCGATGCAATACTGCCCATTTACTATATCTCCCCCAACTTCACACTGACGATGTGAAACAGAATCTGCATCGTGATTCAAAACTACCGGCTACATGGCAGCTTCTCACCAAGAGCCTAACGAAACTGCCATCACTACACGTAGCCTCTCCTGGCAGCCCAGTAGCTTGTATCCGATGCACTACTGCCCATTTACTATATCCCCCACACTTTCACACTGACGATGCGACAAAGAATTGGCATCGCGATTCAAAAATACAGGATACATGGTGGGTTCTCAACAAGAGACTGACGATACTGCAGACACTGTACGTAACCTGTCCTGGCAGCCCGGTAGCTCCTATCCGATGCAATACCGTCCATTTACTATATCCCCCACACCTTCACACTGACAATGCAACACAGAATTTGCATCGCGATTCAAAACTACAGGCTACATGGCGGCTTCCCACCAAGAGACAAACGATAGTGGAAGTCACTACACGTAACCTCTCCTGGCAGCGCAGTATCTTGTATCCAATGCACTATTGCCCATTTACTATATCCCACACACCATCACAAGGACGATGCGAAAAAGAATATGCATCGCGATTCAAAACTAAAGGCTACATGGCGGCTTCTCACCATGGGCCTAACGAAACTGCCATCACTACATGTAGCCTTTCCTAGCAGGCTAGTAGCTTATATCTGATGCACTACTGCCCATTTACTGTGTGCCCCACACCTTCACACTGACGATGCGACAGAGAATTGGCATCACGATTCAAAAATACAGGACACATGGCGGCTTCTGACCAAGAGACTGACGATACTGCTGTCACTGTACATAGCCTCTCTTGCCAGCCCAGTACCTTGTATCCGATGCACTACTGCCCCCCCCCCCCCCCCCCCACACCTTCACACTGACGATGCAACACAGAAAATGCATCGCGATTCAAAACTACATGCTACATGGTGGCTTCTCCCCAAGGGCCTATGGAAACTGCCATCACTACACGTAGCCTCTCCTGGCATCCCAGTAGCTTGTATCATATGGACTACTGCCCATTTACTATATCCCCCATACGTTCACACTGACGATGCGAAACAGAATATGCATCACAACCCAAAACTACAGGCTACATGGCGGCTTTTCACCAAGAGACTGACGATACTGCAGACACTGTACGTAGCCTCTCCTGGCAGCCCAGTAGCTTGTATCCAATGCACTACTGCCCATTTACTATATCCCCCACACCGTCACACTGACGATGCAACACAGAAATTGCATCGCGATTCAAAACTACAGGCTACATGGCGGTTTCTCACCAAGAGACAAACGATAGTAAAAGTCACTGCACGTAACCTCTCCTTGCAGACCAGTAGCTTGTATCCGATGCACTACTGTACATTTACTTTATCCCCCACACCTTCACACTGACTATGCGACACAGATTTTGCATCGCCATTGAAAACTATGGGCTACATTGCGGCCTCTCACCAAGAGACAAACGATAGTAAAAGTCACTGCACGTAACCTCTTCTGGCAGCCCAGTAGCTTGTATCCGATGCACTACTGCCCATTTACTATTTCCCCAACACCCTCACACTGACGATGCGACACTGAATATGCATCGCGATTCAAAACTACGGGCTACATGATGGCTACTCACCAAGAGCCTAACGAAACTGCCATCACTCATGTAGCCTCTCCTGACAACCCAATAGCTTGTATCCAATGCACTACTGCCCATTTACTATATCTCCCGCACCTTTACACTGACGATGCGAAACAGAATACGCATCACGATCAAAACTACAGGCTACATGGCGGCTTCTCACCAAGAGCCTAACGCAACTGCCATCACTACACGTAGCCTCTCCTGCCAGCCCAGTAGCTTGTATCCGTTGCACTACTGCCCAATTACTATATCCCCCACACCTTCACACTGACGATACGACAGAGAAATTGCATCGCGATTCAAAACTACAGGCTACATGGCGGCTTCTCACAAAGAGATTAACGATACTGCAGCCGCTGTACGTAGCCTCTCCTGGCACCCCAGTAGCTTGTATCCGATACACTACTGCCCATTTACCATATCCCCCACACCTACACACTGACGCTGCGACACACAACTTGCATCGCAATTGAAAACTACAGGCCACATGGCGGCTTCTCACCAAAAGACTAACGATACTGCAGTCACTGTACGTAGCCTCTCCTGGCAGCCCAGTACATTATAACTGACGCACTTCAACATAATTACTATATCCCACGCACCTTCACACTGATGATGCGATACAGAAATTGGAACACGATTGTAAACTGCAGGCTCCATGGGGGCTTATCTCCAAGAGACTAACGATACTACGGTCACTGTACGTAGCCTATCCTGTCAGCACGGTAGATTGCATCCGATGCACTGCTGCCCATTTACTATATTGCTGGCACTTTCATATTGACGTTGCAACACAAAAATTGCATCGCGATTGAAAACTACATGCTCTATGACGACTTCTCTCCAGGAGTCTAAAGATACTATAGTCACTGTACTAAAACTTACCTGAGAGGGCAGTATTTTGTAACTGATGCACTTCTACATAATTACTATAACCCTTACAACTTGATATTGGCAATGCGACACAGAAATTGCATCGTGATTGAAAAATACAGACTCCATTGCGGCTTCTCACCAAGAGACTGACGATACAAGGTTCACTGTATGCAGCCTCACATGGCAGCCCAGTAGCTTGTATCTGATGCCCTACTGCCTATTTACCTCACTCCTTCACATTGACAATGCAACAATAGTATATCCCTCACTCATTCACATCGACGATGTGACACAGAAAATGCATCGCGATTGAAAACTACAGGCCGCATGGCGGCTTCACTCCAAGAGACGAACGATACTACAGTCACTGTACGTAACCTCACCTTGGAGCCCAGTACCTTGTAACTGATGCTTCACTACCTAATTACTATATCCCTTGCACCTTCACATTGACAATGCGATACAAAATCTGCATCTCGATTGAAAACTACTTTCCCCATGGGGCCTTTTCACCAAGAGACTAACGATACTACGGTCACTGTGCATAGCCTATCTTGGCAGCACGGTAGCTTGCATCTGATGCGCTACTGCCCATTTACTGTAACCCTCACACCTTCATATTGACGATGGGACACAGAAATTGCAATGTGATTGAAGGTACAGGCTTCATGGCAGCTTCTCACCGAGAGACTAACAATACTACGGTCACTGCACGTAACCTCACCTGGAAGACCAGGACCTTGTAACTGATACACTACTACACAATTACTATATGCCCCGTACCTTCACATTGACGATGGGACACAGGAATTTCATCATGATTGCAAACCACAGGCCTTATGGCAGCTTCTCTCCAAGAGACTGACGATGCACAGTTCATGTTAGATTAATACTTTTTATTAACATCAATTATCATTAGGGAGTAAGAGCATTGGCACGTAAGTGTTACAATTTGTATCTCCTTAAACAGGCTTCTGCAAGATGGTTGTTTAATAAACTTTACATTATCTTCCTACTGCATGATTCTGTTTACTAAATAGGTACTTTTTTTATCTTGGCTGGATAGCGCCACAAGAGAATGGTATAGGAGGGTGTGAATGAAAACATTGTAGAAATCCAGTGTGCAGATCAGCACAATGACAGAGAGTTCTAAACTGAACTGAATTGTTTGATTAATACATTCATATGTGGGTGCCACCTGAATGTTTGTGAACTCCACATATGGAGCCTCAACGAATGTATGCTCACTGACCTCTAATTAAAATACGTTAAAGTCACTTGTGTCTGTTTGGAAATGTGTAGTATGAGTCTTTGTATGATTAAGCCTTAAAGCTTGAGCTCTTCAGTGGATTATTTTTGAGTAGCAAGTATCAGAGTATTTGAAGAATCATGCAACATCCATGGTAAATAATTTATGTAGGTCAATAACAGGAGTGAGACAATCATCAAACCTTACAAGAAACTATAATTGTAGTTTTCCCACTCTGAATATAGCATTATTCCTGTGACATAAATTGTTAATCTGAACGCCTGTTACCCATAATTAAGATGTGACATCAGCCATTTAAAGGGAATGCCTATAATGCCATTACATTTTCGAATTCTTGTAAGATCTATGTGGTCAAAACAAAGTCTAGATAAGATCATATGTCAACAGACTAATTTTCCTTGTTTATTTCTACTTGAATGGAATTTGTGGAATAGTATACGGATTTATCTGTAGAAAAGCCTGTTCAGAGGTCAGACAAAGCTTCTGTTAAATATTATTATCAGAATGGTGGTTTAATTTTCTGTTACAGGCTACCCTCTCAATGTGTTTTCTGAACACAACAAGGAGGGAGATGTGTCTACAATAGAATTCACCTGCTTGTCTCCGCTTTTTTAAATAGGGTACTGCAGATTTCATCTTTCAGGAAACATATCTTGATTCATCAAATAATTACAAGGATAACTCAAAATTCCTGTTGGTGCTATTATATGTGTACAAGAGTTTAGTAACAGTATCGAAATATTATCATGACTGAAATACTGAATTATGTACATATATAAAAAAAAGTTTTGCATCACCCCGTTTCCCAGAACTCCTGAAGATAGATGTTGACGGCGGACGTAGTATCACAGACACAGTCCCTTTGACTGTTCACAGATGTCACTAAACCCACCCAAAGACGTAAACAACCATGCATGAGCAGTGTCTATTAGACAGAGGGAGTCCGACAGCCAATCAGTTCCAGTCATTCCACCAGGAAGGAGATACACGGCTCATGTTGCCTGAAGTTCAACCATACCTAGACGCTCAATTCCGCGGTTTGGTCGCGTCCGCATTATTTTGTGACAGGAAGGGCTCACAACAAGGGAAGTGTCCAGGCGTCTCAGAGTGAACCAAAGCAATGTTGTTCGGACATGGAGGAGATACAGAGAGACAGGAACTGTCGATGACATGCCTCGCTCAGGCCACCCAAGGGCTATTACTGCAGCGGATGACTGCTACTTATGGATTATGTCTCAGAGGAACTCTGACAGCATGTTGAACAATGCTTTTCGTGCAGCCACAGGATGTCGTGTTATGACTCAAACTGTGCGCAACAGGCTGCATGATGCGCAACTTCATTCCCGACGTCCATGGCGAGGTCCATCTTTGCAACCACGACACCATGCAGCATGGTGCAGATGGACCCAACAACATGCCGAATGGACCGCTCAGGATTGGCATCGTGTTCTCTTCACCGATGAGTGTCGCTTATGCCTTCAAACAAATAGTCATCAGAGACATGTTTCGTGGCAACCCGGTCAGGCTGTACACCCTAGACACACTGTCCAGCGAGTGCAGCAAGGTGGAGGTTACCTGACTTTTGGGGTGGCATTATGAGGGGGCTGACATATACCGCTGGTGGTCGTGAAAGGCGACATAATGGCTGTACGATAAGTGAATGCCATCCTCCGACCGATAGTGCAACCAAATCAGCAGCATATTGGCGAGCCTCTCGTCTTCATGGATGACAATTCACACCCCCATCGTGCACATAATGTTAATGACGTCCTACATGCTAATGACATTGCTCGACTAGAGTGGCCAGCATGTTCTCCAGACACGAACACTATCGAACATACCCGGGATAGATTGAAAAGGACTGTTTATGGAAAACGTGACCTGCCAACCACTCTGAGGGATCTACACCGAATCGCTGTTGAGGAGTGGGACAATCTGGACCAATAGTGCCTTGGTGAACTTGTGGATAGTATGCCATGAATACAGGCATGTATCAATGCAAGAGGACATGCTACTGGGTATTAGAGGCACCGGTGCATGCAGCAATCTGGACCACCACCTCTGAAGGTCTCGCTGTATGGTGGTACAACACGCAACATGTGGTTTTCATGAGCAATAAAAAGGGCAGAAATGATATTTATGTTGATCTCTACTCCAATTTACTGTACAGGTTCCGGAACTCTCGGAACCGAGCTCATGCAGAACTTTTTTTGATATGTGTATGTATAAGAGTTTGGTAACAATGTTGAAGAATTATCATAACTGAAATAGTTATTGCTTTTTAGTGAACTACAGAAATCTGTAATATCCTGGACAGTCAATGTCATAAAACTACTGCCTACTTGTGGACTAGGAAATGTAATGGGTTTGTTTTCAATCGTCCAGTTTTTGTCAGTGTCTGCAGCTACTGTATGAAAGAATTCACTGAATTTTGTGCCCAGTGGTTTGAATTTATCATCACCTGTCTCACTACTGCTGTCACCCTGTTGCTGAACATTATTTGCCTTGCCAAGTTTATTATTTTCCTAATGATCTAAGTTGCCTTTCTGTTGTTCATTTTTTTTTCTTCAGAGTACAATTTTTGGTGGCACAGTGCAGAATTTTCCAATATCATTTGGACATAAGATAGTGAATTTTTAACGTTGACTGAAGTTATCCCACTGAATCAAAGTACTGTCTGCCCCAGCGCCCTTGGCAAACACCTTTCCATTCAAACTTCCCGGCAGATTAAAATTGTGTGCCAAGCCGAGACACAGGCTCGGGACCTTTGCCTTCCACAGAGAAGTGGCTCTACTGCCTGAGTTACCCAAGCACAACTTATGACCAGCACCCCCCAACTTTACTTCCGCCAGTACCTCACCTCCTACCTTCCAAATTTTGCAACATTAGATCTCCTGGAAGACAGAATATTGAAGAGATATGGCTTAACCACAGCCTGAGGGATGTTTCCAGAATGAGATTTTCATTCAGCAGTGTAGTGCTAGTCTAGGTAGGAGATGAGGTACTGGCGGAAGTAAAGCTGTGAGAATGAGTTGAGAGTCATGCTTGGGTATCCCAGTCAGTAGAGCATTTGCCTGCAAAAGCAAAGGTTCTGGGTTTGTGTTTCAGTCTGGTACACAGAACTGTTAATCTCCCAAGAAGGTTGACATCAGAGCACACACTTTTCCATTGTTTATCCAGTAAATTCTTTTTAAATACTATACTGTGACGCAGTCAACATCTGTATAATTCTGTGAAACTGTGCTTTTACCGTTCTTGGTAGAACTGGCTAACAGGAATGCTTTCTTACTACAGTACAATTACGGTCAGGTAAATCATATATGACTGGGCTAACATCTGTTTCATGGGAGCATATTAGATTTATAAATAAATTATTAATCACTGTTGTACTATGCCCATCTATTTTTGTTGGGAAATGGAATGGGTACTGGGGAAATAAATTTCAGCTGGAGTTCAGTAACTCTGTTTACCATTAATATCAAAAGCTCAAGTCTTTTTTTTTAAAAAAAAAAAAAAAAAAAAAAAAAAAAAAAAACAGAATCTGGTAATACAATACCGGTAATAAAACTTCTATTTCAGAAGTGAAAGTCACATGAAGAGCCGCAGTCAAAATAAATAATCTGGGTCTCATTTCCTTCACAATGTGCATTTGATACTTGAGAAATCACTTAAATAGAAATACTAATGCAACATAAATAGAATTAAGGAACCAGCATCGATCCATTATGCTGTATACAATAAATTACCAAAAATTAGTTTATGATTAACATCCGGCACTTTAATGAATGTTTGGCGACAGTAGTGATACAACTGACCACCAAGAGTAAACCTATTGTATAAAAATGTATTTTCTTAGTATTATCTTCCTTGATCAGGTTGGAAAATAGAAGCTCAAATATGTGACTTCTCTTATGTATTGTGTTTCATTATTTGTGCATTTAGTAAATAATAAAGTATTTTTCTCTATATTTTTACTTGTGTGCTGCATAAGAAGAAAGTACCTGAAGTACTTACAACTGTGGTTAACTCAAGTTGCCACAATTTTCCATTTTCACAGTATCGGTTCCAACATGAAGAAATTTACTATTGCCATTTCGCAATTGGACCTTACAATTAGTGAACTTTTGGCAGATGTGTTTGACAAACAGTCTTTCACTACTCCTCAAAATGCTATCTTGGAACATTTTGTACTGCCCACAGAACCACACCTAGAGAAAACCATGGAGAGTGAGTTAGTGATTGGTGCTTCCCCTTCCCAACTGATCTACGCCCTATGCACCTTGGTGGGACAAAATCTACTATCAGAGCAATCACTAAAGCTTTTTTGGTTCTGATGTTTGCTCCCACATGTCCAGGGAAATATTATCAGCTTTTCCAGACCTTCCCATTGATGAAGTGGCACGAAAAGCAGACTCTTTGACTAGCACTTATGCTGATTCAAATTTGTGTGAAATGAAAGCTGAGCTTATGGCAGATAGCCTCGAGCCAAGCATTTCAGCCTCAGCAGCTTCTGGGGGTCCTGCACCATGCATCATTTCCCTTCCTGCGCCAGGGCCATCTATGAGTCATGTCATCGATGAGCTGTCCTACCTTAATGCCAGGTTGCAATGACAAGAAGCAGCAGCCTCCAAATGACAGGCCAACATACAGATGGTGCTGGTTTCATAAATATTTTGGCAAAGCTGCTCGATATTGTATGAAACCATGCTTTTACCAATACTTCCCAGATGATGCCAGTAGGTGGGCATATTTGTCAAGGTCAGTTAAAGTACCTACAAGCCATACACAATGGAACTGAACCCACAGTGACAGTTTCTCACAGACTTTTCATGAAGGACAAACATATTGGGAATAATTTCTTAGTGGACTCAGGATATGGGATTAGTGTTTACCCTAAGTCACATAATATGCACTGCTCTAGTGAGCAAGCACTTAATCTTGTAACAGTTAACGGCCTCCACATTGCCGTGTTTGGAATGATGCAGTTGATTTTGTAGTTCAGTGACGAGCTGCAATCCACTTTGGCCTTTGTGGTTGCTGATGTCAAAGGTGGAATTATCGGTGCTGCCTTTTTCTATCATTTTGCTTTCACGATGGATTTAGTGCATCAGTGTCTTCGGAAAGAGCCACTCTCTCTTACTACCTCTGCAGCATAAGTTCGTGTTGTGAGCGACGCTATTGGGCTCTGTCACTCAAAGATATCTGCAACAGCCACGCCAACTGTGTCATGTCTGAAGGATTCATTACCATTTCCATACCCATGTGGACTGCGCACACGTTCTACTGCTAATATAATGAAGCTACATGAGAGTTGGCACAGGCTTATGGCTCAAATTTCTACTGTACAAGCTCGTCATAATGCCAAACTCTGTACCATTAATAGCCTGCATGAAACCAATATTTACTGTAGGTGTTCTTGTGAGGTCAGTGATATGTGATTGTGCTGCTGTCAACACTGACAATGAAAAAATATTAGATGCTCACTGAATCTGGAAAATTTAAGCATCCAGCCAATGACAGTTATGTTCACGCAATTCGACCCATGCAATATGCTGAGATAAAAATTATTAACTTTAAAGCTGGAGATATGAAGTGGAATTTTATTTTGAAGTTACATTATCTGCAAGAGTGTGAATCTCTAAAATTTGCCAATTCAGTCTCTGATTCACATGTGAATTTCTATAATACAAAAATGAAAGTTTCTTTAGCAGCCCAGAAAATGAGCTTCAGCGTTCATGATACCATTAAATTTTTAGCAAGTTCCAAGCACTCAGATATTCATGGCACCTCTGCCACTGTAGAATTCATCATAATTATTGATAAACTGTTTGATGGGTGCAACTCAGGAGAGTTCATGTTAAGGGCTTTAAGCAACGACTGAGAGCGGAAACTGCAAATTATTGGACTGAATTTCTTTGTCTTGCGGAAAAATTCCTTCAAACACTAAGGATTGATGGTCTTTGTACATTAGTACATCCACTAAAAGCATTTGTGCTGGTACTTTTATTTGCATACATGGTCTTAGAAGCCTCTCCCAGAAGTTTCTCTTTTGGTGTACAAAACCTCTTAAGTATTTTTTAACATATTGAAAGGGTACAGTACCGCCCGACATTGAAAATAGGTACAACATTCTTCGTTATTCTTGTCAGTACAACATATTTTTTCTAATAATAACTCAATTTCAATTAATACAGCAAAGCCGGATACCAGTGTGGGAAAGAATGACAATTTATTTATTTAACTGATCACATGTGCACTCCCACAAAATAAATCCCTACATCCAGTTTGGTGAGATCTGTGAAATGAATGAATGTATGGTCGTCTGCTAACCGCAGATAGTGAATGTGAATATATGATCATCTTTGAGACGATCTTTTGGTCACCTTTGGTGGAACCAAAGAGATGAAATTTACCGGAGCTTTGAGCGCCTGAAATGTGGCTGACCAATACGGTAGCAAGGTGCTCCCCCACTTCGGCAGAGGTGCGAGAGGACCTGAAGAACGGCCATGTTTCAGCACTCTGCTGCTGGATCTTGTGTTGGTAAGACCTGTCTTAGGTGTGCTTCATAAAGACAAAAGAGTGGAGACATGGTATGCATGTGAAATACTTAAGAGTAGTTTGGAATAATAATTTCTCTATTTCAGGAACTTTTGTGGGGAGAATTAAATGTCAGGCAGGTAATATTAAGGGGATCGTAGTAATCTTCGGAAGTGACCAATGGTCACAATGAAACCACGTGTAGCAATAAGTTGAAATACTTCCGAGTGCTTAAGTTAAGCTGAATTACTAGCGTGTCTACTATAAGTTGAAAATATTTAAGAAATGGCGTGTGCAGGACTTGAAATTAGAGACGAGTGCTTCCACGTGGTGAGTACTGTGTGAATCTCAATCTGTGTATGAGACAAAGGATAAAGAGAAGTACTCGTCCATGGTATCAGTTGAGGACTCGCGTGTGTGATGAATATGTTCTTAATATTACTTTGCGTGTTATGTTTCCGTGTGACGCTTGATTCAAACTATAATACTCTGAGAGTGAAGCAAGGTGAGTCAGCCGTCTATTCAGCAACGCCACTTGGCTTGCATTGCACAGGAAGACATGCATATATCCTCCAGAGTTCGTAGTAGGAAAGAAAATTTACGAAGTGGGGCAGTGTCGTGTGAAACTTGGATGAATTTTAATTGAAGTGGGAAAGCTGAAAGTGATGTAATTATAACGCTGTGACTATTCCTTGTTTTGTATTGTATGTTGCCAGTGTGATGTATTTCATGAAATTTAAGTATGTGTAGTTGGCATGGGAGAGTAACAAGATAGTTTCAGAGGCAGTGGGTTATGCATGTTCCTTTTTGTACCACTCGGTCTGGAGGAAAGTTTCGTGATGATCGGTGTAAGAGTCGAAGTGTGATATATAGCAAAAGATCCACCATCCTATCCAGAAAGTGCACTGTAGCGTTAAATAATTACGAGACCATAAGATAGAGAATCACCAATGTAAAGCCATGCCCACTGGGCGGAATTTCTCGTGTGTTATTGTTGTAGGTTATAGAATTTGTGTGTTTAGGTTATAGAATTTATCAGAATAAATAAGACAGTGAAAAGAAAAAGATTGGTGGCCTTTTCCTTCGAATAGTATGTTGTCATGATACCCAGAATTTATAATGTTTGCGCCATTCATATTCAGTGCGATGGCCACGTGTTGATCAAAGCCGTTGAATAAGAAAGAAAATGTGGTATTGCCAGTGCGTAGTGAACAATCAGAGTTGTGTAAATTTTTAATAGTCAGTAGAGCTGCCACACGTGAATGAATCTCGTTAGAAAACAACACTTTTTTATACTCGGCTGCGCACCTCTGTTTCGCTAACGCATCGCTCCGAGTCACATAGCCCCACACCACGGTTGCGCCAGTGGGCTCCTTCTTCCTGTAACCCGCGACATGCGAACCGCTGCGTTTACCCTTTTAGCGGTTCGATGGCCGCTGTGGCCTCCATTCCAATTTGCAACCGCTGGTCAGTGTAACTTACTGCAATCCAGCCCGCAGCTGGCTGCAACTTGTGTGCTCCGAAATATTGCACCAAATCTAACTTCCCTATCTTAAACTGTGCTGCCGCTACATTATTCCCCTCTTTGGAAAGACCCGGTCCCCGGGTCGTCCTTTAACTAACTCTTAAACTTGTTTGGATGCTTACTTACTACTAGAAAACTTAAATGTGGTCTAGTGCCCCTTAAAACCATGGCATGAAACAAAACGTAAAAATTCTTTACTGGACGACCACTGCTGAATCAACCCCTTACCTACTCATCTCACCCCCTCAGTATCCAATCTCCTGGGACTTGGACTATCCTTGGTTCCCTTTCGGAATTAGCTCTCCGCCTGATCAGAAAGACAATAACACAAAACAAAGTTAAGACTGCGATGTCACTTGGCCCAGAGGTGCTCAAAATGATCGTTATTTGCCGTTGCCTTTCTCTATACTGCATGACATGTTGAACAAGCTGATCGGCTGATATGCGCCCCTCTTGCTCTATAACGAACTGGTTTATGGATCTCAACAGACGTGCTCCAGAGTCTGGTTTAACAAGATCAGATTCTGCCTTGGCAAAAACTCTAAAGTGACTTCTGGCCAGTACAGCTGTGGCTGCGTAACATTCAATTGTGTGACTCCTGAAATTGACGCTGGCAGATGGAAGGTTGGTCCTAATATGTTACAAATATGTTACACTTTGTTCCATTGATTAAAATTCCGCTCCCCTCGAGCTCTAAACCTTTCGCTTCCGTAAATACTCCTTGCTCAAAACAACTTGCCACTACTACCAAATTCTCGTAGACGGAGAAGATCAAATGCATGCCGACTCGTTGCAAGCTCAATTTTGATTAAACAATGTTCCTTGGGCAGTCTATTCTATTTCCCCTGAGCTAAAAATAACTGCACCATGCACGTGTCCCATATTTTTAGCATCGCAGATATGAACTGGTGCAAGAAACACGACTTTCCTGACCCAGCCCTGTTGATAACTAAAAATTTAAACAAGAAATCGTACGACTCTGACATCGTCCAACACATACTTATTACGGCTTTGCCGAAAAATTTACTCCGACTCATTTATCTCTCCAGAACTGCGTTTTATTTCTCCTCCAACAACACTCCACATACATCAGACGCTACACTTCCCTTTTCAGTAACCTGAGAACAGGGATAACCATCACCCTTCCTCCCTCTTCAAAAAGACTGCTGCCCCTAGCAGGCTAACAATACCCGAAAACACATATAAAATACAATGCCTAATTAATCCATACAAACCCAATGATACATGACACGAAAACAAAAAAACTACAAATACTCTACTACTTTCTAGAATGCAAAGCATATGGTACTTCATGCTGTACTCTATCTTTCATCTGCGCTTAGCACCATTCTACACTCTCTCTTTCTTCCTCTTTCCTACCTTTGACACGCCTGGAATCACATTCGGGCAGGCAACCTTTAAATGGCTGTAATCGCCCAATGTATACTATCGTCGTTCTAGTTGGCAGCCGAAGCTTCACATTAATGGAATATGTGGTCTGAACAACTTGGTATGGCCCTTGTACATCGTGAGGAATTTCTTCGTTTTCCCTTTTTGCGTATAGGGGCTGGACAGCATTACCCATTGCCCCACCCTATACTGCAGTAAACGTCCTTTCCGTGCCTTTCCAAAGCCTTTGTATTTGCCTTTTGTACTCGTTTCCAAACATCCCGAATTGTCCTTGCAAATTGACGTACAGATTCACCAATCCTTCTTTTCTGTATCTTCACTAAATCAAACGGGGACTGCATATTTCGCCCGTACACTACCTCATATGGAGACAAACCGGTATTTGTATGGACTTTAGCATTATATGCGCATACAATATGCTTCAAATACTCGTCCCACTGATGGTGATGAGAATGCACATAAAAACTCAGCATCTTCCCGATTGTTCTGTGTACCCGTTCTGTCCTTCCGTTGGCCTGTGGATGCAACGCACTCGTCCTCAACTTCTTTAGGTCCAACAATTTACAAAGTTCCTTCATTAAACTCGACATGAAGTTGGTCCCTTGGTCAGTAATTATTGTCTCTGGGACACCAGACTTCAAAATCTAGTTATTTACTAACGCTTGCGCGACCATTGCTGACTGTTGATTTGGCATAGCCACCATCTCCACATACCTTTAAAAATGGTCTATTATTGTCAGAACGAGTCTGTTCCCAGATGGTGTTCACCTAAAAGGTCCTAAGACATCAATCCCCAGGAAAGAGATGGAACATGTTGCCCCCGGTAATCGTTGTAGCTGTATCTGTTTCCGACTGAAATCTGCTCTCTGCGCACATGGTATGCAATTCTTGACATACTGATCCACATCTCCACACCACTCTCCTATTCGTCTCTCTACACACTCCATGACCCGATAACACGTGATCATGTGCTTCCTTTAAAACCTCATACCTTAACTTCGCTGGCACTATTACCCTTGGCCCTAACTTCGTTTCCCTGCACAGAAGACCGTCGTACACATTAAACTGTGGCTGTGTCCGATACAGTTTACAATCATTGTCCGCGTCCTGTAATTTTTGCCGCACCGCTAGGTCATAACCTATGACTTCTAGTTTTGCCACCTTCCTACTTAGTGCATCCGCATTACTGTGCTTTTTCCCAAGCTTGTGCACCACCCCGTAGTCGAATTCACTAAGCCTCACAGCCCATCGAGCGAGTCTAGTAGACTGATCCTTCAACTCCAACAACCACTTCAATGCAGCATGATCTGTCACTACCCGAAATCTTCTCCCATATAAATAACATTTAAAATATGTGATTCCATAGATTACGCTTAGCATCTCCCTCTCTGTTGTTGAGTAATTCGTCTCTGCTGCATTCAACTGCCTAGACGCATAGGCTACAGGATGTTCTTTCCCATCAATTTCCTGACTAAGAACACACCCTAATGCTTGATTCGATGCATCGCATGCTAGTATAAACTCCTCTTCAAGATCTGGAAACACAAGAACCGGACTTGATGTTAACACTTCTTTCAGTTTGTCAAACGCTTTCTGACACTCTTCTGTCCACTCAAATTTCACACCCTTCCGTAACAATTGCGTCAATGACTGTGCTAAATCTGCAAAACCCTTCACGAACTTTCAATAGAAATTGCAGATTCCGATGAATTACTGCACTTCCTTAACTGTTTTCGGTTCCCGAAAATCCCTTACAGCCTGTACCAACCTCGTATCTTTTCGCACTCCGTCCTTCTGATAGTATGATCCAGATATTTTTGACTTCTTCTAACGCGAAATGACACTTCTCCAGGCTCAGCGTCAAACAAGCTTCTCTTAACGCCATAAAGACTTCCCTTAACCGCTGTCTATGTTGGTCCATACTACTTGAAAACACTATAATATCATCCAAATAGACAAGACACTGCCGTGGTTTCAAACACCTAAATACACTGTCTAGCAACCTCTGAAACGTTGCTGGAGCATTTTTCAACCCGAATGGCATTCTAATGTACTGGTAATGGCCTCCAGATTTAGAGAAAGCAGTTTTTGGACGATCACCAGGAGCCACCTCTAACTGATGATAACCACTTGTCAAATCCATCGTAGGAAAGTACTGGCACTGTCCTAAGTGATCCAAAGTCTCTGATATGTTTGGAATGGGGTATGCATCCATTACTGTCTTATTATTGAGGTATCGATAGTCACAACAGAACCTGTATTTCTTAGTTCCATCCGTAGTTTGTTAGGCATAACGACAATTCCCGCTCCCCAGCAACTATTACTATGCTCTATAATACCGTCCGCAAGCTGCTGATCATTGAAATCCTCCACAATCGGCTGCAAATACCTCGGTATTCTCTATGGTTTACGGTAAACCGGTGCTTCAGTCCCTGTTGGTATCCTATGTTGAACGAATGGATTTGCTGGCAATGGCCCTTGTGGAAAAAACAAATCCTTAGATTCCCACAATAATTCTTCCATCTGCTCCCTTTCTTCTCCTTTCAAATGTTTAATTTTGTCACGCAATGCAGTTCTATCATCAGTTAGTGGTTGATCGCTTCGTCTACCTCTCGAACACCAGTCTTCATCATCTGGCACATCCAAATTTGCTACTAAAACTCCTTTCCTCAAATTCGCGTCTACAGCGCTAAAATTATCCACCTTCTCAGGAACTACTCGCCCGTCATTCCCCTCCTGTATGCGTACAACACTACGTTGCACAAAACAACCCAGTGGACCCAAAACTTCATTATCCTCCAATGGTTCAATAACACATACTGTACCCACAGGTAGATTCGACTCCACACTTACCCAGAGCGACTTCTCAGTGCCACTAGACACACACTCATGCGAATATACGCGGTTCAATTGGTTTGTTCATTACGTTGAACGTCCCTGGCGACAGCTCTGCACTGACAACAGTTTCCCCTAGCGGTCTCAGTCCGGCACACAGTTTTGCCGGCCAGAATCGCCGAGCGGTTCTAGGCGCCACAGTCTGGAACAGGTTCGAATCCTGCCTCGGGCATGGATATGTGTGATGTCCTTAGGTTAGTTAGGTTTAAGTAGTTCTAAGTTCTAGGGGACTGATGACCTCAGCAGTTAAGTTCCATAGTGCTCAGAGCCATTTGAACCATTTTTGAACCCCTAGCGGAAATAACATTCCACCAAGTTCCACAGTTCATTGTCCAAGGTCAATTTTGGCATGATGTTGATGCAAGAAATCTACTCCTAGGATCATGTCGTAGCACTCGCTCACCCATGGTACTACCTCCATGCATGCAAACAATCGGACTTTCCCTATGCGAAAGTCAACTGTTACCGACCGCAGAGGCATGACCTCCTTATCCCCCACTCCACGCAACATGTAACGTGGTGGGTCTAACTTCCTACGTCCCATTATATTCTTAGTAGCCACTGACACTTGCGCCCCTGTGTCCAACAAAATCTTAAACTTTTTAGTTCCTACGGATCCTACCACTGAACATTCCACCTCTGCATACGTATTCGTAGCATTTGCTTGTATCTTTGTAAAAGCCCTTCCTTTAACTGCTTAAACTGTCCTGCCTTCCTCAAGGCCTCAGAACACCTTACATATGTTGCCTTGCCAGAAAACGGAATAA
Organism: Schistocerca serialis cubense; assembly: GCF_023864345.2. Classification (NCBI taxonomy): domain Eukaryota; kingdom Metazoa; phylum Arthropoda; class Insecta; order Orthoptera; family Acrididae; genus Schistocerca; species Schistocerca serialis. Next base: position 920,609,143 of record NC_064640.1, on the reverse strand, counting down.
TCAAACTCACGGCGGCTGGATGAATCTCCTGTACCTTAGGCAACAACGACTTATCACATGCGGTTTCCCGTTCACTTCTAGATGTTAATTCATTTCTCAACTGAGTATTGTCCGCTGTCAGTTGTGCTACTTTTTCCAACAAAATCCGCATCGCTTCTGGTTCTCACACACTTTGCATCCTTGACTCTGCCATTGTGTTGCCTCCGTTCTTAGTTAGACCCGACAAAAAAAATTTAAGTACCAGAACAATCTGACTTCCTACAACTCCATATCATCATACTCAGTAACATCATAAACCAATACAAAGTAATCAAATGCCACGAAAAACATCTTATTGTCCCAAATACACTAACACTTATTCTGACAAAATAAATAATATGCATACGCAAAACATCTAAAATGTGACTTCTGGCAAGCCATACTCAAAACACCAACAAGAAAGAAAACGTCCAACACTCAAAAGAACCATTTTGACAGCACTCACCACATCTTGTGACTGTCCTGCAGGCGGTGGGCTTGAACGCCGTACTGGACAGACGACGTCCGCTGTCCTGACACCAAATGTAGTGGGTGGGTGCCAGGAGGTGCCATATTAAAACTCGGCGAGAACTTTCCAAATGATTTATTCGTTTCCACTACATTGTTTGATTCACCTCAGTCTCCATCACAGGCCCTGCATTGCTGAGGAAGTACCCCCAGCGGCCTGTGAAACGCAATGCTGTGTCGTCCTGGCCTTGTTCACCAGCTGTAGAATTCCAGTTACATCAGGATGGCTGTGCCAGCAGCCGACTCAGGGCCCACCGTCCCTGTTGATTCCGCGCTGCTCTGCCGGGAGATGTAGGTCGGCCCCGCTGCTGCTTCTACCTCGGCTGGCGTAGCTGGGAACGCGGCGGCAACGACCACCCCCGTTCTGGCATCTGAACCTGTGGCCCTCGCCTCGTAAGTCTGCGGCGTGTGTTGGGAGACGAGACAACTGCCCACGGTAGTGACCCGAAGAGTGGCCCGCTCTCGCTGCCTGCGGACCCCGCGTCGGCCTCAGAGGGTCGCACCAACGACCCACCATGGACTGGGACACTGTCGCCCCATCTGCTGCCATATGTCGCCGGTAGTGTGACATGTATCGCCGTCCAGGAGAGCTGCCACACTTGAATGAATCTCTTTAGAAAACAACACTTATTTATACTCGGGTGCGCAATCACTCCCAGTCATGTACGTCCCACACCACGATTGCGCCAGTGGGCCCCTTCTTCCTGTAACTTGCGACATGCGAACCACTGTGTTTACTCTTTTCAGCGGTTTGATGGCCACTGTGACCTCCATTCCACTTCGCAACTGCTGGTCAGCGTAACCTACTGCAATCCAGCCCGCACCTGGTTGTAACTCGTGCGCTCTGAAATATTGCACCAAATCTAACTTCCCTATCTTAAACTGTGGTGCCGCTACATATATGATTAAGTAACTACAATAAGAAATTTTTCATGTCAATGCTTTCGTCATTTTGTACTGCTATACAGTTTTGTCATTTAGAAAATAAAATTCGAGAAAAAGAAGCAAAAAATATTTTGCACAGAGGTAAGGTTTTTGAGAAGCATAATTTGTCATTAGCTTTAGTGGCAGTTCAGAAATTACGTATGTAAACACAGCAGAATAATAGCAAAATTTATGTTGCAGGGAAAGGTTAGAAGGTACTAGGCAATAGCTACCAGTGGACTATAAACTAAGCACACAAAGTGTCATATAATGTACATAAATGGTTACTGTATTTTTTCTATGTAGCAGAACAATTTGACACTTTGTGCCGATTCATCATGGCAACTGAGATGTCACGCATCACACATCGTGTACTACACATGCAAATAAAGATGACAATCGGAGCGGTGCCTGATGGGAGCGACCGTAAAGGCATTTCCCATTTACAGTCGCTGCCATCAGCCACCGCACTGAGTGTAACATTGTTTGCGCATGTAGTACACCAGGGCCGGCCAGAAATTCTGCACGCGTGTGGTGCTCCTGCACATGTGCAACTTCCGGGTCACAGCGTGCACGCCACAGCCGTCAACGTTCATGTAGTGCATGTTTCTACGCACAGATGTTGCTTTATCCACTTGCTGAGATACCCTGTACCGGCGCATTCTAGTGCTCTTTCCACAGCTTGCATGCCAACCATGGGAAGGTATTTCGCGTATTAAACATTTAAAATACTGTCACAGTCTACTCATTGAGACGTCTACTTTTATGTTAACAGTTTAACCCAGTAAGACAAGTAATACAGTTAACAACCGTGGGTTTTTATTAAGGCAGCTTGACTGATGGTACATAAATACGCTTAGTGTTTTTGATCTAGTATTTAAGAAAGAGAGCACTCGGTGACTTCCAGCGAACCTTAGTCATGATTTCAAATAACATTAAACTAATGCAAGGTTTCCTATAACTATTTCTCGGTACCCTGAGTTATACCCACATAATTTCTGTCTCACTGACCTCTGAACAGAATGACAACCGCAGACCTCTCGATGATGACCTGTACCATTATTGCTATATCTTTCATCAGTTCCATCTGAAATCTGCACAATAACCGACGATTAGATGAATGTTATGTTTTATCGACTTCAGCTGAGCGTAGCCCTTCACACATTTTTTTTTTTTGAAAAAGAACCTAAATGTAAGTATACAACAATTGGTTTAATGACCAATTTTCCTTATAATAATGAAACATGGAGCAGAATGAGGCAATAGTGCACAGTTAGTAAACAATAATTTTTAATTATGAAAGGAATAAATCCAAACACGTTTATCACTGGTCATGAGAAATGATATAGCTAATATCGGGCACAAAAGCACGGCTCATTGACAAACGCAAGCAGTTGCGGGAGATTTTCATCACTGATGCTTGATCAAAATGACTGAGAACATAGATCTTCCGTTCTTTGCTTTTTCACAGTACCTGCCATTTCTCAGTACTTCTCTGTTAAAGTTACGGTCACCAGGGGTAAACGAGACTGGGTATGTTGCGCTCTTGCTTGTACCACATAAACAGGGAAGAGGAGCCGCCGCCGTTCATATAGGACACATGCCTAATAACAGATGTCGCTGTCGCTCGCTGTCGCACACGTGCGCACATGTGCAGCACTTCCGCACGTCTGCACACTGTGCAGCGTTTGGCCGGCCCTGTAGTACACGAAGCACAGCTGTGATGCATGGTGTCTCAGTTACCATGATGATTCGGCACAAAGTGTCAAATTGTTCAGCTACATAGAAAAAATACAGTAACCATTTATGTACGCTATATGATGCTGTGTATGCTTAGTAAAATGGTAGTATCTCTCACTGAGTAAAAGGCTATTTTCTTTTCTTTTTTTTCTTCTTTGTTGAATTTAGATTCCCCCCAGAGGAGAAGGCTGGGGGGGGGGGGGGGGGGCAGGCTGGCAACAGTATAATATGCCGCTCTGCAGCCTACAGAAGAGTTTTAAAACATAATGAGTAGACAATAAACAATAAAAACAGGTGATAAAACAGTGACTGGGTGAAACTGTAATAGGGCGACAAATGGCAGAAGTTAAAATATAAAAACAAAGAGCTGGTGATGCTAATTTAAACACATAAAATTAGACATGGACAATTAAAAAGAAAAACGTGGTGACAGTCTGGTTTCTCTTCGCAAGAGTTAAAAAAAAACAACATACCTAGTGATGTAAAAAAATGGGACGTGCAACACTGACACATCACTAAAATACTGCACTATAAAGTAGACTCAAAGACAGACTGGAGGGGGAGGGGGGTGGATCCAGCCAGAAGAGGGGGGGGGGGGGGGAGGGGGAAGGAGAGGAAAAGCAAAAGGGGGAGCCAATGGAAGGAGAGGACACAGGAAGGGGAGGGGGCAGGGTGGACACGAGAAGGAGTGGGGAAGGCAGGGGAGGGGAAAGCAAAAGGGCTCGGGGGAGAGTGAAAGCCTATCCATAGTGCCATCTCTTATAGCTATTGAGAAACACACTGACAACTGAGTAAGGTAAGCAATTCACCACCAAACACTGTGCTTATATCAGTTTATTACATATTTACACATACTGCAAAACAAAGTAAATTGACTAATTCAAGGTATGCTATGCCCATGGAAATAAAAGATAATAAACTTCATTGCAATGGTTTGACACTCGTTAACTATCGATAGTCATGCCCAGCAGTCTTGCAGCCTATAAATTTCAAATCTTCGGCACTGAAATTGATTGAGAAAATTAAAGTGTATAAGAGTTAAAAGCATAAACACTTGATGCAAATTTGTTTGTAGTGTGAATGTAGAAATTGAAGGGTTGGTGTGGAAAATCACTAACTCTGCCTGCAGTTACTGTTGGAGTGAATTAAATAGCTCTGCAGTTGATGGTGTCAGTTCCAAGCCTGGAGAAAGGTGGAGGGTTGTCGAAGTACTGAAGCCATAAAAGAATCGACATAAAATAGTAGGAGAGAGCCAGTAAAGTTTAATACCTTAGTTGCAATGATGATGATGATAATGATGATGATGATGATGGTGATGACAATAATAATAATAATAATAATAATAATAATAACAATAATAGCGATTAACCCATATATTTTCAACTTAATTGCATGATGCAAATAAAGCAGCTACCAGTATCTCACGCCTCTGTAAATATAGTCTTATTGCTGAATGTGGCCATCAGAGGGACTGAACATAACAAGCAGGAATGCTGGAGCTTCCAGAATCTATTCAACCAAAACACAAACACATTTGGGCATAACAGTTTCTAATGAATAAAACTTTTTGTGGTTAATACTATTCTTATAACAGCTAAATATAACAGTTTATGAATGGATAACTTTCTCCCCCTCTGCACTTATGGCAATTCCTGCTATTATCTATCACTGCAACAGCACCAAAGAACTTACTTGTCAGGACTAAAGGCTAGCGTGTTCAGTTTCCAAGTCAAGACAAAGTTATTGTAGAAGTGAACAGACACAAGGATCGGGTATGCCTTAATCAGATTTGTTGCAAGTAATATGTCTCTATTTGTAACCAATAGCTCAATATATAGCATATTTACATAAAAATAGTATATATTACACCTAGATAAAAACCTAAAATAACTTACCCTGGTCCCAAAAGGAGCCCAAGATTCAGGAACACACATTATCAGTAAATTACCAGCAATAATTAAAAACTTGGTTTCAGATAAAGAACAGTTTAAAAAGAGTTTGAATGACTTTTTGGTGGACAACTCATCTACTCTGTGCATGAATATCTTCACAGGCGATTGTTAGATTAGCTTAATAAAAATTTCAGTTTTGACAGTACTTGGTCACAAGAGTCAAATGGCTCTGAGCACTATGGGACTTAACATCTACGGTCATCAGTCCCCTAGAACTTAGAACTACTTAAACCTAACTAACCTAAGGACAGCACACAACACCCAGCCATCACGAGGCAGAGAAATCACAACAGTCAAGATAAGGTATGTTGTGTATGATGATAAATTTATCAAAAGTTTATAACTTGGTTTCATTCTGACAGAGTATTAATTCTGTAAATATTAGCAGTTCCAGTTTATTGTAATGTGTCACTGCAAAACATTCAACTGCAGCTGCCAGGTAAATAAGCAAATTACAACTTTTTGCAGGGCAAGTCAATTTGTTGAACAGATACAGAAGTAGAACAAGTTATACACATAAAACAATAATCTTGTGTTTTGTGCCTTGTTTGTGCAGTTGAAATAGGTAGGGCCAAAAAGCAAGAGGAACAAATAGCTCTAAAAATAAATGAGACTTTGGTGACAAGTGCATGTTGTGTTGCAAATCACTTAAACAAGTACTTTGTTTCTGTTACTGACAGCTTGGGGTTTTCAGGTTCAGTAAACAGTGCAATGGAGTACCTGAGACCATTCTTTACAAATAACTGCAGTAAAATGGCAATGACACTCAAATCTTACAAAGAAGTGGTATTCATCATAAAATCCTTAACATCTAAGTATTCTAGTGGTTATGGTAATATATCAACAAAGTTAATCAAGGAGTGCTCATGCAAGGTGAGTTCTGTCTGCAGCTATTTGTGTAATCAATCTCTTATCAGTGAAACATTTCCATGATGGCTAAAATATAAAGCCTCTTGACAAGAAGGGGGATAACGAGATACCATCAAACTATCAACCAATTTCACTTTTGCCAGCTTTTTCAAAAACATTTGAAAAGGTTGTGTTCAAGTGTCTCCTTAAGCATCTGACTACAAATAATATATTGTCCAAATCACAGATTGGGTTTCTTAAGGGTTCTGATAGAGAGAAAGCTATTTACATGTAGAGTGATAATGAACATAATGAATTATATAACAAATTAGATGCTACTGGCATTTCCAGTGATGTGTCAATCGTGTTTGACTGTGTGAATCACAGCATTCTCTCAAGTGAATTAGAATACTATGGTGTCACCAGCAGTGCTGTGAAATGGTTTGAGCCTTATTTAACTACTGTGACATGAAACAAAGGGTGTTGCGAAATATCTGTGCAGTAAACAGTCAGCCTTCATCTGATTGGGAATTAATTCCATATGGTGTTCCTCAAGGTTCCATCTTTGGTCTGTTGCTTTTTCTTGTGTGCATTAATGACTTCTCGCCAATTACATTACCAGATGCTAAGTTTGTTTTGTTGCACATGAGACAAACATTGCAACAAGTAGGAAGTCAAGTACAGATTTAGAAATGGCTGCTAATAAAATTTTCACTGACATTAATAAATGATTTAGAGCTAATTCACTGTCATTAAACTTTGAAAAGACCCACTGGAACCTGTTAGATATTTAGTTATAGCATGTGTATAGCAAATCAAGCATGTGCATAGCAAATGCAGATCAAAGAGGTTGACGGTTAATTTTCTGGGATTAAAATTCGATAATAAATGCTGTTGGGAAAGGATTTGCAGTAAGAATGATGTCAGATGTAGTAGATACAAAAAACTTATATATTTTGCCTACTTTCATTCTAATATGTCATATGGGATCACATTCTGGAGTAACTTGCGAAGCTGAGCAACAGTTTTTAGAATCCAATAGCGTGTAACAAGATTCATTTGTTGTGTAAATTCAAGAAAATCATGTAGAAACCTGTTCAAGGAACTTTGAATTCTAACTATTGATTCTCAGTATACTGCATTTATTTTTAATGAAACTTATTGCAAGTAATATATCTCTATTTCCAACCAATTGCTTAATACATATTATCAGTACTAGGAATAAGAACAATCTACATAAAAATCACTTACTTTGGCCCAGAAAGGGGTCCAATATTCAGAAATACACATTTTCAATAAATCGCCAGCAACCATTAAAAACTTGGTTTCAGATAAAGCACAGTTTAAACAGAGTTTGAAAGACTTTTTGGTAGGCAGCTCCTTCTACTCTACAGATGAATCTCTTAACAGCAACTGTTAGACCAGCTTAAGTAAAAATTTCAGATTTCAATTTTGACAGCAATAGGTCACAACTGACAAGATTAGGTATTTCGTGAACGATAAATTTATTAAAAGCGCAGAGCTGTGTTGCATCCTGACAGAGTATTAATTCTGTAAATATTAGGAGTTCTAGTTTACCGTAATACATTTACCTATTTTGACAGTCTGCTGATAAATGATCGGGGTAGTGAGTATTATATTCAGATGTTTTACGTTTTTTTTATGTTATACTTTCTGACTTGTTTCACACCCAAGATAAGCATCTCATTTTTGGGTCTCTGGAACAAAAACTGAATCTAATCTAATTCCATTTCACTATAGTAACAGAACTTTCTAGGTAGTAGTCCTACTGTTGTGTTGTCATTGCCAAGTCCTGCAAACATTCTCTAGGCTGTGTAGTAATTTTGCTACAAGTGTCATATCAGAGAATATTCGAGCACTTATTCTACATTCCTTTCCCACAAAATTGAATACTATGTGGGGGTAAGGTATTTATATATTTTCATCTACACCAGAGCATTCACATGCAGTTAATGGCTTCATGACTAATTCTGATAACAACTTTTACATCGGGAACTGACAAAATGTAATTGTGGGAGTGACGTAATCAACTAATTGATATATGATGAGTGCAGTGTCTCTCTAATTTCTTATGTTCTTTGTTGCTTCCTGTTCTGGTTTGATTGCTAATGTGTATACCTGCGTCTTTTGTATTTGTGCACAATAAAGTGTGATTTACACAGAGGAGAAAAAAGTCATAGACTAGCGATGGCGGTAGTATCACGTATACAATTTATAAAAGGACAATGCATTAGCAGAGCAGTCACTTGTATTCGAGTGATTCATGTGAAAAGATTTCCAACCTGATTGCGGCCACATGAGGGGAATTAACAGACTTTGAACATGGAATGGTAGTTGCATCTAGATGTGCAAGACTCCATTTCAGAAATCATTAGGGACTTCAATACTCTGAGATCCACAGTGTCAAGAATGTGTCAATAGTACCAAATTTCAGGCACTGTGGGAGCTGGTGTTGGCACCATATTTGTGTGGGCTGTGTTTACATAGAATTAACTTGCTCCTCTGGTTCAACTGGACGAATCATTGAATGGAAATGGTTATGTTCAGCTACTTAAAGACCATTTGCAGCTATTCATGTTACAAACAATGATGGAATTTTTATAGATGGCAGTGCACCTCATCACCAGGCCAAAATTGTTCACCGTTGGTTTGAAGAATTTTCTGAACAATTCAAGTGGATAATTTAGGCCCCCAGATCGCCCAACATGAATCCTTTCAAACATTTGTGGCACATAATTGAGAAGTCAGTTCATGCTCAAACTTGTGCACCAGCAACACTTGCAATTATAGAGACAGCATGGTTCAATATTTCTGCCGGGCACTTCCAATGACTTACTGAGTCCACGCCACATGGTGTTGCTGCACTACTCCGGGTAAAAGAAGGTCCAACATGATATCGGGAGCCATCCCATAAGTTTTGATACCTCATTGTATTACACCATTAGTCTGTCAATGTATTTTATGTTTAGGAGATAGTGCCCTTCCATAATTTGTGAACCCAAAGAAGAAATTCTACTCTCTTGGGTAGGTTATCTGCTGCAATTCATATAGATAAGTACAGTCATGAATACCTTTCATAATGTTCTATATTCTGTCAGTGGCGCCATCCAGGTCATTAAAAATGAGATTAAGATTCTACAGTGCCCACCTCTCGTGTTTCGACCGCTAGATTCCATGCCACACACTGATCCATTTTGGCACATGATGGTTTCAACCTCTCTGGTCATGACACAGTGATATAACCACATAACAATGCTTTGCACATAATTACAACAGTATCGTAAGACATCATATTCAGAATGAACATGTTTCCAGTCATTTCATGTCCCCTGGTACCACATGTGAGATCAACAGAAATATCCACTCATCAGCTTTCACAGTCGTCCCACACTGTATTGGCAAGTTCAGGACCCACAGTTTGCGCCCAGTCAATTGAAAATTTAGTTGCAGTAAATGGAGTGCATTTTCAAACAACAGCATATTTGTTATACTTTTGAATAGTTCACTTTAGTGATGAGTAATCTTGATCAACGTGTTACGTCAGTAATGCTGGACATTATATTATGAGCCTCCCTGCACCAAGCCTACAATACTCTCACGGTAGTGGTAATTTCACACTGCAACAAAATCAGTGGGTCAAAGGCTCATGCAAATCCTGTGCCATGAGAGGCATGATGACATGCTACCATCTGAATTCTGGAGACATCTACATGGAATGATTACAAATTGGGATGCTTTGCTGTTACACATTTGGCAGCAACAATTGCTACCAAAGTGAGGTTAACTTTAATTACTCAGGAAGGGCAGCCATTATACTAGTTACCAATAAAGCACACACCTTGCCCAAAACATATGCCACAATGGCCACCATGATAACTTCCATTCACTCTGAAGAGAGCCGAACCATCCAAGACCGGCCCAACATGCTGCTGCCTAGCCACCATGCCACCTCCACCTGAAAGTCACAGTGTGTTCTCGAGGACCAGTGAACTCTCCATACCACTGTCAAGAGGCTAACTAAGCAGCTGAATATGTTGCAACTATGGATCATGACATCTGAGAGCAAACGGACCCACTGCACATGCCCACAGTGGCCTCATAGCCACGAGACCACTCAGACTAATGTTTGCTGTTCCACAGACATTTTTGTCACCTGGCAACTAAGTGCAAGAAATCATGCTTGCACCTCAACGCCAAGACTCGATTTGGTTCAGGTGCAACAATAGGACACCCACTTACAGCACCTACTGTTTAAGGACAGTCAAAAAAACAGTATAGGAGTGCTCAGCCTACCACTTGTATCAGCATGACTCCAAAGCTGCAGACTACTAAATGGCTACACAAACGTTGTTCGTTACCAACCACTGTTCAAGGCTAGTGTTATTAATCAAACAGGATCAGAGATCAACACACTGCTGAATACATTTTACCCAGATGCAAAACAACACACTATGGCCAATTTAATGGCAGTTAACAAGTCTGTCATATGTGCATATGGTCACAAAACGTTTGAGGTTGACAATGATCTCTTTGAGAACTGCAAGTGGTCTTACACATTAAACAACATTGCTCAAACTATTTCGGGTGCTGATTTCCTCACACAGGCTGCCATGACCACCAATCTACCAAATGAATGACTGATAAACTCCATTAGCAGTCACACTATTGTTGCAGTAAAGGGTTATTCATCAAAGTACACAATGCCCAGGGTGTATAATTTAAGTGCTAACACCTCAAATGGCCATCGTCATTACTGGGAGTCCTACTGCCACAACTTGAAATCACACCTCCAGACCATGAGAAAAGATTACGTAATAATGAGGTGTGAAATAATCAAGTTACATGTGGATAATGTGGTGTTGAAGGATACCCTACTGGAAATATAAGGCCAACTCCAAGTGGCCCGAAAAACATTAGAACAACATAGAACACCTTTGCATTGCATCCATGCTCTGCACACAACTGTGTCCATGGATTAACAGTGGCCCGTAAAACTTCAGGGCAGGGGCACACATACTACGATGCACCATATCCGTACCAAACCTGGTCTGTAATTTCGTCATGAGCCCATACCATTGTGTGAACATTACTACCACCGATTTCCAGTGGCTACACAATGGCACCGGGGGAACCAACACCCCACACCCATCCCCCTCTATCTGCTACCAGTGGCACTCCTCCCAACCATCATTCAATGGTACTGGCTGTGTCACTGACTGCAGTTACATGTCCATCATGCCCAGCCACATACAAGCTGGCTGTGTGGTCAAATTCAAACTCCCTCTCATTTTTTAGGCAGGGGAGGGCGGGTGTTGTGTGGGAGTGACATAATCAACTAATAGATGTGTGACAAGTGCAGTGAGTCTTTAACTTCTCATGTTCTCTGTGGCTTACTGCTCTGGTTTGTTCACTAATACACTGTTATTCCCTGTATGTATTTTATATGTAGTAGATGGTGTCCCTACATGGTCCCACATTGCACAGTAATTCATACTGTAGGCTTATACTAAAATGTACACAACAAAATTAACAAATGCATATATTGGGTAAACGTTGCAACTGAACATCTTTTAGAAGCCACTTTATGGACCTAGGGAATGTTACATGTATACACTCCCTAGTGGTGTTTCTGGTTAACAGGAAGAGTGCATTTAGGATGACGTCAACAACTCATAATCACATAACTAGAGGAAGTAATAATTTCCATATCATCTATGTATCTCTTTTTAGAGTTCAGAAAGGAGTTTTATTTTCGGGTACAAAAGTTTATAAAAGGTAACCAGTGGGCTGCAGGCAGAAAACTGAACATTTGCAAATATTTAAAAACCAAAGAAAATAACACCTCATTAGCTACTCTTTCAACGATTTGCAGAATATTTGAAGTGAAGCATGTAAATTCCATTAAAAATTAAGCACACTGTTTCATATAGATACATGACAGTGGCAAGACATCAACTTCTTTAAAACGTGTCATCTGAGGGAAGAGAAAGGCACTTGTTTCATTATTTTCACTTTTGTATAATAAATATATTTTTGAGAGGTATGTCCCAAAACTGAATGCAGTGTGAGATTACGAAATGCGCAAGTGCAAAGCAGGCACATTTTACTGTTTCTGTGTTGATGTCTTTACTGAGAATACTAAAAGCTTAGTAAAAATTGCTCAGTCCATTTAATGACTTCTCTTTATGTATTCCTTCTGTCTAGTACTATCTGTCAACATACTCTGAGGAATTTTGCGGTTGCATTTTTATGTTTGTATCAACAATCAGAGTTTTGAGTTGATGAGAACAGTATATTAGTACTACCAGAAAACATTACCAACATACCTTTCTTCATACTTATGGACAGACCATTGCAATGTATAATAAACAGAATTGCTCAGAGTTTAAAAATTCAGGAATTCCTTGTCTTACTACTTGCTCCTTTGACCAACACTTTCACCATTTGTTTGATGATTACCACTTTTTTTGACTCTGTTCAAAAGATGTGATATGAACCAACAACTGCATTTTCCCCTAATTCTATAGTACCATAGTTTCTGAAATGTAATGTATGGCTGCCAAAGTTTGTGAGCTCAAGGAATAACCTGTTTTGTGTTTTACTTCATAAAGTGCACTATAGAATTAATAAATATGAATATAAAGCTCCATGTATCAATACCCTTTCTCAAAAGACAAACTTTTGCAGACTCAATAAGCAATAACTTCTGAAGAAGCTCTACAAATCAATAGTTGTTGCACTAGCAGCTAACCAACCCACACTAGTTTATGTGGCCAGCTGGTACAGAAACATGGAATATCATTTAAATTACTCTAGTACAGGAATAATTTGCTAACAATTAATGAGAATTCTGAGAATTGTTAACAAGATTCCTTTATTATGTAAAAAACACACATGATAACTTGAAATGAACTTCCAGTGTGCTATACTTTAAAGCGACCATTGAAACAAAACACACCACAGTAACTCCCTGTGAGTTTCCAACAGTTCTGTTACAAAAGTCAGCATGCAATTTGTATGTCTATCTTCCTTTGCCTTTTCAGTAGCTTAATACATGAAAAAAAGCATTGTTCACTGAAATTCTAAGACAGGTAAGTTATTTTGAAGAAAGTAACTTCTTTTGTGATGCACAATATCACCTTTAGAAGGGCAGGTCAGTGATAGTAGCAGTGCTTGACTTAGTTACAAATGTAAGTCAGGGTTTTGAAGACAAAAGAGTCTATAGCACTGGTACCTTGTGACCTCAGTAAGGTATTCAATTGTACCTAATGTAAGGTGGTCCTCAGCAATGTATAATCATATGGTGTTGGGGGAGTGTTGAGCAAATTCTTGAATCCTACCTGAATAGCAGACAGTAGATTGCATCAATGCAGGGAGCAGACTCATTGTCCACAAGTTGAAATAGAGTTCACCATAGCAGCCTGTAATGGGGCCTTTATTGTTCCTGATTTTTGTTAATGACATAAGCACCAATGGGCACACCTTGCAGTTTGCAGATAATAACATTTGTTCTCAAAAAGAGAGAGTGTCGGTCAGTCTTTTCAACAAGTAGAAGCCCCATTAAGCAAAGGCAATGCCTAGTTTACTATGAACAAGATGAAAATTAATGAATACAAAACACAGAGAATGACACACAGCCTTATTGATACTGGAGCACTGGGTGGCACAGCAGCCATTAAACTCATGGGCTTTTTCATTGATACTACATTAACGTAACAACAGCACACAAAAATTGTATATTCCAAACTTTCCTGGGTCCTGGATCTCCTGAGGAAATTAAAAGGTACTAACAGTTTACCCTCTAATGTTCCAAAGCTGCATGAGACATGGGCTGCTGCTGTGGAGTCACTATGCAAGCTGCAAGAATATACATTGTTGTACAAAGAAATGCAAAAAAAAAAAAAAAAAAAAAAAAAAATGACCATGTAAACCAATTGTTTCTAGATTAAGAGTTCTGACTGTTTGTAGACAATATTTATTCAACTGCCTTGCTCGTACAAAAATAAATCATGAGCACTACAGAAAGAAAAATAAATCTCATCAACATAGCACTGGTAGTAGAGTCAGTAAAGAAAGCCCTGGATGTTGATTAACGAAAACACAAAGGGTATCCACATGGTGGGTTTCAAACTGTTGAATGCGCTATCTAAGGGTATCCTGTAACAACCAATGGAGCAATTTAGGACAAAAATTTTGCCTGAACTATGCAGCATGTTCTAGTACTGATTTCATACTTGTCTTATCATTGTGCAGTATATCATAATGTATTTGTTCTCTTTAGTATATTTTATAGTATCAGTTTTAGTATCATAATTTAAATTGCATTGTTACATTCATTTTATTGAAGAAATACTACTGTAATCTTGATGCATTCTGTTCAGCTATGGCTGGTTAAGAACACAGAGCTGGTAATAAATGGACATGATGTCAGACTGCTTTTTGATGATAATAAGCAATGTTATCCAAACCACAGGATTATTTGTGTGGCTCTGTGTTATAATACTGCAAATTTCAGAAGGTGTGAGTGGGCAAGGAAAAAGTTATCTTGGGAGCAGCACAAAGCTTTTACAATGACTGGGTACAGAAGGATTGATGAAAGAAGAAAGTTTGTCATGAATGTTCATGAAGTGATTGTTGAATATTTCACATAAATTTTTTGCTCAGAGGAAACAGCATCTTCATTCTTAATGCATGTTATTGATTGAGATTTTTTCCTTTTTACCAACAGTCTCATACCGCCTTTGATTTATTACTTGAACTGAGTATAAACTGCCAGTTGTACATTTTATAGGCTTCACAACAGACTTGTTCAGTTTAAAATAGTTATTAAATAACTTGCTGTCTGTAGTTTTACTGTAAGAATATAGCAGTCTCTTATTTCCACAAAAGGTTTGTATTCCTGACATCTGCAGTTTATTGCTAGACATTTTGCATATATTTGGCTTAGATCTAAGTTTGATTGGAAATGCTACATCTTAATGTTTCTACAGAATACTCAAATTCTTGTACCTTACAGTCAACATCATATCACAATGTACACCCTTTCCACTCAGCTTCATGGAGCACATGTGTGAAAGTGAATAGGCTCTATTATTTTTAATGTAATTTTTCAAACTTTCCTGGTGATCTGTCGACACCTTGAGGGGTCAGGTACACTTCCAGGTATCAGCCCTGCACTGCATGTCTATCCTCCTGCTGTTCATTTTGCCATCCCTCGGAGGATATGTCTGGGTTAGTTTTGGGAATGTATTCTGAAATTTTAGCCACTGACATCAGAACAGTCCCTCAACTGTTTTTCTTTCTTTTTTCATTTGCCATCTCCTACCCTTCCTCTGCTTCAACATTTGAGATTCCCCTTTGTTTCTTCTTCCTCCCAAGTGTAACAGGTTATGTGTTATTCCCAACCTCGGGTCGATACATAGGGTTCGCACGAATCCCCTGGTACATGACAGGCCCAGGGAGGGGTGACTGGCTGAGCTCTTACCTTCCCAAATTGCCAATTTGTCACTCTATCCGGAGTTTCGAAGGTGTGACCTGAGGTTTGAACAATCACCTAAGGCAGGTGAGCCCCCCTTGGAGGGATCCCAGTTTGAAGGAGCAGGCCAACGGAGATGCTGGGAGTCATGGGAGATTTTCTCACACTGAGTCAATCATCATTTCAGTCTACATCTTGTACTAAATGTAAATGGAATGAAGATGAAGTTTCAAAAATCTCCCAGCAGTACGTCAGACCTTCATGGTATCACATACTGAAGAAGGTCAGTCCTTTGTTAGTGTTAATGTGTTTATTATTCAAAAAGGTGTTGATGCAATTGCAGGCCCTGTGAAATCTTGCTCCCATTTATGCAATGGAAATTTGCGTTTGGAGTCTGTGATTTCAGGCCCAACAATTGCTTGCAGCTTCACTCCTCACAGCCATCCTGTTCATGTTGAGGCCCACTGAATGCTGAATTCTTTGCATGGTGTTATTTACACTAGGCTGCTTGGAGGTTTGACTGAGGGAGAATTCGAAACTTACCTCTCTGATCAGGGCATCACTGCAGTCCATAAGCTAATGAAAAATGTTGATGCAACATTAGTGCCTACATGTACTCTTTTACTCGTGTTTGATTGAGTACTGCTTGCACCGAAGATCAAAGTAGATTGTGAAGTGAACATGATCCAACTGTACATTCCAAACCCAACGTGTAGGCACCAGTTTCAACATTACAACCAAAGTCAAACCCAATGTGTAGGCACCAGTTTCAACATTACAACCAAAGTCACATTTCCTGTTGAAACATGACCAAACGCTTTATTTGTGGTAGGGTTGCTCAGAAGGGTGATTGCCCACACCATCCTCTGTGCTGCATCAATTGCAACAGTGATCATCAGCCTCATTCAGAGAATGTCCCATATATCTTGATGAGTGGGCCATCCAGGAGATCTGGTAGAAGGAAAAAGTGCCTTACCCTGTTGCTTGCAAGTTGTTGGCTAGACAAAAGCCCTGTGTTTCACCATCTGGCACTTACAGTACCAGTCTTGCTATGCCTCGCTCCATGAAGGGCCTTGCCACCCAGTCTTGCAGCTTCAAATTCAGCACTGCAGTTGTAAATTCGCCAAGCATTGTGGTAGCATAACCATTTCCTTCTCCTCCAGCTGTGCAACAAATCATCAAATCTTCACCTCCTGCAGTGAAATTACCTGCTACACAACTGGTAGACTGGAAAGAAGAAAAGGAATACTCTCCTGATGATTTTTTATGTAACTCCTGCCAGCAAAGTTCTGAGTCTTCTTCTGCCAACCACAAAAGTTCTAAGAAATCAAACAAAGGCAGACGGTTTTCTCCTTCCCTGACTCAGAGCTCCTCTTCAATGGTGTCACTGCATTATACCCCTACCTAGCTGACCTACATTTCACTAGTGCACACTGCCTACCATTTTCCTTACGTAGAATCTGCAGGCCAACTCAGTGAGAATGCCAACACCTCTGTAGACCTCATGGAACAAGATCTGCCAGCCTGTGCACCCTGTAACAGTGAGTCTTCAAAGGCTGGCACTCAGCAGCCACTGAGGTGACAAACCATTTTTTTCCTCATCCCCTTTCACCATTATGACCCTCTTCCAATGGAACATTCATGGCATTAGATCCAAGGAGGAGGAACTATGGCTGCTCTTGGAATTGTAGCGTCCACTCTTTCTCTGCCTCCAAGAAACAAAACTGCATCCTTGGGACTGCTTTGACCTTCCTACCGAGGACAGAATTCCATCTCATGCTGCTCATCTGGGATGACGTTCATAGCCATACCATCTTACTGCCAGCTGTTGCAGTCCACATTAGCCTTCCTCGTTTCACATTTTCTCTTTTCAACGTATACATCCCTCCATCATTTGGTGTCACCAGGACAAACTTCCTCCAGCTTACTGATCAACTCCCTCACCTCTGCTCAGTGTCTTTAATGCACACTGTTCCATTTGCAGCTCTTCCTGAGTCTGTCAGAGAAGTGAATGCTACAATGCAGCCTCTACCTTGACGGAACTAGATCATTCTCTCACTTCATCTCGATCTTCCACCCTCTTGGCTGACCTCAATCAACTCAACCTCTCTATTTTAATAATGGAGCACCCACGTTCCTCTCATACTCCACACACACCTATTCCCATTTGGACCTCCTGTTGTGCAGTGCCCAGTTTGCCTGTCATCTAGAGTGGTCCATTCTCTCTAATATGTACTCAAGCATACATCTCCCATGTGGTATCTGTTTGCTGACCCCTATCCCATCTATGTGTAGACCCAATTGGCAGCTTTCTAAGGCCGACTGGAGGTTTCAGTCTTCCCTGGATACCTTCAAGAAACATTTCCCCAGTTGTGATGATCAGGCAGAGTACCTCGTGAACATTATCCTTACCATCATAGAACATTTCATACATCGCACTTCATCTCTACCGCGCTGTGCACTGGTCCCCAGGTGAACTGAGGCATGCTGCGACATGAGTTGTGTGTGAAGACCTACTCTCTGCAGTTTTAACCATCATGCTATGATGTCGAACTGTTTTCATTGTAAACAGTTTCATGCACAGTGTCATTGCATTCTTCGCTATAGCAAACAGCTACCTAGATTTCATTTACTAGTTCTTTTAACATTTGCACTTCCTCTTCTGTCATATGGGGGCAGCCTCAATCACCTATTTGGGACTAAGGTCCATTCCCTGATTTCCAGTATGACTGTAGGAGGTGATGTCATTGTAGACCCGCTAGCTATCTCCACCATCTTGGGCTGCTATTCTGTGGCAATTTCGAGATGCACCCACTATCATCCCACCTTCCTCCCGCGGAAATGAGTTGAGGAGGCTTGGGTGATACTCTTCTCCTCTCAGAGTAGTGAATGCTACAATGCAGCCTCTACCTTGAGGGAACTAGATCATTCTCTCACTTCATCTCGATCTTCCACCCCAGGGCTAGAAGATGTTCACATTCAGGTGTTGCAGCACTTTTCTATCACAGGCAAGCACTTTCTCCTTCATACATACAATCGCATTTGGGCAGATGGCACATTTCCCAGATGCTGATGTGAAGTCACTATTGTACACATATCTAAGCCCAGTAAAGACAAACACCTTGCTTCTAGCTACTGCCCCATTTCTCTCATCAGCTGTGTTTGCAAGGTGATAGAACATATGATTTATGGCTGGTTGGTACGGTGGTTCAAATCTCACAATCTACTAACCACTGCACAATGTGGATTTCGAGCACACCGTTCTGCTGTTGACCAGCTCATCACCCTGTCAACCCATGTCATTAAGCGTTTTCTGACAAAATACCCGATGGTGGCCATGTTTTTTGATTTGTTGAAAGCCTACGACACCTGCTGGAGGACTGGTATCCTCTGTACTCTATACATGTGGGGCTTTCAATGCCACCTGGTCTGTTTCATTCAGAAATTTTTAAAGACCAGGTATACAAGGTACGTGTGGGTACATTCTTGCCAGACACCTTCATCCAGGAAAATGGGGTGCCTCATGGCTCCGTCTTGTGTGTCGTACTCTTTGCTACAGCCATTAATCCTACAATGGCCTGTCTCCCACCAGATATCACTGGCTCTCTTTTTGTTGACGATTTTGCAATGTACTGCAGTTCTCCACATACTTGTATCCTTGAGCAGCGTCTTCAGCAACATCTTGATCGTCTTTACTCATGGAATATCGGCAATAGCTTTAACTTTTCCACTGACAAGACAGTTTGTATGAATTTCTGGCACCGCAATCGGTTTCTTCCACCATCTTTACATCTTGGGCTTGTTGCTTTTCCACCTATGAAAATCCTGGAGCTCATGCTTAACAGAAAATTTTCTTGGTCCTCCCATGTGTCTTACCTGGCTGTACGCTTTACCGAGTCTCCTGATGTCTTACATGTTCTAAGCGGTACTTTCTGGGGAGCAGATCGGACCACCCTCCTCCAATTGTACCAATCTCTTGTCCATTCGAAATTAGACTATGTGTGTTTCATTTACTCATCTGCATGTCCATCCATTTTACGCCATCTTAATACAACCAAGCATCACAGAATCTGTTTGGCCACTGGTGCCTTTTACACTAGCCCAATTGAGAGTCTCTATGCAGAAGCTACCGGACAACTGCTGTTATACTGGTGTTATGTTCTCCTCAGAATATATGCTTGCTGTTTTGTCTCCCATGCCTAGCCACCCATCTTGCACCTCCTTTTTCGATGACTCCCTTGACTGCCAGTATGGGGCGCATCCCCCTTCTCTGTTATTTCCCAGAGTTTGCTTTCGGCACCTATTCCAGCAGCTTAACTTCACACTCCCTGCTATTTTCAAGGTTGGTATGAACCCTTCACCACCTTGGATTACGTGGGGGCCTGTGTTTATTTTGGACTTCATTTACTTCCTAAGCAAACTTCTCCTGATTTGATCTATCGTAGTAAGTTTCTTGACCCTTGCACACAACATATTGACAGCACGTTTGTGTACAGTAACGGTTCTAAGACTGATTTTGGAGTCCTATGTGCTTTCATCATTGACACCGAACATTTTTGGTATTGGCTTCCAGAACACTGCCCAATATTTACAGCAGAGCTCTTCAACCTGTATCAGGATACCTAATACATCCAGCAAGACAAGTTTTTATTTGTGTCATATTCCAATTCTCTCAGTGCCCTTCAGAACCTCTGTGTGCTGTACAAAGTCCATCCCTTGGTGCAATGGGTCCATGGAGGCTACCATTTTCTCTCTGTTGAGGGAGACACTGTGATGTTCATACAGTCTCCTGGTAATGTCAGTCTGATGGGAAGGCTGCTGATGCTGCTCAAAAGGCTGCAGTCCTCCAACCTCAGTCCGCTAGCTCTTCCAACCCTATGGATGATCTCTATGTTGTCGTCCATTGGCAAGTGGTGTCACTTTGGCATCATGAAAAAATGGCTCTAAGCACTATGGGATTTAAATTATGAGATCATCAGTCCCCTAGAAGTAGAACTACTTAAACCTAACTAACCTAAGGACATCATACACATCCATGCCCAAGGCAGGATTCGAACCTGCGACAGAAGCAGCAGCGCAGTTCCGGACTGAAGCGCCTAGAACCACTCAGCCACCGCGGCCAGCTTGGCATCACCATTGGAGCATTCTTCATGGGAACGTGCTCCGGGGAATTAAACCTCTCCCAGTTGCTTGGCCAACCTCATCAAACGAGGATATCGTTTTTGCTAGGTTGCATATTTGGCATTGTTGTTTTAGTCAGTGCTATTTGTTAAGTGATGGTCCCCTGCCACTTTGTGCTCACTGTTGTCAACCTTTGATGATTCGCCATTTCCTGACCGAATATCCTTGTTTTTACCACTTTCATTCTCATATATGTTTGCTTTCTGATTTGTAGGCTGTATTAGCAAAGGACGCATGGGTTGTTGACCATGTTTTACTTTTTATCCTTCATAGCAACGTGGCGAATGGCATTTCTTTTGTTCAGGACCACCACTGTCTCTAGAGCATATTTTGTGGACCTTATTCTTAGCTTGCTTTCCATCAATCAACTGGGCTTAATGTATAGTCTCTTTTGAGTTCTGTTACTTCTTGATATTCTAAGGTTATGACATGGGAACGTATGACCATAGTTGCTTTTGTGGCCTAAAACAAATAAAACACACACACACACACACACACACACACACACACACACACACACACACACACACACACACACACACACATTTTACGAGCTTCCCAAAATCTAAAAACCTGACAATCCTAGATCTCCCATTGTGTGTTGCCATCCAACACTACCGATCTCAATGTCCTTCTGACATAAACCCACTACTTCATTCCTTCTAAACCTTACCAATTACATCCTCACACACAAATACTTCTCCTTTTAGAAGAAGGTACACTGCCAGGAAAAAAATCTCAACACCAAAAAATAATTAATGTAGACATGCATGCACTGTGTTGTACAACTTCTTGATGTCAGTTTATGGGATGGAGCTCCATGCTTTTGCACTTGATCAGTCAACACAGGAACCGTTAGTGCTCCTTGTGGATGACACTGGAGATGTTATTTTATGATGTCCCATATGTGCTTGATTGAATGGTGATCTCGTGATTGAGTAGGCCAATGCAACATTTCATCACTCTGTAGAGCATGTGGGGTTACAACAGTAGTACATAGGTGAACTTTATCCTGTTCAAAAATAGCCGGCCGGTTTGGCCAAGCGGTTAAAGGCGCTTCAGTCTGGAACCGCGCGACCGCTATGGTCGCAGGTTCGAATCCTGCCTTGGGCATGGATGTGTGTGATGTCCTTAGGTTAGTTAGGTTTAAGTAGTTCTAAGTTCTAGGGGACTGATGACCTTAGATGTTAAGTCCCAAAGTGCTCAGTGCCATTTGAACCATTTTGTTCAAAAATATTCCCTGTAATGCTGTTCATGAATGGCAGCACAACAGGTTGAATCACCAGATTGACATACAAATTTACAGTCAGGATGCATGGACTAATCACATGATTTCTTCTGGTGTCATACAAAACCGTACCCCACATCATAACACCAGATGTAGGTCCTGTGTGTCTAGCACATGAACAGGTAGATTGCAGGCACTCAACAGGCTTCCTTATAACCAACACGCATCCATAAGTGGCACTCAGGTAGAACCAACTTTCATCTCAAAACACAACAGACCTCCACCCTGGCCTCCAATGAGCCACTTGACACCACTGAAGCCACAAATGACAGAGGTTTTGGGGTCAGTGGAAGGCACATTACAGGGCATCTGGTTCAGAGCTGTCCTTGAAGCAACCAATTTGTAACAATTTGTTGTGTCACTGTGGTGCTAACTGCTGCTGAACTTACTGCTGCAGATGCAGCACAGTTCACCAGAGCCACACACCGAATATGATGGTCTTCCCTCTCGGTAGAGACATGTGACCATCCAGAACCCTCATCTTCTTGTGACTGTACTTTCTTGTGACCACTGCTGCCAGTGATCATGTACAGTGGTTACATCTCTGCCAAGTCTTACTGCAATATCACAGAAGGAACATCCAGTTTCTCATAGCTCTATTACATGAACTCGCTCAAACTCAGTGAGGCGCTGATAATGGCATTTTGTTGCCTTAAAGGTGTACTTGACTAACATCAACTCATTATGTTTAGTCCTAAAGGTCACCAATGCTATGGTCATTACAGTGTGTGTTTAATGAAACCTGATTTGCATCCTCATAGTGGCACTACTAGTGGCCCTCTTATGCGACAGTGACAGCAATATGCAGTTAACAGTGTGCATTATATAACTTGCTATACAATCACCAAAACGAATTATACTGTCCAGTAAGATGACACTTTGCATTTACATATGTGACACATGGGTGTCATGCAGATGATGTCAGAGCACAGATTTTCACATGAGGTATTAAGTCTTTGATATTTACCCTGGACTTTGACTCTGAATGTTATAGTATGTTTCTGAGAGCTAGGGTGTCACAGAACTTTCTGATGCATTGATGTTGTTCGTTTGGTATTACTTCCATGAGTCTAACACAACTCGACATAGAGATGTTACCTGGTTGCTCACCATTCACAGACTTTCACTTTAATCAACATAAGTACCTCACTAACAAGTTAAGCTCTGCTTGCTTTGCATTATTAGTAGAGAGTGTAGCAGAACTGTCTACTTTGCTTACATCCATTCGGCTATCACCTATGGTCTAACCCTCTGGGGTCATAATAAGGCAAACATGAAAACCATATTCACCTTACAAAAACGGGCTGTTAGAATAATTTCAAACAGTACAAGGCTAACACCTTCCAAACAGTTATTGCAACACTTAAATATTCTACTCTTACCATGCCTTATATAAAAAAGTGTTGTTAATATAAAAATGCACATTGATAATTATAAAACCAACTAAGATCCTCATTCCTACAAAACAAGAATGTGCAATGACATCCACATAAAAAGAGTAAACAAGGCTTTTAACACAACAACAAACCAATATTCAGGGTACTATTTTGTACAACAAATTTCCAACTCAGCTAAGAGAAATAAAAACATTCAAGGAAACAATATTTAAATTCTTAATGACCAACTGCTATTACAGTATAAATGAATACCTGCCCTTGTAGCAAGTAACTACATTCATTTACTGTAAGTTAATAGTACCACAAATCAAATGCTTGCCACAGCCTCAATGAAAATTTCTCTGAACAAAAGTGTTAAATCAATTATTTACTTGTAATGTATTTCATGTAAAAGATCCTTCTCATACTTTTATATTGTTACAGTAATAAAAATTGTACTGCCCAAAAATATTGTGATGGGTACAATGAACCATTGTAGTATGTAGGAAACTGTACACCCTTATCTTATTTTTGTTATACTATGTTCTTTGACAAAATCCATACAATGTACATTGTCGCTGAATGAATAAACTACTACTACTAATACTACTACTACACAGAATGTTGATTTTGGGGGAGGGGTGGCTATTTAAAGACAGGCACAAGAACATTATGTGATTTATAAAATTACTCAATGTTTTTAAATCTTGCTAAGTTAGATTTCACTATTTTGTGTGGACTTGCGGACTTTACTATTATCTCGTTTATGAAAAATGCTTCAGGTTAATAAATGATAAAATCATGTGGAACATCATTACCTTTTTGTAGTCTGAAATCCCCTATCTACAAGTAAGGCATCTATCCTGAAATCCATATTTTATGATCTTCAGTTATCCAAAATCTTAATTAGTGACTGAATTAATCAGTGAGAGTTGTTCTCTGATTCAGAAAAAAATATAGCAAAAAAATTATGTCTTCTAAGTTCAAAATCTTGCCGATATTAAAGCAAAATAGGCCATTCAAATTATGAGTGTCCAAACATTAATTCGCCATAACATTTAATTTCTGAGCCTTCTAATGAAAATATGCCATTTTAATCAGGAAGATAAATACAAACAACTGAACAATTTTAAATGGCATTTCACATAAATAAAAATTTTACATATTCCTGTATATCTTACATATTGCATGTATGACAGCAATAAATACAGAATGAAAAAGTGAATGAATTTCAGTTATTCATGTGGGCAGAAAACACAACAGTTGGAGTATTTTACAACTTGCTACATCTCTTCACCCTCCAACTGAATTAAACAGACTGTTATTGACAATTAGCTTACTGGATAATTCAGTGGTCTATAAGAGTCTATTACATGTATCAAAATACGTAAAAAAGAAACAATGTTACCATAATGCTTTAAACTAATTTTCAAATCAGGTATCCTAAATAAATGTTACCTAACAGCTTCCCCTGGCCATCTTATGACATAAAATTTTACAAAATTTCTAAACATACAAGTGCATAGCATTATATGTACATAACTGTAATATTTCAAAACACATTTATATCAGAGAACTTCATGGGCCATAACTTATTCTTCATATTTCCCAATTTTTTCACTGTGTTAACACAGTTCATTACTCATTATGGGCACCATCTTCACAAAAACCACTCTCACGGTTTGCTGTAGGTCCTTTCTGTGATTTCTCCTTCAAATTTTCACTCACGTCCATTGTATTGTATTGTACTGATGCAAAGTGGTGTTCAGCATTTACAAACAAGGATAGACAAACAAATTTCCTAAATTAGTGCACTAGTAATTTCTATCTCTATATTTCTAGTAAGAATGATTATTCATTAATTGGAAATTTACTTATTATAAATGAACATAACTGTCAGTATAATGTCACACAGAAAATTTACAACAACACATGTATATAAATCAAATGAGAATGGAAGCTGCTTTATTTACTCAACTGGTCTCATCTGACTCTGGCCAATTAACCTTCTCGAAATGAAGTTAGTGAAATACTCTGCATGTTTAATTCCTGTTAGAAAATAACAACATCAAAGAAATGAACTGTGCAGCAATTTATATTAAAAAAGTCACTAAATAAATTAGTAATTCACATAGCTTCATTAAATAATTTTTAGTATTTTATCATTTTTTTTATAAAAGAATCACTCTGTTTCTGACAACAATGCTGTAATGTCCAGCAGCTTCTCAACAAGTAATGTCATATTTCTTGGGCATGTCATCACAACAAAAGAACATTCTCTTGTATATCATTTCACTTTCCAATTTATCAATGCTCATTATACTGCTTATTTATTCCCTTACAAACATGTTGAATGAAGAGATACTTTTGCAAAAGAAACTATTACAAAGACAGGGTCCCTAACTATTGCTGTTTCATATATACTTCATAGTACTTCATATTCACTTTATATTTCACCAAATCATTATTATATACTTCTCCATTACATAATACAGTGCTGCTTCATATATTTCATTCTGCTTGGCTTTATACACAAAAAAATGACTCTATTTGATAGTTCTCAACAGCAACCACCCACATTAACAGCAAGACGTTACTCTCTACCACATAGCAGAGAAAAAGTTATTCAAATGATCACTTTATTTTCCTCGTGTCTGAAGAGCAAGTCTCCGACACACTTTGTTCTCACTGAAATTTAGTGTATGCAACATTTATTTTTACTGCAATATTCTTAATCTTGGTCTGAAAACTTATAATATGGTACACACGTACTGAAAAGATGAACTTTCATACAGACAACTGAACGTAATTACATTTTACATTGGACCAATGGCTTTCTGGGTTAACTGCTTCTCAAAGCTAATTGGACCATCACAATTATAAACAATTCAAGAGCAAAAAAAAAAAATTTTTTTTTTGTACCATAAATATGTTCCATTAGGTGGGCTGTACTGAGTGAGCTAATATGAATGTTGTCTATTAGCCACATTTGCAGATATAGATAAAAAACTGAAATCCACTAGTAAGAGTAATTTATTTTTGCATTTAACAATTTCTCCTACAGTTTTACTTGTTTGACTTAGGTTAAGTGTTTATTGCTTTATGACACTCCATGAAATATGAGCTGTGGATGGAGTCATTTTCCTTTCATGTTGAAGATTGTTGATAAAGTGAAGCTGGAATTAAATGTATCAGTAAAATCTGCGGTTAAGGGGATTGGTTCAGTAAACACCAAACAATTTTATACAAACATCTAATAAATTACATAAATGTAAGCTTTGCACTTTCAAGTAAAATCCATTTTTCATGCAGTTTCATTTACTTTCTGTTGGAAAATGCCTGAAAATTCAACTTTATGTTGACCTCTAAAGGCTAAATATAGGAGTGCTTGTTCTGATTTCATGAGTAATTTCAAAGAAACATATTCTAGTGCCCAAGAATTACCACATATAACATTACTGCCCTTGTTGGTTTTTTGATCCATCTTTATGCAATTTTCATGCAGTTGATGTCGTCATTTTACATACACTATATAACTACAAAAAAACATTCTGAATGAGTAAATATGTTTTATACTGCACACGTTTAGTAGTCATTAAACATAAATGTGTCATGCAGAATGACAAAAGGAGATACTGTATGTGTAACACAATACACATGCTAAGAAAAACATTTTAACAAATATAAATGAAACAGGCTTAATACATGTTAACCATTGGGAAAATGCATTAAGTAAATAAAGCACAACAGCATGGTACAATAACATTTTCAGAAGAACTTATGTAATAGGGTGGTCATGTCATACAGCAGTTAGCTATTGAGTAAAAATACATTATGTAAATAAAGCACAACTGCATGGTACAATAACATTTTCAGAAGTGCTCATGTAATATGGTGGTCATGTCATACAGCAGTTTTAATAGATTACATCATTTTTATTACATACTGTAAATTCTTCTATTGTATAGGATGCTTTTTGTCCAAGCCACCTTTTTGTAATATTTTTGAAGACATTCTATGATACACTGTGTGCTGTAGGTGGTAGCATGTTAAATAATTGTATCCCTGTGTATGTGTAACTGTTTTGGGTTTTTTTAAGCCTAGCAACTGGTGTAGCATTTCCTTTGGTATTTACTGCCTCTGACATTTGGAAAGGCTTTAGTGTTAGTAGTATCAAACATATCAGTTCACACATATTTAATGCCTATGATTTTTTATCGTCTTACATACCAGACAGACATCTCCCAATTTGGCAACAAATAACAAATATTTCACTGGGGGAACATGCAAGCACATCTGCAGATGACAATGTTGAGAATCTTGGACACCAGCCAGAAGATAAGCAAACAGAAATTACACATACATTATGAGTTTGGCAATGTACTAAGACGGGTGCAAGGAAAACAATGAGACATAGAAGGAAACGAAAACAAACTGTCCTTAATAGTACAACAGTTCATCAATGGACAGAGGCAGCAGCAGAAGATAGAAGAGCACAGCTATTGCCAAAAAGGCATAAATTAAATTAAGTATGCCAAATACTGGCAGAAAGCAGTAGTAGCTGTGAAGATCCTAATCATGTCCAGTACGTTGATTCCTTTGATGCTAACTTGTACACAAGTGGCTTTGAAAATATTGAAACAGTGCAGAAAGGTGACTTCATTGTAGTTAAAGTACAAGATAAAACTGCCACAAGTAGTCACAATTATTTGCTGGAGTGATTAAAATGTATGTTGATGACTGTGAAGTAAAATTATGTAAGACAGTAGTTTATAATACAAAATTTGCAGCTGCAGAAAAAGAAGAAGATACCTTTGTTGCGTCAAATGAAATAATTACCAAACTATCCAACGCACTAGGTCTCACTATGAAGACACGATTTGGTTCCGGAATAATATCACTAAACTCAGTGTGCACTAGTTTTATTATTTCTATCATTTTTTTCATTAATATACTCATAAATGTGTGTTTATCATTGTTACAAAAGTTGTTGCAATTTTTTGGTACTTATGGTCAAGTAATTCATTTATTTAATTGAGAGGTCCAATTAACACTGTAATATGGTCCAGGTTCCAACTATTGTCTGCTACATACCTGCAGAGCAGCAAGTTATGTATTTAGCTTTTTCTGTGCTTTCTTAGGAGTCCTGGGGTGTAAAGGATGTTTAAATGCTTTGATGCAGATGCAGGAGAAGCTGGCCACAGTTTGCGAACAGCTGAAGGTACTTTTGGCTACAGTCAGCGATCCTGAGTCTGCTGCCTTGAGGTGTAGCAGTGGTGGATCATCCGATATATCACATGGGAAACTTCAGGTGTCACTTGTTTGACCCACAGGCTCTGCTACTGAGGCAGCCTCCAGATGGCCCAGCAAGGGGTGTCCGCCTTGACTGCAGTGAGAATTGTGGGTGATAATGCTTTCACATCAGTCTGTCAGCAAAGTCTGAGCAGGCAAATGGGGGTTGGGATTTGCTGCCTATTGGGATCTCCACAGTTAAGTATGTTATAGAGCCTCATAGAGAAATAGCATTCAGGGCCTGCAAGAAAGTCAATGTGTACTGAATACATCTGCCAGAAGGCCACATCCAAAAAAGTGGAGGAATCCTTGCATGCAGCTATCAAGCATGCAGGCTGCAGTCATCTGTGAGTTTTGGCACCAATGATGCCTGTTACATAAGTTCTGAGCCTATCCTCAGTTCATACCAGTGGCTCGTGGAAGTGGACAAGCCTGCTGGCCTCGCCTGTGGGGTGCAACCAGAGCTGGCAATTTGCAGCATTGTTTCCAGAGGTGATTGGGTTCCTTTGGTTTGGAGACCAGTGGAGTGTCTCAACCAAAGGCTATGTTGGCTCTGTGATGATCTGGGCTGCAGATTTCTAGAGCTATGTTATTGGGTGGAGAGTTGTAGGACTCCTCTTGACAGGTCAGGGGTGCACTACACAAAGGTAGGAGCTACTCGGGGAGCAAGAGTATTTGTGGAGTGCACAAGGGGTTTTTTTTAAAGGCTAGGTGATAGTTTGTATTTGTATTTCCATTTTATTTGTCTCATAACATACTATTACAAATCTACTGATGATGCTGTACAGGAGACACATAAATTTTAGCCTTACGATGTACATAATTACACAATTCCCTACCACTATTTTTACCAGTACTGGTTGATATTGTTTTTCTTATGATGTGATAGTACATTATCTTTACATATGTGTACAATATTATGCACAATGCAATAATATTAAACAATCACACTAGTCAAATGATGATTTCATCATTCATAAATTCCTCAGTTGAATAGTAGTATTTTCCACCAGGAGATCACATAGTTTTCTCTTTAGCGAACCTATCTCCATCGTCAGTACATCTCTACCCTTGAGTTTATTGTAAATTTTCAGTCCCATGTACTAGGGTGTCCATTGGTAGAGTTTCAAGAGCTGTTGTGGAAGCATGAAATTATCTTTGTGTCTAGTGATGTACA
Source organism: Schistocerca serialis cubense (assembly GCF_023864345.2). Taxonomy (NCBI): domain Eukaryota; kingdom Metazoa; phylum Arthropoda; class Insecta; order Orthoptera; family Acrididae; genus Schistocerca; species Schistocerca serialis. The sequence continues at coordinate 920,579,322 of NC_064640.1, read as the reverse complement.
TATGTTTGAAATGGTTTTCTTCCCTTAGCTCAGGTTTATTATGTAAAAAGATGATAATTTCAAATATGTACAGTGAAGGGATAGGTAATATTTTTAGGTTATTGAATAATGGGTGGAAGGATGTTCTGGGAGGGGCAGCACACATTTTTCTAACAACTCTTTTTTAAAGTAGCAGGATTCATGACATGTAGCTTGAATTTCCCCAAAAAATTAAACCGTATCTAATTACAGATTCAAAGTAACTATGGTTCATCATTGCAGCTTACGTCTGTTATACCAGATCCATTGCAAAGGCAAGGCTGTTTAATGTTGCAGTTAATAATCTATATGTGCTTGCCAGCTTAGATTTTTGTCCAAGTTTAGTCCCAAGAATTTAAAGGACTGAGCTTGGTCCATAACTTGATTTTTATATACAATACTGAAGTCACCGATTTTTGATTGATTGGTTCTAAATTGTGTAAACAAGGTCTTTGAAAAGTTAAGTTTATGGCCACTATGTTGAAATCATGTATCTAGGTTGTTTAGTGTGTTTATAACACCATCCAGAATTTCTCCCACATTTTGTTTTTCAAGGAGTACATAAGTACTATCAGCAAACATGACTGGCTAGGCACTGATATTAAGAAACTAGACTAAACTCCATCCGAACGGGCATTGGAAGGCCCAACGGTACCGACCGGCCGCTGTATCATCCTCAGCCCACCAGCATCACTGGATGCGGATATGGAGGGGCATGTAGTCATCCCATCACTCTCCCGGCAGTATGTCAGTTTATGAGACCGGAGTTGCTACTTCTCAATCAAGTAGCTCTAAGTTTCCTTACAAGGTCTGAGTGCATCCATCCAAGTGCTAGCCTATTCCGACAGTACTTAACATCGGTGATCTGATGGGAACAGGTGTTACCACTGCAGGAAGGCCATTTGCATTGATACTAAGAGGTAAATCATTTATGTAAAAGAGAAACAATGTTGGCCCTAAGATTCAGCCTTGAGGGACTCCTTGTGGTATTGTACCCCACTGAGATGTGTAATTTACGATGTTAGATGTTATGATTACCCTTTGCTTCCTGTTTGTCAGATAAGATCTGAGCCACTGCAGAGCATTTGGTCTGACGCCATATCTGTCTAGTTTATGAAGCAGCATGAAGTGATTCCCAGAATCGAATGCCTTTGCAAGGTCGCAGAAGGCACCTGCTACTTTGTTGCTTTTATCTAGTGATGAGCAGATTTTTTCAATGAATTCATTAACAACACTCATGGTGCTTTTCCCTTTTTGGAACCCATACTTGTTTTTAAGAATAAAACCATGTTTCACAATAAAATTTATTATATGGACAGCAGCTATTTTTCCAAATACTTTGTATAGCACTGGGAGGATAGAGATGAGGTGGTAATTTCACATACACTCTATTGATCCTTTTTTGTGCAGTGGTTTTACCTCTGCATACTTAAGCACATCAGGGAAGTTTGCTTGCTCAAATGACTGATTGATTATTAAGGACAGAGGGTGTGCTATTTTATCAAATACAAATTTAATTACTTTGGTGGGTATTTGATCCCATCCTGGAGCATTTTTGTTTGTTAATGACAAAGTAGCATTTTTACATCTTCAGCTGAGATTTTACTAAATATCACAAAGTGGTCACTATTATTGTTTAGGCCAAAGCAATTCACACTGTTTTGATAAGTAATCACATTTACAACAAATTTTGTTACATTTATGAGAAACTTATTAAAACATTGAGCTATTTGAGAAGAGTTTGAAATAGTAACGTTGTTATGTATGTTTTTTGAAATTTCCTGGTGGTTAACTGTTGTACCTAATTCTGATTTAATAAAAGACCATACTGCTTTAGTTTTATTCTTATGTCCTAAAATGCGTGCAAGGGATAAGTCCCTGCAGACGCGCTATCCTCTGTGCCCACGGTGGCTCAGATGGATAGAGCGTCCGCCATGTAAGCAGGAGATCCCGGGTTCGAGTCCCGGTCGGGGCGCACATTTTCAACATGTCCCCAATGAAGTACATCAACGCCTGTTTGCAGCTAGGGTGTCCATTTAATTATCATTTCACTTGTAATTGAATTAACAGCAACTCTTACAGGCGTACCTTCTACATGAAGAATAGAAATCTTTACAAAACTGACTCATTCCTCATACGATTTGTTCACTGCATGAAATAGAAACAAACACTTTAAGTATCAATGAGCACACTGTACCATATAGTATTTAGTATTGCAGTTTTGGGCAACCTGTTTTTCCAGTTGGAAATTAAGTTTCTTACAAAATGCTTTCTTTAATGTGCACTCCTCTCATATTTAGTTACATGGGTAGCCACATTTTATGTTTAATGCCTTATTACGAAGCTTCTCTTCATCATTAGGGATTCTACAGTTGGCCAGTGAAAAGCTAAACACACTATGTAACATTACTGACCTGGTTATATTGCTGGTATTCTTTGGTAATTTTGAAGTCTCATTCTCTGAAATTGGTTGGAGATTTAACCTAATATTTAAGTGATGGGCATGACACCATTGATTTAAACTTGAGATTACTTCACATTTCTTAGCACCAAAACATATAATGATGAATATTTACTTCTGCTATCAACTATTTTTATAGTTCAAGTAAACCAAGTCAGCTACTACGCTTGATGAACTCTAAACAGCAGCAGGTTCTTTCCATGATGAAGTCATCATTCAAGTCTACAAAAAATAGATCTTCACAAAATAGCATTTGATAGAACTCCGTCACTGAAGCTTTACTAACACTTTAATGCAGAGATGTTACATGGACATCTACAGCCAGATTTTCCAAACAAGTGCATGAAATAATCACACTGAGTGAGTGTAACAGTAAGATCTGCTCATGTTAGTGACTTTGACATTGAAATGTGGAATGGATGAGTGCATGCTATGAATTTTTACAGTGAGATATTAACATGAAAATAGCTAATCAAGACTCTGCCAAGGAGAAGTTACTGTAACAATTACTAGGAGCAAAATTCCTACTGCTATATAAAGAGGACAATGTCAAAATTAGTGGCAATGACATTATGGGAAGGCAAGTAATAATTTGGTTTATCTATGTGATAGATGATTGGGAAGTAAATAAAGTTGGGTGGAATATTTTATTAATACCAGATGCACTGCTGTGGGAATTTACCGAGCTTCTTGGAAATTTCACAGGATGGTAGTTTTCTTAATTGCCAAATTACTCTGATAAAATTATTTTCCAGTTCAGAAAAATTAGAGCAAGAAATTTATAACTACAGTTATAATGTCATAAACATTTAATGGTCCAAATAATAATATTTTCTGGGTGGTGGAAACTCTAATTACGAATAACTTTTTAGTTAATGAATTTTCACACATAATAAAATGGTCACTGAAAGAGTTAAATGAGGACTTTCAAATAATTTATGTCATTCTGGAAATAAACAATTGTTACCTCACGATGTGTTTCTGCACATATGGCTTTTAAATAAAGATTTCTCTTAAAGGAACATGTACAGTGAGAAATTAACTATATCATTGGCATTAGCAGAACTCCAACCGATGAAAAATGAATTTTACTGACATGCCACTCAGATATGAATTTGGGTGCTTTATGTAAATGTGATACATCTACTACCAGCATAATACAAAAAGGAAGTAAGAAAGTTATGTGAGGAGTAGAGTTATAGCAAATTGCGTTATCCACACTTGCTAAGTTTCAAGTTGCTCAGCTGTACAGTGAAACATGTCTTCTACTGCCCCCACCTCAAAAAAGTGAGTCTACAGTTCTCAAATCCAAAATGGTGCATGTAAATCAGTGTTTATGAAGTTACTGTTGATTGCTTTAGTACTGCAGATAAGCTAGCTGGATTATGAAAACCACCAAATTTGGGAATCTTTAACCTAGCATACAGATGGAAGTTTTTGAGGTTAACACAGTATTTAAAATAATAATAAAATGCTGTAAAATAATAACAGAGCACTTGCTTACATAGTACACAGATCTACAAAAGCAAACTTAGCGATAGTGGCACGCGAGGACAGTCAAATTAACATGAAAAATATGGGAAAAAAGTAAGTAAACTATCCATTAATACAGAAGTAATTGCCATAGTTGTTACATGTAATCCACTGTAAGGCAAGGTGGTCAATGTATTTATGGAAAACTGTTGGCAGTTGCATCTGGAAACATAATTGTACCAAGGCATGCACGTCTTTATCTGAAGCAAAGGACAGCCATGAATATCTTTCTTCGGGGCTCTAAAAATATGAAAATCATATGGGGAGAGACTGGGACTTTACAGAGAAAATGTAAGGGTTTTCCCAGCAAAACATCTGCAGCACACACTATACAACCTTAGCAGGCATTTTATTGGCAGGTTGCTTCAACTATGCTGCAGAGTTTTGTCTGGGTAGCTTTCACACAACCTCCATACAATCCCAGTCTCATGTGATTTCCATATTTTGGGAGCCCTGAAGAAAGACTTTCTTGGCTATCCGTTTGCTTCACAACAAGAGGTGCACACACAGGTACAGTCATGGTTCTGTAGACAACTGCAAAACATTTTTCCATGAAGGAATTGACTATCTTGTCTCGTAGTGGCATAAATGTATTCACAGCTATGGTGATTACTTTTGAAATAATAAACAGTTTACTTACTTTTTTCTCATCAGTCTTGTTTTCATTTGATTGCCCATTATACATGGAGCTTTCATCTCATGTACTCTTCGTCAAGTTTTGTATCAGTGTAGCCAAACACACTACAAAAAAAGATGAATGTAACACGGTTCAGATCCCATGAAGAGCCAATCACAAAATATTTTGATTTCATTCATGACTTTTAAATTATTTTCTAATTCTGGTATGTTGACTCAATGGTAAATCTATAGTGGCAGATTCATGATTAGGTGGGGTTTCTTAATTAACACATACTAATATAACAATGAAAACAATAAATTAGAGATAAAATTATTTAATTAGATAGATAAAATATCTACTCACCAAGTGCTGGCAGAACACACACACAAAACTGTTGTGAGTGGCAAGTTCTCAAAGTCAGTGGCTCCTCCTCCAGGCAGAAGGGTTAAAGAGGAACGAAGAAGTGTGAAGCAAAAGGACTGGAGAGGTCTAGGAAAAGGGGTAGATTTTGGGAAAGTCACCCAGAACCATGTGTCACAGGAGACTTACTGTACAGGATGAGAAGGAAAGACAGACTGTTGATAACTGAATTGGACGAGATTTGAAAATCTGAGAGCTTAAAGGCAGAAGACAGGGTAATATGCGAGACAGAGATTACTACTAAAACATCATGCATGAGTTAATAAGCATGAGAAGCTAAGTGCTTTGTACATAACAGTGGTGGGGGGGGGGGGGGGGGGTGAAAAATAGATGTGAAAGACAACAAAAGATGTAGAAAACTAAAATGGAGTGAAGCAAAGAGTAGTTACAGTGAAGAAAAGCTGAGAAGGACGATATTAGCATAAATTAAGGCCAGGTGGGGGGGCAGGAACCAAGGACATGTTGTAGTGCTAGTTTCCAAATGCGGAGTTCTGAGAAACTGGTGTCCAGTGGGAAGAATCCACATGGCGCACATGGTGAAACAGGCATCAAGGTCATGAATGTAATGTTGTAGAGCATGGTCTACAACAGGATATTGTGAGTTGCCAGTACATACCCTGGGCGTATGACTATTCATTGTAATTTTTAATTTGGTGGGAGTCATGCCAATGTAGAAGGTTGAACAGTGTTTACATAACAGCTAGTATATGGTGTGTGTCGTTTCACAGGTGGCTCTCCCCCCCCCCCCCCCCCCTTTTTTTTTTTTTTTTTTTTTTGCCAGTTACAGGGCTGTTATAGGTGGTGGTAGGAGGGTGCATAGGGCAAGTCTTGCAGTGGGGACGGTCACAGGGGTAGGAGCCACACAGAAGCAAGATGGCTGCAGGTGGAGCAAAGGGTCTCACAAGAATGTTGCAGAGATTTGGGTAGGGGGGTGTTGGAAAGCTATTCTAGGTGTGGTGGGCAAAATGTCAGACAGGTCATCATTTTAGGAAGTCTTGGCACAGTCAAAGTAGCTGATTTATGTATTCCAGACCAGGATAATACTGAGTCACCAATAGTGTGCTCTGAAGGTGTTTTGTGGAGGGATCAGCAGTACCAAGACTGGATGCGATGGCCCGGGAAACCTTTTTAAATAGGCTGGTGAGGTAATTACGTGCAGTTATGGCTGAGGTGAGTATGGTGGTGTATTGCTGTAATGGAGTCTGCAACCGAACAAATACATGTGCCTTGGATGCCAAAGCTGTATGCAGTCCACAACAATCAATCTTTCCTTCTCATTCCATATGGTAAGTCTCCCCTGAGCAACAGTTCTTGGTGACTTGCCCAAAATCTACCCATTTTTCTAGACCTCTCCAGTCTTTTTCCTTCACCCTGCTTCCTTCTCCTTCGGCCCTTCTGCCTGCAGAAGCAGCCACTGGCTCCAAAACCTTGCCAATCGCAACAGTCTTATGTGTGTGTTCTCCCGCTGCTTGGCGAGTAGATTTTTTTATCTATCCAATTAAATAATTTTAACACATGCCACGATAGATTTTTCCATGTGAGTAGTGCAAACCTTCCCTTCTGTCTACCCCCCCCCCCCCCCCAACCCCAAACACACAGAAATTCATGAGACCAATTTCTTTTACCGGTTTCTTTGGTTTGGGTGGCAGTGGGGAGCAAGGACGTAACTGACAAAATACACATAAAACTGGACATTATATAAATCCATACTGGAGATGCTGAGTCACAGATAGGTACAACAAGAAGAATGTCAAACAAAGCTTTCAGTCCAAGACACACCTGACCACTGTCTCTGGCTGCCAAGGCCAGCCTGTGAGCAGCACTGCACGATGCTCAAATTTTGCCTTGGCAACCAAAGACTGCAGCCACGTTTGATTCTGATGAGGGGCTATTTGGCCAAAAGCTTTGTTTGACAGTCTTTTTGTTGAACCCCTCTGTGAATCAGTATCTCCACTATATGGTGCGTTGCAACTATCCTTTTCACAATATTGTCAAACGTTGATCTTCCTTTTTTATTGCTGTGAGATGACAAAGCAAGCCACATACAGTTACTAGTGTCACTATTCTAAACAACTGCTTTTGTTGTTATAACCAGTGCTTGATTTGTGATGGTATTCCACACCAATACCTATGATAAAAAAAAGCATTACAATAATGGTTGGAAACTTTGATTAAAAAAAAAAAAAAAAAAAAAAAAAAAAAAAAAAAAAAAAAAAAAAAAACACTGCCTGGCAGGTCACAGTACTGGCACCTCTCTTTTTTACAAATCAAGCATGGTCATAACTGTTGCTACTTGTGCTTTTTTTTTTTATTTCTTCAAGGTCATTTCACATCCAAAAGATCAAATCAAACTGAACTTATCTAGAAGAAACTCTTGCAAATAAGTGTTCATTTTCATAGCCCATTATATACTATCATAGACAGATCAATCTGAAGTTACAAGCAGAGTAGAGGTAATGCGTGGAAAGAACCAAAGAAAAAGAACTGAACACAAGACAAATAAGAAGATGTGTAACATTGGTTGAATGTGTTACAGTTGGCTCATTATACCTTATTTTAAACACATCCACAGTGAATCTTTGATGAGATTTCTAGGACAGATGAATACTCAGTATTTCTTCATCCCATTTACATTTGGATTGCTGGAAGTTATGCAGTCAAAAGACTGGTTCAGTAACATCTGACTGCAAACCCTAAACTTCATGGAATATTTCCTCGCAATAAGAGAGAAATGCAGGTGCAAGTCGCAGTCCAGTAGAAATTTTCACATGTCACTAATATGTGTTACATCTATACCTAATACAGCTGATGTCTAACAGTTTGCAGTAAGACAATAAATTTTGAACAATTGAATGTATTATAACAAAACATTCTACATTCCATGCAGAACAAATCATAAAATACTTTAATTTCATCCTTTCTCACAGCTTTACTTTTGAGGAAACGTAAGCAACTCAATCAAACAAAATTATCCTTGGACGGACCAGTAAACTCTTCTCAAAAGTGTGTATTCTTCCCCCTCCCTTCCAAGAGACACACATGTAACATTATGCAATGATTCTGTAATTAATTTCTCTGTGTGGGGATGGGAGCAGGGATTGTGGACAACTCACATATAAAATTGGACAATATATGTACGAGACATAACTCCTTTTGCAATAAACAAATTTATTTTACTGCAGTTGTTTTTAACATGTCATACTAAAAAATCACATTCCTTACAACAGTAACTCCAGCACATGGGATACAAGTGTCATCCACTTCAATAAACATTTTATGACAGTGGGTCTTCACATTGGAATGTACACCATTCCATTTTCTTAAAGTGTATCTATGAGACTATTATTGACAGTACCATAACATTACTATATTACCAGACAAATTAATTTGGCACAGATGGTAAAATATAAAATAATGATTTTGGGTACTGGCCATGGCCTATCACTTGTAAGCATCCCATAAAATATAGGTTGGTGGCAGAGAAATTCTGGTTGTGCAATCCTGTAGTTGTTCTGTTGTGGTACTGGATTTGCGATGTGTTTCTGAAAATAAATCAAAGGTATATTGAATGAATTATTGCATATCTTTTGATAGAATCTGGCAGTAATGGAAAAAACAAACATAAGTAGAATAACATCACTACATGTCAAAATACAAAAGGGTTAAGTGTGTACTGATTAGTAACATGAATTTTGTATGTAGAGTACACCACTCAATCACCAATGAGGTACAAATCAATCTCAAATGAAGCACCGAGGAGTAAAAACTCCTGCATTTGAGCAAATATTTAGTTGTGAAATGTTGAAGCATATAATCAGCTAATCTGATGACATGTTGCAGTCACTTTGTAAATGGGCAGCTGCAGACAGCGATTTAAGTGTTTATAGTGTTTACCAACAGTCATTTTGTAGGTGCATCTTCAACAGTTGCTTGGTTTGATTGAGAGAGGGGGAAAGGGACCAAACTACGAGGTCATCAGAGCCTTGTTCCGAATAAAACAATGGCACAAATGTGAGGAAATGAACAAGACTGACAACTCAAAACAGTTTGAAAAGAAAAATCACAAGAACGATGAAGGGCAACAAACATGTAAATGGACAAAAGGGGACAAGAAAACCACAGAAATGAAAGACATGGGATGAAGGTATTAAAACAACAAAGCAGATTACCATGGCTGGCTGACGATGAGAATAAAAAAGTAGAAGTCAGCAATTCTGCAACACATTAAAACCTCCACCCTAGAAGCACTACGGTGGAGGATACAGAGGGACAAAGGACATGTGCTAAAACTTAGATCAAATAATATAACCAATCCTCACGAATAAAACGTAAAACTAAATCAGCCGATGAGACATTGTCAGATAAAATTAGTGGCAACGATTCCGGTAACCCAAGATAATATGATCTAGTAGATAGTGTCAGAAGTTCCATGTGGCTTTTCGTGGATGATACTGTAGTATACAGAGAAGTTGCAGCATTAGAAAATTGCAGTGAAATGCAGGAAGATCTGCAGCTGATAGGCACTTGGTGCAGGGAGTGGCAACTGACCCTTAACATAGACAAATGTAATGTATTTCGAATACACAGAAAGAAGGATCCTTTATTGTATCATTATATGATAGCGGAACAAACACTGGTAGAAGTTACTTCTGTAAAATATTTGGGGAGTAAGCATATGGAACGATTTGAAGTGGAATGATCATATAAAATTAATTGTTGGTAGGGTGGATGCCAGGTTGAGATTCATTGGGAGAGTCCTTAGAAAATGTAGTCCGTCAGCAAAGGAGGTGGCTTACAAAACACTCGTTCGAGCTATACTTGTGTATTGCTCATCAGTGTGGGATCCGTACCAGATTAAGTTGACAGAGGAGATAGAGAAGATACAAAGAAGAGTGGCGCGTTTCGTCACAGGTTTATTTGGTAAGCATGATAGTGTTACGGAGATGTTTAGCAAACTCAAGTGGCAGACTCTGCAAGAGAGGGGATCTGCATCATGGTGTAGCTTGCTGTCCAGGTTTCGAGAGGGTGCGTTTCTGGATGAGGTATCGAATGTATTGCTTTCCCCCACTTATACCTCCCGAGGAGATCACGAATGTAAGATCAGAGAGATTCGAGTGTGCACGGAGGCTTTCCGACAGTCATTCTTCCCGCGAGCCATAGGCTACTGGAACAGGAAAGGGAGGTAATGACAGTGGCACGTAAAGTGCCCTCTGCTACACACCATTGAGTGGCTTGTGGAGTATAAATGTAGATGTAGATTTCATTGCTGGGCAGTCAAAGTGGAACAGTGCAACAGAATATGGACCACTGTCAACTGGCGCCGAACCGACACTCGGGCGGGTCTTCACCCAAGTGTGGCCAATGCGGAGCCGGCAGAGGAAAACTGATTCCCTCGATAGGCCCGCGTGGAAGACTTCAACACATTTGTAGTCTCCTTAATGAAACACAGTTTGTTGTGTGTACTGTTATGCCATTCCATCCCCCAAAGCCGAAAAACCCTACAGCATAAGTCAGAACGACAGGTCAGGTTAAGAGATGCCCATCTCCAGAAGTGGTTTCCGCATAGCTTGTTTGGCTAGCCTGTCAAAAAGTTCATTGTGTGGGATGCCAACATGTCCTGGGGTTCACACAAACACCACTGAACAACGGGACCAGTCCAAGGCATAGATGGACTCCTGGATGGACGCTACCAAAGGATGGCGAGGGTAGCACTGGTCGATAGCTTGTAGGCTGCTCAAGGAGTCACTACACACAAGAAGTGATTCCCCGGAGCATGAATGGATATACTGAAGTGCAAGAGAGATGGCCACCAGCTCTGCAGGAATACACTGCAGCCATCAGGCAAGGAATGCTATTCAAAATGGCCTCTGTGGATGCAGGCGAAGCCAACATGACCATCAGCCATTGAGCCGTTGGTGTAAACCACTTCAGAGGCCTGGAACAGGTCAAGTATCGAGAGCAAGTGACAGCAGAGAGCAGCAGGAGTAACTGAGTCCTTAGGGTCATGCTAAAGGTCCAGACGAATCTGCAGTCTAGGTGTACAAAAGGAGGTGTATGCAGACAGATACATCATGGAGGTGTATGCAGACAGACCTGGATGGGAGATGGTAAGGGGAAGGACTCCAGTTCACACAGAAGGGATCTCACGTGAACCGCACTCGTTAGCCCTGACCTGGGCCGCCGATGCAGGAGATGGACTGCCGCAGGTGGAAATAGGAGACAGTAATTCAGATACTCAGGAGAACTACGAATGTGTGCAACGTAACTGATGAGCAGTTGTGCATGTCAGATCTGCAATGGAAGGACTCTGGCCTCCACCAGGACACTGGTCACCGGACTTGTCATAAAAGCTGCCATCGCTAGGTGAACGCCACAGTGGTGCACTGGGTCGAGTACACGCAACACTGAGGGCACTGCCAAACCATAAATCACACTCCCATAATCAAGGCGGGATTGAACAAGGGCTTTGTAGAGCTGCAGCAGACCAGAGCGATCTGGACCCCAGTTGGTGTTGCTCAGGCAGCAGAGGGCATTGAGGTGCTGCCAACACTTCTGCTTAAGCTGATGAAGGTGAGGTAGCCAAGTCAATTGGGCATCGAAAACCAGTCGTAAGAATCGATATGTCTCCACTACAGTGAGTGGATCATCATGAAGGTAAAGCTCTGGTTCCAGATGAATGGTACGATGCTGACAGAAGTGCATGACACATGACTTGGTGGCCAAAAACCGGAAGCTGTGGGCGAAAGCCCATGACTGCTCCTTGTGGATGGCTCCCTGTAGGCGCCACTTGGCAACACCAGTACTGGCGGAACAGAACGAAATGCAGAAGTCATCTGCATACAGGAAGGGTGAGACGGACGGCCCTACAGCTGCTGATACACCATTAATGGCCACTAAAAATAGTGATACACTCAATACAGAGCCCTGCATGACCCCATTCTCCTGGATATGGGGGAACTATGGGAGGCACCAACTTTGACACTAAAAGTATGGAGCGACAGGAAATTCTGTAAAATATAGCAGGCGTCGGAGCCCCCACCTGTATAATGTGGCAAGAATATGATGTCGCCAGGTGGTGTCATATGGTTTGTGTACATCAAAGAAGACGGTAACAAGGTGTTGGTGTCTGGAAAAGGCTGTTCGGATGGCAGACTTGAAGGAAACTAGATTATCGGTGGTAGAGTACCCCTGGCGGAAGCTGCCCTGACATGGAGCCAGTAGGCCACATGACTCGTGGACCCAATTCAACCGCTGACACACTATACATTCCAGCAGCTTACAAAGACTGTTGGTGAGGCTGATAGCTTTCCACATCAAGCAGGTTTTTGCCGGATTTGAGCACTGGAATGACGGTGCTCTCCCGCCATTGTGATGGAAAGAAACCATCACACCAGATCCGGTTGAAGATGATTAGGAGATGGCACTTGTAGTCAGATGAGAAATGTTTAATCATCTGATTGTGGATCCAATCTGGCCAAGGAGCTGTGTCAGTGCTATGTGTAAGTGCGCTGAGGAGTTCGTACTCCGTAAACGGGGCGTTATAGGGTTCACTGTGGCGTGTAGTGAACGAGATGACTTTCCTTTCAATCCATTGTTTGAGGGTGTGAAAGGCTGGGGGGTAGTTCTCCAACGCAGAGGCTTGAGCAAAGTGCTCGGCAATCGCACTTGCGTTAGTACATAAGACGCCACTGATGGTAATGAAGAGGACACCTATTGGGGTCTGGCACCCAACAAGACGTCTGATCTTCGTGCAGACTTGGGAAGGTGATGTATGGCACCCAATGGTCGACACATACCTCTCCCAGCACAACTGTTTCCGTTGTTTTATAAACTGGCATACACAGGCACGGAGCCGCTTAAAGGCTATCAGATGCTCCAGGGAAGGGTGTCGCTTATGTCGCTGTAGAGCTCATGGACACACTGAAATTGCGTTAGCGACTTCCTGCGACCACAAAGAGACTGTCTTTTGCCGGGGCACCCTAAAGAGCTAGGGATTGCGTTTTCTGCCACAGAAACGATTGTTATAGTCACCTGCTCATCCATCACATCAATGTTACCATGCTCAACCATCACATTGATGTTACCATGTGGGGGAGAATCAACGGTGACAGATGTGAAAGTTTCCCAGTGTGCCCACCTGGGCAGGCATCTGTGGGCCTGACACCAGGGCACTGACAGGAAGATGGGGAAGTGATCACTAACACACAGGTCGTCATGTGCTCTCCAGTGGATAGATGTGAGAAGTCCTGGGCTGCAAGTTGATAAATCAATGGCTGAGTAACTACCTCGAGCCACACTGAAATGTGTGGCGGCCCCAGTATTTAAGAGGTAGAAGTCGAACTGAGACAGTACAGTTTCCACATCTTTGCCTCAGCCAGCAAGCACAGTGTCACCACATAAGGGGTTACGGGCATTAAAATCTACCAAAAGTAGGAAAGGTTTAGGGAGATGATCGATCAGCACAGCTATTACATTCAGGGGTACTGCACCATCTGGAGGAAGATATACATTGCAGACAGTTATTTCCTGCGCAGCCACAGCTTCAAGAGGTGTTTGAAGCAGCAGAGTTTCACTACAGACTGGGATTAGGACATAAATGCAAACTCCACCTGACACTTGATTACAGTCACTACAGTTCCTGTAATATCCCTTATAGCCACAGAGGGCAGGGATCCGCATTGGCGGGAACCAGGTTCCCTGGAGGGCAATGCAGAAAGCACGCATAAAGCTTAACAGTTGCCGTAACTCAGCCAGGCGGTGGAAAACACTGCCGCAATTCCACTGGAGGATGACAACATCGTGAGGCTGGGAAGGCATGGAACATCCAATGGGGCAGCATACACCTCAGGGTTACCTGCTGCCACCAACTTTTTGACTGAGCAGCCTATATCCATTGTGTCTGAGGGTCCAGCGAGATCCAGGTCCTCAACAGACGCCAAAATCTCCACCCCATCCTCAGACATAGAGCTTGTAGGTAGTGGTGGTGTCGGTGGCATCGCAAGTTCCTTGTTCTTACGAGTCTTCTTTTTCGATTTCTCATATTGTTCCTTGGGTTTCCCTGGCTGGGAGGACTTCACTGAATCCGTCTCCTGGACTGAGGATGAGCGTGAAGCCCTATGACCAGCTGCTTTTGGGCTCTTCTGCTGCTGGCAGGTGTCATCTTTCCCACTAACAGAAACCTGGAAAGGGAGTGACCCTTCCTATCGAGAGGAGCTGAAGAAGCCTTACGCTTCTCTGGCTCAGAAGTGGGAACTGAAATCCTCAATGGTTGGAGGAGTGTTGCTGCCGAAGTAGGTGATATGGGAGCAACAGGAAGGGAAATGGCTCCCCGCCATCAAGGGAGCAGGTGTAATCTCCTGGTTCTGAGAGGCAACAGGAATTCAAGGAACTGGCGGGGTGACAACTGTTCTCATAGCAGCGGCGTATGAGGCGGTCATAGCCATAGGATGTAGGCACTCAAATTTCCTCTTAGCCTCAGTGAAAGTCAGTCAATCCAGGGTATTATATTCCATGATTTTCCTCTCTTTCTGTAAAATCCTGCAGTCTCGGAAGCAAGGTGAATGAAGCTCTCCGCAGTTGACACAAATAAGAGGCGGGGCACATGGAGTACCGGGATGCGATGGACGTCCAAAATATCGACATGTGACGCTTCAAGTACAGCGAGAAGGTATATGGCCAAACTTCCAGCACTTAAAGCACCCCATTGGGAGAGGGACATATGGCTTGATGTCACAGCGGTGGACCATCACCTTGACCTTCTCGGGCAATTTCACCCTTGAAGGCCAAGATGAAGGCACCGGTGGCAATCTGGTTATCCCTCGGACCTCGATGGATGCGCCTGACAAAATGAACACCTCACCACTCTAAATTGGTGCGCAGCTCATCGTCATACTGCAAAAGAAGGTCCCTGTGGAATATAATCCCCTGGACCATATTTAAGCTCTTATAAGGCATGATGGTAACAAACATCTCCCAACTTGCCATAAGCGAGTAATGCCTGTGACTGGGCAGAGGATGCTGTTTTTATCAAAACTGACCCAGAGCAGATTTTGGACAAGCCCTCCACCTCCCCAAACTTGTCCTCGAATTGCTCCACAAAAAACTGAGGCTTCATGGACATTAAAGATTCCCCATCAACTCTCATACATACGAAGTATCAGGGCGAATAAGTTTCACTGCCATCCTTAGCCTGTTGTTCCTCCCACAGTATGGTCAGGGAGGGGAATGACTTGGGGTCATATTTCTTAGCATTTAAGTTATACTTTGCCCACTTAGAGACTGCTGGAGGCGGACCACAAGCAAGGGATGACGTACTACGCTTCATGGCGTGTCACACACTCTGATGCCACCCACTTGACCAGGGGCCCTCCCCATGGACGCAACACAGCTTCAGCAAAGGCCACTTGGCAGGATGACCATTGCCAGGAGTCCTGATGCCCGAGGGTGACGGGCATCTACTCCTTGGCATACGTAGTGAGTTAATGGCACAGGCACCAGCAGAGCGAGCCCTGTGATGTCAGGGGCCTACAACCAACAGGGAACATGGCGGCCTCATCACAATGGACTGGCTCCTGTGCTGGATATGAGGTGCAAAAAAGTCCATGGCGATTGTCGGCACAGAAAGTGAAACTGCATAGTGCATGGTGGAAAACACACCCAGGAAGGTGTCCTCACCCAAGAGATGGAGAATGGGCGGCGCTGCAATGCAACGACGAGAAAGTGGGATAAAGATCTCAATGCACGATGGATATGATGCACCACATAAGGCTCTCTACCCAAGTTGGCTCGCTCTTCAGGAAAAATTTTGAAAAATAGAGGTGAAACTATACAGGGGGCCATCACAAATTGGCCGAGCCATCAGAGGCTCCTTTTAGTCACCTCTTATGACAGGCAGGAATACCTTGGGCTGAGTCTAACCCCGGACCTGCAGGGGGCATCTTCAAGGTATTAAGCATTTGTGACAAAGCAAGCTGGTATCTCTTCACTTCCTCTCATTTTGCGATCTGCCTCCTTAAATTCATTTTATTTTCATTTCAGTCTAATTACCATTAACACGCATGAATATTATCTTCATTTCCATACAAGAGAAAGGGTGGTCCTCCGTCTTAAGGAATATAGCACCAGGTCTAATTTTGTACATGTAATTAATTTCCTAATTTATTTTGACCATTCATAGTTAATATTTTTGTTATAGGGTGAAATCAGTAATTGTTTCACGACTTAGATTCTATTGTTGACTAATAAACAAATATAAATTCCGTAGTAAATATAAACATTTGGAAGAAAAACTACTAAGATTCTTAAACTATTTATTTCGCTCTATTTGAAAACATAATAACAAAGCCCAGCCCTTAATTCCAAAACAATTACCACGTTTGTCAAAAGTATTGTTTGTGTAAGTATATCTGTTAATTTTATTATTTATACAAATGTTTCATCCTAATCTTTGTGGTAGATGGAACTATTAAAAAGAAGGAATTTTTCGATGTATTCAGTTCAATGAATGAGTTACGTTTTAATTGTAATTTCTGTAACTTAAACATCAAACAATGTATAGTTTCAGTGCCTATTATTATGAGGCTATACTAAGGACTGATTTTTGGTCCCGAGACAGTCAGTCCATGGCCGATTTTCAGACAGGAGTTATGCATTGGTTAAATTAATAACAAGGCATCAACTTAACAGTGGAATAAGTATAACACAAATAAGCAGTGTGTTAGAACAATTAATGACAATGTCTGTTCAATTTATTTGGGAAATAGTGTCACACATACCGTATTATTCTGCAAGAACTGCGTGGTTAGGTTTTTACTGCTCATAGATATTCAGTGGCAAGCTATTGTACCTGTATGCTGATGCTGCCTGCAACGTATTAATGAGGCTTTTCGACATTTACCAATAGTGAACTGGCTACATAATTGTGTAATATTGTGGGGTTGTGAACACTGAAAGTAAAGAACCGAGAATCACAATTGTGCAACTGTCTGCTAAATCATTTACAGTAGACAGTGTTGAGCTTCCACTTCCTATTTTTCAGCCACTATAACAATGCAGCATGTTGACACAGAGGACTATCAAGGAAGAAATAAAGCAAGAGAATGTCACACATGCTAATAGCAACTTCACAATATATACATTTACTAATGTAGCTTGACATCACAATTTCAAGAGAATAGTGATTTCTTCTACTCATTCACCATGTTCTGTACATCCCACCAAGAAAGTGAACCTACAGTGCTACGAAACAAGTAAAGATACACATTAACAAAAGACAACTAAACATTGCTTAAGCCCTACACTATATTAACAAGAAATTACTGCTTAATACTGCTTAATATTAGTTCTCTTTATGCCAGTTAAGTGTGTTCTAGTGAATTAGAAAGAAAGCTGCTGATACTTCAGTTATATTAGGTAGCTGCAGGCTGCCTCAGAAACCTAATATTTACTTCATTAGTCAAGTATTATTCAAAGAAAATAGTAACCTAAATATGTAATTACACAGGACAGTTTACAACACACTACTTCCCATCCATCTAAAGGAGGAATCAAATCCTTGCACTAAAATAATCAGTGGAAGAGGTCACTCATGAGGAATGTTTTGTTTCTCAAATATCTCCACACCATAGTATATAACTTTGTTAAATCCTAGGAAAGAATGAAAAGTTTACACAAAAGTTATATTTCTGTCTTGTATTGATAGCGCAGATCACAGTTCTGCTTGAACTGATTTCTCACAACCACACTACACCTTGACTAAAATAACTCTGATTGTGGCAGTGGCTAGGAGTCAGCCAACTGCAGTTCTTTCTTGATACCTATACGCCCACTACAATTACTGATTTTTTTAAGCACAACACAGCATTCTCAGGTGCAGTAGGATGCACAGGGAGGGGAGAGCCAACTGTTGCCCCATCTACCACCCCCACTGATGTACTTCCCACTGCTGCTGACGACGACAATGAAAATAATTTGAATGTATGTCTTGTTCTATTTGAACTGCATGTGCAGCTCTTTCTCATTCTAAGTATGTGGAATGTTGTATACAACCAACAATCCTGCACCACCATAGTTGTTTGTCAGCCATGAAGTTAATTCAATCAAAATTTAGAATGGAACATAATAATCGTTTATCACTAAATATGGCAAAGGCCCATGAAAGCATTTAACAATAACCACAAAAGCTTTCTATTATTTTCCCACTAATATAATCCGACAAGTACCAAAAAATTTTGAAACTTTAAAGATCTATCCATTATATAGGCACTGTGACTGTGATGGTTAAAGGTCTCCAGAAATTACTATTATCAGCCCCCTTTTGTATTATTTTTCAATCTTTCTTTACTATGATCAGTTTTGAATCACTATCATCAGATGGTACATATTTATTGCATGATTGCAGCATTGCTGGAGCTGCACAGCTGTAGCCAGGTGTGAACTGTACAAACTTCTCTCTACATTCAGTGCATACATATTTCGTTCTATTGCCACAGCTACACAAGCCACAACAATGCTGCAAATATGCAATAAATATGTACCATCTAACAATAAATCGCTTGTCAACTCAAAACCGATCATGGTAAATAGTAAATGAAGAATAAAATCAAAGGTGACTGGCTGCTGGAAACTAACACACTTTTAAATCTGAACTGGAATTGCTGCTTCTGGCAACTTCTGCTCTGAAGACATATCTAACAAAAACCTTATAGCATAAAAGACTACAATGATTGCTTATTCTAGTTAGAATTAGATGTAAATATTCCTTAACAGTAACATGAGCACTGACAGAGACCAGTATGTTCATTATTATTACTTTCCAGCCAGTGAGCTATCTGGTAATCTGTAAGTAGCTAGTATATAGCCACCCAGCTCCCGCCCTGTGCCTTTCATACAGGACTATAGTGTCTCTCCAAATCCCAGCCGCTTTCCTCTCCGACATTCACCCCATCATTACTCAAAACACACACAAACTATATCTGAAGAACAAAATCATTCTATAAAAAAAGGATCTGCTGCTCTAACTATTACAAAAGGTAGATTGGCATAACAAAATCATAACTCTATCCACCTGTTTCAACCAGTACTGCCATCAGCGTGGTTTACACTATTTCAAGCATATACAATATCAATATGGTTCAAATGGCTCTAAGCACTATGGGACTTAACATCTGAGGTCATCAGTCCCCTAGAACTTAGAACTATTTAAAACTAACTAACGTAAGGACATTACACACATCCATGCCCGAGGCAGGACTCGAACCTGCGACCGTAGCGGTCACGCGGTTCCAGACTGTAGCGCCTAGAACTGCACAGCCACACCGGCCAGCTCATACAATATGACGACCACGACATCACTCATTACACCTGCAAACAAACATAAGTAACGTGAAGTATAACTTCAGCAACAGGATGAAACTAACAGGACCTATATCTCCAACATCGGTCAGTTGTAGAATTTTGGAACACATATTATGTTCGAGTATAATGACTTTCCTGGAGACTAGAAATCTACTCTGTAGGAATCAGCATGGGTTTCGAAAAAGACTGTCGTGTGAAACCCAGCTCGGGCTATTCGTCCACGAGACTCAGAGGGCCATAGACACGGGTTCACAGGTAGATGCCGTGTTTCTTGACTTCCGCAAGGCGTTCGATACAGTTCCCCACAGTCATTTAATGAACAAAGTAAGAGCATATGGACTATCAGACCAATTGTGTGATTGGATTGAAGAGTTCCTAGATAACAGAACGCAGGGTGTCATTCTCAATGGAGAGAAGTCTTCCGAAGTAAGAGTGATTTCAGGTGTGCCGCAGGGGAGTGTCGTAGGACCGTTGCTATTCACAATATACATAAATGACCTTGTGGATGACATCGGAAGTTCACTGAGGCTTTTTGCAGATGATGCTGTGGTGTATCGAGAGGTTGTAAAAATGGAAAATTGTACTGAAATTCAGGAGTATCTGCAGCGAATTGACGGATGGTGCAGGGAATGGCAATTGAATCTCAATGTAGACAAGTGTAATGTGCTGCGAATACATAGAAAGATAGATCCCTTATCATTTAGCTACAAAACAGCAGGTCAGCAACTGGAAGCAGTTAATTCCATAAATTATCTGGGAGTATGCATTAGGAGTGATTTAAAATGAAATGATCATATAAAGTTGATCGTTGGTAAAGCATATGCCAGACAGATTCATTGGAAGAATCCTAAGGAAATGCAATCCGAAAACAAAGGAAGTAGGTTACAGCACGCTTGTTTGCCCACTGCTTGAATACTGCCCAGCAGTGTGGGATCCGTACCAGATAGGGTTGATAGAAGAGATAGAGAAGATCCAACGGAGAGCAGCGCGCTTCGTTACAGGATCATTTAGTAATCGCTAAAGCGTTACAGAGATTACAGATAAACTCCAGTGGAAGACTCTGCAGGAGAGACGCTCAGTAGCTTGGTATGGGCTTTTGTTGAAGTTTCGAGAACATACCTTCACCGAGGAGTCAAGCAGTATATTGCTCCTCCTACGTATATCTTGCGAAGAGACCATGAGGATAAATTCAGAGGGATTAGAGCCCACACTGAAGCATACTGACAATCCTTCTTTCCATGAACAATACGAGACTGGAATAGAAGGGAGAACCGACAGAGGTACTCAGGGTACCCTCGACCACACACCGTCAGGTGGCTTGCGGAGTATGGATGTAGATGTAGACAACTGAATGAAGAAGGTGGTTTCGGGTACAGACAAACGAAACATATAACAATAAGAATAATGACACTACTGCCAAACAAATATTTGCCCAAAAATCTAGCACACAAAATCCTCAAAATGTAACACACAAACTCACAAAAACGAAAACTAGTAGTGTTGTAAATTTCGATGTCTCAAATGGAGACTACAACACCAGTAACCAATAAACAACTCAAAAACTCAACATCATAATTTTCACTTTACCGACATAGCTCCAACAAAGCCCTAGATACCAGGAACCTACATAAAACTCAAACATTGCGTTGCAAATTTCACTTCACCAATATACCTCAAACAAAGCTGAACTTGTACACAACTCCAAAACCCGCTGACACAAATTGACCTATATGGCAGCAAAAAACAAAGCCGAATGTACAAAAACCCAACACACACCAATTTTAAAATCCATTATCCACACTTTCACATACTTTACATAAATCAAAGCCCATAGTACAACAAACCAAACCGTGCTCATATGGCTAATACCAGAAACATATTCTAATGGTACATCAATACCCCTGATACCAACCAATCACAATCCCACACAATTATCACATACTAACAAGAAAAGTTCCAAAATTCAAGAAAAATTGCATAACCACCAATTTCAATATACACAAACTATAATCAACTCATAGCATACAAAGAAAATAGAACAAAAATACCATCTCCCACTGCAACAAGCAACGATCTACTCAAATATCTGTATCTTATTCACAACTGAACAAAAAATAAAAATTAATATTAAATCTCCGACCATAAGAAACACACGAAACTAATATTTCCAAACATAAAAATGAATCCATCAGCCACAATATGCAAATTCAAACTATCACCAGAAAACCACCACAATAGCAACCTGAAACACTCAATTCTTGTCAAACAACTCGATAACAAACATCTAGCACAAGAGAGCACCACCAAATACAACACACCATCTACAAACACAGACAGACTCAAAAATATCAAACCTCATCATGACATCACACACCATATCACAGTTACGTCATAGGTCTAAGCAGATGGCTGTAACATCAGTACCTGACCTTGTGCAAATAACCTGACGTTAGCGTCAGATAGTAAATAGTGATGAGACAGTAACTGCCAGTTGGCAAGAAAACAGGTCTAAATTATGTAGAATGAAGCTTAATTACTGTTGGAACATTTGTTCAGAGTGTGCGTCTTCTTTGTACAACCCAGAAAGGTCAATACTGCCTGCTTTGCACTTTGAAATCTTTCTCACTGTACTGCCCCACAAGCAGGTCTGACAGCATACTTTTATTCAATCTGTCCTACAGCATTTTCTTTGTAAGTGGCGTAGATAAGATCTAAAAATTGTCCATTCTACCACAAATTCTTATACTTAATCCTAAACCATTTACTTCCTAGTGGTACTTATAAGGAGTGAATTTCGTAGGCACTGATTTGATATATGAATTTTCTGAACGTAAGCTGAGACATTCGCATAAACCTTTACCTGCTATTTCAACATCTTGTTTGGCAAATGCAACTTTCCCACAGTATCTCCAGTTCTGCTTCATTTTACATTCTGCTTTTAGCAAGTTTCATCGTTAAATACTTCAGTGAATGAATATTAAGTCCAAGAACTTTGTTAGTTAACAACTCAAAATGTTTAAATGAGAGTTCACTTTGAAGAAACCTTCCAACACTCATTACAACAGTACTAAGTTGCACACAACACAGTTGTGTACTCTTTAATACATGCTTACAACTATGTAACTAATTCTGCAGTTTATAACGTTCATCAGTAAAACATTACACTTGCACCTTGAGGCACAGTATTAAATAAATCCCATACATTTATACAGGGTGTTACAAAAAGGTACGGCCAAACTTTCAGAAAACATTCCTCACACACAAAGAAAGAAAAAATGTTATGTGGACATGCGTCCGGAAACGCTTACTTTCCATCTTAGAGCTCATTTTATTACTTCTCTTCAAATCACATTAATCATGGAACGGAAACACACAGCAACAGAACGTACCAGCGTGACTTCAAACACTTTGTTACAGGAAATGTTCAAAATGTCCTCCGTTAGCGAGGATACATGCATCCACCCTCCGTCGCATGGAATCCCTCATGCAGCCCTGGAGAATGGCTTATTGTATCACAGCCGTCCACAATAAGAGCACGAAGAGTCTCTACATTTTGTACCGGGGTTGCGTAGACAAGAGCTTTCAAATGACCCCATAAATGAAAGTCAAGTGGGTTGAGGTCACGAGAGTGTGGAGGCCATGGAATTAATCCGCCTCTACCAATGCATCGGTCACCGAATCTGTTGTTGAGAAGCGTACGAACACTTCGACTGAAATGTGCAGGAGCTCCATCATGCATGAACATGTTGTGTCGTACTTCTAAAGGCACATGTTCTAGCAGCACAGGTAGAGTATCCCGTATGAAATCATGATAAAGTGCTCCATTGAGCGTAGAAGAAAATGGGGCCCAGTCCATACGTCACCAACAATGCCCGCCCAAACGTTCACAGAACATCTGTGTTGTTGACGTGATTGAACAATTGCGTGCGGATTCTCGTCAGCCCACACATGTTGATTGTGAAAATTTACAATTTGATCACGTTGGTATGAAGCCTCATCCGTAAAGAGAACATCTGCACTGAAATGTTGGATGAACCATTCGCTGAAGTGTACCCGTGGATGCCAATCGGTGGTCAACGTTACCTTGTAAAGCTGCAACTTCTCTGACGCTGACATTAGGGTTATCGTCAACTGCACGAAGAATTGCCTCGTCCATTGCAGGTGTCCTCGTCGTTCTAGTTCTCCCCCAGTTGCGAGTCATAGGCTGGAATATTCCGTGCTCCCTAAGATGCCGATCAATTGCTTCGAACGTCTTCCTGTCGGGATACCTTCGTTCTGGAAATCTGTCTCGTTACAAAGGTACCGCGCCACGGCTATTGCCCCACAATCATTTTCACTGATCAACTTATTCCCAGAATGTGAACGTATATTATGCTTCTTATTCCCTCTCCAACAATTTTTCAACCCGCTTTTCGTCTCTTTCAAATCGGAATAGCACAAAGCCTATTACTACGTTACTACTATTCAATGCAGCGTCTGCTATCTTGACCGAAACAATAACAAACACAGATCCTTCTGCCCGCCAAAATTTACCTCTTCAAAGTTAATACTCACAACGCCTTCAACTGGCTGTGGTAACTACTTTGAACTATGTCACTTGTTTCGCTGTCGCTAAAGTATTGAGCGATTCACCGGCAAACACTGTGCTTATATCGGTTTATTACATATTTACAAATATTACAAAACAAAGTAAATTGACTAATTCAAGGTATGCTAGGTCCATGGAAATTCAAGATTATAACATTTCACTGTAATGGTTCGACACTCGTTGACTATCGATAGCCGAGCCCAGCAGTCGTGTAGCCTATAAATAGCGAATCTTCGGCGCCACAAGTGACAGAAAATTGAAGTGCAGAAGACGCTAAAGTAGAAGCACGTGTCGTAAATTTGTTTGTAGTGTGAACGTAGAAATTGAAATGTTGGTGTGGAAAACCACTTTAACTCCGCCTGCAGTTCCTGTAGGAGTGAATTAAGTAGCTCTGCAGTTGCTGTTGCCGGTCCCAAGCCCGGAGAAAGGAGGAGGGTTGGCGCAAAAGCCGTAAAAGAATCGACATAAAATAGTTGGAGAGATCCTGTAAAGCTTAATAACTTAGTTGTAATGATGACGACGTTAATAATAATAATATGGATTAACCCATATATTTTCAACTTCATTGTGTGATGCACATAAAGCAGCTACCGGTACCTCGCGCTTCTCTAAATATAGTCTTATTGCTGCTTGTGGCCATCGGAGGGATCGAACATATCAGGCAGGAATGCTGGAGCTTCCCGAATTTATGCAACCGAAACGCAAACGCTTTTGGGCATAACTGTTTCTATTGAATAAAACTTTTCGTGGTTAACGCTATTCTTATAACAGTTTATGAATGGATAACTTTCACCCCCTTCGCGCTTTTGACAATTCCCGCTATTATCTGTCAGTGTAACAGCGCTAAAAGGATCTGTCGTTCGAAAGAATAGCGTGTATAGTTTCCAAGTCGAGACAGAGTTATTGTAGAAGTGGACATAAGGAATCGGGTATTCTAATCACTGCTTCTCAGTATATTTATTAATTAATCAAATTTGTTGCAAATAATATATCTCTATTTGCAACCAATAGCTCAATATATATTATCAATACCAGTAATAAGAACAATTTACACAAAATCTAAAATCACTTACCTTGGTCCAAAAAGGACCGCAATATTCAGTAACACACATTTTCAATAAATCATCAGCAACCATTAAAAACTAGGTTTCAGATAAAGCACAGTTTAAACAGTTTGACAGACTTTTTGGTAGACAACTTCTACTCGGTACACGAATATCTTCACAGGGATTGTTAGACCAGCTTAAGAAAAATTTCAGTTTTGACAGCACTTGGTCACTTCAGTCAAGATTAAGTATGTTGTGTATGATGATACATTTGTCAAAAGTTCATAACTAGGTTTCATTCTGACTGTTTATCTATTCTGAAAATAGCAGTTCTAATTTACTGTAATGTGTTCACATACTGTGAGAATCTCCTGACATGTTCCACACCCATGGGACTTGTCTAATTTTTGGGTCTATGGAACGAAAACTTAATCTAATCTAGAAAGAAAATTTCATCTCATCAAAACAGTTGATAGAAATCATGAATTAAAATACCACATAGTCCAGTACGAGTATGTATTTAGAATATGATTTATCACCTCTTTGTAATGTTTAGTTGTGTCTCAGCTACATTTTCAGGCATGACAGAGAAAGAATTCAAAGTATGACCAGTAGTAAATTTGGCGAAAATTACAGTGATCCCTTAGAGTGCCCTCATCTGAAGAAAAGTTGTTCTCTAATTTATAATTGAGCTTACTGTTGATTTGCTAATTTTATTTTATGACCAACCTTGCTTTCCATTTGCAGAAATGCACTGATTACAGCGAAAGTAACATTGCTGTTTACTTGATTAGTAGAAAATTGAAATAATCATAGGGATTTTGGAGATTTGTTTCCCACTCTGATGCCTTACTGCCCCCTTTCTCTATCATCATCATCATCATCATCATCTGGGGGAGTAAATCCCATTGGTGAAGATTGCAGACAATGTTTAGCATACTCACTGTTTAAAAGTGCTGTATATTAAAGCATAGGTGTTCAAACTGAGTGCCTAAATTCAAGTCGTCATGTGACCAGAAACAAATGATAAGTAATTTAAAATATATTTTGATTCACTTGTTCATGATAATGACAATTGTGTTTGCCTCTTGCTTGTGGAAATATGCCATACACCAAAATTTTCTGCCATGTTCTTATTAGTAACGACTTGTTCATGCATAGGTGTCGATGCATTAAGGTTGATTACATGCAGGTATATGAAGTGTAGACGCCCATTAAAGCGAGGAAGTAGGCCTACAGTTAAAGATGTGTTTAGTTGCATAGATGGTTGTTCCATCAAAGGAAATATCTTTCTTGCGAATTCACTGTACTACTGCAAAACATTTAACTGCAGCTGCCAGGTAAATAAGCAAACATTAAACTTTTTGCAGGGCAAATCAGCTTGTTGAACAGATACAGAAGTAGAGCAAGTTGTACATGTGAAACAATAATCTTGTGTTTTTTTTTTGCCTTGTTTGTGCAGTCACAGACAGGTAGGGCCAAATTGGAAGAGGAGCAGATAGCTCTAAAAATAAATGAGACTTTGGTGACAAGTGCATGTAGTGATGCAAACCTCTTAAACAAGTACTTTGTTTCTGTTACTGACAGCTTGGGGTTTTCAGGTTCAGTAAACAGTGCAATGGAGTATCTGAGACCAGTCTTTACAAATAAGTGCAGTAAAATGGGAATGACACTAACATCTCCCTTAGAAGTAGCATCCATCATAAAATCCTTAACATCTGAGTATTCCAGTGGTTATGGTAATATATCAACAAAGTTAACCAAAGAGTGCTCATGCAAGGTCAGTTCTGTCTGAAACTATTTGTGTAATCAATATCTTACCAGTAGAACATTTCCATAGTGCCTAAAATATAAAGCCTCTTTACAAGAAGGGGGATGATGAGATACCATCAAACTACCAACCAATATCACTTTTGCCAGCTTTTCCAAAAACATTTGAAAAGGTCGTGTTCAAGAGTCTCCTTAAGCATCTGACTGCAAATAATATATTGACCAAATCACAGTTTGGGTTTCTTAAGAATTCTGATAGAGAGAAAGCTATTTACATGTACAGTGATAATGCACATAATGAATTAGATAACAAATTAGAGACTACTGGCATTTCCTGTGACGTGCCGAAAGCATTTGACTGTGTGAATCACAGCATTCTCTTAGGTGTCACCAGCAGTGCTGCAAAATGGTTTGAGTGTTATTTAACTACCGTAACAGGAAACAAAGGGTGTCGTTGAGAAATACCTGTGCAGTAAACAGTCAGCCTTCATCTGATTGGGAATTAATTACATGAGGCATACCTCATCTTGGGTCTGTTGCTTTTTCTTGTGTGCATTAATGACTTCTCACCAATTACATTGCCAGATGCTACGTTTGTTTTGTTGCAGATGATACAAACGTTGCAACAAGTAGGAAGTCAAGTACAGATTTAGAAATGGCTGCTAATAAAATTTTCACTGACATTAATAAATGATCTAAAGCTAATTCACTGTCATTAAACTTTGAAAAGACCCACCGGAACCTGTTAGAGATTTCCTTCTAGCAAGTGTACAGCACATGAAGACATGCAGATCAAAGAGTTTGACAATGGTAAATTTCTGTGATTACAACTCAATAATAAATGCTGCTGGGAAGGGATTTGCAATGAGAATGATGTCAGATGTAGTGGATATAAAAAAAACAACTTGCGTAATTTGCCTACTTTCATTCTATTATATCATATGTGATCGTATTCTGGAGTAACTTGCAAAGTCAAGCAAAAGTTTTTAGCACCCAAAAACATGTAACAAAGACTCATTTCTTGTGTAAATTCAGGAAAATCTTGTAGAAACCTGTTCAAGGAACTTTGAATTATAACCATTTCTTCCAAGTATATTTATTCTTAATAAAATTTGTTGCAAGTAATATATCTCTATTTCCAACCAATTGCTCAATACATAGGAATAAGAACAAACTACATAAAACATAACTCACCTATCTTTGTCCAGAAAGGGGTCCAATATTCAGGAACACACATTTCCAATAAATCACCAGCATCCATTAAAAACTTGGTTTCAGATGAAGCACAGTTTAAACAGAGTTTGAAAGACTTTTTGGTAGACAACTTCTTCTACTCTACAGATGACTATCTTAACAGTGACTGTTAGATCTTCAATTTTGACAGCAATTGGTCACAACTGAAAAGATTAGGTATTTTGTGAATGATAAATTTATTAAAAGTGCATAGCTATGTTTCATATTCAGATTATTATTATTATGTTATTTTTTTTTTTTTTACAAAACACGTTCTTACTTTTTTACACCCAAGAGAATCATTTCATTTTTGGGCCCCTGGAACAAAAACTGAATCTAATCTAATTCCATTTCACTATATTCACAATACTTTCTAGGTAGTAGTCCTACTGCTGTGTTGACATTGTCAGGTCCTATAAACATCTCTTGCCCATATAGCAATTTTGCCACAAGTGTCATATCAGAATAGACTCAAACACTTATTCTACATTACTTGCCCGCATAATTGAAATACTGAGTGGGGACAAGGTATTCAGTTATTTTCATCTACACCAAAGCATTCACATGTAGTCAATAGCTCCATGAATAATTTTGATAACAACTTTTACTTAGGGAATTGACAAAATGTGATTGTGGAAGAGATGTAATCAACTAATAGATATGTGAGAAGTGCAGTGTCTCTCTAATTTCTCATGTTCATGTTGCTTCTGTTCTGGTTTGTTTGGTAATGTGTATACCTGTGTCTTTTGTATTTGGGCACAATAAAGTGTGGTTTACACTGAGGTGAAAAAAGTCATAGACTAGTGATGGCGGTAGTATCACGTATACAATGTATAAAAGGACAATGCATTAGCAGAGTGGTCATTTGTATACGGGTGATTCATGTGAAAAGGTTTCCAACCTGACTGTGGCCACATGAGGGGAATTAACTGCCTTTGAACATAGAATGGTAGCTGGAGCTAGTTTTGTGAGACATTCCATTTCAGAAATAATTAGGGACTTTAATATTCCGAGATCCACAGTGTCAAGAATGTGTCAACAGTACCAAATTTCAGGCACTGTGGGAGCTGGTGGTGGCTCCATATTTGTGTGGGCTGTGTTTTTATACAATGGATTTGCCCCTCTGGTCCAACTGGACCAATCATTGAATGGAAATGGTTATGTTCAGCTACTTGAAGACCATTTGCAGCTATTCATGTTTCAAACAATGATGGAATTTTTATAGATGACAGTGCACCTCGTCACCGGGCCACAACTGTTCGCGGTCGGTTTAAAGAACATCCAGGTGGATGATTTGGGCGCCAGATTGCCCGACATGAATCCTTTCAACTATTTATGGGACATAATTGAGATGTCAGTTCATGCGCAAACTTGTGCACCAGCAACACTCGCAATTATAGAGACAGCATGGTTCAATGTTTCTGCAAGGGATTTCCAATGACTTATTGAGTTCATGCCATGACGTGTTGCTGCACTACTCCGGGTAAAAGCAGGTCCAACATGATAACAGGAGGCATCCCGTAACTTTTGACACCTCAATGAATTACACTGTTAGTCCGTGAATGTATTTTATGTTTAGGAGATAGTGCCCTTCCATAATTTGTGAACCCAAAGAAGAAACTCTACTCTCTTGGGTAGGTTATCTGCTGCAATTCATATAGATAAGTACAGTCATGAATACCATTCATAATGTTCTATATTCTGTCAGTGGCGCCATCCAGGTAATTAAAAATGAGACTGAGATTCTACAGTGCCTGTCTCCTGTGTTTCAACTGCTAGATTCTGTGCCACATGCTGATCCATTTTTGAACATCACGGTTTCAACCACACTGGTCATGACACAGTGATATAACCACATAACAATGCTTTGCACATAATTACAACAATGTCATAAGACATCAAATTCAGAGTGAACATGTTTCCAGTCATTTCACATTCACTGATACCACTTGTGCGATAAACAGAAATATCCACTCATTGGCTTCCACAGTCCTCCCACACTGTATTTGCAAGTTCAGGCCCCACTGTTTGTGCCTAGTCAATTGTCAATTCAGTTGCAGTAAATGGAGAGCATTCTCAAACAGAAAATTAGTGACACTTTGAACAGTTCACTTTAGCATTCAGTGATCTTGATCAACATGTTACTTCAGTGGTGTTGGACATTATATTACAATCGTCCCTGCACCAAGCCTACAATGCTCTCATGGTGGTGCTAATTTCACATTGCACAAAATCGATGGGTCAAAGGCTCATGCAAATGCTATACAATGAGAGTCATGAGGACATGATACCATCTGAATTCTGGAGACATCTACATGGAATGATTATCAGTTTGGATGCTTTGCTGTTACACATTTGACAACAACAATTGCTAGCAAAGTGAGGTTAACTTTAATTGCTCAGGATGAGCAGCCACTATACTAGTTACCAATGAAGCACACACCTTGCTTGACACATATGCCACAGTGGCTGCCACGATAACTTCCATTCACTCTGAAGAAAGCTGAACCATTCCAGACCAGCCCAACGTGCTGCTGCCTCGCCACCGTGCCACCTCCACCTGAAAGTCACAGAGAGTTCTCGAGAACCTGTGGACTCTCCGTGCTACTGTCAAGAGGCAAACTAAGCTGTTGGAAATGTTACAGTTATGGATTGTGACAGCTGAGAGCAAACGTACCCCCTGCACATGCCCACAGTGGTCTCATAACCATGGGACCACTCAGACTAATGTTAGCTGTTCCTCAGACCTTTTGGTCACCTGACAGCTAATTGCAAGAAATCATGTTTGCACTCAAATGCCGAGACACGATTTGGTTCAGGTGCAACAGCAGGACACCCACTTACAGCACCTGCTGTTTAAGAACAGTTAGCCGACTACATCAAAAATAAAGTATAGGACTGCTCAGCCTACCGCTTGTATCGGCATGACTCCAAAGCTGCCAACTACTGAATGGCTACATAACAGTACATCACAAAGGTTGTTCGTTACCAAACATTATTAATCGAACAGGATCAGAGATCAGCACACTGCTGACTACATTCTACCCAGATGCAAAACAACACACTATGGCCAATTTAGTGGCAGTTAACAAGTCCGTCATATGCACATATGGTCACCAAATATTTGAGGTTGACAATGGTCTCTTCAAGAACTCCAAGTGGACTTTTGCGTTAATCAACATTGCTCAACCTATTTTGGGTGCCGATTTCATCACACAGCCTGCACTGACCACCAATTTACTAAATGAATGACTGATACACTCTGTCAACAGACTTACTATTCTTGCAGGAAAGGGTCATTCATCAAAGTACACAATGCCCAGAGTGTATAATTTAAGTGCTAATACCTCAAACGACCATCGTCATTACTGGGAGTCCTACTGCCACAACTTGAAATCACACCTCCAGACCATGAGAAAAGATTACATAACAATGAGGTGTGAAATAATCAAGTCACATGGGGATAATGTGATGTTGAAGAATATCCTATTGGAAACAGAAGACAAACTCCAAGTGGCCCGTAAAACATTAGAACAACATAGGACACCGCATTGCATCCGTGCTCTGCACATGACTGTGTCCATGGATTAACAGTGGCCCGTAAAACTACAGGGCAGGGGCACACATACTGCGGTGCACCATATCTGTACCAAACCTGGTCTGCAACTTCATCATGAGCCCATTGGAATGCATGGAAATGACTACCACCGATTTTCAGTGGCTACGCAATGGCACCAGGGGAACCATCAACTCACACCCCTCCCCCTCTGTCTGCTACCAATGGCACTCCTCCCAACCATCATTCTACGGTACTGGCTGTGTCACTGACTGCAGTTACATGTCCATCATGCACAGCCACCCACACACAAGCTGGCTTTGAGGTCAAATTCGAAATCCATCTCATCTTTTAGGTGAGTGGATTGGGGGGGGGGGGGGGGGATATAATCAACTAATAGATGTGTGAAAAGTGCAGTGTGCTTTAATTTCTCATATTCTTTGCTACTTCCTGTTCTGGTTTGTTCACTAATACACTGTTATTCCCTGTATGTATTTTATATGTAGTAGATAGTCTCCCTACATGGTCCCACATTGTACAGCAATTCATACTATAAGCCTATACTGAAATGTATGCAATAAAATTAAAAAAATGTGTATATTGGTTAAACTTTGCAACTGAACATCTTTTAGAAGCCTCTTTATAGACCTAGGGATTGTTACATGTATATACTCCCTTGTGGTGTTCCTGGTTCTCAGCAATTCACAATCACATAACTAGATGAAGTAATAATTCCTATATCAGCTATGTATTCCTTTCTAGGGTTCATAATGGAGTTTTATTTTCAGGTACAAAAGTCTACAAAAGGTAACCAGTGGGCTGCACACCGAAAACTGAACATCTGCAAATATTTAAAAACAAAATAAAATAATACTTCATTAGCCACTCTTTCAACAATTTATCAGAATATTTGAAGTGACGAATGTAAATTCTGTTAAAAATCAGAGTTTTGAGTTGATAAGAACAGTATAATAGTATCACCAGAAGACATTACCACCAGACCTTTCTGAATGTTTAGGGACAGATCATTGCAAAATATAATTAACAGAATTGCTCAAAGCGTGACAATTGAAGCACCCCTTGTGTTACTACTTGCTCTTTTAACCAATGCTTTCACCATTTTTGAAGGTTACAACATTTGGACCACTGTTCCAAAGATTTGATCTGAACCTATAACTACAATTTCCCCCAGTTACATACTACCATAGTTTCT
This sequence comes from Schistocerca serialis cubense, assembly GCF_023864345.2. Taxonomy (NCBI): domain Eukaryota; kingdom Metazoa; phylum Arthropoda; class Insecta; order Orthoptera; family Acrididae; genus Schistocerca; species Schistocerca serialis. The sequence goes on along the minus strand of NC_064640.1, from coordinate 920,546,510 downwards.
CAAACATAATGTATGGTTGCCAAAGTTTGTGAGCTAAAGGAATAACCTGTTGTGTATTTTCTTTCATAAAGTTCACTATAGAATTAATTAAAGTGAATATAAAGGTCCATTTATCAATATCCTTTCTCAAAAGATTAACTTTCGGAGACTCAATAAGCAATAAGTTCCGAGGAAGCTCTTAGGCCAGTAGTTGTTGCACTCGTAGCTAACCAACCCACACTAGTTTATATGACCAGCTGGTACAGAAAAGTGAAATTTCATGGAATCTCTTTTAAATTACTCTAGCACAGGTATGATTTGCTAATAATTAATGAAAATTTTGAGAATTGTTAGCAAGAGTTCTTTATTATGCACAAAACACTGAAGATAACTTAAAATGAATTTCCAGTGTGCTATATTTTAAAGTGACCATTGAAACAAAACACATACACCACAGTCTCTCACTGTGAGTTTCCAACAGTTCTGTTACAAAAGTCAGTGTGAAGTTTGTGTGTGCATCTTCCTTTGCCTTTTAAGTGTCTTAATATACAATAAATGCATTGTTCACTGAAATATTTAGTAGTTTTCTAAGACAGTTAAGTCATTTTGAAGAATGTAACTTCTTTTGTGATGCACAATATGGCCTTTAGAAGGGCAGGTCAATGACAGTAGCAGTACTTGAGTTAGTTACAAATATAAGTCAGGGTTTTGAAGAGAAAAGAGTGTACAGCACTGATACTTTTTGATCATAGTAAGGTATTCAGTTGTACCTCATGTAAGGCCCTCCTCAGCAATATAAAATCATATGGTGATGGGGGAGCTGTTGAGCAAATTCTTGAATCCTACCTCAATAATAAACAGAAAATTGTATTAGGACAAGGAGCAGACTCAACTGAAAACAAGTTGAAACAGAGTGCACCATAGCAAACTGTAATGGCGCCGTTGTTGTTACTGATTTTTGTTAATGACGTAAGTACCAATGGGCACACCTTGCAGTTTGCAGATAACCACATTTGTTCTCAACAAGCAAGTGTGTTGCTCAGGCTTTTCAACAAGCAGAAGCCCTATTAAGCTTGGCAAGGGTCTGGCTTCCTATGAACAAGATCAAAATTAATGAATACAAAACACAGAGAATGACATGCAGCCACAGTGATACTGGATCACTGGGTGACACAGCAGCCACTAAACTCATGGGCTTTTTCATTCATACTATGTTAACATGGCAACACCACACAAAAATTGTATATTCCAAACTTTCCTGGGTCCTGTATCTCCTGAGGAAATTAAAAGGTGTAATATCAGACCAGTGCTGGTAGCTACTAACAGTGTACCCTGTAATGAGACATAAGCTGCTGCTGTGGAGTCTTTCTGCAGTCTGTAAAAGAAATGCAAAAGAATGATAATTGTAAACCAATTGTTTCTAGATTAGGATTTATGGCTGTTCTTAGCCAATATTTATTCAACTGCCTTGCTCATACAAAGATAAATCATGAACACTACAGAAAGAGAGATAAATTTCATCAACACAGCACTGGCAATAGAGACAGAATAGAAAGCCCTGGCTGTTAACAAAGACAAAAAGAGCTTCCACGTGGTGGCTCTCGAACTGTTAACTGAGCGAGGTGGCGCAGTGGTTAGCACACTGGACTCGCATTCAGGAGGACGACGGTTCAATCCCGTCTCCAGCCATCCTGATTTAGGTTTTCCGTGATTTCCCTAAATCGTTTCAGGCAAATGCCGGGATGGTTCCTTTGAAAGGCCACGGCCGATTTCCTTCCCCATCCTTCCCTAACCCGAGCTTGCGCTCCGTCTCTAATGACCTCGATGTCGACAGGACGTTAAACGACACTAACCTAACCTTTCGAACTGTTGAGTGCACTACCTAAGGCTATCCTTTCATTACCAATGGAGCAATATAGTACTAAAATTTTGTGTACATTTAAAGGGCAACCTTTGTACAGTACTGAATAATTCTTCTCTGGTGATATGACGGTGTCTACCTGGGCCGGAACTCAGTGCTATGGCAAGAATCCTCTGATGTTTAACTACACTATGTTCTAGTACTGATTTCATAGTTCTATTATCATTGTACAGTATATCATAATCTAGTTGTTCTCTTTAGTATATTGGATAGCATCAATTGTAGTATCATAGTTTAAATTGAAGTGTTGCATTCATTTTATTGTGGTAATACTATTGTAATCTTGATGCAGTCTGCCCAGCTATGGCTGGTTAACAACACAGAGCTGGTAATAAACGGACATGATGTCAGACTGCTTTTTGATGATAATAAGCAATATTATCCAAACCACAGGATTATTTGTTTGGCTCTGTGTTATAATACTGCAAATTTCAGTAGATGTGAGTGGGCAAAGAAAAAAGTTACCTTGGGAACAGCACAAAATTTTTACAATGACTGGGTACAGAAGGATTGATAGAAGAAGAAAGTTTGTCATGAATGTTCATGAAGTGATTGTTGAATATTTCACATAAATTTTTTGCTCAGTGGAAACACCATCTTCATTCTCAATGCATGTTATTGATTGAGTTTTTTTCATTTTTACCAACAGTCTCACTGATGGCTTTTAATGTGGCTTTTGCTTTGCTACTTGAATTGAGTATAAACTGCCAGTTGCACATTTTCTTGGCTTCACAGCAGATGTGTTCAGTTTGAAATAGTTATTGAATAGCTTGCTGTCTGTAGTTTTACTGTAAGTATATTGCAGTCTCTTATTTCTACAAAAGGTTTGTATTCCTGATGTCAGCAATTTATTACTAGGCATTTTGCATATATTTGGCTTAGATCTAAGTTTGATTGGAAATGCTACATCTTCATGTTTCTACAGAATACTCAAATTCTTGTACCTTACAGTCAACATCACAATCACAATGTACACCCTTCCATCCAGCTTCATGGAGCACGTGTGTGAAAGTGAATACTCTATATTATTTTTGATGTAATGCTTCATACTTTCCTGGCAATCTGTCGATACCTTGAGGGGTCAGTTAAACTGCCAGATATTAGCAATTTTCTAGCATGATATTTCAACAGTGTGACTTGGTGAAGATGAAGACAGTGACACACTTTTGCAGCAACTTCTCCCTTTCTGTGCTGCATTCCTGTCCTCCTGCTGTTCCTTTGGCTCTTCCTTGAAGAATATGTCTGTGATAGTTTTGGGAATGTGTTCTGAAGTTTTAGTATCTTGACATCAGAACAGTCCCTCAACTGTTTTTCTTTCTTTCTTCATTTGCCATGCCCTACCCTTCTTCTGCTTCAACATTTGAGATTCCTCTTTGTTTCTTCTTCCTCCCTGTGTGCTCCTGAAGGCTGACCTACATGTCTGAAATGTAACAGGTGACTGGGTAGTGCATAATTCCCAGCCCCATGTTGACAGGTGGGGTTTGCACATACTTCCTCGTACAGGCCAGGCCCAGGGAGGAGTGCCTGCCCGAGCTGTTACCTTCCCAATTTGCCAATTCATCACTCTATCCGGAGTTTGGGAGGTGTGACCTGGGGTGTGAACAATCACCTAAGGAAGGTGATCCCCCTCAGAGGGACCCCAGTTGGAAGGAGCACGCCATTGCAGATGCTGGCAATCATTGGAGATTTCCTCAAAATGAGCCAATCATCATTTCAGTCTATGTCTACTACACACAAATGGAATGAGCCTAAAGATTCAATGACTTTCTAGCTGCACCTTGATCCCTCATGGTATCACATACTGAAGAAGATCAGTCCTTTGCTACTGTTAATGTGTTTATTTTTTTATTTTTTTTTTTTTAATTCCGATTTTGGCCGTCTAGGGACCGCGTTAAACAACTATTTTTCAATGTACATTTCTCCTATTGCGCTCCTCCTCTTTTCTCTTCTGCCAATATGTCTTCATCCTCTCTCTGTGCTGCTCCCTTCGGTCTTCTGTCCACACTGTTCCTCCAGTTCTTCTCTTCTTCACTTCAAATCCTTCAAAATGTTGAATTTTGTCTCTCATTAAGTCTCTGTTGGTTATATCATCTTCTCCTATACCCATCTCCTCTAAGTCTGCTTTGACTTCTTTGAACCAGGTAATTTGGGTTCTGGGGTTCTTGTCAAAAAACATGAATATTTTCTTTTTCAGCCTTTCATCATTCATTCTTTTCAAATGGGTGTAAAAGCTTACTCTTCTCTTCCTCATAGTATCTCCCACTTTCTCAATTTTGTCATACACTTCTCTATTACTTCTAAGCTTCCAAGTCCCATTCTCAAACCTCGGCCCAAGTACTCTTCTAATGATTTTTCGCTCCTTCTTTGCTATAGCTTCCATTTCCTTGTTAGTGTTCATTGCTAAACATTCAGATGCATACAGACACTCTGGCTTAATCACAGTGTTGTAGTGCCTTATTTTTGCATTAATTGATACTGACTTCTTGTTGTACACATTCTTTGTTAGCTGGAATGCCATTTCCATTTTTCTTGTTCTTGTTTTATTTCCTTCTTTATCTGAAGCATTGGGCTGGATGATTTCCCCTAAATATTTGAAATTAGAAACCTTCTTTATCTGGCCATACCTTGTAATCATATTGTTCGGTGCCTCTTTTACATTGGTTAGGTACTCTGTCTTTTCAAAGGAGATTTTCAGTCCTGCTTTTTCTGCTGTTTCATTCAGAATATTGATCTGTTTGACGGCTTCTTCCAAACTTCCTGCCAGAATCGCTAAGTCATCAGCAAAAGCGAGGCAATCTACTTCTAATCCATCCTTTATTCTTCCTAATCTGATTTTTTGTATTCCTTCTTCAGTCGTTTTCTTCCTCCACTCTCTAATAACTTTTTCTAACACACAGTTGAATAGGGTACGTGACAACCCATCTCCTTGTTTTAATGCTGTTCTGATTTTGAATGGTCTGGATACCTCACCACGGAACTTTACTTTTGCATAGGTATCCGTAAGTGTTTCTTTGATGATTGCGACTGTTTTCTTGTCTGCTCCAAACTCACTAAGGATGTTAACCAAGGTTGTTCTGTCAACGGAGTCGTACGCCTTCTTGAAGTCAACAAACGTGATAAAGATGTCTTTTCCTCTTAATCGTCTATATTTAATAATTAACTTCAAGTTTAAATTTTGTGTTTATTATTCAAAAAAGTGTCGATGCAATTGCAGGCCCTGTGAAATCTTGCTCCGATTTATGTAATGGGACTTTGCTTTTGGAGTCCAATTGTGTTTTTCAGGCACAACAACTGCTTGCTGCTTCACTCCTCCACAGCTATCCTGTTCATGTTGAGGCTCATTGAATGCTGAATTCTTTGCATGGTGTTATTTACACTAGGCTGCTTGGAGGTCTGATGGAGGGAGAAATCCAAGCTTATCTCTCTGTGCAGGGCATCACTGCAGTCCATCAGGTAATGAAAAAGGTTGATGCAACATTACTGTCTACACACACTCTTTTTCTCACATTTGAGTGAGTAGTGCTTCCACCAAAAATCAAAGAAGATTATGAAGTGATCACAGTCTGACTGTACATTCCAAACCTGATGTGTTGTTACCAGTGTCAACATTACAACCAAACTCACATGTCCTGTTGAAACATGACCAAATGTGGTACCTGTGATAGTGATGCTCGCAAGGGCAATTGCCTGCCTCCTTCTCCCTGCTGTGTCAATTGCAATGGCGACCAGGCATCTCATCCTGAGAATGTCCCATGTACCTTGATGAGCAGGCCATCCAGGAGATCTGGCCAAAGGAAAAAGTACCTTACCCTGTTGCTCACAAGTTGTTGGCTAGACCATATACACTGACAGTACCATTCTCGCTATGACTCACTCCATGGATGTCATGGCCGTGCAGTCTTGCAACTTCAAATTCAGACCTGCAGTTGTAAAATCACTGGGTATTGTGGTAGCATAACCATCTCCTTCTCCTCCAGCTGTGCAACAAACCGCCAAATCTTCACCTCGTGCAGTGAAACCACCTGCTACACAACTGACAGGCTGGAAAGGAAGAAAGGAATACTCTCCTGAAGGTTTTTTACGTCCCTGCAGGCAACAGACATCTGAGTCTTCATCTGCCAACTGCAAAGGCTCTAAGAAATCAATCAACATGACCAGTCTTCTCATTCCCTGACTCAGAGGTCCTCTTCAATGGTGTTACTACATGATACTCTCACCTGGCTGACCTACATTTCGCTAGTGTGCACTGCCCACTGTTTTGCTTCTGTAGAATCTGCAGGCCAACCCAATGAGAATTCCAGTGCCTCTGTACATCTCATGGAACAGGCTCCTCCAGCCTGTGCACCCTGTAACAGTGAGTCTTTGAAGGCTGGCACTCAGCAGTCACAGAGGTGACAACATTTCTTTTTTTTTTTTTTTTTTTTTTCTCGTCCCCTTTTGCTGTTATGATCCTCCCCCAATGGAATGTTCACGCCAGTAGATCCAAGAAGGAGAAACTATGGCTGCTCTTGAAATCATAGCATCCACTCTTTCTCTGCATGCAAGAAACAAAAGTCATCCTCGAAACCACTCTGACCTCTCATATTTCCTTCCAGTCTACTTTGACCTTTCCGCCGAGGATGGCATTCCATCTCATCGGGGAGTCATGCTGCTCATCAGGGATGACGTTCATAGCCAAACCATATTACTGAATACTTGGCTGCCAACTGTTGCAGTCCACATTATCCTTCCTCACTTCACATTTTCTCTTTGCAGCATATACATCCCTCCATCATTTGGTGTCACCAGGGCAAACTACCTCCATGTTACTGATCAACTCACTCACATTTGCTCAGTGTCTTTAATGCACACTGTCCCATTTGTGGCTCTTCCTGAATCTGTGAGAGAGTGCCCTTTTGGCTGACCTCAATCAACTCAACCTCTCTATCTTAATAACAGAACACCTGCATTCCTCTCAGACTCCACACACACCTATTCCCATTTGGACCTTTTGCTCTGCCGCATCCTGTTTGCCTGTCATCTCGAGTGGTCCATTCTCTCTAATGTGTACTCGAGCATCCATCTGCCATGTGCTATCTGTTTGCTGACTCCTATCCCATCTACATGTAAACCCAACTGGCAGCTTTCTAAGGCCGACTGGAGGCTTCAGTCCTCCCTGGAGACCTTCAACAAAGATTTCCCCAGTTGTGATGACCATGCAGAGTATGTCACGAATGTTGTCCTTACCATAATAGAGCATTCCATAACTCACACTTCATCCCTACTGTGCTGTGTACCAGACCCCAGGTGGACTAAGGCATGCTGCGACATCGCTGTGAAGACTTGCTCTCTGCAATTTTAACCATCATGCTATGATGTTGAACTGTATTCATTGTAAACAATTTCATGCACAGTGTCATTTCATTCTTTGCTATGGCAAAACAGCTATCTAGATTTCATTTACTAGTTCTTTTAACAGTTCCACTTCCTCTTCCATTGTGTGGGGGGCAATTCTCATCATCTGTGTGGGACTAAGATCCATTCCCTGATTTCCAGTATGACAGTAGCATGTGGTGTCATTGTGGACCCTATAGCTATATCCAACACCTTGGGTTGCTATTCTGTGAAGATTTTGAGCTCCACCCACTATCACCCAACCTTCCTCCCTTGGAAATGTGTTGGGGAGGCTCAGGTGATACGCTTCTCCTCTTGTGATTGCTACAATGCTGCCACTACCAAGAGGGAACTAGATAACGCTCTCACTTCATCCCAATCTTCCACCCCACGGCCAGATGATGTTCACATTCAGATGTTGCAGCACCTTTCTCTCATGGGCAAGCACTTTGTCCTTCATAAATACAGTCACATTTGGGCAGATGACACCTTTCCCAGATGCTGATGTGAAGTCACTATCATACCCATATCTAAGCCCAGTAAGGTCAAACACCTTGCTTCTAGCTACTGCCCCATTTCTCTCATCAGCTATGTTTTCAAGGTGATCGAATGTATGATTTATGGATGGTTGGTATAGTGGCTCAAACCTCACAAACTACTAACCACTGCACAATGTGGATTTCGAGCACACCATTCTGCTGTTGACCAGTTCATCACTCTGTCAACCCATGTCATTCCGTTTTCTGACAAAATACCCGATGGTGGCTGTGTTCTTTGATTGGGAGAAAGCCTATGACACTTGCTGGAGGACTGGTATCCTTCTGCACTCTATGCATGTGGGGCTTTCAATGCTGCCTGCCCTGTTTCATTTGGAAATTTTTAAAAACCAAGTATTCAAGGTATGTGGGGGTTTGATCTTGTCAGACACCTTCATCCAGGAGAATGGCGTGCCTCAAGGCTCCATCCTGTGCATCGTACTCTTTGCTATAGCCATTAATCCTACAATGGTCTGTCTCCTGCCAGGCATCAAAAGCTCCTTTTTTTGTCGATGACTTTGCGATTTATTGCAGATCTCCGCTGGCTTGTATTCTGGAACATCTTCTACAGCGATGGCTTCATCGTCTTCACTCATGGGGTATCAACAATGGCTTTCGATTTTTCACTGGCAAGACAGTTTGTATGAATTTCTGGCTACGCAATTGGTTTCTTCCACTGTCTTTACATCTTGGGCTTGTTGCTTTTCCATTCGCTGAAACTATGAAATTCCTGGAGCTCATGCTTCATAGAAACTTTTCTTGGTCCTCCCATGTGTCTTACCTGGCTGCATGCTTTACCCAGTCTCCTAATGTCTTATATGCTCTAAGCACTACTTTCTGGGGAGCAGATCGGACCACCCTCCTCTGTTTGTACCAATCCCTTGTCCATTTGAAATTAGACTATGTGTGTTTCATTTATTCATGTGCATGTCCATCCATTTTACACCACCTTAATATAATCCACCATCATGGAATCCGTTTGGCCACTGGTGCTTGTTACACTAGCCCAGTTGAGAGTCCCTATGCAGAAGCTGCCAGACAACTGCTGCTATATGGGTGTGATGTTCTCCTCAGTAGATACGCTTGACATTTGTCTGCCATGCCTAGCCACCCATCCTGCACCTCCTTTTTCGATGCTGCCTTGGCTGACAGTATGGGATGCATCCCTCTTCTCTGCTGTCTCCCAGGTTCGCTTTCCACTCCTATTCCAGCAGCTTAATTTCACATTCCCTGCCAATTTTCCAGTGGGTGTGAACCCTTCACCACCTTGGCATCACACGGTGGCCTGTGTTCATCTTGGACTTCACACTCGACCTTCACACTCAATATAGTGACAGCACCTTTGTGTACAGTAATGGTCCTAAGACTGACTGTGGTGTCCAGTGTGCCTTTGTCATTGTCACTGACCATTTTTGGTATTAGCTTACACAACACCACCCAATATTTAAAGCAGAGCTCTTTGCCCTCTATCAGGCTACCTAATACATCCAGCGACACAGCCTTTTTTATTGTGTCATATGCTCTAATTCTCTTGGTGCCCTTCTGAACCTCTGTGTGCTGTACACAGTCCATCCTTTAGCGCAATGGGCCCAAGAAAGCTTCCATTTGCTCTGTGTTGAGGGAGACACTGTGATGTTTATTTAGAATGGTGGTCACGTTGGTCTGATGGGAAATGAGGCTGCTGACGCTGCTCACGAGGCTGCAGTCTTCTTACCTCAGTCTGCTAGCTCTTCCATCCCTTTGGATGATCTCTATGTTGCCATCTGTCAGCAGGTGGTGTCACTTTGGCACCACCACTGGTGCACTCTTCATGGGAACAAGCTCCGGGGAATTAAACCCCTCCCAGAGGCTTAACCAATCTTATCTCAGCCCCCCTTGCCATGAGGAAATCATTATAGCTAGGTTGCATATTCGGCAGTATCGTTTTCGTTATCGCCATTTGTTAAGTGGTGGTCCCCCACCATTTTGTGCTCATTGTCATCAATTTTTGCTGGTTCACCATGTCCACATAACATATTTTCTTTCTTTGTGTTTGGGGAATGTTTCCTGAAAGTTTGGCAGTACCTTTTTATAACACCCTGTATAGTCTCTTTATGTTCTTTTACTTCTTGATATTCTAAGGTTATGACATGGGAACTTATGACCTTAGTTGTTTTTATGTCCTAAAACAAATAACACACACACAAAAAACACTTGACTGCCAGATGAAGGATTCCATCAATATTCTAACTCCTCCAGCCACAGGCTGTGCCATAGTGATCCCATCACACATATTTATAAGCTTCCCAAAATCTATAAACCCCACAATCCTGGATGTCCCAGTGTAGACGGATACTATGCTCCCATTGGAAGATCTCTGCTCTTGTTGACCAGCACCTCCAACCAGCTGCCTGTAGCTTAGCTTCTCATATCAAACATACAACTCCACTTAGCAATTCTCAGCCATCCCTACCCCATTAACACCTGGATCCTTGTTTGTCACAGTTGATGACACCTGCCTACACACCAACATTCCTCAGGCCAATGGCCATCATGCCATCCAACTGTACCATTCTCAACGTCCTTCTGACATCAACCCACTACTTCATTCCTTCTAAACCTTACCGATTACATCCTCACCCACAAATACTTCTCCTTTGAGAGGAAGATACACTGCCAGGAAAAATATCAAAACACCAAACAATAATTAATGTAGACTATTGAAATTTCAGTAATACATTTGTGTAGGTAACATATTTAAATGATTGACATTGCAAGATCACAGGTAAATGTAAGTGCTAGACAAGCCATTGCAAATATGAAACGCTGGTACATTAATAGCCAGTTTAACTGACACAATTCTGAATGCATCCATTCAGACATGATGCACTGTGTTGTACAGCTTCTTGATGACAGTTTGTGGGATGGAGCTTCATGGTCTTGCCCTTGACCAATCAACACAGGGTGTTTAGTGCTCCTTGTGGATGACACTGGAGATGTCGTCCAATGATGTCCCATATGTGATTGATTGAATGCTGATCTCATGATTGGGTAGGCCAATGTAACATTTCATCACTCTGTAGAGCATGTGGGGTTACAACAGTAGTACATAGGTGAACTTTATCCTGTTCAAAAATACTCCCTGTAATGCTTTTCAAGAATGGAAGCACAACAGGTTGAATCACCAGATTGACATACAAATTTACAGTCAGGATGTGTGGACTAATCATGTGATTGCTTCTGGTGCCATACAGAACCGTACCCCAGACCATAACTCCAGATGTAGGTCCTGTGTGTCTAGCTCAGGCTAGTCCACACTGTGCCCCTGGGGCGCTAGCACCCGCGATCGCCCGCGGCCAGCGCCCCGGGCGAATTCGTGTGGTGTCGTAGTGGCCGAGCCGTGTTGCCTAGCTGGCCGTGCGGACCGCCCGCCGAGCCTCGGCATGCCGGTATGCAAATATTGCAATAGATAAAAATTTATTTTGCGACCACACATCGCTGTCCTTTTCAGCAGACCTGGGGGAAAACGTATGTAAAACCAATCTTTTTTGTTAGTTCTTTATTTGAGTTTCAATGAACGAAACAATTAAATGTTAAAGTGTTTTAAAAACAGGATTGTACAAAATTAATTGTATGTTCTTTTTTGGCATGGTACGAGCAGCAAACAGGTGGGCAAAGTTTGTGCGCAAATTACAAATGATCGCTGAGAATTGGGAAAGCAGGGAAACCCTTTGCTGCTGGGAATCTCATCAAGGGTTGCTTGGTCGACTCGGCGGCTTGTATTTGTCCACCAGACCTCACGGAAAAAATTGAACAAATAGCTCTTTCTCCTCAAACTGTTGCTCACAGAGTTGAAGATATGGTCTCACATATGGAGCAGCAATTAATGGAGAGAGCGGCAAACTTCATTTCACTTTCTGTCGCTCTTGAAGAGTCCGCGGACGTTGCGGACATATCTCAGCTCGTCATATTCATTCGAGGTCTTGACGGCACTCTGCGTGTCACCGAAGAATTTCTCGATCTTATACCATTAAAAGACACAACCATGGGTTTGGATATTTTTCTAGCCGTGGAAAACGTGATGCAGCCCCTGTGCTACGAGGGATACGCACTGGATTTCTGAGTTACGTGAGGTCAAAAATGGCTGAAGTTGGCTGTTCCTTATTTGCGACAGTCCATTGTCTGATTCACCAGGACACACTTTGTGGAAAGATTGTCAACATTAAAAATGTTATGGACGCAGTTCTTCGAACGGTTAATTATCTTCACTTGCATGGACTCACGCATCCCCAATTTAAAAAATTTCTGGCTGATATCGAAGCGGAATACCCAGACATCGCCTACCACACTGAAGTAAGATGGCTGAGCAGAGGAAAGGTGCTTCATCAGTTTTTCTCCTTGAGGGGCGAAATAAATACCTTTTTGGAAATGGAAGGACATCCAGAAGAATTACTTTGTGATCCTAAGTGGGTGGTGAATTTGGCTTTTTTTGAGTGACCTTACTGGTCATTTAAATACTTTGAATATTACACTCCAACTCAAAAATCACTATGTCGTTGATTTAGTGCAGACGATTCAAGCATTTAAAGAAAAACTTATTTTGTGGGAAAAACAATTGTGCGAGAAGAATTGTGGACACTTTCCTGCACTAGACAGCATTAAAGAAGATGTGGATTTTTCAGATTATGTTGCAATCATTTGCGAATTACAAGAACGGTTTGAAAACAGATTTTTGGAGACAAATGAGCTTCAATCGGCGTTAGGTATATTTGTTCGCCCATTTTCCCTTCAACATAGTACATCTCACAAGTGCTTCAACTAGAACTGATTGACCTGCACTGCGATATCCGCCTGAAGGACCGCTTTCTCATGTGTAAAACTTTGAATGACTTTTACAGCTGTCTTCCACGAGAGAAATATCCTCTTTTGCACAAGCACGCGGCCTAAGTTCTCTCAATGTTGAGTGCTTTTTCTCTCTTTTAAAGCTTGCTAAAACAAAGAACCGTTCATTACTTGGCAACGAAAATTTGACTAATTCTTTGAAGTTATAAGTCTCAGGGAATATTGTACCAAACATTGACAAAACCGTTTCCTCGAAAAAAAAAAGTGTAAAATGTTAATTGTCTTCTTTAAAAATGTTGACTGTAAGAATTAAAGAGCTTCATAACCTTAATTTTATTTTTTAATAAGTTTTCAAACTTGGTCAGTTAAAATTATTATGTACAAAACAGCAAACTAAGCACCCGATTTCTAAACTCTGAGAAGGAATACAAAAAGCTGTAGCATGAAGTACAACAGAAAATATTTACTTGTAACTATTAACAGCAAGAATGAGACTCTATATCCCTTACATAAAATTATTTCAAAACTAGAATATTTATGACTAGTTCATTTAAGAAACTGATATATTTTTCAGAAGACACCTATGGTACATATAATGAGTGTGCATGTGCAGTACTAATAGAATCAACCTGTGGGTCAGAAAACTACTAAGTTATTCTTCGATTCTTGTTTTGGATATTCTTTTCTCTAGCTTTGCGTAGTAATTCTGCCACACGTACACTAGTTGTTACCTAAACAGCAAATGGTTTGCTTGTTTTACCGCTCATGGACCTCTTTTACAGAGGTGCGCTTCCTCTGTCCTTTTGTTTGCGTTGGATCTGACTGTGGAACAGTCCAGCACAGAGCAGTGCTGTGCGGTCTCACTCGCTCTGCAGCTCGCTCTCTCGCCCCTATGCTGCCGGGTGCAATTCTTGGATGAGCCTGGTCTAGCACATGAACAGGTTGACTGCAGGCCCTCAACAGGCTTCCTTATAACAACACACAGCCATCACTGGCACTCAGGTAGACCCAGCTTTCATCTCAAAACACAACAGATTCCAATGAGCCACTTGACACCACTGAAGCTACAAATGACAGACGTTTTGGGGTCACTGGAAGGCACACTACAGGGCATCTGGTTCAGAGCTGTCCTTGAAGAAACCAACTTGCAACAATTCGTTGTGTCACTGTGGTGCTAACTGCTGCTCAAATTGCTGCTGCAGATGCAGCACAATTCACCAGAGCCACACACCGAATATGATGGTCTTCCCTCTCAGTAGAGACATGTGACCATCCAGAACCCTCATCTTCTTGTGACTGTACTTTCTTGTGACCACTGCTGCCAGTGATCATGTACAGTGGTTACATCTCTGCCAAGTCTTACTGCAATATCACAGAAGGAACATCCAGTTTCTCATAGCTCTATTACATGAACTCGCTCAAACTCAGTGAGGCGCTGATAATGGCACTTTGTTGCCTTAAAGGTGTACTTGACTAACATCAACTCATTATGTTTAGTCCTAAAGGTCACCAATGCTATGGTCATTACAGTGTGTGTTTAATGAAACCTGATTTGAATCCTCATAGTGGCACTACTAGCGGCCCTCTTATGCGACAGTGACAGCAATATGCAGTTAACAGTGTGCATTATATAACTTGCTATACAATCACCAAAACGAATTATACTGTCCAGTAAGATAACACTTTGAGTTTACATATGTGATACATAGGTGTCATGCAGATGATGTCAAAGCACAGATTTTCACATGAGGTATTAGGTCTTTGATATTTAGCCTGGGACTTTCACTCTCAATGATATAGTATGTTTCTGAGTGCTAGCGTGTCACAGAACTTTCTGATACATTGATGTTGTTCATTCGGTAGTGCACCCATGAGTCTAACACAACTCAACATAGAGATGTTACCTGGTTGCTCACCATTCACAGACTTTCCCTTTAATTGACACAGAGATGTCAGTAACATACTAGTTGGACACAGACCGTAGATTTTGGGGGAGGGGTGGCTTTTTAAAGACAACACAAGAACATTATGTGATTTATGAAATTACTTAATGTTTTTAAATTTTGCTAGATTAGATTTCATTATTTTGCGTGGACTCAAGGACTTTACCATTATCCGGTTTATGAAAAACGTTTCAGGTTAATAAATGATAAAAGCATGTGGAACATCATTATGTTTTCGTAGTCTGAAATCCCCTATCTACAAGTAGGGCATCTATCATGAAATCCGTATTTTATGAACCTCTGTTATACAAAGTCTTAATTAGTGACTGAATTAATTAGTGACAGCTGTTGTCTGATTCATAAAAAAATAAAGCAAAAAAAAATTATATCATCAAAGTTCAAAATCTCACCGATATTAAAGCAAAACAGACACTGAAATTATGAGTGTCCAAACTTCTAATGTCAATTATTCTGTACGTTAATTAATGTCAGATAATTCAAAATATAGTCTTGAAAAATTGGGAATGTATGTTTTTGAATGAGTAGTAATAATACTTCCTATCCTGCCCATTAGCTCAAAATCCCTTAAGTGATGTCGTAGGAACATTAATTAGCTATAACTTTTAATTTCTGAGCCATCTAGTGATACTATATAATTTTAATCAGGGAGATAAATACAAACAATGAACAATTACGTGTGTGACAGCATTAGAAACAGAATGAAAAAGTGAAAGAATTTTAGTTATTCATGTGAGCAGAAAACACAACTGTTGGAATATTTTACAGCTTGGTACATCTCTCCACCCACCAACTGAATTAAACAGACAGTTATTGACAATTAGCTTACTGGATAATTCAGTGGCCTGTAAGAGTCTATTACATGTATCAATATACATAAAAAAGAAACACTGTTATCATAATGCTTTAAACTGATCTTCAAATCAGGTATCCTAAATAGATGTTACCTAACAGCCATCCGTGGCCGTCTTATGACATAAAATTTCATAAAATTTCTAAACATACAAGTGCATAGCATTATATGTACATAACTATAATATTTCAAAACACATTTATATCAGAGAACATCATGGGCCACAACTTAGTCTTCATATTTCACAAATTTTTCACTCTGTTGACACAGTTCATTACTCATTATTGGCACCATCTTCACAAAAACCACTGTCATAGTCTGCTGTAGGCTCTTTCTGTGATTTCTGCTTCAAATTTTCACTCATGTCCATTGTATTGTTTTGTATTGTATTGATCCAAAGTGGTTTCAGCATTTACAAACAAAAAGGCAACAAATTTTCTAAATTAGTGCACTAGTAATTCCTGTCTCTAAATTTCTAGTACAAATGATTACTCATTAATTGGAAATTTACTCATTATAAATGTACATGACTATCAGTATAATGTCACACAGAAAATTTACAACAAAGCATGTCTATAAATCAAATGAGAATGGAAGCTGCTTTATTTACTCAATTGGCCTCCTCTGACTATGGCCAATTAACCCTCTTGAAATGAAGTTCTCTGCATGTTTAATTCCTGTTAGAAAATAATAACATCAAGTAGGAGGTAAACAGTACAGTATCAGAGAAATGAACTTTGCAGCAATTTATATTAAACAACTCATTAAAAAAATTAGTACTTCATGTAGGTTCATTAAATAATTTTCAGTATTTTATCATTTTTTTTTATTATAAAAGCATCATTCTGTTTCTGAATACAGTGCAGTAATGTCCAACAGCTTAACAACAAGCTACGTCATTTTACTTAGGTATGTCATCACAACAAAAGAATATTCTCTTGTATATCATTTCACTTTCCAATTTATCAATGCTCATTATACTGCTTATTTATTCCCTTATAAACATGTTGACTGAAGATGTACTTTTGCAAAAGAAGCTATTACGAAGACATGGTCCCTAATCATTACTGTTTCATATATACTTCATAGAACTTCATTCACTTTGTCACTTCACATTCACTTAATATTTCATTGATTCATTATTATATATTTCTCCATTACATAATACATTGCTGCTTCATATATTCATTCTGCTTCACTTTGTGTACAAAAAAATGACTCTACGGCATAATTCTCAACAGCAGCCACCCACATTAAAGACAAGACATTTCCCTCTATTACACAGCAGAGCAAAACTTATTCAAATGATCTCTCTAAAATTTAATCTCCACAACATTTATTTTTAATACAATATTGTTTATCTTGGCCTGAAAGACTTATAATATGGCACACACGTACTGAGAAGATGAACTTTCATACATGCAACTAAAGATAATAACATTTTACATTAGACCAATGACTTTCTGAATTTCATATATTTAGGGGAAGTTGGGTTAACTGATTCTCAAAGCTAATTGGACCATCACAATTATAAACAATTCAAGAGTAAAAATTATTATTTTTTTCGTACCATAAACATGTTCCTTTAGATCGGCTGTACTGTGTGAGCTAATATGGGTGCTGTCTGTTAGCTACAGAGATTTGTCCGCAGCTCGTGGTCGTGCGGTAGCGTTCTCGCTTCCCGCGCCCAGGTTCCTGGGTTCGATTCCCGGCGGGGTCAGGGATTTTCTCTGCCTCGTGATGACTGGGTGTTGTGTGCTGTCCTTAGGTTAGTTAGGTTTAAGTAGTTCTAAGTTCTAGGGGACTAATGACCATAGATGTTACGTCCCATAGTGCTCAGAGCCATTTGAACCATTTTTTTTGTTAGCTACATTTGCAGATATAGATAAAAAACTGAAATCCGCTGGTAAGAGTAATTTATTTTTGCATTCAACAATTTCTCCTACAGTTTTACTTGTTTGAGTTAGATTCAGTGTTTATTGCTTTATGATACTCCATGAAATATGTGCATGGAGTCATTTTCCCTTCATGTTGAAAATTGTTGATAAAGTGAAAGTGGGGTTAACTGTACCAGAAAAATTTGGGGTTAAGTGGATTGGTTCAGTCAACCCCAGACAGTTGCTAATGAATGAAAATGCCTTTTATACAAACATCTAATAGATTACATAAATGTAAGCTTTGCACTTTCAAGGAAAAACCATTTTTCATGCAGTTTCACTTGCTTCCTGTCAGAAAATGCCTGGAAATTCAACTTTATGTTGACCTGCTCTGATTTCATGAGTAATTTCAAAGAAACACATTATAGTGCCCAAGAATTACCATATATAACACTACAGCCCTTGTTGGTGTAGCATTTCCTTTGGTATTTACTGCCTCTGATATTTGGAAAGGCTTTAGTATTAGTAGTATCAAACCTACCAATTCACGCATATTTAATGCCTAATATTTTTATTGTTGTATGTGCTGGACAGACCTCTCCCAATTCAGCAACAAATAACAAAGATTTATTGGGAGAGCATGAAAGTACATCTGCAGATGGCAATGTTGAGAATCTTGGACACCAGCCAGAAGATAAGTAAACAGAAATTACTAAGACTGGTGTGAGGAACACAACGAGATATAGATGGAATGGACAGAGGCAGCACCAAAACGCAGAATAGTAAAGCTATTGCCAAAAAAGCATAAATTAAATTAAGTATGCCAAATACTGGCAGAAAGCGGCAGTAACTCTGAAGATCATGATCATGTCCAGTACGTTGATTCCTCTGATGCTAACTTGTACACAAGTGCTTTTGAAAATTATGAAACAGTGCACAAAGGTGACTTCATTGTAGTTAAGGTACAAGATAAAACTGTCACAAGTAGTCACAATTATTTTCTGGAGTGATTAAAATGTATGTTGATGACTATGAAGTAAAATTATATAAGACAGTAGTTTATACTACAAAATTTGCAGCAACAGCAGAAGGAGATACCTTTTTTTGCTTTAACTGAAATAATTGCCAAATTATCCCATGCACTAGGTCTCACTATGAAGGCATGATTTGATTCCAGAATACATCACTAAATTCAGTGTGCAGTACTTTTATTATTTCTATCATTTTTTCTTTATTATACTCATAAATGTCTTTGTTACTAAAGTTGTTGCATTTTTTTCATATTTATAGTCATGTAATTCATTGATTTAATTGAGAAGTCGAATTAACCTTGCAATATGGTCCAGGTTCCAACTGTTGCCTGCTACATACCTGCAGAGCAGCAAGTTATGTATTTAGCTTTTTCTGCACTTTCTTAGGAGTCCTGGGGTGTAAAGGATGTTTAAATGCTTTGGTGCAGATGCAGGAGAAGCTGGCCACAGTTTGCGAACAGCTGAAGGTACTTTTGGCTACAGTCAGCGATGCTGAGTCTGCTGACTTGAGGTGTAGCAGTGGTGGAGCATCTGGCATATCGCATGAGAAACCTCAGGTGTCACTTGTTAGACCCACAGGCTCTACTACTGAGGCAGCCTCCAGATGGCCCAGCAAGGGGTGTCCGCCTTGACTGCAGTGAGAATTGTGGGTGATAATGCTTTCACATCAGTCTGTCAGCAGGGTCTGAGCAGGCAAATGGGGGTTGGGATTTGCTGCCTATTGGGATCTCCACAGTTAAGTATGTTATAGAGCCTCATAGAGAAATAGCATTTATGGCCTGTAAGAAAGCCAATGTGTACTCAATGTATCTGCCAGAAGGCCACATCCTAAAAAGTGGAAGAGGCCTTGCATGCAGCTATCAAGCATGCAGGCTGCAGTCATCTGTGAGTTCTGGCTGCTTTTGGCACCAATGATGCCTATTGCATGGGTTCTGAGCCTATCCTCAGTTCATGGTGGTGGCTCTTGAAAGTGGACAAGCCTGCTGGCCTCGCCTGTGGGGTGCAATCACAGCTGGCAATTTGCAGCATTGTTTATAGAGGTGATTGGGTTCCTTTGGTTTGAAGACCAGTGGATTGTCTCAAACAGAGTCTATGTTGGCTCTGTGATGATTTTGGCTGCTGATTTCTGCGAAACAGAATATTCATCACAATTCAAAACTACAGGCTACATAGCGGCTTCTCACGAAGAGCCTAACAAAACTGCCATTACTACATGTAGCCTCTCCAGGCAGCCCAGTAGCTTGTATCCGATGCACTACTGCTCATTTACTATATCACCCACACCTTCACAATGACGATGCAACACAGAATTTGCATCACGATTCAACATTACAAGCTACATGGTGGCATCACACCAAGAAACAAACGATAGTAAATGTCACTGCACGTAAACTCTCCTGGCAGTCCAGTAGCTTGTATCCGATGCACTACTGCCTCCCCCCCCCCCCCCCCCCCACACCATCACACTGACAATGCGACACAGAATATGTATCGCGATTCAAAACTACAGGCTACATGACGGTTTCTCACCTAGATCCTAACGAAACTGCCATCACTACACGTACCCTCTCCTGGCAGCCCAGTAGCTTGTACCGATGCACTACTGCCTGTTTACTATATCCCTCCCACCTTCACATAGACTATGGTACAAAGCATTGGCATCGCAATTCAAAAATACAGGAAACATGGCGGCTTCTCATCAAGAGACATACGATACTGTAGACATTGCACTTAGCCTCTCCTGGCAGCCCAGTGGGTTATATCCTATGCACTACAGCCCGTTTACTATATCCACCACAACTTCACACTGACGATGCAACACAGAATTTGCATCGCGATTAAAAACTATGGGCTACATGGTGGCTTCTCACCAAGAGCCTAAGGAAACTGCCATCACTACTTGTAGCCTCTCCTTGCAGCCCAGTTGCTTGTATTAGATGCACTATTGCCCATTTACTATGTGCCACACACCATCACAAGGACGATGCGAAAAAGAATATGCATCGCGATTCAAAACTACAGGCTACATGGCGGCCTCTCACCAAGGGCCTAACGAAACTGCCATCGCTACCTGTAGCCTCTTCTGGCAGCCCAGTAGCTTGTAACTGATGCAATACTGCCCATTTACTATACCTCCCAAACTTTCACACTGACGATGCAAAAATAAATATGCGTCGCGATTCAAAACTACAGGCAACATGGCGGTTTCTCACCAAGAGCTTAACTAAACTGCCATCACAACACGTAGCCCCTTCTGGCAGCCCAGTAGCTTGTATCCGATGCACTACCGCCCATTTACTAAATCCCCCACACCTTCACACCGACGATGCGACAAAGAATTGGCATCGCGATTCACAAAAACAGGATCCATGGCGGCTTCTCACCAAGAGACTGACGATACTGCAGACACTGTACGTAGCCTCTCCTGGCAGCCCAGTAGCTTGTATCCGATGCACTACGCCCCATTTACTACATCCCCCACACCTTCACACTGACGATGCAACACAGGAATTGTATCGAGATTCAAAACTACAGGATATGTGGCAGCTTCTCACCAAGAGACAAACGATAGTAAAAGTTGCTGCACGTAACCTATCCTGGCTGCCCAGTAGCTTGTATTCGATGCACTACTGCCCATTTACTATATCCCCCACACCTCTACACAGATGAATCGACATAGAATTGCACAGCGATTCAAAACTACAGGCTACATGGCGGCTTCTCACCAAGAGCTTAACGAAACTGCCATTACTACACATAGCCTCTCCTGGCAGCCCAGTAGCTTCTATCCGATGCACCACTGTACATTTACTATTTCCGCCACACATTGACACTGAGAATGCAACAAAGAATGGTATCGCGGTTCAAAAATACAGGATACATGGCGGCTTCTGTCCAAGAGACTGACGAAACTGTAGTCACTGTACGTAGCCTCTCCTGGCAGCCCAGTAGCATGTATCCAATGCACTACTGACTATTTACTATATCCCCCACACCTTCACACTGATGATGTGACAAGGAATTGCCATCGCAATTCAAAAATACAGCAAACATGGCGACTTCTCACCAAGAGACTGACGATACTGCAGTCACTGCACGTAGCATCTGCTGGCAGCCCAGTGGCTTGTATCCGATGCACTACTGCCCATTTACTGTATCCCCCACACCTTCACACTGACGATGCGAAACTGAATATGCATCGCAATTCAAAACTAGTGGCTACATGGCGGCTTCTCAGCAAGAGCCTAACAAATCTCCCATCACCACATTTAGCCTCTCCTGGCAGGCCAGTAGCTTGTATTTGATGCACTACTGGCCATTTACTATATCCCCCACACCTTCGCACTGACGATGCGACACAGAAAATACATCGTGATTCATAACTACAGGCTACATGGTGGCATCTCACCAAGATCTTAACGAAACTGCCATCACTACACGTTGCCTCTCCTCGGAGCCCGTTAGCTTGTATCCGATGCACCCTCACACTGACCATGCGACAAAGCATTGACATCGCGATTCAAAAACACAGGATACATGGCGGCTTTTCATCAAGAGACATACGATACTGCAGACACTGCACGTACCTTCTCCTGGCAGCCCAGTGACTTGTATCCTATGGACTACTGCCCATTTACTATATCCCCCACACCTTCACCCGACGATGCAACACAGAATTTGCATTGCGATTTAAAACAACAGGCTACATGGCGGCTTCTCAACAAGGGACAAACGATTGTAGATGTTGCTGCACATAACCTATCCTGGAGGCCCAGTAGCTTGTATTCGATACACTACTGCCCATATACTCCATCCCCCACAGCTTCACACTGACGATGCGACACAGAATACACATCGCGATTCAAAACTACAGGCTACATGGTGGCATCTCACCAAGAGCTTAACGAAACTGCCATCACTACACATAGCCTCTTCTGGCAGCCCAGTAGCTTGTATCTGATGCACTACTGCCCATTTATTATATCGCCCACACCTTCACACTGACGATGCAACACAGAATTTGCATCGCAATTCAACACTACAGGCCACATGGTGGCTTCTCGCCAAGAAACAGACGATAGTAAATGTCACTGCTCGTAAACTCTCCTCACAGCCCAGTAGCTTGTATCCGATGCACTACAGCCATTAACTTTATCCCCCACACCATCACACTGACGATGGGACTCAGATTTTGCATCCCAATTCAAAACTACGGGCTACATGGAGGCTTTTCACGAAGAGACAAACGATAGTAAAAGTCACTGCACGTAACCTCTCCTGGCAGCCCAGTAGCTTGCATTCGATGCACTACAGCACATTTACTACGTCCCCCACGCCTCCACACTCACGATGCGACATAGAATATGCATGACGATACAAAACTACAGGCCACATTGTGGGTTCTTACCAGGAGCGTAACGAAACTGCCATCACTACACGTAGCTTCTCCAGGCAGCCCGTTAGCTTGTATCCAATGCACCTTCACACTGACCATGCGACAAAGAATTGGCATTGCGATTCTAAAGTACAGGATACATGGCGGCTTCTCATCAAGAGACATACGATACTGCAGACACTGCACGTACCCTCTCCTGGCAGCCCAGTGACTTGTATCCTATGCACTACTGCCCATTTACTATATCCACCACACCTTCACATTAACGATGCCACACAGAATTTGCATCGCAATTCTAAACTACAGCCTACATCTCGGCTTCTCTCCATGAGATAAACGATTGTAAAAGTCACTGCACATAACCACTCCTGGCAGCGCAGTAGCTTGTATTCGATGCACTACTGCCCATTTACTATGTCCCCCACACCTTCAAACAGACGATGCGAAAAAGAATATGCATCGTGATTCAAAACTACAGGCTACATGGCAGCTTCTCACCAAGAGCCTAACGAAATTGCCATCACTACACGTAGCCTCTCCTGGCAGCCCAGTAGCTTGTATCATATGCACTACTGCCAATTTACTAAATCCCCCACACCTTCACACTGACGATGCGAAACAGAATATGCATCACGATTAAAAACAATAGGGTACATGGCGGCTTCTCACCAAGAGCCTATTGATACTGCCATCACTACAAGTAGCCTCTCCTCGCAGCCCAGTACCTTGTATCCGATGCAATACTGCCCATTTACTATATCCAACACACCTTGACACTGCCGATGCGACAAAGAATGTAATCGCGGTTCAAAAATACAGGACACAAAGGCGACTTCTGTCCAAGAGACTGACGACACTGTAGTCACAGTACGTAGCCTCTCCTGGCAGCCCAGTAGCTTGTATCATATGCACCACTGCCTATTTACTATATTCCCAACACCGTCACACTGACGATGCGAAACAGAATATGCATCGCGATTAATAACTACAGGCTACATGGCGGCTTCCACCAAGAGCCCAACGAAACTGCCATCACAACACGTAGCCTCTACTGGGAGACCAATACCTTGTACCCGAAGCACTACTGCGCATTTACTAAACCCCACGCACCTTGACAGTGACGATGTGGCAAAGAATTGCCATCGCAATTCAAAAATACAGGAAACATGGCGACTTCTCACCAAGAGACTGACGATACTGCAGTCACTGCACGTAGCATCTGCTGGCAGCCCAGTGGCTTGTATCCGATGCACTAATGCCCATTTACTATATCCCCCACACCTTCACACTGACCATCCGATACTGAATATGCATCGCAACTCAAAACTACTGGCTACATGACGGCTTCTCAGCAAGAGCCTAACGAACCTGCCATTACCACACTTAGCCTCTCCTGGCAGGCCAGTAGCTTGTATCTGATGCACTACTGCCCATTTACTATTTCTCCCAAACCTTCGCACTGACGATGCGACACAGAATATACATCGTGATGCAAAACTACAGGCTACATGGTGGCTTCTCACCAAGAAACAAACGATAGTAAATGTCACTGCACCTAAACTCTCCTGGCAGCCCAGTAGCTTGTATCCGATGCACTAAAGCCATTTACTTTACCCCAACACCATCACACTGACGATGCGACACAGAATTTGCATCCCAATTCAAAACTACAGGCTACATGGAGGCTAATCACCAAGAGACAAACGATAGTAAAAGTCACTGCACATAACCTATCCTGGCAGCCCAGTAGCTTGTATTCGATGCACTACTGCCCATTTACTATATCCCCCACACCTCCACACTGACGATGCGATATAGAATATGCATAGCGATTCAAACCTACAGGCTACATGGCGGCTTCTCACCAAGAGCCTAATGAAACTGCCATCACTACTCGTAGCCTCTCCTGGCAGACCAGTTGCTCGTATTCGATGCACTATTGCCCATTTACTATATCCCACACACCTTCACAAGGACAATAAGAAAAAGAATATGCATCGCGATTCAAAACTACAGGCTACATGGCGGCCTCTCACCAAGGGCCTAACGAAACTGCCATCACTACACGTAGCCTCTCCTGGCAGCCCAGTAGCTTATATCCGATGCACTACTGCCCATTTACTGTGTCCCCCACACCTTCACACTGACGATGAGACAGAGAATCTGCATCACGATTCAAAAATACAGGACACATGAAAGCTTCTGACCAAGAGACTGACGATACTGCAGTCACTGCACGTAACCTCTCCTGGCAGCGCAGTAGCTTGTATTCAATGCACTACTGCCCATTTACTATGTCCCCCACACCTTCAAGCAGACGATGCGAAAAAGAATATGCATCGTGATTCAAAACTAGAGGCTACATGGCAGCTTCTCACCAAGACCATAACAAAACTGCCATCACTACACGTTGCCTCTCCTGGCAGCCCTGTAGCTTGTATCATATGCACCACTGCCCATTTACTATATGCCCCACACCTTCACACTGACGATGCGAAACAGAATATGCATCGCGATTAATAACTACAGGCTACATGCCTGCTTCCCACCAAGAGCCCAACGAAACTGCCATCACTACACGTAGGCGCTCCTGGCAGCCCAGTACCTTGTATCCGAAGCACTACTGCGCATTTACTATATCCCCCACACCTTCACAGTGACGATCTGAGTAAGAATTGCCATCGCAATTCAAAAACACAGGAAACA
Organism: Schistocerca serialis cubense; assembly: GCF_023864345.2. Taxonomy (NCBI): domain Eukaryota; kingdom Metazoa; phylum Arthropoda; class Insecta; order Orthoptera; family Acrididae; genus Schistocerca; species Schistocerca serialis. The sequence continues at coordinate 920,521,056 of NC_064640.1, read as the reverse complement.
TGGTGACTTCACACCAAGAGACTGACGATACTGCAGTCACTGCACGTAGCATCTGGTGGCAGCCCAGTGGCTTGTATCCGATGCACTACTGCCCATTTACTATATCCCCCACACCTTCACACTGACGATCCGATACTTAATATGCATCGCAATTCAAAACTAATGGCTACATGGCGGCTTCTCAGCAAGAGCCTAACAAACCTGTTATCAGCACATGTAGCCTCTCCTGGCAGGCCAGTAGCTTGAATCCGATGCACTACTGCCCATTTACTATATCCCACACACCTTCACAAGGACGATGCGAAAAAGAATGTGCATCGCGATTCAAAACTACAGGCTACATGGCGGATTCTCACCAAGGGCCTAACGAAACTGCCATCACTACAGTAGCCTTTCCCAGCAGCCTAGTAGCTTATATCTGATGCACTACTGCCCATTTACTGTGTCCCCCACACCTTCACATTGACGATGCGACAGAGAATTGGCATCACGATTCAAAAATACAGGACACATGGCGGCTTCTGACCAAGAGACTGACGATACTGCTTTCACTGTGCGTAGCCTCTCCTGCCAGCCCAGTAGCTTGTATCCGATGCACTACTGCCCCCACCTCCCCACACCTTCACACTGACGATGTGACACAGAATATGCATCGCGATTCAAAACTACATGCTACATGGCGGCTTCTCACCAAGGGCCTATCGAAACTGCCATCACTACACGTAGCCTCTCCTGGCATCCCAGTAGCATGTATCATATGCACTACTGCCCATTTACTATATCCCCCATACGTTCACACTGACGATGCGAAACAGAATATGCATCGCAACCCAAAACTACAGGCTACATGGTCGCTTCTCACCAAGAGACAAATGATAGTAAAAGTCACTGCACGTAACCTATCCTGGCAGCCCAGTAGCTTGTATTCGATGCACTACTGCCCAATTACTATATCCCCCACACCTCCAAACTAGGCAACTGCTACGGTCGCAGGTTCGAATCCTGCCTGGGGCATGGATGTGTGTGATGTCCTTAGGTTAGTTAGCTTTAAGTAGTTCTAAGTTCTAGGGGACTTATGACCACAGCAGTTGAGTCCCATAGTGCTCAGAGCAATTTTTGAACCTCCACACTGACGATGCGGCATAGAACACGCTTAGCAATTCTAAACTACAGGCTACATGACGGCTTCTCACCATGAGCGTAATGAAACTGCCATCACTACACGTAGTATCTCCTGGCAGCCCAGCAGCTTGTATCTGATGCCCTACTGCCCATTTACTATATCCCCCACACTTTCATACAGACGATGCAACAAAGAATTGGCATCGCGATTCAAAAATACAGGATACATGGTAGCTTCTCAACAAGAGACTGACGATACTGCAGACACTGTACGTAGCCTGTCCTGGCAGCCCAGTAGCTTGTATCCGATGCACTACTGCCTATTTATTATATCCCTTACACCTTCACACTGACGATGCGACAAAGAATGGCATCACGGTTCAAAAATACGGGATACATCGCGGCTTCTGTCCAAGAGATTCACGACACTGTAGTCAAAGTACGTAGCCTCTCATGGCAGCCGAGTAGCTTGTATCCGATGCTCTACTACCTATTTACTATATCCCCCACACCTTCATACTGACGATGCGAAACAGTATATGCATCGCGATTAATAACTACAGGCTACATGGCGGCTTCTCACCAGGACACAAACGATAGTAAAAGTCACCACACGTAACCTCTCCTGGCAGCGCAGTAGCTTGTATCCAATGCACTATTGCCCATTTACTATATCCTACACACCATCACAAGGACGATGCGAAAAAGAATGTGCATCGCGATTCAAAACTACAGGCTACATGGCGGCTTCTCACCAAGGGCCTAACGAAACTGCCATCACTACACGTAGCCTTTCCTAGCAGCCTAGTAGCTTATATCTGATGCACTACTGCCCATTTACTGTGTCCCCCACACCTTCACACTGACGATGCAACAGAGAATTGGCATCATGATTCAAAAATACGGGACACATGGCGGCTTCTGACCAAGAGACTGACGATACTACTGTCACTGTACGTAGCCTCTCCTGCCAGCCCAGTAGCTTGTATCCGATGCACTACTGCCCCCACCCCCCAACACCTTCATACTGATGATGCGAAACAGTATATGCATCGCGATTAATAACTACAGTCTACATGGCGGCTTCCCACCAACAGACTGACGATACTGCAGTCACTGCACGTAGCATCTGCTGGCAGCCCAGTGGCTTGTATCCTATGCACTACAGCCTATGTACTATATCCCCCACACCTTCACACTGACGATCCGATACTGAATATCCATCGCAATTCAAAACTACTGGCTACATGGCGGCTTCTCAGCAAGAGCCTAACAAACCTGCCATCACCACACGTAGCCTCTCCTGGCAGGCCAGTAGCTTGTATCCGATGCACTACTGCCCATTTACTATATCCAACACACCTTCACAAGGACGATGCGAGAAAGAATGTGCATCGCGATTCAAAACTACAGGCTACATGGCGGATTCTCACCAAGGGCCTAACGAAACTGCCATCACTACACGTAGCCTTTCCTAGCAGCCTAGTGGCTTATATCTGATGCACTACTGCCCATTTACTATTTCCCCCACACCTTCGCACTGACGATGCGACACAGAATATACATCGTGATTCGAAACTACAGGCTACATGGTGGCATCTCAACAAGAGATTAACGAAATTGCATCACTACACGTAGCCTCTCCTGGCAGCCCATTAGCTTGTATCCGATGCACTACTGCCCATTTACTGTATCCCCCACACCTTCACACTGAGGATGCGACAAAGTATTGGGATCGCGATTCAAAAATACAGGGTACATGGTGGCTTCTCATCAACAGACATACGATACTGCAGACACTTCACGTACCCTCTCCTGGCAGCCCAGTGACTTGTATCCTATGCACTACTGCCCATTAACGATATCCCCCACACCTTCACGCGACGATGCAACACAGAATTTGCATCGCGATTTAAAACTACGGGCTACATGGCGGCTTCTCACCAAGTGCCTAACGAAACTGCCATCACTACACGTAGCCTCTCCTAGCAGCCTAGTAGCTTATATCTGATGCACTACTGCCCATTTACTGTGTCCCCCACACCTTCACACTGACGATGCGACAGAGAGTTGGCATCTCGATTCAAAAATACAGGACACATGGCGGCTTCTGACCAAGAGACTGACGATACTGCTGTCACTGTACGTAGCCGCTCCTGGAAGCCCAATAGCTTGTATCCGATGCACTTCTGCCCCCACCCCCCCACACCTTCACACTGACGATGCGACCAGAATATGCATCGCGTTTCAAAACTACATGCTACATGGCAGCTTCTCACCAAGGGCCTATCGAAACTGCCATCACTACACGTAGCCTCTCCTGGCAGCCCAGTAGCTTGTATCTATGCACTACTGCCCATTTACTATATCCCCCACATCTTCACACTGACGATCCGATACTGAATGTGCATCGCAATTCAAAACTACTGGCTACATGGCGGCTTCTCAGCAAGAGCCTAACGAACCTGCCATCACCACACGTAGCCTCTCCTGGCAGGCCAGTAGCTTGAATCCGATGCACTACTCCCCATTTACTATATCGCCCCTACCTTCACACTGAGGATGCGACAAAGAATTGGCATCGTGATTCAAATACAGGATACATGGCGGATTCTCATCAAGAGACATATGATACTGCAGACACAGCACGTACACTCTCCTGGCAGCCCAGTGACTAGTATCCTATGCACTACTGCCATTTACTATATCCACCACACCTTCACCCGACGATGCAACACAGAATTTGCGTCGCGATTTAAAACTACGGGCTACATGGCAGCTTTTCACCAAGAGACAAACGATATTGGAAGTCACTGCACATAACCTCTCCTGGCAGCGCAGTAGCTTGTATTCGATGTACTACTGCTCATTTACTATATCCCCCACACCTCCACACTGACGATGCGACATAAAATACGCATAGCGATTCAAACCTACAGGCTACATGGCGGCTTTTCACCAAGAGCCTAACAAAACTGCCTTCACTACACGTAGCCTCTCCTGGCAACCCAGTAGCTTGTATCCAGTGCACCACTGCCCATTTACTATATCCACCACACCTTCACACTGACGATGCAACACAGAATTTGCATCACGATTTAAAACTACAGCCTATATCGCGGCTTCTCACCAAGAGACAAACGATTGTAGAAGTCACTGCACATAACCTCTCCTGGCAGCGCAGTAGCTTGTATTCGATGCACTGCTGCCCATTTACTATGTCCCCCACACCTTCAAACAGACGATGCGAAAAAGATTATGCATCGCGACACAAAACTACAGGCTACATGGCGGGTTCTCACCAAGGGCCTAACGAAACTGCCATCACTACACGTAGCCTTTCCTAGCAGCCTAGTAGCTTATATCTGATGCACTACTGCCCATTCACTGTGTCCCCCACACCTTCACACTGACGATGCGCCAGACAATTGGGATCACGATTCAAAAATACAGGACACATGGCGGCTTCAGACCAAGAGACTGACGATACTGCTGTCACTGTACGTAGCCTCTCCTGCCAGCCCAGTACCTTGTATCCGATGCACTACTGCCCCCACCCCCCCACACCTTCACACTGACGATGGGACACAGGAATTTCATCATGATTGAAAACCACAGGCCTTATGGCAGCTTCTCTCCAAGAGACTAACGATGCACAGTTCATGTTAGATTAATACTTTTTATTAACATCAATTATCATTAGGGAGTAAGAGCATTGGCACATAAGTGTTACAATTTGTATCTCCTTAAACAGGCTTCTGCAAGATGGTTGTTTAATAAACTTTACATTATCTTCCTATTGCATGATTCTGTTTACTAAATAGGTACTTTTTTATCTTGGCTGGATAGCGCCACAAGAGAATGGTATAGGAGGGTGTGAATGAAAACATTGTAGAAATCCAGTGTGCAGATCAGCACAATGACAGAGAGTTCTAAACTGAACTGAATTGTTTGATTAATACATTCATATGTGGGTGCCACCTGAATGTTTGTGAACTCCACATATGGAGCCTCAACGAATGTATGCTCACTGACCTCTAATTAAAATACGTTAAAGTCACTTGTGTCTGTTTGGAAATGTGGAATATGAGTCTTTGTATAATTAAGCCTTAAAGCTTGAGCTCTTCAGTGGATTATTTTTGAGTAGCGAGTATCAGAGTATTTGAAGAATCATGCAACATCCATGGTAAATAATTTATGTAGGTCAATAACAGGAGTGAGACAATCATCAAACCTTACAAGAAACTATAATTGTAGTTTTCCCACTCTGAATATAGCGTTATTCCTGTGACATAAATTGTTAATATGAACGCCTGTTACCTATAATTAAGATGTGACATCAGCCATTTAAAGGGAATGCCTATAATGCCATTACATTTTCAATTTCTCGTAAGATCTATGTGGTCCAAACAAAGTCTAGATAAGATCATATGTCAACAGACTAATTTTCCTTGTTTATTTCTACTTGAATGGAATTTGTGGAATAGTATACGGATTTATCTGTAGAAAAGCCTGTTCAGAGGTCAGACAAAGCTTCTGTTAAATATTATTATCAGAATGGTGGTTTAATTTTCTGTTACAAGCTACCCTCTCAATGTGTTTTCAGAACACAACAAGGAGGGAGATGTGTCTATAATAGAATTCACCTGCTTGTCTCCGCTTTTTTAAATAGGGTACTGCAGATTTCATCTTTCAGGAAACATATCTTGATTCATCAAATGATTACAAGGATAACTCAAAATTCCTGTTGGTGCTATTATATGTGTACAAGAGTTTAGTAACAGTATCGAAATATTATCATGACTGAAATACTGAATTATGTACATATATAAAAAAAAGTTTTGCATCACCCCGTTTCCCAGAACTCCTGAAGACAGATGTTGACTGCGGACGTAGTATCACAGACACAGTCCCTTTGACTGTTCACAGACGTCACTAAACCCACCCAAAGATGTAAACAACCATGCATGAGCAGTGTCTATTAGACAGAGGGAGTCCGACAGCCAATCAGTTCCAGTCATTCCACCAGGAAGGAGATACATGGCTCATGTTGCCTGAAGTTCAACCATACCTAGACGCTCAATTCCGCGGTTTGGTCGCGTCCGCATTATTTTGTGACAGGAAGGGCTCACAACAAGGGAAGTGTCCAGGCGTCTCAGAGTGAACCAAAGCAATGTTGTTCGGACATGGAGGAGATACAGAGAGACAGGAACTGTCGATGACATGCCTCGCTCAGGCCACCCAAGGGCTATTACTGCAGCAGATGACTGCTACTTATGGATTATGTCTCAGAGGAACTCTGACAGCATGTTGAACAATGCTTTTCGTGCAGCCACAGGATGTCGTGTTATGACTCAAACTGTGTGCAACAGGCTGCATGATGCGCAACTTCATTCCCGACGTCCATGGCGAGGTCCATCTTTGCAACCACGACACCATGCAGCATGGTGCAGATGGACCCAACAACATGCCGAATGGACCGCTCAGGATTGGCATCGTGTTCTCTTCACCGATGAGTGTTGCTTATGCCTTCAAACAAATAGTCATCAGAGACATGTTTTGTGGCAACCCGGTCAGGCTGTACACCCTAGACACACTGTCCAGCGAGTGCAGCGAGGTGGAGGTTACCTGACTTTTGGGGTGGCATTATGAGGGGGCCTACATATACCGCTGGTGGTCGTGAAAGGTGACATAATGGCTGTACAATAAGTGAATGCCATCCTCCGACCGATAGTGCAACCAAATCAGCAGCATATTGGCGAGCCTCTCGTCTTCATGGATGACAATTCACACCCCCATCGTGCACATCATGTTAATGATGTCCTACATGCTAATGACATCGCTCGACTAGAGTGGCCAGCATGTTCTCCAGACACAAGCACTATCGAATATGCCCGGGATGGATTGAAAAGGACTGTTTATGGAAAACATGACCTGCCAACCACTCTGAGGGATCTACACCGAATCGCTGTTGAGGAGTGGGACAATCTGGACCAATAGTGCCTTGGTGAACTTGTGGATAGTATGCCATGAATACAGGCATGTATCAATGCAAGAGGACATGCTACTGGGTATTAGAGGCACCGGTGCATGCAGCAATCTGGACCACCACCTCTGAAGGTCTCGCTGTATGGTGGTACAACACGCAACATGTGGTTTTCATGAGCAATAAAAAGGGCAGAAATGATATTTATGTTGATCTCTACTCCAATTTACTGTACAGGTTCCGGAACTCTCGGAACCGAGCTCATGCAGAACTTTTTTTGATATGTGTATGTATAAGAGTTTGGTAACAATGTTGAAGAATTATCATAACTGAAATAGTTATTGCTTTTTAGTGAACTACAGAAATCTGTAATATCCTGGACAGTCAATGTCATAAAACTACTGCCTACTTGTGGACTAGGAAATGTAATGGGTTTGTTTTCAATCGTCCAGTTTTTGTCAGTGTCTGCAGCTACTGTATGAAAGAATTCACTGACTTTTGTGCCCAGTGGTTTGAATTTATCATCACCTGTCTCACTACTGCTGTCACCCTGTTGCTGAACATTATTTGCCTTGCCAAGTTTATTATTTTCCTAATGATCTAAGTTGCCTTTCTGTTGTTCATTTTTTTTTTCTTCAGAGTACAATTTTTGGTGGCACAGTGCAGAATTTTCCAATATCATTTGGACATAAGATAGTGAATTTTTAATGTTGATTGAAGTTATCCCACTGCATCAAAGTACTGTCTGCCCCAGTGCCCTTGGCAAACACCTTTCCATTCAAACTTCCCGGCAGATTAAAATTGTGTGCCAAGCCGAGACACAGGCTCGGGACATTTGCCTTCCACAGAGAAGTGGCTCTACTGCCTGAGTTACCCAAGCACAACTTATGACCAGCACCCCCCAACTTTACTTCCGCCAGTACCTCACCTCCTACCTTCCAAATTTTGCAACATTAGATCTCCTGGAAGACAGAATATTGAAGAGATATGGCTTAACCACAGCCTGAGGGATGTTTCCAGAATGAGATTTTCATTCAGCAGTGTAGTGCTAGTCTAGGTAGGAGATGAGGTACTGGCGGAAGTAAAGCTGTGAGAACGAGTTGAGAGTCATGCTTGGGTAGCCCAGTCAGTAGAGCATTTGCCTCCAAAAGCAAAGGTTCTGGGTTTGTGTTTCAGTCTGGTACACAGAACTGTTAATCTCCCAAGAAGGTTGACATCAGAGCACACACTTTTCCATTGTTTATCCAGTAAATTCTTTTTAAATACTATACTGTGACGCAGTCAACATCTGTATAATTCTGTGAAACTGTGCTTTTACCGTTCTTGGTAGAACTGGCTAACAGGAATGCTTTCTTACTACAGTACAATTATGGTCAGGTAAATCATATATGACTGTTTCATGGGAGCATATTAGATTTATAAATAAATTATTAATCACTGTTGTACTATGCCCATCTATTTTTGTTGGGAAATGGAATGGGTACTGGGGAAATACATTTCAGCTGGAGTTCAGTAACTCGTCCATGGTATCAGTTGAGGACTCGTGTGTGTGATGAATATGTTCTTAATATTACTTTGCGTGTTATGTTTCCGTGTGACGCTTGATTCTAACTATAATACTCTGAGAGTGAAGCAAGGTGAGTCAGCCGTCTATTCAGCAATGCCACTTGGCTTGCATTGCACAGGAAGACGTGCATATATCCTCCAGAGTTCGTAGTAGGAAAGAAAAGTTACGAAGTGGGGCAGTGTCGTGTGAAACTTGGATGAATTTTAATTGAAGTGGGAAAGCTGAAAGTGATGTAATTATAACGCTGTGACTATTCCTTGTTTTGTATTGTATGTTGCCAGTGTGATGTATTTCATGAAATTTAAGTATGTGTGGTTGGCATGGGAGAGTAACAAGATAGTTTCAAAGGCAGTGGTTATGCATGTTCCTTTTTGTACCACTCGGTCTGGAGGAAAGTTTCGTGATGATGGGTGTGAGAATCGAAGTGTGATATATAGCAAAAGATCCACCATCCTATCAAGAAAGTGCACTGTAGCGTTAAATAATTACGAGACCATAAGATAGAGAATCACCAATGTAAAGCCATGCCCACTGGGCGGAATTTCTCGTGTGTTATTGTTGTAGGTTATAGAATTTGTGTGTTTAGGTTATAGAATTTATCGGAATAAATAAGACAGTGAAAAGAAAAAGATTGGTGGCCTTTTCCTTCGAATAGTATGTTGTCATGATACCCAGAATTTATAATGTTTGCGCTATTCATATTCAGTGCGATGGCCACGTGTTGATCAAAGCCGTTGAATAAGACAGAAAATGTGGTATTGCCAGTGCATAGTGAACAATCAGAGTTGTGTAAATTTTTAATAGTCAGTAGAGCTGCCACACGTGAATGAATCTCGTTAGAAAACAACACTTTTTTATACTCGGCTGCGCACCTCTGTTTCGCTAACGCATCGCTCCGAGTCACGTAGCCCCACACCACGGTTGCGCCAGTGGGCTCCTTCTTCCTGTAACCCGCGACATGCGAACCGCTGCGTTTACCCTTTTAGCGGTTCGATGGCCGCTGTGGCCTCCATTCCAATTCGCAACCGCTGGTCAGTGTAACTTACTGCAATCCAGCCCGCAGCTGGCTGCAACTTGTGTGCTCTGAAATATTGCACCAAATCTAACTTCCCTATCTTAAACTGTGCTGCCGCTACATTATTCCCCTCTTTGGAAAGACCTGGTCCCCGGGTCGTCCTTTAACTAACTCTTAAACTTGTTTGGATGTTTACTTACTACTAGAAAACTTAAATGTGGTCTAGTGCCCCTTAAAACCATGGCATGAAACAAAACGTAAAAATTCCTTACTGGACGACCACTGCTGAATCAACCCCTTACCTACTCATCTCACCCCCTCAGTATCCAATCTCCTGGGACTTGGACTATCCTTGGTTCCCTTTCGGAATTAGCTCTCCACCTGATCAGAAAGAAAATACCACAAAACCAAGTTAAGACTGTGATGTCACTTGGCCCAGAGGTGCTCAAAATGATCGTTATTTGCCGTTGCCTTTCTCTATACTGCGTGACATGTTGAACAAGCTGTTCGGCCGATATGCGCCCCTCTTGCTCTATAACGAACTGGTTTATGGATCTCAACAGACGTGCTCCAGAGTCTGGTTTAACAAGATCAGATTCTACCTTGGCAAAAACTCTAAAGTGGCTTCTGGCCAGTACAGCTGTGTCTGCGTAACATTCAATTGTGTGACTCCTGAAATTGACGCTGGCAGATGGAAGGTTGGTCCTATTATGTTACACTTTGTTCCATTGATTAAAATTCCGCTCCCCTCGAGCTCTAAACCTTTCGCTTCCGTAAACACTCCTTGCTCAAAACAACTTGCCACTACTACCAAATTCTCGTAGACGGAGAAGATCAAATGCATGCCGACTCGTTGCAAGCTCAATTTTGATTAAACAATGTTCCTTGGGCAGTCTATTCTATTTCCCCTGAGCTTAAAATAACTGCACCATGCACGTGTCCCATATTTTTAGCATCGCAGATTTTCCTCCAACATTCACTATTTTTTATCCAAACTCAACACCGATTGTGTGACTACTTCCATCCTTAAATTCACATTATATGAACTGGTGCAAGAAACACGACTTTCCTGACCCAGCCCTGTTGATAACTAAAAATTTAAACAAGAAATCGTACAACTCTGACATTGTCCAACACATACTTATTACGGCTTTGCCGAAAAATTTACTCCGACTCATTTATCTCTCCAGAACTGCGTTTTATTTCTCCTCCAACAACACTCCACATACATCAGACGCTACACTTCCCTTTTCAGTAACCTGAGAACAGGGATCACCATCACCCTTCCTCCCTCTTCAAAAAGACTGCTGCCCCTAGCAGGCTAACAATACCCGAAAACACATATAAAATACAATGCCTAATTAATCCATACAAACCCAATGATACATGACACGAAAACAAAAAAACTACAAATACTCTACTACTTTCTAGAACGCAAAGCATATGGTACTTCATGCTGTACTCTATCTTTCATCTGCGCTTAGCACCATTCTACACTCTCTCTTTCTTCCTCTTTCCTACCTTTGACACGCCTGGAATCACATTCGGGCAGGCAACCTTTAAATGGCTGTAATCGCCCAATGTGTACTATCGTCATTCTAGTTGGCAGCCGAAGCTTCACATTAACGGAATATGTGGTCTGAACAACATGGTATGGCCCTTGTACATCGTGAGGAACTTCTTCGTTTTCCCTTTTTGCGTATAGGGGCTGGACAGCATTACCCATTGCCCCACCCTATACTGCAGTAAACGTCCTTTCCGTGCCTTTCCAAAGCCTTTGTATTTGCCTTTTGTACTCGTTTCCAAACATCCCGAATTGTCCTTGCGAATTGACGTACAGATTCACCAATCCTTCTTTTCTGTATCTTCACTAAATCAAACGAAGACTGCATATTTCGCCCGTACACTACCTCATATGGAGACAAACCAGTATTTGTATGGACTTTAGCATTATATGCGCATACAATATGCTTCAAATACTCGTCCCACTGATGGTGATGAGAATGCACATAAAAACTCAGCATCTTCCCGATTGTTCTGTGTACCTGTTCTGTCCTTCCGTTGGCCTCGGATGCAACGCACTCGTCCTCAACTTCTTTAGGTCCAACAATTTACATAGTTCCTTCATTAAACCCGACATGAAGTTGGTCCCTTGGTCAGTAATTATTGTCTCTGGTACACCCGACTTGCTTGCGCGACCATTGCTGACTGTTGATTTGGCATAGCCACCATCTCCACATACCTTTAAAAATGGTCTATTATTGTCAGAACGAATCTGTTCCCAGATGGTGTTCACCTAAAAGGTCCTAAGACATCAATCCCCAGGAAAGAGATGGAACATGTTGCCCCTGGTAATCGTTGTAGCTGTATTTGTTTCCGACTGAAATCTGCTCTCTGCGCACATGGTATGCAATTCTTGACATACTGATCCACATCTCCCCGCCGCTCTCCTATCCGTCTCTCTACACACTCCATGACCGGATAACACGTGATCATGTGCTTCCTTTAAAACCTCATACCTTAACTTCGCTGGCACTATTACCCTTGGCCCTAACTTCGTTTCCCTGCACAGGAGACCGTCTTACACATTAAACTGTGGCTGTGTCCGATACAGTTTACAATCATTGTCCGCGTCCTGTAATTTTTGCCGCACCGTTAGGTCATAACCTATGACTTCTAGTTTTTCCACCTTCCTACTTAGTGCATCTGCATTACTGTGCTTTTTCCCAAGCTTGTGCACCACCCCGTAGTCGAATTCACTAAGCCTCACAGCCCATCGAGCGAGTCTAGTAGACTGATCCTTCAACTCCAACAACCACTTCAATGCAGCATGATCTGTCACTACCCGAAATCTTCTCCCATATAAATAACATTTAAAATATGTGATTCCATAGATTACGCTTAGCATCTCCCTCTCTGTTGTTGAGTAATTCGTCTCTGCTGCATTCAACTGCCTAGACGCATAGGCTACAGGATGTTCTTTCCCATCAATTTCCTGACTAAGAACACACCCTAATGCTTGATTCGATGCATCGCATGCTAGTATAAACTCCTCTTCAAGATCTGGAAACACAAGAACCGGACTTGATGTTAACACTTCTTTCAGTTTGTCAAACGCTTTCTGACACTCTTCTGTCCACTCAAATTTCACACCCTTCCGTAACAATTGCGTCAATGACTGTGCTAAATCTGCAAAACCCTTCATGAACTTTCAATAGAAATTGCAGATTCCAATGAATTACTGCACTTTCTTAACTGTTTTCGGTTACTGAAAATCCCTTACAGCCTGTACCAACCTCGTATCTGTTCGCACTCCGTCCTTCTGATAATATGATCCAGATATTTTTGACTTCTTCTAACGCGAAATGACACTTCTCCAGGCTCAGCGTCAAACAAGCTTCTCTTAACGCCATAAAGACTTCCCTTAACCGCTGTCTATGTTGCTCCATACTACTTGAAAACACTATAATATCATCCAAATAGACAAGACACTGCCGTGGTTTCAAACACCTAAATACACTGTCTAGCAACCTCTGAAACATTGCCGGAGAGTTTTTCAACCCGAATGGCATTCTAATGTACTGGTAATGGCCTCCAGATGTAGAGAAAGCAGTTTTTGGACGATCCCCAGGAGCCACCTCTAACTGATGATAACCACTTGTCAAATCCATCGTAGGAAAGTACTGGCACTGTCCTAAGTGATCCAAAGTCTCTGATATGTTTGGAATGGGGTATGCATCCGTTACTGTCTTATTATTGGGTATCGATAGTCACAACAGAACCTGTATTTCTTAGTTCCATCCGTAGTTTTTTAGGCATAACGACAATTCCTGCTCCCCAGCAACTATTACTATGCTCTATAATACCGTCCGCAAGATGCTGATCATTGAAATCCTCCACAATCGGCTGTAAATACCTCGGTATTCTCTATGGTTTACGGTAAACCGGTGCTTCAGTCCCTGTTGGTATCCTATGTTGAACGAATGGAGTTGCTGGCAACGGCCCTTGTGGAAAAAACAAATCCTTAGATTCCCACAATAATTCTTCCATCTGCTCCCTTTCTTCTCCTTTCAAATGTTTAATTTTGTCACGCAATGCAGTTCTATCATCAGTTAGTGGTTGATCGCTTCGTCTACCTCTCGAAAACCAGTCTTCATCATCTGGCACATCCAAATTTGCTACTAAAACTCTTTTCCTCAAATTCGTGTCTACAGCGCTAAAATTATCCACCTTCTCGGGAACTACTCGCCCGTCATTCCCCTCCTGTACGCGTACAACACTACGTTTCACAAAACAACCCAGTGGACCCAAAACTTCATTATCCTCCAATGGTTCAATAACACATACTGTACCCACAGGTAGATTCGACTCCACACTTACCCAGAGCGACTTCTCAGTGCAACTAGACACACACTCATGCGAATGTACGCGGTTCAATTGGTTTGTTCATTACGTTGAACGCCCCTGGCGACAGCTCTGCACTGACAACAGTTTCCCCTAGCGGTCTCGGTCCGGCACACAGTTTTGCCGGCCAGAATCGCCGAGCGGTTCTAGGCGCTACAGTCTGGAACAGGTTCGAATCCTGCCTCGGGCATGGATATGTGTGATGTCCTTAGGTTAGTTAGGTTTAAGTAGTTCTAAGTTCTAGGGGACTGATGACCTCAGCAGTTAAGTCCCATAGTGCTCAGAGCCATTTGAACCATTTTTGAACCCCTAGTGGAAATAACATTCCACCAAGTTCCACAGTTCGTTGTCCAAGGTCAATTTTGGCATGATGTTGATGCAAGAAATCTACTCCTAGGATCATGTCGTAGCACTCGCTCACCCATGGTACTACCTCCATGCATGCAAACAATTGGACTTTCCCTATGCGAAAGTCAACTGTCACCGACCGCAGAGGCATGACCTCCTTATCCCCCACTCCACGCAACATGTAACGTGGTGGGTCTAACTTCCTACGTCCCATTATATTCTTAGTAGCCACTGACACTTGCGCCCCTGTGTCCAACAAAATCTTAAACTTTTTAGTTCCTACGGATCCTACCACTGAACATTCCACCTCTGCATATGTATTCGTAGCATTTGCTTGTATCTTTGTAGCCCTTCCTTTAACTGCTTAAACTGTCCTGCCTTAATCAAGGTCTCAGAACACCTTACATATGTTGCCTTGCCAGAAAACGGAATAATCAAACTCACGGCGGCTGGATGAATCTCCTGCACCTTAGGCAACAACGACTTATCACATGCGGTTTCCCGTTCACTTCTAGATGTTAATTCATTTCTCAACTGAGTATTGTCCGCTGTCAGTTGTGCTACTTTTCCAACAAAATCCGCATCGCTTCTGGTTCTGACACACTTTGCATCCTTGACTCTGCCATTGTGTTGCCTCCGTTCTTAGTTAGACCCGACAAAAAAATTTAAGTACCAGAACAATCTGACTTCCTACAACGCCATATCATCATACTCAGTAACATCATAAACCAATACAAAGTAATCAAATGCCACGAAAAACATCTTATTGTCCCAAATACACTAACACTTATTCTGACAAAATAAATAATATGCATACGCAAAAATGTGACTTCTGGGAAGCCATACTCAAAACACCAACAAGAAAGAAAACGTCCAACACTCAAAAGAACCATTTTGACAGCACTCACCACATCTTGTGACTGTCCTGCAGGCGGTGGGCTCGAACGCCATACTGGACAGACGACGTCCGCTATCCTGACACCAAATGTAGTGGGTGGGTGCCAGGAGGTGCCATATTAAAACTCGGCGAGAACTTTCCAAATGATTTATTCGTTTCCACTACATTGTTTGATTCACCTCAGTCTCCATCACAGGCCCTGCATTGCTGAGGAAGTACCCCCAGCGGCCTGTGAAACGCAATGCTGTGTCGTGCTGGTCTTGTTCACCAGCTGTAGAATTCCAGTTACATCAGGATGGCTGCGCCAGCAGCCGACTCAGGGCCCACCGTCCCTGTTGATTCCACGCTGCTCTGCCGGGAGATGTAGGTCGGCCCCGCTGCTGCTTCTACCTCGGCTGGCGTAGCTGGGAACGCGGCGGCAACGACCACCCCTGTTCTGGCATCTGAACCTGCGGCCCTCGCCTCGTAAGTCTGCGGCATGTGTTGGGAGAGGAGACAACTGCCCACGGTAGTGACCCGAAGAGTGGCTCGCTCTCGCTGTCTGCGGACCCCGTGTCGGCCTCAGAGGGTCGCACCAGCGACCCACCATGGACTGGTACACTGTCGCCCCATCTGCTGCCATATGTCGCCGGTAGTGTGACATGTATCGCCGTCCAGGAGAGCTGCCACACTTGAATGAATCTCTTTAGAAAACAACACTTATTTATACTCGTCTGCACAATCACTCCCAGTCATGTACGTCCCACACCACGATTGCACCAGTGGGCCCCTTCTTCCTGTAACTTGCGACATGCGAACCACTGTGTTTACTCTTTTCAGCGGTTTGATGGCCACTGTGACCTCCATTCCACTTCGCAACTGCTGGTCAGCGTAACCTACTGCAATCCAGCCCGCACCTGGTTGTAACTCGTGCGCTCTGAAATATTGCACCAAATCTAACTTCCCTATCTTAAACTGTGGTGCCGCTACATATATGATTAAGTAACTACAATAAGAAATTTTTCATGTCAATGCTTTCTTCATTTTGTACTGCTATACAGTTTTGTCATTTAGAAAATAAAATTGGAAAAAAAGAAGCAAAAAATATTCTGCACAGAGGTAAGGTTTTTGAGACGCATAATTTGTCAGCAGCTTTAGTGGCAGTTTAGAAATTACGTATGTAAACACAGCAGAATAATAGCAAAATTTATGTTGCAGGGAAAGGTTAGAAGGTACTAGGCAATAGCTACCAGTGGACT
Organism: Schistocerca serialis cubense; assembly: GCF_023864345.2. Taxonomy (NCBI): domain Eukaryota; kingdom Metazoa; phylum Arthropoda; class Insecta; order Orthoptera; family Acrididae; genus Schistocerca; species Schistocerca serialis. The sequence goes on along the minus strand of NC_064640.1, from coordinate 920,504,478 downwards.
ATAAACTAAGCACACAAAGTGTCATATAATGTACATAAATGGTTACTGTATTTTTTCTATGTAGCAGAACAATTTGACACTTTGTGCCGATTCATCATGGCAACTGAGATGTCACGCATCACGCATCGTGTACTACACATGCAAATAAAGATGACAATCAGAGCGGTGCCTGATGGGAGCGACCGTAAAGGCATTTCCCATTTACAGTCGCTGCCATCAGCCACCGCACTGAGTGTAACATTGTTTGCGCATGTAGTACACCAGGGCCGGCCAGAAATTCTGCACGCGTGTGGTGCTCCTGCACATGTGCAACTTCCGGGTCACAGCATGCACGCCGCAGCCATCAGCGTTCATGTAGTGCATGTTTCTACGCACAGATGTCGCTTTATCCACTTGCTGAGATACCCTGTACCGGCGCATTCTAGTGCTCTTTCCACAGCTTGCATGCCAACCATGGGAAGGTATTTCGCGTATTAAACATTTAAAATACTGTCACAGTCTACTCATTGAGGCGTCTACTTTTATGTTAACAGTTTAACCCAGTAAGACAAGTAATACAGTTAACAACCGTGGGTTTTTATTAAGGCAGCTTGACTGACGGTACATAAATATGCTTAGTGTTTTTGATCTAGTATTAAGAAAGAGAGCACTCGGCGACTTCCAGCGAACCTTAGTCATGATTTCAAATAACATTAAACTAATGCAAGGTTTCCTATAACTAATTCTCGGTACCCTGAGTTATACCCACATAATTTCTGTCTCACTGACCTCTGAACAGAATGACAGCCGCAGACCTCTCGATGATGACCTGTACTATTATTGCTATATCTTTCATCAATTCCGTCTGAAATCTGCACAATAACCGACGATTAGATGAATGTTATGTCTTATCGACTTCAGCTGAGCGTAGCCCTTAACACATTTTTTTTTAAAAAAAAAAAGAATCTAAATGTAAGTATACAACAATCGGTTTAATGACCAATTTTCCTTATAATAATGAAACATGGAGCAGAATGTGGCAATAGTGCACAGTTAGTAAACAATAATTTTTAATTATGAAAGGAATAAATCCAAACACGTTTATCACTGGTCATGAGAAATGATATAGCTAATATCGGGCACAAAAGCACGGCTCATTGACAAACGCAAGCAGTTGCGGGAGATTTTCATCACTGATGCTTGATCGAAACGACTGAGAACATAGATCTTCCGTTCTTTGCTTTTTCACAGTACCTGCCATTTCTCAGTACTTCTCTGTTAAAGTTATGGTCACCAGGGGTAAACAAGACTGGGTATGTTGCGCTCTTGCTTGTACCACATAAACAGGGAAGAGGTGCCGCCGCCGTTCATATAGGACACATGCCTAATAACAGATGTTGCTGTCGCTTGCTGTCGCACATGTGCGCACATGTGCAGCACTTCCGCATGTCTGCACACTGTGCAGCATTTGGCCGGCCCTGTAGTACACGAAGCACAGCTGTGATGCATGGTGTCTCAGTTACCATGATGAATCGGCACAAAGTGTCAAATTGTTCAGCTACATAGAAAAAATACAGTAACCATTTATGTACACTATATGATGCTGTGTGTGCTTAGTTAAATGGTAGTATCTCTCACTGAGTAAAAGGCTATTTTCTTTTTTTTTTTATTCTTTGTTGAATTTAGATTCCCCCCAGAGGAGAAGGCGGGGGTTGGGAGGGGGGGAGGGGGCGGCTGGCAACAGTATAATATGCCGCTCTGCAGCCTACAGAAGAGTTTAAAAACATAATGAGTAGAGAATAAACAATAAAAACAGGTGATAAAACAGTGACTGGGTGAAACTGTAATAGGGCGACAAATGGCAGAAGTTAAAATATAAAAACAAAGAGTTGGTGATGCTAATTTAAACACATAAAATTAGACATGGACAGTTAAAAAAAAAACGTGGTGACAGTCTGGTTTCTGTTCGCAAGAGTTAAAACAAAACAACATACCTAGTGATGTAAAAATAATGGGACGTGCAACACTGACACATCACTAAAATACTGCACTATAAAGTAGACTCAAAGACAGACTGGAGGGGGAGGGGGGGTGGATCCAGCCAGAAGAGGGGGGGGGGGGAGGGGGAAGGAGAGGGAAAGCAAAAGGGGGAGCCAATGGAAGGAGAGGACACAGGAAGGGGAGGGGGCAGGGTGGACATGAGAAGGAGTGGGGAAGGCAGTGGAGGGGAAAGCAAAAGGACTCGGGGGAGAGTGAAAGCCTATCCATAGCGCCATCTCTTATAGCTATTGAGAAACACACTGACAACTGAGTAAGGTAAGCAATTCACCACCAAACACTGTGCTTATATCAGTTTATTACATATTTACACATACTGCAAAACAAAGTAAATTGACTAATTCAAGGTATGCTATGCCCATGGAAATAAAAGATAATAAACTTCATTGCAATGGTTTGACACTCGTTAACTATCGAGAGTCATGCCCAGCAGTCTTGCAGCCTATAAATTTCAAATCTTCGCACTGAAATTGATTGAGAAAATTAAAGTGTATAAGAGTTAAAAGCATAAACACTTGATGCAAATTTGTTTGTAGTGTGAATGTAGAAATTGAAGGGTTGGTGTGGAAAATCACTTTAACTCTGCCTGCAGTTACTGTAGGAGTGAATTAAATAACTCTGCAGTTGATGGTGTCAGTTCCAAGCCTGGAGAAAGGTGGAGGGTTGTCGAAGTACTGAAGCCATAAAAGAATCGACATAAAATAGTAGGAGAGAGCCAGTAAAGTTTAATACCTTAGTTGCAATGATGACGATGATAATGATGATGATGATGATGATGACGATATAATAATAATAATAATAATAATAATAATAACAATAATAGCGATTAACCCATATATTTTCAACTTAATTGCGTGATGCAAATAAAGCAGCTACCAGTATCTCACGCCTCTGTAAATATAGTCTTATTGCTGAATGTGGCCATCAGAGGGACTGAACATAACAAGCAGGAATGCTGGAGCTTCCAGAATCTATTCAACCAAAACACAAACACTTTTGGGCATAACAGTTTCTACTGAATAAAACTTTTTGTGGTTAATACTATTCTTATAACAGCTAAATATAACAGTTTATGAATGGATAACTTTCTCCCCCTCTGCACTTATGGCAATTCCTGCTATTATCTATCACTGCAACAGCACCAAAGAACTTACTTGTCAGGACTAAAGGCTAGCGTGTTCAGTTTCCAAGTCAAGACAAAGTTATTGTAGAAGTGAACAGACACAAGGATCGGGTATGCCTTAATCAGATTTGTTGCAAGTAATATGTCTCTATTTGTAACCAATAGCTCAATATATAGCATATTTACATAAAAATAGTATATATTACACCTAGATAAAAACCTAAAATAACTTACCCTGGTCCCAAAAGGAGCCCAAGATTCAGGAACACACATTATCAGTAAATTACCAGCAATAATTAAAAACTTGGTTTCAGATAAAGAACAGTTTAAAAAGAGTTTGAATGACTTTTTGGTGGACAACTCATCTACTCTGAGCATGAATATCTTCACAGCGATTGTTAGACTAGCTTAATAAAAATTTCAGTTTTGACAGTACTTGGTCACAACAGTCAAATGGCTCTGAGCACTATGGGACTTAACATCTACGGTAATCAGTCCCCTAGAACTTAGAACTACTTAAACCTAACTAACCTAAGGACAGCACACAACACCCAGCCATCACGAGGCAGAGAAATCACAACAGTCAAGATTAGGTATGTTGTGTATGATGATAAATTTATCAAAAGTTTATAACTTGGTTTCATTCTGACAGAGTATTAATTCTGTAAATATTAGCAGTTCCAGTTTATTGTAATGTGGCACTGCAAAACATTCAACTGCAGCTGCCAGGTAAATAAGCAAATTACAACTTTTTGCAGGGCAAGTCAATTTGTTGAACAGATACAGAAGTAGAACAAGTTATACACATAAAACAATAATCTTGTGTTTTGTGCCTTGTTTGTGCAGTTGAAATAGGTAGGGCCAAAAAGCAAGAGGAACAAATAGCTCTAAAAATAAATGAGACTTTGGTGACAAGTGCATGTTGTGTTGCAAATCACTTAAACAAGTACTTTGTTTCTGTTACTGACAGCTTGGGGTTTTCAGGTTCAGTAAACAGTGCAATGGAGTACCTGAGACCATTCTTTACAAATAACTGCAGTAAAATGGCAATGACACTCAAATCTTACAAAGAAGTGGTATTCATCATAAAATCCTTAACATCTAAGTATTCTAGTGGTTATGGTAATATATCAACAAAGTTAATCAAGGAGTGCTCATGCAAGGTGAGTCCTGTCTGCAGCTATTTGTGTAATCAATCTCTTATCAGTGAAACATTTCCATGCTGGCTAAAATATAAAGCCTCTTGACAAGAAGGGGGATAATGAGATACCATCAAACTATCAACCAATTTCACTTTTGCCAGCTTTTCCAAAAACATTTGAAAAGGTTGTGTTCAAGTGTCTCCTTAAGCATCTGACTACAAATAACATGTCCAAATCACAGTTTGGGTTTCTTAAGGGTTCTGATAGAGAGAAAGCTATTTACATGTACAGTGATAATGAACATAATGAATTATATAACAAATTAGATGCTACTGGCATTTCCAGTGATGTGTCAATCGCGTTTGACTGTGTGAATCACAGCATTCTCTTAAGTGAATTAGAATACTATGGTGGCACCAGCAGTGCTGTGAAATGGTTTGAGCCTTATTTAACTACCGTGACATGAAACAAAGGGTGTTGCGAAATATCTGTGCAGTAAACAGTCAGCCTTCATCTGACTGGGAATTAATTCCATATGGTGTTCCTCAAGGTTCCATCTTTGGTCTGTTGCTTTTTCTTGTGTGCATTAATGACTTCTCGCCAATTACATTACCAAATACTAAATTTGTTTTGTTGCACATGAGACAAACATTGCAATAAGTAGGAGGTCAAGTACAAATTTAGAAATGGCTGCTAATCAAATTTTCACTGACATTAATAAATGATTTAGAGCTAATTCACTGTCATTAAACTTTGAAAAGACCCACTGGAACCTGTTAGATATTTAGTTATAGCATGTGTATAGCAAATCAAGCATGTGCATAGCAAATGCAGATCGAAGAGGTTGACAGGGTTAATTTTCTGGGATTAAAATTCGATAATAAATGCTGTTGGGAAAGGATTTGCAGTAAGAATGATGTCAGATGTAGTAAATACAAAAAACTTATATATTTTGCCTACTTTCTTTCTAATATGTCATATGGGATCACATTCTGGAGTAACTTGTGAAGCTGAGCAACAGTTTTTAGAATCCAATAGCATGTAACAAGATTCATTTGTTGTGTAAATTCAAGAAAATCATGTAGAAACCTGTTCAAGGAACTTTGAATTCTAACTATTGATTCTCAGTATACTGCATTTATTTTTAATGAAACTTATTGCAAGTAATATATCTCTATTTCCAACAAATTGCTTAATACATATTATCAGTACTAGGAATAAGAACAATCTACATAAAAACCTAAAATCACTTACTTTGGCCCAGAAAGGGGTCCAATATTCAGAAATACACATTTCCAATAAATCGCCAGCAACCATTAAAAACTTGGTTTCAGATAAAGCACAGTTTAAACAGAGTTTGAAAGACTTTTTGGTAGGCAGCTCCTTCTACTCTACAGATGAATCTCTTAACAGCAACTGTTAGACCAGCTTAAGTAAAAATTTCAGATTTCAATTTTGACAGCAATAGGTCACAACTGACAAGATTAGGTATTTTGTGAATGATAAATTTATTAAAAGTGCAGAGCTGTGTTCCATCCTGACAGAGTATTAATTCTGTAAATATTAGGAGTTCTAGTTTACTGTAATACATTTACCTATTTTGACAGTCTGCTGATAAATGATCAAGGTAGTGAGTATTATATTCAGATGTTTTACGTTTTTTTTATGTTATACTTTCTGACTTGTTTCACACCCAAGATAAGCATCTCATTTTTGGGTCTCTGGAACGAAAACTGAATCTAATCTAATTCCATTTCACTGTAGTAACAGAACTTTCTAGGTAGTAGTCCTACTGTTGTGTTGTCATTGCCAAGTCCTGCAAACATTCTCTAGGCCGTGTAGTAATTTTGCTACAAGTGTCATATCAGAGAATATTCGAGCACTTATTCTACATTCCTTTCCCACAAAATTGAATACTATGTAGGGGTAAGGTATTTATTTATTTTCATCTACACCAGAGCATTCACATGCAGTTAATGGCTTCATGACTAATTCTGATAACAACTTTTACATCGGGAACTGACAAAATGTAATTGTGGGAGTGACGTAATCAACTAATTGATATATGACGAGTGCAGTGTCTCTCTAATTTCTTATGTTCTTTGTTGCTTCCTGTTCTGGTTTGATTGCTAATGTGTATACTTGCGTCTTTTGTATTTGTGCACAATAAAGTGTGATTTACACAGAGGAGAAAAAAAGTCATAGACAAGCGATGGCGGTAGTATCACGTATACAATTTATAAAAGGACAATGCATTAGCAGAGCAGTCACTTGTATTCGAGTGATTCATGTGAAAAGATTTCCAACCTGATTGCGGCCACATGAGGGGAATTAACAGACTTTGAACATGGAATGGTAGTTGCATCTAGATGTGCAGGACTCCATTTCAGAAATCATTAGGGACTTCAATACTCTGAGATCCACAGTGTCAAGAATGTGTCAACAGTATCAAATTTCAGGCACTGTGGGAGCTGGTGTTGGCACCATATTTGTGTGGGCTGTGTTTACATAGAATTAACTTGCTCCTCTGGTTCAACTGGATGAATCATTGAATGGAAATGGTTATGTTCAGCTACTTAAAGACCATTTGCAGCTATTCATGTTACAAACAATGATGGAATTTTATAGATGACAGTGCACCTCATCACCAGGCCAAAATTGTTCACCGTTGGTTTGAAGAACTTTCTGAACAATTCAAGTGGATAATTTAGGCACCCAGATCGCCCAACATGAATCCTTTCAAACATTTGTGGCACATAATTGAGAAGTCAGTTCATGCTCAAACTTGTGCACCAGCAACACTTGCAATTATAGAGACAGCATGGTTCAATATTTCTGCCGGGCACTTCCAATGACTTACTGAGTCCACGCCACATGGTGTTGCTGCACTACTCCGGGTAAAATAAGGTCCAACATGATATCGGGAGCCATCCCATAAGTTTTGATACCTCATTGTATTACACCATTAGTCTGTCAATGTATTTTATGTTTAGGAGATAGTGCCCTTCCATAATTTGTGAACCCAAAGAAGAAATTCTACTCTCTTGGGTAGGTTATCTGCTGCAATTCATATAGATAAGTACAGTCATGAATACCTTTCATAATGTTCTATATTCTGTCAGTGGCACCATCCAGGTCATTAAAAATGAGATTAAGATTCTACAGTGCCCACCTCCCGTGTTTCGACCGCTAGATTCCATGCCACACACCGATCCATTTTGGTACATGATGGTTTCAACCTCTCTGGTCATGACACAGTGATATAACCACATAACAATGCTTTGCACATAATTACAACAGTATCGTAAGACATCATATTCAGAATGAACATGTTTCCAGTCATTTCATGTCCCCTGGTACCACATGTGAGATCAACAGAAATATCCACTCATCAGCTTTCACAGTCGTCCCACACTGTATTGGCAAGTTCAGGACCCACAGTTTGCGCCCAGTCAATTGAAAATTTAGTTGCAGTAAATGGAGTGCATTTTCAAACAACAGCATATTTGTTATACTTTTGAATAGTTCACTTTAGTGATCAGTAATCTTGATCAACGTGTTACGTCAGTAATGCTGGACATTATATTATGAGCCGCCCTGCACCAAGCCTACAATACTCTCACGGTAGTGGTAATTTCACACTGCAACAAAATCAGTGGGTCAAAGGCTCATGCAAATCCTGTGCCATGAGAGGCATGACGACATGATACCATCTGAATTCTGGAGACATCTGCATGGAATAATTACAAATTGGGATTCTTTGCTGTTACACATTTGGCAGCAACAATTGCTACCAAAGTGAGGTTAACTTTAATTACTCAGGAAGGGCAGCCATTATACTAGTTACCGATAAAGCACACACCTTGCCCAAAACATATGCCACAATGGCCACCATGATAACTTCCATTCACTCTGAAGAGAGCCGAACCATCCCAGACCGGCCCAACATGCTGCTGCCTAGCCACCATGCCACCTCCACCTGAAAGTCACAGTGTGTTCTCGAGGACCAGTGAACTCTCCATATCACTGTCAAGTGGCTAACTAAGCAGCTGAAAATGTTGCAACTATGGATCATGACATCTGAGAGCAAACGGACCCACTGCACATGCCCACAGTGGCCTCATAGCCACAAGACCACTCAGACTAATGTTTGCTGTTCCACAGACATTTTTGTCACCTGGCAACTAAGTGCAAGAAATCATGCTTGCACCTCAACGCCGAGACTCGATTTGGTTCAGGTGCAACAATAGGACACCCACTTACAGCACCTACCGTTTAAGAACAGTCAAAAAAACAGTATAGGAGTGCTCAGCCTACCACTTGTATCAGCATGACTCCAAAGCTGCCGACTACTAAATGGCTACACAAACGTTGTTCGTTACCAACCACTATTCAAGGCTAGTGTTATTAATCAAACAGGATCAGAGATCAACACACTGCTGAATACATTTTACCCAGATGCAAAACAACACACTATGGCCAATTTAATGGCAGTTAACAAGTCTGTCATATGTGCATATGGTCACAAAACGTTTGAGGTTGACAATGATCTCTTTGAGAACTGCAAGTGGTCTTACACATTAAACAACATTGCTCAAACTATTTCGGGTGCTGATTTCCTCACACAGGCTGCCATGACCACCAATCTACCAAATGAATGACTGATAAACTCCATCAGCAGTCACACTATTGTTGCAGTAAAGGGTTATTCATCAAAGTACACAATGCCCAGGGTGTATAATTTAAGTGCTAACACCTCAAATGGCCATCGTCATTACTGGGAGTCCTACTGCCACAACTTGAAATCACACCTCCAGACCATGAGAAAAGATTACGTAATAATGAGGTGTGAAATAATCAAGTTACATGAGGATAATGTGGTGTTGAAGGATACCCTACTGGAAATATAAGGCCAACTCCAAGTGGCCCGAAAAACATTAGAACAACATAGAACACCTTTGCATTGCATCCATGCTCTGCACACAACTGTGTCCATGGATTAACAGTGGCCTGTAAAACTACAGGGCAGGGGCACACATACTACGATGCACCATATCTGTACCAAACCTGGTCTGTAATTTCGTCATGAGCCCATACCATTGTGTGAACATTACTACCACCGATTTCCAGTGGCTACACAATGGCACCGGGGGAACCAACACCCCACACCCATCCCCCTCTATCTGCTACCAGTGGCACTCCTCCCAACCATCATTCAATGGTACTGGCTGTGTCACTGACTGCAGTTACATGTCCATCATGCCCAGCCACATACAAGCTGGCTGTGTGGTCAAATTCAAACTCCCTCTCATTTTTTAGGCAGGGGGGGGGGGGGGTGTTGTGTGGGAGTGATATAATCAACTAATAGATGTGTGACAAGTGCAGTGAGTCTTTAACTTCTCATGTTCTCTGTGGCTTACTGCTCTGGTTTGTTCACTAATACACTGTTATTCCCTGTATGTATTTTATATGTAGTAGATGGTGTCCCTACATGGTCCCACATTGCACAGTAATTCATACTGTAGGCTTATACTAAAATGTACACAACAAAATTAACAAATGCATATATTGGGTAAACGTTGCAACTGAACATCTTTTAGAAGCCACTTTATGGACCTAGGTAATGTTACATGTATACACTCCCTAGTGGTGTCTCTGGTTAACAGGAAGAGTGCATTTAGGATGACGTCAACAACTCATAATCACATAACTAGAGGAAGTAATAATTTCCATATCATCTATGTATCTCTTTTTAGAGTTCAGAAAGGAGTTTTATTTTCGGGTACAAAAGTTTATAAAAGGTAACCAGTGGGCTGCAGGCAGAAAACTGAACATTTGCAAATATTTAAAAACCAAAGAAAATAACACCTCATTAGCTACTCTTTCAACGATTTGTCAGAATATTTGAAGTGAAGCATGTAAATTCCATTAAAAATTAAGCACACTGTTTCATATAGATACATGACAGTGGCAAGACATCAACTTCTTTAAAACGTGTCAACTGAGGGAAGAGAAAGGCACTTGTTTCATTATTTTCACTTTTGTATAATAAATATATTTTTGAGAGGTATGTCCCAGAATTGAGTGCAGTGTGGGATTACGAAATGCACAAGTGCAAAGCAGGCACATTTTACTGTTTCTGTGTTGATGTCTTTACTGAGAATACTAAAAGCTTAGTAAAAATTGCTCAGTCCATTTAATGACTTCTCTTTATGTATTCCTTCTGTCTAGTACTATCTGTCAACATACTCTGAGGAATTTTGTGGTTGCATTTTTATGTTTGTATCAACAATCAGAGTTTTGAGTTGATGAGAACAGTATATTAGTACCACCAGAAAACATTACCAACATACCTTTCTGCATACTTATGGACAGACCATTGCAATGTATAATAAACAGAATTGCTCAGAGTTTAAAAATTCAGGAATTCCTTGTCTTACTACTTGCTCCTTTGACCAACACTTTCACCATTTGTTTGATGATTACCACTTTTATTGACTCTGTTCAAAAGATGTGATATGAAACAACAACTGCATTTTCCCCTAATTCTATAGTACCATAGTTTCTGAAATGTAATGTATGGCTGCCAAAGTTTGTGAGCTCAAGGAATAGCCTGTTTTGTGTTTTACTTCATAAAGTGCACTATAGAATTAATAAATATGAATATAAAGCTCCATGTATCAATACCCTTTCTCAAAAGACAAACTTTTGCAGACTCAATAAGCAATAACTTCTGAAGAAGCTCTACAAATCAATAGTTGTTGCACTAGCAGCTAACCAACCCACACTAGTTTATGTGGCCAGCTGGTACAGAAACATGGAATATCATTTAAATTACTCTAGTACAGGAATAATTTGCTAACAATTAATGAGAATTCTGAGAATTGTTAACAAGATTCCTTTATTATGTAAAAAACACACATGATAACTTGAAATGAACTTCCAGTGTGCTATACTTTAAAGCGACCATTGAAACAAAACACACCACAGTAACTCCCTGTGAGTTTCCAACAGTTCTGTTACAAAAGTCAGCATGCAATTTGTATGTCTATCTTCCTTTGCCTTTTCAGTAGCTTAATACATGAAAAAAAGCATTGTTCACTGAAATTCTAAGACAGGTAAGTTATTTTGAAGAAAGTAACTTCTTTTGTGATGCACAATATCACCTTTAGAAGGGCAGGTCAGTGATAGTAGCAGAGCTTGACTTAGTTACAAATGTAAGTCAGGGTTTTGAAGACAAAAGAGTCTATAGCACTGGTACCTTGTGACCTTAGTAAGGTATTCAATTGTACCTAATGTAAGGTGGTCCTCAGCAATGTATAATCATATGGTGTTGGGGGAGTGTTGAGCAAATTCTTGAATCCTACCTGAATAGCAGACAGTAGATTGCATCAGTGCAGGGAGCAGACTCATTGTCCACAAGTTGAAATAGAGTGCACCATAGCAGCCTGTAATGGGGCCTTTATTGTTCCTGATTTTTGTTAATGACATAAGCACCAATGGGCACACCTTGCAGTTTGCAGATAATAACATTTGTTCTCAAAAAGAGAGAGCGTTGGTCAGTCTTTTCAACAAGTAGAAACCCCATTAAGCAAAGGCAATGCCTAGTTTACTATGAACAAGATGAAAATTAATTAATACAAAACACAGAGAATGACACACAGCCTTATTGATACTGGAGCACTGGGTGGCACAGCAGCCATTAAACTCATGGGCTTTTTCATTGATACTACATTAACGTAACAACAGCACACAAAAATTGTATATTCCAAACTTTCCTGGGTCCTGGATCTCCTGAGGAAATTAAAAGGTACTAACAGTTTACCCTCTAATGTTCCAAAGCTGCATGAGACATGGGCTGCTGCTGTGGAGTCACTCTGCAAGCTGCAAGAATATACATTGTTGTACAAAGAAATGCAAAAAAAAAATGACCATGTAAACCAATTGTTTCTAGATTAAGAGTTCTGACTGTTTGTAGACAATATTTATTCAACTGCCTTGCTCGTACAAAAATAAATCATGAGCACTACAGAAAGAAAAATAAATCTCATCAACATAGCACTGGTAATAGTCAGTAAAGAAAGCCCTGGATGTTGATTAACGAAAACACAAAGGGTATCCAATGGTGGCTTTCAAACTGTTGAATGTGCTATCTATGGGTATCCTGTAACAACCAATGGAGCAATTTAGGACAAAAATTTTACCTGAACTATGCAGTATGTTCTAGTACTGATTTCATAGTTGTCTTATCATTGTGCAGTATATCATAATGTATTTGTTCTCTTTAGTATATTTTATAGTATCAGTTTTAGTATCACAATTTAAATTGCAGTGTTACATTCATTTTATTGTAAAAATACTACTGTAATCTTGATGCATTCTGTTCAGCTATGGCTGTTTAAGAACACAGAGCTTTTAATAAATGGACATGATGTCAGACTGCTTTTTGATGATAATAAGCAATGTTATCCAAACCACAGGATTATTTGTGTGGCTCTGTGTTATAATACTGCAAATTTCAGAAGGTGTGAGTGGGCAAGGAAAAAGTTATCTTGGGAGCAGCACAAAGCTTTTACAATGACTGGGTACAGAAGGATTGATAAAAGAAGAAAGTTTGTCATGAATGTTCATGAAGTGATTGTTGAATATTTCACATAAATTTTTTGCTCAGAGGAAACAGCATCTTCATTCTTAATGCATGTTATTGATTGAGATTTTTTCCTTTTTACCAACAGTCCATACCGCCTTTGATTTATTACTTGAACTGAGTATAAACTGCCAGTTGTACATTTTATAGGCTTCACAACAGACTTGTTCAGTTTAAAATAGTTATTAAATAACTTGCTGTCTGTAGTTTTACTGTAAGAATATAGCAGTCTCTTATTTCCACAAAAGGTTTGTATTCCTGACATCTGCAGTTCATTGCTAGACATTTTGCATATATTTGGCTTAGATCTAAGTTTGATTGGAAATGCTACATCTTAATGTTTCTACAGAATACTCAAATTCTTGTACCTTACAGTCAACATCACAATCACAATGTACACCCTTCCATCCAGCTTCATGGAGCACATGTGTGAAAGTGAATACTCTATATTATTTTTGATGTAATGCTTCATACTTTCCTGGCAATCTGTCGACACCTTGAGGGGTCAGGTATACTTCCAGGTATCAGCCCTGCACTGCATGTCTATCCTCCTGCTGTTCATTTTGCCATCCCTCGGAGGATATGTCTGGGTTAGTTTTGGGAATGTGTTCTGAAGTTTTAGCCCCTGACATCAGAACAGTCCCTCAACTGTTTTTCTTTCTTTTTTCATTTGCCATCTCCTACCCTTCCTCTGCTTCAACATTTGAGATTCCCCTTTGTTTCTTCTTCCTCCCAAGTGTAACAGGTTATGTGTTATTCCCAACCTCGGGTCGATACATAGGGTTCGCACGTATCCCCTGGTACATGACAGGCCCAGGGAGGGGTGACTGGCTGAGCTCTTACCTTCCCAAATTGCCAATTTGTCACTCTATCCGGAGTTTCGAAGGTGTGACCTGAGGTTTGAACAATCACCTAAGGCAGGTGAGCCCACCTTGGAGGGATCCCAGTTTGAAGGAGCAGGCCATCAGAGATGCTGGGAGCCATGGGAGATTTTCTCACACTGAGTCAATCATCATTTCAGTCTACATCTTGTACGAAATGTAAATGGAATGAAGATGAAGTTTCAAAAAATCTCCCAGCAGTACGTCGGACCTTCATGGTATCACATACTGAAGAAGGTCAGTCCTTTGTTACTGTTAATGTGTTTATTATTCAAAAAGGTGTTGATGCAATTGCAGGCCCTGTGAAATCTTGCTCCCATTTATGCAATGGAAATTTGCATTTGGAGTCTGTGATTTCAGGCCCAACAATTGCTTGCAGCTTCACTCCTCACAGCCATCCTGTTCATGTTGAGGCCCACTGAATGCTGAATTCTTTGCATGGTGTTATTTACACTAGGCTGCTTGGAGGTTTGACTGAGGGAGAATTCCAAACTTACCTCTCTGATCAGGGCATCACTGCAGTCCATAAGCTAATGAAAAATGTTGATGCAACATTAGTGCCTAGATGTACTCTTTTACTCGTGTTTGATTGAGTACTGCTTCCACCGAAGATCAAAGTAGATTGTGAAGTGAACATGATCCAACTGTACATTCCAAACCCAATGTGTAGGCACCAGTTTCAACATTACAACCAAAGTCACATTTCCTGTTGAAACATGACCAAACGCTTTATTTGCGGTAGGGTTGCTCAGAAGGGTGATTGCCCACACCATCCTCCATGCTGCATCAATTGCAACAGTGATCATCAGCCTCATTCAGAGAATGTCCCATATATCTTGATGAGTGGGCCATCCAGGAGATCTGGTAGAAGGAAAAAGTGCCTTACCCTGTTGCTTGCAAGTTGTTGGCTAGACAAAAGCCCTGTGTTTCACCATCTGGCACTTACAGTACCAGCACTGCAGTTGTAAATTCGCCAAGCATTGTGGTAGCATAACCATTTCCTTCTCCTCCAGCTGTGCAACAAATCATCAAATCTTCACCTCCTGCAGTGAAATTACCTGCTACACAACTGGTAGGCTGGAAAGGAGAAAAGGAATACTCTCCTGATGATTTTTTATGTAACTCCTGCCAGCAAAGTTCTGAGTCTTCTTCTGCCAACCACAAAAGTTCTAAGAAATCAAACAAAGGCAAACGGTTTTCTCCTTCCCTGACTCAGAGCTCCTCTTCAATGGTGTCACTGCATTATACCCCTACCTAGCTGACCTACATTTCACTAGTGCAAACTGCCTACCATTTTCCTTACGTAGAATCTGCAGGCCAACTCAGTGAGAATGCCAACACCTCTGTAGACCTCATGGAACAAGATCTGCCAGCCTGTGCACCCTGTAACAGTGAGTCTTCAAAGGCTGGCACTCAGCAGCCACTGAGGTGACAAACCATTTTTTTCCTCATCCCCTTTCACCATTATGACCCTCTTCCAATGGAACATTCATGGCATTAGATCCAAGGAGGAGGAACTATGGCTGCTATTGGAATTGTAGCGTCCACTCTTTCTCTGCCTCCAAGAAACAAAACTGCATCCTTGGGACTGCTTTGACCTTCCTACCGAGGTCAGAATTCCATCTCATGCTGCTCATCTGGGATGACGTTCATAGCCATACCATCTTACTGCCAGCTGTTGCAGTCCACATTAGCCTTCCTCGCTTCACATTTTCTCTTTGCAACGTATACATCCCTCCATCATTTGGTGTCACCAGGACAAACTTCCTCCAGCTTACTGATCAACTCCCTCACCTCTGCTCAGTGCCTTTAATGCACACTGTTCCATTTGCAGCTCTTCCTGAGTCTGTCAGAGAAGTGAATGCTACAATGCAGCCTCTACCTTGAGGGCTAGAAGATGTTCACATTCAGGTGTTGCAGCACTTTGCTATCACAGGCAAGCACTTTCTCCTTCATACATACAATCGCATTTGGGCAGATGGCACATTTCCCAGATGCTGATGTGAAGTCACTATCGTACACATATCTAAGCCCAGTAAAGACAAACACCTTGCTTCTAGCTACTGCCCCATTTCTCTCATCAGCTGTGTTTGCAAGGTGATAGAACATATGATTTATGGCTGGTTGGTACGGTGGTTCAAATCTCACAATCTACTAACCACTGCACAATGTGGATTTCGAGTGCACCGTTCTGCTGTTGACCCGCTCATCACCCTGTCAACCCATGTCATTAACCGTTTTCTGACAAAATACCCGATGGTGGCCATGTTTTTTGATTTGTTGAAAGCCTACGACACCTGCTGGAGGACTGGTATCCTCTGTCCTCTATACATGTGGGGCTTTCAATGCCACCTGGTCTGTTTCATTCAGAAATTTTTAAAGACCAGGTATACAAGGTACGTGTGGGTACATTCTTGCCAGACACCTTCATCCAGGAAAATGGGGTGCCTCATGGCTCCGTCTTGTGTGTCGTACTCTTTGCTACAGCCATTAATCCTACAATGGCCTGTCTCCCACCAGATATCACTGGCTCTCTTTTTGTTGACGATTTTGCAATGTACTGCAGTTCTCCACATACTTGTATCCTTGAGCAGCATCTTCAGCAACATCTTGATCGTCTTTACTCATGGAGTATCGACAATAGCTTTAACTTTTCCACTGACAAGACAGTTTGTATGAATTTCTGGCACCGCAATCGGTTTCTTCCACCATCTTTACATCTTGGGCTTGTTGCTTTTCCACCTATGAAAATCCTGGAGCTCATGCTTAACAGAAAATTTACTTGGTCCTCCCATGTGTCTTATCTGGCTGTACGCTTTACCGAGTCTCCTGATGTCTTACATGTTCTATGCGGTACTTTCTGTGGAGCAGATCGGACCACCCTCCTCCATTTGTATCAATCTCTTGTCCATTCGAAATTAGACTATGTGTGTTTCATTTATTCCTCTGCATGTCCATCCATTTTACACCTTCTTAATACAACCCAGCATCACGGAATCTGTTTGGCCACTGGTGCCTTTTACACTAGCTCAATTGAGAGTCTCTATGCAGAAGCTGCCAGACAACTGCTGTTATACTGGTGTGATGTTCTCCTCAGAATATATGCTTGCTGTTTTGTCTCCCATGCCTAGCCACCCATCCTGCACCTCCTTTTTCGATGACTCCCTTGACTGCCAGTATGGGGCGCATCCCCCTTATCTGTTATTTTCCAGAGTTTGCTTTCGGCACCTATTCCAGCAGCTTAACTTCACACTCCCTGCCATTTTCCAGGTTGGTATGAACCCTTCACCACCTTGGATTACGTGGGGGCCTGTGTTTATTTTGGACTTCATTTACTTCCTAAGCAAGCTTCTCCTGATTTGATGTATCGTAGTAAGTTTCTTGACCCTTGCACACAACATATTGACAGCACGTTTGTGTACAGTAACGGTTCTAAGACTGATTTTGGAGTCCTATGTGCTTTCATCATTGACACCGACCATTTTCGGTATTGGCTTCCAGAACACTGCCCAATATTTACAGCAGAGCTCTTCACCCTGTATCAGGCTACCTAATACATCCAGCGAGACAAGTTTTTATTTGTGTCGTATTCCAATTCTCTCAGTGCCCTTCAGAACCTCTGTGTGCTGTACAAAGTCCATCCCTTGGTGCAATGGGTCCATGGAGGCTACCATTTTCTCTCTGTTGAGGGAGACACTGTGATGTTCATACAGTCTCCTGGTAATGTCAGTCTGATGGGAAGGCTGCTGATGCTGCTCAAAAGGCTGCAGTCCTCCAACCTCAGTCCACTAGTTCTTCCAACCCTATGGATGATCTCTATGTTGTCGTCCATTGGCAAGTGGTGTCACTTTGGCATCATGAAAAAATGGCTCTAAGCACTATGGGATTTAAATTATGAGATCATCAGTCCCCTAGAAGTAGAACTACTTAAACCTAACTAACCTAAGGACATCATCCACATCCATGCCCAAGGCAGGATTCGAACCTGTGACAGAAACAGCAGCGAAGTTCTGGACTGAAGCGCCTAGAACCACTCAGCCACAGCAGCCAGCTTGGCATCACCATTGGAGCATTCTTCATGGGAACGTGCTCCGGGGAATTAAACCTCTCCCAGTTGCTTGGCCAACCTCATCAAATGAGGATATCGTTTTTGCTAGGTTGCATATTTGGCATTGTTGTTTTAGTCAGTGCTATTTGTTAAGTGATGGTCCCCTGCCACTTTGTGCTCACTGTTGTCAACCTTTGATGATTCGCCATTTCCTGACCGAATATCCTTGTTTTTACCACTTACATTCTCATATATGTTTGCTTTCTGATTTGTAGGCTGTATTAGCAAAGGACGCATGGGTTGTTGACCATGTTTTACTTTTTATCCTTCATAGCAACATGGCGAATGGCATTTAATCTTTGGTTCGGGACCACCACTGTCTCTACAGCATATTTTGTGGACCTTATTCTTAGCTTGCTTTCCATCAATCAACTGGGCATAATGTATAGTCTCTTTTGAGTTCTGTTACTTCTTGATATTCTAAGGTTATGACATGGGAACGTATGACCATAGTTGCTTTTGTGGCCTAAAACAAATAAAACACACACACACACACACACACACACACACACACACACACATATTTTACGAGCTCCCCAAAATCTAAAAACCCGACAATCCTAGATCTCCCATTGTGTGTTGCCATCCAACACTACTGATCTCAATGTCCTTCTGACATAAACCCACTACTTCATTCCTTCTAAACCTTACCAATTACATCCTCACACACAAATACTTCTCCTTTTATATGACATAGGGATAGGTAATATTTTTAGGTTATTGAATAAAGGGTGGAAGGATGTTCTGGGAGGGGCAGCACACATTTTTCTAACAATTCTTTTTTAGAGTAGCAGGATTCGTGGCATGTAGCTTGAATTTCCCCAAAAAATTAAACCGTATCTAATTACAGATTCAAAGTAACTATGGTTCATCATTGCAGCTTATTTCTGTTATACCAGATCCATTGCAAAGGCAAGACTGTTTAATGTTGCAGTTAATAATCTATATGTGCTTGCCAGCTTAGATTTTTGTCCAAGTTTAGTCCCAAGAATTTAAAGGACTGAGCTTGGTCCATAACTTGATTTTTATGTACAATACTGAAGTCACTGAGTTTTGATTGATTGGTTCTAAATTGTGTAAACAAGGTCTTTGAAAAGTTAAGTTTATGGCCATTATGTTGAAACCATGTATCTAGGTTGTTTAGTGTGTTTATAACACCATCCAGAATTTCTCCCACATTTTGTTTTTCAAGGAGTACATAAGTACTATCAGCAAACATGACTGGCTAGGCACTGATATTAAGAAACTAGACTAAACTCCATCCGAACAGGCCTTGGAAGGCCCAACGGTACCGACCGGCCACTGTATCATCCTCAGCCCACCAGCATCACTGGATGCGGATATGGAGGGGCATGTGGTCACCCCATCACTCTCCCGGCAGTATGTCAGGTTATGAGACCGGAGTCGCTACTTCTCAATCAAGTAGCTCTAAGTTTCCTTACAAGGGCTGAGTGCATCCATCCACGTGCTAGCATATTCCGACAGTACTTAACATCGGTGATCTGATGGGAACAGGTGTTACCACTGCAGGAAGGCCATTTGCATTGATACTAAGAGGTAAATCATTTATGTAAAAGAGAAACAATATTGGCACTAAGATTCAGCCTTGAGGGACTCCTTGTGGTATTGTACCCCACTGAGATGCTAATTTACAGTGTTAGATGTTATGATTACCCTTTGCTTCCTGTTTGTCAGATAAGATCTGAGCCACTGCAGAGCATTTGGTCTGACGCCATATCTGACTAGTTTATGAAGCAGCATTAAGTGATTCCCAGAATCGATTGCCTTTGCAAGGTCGCAGAAGACACCTGCTACTTTGTTGCTTTTATCTAGTGATGAGCAGATTTTTTCAATGAATTCATTAACAACAGTCATGGTGCTTTTCCCTTTTTGGAACCCATATTGGTTTTTAAGAATAAAACCATGTTTCACAATAAAATTTATTATATGGACAGCAGCTGTTTTTTCAAATAGTTTGTATAGCACTGGGAGGATAGAGATGAGGTGGTAATTTCACATACACTCTATTGATCCTTTTTTGTGCAGTGGTTTTACCTCTGCATACTTAAGCACATCAGGGAAGTTTGCTTGCTCAAATGACTGATTGATTATTAAGGACAGAGGGTGTGCTACTTTATCATATACAAATTTAATTACTTTGGTGGGTATTTGATCCCATCATGGAGCATTTTTGTTTGTTAATGACAAAATAGCATTTTTACATCTTCAGCTGAGATTTTACTAAATATCACAAAGTGGTCACTATTCTTGTTCAGGCCAAAGAAATTCACACTGTTTTGATAAGTAATCACATTGACATTTATGAGAAACTTATTAAAACATTGAGCTATTTGAGAAGAGTTTGAAATAGTAACGTTGTTTTGTATGTTTTTTGAAATTTCCTGGTGGTTAACTGTTGTACCTAATTCCGATTTAATAAAAGACCATACTGCTTTAGTTTTATTCTTATGTCCTAAAATGAACTCATCATTTGACATTCTTTTGGCAGCTTTAATAGCACTTTTAAATACAACTTTATAATGTCTCACATAATTAACAAATTCAGGGTTTTTATTGTGTTTCATTTCTTTATGTACGTCTCGTTTTCGAGCATTAGACACTTTTAAGCGTGGAGTCATCCAATTTAGTTTACTTTTAACTTTTTGGTGCCAGATCCTAGGTGGGAATGAGTCATTGAATACCCATAGAAAACTTTTTAGAAAATTATCATACTTCTCAGTACTTGACACACTATTATTTATGGGCCATTTCACTGCATCTATCTTGTTGCGGAATAGGTTTGAGTTAGTTTTACTAAAGCCTCTTTTCATAAAACCTCTACTAACATTTGGTTTATTTTTTCTGGCAGCTGAATAAACAATGCAGAATGGTCAGAAATTCCTAAATCTAAACAGGACTTGGTTACACTGTCGAACACATAATTTGTTAAATTTTGGAAATTTGTGGTAAGATCCTATGGGACCAAACTGCTGAGGCCATCGGTCCTTAAGCTTACACACTACTTAATCTAACTTAAACTAACTCACGCTAAGGACAACACACGCATCCATGCCCTCCAACAGGGGAAGCTGCAATACACCTCAGACTGTGTGGCTACTCCGCACAGCATAATTTGTTAAGATGTTGCCTATACAAGTAGTTGAAATGGCATTATCTCTAGTGAATTCACAAAAATTTAGTTTAAAACCAGAGTTATGAATTATGTCAACAAACTGTTTTGAGCCACTGTCTTGACTTACCATATTTACATTAAAATCAGCTGCTATGATGATATTTTTTCTCCTTTCTTTCTTAAGTTTATCTAGAAGACTCTGGAGTTCAGACAAGAAAGTTTTAGTTTCTGCACTTCCCAGAATTCTGTAAATTGATATGACTACTTTTAGTTCAGCACAACAACTTTCAAAGAAGAATTCCTAACTTAAATAATCAAAATCTGTCTTTATTTCATATGTTATGCTGGTATCGGGAGTATGCACAAGCCCCCCATGGGATCTTTATTTTCTGCAAAAGGTGCATGCTACATTGAAATGTTCCAGTTTATTTAAAAATTTTATAGAGTCACTAGTTAACCGATGCTCACTTGAATGGACAACCTTGATTTTTTGCTTTGATTGTGGATAATTTGCAGGTCTTCTATTTTTAAACTATCTGCCTTCAGATCATTTATATTCCAATGCATTCAATAATTTTTTCACCTTTCTTTATCTGTTTAAGTACACATTTTCATAGATTTCTTACCTCAGTTTTTTCTTCATACCACTTACTAATAAAAAAAATCCTTCTGATGGGCTAGTGGTGAGACTCTTCTCTTATTAGGGAGACAAGTGACTCCTGTTGCTTCTGCTGTTGTTGATATAGTTTCCATTATTGGTGTTGCTTTTTTCCCCTTGGCTCCCATCACTACACACTGCAACTGGTGCTGTTCCTTCCTCATTTATTTCCACAGGAGAAGCTTGAACTGCTGCTGCTGTTTTCAGAGTGCTAGCATAACTTTTCCTGTGACATATTTCATGTGTGGTATCTGTCGTTGACAGTGTATATGTACTGTCAATCTTTAAGTGAGCTTTTGGTTCTGTTTCTGAGGTTTCTGGCATGAAGATAAATGGTCCATTTCCGGCCTTGAGAGATGTCACTTCTGTTACCACACACGTCTTATTTATAGAATTAGACATAACACACTTGTCGTTGAGAGGCATGGCTACCTAGATATCCTGCTTAAAGCATAACTTTTGACAAATTATTTCTAAAAGCTTGCAAATAATTAATTTCTTTCACACTCTGTTCAGATGGTGGCCATAATTTGTGTGGAATTTTCTTCCAAGTTCACACACATCCACAAATGTTGCATTTTTAAATTGTCTGCAGATATTTTGAATGTCTTTGTTTGCTTTTTGTACCTTTCATTTACAGAGGACCAGTTTGGTAGGTCATGACAATGTGCAACTGAAAAAAATGATCACATTTGTGTTTCTAAACTCAAGCAATCTTGGCATAAGAGAAATGAGTTCATTTCTATTGTTCGCTGTTATGTCGTATGTTCCTGTGAGGAAAACAGAGAAATCATTTGTGCTCAGCTCCAATAGTTTTTCACAGCTTACTGCAGTCACAGCTTTGAAACTGGCACCTGTTTCACAATGGCGTTGATTTTGTAAGTACATCTATTACTTCATTTGGTGGCTATTCCTCATTCTTGACTATCTGCAAACAGATCAATTTTATTGCACTTGTTAAGGGAAGTTTACATGTTTCAAAAATAATGTTGTCAACTGCTATGTTTTCTTTTGAACTAGTGCCCTCTAGTATGAGGTACTCTGATGAACACTCAACAGATGACATGCAGACAGCAAAATTAGATAACTTCAGAGTAAAGACACTTCAACTGTCAAAATTTTATCAGCAAATTGTTAAAACATTTGTATCAAAGTTCCTGAGTTTACTCCCCTCTAGGTAATTTCTAATGCTCAAATTATTCTTGAGACTGAAAGCTGGCTCGAAGCCATGTAGAAAGCTCTGAAGTATTTAGTGGGCTATGGAACATGTATCACAAAGACAGATTAGGCACCATAGGAGGGGGAGTGTTCAACGCAACTGACAAAAGTATTTTCTCTAATGAGACTGATTTTGAGTGTGACTCTGAAGTTATCTGGACACATACGACAAGTCTATGTGAGATCAAGTTAATCATTGGATATTTTCACCAGTCACCTGATTCTGCAGTGATAATTTTTGAGTCATTCAAAGAAAGTCTATGCCCAGTAGTGCAGAAATACCAAGATCATGCTACATTAGCTGAAGGCAACTGTAACGTACTAAGTATAGACTGGGACATCTATGGATTCATTCCAGGGTATATGGATAGACAGTCTTGTGAAATTCGAGGGTGGTTTGAAAAGTTCTTGGAAAGGAATAGAAAAAAGTACTTACATCACTGAAACTTTTTTATTTTTCAATTTAGTCTCCTTGTAGATTAATGCACTTGGTCCAACGATGTTCCAGTGCCTTGCTCTGATCTCGAAAATGAGTTTCCTCCAGGCCTGTAAAATAGTTGTCAACTCCGGCTATCAGTTCTTTGTTTGAAGTGAATCTTCGTCCACCTAGAAAAATTTTCAGTTTTGGGAAGAGATGGAAGTCTGATGGAGACATATCAGGTGAATAAGGCAGGTGTGGCAACAATTCATACCCTAGTTCATGTAATTTTGCCATGGCAACGGTATATGTTTGAGCGCGCATCATCTCAATGGAAGATGACTTTGTTTCTTGCTAAACATGGCCTTTTTTGCATATCTTTTGTTGCAATTTGTCCAGGAGGTTAGCATAGTATTCTCCAGTAATTGTTTACCCAGTGGGAGATAATCTACAAACAGAATCTCCTTCGCATCCCAGAACACTGACGCCATGACCTTTCCCACCGAAGGAATTGTCTTTGTGTTCTTTGTTGGTGGAGAATAAGCATGTTTCCACTGCTTTTACTGTTGTTTTGTGTCTGGGGAATGGCAGTGCACCTAAGTTTCATCTGTGGTCACAAACTGGCACAAAAAATCTTGTTCATTTCTCCTAAATCGGGCCAAACATTGTGTCGATATGTCCATTCTCATGCATTTTTGATCCAGTGTCAAGAGTCACAGCACCCATCTTACAGACATTTTTTTTTTTTTTTAATTTCTAATTCTTCAGTTAAAATGTGATATACCCTTTCAGATGACATCTGGCAAGCATGAGCAATTTCACGCACTTTCAGTCAGTGATCCTCCATGACCATTTTGTGCACTTTTGCAATGATTTCAGGAGTAGTGACACATCTTGGCCGACCACTGCACGGATCATCATCTAATCTCTCCTGATCAAATTTAAATTCATTTATCCACTTGGCAACAGTTGACTATGAAGGAGCAGAGTCCCCCAGTGTATTCTGGAAATAGGCATGAATGTCCTTTGCTTTCATACCTTTCTTTGCAAAGTACTTAATCATTCCTCGAATCTCGATTTTTACCACCTTTGCAAATCACCAAGCGGGAACAACAACAGATCCACGTCACCACCACACCTCTCTTCCAACAGGATTGACGTGGCATGTATTTACAGTCAACAGTCCAATGAATATCATGTGAACAACTTGTTGCACTAGCACTGACCTCTCACCATGATTCCGAGAACTTTTGAAACCACCCTCATACTTTAAATCCTTTTTCCGAACACTGTCTCGAGCAGCTAGTTCAAGAGCCCACACACGATGCAAATATTTTATACTTCATAGCTACAAACAGGCCTTAACTAATTGATGGCATCAGTATAGAGACAGGGATTAGTGACAATGATGTCATCATAGCAACTTTGCTTACTATGGTTCATAAATCAATCAAAAAGTCTTGGAGAGTGTTATATCCTAACCAGTAATGCCACCCGAGCCCGCTGCCAAAAGGTTGGCAGCATCAAAGTCCGGACGCCGTCCGCATAAGCAGCGCCAGCGATACAGGAAATCGCCGCAAGGTTGCGCGCGCCACCGCTGGCTTCTGGCTTCTTAAGCGCTGGAGTCGCGAGCGCTAGGACAGTTCTGTATTCGCCGCTCAGTTGTATACTCGCCACCGAATTGTGTACTTGCTAGTCAGTTGTGTGTTCATCGCAGCAGAGTTGTTGTTTGTCGTCAGCCGACGCTGACCTAGCCGCTCCGACTCGAACTAGACAGATCTCTGTAGACACGGAGTTCATTAGGGTGTTTCTGTATCTTCTATAATAAAGTTAAGTACCGACTTTTATTTAATCAGAGTGTTTGGGTTTTCATCTTTCTGTTCACTGTTCCAGCGGACCGGTCGGCCCGCTATTAAAAGTGTGGCGGTGACTTCGTAAGCCATTTCTACAGTGAATTGCTTGTCGCTACGAACACCGCCACAAAAGAGAGTATTTTTGTTAGAAAGAGAAGATCGACAGTTTTATTTTCCTCACTTTTCGATGCACACTCGTGTCTAGAACAGACAGGAAAATCAGAACAATTACATGTCTAAAAGTTCATGACATATTTTGAAACCCAAAACAGATCATGAAATAAACACAAATATACAGCAGATCTGATGTCTAAAATATTCTCCTAGAATCCAAAGCACTATCCTACAGATGAGAAAAATGGCTGGAATTTTCGGAGAATTTTTGATGTCCTAAAAATGCTGGTCTCTATATGTTCTACATCCACAATGATGGGTTGGGGATAGCATTCCACCTGTCCCAACCAGAGGAGGCTGGTCTGCCTGGACTTGTCTCCGAACACAAGAACACAGAAGGTATCATGCAACTCCCTAATGTCACAGAACTTTCTGTAGATACCTTGCTCTGTCCCATCTTGTTCAAACCAGTCTGTAGAGACTCCTATGCCCCCACGAAGGCGCAAGACTTTAGCAACTGCAAGACATGGGAAGTAACATAGTTCACAGAAGTTACCACATCCAGTTGATAGTGTTGTGTGTATTACCTGTGAAGAAGAATTTTTTTGAGGCCGGTAAGATCTGTGTTTGTTATGGTTTTCATCAAAATTCTATATGCTGCACTGAACTGTTGGAATAACTTAGCTATTCTGATTTCTAAGAGATGGAAGCCTGTAGGAAGACTTCTTCAAAATTAAAACTCATTTAAACATTTTGAGTTGTTAAGAAATGGAGTTCTCAAACTTTATTTTTAGTCACTGAAGTACATAATAATGAAACTCACTAAAAGCAGAAGGAGACATGCAGCAAAACTGGAGATACAGTGGGGAAATTTGCATTTGTACAACAAGATGCTGAAATAGCAGGTAAGGGTTTATGCGAATGTCTCAGCCTACATTCAAAAAATTTGTAAATCAAATCAGTGTCTACTACATTCAGTGTTTATTATTAATTTTAAGTACCATTAGGGAATAAATGGTTTAGGGTGTAAGTATAAGAATTTCAGTGTTATACTGAACAATTTTCAGATCTTACCTGTGAGGCTTAAAGAGAAAATGCTGTAGGACAGATTACATAAAAGTATTCTGTTAGTCCTGCTTGTGGGCCAGTACAGTGAGAAAGATTTCTAAGTTCAAAAGAGGTAGTACTGATCTTTTTGGGTTTACCAAAAAGACACACTTTCTGAACAAATGTTCCAACTTCATTCGAGATAATTTAGTCATGTTTTCTTGCCAACTGGCAGTTACTGTCTCATCACTATTTACTATCTGAGGCTAATGTCAGGTTATTTGCACAAGGTCAGGTTATTTGCACATGGTCAGGTGCTGATGTTACACCCATCTGCTTAGACCTGTGACGTAACTGCGATGTGGTGTGGTGTGTGATGTCATGGTGAGGTTTGATGTTTTTGAGTCTGTCTGTGTTTGTAGATGGTATGTTGTATTTGGTGGCACTCTCTCATGCTGGATGTTTGTTAGTGAGTTGTTTGACACAAACTGAATCTTTCAGGTTGCTATTGGAAGAATTTGTGCTGGTTTTCTGGTGAGATAGTTTGAATTTTCATATTGTGGCTGATGGATTCATTTTTATGTTTGGAAATATTAGTGCCATGTGTTTCTTATGGTCAGAGATTTAATATTAATTTTTCTTTTTTCTTCAGTTGTCAATAAAACACAGATATTTATGAGTAGGTCATTGCTTGTTGCAGTGGGAGACAATATGATGGCTGTTATAAAGTTTCTGCAGTTACTCACACAGATGGTGGACAGTTTTTGTGTGTGTGTGTGAGGGGGGGGGGGGGGGGGGCGCAGCCTGAGGACTAGGTAAGGCTGGAAGGTGAGAGCTCGGTTGTGTGTGGCCAAGCTGAATGGGAAAGCAGAATGTTAAGAGTAAAATAAATTGTCCCATACCTGTGCAGATAGTATTGTATGGGTGGGTACAGTGGAAGTGCACTACCTTGTCACGAATAAATTACAAATAGGCATATGTTAAGCTGTCTGTGAAGTTACGGTCCTGTGACATAGCAGTAGGAGCCGCCGTTATACACATTAAAGTACTTCAACAGATGGAAAGCCTCCACACAAGGTTAGTACACAACGAAAAGAGCCAGCGCGACGTAGCGCCTGATAACAGGAAACTTCCACTCAGAGCGGCTACATGACAGACTCAGGGATCAGAAGGCAGCCAGAGCGATGGAAGATTCCCCAAGCATCATAGTAACGTCACAGGAGACTATATAAATGGCAGCTTAACAGCCTGTCGAGGATTCCGCTAGTATTCTGCCTCCAACGAGGTCATTGCGCTACTCTGCCTTAGGGTCGGGACTTAGACTCTCACAGCATCTAGTTGCACAGAGTAGTAGTTACACCTCCCACAGTTTAGTTCAGGTGTCAGTGCCTTGTAAGCTTGAGTAATGTTTACTCTAACTCTCTCTCTTCTTCATCAGAAGCTTATTTACGATCACACTGAGTTCCCTGGTTTAAAAGTTATTCCAGCTCTACAGATTCTGCTCCAGAACTACGAGCTGGATGAGCCCACTCTGCCTCAGCCAGGTTAGTGTCTAGCACCCTCTTCCTGATCTGCTCACAGGAAACCAATCAGACACGACATAAAAATTTGGTGCCAGTTGTGTGTGTTTGGACAGCTGTTTGGACATTCGTTTACAAGATTTGGCATAGGTTTGCCAACCATTTAGTTACAGCCCATAAACTTGAGGAATAGGTGTGAAGCTTCATATTTTGGATAAAGCTCAGCCAGAAGTTGAGATTGACTGATGGCTTAGAGAGAGAAATTAGTAGTGGGTTGACTACGGGCATGAGGGCACGCCATTCCTTCCACTCCACCCACGGAAGAAGACAACCTCCGAGGCCATCAGGTGGACAAGGCAGTCCATCAGAAGCAGCTACATCACCCTTGTGGGTCTGCCGCAGCCAACGACACACAGCAACAACAGAAGAAAATTTAAAGTAAAGGTGAGACAAAAGTTTAACAATAACATCATATCTAATGAACAAAATGTTTGTGATAGTCAGGCAAATCCATCTGCAACTCCAAGGCAATATATTATCCTTAGTGAGGCTATCAAATTGCTATCGCATCCTTTTAATGGAAATAAGGCAGAATTAAATGAATTTTTGGATAATTGCGACAGTGCTTTCGACTTGGTAGCACCAGAGCAGCATGATGTTTTGTTGAAATTTGTAAAAGCACGTATAGTTGGGGCTGCTAGAAGCAAATTGCTAGTGCAAGATTTAACTGCTACTTGGCCTTCAGTCAGAGCTGTCTTAGTAGAAAATTATGCATGCAAGAGAATGCTAGACTATTACGCTTGCAAAATGTTCGTGAGCAGAAAGGAACCATGGGGAAAACATAGCCCAATGGGGTTCGCGAATAGACGCACTTCAGCACCAGTTCTGCGAGGCAATAAAAGAGGTGATGACGGAATCATAGTTAGCAGGCAGCCTCGCATTAGTGTTCAAATTAGGTCGTGCAGTATTCACACAAGGCTTGTATGACACTAATATTAAGACAATAGTAAAGGCTAGAGGTGAGTCAATAACTCTCTCCGAAGCAGTAGATATTGCATCAACAGAAGAAAGCACGATTGCGTCTGCACGAGAGAAACCAATGGAAAGGAGAACTCAGAAAACAGATGGTTGGGTGGTTTAAAGATTAAAGGGACCAAACTGCAAAGGTCATTGGTCCCTTGTTTCATAAAAACACAAAGCACATTGAATCTATCCACCAGTCAGGCGAAGCACTAAAATAAAAAATTCCGGGGGAAGAAAAGCCCCAAGGTCAATGGTAAGACAACACGGAAAACGGAGCACAGCAACAAAAACAACACATAGAAGAAAAGCAGAAGGAATTAAAACTGTACAACAGAGGACTGTGGCTGGCTGATCACAAAAATAATAGGATGAGCCAGCCACTCTGCAACACGTTAAAACCTCCAGCCTAAAAGATTAGGGTGGAGTCGAATTAGAACACAAAACTAATTAAAAGATACAGCTCAAAAGAGGGTGACATAATAAAATTAAATGGACCTATAAAAGCCACATGCGCGAATAAAACTTAAAACCCGATCTGCCATAGATACATTGTCACCTCAAAGAGATGATAAGTAACCCTGGAGATTAAAAGCTCACCTGAGAGCGGTTAAAAGAGGACATTCCAACAACACATGGGCCACCGTCATGGTTGCACCACAGCGACAATGAGGGGGGTCCTTTCGACGCAACAGATGACCATGCGTCAGCCAAGAGTGACCAATGCAGAGCCTACAGAGAATAACAGAATCTCTGCGAGAGGCCCACATGGAGGAACCCCACACAGTCGTGGTCTCCTTTACTCGCCGCAGCTTGTTGGGTACAGACAGAGTGCGCCATTCGTCTGCCCACATCCCAAAGACCCAACGGCGCAACACCAATCGGAGATCAGTTGCCGGGAGGCCGATCTCCAACGGCAGTTTGCGGGTAGCTTCTTTGGTTAACTTGTCGGCGAGTTCATTTCCCGCTATCCCAACGTGTCCCGGGGTCCATATGAACACCACTGAACGTCCACGCTGTTCAAGAGCATGAACGGAGTCCTGGATGGTAACAACAGTGGGATGGCGTGGGTAGCACTGGTCAAGAGCCTGTAGACTACTGAGAGAGTCACTGCAAATGACAAAAGACTCCCCAGTGCTGGTACGAATACGCTCAAGGGTACGAAAAATGGCTGTTAGCTCTGCAGTGTAAACACTGCAGCCTTCCGGCAAGGAGTGCTGGTCTACATAATCCGCATGAGCATAAGCGTACCCCACACGGCCATCAACCATCGAGCCATCTGTATAGATAGCCTCCGAGTCGTGGGATGCGTCGAGGAGAGCAAGAAATTGGCGACACAAGACTGCAGGAGGAAATGAATCCTTTTGCCATCGTGAGAGGTCCAGCCGAAGCTGCGGCCAACGAATACACCAAGGTGGTGTATGTGAGTGGACCTGAAAAGCAGATGGAAGAGGCAAACATTCGAGTTCACTAAGGAGTGACCAAACACAGATCCCAATGGTATAGCCTGATCGCGGCCGCCGGTGTGGGATATGGACTGCCGCATTAGCGAAAAGGAGACGGTAGTTAGGGTGACGGGGCGAACAACGGATGTGGGCAGCATAGTTGGCTAACAGTTGTTGACGCCGAATGCGAAGCGGAGGAACCTCAGCTTCAGCAAGTAGGCTATTAACTGCGCTGGTGCAGAATGCTCCTGTCGCCTATCGAACCCTACAGTGGTGAACGGGGTCCAGCAGTTGCAACGCTGAGGGCGACACTGAGCCATACGCCACACTCCCATAATCCAGTCGGGACAGCACGAGGGCTTTGTAGAGCTGCAGCAGCGTATTACGATCTGCACCCCAAGTTGTGTTGCTGAGGCAGCGGAGGGCATTCAGATGCTGCCAGCACTGACGCTTGAGCTGACGAATATGTGGAAGCCAAGTAAGCTGGGCATCGAACAGCAATCCCAGAAAACGGTAAGTGTCAACAACCCTGAGCATGGCATCCTGAAGATAGAGCTCAGGGTGGGGATGGACAGTTCGACTCCGACAAAAGTGCATAACACAAGTCTTCGCAGGAGAAAATTGAAACCAATGGGCTAGGGCCCACACCTGCGCCTTGCGGTGGCTCCCTGCAGCCTACGTTCTGCAACACTAATGGTGGAGGAGCTGAAAAAGATGCAGAAATCGTCAACATATAACGTGGGTGAGGCAGACAACCCTACTGTCCTGTTCCTGTGGAACTCCATTCTCCTGGATATGAAGTGAACTATGGGATGTGCCAATTAAAACGCAAAATGTCCAAACAGAAAAAAAATTCTGAATAAAAATGGGGAGAGAGCCCCAGAGACCCCACCCGTGCAACGTGGCGAGAATATGGTGCCGCCATGTCGTGTCATACGCTCTGGAGAGGTCGAAAAAGACGGAGTCGAGGTGTTGGCACCTGGAAAAAGCAGTGCAGATTGCAGACTCAAGGAAGACCAAAGTATCGACGGTGGAACGGCCCTGACGGAAGCCGCTCTGGCACGGAGCCAGAAGACCCCGAGACTCGAGCAGCCAACACAGCTGTCGACTCACCATATGTTCCAGTAGCTTGCACAGAGTGTTTGTCAAGCTGATGGGCCGATAGCTATCCACATTAAGCGGGTCCTTACCAGGCTTCAGCACCGGAATTATGTTACTTTCTCGGCACTGCAACGGAAAGACACCATCGCCCCATATGCGGTTGAAAATGGCAAGAACACATCGCTGACAGTCCGGGGACAGGTGTTTGAGCATCTGATTGTGGACGCGATCTGGCCCAGGGGCTGTATCGGGGCACTGTGCCAGGGCGCTTTGGAGTTCCCACAAACTAAATGGGGCGTTATACGCCTCAGGGTGGCGAGAAGAAAAAGAAAGCCATTTGCCTTCCTCCCGGCGTTTTAGCACACGAAACGCGGGCGGGTAATTCCCCAACACAGAGGCCCGAACATAGTGCTGTGCGAAATGCTCGGCGATTGCATCGGCATCGGTGGATAGCGCCCCGTTGATGGTAAGCCCTGGGACACCTGTAGAGTGCTGCAATCCAAAGATGCGCCGAATCTTCATCCACACCTGGGAGGGTGAAGTACGGGAACCAATGGTGGAAACGTACCTCTCCCAGCACTCCTGTTTCCGCCTTTTGATGAGCCACCGGGCCTGAGCATGGAGACGTTTGAATAAAATGAGGTTCTCCAAAGGCGGGTGCCGCTTATGTCGCTGAAGAGCCCGCCGACGTTCTTTAATGGCTTCAGCGACCTCCGGAGACCACCAAGGCACTGACTTTCGCCGGGGGCACCCTAACGAACGAGGAATGGTACGTTCCACAGCGGAAACAATTGCGGCAGTCAGTGTCTCAACCGCCACATCGATGGTACCATGGGGGAGAGATTCAACAGTGGCAGCAGAGGAGAACGTGTCCCAGTTTGCCTTGCTAAATGCCCATCTAGGTAAGTGTTCTTGGGAGCGACGCTAGGGTAGTGAAAGGAAGATGGGAAAATGGTCACTACCACACAAGTCCTCATGGACTCTCCAGTGGACCGATGGTACAAGCCCTGGGCTGCACAACGACAGATCTATGGCCAAGAACGTGCCATGCGCCACACTGAAATGTGTGGCGGCGCCAGTGTTTAAGAGGCAGAGGTCGAGTTGGGAGATGAGATTCTCGACATCTCTGCCTCAGCCAGTAATCTTCGTTCCACGCCACAGGAGATTGTGGGCGTTAAAATCCCCCAGGAGAAGAAAAGGCGTGGGAAGTTGGGTGACAAGTGCAGCCAATTCGGTCAGGGAGACTGTGCCCCCTGGAGGGAGATAGACACTGCAGACGGTTATGTCCTGGATAATCCTTACGTGGACAGCCACAGCTTCCAATGATGTTTGAAGGGGCACAGGAGCACTATATACAGAGGTAAGGACGTACACGCAGGCTCCACCTGACACACTATTGTAAGTGCTACGGTTGCAGTAATAACCCCTTTATCCACGAAGGACAGGGGTCCGCATTGACAGGAACCAGGTTTCCTGGAGGGCAATGCATAAAGCAGGTGTCATGCTTAGAAGCTGACATAGCTAAAATAACCGCCACAATTCCACTGGAGGATTGTACAAAGCGTGTCCTGTAGGGGCATGCAGGCACTGAAAAGGCAAATTACGTCACAGGATCACATGCTGCCATTGACTGAGTGACGCACATCGCTACATCCATCATTTCTGAGGAGATGGCGAGATCCAGGTCATCAGGGGACGCAAAGAGCTCGACCTCATCTTCAAAGGCTGAGCTGACAGGAAGCGGTGGCGCGGGAACCACTGGGTCCTTATGCTTCTTGGAGAGCTTCCTCTTCTCTCTCTTGTCTTTGGGAGGAGGGTTTGCATGCTGGGAGGGCTTTCCTGGCGCATTATCGGGAACAGAGGAAGAGTGTGAAGCCCTTCGACCAGCAGCTGGTTGCTTCTTCAGCCACTGGCTAGTGTCTTGTGAGACATTGGTAGAGTCCTTGGAAGGGACTCCCCCAAGGGACCCCTTCCGAACGAAGGAGGCCGGAGGAGGCTGTTGCATCTCCGGCGGAGTAGCCGGAGAGGGCTGTCGCTTCTCCGGCTGAGGAGCTGGAGAAGGCTGTCGCTTCTCCGGCTGAGACGTGGGGACTGACGTCCCCAGTTGTTCGGGCCGCACTGCTCCCAAACTGGGCGTTTCGGGAGTAGTGTTAGAGAGAGTGGCCCGTACCAGTGGTGGGGCAGGCGTAACTTGATTTCTCTGTGGGCCAACGGAGAAGGGAGTCTTTGCAGGAACTGGTGGTGTCAATGTGACGGTAGCATAACTCCTCAACATAGGTGTGGGATTGAGTCATTCAAGCTTCTTCTTTGCCTCTTGGTAAGTTAAACGGTCCAAGGTCTTAATTTCTTGTACCTTCCACTCTCGTTGATAGGCTGCACTGTCTGGTGAGCAGGGAGAATGATGCTCCCCACAGTTAACGCAGGTGGGAGGCGGAGCACATGGAGCATTAGGATGCGAAGGTCGTCCACAATCACGACACGTGAGGCTGGCAGTGCACCTGGAGGACATGTGTCCGAATTTCCAGCACTGGAAGCATCGCATAGGGGGTGGGACATAGGGCTTGACATTGCACCGGTAGATCATGACCTTGACCTTCTCAGGCAAGCAGTCACCCTCAAAGGCCAGGATGAAGGCACTGGTAGCGACCCTATTATCCTTGGACCCCCTAAAGACACGATGGACAAAGTGTACATCTCGTCGTACCAAGTTCTCCCGTAGCTCGTCATCAAACTGTAGCAGAAGATCTTTATGAAAAATAATCCCCTGGACCAAATTTAAGGACTTATGGGGAGTAACGGTAACGGGGATGTCACCGAGCTTCTCACAGGCGAATAATGCCCGGGACTGTGCAGATGAAGCTGCTTGTATCAGAATGGCCCCACTCATCATTTTGGAAAGAGACGCCACTTCCCCAAACTTATCTTCAAGATTGTGCACAAAGAGAAGAGGCTTAGTCCCCAAAAATGAATCCCCATCAGGTCTCCTGCATACAAGGTACTGCGGTGAGTATGGTTCCTGTCTGTCTGCAGCCCTACATTCCTCCCATGGTGTGGCGAGGGAAGGGAACGAGTTGGGGTTATATGTCACAGCGTTAAATTCCACCTTACCACGCTTAGAGACATTGGCGGTCAGGCGACCACCAGATTGAGATTTCACCCGCTTCATTGCGGGGCATCCGCCGCGATGCCACCCACTCCGACCGGGGGCTCTCCCCATGGGCGCCACCCAGCCACAGCAAAGGCCACCTGGCAGGATGGCCGTTGCCGGGAGTCCCAATGCCCCAGAGAGACGGGCATCTACTCCTTGGCTTACGTGGGGAGGTGTCAGCTCAGGCATCAGCAGTACGATCCCTGTGTTGTCAGGGGGCTACAACCTAGAGGGTACATGACGACCCCACCACAACGGGCTGGCTACCATGCTGGATTTTGGGTGCCATGGGTAGTCCATAGTGATCGTAGGTGCAGATGGTGACGCACTAAGGGTGTAACTTACACAATCCATCAGGTGTGCATGTCCAAAATGAGGGATGGAGGGTGCAGTTACGACGCCAAGACGATAAAAAGAGTGCCAAGGTCTTAGGACACAGAGGACTGATGGTGCACCACGTAAGGTGTTCTTCCCCAAAAGGCTCGTACTTCTGTTGAATTTGGAAAAATGGAGGTCAAACCCCAATGGGGACCATCACATTAAAGGCCGAAACAGTTGAGACTCCTTTTAGTCGCCTCTTACGACAGGCAGGAATACTGTGGGCCTATTCTTACCTCTGGACCTGCAGGGGGGTCAGAAAATAGCAGCTCATAAAATTCAAAAGTGTTTTAATTGTGGAAAACTGGGGCACATAGCAAAGAAGTGTTCTGATAATAAGAGGCTACACAGTGCAGTCATGGTACCAGTACAGATGAAACTGCGAAAAGAAGAAAAGAGCGACAAAGAACGTTTTGCAGAAAAGCAGAAAGAAGGTAAAGTTTATGGGGAACATTATGGCCCTTAATACAGAAGAAATATGGGGCACAGGGAAACTAAGAGGAGGCGCAATGAGGCAGTCGCATTGCGACCTATCTGGCAAGGTATAAAAGGAAGATTACACTAACAGAAATGAGTATATCATGGTAAGATGTGAAAAGGGCGTACAGAATCCAATGAGGCTTTTGATAGATAGTGGGGCACAAATAAGTCTGTTGAAAACGAATAGTGTACAGGGATCAGAAAAGTGAGATCCTACTCAGAGTATTAGAATTAAAGGTATTAGTAAAGATGTTGTTAAAACAGAAGGCGCCCTAGAAATTGAGTTACAGGTTGAAGACGGAATTGTAAGACACCAATTCCATGTAATAGGGGCAGAAGTGGATCTGCCATTAGATGGACTTTTAGGCAGTGATTTTCTTGCAAAGCATAAGCAATTATAGATTATGAATCAAGAGATGTTATGATTTATGGGAAACGATTTATGCTGCGAACGGCCCAAGAGTCGTGTCGAGTAGTAGTTGTTAAGAGAGTGTTAGGAAGCGCTACTAGAAATGTCAAGAGTACTGCAGGTGCTAGCAGGATAGAGACACTGCAAAATGTTTATCCATTTATGGAAGGAATCGTGAAAGGAGGTCAAGATGTGTCGAAGTGTAAGTACTTTGACAGCGATAGGAGTCAGGTGTGAGAAAAATGTTAGAAAGAAATCTATGGTGGTAAGAAAAGCCGCGTATGAGAAAAATGTTAGAAAGAAGTCTATGGCGGTAAGAGCCAGACGCAAGAAAAATGTTAGTAAGAGGTTGATGAGTCCCACAAAGGAAAGGTGCAATCATAGCTGCTTAGAAGGAGATGATTTTGCAAAGGCAAGAAATGAAAAGTGTAATGATTCAGTTTCAGTAAAAGCCAAGTTAGTAAAGATAGAGCCTGACACAAGGTCTAGACACAGTTATGCAGAGGTGTTGCAGAACACAGATTTGAAGGTCGATTTAGCTGCAGTTTACGCTGCGGAATTAGAAAACTGTTATGATAGTAAGCCTACTGTGAGACATGAAGGATGTACAATGAAACAAAAGTGTACATTAATTGTAGGCCCTAGAGAAGAAAGGATTGTAAAAGTACGAGTAAGTTTATTGGATGCATCGGAAGTGATCATTCCAAGACGAGAATTACAGGCAGGTTTAATTGTACCGAACGCATTAGTTGCTGTAAGGGAAGGTAAATGTATAATAAGTGTCTTAAATACTAATGAAAAGTAAGTTGAGTTAGAAGATCCTGTATTGTTAACCGAGGAGCTACCTCTGGTGGAAGAAGCAATGGTAAGACAAGCACAAAAAGTACATTCAGATAGGAAATCCAGAACCAGTAAATTAAAAGAAGTACTGCGTGTAAATCACTTAAGTAGTGAAGAGAAGGAAGCTATAATAGAGATATGTCTAGCTTACAATGATGTGTTCCAATTGCTGGGAGATAAGTTAACCTATACAGAGGCTGTTAAACATGAAATTCCACTAATTCCAGAATCCAAGGGAAAGGTAGTTAACGTGAGGCCTTATCGAATACCACAGGCACAGAAAGAACTATTGCAGGCCGAAATTGATAAGATGTTACAAGATGACATTGTAGTACCTAGTAGTAGTGCCTGGTGTCACCTTTACTATTAGTGCCCAAAAAGATGGACACCAGTCGAAATCAAAAATGGGGTGTAGTAGCAGACTACAGATGATTAACATTTAATAATGTATTTCCCTTACCAAGGATAGATGAAATTTTAGACGTATTGGGAAAAGCAAAGTATTTCTCCACTCTGTATCTAGCCAAGGGCTATTATCAAGTGCTATTAGATGAATGAGACCAAGAAAAGACTGCTTTTAGCACTCCCTAAGGCCATTATGAGTATAAAAGGATGCCTATGGGATTTAAAACAGCTCCAAATACTTTTTAAAAGTTAATGAATATGGTCTTAATGGGACTTCAAGGTGAGAAGGTATTCATTTATTTTGATGATGTGACAATTTTCGGTTTGTCATTGTTGTTGTTGTGGTCTTCAGTCCTGAGACTGGTTTGATGCAGCTCTCCATGCTACTCTATCCTGTGCAAGCTGTTTCATCTCCCAGTACCTACTGCAACCTACATCCTTCTGAATCTGCTTAGTGTATTCATCTCTTGGTCTACCCCTACGATTTTTACCCTCCACGCTGCCCTCCAATACTAAATTGGTGATCCCTTGATGCCTCAGAACATGTCCTACCAGCCGATCCCTTCTTCTGGTCAAGTTGTGCCACAAACTTCTCTTCTCCCCAATCCTATTCAATACTTCCTCATTAGTTATGTGATCTACCCATCTAATCTTCAGCATTCTTCTGTAGCACCACATTTTGAAAGCTTCTATTCTCTTCTTGTCCAAACTATTTATCGTCCATGTTTCACTTCCATACATGGCTACACTCCATACGAATACTTTCAGAAATGACTTCCTGACACTTAAATCAATACTGGATGTTAACAAATTTCTCTTCTTCAGAAACGCTTTCCTTGCCATTGCCAGCCTACATTTTATATCCTCTCTACTTCTACCATCATCAGTTATTTTGCTCCCCAAGCCGTAGAACATAATCACAGGCGAGAAGAGGTTTTTGAGAGACTCAGACAGTATAATTTAAAATTGCAGATAGACAAATGTGAATTCCTGTGAAAAGAAGTTAAATTTCTGGGACATGTACTTACAGCCGATGGACTGAAGCCAGACCCCTGTAAGGTTGAAGCAGTGCAACAATATCCAAGGCCAGCGAACACAACTCAGTTGAAGGCATTCCTTGGATTAAGTGGCTATTAACAGTGATTTTTGGACAATTATAGTAAGATAGCAAAGCCATTGTATGAATTGCTGAAAAAGGGAACTATCTATAAGTGGGGAAATGAGCAAGAAGAGACGTTTCAACAGTTGAAAGAAAAACTGTTGAAGCCCCCTATTTTATAATACCTTGATTTTAGTAAGGACTGTATTGTCACCACAGATGCGAGTCAGACCTCTCTTGGAGCAGTCTTATCACAAGGTAAGTTAGGAAGTGATTTACCTGTTGCATAGGCATCGAGACCTTTGAATAAAGCGAAGAAAAATTATAGTACAATCGAAAGGGAAATGTTAGCCATATGTTGGGCAGTCAAACATTTTCGACCATATTTGTTTGGACGTAAGTTCACTGTCTGTACAGGTCATAAACCACTATTGTGGATAAGTAGTGTATCAGATCCTTCATCCCAATTGTTAAAATTTAGGCTCAAACTTGAAGAGTATGACTATCAGATTGTATACAAAAGTGGCAAAAGAAATCTGGTAGCAGACGTGCTATCATGAATACGAAACATTGAGACAACAAATCAGAATGTAAAAATGAATGTAAATGCACAAGAAGTAAATGATAGCGTCGAGTCAGGAGAAGCCGTAGATGAAAGTAAAGCCCAATAACAATCAAAAAGTCTAACCCCCAGAAGAGAAATTGAAAATTCTTAAGCAGTAGCATGACTCACCAATTGGGGGACATCAAGGAATTGGTAGGACGTATGAAAGAATTAAACAATATTGTACATGGGATGGTATGAAAGCAGATATTGAGCAGTACATTCGCAAGTGCAAAAGCTGCCAAAGAAATAAGTTAACACAAAGTGAAACTAAGATGCCTATGGAAATAACATCAACCCCAGAACATGTATTTGAGCGTTGTGATGTTGACATAGTTGGTCCACTCACACTAACAGATCAAGGCCATAAGTACATACTTACGTTCTAAGATGCATTAACAAAATTTCTAGTAGTGGAAGCAATTCAGCAACAAGATGCACAAACAGTTGCTAGAGTATTGGTAGAGAAAATTATTTTAAGCTATGGCATACCATCAACATTACTAAGTGATATGGGAAGCAATTTTATGAGTGAAACAATGTGAAGAGTGTGCAGATTATTACATATAGAAATGATCCACACTACTAGTTACCATCCGCAAGCCAATGGAGCATTAGAGAGAACACATCACAATTTGACAGAGACACTGACACACTATATAAATAGAAATCAAATGAACTGGGTCACTTGGGTTCCATATGCAGTGTTTGTATTTAACACTACTCCACATAGTGCCACAGGTTATACCCCGCATGAGTTGTTCTTTGGAAGAGTATGCAACATTACAGATGTATTACAAAAAAGGCCCACAGACGTAATCTACAATGATGATGATTATTGCAGTGTTGACAGATTGCCAACACTACGCACGGCCATTAAGCAAGCAGGCGGACTTGATGGTCTGAAACAGAGTGCTCAATGAATTGCTATAAAGAAAAGTACGTAGCTACTGGAATACTTAACTTTAATCCACCATTTGTATACTGCGTTCTTGATGAGACATTTCATACGATAACTATCAAACTATGTAACTTAGCTGAAGGCTATTCTAACTATCTGCTCGGCTAATGAGCGGTGTATGCGCCCGTAAAGAGACAGGAGGGGCCGAAGGGTTGACCTCCATTGCATCGGGGTATCCGACGCGCGAAGACGCCATGTGGTCCGGAGCGGGCAAGAGTTCCATGGCGGAGGACAGCTGGTCACGGGAAGCGATCGGCGGCGCCTGACCCAGGGAGGCGCTTGGCGGCTGCAGCGAAGTGTCGAATGCAGGCGGCGCCGGCTGGAGGGCAGGCGGCAGCGGCGGAGGCGGCAGCGGCGCGTCGCCATGGGGCAAAATGGAAGGCATCGTCGGTAACACCTGGGGATGAGG
Organism: Schistocerca serialis cubense; assembly: GCF_023864345.2. Lineage (NCBI taxonomy): Eukaryota > Metazoa > Arthropoda > Insecta > Orthoptera > Acrididae > Schistocerca > Schistocerca serialis. The sequence goes on along the minus strand of NC_064640.1, from coordinate 920,464,280 downwards.
CGAGCCAGTAGATGGGTCCCCAGGGCACCGACCGGACGGCACCGTCGCTGAAAGCAGACGGGGAGCGGCAGAACCCGTGTGACGACAGAGGCGCAGCTGATTGAGATGCCGACGCACCTCACCAGAGGCCCCCAAAACCAAATACATTGCGCGGCCGAGGCAGCGAAGAATGCGCCCTGCGAGCCAACGCCGCGAACCTCGATAGTTGCGATAGAATACAACGTCACCTGGAGCAAAAGCAGAAGTCCGCCGCTGCATAGGAACCTGATGCGGCGGATGCAGCAAAGACATCAAGGTTCGATGAGGACGACTGTGGAGCAACTCAGCCGGCGAGCAACCATCTCGGGGCTGAGAGCGATACGATGACAAAAAGAGCAACAACGTGTCCTCCTGAGAATGTGACTCTTTCAACTTCAACATCTGTGACTTGAAAGTCCGGATCAATTGTTCAGCGGCACCGTTTGACTGAGGCGAAAATGGCGCGGATGTCAGATGTTGAATACCATTGGCCTGGCAGAATGACTGAAATTCTGCGGACATGAATTGTGGGCCATTGTCGGAAACAATTGTCTGCGGAAGACCTTCAATGCAAAAGATAGCAGACAACGCTTGGATGGTGGCAGTTGACATCGTGGAAGACATCCGGACAACAAAAGGAAAATTACTGAAAGCATCTACCAGAACCAACCATCGAGCATTCCAGAATAGACCAGCAAAATTGATGTGCAAGCGTTGCCAAGGGGAAGTGGCTTTTGGCCATGCAAAGACTTTCCGCGGCGGTGCGGATTGTTGTTCGGCACACGCCATGCAAGAAGAACACATATTCGTAATCGCAGCATCGATTCCGAACCAAGTACAGTGCTGACGAGCAAGTTGTTTCGTTCGCACTATACCCCAATGTCCTTGGTGAAGAAGCCGTAAGACAGAGGACTGTAACGAACGTGGGAGCACGACCTTGGATTGATCATCATCAGAACGCAACAACAAAACAGCACGTCGAACAAAAAGTCTCTCCTTGTGAGCAAAAAATCGGCGAACCAACGGATCCTCGATCCGAGACTTTGACAAAGGCCATTGCGTAACAACAAAACGCAAAACGGTAGCAAGGACCAGGTCAGCAGCTGTGGCTGTAGCTACACGACGAATATCAATCGGAAACGATTCGATCACTTCATCGGTTTCCGCATCAATGAACATGCAAGCAAGTTCGGAAGAATCGAATGATTTATCCTCAGCAACAGGCAAACGGGACAACGCATCGGCATTTCCGTGCTTAGCAGTGGACCGATACAAGATATCGTAGCGGTACTGCGAGAGGAAAATAGACCAGCGAATGAATTTCTGCGCTGTACGCGGAGGTACAGGCTTGTTCGGATGAAAAAGCGACATCAAAGGTTTGTGGTTTGTGATGATGGTAAAGTGACGACCATACAAGAAATCATGGAACTTAGTAACACCAAACACGAGAGCCAAAGCTTCTTTCTCTATTTGCGAGTAATTTCTTTGCGCAGACGAGAGCAATTTTGATGCAAAGGCAATAGGGCGATCATGCGAGCCAACTTTGTGCGCAAGCACAGCACCGATTCCGAAATCCGATGCATCTACCATCAACAAAAGGGGTCTCTGGGGATCGAATGGCGTAAGGCAAGTATTAGAAAGCAACGCCGATTTCAACTGGCAAAAGGCGCGTTCGCATTCTGTTGTCCAGATGAACGGAACACCCTTACGGCGTAAGCTATGAAGCAGAGCTGAAATGGAAGAGGCATTGCGCAGAAAGCGATGATAATAGTTAATTTTACCCAACACACTCTGTAGCTACTTCACATTCTGCGGCGAAGGCCAGTCCTGTATGGCACGGAGGTGCTCAGGACTCGGATGTATGCCTTGGGCATCAATTACACGTCCCAGGTATGGTAAGTCACGAGCAAAAAACACACATTTGTCCTTCCGCAAGCGAAGACCATTTTGTCGCAATACCTGAAATAATGTTTGTAGGTGTGCTAAATGCTCGTCGGCTGTCTTTCCGGATATCACAATATCGTCCAGATAGTTCGCAGCAGTAGGGACCGACGCACAAACAGTTTGTAAATATTGCTGAAACAATGCAGGGGCGGATGCACACCCGAATGGCAGTCTTTGGAATCGGTACAAACCAAGATGTGTGTTAACCACCAAGACGCGCTGGGATTCGGCGTCCACGGGGATTTGCAAGTATGCATCTGCTAGGTCCAACTTCAAAAAGTATTTAACCGGGCACAGTTTATCAAAAAGATCTTCCGGGCGGGGTAAGGGAAAAGTTGCAATCACGAGTTGTGGATTCACTGTTGCCTTGAAGTCCACACAAAGTCTCAGTTTTCCGGAAGGTTTTGGCAAAATTACTAAGGGTAAGGCCCAGAGAGAAGCTTGCACACCTTCAATTACACCTTGTGATTCTAAATCGTTTAATGTTCATGCGACCTCATCACGCAATGCGTGGGGAACATTGCACGCTCGGAAAAATTTCGGTTGCACGTTTACTTTCAGTTCCAAATGTGCTTCATAATTCTTAGCGCAACCAAGGCCCGGTGCAAAAATGTCTGCAAATTCTTCACACAGACGAGAAACACTGTCTGAAGGCACAGTCTGATTCACTAATAGGACCTGATTTACTATAGACATGTTAAACAACAGAAATAAATCTAAACCAAACAAGTTCACTGCAGTAGAAGAACGAAGAACGTAAAATGACACAAGTTTTGTTTGTCCCTTGTATGTTGCAAGAAGGCTGCACTGTCCTAACACAGGGATCTGCTGTCCTGAATTTGTAGTTAGCTTAACATTGGCGGAACGCAACGGAGGTTTGCCCAGTTGTTCGTACGTGTCGTGATTGATCAATGAAACAGCAGCTCCGGTATCGAGCTGGAATGGTATGGCCTTGCCATTAAAGTCCAAATCTACAAAAAGTTTATTGTCCTGCTGGCGACAAGAGCAACTGTCTCGTGCAATTTGAACTGATACAGGTACAGCAGCACTTGCTAATTGACGTGATTTCCGGCGACGTCGACGCACAGTATTTGTGGGACGAACACAGTCACTGTTAGAGAAAGTGGCACTGGACGAAGTGGAATTAACTACATGAATGTCCATGGGCGAGTTCCACGAGCCTGAGTGTCCTTGGTTCGATTCTGGTGCGAAGCAATAGGCCTGGAATGGTTGTGATTGTCTGATCTGAGCTTTTTCTGGCAAACACTTTGAACATGTCCTTTCTTATTATAGAAAAAGCAAATAGCTTGGCGTGACGGGCAATTTGCACGCGAATGTCTAGTTGCACACCGCGGGCATGATTTCACTTTATTTGTGTGCTGGCGCGGCACACCTGGTTTAGAGCGTGGCGGCAGCTGCGCGGACGTGTGCGAGGGCAGTTTACCGGGCCATGCAGCGCGCCCGGCGGGCCGGTTAATGTTACACACGGCTGGCGAAGTTGCAAATGATTCCTGAGCAAAGTCAAGTGTGTCTTGTCTATCTAATATGTCTATCACTTGCTGAAGGGAGGGATTGACAAGTTTCAAAATCTGTTCCCGTATGCGAACATCAGAAACGTTCTGTGCTATTGCATCACGTACCATTGTATCTGAATAAGGGAGTCCACATTCACACTCAAAAGCACAATCCCTTGTAAGGCCTTGCAATGTTGCTACCCACTCCCTATTAGTTTGACCGGCTGTACGTTTTGTACGAAAGAAAGTATACCTTTTTGCAACTACATTAACTGTTTCCTTGAAATAGGCATCTAAAGCAGACAAAATTTCTTCGTAGGACAGAGTTGCTACGTCACGTCAAGGAAACAATTTCACTATCACACGGTACGTTTGCACCCCTACACACGCCAATAAATGAGGCTGCCGCTCGTTACCTTGAATTCTGTAGGCGGCGAGATGAAATCCAAACTGGCATGACCATTCCGTCCAGGATTCTACGTCTGCTTGAAAATTACGGAATGGCGGTGCAACTGCATGTTGTGGCGGCGGTAGCAATGAAGCGGCGGTGGCCGCATCGTGTTGCAGTGCACGTTGACCCTGGACGAGCTGTCCAAGGGCATCCAATAACGCCTGCGTCTGCTGATTCTGCAAGCGATAAAATTCGGACAGTACATCGGGAGATTGTGGCGAAGCCATGACACAAGTAAATCAATCAAAGAGAAAGGAGGCGGATTGTAACGTCGCCAGAAATTAGAGCAATACGAACGTGAAATCCTCTTTTAATCCCATCCTCGTCGCCATTTGTAGTGTTGACAGATTGCCAACACTACGCACATTATTTAAGGGAGGCGGCCATTAAGCAAGCAGGCGGACTTGATGGTCTGAAACAGGATGCTCAATGAATTGCTATAAAGAAAAGTACGTAGCTACTGGAATACTTAACTTTAATCCACCATTTGTATACATGATGAGACATTTCATACGATAACTATCAAACTATGTAAGGCTAATGGCGCCTTGCTAGGTCGTAGCCATGGACTTAGCTGAAGGCTATTCTAACTATCTGCTCGGCTAATGAGCGATGCTTTGTCAGTGTAGTCGCTAGCAATGTCGTCCGTACAACTGGGGCGAGTGCTAGTCAGTATCTTGAGACCTGCCTTGTGGTGGCGATCGGTCTGCGATCACACAGTGGCGACACGCGGGTCCAACATGTACTAATGGACCGCGGCCAATTTAAGCTACCACCTAGCAAGTGTGGTGTCTGGCGGTGACACCACAATTATGTTACAGAACTGAAAGAAAGATTATGAAATGTGCATCAGAGCGCACGAGAATTAACAACACAAACAAAGGTTAAAAATAAAGGGTACTATGACAAAACACAAAATCCATGGAAGTTTGAGATAGGAGACAAGGTGCTTCTATTTGATGAGAGTGTACGAAGAGGCCGCTCGAAGAAGTTAGATAGTCAATGGCGAGGCCCATATCTTGTAACTGAAGTAAAGGGTCCTAATGTAGTAATTCGGTTAAGAGGGGACAAGTACCTAAAAGTGCACGCAAATGGATTAAAAGAGTTCTTTTAAATTGCAGGAAAATGACAACGTTCATGAAGATAGGATTGGTCATCCTAATTACGGGATTTGCATCAGTAAGGACATAACCGCATCTACAGGTTACGAAATTCCAGTCATCTTCAGGTTTATATTATGACAACAAAGGTACGGTCAGTTTATATAGCGTTACCTGGAGAATTGTAAGCTACTTTAATCTGGTATAGCTAAAACAAAAATTTGAGTCCACTGGAACCTTAGCAGCAAGAGCAGTAGAGTTTTGCCAGCAAAAGCTCTTACAATTGAATATGAGCATGATAGAATGCAATAGTGCAAAACAGGCGCTACCGTAGCATGTACGTAAGATAACAAACTCACAAGGCCTAATAGGGCAATTAGCACATCACGGACACAGGATTAGAAAGCGTGGAATTTTAAACTTTGTTGGTGAAGTAACCAAAGTGCTTTTTGGAACACTAGATGAAGATGATGCACCTTATTTTAAAAGCAAGATCAACCTGCTTGAAGGAGAACAGAAGGAATTACTTAGGTTGTCAAAAGAACAGGTAACTATTGTTAAGGCAACGTTACATAGTTTCAACCATACTGTAAACTCAATAGCAAGAAATGAAAAGACAAGGGATATTGAAACTGAATCAGCAGGTGTTGCAATATGAGATCGACAATTAAGAAAAATTGCTATTTTGGTGACACTAAATGAGCAACTTACACAGTTAATATCAATATTCAATGAACTAGAGAGAGAGTATGATTTATTGATAACAGCTATTGTCAATGCTCAGAAGGGAATATTACAATCACACTTAATAAATCCTATTCAAGTTGTAAAATATCTTGAACTAATTAAAGATGAGATTAAAGATAAGCAATTCCCAGTAGCTCTAACTGAAGACATGGGGCACCAGTTAATGAAGGTGATTGATTTAGATGTATTTGTTGCTGGTAATATATTAAGTTATGCACTAAACATTCCATTAGTCAATAACAGTGTGTTTCACATATACAAGCTCTGGCCATTACCAGTCGAGGTTGATAGAAATAAATGGTTGTTTACGTATATAGCACCAGAGAAGGAATTTTTATTAATGGACGATGCTAAAAGACAGTATGTAAAATTAAGCAATGAACAGTTGGTTTGTAAAAAGATTGAACCTGATCATAGTATATGTAAACAGACCTTTGTCTTACTTTCCACTTATGATCATGAAGTTGGTGAAGCTAGAATGCTTCAACCAATAATTAAAATTCCTGCTGATTGCATTCAAAAGTACATAATATTGAATGAAAGTGTCTGGACACAAATTAGAGGAAATTAATGGCTTTTTGGAGCACCTAAGGACAAGGGATTCACAATATTATGTAACGAGCAAACGCCATCAGACATAATTATACGAGGAACTGGTAAACTGAAATTTTTGAGCAAGTGTAAAGGTTATGGAGCTCAGATATTAATCCAATCTGAACATATTATTAGACCAAATGTATCTATTAATGATACTGTGCCAAATTTAAATATGAATATAGACTGTTGTATGGTAAATGATGAAAATGTAACATATCAGACTTACCTCTGTATTTACCTATTACACCAGTTGTTAGACAGTAAGATGATTTGACAGCAGCAGAACGTAAGTTGGACGAATTGGAAAATGAGATATCGTATCAACAAAGAAACACTTTTAAAATGTTTACAGTTGATAGTATACCTATCTCGGTTACTATAGTACAGGTATAGTCATTTTGATTGTGGTATTGCGTATCTGTAGATATTGTAATTGTTGTCGAAGTTGTTTCAAATTCCTGTTCAAACGTATGGACGATGATTGTTGTAGAAGAATATGTGTAAGAAATAAAATTGTGAATCAATATGTAGACAAAGAGATAGTTCGATATCAGCATAGTGGTAATACTAATAAAGAAGAGGAAAGAATTATGTTCGAACCAGTGTCGAGTAGATACACCGAAAATCCTAGTGATATAGTTTAAAGGGAATGCAGTCATGTTCCAGAGAGAAATATTGATTTAGAGCAAAGAAAACCTTTAATGTATTTATCTAAGACTAACAAACATTAATGAAAATATGTATACTGTATATTATTGTAAATGAATTTTCAAATTGTATATTATCTAAGAGCTTTAAAATGAGTGTGAAATGTATTGTTCATTTGCTCAAACAAAGGTTGAGGTAATTGTATAAGTCAGTTGCAAACAAGGAAAATTGTATTGATACATGGAAGACTTATGAAAATGCGTTATCAAATTGTATATTATCTAAGAGCCCTAAAACGAGTGTGAAATGTATTGTTCATTTGTTCAAACAAAGGTTGAAATAATTGTATAAGTTAGTTGCAATCAAGGAAAATTGTATAGATATATGAAGATTTATAAAAGTGTGAATTCAAATTGTGCATTATCTGAGAAACTTAAAATGATAATGAAATGTATTGTTCATTTATTGAAACAAAGGTTGATATAATTGTAAAGTCAGTTGTAATCAAAGAAAACTGTACTGATGTGTGGAAGATTTATAAATAAAGCATAACAAGTTTATAAGGCACTGGGAGCACTTGAAAATTTTGCACTCTCGAGAATGGAGATAGCAAAATTTTCCCCGTAGGGGGGAGGTGTCGCGAATAAATTATGAATAGGCGTATGTTAAGCTGCCTGTGAAGTTATGGTCCTGTGACACAGCAGTAGGAGCCGCTATTATATACATTAAACAGATTGAAAGCCTCCACACAAAGTTAGTATACAACGGAAAGAGCCGGCGCGACGTAGTGCCTGATAACAGGAAACTTCCACTCAGAGTGGCTACATGACAGACTCAGGGATCGGAAGGCAGCCAGAGCGATGGATGATTCCCCAAGCATCATAGTAACGTCACAGGAGACTATATAAATGGCAGCTTAACAGCCTGTCGAGGATTCTACTAGCATTCTGCCTCCAACGAAGTCACTGCGCTACTCTGCCTCAGGGGCGGGACTTAGACTCTCACGGCATCTAGTTGCACAGAGTAGTAGTTACACCTCCCACAGTTTAGTTCAGGTGTCAGTGCCTTGTAAGCTTGAGTAATGTTTACTCTAACTCTCTCTCTTCTTCATTAGAAGCTTATTTATGATCACACCGAGTTCCCTGGTTTAAAAGTTATTCCAGCTTTACAGATTCTGCTCCAGAACTACAAGCTGGACGAGCCCACTCCACCTCAGCCAGATTAGTGTCTAGCTCCCTCTTCCTGATCCGCTCGCAGGAAACCAATCAGACATGACAACCTGATAGGGGAGATGCAGTTCAACAGATGAAGCCTACTCAAAAGCACAACTTCTAAGCTACAGTTAGCAAGTTTGCAGTGACCATATGGACAACTCATCCCAGTGACTTGAGTACCTAATAAGAAAATCACTGCATTAACAATTAACACAACTGCTGGTAGTAGACAAAGCACACTGCTCAGCAGATTACTGCAGACTAAGATGGTCACTCCTTCAGGACAAAAAGGTACACAAATATGGGGCTGAGAACAAGACTGATTCCATGTGGGTGACAAGGTATTTTGAGCTAAATGTAACATTTTGATTTGTAGAGTAGCATATAGTAGATATATATGAGTCCTGGGATACTGTCGCAGATCAGGCTGGCATCCTCCACCTGCTCTACTTACACCCAAACTAGTACCAATATTTTTCTCTCTCTTTTCTGTCTCTGGGGGTCTTTTGGTTCTGACTTGCAGTAATATTCATATGTGATGTAGGCACAAATCTGCCCATTTGTTATTTTGGACAGATTTCATTGTTACAGTTGTAGTCTCAAAATCTGACAGCAAAAATTAAATTAGTTTTGTTTAAAACCTTGTTAGTTAAAAGTTATGTCTGATTACAAATTTTACTATAGTAAATAGAAGAGAAAGTATTTTGAGCTAATAGATAGATTTGGTAATGATGTGTGACAATGCTCACCTGCTTCGTTTATCTCTTCATTTGTTGCTCTCGGTGTCGATGTACTGGCTGGAAAAATAGGAGATGGGAGTGCAGTACTGTCTACTATAAATGATGTAGCCAACAGATGCACAGTCCTGTTTCACAATCTTTTACTTTCACTTTTCACAACCCCCCCCCCCTCCCCCCTCCCAATAACACAGAGTTATATATGGCCAGTGCACTATTGTTCTAACTTCCTATAAGCCCCATTAATAGTTAGCGGCGAAAATCCACATACTGCTACAATAGTTTACTGTTTAACATCTACGAGCAGTAAAAGCCTAACCACAAAGTTCACAGTTCCTGAAGAATAGAAAGGTACATATGGAGCAGACACAGTCATTGTTTTAACACACGGCCTAATTGTGTAACACTTATTACACTGTTAAGTTGATGCATTGCTGCAGTTCTAATCAACACAGGTTCCTCGTCTGAAACTTGGCCATGACCAAAAACTTGGCCCTTGTATATCCTCACAATAATAGGTACTGAAACTACACATTGTTTGAAGTTAAATTTACAGATATTACAATTAAAACTTAAGTCATTAAATTAACTGAATACATCGAAAAATTCCTTCCTTTGAACAGTTTCTTCTACTGCAAGGTTTAGGCTGAATTATTTGTTTAAATTGTGAAATTAACAAATATAGTTACGCAAACAATGATTTTGACAAAACTGTTAATTACTTTGGAATTAATTAAGGGCTGGCTTTCCTTACAAGTTTTCCAAGAGCCAAATAAATATTTAAAGAATGCTAGTGTTTCGTCTTTCATATGTTTATAATTATTATAGAGTTTTTATCTGTTAATAAAGTCAACAACAGAACTTAAGTTATGAAACAATTACTGATTTCATCATATAATGAAAGATACTACCTAGTAATACTAAAAATAAATCAGAAAATCCATTACATACATAAAACAAAGCACAAAATTAGATCTGGTGTTATATTCTTTAAAACTGATGGCCAACCTCTCTCTTTTATGAAAATGCAGATTATATTCACGTATATTAATGGTAATTAGTTAAAATTGGAGAAAATAAATTAAGAGGGCAGATGGCAAAGCAAGAGGGGAAGTAAAATTATCCCAGCTTGCTTTGTCACAGATGATACCACTTGCAGAGTTTGACTCTGTGCTTATTATACTCCATCTTTGACTGCTATACCTCTGTTACTCCTATTTTTATAAACAAGGTGGCTTACTTCATTAACTCATTGAGCCATTAGTTATGAATTTTGGATAATCTACCGTGATGTTCAATATTGCACTTGTGCCCATAAACAGATTAGTGCCAATGCATATTCATAAAATGATTCCATATACTTTTCCAAAGTCCTAGATCACTACACTTTTTACAGGCCAAATTATTATTATTAATTTTAGTCTATCCTGAATAGTAAATTTTTTTCCTGTGAAGTTAGAAATTGGTCATCATCCAACAATAGGATGTTGAAGACAATATGTGAAATAGTGAAACAAAAATAGTGGTGGTGCGTACATTTTTTGGCAAACACCAACCTGCACTCATTAAGATTTTCAGCTTTATGACTTCAGACTGATGTGCTACTGAAGAGGCATCACAGAAGAGGCTACATAAATCAGGTTGGTGGGCTTACAGTACTTGTGCAGTACAGTGTCCTCAGTGTGGGTGACACAAACACAGAATATTCAATGTAAGCAGCCGCACTGTTACAGCCCATGTTAAAAATCATAACTATATTTTTGTACTGTATGCCAGACACTAATACTGAAGCATTTGCAGAGACCTTGGAGAAAATTGACTAGTTTTTTGCAAAATGGTCTGAGGACAGAATATATATTCTTGGAGACATAAATACTGATTTAAGACTAATGCAACCACACAATTTAGTTATCCTAAAATGCTTAGATTGGATGACTTTTATTGCAATAATGATAGTTCATAACAATTTTTCTGTCATCACCAGTGTTCGTTAATGATACTTCAGAGAACAGCTGGGTTTCGACTACCTCGCATTGTGTTCTGAAATGAAAACTCCCCCTCCCACAGAGGTATTCCACTGCTTACCCAATTCATGCGATATCCTTGTCTGCCCCTATTCCGAACTAATAGGCCCATGGGGCTTATCCTGCAATAGATGCAAAACCTGGCCCATACAACAACACGCTCCAGTCCTGTCCCAAGCATCTCCCATCCCATCAAAGGCAGAGACAAATGTGAAAGCGGTCATGTGATCTACGAAGTTATCTGCAACCACTTTCTGGCATTTTACAAGGTCATAACCACTAACAAGTTGTGTGTCCGCATCAACAGCCACCGCAATACTGGCCAATCCTGCTCAGTTCCCTTTTTCTATTTTCCAAATTTGCCATGACCCTAAAATATTGTTGTTCACTTTTCACATGTGGAATTTCAAAATGTTCACACAAACAGTTTTTGTTAGTTCTACATGATTACATAAAATGCACATAATTTTCTTTTCATTGTAAGCATGAATCACTCATAGTGATATCTCAGACTGAAATCATGATTTAATGTATATTTCACTGCAACAGGTGTGCAACTGTTGCCATTTGCAGAATTGTAAGATTCAGGTTTTGGATTCTGCGGTCTCTCAATTGTAAAATCACTGTTCTTTTATTTTGAACTATGCCATACAGTACTGATAAGTTCATAAGCCATGTTGCTTATACACTACCTGTATGTTGTAACTTTACTTAAAACAAATTTTTGTTACTGCTCTTAAAATATTTTGGTAGGCTGTTGTTCCACTTGTGCCTATTCATATTTTTTTGTTTGTCTGAAGTAAAGGTAGCGTGATCATGTATCTTATTACACATATTTGATTAATCTTAATGGTATACAGAAAATAAAAAGTAAATGTGACAGTAAATTCTTTTAATGTTTTCTTGTATCATGTCCTGACATGAGGTCCTTCTTGCACAAGATTATACATACTTTTTTGAAGCTCTTTCTCTTAGGTACATATGAATATTTATGCTGTATACTACCTCTGTGGATGGAGGTCTGGCACAAGTGTTATTGCTTTCTTTCACAACAATAGTGTTCTGTTATGGTGTGTACTAATCCAAAGAAATACTATTATTAGAACACGATACCACTTTGTCAAAAGGTGGGAATTATGTTTGATCCAAGAACTGTAATGCTTATCCCTAGCTAATTAAAATTTTTGTCATTAACACAAATCGAATTCTATATTATTCATCTATCAAAGATAATTTAAATCCAGGGAGATACGTAAGGGCAACGAATGGTTTCCTGTACCTTTTTATTTATTCTATTTGGCCTTCAGCAGTGTAAACTACTTAACCAAGGTTGCCTGTATTCGGAATGTGTTTATTGTTTATGGATTCATCTCGTCAACAAACTTGTTGCATTAGTATGTAGACTACTCCATAATTTCAGTGTAAGATGTGCATATTAACACTGTATACATATTTAGCCCCCGCTCGTAATTTTAGTTTTCCTAAATTTGCCAGATGAACTTGTAATTGAATTAACAGCAACTCTTACAGGAATATCTTGTACATGAAGAATAGAAATCTTTACAAAACTGACTCATTCCTCATATGATTTGTTCACTGCATGAAATAGAAACAAACACTTTAAGTATCAATGAGCACACTGTACCATATAGTATTTAGTATTGCAGTTTTGGACAACCTGTTTTTCCAGTTGGAAATTAAGATTCTTACAAAATGCTTTCTTTAATGTGCACTCCTCTCATATTTAGTTACATGGGTAGCCACATTTTATGTTTAATGCCTTATTAAGAAGCTTTTCTTCATCATTAGGGATTCTACAGTTGGCCAGTGAAAAGCTAAACACACTATGTAACATCACTGACCTGGTTATATTGCTGGTATTCTTTGGTAATGCTAAACTTCTGAAGTCTCATTCTCTGAAATTGGTTGGAGATTTAACCTAATATTTAAGTGATGGACATGACACCATTGATTTAAACTTGAGATTACTTCACATTTCTTAGCAGCAAAACATATAATGATGAATATTTACTTCTGCTACCAACTATTTTTATAGTTCAAGTAAACCAAGTCAGCTACTACGCTTGATGAACTCTAAACAGCAGCAGGTTCTTTCCATGGTGAAGTTGTCATTCAAGTCTACAAAAAATCAATCTTCACAAAATACCATTTGATAGAACTCTGTCACTGAAGCTTTACTAACACTTTAATGCAGGGAAGTTACATGGACATCTACAGCCAGATTTTCCAAACAAGTACATGAAATAATCACACTGAGTGAGTGTAACAGTAAGATCTGCTCATGTTAGTGACTTTGACATTGAAATGTGGAATGGATGAGTGCATGCTATGAATTTTTACAGTGAGATATTAAGATGAAAATAGCTAATCAAGACTCTGCCAAGGAGAAGTTATTGGAACAATTACTAGGAGCAAAATTCCTACTGCTATATAAAGAGGACAATGTCAAAATTAGTGGCAATGACATTATGGGAAGGCAAGTAATAATTTGGTTTATCTATGTGATAGATGATTGGGAAGTAAATAAAGTTGGGTGGAATATTTTATTCATACCAGATGCACTGCTGTGAGAATTTACCGAGCTTCTTGGAAATTTCACAGTATGGTAGTTTTCTTAATTGCCAAATTACTCTGATAAAATTATTTTCCAGTTCAGAAAAATTAGAGCAAGAAAATTTTAACTACAGTTATAATGTCATAAACATACTTAATGGTCCAAATAATATTTTCTGGGTGGTGCAAACTTTAATTACGAATAACTTTTTAGTTAATGAATTTTCACACATAATAAAATGGTCACTGAAAGAGTTAAATGAGGACTTTCAAATAATTTATGTCATTCTGGAAATAAACAATTGTTACCTCACGATGTGTTTCTGCATATATGGCTCTTGAATAAAGATTTCTCTTAAAGGAACATGTACAGTGAGAAATTAACTATATCATTGGCATTAGCAGAACTCCAACTGATGAATAATGAATTTTACTGAAATGCACCTCAAATATGAATTTGGGTGCTTTATGTAAATGTGATACATCTACTACCAGCATAATACAAAAAGGAAATAACAAAGTTATGTGAGGAGTAGAGTTATGGCAAATTGAGTTATCCACATTTGCTAAGTTTCAAGTTCCTCAACTGTACAGTGAAACATGTCTTCTACTGCCCCCACCTCAAAAAAGTGAGTCTACAGTTCTCAAATCCAAAATGGTGCATGTAAATCAGTGTTTATGAAGTTACTGTTGATTGCTTTAGTACTGCAGATAAGCTAGCTGGATTATGAAAACCGCCAAATTTGGGAATATTTAACCTAGCATACAGATGCAAGTTTTTGAGGATAACACAGTATTTAAAATAATAATAAAATGCTGTAAAATAATAACAGAGCACTTGCTTACATAGTACACAGATCTACAAAAGCAAACTTAGCGATAGTGGCACGCAAGGACAGTCAAAGTAATATGAAAAATATGGAAAAAATGTAAGTAAACTATTCATTAATACAGAAGTAATTGCCATAGTTGTTACATGTATTCCACTGTAAGGCAAGGTGGTCAATGTCTTTATGGAAAACTGTTGGCAGTTGCATCTGGAAACATAATTGTACCAAGGCATGCACGTCTATCTGAAGCAAAGGACAGCCATGAATATCTTTCTTCGGGGCTCTAAAAATATGGAAATCATATGGGGAGAGATTGGGACTTTACAGAGAAAATGTAAGGGTTTTCCCAGCAAAACGTCTGCAGCACACACTATACAACCTTAGCAGGCATTTTATTGGCAGGTTGCTTCAACTATGCTGCAGAGTTTTGTCTGGGAAGCTTTCACACAACCTCCATACAATCCCAGTCTCATGTGATTTCCATATTTTGGGAGCCCTGAAGAAAGACTTTCTTGGCCATCCGTTTGCTTCACACCAAGAGGTGCACACACAGGTACAGTCATGGTTCTGTAGACAACTGCAAAACATTTTTCCATGAAGGAATTGACTATTTTGTCTCGCAGTGGCATAAATGTATTCACAGCTATGGTGATTACTTTTGAAATAATAAACAGTTTACTTACTTTTTTCTCATCAGTCTTGTTTGCATTTGATTGCCCATTATACATGGAGCTTTCATCTCATGAACTCTTCCTCAAGTTTTGTATCAGTGTAACCAAACACACTACAAAAAGAGATGAATGTAACACGGTTCAGATCCTATGAAGAGCCAATCACAAAATATTTTGATTTCATTCATGACTTTTAAATTATTTTCTAATTCTGGTATGTTGACTCAATGGTAAATCTATAGTGGCAGATTCATGATTAGGTGGGGTTTCTTAATTAACACATACTAATATAACAATGAAAACAATAAATTAGAGATAAAATTATTTAATTAGATAGATAAAATATCTACTCACCAAGTGCTGGCAGAACACACACATAAAACTGTTGTGATTGGCAAGTTCTCAAAGTCAGTGGCTCCTCCTCCAGGCAGAAGGGTTAAAGAGGAACGAAGAAGTGTGAAGCAAAAGGACTGGAGAGGTCTAGGAAAAGGGGTAGATTTTGGGAAAGTCACCCAGAACCATGTGTCACAGGAGACTTACTGTACAGGATGAGAAGGAAAGACAGACTGTTGACAACTGAATTGGACGAGATTTGAAAACCTGAGAGCTCAAAGGCAGAAGACAGGGTAATATGCGAGACAGAGATTACTACTAAAACATCATGCATGAGTTAATAAGCATGAGAAGCTAAGTGCTTCGTACGTAACAGAGGAGGGGGGGGGGGGGGTGAAAAATAGATGTGAAAGACAACAAAAGATGTAGAAAACTAAAATGGAGTGAAGCAAAGAGTAGTTACAGTGAAGAAAAGCTGAGAAGGACGATATTAGCGTAAATTAAGGGCAGGTGGGGGGGGGGGGGGGGGGGCAAGAACCAAGGACATGTTGTAGTGCTAGTTTCCAAATACGGAGTTCTGAGAAACTGGCGTCCAGTGGGAAGAATCCACATGGCGCACATGGTGAAACAGGCATCAAGGTCATGAATGTAATGTTGTAGAGCATGTTCTGCAACAGGATATTGTGAGTTGCCAGTACATACCCTGGGCGTATGACTATTCATCGTAATTGATAATTTGGTGGGAGTCATGCCAATGTAGAAGGTTGAACAGTGTTTACATAACAGCTAGTATATGACGTGTGTCGTTTCACAGGTGGCTCTCCCTTTGATGTTTTTTTTTTTTTTTTTTTTTTTTTTGACAGTTACAGAGCTGTTATAGGTGCTGGTAGGAGGGTGCATAGGGCAAGTCTTGCAGCGGGGACGGTCACGGGGGTAGGAGCCATACAGTAGCAAGATGGCTGCAGGTGGAGCATAGGGTCTGACAAGAATGTTGCAGAGATTTGGGGAGGGGGATGATGGAAAGCAATTCTAGGTGTGGTGGGCAAAATGTCAGACAGGTCATCATTTTAGGAAGTCTTGGCCCAGTCAAAGTAGCTGATTAATGTATTCCAGACCAGGATAATACTGAGTCACCAATAGTGTGCTCTGAAGGTGTTTTGTGGAGGGATCAGCAGTACCAAGATTGGATGCGATGGCCCGGGAAACCTTTTTAAATAGGCTGGTGAGGTAATTACATGCAGTGATGGCTGAGGTGAGTATGGTGGTGTATTGCTGTAATGGAGTCTGCAACCGAACAAATACATGTGCCTTGGATGCCAAAGCTGTACGCAGTCCACAACAATCAATCTTTCCTTCTCATCATGGTAAGTCTCCCCTGAGCCGCAGTTCTGGGTGACTTGCCCAAAATCTACCCCTTTTTTCTAGACCTCGCCAGTCTTTTTCCTTCACCCTGCTTCCTTCTCCTTTGACCCTTCTGCCTGCAGAAGCAGCCACTGGCTCCAAAAGCTTGCCAATTGCAACAGTCTTATGTGTGAGTTCTCCTGCTGCTTGGAGAGTAGATTTTTTTACCTATCCAATTAAATAATTTTAACACATGCCACGATAGATTTTTCCATGTGAGTAGTGCAAACCTTCCCTTCTGTCTACCCCCCCCCCCCCCCCCCCCAACCACAAACACACAGAAATTCATGAGACCAATTTCTTTTACCAGTTTCTTTGGTTTGGGTGGCAGTGGGGAGCAAGGACATAACTGACAAAATACACATAAAACTGGACGTTATATAAATCCATACTGGAGATGCTGAGTCACAGATAGGTACAACAAGAAGAATGTCAAACAAAGCTTTCAGTCAAAGACACACCTGACCACTGTCTCTGGCTGCCAAGGCCAGCCTGTGAGCAGCACTGCACGATGCTCAAATTTTGCCTTGGCAACCAAAGACTGCAGCCACGTTTGATTCTGATGAGGGGTTATTTGGCCAAAAGCTTTGTTTAACAGTCTTTTTGTTGAACCCCTCTGTGAATCAGTATCTCCAGTACATGGTGAGTTGCAACTATCCTTTTCACAATATTGTGAAACATTGATCTTCCTTTTTTATTGCTGTGAGATGACAAAGCAAGCCACATACAGTTACTGGTGTCACTATTCTAAACAACTGCTTTTGTTGTTATAACCAGTGCTTGATTTGTGATGGTATTCCGCACCAATACCTATGATAAAAAAAAGCATTAAAATAATGGTTTAAAACTTTGATTTAAAAAAAAAAAAACACTCCCTGGCAGGTCACAGTACTGGCACCTCTCTTTTTTACAAATCAAGCATGGTCGCAACTGTGGCTACTTCTGCTTTTTTTTTTTCTTCTTCAAGGTCATGTCACATCCAAAAGGTCAAATCAAACTGAACATATCTAGAAGAAACTCTTGCAAATAAGTGTTCATTTTCATAGCCCATTATATACTATCACAGACTGATCAATCTGAAGTTACAAGCAGAGTAGAGGTGATGCGTGGAAAGAAGCAAAGAAAAAGAACTGAACACAAGACAAATAAGAAGGTGTGTAACATTGGTTGAATGTGTTACAGTTGGCTCATTGTACCTTATTTTAAACACATCCACAGTGAATCTTTGATGAGATTTCTAGGACAGATGAATACTCAGTATTTCTTCATCCCATTTACATTAGGATTGCTGGAAGTTATGCAGTCAAAAGACTGGTTCAGTAACATCTGACTGCAAACCCTAAACTTCATGGAATATTTCCTCGTGATAAGAGAGAAATGCAGGTGCAAGTCGCAGTCCGGCAGAAATTTTCACATGTCACTAATATGTGTTACATCTACACCTAATACAGCTGATGTCTAACAGTTTGCAGTAAGACAATACATTTTGAATAATTGAATGTATTATAACAAAACATTCTACATTCCATGCAGAACAAATCATAAAATACTTTAATTTCATCCTTTCTCACAGCTTTACTTTTGAAGAAACAAACAAAATTACCCTTGGACGGACCAGTAAACTCTTCTCAAAAGTGTGTATTCTTCCCCCTCCCTTCCAAGAGACACACATGTAACATTATGCAATGATTCTGTAATTAATTTCTCTGGGTGGGGATGGGAGCAGGGATTGTGAACAACTCTCATATAAAATTGGTCAATATAATATATGTAAGAAACATAACTCCTTTTGCAATAAACAAATTTATTTTACTGCAGTTGTTTTTAACATTTCATACTAAAAAATCACATTCCTTACAACAGTAACTCCAGCACATGGGATACAAGTGTCATCCACTTCAATAAACACTTTATGACAGTGGGTTTTCACATTGGAATGTACACCATTCCATTTTCTTAAAGTGTATCTATGAGACTATCATTGACAGCACCATAACATTACTATATTACCAGACAAATTAATTTGGCACACATGGTAAAATATAAAATAATGATTTTGGGTACTGACCATGGCCTATCTCTTGTAAGCATGCCATAAAATATAGTTTGGTGGCAGAGAAATTCTGGTTGTGCAATCCTGTAGTTGTTCTGTTGTGGTACTGGATTTGTGATGTGTTTCTGAAAATAAATCAAAGGTATATTGAATGAATTATTGCATATCTTTTGATAGAATCTGGCAGTAATGGAAAAAACAAACATAAGTAGAATAACATCACTACATGTCAAAATACAAAAGGGTTAAGTATGTACTGATTAGTAACATGAATTTTGTATGTAGAGTACACCACTCAATCACCAATGAGGTACAAATCAATCTCAAATGAAGCACTGAGGAGTAAAAACTCCTGCATTTGAGCAAATATTTAGTTGTGAAATGTTGAAGCATATAATCAGCTAATCTGATGACATGTTGCAGTCACTTTGTAAATGGGCAGCTGCAGACAGTGATTTAAGTGTTTATAGTGTTTACCAACAGTGATTTTGGAGGTGCATCTTCAACAGTTGCTTGGTTTGATTGAGAGAGGGGGAAAGGGACCAAACTACGAGGTCATCAGAGCCTTGTTCCGAATAAAACAATGCCACAAATGTGAGGAAATTAACAAGACTGACAACTCAAAACAGAATGAAAAGAAAAATCACAAGAACGATGAAGGGCAACAAACATGTAAATGGACAAAAGGGGACAAGAAAACCACAGAAATGAAAGACATGGGATGAAGGTATTAAAACAACAAAGCAGATTAACATGGCTGGCTGACCATGAGAATAAAAAAGGAGAAGTCAGCAATTCTGCAACACATTAAGATCTCCACCCTAGAAGCACTACGGTGGAGGATACAGAGGGACAAAGGACATGTGCTAAAACTTAGATCAAATAATATAACCAATCCTCATGAGTAAAACGTAAAACTAAATCAGCCAATGAGACATTGTCAGATAAAATTAGTGGCAACGATTCCGGTAACCCAAGATAATATCATCAAGTAGATAGTGTCAGAAGTTCCATGCGGCTTACAAAACACTCGTTGGAGCTATACTTGTGTATTGCTCATCAGTGTGGGATCCGTACCAGATTAAGTTGACAGAGGAGATAGAGAAGATACAAAGAAGAGTGGCGCGTTTCGTCACAGGTTTATTTGGTAAACATGATTGTGTTACGGAGATGTTTAGCAAACTCAAGTGGCAGACTCTGCAAGAGAGGGGATCTGCATCATGGTGTAGCTTGCTGTCCAGGTTTCGAGAGGGTGCGTTTCTGGATGAGGTATCGAATGTATTGCTTCCCCCTACTTATACCTCCCGAGGAGATCACGAATGTAAAATCAGAGAGATTCGAGTGTGCACGAAGGCTTTCCGACAGTCATTCTTCCCGCGAGCCATAGGCTACTGGAACAGGAAAGGGAGGTAATGACAGTG
Source organism: Schistocerca serialis cubense (assembly GCF_023864345.2). Taxonomy (NCBI): domain Eukaryota; kingdom Metazoa; phylum Arthropoda; class Insecta; order Orthoptera; family Acrididae; genus Schistocerca; species Schistocerca serialis. The sequence goes on along the minus strand of NC_064640.1, from coordinate 920,444,003 downwards.
GCACGTAAAGTGCCCTCCGCTACACACCATTGAGTGGCTTGTGGAGTATAAATGTAGATGTAGATTTCATTGCTGGGCAGTCAAAGTGGAACAGTGCAACAGAATATGGACCACTGTCAACTGGCGCCGAACCGACACTCGGGCGGGTCTTCACCCAAGTGTGGCCAATGCGGAGCCGGCAGAGGAAAACTGATTCCCTCGATAGGCCCGCATGGAAGACTTCAACACATTTGTAGTCTCCTTAATGAAACACAGTTTGTTGTGTGTACTGTTATGCCATTCCATCCCCCAAAGCCGAAAAACCCTACAGCATAAGTCAGAACGACAGGTCAGGTTAAGAGATGCCCATCTCCAGAAGTGGTTTCTGCATAGCTTGTTTGGCTAGCCTGTCAAAAAGTTCATTGTGTGGGATGCCAACATGTCCTGGGGTTCACACAAACACCACTGAACAACGGGACCAGTCCAAGGCATAGATGGACTCCTGGATGGACGCTACCAAAGGATGACGAGGGTAGCACTGGTCGATAGCTTGTAGGCTGCTCAAGGAGTCACTACACACAAGAAGTGATTCCCCGGAGCATGAATGGATATACGCACTCGTTAGCCCTGACCTGGGCTGCCGATGCAGGAGATGGACTGCTGCAGGTGGAAAAAGGAGACAGTAATTCAGATACTCAGGAGAACTACGAATGTGTGCAACGTAACTGATGAGCAGTCGTGCATGTCAGATCTGCAATGGAAGGACTCCGGCCTCCACCAGGACACTGGTCACCGGACTTGTCATAAAAGCTGCCGTCGCTAGGTGAACGCCACAGTGGTGCACTGGGTCGAGTACACACAACACTGAAGGCACTGCCAAACCATAAATCACACTCCCATAATCAAGGCGGGATTGAACAAGGGCTTTGTAGAGCTGCAGCAGACCAGAGCGATCTGCACCCCAGTTGGTGTTGCTCATGCAGCAGAGGGCATTGAGGTGCTGCCAACACTTCTGCTTAAGCTGACGAAGGTGAGGTAGCCAAGTCAATTGGGCATCGAAAACCAGTCGTAAGAATCGATATGTCTCCACTACAGTGAGTGGATCATCATGAAGGTAAAGTTCTGGTTCCAGATGAATGGTACGATGCTGACAGAAGTGCATGACACACGACTTAGTGGCCAAAAACCGGAAGCTGTGGGCGAAAGCCCATGACTGCTCCTTGTGGATGGCTCCCTGTAGGCGCCACTTGGCAACACCAGTACTGGCGGAACAGAACGAAATGCAGAAGTCATCTGCATACAGGAAGGGTGAGACGGACGGCCCTACAGCTGCTGATACACCATTAATGGCCACTAAAAATAGTGATACACTCAATACAGAGCCCTGCATGACCCCATTCTCCTGGATATGGGGGAACTATGGGAGGCACCAACTTTGACACTAAAAGTACGGAGCGACAGGAAATTCTGTAAAATATAGCTGGCGTCGGAGCCCCCACCTGTATAATGTGGCAAGGATATGATGTCGCCAGGTGGTGTCATATGGTTTGTGTACATCAAAGAAGACGGTAACAAGGTGTTGGTGTCTGGAAAAGGCTGTTCGGATGGCAGACTTGAAGGAAACTAGATTATCAGTGGTAGAGTACCCCTGGCGGAAGCTGCCCTGACATGGAGCCAGTAGGCCACATGACTCGTGGACCCAATTCAACCGCTGACACACCATACATTCCAGCAGCTTACAAAGACTGTTGGTGAGGCTGATAGCTTTCCACATCAAGCAGGTTTTTGCCGGATTTGAGCACTGGAATGACGGTGCTCTCCCGCCATTGTGATGGAAAGAAACCATCACACCAGATCCGGTTGAAGATGATTAGGAGATGGCACTTGTAGTCAGATGAGAAATGTTTAATCATCTGATTGTGGATCCAATCTGGCCAAGGAGCTGTGTCAGTGCTATGTGTAAGTGCGCTGAGGAGTTCCCACTCCGTAAACGGGGTGTTATAGGGTTCACTGTGGCGTGTAGTGAACAAGATGACTTTCCTTTCAATCCATTGTTTGAGGGTGTGAAAGGCTGGGGGGTAGTTCTCCGACGCAGAGGCTTGAGCAAAGTGCTCGGCAATAGCACTTGCGTCAGTACATAACATGCCATTGATGGTAATGAAGAGGGCACCTATTGGGGTCTGGCACCCAACAAGACGTCTGATCTTCGTCCAGACTTGGGAAGGTGATGTATGGCACCCAATGGTTGACACATACCTCTCCCAGCACAACTGTTTCCGTTGTTTTATAAACTGGCATACACAGGCACGGAGCCACTTAAAGGCTATCAGATGCTCCAGGGAAGGGTGTCACTTATGTCGCTGTAGAGCTCATGGACACACTGAAATTGCCTTAGCGACTTCCTGCGACCACAAAGAGACTGTCTTTTGCCGGGGCACCCTAAAGAGCTAGGGATTGCGTTTTCTGCCACAAAAACGACTGTTATAGTCACCTGCTCATCCATCACATCAATGTTACCATGCTCAACCATCACATTGATGTTACCATGTGGGGGAGAATCAACGGTGACAGATGTGAAAGTTTCCCAGTGTGCCCAGGGTTATTTGGTAACCGTGATAGCGTTACGGAGATGTTTAATAAACTCAAGCGGCAGACACTGCAAGAGAGGCGCTCTGCATCGCGGTGTAGCTTGCTCGCCAGGTTTCGAGAGGGTGCGTTTCTGGATGAGGTATCAAATATGTTGCGTCCCCCTACTTATACCTCCCGAGGAGATCACGAATGAAAAATTGGAGAGATTAGAGCGAGCACGGAGGCTTTCAGACAGTCGTTCTTCCAGCGAACCATATGCGACTGGAACAGGAAAGGGAGGTAATGACAGTGGTACGTAAAGTGCCCTCCGCCACACACCGTTGGGTGGCTTGCGGAGTATAAATGTAGATGTAGATGTAGATCTGGGCAGGCATCTGTGGGCCTGACACCAGAGCACTGACAGGAAGATGGGGAAGTGATCACTAACACACAGGTCGTCATGTGCTCTCCAGTGGATAGATGTGAGAAGTCCTGGGCTGCAAGTTGATAAATCAATGGCTGAGTAACTACCTCGAGCCACACTGAAATGTGTGGCGGCCCCAGTATTTAAGAGGTAGAAGTCGAACTGAGACAGTACAGTTTCGACATCTTTGCCTCAGCCAGCAAGCACAGTGTCACCACATAAGGGGTTATGGGCATTAAAATCTACCAAAAGTAGGAAAGGTTTAGGGAGATGATCGATCAGCGCAGCTATTACATTCAGGGGTACTGCACCATCTGGAGGAAGATATACATTGCAGACAGTTATTTCCTGCGCAGCCACAGCTTCAAGAGGTGTTTGAAGCAGCAGAGTTTCACTACAGACTGGGATTAGGACATAAATGCAAACTCCACCTGACACTTGATTACAGTCACTACAGTTCCTGTAATATCCCTTATAGCCACAGAGGGCAGGGGTCCGCATTGGCGGGAACCAGGTTCCCTGGAGGGCAATACAGAAAGCACGCATAAAGCTTAACAGTTGCCGTAACTCAGCCAGACGATTGAAAAAACTGCCGCAATTCCACTGGAGGATGACATCATCGTGAGGCTGGGAAGGCATGGAACATCCAATGAGGCAGCATACACCTCAGGGTTACCTGCTGCCACCGACTTTTTGAGTGAGCAGCCTATATCCATTGTGTCTGAGGGTCCAGCGAGATCCAGGTCCTCAACAGATGCCAAAATCTCCACCCCATCCTCAGACATAGAGCTTGTAGGTAGTGGTGGTGTCGGTGGCATCGCAAGTTCCTTGTTCTTAGGGGTCTTCTTTTTCGATTTCTCATATTGTTCCTTGGGTTTCCCTGGCTGGGAGGACTTCACTGAATCAGTCTCCTGGACTGAGGATGAGCGTGAAGCCCTATGACCAGCTGCTTTTGGGCTCTTCTGCTGCTGGCAGGTGTCATCTTCCCACTAGCAGAAACCTGGAAAGGGAGTGACCCTTCCTATCGAGAGGAGCTGAAGAAGCCTTACGCTTCTCTGGCTCAGAAGTGGGAACTGAAATCCTCAATGGTTGGAGGAGTGTTGCTGCCGAAGTAGGTGATATGGGAGCAACAGGAAGGGAAGTGGCTCCCCGCCATCAAGGGAGCAGGTGTAATCTCCTGGTTCTGAGAGGCAACAGGAATTTGAGGAACTGACGGGGCGACAACTGTTCTCATAGTAGCGGCGTATGAGGTGGTCATAGCCATAGGATGTAGGTGCTCAAATTTCCTCTTAGCCTCAGTGAAAGTCAGTCAATCCAGGGTATTATATTCCATGATTTTCCTCTCTTTCTGTAAAATCCTGCAGTCTCAGAAGCAAGGTGAATGAAGCTCTCCGCAGTTGACACAGAAAAGAGGCCGGGCACATGGAGTACTGGGATGCGATGGACGTCCAAAATATCGACATGTGACACTTCAAGTACAGCGAGAAGATATATGGCCAAACTTCCAGCACTTAAAGCACCCCATTGGGAGAGGGACATATGGCTTGATGTCACAGCGGTGGACCATCACCTAGACCTTCTCGGGCAATTTCACCCTTGAAGGCCAAGATGAAGGCACTGGTGGCAACCTGGTTATCCCTCGGACCCTGATGGATGTGCCTGACAAAATGAACACCTCGCCACTCTAAATTGGTGCGCAGCTCATCGTCATACTGCAAAAGAAGGTCCCTGTGGAATATAATCCCCTGGACCATATTTAAGCTCTTATAAGGCATGATGGTAACAAACATCTCCCAACTTGCCATAAGCGAGTAATGCCTGTGACTGGGCAGAGGATGCTGTTTTTATCAAAACTGACCCAGAGCAGATTTTGGACAAGCCCTCCACCTCCCCAAACTTGTCCTCGAATTGCTCCACAAAAAACTGAGGCTTCATGGACATTAAAGATTCCCCATCAACTCTCATACATACGAGGTATCAGGGCGAATAAGTTTCACTGCCATCCTTAGCCTGGTGTTCCTCCCACGGTATGGCCAGGGAGGGGAATGACTTGGGGTCATATTTCTTAGCATTTAAGTTATACTTTGCCCACTTAGAGACTGCTGGAGGCGGACCACAAGCAAGGGATGACGTACTACGCTTCATGGCGTGTCACCCACTCTGATGCCACCCACTTGACCAGGGGCCCTCCCCATGGACGCAACACAGCTTCAGCAAAGGCCACTTGGCAGGATGACCATTGCCAGGAGTCCTGACGCCCGAGGGTGACGGGCATCTACTCCTTGGCATACGTAGTGAGTTAACGGCACAGGTACCAGCAGAGCGAGCCCTGTGATGTCAGGGGGCTACAACCAACAGGGAACATGGCGGCCTCATCACAATGGACTGGCTCCTGTGCTGGATATGAGGTGCAAAAAAGTCCATGGCGATTGTCGGCACAGAAAGTGAAACTGCATAGTGCATGGTGGAAAACACACCCAGGAAGGTGTCCTCACCCAAGAGATGGAGAATGGGCGGCGCTGCAATGCAACGACGAGAAAGTGGGATAAAGATCTCAATGCACGATGGATACGATGCACCACATAAGGCTCTCTACCCAAGTTGGCTCGCTCTTCAGGAAAAATTTTGAAAAATAGAGGTGAAACCCTACAGGGGGCCATCACAAATTGGCCGAGCCATCAGAGGCTCCTTTTAGTCACCTCTTATGACAGGCAGGAATACCTTGGGCTGAGTCTAACCCCGGACCTGCAGGGGGCATCTTCAAGGTATTAAGCATTTGTGACAAAGCAAGCTGGTATCTCTTCACTTCCTCTCGTTTTGCGATCTGCCTCCTTAAATTCATTTTATTTTCATTTCAGTCTAATTACCATTAACATGCATGAATATTATCTTCATTTCCATACAAGAGAAAGGGTGGTCCTCCATCTTAAGGAATATAGCACCAGGTCTAATTTTGTACATGTAATTAATTTCCTAATTTATTTTGACCATTCATAGTTAATATTTTTGTTATAGGGTGAAATCAGTAATTGTTTCACGACTTAGATTCTATTGTTGACTAATAAACAAATATAAATTCTGTAGTAAATATAAACATTGGGAAGAAAAACTACTAAGATTCTTAAACTATTTATTTCGCTCTATTTGAAAACATAATAACAAAGCCCAGCCCTTAATTCCAAAATAATTACCACGTTTGTCAAAAGTATTGTTTGTGTAAGTATATCTGTTAATTTTATTATTTATACAAATGTTTCATCCTAATCTTTGTGGTAGATGGAACTATTAAAAAGAAGGAATTTTTCGATGTATTCAGTTCATTGAATGAGTTATGTTTTAATTGTAATTTCTGTAACTTAAACATCAAACAATGTATAGTTTCAGTGCCTATTATTATGAGGCTATACTAAGGACTGATTTTTGGTCCCGAGACAGTCAGTCCATGGCCGATTTTCAGACACGAGTTATGCATTGGTTAAATTAATAACAAGGCATCAACTTAACAGTGGAATAAGTATAAAACAAATAAGCAGTGTGTTAGAACAATTAATGACAATGTCTGTTCAATTTATTTGGGAAATAGTGTCACACATACCGTATTATTCTGCAAGAACTGCGTGGTTAGGTTTTTACTGCTCATAGATATTCAGTGGCAAGCTATTGTACCTGTATGCTGATGTTGCCTGCAACGTATTAATGAGGCTTTTCGACATTTACCAATAGTGAACTGGCTATATAATTGTGTAATATTGTGGGGTTGTGAACACTGAAAGTAAAGAACCGAGAATCACAATTGTGCAACTGTCTGCTAAATCATTTACAGTAGACACTGTTGAGCTTCCACTTCCTATTTTTCAGCCACTATAACAATGCAGCATTTTGACACAGAGGACTATCAAGGAAGAAATAAAGCAAGAGAATGTCACACATGCTAACAGCAACTTCACAATATATACATTTACTAATGTAGCTTGACATCACAATTTCAAGAGAATAGTGATTTCTTCTACTCATTCACCATGTTCTGTACATCCCACCAAGAAAGTGAACCTACAGTGCTACGAAACAAGTAAAGATACACATTAACAAAAGACAACTAAACATTGCTTAAGCCCTACACTATATTAACAAGAAATTATCACAATACTGCTTAATATTAGTTCTCTTTATGCCAGTTAAGTGTGTTCTAGTGAATTAGAAAGAAAGCTGCTGATACTTCAGTTATATTAGGTAGCTGCAGGCTGCCTCAGAAACCTAATATTTACTTCATTAGTCAAGTATTATTCAAAGAAAATAGTAACCTAAATATGTAATTACACAGGACAGTTTACAACACACTACTTGCCATCCATCTAAAGGAGGAATCAAATCCTTGCACTAAAATAATCAGTGGAAGAGGTCACTCATGAGGAATGTTTTGTTTCTCAAATATCTCCACACCATAGTATATAACTTTGTTAAATCCTAGGTAAGAATGAAGAGTTTACACAAAAGTTATATTTCTGTCTTGTATTGATAGCGCAGATCACAGTTCTGCTTGAACTGATTTCTCACAACCACACTACACCTTGACTAAAATAACTCTGATTGTGGCAGTGGCTAGGAGTCAGCCAACTGCAGTTCTTTCTTGATACCTATATGCCCACTACAATTACTGATTTTTTTAAGAACAACACAGCATTCTCAGGTGCAGTAGGATGCACAGGGAGGGGAGAGCCAACTGTTGCCCCATCTACCACCCCCACTGATGTACTTCCCACTGCTGCTGACGACGACAATGAAAATAATTTGAATGTATGTCTTGTTCTATTTGAACTGCATGTGCAGCTCTTTCTCATTCTAAGTATGTGGAATGTTGTATACAACCAACAATCCTGCGCCACCATAGTTGTTTGTCAGCCATGAAGTTAATTCAATCAAAATTTAGAATGGAACATAATAATCGTTTATCACTAAATATGGCAAAGGCCCATGAAAGCATTTAACAATAACCACAAAAGCTTTCTATTATTTTCCCACTAATATAATCCGACAAGTACCAAAAAATTTTGAAACTTTAAAGATCTATCCATTATATAGGCACTGTGACTGTGATGGTTAAAGGTCTCCAGAAATTACTATTATCAGCCCCCTTTTGTATTATTTTTCAATCTTTCTTTACTATGATCAGTTTTGAATCACTATCATCAGATGGTACATATTTATTGCATGTTTGCAGCATTGCTGGAGCTGCACAGCTGTAGCCAGGTGTGAACTGTACAATTTTCTCTCTACATTCAGTGCGTACATATTTCGTTCTATTGCCACAGCTACACAAGCCACAACAATGCTGCAAATATGCAATAAATATGTACCATCTAACAATAAATCGCTTGTCAACTCAAAACCGGTCATGGTAAATAGTAAATGAAGAATAAAATCAAAGGTGACTGGCTGCTGGGAACTAACACACTTTTAAATCTGAACTGGAATTGCTGCTTCTGGCAACTTCTGCTCTGAAGACAGATCTAACAAAAACCTTATAGCATAAAAGACTACAATGATTGCTTATTCTAGTTAGAATTAGATGTAAATATTCCTTAACAGTAACATGAGCACTGACAGAGACCAGTATGTTCATTATTATTACTTTCCAGCCAGTGAGCTATCTGGTAATCTGTAAGTAGCTAGTATATAGCCACCCAGCTCCCGCCCTGTGCCTTTCATACAGGACTATAGTGTCTCTCAAAATCCCAGCCGCTTTCCTCTCCGACATTCACCCCATCATTAGTCAAAACACACACAAACTATATCTGAAGAACAAAATCATTCTATAAAAAAGGATCTGCTGCTCTAACTATTACAAAAGGTAGATTGGCATAACAAAATCATAACTCTATCCACCTGTTTCAACCAGTACTGCCATCAGCGTAGTTTACACTATTTCAAGCGTATACAATATCAATATGGTTCAAATGGCTCTAAGCACTATGGGACTTAACATCTGAGGTCATCAGTCCCCTAGAACTTAGAACTACTTAAAACTAACTAACGTAAGGACATCACACACATCCATGCGCGAGGCAGGACTCGAACCTGCGACCGTAGCGGTCACGCGGTACCAGACTGTAGCGCCTAGAACTGCACTGCCACACCGGCCAGCTCATACAATATGACGACCACGACATCACTCATTACACCTGCAAACAAACATAAGCAACGTGAAGCATAACTTCAGCAACAGGATGAAACTAACAGGACCTATATCTCCAACATCGGTCAGTTGTAGAATTTTGGAACACATATTATGTTCGAGTATAATGACTTTCCTGGAGACTAGAAATCTACTCTGTAGGAATCAGCATGGGTGTCGAAAAAGACTGTCGTGTGAAACCCAGCTCGGGCTATTCGTCCACGAGACTCAGAGGGCCATAGACACGGGTTCACAGGTAGATGCCGTGTTTCTTGACTTCCGCAAGGCGTTCGATACAGTTCCCCACAGTCATTTAATGAACAAAGTAAGAGCATATGGACAATCAGACCAATTGTGTGATTGGATTGAAGAGTTCCTAGATAACAGAACGCAGGATGTCATTCTCAATGGAGAGAAGTCTTCCGAAGTAAGAGTGATTTCAGGTGTGCCGCAGGGGAGTGTCGTAGGACCGTTGCTATTCACAATATACATAAATGACCTTGTGGATGACATCGGAAGTTCACTGAGGCTTTTTGCAGATGATGCTGTGGTGTATCGAGAGGTTGTAAAAATGGAAAATTGTACTGAAATTCACAAGTATCTGCAGCGAATTGACAGATGGTGCAGGGAATGGCAATTGAATCTCAATGTAGACAAGTGTAATGTGCTGCGAATACATAGAAAGATAATTCCCTTATCATTTAGCTACAAAACAGCAGGTCAGCAACTGGAAGCAGTTAATTCCATAAATTATCTGGGAGTATGCATTAGGAGTGATTTAAAATGAAATTATCATATAAAGTTGATCGTCGGTAAAGCAGATGCCAGACAGATTCATTGGAAGAATCCTAAGGAAATGCAATCTGAAAACAAAGGAAGTAGGTTACAGCACGCTTGTTCGCCCACTGCTTGAATACTGCCCAGCAGTGTGGGATCCGTACCAGATAGGGTTGATAGAAGAGATAGAGAAGATCCAACGGAGAGCAGCGCGCTTCGTTACAGGATCATTTAGTAATCGCTAAAGCGTTACAGAGATGACAGATAAACTCCAGTGGAAGACTCTGCAGGAGAGATGCTCAGTAGCTCGGTATGGGCTTTTGTTCAAGTTTCGAGAACATACCTTCACCGAGGAGTCAAGCAGTATATTGCTCCTCCTACGTATATCTTGCGAAGAGACCATGAGGATAAAATCAGAGGGATTAGAGCCCACACAGAAGCATACTGACAATCCTTCTTTCCACGAACAATACGAGACTGGAATAGAAGGAGAACCGACAGAGGTACTCAGGGTACCCTCCACCACACACCGTCAGGTGGCTTGCGGAGTATGGATGTAGATGTAGACAACTGAATGAAGAAGGTGGTTTCGGGTACAGACAAACGAAACATATAACAAAAAGAATAATGACACTACTGCCAAACAAATATTTGCCAAAAATCTAGCACACAAAATCCTCAAAATGTAACACACAAACTCACAAAAACGAAAACTAGTAGTGTTGTAAATTTCAATGTCTCAAATGGAGACTACAACACCAGTAACCAATAAACAACTCAAAAACTCAACATCATAATTTTCACTTTACCGACATAGCTCCAACAAAGCCCTAGATACCAGGAACCTACATAAAACTCAAACATTGCGTTGCAAATTTCACTTCACCAATATACCTCAAACAAAGCTGAACTTGTACACAACTCCAAAACCCGCTGACACAAATTGACCTATATGGCAGCAAAAAACAAAGCCGAATGTACAAAAACCCAACACACACAAATTTTAAAATCCATTATCCACACTTTCATGTACTTTACATAAAGCAAAGCCCATAGTACGACAAACCAAACCGTGCTCATATGGCTAATACCAGAAACATATTCTAATGGTACATCAATACCCCTGATACCAACCAATCACAATCCAACACAATTATCACATACTAACAAGAAAAATTCCAAAATTCAAGAAAAATTGCATAACCACCAATTTCAATATACACAAACTATAATCAACTCATAGCATACAAAGAAAATAAAACAAAAATACCATCTCCCACAGCAAAAAGCAACGATCTACTCAAATATCTGTATCTTATTCACAACTGAACAAAAAATAAATATTAATATTAAATCTCCGACCATAAGAAACACACGAAACTAATATTTCCAAACATAAAAATGAATCCATCAGCCACAATATGCAAATTGAAACTATCACCAGAAAACCAGCACAATAGCAACCTGAAACACTCAATTCTTGTCAAACAACTCGATAACAAACATCTAGCACAAGAGAGCACCACCAAATACAACACACCATCTACAAACACAGACAGACTCAAAAACATCAAACCTCATCATGACATCACACACCATATCTCAGTTACGTCATAGGTCTAAGCAGATGGCTGTAACATCAGTACCTGACCTTGTCCGAATAACCTGACGATAGTGTCAGATAGTAAATAGTGATGAGACAGTAACTGCCAGTTGGCAAGAAAACAGGTCTAAATTATGTAGAATGAAGCTTAATTACTGTTGGAACATTTGTTCAGAGTGTGCGTCTTCTTTGTACAACCCAGAAAGGTCAATACTGCCTGCTTCGCACTTTGAAATCTTTCTCACTGTACTGCCCCACAAGCAGGTCTGACAGCATACTTTTATTCAATCTGTCCTACAGCATTTTCTTTGTAAGTGGCGTAGATAAGATCTAAAAATTGTCCATTCTACCACAAATTCTTATACTTAATCCTAAACCATTTACTTCCTAGTGGTACTTATAAGGAGTGAATTTCGTAGGCACTGATTTGATTTATGAATTTTCTGAACGTAAGCTGAGACATTCGCATAAACCTTTACCTGCTATTTCAACATCTTGTTTGGCAAATGCAACTTTCCCACAGTATCTCCAGTTCTGCTTCATTTTACATTCTGCTTTTAGCAAGTTTCATCGTTAAATATTTGCAACCAATAGCTCAATATATATTATCAATACCAGTAATAAGAACAATTTACACAAAATCTAAAATCACTTACCTTGGTCCAAAAAGGACCGCAATATTCAGTAACACACATTTTCAATAAATCACCAGCAACCATTAAAAACTAGGTTTCAGATAAAGCACAGTTTAAACAGTTTGACAGACTTTTTGGTAGACAACTTCTACTCTGTACACGAATATCTTCACAGGGATTGATAGACCAGCTTAAGAAAAATTTCAGTTTTGACAGCACTTGCTCACTTCAGTCAAGATTAAATATGTTGTGTATGATGAAACATTTGTCAAAAGTTCATAACTAGGTTTCATTCTGACTGTTTATCTATTCTGAAAATAGCAGTTCTAATTTACTGTAATGTGTTCACATACTGTGAGAATCTCCTGACATGTTCCACACCCATGGGACTTGTCTAATTTTTGAGTCTATGGAACGAAAACTTAAGCTAATCCAGAAAAAAATTTCATCTCATCAAAACAGTTGATAGAAATCATGAATTAAAATACCACGTAGTCCAGTACGAGTATGTATTTAGAATATGATTTATCACCTCTTTGTAATGTTTAGTTGTGTCTCAGCTACATTTTCAGGCATGACAGAGAAAGAATTCAAAGTATGACCAGTAGTAAATTTGGCGAAAATTACAGTGATCCCTTAGAGTGCCCTCATCTGAAGAAAAGTTGGTTTTCTTATTTATAATTGAGCTTACTGTTGATTTGCTAATTTTATGACCAACCTTGCCTTCCATTTGCAGAAATGTACTGATTACACCGAAAGTAACATTGCTGTTTACTTGATTAGTAGAAAATTGAAATAATCATAGGGATTTTGGAGATTTGTTTCCCACTCTGATGCCTTACTGCCCCCTTTCTCTATCATCATCATCATCATCTGAGGGAGTAAATCCCATTGGTGAAGATTGTAGACAATGTTTAGCATACTCACTGTTTAAAAGTGCTGTATATTAAAGCATAGGTGTTCAAACGGAGTGCCTAAATTCACGTCGTCATGTGACCAGAAACAAATGATAAGTAATTTAAAATATCTTTTGATTAACTTGTTCATGATAATGACAATTGTGTTTGCCTCTTGCTTGTGGAAATATGCCATACACCAAAATTTTCTGCCATGTTCTTATTAGTAACGACTTGTTCATGCATAGGTGTCGATGCATTAAGGTTGATTACATGTAGGTATATGAAGTGTAGATGCGCATTAAGGCGGGGAAGTAGGCCTACAGTTAAAGATGTGTTTAGTTGCATAGATGGTTGTTCCATCAAAGGAAATATCTTTCTTGCGAATTCACTGTGGTACTGCAAAACATTTAACTGCAGCTGCCAGGTAAATAAGCAAACATTAAACTTTTTGCAGGGCAAATCAGCTTGTTGAACAGATACAGAAGTAGAGCAAGTTGTACATGTGAAACAATAATCTTGTGTTTTTTTGCCTTGTTTGTGCAGTCACAGACAGGTAGGGCCAAATTGGAAGAGGAGCAGATAGCTCTAAAAATAAATGAGACTTTGGTGACAAGTGCATGTAGTGATGCAAACCTCTTAAACAAGTACATTGTTTCTGTTACTGACAGCTTGGGGTTTTCAGGTTCAGTAAACAGTGCAATGGAGTATCTGAGACCAGTCTTTACAAATAAGTGCAGTAAAATGGGAATGACACTAACATCTCCCTTAGAAGTAGCAGCCATCATAAAATCCTTAACATCTAAGTATGCCAGTGGTTATGGTAACATATCAACAAAGTTAACCAAAGAGTGCTCATGCAAGGTCAGTTCTGTCTGAAACTATTTGTGTAATCAATATCTTACCAGTAGAACATTTCCATAGTGCCTAAAATATAAAGCCTCTTTACAAGAAGGGGGATGATGAGATACCATCAAACTATCAACCAATATCACTTTTGCCAGCTTTTCCAAAAACATTTGAAAAGGTTGTGTTCAAGAGTCTCCTTAAGCATCTGACTGCAAATAATATATTGACCAAATCACAGTTTGGGTTTCTTAAGAATTCTGATAGAGAGAAAGCTATTTACATGTACAGTGATAATGCACATAATGAATTAGATAACAAATTAGAGGCTACTGGCATTTTCTGTGATGTGGCAAAAGCATTTGACTGTGTGAATCACAGCATTCTCTTAGGTGTCACCAGCAGTGCTGCAAAATGGTTTGAGTGTTATTTAACTACCGTAACAGGAAACAAAGGGTGTCGTTGAGAAATACCTGTGCAGTAAACAGTCAGCCTTCATCTGATTGGGAATTAATTACATGTGGCATACCTCATCTTGGGTCTGTTGCTTTTTCTTGTGTGCATTAATGACTTCTCACCAATTACATTGCCAGATGCTACGTTTGTTTTGTTGCAGATGATACAAACATTGCAACAAGTAGGAAGTCAAGTACAGATTTAGAAATGGCTGCTAATAAAATTTTCACTGACATTAATAAATGATTTAAAGCTAATTCACTGTCATTAAACTTTGAAAAGACCCACCGGAACCTGTTAGAGATTTCCTTCTAGCAAGTGTACAGCACATGAAGACATGCAGATCAAAGAGTTTGACAATGGTAAATTTCTGTGATTACAACTCAATAATAAATGCTGCTGGGAAGGGATTTGCAATGAGAATGATGTCAGATGTAGTGGATATAAAAAAAACTTGCGTAATTTGCTTACTTTCATTCTATTATATCATATGTAATCGTATTCTGGAGTAACTTGCAAAGTCGAGCAAAAGTTTTAGCATCCAAAAACATGTAACAAAGACTCATTTCTTGTGTAAATTCAGGAAAATCATGTAGAAACCTGTTCAAGGAACTTTGAATTCTAACCATTTCTTCCAAGTATATTTATTCTTAATGAAATTTGTTGCAAGTAATATATCTCTATTTCCAACCAATTGCTCAATACATAGGAATAAGAACAAACTACATAAAACCTAAAATCACCTATCTTTGTCCAGAAAGGGGTCCAATATTCAGGAACACACATTTCCAATAAATCACCAGCATCCATTAAAAACTTGGTTTCAGATGAAGCACAGTTTAAACAGAGTTTGAAAGACTTTTTGGTAGGCAACTTCTTCTACTTTACAGATGACTATCTTAACAGTGACTGTTAGATCTTCAATTTTGACAGCAATTGGTCACAACTGAAAAGATTAGGTATTTTGTGAGTGATAAATTTATTAAAAGTGGATAGCTATGTTTCATATTCAGATTATTTTTTTTTTAAAAAAAAAAAAAAAAACACGTTCTGACTTGTTTCACACCCAAGAGAATCATTTCATTTTTGGGCCCCTGGAACGAAAACTGAATCTAATCTAATTCCATTTCACTATATTCACAATTATTCACAATACTTTCTAGGTAGTAGTCCTACTGCTGTGTTGACATTGTCAGGTCCTATAAACATCTCTTGCCCATATAGCAATTTTGCCACAAGTGTCATATCAGAATAGACTCAAACACTTATTCTACATTACTTGCCCGCATAATTGAAATACTGAGTGGGGACAAGGTATTCAGTTATTTTCATCTACATCAAAGCATTCACATGTAGTGTGGTTTACACTGAGGTGAAAAAAGTCATAGACTAGTGATGGCGGTAGTATCACGTATACAATGTATAAAAGGACAATGCATTAGCAGAGTGGTCATTTGTATACGGGTGATTCATGTGAAAAGGTTTCCAACCTGACTGTGGCCACATGAGGGGAATTAACAGCCTTTGAACATAGAATGGTAGCTGGAGCTAGTTTTGTGAGACATTCCATTTCAGAAATCATTAGGGACTTTAATATTCCGAGATCCACAGTGTCAAGAATGTGTCAACAGTACCAAATTTCAGGCACTGTGGGAGCTGGTGGTGGCTCCATATTTGTGTGGGCTGTGTTTTTATACAATGGATTTGCCCCTCTGGTCCAACTGGACCAATCATTGAATGGAAATGGTTATGTTCAGCTACTTGAAGACCATTTGCAGCTATTCATGTTTCAAACAATGATGGAATTTTTATAGATGACAGTGCACCTCGTCACCAGGCAACAACTATTCGCGGTCGGTTTAAAGAACATCCAGGTGGATGATTTGGGTGCCGGATTGCCCGACATGAATCCTTTCAACTATTTATGGGACATAATTGAGATGTCAGTTCATGCGCAAACTTGTGCACCAGCAACACTCGCAATTATAGAGACAGCATGGTTCAATGTTTCTGCAAGGGATTTCCAATGACTTATTGAGTTCATGCCATGACGTGTTGCTGCACTACTCCGGGTAAAAGCAGGTCCAACATGATAACAGGAGGCATCCCATAACTTTTGACACCTCAGTGAATTACACTGTTAGACCATGAATGTATTTTATGTTTAGGAGATAGTGCCCTTCCATAATTTGTGAACCCAAAGAAGAAACTCTACTCTCTTAGGTAGGTTATCTGCTGCAATTCATATAGATAAGTACAGTCATGAATACCATTCATAATGTTCTATATTCTGTCAGTGGCGCCATCCAGGTAATTAAAAATGAGACTGAGATTCTACAGTGCCTGTCTCCTGTGTTTCAACTGCTAGATTCTGTGCCACATGCTGATCCATTTTTGAACATCACGGTTTCAACCACACTGGTCATGACACAGTGATATAACCACATAACAATGCTTTGCACATAATTACAACAATGTTGTAAGACATCAAATTCAGAGTGAACATGTTTCCAGTCATTTCACATTCACTGATACCACTTGTGCGATAAACAGAAAAATCCACTCATTGGCTTACACAGTCCTCCCACACTGTATTTGCAAGTTCAGGCCCCACTGTTTGCGCCTAGTCAATTGTCAATTCAGTTGCAGTAAATGGAGAGCATTCTCAAACAGAAAATTTGTGACACTTTTGAACAGTTCACTTTAGCATTCAGTGATCTTGATCAATATGTTACTTCAGTGGTGTTGGACATTGTATTACAATCGTCCCTGCACCAAGCCTACAATGCTCTCATGGTGGTGCTAATTTCACATTGCACAAAATCGATGGGTCAGAGGCTCATGCAAATGCTATATAATGAGAGGCATGAGGACATGATACCATCTGAATTCTGGAGACATCTACATGGAATGATTATCAGTTTGGACGCTTTGCTGTTACACATTTGACAACAACAATTGCTAGCAAAATGAGGTTAACTATAATTGCTCAGGATGAGCAGCCACTATACTAGTTACCAATGAAGCACACACCTTGCTTGACACATATGCCACAGTGGCTGCCACGATAACTTCCATTCACTCTGAAGAAAACTGAACCATTCCAGACCAGCCCAACGTGCTGCTGCCTCGCCACCGTGCCACCTCCACCTGAAAGTCACAGAGAGTTCTCGAGAACCTGTGGACTCTCCGTGCTACTGTCAAGAGGCTAACTAAGCTGTTGGAAATGTTACAGCTATGGATTGTGACAGCTGAGAGCAAACGTACCCCCTGCACATGCCCACAGTGGTCTCATAACCATGGGACCACTCAGACTAATGTTAGCTGTTCCTCAGACCTTTTGGTCACCTGACAGCTAATTGCAAGAAATCATGTTTGCACTCAAATGCCGAGACACGATTTGGTTCAGGTGCAACAGCAGGACACCCACTTACAGCACCTGCTGTTTAAGAACAGTTAGCCGACTACATCAAAAATAAAGTATAGGACTGCTCAGCCTACCGCTTGTATCGGCATGACTCCAAAGCTGCCAACTACTGAATGGCTACATAACAGTACATCACAAAGGTTGTTCGTTACCAAACATTATTAATCGAACAGGATCAGAGATCAGCACACTGCTGACTACATTCTACCCAGATGCAAAACAACACACTATGGCCAATTTAGTGGCAGTTAACAAGTCCGTCATATACACATATGGTCACCAAATATTTGAGATTGACAATGGTCTCTTCGAGAACTCCAAGTGGACTTTTGCGTTAATCAACATTGCTCAACCTATTTTGGGTGCCGATTTCATCACACAGCCTGCACTGACCACCAATTTACTAAATGAATGACTGATACACTCTGTCAACAGACTTACTATTCTTGCAGGAAAGGGTCATTCATCAAAGTACACAATGCCCAGAGTGTATAATTTAAGTGCTAATACCTCAAACGACCATCGTCATTACTGGGAGTCCTACTGCCACAACTTGAAATCACACCTCCAGACCATGAGAAAAGATTACATAACAATGAGGTGTGAAATAATCAAGTCACATGGGGATAATGTGATGTTGAAGAATATCCTATTGTAAACAGAAGACAAACTCCAAGTGGCCCGTAAAACATTAGAACAACATAGGACACCGCATTGCATCCGTGCTCTGCACATGACTGTGTCCAGGGATTAACAGTGGCCCGTAAAACTACAGGGCAGGGGCACACATACTGCGGTGCACCATATCTGTACCAAACCTGGTCTGCAACTTCATCATGAGCCCATTGGAATGCATGGAAATGACTACCACCGATTTTCAGTGGCTACGCAATGGCACCAGGGGAACCATCACCTCACACCCCTCCCCCTCTGTCTGCTACCAATGGCACTCCTCCCAACCATCATTCTACGGTACTGGCTGTGTCACTGACTGCAGTTACATGTCCATCATGCACAGCCACCCACACACAAGCTGGCTTTGAGGTCAAATTCGAAATCCATCTCATCTTTTAGGTGAGTGGACTGCGGGGAGGGGGGGGGGGGGGGGGGGGGGGGGAATATAATCCACTAATAGATGTGTGAAAAGTGCAGTGTGCTTTAATTTCTCATATTCTTTGTTACTTCCTGTTCTGGTTTTGTTCACTAATACACTGTTATTCCCTGTATGTATTTTATATGTAGTAGATGGTCTCCCTACATGGTCCCACATTGTACAGCAATTCATACTATAAGCCTATACTGAAATGTACGCAATAAAATTAAAAAAATGTGTATATTGGTTAAACTTTGCAACTGAACATCTTTTAGAAGCCTCTTTATGGACCTAGGGATTGTTACATGTATATACTCCCTTGTGGTGTTCCTGGTTCTCAGCAATTCACAATCACATAACTAGATGAAGTAATAATTCCTATATCAGCTATGTATTCCTTTCTAGGGTTCAGAATGGAGTTTTATTTTCAGGTACAAAAGTCTATAAAAGGTAACCAGTGGGCTGCACACCGAAAACTGAACATCTGCAAATATTTAAAAACAAAATAAAATAATACTTCATTAGCCACTCTTTCAACAATTTATCAGAATATTTGAAGTGACGAATGTAAATTCTGTTAAAAATCAGAGTTTTGAGTTGATAAGAACAGAATATTAGTATCACCAGAAGACATTACCACCAGACCTTTCTGAATGTTTAGGGACAGATCATTGCAAAATATAACTAACAGAATTGCTCAAAGTGTGACAATTGAGGCACCCCTTGTGTTACTACTTGCTCTTTTAACCAATGCTTTCACCATTTTTGATGGTTACAACATTTGGACCACTGTTCCAAAGATTTGATCTGAACCTATAACTACAATTTCCCCCAGTTACATACTACCATAGTTTCTCAAACATAATGTATGTTTGTCAAAGTTTGTGAGCTAAAGGAATAACCTGTTGTGTATTTTCTTTCATAAAGTTCACTATAGAATTAATTAAAGTGAATATAAAGCTCCATTTATCAATATCCTTTCTCAAAAGATTCTAAACTCTGAGAAGGAATACAAAAAGCTGTAGCATGAAGTACAACACAAAATATTTACTTGTAACTATTAACAGCAAGAATGAGACTCTATATCCCTTACATAAAAGTATTTCAAAAATAGAATATTTATGACTAGTTCATTTAAGAAACTGATATATTTTTCAGAAGACACCTATGGTACATATGACGAGTGTGCATGTGCAGTACTAATAGAATCAACCTGTGTGTCAGAAAACTACTAAGTTATTCTTCGATTCTTGTTTCGGATATTCTTTTCTCTAGCTTTGCATAGTAATTCTGCCACACGTACACTAGTTGTTACCTAAACAGCAAATGGTTTGCTTGTTTTACCGCTCATGGACCTCTTTTACAGAGGTGCGCTTCCTCTGTCCTTTTGTTTGCGTTGGATCTGACTGTGGAACAGTCCAGCACAGAGCAGTGCTGTGCGGTCTCGCTCGCTCCGCAGCTCTCTCTCTCGCCCCTATGCTGCCGGGTGCAATTCTTGGATGAGCCTGGTCTAGCACATGAACAGGTTGACTGCAGGCCCTCAACAGGCTTCCTTATAACAACACACAGCCATCACTGGCACTCAGGTAGACCCAGCTTTCATCTCAAAACACAACAGATTCCAATGAGCCACTTGACACCACTGAAGCTACAAATGACAGACGTTTTGGGGTCAGTGGAAGGCACACTACAGGGCATCTGGTTCAGAGCTGTCCTTGAAGAAACCAATTTGCAACAATTCGTTGTGTCACTGTGGTGCTAACTGCTGCTCAAATTGCTGCTGCAGATGCAGCACAATTCACCAGAGCCACACACCGAATATGATGGTCTTCCCTCTCAGTAGAGACATGTGACCATCCAGAACCCTCATCTTCTTGTGACCATACTTTCTTGTGACCACTGCTGCCAGTGATCATGTACAGTGGTTACATCTCTGCCAAGTCTTACTGCAATATCACAGAAGGAACATCCAGTTTCTCATAGCTCTATTACATGAACTCGCTCAAACTCAGTGAGGTGCTGATAATGGCACTTTGTTGCCTTAAAGGTGTACTTGACTAACATCAACTCATTATGTTTAGTCCTAAAGGTCACCAATGCTATGGTCATTACAGCGTGTGTTTAATGAAACCTGATTTGAATCCTCATAGTGGCACTACTAGCGGCCCTCTTATGCGACAGTGACAGCAATATGCAGTTAACAGTGTGCATTATATAACTTGCTATACAATCACCAAAACGAATTATACTGTCCAGTAAGATAACACTTTGAGTTTACATATGTGATAAATAGGTGTCATGCAGATGATGTCAAAGCACAGATTTTCACATGAGGTATTAGGTCTTTGATATTTAGCCTGGGACTTTCACTCTCAATGATATAGTATGTTTCTGAGTGCTAGCGTGTCACAGAACTTTCTGATACATTGATGTTGTTCATTCGGTAGTGCACCCATGAGTCTAACACAACTCAACATAGAGATGTTACCTGGTTGCTCACCATTCACAGACTTTCCCTTTAATTGACACAGAGATGTGAGTAGCATACTAGTTGGACACAGACCGTAGATTTTGGGGGAGGGGTGGCTTTTTAAAGACAGCACAAGAACATTATGTGATTAATGAAATTACTTAATGTTTTCAAATTTTGCTAGGTTGGATTTCATTATTTTGCGTGGACTCAAGGACTTTACCATTATCCGGTTTATGAAAAACGTTTCAGGTTAATAAATGATAAAAGCATGTGGAACATCATTATGTTTTCATAGTCTGAAATCTCCTATCTACAAGTAGGGCATATATCATGAAATCCATATTTTATGAACCTCTGTTATCCAAAATCTTAATTAGTGACTGAATTAATTAGTGACAGCTGTTGTCTGATTCAGAAAAAAAAAAGCAAAAAAAAATTATATCATCAAAGTTCAAAATCTCACCGATATTAAAGCAAAACAGACACTGAAATTATGAGTGTCCAAACTTCTAATGTCAATTATTCTGTACGTTAATTAATGTCAGATAATTCAAAATATGGTCTTGAAAAATTGGGAATGTATGTTTTTGAATGAGTAGTAATAATACTTCCTATCCTGCCCATTAGCT
Source organism: Schistocerca serialis cubense (assembly GCF_023864345.2). Lineage (NCBI taxonomy): Eukaryota > Metazoa > Arthropoda > Insecta > Orthoptera > Acrididae > Schistocerca > Schistocerca serialis. Next base: position 920,422,025 of record NC_064640.1, on the reverse strand, counting down.
CAAAATCCCTTAAGTGATGTCGTAGGAACATTAATTAACTATAACTTTTAATTTCTGAGCCATCTAGTGATACTATATAATTTTAATCAGGGAGATAAATACAAACAACGAACAATTACGTGTGTGACAGCATTAGAAACAGAATGAAAAAGTGAAAGAATTTTAGTTATTCATGTGAGCAGAAAACACAACTGTTGGAATATTTTACAGCTTGGTACATCTCTTCACCCACCAACTGAATTAAACAGACAGTTATTGACAATTAGCTTACTGGATAATTCAGTGGCCTGTAATAGTCTATTACATGTATCAATATACATAAAAAAGAAACACTGTTATCATAATGCTTTAAACTGATCTTCAAATCAGGTATCCTAAATAGATGTTACCTAACAGCCATCCGTGGCCGTCTTATTTCATAAAATTTCTAAACATACAAGTGCATAGCATTATATGTACATAACTATAATATTTCAAAACACATTTATATCAGAGAATGTCATGGGCCACAACTTAGTCTTCATATTTCACAAATTTTTCACTCTGTTGACACAGTTCATTACTCATTATTGGCACCATCTTCACAAAAACCACTGTCATAGTCTGCTGTAGGATCTTTCTGTGATTTCTGCTTCAAATTTTCACTCATGTCCATTGTATTGTTTTGTATTGTATTGATCCAAAGTGGTTTCAGCATTTACAAACAAAAAGGCAACAAATTTTCTAAATTAATGCACTAGTAATTCCTGTCTCTAAATTTCTAGTACAAATGATTACTCATTAATTGGAAATTTACTCATTATAAATGTACATGACTATCAGTATAATGTCACACAGAAAATTCACAACAAAGCATGTCTATAAATCAAATGAGAATGGAAGCTGCTTTATTTACTCAATTGGTCTCCTCTGACTATGGCCAATTAACCCTCTTGAAATGAAGTTCTCTGCATGTTTAATTCCTGTTAGAAAATAATAACATCAAGTAGGAGGTAAACAGTACAGTATCAGAGAAATGAACTTTGCAGCAATTTATATTAAACAACTCATTAAAAAAATAAGTACTTCATGTGGGTTCATTAAATAATTTTCAGTATTTTATAATTTTTTTTTTTTTTTTTATAAAAGCATCATTCTGTTTCTGAATACAGTGCAGCAATGTCCAACAGCTTAACAACAAGCTACGTCATTGTACTTCGGCATGTCATCACAACAAAAGAATATTCTCTTGTATATCATTTCGCTTTCCAATTTATCAATGCTCATTATACTGCTTATTTATTCCCTTATAAACATGTTGACTGAAGATGTACTTTTGCAAAAGATGCTATTACGAAGACGTGGTCCCTAATCATTGCTGTTTCATATATACTTCATAGAACTTCATTCACTTTGTCACTTCACATTCATTTAATATTTCATTGATTCATTATTATATATTTCTCCATTACATAATACATTGCTGCTTCATATATTCATTCTGCTTCACTTTGTGTACAAAAAAATGACTCTACGGCATAATTCTCAACAGCAGCCACCCACATTAAAGACAAGACATTTCCCTCTATTACACAGCAGAGCAAAACTTATTCAAATGATCTCACTAAAATTTAATCTCCACAACATTTATTTTTAATACAATATTGTTTATCTTGGCCTGAAAGACTTATAATATGGCACACACGTACTGAGAAGATGAACTTTCATACATGCAACTAAAGATAATAACATTTTACATTAGACCAATGACTTTCTGAATTTCATATATTTAGGGGAAGTTGGGTTAACTGATTCTCAAAGCTAATTGGACCATCACAATTATAAACAATTCAAGAGTAAAAATTATTATTTTTTTCGTACCATAAACATGTTCCTTTAGATGGGCTGTACTGTGTGAGCTAATATGGGTACTGTCTGTTAGCTACAGAGATTTGTCCGCAGCTCGTGGTCGTGCGGTAGCGTTCTCGCTTCCCGCGCCCAGGTTCCTGGGTTCGATTCCCGGCGGGGTCAGGGATTTTCTCTGCCTCGTGATGACTGGGTGTTGTGTGCTGTCCTTAGGTTAGTTAGGTTTAAGTAGTTCTAAGTTCTAGGGGACTGATGACCATAGATGTTACGTCCCATAGTGCTCAGAGCCATTTGAACCATTTTTTTTGTTAGCTACATTTGCAGATATAGATAAAAAACTGAAATCCGCTGGTAAGAGTAATTTATTTTTGCATTCAATAATTTCTCCTACAGTTTTACTTGTTTGAGTTAGATTCAGTGTTTATTGCTTTATGATACTCCATGAAATATGTGCATGGAGTCATTTTCCCTTCATGTTGAAAATTGTTGATAAAGTGAAAGTGGGGTTAACTGTACCAGTAAAATTTGGGGTTAAGTGGATTGGTTCAGTCAACCCCAGACAGTTGCTAATGAATGAAAATGCCTTTTATACAAACATCTAATAGATTACATAAATGTAAGCTTTGCACTTTCAAGGAAAAACCATTTTTCATGCAGTTTCACTTGCTTCCTGTCAGAAAATGCCTGGAAATTCAACTTTATGTTGACCTGCTCTGATTTCATGAGTAATTTCAAAGAAACACATTATAGTGCCCAAGAATTACCATATATAACACTACAGCCCTTGTTGGTGTAGCATTTCCTTTGGTATTTACTGCCTCTGATATTTGGAAAGGCTTTAGTATTAGTAGTATCAAACCTACCAATTCACGCATATTTAATGCCTAATATTTTTATTGTTGTATGTGCTGGACAGACCTCTCCCAATTCAGCAACAAATAACAAAGATTTATTGGGAGAGCATGAAAGTACATCTGCAGATGGCAATGTTGAGAATCTTGGACACCAGCCAGAAGATAAGTAAACAGAAATTACTAAGACTGGTGTGAGGAACACAACGAGATATAGATGGAATGGACAGAGGCAGCACCAAAAGGCAGAATAGCAAAGCTATTGCCAAAAAAGCATAAATTAAATTAAGTATGCCAAATACTGGCAGAAAGCGGCAGTAGCTCTGAAGATCATGATCATGTCCAGTACGTTGATTCCTCTGATGCTAACTTGTACACAAGTGCTTTTGAAAATTATGAAACAGTGCACAAAGGTGACTTCATTGTAGTTAAGGTACAAGATAAAACTGTCACAAGTAGTCACAATTATTTTCTGGAGTGATTAAAATGTATGTTGATGACTATGAAGTAAAATTATATAAGACAGTAGTTTATACTACAAAATTTGCAGCAACAGCAGAAGGAGATACCTTTTTTTGCTTTAACTGAAATAATTGCCAAACTATCCAATGCACTAGCTCTCACTATGAAGGCATGATTTGATTCCAGAATACATCACTAAATTCAGTGTGCAGTACTTTTATTATTTCTATCATTTTTTCTTTAATATACTCATAAATGTCTTTGTTACTAAAGTTGTTGCAATTTTTTTCGTATTTATAGTCATGTAATTCATTGATTTAATTGAGAAGTCCAATTAACCTTGCAATATGGTCCAGGTTCCAACTGTTGCCTGCTACATACCTGCAGAGCAGCAAGTTATGTATTTAGCTTTTTCTGTGCTTTCTTAGGAGTACTGGGGTGTAAAGTATGTTTAAATGCTTTGGTGCAGATGCAGGAGAAGCTGGCCACAGTTTGCGAACAGCTGAAGGTACTTTTGGCTACAGTCAGCGATCCTGAGTCTGCTGACTTGAGGTGTAGCAGTGGTGGAGCATCTGGCATATCGCATGAGAAACCTCAGGTGTCACTTGTTAGACCCACAGGCTCTGCTACTGAGACAGCCTCCAGATGGCCCAGCAAGCGGTGTCCGCCTTGACTGCAGTGAGAATTGTGGGTGATAATGCTTTCACATCAGTCTGTCAGCAGGGTCTGAACAGGCAAATGGGGGTTGCGATTTGCTGCCTATTGGGATCTCCACAGTTAAGTATGTTATAGAGCCTCATAGAGAAATAGCATTTATGGCCTCCAAAAAAATGGAGGAGGCCTTGCATGCAGCTATCAAGCATGCAGGCTGCTGTCATCTGTGAGTTCTGGCTGCTTTTGGCACCAATGATGCCTGTTGCATGGGTTCTGAGCCTATCCTCAGTTCATGGTGATGGCTCTTGAAAGTGGACAAGCCTGCTGGACTCGCCTGGGGGGTGCAATCACAGCTGGCAATTTGCAGCATTGTTTATAGAGGTGATTGGGTTCCTTTGGTTTGAAGACCAGTGGATTGTCTCAAACAAAGTCTATGTTGGCTCTGTGATGATTATGGCTGCTGATTTCTGCGAAACAGAATATTCATCACAATTCAAAACTCCAGGCTACATAGCGGCTTCTCACGAAGAGCCTAACGAAACTGCAATTACTACATGTAGCCTCTCCTGGCAGCCCAGTAGCTTGTATCCGATGCACTACTGCCCATTTACTATATGCTCCACACCTTCACACTGACGATGAAACAATGAATCGGGATTCAAAAATACAGGATACATGGCGGCTTATGGCCAAAAGACTGATGACACTGCAGTAACTGAACGTAGCCTCTCCTGGCAGCCCAGTAGCTTGTATCCGATGCACTTCTGCCCATTTACTATATCCCCTACACCTTCACACTGACGATGCGACACAGAATATGCATTGCGACTCAAAACTACAGGATACACGGCGGCTTCTCACCAAGAACTTAACGAAACTGCCATCACCACACGTAGCATCTCCTGGCAGAACAGTGGCTTGTAACTGATGCACTACTGCCCATTTGCTATATCCTCCACACTTTCACATTGATGATGCGAAATAAAATAAGCATTGGAATTCAAAACTACAGGCTACATGGCGGCTTCTAACTAAAAGCCTAACAAAACTGTAATCATTACACGTAGCCTCGCCTGGCGGCCCAGTGGCTTGTACCTGATGCACTACTCCCCATTTACTATATCCCCCACACCTCCACACTGACGATGCGACATAGCATTGGCATCGCAATTGAAAAATACAGGATACATGGCGGCTTCTCACCAAGAGACAGACGGTGCTGCAGACATTGTACGTAGAAGCCCCTGGCAGCGCAGTAGCTTGTATCCGATGCACTACTGCCGATTTACTTAATCCCCCACACCATCACACTGACGATGCGAGATAGTATTTGCATCACAATTCAAAACTACAGGCTACATGGCGGCTTCTCTCCAAGAGTCAAACGTTAGTAACAGTCACTTCACGTAACCTCTCCTGGAAGCCCAGTAGTTGTATTCGATGCACTACTGCCCATTTTCTATATCCCCCACACCTTCACACTGACGATGCGACAAAGAATTGGCATCGCAATTCAAAATTACAGGCTACATGGAGGCTTCTCACCAAGAGACAAACGATAGTAAAAGTCATTGCACCTAACCTACCCTGGCAGCCCAGTAGCTTGTATTCGATGCACTACTGCCCATTTACTATATTCCCCACACCTCCACACTGACGATGCGCAATAGAATATGCATAGCGATTCAAAACTACAGGCTACATGTCGGCTTCTCACCAAGAGCATAACGAAACTGCCATCCTACACATTGCCTCTCCTGGCAGCCAAGTAGCTTGTATCCAATGTACCACTGCCCATTTACTATATCCCACACACCTTGACACTGACGATGCGACAAAGAATTGGCATCGGGGATCAAAAATACAGGATACATGGCGGCTTCTCACCAAGAGACAAACGATAATAAAAGTCACTGCATGTAACATCTCCACGCTGCCTAGTACCCTGTATCCGATGCACTACTTCCCATTTACTTTATCCCCCACACTTCCACACTGACGATGCATCAAAGAATATGCATAGCGATTCAAAAGTACAGGCTAAATTGCAGCTTCTCTCCAAGAGCCTTCCGAAACATCCATCACTACACGCAGCCTCTCCTGGCAGCCCAGTAGCTTGTATCGGAAGCACTACTGCCCAATTACTATGTCCCCCACACCTTCACACTTACGATGAGACAAAGAGTTGGCATCGCGGTTCAAAACTACAGGATACTTCTGTCAAAGACTCAGGCGTTACTGCAGTCACTTTACGTAGTCTCCCCTGGCAGCCCGTTAGCTTGTATCTGAAGCAGTACTGCCCATTTACTATATCCCCCACACCTCCATACTGACGATGTGACATACAATATGCATAGCGATTCAATACTACAGGCCACATGGTGGCTTCTCACCAAGACACAAATGATAGTAAAAGACACTGCACATAATCTCTCCCGGCAGCCTAGTAGCTTGTATCTGATGCGCTACTGCCCATTTCCTTTATCCCCCACATCATCACACTGACGATGGGTACACAGAATTTGCATCACAATTCAAAACTACAGGCTACATGGCGGCTTCTCACTAACAGTAAAACGATAGTAAAAGTCACTGCGCGTAACCTCTCCTGGCAGCACAGTAGCTTGTATCCGATGCTCTACTGCCCATTTACTTTATCCCCCACACCATCACGCTGACGATGCAAACCAGTATTTGCTTCGCAATTAAAAACTACAGGCTACATGGCGGCTTCTCACCAAGAGTCAAACGATAGTAAAAGTCACTGCACGTATACTCTCCTGGAAGCCCAGTAGCTTGTATTCGATGCATTACTGCCCATTTACTATATCCCCCACACCTCCACACTGACGATGCGACATACAATATGCATAGTGATTCAATACTACAGGCTACATGGTTGGCTTCACACAGAGAGCATAACGAAACTACCATCACTACACGTAGCCTCTCCTGGCAGCCCAGTAGCTTGTATCCAATGCACTACTGCCCATTTATTATATCCCCACACCTTCACAATGATGATGCGAAACAGAATATGCATCACGATTCAAACCCACACTCTACATGGCGGCTTCTCACCAACAGCCTAACGAAACTGCCATCTCTCCACATAGCCTCTCCTTGCAGCCCAGTAGCTTGTATCCCATGCACTACTGCCCATTTACTATATTCAACACACCTTCACACTGACGATGCCACAAAGAATTGGCATCGCGATTCAAGAATAGAGGATACATGACGGCTTCTCACTAAGAGACTGACGATACTGCAGTCACTGTGCGTAGCATCTCCTGGCAGCGCAGTAGCTTGTATCCGATGCTCTACTGCCCTTTTACAATATCCCCTACGCCTTCACACTGATGGTGCAAAACAGAATATGCATCGCAATTCAAAACTACAGGCTACATATCGGATTCTCACCACGAGCCCAACGAAATTGCCATCACTACACGTAGCCTCTCTTGGCAGACGAGTAGCTTGTATCCGATGCACTACTGCCCATTTACTAATTCTCCCACACCTTCACACTGACGATGCGACACAGAATATGCATCCCGATTCAAAACTACACGCTACATGGCGGCTTCTCACCAAGAGCCCATCGAAACTAACTTCACTACACGTAGCCCCTACTGGCAGACCAGTAGCTTGTATCCGATGCACTACTGCCCATTTACAATATCCCCCACACCCTCTCACTGACGATGCGAAACAGAATATGCATCACGAATCAAAACCACAGGCTACATGGCGGTTTCTCACCAAGAGCCTAACTAAACTGCCATCTCTCCACATAGCCTCTCCTGGCAGCCCAGTAGCTTGTATCCGATGCACTACAGATCATTTACTATATCCCCCACACCTTCACTCTGACGATGCGACAAAGAATTGGCATCGCGATGCAAAAATACAGGATACGTGGCGGTTTCTCACCATGAGACTGACGATTCTGCAGACATTGTATGTAGACACTCCAGGCAGCCCAGTAGCTTGTATCCGATGTACTACTGCCCAATTGCTATATCCCCCACAACTTGACACTGACGATGCGACATAGAATATGCATAGCGATTCAAAACTACAGGCAACATGGCGGTTTCTCATCAAGTGCCTAACGAAACTGCCATCACTACACGTAGCCTCTCCAGGGAGCCCAGTAGTTTGTATTCGATGCACTATTGCCCATTTACTATATCCCACACACCTTCAAAATGACGATGCGACATAGAATATGCAAAGTTATTCAAAACAACAGTCTACATGGCGGCTTCTCGCCAAGGGCCTAACCAAACTGCTATCACTGCACATAACCTCTTCTGGCAGCCCTGTAGCTTGTCTCCGATGCACTACTGCCCATTAACTATATCCCCTACACCTTCACACTAACGATGCGACAAGGCATTGGAATTGCAATTCAAAAATACAGGATACATGGCGGCTTCTAGCCAAGAGACTGACGATACTGCAGACATTGTAAGTAGCCGCACCTGCCAGCACATTTGCTTGTATCCGATGCAGTACTGCCCATTTACATTATCCCCCCACTCCTTCACAATGACGATGCGACACAGTATTTGCATCGCAATTCAAAATTACAGGTTATATGGCGGCTTCTCACCAAGATAGAAACGATAGTAAAAGCTACTGCATGTAACCTCTCCTGGCAGCCCAGTAGCTTGTATTCGATACACTATTGCCCATTTACTATATCCCCCACACCTCCACACTGATGATGCGACATAGAATATGCATAGCGATTCAAAACTACAGAATACATGGCGGCTTCCCACCAAGAGCCTAACGAAACTGCCATCAATACACGTAGCCTCTCCTTGCAGCCCAGTAGCTAGTATCCGATGCACTACTGCCCATTTCCTATATTCCCAACACCTTCACACTGACGATGCGACAAAGAATTGGCATCGCGGTGCAAAAATACAGGATACATTGCGGCTTTTCACCAAGAGACTGACGATACTGCAGACATTGTAAGTAGCGGCTCCTGGCAGAAACATTAGCTTGTATCTGATGCAGTACTGCCCATTTACTTTATCCCCCCACACCTTCACAATGACGATGCGACACAGTATTTGCATCGCAATTCAAAACTGCAGGGTATATGGCGGCTCCTCACCAAGTCACAAACGATAGTAAAAGCTACTGCATGTAACCTCTCCTGGCAGCCCAGTAGCTTGTATTCGATACACTACTGCCCATTTGCTATATCCCCCACACCTCCACACTGACAATGCGACATAGAATATACATAGCGATTCAAAACTACAGACTACATGGCGGCTTCTCACCAAGTGCCTAACGAAACAACCATCAATGCACGTAGCCTCTCCTTGCAGCCCAGTAGCTAGTATCCAATGCACTACTGCCCATTTACTGTATCCCATACACCTTCACACTGACGATGCGAAAAAGAATATGCATCGCGATTAATAACTACAGGCTACATGGCGGCTTCCCACCAAGAGCACAAAGAAACTCCCATCACTACACGTAGCCTCTCCTGCCAGCCCACTACCTTGTATCCGAAGCACTACTGCGCATTTACTATATCCCCCACACCTTTGCACTGACGATGTGGCAAAGAGTTGCCACCGCAATTCAAAATTAAAGGAAACATGGCGACTTCTCACCAAGAGACTGACGATACTGCAGTCACTGCACGTAGCATCTGCTGGCAGCCCAGTGGCTTATATCCGATACACTACTGCCCATTTACTATATCCCCACACCTTCACACTGACGATGCGAAACTGAATATGCATCGCAATTCAAAACTACTGGCTACATGGCGGCTTCTCAGTAAGAGCCAAACGAATCTGCCAGCACCACACGTAGCCTCTCCTGGCAGGCCAACAGCTTGTATCCGATGCACTACTGCCCATTTACTATATCCCCACACCTTCGCACTGACGATACGACACAGAATATACATCGCAATTCAAAACTACAGGCTACATGGTGGCTTCTCACCAAGAAACAAACAATTGTAAATGTCACCGCACATAAACTCTCCTGGCAGCCCAGTAGCTTGTATCCAATGCACTACAGTCGTTTACTTTATCCCCCACACCATCACACTGACGATGCGACATAGAATATGCATGACAATGCAAAACTATAGGCCGCGTTGTGGGTTCTCACCAAGACCGTAACGAAACTGCCATCACTACACGCAGCCTCTCCTGGCAGCCCATTAGCTTGTATCCGATGCACTACTGCCCATTTATTATATCCCCCACACATTCAGCCGATGATGCAACACAGAATTTGCATCGCGATTAAAAACTACGGGCTACATGGCGGCTTCTTACCATGAGACAAACGATAGTGGAAGTCACTGCACTTAACCTCTCCTGGCAGCGCAGTAGCTTGTATTCTATGCACTACTGCCCATTTACTATATCCCACACACCTTCACAAGGATGATGCGAAAAAGAATATGCATCGCGTTTCAAAACTACAGGCTACATGGCGGTTTATCACCTAGAGCCTAACGAAACTGCCATCCCTACACATAGCCTCTCCTGGCAGCCCAGTAGCTTGTATCCGATGCACTACTGCCTGTTTACTATATCCCCCCCACCTTCACATAGACGATGGGACAAAGCATTGGCATCACAATTCAAAAATACAGGATACATGGCGGCTTCTCATCAAGAGACATACGATATTGCAGACACTGCACTTAGCCTCTCCTGGCAGCCCAGTGGGTTATATCCTATGCACTACTGCCCGTTTACTATACCCACCACAACTTCACACTGACGATGCAACACAGAATTTGCATCATGATTAAAAACTGCGGGCTACATGACGGCCTCTCACCAAAGGCCTAACGAAACTGCCATCGCTACCCGTAGCCTCTTCTGCCAGCCCAGTAGCTTGTAACCGATGCGATACAGCCCATTTACTATATCTCCCACACCTTCACACTGACGATGCAAAAGTAAATATGCATCAAGATTCAAAACTACAGGCAACATGGCGGTTTCTCACCAAGAGCTTAACTAAACTGCCATCACACTACGTAGCCTCTTCTGGCAGCCCAGTAGCTTGTATCCGATGCACTACTGCCCATTTACTATATCCCCCACATCTTCACACTGATGATGCAACACAGAATTTGCATCGCGATTCAACACTACAGGCTACATGGCGGTTTCTCACCAAGAGACAAACGATAGTAGAAGTTGCTGCACATAACCTATCCTGGCAGCGCAGTAGCTTGTATTCGATGCACTACTGACCATTTACTATATCTCCCACACCACCACACTGACGATGCGACATAGAATATGCATAGCGATTCAAACCTACAGGATACATGGCGGCTTCTCACCAACAGCCTAACGAAACTCTATCACTACTCGTAGCCTCCACTGGCAACCCAGCTGCTTGTATTCGATGCACTATTGCCCATTTACTATATCCCACACACCTTTACAAGGTCGATGCGAAAAAGAATATGCATCGCGATTCAAAACTACAGGCTACATGGCGGCCTCTCACCAAAGGCCTAACGAAACTGCCATCACTACCCGTAGCCTCTTCTGGCAGACCAGTAGCTTGTAACCGATGCACTATTGCCCATTTACTATATCCCCCACACATCCACACTGACGATGAGACATAGAATATGCATAGTGATTCAAAACTACAGGCTACATGGTGGCTTCTCACCAAGAGCCTAACGAAACTGCAATCACTACACGTAGCCTCTCCTGGCAGCCCAGTACCTTGTATCCAATGCAATACTACCCATTTACTATATCCCCCACACCTTCTCACTGACGATGCAAAACGGAATATGCATCGCGATTCAAGACTACAGGCAATATAGCGTCTTCTCACCAAGAGCCTAATGAAACTGCCATCACTTCACGTAGCCTCTCCTGCCAGCCCAGTAGCTTGCTCCAATGCACTACCGCAAATTTGCTATATCCTCCACACCTTCACGCTGACGATGCGAAGCAGAATATGCACCGCGATTCAATACTACAGGCTACATGGCGGCTTCTCACCAAGAGCCTAACGAAACAGCCATCACTACACGTAACATCTCCTGGCAGAACAGTAGCTTGTATCCGATGCACTACTGCCCATAGACTATATCCAACACACATTCACACTGACGAAGCGAAACTGAATATGCGTCGCAATTCAAAACTACTGCCTACATGGCGACATCTCAGCAAGAGCCTAACGAATCTGCCATCACCACACGTAGCCTCTCCTGGCAGGCCAGTAGCTTGTATCCGATGCACTACTGCCCATTTACTATATCCCCCACACCTTCGCACTGACGATGCTACACAGAATATACATCGCGATTCAAAACTACAGGCTACATGGCGGCTTCTCATCAAGAGCCTAACGAAACAGCCATCACTACACGTAGCATCTCCTGGCAGAACAGTGGCGTGTATCTGACGCACTACTGCCCATTTACTATATCGAACACATCTTCACACTGACCAAGCGAAAAAGAATATGCATCGCAATTCAAAACTACAGGCTACATGGCGGCTTCTCACCAAGAGCCTAATGAAACTGCAATCACTACACGTAGCCTTTTCTGGCAGCCCATTAGCTTGTATCCAATACACTACTGCCCATTTACTTTATCCCGCACACCTTCACACTGAGGATGTGACAAAGAAATGGCATCGCGATTCAAATATACAGGATACATGGCGGCTTCTAACCAAGAAACTGACGATACTGCAGACACTGTACGTAGCCGCTCCTCGCAGACCACTAGCTTCTATCCAATGCACTACTGCCCATATACTTTATGCCCCACACCATCACACTGACGATGCGTCACAGTATTAGCATCACAATTCAAAACTACAGGCTACATGGCACCTTCTCACCAAGAGACTGACGATACTGCAGACACTGTACGTAGCCTCTCCTGCCAGCCCAGTAGCTTGTATCCGATGCACTACTGCCCATTTAGTATATCCCCCACACCTCTACACAGACGATGCGACACAGAATATGCACAGCAATTCAAAACTACAGGCTACATGGCGGCTTCTCACCAAGGGCTTAACGAAACTGCCATCACTACACATAGCTTCTCCTGGCAGCCCAGTAGCTTCTATCCGATTCACCTCTGCCCATTTACTATATCCGCCACACATTGACACTGAGAATGCGACAAAGAATGGCATCGCGGTTCAAAAATACAGGATACATGGTGGCTTCTGTCCAAGAGACTGACGAAACTGTAGTCAATGTACGTAGCCTCTCCTGGCAGCCCAGTAGCTTGTATCCGATCCACTACTGCCCATTTACTATATCCCACACACCTTCACACTGACGATGCAACACAGAAATTGCATCGCGATTCAAAACTACAGGCTACATGGCTGTTTCTTACCAAGAGACAAACGATAGTGAATGTCACTGAACGTAACCTATCCTGCCAGCCCGGTAGCTTGTATTCGATACACTACTAGCCATTTGCTTTATCCCCCACACCTCCCTACTGACAATGCGACACAAAATAAGCATAGTGATTCAAAACTACAGGCTACATGGTGGCTTCTCACCAAGAGCCTAACGAAACTGCAATCACTACACGTCGCCTTTTCTGCCAGCCCAGTAGCTTGTATCCGATGCACTACTGCCCATTTACTTTATCCCCCACACCTTGACACTGAGGATATGACAAATAATTGGCATAGCGATTCAAAAATACAGGATACATGGCGGCTTCTAACCAAGAACTGACGATACTGCAGACATTGTACGTAGCCGATCCTCGCAGCCCAGTAGCTCTTATCCGATGCACTACCGATCATTTACTATATCCCCCACACCTCCACACTGACGATGCGACATAGAACATGCATAGTGATACAATACTACAGGCTACATGCAGGCTTCCCACCAAGAGCTCAACGAAACTGCTATCACTACACGTAGCCGCTCCTGGCAGCCCACTACCTTGTATCCGAAGCACTACTGCGCATTTACTATATCCCCAACACCTTCACACTGCTGATGTGACAAAGAATTGCCATTGCAATTCAAAAATACAGGAAACATGGCGACTTCTCACTAAGAGACTGTCGATACTGCAGTCACTGCACGTAGCATCTGGTGGCAGCCCAGTGGCTTGTATCCGAAGCACTACTGCCCATTTACTATATCCCCCAAACCTTCACACTGGCGATGCAAATCTGAATATGCATCGCAATTCAAAACTACTGGCTACATGGCGGCTTCTCAGCAAGAGCCGAACGATTTCTGCCATCACCACATTTAGCCTCTCCTGGCAGGCCAGTAGATTGCATCCTATGCACTACTGCCCATTTACTATATCCCCCCCACCTTCACGCGACGATGCAACACAGAATTTGCATTGCGATTTAAAACTACGGGCTACATGGCGGCTTCTCACCAAGAGACAAACGATACTGGAAGTCACTGCACGTAACCTCTCCTGACAGCACAGTAGCTTGTATTCGATGCACTACTGCCCATTTACTATATCCCCCACACCTTCACACAGACGATGCGAAACAGAATATGCTTCACGATTAATAACTACAGGCTACATGGCATCTTCCCACCAAGAGCCCAACGAAACTGCCATCGCTACACGTAGCCTCTCCTGGCAGCCCAGTACCTTGTATACCAAGCACTACTGCGCATTTACTATATCCCCCACACCTGCACACTGCCGATGTGACAAAGAATTGTCACCGCAATTCAAAAATACAGGAGACATGGCGACATCTCACCAAGAGACTGACGATACTGCAGTCACTGCAAGTAGCATCTGCTGGCAGCCCAGTGGCTTGTATCCGGCACTACTGCCCATTTACTATATCCCCCACACCTTCACACTGACGATCCGATACTGTATATGCATCACAATTCAAAACTACCGGCTACATCCCGGGTTCTCAGCAAGAGCCTAACGAACTTGCATTCACCACACGTAGCCTCTCTTGGCAGGCCAGTAGCTTGTATCCGATGCACTACGACCCATTTATTATATCCCCCACACGTTCACACTGACGATGCAACACAGAATTTGCATCGCGATTCAACACTACAGGCTACATGGTGACATCTCACCAAGAAACAGACAATAGTAAATGTCATTGCACGTAAACCGTCCTGGCAACCCAATAGCTTGTCTCCGATGCAATACAGCCATTTACTTTATCCCCCACACCATCACACTGATGTTGCGACACAGAATTTGCATCCCAGTTCAAAACTACAGGCTACATGGAGGCTTCTCACCAAGAAACAAACGATAGTAAAAGTCACTGCATGTTACCTCTCCTGGCAGCCCATTTGCATGCATACCATGCACTACAGCCCATTTTCTATATCCCCCAGACCTCCACACTCACGATGCGACATAGAATATGCATGGCGATACAAAACTACAGGACACATTGTGGGTTATCACCAAGAGCCTAACAAAACTGCCATCACTACACGTAGCCTCTCCTGGAAGCCCAGTAGCTTATGTCCGAAGCACTACTGCCCATTTACTGTGTCCCCCACACCTTCACACTGACGATGAGACAGAGAATCTGCATCACGATTCAAAAATACAGGACACATGAAAGCTTCTGACCAAGAGACTGACGATACTGCAGTCACTGCACGTAAACTCTCCTGGCAGCGCAGTAGCTTGTATTCGATGCACTACTGCCCATTTACTATGTCCCCCACACCTTCAAACAAACGATGCGAAAAAGAATATGCATCGCGATTCAAAACTACAGGCTACATGGCAGCTTCTCACCAAGACCATAACGAAACTGCCATCACTACACATAGCCTCTCCTGGCAGCCCTGTAGCTTGTATCATATGCACCACTGCTTATTTACTATATCCCCCACACCTTCACACTGACGATGTGAAACAGAATATACATCACGGTTAATAACTACAGGCTACATGCCTGCTTCCCACCAAGAGCCCAACGAAACTGCCATCACTACGCGTAGCCATTCCAGGCAGCCCAGTAGCTTGTATCCGAAGCACTACTGCGCATTTACTACATCCCCCACACCTTCACAGTGACGATGTGACAAAGAATTGCCATCGCAATTCAAAAACACAGGAAACATGGCGACTTCACACCAAGAGACTGACGATACTGCAGTCACTGCACGTAGCATCTGGTAGCAGCCCAGTGGCTTGTATCCGATGCACTACTGCCCATTTACTATATCCCCCTCACCTTCACACTGACGATGCGATACTGAATATGCATCGCAATCCAAAACTACTGGCTACATGGCGGCTTCTCAGCAAGAGCCTAACGAACCTGCCATCGCCACACGTAGCCTCTCCTGGCAGGCCAGTAGCTTGTATCCGATGCACTACTGCCCCAACCCCCCCACATCTTCACACTGACGATGCGACCAGAATATGCATCGCGAAACAAAACTACATGCTACATGGCGGGTTTTCACCAAGGGCCCATCGAAACTGCCATCACTACACGTAGCCTCTCCTGGCAGCCCAGTAACTTGTATCTATGCACTACTGCCCATTTACTATATCCCCCACACCTTCACACTGACGATCCGATACTGAATGTGCATCGCAATTCAAAACTACTGGCTACATGGCGGCTTCTCAGCAAGAGCCTAACGAAACTGCCATCACTACACGTAGCCTTTCCTAGCAGCCTAGTAGCTTATATCTGATGCACTACTGCCCATTTACTGTGTCCCCCACACCTTCACACTGACGATGCGACAGAGAATTGGCATCACGATTCAAAAATACAGGACACATGGCGGCTTCTGACCAAGAGACTGACGATACTGCTTTCACTGTACGTAGCCTCTCCTGCCAGCCCAGTAGCTTGTATCCGATGCACTACTGCCCCCACCCCCCCAACACCTTCACACTGACGATGTGACACAGAATATGCATCGCGATTCAAAACTACATGCTACATGGCGGCTTCTCACCAAGGCCCTATCGAAACTGCCATCACAACACGTAGCCTCTCCTGGCATCCCAGTAGCATGTATCATATGCACTACTGCCCATTTACTATATCCCCCATACGTTCACACTGACGATGCGAAACAGAATATGCATCGCAACCCAAAACTACAGGCTACATGGTGCCTTCTCACCAGGAGACAAACGATAGTAAAAGTCACTGCACGTAACCTACCCTGGCAGCCCAGTAGCTTGTATTCGATGCACTACTGCCCAATTACTATATCCCCCACAACTCCAAACTGAGCGACTGCTACGGTCGCAGGTTCGAATCCTGCCTCGGGCATGGATGTGTGTGATGTCCTTAGGTTAGTTAGCTTTAAGTAGTTCTAAGTTCTAGGGGACTTATGACCACAGGAGTTGAGTCCCACAGTGCTCAGAGCCATTTTTTAACCTCCACACTGACGATGCGGCATAGATGCAATTCTAAACTAAAGGCTACATGGCGGCTTCTCACCATGAGCGTAATGAAACTGCCATCACTACATGTAGTATCTCCTTCAAGCCCAGCAGCTTGTATCCGATGCACTACTGCCCATTTACTATATCCCCCACACTTTCACACTGACGATGCGACAAAGAATTGGCATCGCGATTCAAAAATACAGGATACATTGTGGCTTCTCAACAAGAGACTGACGATACTGCAGACACTGTACTTAGCCTGTCCTGGCAGCCCAGTAGCTTGTATCCGATGCACTACTGCCCATTTATTATATCCCCCACATCTCCACACTGACGACGCGACATAAAATACGCATAGCGATTCAAAGCAACAGGCTACATGGCGGCTTCTCACCAAGAGTATAGTGGAACTGCCATCACCACAAAGAGCCTCTCCTGGCAGCCGAGTACCTTGTATCCGATGCAATATTGGCCATTTACTATATCCCCTACACCCTCACACTGAATGGCAGTTTCTCACCAAGAGCCTAACATAACTGCCATCACTACACGTAGCCTCTCCTGGCAACCCAGTAGCTTGTATCCGATGCACTACTGCCCATTTACTATATCCACCACACCTTCACACTGACGATGCAACACAGAATTTGCATCGCGATTCAAAACTACAGCCTGTATCGCGGCTTCTCACCAAGAGACAAACGATTGTAAAAGTCACTGCACATAACCTCTCCTGGCAGCGCAGTAGCTTGTATTCGATGCACTACTGCCCATTTACTATGTCCCCCACACCTTCAAACAGACAATGCGAAAAAGAACATGCATCGCGACTCAAAACTACAGGCCACATGGCAGCTTCTCACCAAGAGCCTAACGAAACTGCCATCACTACACGTAACCTCTCCTGGCAGCCCAGTAGCTTGTATCCTATGCACTATTGCCCATTTACTGTGTCCCCCACACCTTCGCACTGACGATGCGACAGAGAATTGGCATCACGATTCAAAAATACAGGACACATGGCGGCTTCTGACCAAGAGACTGACGATACTGCAGTCACTGTACGTAGCCTCTCCTGCCAGCCCAGTAGCTTGTATCCGATGCACTACTGCCCCCACCCCCCCACACCTTCACACTGACGATGTGACACAGAATATGCATCGCGATTTAAAACTACATGCTACATGGCGGCCTCTCACCAAGGGCCTATCGAAACTGCCATCACTACAAGTAGCTTCTCCTGGCATCCCAGTAGCTTGTATCATATGCACTACTGCCCATTTACTATATCCCCCATACTTTCACACTGACGATGCGAAACAGAATATGCATCGCAACCCAAAACTACAGGCTACATGGCGGCTTCTCACCAAGAGACAAACAATAGTAAAAGTCACTGCACGTAACCTATCCTGGCAGCCCAGTAGCTTGTATTCGATGCACTACTCCCCAATTGCTATATCCCCCACACCTCCACACTGAGCGACTGCTACGGTCGCAGGTTCGAATCCTGCCACGGGTACCGATGTGTGTGATGTGCTTAGGTTAGTTAGCTTTAAGTAGTTCTAAGTTCTTGGTGACTTATGACCACAGCAGTTGAGTCCCATAGTGCTCAGAGCCATTTTTGAACCTCCACACTGACGATGCGGCATAGAACACGCACAGCAATTCTAAACTACAGGCTACATGGCAAATTCTCACCATGAGCGTAACGAAACTGCCATCACTACATGTAGTATCTCCTTCCAGCCCAGCAGCTTGTATCCGATGCACTACTGCCCATTTACTATATCCCCCACGCTTTCACACTGACGATGCGACAAAGAATTGGCATCGCGATTCAAAAATGCAGGATACATTGTGGCTTCTCAACAAGAGACTGACGATACTGCTGACACTGTACTTAGCCTGTCCTGGCAGCCCAGTAGCTTGTATCCGATGCACTACTGCCCATTTATTATATCCCCCAAACCTTCACACTGACGATGCGACAAAGAATGGCATCACGGTTCAAAAATACAGGATACATCGCGGCTTCTGTCCAAGAGATTCACGACACTGTACTCACTGTACGTAGCCTCTCATGGCAGCCCAGTAGCTTGTATCCGATGCTCTACTACCTATTGACCATATCCCCCACACCTTCACACTGACGATGCGAAACAGTATATGCATCGCGATTAATAACAACAGGCTACATTGCGGCTTCCCACCAAGAGCCCAACGAAACTGACATCACTTCACGTAGCCTGTATTGGCAGCCCATTAGCTTGTATCCGATGCACTACTGCCCATTTCCTATATTCCCAACACCTTCACACTGACGATGCGACAAAGAATTGGCATCGCGGTGCAAAAATACAGGATACATTGCGGCTTTTCACCAAGAGACTGACGATACTGCAGACATTGTAAGTAGCGGCTCCTGGCAGAAACATTAGCTTGTATCTGATGCAGTACTGCCCATTTACTTTATCCCCCCACACCTTCACAATGACGATGCGACACAGTATTTGCATCGCAATTCAAAACTGCAGGGTATATGGCGGCTCCTCACCAAGTCACAAACGATAGTAAAAGCTACTGCATGTAACCTCTCCTGGCAGCCCAGTAGCTTGTATTCGATACACTACTGCCCATTTGCTATATCCCCCACACCTCCACACTGACAATGCGACATAGAATATACATAGCGATTCAAAACTACAGACTACATGGCGGCTTCTCACCAAGTGCCTAACGAAACAACCATCAATGCACGTAGCCTCTCCTTGCAGCCCAGTAGCTAGTATCCAATGCACTACTGCCCATTTACTGTATCCCATACACCTTCACACTGACGATGCGAAAAAGAATATGCATCGCGATTAATAACTACAGGCTACATGGCGGCTTCCCACCAAGAGCACAAAGAAACTCCCATCACTACACGTAGCCTCTCCTGCCAGCCCACTACCTTGTATCCGAAGCACTACTGCGCATTTACTATATCCCCCACACCTTTGCACTGACGATGTGGCAAAGAGTTGCCACCGCAATTCAAAATTAAAGGAAACATGGCGACTTCTCACCAAGAGACTGACGATACTGCAGTCACTGCACGTAGCATCTGCTGGCAGCCCAGTGGCTTATATCCGATACACTACTGCCCATTTACTATATCCCCCACACCTTCACACTGACGATGCGAAACTGAATATGCATCGCAATTCAAAACTACTGGCTACATGGCGGCTTCTCAGTAAGAGCCAAACGAATCTGCCAGCACCACACGTAGCCTCTCCTGGCAGGCCAACAGCTTGTATCCGATGCACTACTGCCCATTTACTATATCCCCACACCTTCGCACTGACGATACGACACAGAATATACATCGCAATTCAAAACTACAGGCTACATGGTGGCTTCTCACCAAGAAACAAACAATTGTAAATGTCACCGCACATAAACTCTCCTGGCAGCCCAGTAGCTTGTATCCAATGCACTACAGTCGTTTACTTTATCCCCCACACCATCACACTGACGATGCGACATAGAATATGCATGACAATGCAAAACTATAGGCCGCGTTGTGGGTTCTCACCAAGACCGTAACGAAACTGCCATCACTACACGCAGCCTCTCCTGGCAGCCCATTAGCTTGTATCCGATGCACTACTGCCCATTTATTATATCCCCCACACATTCAGCCGATGATGCAACACAGAATTTGCATCGCGATTAAAAACTACGGGCTACATGGCGGCTTCTTACCATGAGACAAACGATAGTGGAAGTCACTGCACTTAACCTCTCCTGGCAGCGCAGTAGCTTGTATTCTATGCACTACTGCCCATTTACTATATCCCACACACCTTCACAAGGATGATGCGAAAAAGAATATGCATCGCGTTTCAAAACTACAGGCTACATGGCGGTTTATCACCTAGAGCCTAACGAAACTGCCATCCCTACACATAGCCTCTCCTGGCAGCCCAGTAGCTTGTATCCGATGCACTACTGCCTGTTTACTATATCCCCCCCACCTTCACATAGACGATGGGACAAAGCATTGGCATCACAATTCAAAAATACAGGATACATGGCGGCTTCTCATCAAGAGACATACGATATTGCAGACACTGCACTTAGCCTCTCCTGGCAGCCCAGTGGGTTATATCCTATGCACTACTGCCCGTTTACTATACCCACCACAACTTCACACTGACGATGCAACACAGAATTTGCATCGTGATTAAAAACTGCGGGCTACATGACGGCCTCTCACCAAAGGCCTAACGAAACTGCCATCGCTACCCGTAGCCTCTTCTGCCAGCCCAGTAGCTTGTAACCGATGCGATACAGCCCATTTACTATATCTCCCACACCTTCACACTGACGATGCAAAAGTAAATATGCATCAAGATTCAAAACTACAGGCAACATGGCGGTTTCTCACCAAGAGCTTAACTAAACTGCCATCACACTACGTAGCCTCTTCTGGCAGCCCAGTAGCTTGTATCCGATGCACTACTGCCCATTTACTATATCCCCCACATCTTCACACTGATGATGCAACACAGAATTTGCATCGCGATTCAACACTACAGGCTACATGGCGGTTTCTCACCAAGAGACAAACGATAGTAGAAGTTGCTGCACATAACCTATCCTGGCAGCGCAGTAGCTTGTATTCGATGCACTACTGACCATTTACTATATCTCCCACACCACCACACTGACGATGCGACATAGAATATGCATAGCGATTCAAACCTACAGGATACATGGCGGCTTCTCACCAACAGCCTAACGAAACTCTATCACTACTCGTAGCCTCCACTGGCAACCCAGCTGCTTGTATTCGATGCACTATTGCCCATTTACTATATCCCACACACCTTTACAAGGTCGATGCGAAAAAGAATATGCATCGCGATTCAAAACTACAGGCTACATGGCGGCCTCTCACCAAAGGCCTAACGAAACTGCCATCACTACCCGTAGCCTCTTCTGGCAGACCAGTAGCTTGTAACCGATGCACTATTGCCCATTTACTATATCCCCCACACATCCACACTGACGATGAGACATAGAATATGCATAGTGATTCAAAACTACAGGCTACATGGTGGCTTCTCACCAAGAGCCTAACGAAACTGCAATCACTACACGTAGCCTCTCCTGGCAGCCCAGTACCTTGTATCCAATGCAATACTACCCATTTACTATATCCCCCACACCTTCTCACTGACGATGCAAAACGGAATATGCATCGCGATTCAAGACTACAGGCAATATAGCGTCTTCTCACCAAGAGCCTAATGAAACTGCCATCACTTCACGTAGCCTCTCCTGCCAGCCCAGTAGCTTGCTCCAATGCACTACCGCAAATTTGCTATATCCTCCACACCTTCACGCTGACGATGCGAAGCAGAATATGCACCGCGATTCAATACTACAGGCTACATGGCGGCTTCTCACCAAGAGCCTAACGAAACAGCCATCACTACACGTAACATCTCCTGGCAGAACAGTAGCTTGTATCCGATGCACTACTGCCCATAGACTATATCCAACACACATTCACACTGACGAAGCGAAACTGAATATGCGTCGCAATTCAAAACTACTGCCTACATGGCGACATCTCAGCAAGAGCCTAACGAATCTGCCATCACCACACGTAGCCTCTCCTGGCAGGCCAGTAGCTTGTATCCGATGCACTACTGCCCATTTACTATATCCCCCACACCTTCGCACTGACGATGCTACACAGAATATACATCGCGATTCAAAACTACAGGCTACATGGCGGCTTCTCATCAAGAGCCTAACGAAACAGCCATCACTACACGTAGCATCTCCTGGCAGAACAGTGGCGTGTATCTGACGCACTACTGCCCATTTACTATATCGAACACATCTTCACACTGACCAAGCGAAAAAGAATATGCATCGCAATTCAAAACTACAGGCTACATGGCGGCTTCTCACCAAGAGCCTAATGAAACTGCAATCACTACACGTAGCCTTTTCTGGCAGCCCATTAGCTTGTATCCAATACACTACTGCCCATTTACTTTATCCCGCACACCTTCACACTGAGGATGTGACAAAGAAATGGCATCGCGATTCAAATATACAGGATACATGGCGGCTTCTAACCAAGAAACTGACGATACTGCAGACACTGTACGTAGCCGCTCCTCGCAGACCACTAGCTTCTATCCAATGCACTACTGCCCATATACTTTATGCCCCACACCATCACACTGACGATGCGTCACAGTATTAGCATCACAATTCAAAACTACAGGCTACATGGCACCTTCTCACCAAGAGACTGACGATACTGCAGACACTGTACGTAGCCTCTCCTGCCAGCCCAGTAGCTTGTATCCGATGCACTACTGCCCATTTAGTATATCCCCCACACCTCTACACAGACGATGCGACACAGAATATGCACAGCAATTCAAAACTACAGGCTACATGGCGGCTTCTCACCAAGGGCTTAACGAAACTGCCATCACTACACATAGCTTCTCCTGGCAGCCCAGTAGCTTCTATCCGATTCACCTCTGCCCATTTACTATATCCGCCACACATTGACACTGAGAATGCGACAAAGAATGGCATCGCGGTTCAAAAATACAGGATACATGGTGGCTTCTGTCCAAGAGACTGACGAAACTGTAGTCAATGTACGTAGCCTCTCCTGGCAGCCCAGTAGCTTGTATCCGATCCACTACTGCCCATTTACTATATCCCACACACCTTCACACTGACGATGCAACACAGAAATTGCATCGCGATTCAAAACTACAGGCTACATGGCTGTTTCTTACCAAGAGACAAACGATAGTGAATGTCACTGAACGTAACCTATCCTGCCAGCCCGGTAGCTTGTATTCGATACACTACTAGCCATTTGCTTTATCCCCCACACCTCCCTACTGACAATGCGACACAAAATAAGCATAGTGATTCAAAACTACAGGCTACATGGTGGCTTCTCACCAAGAGCCTAACGAAACTGCAATCACTACACGTCGCCTTTTCTGCCAGCCCAGTAGCTTGTATCCGATGCACTACTGCCCATTTACTTTATCCCCCACACCTTGACACTGAGGATATGACAAATAATTGGCATAGCGATTCAAAAATACAGGATACATGGCGGCTTCTAACCAAGAACTGACGATACTGCAGACATTGTACGTAGCCGATCCTCGCAGCCCAGTAGCTCTTATCCGATGCACTACCGATCATTTACTATATCCCCCACACCTCCACACTGACGATGCGACATAGAACATGCATAGTGATACAATACTACAGGCTACATGCAGGCTTCCCACCAAGAGCTCAACGAAACTGCTATCACTACACGTAGCCGCTCCTGGCAGCCCACTACCTTGTATCCGAAGCACTACTGCGCATTTACTATATCCCCAACACCTTCACACTGCTGATGTGACAAAGAATTGCCATTGCAATTCAAAAATACAGGAAACATGGCGACTTCTCACTAAGAGACTGTCGATACTGCAGTCACTGCACGTAGCATCTGGTGGCAGCCCAGTGGCTTGTATCCGAAGCACTACTGCCCATTTACTATATCCCCCAAACCTTCACACTGGCGATGCAAATCTGAATATGCATCGCAATTCAAAACTACTGGCTACATGGCGGCTTCTCAGCAAGAGCCGAACGATTTCTGCCATCACCACATTTAGCCTCTCCTGGCAGGCCAGTAGATTGCATCCTATGCACTACTGCCCATTTACTATATCCCCCCCACCTTCACGCGACGATGCAACACAGAATTTGCATTGCGATTTAAAACTACGGGCTACATGGCGGCTTCTCACCAAGAGACAAACGATACTGGAAGTCACTGCACGTAACCTCTCCTGACAGCACAGTAGCTTGTATTCGATGCACTACTGCCCATTTACTATATCCCCCACACCTTCACACAGACGATGCGAAACAGAATATGCTTCACGATTAATAACTACAGGCTACATGGCATCTTCCCACCAAGAGCCCAACGAAACTGCCATCGCTACACGTAGCCTCTCCTGGCAGCCCAGTACCTTGTATACCAAGCACTACTGCGCATTTACTATATCCCCCACACCTGCACACTGCCGATGTGACAAAGAATTGTCACCGCAATTCAAAAATACAGGAGACATGGCGACATCTCACCAAGAGACTGACGATACTGCAGTCACTGCAAGTAGCATCTGCTGGCAGCCCAGTGGCTTGTATCCGGCACTACTGCCCATTTACTATATCCCCCACACCTTCACACTGACGATCCGATACTGTATATGCATCACAATTCAAAACTACCGGCTACATCCCGGGTTCTCAGCAAGAGCCTAACGAACTTGCATTCACCACACGTAGCCTCTCTTGGCAGGCCAGTAGCTTGTATCCGATGCACTACGACCCATTTATTATATCCCCCACACGTTCACACTGACGATGCAACACAGAATTTGCATCGCGATTCAACACTACAGGCTACATGGTGACATCTCACCAAGAAACAGACAATAGTAAATGTCATTGCACGTAAACCGTCCTGGCAACCCAATAGCTTGTCTCCGATGCAATACAGCCATTTACTTTATCCCCCACACCATCACACTGATGTTGCGACACAGAATTTGCATCCCAGTTCAAAACTACAGGCTACATGGAGGCTTCTCACCAAGAAACAAACGATAGTAAAAGTCACTGCATGTTACCTCTCCTGGCAGCCCATTTGCATGCATACCATGCACTACAGCCCATTTTCTATATCCCCCAGACCTCCACACTCACGATGCGACATAGAATATGCATGGCGATACAAAACTACAGGACACATTGTGGGTTATCACCAAGAGCCTAACAAAACTGCCATCACTACACGTAGCCTCTCCTGGAAGCCCAGTAGCTTATGTCCGAAGCACTACTGCCCATTTACTGTGTCCCCCACACCTTCACACTGACGATGAGACAGAGAATCTGCATCATGATTCAAAAATACAGGACACATGAAAGCTTCTGACCAAGAGACTGACGATACTGCAGTCACTGCACGTAAACTCTCCTGGCAGCGCAGTAGCTTGTATTCGATGCACTACTGCCCATTTACTATGTCCCCCACACCTTCAAACAAACGATGCGAAAAAGAATATGCATCGCGATTCAAAACTACAGGCTACATGGCAGCTTCTCACCAAGACCATAACGAAACTGCCATCACTACACATAGCCTCTCCTGGCAGCCCTGTAGCTTGTATCATATGCACCACTGCTTATTTACTATATCCCCCACACCTTCACACTGACGATGTGAAACAGAATATACATCACGGTTAATAACTACAGGCTACATGCCTGCTTCCCACCAAGAGCCCAACGAAACTGCCATCACTACGCGTAGCCATTCCAGGCAGCCCAGTAGCTTGTATCCGAAGCACTACTGCGCATTTACTACATCCCCCACACCTTCACAGTGACGATGTGACAAAGAATTGCCATCGCAATTCAAAAACACAGGAAACATGGCGACTTCACACCAAGAGACTGACGATACTGCAGTCACTGCACGTAGCATCTGGTAGCAGCCCAGTGGCTTGTATCCGATGCACTACTGCCCATTTACTATATCCCCCTCACCTTCACACTGACGATGCGATACTGAATATGCATCGCAATCCAAAACTACTGGCTACATGGCGGCTTCTCAGCAAGAGCCTAACGAACCTGCCATCGCCACACGTAGCCTCTCCTGGCAGGCCAGTAGCTTGTATCCGATGCACTACTGCCCCAACCCCCCCACATCTTCACACTGACGATGCGACCAGAATATGCATCGCGAAACAAAACTACATGCTACATGGCGGGTTTTCACCAAGGGCCCATCGAAACTGCCATCACTACACGTAGCCTCTCCTGGCAGCCCAGTAACTTGTATCTATGCACTACTGCCCATTTACTATATCCCCCACACCTTCACACTGACGATCCGATACTGAATGTGCATCGCAATTCAAAACTACTGGCTACATGGCGGCTTCTCAGCAAGAGCCTAACGAAACTGCCATCACTACACGTAGCCTTTCCTAGCAGCCTAGTAGCTTATATCTGATGCACTACTGCCCATTTACTGTGTCCCCCATACTTTCACACTGACGATGCGAAACAGAATATGCATCGCAACCCAAAACTACAGGCTACATGGCGGCTTCTCACCAAGAGACAAACAATAGTAAAATGGGCAGTAGTGCATCGGATACAAGCTACTGGGTTGCCAGGAGAGGCTACGTGTAGTGATGGCAGTTATGTTAGGCTCTTGGTGAGAAACTGCCATTCAGTGTGAGGGTGTAGGGGATATAGTAAATGGCCAATATTGCATCGGATACAAGGTACTCGGCTGCCAGGAGAGGCTCTTTGTAGTGATGGCAGTTCCACTATACTCTTGGTGAGAAGCCGCCATGTAGCCTGTTGCTTTGAATCGCTATGCGTATTTTATGTCGCGTCGTCAGTGTGGAGATGTGGGGGATATAATAAATGGGCAGTAGTGCATCGGATACAAGCTACTGGGCTGCCAGGACAGGCTAAGTACAGTGTCTGCAGTATCGTCAGTCTCTTGTTGAGAAGCCACAATGTATCCTGTATTTTTGAATCGCGATGCCAATTCTTTGTCGCATCGTCAGTGTGAAAGTGTGGGGGATATAGTAAATGGGCAGTAGTGCATCGGATACAAGCTGCTGGGCTTGAAGGAGATACTACATGTAGTGATGGCAGTTTCATTACGCTCATGGTGAGAAGCCGCCATGTAGCCTTTAGTTTAGAATTGCATCTATGCCGCATCGTCAGTGTGGAGGTTAAAAAATGGCTCTGAGCACTGTGGGACTCAACTCCTGTGGTCATAAGTCCCCTAGAACTTAGAACTACTTAAAGCTAACTAACCTAAGGACATCACACACATCCATGCCCGAGGCAGGATTCGAACCTGCGACCGTAGCAGTCGCTCAGTTTGGAGTTGTGGGGGATATAGTAATTGGGCAGTAGTGCATCGAATACAAGCTACTGGGCTGCCAGGGTAGGTTACGTGCAGTGACTTTTACTATCGTTTGTCTCCTGGTGAGAAGGCACCATGTAGCCTGTAGTTTTGGGTTGCGATGCATATTCTGTTTCGCATCGTCAGTGTGAACGTATGGGGGATATAGTAAATGGGCAGTAGTGCATATGATACATGCTACTGGGATGCCAGGAGAGGCTACGTGTTGTGATGGCAGTTTCGATAGGGCCTTGGTGAGAAGCCGCCATGTAGCATGTAGTTTTGAATCGCGATGCATATTCTGTGTCACATCGTCAGTGTGAAGGTGTTGGGGGGGTGGGGGCAGTAGTGCATCGGATACAAGCTACTGGGCTGGCAGGAGAGGCTACGTACAGTGAAAGCAGTATCGTCAGTCTCTTGGTCAGAAGCCGCCATGTGTCCTGTATTTTTGAATCGTGATGCCAATTCTCTGTCGCATCGTCTTCTCCTGGCATCCCAGTAGCTTGTATCATATGCACTACTGCCCATTTACTATATCCCCCATACTTTCACACTGACGATGCGAAACAGAATATGCATCGCAACCCAAAACTACAGGCTACATGGCGGCTTCTCACCAAGAGACAAACAATAGTAAAAGTCACTGCACGTAACCTATCCTGGCAGCCCAGTAGCTTGTATTCGATGCACTACTCCCCAATTGCTATATCCCCCACACCTCCACACTGAGCGACTGCTACGGTCGCAGGTTCGAATCCTGCCACGGGTACCGATGTGTGTGATGTGCTTAGGTTAGTTAGCTTTAAGTAGTTCTAAGTTCTTGGTGACTTATGACCACAGCAGTTGAGTCCCATAGTGCTCAGAGCCATTTTTGAACCTCCACACTGACGATGCGGCATAGAACACGCACAGCAATTCTAAACTACAGGCTACATGGCGGCTTCTCACCATGAGCGTAACGAAACTGCCATCACTACATGTAGTATCTCCTTCCAGCCCAGCAGCTTGTATCCGATGCACTACTGCCCATTTACTATATCCCCCACGCTTTCACACTGACGATGCGACAAAGAATTGGCATCGCGATTCAAAAATGCAGGATACATTGTGGCTTCTCAACAAGAGACTGACGATACTGCAGACACTGTACTTAGCCTGTCCTGGCAGCCCAGTAGCTTGTATCCGATGCACTACTGCCCATTTATTATATCCCCCAAACCTTCACACTGACGATGCGACAAAGAATGGCATCACGGTTCAAAAATACAGGATACATCGCGGCTTCTGTCCAAGAGATTCACGACACTGTAGTCACTGTACGTAGCCTCTCATGGCAGCCCAGTAGCTTGTATCCGATGCTCTACTACCTATTGACCATATCCCCCACACCTTCACACTGACGATGCGAAACAGTATATGCATCGCGATTAATAACAACAGGCTACATGGCGGCTTCCCACCAAGAGCCCAACGAAACTGACATCACTTCACGTAGCCTGTATTGGCAGCCCATTAGCTTGTATCCGATGCACTACTGCCCATTTACTGTATCCCCCACACCTTCACACTGAGGATGCGACAAAGTATTGGCATCGCGATTCAAAAATACAGGGTACATGGCGGTTCCTCATCAACAGACATACGATACTGCAGACACTGCACGTACCCTCTCCTGGCATCCCAGTGACTTGTATCCTATGGACTACTGCCCATTTATGATATCGCCCACACCTTCACCCGACGATGCAACACAGAATCTGCATCACGATTTAAAACTACAGGCTACATGGCGGCTTCTCACCAGGAGACAAACAATAGTGGAAGTCACTGCACGTAACCTTTCCTGCCAGCGCAGTAGCTTGTATTCGATGCACTACTGCTCATTTACCATATCCCCCACACCTCCGCACTCACAATGCGACATAGAATATGCATAGCGATTCAAAACTACAGACCACATGGCGGCTTCTCAGCAAGGGCGTAATGAATCTGCCATCATTACACGTAGCCTCTCCTGGCAGCCATGCAGCTTGTATCCGATGCACTACTGCCCATTTACTATATCCCCCACACTTTCACACTGACGATGCGACAAAGAATTGGCATCGCGATTCAAAAATACAGGATACATGGCCGCTTCTCACCAAGGGCGTAACGAAACTGCCATCACTACACGTAGCCTCTCCTAGCAGCCTAGTAGCTTATATCTGATGCACTACTGCCCATTTACTGTGTCCCCCACACATTCACACTGACGATGCGACAGAGAGGTGGCATCTCGATTCAAAAATACAGGACACATGGCGGCTTCTGACCAAGAGACTGACGATACTGCTGTCACTGTACGTAGCCGCTTCTGGCAGCCCAGTAGCTTGTATCCGATGCACTACTGCCCCCACCCCCCCACAGCTTCACACTGACGATGCGACCAGAATATGCATCGCGATTCAAAACTACATGCTACATGGCGGCTTCTCACCAAGGGCCTATCGAAACTGCCATCACTACACGTAGCCTCTCCTGGCAGCCCAGTAGCTTGTATCTATGCACTACTGCCCATTTACTATATCCCGCACACCTTCACACTGACGATCCGATACTGAATGTGCATCGCAATTCAATACTACTGGCTACATGGCGGCTTCTCAGCAAGAGCCTAACAAACCTGCCATCACCACACGTAGCCTCTCCTGGCAGGCCAGTAGCTTGAATCCGATGCACTACTGCCCATTTACTATATCCCCCACACCTTCACACTGAGGATGCGACAAAGAATTGGCATCGTGATTCAAAAATACAGGATACATGACGGATTATCATCAAGAGACATACGATACTGCAGACACAGCACGTACCCTCTCCTGGCAGCCCAGTGACTTGTATCCTATGCACTACTGCCCATTTACTATATCCACCACACCTTCACCCGACGATGCAACACAGAATTTGCATCGCAATTTAAAACTACGGGCTACATGGCGGCTTCTCACCAAGAGACAAACGATAGTGGAAGTCACTGCACATAACCTCTCCTGGCAGTGCAGTAGCTTGTATTCGATGTACTACTGATCATTTACTATATCCCCCACACCTCCACACTGACGATGCGACATAGAATACGCATAGCGATTCAAACCTACAGGCTACATGGCGGCTTTTCACCAAGAGCCTAATGAAACTGCCATCACTACATGTAGCCTCTCCTGGCAACCCAGTAGCTTGTATCATATGCACTACTGCCCATTTACTATATCCCCCACACCTGCACACTGACGATGAGAAGCAGAATATGCATCACAATTAAAAACAACAAGATACATGGCGGCTTCTCACCAAGAGCCTAGTGAAACAGCCATCACTACAAGTAGCCTCTCCTGGCAGCCCAGCACCTTGTATCCGATGCAATACTGGCCATTTACTATATCCCCCACACCCTCACACTGATGATGCGAAAATGAATATGCATCGCGATTCAGAACTACAGTCAACATGGCGGTTTCTCACCAAGAGCCTAACAAAACTGCCATCACTACACGTAGCCTCTCCTGGCAACCCAGTAGCTTGTATCCAATGAACTACTGCCCATTTACTATATCCCCCACACCTTCACAAAGATGATGGGACAAGGCATTTGCATCGTGATTCAAATATACAGGATATATGGTGGCTTCTCATCGAGAGACATACAATACTGCAGACACAGCACGTAGCCTCTCCTGGCAGCCCATTGGCTTATATCCTATGCACCACTGCCCATTTACTATATCCACCACACCTTCACACTGACGATGCAACACAGAATTTGCACCGCAATTCAAAACTACAGCCTATATCGCGGCTTCTCACCAAGAGACAAACGATTGTAAAAGTCACTGCACATAACCTCTCCTGGCAGCGCAGTAGCTTGTATTCGATGCACTACTGCCCATTTACTATGTCCCCCACACCTTCAAACAGATGATGCGAAAAAGAATATGCATCGCGACTCAAAACTACAGGCTACATGGCAGCTTCTCACCAAGAGCCTAACGAAACTGCCATCACTACATGTAACCTCTCCTGGCAGCCCAGTACCTTATATCTGATGCAATACTGCCCATTTACTATATCTCCCCCAACTTCACAATGACGATGCGAAACAGAAACTGCATCGCGATTCAAAACTACAGGCTACATGGCGGCTTCTCACCAAGAGCCTAACGAAACTACCATCACTACACGTAGCCTCTCCTGGCAGCCCAGTAGCTTATATCCGATGCACTACTGCCCATTTACTATATCCCCCACACTTTCACACTGACGATGCGACAAAGAATTGGCATCGCGATTCAAAAATACAGGATACATGGTGGGTTCTCAACAAGAGACTGACGGTACTGCAGTCACTGTACGTAGCCTCTCCTGGCAGCCCAATAACTTGTATCCGATGCACTACTGCCCATTTAGTATATTCCCCACACCTTCACACTGACGATGCGACACAGAAATTGCATCGCGATTCAAAACTACAGGCTACATGGCGGCTTCTCACCAAAGGACTAACGATACTGCAGTCACTGTATGTAGCCTCTCCTGGCAGCCCAGTACATTATAACTGACACACTCCAACATAATTACTATATCCCACGCACCTTCACACTGATGATGCGATATAGAAATTGGATCACGATTGAAAACTGCAGGCTCCATGGGGGCTTATCTCCAAGAGACTAACGATACTACGGTCACTGTACGTAGCCTATCCTGTCAGCACGGTAGCTTGCCTCCGATTCACTACTGCCCATTTACTATATCCCTGGCACCTTCATATTGACGATGCGACCATAGTGTATCCCTCACTCATTCACCTGAATGCCCAGTATCTTGTATCTGATGCATTACTACATAATTACTATAACCCTCACACCTTCACATTGGCGAGCCGACACAGAAATCGCATCGCGATTGAAAACTACAGGCTCCATCGCGCCTTTTCACCAAGAGAGTTAACGATACTACGGTCACTGTACGTAGCCTATACTGGCAGTACAGTAGCTTGCATCTGATGCACTGCTGCCCATTTACTATATTGCTGGCACTTTCATATTGACGTTGCAACACAAAAATTGCATCGCGATTGGAAACTACATGCTCTATGACGACTTCTCTCCAGGAGTCTAAAGATACTATAGTCACTGTACTTAAACTTACCTTAGAGGGCAGTATTTTGTAACTGATGCACTTCTACATAATTACTATAACCCTTACAACTTCATATTGGCAATGCGACACAGAAATTGCATCGTGATTGAAAAATACAGACTCCATTGCGGCTTCTCACCAAGAGACTGACGATACAAGGTTCACTGTATGTAGCCTCACA
The DNA here is from genome assembly GCF_023864345.2 of Schistocerca serialis cubense. Lineage (NCBI taxonomy): Eukaryota > Metazoa > Arthropoda > Insecta > Orthoptera > Acrididae > Schistocerca > Schistocerca serialis. The sequence continues at coordinate 920,388,369 of NC_064640.1, read as the reverse complement.
AGGCAGCCCAGTAGCTTGTATCCGATGCCCTACTGCCTATTTACCTCACTCCTTCACATTGACATGGCAACAATAGTATATCCCTCACTCATTCACATCGATGATGTGACACAGAAAATGCATCGCGATTGAAAACTACAGGCCGCATGGCGGCTTCTCTCCAAGAGACGAACGATACTACAGTCACTGTACGTAACCTCACCTTGGAGCCCAGTATCTTGTAACTGATGCTTTACTATGTAATTACTATATCCCTCGCACCTTCACATTGATGATGCGATACAAGAACTACATCTCGATTAAAAAATATAGACCCCATGGCGCTTTTTCACTAAGAGACTAACGATACTACGATCACTGTACGTAGCCTATCCTGCCAGCACGGTAGCTTGTATCCGATGCCCAACTGCCTATTTACTATATCCCTCACTCTTTTACATTGACAATGCGACCATTGTATATCCCTCACTCATTCACATCGATGATGTGACACATAAATTGCATAGCGATTGAAAACTACAGGATCCATGACGACTTCTCTCCAGGAGACTAAAGATACTGTAGTCACTGTACGTAACCTTACCTGAGAGGCCAGTATGTTGTATCTGATGCACTACTATATAATTACTGTAACCCCCACACCTTCACATTGATGATGCGACACAGAAATTGCATTGCGATTGAAAGCAAAAGGCTGATGGCGGCTTATCACCACGAGACTAACAATACTTCAGTCACTGTTCGTAGCATCTCCTGGCAGCCAGTAACTTGTGTCTGATGCACTACTGCCCATTTACTACACATCACACCTTCACATTGACGATGCAACATAGAAATTGCATCGCGATTGAAATCTACAGACTCTATGGCGGCTTCTATCCAAGAGACTAACGATACTTCAGTCACTATACGTAACCTCACCTTGGAGCCCAGTACCTTGTAACTGATGCTTTACTACCTAATTACTATATCCCTTGCACCTTCACATTGACAATGCGATACAAAATCTGCATCTCAATTGAAAACTACTTGCCCCATGGCGCCTTTTCACCAAGAGACTAACGATACTATGGTCACTGTGCATAGCCTATCTTGGCAGCACGGTAGCTTGTATCTGATGCGCTACTGCCCATTTACTGTAACCCTCACACCTTCACATTGACGATGGGACACAGAAATTGCAATGTGATTGAAAACTACAGGCTTCATGGCGGCTTCTCACCAAGAGACTAACAATACTACGGTCACTGCACGTAACCTCACCTGGAAGACCAGGACCTTGTAACTGATACACTACTACACGATTACTATATCCCCCGTACCTTCACACAGACGATGGGACACAGGAATTTCATCATGATTGAAAACCACAGGCCTTATGGCAGCTTCTCTCCAAGAGACTAACGATGCACAGTTCATGTTAGATTAATACTTTTTATTAACATCAATTATCATTAGGGAGTAAGAGCATTGGCACGTAAGTGTTACAATTTGTATCTCCTTAAACAGGCTTCTGCAAGATGGTTGTTTAATAAACTTTACATTATCTTCCTATTGCATGATTCTGTTTACTAAATAGGTAATTTTTTATCTTGGCTGGATAGCGCCGCAAGAGAATGGTATAAGAGGGTGTGAATGAAAACATTGTAGAAATCCAGTGTGCAGATCAGCACAATGACAGAGAGTTCTAAACTGAACTGAATTGTTTGATTAATACATTCATATGTGGGTGCCACCTGAATGTTTGTGAACTCCACATATGGAGCCTCAACGAATGTATGCTCACTGACGTCTAATTAAAATACGTTAAAGTCACTTGTGTCTGTTTGGAAATGTGTAGTATGAGTCTTTGTATGATTAAGCCTTAAAGCTTGAGCTCTTCAGTGGATTATTTTTGAGTAGCAAGTATCAGAGTATTTGAAGAATCATGCAACATCCATGGTAAATAATTTATGTAGGTCAATAACAGGAGTGAGACAATCATCAAACCTTACAAGAAACTATAATTGTAGTTTTCCCACTCTGAATATAGCGTTATTCCTGTGACATAAATTGTTAATATGAACGCCTGTTACCTATAATTAAGATGTGACATCAGCCATTTAAAGGGAATGCCTATAATGCCATTACATTTTCGATTTCTTGTAAGATCTATGTGGTCCAAACAAAGTCTAGATAAGATCATATGTCAACAGACTAATTTTCCTTGTCTATTTCTACTTGAATGGAATTTGTGGAATAGTATACGGATTTATCTGTAGAAAAGCCTGTTCAGAGGTCAGACAAAGCTTCTGTTAAATATTATTATCAGAATGGTGGTTTAATTTTCTGTTACAAGCTACCCTCTCAATGTGTTTTCTGAACACAACAAGGAGGGAGATGTGTCTATAATAGAATTCACCTGCTTGTCTCCGCTTTTTTAAATAGGGTACTGCAGATTTCATCTTTCAGGAAACATATCTTGATTCATCAAATGATTACAAGGATAACTCAAAATTACTGTTGGTGCTATTATATGTGTACATGAGTTTAGTAACAGTATCGAAATATTATCATGACTGAAATACTGAATTATGTACATATATAAAAAAAAGTTTTGCATCACCCCGTTTCCCAGAACTCCTGAAGATAGATGTTGACTGCGGACGTAGTATCACAGACACAGTCCCTTTGACTGTTCACAGACGTCACTAAACCCACCCAAAGATGTAAACAACCATGCATGAGCAGTGTCTATTAGACAGAGGGAGTCCGACAGCCAATCAGTTCCAGTCATTCCACCAGGAAGGAGATACAAGGCTCATGTTGCCTGAAGTTCAACCATACCTAGACGCTCAATTCCGCGATTCGGTCGCGTCCGCATTATTTTGTGACAGGAACGGCTCACAACAAGGGAAGTGTCCAGGCGTCTCAGAGTGAACCAAAGCGATGTTGTTCGGACATGGAGGAGATACAGAGAGACAGGAACTATCGATGACATGCCTCGCTCAGGCCACCCAAGGGCTATTACTGCAGCGGATGACTGCTACTTATGGATTATGTCTCAGAGGAACTCTGACAGCATGTTGAACAATGCTTTTCGTGCAGCCACAGGATGTCGTGTTATGACTCAAACTGTGCGCAACAGGCTGCATGATGCGCAACTTCATTCCCGACGTCCATGGCGAGGTCCATCTTTGCAACCACGACACCATGCAGCATGGTGCAGATGGACCCAACAACATGCCGAATGGACCGCTCAGGATTGGCATCGTGTTCTCTTCACCGATGAGTGTCGCTTATGCCTTCAAACAAATAGTCATCAGAGACATGTTTCGTGGCAACCCGGTCAGGCTGTACACCCTAGACACACTGTCCAGCGAGTGCAGCGAGGTGGAGGTTACCTGACTTTTGGGGTGGCATTATGAGGGGGCCGACATATACCGCTGGTGGTCGTGAAAGGCGACATAATGGCTGTACGATAAGTGAATGCCATCCTCCGACCGATAGTGCAACCAAATCAGCAGCATATTGGCGAGCCTCTCGTCTTCATGGATGACAATTCACACCCCCATCGTGCACATCATGTTAATGACGTCCTACATGCTAATGACATCGCTCGACTAGAGTGGCCAGCATGTTCTCCAGACACGAACACTATCGAACATGCCTGGGATAGATTGAAAAGGACTGTTTATGGAAAACGTGACCTGCCAACCACTGTGAGGGATCTACACCGAATCGCTGTTGAGGAGTGGGACAATCTGGACCAATAGTGCCTTGGTGAACTTGTGGATAGTATGCCATGAATACAGGCATGTATCAATGCAAGAGGACATGCTACTGGGTATTAGAGGCACCGGTGCATGCAGCAATCTGTACCACCACCTCTGAAGGTCTCGCTGTATCATGGTACAACACGCAACATGTGGTTTTCATGAGCAATAAAAAGGGCAGAAATGATATTTATGTTGATCTCTACTCCAATTTACTGTACAGGTTCCGGAACTCTCGGAACCGAGCTCATGCAGAACTTTTTTTGATATGTGTATGTACAAGAGTTTGGTAACAATGTTGAAGAATTATCATAACTGAAATAGTTATTGCTTTTTGGTGAACTACAGAAATCTGTAATATCCTGGACAGTCAATGTCATAAAACTACTGCCTACTTGTGGACTAGGAAATGTAATGGGTTTGTTTTCAATCGTCCAGTTTTTGTCAGTGTCTGCAGCTACTGTATGAAAGAATTCACTGAATTTTGTGCCCAGTGGTTTGAATTTATCATCACCTGTCTCACTACTGCTGTCACCCTGTTGCTGAACATTATTTGCCTTGCCAAGTTTATTATTTTCCTAATGATCTAAGTTGCCTTTCTGTTGTTAATTTTTTTTTTCTTCAGAGTACAATTTTTGGTGGCACAGTGCAGAATTTTCCAATATCATTTGGACATAAGATAGTGAATTTTTAATGTTGATTGAAGTTATCCCACTGCATCAAAGTACTGTCTGCCCCAGCGCCCTTGGCAAACACCTTTCCATTCAAACTTCCCGGCAGATTAAAATTGTGTGCCAAGCCGAGACACAGGCTCGGGACCTTTGCCTTCCACAGAGAAGTGGCTCTACTGCCTGAGTTACCCAAGCACAACTTATGACCAGCACCCCCCAACTTCACTTCCGCCAGTACCTCACCTCCTACCTTCCAAATTTTGCAACATTAGATCTCCTGGAAGACAGAATATTGAAGAGATATGGCTTAACCACAGCCTGAGGGATGTTTCCAGAATGAGATTTTCATTCAGCAGTGTAGTGCTAGTATAGGTAGGAGATGAGGTACTGGCGGAAGTAAAGCTGTGAGAATGAGTTGAGAGTCATGCTTGGGTATCCCAGTCAGTAGAGCATTTGCCTGCAAAAGCAAAGGTTCTGGGTTTGTGTTTCAGTCTGGTACACAGAACTGTTAATCTCCCAAGAAGGTTGACATCAGAGCACACACTTTTCCATTGTTTATCCAGTAAATTCTTTTTAAATACTATACTGTGACGCAGTCAACATCTGTATAATTCTGTGAAACTGTGCTTTTACCGTTCTTGGTAGAACTGGCTAACAGGAATGCTTTCTTACTACAGTACAATTATGGTCAGGTAAATCATATATGACTGTTTCATGGGAGCATATTAGATTTATAAATAAATTATTAATCACTGTTGTACTATGCCCATCTATTTTTGTTGGGAAATGGAATGGGTACTGGGGAAATAAATTTCAGCTGGAGTTCAGTAACTCTGTTTACCATTAATATCAAAAGCTCGAGTCTAAAAAAAAAAAAAAAAAAAAAAAAAAAAAAAAAAAAAAAAAAAAAAAAAAAAAAGCACAGAATCTGGTAATACAATACCGGTAATAAAACTTCTATTTCAGAAGTGAAAGGCACATGAAGAGCCGCAGTCAAAATAAATACAGTTTCTCCATCTCCTATTACGAGAGAAACACAGTTAATATTCATATGCTATTACGAAGGAATGGGGCATCTGGGTCTCATTTCCTTCACAATGTGCATTTGATACTTGAGAAATCACTTAAATAGAAATACTAATGCAACATAAATAGAATTAAGGAACCAGCATCGATCCATTATGCTGTATACAATAAATTACCAAAAATTAGTTTATGGTTAACATCCGCCACTTTAATGAATGTTTGGCGACAGTAGTGATACAACTGACCACCAAGAGTAAACCTATTGTATAAAAATGTATTTTCTTAGTATTATCTTCCTTGATCAGGTTGGAAAATAGAAGCTCAAATATGTGACTTCTCTTATGTATTGTGTTTCATTATTTGTGCATTTAGTAAATAATAAAGTATTTTTCTCTATATTTTTACTTGTGTGCTGCGTAAGAAGAAAGTACCTGAAGTACTTACAACTGTGGTTAACTCAAGTTGCCACAATTTTCCATTTTCACAGTATCGGTTCCAACATGGAGAAATTTACTATTGCCATTTCGCAATACGACCTTACAATTAGTGAACTTTTGGCAGATGTGTTTGACAAACAGTCTTTCGCTACTCCTCAAAATGCTATCTTGGAACATTTTGTACTGCCCACAGAACCACACCTAGAGAAAACCATGGAGAGTGAGTTAGTGATTGGTGCTTCCCCTTCCCAACTGATCTACGCCCTATGCACCTTGGTGGGACAAAATCTACTATCAGAGCAATCACTAAAGCTTTTTTGGTTCTGATGTTTGCTCCCACATGTCCAGGGAAATATTATCAGCTTTTCCGGACCTTCCCATTGATGAAGTGGCACGAAAAGCAGACTCTTTGACTAGCACTTATGCTGATTCAAATTTGTGTGAAATGAAAGCTGAGCTTATGGCAGATAGCCTCGAGCCAAGCATTTCAGCCTCAGCAGCTTCTAGGGGTCCTGCACCGTGCATCATTTCCCTTCCTGCGCCACGGCCATCTATGAGTCATGCCAGGTTGCAATGACAAGAAGCAGCAGCCTCCAAATGACAGGCCAACATACAGATGGTGCTGGTTTCATAAATATTTTGCCAAAGCTGCTCGATATTGTATGAAACCATGCTTTTACCGATACTTCCCAGATGATGCCAGTAGGTGGGCATATTTGTCAAGGTCAGTTAAAGTACCTACAAGCCATACACAATGCAACTGAACCCACAGTGACAGTTTCTCACAGACTTTTCATGAAGGACAAACATATTGGGAATAATTTATTAGTGGACTCAGGATATGGGATTAGTGTTTACCCTAAGTCACATAATATGCACTGCTCTAGTGAGCAAGCACTTAATCTTGTAACAGTTAACGGCTTCCACATTGCCATGTTTGGAATGATGCAGTTGATTTTGTACTTCAGTGATGAGCTGCAATCCACTTTGGCCTTTGTGGTTGCTGATGTCAAAGGTGGAATTATCGGTGCTGCCTTTTTCTATCATTTTGCTTTCATGATGGATTTAGTGCATCAGTGTCTTCGGAAAGAGCCACTCTCCCTTACTACCTCTGCAGCATCAGTTCGTGTTGTGAGCGATGCTATTGGGCTCTGTCACTCAAAGATATCTGCAACAGCCACGCCAACTGTGTCATGTCTGAAGGATTCATTACCATTTCCATACCCATGTGGACTGCGCACACGTTCTACTGCTAATATAATGAAGCTACATGAGAGTTGGCACAGGCTTATGGCTCAAATTTCTACTGTACAAGCTCGTCATAATGCCAAACTCTGTACCATTAATAGCCTGCATGAAACCAATATTTACTGTAGGTGTTCTTGTGAGGTCAGTGATATGTGATTGTGCTGCTGTCAACACTGACAATGAAAAAATATTAGATGCTCACTGAATCTGGAAAATTTAAGCATCCAGCCAATGACAGTTATGTTCACGCAATTCGACCCATGCAATATGCTGAGATAAAAATTATTAACTTTAAAGCTGGAGATATGAAGTGGAATTTTATTTTGAAGTTACATTATCTGCAAGAGTGTGAATCTCTAAAATTTGCCAATTCAGTCTCTGATTCACATGTGAATTTCTATAATACAAAAATGAATGTTTCTTTAGCAGCCCAGAAAATGAGCTTCAGCATTCATGATACCATTAAATTTTTAGCAAGTTCCAAGCACTCAGATATTCATGGCACCTCTGCCGCTGTAGAATTCATCATAATTATTGATAAACTGTTTGATGGGTGCAACTCAGGAGAGTTCATGTTAAGGGCTTTAAGCAACGACTGAGAGCGGAAACTGCAAATTATTGGACTGAATTTCTTTGTCTTGCGGAAAAATTCCTTCAAACACTAAGGATTGATGGTCTTTGTACATTAGTACATCCACTAAAAGCATTTGTGCTGGTACTTTTATTTGCATACATGGTCTTAGAAGCCTCTCCCAGAAGTTTCTCTTTTGGTGTACAAAACCTCTTAAGTATTTTTTAAAATATTGAAAGGGTACAGTACCGCCCGACATTGAAAATAGGTACAACATTCTTCGTTATTCTTGTCAGTACAACATATTTTTTTCTAATAATAACTAAATTTCATTTAATACAGCGAAGCCGCATACCAGTGTGGGAAAGAATGTCAATTTATTTATTTAACTGATCACATGTGCACTCCCACAAAATAAATCCCTACATCCAGTTTGGTGAGATCTGTGAAATGAATGAATGTATGGTCGTCTGCTAACCGCAGATAGTGAATGTGAATATATGATCATCTTTGAGACGATCTTTTGGTCACCTTTGGTGGAACCAAAGAGATGAAATTTACCGGAGCTTTGAGCGCCTGAAATGTGGCTGACCAATACGGTAGCAAGGTGCTCCCCCACTTCGGCAGAGGTGCGAGAGGACCTGAAGAACGGCCATGTTTCAGCACTCTGCTGCTGGATCTTGTGTTGGTAAGACCTGTCTTAGGTGTGCTTCATAAAGACAAAAGAGTGGAGACATGGTATGCATGTGAAATACTTAAGAGTAGTTTGGAATAATAATTTCTCTGTTTCAGGAACTTTTGTGGGGAGAATTAAACGTCAGGCAGGTAATATTAAGGGGATCGTAGTAATCTTTGGAAGTGACCAATGGTCACAATGAAACCATGTGTAGCAATAAGTTGAAATACTTCCGAGTGCTTAAGTTAAGCTGAATTACCAGTGTGTCTACTATAAGTTGAAAATATTTAAGAAATGGCGTGTGCAGGACTTGAAATTAGAGACGAGTGCTTCCATGTGGTGAGTACTGTGTGAATCTCAATCTATGTAGGAGACAAAGGATAAAGAGAAGTACTCGTCCATGGTATCAGTTGAGGACTCGCGTGTGTGATGAATATGTTCTTAATATTACTTTGCGTGTTATGTTTCCATGTGACGCTTGATTCAAACTATAATACTCTGAGAGTGAAGCAAGGTGAGTCAGCCGTCTATTCAGCAACGCCACTTGGCTTGCATTGCACGGGAAGACATGCATATATCCTCCAGAGTTCGTAGTAGGAAAGAAAAGTTACGAAGTGGGGCAGTGTCGTGTGAAACTTGGATGAATTTTAATTGAAGTGGGAAAGCTGAAAGTGATGTAATTATAGCGCTGTGACTATTCCTTGTTTTGTATTGTATGTTGCCAGTGTGATGTATTTCATGAAATTTACGTATGTGTGGTTGGCATGGGAGAGTAACAAGATAGTTTCAGAGGCAGTGGGTTATGCATGTTCCTTTTTGTACCACTCGGTCTGGAGGAAAGTTTCGTGATGATGGGTGTGAGAGTCGAAGTGTGATATATAGCAAAATATTCACCATCCTATCCAGAAAGTGCACTGTAGCATTAAATAATTACGAGACCATAAGATAGAGAATCACCAATGTAAAGCCATGCCCACTGGGCGGAATTTCTCGTGTGTTATTGTTGTAGGTTATAGAATTTGTGTGTTTAGGTTATAGAATTTATCGGAATAAATAAGACAGTGAAAAGAAAAAGATTGGTGGCCTTTTCCTTCGAATAGTATGTTGTCATGATACCCAGAATTTATAATGTTTGCGCCATTCATATTCAGTGCGATGGCCACGTGTTGATCAAAGCCGTTGAATAAGAAAGAAAATGTGGTATTGCCAGTGCGTAGTGAACAATCAGAGTTGTGTAAATTTTTAATAGTCAGTAGAGCTGCCACACGTGAATGAATCTCGTTAGAAAACAACACTTTTTTATACTCGGCTGCGCACCTCTGTTTCGCTAACGCATCGCTCCGAGTCACGTAGCCCCACACCACAGTTGCGCCAGTGGGCTCCTTCTTCCTGTAACCCGCGACATGCGAACCGCTGCGTTTACCCTTTTAGCGGTTCGATGGCCGCTGTGGCCTCCATTCCAATTCGCAACCGCTGGTCAGTGTAACTTACTGCAATCCAGCCCGCAGCTGGCTGCAACTTGTGCGCTCCGAAATATTGCACCAAATCTAACTTCCCTATCTTAAACTGTGCTGCCGCTACATTATTCCCCTCTTTGGAAAGACCCGGTCCCCAGGTCGTCCTTTAACTAACTCTTAAACTTGTTTGGATGCTTACTTACTACTAGAAAACTTAAATGTGGTCTAGTGCCCCTTAAAACCATGGCATGAAACAAAACGTAAAAATTCTTTACTGGACGACCACTGCTGAATCAACCCCTTACCTACTCATCTCACCCCCTCAGTATTCAATCTCCTGGGACTTGGACTATCCTTGGTTCCCTTTCGGAATTAGCTCTCCGCCTGATCAGAAAGAAAATAACACAAAACAAAGTTAAGACTGCGATGTCACTTGGCCCAGAGGTGCTCAAAATGATCGTTATTTGCCGTTGCCTTTCTCTATACTGCGTGACATGTTGAACAAGCTGTTCGGCTGATATGCGCCCCTCTTGCTCTATAACGAACTGGTTTATGGATCTCAACAGACGTGCTTCAGAGTCTGGTTTAACAAGATCAGATTCTACCTTGGCAAAAACTCTAAAGTGGCTTCTGGCCAGTACAGCTGTGGCTGCGTAACATTCAATTGTGTGACTCCTGAAATTGACGCTGGCAGATGGAAGGTTGGTCCTACTATGTTACAAATATGTTACACTTTGTTCCATTGATTAAAATTCCGCTCCCCTCGAGCTCTAAACCTTTCGCTTCCGTAAACACTCCTTGCTCAAAACAACTTGCCACTACTACCAAATTCTCGTAGACGAAGAAGATCAAATGCATGCCGACTCGTTGCAAGCTCAATTTTGATTAAACAATGTTCCTTGGGCAGTCTATTCTATTTCCCCTGAGCTTAAAATAACTGCACCATGCACGTGTCCCATATTTTTAGCATCGCAGATTTTCCTCCAACATTCACTATTTTTTATCCAAACTCAACACCAATTGTGTGACTACTTCCATCCTTAAATTCACATTATATGAACTGGTGCAAGAAACACGACTTTCCTGACCCAGCTCTGTTGATAACTAAAAATTTAAACAAGAAATCGTACGACTCTGACATCGTCCAACACATACTTATTACGGCTTTGCCGAAAAATTTACTCCGACTCAATTATCTCTCCAGAACTGCGTTTTATTTCTCCTCCAACAACACTGCACATACGTCAGACGCTACACTTCCCTTTTCAGTAACCTGAGAACAGGGATCACCATCACCCTTCCTCCCTCTTCAAAAAGACTGCTGCCCCTAGCAGGCTAACAATACCCAAAAACACATATAAAATACAATGCCTAATTAATCCATACAAACCCAATGATACATGACACGAAAACAAAAAAACTACAAATACTCTACTACTTTCTAGAACGCAAAGCATATGGTACTTCATGCTGTACTCTATCTTTCATCTGCGCTTAGCACCATTCTACACTCTCTCTTTCTTCCTCTTTCCTACCTTTGACACGCCTGGAATCACATTCGGGCAGGCAACCTTTAAATGGCTGTAATCGCCCAATGTGTACTATCGTCGTTCTAGTTGGCAGCCGAAGCTTCACATTAACGGAATATGTGGTCTGAACAACTTGGTATGGCCCTTGTACATCGTGAGGAACTTCTTCGTTTTCCCTTTTTGCGTATAGGGGCTGGACAGCATTACCCATTGCCCCACCCTATACTGCAGTAAACGTCCTTTAAAAGCCTTTGTATTTGCCTTTTGTACTCGTTTCCAAACATCCCGAATTGTCCTTGCGAATTGACGTACAGATTCACCAATCCTTCTTTTCTGTATCTTCACTAAATCAAACGGGGACTGCATATTTCGCCCGTACACTACCTCATATGGAGACAATCCGGTATTTGTATGGACTTTAGCATTATATGCGCATACAATATGCTTCAAATACTCGTCCCACTGATGGTGATGAGAATGCACATAAAAACTCAGCATCTTCCCGATTGTTCTGTGTACCCGTTCTGTCCTTCCGTTGGCCTGTGGATGCAACGCACTCGTCCTCAACTTCTTTAGGTCCAACAATTTACATAGTTCCTTCATTAAACCTGACATGAAGTTGGTCCCTTGGTCAGTAATTATTGTCTCTGGTACACCCGACTTCAAAATCTAGTTATTTACTCACGCTTGCGCGACCATTGCTGACTGTTGATTTGGCATAGCCACCATCTCCACATACCTTTAAAAATGGTCTATTATTGTCAGAACGAATCTGTTCCCAGATGGTATTCACCTAAAAGGTCCTAAGACATCAATCCCCAGGAAAGAGATGGAACATGTTGCCCCCAGTAATCGTTGGAGCTGTATCTGTTTCCGACTGAAATCTGCTCTCTGCGCACATGGTATGCAATTCTTGACATACTGATCCACATCTCCCCGCCACTCTCCTATTCGTCTCTCTACACACTCCATGACCGGATAACATGTGATCATGTGCTTCCTTTAAAACCTCATACCTTAACTTCGCTGGCACTATTACCCTTGGCCCTAACTTCGTTTCCCTGCACAGGAGACCGTCGTACACATTAAACTGTGGCTGTGTCCGATACAGTTTACAATCATTGTCCGCGTCCTGTAATTTTTGCCGCACCGCTAGGTCATAACCTATGACTTCTAGTTTTTCCACCTTCCTACTTAGTGCATCCGCATTACTGTGCTTTTTCCCAAGCTTGTGCACCACCCCGTAGTCGAATTCACTAAGCCTCACAGCCCATCGAGCGAGTCTAGCAGACTGATCCTTCAACTCCAACAACCACTTCAATGCAGCATGATCTGTCACTACCCGAAATCTTCTCCCATATAAATAACATTTAAAATATGTGATTCCATAGATTACGCTTAGCATCTCCCTATCTGTTGTTGAGTAATTCGTCTCTGCTGCATTCAACTGCCTAGACGCATAGGCTACAGGATGTTCTTTCCCATCAATTTCTTGACTAAGAACACACCCTAATGCTTGATTCAATGCATCGCATGCTAGTATAAACTCCTCTTCAAGATCTGGAAACACAAGAACCGGACTTGATGTTAACACTTCTTTCAGTTTGTCAAACGCTTTCTGACACTCTTCTGTCCACTCAAATTTCACACCCTTCCGTAACAATTGCGTCAATGACTGTGCTAAATCTGCAAAACCCTTCACGAACTTTCAATAGAAATTGCAGATTCCGATGAATTACTGCACTTCCTTAACTGTTTTCGGTTCCCGAAAATCCCTTACAGCCTGTACCAACCTCGTATCTGTTCGCACTCCATCCTTCTGATAATATGATCCAGATATTTTTGACTTCTTTTAACGCGAAATGACACTTCTCCAGGCTCAGCGTCAAACAAGCTTCTCTTAATGCCATAAAGACTTCCCTTAACCGCTGTCTATGTTGCTCCATACTACTTGAAAACACTATAATATCATCCAAATAGACAAGACACTGCCGTGGTTTCAAACACCTAAATACACTGTCTAGCAACCTCTGAAACGTTGCCGGAGCGTTTTTCAATCCGAAAGGCATTCTAATGTACTGGTAATGGCCTCCAGATGTAGAGAAAGCAGTTTTTGGACGATTCCCAGGAGCCACCTCTAACTGATGATAACCACTTGTCAAATCCATCGAAGGAAAGTACTGGCACTGTCCTAAGTGATCCAAAGTCTCTGATATGTTTGGAATGGGGTATGCGTCCGTTACTGTCTTATTATTGAGGTATCGATAGTCACAACAGACCCTGTATTTCTTAGTTCCATCCATAGTTTTTTAGGCATAACGACAATTCCCGCTCCCCAGCAACCATTACTATGCTCTATAATACCGTCCGCAAGCTGCTGATCATTGAAATCCTCCACAATCGGCTGCAAATACCTCGGTATTCTCTATGGTTCACGGTAAACCGGTGCTTCAGTCCCTGTTGGTATCCTATATTGAACGAATGGAGTTGCTGGCAACGGCCCTTGTGGAAAAAACAAATCCTTAGATTCCCACAATAATTCTTCCATCTGCTCCCTTTCTTCTCCTTTCAAATGTTTAATTTTGTCACGCAATGCAGTTCTATCGTCAGTTAGTGGTTGATCGCTTCGTCTACCTCTCGAACACCAGTCTTCATCATCTGGCACATCCAAATTTGCTACTAAAACTCCTTTCCTCAAATTCGCGTCTACAGCGCTAAAATTATCCACCTTCTCGGGAACTACTCACCCGTCATTCCCCTCCTGTATGCGTACAACACTACGTTGCTCAAAACAACCCAGTGGACCCAAAACTTCATTATCCTCCAATGGTTCAATAACACATTCTGTACCCACAGGTAGATTCGACTCCACACTTACCCAGAGCGACTTCTCAGTGCCACTAGACACACACTCATGTGAATGTACGCGGTTCAGTTGGTTTGTTCATTACGTTGAACGCCCCTGGCGACAGCTCTGCACTGACAACAGTTTCCCCTAGCGGTCTCGGTCCGGCACACAGTTTTGCCGGCCAGAATCGCCGAGTGGTTCTAGGCGCTACAGTCTGGAACAGGTTCGAATCCTGCCTCGGGCATGGATATGTGTGATGTCCTTAGGTTAGTTAGTTTTAAGTAGTTCTAAGTTCTAGGGGACTGATGACCTCAGCAGTTAAGTCCCATAGTGCTCAGAGCCATTTGAACCATTTTTGAACCCCTAGTGGAAATAACATTCCACCACGTTCCACAGTTCATTGTCCAAGGTCAATTTTGGCATGATGTTGATGCAAGAAATCTACTCCTAGGATCATGTCGTAGCACTCGCTCACCCACGGTACTACCTCCATGCATGCAAACAATTGGACTTTCCCTATGCGAAAGTCAACTGTCACCGACCGCAGAGGCATGACCTCCTTATCCCACACCCCACGCAACATGTAACGTGGTGGGTCTAACTTCCTACGTCCCATTATATTCTTAGTAGCCACTGACACTTGCGCCCCTGTGTCCAACAAAATCTTAAACTTTTTAGTTCCTACGGATCCTACCACTGAACATTCCACCTCTGCATACGTATTCGTAGCATTTGCTTGTATCTTTGTAAAAGCCCTTCCTTTAACAGCTTAAACTGTCCTGCCTTCCTCAAGGCCTCAGAACACCTTACATGTGTTGCCTTGCCAGAAAACGGAATAATCAAACTCACGGCGGCTGGATGAATCTCCTGCACCTTAGGCAACAACGACTTATCACATGCGGTTTCCCGTTCACTTCTAGATGTTAATTCATTTCTCAACTGAGTATTGTCCGCTGTCAGTTGTGCTACTTTTTCCAACAAAATACGCATCGCTTCTGGTTCTGACACACTTTGCATCCTTGACTCTGCCATTGTGTTGCCTCCGTTCTTAGTTAGACCCGACAAAAAAATTTAAGTACCAGAACAATCTGACTTCCTACAACGCCATATCATCATACTCAGTAACATCATAAACCAATACAAAGTAATCAAATGCCACGAAAAACATCTTATTGTCCCAAATACACTAACACTTATTCTGACAAAATAAATAATATGCATACGCAAAACATCTCAAATGTGACTTCTGGCAAGCCATACTCAAAACACGAACAAGAAAGAAAATGTCCAACACTCAAAAGAACCATTTTGACAGCACTCACCACATCTTGTGACTGTCCTGCAGGCGGCGGGCTCGAACGCCGTACTGGACAGACGACGTCCGCTGTCCTGACACCAAATGTAGTGGGTAGGTGCCAGGAGGTGCCATATTAAAACTCGGTGAGAACTTTCCAAATTATTTATTTGTTTCCACTACATTGTTTGATTCACCTCAGTCTCCATCACAGGCCCTGCATTGCTGAGGAAGTACCCCCAGCGGCCTGTGAAACGCAATGCTGTGTCGTGCTGGCCTTGTTCACCAGCTGTAGAATTCCAGTTACATCAGGATGGCTGTGCCAGCAGCCGACTCAGGGCCCACCGTCCCTATTGATTCCGCGCTGCTCTGCCGGGAGATGTAGGTCGGCCCCGCTGCTGCTTCTACCTCGGCTGGCGTAGCTGGGAAGGCGGCGGCAATGACCACCCCCGTTCTGGCATCCGAACCTGCGGCCCTCGCCTCGTAAGTCTGCGGCGTGTGTTGGGAGACGAGACAACTGCCCACGGTAGTGACCCGAAGAGTGGCCCGCTCTCGCTGTCTGCGGACCCCGCGTCGGCCTCAGAGGGTCGCACCAATGACCCACCATGGACTGGGACACTGTCGCCCCATCTGCTGCCATATGTCGCCGGTAGTGTGACATGTATCGCCGTCCAGGAGAGCTGCCACACTTGAATGAATCTCTTTAGAAAACAACACTTATTTATACTCGGCTGCGCAATCACTCCCAGTCATGTATGTCCCACACCACGATTGCACCAGTGGGCCCCTTCTTCCTGTAACTTGCGACATGCGAACCACTGTGTTTACTCTTTTCAGCGGTTTGATGGCCACTGTGACCTCCATTCCACTTCGCAACTGCTGGTCAGCGTAACCTACTGCAATCCAGCCCGCACTTGGTTGTAACTCGTGCGCTCTGAAATATTGCACCAAATCTAACTTCCCTATCTTAAACTGTGGTGCCGCTACATATATGATTAAGTAACTACAATACGAAATTTTTCATGTCAATGCTTTCGTCATTTTGTACTGCTATACGTTTTGTCATTTAGAAAATAAAATTCGAAAAAAAGAAGCAAAAAATATTTTGCACAGAGGTAAGGTTTTTGAGAAGCATAATTTGTCAGCAGCTTTAGTGGCAGTTCAGAAATTACGTATGTAAACACAGCAGAATCACAGCTAAATTTATGTTGCAGGGAAAGGTTAGAAGGTACTAGGCAATAGCTACCAGTGGACTATAAACTAAGCACACAAAGTGTCATATAATGTACATAAATGGTTACTGTATTTTTTCTATGTAGCAGAACAATTTGACACTTTGTGCCGATTCATCATGGCAACTGAGATGTCACGCATCACACATTGTGTACTACACATGCAAATAAAGATGACAATCGGAGCGGTGCCTGATGGGAGCGACCGTAAAGGCATTTCCCATTTACAGTCACTGCCATCAGCCACCGCACTGAGTGTAACATTGTTTGCGCATGTAGTACACCAGGGCCGGCCAGAAATTCTGCACGCGTGTGGTGCTCCTGCACATGTGCAACTTCCGGGTCACAGCGTGCACACCGCAGCCGTCAGCGTTCATGTAGTGCATGTTTCTACGCACAGATGTCGCTTTATCCACTTGCTGAGATACCCTGTACCGGCGCATTCTACTGCTCTTTCCACAGCTTGCATGTCAACCATGGGAAGGTATTTCGCGTATTAAACATTTAAAATACTGTCACAGTCTACTCATTGAGACGTCTACTTTTATGTTAACAGTTTAACCCAGTAAGACAAGTAATACAGTTAACAACCGTGGGTTTTTATTAAGGCAGCTTGACTGACGGTACAGAAATACGCTTAGTGTTTTTGATCTAGTATTTAAGAAAGAGAGCACTCGGCGACTTCCAGCGAACCTTAGTCATGATTTCAAATAACATTAAACTAATGCAAGGTTTCCTATAACTATTTCTCGGTACCCTGAGTTATACCCACATAATTTCTGTCTCACTGACCTCTGAACAGAATGACAACCGCAGACCTCTCGATGATGACCTGTACCATTATTGCTATATCTTTCATCAGTTCCGTCTGAAATCTGCACAATAACTGACGATTAGATGAATGTTATGTTTTATCGACTTCAGCTGAGTGTAGCCCTTCACACATTTTTTTTTTTAAAAATAGAACCTAAATGTAAGTATACAACAATCGGTTTAATGACCAATTTTCCTTATAATAATGAAACATGGAGCAGAATGAGGCAATAGTGCACAGTTAGTAAACAATAATTTTTAATTATGAAAGGAATAAATCCAAACACGTTTATCACTGGTCATGAGAAATGATATAGCTAATATCGGGCACAAAAGCACGGCTCATTGACAAACGCAAGCAGTTGCGGGAGATTTTCATCACTGATGCTTGATCAAAACGACTGAGAACATAGATCTTCCGTTCTTTGCTTTTTCACAGTACCTGCCATTTCTCAGTACTTCTCTGTTAAAGTTACGGTCACCAGGGGTAAACGAGACTGGGTATGTTGCGCTCTTGCTTGTACCACATAAACAGGGAAGAGGTGCCGCCGCCGTTCATATAGGACACATGCCTAATAACAGATGTCGCTGTCGCTCGCTGTCGCACACGTGCGTACATGTGCAGCACTTCCGCACGTCTGCGCACTGTGCAGCATTTGGCCGGCCCTGTAGTACACGAAGCACAGCTGTGATGCATGGTGTCTCAGTTACCATGATGAATCGGCACAAAGTGTCAAATTGTTCAGCTACATAGAAAAAATACAGTAACCATTTATGTACGCTATATGATGCTGTGTGTGCTTAGTTAAATGGTAGTATCTCTCACTGAGTAAAAGGCTATTTTCTTTTCTTTTTTTTATTCTTTGTTGAATTTAGATTCCTCCCAGAGGAGAAGGCGGGGGTGGGGGGGGGGGGGGGGAGGGGAGGGGGCAGGCTGGCAACAGTATAATATGCCGCTCTGCAGCCTACAGAAGAGTTTAAAAATATAATGAGTAGAGAATAAACAATAAAAACAGGTGATAAAACAGTGACTGGGTGAAACTGTAATAGGGCGACAAATGGCAGAAGTTAAAATATAAAAACAGAGCTGGTGATGCTAATTTAAACACATAAAATTAGACATGGACAATTAAAAAAAAAATGTGGTGACAGTCTGGTTTCTGTTCGCAAGAGTTAAAAAAAAAACAACATACCTAGTGATGTAAAAAAAATGGGACGTGCAACACTGACACATCACTAAAATACTGAATACTGCACTATAAAGTAGACTCAAAGACAGACTGGAGGGGGAGGGGGGTGGATCCAGCCAGAAGAGGGGGGGGGGGAGGGGGAAGGAGAGGAAAAGCTAAAGGGGGAGCCAATGGAAGGAGAGGACACAGGAAGGGGAGGGGGCAGGGTGGACACGAGAAGGAGTGGGGAAGGCAGGGGAGGGGAAAGCAAAAGGACTCGGGGGAGAGTGAAAGCCTATCCATAGTACCATCTCTTATAGCTATTGAGAAACACACTGACAACTGAGTAAGGTAAGCAATTCACCACCAAACACTGTGCTTATATCAGTTTATTACATATTTACACATACTGCAAAACAAAGTAAATTGACTAATTCAAGGTATGCTATGCCCATGGAAATAAAAGATAATAAACTTCATTGCAATGGTTTGACACTCGTTAACTATCGATAGTCATGCCCAGCAGTCTTGCAGCCTATAAATTTCAAATCTTCGGCACTGAAATTGATTGAGAAAATTAAAGTGTATAAGAGTTAAAAGCATAAACACTTGATGCAAATTTGTTTGTAGTGTGAATGTAGAAATTGAAGGGTTGGTGTGGAAGATCACTTTAACTCTGCCTGCAGTTACTGTAGGAGTGAATTAAATAGCTCTGCAGTTGATGGTGTCAGTTCCAAGCCTGGAGAAAGGTGGAGGGTTGTCGAAGTACTGAAGCCATAAAAGAATCGACATAAAATAGTAGGAGAGAGCCAGTAAAGTTTAATACCTTAGTTGCAATGATGACGATGATAATGATGATGATGATGATGATGATGACAATAATAATAATAATAATAATAATAATAACAATAATAGCGATTAACCCATATATTTTCAACTTAATTGCGTGATGCAAATAAAGCAGCTACCAGTATCTCACGCCTCTGTAAATATAGTCTTATTGCTGAATGTGGCCATCAGAGGGACTGAACATAACAAGCAGGAATGCTGGAGCTTTCAGAATCTATTCAACCAAAACACAAACACTTTTGGGCATAACAGTTTCTATTGAATAAAACTTTTTGTGGTTAATACTATTCTTATAACAGCTAAATATAACAGTTTATGAATGGATAACTTTCTCCCCCTCTGCACTTATGGCAATTCCTGCTATTATCTATCACTGCAACAGCTCCAAAGAACTTACTCGTCAGGACTAAAGGCTAGTGTGTTCAGTTTCCAAGTCAAGACAAAGTTATTGTAGAAGTGAACAGACACAAGGATCGGGTATGCCTTAATCAGATTTGTTGCAAGTAATATGTCTCTATTTGTAACCAATAGCTCAATATATAGCATATTTACATAAAAATAGTATATATTACACCTAGATAAAAACCTAAAATAACTTACCCTGGTCCCAAAAGGAGCCCAAGATTCAGGAACACACATTATCAGTAAATTACCAGCAATAATTAAAAACTTGGTTTCAGATAAAGAACAGTTTAAAAAGAGTTTGAATGACTTTTTGGTGGACAACTCATCTACTCTGTGCATGAATATCTTCACAGCGATTGTTAGACTAGCTTAATAAAAATTTCAATTTTGACAGTACTTGGTCACAACAGTCAAATGGCTCTGAGCACTATGGGACTTAACATCTACGGTCATCAGTCCCCTAGAACTTAGAACTACTTAAACCTAACTAACCTAAGGACAGCACACAACACCCAGCCATCACGAGGCAGAGAAATCACAACAGTCAAGATTAGGTATGTTGTGTATGATGATAAATTTATCAAAAGTTTATAACTTGGTTTCATTCTGACAGAGTATTAATTCTGTAAATATTAGCAGTTCCAGTTTATTGTAATGTGGCACTGCAAAACATTCAACTGCAGCTGCCAGGTAAATAAGCAAATTACAACTTTTTGCAGGGCAAGTCAATTTGTTGAACAGATACAGAAGTAGAACAAGTTATACACATAAAACAATAATCTTGTGTTTTGTGCCTTGTTTATGCAGTTGAAATAGGTAGGGCCAAAAAGCAAGAGGAACAAATAGCTCTAAAAATAAATGAGACTTTGGTGACAAGTGCATGTTGTGTTGCAAATCACTTAAACAAGTACTTTGTTTCTGTTACTGACAGCTTGGGGTTTTCAGGTTCAGTAAACAGTGCAATGGAGTACCTGAGACCATTCTTTACAAATAGCTGCAGTAAAATGGCAATGACACTCAAATCTTACGAAGAAGTGGCATTCATCATAAAATCCTTAACTTCTAAGTATTCTAGTGGTTATGGTAATATATCAACAAAGTTAATCAAGGAGTGCTCATGCAAGGTGAGTTCTGCCTGCAGCTATTTGTGTAATCAATCTCTTATCAGTGAAACATTTCCATGCTGGCTAAAATATAATGCCTCTTGACAAGAAGGGGGATAACGAGATACCATCAAACTATCAACCAATTTCACTTTTGCCAGCTTTTCCAAAAACATTTGAAATGGTTGTGTTCAAGTGTCTCCTTAAGCATCTGACTACAAATAATATATTGTCCAAATCACAGTTTGGGTTTCTTAAAGGTTCTGATAGAGAGAAAGCTATTTACATGTTCAGTGATAATGAACATAATGAATTATATAACAAATTAGATGCTACTGGCATTTCCAGTGATGTGTCAATCGCGTTTGACTGTGTGAATCACAGCATTCTCTTAAGTGAATTAGAATACTATGGTGTCACCAGCAGTGCTGTGAAATGGTTTGAGCCTTATTTAACTACTGTGACATGAAACAAAGGGTGTTGCGAAATATCTGTGCAGTAAACAGTCAGCCTACATCTGATTGGGAATTAATTCCATATGGTGTTCCTCAAGGTTCCATCTTTGGTCTGTTGCTTTTTCTTGTGTGCATTAATGACTTCTCGCCAATTACATTACCAGATGCTAAGTTTGTTTTGTTGCACATGAGACAAACATTGCAATAAGTAGGAGGTCAAGTACAAATTTAGAAATGGCTGCTAATCAAATTTTCACTGACATTAATAAATGATTTAGAGCTAATTCACTGTCATTAAACTTTGAAAAGATCCACTGGAACCTGTTAGATATTTAGTTATAGCATGTGTATAGCAAATCAAGCATGTGCATAGCAAATGCAGATCGAAGAGGTTGACGGTTAATTTTCTGGGATTAAAATTCGATAATAAATGCTGTTGGGAAAGGATTTGCAGTAAGAATGATGTCAGATGTAGTAGATACAAAAAACTTATATATTTTGCCTACTTTCATTCTAATATGTCATATGGGATCACATTCTGGAGTAACTTGTGAAGCTGAGCAACAGTTTTTAGAATCCAATAGCGTGTAACAAGATTCATTTGTTGTGTAAATTCAAGAAAATCATGTAGAAACCTGTTCAAGGAACTTTGAATTCTAACTATTGATTCTCAGTATACTGCATTTATTTTTAATGAAACTTATTGCAAGTAATATATCTCTATTTCCAACCAATTGCTTAATACATATTATCAGTACTAGGAATAAGAACAATCTACATAAAAACCTAAAATCACTTACTTTGGCCCAGAAAGGGCTCCAATATTCAGAAATACACATTTTCAATAAATCGCCAGCAACCATTAAAAACTTGGTTTCAGATAAAGCACAGTTTAAACAGAGTTTGAAAGACTTTTTGGTAGGCAGCTCCTTCTACTCTACAGATGAATCTCTTAACAGCAACTGTTAGACCAGCTTAAGTAAAAATTTCAGATTTCAATTTTGACAGCAATAGGTCACAACTGACAAGATTAGGTATTTTGTGAATGATAAATTTATTAAAAGTGCAGAGCTGTGTTGCATCCTGACAGAGTATTAATTCTGTAAATATTAGGAGTTCTAGTTTACTGTAATACATTTACCTATTTTGACAGTCTGCTGATAAATGATCAGGGTAGTGAGTATTATATTCAGATGTTTTACGTTTTTTTTATGTTATACTTTCTGACTTGTTTCACACCCAAGATAAGCATCTCATTTTTGGGTCTCTGAAACGAAAACTGAATCTAATCTAATTCCATTTCACTATAGTAACAGAACTTTCTAGGTAGTAGTCCTACTGTTGTGTTGTCATTGCCAAGTCCTGCAAACATTCTCTAGGCCTTGTAGTAATTTTGCTACAAGTGTCATATCAGAGAATATTCGAGCACTTATTCTACATTCCTTTCCCACAAAATTGAATACTATGTGGGGGTAAGGTATTTATTTATTTTCATCTACACCAGAGCATTCACATGCAGTTAATGGCTTCATGACTAATTCTGATAACAACTTTTACATCGGGAACTGACAAAATGTAATTGTGGGAGTGACGTAATCAACTAATTGATATATGACGAGTGCAGTGTCTCTCTAATTTCTTATGTTCTTTGTTGCTTCCTGTTCTGGTTTGATTGCTAATGTGTATACCTGCGTCTTTTGTATTTGTGCACAATAAAGTGTGATTTACACAGAGGAGAAAAAAAGTCATAGACTAGCGATGGCGGTAGTATCACGTATACAATTTATAAAAGGACAATGCATTAGCAGAGCAGTCACTTGTATTCGAGTGATTCATGTGAAAAGATTTCCAACCTGATTGCGGCCACATGAGGGGAATTAACAGACTTTGAACATGGAATGGTAGTTGCATCTAGATGTGCAGGACTCCATTTCAGAAATCATTAGGGACTTCAATACTCCGAGATCCACAGTGTCAAGAATGTGTCAACAGTACCAAATTTCAGGCACTGTGGGAGCTGGTGTTGGCACCATATTTGTGTGGGCTGTGTTTACATAGAATTAACTTGCTCCTCTGGTTCAACTGGACGAATCATTGAATGGAAATGGTTATGTTCAGCTACTTAAAGACCATTTGCAGCTATTCATGTTACAAACAATGATGTAATTTTTATAGATGACAGTGCACCTCATCACCAGGCCAAAATTGTTCACCGTTGGTTTGAAGAACTTTCTGAACAATTCAAGTGGATAATTTAGGCACCCAGATCGCCCAACATGAATCCTTTCAAACATTTGTGGCACATAATTGAGAAGTCAGTTCATGCTCAAACTTGTGCACCAGCAACACTTGCAATTATAGAGACAGCATGGTTCAATATTTCTGCCGGGCACTTCCAATGACTTACTGAGTCCACGCCACATGGTGTTGCTGCACTACTCCGGGTAAAAGAAGGTCCAACATGATATCGGGAGCCATCCCATAAGTTTTGATACCTCATTGTATTACACCATTAGTCTGTCAATGTATTTTATGTTTAGGAGATAGTGCCCTTCCATAATTTGTGAACCCAAAGAAGAAATTCTACTCTCTTGGGTAGGTTATCTGCTGCAATTCATATAGATAAGTACAGTCATGAATACCTTTCATAATGTTCTATATTCTGTCAGTGGTGCCATCCAGGTCATTAAAAATGAGATTAAGATTCTACAGTGCCCACCTCTCGTGTTTCGACCGCTAGATTCCATGCCACACACTGATCCATTTTGGTACATGATGGTTTCAACCTCTCTGGTCATGACACAGTGATATAACCACATAACAATGCTTTGCACATAATTACAACAGTATCGTAAGACATCATATTCAGAATGAACATGTTTCCAGTCATTTCATGTCCCCTGGTACCACATGTGAGATCAACAGAAATATCCACTCATCAGCTTTCACAGTCGTCCCACACTGTATTGGCAAGTTCAGGCCCCACAGTTTGCGCCCAGTCAATTGAAAATTTAGTTGCAGTAAATGGAGTGCATTTTCAAACAACAGCATATTTGTTATACTTTTGAATAGTTCACTTTAGTGATCAGTAATCTTGATCAACGTGTTACGTCAGTAATGCTGGACATTATATTATGAGCCTCCCTGCACCAAGCCTACAATACTCTCACGGTAGTGGTAATTTCACACTGCAACAAAATCAGTGGGTCAAAGGCTCATGCAAATCCTGTGCCATGAGAGGCATGATGACATGCTACCATCTGAATTCTGGAGACATCTACATGGAATGATTACAAATTGGGATGCTTTGCTGTTACACATTTGGCAGCAACAATTGCTACCAAAGTGAGGTTAACTTTAATTACTCAGGAAGGGCAGCCATTATACTAGTTACCAATAAAGCACACACCTAGCCCAAAACATATGCCACAATGGCCACCATGATAAATTCCATTCACTCTGAAGAGAGCCGAACCATCCAAGACCGGCCCAACATGCTGCTGCCTAGCCACCATGCTACCTCCACCTGAAAGTCACAGTGTGTTCTCGAGGACCAGTGAACTCTCCATACCACTGTCAAGAGGCTAACTAAGCAGCTGAAAATGTTGCAACTATGGATCATGACATCTGAGAGCAAACGGACCCACTGCACATGCCCACAGTGGCCTCATAGCCACGAGACCACTCAGACTAATGTTTGCTGTTCCACAGACATTTTTGTCACCTGGCAACTAAGTGCAAGAAATCATGCTTGCACCTCAACGCCGAGACTCGATTTGGTTCAGGTGCAACAATAGGACACCCATTTACAGCACCTACTGTTTAAGAACAGTCAAAAAAACGGTATAGGAGTGCTCAGCCTACCACTTGTATCAGCATGACTCCAAAGCTGCCGACTACTAAAAGGCTACACAACAATGCATCACAAACGTTGTTCGTTACCAACCACTATTCAAGGCTAGTGTTATTAATCAAATAGGATCAGAGATCAACACACTGCTGAATACATTTTACCCAGATGCAAAACAACACACTATGGCCAATTTAATGGCAGTTAACAAGTCTGTCATATGTGCATATGGTCACAAAACGTTTGAGGTTGACAATGATCTCTTTGAGAACTGCAAGTGGTCTTACACATTAAACAACATTGCTCAAACTATTCTGGTGCTGATTTCCTCACACAGGCTGCCATGACCACCAATCTACCAAATGAATGACTGATAAACTCCATCAGCAGTCACACTATTGTTGCAGTAAAGGGTTATTCATCAAAGTACACAATGCCCAGGGTGTATAATTTAAGTGCTAACACCTCAAATGGCCATCGTCATTACTGGGAGTCCTACTGCCACAACTTGAAATCACACCTCCAGACTATGAGAAAAGATTACGTAATAATGAGGTGTGAAATAATCAAGTTACATGAGGATAATGTGGTGTTGAAGGATACCCTACTGGAAATATAAGGCCAACTCCAAGTTGCCCGAAAAACATTAGAACAACATAGAACACCTTTGCATTGCATCCATGCTCTGCACACAACTGTGTCCATGGATTAACAGTGGCCCATAAAACTACAGGGCAGGGGCACACATACTACGATGCACCATATCTGTAGCAAACCTGGTCTGTAATTTCGTCATGAGCCCATACCATTGTGTGAACATTACTACCACCGATTTCCAGTGGCTACACAATGGCACCGGGGGAACCAACACCCCACACCCATCCCCCTCTATCTGCTACCAGTGGCACTCCTCCCAACCATCATTCAATGGTACTGGCTGTGTCACTGACTGCAGTTACATGTCCATCATGCACAGCCACATACAAGCTGGCTGTGTGGTCAAATTCAAAATCCCTCTCATTTTTTAGGCAGGGGAGGGTGGGTGTTGTGTGGGAGTGACATAATCAACTAATAGATGTGTGACAAGTGCAGTGAATCTTTAACTTCTCATGTTCTCTGTGGCTTACTGCTCTGGTTTGTTCACTAATACACTGTTATTCCCTGTATGTATTTTATATGTAGTAGATGATGTCCCTACATGGTCCCACATTGCATAGTAATTCATACTGTATGCTTATACTAAAATGTACACAACAAAATTAACAAATGCATATATTGGGTAAACGTTGCAACTGAACATCTTTTAGAAGCCACTTTATGGACCTAGGGAATGTTACATGTATACACTCCCTAGTGGTGTTTCTGGTTAACAGGAAGAGTGCATTTAGGATGACGTCAACAACTCATAATCACATAACTAGAGGAAGTAATAATTTCCATATCATCTATGTATCTCTCTTTAGAGTTCAGAAAGGAGTTTTATTTTCGGGCACAAAAGTTTATAAAAGGTAACCAGTGGGCTGCAGGCAGAAAACTGAACATTTGCAAATATTTAAAAACCAAAGAAAATAACACCTCGTTAGCTACTCTTTCAACGATTTGTCAGAATATTTGAAGTGAAGCATGTAAATTCCATTAAAAATTAAGCACACTGTTTCATATAGATACATGACAGTGGCAAGACATCAACTTCTTTAAAACGTGTCAACTGAGGGAAGAGAAAGGCACTTGTTTCATTATTTGCACTTTTGTATAATAAATATATTTTTGAGAGGTATGTCCCAAAATTGAATGCAGTGTGGGATTACGAAATGCACAAGTGCAAAGCAGGCACATTTTACTGTTTCTGTGTTGATGTCTTTACTGAGAATACTAAACGCTTAGTAAAAATTGCTCAGTCCATTTAATGACTTCTCTTTATGTATTCCTTCTGTCTAGTACTATCTGTCAACATACTCTGAGGAATTTTGTGGTTGCATTTTTATGTTTGTATCAACAATCAGAGTTTTGAGTTGATGAGAACAGTATATTAGTACCACCAGAAAACATTACCAACATACCTTTCTGCATACTTATGGACAGACCATTGCAATGTATAATAAACAGAATTGCTCAGAGTTTAAAAATTCAGGAATTCCTTGTCTTACTACTTGCTCCTTTGACCAACACTTTCACCATTTGTTTGATGATTACCACTTTTATTGACTCTGTTCAAAAGATGTGATATGAAACAACAACTGCATTTTCCCCTAATTCTATAGTACCATAGTTTCTGAAATGTAATGTATGGCTGCCAAAGTTTGTGAGCTCAAGGAATAGCCTGTTTTGTGTTTTACTTCATAAAGTGCACTATAGAATTAATAAATATGAATATAAAGCTCCATGTATCAATACCCTTTCTCAAAAGACAAACTTTTGCAGACTCAATAAGCAATAACTTCTGAAGAAGCTCTACAAATCAATAGTTGTTGCACTAGCAGCTAACCAACCCACACTAGTTTATGTGGCCAGCTGGTACAGAAACATGGAATATCATTTAAATTACTCTAGTACAGGAATAATTTGCTAACAGTTAATGAGAATTCTGAGAATTGTTAACAAGATTCCTTTATTATGTAAAAAACACACATGATAACTTGAAATGAACTTCCAGTGTGCTATACTTTAAAGCGACCATTGAAACAAAACACACCACAGTAACTCCCTGTGAGTTTCCAACAGTTCTGTTACAAAAGTCAGCATGCAATTTGTATGTCTATCTTCCTTTGCCTTTTCAGTAGCTTAATACATGAAAAAAAGCATTGTTCACTGAAATTCTAAGACAGGTAAGTTATTTTGAAGAAAGTAACTTCTTTTGTGATGCACAATATCACCTTTAGAAGGGCAGGTCAGTGATAGTAGCAGTGCTTGACTTAGTTACAAATGTAAGTCAGGGTTTTGAAGACAAAAGAGTCTATAGCACTGGTACCTTGTGACCTCAGTAAGGTATTCAATTGTACCTAATGTAAGGCGGTCCTCAGAAATGTATAATCATATGGTGTTGGGGGAGTGTTGAGCAAATTCTTGTATCCTACCTGAATAGCAGACAGTAGATTGCATCAGGCAGGGAGCAGACTCATTGTCCACAAGTTGAAATAGAGTGCACCATAGCAGCCTGTAATGGGGCCTTTATTGTTCCTGATTTTTGTTAATGACATAAGCACCAATGGGCACACCTTGCAATTTGCAGATAATAACATTTGTTCTCAAAAAGAGAGAGTGTCGGTCAGTCTTTTCAACAAGTAGAAACCTCATTAAGCAAAGGTGATGCCTAGTTTACTATGAACAAGATGAAAATTAATGAATACAAAACACAGAGAATGACACACAGCCTTATTGATACTGGAGCACTGGGTGGCACAGCAGCCATTAAACTCATGGGCTTTTTCATTGATACTACATTAACGTAACAACAGCACACAAAAATTGTATATTCCAAACTTTCCTGGGTCTTGGATCTCCTGAGGAAATTAAAAGGTACTAACAGTTTACCCTCTAATGTTCCAAAGCTGCATGAGACATGGGCTGCTTCTGTGGAGTCACTCTGCAAGCTGCAAGAATATACATTGTTGTACAAAGAAATGCAAAACAAATGACCATGTAAACCAATTGTTTCTAGATTAAGAGTTCTGACTATTTGTAGACAATGTTTATTCAACTGCCTTGCTCGTACAAAAATAAATCATGAGCACTACTGAAAGAAAAATAAATCTCATCAACATAGCACTGGTAATAGAGTCAGCAAAGAAAGCCCTGGATGTTGATTAACGAAAACACAAAGGGTATCCACATGGTGGCTTTCAAACTGTTGAATGTGCTATCTAAGGGTATCCTGTAACAACCAATGGAGCAATTTAGGACAAAAATTTTGCCTGAACTATGCATATGTTCTAGTACTGATTTCATAGTTGTCTTATCATTGTGCAGTATATCATAATGTATTTGTTCTCTTTAGTATATTTTATAGTATCAGTTTTAGTATCATAATTTAAATTGCAGTGTTAGATTCATTTTATTGTAGAAATACTACTGTAATCTTGATGCATTCTGTTCAGTTATGGCTGGTTAAGAACACAGAGCTGGTAATAAATGGACATGATGTCAGACTGCTTTTTGATGATAATAAGCAATGTTATCCAAACCACAGGATTATTTGTGTGGCTCTGTGTTATAATACTGCAAATTTCAGAAGGTGTGAGTGGTCAAGGAAAAAGTTATCTTGGGAGCAGCACAAAGCTTTTACAATGACTGGGTACAGAAGGATTGATAAAAGAAGAAAGTTTGTCATGAATGTTCATGAAGTGATTGTTGAATATTTCACATAAATTTTTTGCTCAGAGGAAACAGCATCTTCATTCTTAATGCATGTTATTGATTGAGATTTTTTCCTTTTTACCAACAGTCTCATACCGCCTTTGATTTATTACTTGAACAGAGTATAAACTGCCAGTTGTACATTTTATAGGCTTCACAACAGACTTGTTCAGTTTAAAATAGTTATTAAATAACTGGCTGTCTGTAGTTTTACTGTAAGAATATAGCAGTCTCTTATTTCCACAAAAGGTTTGTATTCCTGACATCTGCAGTTTATTGCTAGACATTTTGCATATATGTGGCTTAGATCTAAGTTTGATTGGAAATGCTACATCTTAATGTTTCTACAGAATACTCAAATTCTTGTACCTTACAGTCAACATCACAATCACAATGTACACCCTTCCATCCAGCTTCATGGAGCACATGTGTGAAAGTGAATACTCTATATTATTTTTGATGTAATGCTTCATACTTTCCTGGCAATCTGTCGACACCTTGAGGGGTCAGGTATACTTCCAGGTATCAGCCCTGCACTGCATGTCTATCCTCCTGCTGTTCATTTTGCCATCCCTCGGAGGATATGTCTGGGTTAGTTTTGGGAATGTGTTCTGAAGTTTTAGCCCCTGACATCAGAACAGTCCCTCAACTGTTTTTCTTTCTTTTTTCATTTGCCATCTCCTACCCTTCCTCTGCTTCAACATTTGAGATTCCCCTTTGTTTCTTCTTCCTCCCAAGTGTAACAGGTTATGTGTTATTCCCAACCTCGGGTCGATACATAGGGTTCGCACGTATCCCCTGGTACATGACAGGCCCAGGGAGGGGTGACTGGCTGAGCTCTTACCTTCCCAAATTGCCAATTTGTCACTCTATCCGGAGTTTCGAAGGTGTGACCTGAGGTTTGAACAATCACCTAAGCCAGGTGAGCCCCCCTTGGAGGGATCCCAGTTTGAAGGAGCAGGCCATCGGAGATGCTGGGAGTCATGGGAGATTTTCTCACACTGAGTCAATCATCATTTCAGTCTACATCTTGTATGAAATGTAAATGGAATGAAGATGAAGTTTCAAAAAATCTCCCAGCAGTACGTCGGACCTTCATGGTATCACATACTGAAGGAGGTCAGTCCTTTGTTACTGTTAATGTGTTTATTATTCAAAAAGGTGTTGATGCAATTGCAGGCCCTGTGAAATCTTGCTCCCATTTATGCAATGGAAATTTGCATTTGGAGTCTGTGATTTCAGGCCCAACAATTGCTTGCAGCTTCACTCCTCACAGCCATCCTGTTCATGTCGAGGCCCACTGAATGCTGAATTCTTTGCATGGTGTTATTTACACTAGGCTGCTTGGAGGTTTGACTGAGGGAGAATTCCAAACTTACCTCTCTGATCAGGGCATCACTGCAATCCATAAGCTGATGAAAAATGTTGATGCAACATTAGTGCCTACATGTACTCTTTTACTCGTGTTTGATTGAGTACTGCTTCCACTGAAGATCAAAGTAGATTGTGAAGTGAATATGATCCAACTGTACATTACAAACCCAATGTGTAGGCACCAGTTTCAACATTACAACCAAAGTCACATTTCCTGTTGAAACATGACCAAACGCTTTATTTGTGGTAGGGTTGCTCAGAAGGGTGATTGCCCACACCATCCTCCGTGCTGCATCAATTGCAACAGTGATCATCAGCCTCATTCAGAGAATGTCCCATATATCTTGATGAGTGGGCCATCCAGGAGATCTGGTAGAAGGAAAAAGTGCCTTACCCTGTTGCTTGCAAGTTGTTGGCTAGACAAAAGCCCTGTGTTTCACCATCTGGTACTTACAGTACCAGTCTTGCTACGCCTCGCTCCATGAAGGACCTTGCCACCCAGTCTTGCAGCTTCAAATTCAGCACTGCAGTTGTAAATTCGCCAAGCATTGTGGTAGCATAGCCATTTCCTTCTCCTCCAGCTGTGCAACAAATCATCAAATCTTCACCTCCTGCAGTGAAATTACCTGCTACACAACTGGTAGGCTGGAAAGGAGAAAAGGAATACTCTCCTGATGATTTTTTATGTAACTCCTGCCAGCAAAGTTCTGAGTCTTCTTCTGCCAACCACAAAAGTTCTAAGAAATCAAACAAAGGCAAACGGTTTTCTCCTTCCCTGACTCAGAGCTCCTCTTCAATGGTGTCACTGCATTATACCCCTACCTAGCTGACCTACATTTCACTACTGCACACTGCCTACCATTTTACTTACGTAGAATCTGCAGGCCAACTCAGTGAGAATGCCAACACCTCTGTAGACCTCACGGAACAAGATCTGCCAGCCTGTGCACCCTGTAACAGTGAGTCTTCAAAGGCTGGCTCTCAGCAGCCACTGAGGTGACAAACCATTTTTTTCCTCATTCCCTTTCACCATTATGACCCTCTTCCAATGGAACATTCATGGCATTAGATCCAAGGAGGAGGAACTATGGCTGCTCTTGGAATTGTAGCGTCCACTCTTTCTCTGCCTCCAAGAAACAAAACTGCATCCTTGGGACTGCTTTGACCTTCCTACCGAGGACAGAATTCCATCTCATGCTGCTCATCTGGGATGACGTTCATAGCCATACCATCTTACTGCCAGCTGTTGCAGTCCACATTAGCCTTCCTCGTTTCACATTTTCTCTTTGCAACGTATACATCCCTCCATCATTTGGTGTCACCAGGACAAACTTCCTCCAGCTTACTGATCAACTCCCTCACCTCTGCTCAGTGTCTTTAATGCACACTGTTCCATTTGCAGCTCTTCCTGAGTCTGTCAGAGAAGTGAATGCTACAATGCAGCCTCTACCTTGAGGGAACTAGATCATTCTCTCACTTCATCTCGATCTTCCACCCTCTTGGCTGACCTCAATCAACTCAACCTCTCTATTTTAATAATGGAGCACCCATGTTCGTCTCATACTCCACACACACCTATTCCCATTTGGACCTCCTGTTGTGCAGTGCCCAGTTTGCCTGTCATCTAGAGTGGTCCATTCTCTCTAATATGTACTCAAGCATACATCTCCCATGTGGTATCTGTTTGCTGACCCCTATCCCATCTATGTGTAGACCCAATTGGCAGCTTTCTAAGGCCGACTGGAGGTTTCAGTCCTCCCTGGATACCTTCAAGAAACATTTCCCCAGTTGTGATGATCAGGCAGAGTACCTCGTGAACATTATCCTTACCATCATAGAACATTTCATACATCGCACTTCATCTCTACCGCACTGTGCACTGGTCCCCAGGTGAACTGAGGCATGCTGCGACATGAGTTGTGTGTGAAGACCTACTCTCTGCAGTTTTAACCATCATGCTATGATGTCGAACTGTTTTCATTGTAAACAGTTTAATGCACAGTGTCATTGCATTCTTCACTATAGCAAACAGCTACCTAGATTTCATTTACTAGTTCTTTTAACATTTGCACTTCCTCTTCTGTCATATGGGGGCAGCCTCAATCACCTATTTGTGACTAAGGTCCATTCCCTGATTTCCAGTATGACTGTAGGAGGTGATGTCATTGTAGACCCGCTAGCTATCTCCACCATCTTGGGCTGCTATTCTGTGGCGATTTCAAGATGCACCCACTATCATCCCACCTTCCTCCCGCGGAAATGAGTTGAGGAGGCTTGGGTGATACTCTTCTCCTCTCAGAGTAGTGAATGCTACAATGCAGCCTCTACCTTGAGGAAACTAGATCATTCTCTCACTTCATCTCGATCTTCCACCCCAGGGCTAGAAGATGTTCACATTCAGGTGTTGCAGCACTTTTCTATCACAGGCAAGCACTTTCTCCTTCATACATACAATCGCATTTGGGCAGATGGCACATTTCCCAGATGCTGATGTGAAGTCACTATTGTACACATATCTAAGCCCAGTAAAGACAAACACCTTGCTTCTAGCTACTGCCCCATTTCTCTCATCAGCTGTGTTTGCAAGGTGATAGAACATATGATTTATGGCTGGTTGGTACGGTGGTTCAAATCTCACAATCTACTAACCACTGCACAATGTGGATTTCGAGCGCACCGTTCTGCTGTTGACCAGCTCATCACCCTGTCAACCCATGTCATTAACTGTTTTCTGACAAAATACCCGATGGTGGCCATGTTTTTTGATTTGTTGAAAGCCTACGACACCTGCTGGAGGACTGGTATCCTCTGTACTCTA
The DNA here is from genome assembly GCF_023864345.2 of Schistocerca serialis cubense. NCBI lineage: Eukaryota > Metazoa > Arthropoda > Insecta > Orthoptera > Acrididae > Schistocerca > Schistocerca serialis. The sequence continues at coordinate 920,354,436 of NC_064640.1, read as the reverse complement.
TACATGTGGGGCTTTCAATGCCACCTGGTCTGTTTCATTCAGAAATTTTTAAAGACCAGGTATACAAGGTACGTGTGGGTACATTCTTGCCAGACACCTTCATCCAGGAAAATGGGGTGCCTCATGGCTCTGTCTTGTGTGTCGTACTCTTTGCTATAGCCATTAATCCTACAATGGCCTGTCTGCCACCAGATATCACTGGCTCTCTTTTTGTTGACGATTTTGCAATGTACTGCAGTTCTCCACATACTTGTATCCTTGAGCAGCGTCTTCAGCAACATCTTGATAGTCTTTACTCATGGAATATCGGCAATAGCTTTAACTTTTCCACTGACAAGACAGTTTGTATGAATTTCTGGCACCGCAATCGGTTTCTTCCACCATATTTACATCTTGGGCTTGTTGCTTTTCCACCTATGAAAATCCTGGAGCTCATGCTTAACAGAAAATTTTCTTGGTCCTCCCATGTGTCTTACCTGGCTGTACGCTTTACCGAGTCTCCTGATGTCTTACATGTTCTAAGCGGTACTTTCTGGGGAGCAGATCGGACTACCCTCCTCCAATTGTACCAATCTCTTGTCCATTCGAAATTAAGACTATGTGTGTTTCATTTATTCATCTGCATGTCCATCCATTTTATGCCATCTTAATACAACCAAGCATCACAGAATCTGTTTGGCCACTGGTGCCTTTTACACTAGCCCAATTGAGAGTCTCTATGCAGAAGCTGCCGGACAACTGCTGTTATACTGGTGTGATGTTCTCCTCAGAATATATGCTTGCTGTTTTGTCTCCCATGCCTAGCCACCCATCCTGCACCTCCTTTTTCGATGACTCCCTTGACTGCCAGTATGGAGCGCATCCCCCTTCTCTGTTATTTCCCAGAGTTTGCTTTCGGCACCTATTCCAGCAGCTTAACTTCACACTCCCTGCTATTTTCGAGGTTGGTATGAACCCTTCACCACCTTGGATTACGTGGGGGCCTGTGTTTATTTTGGACTTCATTTACTTCCTAAGCAAACTTCTCCTGATTTGATGTATCGTAGTAAGTTTCTTGACCCTTGCACACAACATATTGACAGCACGTTTGTGTACAGTAACGGTTCTAAGACTGATTTTGGAGTCCTATGTGCTTTCATCATTGACACCGACCATTTTCGGTATTGGCTTCCAGAACACTGCCCAATATTTACAGCAGAGCTCTTCACCCTGTATCAGGCTACCTAATACATCCAGCAAGACAAGTTTTTATTTGTGTCGTATTCCAATTCTCTCAGTGCCCTTCAGAACCTCTGTGTGCTGTACAAAGTCCATCCCTTGGTGCGATGGGTCCATGGAGGCTACCATTTTCTCTCTGTTGAGGGAGACACTGTGATGTTCATACAGTCTCCTGGTAATGTCAGTCTGATGCGAAGGCTGCTGATGCTGCTCAAAAGGCTGCAGTCCTCCAACCTCAGTCTGCTAGCTCTTCCAACCCTATGGATGATCTCTATGTTGTCGTCCATTGGCAAGTGGTGTCACTTTGGCATCATGAAAAAATGGCTCTAAGCACTATGGGATTTAAATTATGAGATCATCAGTCCCCTAGAAGTAGAACTACTTAAACCTAACTAACCTAAGGACATCATACACATCCATGCCCAAGGCAGGAATCGAACCTGCGACAGAAGCAGCAGCGCAGTTCCGGACTGAAGTGCCTAGAACCACTCAGCCACAGCGGCCAGCTTGGCATCACCATTGGAGCATTCTTCATGGGAACGTGCTCCGTGGAATTAAACCTCTCCCAGTTGCTTGGCCAACCTCATCAAACGAGGATATCGTTTTTGCTAGGTTGCATATTTGGCATTGTTGTTTTAGTCAGTGCTATTTGTTAAGTGATGGTCCCCTGCCAATTTGTGCTCACTGTTGTCAACCTTTGATGATTCGCCATTTCCTGACCGAATATCCTTGTTTTTACCACCTACATTCTCATATATGTTTGCTTTCTGATTTGTAGGCTGTATTAGCAAAGGACGCATGGGTTGTTGACCATGTTTTACTTTTTATCCTTCATAGCAACATGGCGAATGGCATTTCTTTGGTTCAGGACCACCACTGTCTCTACAGCATATTTTGTGGACCTTATTCTTAGCTTGCTTTCCATCAATCAACTGGGCTTAATGTATAGTCTCTTTTGAGTTCTGTTACTTCTTGATATTCTAAGGTTATGACATGAGAATGTATGACCATAGTTGCTTTTGTGGCCTAAAACAAATAAAACACACGCACACGCACACACACACACACACACACACACACACACACACACAGACACACACACACACACACACACACACACACACACACACACACACACACACACACATTTTACGAGCTTCCCAAAATCTAAAAACCTGACAATCCTAGATCTCCCATTGTGTGTTGCCATCCAACACTACCGATCTCAATGTCCTTCTGACATAAACCCACTACTTCATTCCTTCTAAACCTTACCAATTACATCCTCACACACAAATACTTCTCCTTTTAGAAGAAGGTACACTGCCAGGAAAAAAATCTCAACACCAAAAAATAATTAATGTAGACATGCATGCACTGTGTTGTACAACTTCTTGATGTCAGTTTATGGGATGGAGCTTCATGCTTTTGCACTTGATCAGTCAACACAGGGACGGTTACTGCTCCTTGTGGATGACACTGGAGATGTTGTCTTATGATGTCCCATATGTGCTTGATTGAATGCTGATCTCGTGATTGAGTAGGCCAATGCAACATTTCATCACTCTGTAGAGCATGTGGGGTTACAACAGTAGTACATAGGTGAACTTTATCCTGTTCAAAAATAGCCGGCCGGTGTGGCCAAGCGGTTAAAGGCGCTTCAGTCTGGAACCGCGCGACCGCTATGGTCGCAGGTTCGAATCCTGCCTTGGGCATGGATGTGTGTGATGTCCATAGGTTAGTTAGGTTTAAGTAGTTCTAAGTTCTAGGGGACTGATGACCTTAGATGTTAAGTCCCATAGTGCTCAGAGCCATTTGAACCATTTTGTTCAAAAATATTCCCTGTAATGCTGTTCATAAATGGCAGCACAACAGGTTGAATCACCAGATTGACATACAAATTTACAGTCAGGATGCATGGACTAATCACATGATTTCTTCTGGTGTCATACAAAACCGTACCCCAGATCATAACTCCAGATGTAGGTCCTGTGTGTCTAGCACATGAACAGGTAGATTGCAGGCACTCAACAGGCTTCCTTATAACCAACACGCATCCATAAGTGGCACTCAGGTAGAACCAACTTTCATATCAAAACACAACAGACCTCCACCCTGGCCTCCAATGAGCCACTTGACACCACTGAAGCCACAAATGACAGAGGTTTTGGGGTCAGTGGAAGGCACATTACAGGGCATCTGGTTCAGAGCTGTCCTTGAAGCAACCAATTTGTAACAATTTGTTGTGTCACTGTGGTGCTAACTGCTGCTGAACTTGCTGCTGCAGATGCAGCACAGTTCACCAGAGCCACACACCGAATATGATGGTCTTCCCTCTCAGTAGAGACATGTGACCATCCAGAACCCTCATCTTCTTGTGACTGTACTTTCTTGTGACCACTGCTGCCAGTGATCATGTACAGTGGTTACATCTCTGCCAAGTCTTACTGCAATATCACAGAAGGAACATCCAGTTTCTCATAGCTCTATTACATGAACTCGCTCAAACTCAGTGAGGCGCTGATAATGGCATTTTGTTGCCTTAAAGGTGTACTTGACTAACATCAACTCATTATGTTTAGTCCTAAAGGTCACCAATGCTATGGTCATTACAGCGTGTGTTTAATGAAACCTGATTTGCATCCTCATAATGGCACTACTAGTGGCCCTCTTATGCGACAGTGACAGCAATATGCAGTTAACAGTGCGCATTATATAACTTGCTATACAATCACCAAAACGAATTATACTGTCCAGTAAGATGACACTTTGCATTTACATATGTGACACATGGGTGTCATGCACATGATGTCAGAGCACAGATTTTCACATGAGGTATTAGGTCTTTGATATTTACCCTGGACTTTGACTCTGAATGTTATAGTATGTTTCTGAGAGCTAGGGTGTCACAGAACTTTCTGATGCATTGATGTTGTTCGTTTGGTATTACTTCCATGAGTCTAACACAACTCGACATAGAGATTTTACCTGGTTGCTCACCATTCACAGACTTTCACTTTAATCAACATAAGTACCTCACTAACAAGTTAAACTCTGCTTGCTTTGCATTATTAGTAGAGTGTAGCAGAACTGTCTACTTTGCTTACATCCATTCGGCTATCACCTATGGTCTAACCCTCTGGGGTCATAATAAGGCAAACGTGAAAAACCATATTCACCTTACAAAAACGGGCTGTTAGAATAATTTCAAACAGTACAAGGCTAACACCTTCCAAACAGTTATTGCAACACTTAAATATTCTACTCTTACCATGCCTTATATAAAAAAGTGTTGTTAATATAAAAATGCACATTGATAATTATAAAACCAACTAAGATCCTCATTCCTACAATACAAGAATGTGCAATGACATCCACATAAAAAGAGTAAACAAGGCTTTTAACACAACAACAAACCAATATTCAGGGTACTATTTTGTACAACAAATTTCCAACTCAGCTAAGAGAAATAAAAACATTCAAGGAAACAATATTTAAATTCTTAATGACCAACTGCTATTACAGTGTAAATGAATACCTGCCCTTGTAGCAAGTAACTACATTCATTTACTGAAAGTTAATAGTACCACAAATCAAATGCTTGTCACAGCCTCAATGAAAATTTTTCTGAACAAAAGTGTTAAATCAATTATTTACTTGTAATGTATTTCATGTAAACGATCCTTCTCATACTTTTATATTATTACAGTAATCAAAGTTGTACTGCCCAAAAATATTGTGATGGGTACAATGAACCATTGTAGTATGTAGGAAACTGTACACCCTTATCTTATTTTTGTTATACTATGTTCTTTGACAAAATCCATACAATGTACATTGTCGCTGAATGAATAAACTACTACTACTAATACTACTACTACACAGAATGTTGATTTTGGGGGAGGGGTGGCTATTTAAAGACAGGCACAAGAACATTATGTGATTTATAAAATTACTCAATGTTTTTAAATTTTGCTAAGTTAGATTTCACTATTTTGTGTGGACTTGCGGACTTTACTATTATCTCGTTTATGAGAAATGCTTCAGGTTAATAAATGATAAAAGCATGTGGAACATCATTAAGTTTTTGTAGTCTGAAATCCCCTATCTACAAGTAAGGCATCTATCCTGAAATCAATATTTTATGATCTTCAGTTATCCAAAATCTTAATTAGTGACTGAATTAATCAGTGAGAGTTGTTCTCGGATTCAGAAAAAAATATAGCAAAAAAATTATGTCTTCTAAGTTCAAAATCTTGCCGATATTAAAGCAAAATAGGCCATTCAAATTATGAGGGTCCAAACATTAATTCGCCATAACATTTAATTTCTGAGCCTTCTAATGAAAATATGCCATTTTAATCAGGAAGATAAATACAAACAATTGAACAATTTTAAATGGCATTTCACATAAATAAAAATTTTACATATTCCTGTATATCTTACATATTGCATGTATGACAGCAATAAATACAGAATGAAAAAGTGAATGAATTTCAGTTATTCATGTGGGCAGAAAACACAACAGTTGGAGTATTTTACAACTTGCTACATCTCTTCACCCTCCAACTGAATTAAACAGACTGTTATTGACAATTAGCTTACTGGATAATTCAGTGGTCTATAAGAGTCTATTACATGTATCAAAATACATAAAAAAGAAACAATGTTACCATAATGCTTTAAACTAATTTTCAAATCAGGTATCCTAAATAAATGTTACCTAACAGCTTCCCCTGGCCATCTTATGACATAAAATTTTACAAAATTTCTAAACATACAAGTGCATAGCATTGTACACTCCTGGAAATGGAAAAAAGAACACATTGACACCGGTGTGTCAGACCCACCATACTTGCTCCGGACACTGCGAGAGGGCTGTACAAGCAATGATCACACGCACGGCACAGCGGACACACCAGGAACCGCGATGTTGGCCGTCGAATGGCGCTAGCTGCGCAGCATTTGTGCACCGCTGCCGTCAGTGTCAGCCAGTTTGCCGTGGCATTCGGAGCTCCATCGCAGTCTTTAACACTGGTAGCATGCCACGACAGCGTGGACGTGAACCGTATGTGCAGCTGACGGACTTTGACCGAGGGCGTATAGTGGGCATGCGGGAGGCCGGGTGGACGTACCGCCGAATTGCTCAACATGTGGGGCGTGAGGTCTCCACAGTACATTGATGTTGTCGCCAGTGGTCGGCGGAAGGTGCACGTGCCCGTCGACCTGGGACCGGACCGCAGCGACGCACGGATGCACTCCAAGACCGTTGGATCCTACGCAGTGGCGTAGGGGACCGCACCGCCCCTTCCCAGCAAATTAGGGCCACAGTTGCTCCTGGGGTATCGGCGAGGACCATTCGCAACCGTCTCCATGAAGCTGGGCTACGGTCCCGCACACCGTTAGGCCGTCTTCCGCTCACGCCCCAACATCGTGCAGCCCGCCTCCAGTGGTGTCGCGACAGGCGTGAATGGAGGGACGAATGGAGACGTGTCGTATTCAGCGATGAGAGTCGCTTCTGCCTTGGTGCCAATGATGGTCGTATGCGTGTTTGGCGCCGTGCAGGTGAGCGCCACAATCAGGACTGCATACGACCGAGGCACACAGGGCCAACACCCGGCATCATGGTGTGGGGAGCGATCTCCTACACTGGCCGTACACCACTGGTGATCGTTGAGGGGACACTGAATAGTGCACGGTACATCCAAACCGTCATCAAACCCATCGTTCTACCATTCCTAGACCGGCAAGGGAACTTGCTGTTCCAACAGGACAATGCACGTCCGCATGTATCCCGTGCCACCCAACGTGCTCTAGAAGGTGTAAGTCAACTACCCTGGCCAGCAAGATCTCCGGATCTGTCCCCCATTGAGCATGTTTGGGACTGGATGAAGCGTCGTCTCACGCGGTCTTCACGTCCAGCACGAACGCTGGTCCAACTGAGGCGTCAGGTGGAAATGGCATGGCAAGTCGTTCCACAGGACTACATCCAGCATCTCTACGATCGTCTCCATGGGAGAATAGCAGCCTGCATTGCTGCGAAAGGTGGATATACACTGTACTAGTGCCGACATTGTGCATGCTCTGCTGCCTGTGTCTATGTGCTTGTGGTTCTGTCAGTGTGATCATGTGATGTATCTGACCCCAGGAATGTGTCAATAAAGTTTCCCCTTCCTGGGACAATGAATTCACGGTGTTCTTATTTCAATTTCCAGGAGTGTATGTACATAACTATAATATTTCAAAACACATTTATATCAGAGAACTTCATGGGCCATAACTTATTCTTGATATTTCCCAATTTTTTCACTGTGTTAACACAGTTCATTACTCATTATTGGCACCATCTTCACAAAAACCACTCTCACGGTTTGCTGTAGGTCCTTTCTGTGATTTCTCCTTCAAATTTTCACTCACGTCCATTGTATTGTATTGTACTGATGCAAAGTGGTGTTCAGCATTTACAAACAAGGATAGACAAACAAATTTCCTAAATTAGTGCACTAGTAATTTCTATCTCTATATTTCTAGTAAGAATGATTATTCATTAATTGGAAATTTACTTATTATAAATGAACATAACTGTCAGTATAATGTCACACAGAAAATTTACAACAACGCATGTATATAAATCAAATGAGAATGGAAGCTGCTTTATTTACTCAACTGGTCTCCTCTGACTCTGGCCAATTAACCTTCTCGAAATGAAGTTAGTGAAATACTCTGCATGTTTAATTCCTGTTAGAAAATAACAACATCAAAGAAATGAACTGTGCAGCAATTTATATTAAACAAGTCACTAAATAAATTAGTAATTCACATAGCTTCATTAAATAATTTTTAGTATTTTATCATTTTTTTTATAAAAGAACCACTCTGTTTCTGACAACAGTGCTGTAATGTCCAGCAGCTTCTCAACAAGTAATGTCATATTTCTTGGGCATGTCATCACAACAAAAGAACATTCTCTTGTATATCATTTCACTTTCCAATTTATCAATGCTCATTATACTGCTTATTTATTCCCTTACAAACATGTTGACTGAAGAGATACTTTTGCAAAAGAAACTATTACAAAGACAGGGTCCCTAACTATTGCTGTTTCATATATACTTCATAGTACTTCATATTCACTTTATATTTCACCAAATCATTATTATATACTTCTCCATTACATAATACATTGCTGCTTCATATATTTCATTCTGCTTGGCTTTATACACAAAAAAATGACTATTTGATAGTTCTCAACAGCAACCACCCACATTAACAGCAAGACGTTACTCTCTACCACATAGCAGAGAAAAACTTATTCAAATGATCACTTTATTTTCCTCGTGTCTGAAGAGCAAGTCTCTGACACACTTTGTTCTCACTGAAATTTAGTGTATGCAACATTTATTTTTACTGCAATATTCTTAATCTTGGTCTGAAAGACTTATAATATGGTACACACGTATTGAAAAGATGAACTTTCATACAGACAACTGAACGTAATTACATTTTACATTGGACCAATGGCTTTCTGGGTTAACTGCTTCTCAAAGCTAATTGGACCATCACAATTATAAACAATTCAAGAGTAAAAAAAATTTTTTTTTTTTTTGTACCATAAATATGTTCCATTAGGTGGGCTGTACTGAGTGAGCTAATATGAATTTTGTCTATTAGCCACATTTGCAGATATAGATAAAAAACTGAAATCCACTAGTAAGAGTAATTTATTTTTGGATTTAACAATTTCTCCTATAGTTTTACTTGTTTGACTTAGGTTAAGTGTTTATTGCTTTATGACACTCCATGAAATATGAGCTGTGGATGGAGTCATTTTCCTTTCATGTTGAAGATTGTTGATAAAGTGAAGCTGGAATTAAATGTATCAGTAAAACCTGCGGTTAAGGAGATTGGTTCAGTTAACACCAAACAATTTTATACAAACACCTAATAAATTACATAAATGTAAGCTTTGCACTTTCAAGTAAAATCCATTTTTCATGCAGTTTCATTTACTTTCTGTTGGAAAATGCCTGGAAATTCAACTTTATGTTGACCTCTAAAGGCTAAATATAGGAGTGCTTGTTCTGATTTCATGAGTAATTTCAAAGAAACATATTCTAGTGCCCAAGAATTACCACATATAACATTACAGCCCTTGTTGGTTTATTGGTTTATTGATCCATCTTTAAGCAATTTTCATGCAGTTGATGTCGCCATCTTACATACACTATATAACTACAAAAAAAGTCATACATTTTTAACATTCTGAAAGAGTAAATATGTTTTATACTGCACACGTTTAGTAGTCATTAAACATAAATGTGTCATGCAGAATGACAAAAGGAGATACTGTATGTGTAACAATACACATGCTAAGAAAAACATTTTAACAAATATAAATGAAACAGGCTTAATACATGTTAACCATTGGGAAAATGCATTATGTAAATAAAGCACAACAGCATGGTACAATAACATTTTCAGAAGAACTTGTGTAATAGGGTGGTCATGTCATACAGCAGTTAGCTATTGGCCACAGTTCGCGAACAGCTGAAGGTACTTTTGGCTACAGTCAGCGATCCTGAGTCTGCTGCCTTGAGGTGTAGCAGTGGTGGATCATCCGATATATCACATGGGAAACTTCAGGTGTCACTTGTTTGACCCACAGGCTCTGCTACTGAGGCAGCCTCCAGATGGCCCAGCAAGGGGTGTCCGCCTTGACTGCAGTGAGAATTGTGGGTGATAATGCTTTCACATCAGTCTTTCAGCAGGGTCTGAGCAGGCAAATGGGGGTTGGGGTTTGCTGTGTATTGGGATCTCCACAGTTAAGTATGTTATAGAGCCTCATAGAGAAATAGCATTCAGGGCCTGCAAGAAAGCCAATGTGTACTGAATACATCTGCCAGAAGGCCACATCCAAAAAAGTGGAGGAATCCTTGCATGCAGCTATCAAGCATGCAGGCTGCAGTCATCTGCGAGTTCTGGCTGGTTTTGGCACCAATGATGCCTGTTACATAAGTTCTGAGCCTATCCTCAGTTCATACCAGTGGCTCGTGGAAGTGGACAAGCCTGCTGGCCTCGCCTGTGGGGTGCAACCAGAGCTGGCAATTTGCAGCATTGTTTCGAGAGGTGATTGGGTTCCTTTGGTTTGGAGACCAGTGGAGTGTCTCAACCAAAGGCTATGTTGGCTCTGTGATGATCTGGGCTGCAGATTTCTGGAGCTATGTTATTGGGTGGAGAGTTGTAGGACTCCTCTTGACAGGTCAGGGGTGCACTACACAAAGGTAGGAGCTACTCGGGGAGCAAGAGTATTTGTGGAGTGCACAAGGGGTTTTTTTAAAGGCTAGGTGATAGTTTGTATTTGTATTTCCATTTTATTTGTCTCTTAACATACATTTACAAATCTACTGATGATGCTGTACAGGAGACACATAAATTTTAGCCTTACGATGTACATAATTACACAATTCCCTACCACTATTTTTACCAGTACTGGTTGATATTGTTTTTCTTATGATGTGATAGTACATTATCTTTACATATGTGTACAATATTATGCACAATGCCATAATATTAAACAATCACACTAGTCAAATGATGATTTCATCATTCATAAATTCCTCAGTTGAATAGTAGTATTTTCCACAAGGAGATCACATAGTTTGCTCTTTAGCGAACCTATCTCCATCGTCAGTACATCTCTACCCTTGAGTTTATTGTAAATTTTCAGTCCCATGTACTAGGGTGTCCATTGGTAGAGTTTCAAGAGCTGTTGTGGAAGCATGAAATTATCTTTGTGTCTAGTGATGTACATATGTTTAAAATGGTTTTCTTCCCTTAGCTCAGGTTTATTATGTAAAAAGATGATAATTTCAAATATGTACAGTGAAGGGATAGGTAATATTTTTAGGTTATTGAATAATGGGTGGAAGGATGTTCTGGGAGGGGCAGCACATATTTTTCTAACAACTCTTTTTTAAAGTAGCAGGATTCATGACATGTAGCTTGAATTTCCCCAAAAAATTAAACCGTATCTAATTAAAGATTCAAAGTAACTATGGTTCATCATTGCAGCTTACGTCTGTTACACCAGATTCATTGCAAAGGCAAGGCTGTTTAATGTTGCAGTTAATAATCTATATGTGCTAGCCAGATTAGATTTTTGTCCAAGTTTAGTCCCAAGAATTTAAAGGACTGAGCTTGGTCCATAACTTGATTTTTATATACAATACTGAAGTCACCGATTTTTGATTGATTGGTTCTAAATTGTGTAAACAAGGTCTTTGAAAAGTTAAGTTTATGGCCATTATGTTGAAACCATGTATGTAGGTTGTTTAGTGTGTTTATAACACCATCCAGAATTTCTCCCACATTTTGTTTTTCAAGGAGTACATAAGTACTATCAGCAAACATGACTGGCTAGGCACCGATATTAAGAAACTAGACTAAATTCCATCCGAACAGGCATTGGAAGGCCCAACGGTACCGACCGGCCGCTGTATCATCCTCAGCCCACCAGCATCACTGGATGCAGATATGGAGGGGCATGTAGTCACCCCATCACTCTCCCGGCAGTATGTCAGTTTATGAGACCGGAGTTGCTACTTCTCAATCAAGTAGCTCTAAGTTTCCTTACAAGGGCTGAGTGCATCCATCCAAGTGCTAGCCTATTCCGACAGTACTTAACATTGGTGATCTGATGGGAACAGGTGTTACCACTGCAGGAAGGCCATTTGCATTGATACTAAGAGGTAAATCATTTATGTAAAAGAGAAACAATGTTGGCCCTAAGATTCAGCCTTGAGGGACTCCTTGTGGTATTGTACCCCACTGAGATGTGTAATTTACGATGTTAGATGTTATGATTACCCTTTGCTTCCTGTTTGTCAGATAAGATCTGAGCCACTGCAGAGAATTTTGGTCTGACGCCATATCTGTCTAGTTTATGAAGCAGCATGAAGTGATTCCCAGAATCGAATGCCTTTGCAAGGTCGCAGAAGGCACCTGCTACTTTGTTGCTTTTATCTAGTGATGAGCAGATTTTTTCAATGAATTCATTAACAACACTCATGGTGCTTTTCCCTTTTTGGAACCCATACTTGTTTTTAAGAATAAAACCATGTTTCACAATAAAATTTATTATATGGACAGCAGCTATTTTTCCAAATACTTTGTATAGCACTGGGAGGATAGAGATGAGGTGGTAATTTCACATACACTCTATTGATCCTTTTTTGTGCAGTGGTTTTACCTCTGCATACTTAAGCACATCAGGGAAGTTTGCTTGCTCAAATGACTGACTGATTATTAAGGACAGAGGGTGTGCTATTTTATCAAATACAAATTTAATTACTTTGGTGGGTATTTGATCCCATCCTGGAGCATTTTTGTTTGTTAATGACAAAATAGCATTTTTACATCTTCAGCTGAGATTTTACTAAATATCACAAAGTGGTCACTATTATTGTTTAGGCCAAAGCAATTCACACTGTTTTGATAAGTAATCACATTTACACCAAATTTTGTTACATTTATGAGAAACTTATTAAAACATTGAGCTATTTGAGAAGAGTTTGAAATAGTAACGTTGTTTTGTATGTTTTTTGAAATTTCCTGGTGGTTAACTGTTGTACCTAATTCTGATTTAATAAAAGACCATACTGCTTTAGTTTTATTCTTATGTCCTAAAATGCGTGCAAGGGATAAGTCCCTGCAGACGCGCTATCCTCTGTGCCCACGGTGGCTCAGATGGATAGAGCGTCTGCCATGTAAGCAGGAGATCCCGGGTTCGAGTCCCGGTCGGGGCACACATTTTCAACATGTCCCCAATGAAGTACATCAACGCCTGTTTGCAGCTAGGGTGTCCATTTAATTATCATTTCACTTGTAATTGAATTAACAGCAACTCTTACAGGCATATCTTGTACATGAAGAATAGAAATCTTTACAAAACTGACTCATTCCTCATATGATTTGTTCACTGCATGAAATAGAAACAAACACTTTAAGTATCAATGAGCACACTGTACCATATAGTATTTAGTATTGCATTTTTGGACAACCTGTTTTTCCAGTTGGAAATTAAGTTTCTTACAAAATGCTTTCTTTAATGTGCACTCCTCTCATATTTAGTTACATGGGTAGCCACATTTTATATTTAATGCCTTATTACGAAGCTTCTCTTCATCATTAGGGATTCTACAGTTGGCCAGTGAAAAGCTAAACACACTATGTAACATTACTGACCTGGTTATATTGCTGGTATTCTTTGGTAATTTTGAAGTCTCATTCTCTGAAATTGGTTGGAGATTTAACCTAATATTTAAGTGATGGGCATGACACCATTGATTTAAACTTGAGATTACTTCACATTTCTTAGCACCAAAACATATAATGATGAATATTTACTTCTGCTACCAACTATTTTTATAGTTCAAGTAAACCAAGTCAGCTACTACGCTTGATGAACTCTAAACAGCAGCAGGTTCTTTCCATGGTGAAGTTGTCATTCAAGTCTACAAAAAATCAATCTTCACAAAATACCATTTGATAGAACTCTGTCACTGAAGCTTTACTAACACTTTAATGCAGGGAAGTTACATGGACATCTACAGCCAGATTTTCCAAACAAGTGCATGAAATAATCACACTGAGTGAGTGTAACAGTAAGTTCTGCTCATGTTAGTGACTTTGACATTGAAATGTGGAATGGATGAGTGCATGCTATGAATTTTTACAGTGAGATATTAAGAAGAAAATAGCTAATCAAGACTCTGCCAAGGAGAAGTTACTGTAACAATTACTGGGAGCAAAATTCCTACTGCTATATAAGGAGGACAATGTCAAAATTAGTGGCAATGACATTATGGGAAGGCAAGTAATAATTTGGTTTATCTATGTGATAGATGATTGGGAAGTAAATAAAGTTGGGTGGAATATTTTATTAATACCAGATACACTGCTGTGGGAACTTACCGAGCTTCTTGGAAATTTCACAGGATGGTAGTTTTCTTAATTGCCAAATTACTCTGATAAAATTATTTTCCAGTTCAGAAAAATTAGAGCAAGAAATTTATAACTACAGTTATAATGTCATAAACATACTTAATGGTCCAAATAATAATATTTTCTGGGTGGTGGAAACTTTAATTACGAATAACTTTTTAGTTAATGAATTTTCACACATAATAAAATGGTCACTGAAAGAGTTAAATGAGGACTTTCAAATAATTTATGTCATTCTGGAAACAAACAATTGTTACCTCACGATGTGTTTCTGCATATATGGCTCTTGAATAAAGATTTCTCTTAAAGGAACATGTACAGTGAGAAATTAACTATATCATTGGCATTAGCAGAACTCCAACCGATGAAAAATGAATTTTACTGACATGCCACTCAAATATGAATTTGGGTGCTTTATGTAAATGTGATACATCTACTACCAGCATAATACAAAAAGGAAGTAAGAAAGTTATGTGAGGAGTAGAGTTATAGCAAATTGCGTTATCCACTCTTGCTAAGTTTCAAGTTGCTCAGCTGTACAGTGAAACATGTCTTCTACTGCCCCCACCTCAAAAAAGTGAGTCTACAGTTCTCGAATCCAAAATGGTGCATGTAAATCAGTGTTTATGAACTTACTGTTGATTGCTTTAGTACTGCAGATAAGCTAGCTGGATTATGAAAACCACCAAATTTGGGAATCTTTAACCTAGCATACAGATGCAAGTTTTTGAGGTTAACACAGTATTTAAAATAATAATAAAATGCTGTAAAATAATAACAGAGCACTTGCTTACATAGTACACAGATCTACAAAAGCAAACTTAGCGATAGTGGCACGCGAGGACAGTCAAATTAATATGAAAAATATGGGAAAAAAGTAAGTAAACTATCCATTAATACAGAAGTAATTGCCATAGTTGTTACATGTATTCCACTGTAAGGCAAGGTGGTCAATGTATTTATGGAAAACTGTTGGCAGTTGCATCTGGAAACATAATTGTACCAAGGCATGCACGTCTTTATCTGAAGCAAAGGACAGCCATGAATATCTTTCTTTGGGGCTCTAAAAATATGGAAATCATATGGGGAGAGATTGGGACTTTACAGAGAAAATGTAAGGGTTTTCCCAGCAAAACATCTGCAGCACACACTATACAACCTTAGCAGGCATTTTATTGGCAGGTTGCTTCAACTATGCTGCAGAGTTTTGTCTGGGAAGCTTTCACACAACCTCCATACAATCCCAGTCTCATGTGATTTCCATATTTTGGGAGCCCTGAAGAAAGACTTTCTTGGCCATCCGTTTGCTTCACACCAAGAGGTGCACACACAGGTACAGTCATGATTCTGTAGACAACTGCAAAACATTTTTCCATGAAGGAATTGACTATCTTGTCTCGTAGTGGCATAAATGTATTCACAGCTATGGTGATTACTTTTGAAATAATAAACAGTTTACTTACTTTTTTCTCATCAGTCTTGTTTTCATTTGATTGCCCATTATACATGGAGCTTTCATCTCATGTACTCTTCGTCAAGTTTTGTATCAGTGTAGCCAAACACACTACAAAAAAAGATGAATGTAACATGGTTCATATCCCATGAAGAGCCAATCACAAAATATTTTGATTTCATTCATGACTTTTAAATTATTTTCTAATTCTGGTATGTTGAAAAAAAAAATGGCTCTGAGCACTATGGGACCCAACATCGTAGGTCGTAAGTCCCCTAGAACTTAGAACTACTTAAACCTAACTAACCTAAGGACATCACACACACCCATGCCCGAGGCAGGATTCGAACCTGCGACCGTAGCAGTCCCGCGGTTCCGGACTGCAGCGCCAGAACCGCTAGACCACCGCGGCCGGCTGGTATGTTGACTCAATGGTAAATCTATAGTGGCAGATTCATGATTAGGTGGGGTTTCTTAATTAACACATACTAATATAACAATGAAAACTATAAATTAGTGATAAAATTATTTAATTAGATAGATAAAATATCTACTCACCAAGTGCTGGCAGAACACACACATAAAACTGTTGTGAGTGGCAAGTTCTCAAAGTCAGTGGCTCCTCCTCCAGGCAGAAGGGTTAAAGAGGAACGAAGAAGTGTGAAGCAAAAGGACTGGAGAGGTCTAGGAAAAGGGGTAGAACCATGTGTCACAGGAGACTTACTGTACAGGATGAGAAGGGAAAACAGACTGTTGACAACTGAATTGGATGAGATTTGAAAATCTGAGAGCTTAAAGGCAGAAGACAGGGTAATATGCAAGACAGAGATTACTACTAAAACATCATGCATGAATTAATAAGCATGAGAAGCTAAGTGCTTTGTACGTAACAGAGGTGTGGAGGGGGGGGGGGGGGTGAAAAATAGATGTGAAAGACAACAAAAGATGTAGAAAACTAAAATGGAGTGAAGCAAAGAGTAGTTACAGTGAAGAAAAGCTGAGAAGGAAGATATTAACGTAAATTAAGGCCAGGTGGGGGGCAAGAACCAAGGACATGTTGTAGTGCTAGTTTCCAAATGCGGAGTTCTGAGAAACTGGCGTCCAGAGGGAAGAATCCACATGGCGCACATGGTGAAACAGGCATCAAGGTCATGAATGTAATGTTGTAGAGCATGGTCTGCAACAGGATATTGTGAGTTGCCAGTACATACCCTGTGCGTATGACTATTCATTGTAATTGATAATTTGGTGGGAGTCATGCCAATGTAGAAGGTTGAACAGTGTTTACATAACAGCTAGTATATGGTGTGTGTCGTTTCACAGGTGGCTCTACCTTTTTTTTTTTTTTTTTGCCAGTTACAGGGCTGTTATAGGTGGTGGTAGGAGGGTGCATAGGGCAAATCTTGCAGTGGGGACGGTCACAGGGGTAGGAGCCATACAGTAGCAAGATGGCTGCAGGTGGAGCAAAGGGTCTGACAAGAATGTTGCAGAGATTTGGGTAGGGGGGTGTTGGAAAGCTATTCTAGGTGTGGTGGGCAAAATGTCAGACAGGTCATCATTTTAGGAAGTCTTGGCCCAGTCAAAGTAGCTGATTAATGTATTCCAGAGCAGGATAATACTGAGTCACCAATAGTGTGCTCTGAAGGTGTTTTGTGGAGGGATCAGCAGTACCAAGACTGGATGCGATGGCCCGGGAAACCTTTTTAAATAGGCTGGTGAGGTAATTACGTGCAGTTATGGCTGAGGTGAGTATGGTGGTGTATTGCTGTAATGGAGTCTGCAACCGAACAAATACATGTGCCTTGGATGCCAAAGCTGTATGCAGTCCACAACAATCAATCTTTCCTTCTCATTCCATATGGTAAGTCTCCCCTGAGCA
This sequence comes from Schistocerca serialis cubense, assembly GCF_023864345.2. Classification (NCBI taxonomy): domain Eukaryota; kingdom Metazoa; phylum Arthropoda; class Insecta; order Orthoptera; family Acrididae; genus Schistocerca; species Schistocerca serialis. The sequence continues at coordinate 920,336,884 of NC_064640.1, read as the reverse complement.
ACAGTTCTTGGTGACTTGCCCACAATCTACCCATTTTTCTAGACCTCGCCAGTCTTTTTCCTTCACCCTGCTTCCTTCTCCTTCGGCCCTTCTGCCTGCAGAAGCAGCCACTGGCTCCAAAACCTTGCCAATCGCAACAGTCTTATGTGTGTGTTCTCCCGCTGCTTGGCGAGTAGATTTTTTTATCTATCCAATTAAATAATTTTAACACATGCCAAGATAGATTTTTTCATGTGAGTAGTGCAAACCTTCCCTTCTGTCTACCCCCCCCCCCCCCCCAAACACACAGAAATTCATGAGACCAATTTCTTTTACCGGTTTCTTTGGTTTGGGTGGCAGTGGGGAGTAAGGACATAACTGACAAAATACACATAAAACTGGACATTATATAAATCCATACTGGAGATGCTGAGTCACATATAGGTACAACAAGAAGAATGTCAAACAAAGCTTTCAGTCCAAGACACACCTGACCACTGTCTCTGGCTGCCAAGGCCAGCCTGTGAGCAGCACTGCACAATGCTCAAATTTTGCCTTGGCAACCAAAGACTGCAGCCACGTTTGATTCTGATGAGGGGCTATTTGGCCAAAAGCTTTGTTTAACAGTCTTTTTGTTGAACCCCTCTGTGAATCAGTATCTCCAGTACATGGTGAGTTGCAACTATCCTTTTCACAATATTGTGAAACATTGATCTTCCTTTTTTATTGCTGTGAGATGACAAAGCAAGCCACATACAGTTACTGGTGTCACTATTCTAAACAACTGCTTTTGTTGTTATAACCAGTGCTTGATTTGTGATGGTATTCCGCACCAATACCTATGATAAAAAAAAGCATTAAAATAATGGTTTAAAACTTTGATTAAAAAAAAAAAACACTCCCTGGCAGGTCACAGTACTGGCACCTCTCTTTTTTACAAATCAAGCATGGTCATAACTGTTGCTACTTGTGCTTTTTTTTTTTATTTCTTCAAGGTCATTTCACATCCAAAAGATCAAATCAAACTGAACATATCTAGAAGAAACTCTTGCAAATAAGTGTTCATTTTCATAGCCCATTATATACTATCATAGACAGATCAATCTGAAGTTACAAGCAGAGTAGAGTTGATGCGTGGAAAGAACCAAAGAAAAAGAACTGAACACAAGACAAATAAGAAGATGTGTAACATTGGTTGAATGTGTTACAGTTGGCTCATTATACCTTATTTTAAACACATCCACAGTGAATCTTTGATGAGATTTCTAGGACAGATGAATACTCAGTATTTCTTCATCCCATTTACATTTGGATTGCTGGAAGTTATGCAGTCAAAAGACTGGTTCAGTAACATCTGACTGCAAACCCTAAACTTCATGGAATATTTCCTCGCAATAAGAGAGAAATGCAGGTGCAAGTCGCAGTCCAGTAGAAATTTTCACATGTCACTAATATGTGTTACATCTATACCTAATACAGCTGATGTCTAACAGTTTGCAGTAAGACAATAAATTTTGAACAACTGAATGTATTATAACAAAACATTCTACATTCCATGCAGAACAAATCATAAAATACTTTAATTTCATCCTTTCTCACAGCTTTACTTTTGAGGAAATGTAAGCAACTCAATCAAACAAAATTATCCTTGGACGGACCAGTAAACTCTTCTCAAAAGTGTGTATTCTTCCCCCTCCCTTCCAAGAGACACACATGTAACATTATGCAATGATTCTGTAATTAATTTCTCTGGGTGGGGATGGGAGCAGGGATTGTGAACAACTCACATATAAAATTGGACAATATAATATATGTACGAGACATAACTCCTTTTGCAATAAACAAATTTATTTTACTGCAGTTGTTTTTAACATGTCATACTAAAAAATCACATTCCTTACAACAGTAACTCCAGCACATGAAATACAAGTGTCATCCACTTCAATAAACATTTTATGACAGTGGGTTTTCACATTGGAATGTACACAATTCCATTTTCTTAAAGTGTATCTATGAGACTATCATTGACAGCACCATAACATTACTATATTACCAGACAAATTAATTTGGCACAGATGGTAAAATATAAAATAATGATTTTGGATACTGACCATGGCCTATCTCTTGTAAGCATCCCATAAAATATAGTTTGGTGGCAGAGAAATTCTGGTTGTGCAATCCTGTAGTTGTTCTGTTGTGGTACTGGATTTGCGATGTGTTTCTGAAAATAAATCAAAGGTATATTGAATGAATTATTGCATATCTGTTGATAGAAACTGGCAGTAATGGAAAAAACAAACATAAGTAGAATAACATCACTACATGTCAAAATACAAAAGGGTTAAGCATGTACTGATTAGTAACATGAATTTTGTATGTAGAGTACACCACTCAATCACCAATGAGGTACAAATCAATCTCAAATGAAGCACTGAGGAGTAAAAACTCCTGCATTTGAGCAAATATTTAGTTGTGAAATGTTGAAGCATATAATCAGCTAATCTGATGACGTGTTGCAGTCACTTCGTAAATGGGCAGCTGCAGACAGCGATTTAAGTGTTTATAGTGTTTACCAACAGTCATTTTGTAGGTGCATCTTCAACAGTTGCTTGGTTTGATTGAGAGAGGGGGAAAGGGACCAAACTACGAGGTCATCAGAGCCTTGTTCCGAATAAAACAATGGCACAAATGTGAGAAAATGAACAAGACTGACAACTCAAAACAGAATTAAAAGAAAAATCACAAGAACGATGAAGGGCAACAAACATGTAAATGGACAAAAGGGGACAAGAAAACCACAGAAATGAAAGACATGGGATGAAGGTATTAAAACAACAAAGCAGATTACCATGGCTGGCTGACCATGAGAATAAAAAAGGAGAAGTCAGCAATTCTGCAACACATTAAAACCTCAACCCTAGAAGCACTACGGTTGAGGATACAGAGGGACAAAGGACATGTGCTAAAACTTAGATCAAATAATATAACCAATCCTCACGAATAAAACGTAAAACTAAATCAGCCGATGAGACATTGTCAGATAAAATTAGTGGCAACGATTCCGGTAACACAAGATAATATGATCTAGTAGATAGTGTCAGAAGTTCCATGTGGCTTTTCGTGGATGATACTGTAGTATACAGAGAAGTTGCAGCATTAGAAAATTGCAGTGAAATGCAGGAAGATCTGCAGCTGATAGGCACTTGGTGCAGGGAGTGGCAACTGACCCTTAACATAGACAAATGTAATGTATTTCGAATACACAGAAAGAAGGATCCTTTATTGTATCATTATATGATAGCGGAACAAACACTGGTAGAAGTTACTTCTGTAAAATATTTGGGGAGTATGCATATGGAACGATTTGAAGTGGAATGATCATATAAAATTAATTGTTGGTAAGGTGGGTGCCAGGTTGAGATTCATTGGGAGAGTCCTTAGAAAATGTAGTCCGTCAGCAAAGGAGGTGGCTTACAAAACACTCGTTCAAGCTATACTTGTGTATTGCTCATCAGTGTGGGATCCGTACCAGATTAAGTTGACAGAGGAGATAGAGAAGATACAAAGAAGAGTGGCGCGTTTCGTCACAGGTTTATTTGGTAAGCATGATAGTGTTACGGAGATGTTTAGCAAACTCAAGTGGCAGACTCTGCAAGGGAGGGGATCTGCATCATGGTGTAGCTTGCTGTCCAGGTTTCGAGAGGGTGCGTTTCTGGATGAGGTATCGAATGTATTGCTTCCCCCTACTTATACCTCCTGAGGAGATCACGAATGTAAAATCAGAGAGATTCGAGCGTGCACGGAGTCTTTCCGACAGTCATTCTTCCCGCGAGCCATAGGCTACTGGAACAGGAAAGGGAGGTAATGACAGTGGCACGTAAAGTGCCCTCTGCTACACACCATTGAGTGGCTTGTGGAGTATAAATGTAGATGTAGATTTCATTGCTGGGCAGTCAAAGTGGAACAGTGCAACAGAATATGGACCACTGTCAACTGGCGCCGAACCGACACTCGGGCGGGTCTTCACCAAAGTGTGGCCAATGCGGAGCCGGCAGAGGAAAACTGATTCCCTCGATAGGCCCGCATGGAAGACTTCAACACATTTGTAGTCTCCTTAATGAAACACAGTTTGTTGTGTGTACTGTTATGCCATTCCATCCCCCAAAGCCGAAAAACCCTACAACATAAGTCAGAACGACAGGTCAGGTTAAGAGATGCCCATCTCCAGAAGTGGTTTCTGCATAGCTTGTTTGGCTAGCCTGTCAAAAAGTTCATTGTGTGGTATGCCAACATGTCCTGGGGTTCACACAAACACCACTGAACAACGGGACCAGTCCAAGGCATAGATGGACTCCTGGATGGACGCTACCAAAGGATAGCGAGGGTAGCACTGGTCGATAGCTTGTAGGCTGCTCAAGGAGTCACTACACATAAGAAGTGATTCCCCGGAGCATGAATGGATATACTGAAGTGCACGAGAGATGGCCACCAGCTCTGCAGGAATACACTGCAGCCATCAGGCAAGGAATGCTATTCAAAATGGCCTCTGTGGATGCAGGCGAAGCCAACATGACCATCAGCGATTGAGCCGTTGGTGTAAACCACTTCAGAGGCCTGGAACAGGTCAAGTATCGAGAGCAAGTGACAGCAGAGAGCAGGAGTAACTGAGTCCTTAGGGTCATGCTAAAGGTCCAGACGAATCTGCAGTCTAGGTGTACAAAAGGAGGTGTATGCAGACAGATACATCATGGAGGTGTATGCAGACAGACCTGGATGGGAGATGGTAAGGGGAAGGACTCCAGTTCACACAGAAGGGATCTCACGCGAACCGCACTCATTAGCCCTGACCTGGGCCGCCGATGCAGGAGATGGACTGCCGCAGGTGGAAATAGCAGACAGTAATTCACATACTCAGGAGAACTATGAATGTGTGCAACGTAACTGATGAGCAGTTGTGCATGTCAGATCTGCAACGGATGGACTCCGGCCTCCACCAGGACACCGGTCACCGGACTTGTCATAAAAGCTGCCGTCGCTAGGTGAACACCACAGTGGTGCACTGGGTTGAGTACACGCAACACTGAGGGCACTGCCAAACCATAAATCACACTCCCATAATCAAGGCGGGATTGAACAAGGGCTTTGTAGAGCTGCAGCACACCAGAGCGATCTGCACCCCAGTTGGTGTTGCTCAGGCAGCAGAGGGCATTGAGGTGCTGCCAACACTTCTGCTTAAGCTGATGAAGGTGAGGTAGCCAAGTCAATTGGGCATCGAAAACCAGTCGTAAGAATCGATATGTCTCCACTACAGTGAGTGGATCATCATGAAGGTAAAGTTCTGGTTCCAGATGAATGGTACGATGCTGACAGAAGTGCATGACACACGACTTAGTGGCCAAAAACCGGAAGCTGTGGGCGAAAGCCCATGACTGCTCCTTGTGGAAGGGTCCCTGTAGGCGCCACTTGGCAACACCAGTACTGGCGGAACAGAACGAAATGCAGAAGTCATCTGCATACAGGAAGGGTGAGACGGACGGCCCTACAGCTGCTGATACACCATTAATGGCCACTAAAAATAGTGATACACTCAATACAGAGCCCTGCATGACCCCATTCTCCTGGATATGGGGGAACTATGGGAGGCACCAAATTTGACACTAAAAGTACGGAGCGACAGGAAATTCTGTAAAATATAGCAGGCGTCGGAGCCCCCACCTGTATAATGTGGCAAGGATATGATGTCGCCAGGTGGTGTCATATGGTTTGTGTACATCAAAGAAGACGGTAACAAGGTGTTGGTGTCTGGAAAAGGCTGTTCGGATGGCAGACTTGAAGGAAACTAGATTATCAGTGGTAGAGTACCCCTGGCGGAAGCTGCCCTGACATGGAGCCAGTAGGCCACATGACTCGTGGACCCAATTCAACCGCTGACACACCATACATTCCAGCAGCTTACAAAGACTGTTGGTGAGGCTGATAGCTTTCCACATCAAGCAGGTTTTTGCCGGATTTGAGCACTGGAATGACGGTGCTCTCCCGCCATTGTGATGGAAAGAAACCATCACACCAGATCCGGTTGAAGATGATTAGGAGATGGCACTTGTAGTCAGATGAGAAATGTTTAATCATCTGATTGTGGATCCAATCCGGCCAAGGAGCTGTGTCAGTGCTATGTGTAAGTGCGCTGAGGAGTTCCCACTCCGTAAACGGGGCGTTATAGGGTTCACTGTGGCGTGTAGTGAACAAGATGACTTTCCTTTCAATCCATTGTTTGAGGGTGTGAAAGGCTGGGGGGTAGTTCTCCGACGCAGAGGCTTGAGCAAAGTGCTCGGCAATCGCACTTGCGTTAGTACATAAGACGCCACTGATGGTAATGAAGAGGACACCTATTGGGGTCTGGCACCCAACAAGACGTCTGATCTTCGTCCAGACTTGGGAAGGTGATGTATGTCACCCAATGGTCGACACATACCTCTCCCAGCACAACTGTTTCCATTGTTTTATAAACTGGCATACACAGGCACGGAGCCGCTTAAAGGCTATCAGATGCTCCAGGGAAGGGTGTCGCTTATGTCGCTGTAGAGCTCATGGACACACTGAAATTGCGTTAGCGACTTCCTGCAACCACAATGAGACTGTCTTTTGCCGGGGCACCCTAAAGAGCTAGGGATTGCGTTTTCTGCCACAGAAACGATTGTCATAGTCACCTGCTCATCCATCACATCAATGTTACCATGCTCAACCATCACATTGATGTTACCATGTGGGGGAGAATCAACGGTGACAGATGTGAAAGTTTCCCAGTGTGCCCATCTGGGCAGGCATCTGTGGGCCTGACACCAGGGCACTGACAGGAAGATGGGGAAGTGATCACTAACACACAGGTCGTCATGTGCTCTCCAGTGGATAGATGTGAGAAGTCCTGGGCTGCAAGTTGATAAATCAATGGCTGAGTAACTACCTCGAGCCACACTGAAATGTGTGGCGGCCCCAGTATTTAAGAGGTAGAAGTCGAATTGAGACAGTACAGTTTCGACATCTTTGCCTCAGCCAGCAAGCACAGTGTCACCACATAAGGGGTTACGGGCATTAAAATCTACCAAAAGTAGGAAAGGTTTAGGGAGATGATCGATCAGCGCAGCTATTACATTCAGGGGTACTGCACCATCTGGAGGAAGATATACATTGCAGACAGTTATTTCCTGCGCAGCCACAGCTTCAAGAGGTGTTTGAAGCAGCAGAGTTTCACTACAGACTGGGATTAGGACATAAATGCAAACTTCACCTGACACTTGATTACAGTCACTACAGTTCCTGTAATATCCCTTATAGCCACAGAGGGCAGGGGTCCGCATTGGTGGGAACCAGGTTCCCTGGAGGGCAATGCAGAAAGCACTTATAAAGCTTAACAGTTGCCGTAACTCAGCCAGGCGGTGGAAAAAACTGCCGCAATTCCACTGGAGGATGACATCATCGTGAGGCTGGGAAGGCATGGAACATCCAATGAGGCAGCATACACCTCAGGGTTACCTGCTGCCACCGACTTTTTGACTGAGCAGCCTATATCCATTGTGTCTGAGGGTCCAGCGAGATCCAGGTCCTCAACAGACGCCAAAATCTCCACCCCATCCTCAGATATAGAGCTTGTAGATAGTGGTGGTGTCGGTGGCATCGCAAGTTCCTTGTTCTTAGGGGTCATCTTTTTCGATTTCTCATATTGTTCCTTGGGTTTCCCTGGCTGGGAGGACTTCACTGAATCAGTCTCCTGGACTGAGGATGAGGGTGAAGCCCTATGACCAGCTGCTTTTGGGCTCTCCTGCTGCTGGCAGGTGTCATCTTTCCCACTAGCAGAAACCCGGAAAGGGAGTGACCCTTCCTATCAAGAGGAGCTGAAGAAGCTTTACGCTTCTCTGGCTCAGAAGTGGGAACTGAAATCCTCAATGGTTGGAGGAGTGTTGCTGCCGAAGTAGGTGATATGGGAGCAACAGAAAGGGAAGTGGCTCCCCGCCATCAAGGGAGCAGGTGTAATCTCCTGGTTCTGAGAGGCAACAGGAATTCGAGGAACTGGCGGGGTGACAACTGTTCTCATAGCAGCGGCGTATGAGGTGGTCATAGCCATAGGATGTAGGCGCTCAAATTTCCTCTTAGCCTCAGTGAAAGTCAGTCAATCCAGGGTATTATATTCCATGATTTTCCTCTCTTTCTGTAAAATCCTGCAGTCTCGGAAGAAAGGTGAATGAAGCTCTACGCAGTTGACACAGATAAGCGGTGGGGCACATGGAGTACCGGGATGCGATGGACGTCCAAAATATTGACATGTGACGCTTCAAGTACAGCGAGAAGATATATGGCCAAACTTCCAGCACTTAAAGCACCCCATTGGGAGAGGGACATATGGCTTGATGTCACAGCGGTGGACCATCACCTTGACCTTCTCGGGCAATTTCACCCTCGAAGGCCAAGATGAAGGCACCGGTGGCAACCTGGTTATCCCTCGGACCTCGATGGATGCGCCTGACAAAATGAACACCTCACCACTCTAAATTGGTGTGCAGCTCATCGTCATACTGCAAAAGAAGGTCCCTGTGGAATATAATCCCCTGGACCATATTTAAGCTCTTATAAGGCGTGATGGTAACAAACATCTCCCAACTTGCCAAAAGCGAGTAATGCCTGTAACTGGGCAGAGGATGCTGTTTTTATCAAAACTGACCCAGAGCAGATTTTGGACAAGCCCTCCACCTCCCCAAACTTGTCCTCAAATTGCTCCCCAAAAAACTAAGGCTTCATGGACATTAAAGATTCCCCATCAACTCTCATACATACGAGGTATCAGGGTGAATAAGTTTCACTGCCATCCTTAGCCTGGTGTTCCTCCCATGGTATGGCCAGGGAGGGGAATGACTTGGGGTCATATTTCTTAGCATTTAAGTTATACTTTGCCCACTTAGAGACTGCTGGAGGCGGACCACAAGCAAGGGATGACGTACTACGCTTCATGGCGTGTCACCCACTCTGATGTCACCCACTTGACCAGGGTCCCTCCCCATGGACGCAACACAGCTTCAGCAAAGGCCACTTGGCAGGATGACCATTGCCAGGAGTCCTGATGCCCGAGGGTGACTGGCATCTACTCCTTGGCATACGTACTGAGTTAACGGCACAGGCACAAGCAGAGCGAGCCCTGTGATGTCAGGGGGCTACAACCAACAGGGAACATGGTGGCCTCATCACAATGGACTGGCTCCTGTGCTGGATATGAGGTGCAAAAAAGTCCATGGTGATTGTCAGCACAGAAAGTGAAACTGCATAGTGCATGGTGGAAAACACACCCAGGAAGGTGTCCTCACCCAAGAGATGGAGAATGGGCGGCGCTGCAATGCAACGACGAGAAAGTGGGATAAAGATCTCAATGCACGATGGATATGATGCAAAACATAAGGCTCTCTACCCAAGTTGGCTCGCTCTTCAGGAAAAATTTTGAAAAATAGAGGTGAAACCCTACAGGGGGCCATCACAAATTGGCCGAGCCATCAGAGGCTCCTTTTAGTCGCCTCTTATGACAGGCAGGAATACCTTGGGCTGAGTCTAACCCCGGACCTGCAGGGGGCATCTTCAAGGTATTAAGCATTTGTGACAAAGCAAGCTGGTATCTCTTCACTTCCTCTCATTTTGCGATCTGCCTCCTTAAATTCATTTTATTTTCATTTCAGTCTAATTACCATTAACACGCATGAATATTATCTTCATTTCCATACAAGAGAAAGGGTGGTCCTCCGTCTTAAGGAATATAGCACCAGGTCTAATTTTGTACAAGTAATTAATTTCCTAATTTATTTTGACCATTCATAGTTAATATTTTTGTTATAGGGTGAAATCAGTAATTGTTTCACGACTTAGATTCTATTGTTGACTAATAAACAAATATAAATTCTGTAGTAAATATAAACATTTGGAAGAAAAACTACTAAGATTCTTAAACTATTTATTTCGCTCTATTTGAAAACATAATAACAAAGCCCAGCCCTTAATTCCAAAATAATTACCATGTTTGTCAAAAGTATTGTTTGTGTAAGTATATCTGTTAATTTTATTATTTATACAAATGTTTCATCCTAATCTTTGTGGTAGATGGAACTATTAAAAAGAAGGAATTTTTCGATGTATTCAGTTCATTGAATGAGTTATGTTTTAATTGTAATTTCTGTAACTTAAACATCAAACAATGTATAGTTTCAGTGCCTATTATTATGAGGCTATACTAAGGACTGATTTTTGGTCCCGAGACAGTCAGTCCATGGCCGATTTTCAGACAGGAGTTATGCATTGGTTAAATTAATAACAAGGTATCAACTTAACAGTGGAATAAGTATAAAACAAATAAGCAGTGTGTTAGAACAATTAATGACAATGTCTGTTCAATTTATTTGGGAAATAGTGTCACACATACCATATTATTCTGCAAGAACTGCGTGGTTAGGTTTTTACTGCTCATAGATATTCAGTGGCAAGCTATTGTACCTGCATGCTGATGTTGCCTGCAACGTATTAATGAGGCTTTTCGACATTTACCAATAGTGAACTGGCTATATAATTGTGTAATATTGTGGGGTTGTGAACACTGAAAGTAAAGAACCGAGAATCACAATTGTGCAACTGTCTGCTAAATCATTTACAGTAGACAGTGTTGAGCTTCCACTTCCTATTTTTCAGCCACTATAACAATGCAGCATGTTGACACAGAGGACTATCAAGGAAGAAATAAAGCAAGAGAATGTCACACATGCTAACAGCAACTTCACAATATATACATTTACTAATGTAGCTTGACATCACAATTTCAAGAGAATAGTGATTTCTTCTACTCATTCACCATGTTCTGTACATCCCACCAAGAAAGTGAACCTACAGTGCTACGAAACAAGTAAAGATACACATTAACAAAAGACAACTAAACATTGCTTAAGCCCTACACTATATTAACAAGAAATTATCACAATACTGCTTAATATTAGTTCTCTTTATGCCAGTTAAGTGTGTTCTAGTGAATTAGAAAGAAAGCTGCTGATACTTCAGTTATATTAGGTAGCTGCAGGCTGCCTCAGAAACCTAATATTTACTTCATTAGTCAAGTATTATTCAAAGAAAATAGTAACCTAAATATGTAATTACACAGGACAGTTTACAACACACTACTTGCCATTCATCTAAAGGAGGAATCAAATCCTTGCACTAAAATAATCAGTGGAAGAGGTCACTCATGAGGAATGTTTTGTTTCTCAAATATCTCCACACCATAGTATATAACTTTGTTAAATCCTAGGTAAGAATGAAGAGTTTACACAAAAGTTATATTTCTGTCTTGTATTGATAGCGCAGATCACAGTTCTGCTTGAACTGATTTCTCACAACCACACTACACCTTGACTAAAATAACTCTGATTGTGGCAGTGGCTAGGAGTCAGCCAACTGCAGTTCTTTCTTGATACCTATATGCCCACTACAATTACTGATTTTTTTAAGCACAACACAGCATTAACAGTAACATGAGCACTGACAGAGACCAGTATGTTCATTATTATTACTTTCCAGCCAGTGAGCTATCTGGTAATCTGTAAGTAGCTAGTATATAGCCACCCAGCTCCCGCCCTGTGCCTTTCATACAGGACTATAGTGTCTCTCAAAATCCCAGCCGCTTTCCTCTCCGACATTCACCCCATCATTAGTCAAAACACACACAAACTATATCTGAAGAACAAAATCATTCTATAAAAAAGGATCTGCTGCTCTATTACAAAAGGTAGATTGGCATAACAAAATCATAACTCTATCCACCTGTTTCAACCAGTACTGCCATCAGCGTGGTTTACACTATTTCAAGCATATACAATATGGTTCAAATGGCTCTAAGCACTATGGGACTTAACATCTGAGGTCATCAGTCCCCTAGAACTTAGAACTACTTAAAACTAACCAACGTAAGGACATCACACACATCCATGCCTGAGGCAGGACTCGAACCTGCGACCGTAGCGGTCACGCGGTTCCAGACTGTAGCGCCTAGAACTGCACAGCCACACCGGCCAGCTCAGATAATATGATGAACACGACATCACTCATTACACCTGCAAACAAACATAAGTAACGTGAAGTATAACTTCAGCAACAGGATGAAACTAACAGGACCTATATCTCCAACATTGGTCAGTTGTAGAATTTTGGAACACATTATGTTCGAGTATAATGACTTTCCTGGAGACTAGAAATCTACTCTGTAGGAATCAGCATGGGTTTCGAAAAAGACTGTCGTGTGAAACCCAGCTCGGGCTATTCGTTCACGAGACTCAGAGGGCCATAGACACGGGTTCACAGGTAGATGCCGTGTTTCTTGACTTCCGCAAGGCGTTCGATACAGTTCCCCACAGTCATTTAATGAACAAAGTAAGAGCATATGGACAATCAGACCAATTGTGTGATTGGATTGAAGAGTTCCTAGATAACAGAATGCAGGATGTCATTCTCAATGGAGAGAAGATTTCCGAAGTAAGAGTGATTTCAGGTGTGCCGCAGGGGAGTGTCGTAGGACCGTTGCTATTCACAATATACATAAATGACCTTGTGGATGACATCGGAAGTTCACTGCGGGTTTTTGCAGATGATGCTGTGGTGTATCGAGAGGTTGTAAAAATGGAAAATTGTACTGAAATTCAGGAGTATCTGCAGCGAATTGACGGATGGTGCAGGGAATGGCAATTGAATCTCAATGTAGACAAGTGTAATGTGCTGCGAATACATAGAAAGATAGATCCCTTATCATTTAGCTACAAAACAGCAGGTCAGCAACTGGAAGCAGTTAATTCCATAAATTATCTGGGAGTATGCATTAGGAGTGATTTAAAATGAAATAATCATATAAAGTTGATCATCGGTAAAGCATATGCCACACAGATTCATTGGAAGAATCCTAAGGAAATGCAATCCGAAAACAAAGGAGGTAGGTTACAGCACGCTTGTTCGCCCACTGCTTGAATACTGCCCAGCAGTGTGGGATCCGTACCAGATAGGGTTGATAGAAGAGATAGAGAAGATCCAACGGAGAGCAGCGCGCTTCGTTACAGGATCATTTAGTAATCGCTAAAGCGTTACAGAGATGACAGATAAACTCCAGTGGAAGACTCTGCAGGAGAGACGCTCAGTAGCTCGGTATGGGCTTTTGTTGAAGTTCCGAGAACATACCTTCACCGAGGAGTCAAGCAGTATATTGCTCCTCCTACGTATATCTTGCGAAGAGACCATGAGGTTAAAATCAGAGGGATTAGAGCCCACACTGAAGCATACTGACAATCCTCCTTTCCACGAACAATACGAGACTGGAATAGAAGGGAGAAGCCACAGAGGTACTCAGGGTACCCTCCACCACACACCGTCAGGTGGCTTGCGGAGTATGGATGTAGATGTAGACAACTGAATGAAGAAGGTGGTTTCGGGTACAGACAAACGAAACATATAACAATAAGAATAATGACACTACTGCCAAACAAATATTTGCCCAAAAATCTAGCACACAAAATCCTCAAAATGTAACACACAAACTCACAAAAACGAAAACTAGCAGTGTTGTAAATTTTGATGTCTCTAATGGAGACTACAACACCAGTAACCAATAAACAACTCAAAAACTCAACATCATAATTTTCACTTTACCGACATAGCTCCAACAAAGCCCTAGATACCAGGAACCTACATAAAACTCAAACATTGCGTTGCAAATTTCACTTCACCAATATACCTCAAACAAAGCTGAACTTGCACACAACTCCAAAACCTGCTGACACAAATTGACCTATATGGCAGCAAAAAACAAAGCCAAAGGTACAAAAACCCAAAACACACAAATTTTAAAATCCATTATCCACACTTTCACGTACTTTACATAAAGCAAAGCCCATAGTACAACAAACCAAACCGTGCTCATATGGCTAATACCAGAAACATATTCTAATGGTACATCAATACCCCTGATACCAACCAATCACAATCCAACACAATTATCACATACTAACAAGAAAAATTCCAAAATTCAAGAAAAATTGCATAACCACCAATTTCAATATACGCAAACTATAATCAACTCATAGCATACAAAGAAAATAGAACAAAAACACCATCTCCCACTGCAACAAGCAATGATCTACTCAAATATCTGTATCTTATTCACAACTGAACAAAAAATAAAAATTAATATTAAATCTCCGACCATAAGAAACACACGAAACTCATATTTCCAAGCATAAAAATGAATCCATCAGCCACAATATGCAAATTCAAACTATCACCAGAAAACCAGCACAATAGCAACCTGAAACACTCAATTCTTGTCAAACAACTCGATAACAAACATCTAGCACAAGAGAGCACCACCAAATACAACACACCATCTACAAACACAGACAGACTCAAAAATATCAAACCTCATCATGACATCACACACCATATCACAGTTACGTCATAGGTCTAAGCAGATGGCTGTAACATCAGTACCTGACCTTGTGCGAATAACCTGACGTTAGCGTCAGATAGTAAATAGTGATGAGACAGTAACTGCCAGTTGGCAAGAAAACAGGTCTAAATTATGTAGAATGAAGCTTAATTACTGTTGGAACATTTGTTCAGAGTGTGCGTCTTCTTTGTACAACCCAGAAAGGTCAATACTGGCTGCTTTGCACTTTGAAATCTTTCTCACTGTACTGCCCCACAAGCAGGTCTGACAGCATACTTTTATTCAATCTGTCCTACAGCATTTTCTTTGTAAGTGGCGTAGATAAGATCTAAAAATTGTCCATTCTACCACAAATTCTTATACTTCATCCTAAACCATTTACTTCCTAGTGGTACTTATAAGGAGTGAATTTCGTAGGCACTGATTTGATTTATGAATTTTCTGAACGTAAGCTGAGACATTCGCATAAACCTTTACCTGCTATTTCAACATCTTGTTTGGCAAATGCTACTTTCCCACAGTATCTCTAGTTCTGCTTCATTTTACATTCTGCTTTTAGCAAGTTTCATCGTTAAATACTTCAGTGAATGAATATTAAGTCCAAGAACTTCGTTAGTTAACAACTCAAAATGTTTAAATGAGAGTTCACTTTGAAGAAACCTTCCAACACTCATTACAACAGTACTGAGTTGCACACAACGCAGTTGTGTACTCTTTAATACATGCTTACAACTATGTAACTAATTCTGCAGTTTATTACGTTCATCAGTAAAACATTACACTTGCACCTTGAGGCACAGTATTAAATAAATCCCATACATTTATACTGGGTGTTACAAAAAGGTACAGCCAAACTATCAGAAAACATTCCTCATACACAAAGAAAGAAAATATGTTATGTGGACAAGCGTCTGCAAACGCTTACTTTCCATCTTAGGGCTCATTTTATTACTTCTCTTCAAATCACATTAATCATGGAATGGAAACACACAGCAACAGAACGTACCAGCATGACTTCAAACACTTTGTTACAGGAAATGTTCAAAATGTCCTCCGTTAGCGAGGATACATGCATCCACCCTCCGTCGCATGGAATCCCTGATGCAGCCCTGGAGAATGGCGTATTGTATCACAGCCGTCCACAATACGAGCACGAAGAGTCTCTACATTTTGTACCGGGGTTGCGTAGACAAGAGCTTTCAAATGTCCCTATAAATGATAGTCAAGATGGTTGAGATCAGGAGAGCTTGGAGGCCATGGAATTGGTCCGCCTCTACCAATGCATCGGTCACCGAATATGTTGTTGAGAAGCGTACGAACACTTCGACTGAAATGTGCAGGAGCTCCATCATGCATGAACCACATGTTGTGTCTTACTTCTAAAGGCACATGTTCTAGCAGCACAGGTAGAGTATCCCGTATGAAATCATGATAACGTACTCCATTGAGCGTGGAAGAACATGGGGCCCAGTCCATACGTCACCAGCAATGCCCGCCCAAACGTTCACAGAACATCTGTGTTGATGACGTGATTGCACAATTGCGTGCGGATTCTCGTCAGCCCACACATGTTGATTGTGAAAATTTACAATTTGATCACGTTGGTATGAAGCCTCATCCGTAACGAGAACATCTGCACTGAAATGTTGGATGAACCATTCGCTGAAGTGTACCCGTGGAGGCCAATCAGCTGCTGATAGTGCCTGCACACGCTGTACATGGTACGGAAACAACTGGTTCTCCCGTAGTACTCTCCATACAGTGACGTGGTCAACGTTACCTTGTAAAGCTGCAACTTCTCTGACGCTGACATTAGGGTTATCATCAACTGCACGAAGAATTGCCTCGTCCATTGCAGGTGTCCTCGTCGTTCTAGTTCTCCCCCAGTTGCGAGTCATAGGTTGGAATATTCCGTGCTCCCTAAGACGCCGATCAATTGCTTCGAACGTTTCCTGTCGGGCTACCTTCGTTCTGGAAATCTGTCTCGATACAAAGGTACCGCGCCACGGCTATTGCCCCACAATCACTTTCACTGATCAACTTACTCCCAGAATGTGAACGTATATTATGCTTCTTATTCCCTCTCCAACAATTTTTCAACCCGCTTTTCGTCTCATTCAAATCGGAATAGCACAAAGCCTATTACTACGTTACTACTATTCAATGCAGCGTCTGCTATCTTGACCGAAACAATAACAAACACAGATCCTTCTGCCCGCCAAAATTTACCTCTTCAAAGTTAATACTCACAACGCCTTCAACTGGCTGTGGTAACTACTTTGAACTATGTCACTTGTTTCGCTGTCGCTAAAGTATTGAGCGATTCACCGGCAAACACTGTGCTTATATCGGTTTATTACATATTTACAAATATTACAAAACAAAGTAAATTGACTAATTCAAGGTATGCTAGGTCCATGGAAATACAAGATTATAACATTTCACTGTAATGGTTCGACACTCGTTGACTATCGATAGCCGAGCCCGGCAGTCGTGTAGCCTATAAATAGCGAATCTTCGGCGCCACAAGTGACAGAAAATTGAAGTGCAGAAGACGCTAAAGTAGAAGCACGTGTCGTAAATTTGTTTGTAGTGTGAACGTAGAAATTGAAATGTTGGTGTGGAAAACCACTTTAACTCCGCCTGCAGTTGCTGTAGGAGTGAATTAAGTAGCTCTGCAGTTGCTGTTGCCGGTCCCAAGCCCGGAGAAAGGAGGAGGGTTGGCGCAAAAGCCGTAAAAGAATCGACATAAAATAGTTGGAGAGATCCTGTAAAGCTTAATAACTTAGTTGTAATGATGACGACGTTAATAATAATAATATGGATTAACCCATATATTTTCAACTTCATTGTGTGATGCACATAAAGCAGCTACCGGTACCTCGCGCTTCCCTAAATATAGTCTTATTGCTGCTTGTGGCCATCGGAGGGATCGAACATATCAGGCAGGAATGCTGGAGCTTCCCGAATTTATGCAACCGAAACGCAAACGCTTTTGGGCATAACTGTTTCTATTGAATAAAACTTTTCGTGGTTAATGCTATTCTTATAACAGTTTATGAATGGATAACTTTCACCCCCATCGCGCTTATGACAACTCCCGCTATTATCTGTCAGTGTAACAGCGCTAAAAGGATCTGTCGTTCGAAAGAATAGCGTGTATAGTTTCCAAGTCGAGACAGAGTTATTGTAGAAGTGGACATAAGGAATCGGGTATTCTAATCACTGCTTCTCAGTATATTTATTAATTAATCAAATTTGTTGCAAATAATATATCTCTATTTGCAACCAATAGCTCAATATATACTATCAATACCAGTAATAAGAACAATTTACATAAAATCTAAAATCACTTACCTTGGTCCAAAAAGGACCGCAATATTCAGTAACACACATTTTCAATAAATCACCAGCAACCATTAAAAACTAGGTTTCAGATAAAGCACAGTTTAAACAGTTTGACAGACTTTTTGGTAGACAACTTCTACTCTGTACACGAATATCTTCACAGGGATTGTTAGACCAGCTTAAGAAAAATTTCAGTTTTGACAGCACTTGGTAACTTCAGTCAAGATTAAGTATGTTGTGTATGATGATACATTTGTCAAAAGTTCATAACTAGGTTTCATTCTGACTGTTTATCTATTCTGAAAATAGCAGTTCTAATTTACTGTAATGTGTTCACATACTGTGGGAATCTCCTGACATGTTCCATACCCATGGGACTTGTCTAATTTTTGGGTCTATGGAACGAAAACTTAATCTAATCCAGAAAGAAAATTTCATCTCATCAAAACAGTTGATAGAAATCATGAATTAAAATACCACATAGTCCAGTACGAGTATGTATTTAGAATATGATTTATCACCTCTTTGTAATGTTTAGTTGTGTCTCAGCTACATTTTCAGGCATGACAGAGAAAGAATTCAAAGTATGACCAGTAGTAAATTTGGTGAAAATTACAGTGATCCCTTAGAGTGCCCTCATCTGAAGAAAAGTTGGTTTTCTAATTTATAATTGAGCTTACTGTTGATTTGCTAATTTTATGACCAACCTTGCCTTCCATTTGCAGAAATGCACTGATTACACCGAAAGTAACATTGCTGTTTACTTGATTAGTAGAAAATTGAAATAATCATAGGGATTTTGGAGATTTGTTTCCCACTCTGATGCCTTACTGCCCCCTTTCTCTATCATCATCATCATCATCTGGGGGAGTGAATCCCATTGGTGAAGATTGTAGACAATGTTTAGCATACTCACTGTTTAAAAGTGCTGTATATTAAAGCATAGGTGTTCAAACTGAGTGCCTAAATTCAAGTCGTCATGTGACCAGAAACAAATGATAAGTAATTTAAAATATATTTTGATTCGCTTGTTCATGATAATGACAATCGTGTTTGCCTCTTGCTTGTGGAAATATGCCATACACCAAAATTTTCTGCCATGTTCTTATTAGTAACGACTTGTTCATGCATAGGTGTCGATGCATTAAGGTTGATTACATGCAGGTATATGAAGTGTAGACGCGCATTAAGGCGGGGAAGTAGGCCTACAGTTAAAGATGTGTTTAGTTGCATAGATGGTTGTTCCATCAAAGGAAATATCTTTCTTGCGAATTCACTGTGGTACTGCAAAACATTTAACTGCAGCTGCCAGGTAAATAAGCAAACATTAAACTTTTTGCAGGGCAAATCAGCTTGTTGAACAGATACAGAAGTAGAGCAAGTTGTACATGTGAAACAATAATCTTGTGTTTTTTTGCCTTGTTTGTGCAGTCACAGACAGGTAGGGCCAAATTGGAAGAGGAGCAGATAGCTCTAAAAATAAAAGAGACTTTGGTGACAAGTGCATGTAGTGATGCAAACCTCTTAAACAAGTACTTTGTTTCTGTTACTGACAGCTTGGGGTTTTCAGGTTCAGTAAACAGTGCAATGGAGTATCTGAGACCAGTCTTTACAAATAAGTGCAGTAAAATGGGAATGACACTAACATCTCCCTTAGAAGTAGCATCCATCATAAAATCCTTAACATCTAAGTATTCCAGTGGTTATGGTAATATATCAACAAAGTTAACCAAAGAGTGCTCATGCAAGGTCAGTTCTGTCTGAAACTATTTGTGTAATCAATATCTTACCAGTAGAACATTTCCATAGTGCCTAAAATATAAAGCCTCTTCACAAGAAGGGGGATGATGAGATACCATCAAACTATCAACCAATATCACTTTTGCCAGCTTTTCCAAAAACATTTGAAAAGGTTGTGTTCAAGAGTCTCCTTAAGCATCTGACTGCAAATAATATATTGACCAAATCACAGTTTGGGTTTCTTAAGAATTCTGATAGAGAGAAAGCTATTTACATGTACAGTGATAATGCACATAATGAATTAGATAACAAATTAGAGGCTACTGGCATTTCCTGTGACGTGCCAAAAGCATTTGACTGTGTGAATCACAGCATTCTCTTAGGTGTCACCAGCAGTGCTGCAAAATGGTTTGAGTGTTATTTAACTACCGTAACAGGAAACAAAGGGTGTCGTTGAGAAATACCTGTGCAGTAAACAGTCAGCCTTCATCTGATTGGGAATTAATTACATGTGGCATACCTCATCTTGGGTCTGTTGCTTTTTCTTGTGTGCATTAATGACTTCTCACCAATTACATTGCCAGATGCTACGTTTGTTTTGTTGCAGATGATACAAACATTGCAACAAGTAGGAAGTCAAGTACAGATTTAGAAATGGCTGCTAATAAAATTTTCACTGACATTAATAAATGATTTAAAGCTAATTCACTGTCATTAAACTATGAAAAGACCCACCGGAACCTGTTAGAGATTTCCTTCTAGCAAGTGTACAGCACATGAAGACATGCAGATCAAAGAGTTTGACAATGGTAAATTTCTGTGATTACAACTCAATAATAAATGCTGCTGGGAAGGGATTTGCAATGAGAATGATGTCAGATGTAGTGGATATAAAAAAAAACTTGCGTAATTTGCTTACTTTCATTCTATTATATCATATGTGATCGTATTCTGGAGTAACTTGCAAAGTCGAGCAAAAGTTTTTAGCATCCAAAAACATGTAAGAAAGACTCATTTCTTGTGTAAATTCAGGAAAATCATGTAGAAACCTGTTCAAGGAACTTTGAATTCTAACCATTTCTTCCAAGTATATTTATTCTTAATGAAATTTGTTGCAAGTAATATATCTCTATTTCCAACCAATTGCTCAATACATAGGAATAAGAACAAACTACATAAAACCTAAACTCACCTATCTTTGTCCAGAAAGGGGTCCAATATTCAGGAACACACATTTTCAATAAATCACCAGCATCCATTAAAAACTTGGTTTCAGATGAAGCACAGTTTAAACAGAGTTTGAAAGACTTTTTGGTAGACAACTTCTTCTACTCTACAGATGACTATCTTAACAGTCACTGTTAGATCTTCAATTTTGACAGCAATTGGTCACAACTGAAAAGATTAGGTATTTTGTGAATGATAAATTTATTAAAAGTACATAGCTATGTTTCATATTCAGATTATTATTATTTTTTTTAAAAAAAAAAAAACACATTCTGACTTTTTTCACACCCAAGAGAATCATTTCATTTTTGGGCCCCTGGAACGAAAACTGAATCTAATCTAATTCCATTTCACTATATTCACAATTATTCACAATACTTTCTAGGTAGTAGTCCTACTGCTGTGTTGACATTGTCAGGTCCTATAAACATCTCTTGCCCATATAGCAATTTTGCCACAAGTGTCATATCAGAATAGACTCAAACACTTATTCTACATTACTTGCCCGCATAATTGAAATACTGAGTGGGGACAAGGTATTCAGTTATTTTCATCTACACCAAAGCATTCACATGTAATCAATAGCTCCATGAATAATTTTGATAACAACTTTTACTTTGGGAATTGACAAAATGTGATTGTGGAAGTGATGTAATCAACTAATAGATATGTGACAAGTGCAGTGTCTCTCTAATTTCTCATGTTCATGTTGCTTCTGTTCTGGTTTGTTTGGTAATGTGTATACCTGTGTCTTTTGTATTTGGGCACAATAAAGTGTGGTTTACACTGAGGTGAAAAAAGTCATAGACTAGTGATGGCGGTAGTATCACGTATACAATGTATAAAAGGACAATGCATTAGCAGAGTGGTCATTTGTATACGGGTGATTCATGTGAAAAGGTTTCCAACCTGACTGTGGCCACATGAGGGGAATTAACAGCCTTTGAACATAGAATGGTAGCTGGAGCTAGTTTTGTGAGACATTCCATTTCAGAAATCATTAGGGACTTTAATATTCCGAGATCCACAGTGTCAAGAATGTGTCAACAGTACCAAATTTCAGGCACTGTGGGAGCTGGTGGTTGCTCCATATTTGTGTGGGCTGTGTTTTTATACAATGGATTTGCCCCTCTGGTCCAACTGGACCAATCATTGAATGGAAATGGTTATGTTCAGCTACTTGAAGACCATTTGCAGCTATTCATGTTTCAAACAATGATGGAATTTTTATAGATGACAGTGCACCTCGTCACCGGGCCACAACTGTTCGCGGTCGGTTTAAAGAACATCCAGGTGGATGATTTGGGCGCCAGATTGCCCGACATGAATCCTTTCAACTATTTATGGGACATAATTGAGATGTCAGTTCATGCGCAAACTTGTGCACCAGCAACACTCGCAATTATAGAGACAGCATGGTTCAATGTTTCTGCAAGGGATTTCCAATGACTTATTGAGTTCATGTCATGACGTGTTGCTGCACTACTCCGGGTAAAAGCAGGTCCAACATGATAACAGGAGGCATCCCATAACTTTTGACACCTCAGTGAATTACACTGTTAGTCCGTGAATGTATTTTATGTTTAGGAGATAGTGCCCTTCCATAATTTGTGAACCCAAAGAAGAAACTCTACTCTCTTGGGTAGGTTATCTGCTGCAATTCATATAGATAAGTACAGTCATGAATACCATTCATAATGTTCTATATTCTGTCAGTGGCGCCATCCAGGTAATTAAAAATGAGACTGAGATTCTACAGTGCCTGTCTCCTGTGTTTCAACTGCTAGATTCTGTGCCACATGCTGATCCATTTTTGAACATCACGGTTTAAACCACACTGGTCATGACACAGTGATATAACCACATAACAATGCTTTGCACATAATTACAACAATGTCGTAAGACATCAAATTCAGAGTGAACATGTTTCCAGTCATTTCACATTCACTGATACCACTTGTGCGATAAACAGAAATATCCACTCATTGGCTTCCACAGTCCTCCCACACTGTATTTGCAAGTTCAGGCCCCACTGTTTGCGCCTAGTCAATTGTCAATTCAGTTGCAGTAAATGGAGAGCATTCTCAAACAGAAAATTAGTGACACTTTGAACAGTTCACTTTAGCATTCAGTGATCTTGATCAACATGTTACTTCAGTGGTGTTGGACATTATATTACAATCGTCCCTGCACCAAGCCTACAATGCTCTCATGGTGGTGCTAATTTCACATTGCACAAAATCGATGGGTCAGAGGCTCATGCAAATGCTATACAATGAGAGGCATGAGGACATGATACCATCTGAATTCTGGAGACATCTACATGGAATGATTATCAGTTTGGATGCTTTGCTGTTACACATTTGACAACAACAATTGCTAGCAAAGTGAGGTTAACTTTAATTGCTCAGGATGAGCAGCCACTATACTAGTTACCAATGAAGCACACACCTTGCTTGACACTTATGCCACAGTGGCTGCCACGATAACTTCCATTCACTCTGAAGAAAGCTGAACCATTCCAGACCAGCCCAACGTGCTGCTGCCTCGTCACCGTGCCACCTCCACCTGAAAGTCACAGAGAGTTCTCGAGAACGTGTGGACTCTCCGTGCTACTGTCAAGAGGCTAACTAAGCTGTTGGAAATGTTACAGCTATGGATTGTGACAGCTGAGAGCAAACGTACCCCCTGCACATGCCCACAGTGGTCTCATAACCATGGGACCACTCAGACTAATGTTAGCTGTTCCTCAGACCTTTTGGTCACCTGACAGCTAATTGCAAGAAATCATGTTTGCACTCAAATGCCGAGACACGATTTGGTTCAGGTGCAACAGCAGGACACCCACTTACAGCACCTGCTGTTTAAGAACAGTTAGCCGACTACATCAAAAATAAAGTATAGGACTGCTCAGCCTACCGCTTGTATCGGCATGACTCCAAAGCTGCCAACTACTGAATGGCTACATAACAGTACATCACAAAGGTTGTTCGTTACCAAACATTATTAATCGAACAGGATCAGAGATCAGCACACTGCTGACTACATTCTACCCAGATGCAAAACAACACACTATGGCCAATTTAGTGGCAGTTAACAAATCCGTCATATACACATATGGTCACCAAATATTTGAGGTTGACAATGGTCTCTTCAAGAACTCCAAGTGGACTTTTGCGTTAATCAACATTGCTCAACCTATTTTGGGTGCCGATTTCATCACACAGCCTGCACTGACCACCAATTTACTAAATGAATGACTGATACACTTTGTCAACAGACTTACTATTCTTGCAGTGGCCCGTAAAACATTAGAACAACATAGGACACCGCATTGCATCCGTGCTCTGCACATGACTGTGTCCATGGATTAACAGTGGCCCGTAAAACTACAGGGCAGGGGCACACATACTACGGTGCACCATATCTGTACCAAACCTGGTCTGCAACTTCATCATGAGCCCATTGGAATGCATGGAAATGACTACCACCGATTTTCAGTGGCTACGCAATGGCACCAGGGGAACCATCACCTCACACCCCTCCCCCTCTGTCTGCTACCAATGACACTCCTCCCAACCATCATTCTACAGTACTGGCTGTGTCACTGACTGTAGTTACATGTCCATCATGCACAGCCACCCACACACAAGCTGGCTTTGAGGTCAAATTCGAAATCCATCTCATCTTTTAGGTGAGTGGAATGGGGGGGGGGGGGGGGGGGTGATATAATCAACTAATAGATGTGTGAAAAGTGCAGTGTGCTTTAATTTCTCATATTGTTTGTTACTTCCTGTTCTGGTTTGTTCACTAATACACTGTTATTCCCTGTATGTATTTTATATGTAGTAGATGGTCTCCCTACATGGTCTCACATTGTACAGCAATTCATACTATAAGCCTATACTGAAATGTACACAATAAAATTAAAAAATGTGTATATTGGTTAAACTTTGCAACTGAACATCTTTTAGAAGCCTCTATATGGACCTAGGTGTTGTTACATGTATATACTCACTTGTGGTGTTCCTGGTTCTCAGCAATTCACAATCACATAACTAGATGAAGTAATAATTCCTATATCAGCTATGTATTCCTTTCTAGGGTTCAGAATGGAGTTTTATTTTCAGGTACAAAAGTCTATAAAAGGTAACCAGTGGGCTGCACACCGAAAACTGAACATCTGCAAATATTTAAAAACAAAATAAAATAATACTTCATTAGCCACTCTTTCAACAATTTATCAGAATATTTGAAGTGACGAATGTAAATTCTGTTAAAAATCAGAGTTTTGAGTTGATAAGAACAGTATAATAGTATCACCAGAAGACATTACCACCATACCTTTCTGAATGTTTAGGGACAGATCATTGCAAAATATAATTAACAGAATTGCTCAAAGTGTGACAATTGAGGCACCCCTTGTGTTACTACTTGCTCTTTTAACCAATGCTTTCACCATTTTTGATGGTTACAACATTTGGACCACTGTTCCAAAGATTTGATCTGAACCTATAACTACAATTTCCCCCAGTTACATACTACCATAGTTTCTCAAACATAATGTATGGTTGCCAAAGTTTGTGAGCTAAAGGAATAACCAGTTGTGTATTTTCTTTCATAAAGTTCACTATAGAATTAATTAAAGTGAATATAAAGCTCCATTTATCAATATCCTTTCTCAAAAGATTAACTTTCGGAGACTCAATAAGCAATAAGTTCCGAGGAAGCTCTTAGGCCAGTAGTTGTTGCACTCATAGCTAACCAACCCACACTAGTTTATATGACCAGCTGGTACAGAAAAGTGAAATTTCATGGAATTTCTTTTAAATTACTCTAGCACAGGTATGATTTGTTAATAATTAATGAAAATTTTGAGAATTGTTAGCAAGAGTTCTTTATTATGCACAAAACACTGAAGATAACTTAAAATGAACTTCCAGTGTGCTATATTTTAAAGTGACCATTGAAACAAAACACATACACCACAGTCTCTCACTGTGAGTTTCCAACAGTTCTGTTACAAAAGTCAGTGTGAAGTTTGTGTGTGCATCTTCCATTGCCTTTTAAGTGTCTTAATATACAATAAATGCATTGTTCACTGAAATATTTAGTAGTTTTCTAAGACAGTTAAGTCATTTTGAAGAATGTAACTTCTTTTGTGATGCACAATATGGCACAATATGGCAAGTCAATGACAGTAGCAGTACTTGAGTTAGTTACAAATATAAGTCAGGGTTTTGAAGAGAAAAGAGTGTACAGCACTGATACTTTTTGATCATAGTAAGGTATTCAGTTGTACCTCATGTAAGGCCCTCCTCAGCAATATAAAATCATATGGTGATGGGGAAGCTGTTGAGCAAATTCTTGAATCCTACCTCAATAATAAACAGAAAATTGTATTAGGACAAGGAGCAGACTCAACTGAAAAGAAGTTGAAACAGAGTGCATCATAGCAAACTGTAATGGTGCCTTTGTTGTTACTGATTTTTGTTAATGACGTAAGTACCAATGGGCACACCTTGCAGTTTGCAGATAACCACATTTGTTCTCAACAAGCAAGTGTGTTGCTCAGGCTTTTCAACAAGCAGAAGCCCTATTAAGCTTGGCAAGGGTCTGGCTTCCTATGAACAAGATAAAAATTAATTAATACAAAACACAGAGAATGACATGCAGCCACAGTGATACTGGATCACTGGGTGACACAGCAGCCACTAAACTCATGGGCTTTTTCATTCATACTATGTTAACATGGCAACAACACACAAAAATTGTATATTCCAAACTTTCCTGGGTCCTGTATCTCCTGAGGAAATTAAAAGATGTAATATCAGACCAGTGCCGGTAGCTACTAACAGTGTACCCTGTAATGAGACATGAGCTGCTGCGGTGGAGTCTTTCTGCAGTCTGTAAAAGAAATGCAAAAGAATGATAATTGTAAACCAATTGTTTCTAGATTAGGATTTATGGCTGTTCTTAGCCAATATTTATTCAACTGCCTTGCTCATACAAAGATAAATCATGAACACTACAGAAAGAGAGATAAATTTCATCAACACAGCACTGGCAATAGAGACAGAATAGAAAGCCCTGGCTGTTAACAAAGACAAAAAGAGCTTCCACGTGGTGGCTCTCGAACTGTTAACTGAGCGAGGTGGCGCAGTGGTTAGCACACTGGACTCGCATTCAGGAGGACGACGGTTCAATCCCGTCTCCAGCCAT
This sequence comes from Schistocerca serialis cubense, assembly GCF_023864345.2. NCBI lineage: Eukaryota > Metazoa > Arthropoda > Insecta > Orthoptera > Acrididae > Schistocerca > Schistocerca serialis. The sequence goes on along the minus strand of NC_064640.1, from coordinate 920,309,868 downwards.
CCTGATTTAGGTTTTCCGTGATTTCCCTAAATCGTTTCAGGCAAATGCCAGGATGGTTCCTTTGAAAGGGCACGGCCGATTTCCTTCCCCATCCTTCCCTAACCCGAGTTTGCGCTCCATCTCTAATGACCTCGATGTCGACGGGACGTTAAACGACACTAACCTAACCTTTCGAACTGTTGAGTGCACTACCTAAGGCTATCCTTTCATTACCAATGGAGCAATATAGTACTAAAATTTTGTGTTCATTTAAAGGGCAACCTTTGTACAGTACTGAATAATTCTTCTCTGGTGATATGATGGTGTCTACCTGGGCCGGAACTCAGTGCTATGGCAAGAACAGCAGCTCTGATGTTTAAGTACACTATGTTCTAGTACTGATTTCATAGTTCTATTATCATTGTACAGTATATCATAATCTAGTTGTTCTCTTTAGTATATTGTATAGCATCAATTGTAGTATCATAGTTTAAATTGAAGTGTTGCATTCATTTTATTGTGGTAATACTATTGTAATCTTGATGCAGTCTGCCCAGCTATGGCTGGTTAACAACACAGAGCTGGTAATAAACCGACATGATGTCAGACTGCTTTTTGATGATAATAAGCAATATTATCCAAACCACAGGATTATTTGTTTGGCTCTGTGTTATAATACTGCAAATTTCAGTAGATGTGAGTGGGCAAAGAAAAAAGTTACCTTGGGAACAGCACAAAGTTTTTACAATGACTGGGTACAGAAGGATTGATAAAAGAAGAAAGTTTGTCATGAATGTTCATGAAGTGATTGTTGAATATTTCACATAAATTTTTTGCTCAGAGGAAACACCATCTTCATTCTCATTGCATGTTATTGATTGAGTTTTTTTCATTTTTACCAACAGTCTCACTGATGGCTTTTAATGTGGCTTTTGCTTTGCTACTTGAATTGAGTATAAACTGCCAGTTGCACATTTTCTTGGCTTCACAGCAGATGTGTTCAGTTTGAAATATTTATTGAATAGCTTGCTGTCTGTAGTTTTATTGTAAGCATATTGCAGTCTCTTATTTCTACAAAAGGTTTGTATTCGTGATGTCAGCAATTTATTACTAGGCATTTTGCATATATTTGGCTTAGATCTAAGTGTGATTGGAAATGCTACATCTTCATGTTTCTACAGAATACTCAAATTCTTGTACCTTACAGTCAACATCACAATCACAATGTACACCCTTCCATCCAGCTTCATGGAGCACATGTGTGAAAGTGAATACTCTATATTATTTTTGATGTAATGCTTCATACTTTCCTGGCAATCTGTCGACACCTTGAGGGGTCAGTTAAACTGCCAGATATTAGCATTGTTCTAGCATGATATTTCAACAGTGTGACTTGGTGAAGATGAAGACAGTGACACACTTTTGCAGCAACTTCTCCCTTTCTGTGCTGCATTCCTGTCCTCCTGCTGTTCTTTTGGCTCTTCCTTGAAGAATATGTCTGTGATAGTTTTGGGAATGTGTTCTGAAGTTTTAGTATCTTGACATCAGAACAGTCCCTCAACTGCTTTTCTTTCTTTCTTCATTCGCCATGCCCTACCCTTCTTCTGCTTCAACATTTGAGATTCCTCTTTGTTTCTTCTTCCTCCCTGTGTGCTCCTGAAGGCTGACCTACATGTCTGAAATGTAACAGGTGACTGGGTAGTGCATAATTCCCAGCCCCATGTTGACAGGTGGGGTTTGCACATACTTCCTCATACAGGCCAGGCCCAGGGAGGAGTGCCTGCCCGAGCTGTTACCTTCCCAAATTGCAAATTCATCACTCTATCAGGAGTTTGGCAGGTGTGACCTGGGGTTTGAACAATCACCTAAGGAAGGTGATCCCCCTCGGAGGGACCCCAGTTGGAAGGAGCACGCCATTGCAGATGCTGGCAATCATTGGAGATTTCCTCAAAATGAGCCAATCATCATTTCAGTCTATGTCTGCTACACACAAATGGAATGAGCCTAAAGATTCAATGACTTTCTAGATGCACCTTGATCCCTCATGGTATCACATACTGAAGAAGATCAGTCCTTTGCTACTTTTAATGTGTTTATTTTTTTTTTTTTTAATTCCGATTTTGGCGGTCTAGGGACCGCGTTAAACAACTATTTTTCAATGTACATTTCTCCTATTGCGCTCCTCCCCTTTTCTCTTCTGCCAATATGTCTTCATCCTCTCTCTGTGCTGCTCCCTTCGGTCTTCTGTCCACACTGTTCCTCCAGTTCTTTTCTTCTTCACTTCAAATCCTTCAAAATGTTGAATTTTGTCTCTCATTAAGTCTCTGTTGGTTATATCATCTTCTCCTATACCCATCTCCTCTAAGTCTGCTTTGACTTCTTTGAACTAGGTAATTTGGGTTCTGGGGTTCTTGTCAAAAAACATGAATATTTTCTTTGTCAGCCTTTCATCATTCATTCTTTTCAAATGGGCATAAAAGCTTACTCTTCTCTTCCTCATAGTATCTCACACTTTCTCAATTTTGTCATACACTTCTCTATTACTTCTAAACTTCCAAGTCCCATTCTCAAACCTCGGCCCAAGTTCTCTTCTAATGATTTTTCGCTCCTTTTTTGCTATAGCTTCCATTTCCTTGTTAGTGTTCATTGCTAAACATTCAGATGCATACAGACACTCTGGCTTAATCACAGTCTTGTAGTGCCTTATTTTTGCGTTAATTGATACTGACTTCTTGTTGTACACATTCTTTGTTAGCTGGAATTCCATTTCCATTTTTCTTGTTCTTGTTTTATTTCCTTCTTTATCTGAAGCATTGGGCTGGATGATTTCCCCTAAATATTTGAAATTAGAAACCTTCTTTATCTGGCCATACTTTGTAATAATATTGTTCGGTGCGTCTTTTACATTGGTTAGGTACTCTGTCTTTTCAAAGGAGATTTTCAGTCCTGCTTTTTCTGCTGTTTCATTCAGAATATTGATCTGTTTGACTGCTTCTTCCAAACTTCCTGCCAGAATCACTAAGTCATCAGCAAAAGCGAGGCAATCTACTTCTAATCCATCCTTTATTCTTCCTAATTTGATTTTTTGTATTCCTTCTTCAGTCGTTTTCTTCCTCCACTCTCTAATAACTTTTTCTAACACACAGTTGAGTAGGGTAGGTGACAACCCATCTCCTTGTCTTAATCCTGTTCTGATTTTGAATGGTCTGGATACCTCACCACGGAACTTTACTTTTGCATAGGTATCCATAAGTGTTTCTTTGACGATTGCGACTGTTTTCTTGTCTGCTCCAAACTCACTAAGGATGTTAACCAAGGTTGTTATGTCAACGGAGTCGTACGCCTTCTTGAAGTCAACAAACGTGATAAAGATGTCTTTTCCTCTTAATTGTCTATGTTTAATAATTAACTTCAAGTTTAAATTTTGTGTTTATTATTCAAAAAAGTGTCGATGCAATTGCAGGCCCTGTGAAATCTTGCTCCGATTTATGTAATGGGACTTTGCTTTTGGAGTCCAATTGTGTTTTTCAGGCACAACAACTGCTTGCTGCTTCACTCCTCCACAGCTATCCTGTTCATGTTGAGGCTCATTGAATGCTGAATTCTTTGCATGGTGTTATTTACACTAGGCTGCTTGGAGGTCTGATGGAGGGAGAAATCCAAACTTATCTCTCTGTGCAGGGCATCACTGCAGTCCATCAGGTAATGAAAAAGGTTGATGCAACATTACTGTCTACACACACTCTTTTTCTCACATTTGATTGAGTAGTGCTTCCACCAAAAATCAAAGAAGATTATGAAGTGATCACAGTCTGTACATTCCAAACCTGATGTGTTGTTACCAGTGTCAACATTACAACCAAACTCACATGTCCTGTTGAAACATGACCAAATGTGGTACCTGTGATAGAGATGCTCGCAAGGGCAATTGCCTGCCTCCTTCTCCCTGCTGTATCAATTGCAATGGCGACCAGGCATCTCATCCTGAGAATGTCCCATGTACCTTGATGAGCAGGCCATCCAGGAGATCTGGCCAAAGGAAAAAGTACCTTACCCTGTTGCTCACAAGTTGTTGGCTAGACCATATACACTGACAGTACCATTCTCGCTATGACTCACTCCATGGATGTCATGGCCGTGCAGTCTTGCAACTTCAAATTCAGCACTGCAGTTGTAAAATCACTGGGTATTGTGGTAGCATAACCATCTCCTTCTCCTCCAGCTGTGCAACAAACCGCCAAATCTTCACCTCCTGCAGTGAAACCACCTGCTACACAACTGACAGGCTGGAAAGGAAGAAAGGAATACTCTCCTGAAGGTTTTTTACATCCCTGCAGGCAACAAACATCTGAGTCTTCATCTGCCAACCGCAAAGGCTCTAAGAAATCAATCAACATGACCAGTCTTCTCATTCCCTGACTCAGAGGTCCTCTTCAATGGTGTTACTACATGATACTCTCACCTGGCTGACCTACATTTCGCCAGTGTGCACTGCCCACTGTTTTGCTTCTGTAGAATCTGCAGGCCAACCCAATGAGAATTCCAGTGCCTCTGTACATCTCATGGAACAGGCTCCTCCAGCCTGTGCACCCTGTAACAGTGAGTCTTTGAAGGCTGGCACTCACCAGTCACAGAGGTGACAACATTTCTTTTCTTTTTTTTTTTTTTTTTTTTTCTCGTCCCCTTTTGCTGTTATGATCCTCCCCCAATGGAATGTTCACGCCAGTAGATCCAAGAAGGAGAAATTATGGCTGCTCTTGAAATCATAGCATCCACTCTTTCTCTGCATGCAAGAAACAAAAGTCATCCTCGAAACCACTCTGACCTCTCATATTTCCTTCCAGTCTACTTTGACCTTCCCGCCGAGGATGGCATTCCATCTCATCGGGGAGTCATGCTGCTCCTCAGGGATGACGTTCATAGCCAAACCATATTACTGAATACTTGGCTGCTGACTGTTGCAGTCCACATTATCCTTCCTCACTTCACATTTTCTCTTTGCAGCATATACATCCCTCCATCATTTGGTGTCACCAGGGCAAACTACCTCCATGTTACTGATCAACTCACTCACATCTGCTCAGTGTCTTTAATGCACACTGTCCCATTTGTGGCTCTTCCTGAATCTGTCAGAGTGTGCTCTTTTGGCTGACCTCAATCAACTCAACCTCTCTATCTTAATAACAGAACACCTGCATTCCTCTCAGACTCCACACACACCTATTCCCATTTGGACCTTTTGCTCTGCCGCATCCAGTTTGCCTGTCATCTCGAGTGGTACATTCTCTCTAATGTGTACTCGAGCGTCCATCTGCCATGTGCTATCTGTTTGCTGACTCCTATCCCATCTACATGTAAACCCAACTGGCAGCTTTCTAAGGCCGACTGGAGGCTTCAGTCCTCCCTGGAGACCTTCAACAAAGATTTCCCCAGTTGTGATGACCATGCAGAGTATGTCACGAATGTTGTCCTTACCATAATAGAGCATTCCATAACTCACACTTCATCTCTACTGTGCTGTGTACCAGACCCCAGGTGGACTAAGGCATGCTGCGACATCGCTGTGAAGACTTGCTCTCTGCAATTTTAACCATCATGCTATGATGTTGAACTGTATTCATTGTAAACAGTTTCATGCACAGTGTCATTTCATTCTTTGCTATGGCAAAACAGCTATCTAGATTTCATTTACTAGTTCTTTTAACAGTTCCACTTCCTCTTCCATCGTGTGGGGGGCAATTCTCATCATCTGTATGGGACTAAGATCCATTCCCTGATTTCCAGTATGACAGTAGCATGTGGTGTCATTGTGGACCCTATAGCTATATCCAACACCTTGGGTTGCTATTCTGTGAAGATTTTGAGCTCCACCCACTATCACCCAACCTTCCTCCCTTGGAAATGTGTTGGGGAGGCAATCTTCCACCCCACGGCCAGATGATGTTCACATTCAGATGTTGCAGCACCTTTCTCTCATGGGCAAGCACTTTGTCCTTCATAAATACAGTCACATTTGGGCAGATGGCACCTTTCCCAGATGCTGATGTGAAGTCACTATCATACCCATATCTAAGCCCAGTAAGGTCAAACACCTTGCTTCTAGCTACTGCCCCATTTCTCTCATCAGCTATGTTTTCAAGGTGATCGAATGTATGATTTATGGCTGATTGGTATAGTGGCTCAAACCTCACAATCTACTAACCACTGCACAATGTGGATTTCGAGCACACCATTCTGCTGTTGACCAGTTCATCACTCTGTCAACCCATGTCATTCCGTTTTCTGACAAAATACCCGATGGTGGCTGTGTTCTTTGATTGGGAGAAAGCCTATGACACTTGCTGGAGGACTGGTATCCTTCTGCACTCTATACATGTGGGGCTTTCAATGCTGCCTGCCCTGTTTCATTTTGAAATTTTTAAAAATCAAGTATTCAAGGTATGTGGGGGTTTGATCTTGTCAGACACCTTCATCCAGGAGAATGGCGTGCCTCAAGGCTCCATCCTGTGCATCTTACTCTTTGCTATAGCCATTAATCCTATAATGGTCTGTCTCCTGCCAGGCATCAAAAGCTCCTTTTTTTGTCGATGACTTTGCGATTTATTGCAGATCTCCGCTGGCTTGTATTCTGGAACATCTTCTACAGCGATGGCTTCATCGTCTTCACTCATGGGGTATCAACAATGGCTTTCGATTTTTCACTGGCAAGACAGTTTGTATGAATTTCTGGCTACGCAATTGGTTTCTTCCACTGTCTTTACATCTTGGGCTTGTTGCTTTTCCGTTTGCTGAAACTATGAAGTTCCTGGAGCTCATGCTTCATAGAAAACTTTCTTGGTCCTCCCATGTGTCTTACCTGGCTGCATGCTTTACCCAGTCTCCTAATGTCTTATATGCTCTAAGCACTACTTTCTGGCGAGCAGATCGGACCACCCTCCTCTGTTTGTACCAATCCCTTGTCCATTTGAAATTAGACTATGTGTGTTTCATTTATTCATGTGCATGTCCATCCATTTTACACCACCTTAATATAATCCACCATCATGGAATCCATTTGGCCACTGGTGCCTGTTACACTAGCCCAGTTGAGAGTCCCTATGCAGAAGCTGCCAGACAATTGCTGCTATATGGGTGTGATGTTCTCCTCAGTAGATACGCTTGACATTTGTCTGCCATGCCTAGCCACCCATCCTGCACCTCCTTTTTCGATGCTGCCTTGGTTGACAGTATGGGATGCATCCCTCTTCTCTGCTGTCTCCCAGGTTCGCTTTCCACTCCTATTCCAGCAGCTTAATTTCACATTCCCTGCCAATTTTCCAGTGGGTGTGAACCCTTCACCACCTTGGCATGACGCAGTGGCCTGTGTTCATCTTGGACTTCACACTCGACCTTCACACTCAATATAGTGACAGCACCTTTGTGTACAGTAATGGTCTTAAGACTCACTGTGGTGTCCAGTGTGCCTTCGTCATTGTCACTGACCATTTTTGGTATTAGCTTACACAACACCACCCAGTATTTACAGCAGAGCTCTTTGCCCTCTATCAGGCTACCTAATACATCCAGCGACACAGCCTTTTTTATTGTGTCATATGCTCTAATTCTCTTGGTGCCCTTCTGAACCTCTGTGTGCTGTACACAGTCCATCCTTTAGCGCAATGGGCCCAAGAAAGCTTCCATTTGCTCTGTGTTGAGGGAGACACTGTGATGTTTATTTAGAATGGTGGTCACGTCGGTCTGATGGGAAATGAGGCTGCTGACGCTGCTCACGAGGCTGCAGTCGTCTTACCTCAGTCTGCTAGCTCTTCCATCCCTTTGGATGATCTCTATGTTGCCATCTGTCGGCAGGTGGTGTCACTTTGGCACCACCACTGGTGCACTCTTCATGGGAACAAGCTCCGGGGAATTAAACCCCTCCCAGTGGCTTAACCAATCTTATCTCAGCCCCCCCTTGCCATGAGGAAATCATTTTAGCTAGGTTGCATATTTGGCAGTATCGTTTTAGTTATCGCCATTTGTTAAGTGGTGATCCCCCACCATTTTGTGCTCATTGTCATTAATTTTTCCTGGTTCACCATTTCCTGACCGAATGTCCTTGTTTTAACAACTTAGCCGGCACGGTGGCTGAGCGGTTACAGGTGCTTCAGTCCAGCACTGCGCGACTTCTACGGTCACAGCTTCGAATCCTGCCTTGGGCATGGATGTGTGTGATGCCCTTAGATTATTTAGGTTTAACTAGTTCTAAGTTCTAGGGGACTGGTGACCTCAGATGTTAAGTCCCATAGTGCTCAAATCCATTTGAACCATTTTTAACCACTTCTTCTATTCTTTCTTTTGCTTGTGCCGTTTTTCCTGCTGATACGCAGGGTCAGCATGGTTAATTGGATGTGGCAATGTTAGTTGGAGGGTTTGCCAGATGCCCTTCCTGTCACCACCCCGTACCCCCCGGGAAGGAATTAGTGTACCCCAACCGTCTGCGACTAGTATAATCCATGGAATAGTGCGAAAGTGTTCAGATGTCTGCGAGCCATGTAAATGAGGCGGGATGTGGGGACCAGCCCAGTATTCACCTAGGGGGATGTGGAAAACCGCTTAAAAACCACATCCAGGCTGGCCAGCACACCAGCCCTCATCGTTAATTCACCGGGTGGGTTCAATCTGGGGCCGGCGAGCCTACCCAAGTCCAGGAAGCAGCACATTGACATGCTCGGCTAACCTGGCAGGTATTTTTTTTTTTAACCATTTATGTTCTCATATATGTTTGCTGTCTGATTTGTTGGCTGTTTTAGTGAAGGACACATGGATTTTTGACCATGTTTTACTTTTTATCATTCGTAGCAACATGGCAAAGGACATTTAATCTTTGGTTCAGGACCTCCACTGTCTCTACACCATATTTTGAGGACCTTGTGTTTAGCTCACTTTCCATCAGTCATTTGGGCTTAATGTACAGGGTGTTACAAAAAGGTACAGCCAAACTTTCAGGAAACATTCCTCACACACAAATAAAGAAAAGATGTTATGTGGACATGTGTCCGGAAACGGTTAATTTCCATGTTAGAGCTCATTTTAGTGTCATCAGTATGTACAGTACTTCCTCGATTCACCGCCATGATTTCATACGGGATACTCTACCTGTTCTGCTAGAACATGTGCCTTTACAAGTACGACACAACATATGGTTCATGCACGATGGAGCTCCTGCACATTTCAGTCAAAGTGTTCGTACGCTTCTCAACAACAGATTCGGTGACCGATGGATTGGTAGAGGCGGACCAATTCCATGGCCTCCAAGCTCTCCTGATCTCAACCATCTTGACTTTCATTTATGGGGACATTTGAAAGCTCTTGTCTACGCAACCCCGGTACCAAATGTAGAGACTCAGTACTTCACGTAGGTTCATTAAATAATTTTCAGTATTTTATCATTTTTTTTTTATTATAAAAGCATCATTCTGTTTCTGAATACAGTGCAGCAATTTCCAACAGCTTAACAACAAGCTACGTCATTTTACTTCGGCATGTCATCACAACAAAAGAATATTCTCTTGTATATCATTTCGCTTTCCAATTTATCAGTGCTCATTATACTGCTTATTTATTCCCTTATAAACATGTTGACTGAAGATGTACTTTTGCAAAAGATGCTATTACGAAGACGTGGTCCCTAATCATTGCTGTTTCATATGTACTTCATAGAACTTCATTCACTTTGTCACTTCACATTCACTTAATATTTCATTGATTCATTATTATATATTTCTTCATTACATAATACATTGCTGCTTCATATATTCATTCTGCTTCACTTTGTGTACAAAATAATGACTCTACGGCATAATTCTCAACAGCAGCCACCCACATTAAAGACAAGACATTTCCCTCTATTACACAGCAGAGCAAAACTTATTCAAATGATCTCACTAAAATTTAATCTCCACAACATTTATTTTTAATACAATATTGTTTATCTTGGCCTGAAAGACTTATAATATGGCACACACGTACTGAGAAGATGAACTTTCATACATGCAACTAAAGATAATAACATTTTACATTAGACCAATGACTTTCTGAATTTCATATATTTAGGGGAAGTTGGGTTAACTGATTCTCAAAGCTAATTGGACCATCACAATTATAAACAATTCAAGAGTAAAAATTATTATTTTTTTCATACCATAAACATGTTCCTTTAGATCGGCTGTACTGTGTGAGCTAATATGGGTGCTGTCTGTTAGCTACAGAGATTTGTCCGCAGCTTGTGGTCGTGCGGTAGCGTTCTCGCTTCCCGCGCCCAGGTTCCTGGGTTCGATTCCCGGCGGGGTCAGGGATTTTCTCTTCCTCATGATGACTGGGTGTTGTGTGCTGTCCTTAGGTTAGTTAGGTTTAAGTAGTTCTAAGTTCTAGGGGACTGATGACCATAGATGTTACGTCCCATAGTGCTCAGAGCCATTTGAACCATTTTTTTTGTTAGCTACATTTGCAGATATAGATAAAAAACTGAAATCCGCTGGTAAGAGTAATTTATTTTTGCATTCAACAATTTCTCCTACAGTTTTACTTGTTTGAGTTAGATTCAGTGTTTATTGCTTTATGATACTCCATGAAATATGTGCATGGAGTCATTTTCCCTTCATGTTGAAAATTGTTGATAAAGTGAAAGTGGGGTTAACTGTACCAGTAAAATTTGGGGTTAAGTGGATTGGTTCAGTCAACCCCAGACAGTTGCTAATGAATGAAAATGCCTTTTATACAAACATCTAATAGATTACATAAATGTAAGCTTTGCACTTTCAAGGAAAAACCATTTTTCATGCAGTTTTACTTGCTTCCTGTCAGAAAATGCCTGGAAATTCAACTTTATGTTGACCTGCTCTGATTTCATGAGTAATTTCAAAGAAACACATTATAGTGCCCAAGAATTACCATATATAACACTACAGCCCTTGTTGGTGTAGCATTTCCTTTGGTATTTACTGCCTCTGATATTTGGAAAGGCTTTAGTATTAGTAGTATCAACCCTACAATTCACGCATATTTAATGCCTAATATTTTTATTGTTGTATGTGCTGGACAGACCTCTCCCAATTCAGCAAGAAATAACAAAGATTTATTGGGAGAGCATGGAAGTACATCTGCAGATGGCAAATGTTGAGAATCTTGGATACCAGCCAGAAGATAAGTAAACAGAAATTACTAAGACTGGTGTGAGGAACACAACAAGATATAGATGGAATGGACAGAGGCAGCACCAAAAGGCAGAATAGCAAAGCTATTGCAAAAAAAGCATAAATTAAATTAAGTATGCCAAATACTGGCAGAAAGCGGCAGTAGCTCTGAAGATCTTGATCATGTCCAGTACGTTGATTCCTCTGATGCTAACTCGTACACAAGTGCTTTTGAAAATGATGAAACAGTGCACAAAGGTGACTTCATTGTAGTTAAGGTACAAGATAAAACTGTCACAAGTAGTCACAATTATTTTCTGGAGTGATTAAAATGTATGTTGATGACTATGAAGTAAAATTATATAAGACAGTAGTTTATACTACAAAATTTGCAGCAACAGCAGAAGGAGATACCTTTTTTTGCTTTAACTGAAATAATTGCCAAACTATCCAATGCACTAGCTCTCACTATGAAGGCATGATTTGATTCCAGAATACATCACTAAATTCAGTGTGCAGTACTTTTATTATTTCTATCATTTTTTCTTTAATATACTCATAAATGTCTTTGTTACTAAAGTTGTTGCAATTTTTTTCGTATTTATAGTCATGTAATTCATTGATTTAATTGAGAAGTCCAATTAACCTTGCAATATGGTCCAGGTTCCAACTGTTGCCTGCTACATACCTGCAGAGCAGCAAGTTATGTATTTAGCTTTTTCTGTGCTTTCTTAGGAGTCCTGGAGTGTAAAGGATGTTTAAATGCTTTGTTGCAGATGCAGGAGAAGCTGGCCACAGTTTGCGAACAGCTGAAGGTACTTTTGGCTACAGTCAGCGATCCTGAGTCTGCTGACTTGAGGTGTAGCAGTGGTGGAGCATCTGGCATATCGCATGAGAAACCTCAGGTGTCACTTGTTAGACCCACAGGCTCTGCTACTGAGGCAGCCTCCAGATGGCCTAGCAAGGGGTGTCCGCCTTGACTGCAGTGAGAATTGTGGGTGATAATGCTTCCACATCAGTCTTTCAGCAGGGTCTGAACAGGCAAATGGGGGTTGGGATTTGCTGCCTATTGGGATCTCCACAGTTAAGTATGTTATAGAGCCTCATAGAGAAATAGCATTTATGGCCTGTAAGAAAGCCAATGTGTACTCAATGTATCTGCCAGAAGGCCACATCCAAAAAAGTGGAGGAGGCCTTGCATGCAGCTATCAAGCATGCAGGCTGCAGTCATCTGTGAGTTCTGGCTGCTTTTGGCACCAATGATGCCTGTTGCATGGGTTCTGAGCCTATCCTCAGTTCATGGTGGTGGCTCTTGAAAGTGGACAAGCCTGCTGGCCTCGCCTGTGGGGTGCAATCACAGCTGGCAATTTGCAGCATTGTTTATAGAGGTGATTGGGTTCCTTTGGTTTGAAGACCAGTGGATTGTCTCAAACAAAGTCTATGTTGGCTCTGTGATGATTTTGGCTGCTGATTTCTGCAAAACAGACTATTCATCACAATTCAAAACTACAGGCTACATAGCGGCTTCTCACGAAGAGCCTAACGAAACTGAAATTACTACATGTAGCCTCTCCTGGCAGCCCAGTAGCTTGTATCCGATGCACTACTGCCCATTTACTATATGCCCCACACCTTCACACTGACGATGAAACAATGAATTGGCATCGGGATTCAAAAATACAGGATACATGGCGGCTTATGACCAAGAGATTGATGACACTGCAGTAACTGTACGTAGCCTCTCCTGGCAGCCCAGTAGCTTGTATCCAATGCACTACTGCCCATTTACTATATCCCCTACACCTTCACACTGACGATCCGACACAGAATTTGCATCGCGACTCAAAACTACAGGATACACGGCGGCTTCTCACCAAGAGACAGACGATGCTGCAGACATTGTACGTAGAAGCCCCTGGTAGCGCAGTAGCTTGTATCTGATGCACTACTGCCCATTTACTTAATCCCCCACACCATCACACTGACAATGCGAGATAGTATTTGCATCGCAATTGAAAACTACAGGCTACATGGCGGCTTCTCTCCAAGAGTCAAATGTTAGTAACAGTCACTTCACGTAACCTCTCCTGGAAGCCCAGTAGCTTGTATTCGATGCACTACTGCCCATTTTCTATATCCCCCACACCTTCACACTGACGATGCTACAAAGAATTGGCATCGCAATTCAAAATACAGGATACATCGCAGTTTCTCACCAAGAGACTGACGATACTGAAGACACTGAACGTAGCCTCTGCTGGCAGCCCAGTAGCTTGTATCACATGCACTACTGCCCATTTACTTTATCCCCCACACCATTAGACTGACAATGCGACACAGAATTTGCATCGCAATTCAAAATTACAGGCTACATGGAGGCTTCTCACCAAAAGACAAACGATGGTGGAAGTCACTGCACGTAACCTCTCCTGGCAGCGCAGTAGCTTGTATTCGATACACTACTGCCCATTTACTATATCCCCCACACCTCCACACAGACGATGCGACATAGAATATGCATAGCGATTCAAACCTACAGGCTACATAGCGGCTTCAAACCAAGAGCCTAACGAAACTGCCATCACTACTCGTAGCCTCTCCCGGCAGCCCTGTTGCTTGTATTTGATGCACTATTGACCATTTACTATATCCCACACACCTTCACAAGGACGATGCGAAAAAGAATATGCATCGCGATTCAAATCTACAGGCTACATGGCGGCCTCTCACCGATGGCCTAACGAAACTGCCATCACTACACGTAGCCTCTCCTGGCAGCCCAGTAGCTTATATCCGATGCACTGCTGCCCATTTACTGTGTCCCCCACACCTTCACACTGACGATGCGACAGAGAATCTGCATCACGATTCAAAAATACAGGACACATGATGGCTTCTGACCAAGAGACTGACGATACTGCAGTCACTGCACGTAGCATCTCCTGGCAGATCAGTAACTTGTATCCGATGCACTACTGCCCCCCCCCCCCCCTCCACACCTTCACACTGACGATGCGAAACAGAATATGCATCACGATTAAAAACAACAGGGCACATGGCGGCTTCTCACCAAGAGATTATTGAAACTGGCATCACTACACGTAGCCACTCCTGGCAGCCCAGTAGCTTGCATCCGATGCACCACTGCCTATTTACTATATCCCCAACACCGTCACACTGACGATGCGAAACAGAATATGCATCGCGATTAAAAACTACAGGCTACATGGCGGCTTCCACCAAGAGCCCAACGAAACTGCCATCACAACACGTAGCCTCTACTGGGAGCCCAGTAATTTGTAACCGAAGCACTACTGCGCATTTACTAAACCCCCGCACCTTCACAGTGATGATGTGGCAAAGAATTGCCATCGCAATTCAAAAATACAGGAAACATGGCGACTTCTCACCAAGAGACTGACGATACTGCAGTCACTGCACGCAGCATCTGCTGGCAGCCCAGTGGCTTGTATCTGATGCACTACTGCCCAATTACTATATCCCCCACACCGTCACACTGACGATCCGATACTGAATATGCATCGCAATTCAAAACTACTGGCTACATGGCGGCTTCTCAGCAAGAGCCTAACGAACCTGCCATTACCTCATGTAGCCTCTCCTGGCAGGCCAGTAGCTTGTATCCGATGCAGTACTGCCCATTTACTATTTCCCCCACACCTTCGCACTAACGATGCGACACAGAATATACATCGTGATTCAAAACTACAGGCTACATGGTGGCAACTCACCAAGAGATTAACGAAACTGCATCACTACACGTAGCCTCTCCTGACAGCCCATTAGCTTGTATCCGATGCACTACTGCCCATTTACTGTATCCCCCACACCTTCACACTGAGGATGCGACAAAGTATTGGCATCGCGATTCAAAAATACAGGATGCATGGCGGCTTCTCATCAAGAGACATACGATACTGCAGACACTGCACGTACCCTCTCGTGGCAGCCCAGTGACTTGTATCCTATGCACTACTGCCCATTTACTATATCCCCCACACCTTCACCTGACGATGCAACACAGAATTTGCATCGCGATTTAAACTACGTGCTACATAGCGGCTTCTCACCATGAAACAAACGATAGTGGAAGTCACTGCACGTAACCTTTCCTGCCAGCGCAGTAGCTTGTATTTGATGCACTACTGCCCATTTACTATATTTGCCACACCTTCACACTGATGATGCGAAACAGAATATGCATCACGATTAAAAACAACAAGATACATGACGGCTTCTCACAAGAGACTAATGTAACTGCCATCACTACAAGTAGCCTCTCATGGCAGCCCAGTAGCTTGCATTCGATGCACTACAGCCCATTTACTGTAACCCCCACACCTCCACACTCACGATGCGACATAGAATATGCATGGCGATACAAAACTACAGGCCACATTGTGGGTTCTCACTGAGAGCGTAACGAAACTGCATCACTACACGTAGCCTCTCCTGATAGCCCAGTAGCTTGTATCAGATGCACCACTGCCCATTTACTATATCCCCCACACCTTCACATAGACGATGGGACAAAGCATTGGCATTGCGATTCAAAAATACAGGATACATGGCAGCTTCTCATCAAGAGACATACGATACTGCAGACACTGCACGTAGCCTCTCCTGGCAGGCCAGTGGCTTATATCCTATGCACTACTGCCCATTTACTATTTCCCCCACACCTTCACACTGACGATGCGAAACAGAATCTGCATCGCGATTCAAGGCTACAATCAACATGGCGGTTTCCCATCAAGAGCCTAACAAAACCGCCATCACTACACGTAGCCTCTCCTGCCAGCCCAGTAGCTTGTTCCGATGCACTACTGCCCATTTACGATATCCCCCTTATCCTCACACTGACGACTGGACTAGTATTAGCATCGCGATTCAAAAACACCGGATACGTGGCGTCTTCTCACCAAGAGACTGATGATACCACAGTTACTGTACGTAGCCTCTCCTGCCAGCCCAGTAGCTTGTATCTGTTGCACTACTGCCCATTTACTATATGCCTGACACATTCACACTGACGATGCAACACAGAATTTGCATCGTGATTCATCACTACACGCTATCTTGCGGCTTGTCACCAAGAGACAAACGATAGTAAATGTCACTGCATGTAAACTCTCCTGGCAGCCCAGTAGCTTGTATCCGATGCATTACTGCCAATTTACTTTATCCCCAACACTATCACACTGACGATGCGACACAGAATTTGCATCCTAATTCAAAACGACAGGCTACATGGAGGCTTCTCACCAAGAGACAAACGATAGTAAAAGTCACTCCACGTAACCTCTCCTGGCAGCCCAGTAGCTTCCATTCGATGCACTGCTGCCCATTTACTATATCCCCCACACCTCAACACTCACAATGCGACATAGAATATGCATAGCGATTCAAAACTACAGCGCACATGGCGGCTTCTCACCAAGGGCATAATGAAACTGCCATCACTACACGTAGCCTCTTCTGGCAGCCCAATAGCTTGTATCCGAAGCACTACTGCCTATTTACTATATCCCCCACACCTTCACACTGACGATGCGAAACAGAATATGCATCGTGATTAATAACTACAGGCTACATGCAGGCTTCCCACCAAGAGCCTAACGAAACTGCCATTAATACACGTATCCTCTCCTGGCAGCCCGTTAGCTTGTGTAAGATGCACCTTCACACTGACCATGGGACAAAGCATTGGCATCACAACTCAAAAATACAGGATACATGGGGGCTTCTCATCAAGAGACATACGATACTGCAGACACAGAATTACTATATCGCCCACACCTTCACATAGACGATGGGACAAAGCATTGACATTGCGATTCAAAAATACAGGGTACATGGCAGTTTCTCATCAAGAGACATACGATACTGCAGACACTGCACGTAGCCTCTCCTAGCAGCCCAGTGGCTTATATCCTATGCACTACTGCCCATTTACTATATCCCCCACACTTTCACACTGACGATGCGACACAGAATTTGCATCCTAATTCAAAACGACAGGCTACATGAAGGCTTCTCACCAAGAGACAAACGATAGTAAAAGTCACTCCACGTAACCTCTCCTGGCAGCCCAGTAGCTTCCATTCGATGCACTCCTGCCCATTTACTATATCCCGCACACCTCCACACTCACAATGCGACATAGAATATGCATAGCGATTCAAAACTACAGCCCAAATGGCGGCTTCTCACCAAGGGCATAATGAAACTGCCATCACTACACGTAGCCTCTCCTGGCAGCCCAGCAGCTTGTATCCGATGTACTACTGCCCATTTTCAATATCCCCCACACTTTCACACTGACATTGCGACAAAGAATTGGCATCGCGATTCAAAAATCCATGACACATGGCGGCTTCTCAACAAGAGACTGACGATACTGTAGACACTTTACGTAGCCTCTCCTGGCAGCCCAGTAGCTTGTATCCGTTGCAATACTGCCCAATTACTATATCCCCCACACCTTCACACTGACAATGCAACACAGAATTTGCATCGCGATTCAAAGCTACATGCTACATGGTGGCTTCTCACCAAGGACCTTACAAAACTGCCATCACTACACGTAGCCCCTCCTGGTAGCCCAGTAGCTTGTATCATATACACTACTGCCCATTTACTATATCCCCCACACCTTCACACAGAGGATGGGACAAAGCATTGGCATCGCAATCGAAAAATACAGGATACATGGGGGCTTCTCACCAAGAGACTGACGATACTGCAGTCACTGCAAGTAGCATCTGCTGGCAGCCCAGTGGCTTGTATCCGATGCACTACTGCCCGTTTACTATATCCCCCACACCTTCACACTGACGATCCGATACTGAATATGCATCGCAATTCAAAACTACTGGCTACATGGCGGCTTCTCAGCAAGAGCCTAACGGACCTGCCATTACCACACGTAGCCTCTCCTGGCAGGCCAGTACCTTGTATCCGATGCACTACTGCCCAATTACTATATCCCCCCCCACACCTTCACACTGACGATACAACACAGAATTTGCATCGCAATTCAACACTACAAGCTACATGGTGGCTTCTGACCAAGAAACAAATGATAGTAAATGTCACTGCACGTAAACTCTCCTGGCAGCCCAGTAGCTTGTATCCGATGCACTACAGCTATTTACTTTACCCCCCACACCTCCACACTCACGATGCAACATAGAGTATGCATGGCGATACAAAACTACAGGCCACATTGTGGGTTTTCACCAAGAGCGTAACGAAACTGCGTCACTACACCTAGCCAGTCCCGGCAGCCCATTAGCTTGTATCCGTTGCACTACTGCACATTTACTGTATCCCCCACACCTTCACACTGAGGATGCGACAAAGTATTGGCATCGCAATTCAAAAATACAGGATACATGCCGGCTTCTCATCAAGAGACATACGATACTGCAGACACTGCACATACCCTCTCGTGGCAGCCCAGTGGCTTGTATCCTATGCACTACTGCCCATTTACTATATCCCCCACACCTTCACCCGACGATGCAACACAGAATTTGCATTGCGATTTAAACTACGTGCTACATAGCGGCTTCTCACCATGAGACAAACGATAGTGGAAGTCACTGCACGTAACCTTTCCTGCCAGTGCAGTAGCTTGTATTCGATGCACTACTGCCCATTTACTATATTCCCCACACCTCCACACTGACGATGCGACATAGAATACACATATCGATTCAAACCTACAGGTTACATGGCGGTTTCTCACCAAGATCCTAATGAAACTGCCATCACTACACACAGCCTCTCCTGGCTGCACAGTAGCTTGTATCATATGCACTACTGCCCATTTACTATATCCGCCACACCTTCATACTGACGATGCGAAACAGAATATACATCACGATTAAAAACAACAAGATACATGACAGCTTCTCACAAGAGCCTAATGAAACTGCTATCACTACAAGTAGCCTCTCATGGCAGCCCAGTAGCTTGCATTCGATGCACTACAGCCCATTTACTGTATCCCCCACACCTCCACACTCACGATGCGACATAGAATATGCATGGCGATTCAAAACTACAGGCCACATTGTGGGTTCTCACCAAGAGCGTAACGAAACTGCATCACTACACGTAGCCTCTCCTGAGAGCCCAGTAGCTTGTATCAGATGCACCACTGCCTATTTACTATATCCCCCACACCTTCACACTTACGATGCGAAACAGAGTCTGCATTGCGATTCAAGGCTACAATCAACATGGTGGTTTCTCATCAAGAGCCTAACGAAACCGCCATCACTACACGTAGCCTCTGCTGCCAGCCCAGTAGCTTGTTCCGATGCACTACTGCCCATTTATGATATCCCCCTTACCTTCACACTGACGACTGGACTAGTATTAGCATTGCGATTCAAAAACACCGGATACATGGCGTCTTCACACCAAGAGACTGACGATACTACAGTTACTGTACGTAGCCTCTCCTGTCAGCCCAGTAGCTTGTATCTGATGCATTACTGCCCATTTACTTTATCCCCAACACTATCACACTGACGATGCGACACAGAATTTGCATCCTAATTCAAAACTACAGGCTACATGGAGGCTTCTCACCAAGAGGCAAACGATAGTAAAAGTCACTCCACGTAAACTCTCCTGGCAACCCAGTAGCTTGCATTCGATGCACTACTGCCCATTTACAAAATCCCATACACCTCCACACTCACGATGCAACATAGAATATGCATAGCAATTCAAAACTACAGCCCACATGGCGGCTTCTCACCAAGGCATAATGAAACTGACATCACTACACGTAGCCTCTCCTGGCAGCCCTTTAGCTTGTATCTATGCACTACTGCCCATTCACTATATCGCCCACGCCTTCACACTGACGATCTGATACTGAATGTGCATCGCAATTCAAAACTACTGGCTACATGGCGGCTTCTCAGCAAGAGCCTAACGAACCTGCCATCACCACACGTAGCCTCTCCTGGCAGGCCAGTAGCTTGAATCCGATGCACTACTGCCCATTTACTATATCCCCCACACCTTCACACTGAGGATGCGACAAAGAATTGGCATCGTGATTCAAAAATACAGGATACATGGCGGATTCTCATCAAGAGACATACGATACTGCAGACACAGCACGTACCCTCTCCTGGCAGCCCAGTGACTTGTATCCTATGCACTACTGCCCATTTACTATATCCACCACACCTTCACCTGACGATGCAACACAGATTTTGAATCGAGATTTAAAACCACGAGCTACATGGCGGCCTCTCACCAAGAGACAAACGATATTGGAAGTCACGGCACATAACCTCTCCTGGCAGCACAGTAGCTTGTATTCGATGTACTACTGCTCATTTACTATATCCCCCACACCTCCACACTGACGATGAGACATAGAATACGCATAGCGATTCAAACCTACAGGCTACATGGCGGCTTTTCACCAAGAGCCTAATGAAACTGCCATCACTACACGTAGCCTTTCCTAGCAGCTTAGTAGCATATATCTGATGCACTACTGGCCATTTACTGTGTCCCCCACACCTTCACACTGACGATGCGACAGAGAATTGGCATCACGATTCAAAAATACAGGATACATGGTGGGTTCTCAACAAGAGACTGACGATACTGCAGACACTGTACGTAGCCTGTCCTGGCAGCGCTGTAGCTCCTATCTGATGCAATACCGTCCATTTACTATATCCCCCACACCTTCACACTGACAATGCAACACAGAATTTGCATCGCGATTCAAAACTACAGGCTACATGGCGGCTTCCCACCAAGAGACAAACGATAGTGGAAGTCACTACACGTAACCTCTCCTGGCAGCACAGTAGCTTGTATCCGATGCACTATTGCCCATTTACTATATCCCACACACCTTCACAAGGACGATGTGAAAAATAATATGCATCGTGATTCAAAACTACAGGCTACATGGCGGCTTCTCACCAAGAGCCTAACGAAACTGCCATCACTACACGTAGCCTTTCCTAGCAGCTTAGTAGCATATATCTGATGCACTACTGCCCATTTACTGTGTCCCCCACACCTGCACACTGACGATGCGACAGAGAATTGGCATCACGATTCAAAAATACAGGACACATGGCGGCTTCTGACCAAGAGACTGACGATACTGCTGTCACTGTACGTAGCCTCTCCTGCCAGCCAAGTCCCTTGTATCCAATGCACTACTGCCCCCACCCCCCCACACCTTCACACTGACGATGCGACACAGAAAATGCATCGCGATTCAAAACTACATGCCACATGGCGGCTTCTCCCCAAGGGCCGATGGAAACTGCCATCAGTACACGTAGCCTATCCCGGCAGCCCAGTAGCTTGTATCATATGCACTACTGCCCATTTACTATATCCCCCATACGTTCACACTGACGATGCGAAACAGAATATGCATCGCAACCCAAAACTACAGGCTACATGGCGGCTTCTCACCAAGAGACAAACGATAGTAAAAGTCACTGCACGTAACCTATCCTGGCAGCCCAGTAGCTTGTATCATATGCACAACTGCCCAATTACTATATCCCCCACACCTCCACACTGAGCGACTGCTACGGTCGCAGGTTCGAATTCTGCCTCGGGCATGGATGTGTGTGATGTCCTTACGTTATTTAGCTGTAAGTAGTTCTAAGTTCTAGGGGACTTATGACCACAGCAGTTGAGTCCCATAGTGCTCAGAGCCATTTCTGAACCTCCACACTGACGATGCGGCATAGAATACGCATAGCAATTCTAAACTACCAGCTACATGGCGGCTTCTCACCAAGAGACAAACGATAGTAAATGTCACTGCACGTAACCTATCCTGGCAGCCCGGTAGCTTGTATTCGATGCACTACTACCCATTTGCTTTATCCCTCACACCTCCACACTGACGATGCGACATAGAATATGCATAGTGATACAAAACAACAGGCCACATGGCGGCTTCTCACCAAGAGCCTAACGAAATTGCCAACACTACACATAGCCTCTCCTGGCAGTCCAGTAGCTTGTATCAGATGCACTACTGCCAATTTACTATGTCCCCCACACCTTCATACTGAGATGCGACAAAGAATTGGTATCGCGATTCAAAAATACAGGATACATGGCGGCTTCTAACCAAGAGACTGACGATACTGTAGACTTTGTACGTAGCTGCTCCTGGCAGCCCAGTAGCTTGTATCCGATGCACTACTGCCCATTTACTATATCCCCCACACCTTCACACTGATGATGCGACAAAGAATTGGCATCGCGATTCAATGCACTACTGCCCATTTACTATATCCCCCACACCTTCACACTGATGATGCGACAAAGAATTGGCATCGCGATTCAATAAAACAGGATACATGGCAGTTCTCAACAAGAGACGAACGATAGTAAAAGTCACTGCACGTAACCTCTCCTGGCAGCCCAGTAGCTTGTATACGATGCACTACTGTACATTTACTTTATCCCCCACACCTTCACACTGACTATGCGGCACAGAATTTGCATCGCCATTGAAAACTATGGGCTACATTGCGGCCTCTCACCAAGAGACAAACGATAGTAAAAGTCACTGCACATAACCTCTCCTGGCAGCCCAGTAGCTTGTATCCGATGCACTACTGCCCATTTACTATTTCCCCCACACCTTCACACTGACGATGCGACACTGAATATGCATCGCGATTCAAAACTACGGGCTACATGATGGCTTCTCACCAAGAGCCTAACGAAACTGTCATCACTACATGTAGCCTCTCCTTGCAGCCCAGTAGCTTGTATCCAATGCACTACTGCCCATTTACTATATCTCCCGCACCTTTACACTGATGATGCGAAACAGAATATGCATCACGATCAAAACTACAGGCTACATGGCGGCTTCTCACCAAGAGCCTAACGCAACCGCCATCACTACACGTAGCCTCTCCTGGAAGCCCAGTAGCTTGTATCCGTTGCACTACTGCCCAATTACTATATCCCCCACACCTTCACGCTGACGATGCATCACGAAATTTGCATCGCAATTCAAAACTACAGGCTACGTAACGTCTTCTCACCAAGAGACTAACGATACTGCAGTCACTGTACGTAGCCTCTCCTGGCAGCCCACTGACATGTATCCGATGCACCACTGCCCATTTACAACATCCCTCACACCTTCATATTGACGATGCGACACTCAATTTGCATCGTGATTCGAAAATACATTCTATATGGTGGCTTCTCACCAAGAGACTAACGATACTGCAGTCACTGTACGTAGCCTCTCCTGGCAGCCCAATAACTTGTATGCGATGCACTACTGCCCATTCAGTATATTCCCCACACCTTCACACTGACGATGCGACACCGAAATTGCATCGCGATTCAAAACTACAGGCTCCATGGGGGCTTATCTCCAAGAGACTAACGATACTACGGTCACTGTACGTAGCCTATCCTGTCAGCACGGTAGCTTGCATCCGATTCACTACTGCCCATTTACCATATCCCCCACATCTACACACTGATGCTGCGACACACAACTTGCATCGCAATTGAAAACTACAGGCTACATGGCGGCTTCTCACCAAAAGACTAACGATACTGCAGTCACTGTACGTAGCCTCTCCTGGCAGCCCAGTACATTATAACTGACGCACTCCAACATAATTACTATATCCCACGCACCTTCACACTGATGATGCGATACAGAAATTGGATCACGATTGAAAACTGCAGGCTCCATGGGGGCTTATCTCCAAGAGACTAACGATACTACGGTCACTGTACGTAGCCTATCCTGTCAGCACGGTAGCCTGCCTCCGATTCACTACTGCCCATTTACTATATCCCTGGCACCTTCATATTGACGATGCGACCATAGTGTATCCCTCACTCATTCACTTGAATGCCCAGTATCTTGTATCTGATGCATTACTACATAATTACTATAACCATCACACCTTCACATTGGCGAGCCGACACAGAAATCGTATCGCGATTGAAAACTACAGGCTCCTTCGCGCCTTTTCACCAAGAGACTTAACGATACTATGGTCACTGTACGTAGCCTATACTGGCAGTACAGTAGTTTGCATCCGATGCACTGCTGCCCATTTACTATATTGCTGGCACTTTTATATTGATGTTGCAACACAAAAATTGCATCGCGATTGAAAACTACATGCTCTATGACGACTTCTCTCCAGGAGTCTAAAGATATTATAGTCACTGTACTTAAACTTACCTTAGAGGGCAGTATTTTGTAACTGATGCACTTCTACATAATTACTATAACCCTTACAACTTCATATTGGCAATGCGACACAGAAATTGCATCGTGATTGAAAAATACAGACTCCATTGCGGCTTCTCACCAAGAGACTGACGATACAAAGTTCACTGTATGTAGCCTCACATGGCAGCCCAGTAGCTTGTATCTGATGCCCTACTGCCTATTTACCTCACTCCTTCACATTGTTAATGCAACAATAGTATATCCCTCACTCATTCACATCGACGATGTGACACAGAAAATGCATCGCGATTGAAAACTACAGGCCGCATGGCGGCTTCTCTCCAAGAGACGAACGATACTACAGTCCTTGTACGTAACCTCACCTTGGAGCCCAGTATCTTGTAACTGATGCTTTACTACGTAATTACTATATCCCTCGCACCTTCACATTGATGATGTGATACAGGAACTACATCTCGATTAAAAAATATAGACCCCATGGCGCTTTTTCTCTAAGAGACTAACGATACTACGATCACTGTACGTAGCCTATCCTGCCAGCACGGTAGCTTGTATCCGATGCCCAACTGCCTATTTACTATATCCCTCACTCTTTTACATTGACAATGCGACCATTGTATATCCCTCACTCATTCACACATAAATTGCATAGCGATTGAAAACTACAGGATCCATGACGACATCTCTCCAGGAGACTAAAGATACTATAGTCACTGTACGTAACCTTACCTGAGAGGCCAGTATGTTGTATCTGATGCACTACTATATAATTACTGTAACCCCCACACCTTCACATTGACGATGCGACACGGAAATTGCATTGATTGAAAGCTAAGGGCTGATAGCGGCTTATCACCACGAGACTAACAATACTTCATTCACTGTTCATAGCCTCTCCTGGCAGCCAGTAACTTGTGTCTGATGCACTACTGCCCATTTACTACACATCACACCTTCACATTGACGATGCAACATAGAAATTGCATCGCGATTGAAATCTACAGACTCTATGGCGGCTTCTATCCAAGAGACTAACAATACTACGGTCACTGCACGTAACCTCACCTGGAAGACCAGGACCTTGTAACTGATACACTACTACACAATTACTATATCCCCCGTACCTTCACATTGACGATGGGACACAGGAATTTCATCTTGATTGAAAACCACAGGCCTTATGGCAGCTTCTCTCCAAGAGACTAACGATGCACAGTTCATGTTAGATTAATACTTTTTATTAACATCAATTATCATTAGGGAGTAAGAGCATTGGCACGTAAGTGTTACAATTTGTATCTCCTTAAACAGGCTTCTGCAAGATGGTTGTTTAATAAACTTTACATTATCTTCCTATTGCATGATTCTGTTTACTAAATAGGTACTTTTTTTATCTTGGCTGGATAGCGCCACAAGAGAATGGTATAGGAGGGTGTGAATGAAAACATTGTAGAAATCCAGTGTGCAGATCAGCACAATGACAGAGAGTTCTAAACTGAACTGAATTGTTTGATTAATACATTCATATGTGGGTGCCACCTGAATGTTTGTGAACTCCACATATGGAGCCTCAACGAATGTATGCTCACTGACCTCTAATTAAAATACGTTAAAGTCACTTGTGTCTGTTTGGAAATGTGTAATATGAGTCTTTGTATAATTAAGCCTTAAAGCTTGAGCTCTTCAGTGGATTATTTTTGAGTAGCGAGTATCAGAGTATTTGAAGAATCATGCAACATCCATGGTAAATAATTTAAGTAGGTCAATAACAGGAGTGAGACAATCATCAAACCTTACAAGAAACTATAATTGTAGTTTTCCCACTCTGAATATAGCGTTATTCCTGTGACATAAATTGTTAATATGAACGCCTGTTACCTATAATTAAGATGTGACATCATCCATTTAAAGGGAATGCCTATAATGCCATTACATTTTCGATTTCTTGTAAGATCTATGTGGTCCAAACAAAGTCTAGATAAGATCATATGTCAACAGACTAATTTTCCTTGTTTATTTCTACTTGAATGGAATTTGTGGAATAGTATACGGATTTATCTGTAGAAAAGCCTGTTCAGAGGTCAGACAAAGCTTCTGTTAAATATTATTATCAGAATGGTGGTTTAATTTTCTGTTACAAGCTACCCTCTCAATGTGTTTTCTGAACACAACAAGGAGGGAGATGTGTCTATAATAGAATTCACCTGCTTGTATCCGCTTTTTTAAATAGAGTACTGCAGATTTCATCTTTCAGGAAACATATCTTGATTCATCAAATAATTACAAGGATAACTCAAAATTCCTGTTGGTGCTATTATATGTGTACAAGAGTTAAGTAACAGTATCAAAATATTATCATGACTGAAATACTGAATTATGTACATATATAAAAAAAAGTTTTGCATCACACCGTTTCCCAGAACTCCTGAAGATAGATGTTGACTGCGGACGTAGTATCACAGACACAGTCCCTTTGACTGTTCACAGATGTCACTAAACCCACCCAAAGATGTAAACAACCATGCATGAGCAGTGTCTATTAGACAGAGGGAGTCCGACAGCCAATCAGTTCCAGTCATTCCACCAGGAAGGAGATACACTGCTCATGTTGCCTGAAGTTCAACCATACCTAGACGCTCAATTCTGCGGTTCGGTCGTGTCCGCATTATTTTGTGACAGGAAGGGCTCACAACAAGGGAAGTGTCCAGGCGTCTCAGAGTGAACCAAAGCAATGTTGTTCGGACATGGAGGAGATACAGAGAGACAGGAACTGTCGATGACATGCCTCGCTCAGGCCACCCAAGGGCTATTACTGCAGCGGATGACTGCTACTTATGGATTATGTCTCAGAGGAACTCTGACAGCATGTTGAACAATGCTTTTCGTGCAGCCACAGGATGTCGTGTTATGACTCAAACTGTGCGCAACAGGCTGCATGATGCGCAACTTCATTCCCGATGTCCATGGCGAGGTCCATCTTTGCAACCACGACACCATGCAGCATGGTGCAGATGGACCCAACAACATGCCGAATGAACCGCTCAGGATTGGCATCGTGTTCTCTTCACCGATGAGTGTCGCTTATGCCTTCAAACAAATAGTCGTCAGAGACATGTTTCGTGGCAACCCGGTCAGGCTGTATACCTTAGACACACTGTCCAGCGAGTGCAGTGAGGTGGAGGTTACCTGACTTTTGGGGTGGCATCATGAGGGGGCCGACATATACCGCTGGTGGTCGTGAAAGGCGATGTAATGGCTGTACGATAAGTGAATGCCATCCTCCGACCGATAGTGCAACCAAATCAGCAGCATATTGGCGAGCCTCTCGTCTTCATGGATGACAATTCACACCCCCATCGTGCACATCATGTTAATGACGTCCTACATGCCAATGACATCGCTCGACTAGAGTGGCCAGCATGTTCTCCAGACACGAACACTATCGAACATGCCTGGGATAGATTGAAAAGGGCTGTTTATGGAAAACGTGACCTGCCAACCACTCTGAGGGATCTGCACCGAATCGCTGTTGAGGAGTGGGACAATCTGGACCAATAGTGCCTTGGTGAACTTGTGGATAGTATGCCATGAATACAGGCATGTATCAATGCAAGAGGACATGCTACTGGGTATTAGAGGCACCGGTGCATGCAGCAATCTGGACCACCACCTCTGAAGGTCTCGCTGTATGGTGGTACAACACGCAACATGTGGTTTTCATGAGCAATAAAAAGGGCAGAAATGATATTTATGTTGATCTCTACTCCAATTTACTGTACAGGTTCCGGAACTCTCGGAACCGAGCTCATGCAGAACTTTTTTTGATATGTGTATGTACAAGAGTTTGGTAACAATGTTGAAGAATTATCATAACTGAAATAGTTATTGCTTTTTAGTGAACTACAGAAATCTGTAATATCCTGGACAGTCAATGTCATAAAACTACTGCCTACTTGTGGACTAGGAAATGTAATGGGTTTGTTTTCAATCGTCCAGTTTTTGTCAGTGTCTGCAGCTACTGTATGAAAGAATTCACTGAATTTTGTGCCCAGTGGTTTGAATTTATCATCACCTGTCTCACTACTGCTGTCACCCTGTTGCTGAACATTATTTGCCTTGCCAAGTTTATTATTTTCCTAATGATCTAAGTTGCCTTTCTGTTCATTTTTTTTTTCTTCAGAGTACAATTTTTGGTGGCACAGTGCAGAATTTTCCAATATCATTTGGACATAAGATAGTGAATTTTTAATGTTGACTGAAGTTATCCCACTGCATCAAAGTACTGTCTGCCCCAGCGCCCTTGGCAAACACCTTTCCATTCAAACTTCCTGGCAGATTAAAATTGTGTGCCAAGTCGAGACACAGGCTCGGGACCTTTGCCTTCCACAGAGAAGTGGCTCTACTGCCTGAGTTACCCAAGCACAACTTATGACCAGCACCCCCCACCTTTACTTCCGCCAGTACCTCACCTCCAACCTTCCAAATTTTGCAACATTAGATCTCCTGGAAGACAGAATATTGAAGAGATATGGCTTAACCACAGCCTGAGGGGTGTTTCCAGAATGAGATTTTCATTCAGCAGTGTAGTGCTAGTCTAGGTAGGAGATGAGGTACTGGCGGAAGTAAAGCTGTGAGAATGAGTTGAGAGTCATGCTTGGGTATCCCAGTCAGTAGAGCATTTGCCTGCAAAAGCAAAGGTTCTGGGTTTGTGTTTCAGTCTGGTACACAGAACTGTTAATCTCCCAAGAAGGTTGACATCAGAGCACACACTTTTCCATTGTTTATCCAGTAAATTCTTTTTAAATACTATACTGTGACGCAGTCAACATCTGTATAATTCTGTGAAATTGTGCTTTTACCGTTCTTGGTAGAACTGGCTAACAGGAATGCATTCTTACTACAGTACAATTATGGTCAGGTAAATCATATATGACTGGGCTAACATC
This sequence comes from Schistocerca serialis cubense, assembly GCF_023864345.2. Lineage (NCBI taxonomy): Eukaryota > Metazoa > Arthropoda > Insecta > Orthoptera > Acrididae > Schistocerca > Schistocerca serialis. The sequence continues at coordinate 920,280,484 of NC_064640.1, read as the reverse complement.
TGTTTCATGGGAGCATATTAGATTTATAAATAAATTATTAATCACTGTTGTACTATGCCCATCTATTTTTGTTGGGAAATGGAATGGGTACTGGGGAAATAAATTTCAGCTGGAGTTCAGTAACTCTGTTTACCATTAATATCAAAAGCTCGAGTCAAAAAAAAAAAGCACAGAATCTGGTAATACAATACCGGTAATAAAACTTCTATTTCAGAAGTGAAAGTCACATGTATAAAAATGTATTTTCTTAGTATTATCTCCCTTGACCAGGTTGGAAAATAGTAGCTCAAATATGTGACTTCTCTTATGTATTGTGTTTCATTATTTGTGCATTTAGTAAATAATAAAGTATTTTTCTCTCTATATTTACTTGTGTGCTGCGTAAGAAGAAAGTACCTGAAGTACTTACAACTGTGGTTAACTCAAGTTGCCACAATTTTCCATTTTCACAGTATCGGTTCCAACATGGAGAAATTTACTATTGCCATTTCGCAATACGACCTTACAATTAGTGAACTTTTGGCAGATGTGTTTGACAAACAGTCTTTCGCTACTCCTCAAAATGCTATCTTGGAACATTTTGTACTGCCCACAGAACCACACCTAGAGAAAACCATGGAGAGTGAGTTAGTGATTGGTGCTTCCCCTTCCCAACTGATCTACGCCCTATGCACCTTGGTGGGACAAAATCTACTATCAGAGCAATCACTAAAGCTTTTTTGGTTCTGATGTTTGCTCCCACATGTCCAGGGAAATATTATCAGCTTTTCCGGACCTTCCCATTGATGAAGTGGCACGAAAAGCAGACTCTTTGACTAGCACTTATGCTGATTCAAATTTGTGTGAAATGAAAGCTGAGCTTATGGCAGATAGCCTCGAGCCAAGCATTTCAGCCTCAGCAGCTTCTGGGGGTCCTGCACCGTGCATCATTTCCCTTCCTGCGCCAGGGCCATCTATGAGTCATGTCATCGATGAGCTGTCCTACCTTAATGCCAGGTTGCAATGACAAGAAGCAGCAGCCTCCAAATGACAGGCCAACATACAGATGGTGCTGGTTTCATAAATATTTTGGCAAAGCTGCTCGATATTGTATGAAACCATGCTTTTACTGATACTTCCCAGATGATGCCAGTAGGTGGGCATATTTGTCAAGGTCAGTTAAAGTACCTACAAGCCATACACAATGCAACTGAACCCACAGTGACAGTTTCTCACAGACTTTTCATGAAGGACAAACATATTGGGAATAATTTCTTAGTGGACTCAGGATATGGGATTAGTGTTTACCCTAAGTCACATAATATGCACTGCTCTAGTGAGCAAGCACTTAATCTTGTAACAGTTAACGGCCTCCACATTGCCATGTTTGGAATGATGCAGTTGAATTTGTACTTCAGTGATGAGCTGCAATCCACTTTGGCCTTTGTGGTTGCTGATGTCAAAGGTGGAATTATCGGTGCTGCCTTTTTCTATCATTTTGCTTTCATGATGGGTTTAGTGCATCAGTGTCTTCGGAAAGAGCCACTCTCTCTTACTACCTCTGCAGCATCAGTTCGTGTTGTGAGTGACGCTATTGGGCTCTGTCACTCAAAGATATCTGCAACAGCCACGCCAACTGTGTCATGTCTGAAGGATTCATTACCATTTCCATACCCATGTGGACTGCGCACACATTCTACTGCTAATATAATGAAGCTACATGAGAGTTGGCACAGGCTTATGGCTCAAATTTCTACTGTACAAGCTCGTCATAATGCCAAACTCTGTACCATTAATAGCCTGCATGAAACCAATATTTACTGTAGGTGTTCTTGTGAGGTCAGTGATATGTGATTGTGCTGCTGTCAACACTGACAATGAAAAAATATTAGATGCTCACTGAATCTGGAAAATTTAAGCATCCAGCCAATGACAGTTATGTTCACGCAATTCGACCCATGCAATATGCTGAGATAAAAATTATTAACTTTAAAGCTGGAGATATGAAGTGGAATTTTATTTTGAAGTTACATTATCTGCAAGAGTGTGAATCTCTAAAATTTGCCAATTCAGTCTCTGATTCACATGTGAATTTCTATAATACAAAAATGAATGTTTCTTTAGCAGCCCAGAAAATGAGCTTCAGCGTTCATGATACCATTAAATTTTTAGCAAGTTCCAAGCACTCAGATATTCATGGCACCTCTGCCACTGTAGAATTCATCATAATTATTGATAAACTGTTTGATGGGTGCAACTCAGGAGAGTTCATGTTAAGGGCTTTAAGCAACGACTGAGAGCGGAAACTGCAAATTATTGGACTGAATTTCTTTGTCTTGCGGAAAAATTTCTTCAAACACTAAGGATTGATGGTCTTTGTACATTAGTACATCCACTAAAAGCATTTGTGCTGGTACTTTTATTTGCATACATGGTCTTAGAAGCCTCTCCCAGAAGTTTCTCTTTTGGTGTACAAAACCTCTTAAGTATTTTTTAACATATTGAAAGGGTACAGTACCGCCCGACATTGAAAATAGGTACAACATTCTTCATTATTCTTGTCAGTACAACATATTTTTTCTAATAATAACTCAATTTCAATTAATACAGCGAAGCCAGATACCAGTGTGGGAAAGAATGACAATTTATTTATTTAACTGATCACATGTGCACTCCCACAAAATAAATCCCTACATCCAGTTTGGTGAGATCTGTGAAATGAATGAATGTATGGTCGTCTGCTAACCACAGATAGTGAATGTGAATATATGATCATCTTTGAGACGATCTTTTGGTCACCTTTGGTGGAACCAAAGAGATGAAATTTACCGGAGCTTTGAGCGCCTGAAATGTGGCTGACCAATACGGTAGCAAGGTGCTCCCCCACTTCGGCAGAGGTGCGAGAGGACCTGAAGAATGGCCATGTTTCAGCACTCTGCTGCTGGATCTTGTGTTGGTAAGACCTGTTTTAGGTGTGCTTCATAAAGACAAAAGAGTGGAGACATGGTATGCATGTGAAATACTTAAGAGTAGTTTGGAATAATAATTTCTCTATTTCAGGAACTTTTGTGGGGAGAATTAAATGTCAGGCAGGTAATATTAAGGAGATCGTAGTAATCTTCGGAAGTGACCAATGGTCACAATGAAACCACGTGTAGCAATAAGTTGAAATACTTCCGAGTGCTCAAGTTAAGCTGAATTACTAGCGTGTCTACTATAAGTTGAAAATATTTAAGAAATGGCGTGTGCAGGACTTGAAATTAGAGACGAGTGCTTCCACGTGGTGAATACTGTGTGAATCTCAATCTGTGTATGAGACAAAGGATAAAGTGAAGTACTCGGTCCATGGTATCAGTTGAGGACTCGCGTGTGTGATGAATATGTTCTTAATATTACTTTGCGTGTTATGTTTCCGTGTGACGCTTGATTCAAACTATAATACTCTGAGAGTGAAGCAAGGTGAGTCAGCCGTCTATTCAGCAATGCCACTTGGCTTGCATTGCACAGGAAGACATGCATATATCCTCCAGAGTTCGTAGTAGGAAAGAAAAGTTACGAAGTGGGGCAGTGTCGTGTGAAACTTGGATGAATTTTAATTGAAGTGGGAAAGCTGAAAGTGATGTAATTATAACGCTGTGACTATTCCTTGTTTTGTATTGTATGTTGCCAGTGTGATGTATTTCATGAAATTTAAGTATGTGTGGTTGGCATGGGAGAGTAACAAGATAGTTTCAGAGGCAGTGGGTTATGCATGTTCCTTTTTGTACCACTTGATCTGGAGGAAAGTTTCGTGATGATGGGTGTGAGAGTCGAAGTGTGATATATAGCAAAAGATCCACCATCCTATCCAGAAAGTGCACTGTAGCGTTAAATAATTACGAGACCATAAGATAGAGAATCACCAATGTAAAGCCATGCCCACTGGGCGGAATTTCTCGTGTGTTATTGTTGTAGGTTATAGAATTTGTGTGTTTAGGTTATAGAATTTATCGGAATAAATAAGACAGTGAAAAGAAAAAGATTGGTGGCCTTTTCCTTCGAATAGTATGTTGTCATGATACCCAGAATTTATAATGTTTGCGCCATTCATATTCAGTGCGATGGCCACGTGTTGATCAAAGCCGTTGAATAAGAAAGAAAATGTGGTATTGCCAGTGCGTAGTGAACAATCAGAGTTGTGTAAATTTTTAATAGTCAGTAGAGCTGCCACACGTGAATGAATCTCGTTAGAAAACAACACTTTTTTATTCTCGGCTGCGCACCTCTGTTTCGCTAACGCATCGCTCCGAGTCACGTAGCCCCACTCCACGGTTGCGCCAGTGGGCTCCTTCTTCCTGTAACCCGCGACATGCGAACCGCTGCGTTTACCCTTTTAGCGGTTCGATGGCCGCTGTGGCCTCCATTCCAATTCGCAACCGCTGGTCAGTGTAACTTACTGCAATCCAGCCCGCAGCTGGCTACAACTTGTGCGTTCTGAAATATTGCACCAAATCTAACTTCCCTATCTTAAACTGTGCTGCCGCTACATTATTCCCCTCTTTGGAAAGACCCAGTCCCTGGGTCATCCTTTAACTAACTCTTAAACTTGTTTGGATGCTTACTTACTACTAGAAAACTTAAATGTGGTCTAGTGCCCCTTAAAACCATGGCATGAAACAAAACGTAAAAATTCCTTACTGGACGACCACTGCTGAATCAATCCCTTACCTACTCATCTCACCCCCTCAGTATCCAATCTCCTGGGACTTGGACTATCCTTGGTTCCCTTTCGGAATTAGCTCTCCGCCTGATCAGAAAGAAAATAACACAAAACAAAGTTAAGACTGCGATGTCACTTGGCCCAGAGGTGCTCAAAATGATCGTTATTTGCCGTTGCCTTTCTCTATACTGCGTGACATGTTGAACAAGCTGTTCAGCTGATATGCGCCCCTCTTGCTCTATAACGAACTGGTTTATGGATCTCAAAAGACGTGCTCCAGAGTCTGGTTTAACAAGATCAGATTCTGCCTTGGCAAAAACTCTAAAGTGGCTTCTGGCCAGTACAGCTGTGGCTGCGTAACATTCAATTGTGTGACTCCTAAAATTGACGCTGGCAGATGGAAGGTTGGTCCTAATATGTTACACTTTGTTCCATTGATTAAAATTCCGCTCCCCTTGAGCTCTAAACCTTTCACTTCCGTAAACACTCCTTGCTCAAAACAACTTGCCACTACTACCAAATTCTCGTAGACGGAGAAGATCAAATGCATGCCGACTCGTTGCAAGCTCGATTTTGATTAAACAATGTTCCTTGGGCAGTCTATTCTATTTCCCCTGAGCTAAAAATAACTGCACCATGCACGTGTCCCATATTTTTAGCATCGCAGATTTTCCTCCAACATTCACTATTTTTTATCCAAACTCAACACCGATTGTGTGACTACTTCCATCCTTAAATTCACATTATATGAACTGGTGCAAGAAACACGACTTTCCTGACCCAGCCCTGTTGATAACTAAAAATTTAAACAAGAAATCGTACGACTCTGACATCGTCCAACACATACTTATTACGGCTTTGCTGAAAAATTTACTCCGACTCATTTATCTCTCCAGAACTGCGTTTTATTTCTCCTCCAACAACACTCCACATACATCAGACGCTACACTTCCCTTTTCAGTAACCTGAGAACAGGGATCACCATCACCCTTCCTCCCTCTTCAAAAAGACTGCTGCCCCTAGCAGGCTAACAATACCCGAAAACACATATAAAATACAATGCCTAATTAATCCATACAAACCCAATGATACATGACACGAAAACAAAAAAACTACAAATACTCTACTACTTTCTAGAACGCAAAGCATATGGTACTTCATGCTGTACTCTATCTTTCATCTGCGCTTAGCACCATTCTACACTCTCTCTTTCTTCCTCTTTCCTACCTTTGACACGCCTGGAATCACATTCGGGCAGGCAACCTTTAAATGGCTGTAATCGCCCAATGTGTACTATCGTCATTCTAGTTGGCAGCCGAAGCTTCACATTAACGGAAAATGTGGTCTGAACAACTTGGTATGGCCCTTGTACATCATGAGGAACTTCCTCGTTTTCCCTTTTTGCGTATAGGGGCTGGACAGCATTACCCATTGCCCCACCCTATACTGCAGTAAACGTCCTTTCCGTGCCTTTCCAAAGCCTTTGTATTTGCCTTTTGTACTCATTTCCAAACATCCCGAATTGTCCTTGCGAATTGACGTACAGATTCACCAATCCTTCTTTTCTGTATCTTCACTAAATCAAACGGGGACTGCATATTTGACCTGTACACTACCTCATATGGAGACAAACCAGTATTTGTATGGACTTTAGCATTATATGCGCATACAATATGCTTCAAATACTCGTCCCACTGATGGTGATGAGAATGCACATAAAAACTCAGCATCTTCCCGATTGTTCTGTGTACCCGTTCTGTCCTTCCGTTGGCCTGTGGATGCAACGCACTCGTCCTCAACTTCTTTAGGTCCAACAATTTACATAGTTCCTTCATTAAACCCGACATGAAGTTGGTCCCTTGGTCAGTAATTATTGTCTCTGGTACACCAGACTTCAAAATCTAGTTATTTACTAACGCTTGCGTGACCATTGCTGACTGTTGATTTGGCATAGCCACCATCTCCACATACCTTTAAAAATGGTCTATTATTGTCAGAACGAATCTGTTCCCAGATGGTGTTCACCTAAAAGGTCCTAAGACATCAATCCCCAGGAAAGAGATGGAACATGTTGCCCCCGGTAATCGTTGGAGCTGTATCTGTTTCCGACTGAAATCTGCTCTCTGTGCACATGGTATGCAATTCTTGACATACTGATCCACATCTCCCCGCCACTCTCCTATTCGTCTCTCTACACACTCCATGACCGGATAACACGTGATCATGTGCTTCCTTTAAAACCTCATACCTTAACTTCGCTGGCACTATTACCCTTGGCCCTAACTTCGTTTCCCTGCACAGAAGACCGTCGTACACATTAAACTGTGGCTGTGTCTGATACAGTTTACAATCATTGTCCGCGTCCTGTAATTTTTGCCGCACCGCTAGGTCATAACCTATGACTTCTAGTTTTGCCACCTTCCTACTTAGTGCATCCGCATTACTGTGCTTTTTCCCAAGCTTGTGCACCACCCCGTAGTCGAATTCACTAAGCCTCACAGGACATCGAGCGAGTCTAGTAGACTGATCCTTCAACTCCAACAACCACTTCAATGCAGCATGATCTGTCACTACCCGAAATCTTCTCTCATATAAATAACATTTAAAATATGTGATTCCATAGATTACGCTTAGCATCTCCATCTCTGTTGTTGAGTAATTCGTCTCTGCTGCATTCAACTGCCTGGACGCATAGGCTACAGGATGTTCTTTCCCATCAATTTCCTGACTAAGAACACACCCTAATGCTTGATTCGATGCATCGCATGCTAGTATAAACTCCTCTTCAAGATCTGGAAACACAAGAACCGGACTTGATGTTAACACTTCTTTCAGTTTGTCAAACGCTTTCTGACACTCTTCTGTCCATTCAAATTCACACCCTTCCGTAACAATTGCATCAATGACTGTGCTAAATCTGCAAAACCCTTCACGAACTTTCAATAGAAATTGCAGAGTCCGATGAATTACTGCACTTCCTTAACTGTTTTCGGTTCCCGAAAATCCCTTACAGCCTGTACCAACCTCGTATCTGTTCGCACTCCGTCCTTCTGATAATATGATCCAGATATTTTTGACTTCTTCTAACACGAAATGACACTTCTCCAGGCTCAGCGTCAAACAAGCTTCTCTTAACGCCATAAAGACTTCCCTTAACCACTGTCTATGTTTCTCCATACTACTTGAAAACACTATAATATCATCCAAATAGACAAGACACTGCCGTGGTTTCAAACACCTAAATACACTGTCTAGCAACCTCTGAAACGTTGCCGGAGCGTTTTTCAACCCGAATGGCATTCTAATGTACTGGTAATGGCCTCCAGATGTAGAGAAAGGAGTTTTTGGATGATCCCCAGGAGCCACCTCTAACTGATGATAACCACTTGTCAAATCCATCATAGGAAAGTACTGGCACTGTCCTAAGTGATCCAAAGTCTCTGATATGTTTGGAATGGGGTATGCGTCCATTACAGTCTTATTATTGAGGTATCGATAGTCACAACAGAACCTGTATTTCTTAGTTCCATCCGTAGTTTTTTAGGCATAACGACAATTCCCGCTCCCCAGCAACCATTACTATGCTCTATAATACCGTCCGAAAGCTGCTGATCATTGAAATCCTCCACAATCGGCTGCAAATACCTTGGTATTCTCTATGGTTTACGGTAAACCGGTGCTTCAGTCCCTGTTGGTATCCTATGTTGAACGAATGGAGTTGCTGGCAACGGCCCTTGTGGAAAAAACAAATCCGTAGATTCCCACAATAAGTCTTCCATCTGCTCCCTTTCTTCTCCTTTCAAATGTTTAATTTTGTCACGCAATGCAGTTCTATCGTCAGTTAGTGGTTGATCGCTTCGTCTACCTCTCGAACACCAGTCTGCATCATCTGGCACATCCAAATTTGCTACTAAAACTCCTTTCCTCAAATTCGCATCTACAGCGCTAAAATTATCCACCTTCTCGGGAACTACTCGCCCGTCATTCCCCTCCTGTATGCGTACAACACTACGTTGCAAAAAACAACCCAGTGGACCCAAAACTTCATTATCCTCCAATGGTTCAATAACACATACTGTACCCACAGGTAGATTAGACTCCACACTTACCCAGAGCGACTTCTCAGTGCCACTAGACACACACTCATGCGAATGTACACGGTTCAATTGGTTTGTTCATTACGTTGAACGCCCCTGGCGACAGCTCTGCACTGACAACAGTTTCCCCTAGCGGTCTCGGTCCGGCACACAGTTTTGCTGGCCAGAATCGCCGAGCGGTTCTAGGCGCTACAGTCTGGAACAGGTTCGAATCCTGCCTCGGGCATGGATATGTGTGATGTCCTTAGGTTAGTTAGGTTTAAGTAGTTCTAAGTTCTAGGGGACTGATGACCTCAGCAGTTAAGTCCCATAGTGCTCAGAGCCATTTGAACCATTTTTGAACCCCTAGCGGAAATAACATTCCACCAAGTTCCACAGTTCGTTGTCCAAGGTCAATTTTGGCATGATGTTGATGCAAGAAATCTACTCCTAGGATCATGTCGTAGCACTCGCTCATCCACGGTACTACCTCCATGCATGCAAACAATCGGACTTTCCCTATGCGAAAGTCAACTGTCACCGACCGCAGAGGCATGACCTCCTTATCCCCCACTCCACGCAACATGTAACGTGGTGGGTCTAACTTCCTACGTCCCATTATATTCTTAGTAGCCACTTACACTTGTGCCCCTGTGTCCAACAAAATCTTAAACTTTTAGTTCCTACGGATCCTACCACTGAACATTCCACCTCTGCATACGTATTCATAGCATTTGCTTGTATCTTTGTAGCCCTTCCTTTAACTGCTTAAACTGTCCTGCCTTCCTCAAGGCCTCAGAACACCTTACATACGTTGCCTTGCCAGAAAACGGAATAATCAAACTCACGGCGGCTGGATGAATCTCCTGCATCTTAGGCAACAACGACTTATCACATGCGGTTTCCCGTTCACTTCTAGATGTTAATTCATTTCTCAACTGAGTATTGTCCGCTGTCAGTTGTGCTACTTTTTCCAACAAAATCCGCATCGCTTCTGGTTCTGACACACTTTGCATCCTTGACTCTGCCATTGTGTTGCCTCCGTTCTTAGTTAGACCCGACAAAAAAATTTAAGTACCAGAACAATCTGACTTCCTACAACGCCATATCATCATACTCAGTAACATCATAAACCAATACAAAGTAATCCAATGCCACGAAAAACATCTTATTGTCCCAAATACACTAACACTTATTCTGACAAAATAAATAATATGCATACGCAAAACATCTAAAATGTGACTTCTGGCAAGCCATACTCAAAACACCAACAAGAAAGAAAATGTCCAACACTCAAAAGAACCATTTTGACAGCACTCACCACATCTTGTGACTGTCCTGCAGGCGGTGGGCTCAAACGCCGTACTGGACAGACGACGTCCGCTATCCTGACACCAAATGTAGTGGGTGGGTGCCAGGAGGTGCCATATTAAAACTCGGCGAGAACTTTCCAAATGATTTATTCGTTTCCACTACATTGTTTGATTCACCACAGTCTCCATCACAGGCCCTGCATTGCTGAGGAAGTACCCCCAGCGGCCTGTGAAACGCAATGCTGTGTCGTGCTGGCCTTGTTCACCAGCTGTAGAATTCCAGTTACATCAGGATGGCTGTGCCAGCAGCCGACTCAGGGCCCACCGTCCCTGTTGATTCCGCGCTGCTCTGCCGGGAGATGTAGGTCGGCCCCGCTGCTGCTTCTACCTTGGCTGGCGTAGCTGGGAACGCAGCGGCAACGACCACCCCCGTTCTGGCATCCGAACCTGCGGCCCTCGCCTCGTAAGTCTGCGGCGTGTGTTGGGAGACGAGACAACTGCCCACGGTAGTGACCCGAAGAGTGGCCCGCTCTCGCTGTCTGCGGACCCCGCGTCGGCCTCAGAGGGTCGCACCAACGACCCGCTATGGACTGGGACACTGTCGCCCCATCTGCTGCCATATGTCGCCGGTAGTGTGACATGTATCGCCGTCCAGGAGAGCTGCCACACTTGAATGAATCTCTTTAGAAAACAACACTTATTTATACTCGGGTGCGCAATCACTCCCAGTCATGTACGTCCCACACCACGATTGCGCCAGTGGGCCCCTTCTTCCTGTAACTTGCGACATGCGAACCACTGTGTTTACTCTTTCAGCGGTTTGATGGCCACTGTGACCTCCATTCCACTTCGCAACTGCTGGTCAGCGTAACCTACTGCAATCCAGCCCGCACCTGGTTGTAACTCGTGCGCTCTGAAATATTGCACCAAATCTAACTTCCCTAGCTTAAACTGTGGTGCCGCTACATATATGATTAAGTAACTACAATAAGAAATTTTTCATGTCAATGCTTTCGTCATTTTGTACTGCTATACAGTTTTGTCATTTAGAAAATAAAATTCGAAAAAAAGAAGCAAAAAATATTTTGCACAGAGGTAAGGTTTTTGAGAAGCATAATTTGTCAGCAGCTTTAGTGGCAGTTCAGAAATTACGTATGTAAACACAGCAGAATAATAGCAAAATTTATGTTGCAGGGAAAGGTTAGCTACCAGTGGACTATAAACTAAGCACACAAAGTGTCATATAATGTACATAAATGGTTACTGTATTTTTTCTATGTAACAGAACAATTTGACACTTTGTGCCGATTCATCATGGCAACTGAGATGTCACGCATCACGCATCGTGTACTACACATGCAAATAAAAATGACAATCGGAGCGGTGCCTGATGGGAGCGACGGTAAAGGCATTTCCCATTTACAGTCGCTGCCAATAGTCACCGCACTGAGTGTCAACTTTGTTTGCGCATGTAGTACACCAGGGCCGGCCAGAAATTCTGCACGCGTGCAGAGCTCCTGCACATGTGCAACTTCCGGGTCACAGCGTGCACGCCGCAGCCGTCAGCGTTCATGTAGTGCATGTTTCTACGCACAGATGTCGCTTTATCCACTTGCTGAGATACCCTGTACCGGCGCATTCTACTGCTCTTTCCACAGCTTGCATGCCAACCATGGGAAGGTATTTCACGTATTAAACATTTAAAATACTGTCACAGTCTACTCATTGAGACGTCTACTTTTATGTTAACAGTTTAACCCAGTAAGACAAGTAATACAGTTAACAACCGTGGGTTTTTATTAAGGCAGCTTGACTGATGGTACATAAATACGCTTAGTGTTTTTGATCTAGTATTTAAGAAAGAGAGCACTCGGCGACTTCCAGCGAACCTTAGTCATGATTTCAAATAACATTAAACTAGTGCAAGGTTTCCTATAACTAATTCTCGGTACCCTGAGTTATACCCACATAATTTCTGTCTCACTGGCCTCTGAACAGAATGACAACCGCAGACCTCTCGATGATGACCTGTACCATTATTGCTATATCTTTCATCAGTTCCGTCTGAAATCTGCACAATAACCGACGATTAGATGAATGTTATGTTTTATCGACTTCAGCTGAGCGTAGCCCTTCACACAATTTTTTTTAAAAAAAGAACCTAAATGTAAGTATACAACAATCGGTTTAATGACCAATTTTCCTTATAATAATGGAACATGGAGCAGAATGAGGCAATAGTGCACAGTTAGTAAACAATAATTTTTAATTATGAAAGGAATAAATCCAAACACGTTTATCACTGGTCATGAGAAATGATATAGCTAATATCGGGCACAAAAGCACGGCTCATTGACAAATGCAAGCAGTTGCGGGAGATTTTCATCACTGATGCTTGATCAAAATGACTGAGAACATAGATCTTCCGTTCTTTGCTTTTTCACAGTACCTGCCATTTCTCAGTACTTCTCTGTTAAAGTTACGGTCACCAGGGGTAAACGAGACTGGGTATGTTGCGTTCTTGCTTGTACCACATAAACAGGGAAGAGGAGCCGCCGCCGTTCATATAGGGCACATGCCTAATAACAGATGTCGCTGTCACTCGCTGTCGCACACATGCGCACATGTGAAGCACTTCCGCATGTCTGCACACTGTGCAACAGTATAATATGCCGCTCTGCAGCCTACAGAAGAGTTTAAAAACATAATGAGTAGAGAATAAGCAATAAAAACAGGTGATAAAACAGTGACTGGGTGAAACTGTAATAGGGCGACAAATGGCAGAAGCTAAAATATAAAAACAAAGAGCTGGTGATGCTAATTTAAACACATCAAATTAGACATCGACAATTAAAAAAAAAACGTGGTGACAGTCTGGTTTCTGTTCGCAAGAGTTAAAACAAAACAACATACCTAGTGATGTAAAAATAATGGGACGTGCAACACTGACACATCACTAAAATACTGCACTATAAAGTAGACTCAAAGACAGACTGGAGGGGGAGGGGGGGTGGATCCGGCCAGAAGAGGGGGGAGGGGGGAGGGGGAAAGAGAGGAAAAGCAAAAGGGGGAGCCAATGGAAGGAGAGGACACAGGAAGGGGAGGGGGCAGGGTGGACACGAGAAGGAGTGGGGAAGGCAGGGGAGGGGAAAGCAAAAGGACTCGGGGGAGAGTGAAAGCCTATCCATAGTGCCATCTCTTATAGCTATTGAGAAACACACTGACAACTGAGTAAGGTAAGCAATTCACCACCAAACACTGTGCTTATATCAGTTTATTACATATTTACACATACTGCAAAACAAAGTAAATTGACTAATTCAAGGTATGCTATGCCCATGGAAATAAAAGATAATAAACTTCATTGCAATGGTTTGACACTCGTTAACTATCGATAGACATGCCCAGCAGTCTTGCAGCCTATAAATTTCAAATCTTCGACACTGAAATTGATTGAGAAAATTAAAGTGTATAAGAGTTAAAAGCATAAACACTTGATGCAAATTTGTTTGTAGTGTGAATGTAGAAATTGAAGGGTTGGTGTGGAAGATCACTTTAACTCTGCCTGCAGTTACTGTAGGAGTGAATTAAATAGCTCTGCAGTAGATGGTGTCAGTTCCAAGCCTGGAGAAAGGTGGAGAGTTGTCGAAGTACTGAAGCCATAAAAGAATCGACATAAAATAGTAGGAGAGAGCCAGTAAAGTTTAATACCTTAGTTGCAATGATGACGATGATAATGATGATGATGATGATGATGATGTCAATAATAATAATAACAATAATAGCGATTAATCCATATATTTTCAACTTAATTGCGTGATGCAAATAAAGCAGCTACCAGTATCTCACGCCTCTGTAAATATAGTCTTATTGCTGAATGTGGCCATCAGAGGGACTGAACATAACAAGCAGGAATGCTGGAGCTTCCAGAATCTATTCAACCAAAACACAAACACTTTTGGGCATAACAGTTTCTATTGAATAAAACTTTTTGTGGTTAATACTATTCTTATAACAGCTAAATATAACAGTTTATGAATGGATAACTTTCTCCCCCTCTGCACTTATGGCAATTCCTGCTATTATCTATCACTGCAACAGCACCAAAGAACTTACTCGTCAGGACTAAAGGCTAGCATGTTCAGTTTCCAAGTCAAGACAAAGTTATTGTAGAAGTGAACAGACACAAGGATCGGGTATGCCTTAATCAGATTTGTTGCAAGTAATATGTCTCTATTTGTAACCAATAGCTCAACATATAGCATATTTACATAAAAATAGTATATATTACACCTAGATAAAAACCTAAAATAACTTACCCTGGTCCCAAAAGGAGCCCAAGATTCAGGAACACACATTATCAGTAAATTACCAGCAATAATTAAAAACTTGGTTTCAGATAAAGAACAGTTTAAAAAGAGTTTGAATGACTTTTTGGTGGACAACTCATCTACTCTGTGCATGAATATCTTCACAGCGATTGTTAGACTAGCTTAATAAAAATTTCAGTTTTGACAGTACTTGGTCACAACAGTGAAATGGCTCTGAGCACTATGGGACTTAACATCTACGGTCATCAGTCCCCTAGAACTTAGAACTACTTAAACCTAACTAACCTAAGGACAGCACACAACATCTAAGTATTCTAGTGGTTATGGTAATATATCAACAAAGTTAATCAAGGAGTGCTCATGCAAGGTGAGTTCTGTCTGCAGCTATTTGTGTAATCAATCTCTTATCAGTGAAACATTTCCATACTGGCTAAAATATAAAGCCTCTTGACAAGAAGGGGGATAACGAGATACCATCAAACCATCAACCAATTTCACTTTTGCCAGCTTTTCCAAAAACATTTGAAAAGGTTGTGTTCAAGTGTCTCCTTAAGCATCTGACTACAAATAATATATTGTCCAAATCACAGTTTGGGTTTCTTAAGGGTTCTGATAGAGAGAAAGCTATTTACATGTTCAGTGATAATGAACATAATGAATTATATAACAAATTAGATGCTACTGGCATTTCCAGTGATGTGTCAATCGCGTTTGACTGTGTGAATCACAGCATTCTCTTCAGTGAATTAGAATACTATGGTGTCACCAGCAGTGCTGTGAAATGGTTTGAGCCTTATTTAACTACTGTGACATGAAACAAAGGGTGTTGCGAAATATCTGTGCAGTAAACAGGCAGCCTACATCTGATTGGGAATTAATTCCATATGGTGTTCCTCAAGGTTCCATCTTTGGTCTGTTGCTTTTTCTTGTGTGCATTAATGACTTCTCGCCAATTACATTACCAGATGCTAAGTTTGTTTTGTTGCACATGAGACAAACATTGCAATAAGTAGGAGGTCAAGTACAAATTTAGAAATGGCTGCTAATCAAATTTTCACTGACATTAATAAATGATTTAGAGCTAATTCACTGTCATTAAACTTTGAAAAGACCCACTGGAACCTGTTAGATATTTAGTTATAGCATGTGTATAGCAAATCAAGCATGTGCATAGCAAATGCAGATCGAAGAGGTTGACAGGGTTAATTTTCTGGGATTAAAATTCGATAATAAATGCTGTTGGGAAAGGATTTGCAGTTAGAATGATGTCAGATGTAGTAGATACAAAAAACTTATATATTTTGCCTACTTTCATTCTAATATGTCATATGGGATCACATTCTGGAGTAACTTGTGAAGCTGAGCAACAGTTTTTAGAATCCAATAGCGTGTAACAAGATTCATTTGTTGTGTAAATTCAAGAAAATCATGTAGAGACCTGTTCAAGGAACTTTGAATTCTAACTATTGATTCTCAGTATACTGCATTTATTTTTAATGAAACTTATTGCAAGTAATATATCTCTATTTCCAACAAATTGCTTAATACATATTATCAGTACTAGGAATAAGAACAATCTACATAAAAACCTAAAATCACTTACTTTGGCCCAGAAAGGGCTCCAATATTCAGAAATACACATTTTCAATAAATCACCAGCAACCATTAAAAACTTGGTTTCAGATAAAGCACAGTTTAAACAGAGTTTGAAAGACTTTTTGGTAGGCAGCTCCTTCTACTCTACAGATGAATCTCTTAACAGCAACTGTTAGACCAGCTTAAGTAAAAATTTCAGATTTCAATTTTGACAGCAATAGGTCACAACTGACAAGATTAGGTATTTTGTGAATGATAAATTTATTAAAAGTGCAGAGCTGTGTTGCATCCTGACAGAGTATTAATTCTGTAAGTATTAGGAGTTCTAGTTTACTGTAATACATTTACCTATTTTGACAGTCTGCTGATAAATGATCAAGGTAGTGAGTATTATATTCAGATGTTTTACGTTTTTTTTATGTTATACTTTCTGACTTGTTTCACACCCAAGATAAGCATCTCATTTTTGGTTCTCTGGAACGAAAACTGAATCTAATCTAATTCCATTTCACTATAGTAACAGAACTTTCTAGGTAGTAGTCCTACTGTTGTGTTGTCATTGACAAGTCCTGCAAACATTCTCTAGGCCGTGTAGTAATTTTGCTACAAGTGTCATATCAGAGAATATTCGAGCACTTATTCTACATTCCTTTCCCACAAAATTGAATAAATGTGGGGGTAAGGTAATTATTTATTTTCATCTACACCAGAGCATTCACATGCAGTTAATGGCTTCATGACTAATTCTGATAACAACTTTTACATCGGGAACTGACAAAATGTAATTGTGGGAGTGACGTAATCAACTAATTGATATATGACGAGTGCAGTGTCTTTCTAATTTCTTATGTTCTTTGTTGCTTCCTGTTCTGGTTTGATTGCTAATGTGTATACCTGCGTCTTTTGTATTTGTGCACAATAAAGTGTGATTTACACAGAGGAGAAAAAAGTCATAGACTAGCGATGGCGGTAGTATCACATATACAATTTATAAAAGGACAATGCATTAGCAGAGCAGTCACTTGTATTCGAGTGATTCATGTGAAAAGATTTCCAACCTGATTGCGGCCACATGAGGGGAATTAACAGACTTTGAACATGGAATGGTAGTTGCATCTAGATGTGCAGGACTCCATTTCAGAAATCATTAGGGACTTCAATACTCTGAGATCCACAGTGTCAAGAATGTGTCAACAGTACCAAATTTCAGGCACTGTGGGAGCTGGTGTTGGCACCATATTTGTGTGGGCTGTGTTTACATAGAATTAACTTGCTCCTCTGGTTCAACTGGACGAATCATTGAATGGAAATGGTTATGTTCAGCTACTTAAAGACATTTTGCAGCTATTCATGTTACAAACAATGATGGAATTTTTATAGATGACAGTGCACCTCATCACCAGGCCAAAATTGTTCACCGTTGGTTTGAAGAACTTTCTGAACAATTCAAGATCGCCCAACATGAATCCTTTCAAACATTTGTGGCACATAATTGAGAAGTCAGTTCATGCTCAAACTTGTGCACCAGCAACACTTGCAATTATAGAGACAGCATGGTTCAATATTTCTGCCGGGCACTTCCAATGACTTACTGAGTCCACGCCACATGGTGTTGCTGCACTACTCCGGGTAAAAGAAGGTCCAACATGATATCGGGAGCCATCCCATAAGTTTTGATACCTCATTGTATTACACCATTAGTCTGTCAATGTATTTTATGTTTAGGAGATAGTGCCCTTCCATAATTTGTGAACCCAAAGAAGAAATTCTACTCTCTTGGGTAGGTTATCTGCTGCAATTCATATAGATAAGTACAGTCATGAATACCTTTCATAATGTTCTATATTCTGTCAGTGGCGCCATCCAGGTCATTAAAAATGAGATTAAGATTCTACAGTGACCACCTCTCGTGTTTCGACCGCTAGATTCCATGCCACACACTGATCCATTTTGGTACATGATGGTTTCAACCTCTCTGGTCATGACACAGTGATATAACCACATAACAATGCTTTGCACATAATTACAACAGTATTGTAAGACATCATATTCAGAATGAACATGTTTCCAGTCATTTCATGTCCCCTGGTACCACATGTGAGATCAACAGAAATATCCACTCATCAGCTTTCACAGTCGTCCCACACTGTATTGGCAAGTTCAGGCACCACAGTTTGTGCCCAGTCAATTGAAAATTTAGTTGCAGTAAATGGAGTGCATTTTCAAACAACAGCATATTTGTTATACTTTTGAATAGTTCACTTTAGTGATGAGTAATCTTGATCAACGTGTTACGTCAGTAATGCTGGACATTATATTATGAGCCTCCCTGCACCAAGCCTACAATACTCTCACGGTAGTGGTAATTTCACACTGCAACAAAATCAGTGGGTCAAAGGCTCATGCAAATCCTGTGCCATGAGAGGCATGATGACATGATACCATCTGAATTCTGGAGACATCTGCATGGAATGATTACAAATTGGGATCCTTTGCTGTTACACATTTGGCAGCAACAATTGCTACCAAAGTGAGGTTAACTTTAATTACTCAGGAAGGGCAGCCATTATACTAGTTACCAATAAAGGACACACCTTGCCCAAAACATATGCCACAATGGCCACCATGATAAATTCCATTCACTCTGAAGAGAGCCGAACCATCCCAGACCGGCCCAACATGCTGCTGCCTAGCCACCATGCTACCTCCACTTGAAAGTCACAGTGTGTTCTCGAGGACCAGTGAACTCTCCATACCACTGTCAAGAGGCTAACTAAGCAGCTGAAAATGTTGCAACTATGGATCATGACATCTGAGAGCAAACGGACCCACTGCACATGCCCACAGTGGCCTCATAGCCACGAGACCACTCAGACTAATGTTTGCTGTTCCACAGACATTTTTGTCACCTGGCAACTAAGTGCAAGAAATCATGCTTGCACCTCAACGCCAAGACTCGATTTGGTTCAGGTGCAACAATAGGACACCCACTTACAGCACCTACTGTTTAAGAACAGTCAAAAAAACAGTATAGGAGTGCTCAGCCTACCACTTGTATCAGCATGACTCCAAAGCTGCCGACTACTAAATGGCTACACAAACGTTGTTCGTTACCAACCACTATTCAAGGCTAGTATTATTAATCAAACAGGATCAGAAATCAACACACTGCTGAATACATTTTACCCAGATGCAAATCAACACACTATGGCCAATTTAATGGCAGTTAACAAGTCTGTCATATGTGCATATGGTCACAAAACGTTTGAGGTTGACAATGATCTCTTTGAGAACTGCAAGTGGTCTTACACATTAAACAACATTGCTCAAACTATTTCGGGTGCTGATTTCCTCACACAGGCTGCCATGACCACCAATCTACCAAATGAATGACTGATAAACTCCATCAGCAGTCACACTATTGTTGCAGTAAAGGGTTATTCATCAAAACACACAATGCCCAGGGTATATAATTTAAGTGCTAACACCTCAAATGGCCATCGTCATTACTGGGAGTCCTACTGCCACAACTTGAAATCACACCTCCAGACCATGAGAAAAGATTACGTAATAATGTGGTGTGAAATAATCAAGTTACATGAGGATAATGTGGTGTTGAAGGATACTCTACTGGAAATATAAGGCCAACTCCAAGTGGCCCGAAAAACATTAGAACAACATAGAACACCTTTGCATTGCATCCATGCTCTGCACACAACTGTGTCCATGGATTAACAGTGGCCCGTAAAACTACAGGGCAGGGGCACACATACTACGATGCACCATATCTGTACCAAACCTGGTCTGTAATTTTGTCATGAGCCCGTACCATTGTGTGAACATTACTACCACCGATTTCCAGTGGCTACACAATGGCACCGGGGGAACCAACACCCCACACCCATCCCCCTCTATCTGCTACCAGTGGCACTACTCCCAACCATCATTCAATGGTACTGGCTGTGTCACTGACTGCAGTTACATGTCCATCATGCACAGCCACATACAAGCTGGCTGTGTGGTCAAATTCAAACTCCCTCTCATTTTTTAGGCAGGGGGGGGGGGGTGTTGTGTGGGAGTGATATAATCAACTAATAGATGTGTGACAAGTGCAGTGAGTCTTTAACTTCTCATGTTCTCTGTGGCTTACTGCTCTGGTTTGTTCACTAATACACTGTTATTCCCTGTATGTATTTTATATGTAGTAGATGGTGTCCCTACATGGTCCCACATTGCACAGTAATTCATACTGTGGGCTTATACTAAAATGTACACAACAAAATTAACAAATGCATATATTGGGTAAACGTTGCAACTGAACATCTTTTAGAAGCCACTTTATGGACCTAGGGAATGTTACATGTATACACTCCCTAGTGGTGTTTCTGGTTAACAGGAAGAGTGCATTTAGGATGACGTCAACAACTCATAATCACGTAACTAGAGGAAGTAATAATTTCCATATCATCTATGTATCTCTTTTTAGAGTTTAGAAAGGAGTTTTATTTTCGGGTACAAAAGTTTATAAAAGGTAACCAGTGGGCTGCAGGCAGAAAACTGAACATTTGCAAATATTTAAAAACCAAAGAAAATAACACCTCATTAGCTACTCTTTCAACGATTTGTCAGAATATTTGAAGTGAAGCATGTAAATTCCATTAAAAATTAAGCACACTGTTTCATATAGATACATGACAGTGGCAAGACATCAACTTCTTTAAAACGTGTCAACTGAGGGAAGAGAAAGGCACTTGTTTCATTATTTTCACTTTTGTATAATAAATATATTTTTGAGAGGTATGTCCCAAAACTGAATGCAGTGTGAGATTACGAAATGCACAAGTGCAAAGCAGGCACATTTTACTGTTTCTGTGTTGATGTCTTTACTGAGAATACTAAAAGCTTAGTAAAAATTGCTCAGTCCATTTAATGACCTCTCTTTATGTATTCCTTCTGTCTAGTACTATCTGTCAACATACTCTGAGGAATTTTGTGGTTGCATTTTTATGTTTGTATCAACAATCAGAGTTTTGAGTTGATAAGAACAGTATATTAGTACCACCAGAAAACATTACCAACATACCTTTCTGCATACTTATGGACAGACCATTGCAATGTATAATAAACAGAATTGCTCAGAGTTTAAAAATTCAGGAATTCCTTGTCTTACTACTTGCTCCTTTGACCAACACTTTCACCATTTGTTTGATGATTACCACTTTTTTTGACTCTGTTCAAAAGATGTGATATGAACCAACAACTGCATTTTCCCCTAATTCTATAGTACCATAGTTTCTGAAATGTAATGTATGGCTGCCAAAGTTTGTGAGCTCAAGGAATAGCCTGTTTTGTGTTTTACTTCATAAAGTGCACTATAGAATTAATAAATATGAATATAAAGCTCCATGTATCAATACCCTTTCTCAAAAGACAAACTTTTGCAGACTCAATAAGCAATAACTTCTGAAGAAGCTCTACAAATCAATAGTTGTTGCACTAGCAGCTAACCAACCCACACTAGTTTATGTGGCCAGCTGGTACAGAAACATGGAATATCATTTAAATTACTCTAGTACAGGAATAATTTGCTAGCAATTAATGAGAATTCTGAGAATTGTTAACAAGATTCCTTTATTATGTAAAAAACACACATGATAACTTGAAATGAACTTCCAGTGTGCTATACTTTAAAGCGACCATTGAAACAAAACACACCACAGTAACTCCCTGTGAGTTTCCAACAGTTCTGTTACAAAAGTCAGCATGCAATTTGTATGTCTATCTTCCTTTGCCTTTTCAGTAGCTTAATACATGAAAAAAAGCATTGTTCACTGAAATTCTAAGACAGGTAAGTTATTTTGAAGAAAGTAACTTCTTTTGTGATGCACAATATCACCTTTAGAAGGGCAGGTCAGTGATAGTAGCAGTGCTTGACTTAGTTACAAATGTAAGTCAGGGTTTTGAAGACAAAAGAGTCTATAGCACTGGTATCTTGTGACCTTAGTAAGGTATTCAATTGTACCTAATGTAAGGTGGTCCTCAGAAATGTATAATCATATGGTGTTGGGGGAGTGTTGAGCAAATTCTTGAATCCTACCTGAATAGCAGACAGTAGATTGCATCAGTGCAGGGAGCAGACTTATTGTCCACAAGTTGAAATAGAGTGCACCATAGCAGCCTGTAATGGGGCCTTTATTGTTCCTGATTTTTGTTAATGACATAAGCACCAATGGGCACACCTTGCAGTTTGCAGATAATAACATTTGTTCTCAAAAAGATAGAGTGTCGGTCAGTCTTTTCAACAAGTAGAAGCCCCATTAAGCAAAGGCAATGCCTAGTTTACTATGAACAAGATGAAAATTAATGAATACAAAACACAGAGAATGACACACAGCCTTATTGATACTGGAGCACTGGGTGGCACAGCAGCCATTAAACTCATGGGCTTTTTCATTGATACTACATTAACGTAACAACAGCACACAAAAATTGTATATTCCAAACTTTCCTGGGTCCTGGATCTCCTGAGGAAATTAAAAGGTACTAACAGTTTACCCTCTAATGTTCCAAAGCTGCATGAGACATGGGCTGCTGCTGTGGAGTCACTCTGCAAGCTGCAAGAATATACATTGTTGTACAAAGAAATGCAAAAAAAATGACCATGTAAACCAATTGTTTCTAGATTAAGAGTTCTGAATATTTGTAGACAATGTTTATTCAACTGCCTTGCTCGTACAAAAATAAATCATGAGCACTACTGAAAGAAAAATAAATCTCATCAACATAGCACTGGTAATAGAGTCAGCAAAGAAAGCCCTGGATGTTGATTAACGAAAACACAAAAGGTATCCACATGGTGGCTTTCAAACTGTTGAATGCGCTATCTAAGGGTATCCTGTAACAACCAATGGAGCAATTTAGCACAAAAATTTTGTCTGAACTATGCAGTATGTTCTAGTACCGATTTCATAGTTGTATTATCATTGTACAGTATATCAATGTATTTGTTCTCTTTAGTATATTTTATAGTATCAGTTTTAGTATCATAATTTAAATTGCAGTGTTACATTCATTTTATTGTAGAAATACTACTGTAATCTTGATGCATTCTGTTCAGCTATGGCTGGTTAAGAACACAGAGCTGGTAATAAATGGACATGATGTCAGACTGCTTTTTGATGATAATAAGCAATGTTATCCAAACCACAGGATTATTTGTGTGGCTCTGTGTTATAATACTGCAAATTTCAGAAGGTGTGAGTGGGCAAGGAAAAAGTTATCTTGGGAGCAGCACAAAGCTTTTACAATGACTGGGTACAGAAGGATTGATAAAAGAAGAAAGTTTGTCATGAATGTTCATGAAGTGATTGTTGAATATTTCACATAAATTTTTTGCTCAGAGGAAACAGCATCTTCATTCTTAATGCATGTTATTGATTGAGATTTTTTCCTTTTTACCAACAGTCTCATACCGCCTTTGATTTATTACTTGAACCGAGTATAAACTGCCAGTTGTACATTTTATAGGCTTCACAACAGACTTGTTCAGTTTAAAATAGTTATTAAATAACTTGCTGTCTGTAGTTTTACTGTAAGAATATAGCAGTCTCTTATTTCCACAAAAGGTTTGTATTCCTGACATCTGCAGTTTATTGCTAGACATTTTGCATATATTTGGCTTAGATCTAAGTTTGATTGGAAATGCTACATCTTAATGTTTCTACAGAATACTCAAATTCTTGTACCTTACAGTCAACATCACAATCACAATGTACACCCTTCCATCCAGCTTCATGGAGCACATGTGTGAAAGTGAATACTCTACATTATTTTTGATGTAATGCTTCATACTTTCCTGGCAATCTGTCGACACCTTGAGGGGTCAGGTATACTTCCAGGTATCAGCCCTGCACTGCATGTCTATCCTCCTGCTGTTGATTTTGCCATCCCTCAGAGGATATGTCTGGGTTAGTTTTGGGAATGTGTTCTGAAGTTTTAGCCCCTGACATCAGAACAGTCCCTCAACTGTTTTTCTTTCTTTTTTCATTTACCATCTCCTACCCTTCCTCTGCTTCAACATTTGAGATTCCCCTTTGTTTCTTCTTCCTCCCAAGTGTAACAGGTTATGTGTTATTCCCAACCTCGGGTCGATACATAGGGTTCGCACGTATCCCCTGGTACATGACAGGCCCAGGGAAGGGTGACTGGCTGAGCTCTTACCTTCCCAAATTGCCAATTTGTCACTCTATCCGGAGTTTCGAAGGTGTGACCTGAGGTTTGAACAATCACCTAAGGCAGGTGAGCCCCCCTTGGAGGGATCCCAGTTTGAAGGAGCAGGCCATCGGAGATGCTGGGAGTCATGGGAGATTTTCTCACACTGAGTCAATCATCGTTTCAGTCTACATCTTGTACGAAATGTAAATGGAATGAAGATGAAGTTTCAAAAAATCTCCCAGCAGTACATCAGACCTTCATGGTATCACATACTGAAGAAGGTCAGTCCTTTGTTACTGTTAATGTGTTTATTATTCAAAAAGGTGTTGATGCAGTTGCAGGCCCTGTGAAATCTTGCTCCCATTTATGCAATGGAAATTTGCGTTTGGAGTCTGTGATTTCAGGCCCAACAATTGCTTGCAGCTTCACTCCTCACAGCCATCCTGTTCATGTTGAGGCCCACTGAATGCTGAATTCTTTGCATGGTGTTATTTACACTAGGCTGCTTGGAGGTTTGACTGAGGGAGAATTCCAAACTTACCTCTCTGATCAGGGCATCACTGCAGTCCATAAGCTGATGAAAAATGTTGATGCAACATTAGTGCCTACATGTACTCTTTTACTCGTGTTTGATTGAGTACTGCTTCCACCGAAGATCAAAGTAGATTGTGAAGTGAACATGATCCAACTGTACATTCCAAACCCACTGTGTAGGCACCAGTTTCAACATTACAACCAAAGTCACATTTCCTGTTGAAACATGACCAAACGCTTTATTTGTGGTAGGGTTGCTCAGAAGGGTGATTGCCCACACCATCCTCCGTGCTGCATCAATTGCAACAGTGATCATCAGCCTCATTCAGAGAATGTCCCATATATCTTGATGAGTGGGCCATCCAGGAGATCTGGTAGAAGGAAAAAGTGCCTTACCCTGTTGCTTGCAAGTTGTTGGCTAGACAAAAGCCCTGTGTTTCACCATCTGGCACTTACAGTACCAGTCTTGCTACGCCTCGCTCCATGAAGGACCTTGCCACCCAGTCTTGCAGCTTCAAATTCAGCACTGCAGTTGTAAATTCGCCAAGCATTGTGGTAGTATAACCATTTCCTTCTCCTCCAGCTGTGCAACAAATCATCAAATCTTCACCTCCTGCAGTGAAATTACCTGCTACACAATTGGTAGGCTGGAAAGGAGAAAAGGAATACTCTCCTGATGATTTTTTATGTAACTCCTGCCAGCAAAGTTCTGAGTCTTCTTCTGCCAACCACAAAAGTTCTAAGAAATCAAACAAAGGCAAACGGTTTTCTCCTTCCCTGACTCAGAGCTCCTCTTCAATGGTGTCACTGCATTATACCCCTACCTAGCTGACCTACATTTCACTAGTGCACACTGCCTACCATTTTCCTTACGTAGAATCTGCAGGCCAACTCAGTGAGAATGCCAACACCTCTGTAGACCTCATGGAACAAGATCTGCCAGCCTGTGCACCCTGTAACAGTGACTCTTCAAAGGCTGGCACTCAGCAGCCACTGAGGTGACAAACCATTTTTTTCCTCATCCCCTTTCACCATTATGACCCTCTTCCAATGGAACATTCATGGCATTAGATCCAAGGAGGAGGAACTATGGCTGCTCTTGGCATTGTAGCGTCCACTCTTTCTCTGCCTCCAAGAAACAAAACTGCATCCTTGGGACTGCTTTGACCTTCCTACCGAGGTCAGAATTCCATCTCATGCTGCTCATCTGGGATGACGTTCATAGCCATACCATCTTACTGCCAGCTGTTGCAGTCCACATTAGCCTTCCTCGCTTCACATTTTCTCTTTGCAACGTATACATCCCTCCATCATTTGGTGTCACCAGGACAAACTTCCTCCAGCTTACTGATCAACTCCCTCACCTCTGCTCAGTGTCTTTAATGCACACTGTTCCATTTGCAGCTCTTCCTGAGTCTGTCAGAGAAGTGAATGCTACAATGCAGCCTCTACCTTGAGGGAACTAGATCATTCTCTCACTTCATCTCGATCTTCCACCCTCTTGGCTGACCTCAATCAACTCAACCTCTCTATTTTAATAATGGAGCACCCATGTTCGTCTCATACTCCACACACACCTATTCCCATTTGGACCTCCTGTTGTGCAGTGCCCAGTTTGCCTGTCATCTAGAGTGGTCCATTCTCTCTAATATGTACTCAAGCATACATCTCCCATGTGGTATCTGTTTACTGACCCCTATCCCATCTATGTGTAGACCCAATTGGCAGCTTTCTAAGGCCGACTAGAGGTTTCAGTCCTCCCTGGATACCTTCAAGAAACATTTCCCCAGTTGTGATGATCAGGCAGAGTACCTCGTGAACATTATCCTTACCATCATAGAACATTTCATACCTCGCACTTCATCTCTACCGCGCTGTGCACTGGCCCCCAGGTGAACTGAGGCATGCTGCGACATGAGTTGTGTGCGAAGACCTACTCTCTGCAGTTTTAACCATCATGCTATGATGTCGAACTGTTTTCATTGTAAACAGTTTCATGCACAGTGTCATTGCATTCTTCGCTATAACAAACAGCTACCTAGATTTCATTTACTAGTTCTTTTAACAGTTGCACTTCCTCTTCTGTCGTATGGGGGGCAGCCTCAATCACCTATTTGGGACTAAGGTCCATTCCCTGATTTCCAGGACGACTGTAGGAGGTGATGTCATTGTAGACCCGCTAGCTATCTCCACCATCTTGGGCTGCTATTCTGTTGCGATTTCGAGATGCACCCACTATCATCCCACCTTCCTCCCGTGGAAATGAGTTGAGGAGGCTTGGGTGATACCCTTCTCCTCTCAGAGTAGTGAATGCTACAATGCAGCCTCTACCTTGAGGGAACTAGATCATTCTCTCACTTCATCTCGATCTTCCACCCCAGGGCTAGAAGATGTTCACATTCAGGTGTTGCAGCACTTTTCTATCACAGGCAAGCACTTTCTCCTTCATACATACAATCGCATTTGGGCAGATGGCACATTTCCCAGATGCTGATGTGAAGTCACTATCGTACACATATCTAAGCCCAGTAAAGACAAACACCTTGCTTCTAGCTACTGCCCCATTTCTCTCATCAGCTGTGTTTGCAAGGTGATAGAACATATGATTTATGGCTGGTTGGTACGGTGGTTCAAATCTCACAATCTACTAACCACTGCACAATGTGGATTTCGAGCGCACCGTTCTGCTGTTGACCCGCTCATCACCCT
Organism: Schistocerca serialis cubense; assembly: GCF_023864345.2. Lineage (NCBI taxonomy): Eukaryota > Metazoa > Arthropoda > Insecta > Orthoptera > Acrididae > Schistocerca > Schistocerca serialis. Next base: position 920,253,033 of record NC_064640.1, on the reverse strand, counting down.
GTCAACCCATGTCATTAACCGTTTTCTGACAAAATACCCGATGGTGGCCATGTTTTTTGATTTGTTGAAAGCCTACGACACCTGCTGGAGGACTGGTATCCTCTGTACTCTATACATGTGGGGCTTTCAATGCCACCTGGTCTGTTTCATTCAGAAATTTTTAAAGACCAGGTATACAAGGTACGTGTGGGTACATTCTTGCCAGACACCTTCATCCAGGAAAATGGGGTGCCTCATGGCTCCGTCTTGTGTGTCGTACTCTTTGCTACAGCCATTAATCCTACAATGGCCTGTCTCCCACCAGATATCACTGGCTCTCTTTTTGTTGACGATTTTGCAATGTACTGCAGTTCTCCACATACTTGTATCCTTGAGCAGCATCTTCAGCAACATCTTGATCGTCTTTACTCATGGAGTATGGACAATAGCTTTAACTTTTCCACTGACAAGACAGTTTGTATGAATTTCTGGCACCGCAATCGGTTTCTTCCACCATCTTTACATCTTGGGCTTGTTGCTTTTCCACCTATGAAAATCCTGGAGCTCATGCTTAACAGAAAATTTACTTGGTCCTCCCATGTGTCTTATCTGGCTGTACGCTTTACCGAGTCTCCTGATGTCTTACATGTTCTATGCGGTACTTTCTGTGGAGCAGATCGGACCACCCTCCTCCATTTGTATCAATCTCTTGTCCATTCGAAATTAGACTATGTGTGTTTCATTTATTCCTCTGCATGTCCATCCATTTTACACCTTCTTAATACAACCCAGCATCACGGAATCTGTTTGGCCACTGGTGCCTTTTACACTAGCTCAATTGAGAGTCTCTATGCAGAAGCTGCCAGACAACTGCTGTTATACTGGTGTGATGTTCTCCTCAGAATATATGCTTGCTGTTTTGTCTCCCATGCCTAGCCACCCATCCTGCACCTCCTTTTTCGATGACTCCCTTGACTGCCAGTATGGGGCGCATCCCCCTTATCCATTATTTTCCAGAGTTTGCTTTCGGCACCTATTCCAGCAGCTTAACTTCACACTCCCTGCCATTTTCCAGGTTGGTATGAACCCTTCACCACCTTGGATTACGTGGGGGCCTGTGTTTATTTTGGACTTCATTTACTTCCTAAGCAAGCTTCTCCTGATGTGATGTATCGTAGTAAGTTTCTTGACCCTTGCACACAACATATTGACAGCACGTTTGTGTACAGTAACGGTTCTAAGACTGATTTTGGAGTCCTATGTGCTTTCATCATTGACACCGACTATTTTCGGTATTGGCTTCCAGAACACTGCCCAATATTTACAGCAGAGCTCTTCACCCTGTATCAGGCTACCTAATACATCCAGCGAGACAAGTTTTTATTTGTGTCGTATTCCAATTCTCTCAGTGCCCTTCAGAACCTCTGTGTGCTGTACAAAGTCCATCCCTTGGTGCAATGGGTCCATGGAGGCTACCATTTTCTCTCTGTTGAGGGAGACACTGTGATGTTCATACAGTCTCCTGGTAATGTCAGTCTGATGGGAAGGCTGCTGATGCTGCTCAAAAGGCTGCAGTCCTCCAACCTCAGTCCACTAGTTCTTCCAACCCTATGGATGATCTCTATGTTGTCGTCCATTGGCAAGTGGTGTCACTTTGGCATCATGAAAAAATGGCTCTAAGCACTATGGGATTTAAATTATGAGATCATCAGTCCCCTAGAAGTAGAACTACTTAAACCTAACTAACCTAAGGACATCATCCACATCCATGCCCAAGGCAGGATTCGAACCTGTGACAGAAACAGCAGCGAAGTTCTGGACTGAAGCGCCTAGAACCACTCAGCCACAGCAGCCAGCTTGGCATCACCATTGGAGCATTCTTCATGGGAACGTGCTCCGGGGAATTAAACCTCTCCCAGTTGCTTGGCCAACCTCATCAAATGAGGATATCGTTTTTGCTAGGTTGCATATTTGGCATTGTTGTTTTAGTCAGTGCTATTTGTTAAGTGATGGTCCCCTGCCACTTTGTGCTCACTGTTGTCAACCTTTGATGATTCGCCATTTCCTGACCGAATATCCTTGTTTTTACCACTTACATTCTCATATATGTTTGCTTTCTGATTTGTAGGCTGTATTAGCAAAGGACGCATGGGTTGTTGACCATGTTTTACTTTTTATCCTTCATAGCAACATGGCGAATGGCATTTAATCTTTGGTTCGGGACCACCACTGTCTCTACAGCATATTTTGTGGACCTTATTCTTAGCTTGCTTTCCATCAATCAACTGGGCTTAATGTATAGTCTCTTTTGAGTTCTGTTACTTCTTGATATTCTAAGGTTATGACATGGGAACGTATGACCATAGTTGCTTTTGTGGCCTAAAACAAATAAAACACACACACACACACACACACACACACACACACACACACACATATTTTACGAGCTCCCCAAAATCTAAAAACCCGACAATCCTAGATCTCCCATTGTGTGTTGCCATCCAACACTACTGATCTCAATGTCCTTCTGACATAAACCCACTACTTCATTCCTTCTAAACCTTACCAATTACATCCTCACACACAAATACTTCTCCTTTTATATGACATAGGGATAGGTAATATTTTTAGGTTATTGAATAATGGGTGGAAGGATGTTCTGGGAGGGGCAGCACACATTTTTCTAACAATTCTTTTTTAGAGTAGCAGGATTCGTGGCATGTAGCTTGAATTTCCCCAAAAAATTAAACTGGCTAGGCACTGATATTAAGAAACTAGACTAAACTCCATCCGAACAGGCCTTGGAAGGCCCAACGGTACCGACTGGCCACTGTATCATCCTCAGCCCACCAGCATCACTGGATGCGGATATGGAGGGGCATGTGGTCACCCCATCACTCTCCCGGCAGTATGTCAGGTTATGAGACCGGAGTCGCTACTTCTCAATCAAGTAGCTCTAAGTTTCCTTACAAGGGCTGAGTGCATCCATCCACGTGCTAGCATATTCCGACAGTACTTAACATCGGTGATCTGATGGGAACAGGTGTTACCACTGCAGGAAGGCCATTTGCATTGATACTAAGAGGTAAATCATTTATGTAAAAGAGAAACAATATTGGCACTAAGATTCAGCCTTGAGGGACTCCTTGTGGTATTGTACCCCACTGAGATGCTAATTTACAGTGTTAGATGTTATGATTACCCTTTGCTTCCTGTTTGTCAGATAAGATCTGAGCCACTGCAGAGCATTTGGTCTGACGCCATATCTGACTAGTTTATGAAGCAGCATTAAGTGATTCCCAGAATCGATTGCCTTTGCAAGGTCGCAGAAGACACCTGCTACTTTGTTGCTTTTATCTAGTGATGAGCAGATTTTTTCAATGAATTCATTAACAACACTCATGGTGCTTTTCCCTTTTTGGAGCCCATATTGGTTTTTAAGAATAAAACCATGTTTCACAATAAAATTTATTATATGGACAGCAGCTGTTTTTTCAAATAGTTTGTATAGCACTGGGAGGATAGAGATGAGGTGGTAATTTCACATACACTCTATTGATCCTTTTTTGTGCAGTGGTTTTACCTCTGCATACTTAAGCACATCAGGGAAGTTTGCTTGCTCAAATGACTGATTGATTATTAAGGACAGAGGGTGTGCTACTTTATCATATACAAATTTAATTACTTTGGTGGGTATTTGATCCCATCATGGAGCATTTTTGTTTGTTAATGACAAAATAGCATTTTTACATCTTCAGCTGAGATTTTACTAAATATCACAAAGTGGTCACTATTCTTGTTCAGGCCAAAGAAATTCACACTGTTTTGATAAGTAATCACATTGACATTTATGAGAAACTTATTAAAACATTGAGCTATTTGAGAAGAGTTTGAAATAGTAACGTTGTTTTGTATGTTTTTTGAAATTTCCTGGTGGTTAACTGTTGTACCTAATTCCGATTTAATAAAAGACCATACTGCTTTAGTTTTATTCTTATGTCCTAAAATGAACTCATCATTTGACATTCTTTTGGCAGCTTTAATAGCACTTTTAAATACAACTTTATAATGTCTCACATAATTAACAAATTCAGGGTTTTTATTGTGTTTCATTTCTTTATGTACGTCTCGTTTTCGAGCATTAGACACTTTTAAGCGTGGAGTCATCCAATTTAGTTTACTTTTAACTTTTTGGTGCCAGATCCTAGGTGGGAATGAGTCATTGAATACCCATAGAAAACTTTTTAGAAAATTATCATACTTCTCAGTACTTGACACACTATTATTTATGGGCCATTTCACAGCATCTATCTTGTTGCGGAATAGGTTTGAGTTAGTTTTACTAAAGCCTCTTTTCATAAAACCTCTACTAACATTTGGTTTATTTTTTCTGGCAGCTGAATAAACAATGCAGAATGGTCAGAAATTCCTAAATCTAAACAGGACTTGGTTACACTGTCGAACACATAATTTGTTAAATTTTGGAAATTTGTGGTAAGATCCTATGGGACCAAACTGCTGAGGCCATCGGTCCTTAAGCTTACACACTACTTAATCTAACTTAAACTAACTCACGCTAAGGACAACACACGCATCCATGCCCTCCAACAGGGGAAGCTGCAATACACCTCAGACTGTGTGGCTACTCCGCACAGCATAATTTGTTAAGATGTTGCCTATACAAGTAGTTGAAATGGCATTATCTCTAGTGAATTCACAAAAATTTAGTTTAAAACCAGAGTTATGAATTATGTCAACAAACTGTTTTGAGCCACTGTCTTGACTTACCATATTTACATTAAAATCAGCTGCTATGATGATATTTTTTCTCCTTTCTTTCTTAAGTTTATCTAGAAGACTCTGGAGTTCAGACAAGAAAGTTTTAGTTTCTGCACTTCCCAGAATTCTGTAAATTGATATGACTACTTTTAGTTCAGCACAACAACTTTCAAAGAAGAATTCCTAACTTAAATAATCAAAATCTGTCTTTATTTCATATGTTATGCTGGTATCGGGAGTATGCACAAGCCCCCCATGGGATCTTTATTTTCTGCAAAAGGTGCATGCTACATTGAAATGTTCCAGTTTATTTAAAAATTTTATAGAGTCACTAGTTAACCGATGCTCACTTGAATGGACAACCTTGATTTTTTGCTTTGATTGTGGATAATTTGCAGGTCTTCTATTTTTAAACTATCTGCCTTCAGATCATTTATATTCCAATGCATTCAATAATTTTTTCACCTTTCTTTATCTGTTTAAGTACACATTTTCATAGATTTCTTACCTCAGTTTTTTCTTCATACCACTTACTAATAAAAAAAATCCTTCTGATGGGCTAGTGGTGAGACTCTTCTCTTATTAGGGAGACAAGTGACTCCTGTTGCTTCTGCTGTTGTTGATATAGTTTCCATTATTGGTGTTGCTTTTTTCCCCTTGGCTCCCATCACTACACACTGCAACTGGTGCTGTTCCTTCCTCATTTATTTCCACAGGAGAAGCTTGATCTGCTGCTGCTGTTTTCAGAGTGCTAGCATAACTTTTCCTGTGACATATTTCATGTGTGGTATCTGTCGTTGACAGTGTATATGTACTGTCAATCTTTAAGTGAGCTTTTGGTTCTGTTTCTGAGGTTTCTGGCATGAAGATAAATGGTCCATTTCCGGCCTTGAGAGATGTCACTTCTGTTACCACACACGTCTTATTTATAGAATTAGACATAACACACTTGTCGTTGAGAGGCATGGCTACCTAGATATCCTGCTTAAAGCATAACTTTTGACAAATTATTTCTAAAAGCTTGCAAATAATTAATTTCTTTCACACTCTGTTCAGATGGTGGCCATAATTTGTGTGGAATTTTCTTCCAAGTTCACACACATCCACAAATGTTGCATTTTTAAATTGTCTGCAGATATTTTGAATGTCTTTGTTTGCTTTTTGTACCTTTCATTTACAGAGGACCAGTTTGGTAGGTCATGACAATGTGCAACTGAAAAAAATGATCACATTTGTGTTTCTAAACTCAAGCAATCTTGGCATAAGAGAAATGAGTTCATTTCTATTGTTCGCTGTTATGTCGTATGTTCCTGTGAGGAAAACAGAGAAATCATTTGTGCTCAGCTCCAATAGTTTTTCACAGCTTACTGCAGTCACAGCTTTGAAACTGGCACCTGTTTCACAATGGCGTTGATTTTGTAAGTACATCTATTACTTCATTTGGTGGCTATTCCTCATTCTTGACTATCTGCAAACAGATCAATTTTATTGCACTTGTTAAGGGAAGTTTACATGTTTCAAAAATAATGTTGTCAACTGCTATGTTTTCTTTTGAACTAGTGCCCTCTAGTATGAGGTACTCTGATGAACACTCAACAGATGACATGCAGACAGCAAAATTAGATAACTTCAGAGTAAAGACACTTCAACTGTCAAAATTTTATCAGCAAATTGTTAAAACATTTGTATCAAAGTTCCTGAGTTTACTCCCCTCTAGGTAATTTCTAATGCTCAAATTATTCTTGAGACTGAAAGCTGGCTCGAAGCCATGTAGAAAGCTCTGAAGTATTTAGTGGGCTATGGAACATGTATCACAAAGACAGATTAGGCACCATAGGAGGGGGAGTGTTCAACGCAACTGACAAAAGTATTTTCTCTAATGAGACTGATTTTGAGTGTGACTCTGAAGTTATCTGGACACATACGACAAGTCTATGTGAGATCAAGTTAATCATTGGATATTTTCACCAGTCACCTGATTCTGCAGTGATAATTTTTGAGTCATTCAAAGAAAGTCTATGCCCAGTAGTGCAGAAATACCAAGATCATGCTACATTAGCTGAAGGCAACTGTAACGTACTAAGTATAGACTGGGACATCTATGGATTCATTCCAGGGTATATGGATAGACAGTCTTGTGAAATTCGAGGGTGGTTTGAAAAGTTCTTGGAAAGGAATAGAAAAAAGTACTTACATCACTGAAACTTTTTTATTTTTCAATTTAGTCTCCTTGTAGATTAATGCACTTGGTCCAACGATGTTCCAGTGCCTTGCTCTGATCTCGAAAATGAGTTTCCTCCAGGCCTGTAAAATAGTTGTCAACTCCGGCTATCAGTTCTTTGTTTGAAGTGAATCTTCGTCCACCTAGAAAAATTTTCAGTTTTGGGAAGAGATGGAAGTCTGATGGAGACATATCAGGTGAATAAGGCAGGTGTGGCAACAATTCATACCCTAGTTCATGTAATTTTGCCATGGCAACGGTATATGTTTGAGCGCGCATCATCTCAATGGAAGATGACTTTGTTTCTTGCTAAACATGGCCTTTTTTGCATATCTTTTGTTGCAATTTGTCCAGGAGGTTAGCATAGTATTCTCCAGTAATTGTTTACCCAGTGGGAGATAATCTACAAACAGAATCTCCTTCGCATCCCAGAACACTGACGCCATGACCTTTCCCACCGAAGGAATTGTCTTTGTGTTCTTTGTTGGTGGAGAATAAGCATGTTTCCACTGCTTTTACTGTTGTTTTGTGTCTGGGGAATGGCAGTGCACCTAAGTTTCATCTGTGGTCACAAACTGGCACAAAAAATCTTGTTCATTTCTCCTAAATCGGGCCAAACATTGTGCCGATATGTCCATTCTCATGCATTTTTGATCCAGTGTCAAGAGTCACAGCACCCATCTTACAGACATTTTTTTTTTTTTAATTTCTAATTCTTCAGTTAAAATGTGATATACCCTTTCAGATGACATCTGGCAAGCATGAGCAATTTCACGCACTTTCAGTCAGTGATCCTCCATGACCATTTTGTGCACTTTTGCAATGATTTCAGGAGTAGTGACACATCTTGGCCGACCACTGCACGGATCATCATCTAATCTCTCCTGATCAAATTTAAATTCATTTATCCACTTGGCAACAGTTGACTATGAAGGAGCAGAGTCCCCCAGTGTATTCTGGAAATAGGCATGAATGTCCTTTGCTTTCATACCTTTCTTTGCAAAGTACTTAATCATTCCTCGAATCTCGATTTTTACCACCTTCGCAAATCACCAAGCGGGGACAACAACAGATCCACGTCACCACCACACCTCTCTTCCAACAGGATTGACGTGGCATGTATTTACAGTCAACAGTCCAATGAATATCATGTGAACAACTTGTTGCACTAGCACTGACCTCTCACCATGATTCCGAGAACTTTTGAAACCACCCTCATACTTTAAATCCTTTTTCCGAACACTGTCTCGAGCAGCTAGTTCAAGAGCCCACACACGATGCAAATATTTTATACTTCATAGCTACAAACAGGCCTTAACTAATTGATGGCATCAGTATAGAGACAGGGATTAGTGACAATGATGTCATCATAGCAACTTTGCTTACTATGGTTCATAAATCAATCAAAAAGTCTTGGAGAGTGTTATATCCTAACCAGTAATGCCACCCGAGCCCGCTGCTAAAAGGTTGGCAGCATCAAAGTCCGGACGCCGTCCGCATAAGCAGCGCCAGCGATACAGGAAATCGCCGCAAGGTTGCGCGCGCCACCGCTGGCTTCTGGCTTCTTAAGCGCTGGAGTCGCGAGCGCTAGGACAGTTCTGTATTCGCCGCTCAGTTGTATACTCGCCACCGAATTGTGTACTTGCTAGTCAGTTGTGTGTTCATCGCAGCAGAGTTGTTGTTTGTCGTCAGCCGACGCTGACCTAGCCGCTCCGACTCGAACTAGACAGATCTCTGTAGACACGGAGTTCATTAGGGTGTTTCTGTATCTTCTATAATAAAGTTAAGTACCGACTTTTATTTAATCAGAGTGTTTGGGTTTTCATCTTTCTGTTCACTGTTCCAGCGGACCGGTCGGCCCGCTATTAAAAGTGTGGCGGTGACTTCGTAAGCCATTTCTACAGAGAATTGCTTGTCGCTACGAACACCGCCACAAAAGAGAGTATTTTTGTTAGAAAGAGAAGATCGACAGTTTTATTTTCCTCACTTTTCGATGCACACTCGTGTCTAGAACAGACAGGAAAATCAGAACAATTACATGTCTAAAAGTTCATGACATATTTTGAAACCCAAAACAGATCATGAAATAAACACAAATATACAGCAGATCTGATGTCTAAAATATTCTCCTAGAATCCAAAGCACTATCCTACAGATGAGAAAAATGGCTGGAATTTTCAGAGAATTTTTGATGTCCTAAAAATGCTGGTCTCTATATGTTCTAAATCCACAATGATGGGTTGGGGATAGCATTCCACCTGTCCCAACCAGAGGAGGCTGGTCTGCCTGGACTTGTCTCCGAACACTAGAACAGAGAAGGTATCATGCAACTCCCTAATGTCACAGAACTTTCTGTAGATACCTTGCTCTGTCCCATCTTGTTCAAACCAGTCTGTAGAGACTCCTATGCCCCCACGAAGGTGCAAGACTTTAGCAACTGCAAGACACGGGAAGTAACATAGTTCACAGAAGTTACCACATCCAGTTGATAGTGTTGTGTGTATTACCTGTGAAGAAGAATTTTTTTGAGGCCGGTAAGATCTGTGTTTGTTATGGTTTTCATCAAAATTCTATATGCTGCACTGAACTGTTGGAATAACTTAGCTATTCTGATTTCTAAGAGATGGAAGCCTGTAGGAAGACTTCTTCAAAATTAAAACTCGTTTAAACATTTTGAGTTGTTAAGAAATGGAGTTCTCAAACTTTATTTTTAGTCACTGAAGTACATAATAATGAAACTCACTAAAAGCAGAAGGAGACATGCAGCAAAACTGGAGATACAGTGGGGAAATTTGCATTTGTACAACAAGATGCTGAAATAGCAGGTAAGGGTTTATGCGAATGTCTCAGCCTACATTCAAAAAATTTGTAAATCAAATCAGTGTCTACTACATTCAGTGTTTATTATTAATTTTAAGTACCATTAGGGAATAAATGGTTTAGGGTGTAAGTATAAGAATTTCAGTGTTATACTGAACAATTTTCAGATCTTACCTGTGAGGCTTAAAGAGAAAATGCTGTAGGACAGATTACATAAAAGTATTCTGTTAGTCCTGCTTGTGGGCCAGTACAGTGAGAAAGATTTCTAAGTTCAAAAGAGGTAGTACTGATCTTTTTGGGTTTACCAAAAAGACACACTTTCTGAACAAATGTTCCAACTTCATTCTAGATAATTTAGTCATGTTTTCTTGCCAACTGGCAGTTACTGTCTCATCACTATTTACTATCTGAGGCTAATGTCAGGTTATTTGCACAAGGTCAGGTTATTTGCACATGGTCAGGTGCTGATGTTACACCCATCTGCTTAGACCTGTGACGTAACTGTGATGTGGTGTGGTGTGTGATGTCATGGTGAGGTTTGATGTTTTTGAGTCTGTCTGTGTTTGTAGATGGTATGTTGTATTTGGTGGCACTCTCTCATGCTGGATGTTTGTTAGTGAGTTGTTTGACACAAACTGAATCTTTCAGGTTGCTATTGGAAGAATTTGTGCTGGTTTTCTGGTGAGATAGTTTGAATTTTCATATTGTGGCTGATGGATTCATTTTTATGTTTGGAAATATTAGTGCCATGTGTTTCTTATGGTCAGAGATTTAATATTAATTTTTCTTTTTTCTTCAGTTGTCAATAAAACACAGATATTTATGAGTAGGTCATTGCTTGTTGCAGTGGGAGACAATATGATGGCTGTTATAAAGTTTCTGCAGTTACTCACACAGATGGTGGACAGTTTTTGTGTGTGTGTGTGGGGGGGGGGGGGGGGGGGGGCGCAGCCTGAGGACTAGGTAAGGCTGGAAGGTGAGAGCTCGGTTGTGTGTGTCCAAGCTGAATGGGAAAGCAGAATGTTAAGAGTAAAATAAATTGTCCCATACCTGTGCAGATAGTATTGTATGGGTGGGTACAGTGGAAGTGCACTACCTTGTCACGAATAAATTACAAATAGGCATATGTTAAGCTGTCTGTGAAGTTACGGTCCTGTGACATAGCAGTAGGAGCCGCCGTTATACACATTAAAGTACTTCAACAGATGGAAAGCCTCCACACAAGGTTAGTACACAACGAAAAGAGCCAGCGCGACGTAGCGCCTGATAACAGGAAACTTCCACTCAGAGCGGCTACATGACAGACTCAGGGATCAGAAGGCAGCCAGAGCGATGGAAGATTCCCCAAGCATCATAGTAACGTCACAGGAGACTATATAAATGGCAGCTTAACAGCCTGTCGAGGATTCCGCTAGTATTCTGCCTCCAACGAGGTCATTGCGCTACTCTGCCTTAGGGTCGGGACTTAGACTCTCACAGCATCTAGTTGCACAGAGTAGTAGTTACACCTCCCACAGTTTAGTTCAGGTGTCAGTGCCTTGTAAGCTTGAGTAATGTTTACTCTAACTCTCTCTCTTCTTCATCAGAAGCTTATTTACGATCACACTGAGTTCCCTGGTTTAAAAGTTATTCCAGCTCTACAGATTCTGCTCCAGAACTACGAGCTGGATGAGCCCACTCTGCCTCAGCCAGGTTAGTGTCTAGCACCCTCTTCCTGATCTGCTCACAGGAAACCAATCAGACACGACATAAAAATTTGGTGCCAGTTGTGTGTGTTTGGACAGCTGTTTGGACATTCGTTTACAAGATTTGGCATAGGTTTGCCAACCATTTAGTTACAGCCCATAAACTTGAGGAATAGGTGTGAAGCTTCATATTTTGGATAAAGCTCAGCCAGAAGTTGAGATTGACTGATGGCTTAGAGAGAGAAATTAGTAGTGGGTTGACTACGGGCATGAGGGCACGCCATTCCTTCCACTCCACCCACGGAAGAAGACAACCTCCGAGGCCATCAGGTGGACAAGGCAGTCCATCAGAAGCAGCTACATCACCCTTGTGGGTCTGCCGCAGCCAACGACACACAGCAACAACAGAAGAAAATTTAAAGTAAAGGTGAGACAAAAGTTTAACAATAACATCATATCTAATGAACAAAATGTTTGTGATAGTCAGGCAAATCCATCTGCAACTCCAAGGCAATATATTATCCTTAGTGAGGCTATCAAATTGCTATCGCATCCTTTTAATGGAAATAAGGCAGAATTAAATGAATTTTTGGATAATTGCGACAGTGCTTTCGACTTGGTAGCACCAGAGCAGCATGATGTTTTGTTGAAATTTGTAAAAGCACGTATAGTTGGGGCTGCTAGAAGCAAATTGCTAGTGCAAGATTTAACTGCTACTTGGCCTTCAGTCAGAGCTGTCTTAGTAGAAAATTACGCATGCAAGAGAATGCTAGACTATTACGCTTGCAAAATGTTCGTGAGCAGAAAGGAACCATGGGGAAAACATAGCCCAATGGGGTTCGCGAATAGACGCACTTCAGCACCAGTTCTGCGAGGCAATAAAAGAGGTGATGACGGAATCATAGTTAGCAGGCAGCCTTGCATTAGTGTTCAAATTAGGTCGTGCAGTATTCACACAAGGCTTGTATGACACTAATATTAAGACAATAGTAAGGGCTAGAGGTGAGTCAATAACTCTCTCCGAAGCAGTAGATATTGCATCAACAGAAGAAAGCACGATTGCGTCTGCACGAGAGAAACCAATGGAAAGGAGAGCTCAGAAAACAGATGGTTGGGTGGTTTAAAGATTAAAGGGACCAAACTGCAAAGGTCATTGGTCCCTTGTTTCATAAAAACACAAAGCACATTGAATCTATCCACCAGTCAGGCGAAGCACTAAAATAAAAAATTCCGGGGGAAGAAACGCCCCAAGGTCAATGGTAAAACAACACGGAAAACGGAGCACAGCAACAAAAACAACACATAGAAGAAAAGCAGAAGGAATTAAAACTGTACAACAGAGGACTGTGGCTGGCTGATCACAAAAATAATAGGATGAGCCAGCCACTCTGCAACACGTTAAAACCTCCAGCCTAAAAGATTAGGGTGGAGTCGAATTAGAACACAAAACTAATTAAAAGATACAGCTCAAAAGAGGGTGACATAATAAAATTAAATGGACCTATAAAAGCCACATGCGCGAATAAAACTTAAAACCCGATCTGCCATAGATACATTGTCACCTCAAAGAGATGATAAGTAACCCTGGAGATTAAAAGCTCGCCTGAGAGCGGTTAAAAGAGGACATTCCAACAACACATGGGCCACCGTCATGGTTGCACCACAGCGACAATGAGGGGGGTCCTTTCGACGCAACAGATGACCATGCATCAGCCAAGAGTGACCAATGCGGAGCCTACAGAGAATAACAGAATCTCTGCGAGAGGCCCACATGGAGGAACCCCACACAGTCGTGGTCTCCTTTACTCGCCGCAGCTTGTTGGGTACAGACAGAGTGCGCCATTCGTCTGCCCACATCCCAAAGACCCAACGGCGCAACACCAATCGGAGATCAGTTGCCGGGAGGCCGATCTCCAACGGCAGTTTGCGGGTAGCTTCTTTGGTTAACTTGTCGGCGAGTTCATTTCCCGCTATCCCAACGTGTCCCGGGGTCCATATGAACACCACTGAACGTCCACGCTGTTCAAGAGCATGAACGGAGTCCTGGATGGTAACAACAGTGGGATGGCGTGGGTAGCACTGGTCAAGAGCCTGTAGACTACTGAGAGAGTCACTGCAAATGACAAAAGACTCCCCAGTGCTGGTACGAATACGCTCAAGGGTACGAAAAATGGCTGTTAGCTCTGCAGTGTAAACACTGCAGCCTTCCGGCAAGGAGTGCTGGTCTACATAATCCGCATGAGCATAAGCGTACCCCACACGGCCATCAACCATCGAGCCATCTGTATAGATAGCCTCCGAGTCGTGGGATGCGTCGAGGAGAGCAAGAAATTGGCGACACAAGACTGCAGGAGGAAATGAATCCTTTTGCCATCGTGAGAGGTCCAGCCGAAGCTGCGGCCAACGAATACACCAAGGTGGTGTATGTGAGTGGACCTGAAAAGCAGATGGAAGAGGCAAACATTCGAGTTCACTAAGGAGTGACCAAACACAGATCCCAATGGTATGGCCTGATCGTGGCCGCCGGTGTGGGATATGGACTGCCGCATTAGCGAAAAGGAGACGGTAGTTAGGGTGACGGGGCGAACAACGGATGTGGGCAGCATAGTTGGCTAACAGTTGTTGACACTGAATGCGAAGCGGAGGAACCTCAGCTTCAGCAAGTAGGCTATTAACTGCGCTGGTGCAGAATGCTCCTGTCGCCTATCGAACCCTACAGTGGTGAACTGGGTCCAGCAGTTGCAACGCTGAGGGCGACACTGAGCCATACGCCACACTCCCATAATCCAGTCGGGACAGCACGAGGGCTTTGTAGAGCTGCAGCAGCGTATTACGATCTGCACCCCAAGTTGTGTTGCTGAGGCAGCGGAGGGCATTCAGATGCTGCCAGCACTGACGCTTGAGCTGACGAATATGTGGAAGCCAAGTAAGCTGGGCATCGAACAGCAATCCCAGAAAACGGTAAGTGTCAACAACCCTGAGCATGGCATCCTGAAGATAGAGCTCAGGGTGGGGATGGACAGTTCGACTCCGACAAAAGTGCATAACACAAGTCTTCGCAGGAGAAAATTGAAACCAATGGGCTAGGGCCCACACCTGCGCCTTGCGGTGGCTCCCTGCAGCCTATGTTCTGCAACACTAATGGTGGAGGAGCTGAAAAAGATGCAGAAATCGTCAACATATAACGTGGGTGAGGCAGACAACCCTACTGTCCTGTTCCTGTGGAACTCCATTCTCCTGGATATGAAGTGAACTATGGGATGTGCCAATTAAAACGCAAAATGTCCAAACAGAAAAAAAATTCTGAATAAAAATGGGGAGAGAGCCCCAGAGACCCCACCCGTGCAACGTGGCGAGAATATGGTGCCGCCATGTCGTGTCATACGCTCTGGAGAGGTCGAAAAAGACGGAGTCGAGGTGTTGGCACCTGGAAAAAGCAGTGCAGATTGCAGACTCAAGGAAGACCAAAGTATCGACGGTGGAACGGCCCTGACGGAAGCCGCTCTGGCACGGAGCCAGAAGACCCCGAGACTCGAGCAGCCAACACAGCTGTCGACTCACCATATGTTCCAGTAGCTTGCACAGAGTGTTTGTCAAGCTGATGGGCCGATAGCTATCCACATTAAGCGGGTCCTTACCAGGCTTCAGCACCGGAATTATGTTACTTTCTCGCCACTGCAACGGAAAGACACCATCGCCCCATATGCGGTTGAAAATGGCAAGAACACATCGCTGACAGTCCGGGGACAGGTGTTTGAGCATGTGATTGTGGACGCGATCTGGCCCAGGGGCTGTATCGGGGCACTGTGCCAGGGCGCTTTGGAGTTCCCACAAACTAAATGGGGCGTTATACGCCTCAGGGTGGCGAGAAGAAAAAGAAAGCCATTTGCCTTCCTCCCGGCGTTTTAGCACACGAAACGCGGGCGGGTAATTCCCCAACACAGAGGCCCGAACATAGTGCTGTGCGAAATGCTCGGCGATTGCATCGGCATCGGTGGATAGCGCCCCGTTGATGGTAAGCCCTGGGACACCTGTAGAGTGCTGCAATCCAAAGATGCGCCGAATCTTCATCCACACCTGGGAGGGTGAAGTACGGGAACCAATGGTGGAAACGTACCTCTCCCAGCACTCCTGTTTCCACCTTTTGATGAGCCACCGGGCCTGAGCATGGAGACGTTTGAATAAAATGAGGTTCTCCAAAGACGGGTGCCGCTTATGTCGCTGAAGAGCCCGCCGACGTTCTTTAATGGCTTCAGCGACCTCCGGAGACCACCAAGGCACTGACTTTCGCCGGGGGCACCCTAACGAACGAGGAATGGTACGTTCCGCAGCGGAAACAATTGCGGCAGTCAGTGTCTCAACCGCCACATCGATGGTACCATGGGGGAGAGATTCAACAGTGGCAGCAGAGGAGAACGTGTCCCAGTTTGCCTTGCTAAATGCCCATCTAGGTAAGTGTTCTTGGGAGCGACGCTAGGGT
Organism: Schistocerca serialis cubense; assembly: GCF_023864345.2. Taxonomy (NCBI): domain Eukaryota; kingdom Metazoa; phylum Arthropoda; class Insecta; order Orthoptera; family Acrididae; genus Schistocerca; species Schistocerca serialis. Next base: position 920,237,069 of record NC_064640.1, on the reverse strand, counting down.
AGTGAAAGGAAGATGGGAAAATGGTCACTACCACACAAGTCCTCATGGACTCTCCAGTGGACCGATGGTACAAGCCCTGGGCTGCACAACGACAGATCTATGGCCAAGAACGTGCCATGCGCCACACTGAAATGTGTGGCGGCGCCAGTGTTTAAGAGGCAGAGGTCGAGTTGGGAGATGAGATTCTCGACATCTCTGCCTCAGCCAGTAATCTTCGTTCCACCCCACAGGAGATTGTGGGCGTTAAAATCCCCCAGGAGAAGAAAAGGCGTGGGAAGTTGGGTGACAAGTGCAGCCAATTCGGTCAGGGAGACTGTACCCCCTGGAGGGAGATAGACACTGCAGACGGTTATGTCCTGGGTAATCCTTACGTGGACAGCCACAGCTTCCAATGATGTTTGAAGGGGCACAGGAGCACTATATACAGAGGTAAGGACGTACACGCAGGCTCCACCTGACACACTATTGTAAGTGCTACGGTTGCAGTAATAACCCCTTTATCCACGAAGGACAGGGGTCCGCATTGCCAGGAACCAGGTTTCCTGGAGGGCAATGCATAAAGCAGGTGTCATGCTTAGAAGCTGACATAGCTAAAATAACCGCCACAATTCCACTGGAGGATTGTACAAAGCGTGTCCTGTAGGGGCATGCAGGCACTGAAAAGGCAAATTACGTCACAGGATCACATGCTGCCATTGACTGAGTGACGCACATCGCTACATCCATCATTTCTGAGGAGATGGCGAGATCCAGGTCATCAGGGGACGCAAAGAGCTCGACCTCATCTTCAGAGGCTGAGCTGACAGGAAGCGGTGGCGCGGGAACCACTGGGTCCTTATGCTTCTTGGAGAGCTTCCTCTTCTCTCTCTTGTCTTTGGGAGGAGGGTTTGCATGCTGGGAGGGCTTTCCTGGCGCATTATCGGGAACAGAGGAAGAGTGTGAAGCCCTTCGACCAGCAGCTGGTTGCTTCTTCAGCCACTGGCTAGTGTCTTGTGAGACATTGGTAGAGTCCTTGGAAGGGACTCCCCCAAGGGACCCCTTCCGAACGAAGGAGGCCGGAGGAGGCTGTTGCATCTCCGGCGGAGTAGCCGGAGAGGGCTGTCGCTTCTCCGGCTGAGGAGCTGGAGAAGGCTGTCGCTTCTCCGGCTGAGACGTGGGGACTGACGTCCCCAGTTGTTCGGGCCGCACTGCTCCCAAACTGGGCGTTTCGGGAGTAGTGTTAGAGAGAGTGGCCCGTACCAGTGGTGGGGCAGGCGTAACTTGATTTCTCTGTGGGCCAACGGAGAAGGGAGTCTTTGCAGGAACTGGTGGTGTCAATGTGACGGTAGCATAACTCCTCAACATAGGTGTGGGATTGAGTCGTTCAAGCTTCTTCTTTGCCTCTTGGTAAGTTAAACGGTCCAAGGTCTTAATTTCTTGTATCTTCCACTCTCGTTGATAGGCTGCACAGTCTGGTGAGCAGGGAGAATGATGCTCCCCACAGTTAACGCAGGTGGGAGGCGGAGCACATGGAGCATTAGGATGCGAAGGTCGTCCACAATCACGACACGTGAGGCTGGCAGTGCACCTGGAGGACATGTGTCCGAATTTCCAGCACTGGAAGCATCGCATAGGGGGTGGGACATAGGGCTCGACATTGCACCGGTAGATCATGACCTTGACCTTCTCAGGCAAGCAGTCACCCTCAAAGGCCAGGATGAAGGCACCGGTAGCGACCCTATTATCCTTGGACCCCCTAAAGACACGATGGACAAAGTGTACATCTCGTCGTACCAAGTTCTCCCGTAGCTCGTCATCAAACTGTAGCAGAAGATCTTTATGAAAAATAATCCCCTGGACCAAATTTAAGGACTTATGGGGAGTAACGGTAACGGGGATGTCACCGAGCTTCTCACAGGCGAATAATGCCCGGGACTGTGCAGATGAAGCTGCTTGTATCAGAATGGCCCCACTCATCATTTTGGAAAGAGACGCCACTTCCCCAAACTTATCTTCAAGATTGTGCACAAAGAGAAGAGGCTTAGTCCCCAAAAATGAATCCCCATCAGGTCTCCTGCATACAAGGTACTGCGGTGAGTATGGTTCCTGTCTGTCTGCAGCCCTACATTCCTCCCATGGTGTGGCGAGGGAAGGGAACGAGTTGGGGTTATATGTCACAGCGTTAAATTCCACGTTACCACGCTTAGAAACATTGGCGGTCAGGCGACCACCAGATTGAGATTTCACCCGCTTCATTGCGGGGCATCCGCCGCGATGCCACCCACTCCGACCGGGGGCTCTCCCCATGGGCGCCACCCAGCCACAGCAAAGGCCACCTGGCAGGATGGCCGTTGCCGGGAGTCCCAATGCCCCAGAGAGATGGGCATCTACTCCTTGGCTTACGTGGGGAGGTGTCAGCTCAGGCATCAGCAGTACGATCCCTGTGTTGTCAGGGGGCTACAACCTAGAGGGTACATGACGACCCCACCACAACGGGATGGCTACCATGCTGGATTTTGGGTGCCATGGGTAGTCCATAGTGATCGTAGGTGCAGATGGTGACGCACTAAGGGTGTAACTTACACAATCCATCAGGTGTGCATGTCCAAAATGAGGGATGGAGGGTGCAGTTACGACGCCAAGACGATAAAAAGAGTGCCAAGGTCTTAGGACACAGAGGACTGTCCTTCCCCAAAAGGCTCGTACTTCTGTTGAATTTGGAAAAATGGAGGTCAAACCCCAATGGGGACCATCACATTAAAGGCCGAAACAGTTGAGACTCCTTTTAGTCGCCTCTTACGACAGGCAGGAATACTGCGGGCCTATTCTTACCTCTGGACCTGCAGGGGGGTCAGAAAATAGCAGCTCATAAAATTCAAAAGTGTTTTAATTGTGGAAAACTGAGCACATAGCAAAGAAGTGTTCTGATAATAAGAGGGTACACAGTGTAGTCATGGTACCAGTACAGATGAAACTGCGAAAAGAAGAAAAGAGCGACAAAGAACATTTTGCAGAAAAGCAGAAAGAAGGTAAGGTTTATGGGGAACATTATGGCCCTTAATACAGAAGAAATATGGGGCACAGGGAAACTAAGAGGAGGCGCAATGAGGCAGTCGCATTGCGACCTATCTGGCAAGGTATAAAAGGAAGATTACACTAACAGAAATGAGTATATCATGGTAAGATGTGAAAAGGGCGTACAGAATCCAATGAGGCTTTTGATAGATAGTGGGGCACAAATAAGTCTGTTGAAAACGAATAGTGTACAGGGATCAGAAAAGTGAGATCCTACTCAGAGTATTAGAATTAAAGGTATTAGTAAAGATGTTGTTAAAACAGAAGGCACCCTAGAAATTGAGTTACAGGTTGAAGACGGAATTGTAAGACACCAATTCCATGTAATAGGGGCAGAAGTGGATCTGCCATTAGATGGACTTTTAGGCAGTGATTTTCTTGCAAAGCATAAGCAATTATAGATTATGGAACAAGAGATGTTATGATTTGTGGGAAACGATTTATGCTGCGAACGGCCCAAGAGTCGTGTCGAGTAGTAGTTGTTAAGAGAGTGTTAGGAAGCGCTACTAGAAACGTCAAGAGTACTGCAGGTGCTAGCAGGATAGAACCACCGCAAAATGTTTATCCATTTATGGAAGGAATCGTGAAAGGAGGTCAAGATGTGTCGAAGTGTAAGTACTTTGACAGCGATAGGAGTCAGGTGTGAGAAAAATGTTAGAAAGAAATCTATGGTGGTAAGAAAAGCCGCGTATGAGAAAAATGTTAGAAAGAAGTCTATGGCGGTAAGAGCCAGACGCAAGAAAAATGTTAGTAAGAGGTTGATGAGTCCCACAAAGGAAAGGTGCAATCATAGCTGCTTAGAAGGAGATGATTTTGCAAAGGCAAGAAATGAAAAGTGTAATGATTCAGTTTCAGTAAAAGCCGAGTTAGTAAAGATAGAGCCTGACACAAGGTCTAGACACAGTTATGCAGAGGTGTTGCAGAACACAGATTTGAAGGTCGATTTAGCTGTAGTTTACGCTGCGGAATTAGAAAACTGTTATGATAGTAAGCCTACTGTAAGACATGAAGGATGTACAATGAAACAAAAGTGTACATTAATTGTAGGCCCTAGAGAAGAAAGGATTGTAAAAGTACGAGTAAGTTTATTGGATGCATCGGAAGTGATCATTCCAAGACGAGAATTACAGGCAGGTTTAATTGTACCGAACGCATTAGTTGCTGTAAGGGAAGGTAAATGTATAATAAGTGTCTTAAATACTAATGAAAAGTAAGTTGAGTTAGAAGATCCTGTATTGTTAACCGAGGAGCTACCTCTGGTGGAAGAAGCAATGGTAAGACAAGCACAAAAAGTACATTCAGATAGGAAATCCAGAACCAGTAAATTAAAAGAAGTACTGCGTGTAAATCACTTAAGTAGTGAAGAGAAGGAAGCTATAATAGAGATATGTCTAGCTTAAAATGATGTGTTCCAATTGCTGGGAGATAAGTTAACCTATACAGAGGCTGTTAAACATGAAATTCCACTAATTCCAGAATCCAAGGGAAAGGTAGTTAACGTGAGGCCTTATCGAATACCACAGGCACAGAAAGAACTATTGCAGGCCGAAATTGATAAGATGTTACAAGATGACATTGTAGTACCTAGTAGTAGTGCCTGGTGTCACCTTTACTATTAGTGCCCAAAAAGATGGACACCAGTCGAAATCAAAAATGGCGTGTAGTAGCAGACTACAGACGATTAACATTTAATAATGTATTTCCCTTACCAAGGATAGATGAAATTTTAGACGTATTGGGAAAAGCAAAGTATTTCTCCACTCTGTATCTAGCCAAGGGCTATTATCAAGTGCTATTAGACGAATGAGACCAAGAAAAGACTGCTTTTAGCACTCCCTAAGGCCATTATGAGTATAAAAGGATGCCTATGGGATTTAAAACAGCTCCAAATACTTTTTAAAAGTTAATGAATATGGTCTTAATGGGACTTCAAGGTGAGAAGGTATTCATTTATTTTGATGATGTGACAATTTTCGGTTTGTCATTAGAAGAACATAATCACAGGCTAGAAGAGGTTTTTGAGAGACTCAGACAGTATAATTTAAAATTGCAGATAGACAAATGTGAATTCCTGTGAAAAGAAGTTAAATTTCTGGGACATGTACTTACAGCCGATGGACTGAAGCCAGACCCCTGTAAGGTTGAAGCAGTGCAACAATATCCAAGGCCAGCGAACACAACTCAGTTGAAGGCATTCCTTGGATTAAGTGGCTATTAACAGTGATTTTTGGACAATTATAGTAAGATAGCAAAGCCATTGTATGAATTGCTGAAAAAGGGAACTATCTATAAGTGGGGAAATGAGCAAGAAGAGACGTTTCAACAGTTGAAAGAAAAACTGTTGAAGCCCCCTATTTTATAATACCTTGATTTTAGTAAGGACTGTATTGTCACCACAGATGCGAGTCAGACCTCTCTTGGAGCAGTCTTATCACAAGGTAAGTTAGGAAGTGATTTACCTGTTGCATAGGCATCGAGACCTTTGAATAAAGCGAAGAAAAATTATAGTACAATCGAAAGGGAAATGTTAGCCATATGTTGGGCAGTCAAACATTTTCGACCATATTTGTTTGGACGTAAGTTCACTGTCTGTACAGGTCATAAACCACTATTGTGGATAAGTAGTGTATCAGATCCTTCATCCCAATTGTTAAAATTTAGGCTCAAACTTGAAGAGTATGACTATCAGATTGTATACAAAAGTGGCAAAAGAAATCTGGTAGCAGACGTGCTATCATGAATACGAAACATTGAGACAACAAATCAGAATGTAAAAATGAATGTAAATGCACAAGAAGTAAATGATAGCGTCGAGTCAGGAGAAGCCGTAGATGAAAGTAAAGCCCAATAACAATCAAAAAGTCTAACCCCCAGAAGAGAAATTGAAAATTCTTAAGCAGTACCATGACTCACCAATTGGGGGACATCAAGGAATTGGTAGGACGTATGAAAGAATTAAACAATATTGTACATGGGATGGTATGAAAGCAGATATTGAGCAGTACATTCGCAAGTGCAAAAGCTGCCAAAGAAATAAGTTAACACAAAGTGAAACTAAGATGCCTATGGAAATAACATCAACCCCAGAACATGTATTTGAGCGTTGTGATGTTGACATAGTTGGTCCACTCACACTAACAAATCAAGGCCATAAGTACATACTTATGTTCTAAGATGCATTAACAAAATTTCTAGTAGTGGAAGCAATTCAGCAACAAGATGCACAAACAGTTGCTAGAGTATTGGTAGAGAAAATTATTTTAAGCTATGGCATACCATCAACATTACTAAGTGATATGGGAAGCAATTTTATGAGTGAAACAATGTGAAGAGTGTGCAGATTATTACATATAGAAATGATCCACACTACTAGTTACCATCCGCAAGCCAATGGAGCATTAGAGAGAACACATCAGAATTTGACAGAGACACTGACACACTATATAAATAGAAATCAAATGAACTGGGTCACTTGGGTTCCATATGCAGTGTTTGTATTTAACACTACTCCACATAGTGCCACAGGTTATACCCCGCATGAGTTGTTCTTTGGAAGAGTATGCAACATTCCAGATGTATTACAAAAAAGGCCCACAGATGTAATCTACAGTGATGATGATTATTGTAGTGTTGACAGATTGCCAACACTACGCACGGCCATTAAGCAAGCAGGCGGACTTGATGGTCTGAAACAGGGTGCTCAATGAATTGCTATAAAGAAAAGTACATAGCTACTGGAATATTTAACTTTAATCCACCATTTGTATACTGCGTTCTTGATGAGACATTTCATACGATAACTATCAAACTATGTAACTTAGCTGAAGGCTATTCTAACTATCTGCTCGGCTAATGAGCGGTGTATGCACCCGTAAAGAGACAGGAGGGGCCGAAGGGTTGACCTCCATTGCGTCGGGGTATCCGACGCGCGAAGACGCCATGTGGTCCGGAGCGGGCAAGAGTTCCATGGCGGAGGACAGCTGGTCACGGGAAGCGATCGGCGGCGCCTGACCCAGGGAGGCGCTTGGCGGCTGCAGCGAAGCGTCGAATGCAGGCGGCGCCGGCTGGAGGACAGGCGGCGGCAGCGGAGGCGGCAGCGGCGCGTCGCCATGGGGCAAAATGGAAGGCATCGTCGGTAACACCTGGGGATGAGGCGAGCCAGTAGATGGGTCCCCAGGGCGCCGACCGGACGGCACCGTCGCTGAAAGCAGACGGGGAGCGGCAGAACCCGTGTGACGACAGAGGCGCAGCTGATTGAGATGCCGACGCACCTCACCAGAGGCCCCCAAAACCAAATACATCGCGCGGCCAAGGCAGCGAAGAATGCGCCCTGCGAGCCAACGCCGCGAACCTCGATAGTTGCGATAGAATACAACGTCGCCTGGAGCAAAAGCAGAAGTCCGCCGCTGCATAGGAACCTGATGCGGCGGGTGCAGCAAAGACATCAAGGTTCGATGAGGACGACTATGGAGCAACTCAGCCGGCGAGCGACCATCTCGGGGCTGAGAGCGATACGATGACAAAAAGAGCAACAACGTGTCCTCCTGAGAATGTGACTCTTTCAACTTCAACATCTGTGACTTGAAAGTCCGGATCAATCGTTCAGCGGCACCGTTTGACTGAGGCGAAAATGGCACGGATGTCAGATGTTGAATACCATTGGCCTGGCAGAATGACTGAAATTCTGCGGACATGAATTGTGGGCCATTGTCGGAAACAATTGTCTGCGGAAGACCTTCAATGCAAAAGATAGCAGACAACGCTTGGATGGTGGCAGTTGACATCGTGGAAGACATCCGGACAACAAAAGGAAAATTACTGAAAGCATCTACCAGAACCAACCATCGAGCATTCCAGAATAGACCAGCAAAATTGATGTGCAAGCGTTACCAAGGGGAAGTGGCTTTTGGCCATGCAAAGACTTTCCGCGGCGGTGCGGATTGTTGTTCGGCACACGCCATGCAAGAAGAACACATATTCGTAATCACAGCATCGATTCCGAACCAAGTACAGTGCTGACGAGCAAGTTGTTTCGTTCGCACTATACCCCAATGTCCTTGGTGAAGAAGCCGTAAGACAGAGGACTGTAACGAACGTGGGAGCACGACTCTGGATTGATCATCATCAGAACGCAACAACAAAACACCACGTCGAACAAAAAGTCTCTCCTTGTGAGCAAAAAATCGGTGAACCAACGGATCCTCGATCTGAGACTTTGACAAAGGCCATTGCGTAACAACAAAACGCAAAACGGTAGCAAGGACCAGGTCAGCAGCTGTGGCTGTAGCTACACGACGAATATCAATCGGAAACGATTCGATCACTTCATCGGTTTCCGCATCAATGAACATGCAAGCAAGTTCGGAAGAATCGAATGATTTATCCTCAGCAACAGGCAAACGGGACAACGCATCGGCGTTTCCGTGCTTAGCAGTGGACCGATACAAGATATCGTAGCGGTACTGCGAGAGGAAAATAGACCAGCGAATGAATTTCTGCGCTGTACGTGGAGGTACAGGCTTGTTCGGATGAAAAAGCGACATCAAAGGTTTGTGGTTTGTGATGATGGTAAAGTGACGACCATACAAGAAATCATGGAACTTAGTAACACCAAACACGAGAGCCAAAGCTTCTTTCTCTATTTGCGAGTAATTTCTTTGCGCAGACGAGAGCAATTTTGATGCAAAGGCAATAGGGCGATCATGCGAGCCAACTTTGTGCGCAAGCACAGCACCGATCCCGAAATCCGATGCATCTACCATCAACAAAAGGGGTCTCTGGGGATAGAATGGCGTAAGGCAAGTATTAGAAATCAACGCCGATTTCAACTGACAAAAGGCGCGTTCACATTCCATTGTCCAGATGAACGGAACACCCTTACGGCGTAAGCTATGAAGCAGAGATGAAATGGAAGAGGCATTGCGCAGAAAGCGATGATAATAGTTAATTTTACCCAACACACTCTGTAGCTACTTCACATTCTGCGGCGAAGGCAAGTCCTGTATGGCACGGAGGTGCTCAGGACTCGGATGTATGCCTTGGGCATCAATTACACGTCCCAGGTATGGTAAGTCACGAGCAAAAAACACACATTTGTCCTTCCGCAAGCGAAGACCATTTTGTCGCAATACCTGAAATAATGTTCGTAGGTGTGCTAAATGCTCGTCGGCTGTCTTTCCGGATATCACAATATCGTCCAGATAGTTCGCAGCAGTAGGGACTGACGCACAAACAGTTTGTAAATATTGCTGAAACAATGCAGGGGCGGATGCACACCCGAATGGCAGTCTTTTGAATCGGTACAAACCAAGATGCGTGTTAACCACCAAGACGCGCCGGGATTCGGCGTCCATGGGGATTTGCAAGTATGCATCTGCTAGGTCCAACTTCAAAAAGTATTTACCCGGGCACAGTTTATCAAAAAGATCTTCCGGGCGGGGTAAGGGAAAAGTTGCAATCACGAGTTGTGGATTCACTGTTGCCTTGAAGTCCACACAAAGTCTCAGTTTTCCGGAAGGTTTTGGCAAAATTACTAAGGGTAAGGCCCAGAGAGAAGCTTGCACACCTTCAATTACACCTTGTGATTCTAAATCGTTTAATGTTCGTGCGACCTCATCACGCAATGCATGGGGAACATTGCGCGCTCGGAAAAATTTCGGTTGCACGTTTACTTTCAGTTCCAAATGTGCTTCATAATTCTTAGCGCAACCAAGGCCCGGTGCAAAAATGTCTGCAAATTCTTCACACAGACGAGAAACACTGTCTGAAGGCACAGTCTGATTCACTGATAGGACCTGATTTACTATAGACATGTTAAACAACTGAAATAAATCTAAACCAAACAAGTTCACTGCAGTAGAAGAACGAAGAACGTAAAATGACACAAGTTTTGTTTGTCCCTTGTATGTTGCAAGAAGGCTGCACTGTCCTAACACAGGGATCTGCTGTCCTGAATATGTAGTTAGCTTAACATTGGCGGAACGCAACGGAGGTTTGCCCAGTTGTTTGTACGTGTCGTGATTGATCAATGAAACAGCAGCTCCGGTATCGAGCTGGAATGGTATGGCCTTGCCATTAAAGTCCAAATCTACAAAAAGTTTATTGTCCTGCTGGCGACAAGAGCGACTGTCTCGTGCAATTTGAACTGATACAGATACAGCAGCACTTGCTAATTGACGTGATTTCCGGCGACGTCGACGCACAGTATTTGTGGGACGAACACAGTCACTGTTAGAGAAAGTGGCACTGGACGAAGTGGAATTAACTACATGAATGTCCATGGGCGAAGGTCCACGAGCCTGAGTGTCCTTGGTTCGATTCCGGTGCGAAGCAATAGGCCTGGAATGGTTGTGATTGTCTGATCTGAGCTTTTTCTGGCAAACACTTTGAACATGTCCTTTCTTATTATAGAAAAAGCAAATAGCTTGGCGTGACGGGCAATTTGCACGCGAATGTCTAGTTGCACACCGCGGGCATGATTTCACTTTATTTGTGTGCTGGCGCGGCACACCTGGTTTAGAGCGTGGCGGCAGCTGCGCGGACGTGTGCGAGGGCAGTTTACCGGGCCATGCAGCGCGCCCGGCGGGCCGGTTAATGTTACACACGGCTGGCGAAGTTGCAAATGATTCCTGAGCAAAGTCAAGTGTGTCTTGTCTATCTAATATGTCTATCACTTGCTGAAGGGAGGGATTGACAAGTTTCAAAATCTGTTCCCGTATGCGAACATCAGAAACGTTCTGTGCTATTGCATCACGTACCATTGTATCTGAATAAGGGAGTCCACATTCACACTCAAAAGCACAATCCCTTGTAAGGCCTTGCAATGTTGCTACCCACTCCCTATTAGTTTGACCGGCCGTACGTTTTGTACGAAAGAAAGTATACCTTTTTGCAACTACATTAACTGTTTCCTTGAAATAGGCATCTAAAGCAGACAAAATTTCTTCGTAGGACAGAGTTGCTACGTCACGTCAAGGAAACAATTTCACTATCACATGGTACGTTTGCACCCCTACACACGCCAATAAATGAGGCTGCCGCTCGTTACCTTGAATTCTGTAGGCGGCGAGATGAAATCCAAACTGGCATGACCATTCCGTCCAGGATTCTACGTCTGCTTGAAAATTATGGAATGGCGGTGCAACTGCATGTTGTGGCGGCGGTAGCGATGAAGCGGCGGTGGCCGCATCGTGTTGCAGTGCACGTTGACCCTGGACGAGCTGTCCAAGGGCATCCAATAACGCCTGCGTCTGCTGATTCTGCAAGCGATAAAATTCGGACAGTACATCGGGAGATTGTGGCGAAGCCATGACACAAGTAAATCAATCAAAGAGAAAGAAGGCGGATTGTAACGTCGCCAGAAATTAGAGCAATACGAACGCGAAATCCTCTTTTAATCCCATCCTCGTCCCCATTTGTAGTGTTGACAGATTGCCAACACTACGCACATTATTTAAGGGAGGCGGCCATTAAGCAAGCAGGCGGACTTGATGGTCTGAAACAGGATGCTCAATGTATTGCTATAAAGAAAAGTACGTAGCTACTGGAATACTTAACTTTAATCCACCATTTGTATACATGATGAGACATTTCATACGATAACTATCAAACAATGTAAGGCTAATGGCGCCTTGCTAGGTCGTAGCCATGGACTTAGCTGAAGGCTATTCTAACTATCTGCTCGGCTAATGAGCGATGCTTTGTCAGTGTAGTCGCTAGCAATGTCGTCCGTACAACTGGGGCGAGTGCTAGTCAGTATCTTGAGACCTGCCTTGTGGTGGCGCTCGGTCTGCGATCACACAGTGGCGACACGCAGGTCCAACATGTACTAATGGACCGCGGCCGATTTAAGCTACCACCTAGCAAGTGTGGTGTCTGGCGGTGACACCACAATTATGTTACTGAACTGTAAGAAAGATTATGAAATGTGCATCAGAGCGCACGAGAATTAACAACACAAACAAAGGTTAAAAATAAAGGGTACTATGACAAAACACAAAATCCATGGAAGTTTGAGATAGGAGACAAGGTGCTTCTATTTGATGAGAGTGTACGAAGAGGCCGCTCGAAGAAGTTAGATAGTCAATGGCGAGGCCCATATCTTGTAACTGAAGTAAAGGGTCCTAATGTAGTAATTCGGTTAAGAGGGGACAAGTACCTAAAAGTGCACGCAAATGGATTAAAAGAGTTCTTTTAAATTGCAGGAAAATGACAACGTTCATGAAGATAGGATTGGTCATCCTAATTACGGGATTTGCATCAGTAAGGACATAACCGCATCTACAGGTTACCAAATTCCAGTCGTCTTCAGGTTTATATTATGACAACAAAGGTACGGTCAGTTTATATAGCGTTACCTGGATAATTGTAAGCTACTTTAATCTGGTATAGCTAAAACAAAAATTTGAGTCCACTGGAACCTTAGCAGCAAGAGCAGTAGAGTTTTGCCAGCAAAAGCTCTTACAATTGAATATGAGCATGATAGAATGCAATAGTGCAAAACAGGCGCTACCGTAGCATGTACGTAAGATAACAAACTCACAAGGCCTAATAGGGCAATTAGCACATCACGGACACAGGATTAGAAAGCGTGGAATTTTAAACTTTGTTGGTGAAGTAACCAAAGTGCTTTTTGGAACACTAGATGAAGATGATGCACCTTATTTTAAAAGCAAGATCAACCTGCTTGAAGGAGAACAGAAGGAATTACTTAGGTTGTCAAAAGAACAGGTAACTATTGTTAAGGCAATGTTACATAGTTTCAACCATACTGTAAACTCAATAGCAAGAAATGAAAAGACAAGGGATATTGAAACTGAATCAGCAGGGGTTGCAATATGAGATCGACAATTAAGAAAAATTGCTATTTCGGTGACACTAAATGAGCAACTTACACAGTTAATATCAATATTCAATGAACTAGAGAGAGAGTATGATTTATTGATAACAGCTATTGTCAATGCTCAGAAGGGAATATTACAATCACACTTAATAAATCCTATTCAAGTTGTAAAATATCTTGAACTAATTAAAGATGAGATTAAAGATAAGCAATTCCCAGTAGCTCTAACTGAAGACATGGGGCACCAGTTAATGAAGGTGATTGATTTAGATGTATTTGTTGCTGGTAATATATTAAGTTATGCACTAAACATTCCATTAGTCAATAACAGTGTGTTTCACATATACAAGCTCTGGCCATTACCAGTCGAGGTTGATAGAAATAAATGGTTGTTTACGTATATAGCACCAGAGAAGGAATTTTTATTAATGGACGATGCTAAAAGACAGTATGTAAAATTAAGCAATGAGCAGTTGGTTTGTAAAAAGATTGAACCTGATCATAGTATATGTAAACAGACCTTTGTCTTACTTTCCACTTATGATCATGAAGTTGGTGAAGCTAGAATGCTTCAACCAATACTTAAAATTCCTGCTGATTGCATTCAAAAGTACATAATATTGAATGAAAGTGTCTGGACACAAATTAGAGGAAATTAATGGCTTTTTGGAGCACCTAAGGACGAGGGATTCACAATATTATGTAACGAGCAAACGCCATCAGACATAATTATACGAGGAACTGGTAAACTGAAATTTTTGAGCAAGTGTAAAGGTTATGGAGCTCAGATATTAATCCAATCTGAACATATTATTAGACCAAATGTATCTATTAATGATACTGTGCCAAATTTAAATATGAATATAGACTGTTGTATGGTAAATGATGAAAATGTAACATATCAGACTTACCTCAGTATTTACCTATTACACCAGTTGTTAGACAGTAAGATGATTTGACAGCAGCAGAACGTAAGTTGGACGAATTGGAAAATGAGATATCGTATCAACAAAGAAACACTTTTAAAATGTTTACAGTTGATAGTATACCTATCTCAGTTACTATAGTACAGGTATAGTCATTTTGATTGTGGTATTGCGTATCTGTAGATATTGTAATTGTTGTCGAAGTTGTTTCAAATTCCTGTTCAAACGTATGGACGATGATTGTTGTAGAAGAATATGTGTAAGAAATAAAATTGTGAATCAATATGTAGACAAAGAGATAGTTCGATATCAGCATAGTGGTAATACTAATAAAGAAGAGGAAAGAATTATGTTCGAACCAGTGTCGAGTAGATATACCGAAAATCCTAGTGATATAGTTTAAAGGGAATGCAGTCATGTTCCAGAGAGAAATATTGATTTAGAGCAAAGAAAACCTTTAATGTATTTATCTAAGACTAACAAACATTAATGAAAATATGTATACTGTATATTATTGTAAATGAATTTTCAAATTGTATATTATCTAAGAGCTTTAAAATGAGTGTGAAATGTATTGTTCATTTGCTCAAACAAAGGTTGAGGTAATTGTATAAGTCAGTTGCAAACAAGGAAAATTGTATTGATACATGGAAGACTTATGAAAATGCATTATCAAATTGTATATTATCTAAGAGCCCTAAAACGAGTGTGAAATGTATTGTTCATTTGTTCAAACAAAGGTTGAAATAATTGTATAAGTTAGTTGCAATCAAGGAAAATTGTATAGAGATATGAAGATTTATAAAAGTGTGAATTCAAATTGTGCATTATCTGAGAAACTTAAAATGATAATGAAATGTATTGTTCATTTATTGAAACAAAGGTTGAAATAATTGTAAAGTCAGTTGTAATCAAAGAAAACTGTACTGATGTGTGGAAGATTTATAAATAAAGCATAACAAGTTTATAAGGCACTGGGAGCACTTGAAAATTTTGCACTCTCGAGAATGGAGATAGCAAAATTTTCCCCGTAGGGGGGAGGTGTCGCGAATAAATTATGAATAGGCGTATGTTAAGCTGCCTGTGAAGTTATGGTCCTGTGACATAGCAGTAGGAGCTGCTATTATATACATTAAACAGATTGAAAGCCTCCACACAAAGTTAGTACACAACGGAAAGAGCCGGCGCGACGTAGTGCCTGATAACAGGAAACTTCCACTCAGAGTGGCTACATGACAGACTCAGGGATCGGAAGGCAGCCAGAGCAATGGATGATTCCCCAAGCATCATAGTAACGTCACAGGAGACTATATAAATGGCAGCTTAACAGCCTGTCGAGGATTCCACTAGCATTCTGCCTCCAACGAGGTCACTGCGCTACTCTGCCTCAGGGGCGGGACTTAGACTCTCACGGCATCTAGTTGCACAGAGTAGTAGTTACACCTCCCACAGTTTAGTTCAGGTGTCAGTGCCTTGTAAGCTTGAGTAATGTTTACTCTAACTCTCTCTCTTCTTCATTAGAAGCTTATTTATGATCACACCGAGTTCCCTGGTTTAAAAGTTATTCCAGCTTTACAGATTCTGCTCCAGAACTACAAGCTGGACGAGCCCACTCCACCTCAGCCAGGTTAGTGTCTAGCTCCCTCTTCCTGATCCGCTCGCAGGAAACCAATCAGACATGACAACCTGATAGGGGAGATGCAGTTCAACAGATGAAGCCTACTCAAAAGCACAACTTCTAAGCTACAGTTAGCAAGTTTGCAATGACCATATGGACAACTCATCCCAGTGACTGGAGTACCTAATAAGAAAATCACTGCATTAACAATTAACACAACTGCTGATAGTGGACAAAGCACACTGCTCAGCAGATTACTGCAGACTAAGATGGTCACTCCTTCAGAACAAAAAGGTACACAAATATGGGGCTGAGAACAAGACTGATTCCATGTGGGTGACAAGGTATTTTGAGCTAAATGTAACATTTTGATTTGTAGAGTAGCATATAGTAGATATATATGAGTCCTGGGATACTGTCGCAGATCAGGCTGGCATCCTCCACCTGCTCTACTTACACCCAAACTAGTACCAATATTTTTCTCTCTCTTTTCTGTCTCTGGGGGTCTTTTGGTTCTGACTTGCAGTAATATTCATATGTGATGTAGGCACAAATCTGCCCATTTGTTATTTTGGACAGATTTCATTGTTACAGTTGTAGTCTCAAAATCTGACAGCAAAAATTAAATTAGTTTTGTTTAAAACCTTGTTAGTTAAAAGTTATGTCTGATTACAAATTTTACTATAGTAAATAGAAGAGAAAGTATTTTGAGCTAATAGATAGATTTGGTAAAGATGTGTGACAATGCTCACCTGCTTCGTTTATCTCTTCATTTGTTGCTCTCGGTGTCGATGTACTGGCTGGAAAAATAGGAGATGGAAGTGCAGTACTGTCTACTATAAATGATGTAGCCAACAGATGCACAGTCCTGTTTCACAATCTTTTACTTTCACTTTTCACAACCCCCCCCCCCCCCCCCTCCCAATAACACAGAGTTATATATGGCCAGTGCACTATTGTTCTAACTTCCTATAAGCCTCATTAATAGTTAGCAGGTGAAAATCCACATACTGCTACAATAGTTTACTGTTTAACATCTACGAGCAGTAAAAGCCTAACCACAAAGTTCACAGTTCTTGAAGAATAGAAAGGTACGTATGGAGCACACACAGTCATTGTTTTAACACACGGCCTAATTGTGTAACACTTATTACACTGTTAAGTTGATGCATTGCTGCAGTTCTAATCAACACAGGTTCCTCGTCTGAAACTTGGCCATGACCAAAAACTTGGCCCTTGTATATCCTCACAATAATAGGTACTGAAACTACACATTGTTTGAAGTTAAATTTACAGATATTACAATTAAAACTTAAGTCATTAAATTAACTGAATACATCGAAAAATTCCTTCCTTTGAACAGTTTCTTCTACTGCAAGGTTTAGGCTGAATTATTTGTTTAAATTGTGAAATTAACAAATATAGTTACGCAAACAATGATTTTGACAAAACTGTTAATTACTTTGGAATTAATTAAGTGCTGGCTTTCCTAACAAGTTTTCCAAGAGCCAAATAAATATTTAAAGAATGCTAGTGTTTCGTCTTTCATATGTTTATAATTATTATAGAGTTTTTATCTGTTAATAAAGTCAACAACAGAATTTAAGTTATGAAACAATTACTGATTTCATCATATAATGAAAGATACTACCTAGTAATACTAAAAATAAATCAGAAAATCCATTACATACATAAAACAAAGCACAAAATTAGATCTGGTGTTATATTCTTTAAAACTGATGGCCAACCTCTCTCTTTTATGAAAATGCAGATTATATTCACGTATATTAATGGTAATTAGTTAAAATTGGAGAAAATAAATTAAGAGGGCAGATGGCAAAGCAAGAGGGGAAGTAAAATTATCCCAGCTTGCTTTGTCACAGATGATACCACTTGCAGAGTTTGACTCTGTGCTTATTATACTCCATCTTTGACTGCTATACTTCTGTTACTCCTATTTTTATAAACAAGGTGGCTTACTTCATTAACTCATTGAGCCATTAGTTATGAATTTTGGATAATCTACCGTGATGTTCAATATTGCACTTGTGCCCATAAACAGATTAGTGCCAATGCATATTCATAAAATGGCCAATGCATATTCATAAAATGATTCCATATACTTTTCCAAAGTCCTAGATCACTACACTTTTTACAGGCCAAATTATTATTATTAATTTTAGTCTATCCTGAATAGTAAATTTTTTTCCTGTGAAGTTAGAAATTGGTCATCATCCAACAATAGGATGTTGAAGACAATATGTGAAAAAGTGAAACAAAAATAGTGGTGGTGCGTACATTTTTTGGCAAACACCAACCTGCACTCATTAAGATTTTCAGCTTTATGACTTCAGACTGATGTGCTACTGAAGAGGCTTCACAGAAGAGGCTACATAAATCAGGTTGGTGGGCTTACAGTACTTGTGCAGTACAGTGTCCTCAGTGTGGGTGACACAAACACAGAATATTCAATGTAAGCAGCCGCACTGTTACAGCCCATGTTAAAAATCATAACTATATTTTTGTACTGTATGCCAGACACTAATACTGAAGCATTTGCAGAGACCTTGGAGAAAATTGACTACTTTTTTGCAAAATGGTCTGAGGACAGAATATATATTCTTGGAGACATAAATACTGATTTAAGACTAATGCAACCACACAATTTAGTTATCCTAAAATGCTTAGATTGGATGACTTTTATTGCAATAATGATAGTTCATAACAATTTTTCTGTCATCACCAGTGTTCGTTAATGATACTTCAGAGAACAGCTGGGTTTCGACTACCTCGCATTGTGTTCTGAAATGAAAACTATCCCCCCCTCCCACAGAGGTATTCCACTGCTTACCCAATTCATGCGATATCCTTGTCTGTCCCTATTCCGAACTAATAGGCCCATGGGGCTTATCCTGCAATAGATGCAAAACCTGGCCCATACAACAACACGCTCCAGTCCTGTCCCAAGCATCTCCCATCCCATCAAAGGCAGAGACAAATGTGAAAGCAGTCATGTGATCTACGAAGTTATCTGCAACCACTTTCTGGAATTTTACAAGGTCATAACCACTAACAAGTTGTGTGTCCGCATCAACAGCCACCGCAATACTGGCCAATCCTGCTCAGTTCCCTTTTTCTATTTTCCAAATTTGCCATGACCCTAAAATATTGTTGTTCACTTTTCACATGTGGAATTTCAAAACGTTCACACAAACAGTTTTTGTTAGTTCTACATGATTACATAAAATGCACATAATTTTCTTTTCATTGTAAGCATGAATCACTCATAGTGATATCTCAGACTGAAATCATGATTTAATGTATATTTCACTGCAACAGGTGTGCAACTGTTGCCATTTGCAGAATTGTAAGATTCAGGTTTTGGATTCTGCGGTCTCTCAATTGTAAAATCACTGTTCTTTTATTTTGAACTATGCCATACAGTACTGATAAGTTCATAAGCCATGTTGCTTATACACTACCTGTATGTTGTAACTTTACTTAAAACAAATTTTTGTTACTGCTCTTAAAATATTTTGGTAGGCTGTTGTACCACTTGTGCCTATTCATATTTTTTTGTTTGTCTGAAGTAAAGGTAGCGTGATCATGTATCTTATTACACATATTTGATTAATCTTAATGGTATACAGAAAATAAAAAGTAAATGTGACAGTAAATTCTTTATAATGTTTTCTTGTATCATGTCCTGACATGAGGTCCTTCTTGCACAAGATTATACATACTTTTTTGAAGCTCTTTCTCTTAGGTACATATGAATATTTATGCTGTATACTACCTCTGTGGATGGAGGTCTGGCACAAGTGTTATTGCTTTCTTTCACAACAATAGTGTTCTGTTATGGTGTGTACTAATCCAAAGAAATACTATTATTAGAACACGATACCACTTTGTCAAAAGGTGGGAATTATGTTTGATCCAAGAACTGTAATGCTTATCCCTAGCTAATTAAAATTTTTGTCATTAACACAAATCGAATTCTATATTATTCATCTATCAAAGATAATTTAAATCCAGGGAGATACGTAAGGGCAACGAATGGTTTCCTGTACCTTTTTATTTATTCTATTTGGCCTTCAGCAGTGTAAACTACTTAGCCAAGGTTGCCTGTATTCGGAATGTGTTTATTGTTTATGGATTCATCTCGTCAACAAACTTGTTGCATTAGTATGTAGACTACTCCATAATTTCAGTGTAAGATGTGCATATTAACACTGTATACATATTTAGCCCCAGCTTGTAATTTTAGTTTTCCTAAATTTGCCAGATGAACTTGTAATTGAATTAACAGCAACTCTTACAGGAATATCTTGTACATGAAGAATAGAAATCTTTACAAAACTGACTCATTCCTCATATGATTTGTTCACTGCATGAAATAGAAACAAACACTTTAAGTATCAATGAGCACACTGTACCATATAGTATTTAGTATTGCAGTTTTGGACAACCTGTTTTTCCAGTTGGAAATTAAGATTCTTACAAAATGCTTTCTTTAATGTGCACTCCTCTCATATTTAGTTACATGGGTAGCCACATTTTATGTTTAATGCCTTATTAAGAAGCTTTTCTTCATCATTAGGGATTCTACAGTTGGCCAGTGAAAAGCTAAACACACTATGTAACATCACTGACCTGGTTATATTGCTGGTATTCTTTGGTAATGCTAAACTTCTGAAGTCTCATTCTCTGAAATTGGTTGGAGATTTAACCTAATATTTAAGTGATGGACATGACACCATTGATTTAAACTTGAGATTACTTCACATTTCTTAGCACCAAAACATATAATGATGAATATTTACTTCTGCTACCAACTATTTTTATAGTTCAAGTAAACCAAGTCAGCTACTACGCTTGATGAACTCTAAACAGCAGCAGGTTCTTTCCATGGTGAAGTTGTCATTCAAGTCTACAAAAAATCAATCTTCACAAAATACCATTTGATAGAACTCTGTCACTGAAGCTTTACTAACACTTTAATGCAGGGAAGTTACATGGACATCTACAGCCAGATTTTCCAAACAAGTACATGAAATAATCACACTGAGTGAGTGTAACAGTAAGATCTGCTCATGTTAGTGACTTTGACATTGAAATGTGGAATGGATGAGTGCATGCTATGAATTTTTACAGTGAGATATTAAGATGAAAATAGCTAATCAAGACTCTGCCAAGGAGAAGTTACTGTAACAATTACTAGGAGCAAAATTCCTACTGCTATATAAAGAGGACAATGTCAAAATTAGTGGCAATGACATTATGGGAAGGCAAGTAATAATTTGGTTTATCTATGTGATAGATGATTGGGAAGTAAATAAAGTTGGGTGGAATATTTTATTCATACCAGATGCACTGCTGTGAGAATTTACCGAGCTTCTTGGAAATTTCACAGTATGGTAGTTTTCTTAATTGCCAAATTACTCTGATAAAATTATTTTCCAGTTCAGAAAAATTAGAGCAAGAAAATTATAACTACAGTTATAATGTCATAAACATACTTAATGGTCCAAATAATATTTTCTGGGTGGTGCAAACTTTAATTACGAATAACTTTTTAGTTAATGAATTTTCACACATAATAAAATGGTCACTGAAAGAGTTAAATGAGGACTTTCAAATAATTTATGTCATTCTGGAAATAAACAATTGTTACCTCACGATGTGTTTCTGCATATATGGCTCTTGAATAAAGATTTCTCTTAAAGGAACATGTACAGTGAGAAATTAACTATATCATTGGCATTAGCAGAACTCCAACCAATGAATAATGAATTTTACTGAAATGCACCTCAAATATGAATTTGGGTGCTTTATGTAAATGTGATACATCTACTACCAGCATAATACAAAAAGGAAATAACAAAGTTATGTGAGGAGTAGAGTTATAGCAAATTGAGTTATCCACATTTGCTAAGTTTCAAGTTCCTCAACTGTACAGTGAAACATGTCTTCTACTGCCCCCACCTCAAAAAAGTGAGTCTACAGTTCTCAAATCCAAAATGGTGCATGTAAATCAGTGTTTATGAAGTTACTGTTGATTGCTTTAGTACTGCAGATAAGCTAGCTGGATTATGAAAACCGCCAAATTTTTGAATATTTAACCTAGCATACAGATGCAAGTTTTTGAGGTTAACACAGTATTTAAAATAATAATAAAATGCTGTAAAATAATAACAGAGCACTTGCTTACATAGTACACAGATCTACAAAAGCAAACTTAGCGATAGTGGCACGCAAGGACAGTCAAATTAATATGAAAAATATGGAAAACATGTAAGTAAACTATTCATTAATACAGAAGTAATTGCCATAGTTGTTACATGTATTCCACTGTAAGGCAAGGTGGTCAATGTCTTTATGGAAAACTGTTGGCAGTTGCATCTGGAGACATAATTGTACCAAGGCATGCACGTCTATCTGAAGCAAAGGACAGCCATGAATATCTTTCTTCGGGGCTCTAAAAATATGGAAATCATATGGGGAGAGATTGGGACTTTACAGAGAAAATGTAAGGGTTTTCCCAGCAAAACGTCTGCAGCACACACTATACAACCTTAGCAGGCATTTTATTGGCAGGTTGCTTCAACTATGCTGCAGAGTTTTGTCTGGGAAGCTTTCACACAACCTCCATACAATCCCAGTCTCATGTGATTTCCATATTTTGGGAGCCCTGAAGAAAGATTTTCTTGGCCATCCGTTTGCTACACACCAAGAGGTGCACACACAGGTACAGTCATGGTTCTGTAGACAACTGCAAAACATTTTTCCATGAAGGAATTGACTATTTTGTCTCGCAGTGGCATAAATGTATTCACAGGTATGGTGATTACTTTTGAAATAATAAACAGTTTACTTACTTTTTTCTCATCAGTCTTGTTTTCATTTGATTGCCCATTATACATGGAGCTTTCATCTCATGAACTCTTCCTCAAGTTTTGTATCAGTGTAACCAAACACACTACAAAAAGAGATGAATGTAACACGGTTCAGATCCTATGAAGAGCCAATCACAAAATATTTTGATTTCATTCATGACTTTTAAATTATTTTCTAATTCTGGTATGTTGACGCAATGGTAAATCTATAGTGGCAGATTCATGATTAGGTGGGGTTTCTTAATTAACACATACTAATATAACAATGAAAACAATAAATTATTGATAAAATTATTTAATTAGATAGATAAAATATCTACTCACCAAGTGCTGGCAGAACACACACATAAAACTGTTGTGATTGGCAAGTTCTCAAAGTCAGTGGCTCCTCTTCCAGGCAGAAGGGTTAAAGAGGAACGAAGAAGTGTGAAGCAAAAGGACTGGAGAGGTCTAGGAAAAGGGGTAGATTTTGGGAAAGTCACCCAGAACCATGTGTCACAGGAGACTTACTGTACAGGATGAGAAGGAAAGACAGACTGTTGACAACTGAATTGGACGAGATTTGAAAACCTGAGAGCTCAAAGGCAGAAGACAGGGTAATACGCAAGACAGAGATTACTACTAAAACATCATGCATGAGTTAATAAGCATGAGAAGCTAAGTGCTTTGTACGTAACAGAGGTGGGGAGGGGGGGGGGTGAAAAATAGATGTGAAAGACAACAAAAGATGTAGAAAACTAAAATGGAGTGAAGCAAAGAGTAGTTACAGTGAAGAAAAGCTGAGAAGGACGATATTAGCGTAAATTAAGGGCTGGTGGGGGGGGGGGGGGGGGGGGGGCAAGAACCAAGGACATGTTGTAGTGCTAGTTTCCAAATACGGAGTTCTGAGAAACTGGTGTCCGGTGGGAAGAATCCACATGGCGCACATGGTGAAACAGGCATCAAGGTCATGAATGTAATGTTGTAGAGCATGTTCTGCAACAGGATATTGTGAGTTGCCAGTACATACCCTGTGCGTATGACTATTCATCGTAATTGATAATTTGTTGGGAGTCATGCCAATGTAGAAGGTTGAACAGTGTTTACATAACAGCTAGTATATGACGTGTGTCGTTTCACAGGTGGCTCTCCCTTTGATGATTTTTTTTTACAGAGCTGTTATAGGTGCTGGTAGGAGGGTGCATAGGGCAAGTCTTGCAGCGGGGACGGTCACGGGGGTAGGAGCCATACAGTAGCAAGATGGCTGCAGGTGGAGCATAGGGTCTGACAAGAATGTTGCAGAGATTTGGGGAGGGGGATGATGGAAAGCAATTCTAGGTGTGGTGGGCAAAATGTCAGACAGGTCATCATTTTAGGAAGTCTTGGCCCAGTCAAAGTAGCTGATTAATGTATTCCAGACCAGGATAATACTGAGTCACCAATAGTGTGCTCTGAAGGTGTTTTGTGGAGGGATCAGCAGTACCAAGATTGGATGCGATGGCCCGGGAAACCTTTTTAAATAGGCTGGTGAGGTAATTACGTGCAGTGATGGCTGAGGTGAGTATGGTGGTGTATTGCTGTAATGGAGTCTGCAACCGAACAAATACATGTGCCTTGGATGCCAAAGCTGTACGCAGTCCACAACAATCAATCTTTCCTTCTCATTCCATATGGTAAGTCTCCCCTGAGCAACAGTTCTTGGTGACTTGCCCACAATCTACCCATTTTTCTAGACCTCGCCAGTCTTTTTCCTTCACCCTGCTTACTTCTCCTTCGGCCCATCTGCCTGCAGAAGCAGCCACTGGCTCCAAAAGCTTGCCAATTGCAACAGTCTTATGTGTGAGTTCTCCTGCTGCTTGGCGAGTAGATTTTTTTATCTATCCAATTAAATAATTTTAACACATGCCACGATAGATTTTTCCATGTGAGTAGTGCAAACCTTCCCTTCTGTCTACCCCCCCCCCCCCCCCCCCCAACCACAAACACACAGAAATTCATGAGACCAATTTCTTTTACCAGTTTCTTTGGTTTGGGTGGTAGTGGGGAGCAAGGACATAACTGACAAAATACACATAAAACTGGACGTTATATAAATCCATACTGGAGATGCTGAGTCACAGATAGGTACAACAAGAAGAATGTCAAACAAAGCTTTCAGTCAAAGACACACCTGACCACTGTCTCTGGCTGCCAAGGCCAGCCTGTGAGCAGCACTGCACGATGCTAAAATTTTGCCTTGGCAACCAAAGACTGCAGCCACGTTTGATTCTGATGAGGGGCTATTTGGCCAAAAGCTTTGTTTAACAGTCTTTTTGTTGAACCCCTCTGTGAATCAGTATCTCCAGTACATGGTGAGTTGCAACTATCCTTTTCACAATATTGTGAAACATTGATCTTCCTTTTTTATTGCTGTGAGATGACAAAGCAAGCCACATACAGTTACTGGTGTCACTATTCTAAACAACTGCTTTTGTTGTTATAACCAGTGCTTGATTTGTGATGGTATTCCGCACCAATACCTATGATAAAAAAAAGCATTAAAATAATGGTTTAAAACTTTGATTAAAAAAAAAAAAAACACTCCCTGGCAGGTCACAGTACTGGCACCTCTCTTTTTTACAAATCAAGCATGGTCATAACTGTTGCTACTTGTGCTTTTTTTTTTTATTTCTTCAAGGTCATTTCACATCCAAAAGATCAAATCAAACTGAACATATCTAGAAGAAACTCTTGCAAATAAGTGTTCATTTTCATAGCCCATTATATACTATCATAGACAGATCAATCTGAAGTTACAAGCAGAGTAGAGTTGATGCGTGGAAAGAACCAAAGAAAAAGAACTGAACACAAGACAAATAAGAAGATGTGTAACATTGGTTGAATGTGTTACAGTTGGCTCATTATACCTTATTTTAAACACATCCACAGTGAATCTTTGATGAGATTTCTAGGACAGATGAATACTCAGTATTTCTTCATCCCATTTACATTTGGATTGCTGGAAGTTATGCAGTCAAAAGACTGGTTCAGTAACATCTGACTGCAAACCCTAAACTTCATGGAATATTTCCTCGCAATAAGAGAGAAATGCAGGTGCAAGTCGCAGTCCAGTAGAAATTTTCACATGTCACTAATATGTGTTACATCTATACCTAATACAGCTGATGTCTAACAGTTTGCAGTAAGACAATACATTTTGAATAATTGAATGTATTATAACAAAACATTCTACATTCCATGCAGAACAAATCATAAAATACTTTAATTTCATCCTTTCTCACAGCTTTACTTTTGAAGAAACAAACAAAATTACCCTTGGACGGACCAGTAAACTCTTCTCAAAAGTGTGTATTCTTCCCCCTCCCTTCCAAGAGACACACATGTAACATTATGCAATGATTTTGTAATTAATTTCTCTGGGTGGGGATGGGAGCAGGGATTGTGAACAACTCTCATATAAAATTGGTCAATATAATATATGTAAGAAACATAACTCCTTTTGCAATAAACAAATTTATTTTACTGCAGTTGTTTTTAACATGTCATACTAAAAAATCACATTCCTTACAACAGTAACTCCAGCACATGGGATACAAGTGTCATCCACTTCAATAAACATTTTATGACAGTGGGTTTTCACATTGGAATGTACACCATTCCATTTTCTTAAAGTGTATCTATGAGACTATCATTGACAGCACCATAACATTACTATATTACCAGACAAATTAATTTGGCACAGATGGTAAAATATAAAATAATGATTTTGGGTACTGACCATGGCCTATCTCTTGTAAGCATCCCATAAAATATAGTTTGGTGGCAGAGAAATTCTGGTTGTGCAATCCTGTAGTTGTTCTGTTGTGGTACTGGATTTGCGATGTGTTTCTGAAAATAAATCAAAGGTATATTGAATGAATTATTGCATATCTTTTGATAGAATCTGGCAGTAATGGAAAAAACAAACATAAGTAGAATAACATCACTACATGTCAAAATACAAAAGGGTTAAGTATGTACTGATTAGTAACATGAATTTTGTATGTAGAGTACACCACTCAATCACCAATGAGGTACAAATCAATCTCAAATGAAGCACTGAGGAGTAAAAACTCCTGCATTTGAGCAAATATTTAGTTGTGAAATGTTGAAGCATATAATCAGCTAATCTGATGACATGTTGCAGTCACTTTGTAAATGGGCAGCTGCAGACAGTGATTTAAGTGTTTATAGTGTTTACCAACAGTCATTTTGGAGGTGCATCTTCAACAGTTGCTTGGTTTGATTGAGAGAGGGGGAAAGGGACCAAACTACGAGGTCATCAGAGCCTTGTTCCGAATAAAACAATGCCACAAATGTGAGGAAATTAACAAGACTGACAACTCAAAACAGAATGAAAAGAAAAATCACAAGAACGATGAAGGGCAACAAACATGTAAATGGACAAAAGGGGACAAGAAAACCACAGAAATGAAAGACATGGGATGAAGGTATTAAAACAACAAAGCAGATTACCATGGCTGGCTGACCATGAGAATAAAAAAGGAGAAGTCAGCAATTCTGCAACACATTAAGATCTCCACCCTAGAAGCACTACGGTGGAGGATACAGAGGGACAAAGGACATGTGCTAAAACTTAGATCAAATAATATAACCAATCCTCATGAGTAAAACGTAAAACTAAATCAGCCGATGAGACATTGTCAGATAAAATTAGTGGCAACAATTCCGGTAACCCAAGATAATATCATCTAGTAGATAGTGTCAGAAGTTCCATGCGGCTTACAAAACACTCGTTGGAGCTATACTTGTGTATTGCTCATCAGTGTGGGATCCATACCAGATTAAGTTGACAGAGGAGATAGAGAAGATACAAAGAAGAGTGGCGCGTTTCGTCACAGGTTTATTTGGTAAACATGATAGTGTTACGGAGATGTTTAGCAAACTCAAGTGGCAGACTCTGCAAGAGAGGGGATCTGCATCATGGTGTAGCTTGCTGTCCAGGTTTCGAGAGGGTGCGTTTCTGGATGAGGTATCGAATGTATTGCTTCCCCCTACTTATACCTCCCGAGGAGATCACGAATGTAAAATCAGAGAGATTCGAGTGTGCACGGAGGCTTTCTGACAGTCATTCTTCCCGCGAGCCATAGGCTACTGGAACAGGAAAGGGAGGTAATGACAGTGGCACGTAAAGTGCCCTCCGCTACACACCATTGAGTGGCTTGTGGAGTATAAATGTAGATGTAGATTTCATTGCTGGGCAGTCAAAGTGGAACAGTGCAACAGAATATGGACCACTGTCAACTGGCGCCGAACCGACACTCGGGCGGGTCTTCACCCAAGTGTGGCCAATGCGGAGCCGGCAGAGGAAAACTGATTCCCTCGATAGGCCCGCATGGAAGACTTCAACACATTTGTAGTCTCCTTAATGAAACACAGTTTGTTGTGTGTACTGTTATGCCATTCCATCCCCCAAAGCCGAAAAACCCTACAGCATAAGTCAGAACGACAGGTCAGGTTAAGAGATGCCCATCTCCAGAAGTGGTTTCTGCATAGCTTGTTTGGCTAGCCTGTCAAAAAGTTCATTGTGTGGGATGCCAACATGTCCTGGGGTTCACACAAACACCACTGAACAACGGGACCAGTCCAAGGCATAGATGGACTCCTGGATGGACGCTACCAAAGGATGGCGAGGGTAGCACTGGTCGATAGCTTGTAGGCTGCTCAAGGAGTCACTACACACAAGAAGTGATTCCCCGGAGCATGAATGGATATACGCACTCGTTAGCCCTGACCTGGGCCGCCGATGCAGGAGATGGACTGCTGCAGGTGGAAAAAGGAGACAGTAATTCAGATACTCAGGAGAACTACGAATGTGTGCAACGTAACTGATGAGCAGTTGTGCATGTCAGATCTGCAATGGAAGGACTCCGGCCTCCACCAGGACACTGGTCACCGGACTTGTCATAAAAGCTGCCGTCGCTAGGTGAACGCCACAGTGGTGCACTGGGTCGAGTACACGCAACACTGAGGGCACTGCCAAACCATAAATCACACTCCCATAATCAAGGCGGGATTGAACAAGGGCTTTGTAGAGCTGCAGCAGACCAGAGCGATCTGCACCCCAGTTGGTGTTGCTCATGCAGCAGAGGGCATTGAGGTGCTGCCAACACTTCTGCTTAAGCTGATGAAGGTGAGGTAGCCAAGTCAATTGGGCATCGAAAACCAGTCGTAAGAATCGATATGTCTCCACTACAGTGAGTGGATCATCATGAAGTTAAAGTTCTGGTTCCAGATGAATGGTACGATGCTGACAGAAGTGCATGACACACGACTTAGTGGCCAAAAACCGGAAGCTGTGGGCGAAAGCCCATGACTGCTCCTTGTGGATGGCTCCCTGTAGGCGCCACTTGGCAACACCAGTACTGGCAGAACAGAACGAAATGCAGAAGTCATCTGCATACAGGAAGGGTGAGACGGACGGCCCTACAGCTGCTGATACACCATTACTGGCCACTAAAAATAGTGATACACTCAATACAGAGCCCTGCATGACCCCATTCTCCTGGATATGGGGGAACTATGGGAGGCACCAAATTTGACACTAAAAGTACGGAGCGACAGGAAATTCTGTAAAATATAGCAGGCGTCGGAGCCCCCACCTGTATAATGTGGCAAGGATATGATGTCGCCAGGTGGTGTCATATGGTTTGTGTACATCAAAGAAGACGGTAACAAGGTGTTGGTGTCTGGAAAAGGCTGTTCAGATGGCAGACTTGAAGGAAACTAGATTATCAGTGGTAGAGTACCCCTGGCGGAAGCTGCCCTGACATGGAGCCAGTAGGCCACATGACTCGTGGACCCAATTCAACCGCTGACACACCATACATTCCAGCAGCTTACAAAGACTGTTGGTGAGGCTGATAGCTTTCCACATCAAGCAGGTTTTTGCCGGATTTGAGCACTGGAATGACGGTGCTCTCCCGCCATTGTGATGGAAAGAAACCATCACACCAGATCCGGTTGAAGATGATTAGGAGATGGCACTTGTAGTCAGATGAGAAATGTTTAATCATCTGATTGTGGATCCAATCTGGCCAAGGAGCTGTGTTAGTGCTATGTGTAAGTGCGCTGAGGAGTTCCCACTCCGTAAACGGGGCATTATAGGGTTCACTGTGGCGTGTAGTGAACGAGATGACTTTCCTTTCAATCCATTGTTTGAGGGTGTGAAAGGCTGGGGGGTAGTTCTCCGACGCAGAGGCTTGAGCAAAGTGCTCGGCAATCGCACTTGCGTCAGTACATAACACGCCATTGATGGTAATGAAGAGGACACCTATTGGGGTCTGGCACCCAACAAGACGTCTGATCTTCGTCCAGACTTGGGAAGGTGATGTATGCCACCCAATGGTCGACACATACCTCTCCCAGCACAACTGTTTCCGTTGTTTTATAAACTGGCATACACAGGCACGGAGCCGCTTAAAGGCTATCAGATGCTCCAGGGAAGGGTGTCGCTTATGTCGCTGTAGAGCTCATGGATACACTGAAATTGCCTTAGCGACTTCCTGCGACCACAAAGAGACTGTCTTTTGCCGGGGCACCCTAAAGAGCTAGGGATTGCGTTTTCTGCCACAAAAACGATTGTTATAGTCACCTGCTCATCCATCACATCAATGTTACCATGCTCAACCATCACATTGATGTTACCATGTGGGGGAGAATCAACGGTGACAGATGTGAAAGTTTCCCAGTGTGCCCAGGGTTATTTGGTAACCGTGATAGCGTTACGGAGATGTTTAATAAACTCAAGTGGCAGACACTGCAAGAGAGGCGCTCTGCATCGCGGTGTAGCTTGCTCGCCAGGTTTCGAGAGGGTGCGTTTCTGGATGAGGTATCAAATATATTGCGTCCCCCTACTTATACCTCCCGAGGAGATCACGAATGAAAAATTAGAGAGATTAGAGCGAGCACGGAGGCTTTCAGACAGTCGTTCTTCCCGCGAACCATATGCGACTGGAACAGGAAAGGGAGGTAATGACAGTGGCACGTAAAGCGCCCTCCGCCACACACCGTTGGGTGGCTTGCGGAGTATAAATGTAGATGTAGATGTAGATCTGGGCAGGCATCTGTGGGCCTGACACCAGAGCACTGACAGGAAGATGGGGAAGTGATCACTAACACACAGGTCGTCATGTGCTCTCCAGTGGATAGATGTGAGAAGTCCTGGGCTGCAAGTTGATAAATCAATGGCTGAGTAACTACCTCGAGCCACACTGAAATGTGTGGCGGCCCCAGTATTTAAGAGGTAGAAGTCGAACTGAGACAGTACAGTTTCGACATCTTTGCCTCAGCCAGCAAGCACAGTGTCACCACATAAGGGGTTACGGGCATTAAAATCTACCAAAAGTAGGAAAGGTGTAGGGAGATGATCGATCAGCGCAGCTATTACATTCAGGGGTACTGCACCATCTGGAGGAAGATATACATTGCAGACAGTTATTTCCTGCGCAGCCACAGCTTCAAGAGGTGTTTGAAGCAGCAGAGTTTCACTACAGACTGGGATTAGGACATAAATGCAAACTCCACCTGACACTTGATTACAGTCACTACAGTTCCTGTAATATCCCTTATAGCCACAGAGGGCAGGGGTCCGCATTGGCGGGAACCAGGTTCCCTGGAGGGCAATGCAGAAAGCACGCATAAAGCTTAACAGTTGCCGTAACTCAGCCAGGCGGTGGAAAAAACTGCCGCAATTCCACTGGAGGATGACATCATCGTGAGCCTGGGAAGGCATGGAACATCCAATGAGGCAGCATACACCTCAGGGTTACCTGCTGCCACCGACTTTTTGACTGAGCAGCCTATATCCATTGTGTCTGAGGGTCCAGCGAGATCCAGGTCCTCAACAGACGCCAAAATCTCCACCCCATCCTCAGACATAGAGCTTGTAGGTAGTGGTGGTGTCGGTGGCATCGCAAGTTCCTTGTTCTTAGGGGTCTTCTTTTTCGATTTCTCATATTGTTCCTTGGGTTTCCCTGGCTGGGAGGACTTCACTGAATCAGTCTCCTGGACTGAGGATGAGCGTGAAGCCCTATGACCAGCTGCTTTTGGGCTCTTCTGCTGCTGGCAGGTGTCATCTTCCCACTAGCAGAAACCTGGAAAGGGTGTGACCCTTCCTATCGAGAGGAGCTGAAGAAGCCTTATGCTTCTCTGGCTCAGAAGTGGGAACTGAAATCCTCAATGGTTGGAGGAGTGTTGCTGCCGAAGTAGGTGATATGGGAGCAACAGGAAGGGAAGTGGCTCCCCGCCATCAAGGGAGCAGGTGTAATCTCCTGGTTCTGAGAGGCAACAGGAATTCGAGGAACTGACGGGGCGAC
Organism: Schistocerca serialis cubense; assembly: GCF_023864345.2. Taxonomy (NCBI): domain Eukaryota; kingdom Metazoa; phylum Arthropoda; class Insecta; order Orthoptera; family Acrididae; genus Schistocerca; species Schistocerca serialis. Next base: position 920,205,378 of record NC_064640.1, on the reverse strand, counting down.
AACTGTTCTCATAGTAGCGGCGTATGAGGTGGTCATAGCCATAGGATGTAGGTGCTCAAATTTCCTCTTAGCCTCAGTGAAAGTCAGTCAATCCAGGGTATTATATTCCATGATTTTCCTCTCTTTCTGTAAAATCCTGCAGTCTCAGAAGCAAGGTGAATGAAGCTCTCCGCAGTTGACACAGAAAAGAGGCCGGGCACATGGAGTACTGGGATGCGATGGACGTCCAAAATATCGACATGTGACACTTCAAGTACAGCGAGAAGATATATGGCCAAACTTCCAGCACTTAAAGCACCCCATTGGGAGAGGGACATATGGCTTGATGTCACAGCGGTGGACCATCACCTAGACCTTCTCGGGCAATTTCACCCTTGAAGGCCAAGATGAAGGCACCGGTGGCAACCTGGTTATCCCTCGGACCCTGATGGATGCGCCTGACAAAATGAACACCTCGCCACTCTAAATTGGTGCGCAGCTCATCGTCATACTGCAAAAGAAGGTCCCTGTGGAATATAATCCCCTGGACCATATTTAAGCTCTTATAAGGCGTGATGGTAACAAACATCTCCCAACTTGCCATAAGCGAGTAATGCCTGTGACTGGGCAGAGGATGCTGTTTTTATCAAAACTGACCCAGAGCAGATTTTGGACAAGCCCTCCACCTCCCCAAACTTGTCCTCGAATTGCTCCACAAAAAACTGAGGCTTCATGGACATTAAAGATTCCCCATCAACTCTCATACATACGAGGTATCAGGGCGAATAAGTTTCACTGCCATCCTTAGCCTGGTGTTCCTCCCACGGTATGGCCAGGGAGGGGAATGACTTGGGGTCATATTTCTTAGCATTTAAGTTATACTTTGCCCACTTAGAGACTGCTGGAGGCGGACCACAAGCAAGGGATGACGTACTACGCTTCATGGCGTGTCACCCACTCTGATGCCACCCACTTGACCAGGGGCCCTCCCCATGGACGCAACACAGCTTCAGCAAAGGCCACTTGGCAGGATGACCATTGCCAGGAGTCCTGATGCCCGAGGGTGACGGGCATCTACTCCTTGGCATACGTAGTGAGTTAACGGCACAGGTACCAGCAGAGCGAGCCCTGTGATGTCAGGGGGCTACAACCAACAGGGAACATGGCGGCCTCATCACAATGGACTGGCTCCTTTGCTGGATATGAGGTGCAAAAAAGTCCATGGCGATTGTCGGCAAAGAAAGTGAAACTGCATAGTGCATGGTGGAAAACACACCCAGGAAGGTGTCTTCACCCAAGAGATGGAGAATGGGCGGCGCTGCAATGCAACGACGAGAAAGTGGGATATAGATCTCAATGCACGATGGATACGATGCACCACATAAGGCTCTCTACCCAAGTTGGCAAGCTCTTCAGGAAAAATTTTGAAAAATAGAGGTGAAACCCTACAGGGGGCCATCACAAATTGGCCGAGCCATCAGAGGCTCCTTTTAGTCGCCTCTTATGACAGGCAGGAATACCTTGGGCTGAGTCTAACCCCGGACCTGCAGGGGGCATCTTCAAAGCAAGCTGGTATCTCTTCACTTCCTCTCGTTTTGCGATCTGCCTCCTTAAATTCATTTTATTTTCATTTCAGTCTAATTACCATTAACATGCATGAATATTATCTTCATTTCCATACAAGAGAAAGGGTGGTCCTCCATCTTAAGGAATATAGCACCAGGTCTAATTTTGTACATGTAATTAATTTCCTAATTTATTTTGACCATTCATAGTTAATATTTTTGTTATAGGGTGAAATCAGTAATTGTTTCACGACTTAGATTCTATTGTTGACTAATAAACAAATATAAATTCCGTAGTAAATATAAACATTTGGAAGAAAAACTACTAAGATTCTTAAACTATTTATTTTGCTCTATTTGAAAACATAATAACAAAGCCCAGCCCTTAATTCCAAAATAATTACCACGTTTGTCAAAAGTATTGTTTGTGTAAGTATATCTGTTAATTTTATTATTTATACAAATGTTTCATCCTAATCTTTGTGGTAGATGGAACTATTAAAAAGAAGGAATTTTTCGATGTATTCAGTTCATTGAATGAGTTATGTTTTAATTGTAATTTCTGTAACTTAAACCTCAAACAATGTATAGTTTCAGTGCCTATTATTATGAGGCTATACTAAGGACTGATTTTTGGTCCCGAGACAGTCAGTCCATGGCCGATTTTCAGACAGGAGTTATGCATTGGTTAAATTAATAACAAGGCATGAACTTAACAGTGGAATAAGTATAAAACAAATAAGCAGTGTGTTAGAACAATTAATGACAATGTCTGTTCAATTTATTTGGGAAATAGTGTCACACATACCGTATTATTCTGCAAGAACTGCGTGGTTAGGTTTTTACTGCTCATAGATATTCAGTGGCAAGCTATTGTACCTGTATGCTGATGTTGCCTGCAACGTATTAATGAGGCTTTTCGACATTTACCAATAGTGAACTGGCTATATAATTGTGTAATATTGTGGGGTTGTGAACACTGAAAGTAAAGAACCGAGAATCACAATTGTGCAACTGTCTGCTAAATCATTTACAGTAGACACTGTTGAGCTTCCACTTCCTATTTTTCAGCCACTATAACAATGCAGCATGTTGACACAGAGGACTATCAAGGAAGAAATAAAGCAAGAGAATGTCACACATGCTAACAGCAACTTCACAATATATACATTTACTAATGTAGCTTGACATCACAATTTCAAGAGAATAGTGATTTCTTCTACTCATTCACCATGTTCTGTACATCCCACCAAGAAAGTGAACGTACAGTGCTACGAAACAAGTAAAGATACACATTAACAAAAGACAACTAAACATTGCTTAAGCCCTACACTATATTAACAAGAAATTATCACAATACTGCTTAATATTAGTTCTCTTTATGCCAGTTAAGTGTGTTCTAGTGAATTAGAAAGAAAGCTGCTGATACTTCAGTTATATTAGGTAGCTGCAGGCTGCCTCAGAAACCTAATATTTACTTCATTAGTCAAGTATTATTCAAAGAAAATAGTAACCTAAATATGTAATTACACAGGACAGTTTACAACACACTACTTGCCATCCATCTAAAGGAGGAATCAAATCCTTGCACTAAAATAATCAGTGGAAGAGGTCACTCATGAGGAATGTTTTGTTTCTCAAATATCTCCACACCATAGTATATAACTTTGTTAAATCCTAGGTAAGAATGAAGAGTTTACACAAAAGTTATATTTCTGTCTTGTATTGATAGCACAGATCACAGTTCTGCTTGAACTGATTTCTCACAACCACACTACACCTTGACTAAAATAACTCTGATTGTGGCAGTGGCTAGGAGTCAGCCAACTGCAGTTCTTTCTTGATACCTACATGCCCACTACAATTACTGATTTTTTTAAGCACAACACAGCATTCTCAGGTGCAGTAGGATGCACAGGGAGGGGAGAGCCAACTGTTGCCCCATCTACCACCCCCACTGATGTACTTCCCACTGCTGCTGACGACAACAATGAAAATAATTTGAATGTATGTCTTGTTCTATTTGAACTGCATGTGCAGCTCTTTCTCATTCTAAGTATGTGGAATGTTGTATACAACCAACAATCCTGCGCCACCATAGTTGTTTGTCAGCCATGAAGTTAATTCAATCAAAATTTAGAATGGAACATAATAATCGTTTATCACTAAATATGGCAAAGGCCAATGAAAGCATTTAACAATAACCACAAAAGCTTTCTATTATTTTCCCACTAATATAATCTGACAAGTACCAAAAAATTTTGAAACTTTAAAGATCTATCCATTATATAGGCACTGTGACTGTGATGGTTAAAGGACTCCAGAAATTACTATTATCAGCCCCCTTTTGTATTATTTTTCAATCTTTCTTTACTATGATCAGTTTTGAATCACTATCATCAGATGGTACATATTTATTGCATGTTTGCAGCATTGCTGGAGCTCCACAGCTGTAGCCAGGTGTGAACTGTACAATTTTCTCTCTACATTCAGTGCGTACATATTTCGTTCTATTGCCACAGCTACACAAGCCACAACAATGCTGCAAATATGCAATAAATATGTACCATCTAACAATAAATCGCTTGTCAACTCAAAACCGGTCATGGTAAATAGTAAATGAAGAATAAAATCAAAGGTGACTGGCTGCTGGGAACTAACACACTTTTAAATCTGAACTGGAATTGCTGCTTCTGGCAACTTCTGCTCTGAAGACATATCTAACAAAAACCTTATAGCATAAAAGACTACAATGATTGCTTATTCTAGTTAGAATTAGATGTAAATATTCCTTAACAGTAACATGAGCACTGACAGAGACCAGTATGTTCATTATTATTACTTTCCAGCCAGTGAGCTATCTGGTAATCTGTAAGTAGCTAGTATATAGCCACCCAGCTCCCGCCCTGTGCCTTTCATACAGGACTATAGTGTCTCTCAAAATCCCAGCCGCTTTCCTCTCCGACATTCACCCCATCATTAGTCAAAACACACACAAACTATATCTGAAGAACAAAATCATTCTATAAAAAAGGATCTGCTGCTCTAACTATTACAAAAGGTAGATTGGCATAACAAAATCATAACTCTATCCACCTGTTTCAACCAGTACTGCCATCAGCGTAGTTTACACTATTTCAAGCGTATACAATATCAATATGGTTCAAATGGCTCTAAGCACTATGGGACTTAACATCTGAGGTCATCAGTCCCCTAGAACTTAGAACTACTTAAAACTAACTAACGTAAGGACATCACACACATCCATGCCCGAGGCAGGACTCGAACCTGCGACCGTAGCGGTCAGGCGGTACCAGACTGTAGCGCCTAGAACTGCACTGCCACACCGGCCAGCTCATACAATATGACGACCACGACATCACTCATTACACCTGCAAACAAACATAAGTAACGTGAAGCATAACTTCAGCAACAGGATGAAACTAACAGGACCTATATCTCCAACATCGGTCAGTTGTAGAATTTTGGAACACATATTATGTTCGAGTATAATGACTTTCCTGGAGACTAGAAATCTACTCTGTAGGAATCAGCATGGGTGTCGAAAAAGACTGTCGTGTGAAACCCAGCTCGGGCTATTCGTCCACGAGACTCAGAGGGCCATAGACACGGGTTCACAGGTAGATGCCGTGTTTCTTGACTTCCGCAAGGCGTTCGATACAGTTCCCCACAGTCATTTAATGAACAAAGTAAGAGCATATGGACAATCAGACCAATTGTGTGATTGGATTGAAGAGTTCCTAGATAACAGAACGCAGGATGTCATTCTCAATGGAGAGAAGTCTTCCAAAGTAAGAGTGACTTCAGGTGCGCCGCAGGGGAGTGTCGTAGGACCGTTGCTATTCACAATATACATAAATGACCTTGTGGATGACATCGGAAGTTCACTGAGGCTTTTTGCAGATGATGCTGTGGTGTATCGAGAGGTTGTAAAAATGGAAAATTGTACTGAAATTCAGAAGTATCTGCAGCGAATTGACAGATGGTGCAGGGAATGGCAATTGAATCTCAATGTAGACAAGTGTAATGTGCTGCGAATACATAGAAAGATAGATCCCTTATCATTTAGCTACAAAACAGCAGGTCAGCAACTGGAAGCAGTTAATTCCATAAATTATCTGGGAGTATGCATTAGGAGTGATTTAAAATGAAATTATCATATAAAGTTGATCGTCGGTAAAGCAGATGCCAGACAGATTCATTGGAAGAATCCTAAGGAAATGCAATCCGAAAACAAAGGAAGTAGGTTACAGCACGCTTGTTCGCCCACTGCTTGAATACTGCCCAGCAGTGTGGGATCTGTACCAGATAGGGTTGATAGAAGAGATAGAGAAGATCCAACGGAGAGCAGCGCGCTTCGTTACAGGATCATTTAGTAATCGCTAAAGCGTTACAGAGATGACAGATAAACTCCAGTGGAAGACTCTGCAGGAGAGATGCTCAGTAGTTCGGTATGGGCTTTTGTTGAAGTTTCGAGAACATACCTTCACCGAGGAGTCAAGCAGTATATTGCTCCTCCTACGTATATCTTGCGAAGAGACCATGAGGATAAAATCAGAGGGATTAGAGCCCACACAGAAGCATACTGACAATCCTTCTTTCCACGAACAATACGAGACTGGAATAGAAGGGAGAACCGACAGAGGTACTCAGGGTACCCTCCACCACACACTGTCAGGTGGCTTGCGGAGTATGGATGTAGATGTAGACAACTGAATGAAGAAGGTGGTTTCGGGTACAGACAAACGAAACATATAACAAAAAGAATAATGACACTACTGCCAAACAAATATTTGCCCAAAAATCTAGCACACAAAATCCTCAAAATGTAACACACAAACTCACAAAAACGAAAACTAGTAGTGTTGTAAATTTCAATGTCTCAAATGGAGACTACAACACCAGTAACGAATAAACAACTCAAAAACTCAACATCATAATTTTCACTTTACCGACATAGCTCCAACAAAGCCCTAGATACCAGGAACCTACATAAAACTCAAACATTGCGTTGCAAATTTTACTTTACCAATATACCTCAAACAAAGCTGAACTTGTACACAACTCCAAAACCCGCTGACACAAATTGACCTATATGGCAGCAAAAAACAAAGCCGAATGTACAAAAACCCAACACACACAAATTTTAAAATCCATTATCCACACTTTCACGTACTTTACATAAAGCAAAGCCCATAGTACAACAAACCAAACCGTGCTCATATGGCTAATACCAGAAACATATTCTAATGGTACATCAATACCCCTGATACCAACCAATCACAATCCAACACAATTATCACATACTAACAAGAAAAATTCCAAAATTCAAGAAAAATTGCATAACCACCAATTTCAATATACACAAACTATAATCAACTCATAGCATACAAAGAAAATAAAACAAAAATACCATCTCCCACTGCAAAAAGCAACGATCTACTCAAATATCTGTATCTTATTCACAACTGAACAAAAAATAAAAATTAATATTAAATCTCCGACCATAAGAAACACACAAAACTAATATTTCCAAACATAGAAATGAATCCATCAGCCACAATATGCAAATTCAAACTATCACCAGAAAACCAGCACAATAGCAACCTGAAACACTCAATTCTTGTCAAACAACTCGATAACAAACATCTAGCACAAGAGAGCACCACCAAATACAACACACCATCTACAAACACAGACAGACTCAAAAACATCAAACCTCATCATGACATCACACACCATATCACAGTTACGTCATAGGTCGAAGCAGATGGCTGCAACATCAGTACCTGACCTTGTGCGAATAACCTGACGTTAGTGTCAGATAGTAAATAGTGATGAGACAGTAACTGCCAGTTGGCAAGAAAACAGGTCTAAATTATGTAGAATGAAGCTTAATTACTGTTGGAACATTTGTTCAGAGTGTGCGTCTTCTTTGTACAACCCAGAAAGGTCAATACTGCCTGCTTTGCACTTTGAAATCTTTCTCACTGTACTGCCCCACAAGCAGGTCTGACAGCATACTTTTATTCAATCTGTCCTACAGCATTTTCTTTGTAAGTGGCGTAGATAAGATCTAAAAATTGTCCATTCTACCACAAATTCTTATACTTCATCCTAAACCATTTACTTCCTAGTGGTACTTATAAGGAGTGAATTTCGTAGGCACTGATTTGATTTATGAATTTTCTGAACGTAAGCTGAGACATTCGCATAAACCTTTACCTGCTATTTCAACATCTTGTTTGGCAAATGCAACTTTCCCACAGTATCTCCAGTTCTGCTTCATTTTACATTCTGCTTTTAGCAAGTTTCATCGTTAAATATTTGCAACCAATAGCTCAATATATATTATCAATACCAGTAATAAGAACAATTTACACAAAATCTAAAATCACTTACCTTGGTCCAAAAAGGACCGCAATATTCAGTAACACACATTTTCAATAAATCACCAGCAACCATTAAAAACTAGGTTTCAGATAAAGCACAGTTTAAACAGTTTGACAGACTTTTTGGTAGACAACTTCTACTCTGTACACGAATATCTTCACAGGGATTGATAGACCAGCTTAAGAAAAATTTCAGTTTTGACAGCACTGGCTCACTTCAGTCAAGATTAAGTATGTTGTGTATGATGATACATTTGTCAAAAGTTCATAACTAGGTTTCATTCTGACTGTTTATCTATTCTGAAAACAGCAGTTCTAATTTACTGTAATGTGTTCACATACTGTGAGAATCTCCTGACATGTTCCACACCCATGGGACTTGTCTAATTTTCGGGTCTATGGAACGAAAACTTAATCTAATCCAGAAAGAAAATTTCATCTCATCAAAACAGTTGATAGAAATCATGAATTAAAATACCACGTAGTCCAGTATGTATTTAGAATATGATTTATCACCTCTTTGAAATGTTTAGTTGTGTCTCAGCTACATTTTCAGGCATGACAGAGAAAGAATTCAAAGTATGACCAGTAGTAAATTTGGCGAAAATTACAGTGATCCCTTAGAGTGCCCTCATCTGAAGAAAAGTTGGTTTTCTAATTTATAATTGAGCTTACTGTTGATTTGCTAATTTTATGACCAACCTTGCCTTCCATTTGCAGAAATGCACTGATTACACCGAAAGTAACATTGCTGTTTACTTGATTAGTAGAAAATTGAAATAATCATAGGGATTTTGGAGATTTGTTTCCCACTCTGATGCCTTACTGCCCCCTTTCTCTATCATCATCATCATCATCATCTGAGGGAGTAAATCCCATTGGTGAAGATTGTAGACAATGTTTAGCATACTCACTGTTTAAAAGTGCTGTATATTAAAGCATAGGTGTTCAAACTGAGTGCCTAAATTCACGTCGTCATGTGATCAGAAACAAATGATAAGTAATTTAAAATATCTTTTGATTCACTTGTTCATGATAATGACAATTGTGTTTGCCTCTTGCTTGTTGAAATATGCCATACACCAAAATTTTCTGCCATGTTCTTATTAGTAACGACTTGTTCATGCATAGGTGTCGATGCATTAAGGTTGATTACATGTAGGTATATGAAGTGTAGATGCGCATTAAGGCGGGGAAGTAGGCCTACAGTTAAAGATGTGTTTAGTTGCATAGATGGTTGTTCCATCAAAGGAAATATCTTTCTTGCGAATTCACTGTGGTACTGCAAAACATTTAACTGCAGCTGCCAGGTAAATAAGCAAACATTAAACTTTTTGCAGGGCAAATCAGCTTGTTGAACAGATACAGAAGTAGAGCAAGTTGTACATGTGAAAGAATAATCTTGTGTTTTTTTTTGCCTTGTTTGTGCAGTCACAGACAGGTAGGGCCAAATTGGAAGAGGAGCAGATAGCTCTAAAAATAAATGAGACTTTGGTGACAAGTGCATGTAGTGATGCAAACCTCTTAAACAAGTACATTGTTTCTGTTACTGACAGCTTGGGGTTTTCAGGTTCAGTAAACAGTGCAATGGAGTATCTGAGACCAGTCTTTACAAATAAGTGCAGTAAAATGGGAATGACACTAACATCTCCCTTAGAAGTAGCATCCATCATAAAATCCTTAACATCTAAGTATGCCAGTGGTTATGGTAACATATCAACAAAGTTAACCAAAGAGTGCTCATGCAAGGTCAGTTCTGTCTGAAACTATTTGTGTAATCAATATCTTACCAGTAGAACATTTCCATAGTGCCTAAAATATAAAGCCTCTTTACAAGAAGGGGGATGATGAGATACCATCAAACTATCAACCAATATCACTTTTGCCAGCTTTTCCAAAAACATTTGAAAAGGTTGTGTTCAAGAGTCTCCTTAAGCATCCGACTGCAAGTAATATATTGACCAAATCACAGTTTGGGTTTCTTAAGAATTCTGATAGAGAGAAAGCTATTTACATGTACAGTGATAATGCACATAATGAATTAGATAACAAATTAGAGGCTACTGGCATTTTCTGTGATGTGGCAAAAGCATTTGACTGTGTGAATCACAGCATTCTCTTAGGTGTCACCAGCAGTGCTGCAAAATGGTTTGAGTGTTATTTAACTACCGTAACAGGAAACAAAGGGTGTCGTTGAGAAATACCTGTGCAGTAAACAGTCAGCCTTCATCTGATTGGGAATTAATTACATGTGGCATACCTCATCTTGGGTCTGTTGCTTTTTCTTGTGTGCATTAATGACTTCTCACCAATTACATTGCCAGATGCTACGTCTGTTTTGTTGCAGATGATACAAACATTGCAACAAGTAGGAAGTCAAGTACAGATTTAGAAATGGCTGCTAATAAAATTTTCACTGACATTAATAAATGATTTAAAGCTAATTCACTGTCATTAAACTTTGAAACGACCCACCGGAACCTGTTAGAGATTTCCTTCTAGCAAGTGTACAGCACATGAAGACATGCAGATGAAAGAGTTTGACAATGGTAAATTTCTGTGATTACAACTCAATAATAAATGCTGCTGGGAAGGGATTTGCAATGAGAATGATGTCAGATGTAGTGGATATAAAAAAAAAACTTGCGTAATTTGCTTACTTTCATTCTATTATATCATATGTGATCGTATTCTGGAGTAACTTGCAAAGTCGAGCAAAAGTTTTTAGCATCCAAAAACATGTAACAAAGACTCATTTCTTGTGTAAATTCAGGAAAATCATGTAGAAACCTGTTCAAGGAACTTTGAATTCTAACCATTTCTTCCAATTATATTTATTCTTAATGAAATTTGTTGCAAGTAATATATCTCTATTTACAACCAATTGCTCAATACATAGGAATAAGAACAAACTACATAAAAACTAAAATCACCTATCTTTGTCCAGAAAGGGGTCCAATATTCAGGAACACACATTTCCAATAAATCACCAGCATCCATTAAAAACTTGGTTTCAGATGAAGCACAGTTTAAACAGAGTTTGAAAGACTTTTTGGTAGACAACTTCTTCTACTCTACAGATGACTATCTCAACAGTGACTGTTAGATCTTCAATTTTGACAGCAATTGGTCACAACTGAAAAGATTAGGTATTTTGTGAGTGATAAATTTATTAAAAGTGCATAGCTATGTTTCATATTCAGATTATTTAAAAAAAAAAAAAAAAAAAAAAAAAAACACGTTCTGACTTGTTTCACACCCAAGAGAATCATTTTATTTTTGGGCCCCTGGAACGAAAACTGAATCTAATCTAATTCCATTTCACTATATTCACAATTATTCACAATACTTTCTAGGTAGTAGTCCTACTGCTGTGTTGACATTGTCAGGTCCTATAAACATCTCTTGCCCATATAGCAATTTTGCCACAAGTGTCATATCAGAATAGACTCAAACACTTATTCTACATTACTTGCCCGCATAATTGAAATACTGAGTGGGGACAAGGTATTCAGTTATTTTCATCTACATCAAAGCATTCACATGTAGTGTGGTTTACACTGAGGTGAAAAAAGTCATAGACTAGTGATGGCGGTAGTATCACGTATACAATGTATAAAAGGACAATGCATTAGCAGAGTGGTCATTTGTATACGGGTGATTCATGTGAAAAGGTTTCCAACTTGACTGTGGCCACATGAGGGGAATTAACAGCCTTTGAACATAGAATGGTAGCTGGAGCTAGTTTTGTGAGACATTCCATTTCAGAAATCATTAGGGACTTTAATATTCCGAGATCCACAGTGTCAAGAATGTGTCAACAGTACCAAATTTCAGGCACTGTGGGAGCTGGTGGTGGCTCCATATTTGTGTGGGCTGTGTTTTTATACAATGGATTTGCCCCTCTGGTCCAACTGGACCAATCATTGAATGGAAATGGTTATGTTCAGCTACTTGAAGACCATTTGCAGCTATTCATGTTTCAAACAATGATGGAATTTTTATAGATGACCGTGCACCTCGTCACCAGGCAACAACTATTCGCGGTCGGTTTAAAGAACATCCAGGTGGATGATTTGGGTGCCGGATTGCCCGACTTGAATCCTTTCAACTATTTATGGGACATAATTGAGATGTCAGTTCATGCGCAAACTTGTGCACCAGCAACACTCGCAATTATAGAGACAGCATGGTTCAATGTTTCTGCAAGGGATTTCCAATGACTTATTGAGTTCATGCCATGACGTGTTGCTGCACTACTCCGGGTAAAAGCAGGTCCAACATGATAACAGGAGGCATCCCATAACTTTTGACACCTCAGTGAATTACACTGTTAGACCATGAATCTATTTTATGTTTAGGAGATAGTGCCCTTCCATAATTTGTGAACCCAAAGAAGAAACTCTACTCTCTTGGGTAGGTTATCTGCTGCAATTCATATAGATAAGTACAGTCATGAATACCATTCATAATGTTCTATATTCTGTCAGTGGCGCCATCCAGGTAATTAAAAATGAGACTGAGATTCTACAGTGCCTGTCTCCTGTGTTTCAACTGCTAGATTCTGTGCCACATGCTGATCCATTTTTGAACATCACGGTTTCAACCACACTGGTCATGACACAGTGATATAACCACATAACAATGTTTTGCACATAATTACAACAATGTTGTAAGACATCAAATTCAGAGTGAACATGTTTCCAGTCATTTCACATTCACTGATACCACTTGTGCGATAAACAGAAAAATCCACTCATTGGCTTACAAAGTCCTCCCACACTGTATTTGCAAGTTCAGGCCCCACTGTTTGCGCCTAGTCAATTGTCAATTCAGTTGCAGTAAATGGAGAGCATTCTCAAACAGAAAATTTGTGACACTTTTGAACAGTTCACTTCAGCATTCAGTGATCTTGATCAACATGTTACTTCAGTGGTGTTGGACATTGTATTACAATCGTCCCTGCACCAAGCCTACAATGCTCTCATGGTGGTGCTAATTTCACATTGCACAAAATCGATGGGTCAAAGGCTCATGCAAATGCTATACAATGAGAGGCATGAGGACATGATACCATCTGAATTCTGGAGACATCTACATGGAATGATTATCAGTTTGGATGCTTTGCTGTTACACATTTGACAACAACAATTGCTAGCAAAATGAGGTTAACTATAATTGCTCAGGATGAGCAGCCACTATACTAGTTACCAATGAAGCACACACCTTGCTTGACACATATGCCACAGTGGCTGCCACGATAACTTCCATTCACTCTGAAGAAAGCTGAACCATTCCAGACCAGCCCAACGTGCTGCTGCCTCGCCACCGTGCCACCTCCACCTGAAAGTCACAGAGAGTTCTCGAGAACCTGTGGACTCTCCGTGCTACTGTCAAGAGGCTAACTAAGCTGTTGGAAATGTTACAGCTATGGATTGTGACAGCTGAGAGCAAACGTACCCCCTGCACATGCCCACAGTGGTCTCATAACCATGGGACCACTCAGACTAATGTTAGCTGTTCCTCAGACCTTTTGGTCACCTGACAGCTAATTGCAAGAAATCATGTTTGCACTTAAATGCCGAGACACGATTTGGTTCAGGAGCAACAGCAGGACACCCACTTACAGCACCTGCTGTTTAAGAACAGTTAGCCGACTACATCAAAAATAAAGTATAGGACTGCTCAGCCTACCGCTTGTATCGGCATGACTCCAAAGCTGCCAACTACTGAATGGCTACATAACAGTACATCACAAAGGTTGTTCGTTACCAAACATTATTAATCGAACAGGATCAGAGATCAGCACACTGCTGACTACATTCTACCCAGATGCAAAACAACACACTATGGCCAATTTAGTGGCAGTTAACAAGTCCGTCATATGCACATATGGTCACCAAATATTTGAGGTTGACAATGGTCTCTTCAAGAACTCCAAGTGGACTTTTGCGTTAATCAACATTGCTCAACCTATTTTGGGTGCCGATTTCATCACACAGCCTGCACTGACCACCAATTTACTAAATGAATGACTGATACACTCTGTCAACAGACTTACTATTCTTGCAGGAAAGGGTCATTCATCAAAGTACACAATGCCCAGAGTGTATAATTTAAGTGCTAATACCTCAAATGACCATCGTCATTACTGGGAGTCCTACTGCCACAACTTGAAATCACACCTCCAGACCATGAGAAAAGATTACATAACAATGAGGTGTGAAATAATCAAGTCACATGGGGATAATGTGATGTTGAAGAATATCCTATTGGAAACAGAAGACAAACTCCAAGTGGCCCGTAAAACATTAGAACAACATAGGACACCGCATTGCATCCGTGCTCTGCACATGACTGTGTCCATGGATTAACAGTGGCCCGTAAAACTACAGGGCAGGGGCACACATACTGCGGTGCACCATATCTGTACCAAACCTGGTCTGCAACTTCATCATGAGCCCATTGGAATGCATGGAAATGACTACCACCGATTTTCAGTGGCTACGCAATGGCACCAGGGGAACCATCACCTCACACCCCTCCCCCTCTGTCTGCTACCAATGGCACTCCTCCCAACCATCATTCTATGGTACTGGCTGTGTCACTGACTGCAGTTACATGTCCATCATGCACAGCCACCCACACACAAGCTGGCTTTGAGGTCAAATTCGAAATCCATCTCATCTTTTAGGTGAGTGGATTGGGGGGGGGGGGGGGGGGGGAGTGATATAATCAACTAATAGATGTGTGAAAAGTGCAGTGTGCTTTAATTTCTCATATTCTTTGTTACTTCCTGTTCTGGTTTTGTTCACTAATACACTGTTATTCCCTGTATGTATTTTATATGTAGTAGATGGTCTCCCTACATGGTCCCACATTGTACAGCAATTCATACTATAAGCCTATACTGAAATGTACGCAATAAAATTAAAAAAATGTGTATATTGGTTAAACTTTGCAACTGAACATCTTTTAGAAGCCTCTTTATGGACCTAGGGATTGTTACATGTATATACTCCCTTGTGGTGTTCCTGGTTCTCAGCAATTCACAATCACATAACTAGATGAAGTAATAATTCCTATATCAGCTATGTATTCCTTTCTAGGGTTCAGAATGGAGTTTTATTTTCAGGTACAAAAGTCTATAAAAGGTAACCAGTGGGCTGCACACCAAACACTGAACATCTGCAAATATTTAAAAACAAAATAAAATAATACTTCATTAGCCACTCTTTCAACAATTTATCAGAATATTTGAAGAGACGAATGTAAATTCTGTTAAAAATCTGAGTTTTGAGTTGATAAGAACAGTATATTAGTATCACCAGAAGACATTACCACCAGACCTTTCTGAATGTTTAGGGACAGATCATTGCAAAATATAACTAACAGAATTGCTCAAAGTGTGACAATTGAGGCACCCCTTGTGTTACTACTTGCTCTTTTAACCAATGCTTTCACCATTTTTGATGGTTACAACATTTGGACCACTGTTCCAAAGATTTGATCTGAACCTATAACTACAATTTCCCCCAGTTACATACTACCATAGTTTCTCAAACATAATGTATGTTTGCCAAAGTTTGTGAGCTAAAGGAATAACCTGTTGTGTGTTTTCTTTCATAAAGTTCACTATAGAATTAATTAAAATGAATATAAAGCTCCATTTATCAATATCCTTTCTCAAAAGATTCTAAACTCTGAGAAGGAATACAAAAAGCTGTAGCATGAAGTACAACACAAAATATTTACTTGTAACTATTAACAGCAAGAATGAGACTCTATATCCCTTACATAAAAGTATTTCAAAAATAGAATATTTATGACTAGTTCATTTAAGAAACTGATATATTTTTCAGAAGACACCTATGGTACATATGACGAGTGTGCATGTGCAGTACTAATAGAATCAACCTGTGTGTCAGAAAACTACTAAGTTATTCTTCGATTCTTGTTTTGGATATTCTTTTCTCTAGCTTTGCGTAGTAATTCTGCCACACGTACACTAGTTGTTACCTAAACAGCAAATGGTTTGCTTGTTTTACCGCTCATGGACCTCTTTTACAGAGGTGCGCTTCCTCTGTCCTTTTGTTTGCGTTGGATCTGACTGTGGAACAGTCCAGCACAGAGCAGTGCTGTGCGGTCTCGCTCGCTCCGCAGCTCTCTCTCTCGCCCCTATGCTGCCGGGTGCAATTCTTGGATGAGCCTGGTATAGCACATGAACAGGTTGACTGCAGGCCCTCAACAGGCTTCCTTATAACAACACACAGCCATCACTGGCACTCAGGTAGACCCAGCTTTCATCTCAAAACACAACAGATTCCAATGAGCCACTTGACACCACTGAAGCTACAAATGACAGACGTTTTGGGGTCAGTGGAAGGCACACTACAGGGCATCTGGTTCAGAGCTGTCCTTGAAGAAACCAATTTGCAACAATTCGTTGTGTCACTGTGGTGCTAACTGCTGCTCAAATTGCTGCTGCAGATGCAGCACAATTCACCAGAGCCACACACCGAATATGATGGTCTTCCCTCTCAGTAGAGACATGTGACCATCCAGAACCCTCATCTTCTTGTGACTGTACTTTCTTGTGACCACTGCTGCCAGTGATCATGTACAGTGGTTACATCTCTGCCAAGTCTTACTGCAATATCACAGAAGGAACATCCAGTTTCTCATAGCTCTATTACATGAACTCGCTCAAACTCAGTGAGGTGCTGATAATGGCACTTTGTTGCCTTAAAGGTGTACTTGACTAACATCAACTCATTATGTTTAGTCCTAAAGGTCACCAATGCTATGGTCATTACAGCGTGTGTTTAATGAAACCTGATTTGAATCCTCATAGTGGCACTACTAGCGGCCCTCTTATGCGACAGTGACAGCAATATGCAGTTAACAGTGTGCATTATATAACTTGCTATACAATCACCAAAACGAATTATACTGTCCAGTAAGATAACACTTTGAGTTTACATATGTGATACATAGGTGTCATGCAGATGATGTCAAAGCACAGATTTTCACATGAGGTATTAGGTCTTTGATATTTAGCCTGGGACTTTCACTCTCAATGATATAGTATGTTTCTGAGTGCTAGCGTGTCACAGAACTTTCTGATACATTGATGTTGTTCATTCGGTAGTGCACCCATGAGTCTAACACAACTCAACATAGAGATGTTACCTGGTTGCTCATCATTCACAGACTTTCCCTTTAATTGACACAGAGATGTCAGTAACATACTAGTTGGACACAGACCGTAGATTTTGGGGGAGGGGTGGTTTTTTAAAGACAGCACAAGAACATCATGTGATTTATGAAATTACTTAATGTTTTTAAATTTTGCTAGGTTAGATTTCATTATTTTGCGTTGACTCAAGGACTTTACCATTATCCGGTTTATGAAAAACGTTTCAGGTTAATAAATGATAAAAGCATGTGGAACATCATTATGTTTTCGTAGTCTGAAATCCCCTATCTACAAGTAGGGCATCTATCATGAAATCCATATTTTATGAACCTCTGTTATCCAAAATCTTAATTAGTGACTGAATTAATTAGTGACAGCTGTTGTCTGATTCAGAAAAAAAAAGCAAAAAAAATTATATCATCAAAGTTCAAAATCTCACCGATATTAAAGCAAAACAGACACTGAAATTATGAGTGTCCAAACTTCTAATGTCAATTATTCTGTACGTTAATTAATGTCAGATAATTCAAAATATGGTCTTGACAAATTGGGAATGTATGTTTTTGAATGAGTAGTAATAATACTTCCTATCCTGCCCATTAGCTCAAAATCCCTTAAGTGATGTCATAGGAACATTAATTAGCTATAACTTTTAATTTCTGAGCCATCTAGTGATACTATATAATTTTAATCAGGGAGATAAATACAAACAACGAACAATTACGTGTGTGACAGCATTAGAAACAGAATGAAAAAGTGAAAGAATTTTAGTTATTCATGTGAGCAGAAAACACAACTGTTGGAATATTTTACAGCTTGGTACATCTCTTCACCCACCAACTAAATTAAACAGACAGTTATTGACAATTAGCTTACTGGATAATTCAGTGGCCTGTAATAGTCTATTACATGTATCAATATACATAAAAAAGAAACACTGTTATCATAATGCTTTAAACTGATCTTCAAATCAGGTATCCTAAATAGATGTTACCTAACAGCCATCCGTGGCCGTCTTATGACATAAAATTTCATAAAATTTCTAAACATACAAGTGCATAGCATTATATGTACATAACTATAATATTTCAAAACACATTTATATCAGAGAACGTCATGGGCCACAACTTAGTCTTCATATTTCACAAATTTTTCACTCTGTTGACACAGTTCATTACTCATTATTGGCACCATCTTCACAAAAACCACTGTCATAGTCTGCTGTAGGATCTGTCTGTGATTTCTGCTTCAAATTTTCACTCATGTCCATTGTATTGTTTTGTATTGTATTGATCCAAAGTGGTTTCAGCATTTACAAACAAAAAGGCAACAAATTTTCTAAATTAGTGCACTAGTAATTCCTGTCTCTAAATTTCTAGTACAAATGATTACTCATTAATTGGAAATTTACTCATTATAAATGTACATGACTATCAGTATAATGTCACACAGAAAATTTACAACAAAGCATGTCTATAAATCAAATGAGAATGGAAGCTGCTTTATTTACTCAATTGGTCTCCTCTGACTATGGCCAATTAACCCTCTTGAAATGAAGTTCTCTGCATGTTTAATTCCTGTTAGAAAATAATAACATCAAGTAGGAGGTAAACAGTACAGTATCAGAGAAATGAACTTTGCAGCAATTTATATTAAACAACTCATTAAAAAAATTAGTACTTCATGTGGGTTCATTAAATAATTTTCAGTATTTTATCATTTTTTTTTTATATATAAAAGCATCATTCTGTTTCTGAATACAGTGCAGCAATGTCCAACAGCTTAACAACAAGCTACGTCATTGTACTTCGGCATGTCATCACAACAAAAGAATATTCTCTTGTATATCATTTCGCTTTCCAATTTATCAATGCTCATTATACTGCTTATTTATTCCCTTATAAACATGTTGACTGAAGATGTACTTTTGCAAAAGATGCTATTACGAAGACGTGGTCCCTAATCATTGCTGTTTCATATATACTTCATAGAACTTCATTCACTTTGTCACTTCACATTCACTTAATATTTCATTGATTCATTATTATATATTTCCCCATTACATAATACATTGCTGCTTCATATATTCATTCTGCTTCACTTTGTGTACAAAAAAATGACTCTACGGCATAATTCTCAACAGCAGCCACCCACATTAAAGACAAGACATTTCCCTCTATTACACAGCAGAGCAAAACTTATTCAAATGATCTCACTAAAATTTAATCTCCACAACATTTATTTTTAATACAATATTGTTTATCTTGGCCTGAAAGACTTATAATATGGCACACACGTACTGAGAAGATGAACTTTCATACATGCAACTAAAGATAATAACATTTTACATTAGACCAATGACTTTCTGAATTTCATATATTTAGGGGAAGTTGGGTTAACTGATTCTCAAAGCTAATTGGACCATCACAATTATAAACAATTCAAGAGTAAAAATTATTATTTTTTTCGTACCATAAACATGTTCCTTTAGATGGGCTGTACTGTGTGAGCTAATATGGGTACTGTCTGTTAGCTACAGAGATTTGTCCGCAGCTCGTGGTCGTGTGGTAGCGTTCTTGCTTCCCGCGCCCAGGTTCCTGGGTTCGATTCCCGGCGGGGTCAGGGATTTTCTCTGCCTCGTGATGACTGGGTGTTGTGTGCTGTCCTTAGGTTAGTTAGGTTTAAGTAGTTCTAAGTTCTAGGGGACTAATGACCATAGATGTTACGTCCCATAGTGCTCAGAGCCATTTGAACCATTTTTTTTGTTAGCTACATTTGCAGATATAGATAAAAAACTGAAATCCGCTGGTAAGAGTAATTTATTTTTGCATTCAACAATTTCTCCTACAGTTTTACTTGTTTGAGTTAGATTCAGTGTTTATTGCTTTATGATACTCCATGAAATATGTGCATGGAGTCATTTTCCCTTCATGTTGAAAATTGTTGATAAAGTGAAAGTGGGGTTAACTGTACCAGTAAAATTTGGGGTTAAGTGGATTGGTTCAGTCAACCCCAGACAGTTGCTAATGAATGAAAATGCCTTTTATACAAACATCTAATAGATTACATAAATGTAAGCTTTGCACTTTCAAGGAAAAACCATTTTTCATGCAGTTTCACTTGCTTCCTGTCAGAAAATGCCTGGAAATTCAACTTTATGTTGACCTGCTCTGATTTCATGAGTAATTTCAAAGAAACACATTATAGTGCCCAAGAATTACCATATATAACACTACAGCCCTTGTTGGTGTAGCATTTCCTTTGGTATTTACTGCCTCTGATATTTGGAAAGGCTTTAGTATTAGTAGTATCAAACCTACCAATTCACGCATATTTAATGCCTAATATTTTTATTGTTGTATGTGCTGGACAGACCTCTCCCAATTCAGCAACAAATAACAAAGATTTATTGGGAGAGCATGAAAGTACATCTGCAGATGGCAATGTTGAGAATCTTGGACACCAGCCAGAAGATAAGTAAACAGAAATTACTAAGACTGGTGTGAGGAACACAACGAGATATAGATGGAATGGACAGAGGCAGCACCAAAAGGCAGAATAGCAAAGCTATTGCCAAAAAAGCATAAATTAAATTAAGTATGCCAAATACTGGCAGAAAGCGGCAGTAGCTCTGAAGATCATGATCATGTCCAGTACGTTGATTCCTCTGATGCTAACTTGTACACAAGTGCTTTTGAAAATTATGAAACAGTGCACAAAGGTGACTTCATTGTAGTTAAGGTACAAGATAAAACTGTCACAAGTAGTCACAATTATTTTCTGGAGTGATTAAAATGTATGTTGATAACTATGAAGTAAAATTATATAAGACAGTAGTTTATACTACAAAATTTGCAGCAACAGCAGAAGGAGATACCTTTTTTTGCTTTAACTGAAATAATTGCCAAACTATCCCATGCACTAGGTCTCACTATGAAGGCATGATTTGATTCCAGAATACATCACTAAATTCAGTGTGCAGTACTTTTATTATTTCTATCATTTTTTCTTTATTATACTCATAAATGTCTTTGTTACTAAAGTTGTTGCAATTTTTTTCGTATTTATAGTCATGTAATTCATTGATTTAATTGAGAAGTCCAATTAACCTTGCAATATGGTCCAGGTTCCAACTGTTGCCTGCTACATACCTGCAGAGCAGCAAGTTATGTATTTAGCTTTTCTGTGCTTTCTTAGGAGTCCTGGGGTGTAAAGGATGTTTAAATGCTTTGGTGCAGATGCAGGAGAAGCTGGCCACAGTTTGCGAACAGCTGAAGGTACTTTTGGCTACAGTCAGCGATCCTGAGTCTGCTGACTTGAGGTGTAGCAGTGGTGGAGCATCTGGCATATCGCATGAGAAACCTCAGGTGTCACTTGTTAGACCCACAGGCTCTGCTACTGAGGCAGCCTCCAGATGGCCCAGCAAGCGGTGTCCGCCTTGACTGCAGTGAGAATTGTGGGTGATAATGCTTTCACATCAGTCTGTCAGCAGGGTCTGAACAGGCAAATGGGGGTTGGGATTTGCTGCCTATTGGGATCTCCACAGTTAAGTATGTTATAGAGCCTCATAGAGAAATAGCATTTATGGCCTGTAAGAAATCCAATGTGTACTCAAAGTGTCTGCAAGAAGGCCACATCCAAAAAAATGGAGGAGGCCTTGCATGCAGCTATCAAGCATGCAGGCTGCTGTCATCTGTGAGTTCTGGCTGCTTTTGGCACCAATGATGCCTGTTGCATGGGTTCTGAGACTATCCTCAGTTCATGGTGATGGCTCTTGAAAGTGGACAAGCCTGCTGGTCTCGCCTGGGGGGTGCAATTACAGCTGGCAATTTGCAGCATTGTTTATAGAGGTGATTGGGTTCCTTTGGTTTGAAGACCAGTGGATTGTCTCAAACAAAGTCTATGTTGGCTCTGTGATGATTATGGCTGCTGATTTCTGCGAAACAGAATATTCATCACAATTCAAAACTCCAGGCTACATAGCGGCTTCTCACGAAGAGCCTAACGAAACTGCCGTTACTACATGTAGCCTCTCCTGGCAGCCCAGTAGCTTGTATCCGATGCACTACTGCCCATTTACTATATGCTCCACACCTTCACACTGACGATGAAACAATGAATAGGCATCGGGATTCAAAAATACAGGATACATGGCGGCTTATGACCAAAAGACTGATGACACTGCAGTAACTGTACGTAGCCTCTCCTGGCAGGCCAGTAGCTTGTATCCGATGCACTTCTGCCCATTTACTATATCCCCTACACCTTCACACTGACGATGCGACACAGAATATGCATTGCGACTCAAAACTACAGGATACACGGCGGCTTCTCACCAAGAACTTTACGAAACTGCCATCACTACACGTAGCATCTCCTGGCAGAACAGTGGCTTGTAACCGATGCACTACTACCCATTTGCTATATCCTCCACACTTTCACATTGACGATGCAAAATAGAATAAGCATTGGAATTCAAAACTACAGGCTACATCGCGGCTTCTAACTAAGAGCCTAACGAAACTGTAATCATTACACGTAGCCTCGCCTGGCGGCCCAGTGGCTTGTACCTGATGCACTACTCCCCATTTACTATATCCCCCACACCTCCACACTGACGATGCGACATAGCATTGGCATCGCAATTGAAAAATACAGGATACATGGCGGCTTCTCACCAAGAGACAGACGGTGCTGCAGACATTGTACGTAGAAGCCCCTGGCAGCGCAGTAGCTTGTATCCGATGCACTACTGCAGATTTACTTAATCCCCCACACCATCACACTGACGATGCGACACAGAATTTGCATCGCAATTCAAAATTACAGGCTACATGGAGGCTTCTCACCAAGAGACAAACGATAGTAAAAGTCATTGCACCTAACCTACCCTGGCAGCCAATTAGCTTGTATTCGATGCACTACTGCCCATTTACTATATTCCCCACACCTCCACACTGACGATGCGCAATAGAATATGCATAGCGATTCAAAACTACAGGCTACATGACGGCCTCTCACCAAGGGCCTAACGAAACTGCCATTGCTACCCGTAGCCTCTTCTGCCAGCCCAGTAGCTTGTAACCGATGCGATACTGCCCATTTACTATATCTCCCACACCTTCACACTGACGATGCGAAAGTAAATATGCAACGAGATTCAAAACTACAGGCAACATGGCGGTTTCTCACCAAGAGCTTAACTAAACTGCCATCACACTACGTAGCCTCTTCTGGCAGCCCAGTAGCTTGTATCCGATGCACTACTGCCCATTTACTATATCCCCCACATCTTCACACTGATGATGCAACACAGAATTTGCATCGCGATTCAAAACTACAGCCTACACGGCAGCTTGTCACTAAGAGACAAACGATTGTAAAAGTCACTGCACGTAACCTCTCCTGGCAGCGCAGTACCTTGTATTCGATGCACTACTGCCCATTTACTATGTCGCACGCACCTTCAAACAGACGATGCGAAAAAGAATATGCATCGCGATTCAAAACTACAGGGTACATGGCAGCTTCTCACCAAGAGCCTAACGAATCTGCCATCACTACACGTAGCCTCTCCTGGCAGCCCAGTACCTTGTATCCAATGCAATACTACCCATTTACTATATCCCCCACACCTTCTCACTGACGATGCAAAACGGAATATGCATCGCGATTCAAGACTACAGGCAACATAGTGTCTTCTCACCAAGAGCCTAATGAAACTGCCATCACTTCATGTAGCCTCTCCTGCCAGCCCAGTAGCTTGCTCCGATGCACTACCGCAAATTTGCTATATCCCCCACAACTTCACACTGACGATGCGAAGCAGAATATGCACCGCGATTCAATACTACAGGCTACATGGCGGCTTCTCACCAAGAGCCTAACGAAACAGCCATCACTACACGTAACATCTCCTGGCAGAACAGTAGCTTGTATCCGATGCACTACTGCCCATAGACTATATCAAACACACCTTCACACTGATGATGCGAAAAAGAATATGCATCGCGATTCAAAACTACAGGCTACATAGCGTCTTCTCACCAAGAGCCTAAAGAAACTGCCATCACTGTACGTAGCCTCTCCTGGCAGCCCAGTAGCTTGTATCCGACGCACTACTGCCCATTTACTATATCCCCCACACATCCACACTGACGATGCGACATAGAATATGCATAGTGATTCAAAACTACAGGCTACATGGTGGCTTCGCACCAAGAGCCTAATGAAACTGCAATCACTACACGTAGCCTTTTCTGGCAGCCCACTAGCTTGTATCCGATGCACTACTGCCAATTTACTTTATGCCACACTCCATCACACTGACGATGCGTCACAGTATTAGCATCACAATTCAAAACTACAGGCTACATGGCACCTTCTCACCAAGGGCCTAACGAAACTGCCATCATTACTCGCAGCCTCTCCTTGCAGCCCAGTTGCTTGTATTAGATGCACTATTGCCCATTTACTATGTGCCACACACCATCACAAGGACGATGCGAAAAACAATATGCATCGCGATTCAAAACTACAGGCTACATGGCGGCCTCTCACCAAGGGCCTAACGAAACTGCAATCACTACACGTAGCCTTTTCTGGCAGCCCATTAGCTTGTATCCAATACAGTACTGCCCATTTACTTTATCCCCCACACCTTCACACTGAGGATGTGACAAAGAAATGGCATCGCGATTCAAATATACAGGATACATGGCGGCTTCTAACCAAGAAACTGACGATACTGCAGACATTGTACGTAGCCGCTCCTCGCAGACCACTAGCTTCTATCCAATGCACTACTGCCCATATACTTTATGCCCCACACCATCACACTGATGATGCGTCACAGTATTAGCATCACAATTCAAAACTACAGGCTACATGGCACCTTCTCACCAAGAGACTGACGATACTGCAGACACTGTACGTAGCCTCTCCTGCCAGCCCAGTAGCTTGTATCCGATCCACTACTGCCCATTTACTATATCCCCCACACCTTCACACTGACGATGCAACACAGAAATTGCATCGCGATTCAAAACTACAGGCTACATGGCTGTTTCTTACCAAGAGACAAACGATAGTGAATGTCACTGAACGTAACCTATCCTGGCAGCCCGGTAGCTTGTATTCGATCCACTACTAGCCATTTGCTTTATCCCCCACACCTCCCTACTGACAATGCAACACAGAATATGCATAGTGATTCAAAACTACAGGCTACATGGTGGCTTCTCACCAAGAGCCTAACGAAACTGCAATCACTACACGTAGCCTTTTCTGCCAGCCCAGTAGCTTGTATCCGATGCACTACTGCCCATTTACTTTATCCCCCACACCTTGACACTGCGGATATGACAAATAATTGGCATAGTGATTCAAAAATACAGGATACATGGCGGCTTCTAACCAAGAACTGACGATACTGCAGACATTGTACGTAGCATCTGGTGGCAGCCCAGTGGCTTGTATCCGATGCACTACTGCCCATTTACTATATCCCCCACACCTTCACACTGACGATCCGATACTGTATATGCATCGCAATTCAAAACTACCGGCTACATCCCGGCTTCTCAGCAAGAGCCTAACGAACTTGCATTCACCACACGTAGCCTCTACTGGCAGGCCAGTAGCTTGTATCCGATGCACTACGACCCATATATTATATCCCCTACACGTTCACACTGACGATGCAACACAGAATTTGCATCGCGATTCAACACTACAGGCTACATGGTGGCATCTCACCAAGAAACAGACACTAGTAAATGTCACTGCACGTAAACCCTCCTGGCAGCCCAATAGCTTGTCTCCGATGCACTACAGCCATTTACTTTATCCCCCACACCATCACACTGATGTTGCGACACAGAATTTGCATCCCAGTTCAAAACTACAGGCTACATGGAGGCTTCTCACCAAGAAACAAACGATAGTAAAAGTCACTGCACGTTACCTCTCCTGGCAGCCCAGTAGCTTGCATACCATGCTCTACAGCCCATTTTCTATATCCTCCAGACCTCCACACTCACGATGCGACATAGAATATGCATGGCGATACAAAACTACAGGACACATTGTGGGTTATCACCAAGAGCCTAACAAAACTGCCATTAATACACGTAGCCTCTCCTGGCAGCCCGTTAGCTTGTGTAAGATGCACCTTCACACTGACCATGGGACAAAGCATTGGCATCGCAATTCAAAAATACAGGATACATGGGGTCTTCTCATCAAGAGACATACGATACTGCAGACACTGCACGTACCCTCTCCTGGCAGCCCAGTGACTGTTATCCTATGCACTACTGCCCATTTACTATATCTCCAACACCTTCACCCGAAGATGCAACACAGAATTTGCATTGCAATTTAAAACTACGGGCTACATGGCGGCTTCTCACCAAGAGACAAACGATAGTGGAAGTCACTGCACGTAACCTCTCCTGGCAGCGCAGTAGATTGTATTCGATGCTCTACTGCCCATTTACGATATCCCCCACACCTCCACACTGACGATGCGACATAGAATATGCATAGCGATTCAAACCTACAGGCTACATGGCGGCTTCTCACCAAGAGCCTAACGAAACTGCCATCACTACTCGTAGCCTCTCCTGGCAGACCAGTTGCTTGTATTCGATGCACTATTGCCCATTTACTATATCCCACACACCTTCACAAGGACGATAAGAAAAAGAATTTGCATCGCGATTCAAAACTACAGGCTACACGGCGGCCTCTCACCAAGGGCCTAACGAAACTGCCATCACTACACGTAGCCTCTCCTGGCAGCCCAGTAGCTTATATCCGATGCACTACTGCCCATTTACTGTGTCCCCCACACCTTCACACTGACGATGAGACAGAGAATCTGCATCACGATTCAAAAATACAGGACACATGAAAGCTTCTGACCAAGAGACTGACGATACTGCAGTCACTGCACGTAAACTCTCCTGGCAGCGCAGTAGGTTGTATTCGATGCACTACTGCCCATTTACTATGTCCCCCACACCTTCAAACAGTCGATGCGAAAAAGAATATGCATCGCGATTCAAAACTACAGGCTACATGGCAGCTTCTCACCAAGACCATAACGAAACTGCCATCACTACACGTAGCCTCTCCTGGCAGCCCTGTAGCTTGTATCATATGCACCACTGCTTATTTACTATATCCCCCACACCTTCACACTGACGATGCGAAACAGAATATACATCACGGTTAATAACTACAGGCTACATGCCTGCTTCCCACCAAGAGCCCAATGAAACTGCCATCACTACGCGTAGCCGCTCCTGGCAGCCCAGTACCTTGTATCCGAAGCACTTATGCGCATTTACTATATCCCCCACACCTTCACAGTGACGATGTGACAAAGAATTGCCATCGCAATTCAAAAACACAGGAAACATGGCGACTTCACACCAAGAGACTGACGATACTGCAGTCACTGCACGTAGCATCTGGTGGCAGCCCAGTGGCTTGTATCCGATGCACTACTGCCCATTTACTATATCCCCCTCACCTTCACACTGACGATGCGATACTGAATATGCATCGCAATCCAAAACTACTGGCTACATGGCGGCTTCTCAGCAAGAGCCTAACGAACCTGCCATCGCCACACGTAGCCTCTCCTGGCAGGCCAGTAGCTTGTATCCGATGCACTACTGCCCCAACCCCCCCCCCCCCACATCTTCACACTGACGATGCGACCAGAATATGCATCGCGATGCAAAACTACATGCTACATGGCGGCTTTTCACCAAGGGCCCATCGAAACTGCCATCACTACACGTAGCCTCTCCTGGCAGCCCAGTAACTTGTATCTATGCACTACTGCCCATTTACTATATCCCCCACACCTTCACACTGACGATCCGATACTGAATGTGCATCGCAATTCAAAACTACTGGCTACATGGCGGCTTCTCAGCAAGAGCCTAACGAACCTGTTATCAGCAAACGTAGCCTCTCCTGGCAGGCCAGTAGCTTGAATCCGATGCACTACAGTCATTTACTTTGCCCTCCGCACCATCACACTGACGATGCGACACAGAATTTGTATCCCAATTCAAAACTACAGGCTACATGGAGGTTTCTCACCAAGAGACAAACGATAGTAAAAGTCACTGCACGTAACCTCTCCTGGCAGCCCAGTAGCTTGCATTCGATGCACTACTGCCCATTTACTATATCCCACACACCTTCACAAGGACGATGCGAAAAAGAATGTGCATCGCAAATCAAAACTACAGGCTACATGGTGGATTCTCACCAAGGGCCTAACGAAACTGCCATCACTACACGTAGCCTTTCCTAGCAGCCTAGTAGCTTATACCTGATGCACTACTGCCCATTTACTGTGTCCCCCACACCTTCACACTGACGATGCGACAGAGAATTGGCATCATGATTCAAAAATACAGGGCACATGGCGGCTTCTGACCAAGAGACTGACGATACTGCTTTCACTGTACGTAGCCTCTCCTGCCAGCCCAGTAGCTTGGATCCGATGCACTACTGCCCCCAACCCCCCAACACCTTCACACTGACGATGTGACACAGCATATGCATCGCGATTCAAAACTACATGCTACATGGCGGCTTCTCACCAAGGCCCTATCGAAACTGCCATCACTACATGTAGCCTCTCCTGGCATCCCAGTAGCATGTATCATATGCACTACTGCCCATTTACTATATCCCCCATACGTTCACACTGACGATGCGAAACAGTATATGCCACGCGATTAATAAGAACAGGCTACATGGCAGCTTCCCACCAAGAGCCCAACGAAACTGACATCACTTCACGTAGCCTGTATTGGCAGCCCATTAGCTTGTATCCGATGCACTACTGCCCATTTACTGTATCCCCCACACCTTCACACTGAGGATGCGACAAAGTATTGGCATCGCGATTCAAAAATACAGGGTACATGGCGGTTCCTCATCAACAGACATACGATACTGCAGACACTGCACGTACCCTCTCCTGGCAACCCAGTGACTTGTATCCTATGGACTACTGCCCATTTACGATATCGCCCACACCTTCACCCGACGATGCAACACAGAATCTGCATCGCGATTTAAAACTACAGACTACATGGCGGCTTCTCACCAGGAGACAAACAATAGTGGAAGTCGCTGCACGTAACCTTTCCTGCCAGTGCAGTAGCTTGTATTCGATGCACTACTGCTCATTTACCATATCCCCCACACCTCCGCACTCACAATGCGACATAGAATATGCATAGCGATTCGAAACTACAGACCACATGGCGGCTTCTCAGCAAGGGCGTAATGAAACTGCCATCACTACACGTAGCCTCTACTGGCAGCCCAGCAGCTTGTATCCGATGCACTACTGCCCATTTACTATATCCCCCACATCTCCACACTGACGACGCGACATAAAATACGCATAGCGATTCAAAGCAACAGGCTACATGGCGGCTTCTCACCAAGAGTATAGTGGAACTGCCATCACTACAAAGAGCCTCTCCTGGCAGCCGAGTACATTGTATCCGATTCAATATTGGCCATTTACTATATCCCCTACACGCTCACATTGAATGACGGTTTCTCACCAAGAGCCTAACAAAACTGCCACCACTACACGTAGCCTCTCCTGGCAACCCAGTAGCTTGTTCCGATGTACTACTGCCCATTTACTATATCCACCACACATTCACACTGACGATGCAACACGGAATTTGCATCGCGATTCAAAACTACAGCCTATATCACGGCTTCTCACCAAGAGACAAACGATTGTAAAAGTCACTGCACATAACCTCTCCTGGCAGCGCAGTAGCTTGTATTCGATGTACTACTGCCCATTTACTATGTCCCCCATACCTTCAAACAGACAATGCGAAAAAGAATATGCATCGCGACTCAAAACTACAGGCTAAATGGCAGCTTCTCACCAAGAGCCTAACGAAACTGCCATCACTACACGTAGCCTCTCTTGGCAGCCCAGTAGCTTGTATCCTATGCACTACTGCCCATTTACTATATCCCCCACACTTTCACACTGACGATGCGACAAAGAATTGGCATCGCGATTCAAAAATACAGGATACATGGTGGCTTCTCAACAAGAGACTGACGATACTGCAGACACTGTACGTAGCCTGTCCTGGCAGCCCGGTAGCTCGTATCCGATGCAATACTGCCCATTTACTATATCCCCCACACCTTCACACTGACAATGCAACACAGAATTTGCATCGCGATTCAACACTACAGGCTACATGGTGGCATCTCACCAAGAAACAGACAATAGTAAATGTCACTGCACGTAAACCCTCCTGGCAGCCCAATAGCTTGTCTCCGATGCACTACAGCCATTTACTTTATCCCCCACACCATCACACTGATGTTGCGACACAGAATTTGCATCCCAGTTCAAAACTACAGGCTACATGGAGGCTTCTCACCAAGAAATAAACGATAGTAAAAGTCACTGCACGTTACCTCTCCTGGCAGCCCATTTGCATGCATACCATGAACTACAGCCCATTTTCTATATCCCCCAGACCTCCACACTCACGATGCGCCATAGAATATGCATGGCGATACAAAACTACAGGACACATTGTGGGTTATCACCAAGAGCCTAACAAAACTGCCATTAATACACGTAGCCTCTCCTGGCAGCCCGTTAGCTTGTGTAAGATGCACCTTCACACTGACCATGGGACAAAGCATTGGCATCGCAATTCAAAAATACAGGATACATGGGGTCTTCTCATCAAGCAACATACGATACTGCAGACACTGCACGTACCCTCTCCTGGCAGCCCAGTGACTGTTATCCTATGCACTACTGCCCATTTACTATATCTCCAACACCTTCACCCGACGATGCAACACAGAATTTGCATTGCAATTTAAAACTACGAGCTACATGGCGGCTTCTCACCAAGAGACAAACGATAGTGGAAGTCACTGCACGTAACCTCTCCTGGCAGCGCAGTAAATTGTATTCGATGCTCTACTGCCCATTTACGATATCCCCCACACCTCCACACTGACGATGCGACATAGAGTATGCATAGCGATTCAAACCTACAGGCTACATGGCGGCTTCTCACCAAGAGCCTAACGAAACTGCCATCACTACACGTAGCCTCTCCTGGCAGCCCTGTAGCTTGTATCATATGCACCACTGCTTATTTACTATATCCCCCACACCTTCACACTGACGATGCGAAACAGAATATACATCGCGGTTAATAACTACAGGCTACATGCCTGCTTCCCACCAAGAGCCCAACGAAACTGCCATCACTACGCGTAGCCGCTCCTGGCAGCCCAGTACCTTGTATCCGAAGCACTACTGCGCAATTACTATATCCCCCACACCTTCACAGTGACGATGTGACAAAGAATTGCCATCGCAATTCAAAAACACAGGAAACATGGCGACTTCACACCAAGAGACTGACGATACTGCAGTCACTGCACGTAGCATCTGGTGGCAGCCCAGTGGCTTGTATCCGATGCACTACTGCCCATTTACTATATCCCCCTCACCTTCACACTGACGATCCGATACTGAATATGCATCGCAATCCAAAACTACTGGCTACATGGCGGCTTCTCAGCAAGAGCCTAACGAACCTGCCATCGCCACACGTAGCCTTTCCTGGCAGGGCAGTAGCTTGTATCCGATGCACTACTGCCCCAACCCCCCCCCCCCCCCCCCCCCCCACATCTTCACACTGACGATGCAACCAGAATATGCATCGCGATGCAAAACTACATGCTACATGGCGGCTTTTCACCAAGGGCCATAGAAACTGCCATCACTACACGTAGCCACTCCTGGCAGCCCAGTAACTTGTATCTATGCACTAATGCCCATTTACTATATCCCCCACACCTTCACACTGACGATCCGATACTGAATGTGCATCGCAATTCAAAACTACTGGCTACATGGCGGCTTCTCAGCAAGAGCCTAACGAACCTGTTATCAGCAAACGTAGCCTCTCCTGGCAGGCCAGTAGCTTGAATCCGATGCACTACAGTCATTTACTTTACCCTCCGCACCATCACACTGACGATGCGACACAGAATTTGTATCCCAATTCAAAACTACAGGCTACATGGAGGTTTCTCACCAAGAGACAAACGATAGTAAAAGTCACTGCACGTAACCTCTCCTGGCAGCCCAGTAGCTTGCATTCGATGCACTACAGCCCTTTTACTATATCCCCCACACCTCCACACTCACGATACGACATAGAATATGCATGGCGATACAAAACTACAGGCCACATTGTGGGTTCTCACCAAGAGCGTAACGAAACTGCATCACTACACGTAGCCTTTCCTGGCAGCCCAGTAGCTTGTATCCGATGCACTACTGCCCATTTACTATATCCCACACACCTTCACAAGGACGATGCGAAAAAGAATGTGCATCGCAAATCAAAACTACAGGCTACATGGCGGATTCTCACCAAGGGCCTAACGAAACTGCCATCACTACACGTAGCCTTTCCTAGCAGCCTAGTAGCTTATATCTGATGCACTACTGCCCATTTACTGTGTCCCCCACACCTTCACACTGACGATGCTACAGAGAATTGGCATCATGATTCAAAAATACAGGACACATGGCGGCTTCTGACCAAGAGACTGACGATACTGCTTTCACTGTACGTAGCCTCTCCTGCCAGCCCAGTAGCTTGTATCCGATGCACTACTGCCCCCACCCCCCCAACACCTTCACACTGACGATGTGACACAGAATATGCATCGCGATTCAAAACTACATGCTACATGGCGGCTTCTCACCAAGGCCCTATCGAAACTGCCATCACTACACGTAGCCTCTCCTGGCATCCCAGTAGCATGTATCATATGCACTACTGCCCATTTACTATATCCCCCATACGTTCACACTGACGATGCGAAACAGAATATGCATCGCAACCCAAATCTACAGGCTACATGGTGCCTTCTCACCAGGAGACAAACGATAGTAAAAGTCACTGCACGTAACCTATCCTGGCAGCCCAGTAGCTTGTATTCGATGCACTACTGCCCAATTACTATATCCCCCACAACTCCAAACTGAGCGACTGCTACGGTCGCAGGTTCGAATCCTGCCTCGGGCATGGATGTGTGTGATGTCCTTAGGTTAGTTAGCTTTAAGTAGTTCTAAGTTCTAGGGGACTTATGACCACAGGAGTTGAGTCCCACAGTGCTCAGAGCCATTTTTGAACCTCCACACTGACGATGTGGCATAGAAGACGCATAGCAATTCTAAACTACAGGCTACATGGCGGCTTCTCACCATGAGCGTAACGAAACTGCCATCACTACATGTAGTATCTCCTTCCAGCCCAGGAGCTTGTATCCGATGCACTACTGCCCATTTACTATATCCCCCACACTTTCACACTGACGAGTCGACAAAGAATTGGCATCGCGATTCAAAAATACAGGATACATTGTGGCTTCTCAACAAGAGACTGACGATACTGCAGACACTGTACTTAGCCTGTCCTGGCAGCCCAGTAGCTTGTTTTCGATGCACCACTGCCCATTTATTATATCCCCCACACCTTCACACTGACGATGCGACAAAGAATGGCATCACGGTTCAAAAATACAGGATACATCGCGGCTTCTGTCCAAGAGATTCACGACACTGTAGTCACTGTACGTAGCCTCTCATGGCAGCCCAGTAGCTTGTATCCGATGCTCTACTACCTATTTACCATATCCCCCACACCTTCACACTGACGATGCGAAACAGTATATGCATCGCGATTAATAACAACAGGCTACATGGCGGCTTCCCACCAAGAGCCCAACGAAACTGACATCCTTCACGTAGCCTGTATTGGCAGCCCATTAGCTTGTATCCGATGCACTACTGCCCATTTACTATATCCACCACACCTTCACACTGACGATGCAACACAGAATCTGTATCGCGATTCAAAACTACAGCCTATATCGCGGCTTCTCACCAAGAGACAAACGATTGTAAAAGTCACTGCACATAACCTCTCCTGGCAGCGCAGTAGCTTGTATTCGATGCACTACTGCCCATTTACTATGTCCCCCACACCTTCAAACAGACAATGAGAAAAAAAATATGCATCGCGACTCAAAACTACAGGCTACATGGCAGCTTCTCACCAAGAGCCTAACGAAACTGCCATCACTACACGTAGCCTCTCCTGGCAGCCCAGTAGCTTGTATCCGATGCACTACTGCCCATTTACTGTGTCCCCCACACCTTCGCACTGACGATGTGACAGAGAATTGGCATCACGATTCAAAAATACAGGACACATGGCGGCTTCTGACCAAGAGACTGACGATACTGCAGTCACTGTACGTAGCCTCTCCTGCCAGCCCAGTAGCTTGTATCCGATGCACTACTGCCCCCACCCCCCCACACCTTCATACTGACGATGCGACACAGAATATGCATCGCGATTTAAGACTACATGCTACATGGCGGCCTCTCACCAAGGGCCTATCGAAACTGCCATCACTACAAGTAGCTTCTCCTGGCATCCCAGTAGCTTGTATCATATGCACTACTGCCCATTTACTATATCCCCCATACGTTCACACTGACGATGCGAAACAGAATATGCATCGCAACCCAAAACTACAGGCTACATGGCGGCTTCTCACCAAGAGACAAACAATAGTAAAAGTCACTGCACGTAACCTATCCTGGCAGCCCAGTAGCTTGTATTCGATGCACTACTCCCCAATTACTAAATCACCCACACCTCCACACTGAGCGACTGCTATGGTCGCAGGTTCGAATCCTGCCTCGGGTACGGAAGTGTGTGATGTGCTTAGGTTAGTTAGCTTTAAGTAGTTCTAAGTTCTAGGTGACTTATGACCACAGCAGTTGAGTCCCATAGTGCTCAGAGCCATTTTTGAACCGCCACACTGACGATGCGGCATAGAATACGCATAGCAATTCTAAACTACAGGCTACATGGCGGCTTCTCACCAAGGGCCTAACGAAACTGCCATCACTACACGTAGCCTTTCCTAGCAGCCTAGTAGCTTGTATCCGATGCACTACTGCCTATTTACTATATCCCCCACACCTTCACAGTGACGATGTGACAAAGAATTGCCATCGCAATTCAAAAATACAGAAACATGGCGACTTCACACCAAAAGACTGACGATACTGCAGACACTGCACGTAGCATCTGCTGGCAGTCCAGTGGCTTGTATCCGATGCACTACTGCCTATTTACTATATCCCCCACACCTTCACACTGACGATCCAATACTGAATATGCATCGCAATTCAAAACTACTGGCTACATGGCAGTTTCTCAGCAAGAGCCTAACAAACCTGCCATCACCACATGTAGCCTCTCCTGGCAGGCCAGTAGCTTGTATCCGATCCACTACTGCCCATTTACTATTTCCACCACACCTTCGCACTGACGATGCGACACAGAATATACATCGTGATTCAAAACTACAGGCTACATGGTGGCATCTCACCAAGAGATTAACGAAACTGCATCACTACACATAGCCTCTCCTGGCAGCCCATTAGCTTGTATCCGATGCACTACTACCCATTTACTGTATCCCCCACACCTTCACACTGAGGATGCGACAAAGTATTGGCATCGCGATTCAAAAATACAGGGTACATGGCGGCTTCTCATCAACAGACATACGATACTGCAGACACTGCACGTACCCTCTCCTGGCAGCCCAGTGACTTGTATCCTATGCACTACTGCCCATTTACGATATCCCC
Source organism: Schistocerca serialis cubense (assembly GCF_023864345.2). Taxonomy (NCBI): domain Eukaryota; kingdom Metazoa; phylum Arthropoda; class Insecta; order Orthoptera; family Acrididae; genus Schistocerca; species Schistocerca serialis. The sequence continues at coordinate 920,169,417 of NC_064640.1, read as the reverse complement.
CCACACCTTCACCCGACGATGCAACACACAATTTGCATCGCGATTTAAAACTACGGGCTACATGGCAGCTTATCACCATGAGACAAACGATAGTGGAAGTCACTGCACGTATCCTTTCCTGCCAGCGCAGTAGCTTGTATTCGATGCACTACTGCCCATTTACTATATCCCCCACACCTCCACACTCAGGATACGACACAGAATATGCATAGCGATTCAAAACTACAGACCACATGGCGGCTTCTCAGCAAGGGCGTAATGAATCTGCCATCACTACAAGTAGCCTCTCCTGGCAGCCAAGCAGCTTGTATCCGATGCACTACTGCCCATTTACTATATCCCCCAAACTTTCACACTGACGATGCGACAAAGAATTGGCATCGCGATTCAAAAATACAGGATACATGGCCGCTTCTCACCAAGGGCCTAACGAAACTGCCATCACTACACGTAGCCTCTCCTAGCAGCCTAGTAGCTTATATCTGATGCACTACTGCCCATTTACTGTGTCCCCCACACATTCACACTGACGATGTGACAGAGAGGTGGCATCTCGATTCAAAAATACAGGACACATGGCGGCTTCTGACCAAGAGACTGACGATACTGCTGTCACTGTACGTAGCCGCTCCTAGCAGCCCAGTAGCTTGTATCTGATGCACTACTGCCCCCACCCCCAAACACCTTCACACTGACGATGCGACCAGAATATGCATCGCGATTCAAAACTACATGCTACATGGTGGCTTCTCACCAAGGGCCTATCGAAACTGCCATCACTACACGTAGCCTCTCCTGGCAGCCCAGTAGCTTGTATCTATGCACTACTGCCCATTTACTATATCCCGCACACCTTCACACTGACGATCCGATACTGAATGTGCATCGCAATTCAATACTACTGGCTACATGGCGGCTTCTCAGCAAGAGCCTAACAAACCTGCCATCACCACACGTAGCCTCTCCTGGCAGGCCAGTAGCTTGAATCCGATGCACTACTGCCCATTTACTATATCCCCCACACCTTCACACTGAGGATGCGACAAAGAATTGGCATCGTGATTCAAAAATACAGGATACATGGTGGGTTCTCAACAAGAGACTGACGATACTGCAGTCACTGTACGTAGCCTCTCCTGGCGGCCCAATAACTTGTATCCTATGCACTACTGCCCATTTACTATATCCACCACACCTTCACCCGACGATGCAACACAGAATTTGCATCGCGATTTAAAACTACGGGCTACATGGCGGCTTCTCACCAAGAGACAAACGATAGTGGAAGTCACTGCACATAACCTCTCCTGGCAGTGCAGTAGCTTGTATTCGATGTACTACTGCTCATTTACTATATCCCCCAAACCTCCACACTGACGATGCGACATAGAATACGCATAGCGATTCAAACCTACATGCTACATGGCGGCTTTTCACCAAGAGTCTAATGAAACTGCCATCACTACATGTAGCCTCTCCTGGCAACCCAGTAGCTTGTATCATATGCACTACTGCCCATTTACTATATCCCCCACACCTGCACACTGACGATGAGAAGCAGAATATGCATCACGATTAAAAACAACAAGATACATGGCGGCTTCTCACCAAGAGCCTAGTGAAACAGCCATCACTACAAGTAGCCTCTCCTGGCAGCCCAGTACCTTGTATCCGATGCAATACTGGCCATTTACTATATCCCCCACACCCTCACAATGATGATGCGAAAATGAATATGCATCGCGATTCAGAACTACAGTCAACATGGCGGTTTCTCACCAAGAGCCTAACAAAACTGCCATCACTACACGTAGCCTCTCCTGGCAACCCAGTAGCTTGTATCCAATGCACTACTGCCCATTTACTATATCCCCCACACCTTCACAAAGATGATGGGACAAGGCATTTGCATTGTGATTCAAATATACAGGATATATGGTGGCTTCTCATCAAGAGACATACAATACTGCAGACACAGCACGCAGCCTCTCCTGGCAGCCCATTGGCTTATATCCTATGCACCACTGCCCACTTACTATATCCACCACACCTTCACACTGACGATGCAACACAGAATTTGCACCGCAATTCAAAACTACAGCCTATATCGCGGCTTCTCACCAAGAGACAAACGATTGTAAAAGTCACTGCACATAACCTCTCCTGGCAGCGCAGTAGCTTGTATTCGATGCACTACTGCCCATTTACTATGTCCCCCACACCTTCAAACAGACGATGCGAAAAAGAATATGCATCGCGACTCAAAACTACAGGCTACATGGCAGCTTCTCACCAAGAGCCTAACGAAACTGCCATCACTACATGTAACCTCTCCTGGCAGCCCAGTACCTTATATCTGATGCAATACTGCCCATTTACTATATCTCCCCCAACTTCACACTGACGATGCGAAACAGAATCTGCATCGCGATTCAAAACTACAGGCTACATGGCGGATTCTCACCAAAAGCCTAACGAAACTACCATCACTACACGTAGCCTCTCCTGGCAGCCCAGTAGCTTATATCCGATGCACTACTGCCCATTTACTATATCCCCCACACTTTCACACTGACGATGCGACAAAGAATTGGCATCGCGATTCAAAAATACAGGATACATGGTGGGTTCTCAACAAGAGACTGACGATACTGCAGTCACTGTACGTAGCCTCTCCTGGCGGCCCAATAACTTGTATCCGATGCACTACTGCCCATTTAGTATATTCCCCACACCTTCACACTGACGATGCGACACAGAAATTGCATCGCGATTCAAAACTACAGGCTACATGGCGGCTTCTCACCAAAAGACTAACGATACTGCAGTCACTGTACGTAGCCTCTCCTGGCAGCCTGGTACATTATAACTGACACACTCCAACATAATTACTATATCCCACACACCTTCACACTGATGATGCGATACAGAAATTGGATCACGATTGAAAACTGCAGGCTCCATGGGGGCTTATCTCCAAGACACTAACGATACTACGGTCACTGTACGTAGCCTATCCTGTCAGCACAGTAGCTTGCCTCCGATTCACTACTGCCCATTTACTATATCCCTGGCACCATCATATTGACGATGCGACCATAGTGTATCCCTCACTCATTCACCTGAATGCCCAGTATCTTGTATCTGATGCATTACTACATAATTACTATAACCCTCACACCTTCACATTGGCGAGCCAACACAGAAATCGCATCGCGATTGAAAACTACAGGCTCCATTGCGCCTTTTCACCAAGAGAGTTAACGATACTACGGTCACTGTACGTAGCCTATACTGGCAGTACAGTAGCTTGCATCCAATGCACTGCTGCCCATTTACTATATTGCTGGCACTTTCATATTGACGTTGCAACACAAAAATTGCATCGCGATTGGAAACTACATGCTCTATGACGACTTCTCTCCAGGAGTCTAAAGATACTATAGTCACTGTACTTAAACTTACCTGAGAGGGCAGTATTTTGTAACTGATGCACTTCTACATAATTACTATAAACCTTACAACTTCATATTGGCAATGCGACACAGAAATTGCATCGTGATTGAAAAATACAGACTCCATTGCGGCTTCTCACCAAGAGACTGACGATACAAGGTTCACTGTATGTAGCCTCACATGGCAGCCCAGTAGCTTGTATCCGATGCCCTACTGCCTATTTACCTCACTCCTTCACATTGACATGGCAACAATAGTATATCCCTCACTCATTCACATCGATGATGTGACACAGAAAATGCATCGCGATTGAAAACTACAGGCCGCATGGCGGCTTCTCTCCAAGAGACGAACGATACTACAGTCACTGTACGTAACCTCACCTTGGAGCCCAGTATCTTGTAACTGATGCTTTACTATGTAATTACTATATCCCTCGCACCTTCACATTGATGATGCGATACAAGAACTACATCTCGATTAAAAAATATAGACCCCATGGCGCTTTTTCACTAAGAGACTAACGATACTACGATCACTGTACGTAGCCTATCCTGCCAGCACGGTAGCTTGTATCCGATGCCCAACTGCCTATTTACTATATCCCTCACTCTTTTACATTGACAATGCGACCATTGTATATCCCTCACTCATTCACATCGACGATGTGACACATAAATTGCAAGCGATTGAAAACTACAGGATCCATGACGACTTCTCTCCAGGAGACTAAAGATACTGTAGTCACTGTACGTAACCTTACCTGAGAGGCCAGTATGTTGTATCTGATGCACTACTATATAATTACTGTAACCCCCACACCTTCACATTGACGATGCGACACAGAAATTGCATTGCGATTGAAAGCAAAAGGCTGATGGCGGCTTATCACCACGAGACTAACAATACTTCAGTCACTGTTCGTAGCATCTCCTGGCAGCCAGTAACTTGTGTCTGATGCACTAATGCCCATTTACTACACATCACACCTTCACATTGACGATGCAACATAGAAATTGCATCGTGATTGAAATCTACAGACTCTATGGCGGCTTCTATCCAAGAGACTAACGATACTTCAGTCACTATACGTAACCTCACCTTGGAGCCCAGTACCTTGTAACTGATGCTTTACTACCTAATTACTATATCCCTTGCACCTTCACATTGACAATGCGATACAAAATCTGCATCTCGATTGAAAACTACTTGCCCCATGGCGCCTTTTCACCAAGAGACTAACGATACTATGGTCACTGTGCATAGCCTATCTTGGCAGCACGGTAGCTTGCATCTGATGCGCTACTGCCCATTTACTGTAACCCTCACACCTTCACATTGACGATGGGACACAGAAATTGCAATGTGATTGAAAACTACAGGCTTCATGGCGGCTTCTCACCAAGAGACTAACAATACTACGGTCACTGCACGTAACCTCACCTGGAAGACCAGGACCTTGTAACTGATACACTACTACACGATTACTATATCCCCCGTACCTTCACACAGACGATGGGACACAGGAATTTCATCATGATTGAAAACCACAGGCCTTATGGCAGCTTCTCTCCAAGAGACTAACGATGCACAGTTCATGTTAGATTAATACTTTTTATTAACATCAATTATCATTAGGGAGTAAGAGCATTGGCACGTAAGTGTTACAATTTGTATCTCCTTAAACAGGCTTCTGCAAGATGGTTGTTTAATAAACTTTACATTATCTTCCTATTGCATGATTCTGTTTACTAAATAGGTAATTTTTTAACTTGGCTGGATAGCGCCGCAAGAGAATGGTATAAGAGGGTGTGAATGAAAACATTGTAGAAATCCAGTGTGCAGATCAGCACAATGACAGAGAGTTCTAAACTGAACTGAATTGTTTGATTAATACATTCATATGTGGGTGCCACCTGAATGTTTGTGAACTCCACATATGGAGCCTCAACGAATGTATGCTCACTGACGTCTAATTAAAATACGTTAAAGTCACTTGTGTCTGTTTGGAAATGTGTAATACGAGTCTTTGTATGATTAAGCCTTAAAGCTTGAGCTCTTCAGTGGATTATTTTTGAGTAGCAAGTATCAGAGTATTTGAAGAATCATGCAACATCCATGGTAAATAATTTATGTAGGTCAATAACAGGAGTGAGACAATCATCAAACCTTACAAGAAACTATAATTGTAGTTTTCCCACTCTGAATATAGCGTTATTCCTGTGACATAAATTGTTAATATGAACGCCTGTTACCTATAATTAAGATGTGACATCAGCCATTTAAAGGGAATGCCCATAATGCCATTACATTTTCGATTTCTTGTAAGATCTATGTGGTCCAAACAAAGTCTAGATAAGATCATATGTCAACAGACTAATTTTCCTTGTTTATTTCTACTTGAATGCAATTTGTGGAATAGTATACGGATTTATCTGTAGAAAAGCCTGTTCAGAGGTCAGACAAAGCTTCTGTTAAATATTATTATCAGAATGGTGGTTTAATTTTCTGTTACAAGCTACCCTCTCAATGTGTTTTCTGAACACAACAAGGAGGGAGATGTGTCTATAATAGAATTCACCTGCTTGTCTCCGCTTTTTTAAATAGGGTACTGCAGATTTCATCTTTCAGGAAACATATCTTGATTCATCAAATAATTACAAGGATAACTCAAAATTCCTGATGGTGCTATTATATGTGTACAAGAGTTTAGTAACAGTATCGAAATATTATCATGACTGAAATACTGAATTATGTACATATATAAAAAAAAGTTTTGCATCACCCCGTTTCCCAGAACTCCTGAAGATAGATGTTGACTGCGGACGTAGTATCACAGACACAGTCCCTTTGACTGTTCACAGATGTCACTAAACCCACCCAAAGATGTAAACAACCATGCATGAGCAGTGTCTATTAGACAGAGGGAGTCCGACAGCCAATCAGTTCCAGTCATTCCACCAGGAAGGAGATACAAGGCTCATGTTGCCTGAAGTTCAACCATACCTAGACGCTCAATTCCGCGGTTCGGTCGCGTCCACATTATTTTGTGACAGGAACGGCTCACAACAAGGGAAGTGTCCAGGCGTCTCAGAGTGAACCAAAGCGATGTTGTTCGGACATGGAGGAGATACAGAGAGACAGGAACTATCGATGACATGCCTCGCTCAGGCCACCCAAGGGCTATTACTGCAGCGGATGACTGCTACTTATGGATTATGTCTCAGAGGAACTCTGACAGCATGTTGAACAATGCTTTTCGTGCAGCCACAGGATGTCGTGTTATGACTCAAACTGTGCGCAACAGGCTGCATGATGCGCAACTTCATTCCCGACGTCCATGGCGAGGTCCATCTTTGCAACCACGACACCATGCAGCATGGTGCAGATGGACCCAACAACATGCCGAATGGACCGCTCAGGATTGGCATCGTGTTCTCTTCACCGATGAGTGTCGCTTATGCCTTCAAACAAATAGTCATCAGAGACATGTTTCGTGGCAACCCGGTCAGGCTGTACACCCTAGACACACCGTCCAGCGAGTGCAGCGAGGTGGAGGTTACCTGACTTTTGGGGTGGCATTATGAGGGGGCCGACATATACCGCTGGTGGTCGTGAAAGGCGACATAATGGCTGTACGATAAGTGAATGCCATCCTCCGATCGATAGTGCAACCAAATCAGCAGCATATTGGCGAGCCTCTCGTCTTCATGGATGACAATTCACACCCCCATCGTGCACATCATGTTAATGACGTCCTACACGCTAATGACATCGCTCGACTACAGTGGCCAGCATGTTCTCCAGACACGAACACTGTCGAACATGCCTGGGATAGATTGAAAAGGACTGTTTATGGAAAACGTGACCTGCCAACCACTCTGAGGGATCTACACCGAATCGCTGTTGAGGAGTGGGACAATCTGGACCAATAGTGCCTTGGTGAACTTGTGGATAGTATGCCATGAATACAGGCATGTATCAATGCAAGAGGACATGCTACTGGGTATTAGAGGCACCGGTGCATGCAGCAATCTGGACCACCACCTCTGAAGGTCTCGCTGTATGGTGGTACAACACGCAACATGTGGTTTTCATGAGCAATAAAAAGGGCAGAAATGATATTTATGTTGATCTCTACTCCAATTTACTGTACAGGTTCCAGAACTCTCGGAACCGAGCTCATGCAGAACTTTTTTTGATATGTGTATGTACAAGAGTTTGGTAACAATGTTGAAGAATTATCATAACTGAAATAGTTATTGCTTTTTAGTGAACTACAGAAATCTGTAATATCCTGGACAGTCAATGTCATAAAACTACTGCCTACTTGTGGACTAGGAAATGTAATGGGTTTGTTTTCAATCGTCCAGTTTTTGTCAGTGTCTGCAGCTACTGTATGAAAGAATTCACTGAATTTTGAGCCCAGTGGTTTGAATTTATCATCACCTGTCTCACTACTGCTGTCACCCTGTTGCTGAACATTATTTGCCTTGCCAAGTTTATTATTTTCCTAATGATCTAAGTTGCCTTTCTGTTGTTCATTTTTTTTTCTTCAGAGTACAATTTTTGGTGGCACAGTGCAGAATTTTCCAATATCATTTGGACATAAGATAGTGAATTTTTAATGTTGATTGAAGTTATCCCACTGCATCAAAGTACTGTCTGCCCCAGCGCCCTTGGCAAACACCTTTACATTCAAACTTCCCTGCAGATTAAAATTGTGTGCCAAGCCGAGACACAGGCTCGGGACCTTTGCCTTCCACAGAGAAGTGGCTCTACTGCCTGAGTTACCCAAGCACAACTTATGACCAGCACCCCCCAACTTTACTTCCGCCAGTACCTCACCTCCTACCTTCCAAATTTTGCAACATTAGATCTCCTGGAAGACAGAATATTGAAGAGATATGGCTTAACCACAGCCTGAGGGATGTTTCCAGAATGAGATTTTCATTCAGCAGTGTAGTGCTAGTCTAGGTAGGAGATGAGGTACTGGCGGAAGTAAAGCTGTGAGAATGAGTTGAGAGTTATGCTTGGGTATCCCAGTCAGTAGAGCATTTGCCTGCAAAAGCAAAGGTTCTGGGTTTGTGTTTCAGTCTGGTACACAGAACTGTTAATCTCCCAAGAAGGTTGACATCAGAGCACACACTTTTCCATTGTTTATCCAGTAAATTCTTTTTAAATACTATACTGTGACGCAGTCAACATCTGTATAATTCTGTGAAACTGTGCTTTTACTGTTCTTGGTAGAACTGGCTAACAGGAATGCTTTCTTACTACATTACAATTATGGTCAGGTAAATCATATATGACTGTTTCATGGGAGCATATCAGATTTATAAATAAATTATTAATCACTGTTGTACTATGCCCATCTATTTTTGTTGGGAAATGGAATGGGTACTGGGGAAATACATTTCAGCTGGAGTTCAGTAACTCTGTTTACCATTAATATCAAAAGCTCGAGTCTAAAAAAAAAAAAAAAAAAAAAAAAAAAAAAAAATATATATATATATATATATATATATATATATATATATATATATATATATATATATATCAGAATCTGGTAATACAATACCGGTAATAAAACTTCTATTTCAGAAGTGAAAGTCACATGAAGAGCCGCAGTCAAAATAAATACAGTTCCTCCATCCCCTATTACGAGAGAAACACAGTTAATATTCATATGCTATTACGAAGGAATGGGGCATCTGGGTCTCATTTCCTTCACAATGTGCATTTGATACTTGAGAAATCACTTAAATAGAAATACTAATGCAACATAAATAGAATTAAGGAACCAGCATCGATCCATTATGCTGTATACAATAAATTACCAAAAATTAGTTTATGATTAACATCCGGCACTTTAATGAATGTTTGGCGACAGTAGTCATACAACTGACCACCAAGAGTAAACCTATTGTATAAAAATGTATTTTCTTAGTATTATCTTCCTTGATCAGGTTGGAAAATAGAAGCTCAAATATGTGACTTCTCTTATGTATTGTGTTCCATTATTTGTGCATTTAGTAAATAATAAAGTATTTTTCTCTATATTTTTACTTGTGTGCTGCGTAAGAAGAAAGTACCTGAAGTACTTACAACTGTGGTTAACTCAAGTTGCCACAATTTTCCATTTTCACAGTATCGGTTCCAACATGGAGAAATTTACTATTGCCATTTCGCAATTGGACCTTACAATTAGTGAACTTTTGGCAGATGTGTTTGACAAACAGTCTTTTGCTACTCCTCAAAATGCTATCTTGGAACATTTTGTACTGCCCACAGAACCACACCTAGAGAAAACCATGGAGAGTGAGTTAGTGATTGGTGCTTCCCCTTCCCAACTGATCTACGCCCTATGCACCTTGGTGGGACAAAATCTACTATCAGAGCAATCACTAAAGATTTTTTGGTTCTGATGTTTGCTCCCACATGTCCAGGGAAATATTATCAGCTTTTCCGGACCTTCCCATTGATGAAGTGGCACGAAAAGCAGACTCTTTGACTAGCACTTATGCTGATTCAAATTTGTGTGAAATGAAAGCTGAGCTTATGGCAGATAGCCTCGAGCCAAGCATTTCAGCTTCAGCAGCTTCTAGGGGTCCTGCACCGTGCATCATTTCCCTTCCTGCGCCAGGGCCATCTACGAGTCATGTCATCGATGAGCTGTCCTACCTTAATGCCAGGTTGCAATGACAAGAAGCAGCAGCCTCCAAATGACAGGCCAACATACAGATGGTGCTGGTTTCATAAATATTTTGGCAAAGCTGCTCGATATTGTATGAAACCATGCTTTTACCGATACTTCCCAGATGATGCCAGTAGGTGGGCATATTTGTCAAGGTCAGTTAAAGTACCTACAAGCCATACACAATGGAACTGAACCCACAGTGACAGTTTCTCACAGACTTTTCATGAAGGACAAACATATTGGGAATAATTTCTTAGTGGACTCAGGATATGGGATTAGTGTTTACCCTAAGTCACATAATATGCACTGCTCTAGTGAGCAAGCACTTAATCTTGTAACAGTTAACGGCTTCCACATTGCCATGTTTGGAATGATGCAGTTGATTTTGTACTTCAGTGATGAGCTGCAATCCACTTTGGCCTTTGTGGTTGCTGATGTCAAAGGTGGAATTATCGGTGCTGCCTTTTTCTATCATTTTGCTTTCATGATGGATTTAGTGCATCAGTGTCTTCGGAAAGAGCCACTCTCCCTTACAACCTCTGCAGCATCAGTTCGTGTTGTGAGCGACGCTATTGGGCTCTGTCACTCAAAGATATCTGCAACAGCCACGCCAACTGTGTCATGTCTGAAGGATTCATTACCATTTCCATACCCATGTGGACTGCGCACACGTTCTACTGCTAATATAATGAAGCTACATGAGAGTTGGCACAGGCTTATGGCTCAAATTTCTACTGTACAAGCTCGTCATAATGCCAAACTCTGTACCATTAATAGCCTGCATGAAACCAATATTTACTGTAGGTGTTCTTGTGAGGTCAGTGATATGTGATTGTGCTGCTGTCAACACTGACAATGAAAAAATATTAGATGCTCACTGAATCTGGAAAATTTAAGCATCCAGCCAATGACAGTTATGTTCACGCAATTCGACCCATGCAATATGCTGAGATAAAAATTATTAACTTTAAAGCTGGAGATATGAAGTGGAATTTTATTTTGAAGTTACATTATCTGCAAGAGTGTGAATCTCTAAAATTTGCCAATTCAGTCTCTGATTCACATGTGAATTTCTATAATATAAAAATGAATGTTTCTTTAGCAGCCCAGAAAATGAGCTTCAGCGTTCATGATACCATTAAATTTTTAGCAAGTTCCAAGCACTCAGATATTCATGGCACCTCTGCCACTGTAGAATTCATCATAATTATTGATAAACTGTTTGATGGGTGCAACTCAGGAGAGTTCATGTTAAGGGCTTTAAGCAACGACTGAGAGCGGAAACTGCAAATTATTGGACTGAATTTCTTTGTCTTGCGGAAAAATTCCTTCAAACACTAAGGATTGATGGTCTTTGTACATTAGTACATCCACTAAAAGCATTTGTGCTGGTACTTTTATTTGCATACATGGTCTTAGAAGCCTCTCCCAGAAGTTTCTCTTTTGGTGTACAAAACCTCTTAAGTATTTTTTAAAATATTGAAAGGGTACAGTACCGCCCGACATTGAAAATAGGTACAACATTCTTCGTTATTCTTGTCAGCACAACATATTTTTTCTAATAATAACTAAATTTCATTTAATACAGCAAAGCCGCATACCAGTGTGGGAAAGAATCTCAATTTATTTATTTAACTGATCACATGTGCACTCCCACAAAATAAATCCCTACATCCAGTTTGGTGAGATCTGTGAAATGAATGAATGTATGGTCGTCTGCTAACCGCAGATAGTGAATGTGAATATATGATCATCTTTGAGACGATCTTTTGGTCACCTTTGGTGGAACCAAAGAGATGAAATTTACTGGAGCTTTGAGCGCCTGAAATGTGGCTGACCAATACGGTAGCAAGGTGCTCCCCCACTTCGGCAGAGGTGCGAGAGGACCTGAAGAACGGCCATGTTTCAGCACTCTGCTGCTGGATCTTGTGTTGGTAAGACCTGTCTTAGGTGTGCTTCATAAAGACAAAAGAGTGGAGACATGGTATGCATGTGAAATACTTAAGAGTAGTTTGGAATAATAATTTCTCTGTTTCAGGAACTTTTGTGGGGAGAATTAAATGTCAGGCAGGTAATATTAAGGGGATCGTAGTAATCTTCGGAAGTGACCAATGGTCACAATGAAACCATGTGTAGCAATAAGTTGAAATACTTCCGAGTGCTTAAGTTAAGCTGAATTACTAGCGTGTCTACTATAAGTTGAAAATATTTAAGAAATGGCGTGTGCAGGACTTGAAATTAGAGACGAGTGCTTCCACGTGGTGAATACTGTGTGAATCTCAATCTGTGTATGAGACAAAGGATAAAGTGAAGTACTCGTCCATGGTATCAGTTGAGGACTCGCGTGTGTGATGAATATGTTCTTAATATTACTTTGCGTGTTATGTTTCCGTGTGACGCTTGATTCAAACTATAATACTCTGAGAGTGAAGCAAGGTGAGTCAGCCGTCTATTCAGCAACGCCACTTGGCTTGCATTGCACAGGAAGACATGCATATATCCTCCAGAGTTCGTAGTAGGAAAGAAAAGTTACGAAGTGGGGCAGTGTCGTGTGAAACTTGGATGAATTTTAATTGAAGTGGGAAAGCTGAAAGTGATGTAATTATAGTGCTGTGACTATTCCTTGTTTTGTATTGTATGTTGCCAGTGTGATGTATTTCATGAAATTTACGTATGTGTGGTTGGCATGGGAGAGTAACAAGATAGTTTCAGAGGCAGTGGGTTATGCATGTTCCTTTTTGTACCACTCGGTCTGGAGGAAAGTTTCGTGATGATGGGTGTGAGAGTCGAAGTGTGATATATAGCAAAATATTCACCATCCTATGCAGAAAGTGCACTGTAGCATTAAATAATTACGAGACCATAAGATAGAGAATCACCAATGTAAAGCCATGCCCACTGGGCGGAATTTCTCGTGTGTTATTGTTGTAGGTTATAGAATTTGTGTGTTTAGGTTATAGAATTTATCGGAATAAATAAGACAGTGAAAAGAAAAAGATTGGTGGCCTTTTCCTTCGAATAGTATGTTGTCATGATACCCAGAATTTATAATGTTTGCGCCATTCATATTCAGTGCGATGGCCACGTGTTGATCAAAGCCGTTGAATAAGAAAGAAAATGTGGTACTGCCAGTGTGTAGTGAACAATCAGAGTTGTGTAAATTTTTAATAGTCAGTAGAGCTGCCACACGTGAATGAATCTCGTTAGAAAACAACACTTTTTTATACTCGGCTGCGCACCTCTGTTTCGCTAACGCATCGCTCCGAGTCACGTAGCCCCACACCACAGTTGCGCCAGTGGGCTCCTTCTTCCTGTAACCCGCGACATGCGAACCGCTGCGTTTACCCTTTTAGCGGTTCGATGGCCTGCCGTGGCCTCCATTCCAATTCGCAACCGCTGGTCAGTGTAACTTACTGCAATCCAGCCCGCAGCTGGCTGCAACTTGTGCGCTCCGAAATATTGCACCAAATCTAACTTCCCTATCTTAAACTGTGCTGCCGCTACATTATTCCCCTCTTTGGAAAGACCCGGTCCCCGGGTCGTCCTTTAACTAACTATTAAACTTGTTTGGATGCTTACTTACTACTAGAAAACTTAAATGTGGTCTAGTGCCCCTTAAAACCATGGCATGAAACAAAACGTAAAAATTCTTTACTGGACGACCACTGCTGAATCAACCCCTTACCTACTCATCTCACCCCCTCAGTATTCAATCTCCTGGGACTTGGACTATCCTTGGTTCCCTTTCGGAATTAGCTCTCCGCCTGATCAGAAAGAAAATAACACAAAACAAAGTTAAGACTGCGATGTCACTTGGCCCAGAGGTGCTCAAAATGATCGTTATTTGCCGTTGCCTTTCTCTATACTGCGTGACATGTTGAACAAGCTGTTCGGCTGATATGCGCCCCTCTTGCTCTATAACGAACTGGTTTATGGATCTCAACAGACATGCTCCAGAGTCTGGTTTAACAAGATCAGATTCTGCCTTGGCAAAAACTCTAAAGTGGCTTCTGGCCAGTACAGCTGTGGCTGCGTAACATTCAATTGTGTGACTCCTGAAATTGACGCTGGCAGATGGAAGGTTGGTCCTACTATGTTACAAATATGTTACACTTTGTTCCATTGATTAAAATTCCGCTCCCCTCGAGCTCTAAACCTTTCGCTTCCGTAAACACTCCTTGCTCAAAACAACTTGCCACTACTACCAAATTCTCGTAGACGAAGAAGATCAAATGCATGCCGACTCGTTGCAAGCTCAATTTTGATTAAACAATGTTCCTTGGGCAGTCTATTCTATTTCCCCTGAGCTAAAAATAACTGCACCATGCACGTGTCCCATATTTTTAGCATCGCAGATTTTCCTCCAACATTCACTATTTTTTATCCAAACTCAACACCGATTGTGTGGCTACTTCTATCCTTAAATTCACATTATATGAACTGGTGCAAGAAACACGACTTTCCTGACCCAGCCCTGTTGATAACTAAAAATTTAAACAAGAAATCGTACGACTCTGACATCGTCCAACACATACTTATTACGGCTTTGCCGAAAAATTTACTCCGACTCATTTATCTCTCCAGAACTGCGTTTTATTTCTCCTCCAACAACACTCCACATACGTCAGACGCTACACTTCCCTTTTCAGTAACCTGAGAACAGGGATCACCATCACCCTTCCTCCCTCTTCAAAAAGACTGCTGCCCCTAGCAGGCTAACAATACCCGAAAACACGTATAAAATACAATGCCTAATTAATCCATACAAACCCAATGATACATGACACGAAAACAAAAAAACTACAAATACTCTACTACTTTCTAGAACGCAAAGCATATGGTACTTCATGCTGTACTCTATCTTTCATCTGCGCTTAGCACCATTCTACACTCTCTCTTTCTTCCTCTTTCCTACCTTTGACACGCCTGGAATCACATTCGGGCAGGCAACCTTTAAATGGCTGTAATCGCCCAATGTGTACTATCGTCGTTCTAGTTGGCAGCCAAAGCTTCACATTAACGGAATATGTGGTCTGAACAACTTGGTATGGCCCTTGTACATCGTGAGGAACTTCTTCGTTTTCCCTTTTTGCGTATAGGGGCTGGACAGCATTACCCATTGCCCCACCCTATACTGCAGTAAACGTCCTTTCCGTGCCTTTCCAAAGCCTTTGTATTTGCCTTTTGTACTCGTTTCCAAACATCCCGAATTGTCCTTGCAAATTGACGTACAGATTCACCAATCCTTCTTTTCTGTATCTTCACTAAATCAAACGGGGACTGCATATTTTGCCCGTACACTACCTCATATGGAGACAAACCGGTATTTGTATGGACTTTAGCATTATATGCGCATACAATATGCTTCAAATACTCGTCCCACTGATGGTGATGAGAATGCACATAAAAACTCAGCATCTTCCCGATTGTTCTGTGTACCCGTTCTGTCCTTCCGTTGGCCTGTGGATGCAACGCACTCGTCCTCAACTTCTTTAGGTCCAACAATTTACATAGTTCCTTCATTAAACCTGACATGAAGTTGGTCCCTTGGTCAGTAATTATTGTCTCTGGTACACCCGACTTCAAAATCTAGTTATTTACTCACGCTTGCGCGACCATTGCTGACTGTTGATTTGGCATAGCCACCATCTCCACATACCTTTAAAAATGGTCTATTATTGTCAGAACGAATCTGTTCCCAGATGGTGTTCACCTAAAAGGTCCTAAGACATCAATCCCAAGGAAAGAGATGGAACATGTTGCCCCCGGTAATCGTTGTAGCTGTATCTGTTTCCGACTGAAATCTGCTCTCTGCGCACATGGTATGCAATTCTTGACATACTGATCCACATCTCCCCGCCACTCTCCTATTCGTCTCTCTACACACTCCGTGACCGGATAACACGTGATCATGTGCTTCCTTTAAAACCTCATACCTTAACTTCGCTGGCACTATTACCCTTGGCCCTAACTTCGTTTCCCTGCACAGGAGACCGTCGTACACATTAAACTGTGGCTGTGTCCGATACAGTTTACAATCATTGTCCGCGTCCTGTAATTTTTGCCGCACCGCTAGGTCATAACCTATGACTTCTAGTTTTTCCACCTTCCTACTTAGTGCATCCGCATTACTGTGCTTTTTCCCAAGCTTGTGCACCACCCCGTAGTCGAATTCACTAAGCCTCACAGCCCATCGAGCGAGTCTAGTAGACTGATCCTTCAACTCCAACAACCACTTCAATGCAGCATGATCTGTCACTACCCGAAATCTTCTCCCATATAAATAACATTTAAAATATGTGATTCCATAGATTACGCTTAGCATCTCCCTATCTGTTGTTGAGTAATTCGTCTCTGCTGCATTCAACTGCCTAGACGCGTAGGCTACAGGATGTTCTTTCCCATCAATTTCCTGACTAAGAACACACCCTAATGCTTGATTCGATGCATCGCATGCTAGTATAAACTCCTCTTCAAGATCTGGAAACACAAGAACCGGACTTGATGTTAACACTTCTTTCAGTTTGTCAAACGCTTTCTGACACTCTTCTGTCCACTCAAATTTCACACCCTTCCGTAACAATTGCGTCAATGACTGTGCTAAATCTGCAAAACCCTTCACGAACTTTCAATAGAAATTGCAGATTCCGATGAATTACTGCACTTCCATAACTGTTTTCGGTTCCCAAAAATCCCTTACAGCCTGTACCAACCTCGTATCTCTTCGCACTCCATCCTTCTGATAATATGATCCAGATATTTTTGACTTCTTCTAACGCGAAATGACACTTCTCCAGGCTCAGCGTCAAACAAGCTTCTCTTAACGCCATAAAGACTTCCCTTAACCGCTGTCTATGTTGCTCCATACTACTTGAAAACACTATAATATCATCCAAATAGACAAGACACTGCCGTGGTTTCAAACACCTAAATACACTGTCTAGCAACCTCTGAAACGTTGCCGGAGCACTTTTCAACCCGAATGGCATTCTAATGTACTGGTAATGGCCTCCAGATGTAGAGAAAGCAGTTTTTGGACGATTCCCAGGAGCCACCTCTAACTGATGATAACCACTTGTCAAATCCATCGAAGGAAAGTACTGGCACTGTCCTAAGTGATCCAAAGTCTCTGATATGTTTGGAATGGGGTATGCGTCCGTTACTGTCTTATTATTGAGGTATCGATAGTCACAACAGACCCTGTATTTCTTAGTTCCATCCATAGTTTTTTAGGCATAACGACAATTCCCGCTCCCCAGCAACTATTACTATGGTCTATAATACCGTCCGCAAGCTGCTGATCATTGAAATCCTCCACAATCGGCTGCAAATACCTCGGTATTCTCTATGGTTCACGGTAAACCGGTGCTTCAGTCCCTGTTGGTATCCTATGTTGAACGAATGGAGTTGCTGGCAACGGCCCTTGTGGAAAAAACAAATCCTTAGATTCCCACAATAATTCTTCCATCTGCTCCCTTTATTCTCCTTTCAAATGTTTAATTTTGTCACGCAATGCAGTTCTATCGTCAGTTAGTGGTTGATCGCTTCGTCTACCTCTCGAACACCAGTCTTCATCATCTGGCACATCCAAATTTGCTACTAAAACTCCTTTCCTCAAATTCGCGTCTACAGCGCTAAAATTATCCACCTTCTCGGGAACTACTCGCCCGTCATTCCCCTCCTGTAAGCGTACAACACTACGTTGCATAAAACAACCCAGTGGACCCAAAACTTCATTATCCTCCAATGGTTCAATAACACATACTGTACCCACAGGTAGATTCAACTCCACACTTACCCAGAGCGACTTCTCAGTGCCACTAGACACACACTCATGTGAATGTACGCGGTTCAATTGGTTTGTTCATTACGTTGAACGCCCCTGGCGACAGCTCTGCACTGACAACAGTTTCCCCTAGCGGTCTCGGTCCGGCACACAGTTTTGCCGGCCAGAATCGCCGAGCGGTTCTGGGCGCTACAGTCTGGAACAGGTTCGAATCCTGCCTCGGGCATGGATATGTGTGATGTCCTTAGGTTAGTTAGGTTTAAGTAGTTCTAAGTTCTAGGGGACTGATGACCTCAGCAGTTAAGTCCCATAGTGCTCAGAGCCATTTGAACCATTTTTGAACCCCTAGTGGAAATAACATTCCACCAAGTTCCACAGTTCGTTGTCCAAGGTCAATTTTGGCATGATGTTGATGCAAGAAATCTACTCCTAGGATCATGTCGTAGCACTCGCTCACCCATGGTACTACCTCCATGCATGCAAACAATTGGACTTTCCCTATGCGAAAGTCAACTGTCACCGACCGCAGAGGCATGACCTCCTTATCCCCCACTCCACACAACATGTAACGTGGTGGGTCTAACTTCCTACGTCCCATTATATTCTTAGTAGCCACTGACACTTGCGCCCCTGTGTCCAACAAAATCTTAAACTTTTTAGTTCCTACGGATCCTACCACTGAACATTCCACCTCTGCATACGTATTCGTAGCATTTGCTTGTATCTTTGTAAAAGCCCTTCCTTTAACTGCTTAAACTGTCCTGCCTTCCTCAAGGCCTCAGAACACCTTACATGTGTTGCCTTGCCAGAAAACGGAATAATCAAACTCACGGCGGCTGGATGAATCTCCTGCACCTTAGGCAACAACGACTTATCACATGCGGTTTCCCGTTCACTTCTAGATGTTAATTCATTTCTCAACTGAGTATTGTCCACTGTCAGTTGTGCTACTTTTTCCAACAAAATACGCATCGCTTCTGGTTCTGACACACTTTGCATCCTTGACTCTGCCATTGTGTTGCCTCCGTTCTTAGTTAGACCCGACAAAAAAATTTAAGTACCAGAACAATCTGACTTCCTACAACTCCATATCATCATACTCAGTAACATCATAAACCAATACAAAGTAATCAAATGCCACGAAAAACATCTTATTGTCCCAAATACACTAACACTTATTCTGACAAAATAAATAATATGCATACGCAAAACATCTAAAATGTGACTTCTGGCAAGCCATACTCAAAACACGAACAAGAAGGAAAATGTCCAACACTCAAAAGAACCATTTTGACAGCATTCACCACATCTTGTGACTGTCCTGCAGGCGGCGGGCTCGAACGCCGTACTGGACAGACGACGTCCGCTGTCCTGACACCAAATGTAGTGGGTGGGTGCCAGGAGGTGCCATATTAAAACTCGGTGAGAACTTTCCAAATGATTTATTCGTTTCCACTACATTGTTTGATTCACCTCAGTCTCCATCACAGGCCCTGCATTGCTGAGGAAGTACCCCCAGCGGCCTGTGAAACGCAATGCTGTGTCGTGTTGGCCTTGTTCACCAGCTGTAGAATTCCAGTTACATCAGGATGGCTGTGCCAGCAGCCGACTCAGGGCCCACCGTCCCTGTTGATTCCGCGCTGCTCTGCCGGGAGATGTAGGTCGGCCCCACTGCTGCTTCTACCTTGGCTGGCGTAGCTGGGAAGGCCGCTGCAACGACCACCCCCGTTCTGGCATCCGAACCTGCGGCCCTCGCCTCGTAAGTCTGCGGCGTGTGTTGGGAGACAAGACAACTGCCGATGGTAGTGACCCGAAGAGTGGCCCGCTCTCGCTGTCTGCGGACCCCGCGTCGGCCTCAGAGGGTCGCACCAACGACCCACCATGGACTGGGACACTGTCGCCCCATCTGCTGCCATATGTCGCCGGTAGTGTGACATGTATCGCCGTCCAGGAGAGCTGCCACACTTGAATGAATCTCTTTAGAAAACAACACTTATTTATACTCAGGTGCGCAATCACTCCCAGTCATGTACGTCCCACACCACGATTGCGCCAGTGGGCCCCTTCTTCCTGTAACTTGCGACATGCGAACCACTGTGTTTACTCTTTTCAGCGGTTTGATGGCCACTGTGACCTCCATTCCACTTCGCAACTGCTGGTCAGCGTAACCTACTGCAATCCAGCCCGCACTTGGTTGTAACTCGTGCGCTCTGAAATATTGCACCAAATCTAACTTCCCTATCTTAAACTGTGGTGCCGCTACATATATGATTAAGTAACTACAATACGAAATTTTTCATGTCAATGCTTTCGTCATTTTGTACTGCTATACGTTTTGTCATTTAGAAAATAAAATTCGAAAAAAAGAAGCAAAATATATTTTGCACAGAGGTAAGGTTTTTGAGAAGCATAATTTGTCAGCAGCTTTAGTGGCAGTTCAGAAATTACGTATGTAAACACAGCAGAATCACAGCTAAATTTATGTTGCAGGGAAAGGTTAGAAGGTACTAGGCAATAGCTACCAGTGGACTATAAACTAAGCACACAAAGTGTCATATAATGTACATAAATGGTTACTGTATTTTTTCTATGTAGCAGAACAATTTGACACTTTGTGCCGATTCATCATGGCAACTGAGATGTCACGCATCACACATCGTGTACTACACATGCAAATAAAGATGACAATCGGAGCGGTGCCTGATGGGAGCGACCGTAAAGGCATTTCCCATTTACAGTTACTGCCATCAGCCACCGCACTGAGTGTAACATTGTTTGCGCATGTAGTACACCAGGGCCGGCCAGAAATTCTGCATGCGTGTGGTGCTCCTGCACATGTGCAACTTCCGGGTCACAGCGTGCACGCCGCAGCCGTCAGCGTTCATGTAGTGCATGTTTCTACGCACAGATGTCGCTTTATCCACTTGCTGAGATACCCTGTACCGGCGCATTCTACTGCTCTTTCCACAGCTTGCATGCCAACCATGGGAAGGTATTTCGCGTATTAAACATTTAAAATACTGTCACAGTCTACTCATTGAGACGTCTACTTTTATGTTAACAGTTTAACCCAGTAAGACAAGTAATACAGTTAACAACCGTGGGTTTTTATTAAGGCAGCTTGACTGACGGTACATAAATACGCTTAGTGTTTTTGATCTAGTATTTAAGAAAGAGAGCACTCGGCGACTTCCAGCGAACCTTAGTCATGATTTCAAATAACATTAAACTAATGCAAGGTTTCCTATAACTATTTCTCGGTACCCTGAGTTATACCCACATAATTTCTGTCTCACTGACCTCTGAACAGAATGACAACCGCAGACCTCTCGATGATGACCTGTACCATTATTGCTATATCTTTCATCAGTTCCGTCTGAAATCTGCACAATAACTGACGATTAGATGAATGTTATGTTTTATCGACTTCAGCTGAGTGTAGCCCTTCACACATTTTTTTTTAAAAAAAAGAACCTAAATGTAAGTATACAACAATCGGTTTAATGACCAATTTTCCTTATAATAATGAAACATGGAGCAGAATGAGGCAATAGTGCACAGTTAGTAAACAATAATTTTTAATTATGAAAGGAATAAATCCAAACACGTTTATCACTGGTCATGAGAAATGATATAGCTAATATCGGGCACAAAAGCACGGCTCATTGACAAACGCAAGCAGTTGCGGGAGATTTTCATCACTGATGCTTGATCAAAACGACTGAGAACATAGATCTTCCGTTCTTTGCTTTTTCACAGTACCTGCCATTTCTCAGTACTTCTCTGTTAAAGTTACGGTCACCAGGGGTAAACGAGACTGGGTATGTTGCGCTCTTGCTTGTACCACATAAACAGGGAAGAGGTGCCGCCGCCGTTCATATAGGACACATGCCTAATAACAGATGTCGCTGTCGCACATGTGCAGCACTTCCGCACGTCTGCACACTGTGCAGCATTTGGCCGGCCCTGTAGTACACGAAGCACAGCTGTGATGCATGGTGTCTCAGTTACCATGATGAATCGGCACAAAGTGTCAAATTGTTCAGCTACATAGAAAAAATACAGTAACCATTTATGTACGCTATATGATGCTGTGTGTGCTTAGTTAAATGGTAGTATCTCTCACTGAGTAAAAGGCTATTTTCTTTTCATTTTTTTATTCTTTGTTGAATTTAGATTCCGCCCAGAGGAGAAGGCGGGGGGGGGGGGGGGGGGGAGGCATGCTGGCAACAGTATAATATGCCGCTCTGCAGCCTACAGAAGAGTTTAAAAACATAATGAGTAGAGAATAAACAATAAAAACAGGTGATAAAACAGTGACTGGGTGAAACTGTAATAGGGCGACAAATGGCAGAAGTTAAAATATAAAAACAAAGAGCTGGTGATGCTAATTTAAACACATAAAATTAGACATGGACAATTAAAAAAAAATGTGGTGACAGTCTGGTTTCTGTTCGCAAGAGTTAAAAAAAAAACAACATACCTAGTGATGTAAAAAAAATGGGACGTGCAACACTGACACATCACTAAAATACTGAATACTGCACTATAAAGTAGACTCAAAGACAGACTGGAGGGGGAGGGGGGGTGGATCCGGCCAGAAGAGGGGGGGGGGAGGGGGAAGGAGAGGAAAAGCTAAAGGGGGAGCCAATGGAAGGAGAGGACCCAGGAAGGGGAGGGGGCAGGGTGGACACGAGAAGGAGTGGGGAAGGCAGGGGAGGGGAAAGCAAAAGGACTCGGGGGAGAGTGAAAGCCTATCCATAGTACCATCTCTTATAGCTATTGAGAAACACACTGACAACTGAGTAAGGTAAGCAATTCACCACCAAACACTGTGCTTATATCAGTTTATTACATATTTACACATACTGCAAAACAAAGTAAATTGACTAATTCAAGGTATGCTATGCCCATGGAAATAAAAGATAATAAACTTCATTGCAATGGTTTGACACTCGTTAACTATCGATAGTCATGCCCAGCAGTCTTGCAGCCTATAAATTTCAAATCTTCGGCACTGAAATTGATTGAGAAAATTAAAGTGTATAAGAGTTAAAAGCATAAACACTTGATGCAAATTTGTTTGTAGTGTGAATGTAGAAATTGAAGGGTTGGTGTGGAAGATCACTTTAACTCTGCCTGCAGTTACTGTAGGAGTGAATTAAATAGCTCTGCAGTAGATGGTGTCAGTTCCAAGCCTGGAGAAAGGTGGAGGGTTGTCGAAGTACTGAAGCCATAAAAGAATCGACATAAAATAGTAGGAGAGAGCCAGTAAAGTTTAATACCTTAGTTGCAATGATGACGATGATAATGATGATGATGATGATGATGATGACAATAATAATAATAATAATAATAATAATAATAATAACAATAATAGCGATTAACCCATATATTTTCAACTTAATTGCCTGATGCAAATAAAGCAGCTACCAGTATCTCACGCCTCTGTAAATATAGTCTTATTGCTGAATGTGGCCATCAGAGGGACTGAACATAACAAGCAGGAATGCTGGAGCTTCCAGAATCTATTCAACCAAAACACAAACACTTTTGGGCATAACAGTTTCTATTGAATAAAACTTTTTGTGGTTAATACTATTCTTATAACAGCTAAATATAACAGTTTATGAATGGATAACTTTCTCCCCCTCTGCACTTATGGCAATTCCTGCTATTATCTATCACTGCAACAGCACCAAAGAACTTACTCGTCAGGACTAAAGGCTAGCGTGTTCAGTTTCCAAGTCAAGACAAAGTTATTGTAGAAGTGAACAGACACAAGGATCGGGTATGCCTTAATCAGATTTGTTGCAAGTAATATGTCTCTATTTGTAACCAATAGCTCAATATATAGCATATTTACATAAAAATAGTATATATTACACCTAGATAAAAACCTAAAATAACTTACCCTGGTCCCAAAAGGAGCCCAAGATTCAGGAACACACATTATCAGTAAATTACCAGCAATAATTAAAAACTTGGTTTCGGATAAAGAACAGTTTAAAAAGAGTTTGAATGACTTTTTGGTGGACAACTCATCTACTCTGTGCATGAATATCTTCACAGCGATTGTTAGACTAGCTTAATAAAAATTTCAGTTTTGACAGTACTTGGTCACAACAGTCAAATGGCTCTGAGCACTATGGGACTTAACATCTATGGTCATCAGTCCCCTAGAACTTAGAACTACTTAAACCTAACTAACCTAAGGACAGCACACAACACCCAGCCATGACGAGGCAGAGAAATCACAACAGTCAAGATTAGATATGTTGTGTATGATGATAAATTTATCAAAAGTTTATAACTTGGTTTCATTCTGACAGAGTATTAATTCTGTAAATATTAGCAGTTCCAGTTTATTGTAATGTGGCACTGCAAAACATTCAACTGCAGCTGCCAGGTAAATAAGCAAATTACAACTTTTTGTAGGGCAAGTCAATTTGTTGAACAGATACAGAAGTAGAACAAGTTATACACATAAAACAATAATCTTGTGTTTTGTGCCTTGTTTGTGCAGTTGAAATAGGTAGGACCAAAAAGCAAGAGGAACAAATAGCTCTAAAAATAAATGAGACTTCGGTGACAAGTGCATGTTGTGTTGCAAATCACTTAAACAAAAACTTTGTTTCTGTTACTGACAGCTTGGGGTTTTCAGGTTCAGTAAACAGTGCAATGGAGTACCTGAGACCATTCTTTACAAATAGCTGCAGTAAAATGGCAATGACACTCAAATCTTACGAAGAAGTGGCATTCATCATAAAATCCTTAACATCTAAGTATTCTAGTGGTTATGGTAATATATCAACAAAGTTAATCAAGGAGTGCTCATGCAAGGTGAGTTCTGCCTGCAGCTATTTGTGTAATCAATCTCTTATCAGTGAAACATTTCCATGCTGGCTAAAATATAATGCCTCTTGACAAGAAGGGGGATAACGAGATACCATCAAACTATCAACCAATTTCACTTTTGCCAGCTTTTCCAAAAACATTTGAAATGGTTGTGTTCAAGTATCTCCTTAAGCATCTGACTACAAATAATATATTGTCCAAATCACAGTTTGGGTTTCTTAAAGGTTCTGATAGAGAGAAAGCTATTTACATGTTCAGTGATAATGAACATAATGAATTATATAACAAATTAGATGCTACTGGCATTTCCAGTGATGTGTCAATCGCGTTTGACTGTGTGAATCACAGCATTCTCTTAAGTGAATTAGAATACTATGGTGTCACCAGCAGTGCTGTGAAATGGTTTGAGCCTTATTTAACTACTGTGACATGAAACAAAGGGTGTTGCGAAATATCTGTGCAGTAAACAGTCAGCCTACATCTGATTGGGAATTAATTCCATATGGTGTTCCTCAAGGTTCCATCTTTGGTCTGTTGCTTTTTCTTGTGTGCATTAATGACTTCTCGCCAATTACATTACCAGATGCTAAGTTTGTTTTGTTGCACATGAGACAAACATTGCAATAAGTAGGAGGTCAAGTACAAATTTAGAAATGGCTGCTAATCAAATTTTCACTGACATTAATAAATGATTTAGAGCTAATTCACTGTCATTAAACTTTGAAAAGACCCACTGGAACCTGTTAGATATTTAGTTATAGCATGTGTATAGCAAATCAAGCATGTGCATAGCAAATGCAGATCGAAGAGGTTGACGGTTAATTTTCTGGGATTAAAATTCGATAATAAATGCTGTTGGGAAAGGATTTGCAGTAAGAATGATGTCAGATGTAGTAGATACAAAAAACTTATATATTTTGCCTACTTTCATTCTAATATGTCATATGGGATCACATTCTGGAGTAACTTGTGAAGCTGAGCAACAGTTTTTAGAATCCAATAGCGTGTAACAAGATTCATTTGTTGTGTAAATTCAAGAAAATCATGTAGAAACCTGTTCAAGGAACTTTGAATTCTAACTATTGATTCTCAGTATACTGCATTTATTTTTAATGAAACTTATTGCAAGTAATATATCTCTATTTCCAACCAATTGCTTAATACATATTATCAGTACTAGGAATAAGAACAATCTACATAAAAATCACTTACTTTGGCCCAGAAAGGGGTCCAATATTCAGAAATACACATTTTCAATAAATCGCCAGCAACCATTAAAAACTTGGTTTCAGATAAAGCACAGTTTAAACAGAGTTTGAAAGACTTTTTGGTAGGCAGCTCCTTCTACTCTACAGATGAATCTCTTAACAGCAACTGTTAGACCAGCTTAAGTAAAAATTTCAGATTTCAATTTTGACAGCAATAGGTCACAACTGACAAGATTAGGTATTTTGTGAATGATAAATTTATTAAAAGTGCAGAGCTGTGTTGCATCCTGACAGAGTATTAATTCTGTAAATATTAGGAGTTCTAGTTTACTGTAATACATTTACCTATTTTGACAGTCTGCTGATAAATGATCAGGGTAGTGAGTATTATATTCAGATGTTTTACGTTTTTTTTTATGTTATACTTTCTGACTTGTTTCACACCCAAGATAAGCATCTCATTTTTGGGTCTCTGAAACGAAAACTGAATCTAATCTAATTCCATTTCACTATAGTAACAGAACTTTCTAGGTAGTAGTCCTACTGTTGTGTTGTCATTGGCAAGTCCTGCAAACATTCTCTAGGCCGTGTAGTAATTTTGCTACAAGTGTCATATCAGAGAATATTCGAGCACTTATTCTACATTCCTTTCCCACAAAATTGAATACTATGTGGGGGTAAGGTATTTATTTATTTTCATCTACACCAGAGCATTCACATGCAGTTAATGGCTTCATGACTAATTCTGATAACAACTTTTACATCGGGAACTGACAAAATGTAATTGTGGGAGTGACGTAATCAACTAATTGATATATGACGAGTGCAGTGTCTCTCTAATTTCTTATGTTCTTTGTTGCTTCCTGTTCTGGTTTGATTGCTAATGTGTATACCTGCGTCTTTTGTATTTGTGCACAATAAAGTGTGATTTACACAGAGGAGAAAAAAAGTCATAGACTAGCGATGGCGGTAGTATCACGTATACAATTTATAAAAGGACAATGCATTAGCAGAGCAGTCACTTGTATTCGAGTGATTCATGTGAAAAGATTTCCAACCTGATTGCGGCCACATGAGGGGAATTAACAGACTTTGAACATGGAATGGTAGTTGCATCTAGATGTGCAGGACTCCATTTCAGAAATCATTAGGGACTTCAATACTCTGAGATCCACAGTGTCAAGAATGTGTCAACAGTACCAAATTTCAGGCACTGTGGGAGCTGGTGTTGGCACCATATTTGTGTGGGCTGTGTTTACATAGAATTAACTTGCTCCTCTGGTTCAACTGGACGAATCATTGAATGGAAATGGTTATGTTCAGCTACTTAAAGACCATTTGCAGCTATTCATGTTACAAACAATGATGGAATTTTTATAGATGACAGTGCACCTCATCACCAGGCCAAAATTGTTCACCGTTGGTTTGAAGAACTTTCTGAACAATTCAAGTGGATAATTTAGGCACCCAGATCGCCCAACATGAATCCTTTCAAACATTTGTGGCACATAATTGAGAAGTCAGTTCATGCTCAAACTTGTGCACCAGCAACACTTGCAATTATAGAGACAGCATGGTTCAATATTTCTGCCGGGCACTTCCAATGACTTACTGAGTCCACGCCACATGGTGTTGCTGCACTACTCCGGGTAAAAGAAGGTCCAACATGATATCGGGAGCCATCCCATAAGTTTTGATACCTCATTGTATTACACCATTAGTCTGTCAATGTATTTTATTTTTAGGAGATAGTGCCCTTCCATAATTTGTGAACCCAAAGAAGAAATTCTACTCTCTTGGGTAGGTTATCTGCTGCAATTCATATAGATAAGTACAGTCATGAATACCTTTCATAATGTTCTATATTCTGTCAGTGGCGCCATCCAGGTCATTAAAAATGAGATTAAGATTCTACAGTGCCCACCTCTCGTGTTTCGACCGCTAGATTCCATGCCAAACACTGATCCATTTTGGTACATGATGGTTTCAACCTCTCTGGTCATGACACAGTGATATAACCACATAACAATGCTTTGCACATAATTACAACAGTATCGTAAGACATCATATTCAGAATGAACATGTTTCCAGTCATTTCATGTCCCCTGGTACCACATGTGAGATCAACAGAAATATCCACTCATCAGCTTTCACAGTCGTCCCACACTGTATTGGCAAGTTCAGGCCCCACAGTTTGCGCCCAGTCAATTGAAAATTTAGTTGCAGTAAATGGAGTGCATTTTCAAACAACAGCATATTTGTTATACTTTTGAATAGTTCACTTTAGTGATCAGTAATCTTGATCAACGTGTTACGTCAGTAATGCTGGACATTATATTACGAGCCTCCCTGCACCAAGCCTACAATACTCTCACGGTAGTGGTAATTTCACACTGCAACAAAATCAGTGGGTCAAAGGCTCATGCAAATCCTGTGCCATGAGAGGCATGACGACATGATACCATCTGAATTCTGGAGACATCTGCATGGAATGATTACAAATTGGGATGCTTTGCTGTTACACATTTGGCAGCAACAATTGCTACCAAAGTGAGGTTAACTTTAATTACTCAGGAAGGGCAGCCATTATAATAGTTACCAATAAAGCACACACCTAGCCCAAAACATATGCCACAATGGCCACCATGATAAATTCCATTCACTCTGAAGAGAGCCGAACCATCCAAGACCGGCCCAACATGCTGCTGCCTAGCCACCATGCTACCTCCACCTGAAAGTCACAGTGTGTTCTCGAGGACCAGTGAACTCTCCATACCACTGTCAAGAGGCTAACTAAGCAGCTGAAAATGTAGCAACTATGGATCATGACATCTGAGAGCAAACGGACCCACTGCACATGCCCACAGTGGCCTCATAGCCACGAGACCACTCAGACTAATGTTTGCTGTTCCACAGACATTTTTGTCACCTGGCAACTAAGTGCAAGAAATCATGCTTGCACCTCAACGCCGAGACTCGATTTGGTTCAGGGGCAACAATAGGACACCCATTTACAGCACCTACTGTTTAAGAACAGTCAAAAAAACGGTATAGGAGTGCTCAGCCTACCACTTGTATCAGCATGACTCCAAAGCTGCCGACTACTAAAAGGCTACACAACAATGCATCACAAACGTTGTTTGTTACCAACAACTATTCAAGGCTAGTGTTATTAATCAAACAGGATCAGAGATCAACACACTGCTGAATACATTTTACCCAGATGCAAAACAACACACTATGGCCAATTTAATGGCAGTTAACAAGTCTGTCATATGTGCATATGGTCACAAAACGTCTGAGGTTGACAATGATCTCTTTGAGAACTGCAAGTGGTCTTACACATTAAACAACATTGCTCAAACTATTTCGGGTGCTGATTTCCTCACACAGGCTGCCATGACCACCAATCTACCAAATGAATGACTGATAAACTCCATCAGCAGTCACACTATTGTTGCAGTAAAGGGTTATTCATCAAAGTACACAATGCCCAGGGTGTATAATTTAAGTGCTAACACCTCAAATGGCCATCGTCATTACTGGGAGTCCTACTGCCACAACTTGAAATCACACCTCCAGACTATGAGAAAAGATTACGTAATAATGAGGTGTGAAATAATCAAGTTACATGAGGATAAAGTGGTGTTGAAGGATACCCTACTGGAAATATAAGGCCAACTCCAAGTGGCCCGAAAAACATTAGAACAACATAGAACACCTTTGCATTGCATCCATGCTCTGCACACAACTGTGTCCATGGATTAACAGTGGCCCATAAAACTACAGGGCAGGGGCACACATACTACGATGCACCATATCTGTACCAAACCTGGTCTGTAATTTCGTCATGAGCCCATACCATTGTGTGAACATTACTACCACCGATTTCCAGTGGCTACACAATGGCACCGGGGGAGCCAACACCCCACACCCATCCCCCTCTATCTGCTACCAGTGGCACTCCTCCCAACCATCATTCAATGGTACTGGCTGTGTCACTGACTGCAGTTACATGTCCATCATGCACAGCCACATACAAGCTGGCTGTGTGGTCAAATTCAAACTCCCTCTCATTTTTTAGGCAGGGGAGGGCGGGTGTTGTGTGGGAGTGACATAATCAACTAATAGATGTGTGACAAGTGCAGTGAGTCTTTAACTTCTCATGTTCTCATGTTCTCTGTGGCTTACTGCTCTGGTTTGTTCACCAATACACTGTTATTCCCTGTATGTATTTTATATGTAGTAGATGATGTCCCTACATGGTCCCACATTGCACAATAATTCATACTGTAGGCTTATACTAAAATGTACACAACAAAATTAACAAATGCATATATTGGGTAAACGTTGCAACTGAACATCTTTTAGAAGCCACTTTATGGACCTAGGGAATGTTACATGTATACACTCCCTAGTGGTGTTTCTGGTTAACAGGAAGAGTGCATTTAGGATGACGTCAACAACTCATAATCACATAACTAGAGGAAGTAATAATTTCCATATCATCTATGTATCTCTCTTTAGAGTTCAGAAAGGAGTTTTATTTTCGGGTACAAAAGTTTATAAAAGGTAACCAGTGGGCTGCAGGCAGAAAACTGAACATTTGCAAATATTTAAAAACCAAAGAAAATAACACCTCGTTAGCTACTCTTTCAACGATTTGTCAGAATATTTGAAGTGAAGCATGTAAATTCCATTAAAAATTAAGCACACTGTTTCATATAGATACATGACAGTGGCAAGACATCAACTTCTTTAAAACGTGTCAACTGAGGGAAGAGAAAGGCACTTGTTTCATTATTTGCACTTTTGTATAATAAATATATTTTTGAGAGGTATGTCCCAAAATTGAATGCAGTGTGGGATTACGAAATGCACAAGTGCAAAGCAGGCACATTTTACTGTTTCTGTGTTGATGTCTTTACTGAGAATACTAAACGCTTAGTAAAAATTGCTCAGTCCATTTAATGACTTCTCTTTATGTATTCCTTCTGTCTAGTACTATCTGTCAACATACTCTGAGGAATTTTGTGGTTGCATTTTTATGTTTGTATCAACAATCAGAGTTTTGAGTTGATGAGAACAGTATATTAGTACCACCAGAAAACATCACCAACATACCTTTCTGCATACTTATGGACAGACCATTGCAATGTATAATAAACAGAATTGCTCAGAGTTTAAAAATTCAGGAATTCCTTGTCTTACTACTTGCTCCTTTGACCAACACTTTCACCATTTGTTTGATGATTACCACTTTTATTGACTCTGTTCAAAAGATGTGATATGAAACAACAACTGCATTTTCCCCTAATTCTATAGTACCATAGTTTCTGAAATGTAATGTATGGCTGCCAAAGTTTGTGAGCTCAAGGAATAGCCTGTTGTGTGTTTTACTTCATAAAGTGCACTATAGAATTAATAAATATGAATATAAAGCTCCATGTATCAATACCCTTTCTCAAAAGACAAACTTTTGCAGACTCAATAAGCAATAACTTCTGAAGAAGCTCTACAAATCAATAGTTGTTGCACTAGCAGCTAACCAACCCGCACTAGTTTATGTGGCCAGCTGGTACAGAAACATGGAATATCATTTAAATTACTCTAGTACAGGAATAATTTGCTAACAATTAATGAGAATTCTGAGAATTGTTAACAAGATTCCTTTATTATGTAAAAAACACACATGATAACTTGAAATGAACTTCCAGTGTGCTATACTTTAAAGCGACCATTGAAACAAAACACACCACAGTAACTCCCTGTGAGTTTCCAACAGTTCTGTTACAAAAGTCAGCATGCAATTTGTATGTCTATCTTCCTTTGCCTTTTCAGTAGCTTAATACATGAAAAAAAAGCATTGTTCGCTGAAATTCTAAGACAGGTAAGTTATTTTGAAGAAAGTAACTTCTTTTGTGATGCACAATATCACCTTTAGAAGGGCAGGTCAGTGATAGTAGCAGTGCTTGACTTAGTTACAAATGTAAGTCAGGGTTTTGAAGACAAAAGAGTCTATAGCACTGGTATCTTGTGACCTTAGTAAGGTATTCAATTGTACCTAATGTAAGGTGGTCCTCAGCAATGTATAATCATATGGTGTTGGGGGAGTGTTGAGCAAATTCTTGAATCCTACCTGAATAGCAGACAGTAGATTGCATCAGGCAGGGAGCAGACTCATTGTCCACAAGTTGAAATAGAGTGCACCATAGCAGCCTGTAATGGGGCCTTTATTGTTCCTGATTTTTGTTAATGACATAAGCACCAATGGGCACACCTTGCAGTTTGCAGATAATAACATTTGTTCTCAAAAAGAGAGAGTGTCAGTCAGTCTTTTCAACAAGTAGAAGCCCCATTAAGCAAAGGTGATGCCTAGTTTACTATGAACAAGATGAAAATTAATGAATACAAAACACAGAGAATGACACACAGCTTTATTGATACTGGAGCACTGGGTGGCACAGCAGCCATTAAACTCATGGGCTTTTTCATTGATACTACATTAACGTAACAACAGCACACAAAAACTGTATATTCCAAACTTTCTTGGGTCTTGGATCTCCTGAGGAAATTAAAAGGTACTAACAGTTTACCCTCTAATGTTCCAAAGCTGCATGAGACATGGGCTGCTGCTGTGGAGTCACTATGCAAGCTGCAAGAATATACATTGTTGTACAAAGAAATGCAAAACAAATGACCATGTAAACCAATTGTTTCTAGATTAAGAGTTCTGACTATTTGTAGACAATGTTTATTCAACTGCCTTGCTCGTACAAAAATAAATCATGAGCACTACTGAAAGAAAAATAAATCTCATCAACATAGCACTGGTAATAGAGTCAGCAAAGAAAGCCCTGGATGTTGATTAACGAAAACACAAAGGGTATCCACATGGTGGCTTTCAAACTGTTGAATGTGCTATCTAAGGGTATCCTGTAACAACCAATGGAGCAATTTAGGACAAAAATTTTGCCTGAACTATGCATATGTTCTAGTACTGATTTCATAGTTGTCTTATCATTGTGCAGTATATCATAATGTATTTGTTCTCTTTAGTATATTTTATAGTATCAGTTTTAGTATCATAATTTAAATTGCAGTGTTACATTCATTTTATTGTAGAAATACTACTGTAATCTTGATGCATTCTGTTCAGCTATGGCTGGTTAAGAACACAGAGCTGGTAATAAATGGACATGATCTCAGACTGCTTTTTGATGATAATAAGCAATGTTATCCAAACCACAGGATTATTTGTGTGGCTCTGTGTTATAATACTGCAAATTTCAGAAGGTGTGAGTGGGCAAGGAAAAAGTTATCTTGGGAGCAGCACAAAGCTTTTACAATGACTGGGTACAGAAGGATTGATAAAAGAAGAAAGTTTGTCATGAATGTTCATGAAGTGATTGTTGAATATTTCACATAAATTTTTTGCTCAGAGGAAACAGCATCTTCATTCTTAATGCATGTTATTGATTGAGATTTTTTCCTTTTTACCAACAGTCTCATACCGCCTTTGATTTATTACTTGAACAGAGTATAAACTGCCAGTTGTACATTTTATAGGCTTCACAACAGACTTGTTCAGTTTAAAATAGTTATTAAATAACTGGCTGTCTGTAGTTTTACTGTAAGAATATAGCAGTCTCTTATTTCCACAAAAGGTTTGTATTCCTGACATCTGCAGTTTATTGCTAGACATTTTGCATATATTTGGCTTAGATCTAAGTTTGATTGGAAATGCTACATCTTAATGTTTCTACAGAATACTCAAATTCTTGTACCTTACAGTCAACATCACAATCACAATGTACACCCTTCCATCCAGCTTCATGGAGCACATGTGTGAAAGTGAATACTCTATATTATTTTTGATGTAATGCTTCATACTTTCCTGGCAATCTGTCGACACCTTGAGGGGTCAGGTATACTTCCAGGTATCAGCCCTGCACTGCATGTCTATCCTCCTGCTGTTCATTTTGCCATCCCTCGGAGGATATGTCTGGGTTAGTTTTGGGAATGTGTTCTGAAGTTTTAGCCCCTGACATCAGAACAGTCCCTCAACTGTTTTTCTTTCTTTTTTCATTTGCCATCTCCTACCCTTCCTCTGCTTCAACATTTGAGATTCCCCTTTGTTTCTTCTTCCTCCCAAGTGTAACAGGTTATGTGTTATTCCCAACCTCGGGTCGATACATAGGGTTCGCACGTATCCCCTGGTACATGACAGGCCCAGGGAGGGGTGACTGGCTGAGCTCTTACCTTCCCAAATTGCCAATTTGTCACTCTATCCGGAGTTTCGAAGGTGTGACCTGAGGTTTGAACAATCACCTAAGGCAGGTGAGCCCCCCTTGGAGGGATCCCAGTTTGAAGGAGCAGGCCATCGGAGATGCTGGGAGTCATGGGAGATTTTCTCACACTGAGTCAATCATCATTTCAGTCTACATCTTGTATGAAATGTAAATGGAATGAAGATGAAGTTTCAAAAAATCTCTCAGCAGTACGTCGGACCTTCATGGTATCACATACTGAAGGAGGTCAGTCCTTTGTTACTGTTAATGTGTTTATTATTCAAAAAGGTGTTGATGCAATTGCAGGCCCTGTGAAATCTTGCTCCCATTTATGCAATGGAAATTTGCATTTGGAGTCTGTGATTTCAGGCCCAACAATTGCTTGCAGCTTCACTCCTCACAGCCATCCTGTTCATGTTGAGGCCCACTGAATGCTGAATTCTTTGCATGGTGTTATTTACACTAGGCTGCTTGGAGGTTTGACTGAGGGAGAATTCCAAACTTACCTCTCTGATCAGGGCATCACTGCAGTCCATAAGCTGATGAAAAATGTTGATGCAACATTAGTGCCTACATGTACTCTTTTACTCGTGTTTG
Organism: Schistocerca serialis cubense; assembly: GCF_023864345.2. Taxonomy (NCBI): domain Eukaryota; kingdom Metazoa; phylum Arthropoda; class Insecta; order Orthoptera; family Acrididae; genus Schistocerca; species Schistocerca serialis. The sequence continues at coordinate 920,134,521 of NC_064640.1, read as the reverse complement.
ATTGAGTACTGCTTCCACTGAAGATCAAAGTAGATTGTGAAGTGAATATGATCCAACTGTACATTACAAACCCAATGTGTAGGCACCAGTTTCAACATTACAACCAAAGTCACATTTCCTGTTGAAACATGACCAAACGCTTTATTTGTGGTAGGGTTGCTCAGAAGGGTGATTGCCCACACCATCCTCCGTGCTGCATCAATTGCAACAGTGATCATCAGCCTCATTCAGAGAATGTCCCATATATCTTGATGAGTGGGCCATCCAGGAGATCTGGTAGAAGGAAAAAGTGCCTTACCCTGTTGCTTGCAAGTTGTTGGCTAGACAAAAGCCCTGTGTTTCACCATCTGGTACTTACAGTACCAGTCTTGCTACGCCTCGCTCCATGAAGGACCTTGCCACCCAGTCTTGCAGCTTCAAATTCAGCACTGCAGTTGTAAATTCGCCAAGCATTGTGGTAGCATAACCATTTCCTTCTCCTCCAGCTGTGCAACAAATCATCAAATCTTCACCTCCTGCAGTGAAATTACCTGCTACACAACTGGTAGGCTGGAAAGGAGAAAAGGAATACTCTCCTGATGATTTTTTATGTAACTCCTGCCAGCAAAGTTCTGAGTCTTCTTCTGCCAACCACAAAAGTTCTAAGAAATCAAACAAAGGCAAACGGTTTTCTCCTTCCCTGACTCAGAGCTCCTCTTCAATGGTGTCACTGCATTATACCCCTACCTAGCTGACCTACATTTCACTAGTGCACACTGCCTACCATTTTCCTTACGTAGAATCTGCAGGCCAACTCAGTGAGAATGCCAACACCTCTGTAGACCTCATGGAACAAGATCTGCCAGCCTGTGCACCCTGTAACAGTGAGTCTTCAAAGGCTGGCACTCAGCAGCCACTGAGGTGACAAACCATTTTTTTCCTCATCCCCTTTCACCATTATGACCCTCTTCCAATGGAACATTCATGGCATCAGATCCGAGGAGGAGGAACTATGGCTGCTCTTGGAATTGTAGCGTCCACTCTTTCTCTGCCTCCAAGAAACAAAACTGCATCCTTGGGACTGCTTTGACCTTCCTACCGAGGACAGAATTCCATCTCATGCTGCTCATCTGGGATGACGTTCATAGCCATACCATCTTACTGCCAGCTGTTGCAGTCCACATTAGCCTTCCTCGTTTCACATTTTCTCTTTGCAATGTATACATCCCTCCATCATTTGGTGTCAGCAGGACAAACTTCCTCCAGCTTACCCAGCTTACTGATCAACTCCCTCACCTCTGCTCAGTGTCTTTAATGCACACTGTTCCATTTGCAGCTCTTCCTGAGTCTGTCAGAGAAGTGAATGCTACAATGCAGCCTCTACCTTGAGGGAACTAGATCATTCTCTCACTTCATCTCGATCTTCCACCCTCTTGGCTGACCTCAATCAACTCAACCTCTCTATTTTAATAATGGAGCACCCATGTTCGTCTCATACTCCACACACACCTATTCCCATTTGGACCTCCTGTTGTGCAGTGACCAGTTTGCCTGTCATCTAGAGTGGTCCATTCTCTCTAATATGTACTCAAGCATACATCTCCCATGTGGTATCTGTTTGCTGACCCCTATCCCATCTATGTGTAGACCCAATTGGCAGCTTTCTAAGGCCGACTGGAGGTTTCAGTCCTCCCTGGATACCTTCAAGAAACATTTCCCCAGTTGTGATGATCAGGCAGAGTACCTCGTCAACATTATCCTTACCATCATAGAACATTTCATACATCGCACTTCATCTCTACCGCACTGTGCACTGGTCCCCAGGTGAACTGAGGCATGCTGCGACATGAGTTGTGTGTGAAGACCTACTCTCTGCAGTTTTAACCATCATGCTATGATGTTGAACTGTTTTCATTGTAAACAGTTTAATGCACAGTGTCATTGCATTCTTCGCTATAGCAAACAGCTACCTAGATTTCATTTACTAGTTCTTTTAACATTTGCACTTCCTCTTCTGTCGTATGGGGGCAGCCTCAATCCCCTATTTGTGACTAAGGTCCATTCCCTGATTTCCAGTATGACTGTAGGAGGTGATGTCATTGTAGACCCGCTAGCTATCTCCACTATCTTGGGCTGCTATTCTGTGGCGATTTCGAGATGCACCCACTATCATCCCACCTTCCTCCCGCGGAAATGAGTTGAGGAGGCTTGGGTGATACTCTTCTCCTCTCAGAGTAGTGAATGCTACAATGCAGCCTCTACCTTGAGGGAACTAGATCATTCTCTCACTTCATCTCGATCTTCCACCCCAGGGTTAGAAGATGTTCACATTCAGGTGTTGCAGCACTTTTCTATCACAGGCAAGCACTTTCTCCTTCATACATACAATCGCATTTGGGCAGATGGCACATTTCCCAGATGCTGATGTGAAGTCACTATTGTACACATATCTAAGCCCAGTAAAGACAAACACCTTGCTTCTAGCTACTGCCCCATTTCTCTCATCAGCTGTGTTTGCAAGGTGATAGAACATACGATTTATGGCTGGTTGGTACGGTGGTTCAAATCTCACAATCTACTAACCACTGCACAATGTGGATTTCGAGGGCACCGTTCTGCTGTTGACCAGCTCATCACCCTGTCAACCCATGTCATTAACCGTTTTCTGACAAAATACCCGATGGTGGCCATGTTTTTTGATTTGTTGAAAGCCTACGACACCTGCTGGAGGACTGGTATCCTCTGTACTCTATACATGTGGGGCTTTCAATGCCACCTGGTCTGTTTCATTCAGAAATTTTTAAAGGCCAGGTATACAAGGTATGTGTGGGTACATTATTGCCAGACACCTTCATCCAGGAAAATGGGGTGCCTCATGGCTCCGTCTTGTGTGTCGTACTCTTTGCTACAGCTATTAATCCTACAATGGCCTGTCTCCCACCAGATATCACTGGCTCTCTTTTTGTTGACGATTTTGCAATGTACTGCAGTTCTCCACATACTTGTATCCTTGAGCAGCGTCTTCAGCAACATCTTGATCGTCTTTACTCATGGAATATCGGCAATAGCTTTAACTTTTCCACTGACAAGACAGTTTGTATGAATTTCTGGCACCGCAATCGGTTTCTTCCACCATCTTTACATCTTGGGCTTGTTGCTTTTCCACCTATGAAAATCCTGGAGCTCATGCTTAACAGAAAATTTTCTTGGTCCTCCCATGTGTCTTACCTGGCTGTACGCTTTACCGCGTCTCCTGATGTCTTAAATGTTCTAAGTGGTACTTTCTGGGGAGCAGATCGGACCACCCTCCTCCAATTGTACCAATTTCTTGTCCATTCGAAATTAGACTATGTGTGTTTCATTTATTCATCTGCATGTCCATCCATTTTACGCCATCTTAATACAACCAAGCATCACAGAATCTGTTTGGCCACTGGTGCCTTTTACACTAGCCCAATTGAGAGTCTCTATGCAGAAGCTGCCGGACAACTGCTGTTATACTGGTGTGATGTTCTCCTCAGAATATATGCTTGCTGTTTTGTCTCCCATGCCTAGCCACCCATCCTGCACCTCCTTTTTCGATGACTCCCTTGACTGCCAGTATGGGGCGCATCCCCCTTCTCTGTTATTTCCCAGAGTTTGCTTTCGGCACCTATTCCAGCAGCTTAACTTCACACTCCCTGCTATTTTCAAGGTTGGTATGAACCCTTCACCACCTTGGATTACGTGGGGGCCTGTGTTTATTTTGGACTTCATTTACTTCCTAAGCAAACTTCTCCTGATTTGATGTATCATAGTAAGTTTCTTGACCCTTGCACACAACATATTGACAGCACGTTTGTGTACAGTAACGGTTCTAAGACTGATTTTGGAGTCCTATGTGCTTTCATCATTGACACCGACCATTTTCGGTATTGGCTTCCAGAACACTGCCCAATATTTACAGCAGAGCTCTTCACCCTGTATCAGGATACCTAATACATCCAGCAAGACAAGTTTTTATTTGTGTCGTATTCCAATTCTCTCAGTGCCCTTCAGAACCTCTGTGTGCTGTACAAAGTCCATCCCTTGGTGCGATGGGTCCATGGAGGCTACCATTTTCTCTCTGTTGAGGGAGACACTGTGATGTTCATACAGTCTCCTGGTAATGTCAGTCTGATGCGAAGGCTGCTGATGCTGCTCAAAAGGCTGCAGTCCTCCAACCTCAGTCCGCTAGCTCTTCCAACCCTATGGATGATCTCTATGTTGTCGTCCATTGGCAAGTGGTGTCACTTTGGCATCATGAAAAAATGGCTCTATGCACTATGGGATTTAAATTATGAGATCATCAGTCCCCTAGAAGTAGAACTACTTAAACCTAACTAACCTAAGGACATCATACACATCCATGCCCAAGGCAGGAATCGAACCTGCGACAGAAGCAGCAGCGCAGTTCCGGACTGAAGTGCCTAGAACCACTCAGCCACAGCGGCCAGCTTGGCATCACCATTGGAGCATTCTTCATGGGAACGTGCTCCGTGGAATTAAACCTCTCCCAGTTGCTTGGCCAACCTCATCAAACGAGGATATCGTTTTTGCTAGGTTGCATATTTGGCATTGTTGTTTTAGTCAGTGCTATTTGTTAAGTGATGGTCCCCTGCCACTTTGTGCTCACTGTTGTCAACCTTTGATGATTCACCATTTCCTGACCGAATATCCTTGTTTTTTACCACTTACATTCTCATATATGTTTGCTTTCTGATTTGTAGGCTGTATTAGCAAAGGACGCATGGGTTGTTGACCATGTTTTACTTTTTATCCTTCATAGCAACATGGCGAATGGCATTTAATCTTTGGTTCGGGACCACCACTGTCTCTACAGCATATTTTGTGGACCTTATTCTTAGCTTGCTTTCCATCAATCAACTGGGCTTAACGTATAGTCTCTTTTGAGTTCTGTTACTTCTTGATATTCTAAGGTTATGACATGGGAACGTATGACCATAGTTGCTTTTGTGGCCTAAAACAAATAAAACACGCGCGCGCGCGCGCACACACACACACACACACACACACACACACACACACACACACACACACACACACATTTTACGAGCTTCCCAAAATCTAAAAACCTGACAATCCTAGATCTCCCATTGTGTGTTGCCATCCAACACTACCGATCTCAATGTCCTTCTGACATAAACCCACTACTTCATTCCTTCTAAACCTTACCAATTACATCCTCACACACAAATACTTCTCCTTTTAGAGGAAGGTACACTGCCAGGAAAAAAATCTCAACACCAAAAAATAATTAATGTAGACATGCATGCACTGTGTTGTACAACTTCTTGATGTCAGTTTATGGGATGGAGCTTCATGCTTTTGCACTTGATCAGTCAACACAGGGACGGTTACTGCTCCTTGTGGATGACACTGGAGATGTTGTTTTATGATGTCCCATATGTGCTTGATTGAATGCTGATCTCGTGATTGAGTAGGCCAATGCAACATTTCATCACTCTGTAGAGCATGTGGGGTTACAACAGTAGTACATAGGTGAACTTTATCCTGTTCAAAAATAGCTGGCCGGTGTGGCCAAGCGGTTAAAGGCGCTTCAGTCTGGAACCGCGCGACCGCTATGGTCGCAGGTTCGAATCCTGCCTTGGGCATGGATGTGTGTGATGTCCTTAGGTTAGTTAGGTTTAAGTAGTTCTAAGTTCTAGGGGACTGATGACCTTAGATGTTAAGTCCCATAGTGCTCAGAGCCATTTGAACCATTTTGTTCAAAAATATTCCCTGTAATGCTGTTCATGAATGGCAGCACAACAGGTTGAATCACCAGATTGACATACAAATTTACAGTCAGGATGCATGGACTAATCACATGATTTCTTCTGGTGTCATACAAAACCGTACCCCACATCATAACTCCAGATGTAGGTCCTGTGTGTCTAGCACATGAACAGGTAGATTGCAGGCACTCAACAGGCTTCCTTATAACCAACACGCATCCATAAGTGGCACTCAGGTAGAACCAACTTTCATCTCAAAACACAACAGACCTCCACCCTGGCCTCCAATGAGCCACTTGACACCACTGAAGCCACAAATGACAGAGGTTTTGGGGTCAGTGGAAGGCACATTACAGGGCATCTGGTTCAGAGCTGTCCTTGAAGCAACCAATTTGTAACAATTTGTTGTGTCACTGTGGTGCTAACTGCTGCTCAAATTGCTGCTGCAGATGCAGCACAATTCACCAGAGCCACACACCGAATATGATGGTCTTCCCTCTCAGTAGAGACATGTGACCATCCAGAACCCTCATCTTCTTGTGACTGTACTTTCTTGTGACCACTGCTGCCAGTGATCATGTACAGTGGTTACATCTCTGCCAAGTCTTACTGCAATATCACAGAAGGAACATCCAGTTTCTCATAGCTCTATTACATGAACTTGCTCAAACTCAGTGAGGTGCTGATAATGGCATTTTGTTGCCTTAAAGGTGTACTTGACTAACATCAACTCATTATGTTTAGTCCTAAAGGTCACCAATGCTATGGTCATTACAGCGTGTGTTTAATGAAACCTGATTTGCATCCTCATAGTGGCACTACTAGTGGCCCTCTTATGCGACAATGACAGCAATATGCAGTTAACAGTGCGCATTATATAACTTGCTATACAATCACCAAAACGAATTATACTGTCCAGTAAGATGACACTTTGCATTGACACATGTGACACATGGGTGTCATGCACATGATGTCAGAGCACAGATTTTCACATGAGGTATTAGGTCTTTGATATTTACCCTGGACTTTGACTCTGAATGTTATAGTATGTTTCTGAGAGCTAGGGTGTCACAGAACTTTCTGATGCATTGATGTTGTTCGTTTGGTATTACTTCCATGAGTCTAACACAACTCGACATAGAGATGTTACCTGGTTGCTCGCCATTCACAGACTTTCACTTTAATCAACATAAGTACCTCACTAACAAGTTAAACTCTGCTTGCTTTGCATTATTAGTAGAGAGTGTAGCAGAACTGTCTACTTTGCTTACATCCATTCGGCTATCACCTATGGTCTAACCCTATGGGGTCATAATAAGGCAAACGTGAAAAACGATATTCACCTTACAAAAACGGGCTGTTAGAATAATTTCAAACAGTACAAGGCTAACACCTTCCAAACAGTTATTGCAACACTTAAATATTCTACTCTTACCATGCCTTATATAAAAAAGTGTTGTTAATATAAAAATGCACATTGATAATTATAAAACCAACTAAGATCTTCATTCCTACAATACAAGAATGTGCAATGACATCCACATAAAAAGAGTAAACAAGGCTTTTAACACAACAACAAACCAATATTCAGGGTACTATTTTGTACAACAAATTTCCAACTCAGCTAAGAGAAATAAAAACATTCAAGGAAACAATATTTAAATTCTTAATGACCAACTGCTATTACAGTGTAAATGAATACCTGCCCTTGTAGCAAGTAACTACATTCATTTACTGAAAGTTAATAGTACCACAAATCAAATGCTTGTCACAGCCTCAATGAAAATTTTTCTGAACAAAAGTGTTAAATCAATTATTTACTTGTAATGTATTTCATGTAAACGATCCTTCTCATACTTTTATATTATTACAGTAATCAAAGTTGTACTGCCCAAAAATATTGTGATGGGTACAATGAACCATTGTAGTATGTAGGAAACTGTACACCCTTATCTTATTTTTGTTATACTATGTTCTTTGACAAAATCCATACAATGTACATTGTCGCTGAATGAATAAACTACTACTACTAATACTACTACTACACAGAATGTTGATTTTGGGGGAGGGGTGGCTATTTAAAGACAGGCACAAGAACATTATGTGATTTATAAAATTACTCAATGTTTTTAAATTTTGCTAAGTTAGATTTCACTATTTTGTGTGGACTTGCGGACTTTACTATTATCTCGTTTATGAGAAATGCTTCAGGTTAATAAATGATAAAAGCATGTGGAACATCATTAAGTTTTTGTAGTCTGAAATCCCCTATCTACAAGTAAGGCATCTATCCTGAAATCCATATTTTATGATCTTCAGTTATCCAAAATCTTAATTAGTGACTGAATTAATCAGTGAGAGTTGTTCTCGGATTCAGAAAAAAATATAGCAAAAAAATTATGTCTTCTAAGTTCAAAATCTTGCCGATATTAAAGCAAAATAGGCCATTCAAATTATGAGTGTCCAAACATTAATTCGCCATAACATTTAATTTCTGAGCCTTCTAATGAAAATATGCCATTTTAATCAGGAAGATAAATACAAACAATTGAACAATTTTAAATGGCATTTCACATAAATAAAAATTTTACATATTCCTGTATATCTTACATATTGCATGTATGACAGCAATAAATACAGAATGAAAAAGTGAATGAATTTCAGTTATTCATGTGGGCAGAAAACACAACAGTTGGAGTATTTTACAACTTGCTACATCTCTTCACCCTCCAACTGAATTAAACAGACTGTTATTGACAATTAGCTTACTGGATAATTCAGTGGTCTATAAGAGTCTATTACATGTATCAAAATACATAAAAAAGAAACAATGTTACCATAATGCTTTAAACTAATTTTCAAATCAGGTATCCTAAATGTTACCTAACAGCTTCCCCCGGCCATCTTATGACATAAAATTTTACAAAATTTCTAAACATACAAGTGCATAGCATTGTACACTCCTGGAAATGGAAAAAAGAACACGTTGACACCGGTGTGTCAGACCCACCATACTTGCTCCGGACACTGCGAGAGGGCTGTACAAGCAATGATCACACGCACGGCACAGCGGACACACCAGGAACCGCGGTGTTGGCCGTCGAATGGCGCTAGCTGTGCAGCATTTGTGCACCGCCGCCGTCAGTGTCAGCCAGTTTGCCGTGGCATACGGAGCTCCATCGCAGTCTTTAACACTGGTAGCATGCCACGACAGCGTGGACGTGAACCGTATGTGCAGTTGACGGACTTTGAGCAAGGGCGTATAGTGGGCATGCGGGAGGCCGGGTGGACGTACCGCCGAATTGCTGAACACATGGGGCATGAGGTCTCCACGGTACATCGATGTTGTCGCCAGTGGTCGGCGGAAGATGCACGTGCCCGTCAACCTGGGACCGGACCGCAGCGACGCACGGATGCACTCCAAGACCGTAGGATCCTACGCAGTGCCGTAGGGGACCGCACCGCCACTTCCCAGCAAATTAGGGACACAGTTGCTCCTGGGGTATCGGCGAGGACCATTCGCAACCGTCTCCATGAAGCTGGGCTACGGTCCCGCACACCGTTAGGCCGTCTTCCGCTCACGCCCCAACATCGTGCAGCCCGCCTCCAGTGGTGTCGCGACAGGCGTGAATGGAGGGACGAATGGAGACGTGTCGTCTTCAGCGATGAGAGTCGCTTCTGCCTTGGTGCCAATGATGGTCGTATGCGTGTTTGGCGCCGTGCAGGTGAGCGCCACAATCAGGACTGCATACGACCGAGGCACACAGGGCCAACACCCGGCATCATGGTGTGGGGAGCGATCTCCTACACTGGCCGTACACCACTGGTGATCGTCAAGGGGACACTGAATAGTGCACGGTACATCCAAACCGTCATCAAACCCATCGTTCTACCATTCCTAGACCGGCAAGGGAACTTGCTGTTCCAACAGGACAATGCACGTCCGCATGTATCCCGTGCCACCCAACGTGCTCTAGAAGGTGTAAGTCAACTACCCTGGCCAGCAAAATCTCCGGATCTGTCCCCCATTGAGCATGTTTGGGACTGGATGAAGCGTCGTCTCACGCGGTCTGCACGTCCAGCACGAACGCTGGTCCAACTGAGGCGCCAGGTGGAAATGGCATGGCAAGTCGTTCCACAGGACTACATCCAGCATCTCTACGATCGTCTCCATGGGAGAATAGCAGCCTGCATTGCTGCGAAAGGTGGATATACACTGTACTAGTGCCGACATTGTGCATGCTCTGCTGCCTGTGTCTATGTGCCTGTGGTTCTGTCAGTGTGATCATGTGATGTATCTGACCCCAGGAATGTGTCAATAAAGTTTCCCCTTCCTGGGACAATGAATTCACGGTGTTCTTATTTCAATTTCCAGGAGTGTATGTACATAACTATAATATTTCAAAACACATTTATATCAGAGAACTTCATGGGCCATAACTTATTCTTGATATTTCCCAATTTTTTCACTGTGTTAACACAGTTCATTACTCATTATTGGCACCATCTTCACAAAAACCACTCTCACGGTTTGCTGTAGGTCCTTTCTGTGATTTCTCCTTCAAATTTTCACTCACGTCCATTGTATTGTATTGTATTGTATTGTACTGATGCAAAGTGGTGTTCAGCATTTACAAACAAGGATAGACAAACAAATTTCCTAAATTAGTGCACTAGTAATTTCTATCTCTATATTTCTAGTAAGAATGATTATTCATTAATTGGAAATTTACTTATTATAAATGAACATAACTGTCAGTATAATGTCACACAGAAAATTTACAACAACGCATGTATATAAATCAAATGAGAATGGAAGCTGCTTTATTTACTCAACGGGTCTCCTCTGACTCTGGCCAATTAACCTTCTTGAAATGAAGTTAGTGAAATACTCTGCATGTTTAATTCCTGTTAGAAAATAACAACATCAAAGAAATGAACTGTGCAGCAATTTATATTAAACAAGTCACTAAATAAATTAGTAATTCACATAGCTTCATTAAATAATTTTTAGTATTTTATCATTTTTTTTATAAAAGAATCACTCTGTTTCTGACAACAGTGCTGTAATGTCCAGCAGCTTCTCAACAAGTAATGTCATATTTCTTGGGCATGTCATCACAACAAAAGAACATTCTCTTGTATATCATTTCACTTTCCAATTTATCAATGCTCATTATACTGCTTATTTATTCCCTTACAAACATGTTGACTGAAGAGATACTTTTGCAAAAGAAACTATTACAAAGACAGGATCCCTAACTATTGCTGTTTCATATATACTTCATAGTACTTCATATTCACTTTATATTTCACCAAATCATTATTATATACTTCTCCATTACATAATACATTGCTGCTTCATATATTTCATTCTGCTTGGCTTTATACACAAAAAAATGACTATTTGATAGTTCTCAACAGCAACCACCCACATTAACAGCAAGACGTTACTCTCTACCACATAGCAGAGAAAAACTTATTCAAATGATCACTTTATTTTCCTCGTGTCTGAAGAGCAAGTCTCTGACACACTTTGTTCTCACTGAAATTTAGTGTATGCAACATTTATTTTTACTGCAATATTCTTAATCTTGGTCTGAAAGACTTATAATATGGTACACACGTATTGAAAAGATGAACTTTCATACAGACAACTGAACGTAATTACATTTTACATTGGACCAATGGCTTTCTGGGTTAACTGCTTCTCAAAGCTAATTGGACCATCACAATTATAAACAATTCAAGAGTAAAAAAAAATTTTTTTTTTTTTTGTACCATAAATATGTTCCATTAGGTGGGCTGTACTGAGTGAGCTAATATGAATTTTGTCTATTAGCCACATTTGCAGATATAGATAAAAAACTGAAATCCACTAGTAAGAGTAATTTATTTTTGGATTTAACAATTTCTCCTACAGTTGTACTTGTTTGACTTAGGTTAAGTGTTTATTGCTTTATGACACTCCATGAAATATGAGCTGTGGATGGAGTCATTTTCCTTTCATGTTGAAGATTGTTGATAAAGTGAAGCTGGAATTAAATGTATCAGTAAAATCTGCGGTTAAGGGGATTGGTTCAGTTAACACCAAATAATTTTATACAAACACCTAATAAATTACATAAATGTAAGCTTTGCACTTTCAAGTAAAATCCATTTTTCATGCAGTTTCATTTACTTTCTGTTGGAAAATGCCTGGAAATTCAACTTTATGTTGACCTCTAAAGGCTAAATATAGGAGTGCTTGTTCTGATTTCATGAGTAATTTCAAAGAAACATATTCTAGTGCCCAAGAATTACCACATATAACATTACAGCCCTTGTTGGTTTATTGGTTTATTGATCCATCTTTAAGCAATTTTCATGCAGTTGATGTCGTCATTTTACATACACTATATAACTACAAAAAAAGTCATACATTTTTAACATTCTGAATGAGTAAATATGTTTTATACTGCACACGTTTAGTAGTCATTAAACATAAATGTGTCATGCAGAATGACAAAAGGAGATACTGTAAGTGTAACAATACACATGCTAAGAAAAACATTTTAACAAATATAAACAGGCTTAATACATGTTAACCATTAGGAAAATGCATTATGTAAATAAAGCACAACAGCATGGTACAATAACATTTTCAGAAGAACTTATGTAATAGGGTGGTCATGTCATACAGCAGTTAGCTATTGGCCACAGTTCGCGAACAGCTGAAGGTACTTTTGACTACAGTCAGCGATCCTGAGTCTGCTGCCTTGAGGTGTAGCAGTGGTGGATCATCCGATATATCATATGGGAAACTTCAGGTGTCACTTGTTTGACCCACAGGCTCTGCTACTGAGGCAGCCTCCAGATGGCCCAGCAAGGGGTGTCCGCCTTGACTGCAGTGAGAATTGTGGGTGATAATGCTTTCACATCAGTCTTTCAGCAGGGTCTGAGCAGGCAAATGGGGGTTGGGGTTTGCTGTGTATTGGGATCTCCACAGTTAAGTATGTTATAGAGCCTCATAGAGAAATAGCATTCAGGGCCTGCAAGAAAGCCAATGTGTACTGAATACATCTGCCAGAAGGCCACATCCAAAAAAGTGGAGGAATCCTTGCATGCAGCTATCAAGCATGCAGGCTGCAGTCATCTGCGAGTTCTGGCTGGTTTTGGCACCAATGATGCCTGTTACATAAGTTCTGAGCCTATCCTCAGTTCATACCAGTGGCTCGTGGAAGTGGACAAGCCTGCTGGCCTCGCCTGTGGGGTGCAACCAGAGCTGGCAATTTGCAGCATTGTTTCCAGAGGTGATTGGGTTCCTTTGGTTTGGAGACCAGTGGAGTGTCTCAACCAAAGGCTATGTTGGCTCTGTGATGATCTGGGCTGCAGATTTCTGGAGCTATGTTATTGGGTGGAGAGTTGTAGGACTCCTCTTGACAGGTCACGGGTGCACTACACAAAGGTAGGAGCTACTCGGGGAGCAAGAGTATTTGTGGAGTGCACAAGGGGTTTTTTTAAAGGCTAGGTGATAGTTTGTATTTGTATTTCCATTTTATTTGTCTCATAACATACATTTACAAATCTACTGATGATGCTGTACAGGAGACACAAATTTCAGCCTTACGATGTACATAATTACACAATTCCCTACCACTATTTTTACCAGTACTGGTTGATATTGTTATTCTTATGATGTGATAGTACATTATCTTTACATATGTGTACAATATTATGCACAATGCCATAATATTAAACAATCACACTAGTCAAATGATGATTTCATCATTCATAAATTCCTCAGTTGAATAGTAGTATTTTCCACCAGGAGATCACATAGTTTTCTCTTTAGCGAACCTATCTCCATCGTCAGTACATCTCTACCCTTGAGTTTATTGTAAATTTTCAGTCCCATGTACTAGGGTGTCCATTGGTAGAGTTTCAAGAGCTGTTGTGGAAGCATGAAATTATCTTTGTGTCTAGTGTTGTACATATGTTTGAAATGGTTTTCTTCCCTTAGCTCAGGTTTATTATGTAAAAAGATGATAATTTCAAATATGTACAGTGAAGGGATAGGTAATATTTTTAGGTTATTGAATAATGGGTGGAAGGATGTTCTGGGAGGGGCAGCACATATTTTTCTAACAACTCTTTTTTAAAGTAGCAGGATTCATGACATGTAGCTTGAATTTCCCCAAAAAATTAAACCGTATCTAATTACAGATTCAAAGTAACTATGGTTCATCATTGCAGCTTACGTCTGTTATACCAGATTCATTGCAAAGGCAAGGCTGTTTAATGTTGCAGTTAATAATCTGTATGTGCTAGCCAGCTTAGATTTTTGTCCAAGTTTAGTCCCAAGAATTTAAATGACTGAGCTTGGTCCATAACTTGATTTTTATATACAATACTGAAGTCACCGATTTTTGATTGATTGGTTCTAAATTGTGTAAACAAGGTCTTTGAAAAGTTAAGTTTATGGCCATTATGTTGAAACCATGTATGTAGGTTGTTTAGTGTGTTTATAACACCATCCAGAATTTCTCCCACATTTTGTTTTTCAAAGAGTACATAAGTACTATCAGCAAACATGACTGTCTAGGCACTGATATTAAGAAACTAGACTAAACTCCATCCGAACAGGCATTGGAAGGCCCAACGGTACCGACCGGCCGCTGTATCATCCTCAGCCCACCAGCATCACTGGATGCGGATATGGAGGGGCATGTAGTCACCCATCACTCTCCCGGCAGTATGTCAGTTTATGAGACCGGAGTTGCTACTTCTCAATCAAGTAGCTCTAAGTTTCCTTACAAGGTCTGAGTGCATCCATCCAAGTGCTAGCCTATTCCGACAGTACTTAACATCGGTGATCTGATGGGAACAGGTGTTACCACTGCAGGAAGGCCATTTGCATTGATACTAAGAGGTAAATCATTTATGTAAAAGAGAAACAATGTTGGCCCTAAGATTCAGCCTTGAGGGACTCCTTGTGGTATTGTACCCCACTGAGATGTGTAATTTACGATGTTAGATTTTATGATTACCCTTTGCTTCCTGTTTGTCAGATAAGATCTGAGCCACTGCAGAGCATTTGGTCTGACGCCATATCTGTCTAGTTTATGAAGCAGCATGAAGTGATTCCCAGAATCGAATGCCTTTGCAAGGTCGCAGAAGGCACCTGCTACTTTGTTGCTTTTATCTAGTGATGAGCAGATTTTTTCAATGAATTCATTAACAACACTCATGGTGCTTTTCCCTTTTTGGAACCCATACTTGTTTTTAAGAATAAAACCATGTTTCACAATAAAATTTATTATATGGACAGCAGCTATTTTTCCAAATACTTTGTATAGCACTGGGAGGATAGAGATGAGGTGGTAATTTCACATACACTCTATTGATCCTTTTTTGTGCAGTGGTTTTACCTCTGCATACTTAAGCACATCAGGGAAGTTTGCTTGCTCAAATGACTGACTGATTATTAAGGACAGAGAGTGTGCTATTTTATCAAATACAAATTTAATTACTTTGGTGGGTATTTGATCCCATCCTGGAGCATTTTTGTTTGTTAATGACAAAATAGCATTTTTACATCTTCAGCTGAGATTTTACTAAATATCACAAAGTGGTCACTATTATTGTTTAGGCCAAAGCAATTCACACTGTTTTGATAAGTAATCACATTTACACCACATTTTGTTACATTTATGAGAAACTTATTAAAACATTGAGCTATTTGAGAAGAGTTTGAAATAGTAACGTTGTTTTGTATGTTTTTTGAAATTTCCTGGTGGTTAACTGTTGTACCTAATTCTGATTTAATAAAAGACCATACTGCTTTAGTTTTATTCTTACGTCCTAAAATGCGTGCAAGGGATAAGTCCCTGCAGACGCGCTATCCTCTGTGCCCATGGTGGCTCAGATGGATAGAGCGTCTGCCATGTAAGCAGGAGATCCCGGGTTCGAGTCCCGGTCGGGGCACACATTTTCAACATGTCCCCAATGAAGTACATCAACGCCTGTTTGCAGCTAGGGTGTCCATTTAATTATCATTTCACTTGTAATTGAATTAACAGCAACTCTTACAGGCGTACCTTCTACATGAAGAATAGAAATCTTTACAAAACTGACTCATTCCTCATATGATTTGTTCACTGCATGAAATAGAAACAAACACTTTAAGTATCAATGAGCACACTGTACCATATAGTATTTAGTATTGCAGTTTTGGACAACCTGTTTTTCCAGTTGGAAATTAAGTTTCTTACAAAATGCTTTCTTTAATGTGCACTACTCTCATATTTAGTTACATGGGTAGCCACATTTTATGTTGAATGCCTTATTACGAAGCTTCTCTTCATCATTAGGGATTCTACAGTTGGCCAGTGAAAAGCTAAACACACTATGTAACATTACTGACCTGGTTATATTGCTGGTATTCTTTGGTAATTTTGAAGTCTCATTCTCTGAAATTGGGTGGAGATTTAACCTAATATTTAAGTGATGGGCATGACACCATTGCTTTAAACTTGAGATTACTTCACATTTCTTAGCACCAAAACATATAATGATGAATATTTACTTCTGCTATCAACTATTTTTATAGTTCAAGTAAACCAAGTCAGCTACTACGCTTGATGAACTCTAAACAGCAGCAGGTTCTTTCCATGATGAAGTCATCATTCAAGTCTACAAAAAATAGAACTTCACAAAATAGCATTTGATAGAACTCTGTCACTGGAGCTTTACTAACACTTTAATGCAGAGATGTTACATCTACAGCCAGATTTTCCAAACAAGTGCATGAAATAATCACACTGAGTGAGTGTAACAGTATGTTCTGCTCATGTTAGTGACTTTGACATTGAAATGTGGAATGGATGAGTGCATGCTATGAATTTTTACAGTGAGATATTAAGAAGAAAATAGCTAATCAAGACTCTACCAAGGAGAAGTTACTGTAACAATTACTGGGAGCAAAATTCCTACTGCTATATAAAGAGGACAATGTCAAAATTAGTGGCAATGACATTATGGGAAGGCAAGTAATAATTTGGTTTATCTATGTGATAGATGATTGGGAAGTAAATAAAGTTGGGTGGAATATTTTATTAATACCAGATGCACTGCTGTGGGAACTTACCGAGCTTCTTGGAAATTTCACAGGATGGTAGTTTTCTTAATTGCCAAATTACTCTGATAAAATTATTTTCCAGTTCAGAAAAATTAGAGCAAGAAATTTATAACTACAGTTATAATGTCATAAACATACTTAATGGTCCAAATAATAATATTTTCTGGGTGGTGGAAACTTTAATTACGAATAACTTTTTAGTTAATGAATTTTCACAAATAATACAATGGTCACTGAAAGAGTTAAATGAGGACTTTCAAATAATTTATGTCATTCTGGAAATAAACAATTGTTACCTCACGATGTGTTTCTGCATATATGGCTCTTGAATAAAGATTTCTCTTAAAGGAACATGTACAGTGAGAAATTAACTATATCATTGGCATTAGCAGAACTCCAACCGATGAAAAATGAATTTTACTGACATGCCACTCAAATATGAATTTGGGTGCTTTATGTAAATGTGATACATCTACTACCAGCATAATACAAAAAGGAAGTAAGAAAGTTATGTGAGGAGTAGAGTTATAGCAAATTGCATTATCCACACTTGCTAAGTTTCAAGTTGCTCAGCTGTACAGTGAAACATGTCTTCTACTGCCCCCACCTCAAAAAAGTGAGTCTACAGTTCTCGAATCCAAAATGGTGCATGTAAATCAGTGTTTATGAACTTACTGTTGATTGCTTTAGTACTGCAGATAAGCTAGCTGGATTATGAAAACCACCAAATTTGGGAATCTTTAACCTAGCATACAGATGCAAGTTTTTGAGGTTAACACAGTATTTAAAATAATAATAAAATGCTGTAAAATAATAACAGAGCACTTGCTTACATAGTACACAGATCTACAAAAGCAAACTTAGCGATAGTGGCACGCGAGGACAGTCAAATTAATATGAAAATATGGGAAAAAAGTAAGTAAACTATCCATTAATACAGAAGTAATTGCCATAGTTGTTACATGTATTCCACTGTAAGGCAAGGTGGTCAATGTATTTATGGAAAACTGTTGGCAGTTGCATCTGGAAACATAATTGTACCAAGGCATGCACGTCTTTATCTGAAGCAAAGGACAGCCATGAATATCTTTCTTCGGGGCTCTAAAAATATGGAAATCATATGGGGAGAGAGTGGGACTTTACAGAGAAAATGTAAGGGTTTTCCCAGCAAAACATCTGCAGCACACACTATACAACCTTAGCAGGCATTTTATTGGCAGGTTGCTTCAACTATGCTGCAGAGTTTTGTCTGGGAAGCTTTCACACAACCTCCATACAATCCCAGTCTCATGTGATTTCCATATTTTGGGAGCCCTGAAGAAAGACTTTCTTGGCCATCCGTTTGCTTCACACCAAGAGGTGCACACACAGGTACAGTCATGGTTCTGTAGACAACTGCAAAACATTTTTCCACGAAGGAATTGACTATCTTGTCTCGTAGTGGCATAAATGTATTCACAGCTATGGTGATTACTTCTGAAATAATAAACAGTTTACTTACTTTTTTCTCATCAGTCTTGTTTTCATTTGATTGCCCATTATACATGGAGCTTTCATCTCATGTACTCTTCGTCAAGTTTTGTATCAGTGTAGCCAAACACACTACAAAAAAAGATGAATGTAACACGGCTCATATCCCATGAAGAGCCAATCACAAAATATTTTGATTTCATTCATGACTTTTAAATTATTTTCTAATTCTGGTATGTTGAAAAAAAAAATGGCTCTGAGCACTATGGGACCCAACATCTTAGGTCGTAAGTCCCCTTGAACTTAGAACTACTTAAACCTAACTAACCTAAGGACATCACACACACCCATGCCCGAGGCAGGATTCGAATCTGCGACCGTAGCAGTCCCGCGGTTCCGGACTGCAGCGCCAGAACCGCTAGACCACCGCGGCCGGCTGGTATGTTGACTCAATGGTAAATCTATAGTGGCAGATTCATGATTAGGTGGGGTTTCTTAATTAACACATACTAATATAACAATGAAAACAATAAATTAGTGATAAAATTATTTAATTAGATAGATAAAATATCTACTCACCAAGTGCTGGCAGAACACACACATAAAACTGTTGTGAGTGGCAAGTTCTCAAAGTCAGTGGCTCCTCCTCCAGGCAGAAGGGTTAAAGAGGAACGAAGAAGTGTGAAGCAAAAGGACTGGAGAGGTCTAGGAAAAGGGGTAGATCTTGGGAAAGTCACCCAGAACCATGTGTCAC
Source organism: Schistocerca serialis cubense (assembly GCF_023864345.2). Taxonomy (NCBI): domain Eukaryota; kingdom Metazoa; phylum Arthropoda; class Insecta; order Orthoptera; family Acrididae; genus Schistocerca; species Schistocerca serialis. Next base: position 920,115,422 of record NC_064640.1, on the reverse strand, counting down.
AGGAGACTTACTGTACAGGATGAGAAGGAAAGACAGACTGTTGACAACTGAATTGGACGAGATTTGAAAATCTGAGAGCTTAAAGGCAGAAGACAGGGTAATATGCAAGACAGAGATTACTACTAAAACATCATGCATGAGTTAATAAGCATGAGAAGCTAAGTGCTTTGTACGTAACAGAGGTGGGGAGGGGGGGGGGGGGGGGGTGAAAAATAGATGTGAAAGACAACAAAAGATGTAGAAAACTAAAATGGAGTGAAGCAAAGAGTAGTTACAGTGAAGAAAAGCTGAGAAGGAAGATATTAACGTAAATTAAGGCCAGGTGGGGGGCAAGAACCAAGGACATGTTGTAGTGCTAGTTTCCAAATGCGGAGTTCTGAGAAACTGGCGTCCAGTGGGAAGAATCCACATGGCGCACATGGTGAAACAGGCATCAAGGTCATGAATGTAATGTTGTAGAGCATGGTCTGCAACAGGATATTGTGAGTTGCCAGTACATACCCTGTGCGTATGACTATTCATTGTAATTGATAATTTGGTGGGAGTCATGCCAATGTAGAAGGTTGAACAGTGCTCACATAACAGCTAGTGTGCTCCCTGCCGCCGTTGGATAAGCAGCTGCAGCAGCAAGTCGTATACTCCTAGCTCACTCATTTGTTACATAGTTTAATTCTTAATTTCTTTGCGTGTTTTTGGTACTTGCATTGTTTAATTCATAAATTTCGGGCGTATTATAGTATTTGAAAGTTGTAGCATCGCGTTTTAGTACCTGAATAGTGTAAATTCGCGTAGTCGTTTGTCTACTGTTTTGTTTTGAACGGCCAGTGTCGGTTGGTCGCAGTCAGTGTGCTCCCTGCCGCCGTTGGATAAGCAGCTGCAGCAGCATGTCGTATACTCCTAGCTCACTCATTTGTTACATAGTTTAATTCTTAATTTCTTCGCGTGTTTTTGGTTCTTGAATTGTTTAATTCATAAATTTCGGGCGTATTATAGTATTTGAGAGTTGTAGCATCGTGTTTTAGTACCTGAATAGTGTAATTTCGCTTAGTCTCCTTCCACCGCCGAGCAGTGTCAGCATTACTGCATTTACTAGGCAATCTTGTATTTTAATAATCGTTTAAATTTTGTCGATTTGTTTGCGCTCCCTGTAGATTAGTTCAGACGTTCTTTGCAAAACAGTTTTTAGCATGGATAGGGACTGCAACTGCTGTGTTCGGATGCAGGCTGAGTTGGCATCCCTTCGCTCCCAGCTTCAGGCAGTGTTGGCTTCGGTCACACAGCTTGAGGCTGTTGCCAATGGACATCAATGTGGGGGTCCGGATGGGGGTTTGTCGGGGACGGCCAGCTCGTCCCACGCATCCCCTGATCGGACTACGACTGTGGTTGCCCGGGATACTGCCCGCATTGAGGCTGATCCCTCACCTGTGGTAGAGTGGGAGGTCGTTTCAAGGTGTGGCAGGGGGCGAAAGACATTCCGGAGGGCTGAACGGAAAGCCTCTCCAGTTTGTCTGACGAACCGGTTTCAGGCTCTGTCTCAGGCTGATACTGATCCTCGGCCTGACATGGCTGCTTGTCCTGTTCCAGAGGTTGCCCCTCAGTCTGCAAGATCCGGGCAGTCGCAGAGGGTGGGCTTACTGGTAGTTGGGAGCTCCAACGTCAGGCGTGTAATGGGGCCCCTTAGGGAAATGGCAGCAAGAGAGGGGAAGAAAACCAATGTGCACTCCGTGTGCATACCGGGGGGAGTCATTCCAGATGTGGAAAGGGTCCTTCCGGATGCCATGAAGGGTACAGGGTGCACCCATCTGCAGGTGGTCGCTCATGTCGGCACCAATGATGTGTGTCGCTATGGATCGGAGGAAATCCTCTCTGGCTTCCGGCGGCTATCTGATTTGGTGAAGACTGCCAGTCTCGATAGCGGGGTGAAAGCAGAGCTCACCATCTGCAGCATCGTCAACAGGACTGACTGCGGACCTTTGGTACAGAGCCGAGTGGAGGGTCTGAATCAGAGGCTGAGACGGTTCTGCGACCGTGTGGGCTGCAGATTCCTCGACTTGCGCCATAGGGTGGTGGGGTTTCGGGTTCCGCTGGATAGGTCAGGAGTCCACTACACGCAACAAGCGGCTACACGGGTAGCAGGGGTTGTGTGGCGTGGGCTGGGCGGTTTTTTAGGTTAGATGGCCTTGGGCAAGTACAGAAAGGGCAACAGCCTCAACGGGTGCGGGGCAAAGTCAGGACATGCGGGGACCAAGCAGCAATCGGTATTGTAATTGTCAACTGTCGAAGCTGCGTTGGTAAAGTACCGGAACTTCAAGCGCTGATATAAAGCACCGAAGCTGAAATCGTTATAGGTACAGAAAGCTGGCTTAAGCCAGAGATAAATTCTGCCGAAATTTTTACAAGGGTACAGACGGTGTTTAGAAAGGATAGATTGCATGCAACCGGTGGTGGAGTGTTCGTCGCTGTTAGTAGTAGTTTATCCTGTAGTGAAGTAGAAGTGGATAGTTCCTGTGAATTATTATGGGTGGAGGTTACACTAAACAACCGAACTAGGTTAATAATTGGCTCCTTTTACCGACCTCCCGACTCAGCAGCATTAGTGGCAGAACAACTGAGAGAAAATTTGGAATACATTTCACATAAATTTTCTCAGCATGTTATAGTCTTAGGTGGAGATTTCAATTTACCAGATATAGACTGGGACACTCAGATGTTTAGGACGGGTGGTAGGGACAGAGCATCGAGTGACATTATACTGAGTGCACTATCCGAAAATTACCTCGAGCAATTAAACAGAGAACCGACTCGTGGAGATAACATCTTGGACCTACTGATAACAAACAGACCCGAACTTTTCGACTCTGTATGTACAGAACAGGGAATCAGTGATCATAAGGCCGTTGCAGCATCCCTGAATATGGAAGTTAATAGGAATATAAAAAAAGGGAGGAAGGTTTATCTGTTTAGCAAGAGTAATAGAAGGCAGATTTCAGACTACCTAACAGATCAAAACGAAAATTTCTGTTCCGACACTGACAATGTTGAGTGTTTATGGAAAAAGTTCAAGGCAATCGTAAAATGCGTTTTAGACAGGTACGTGCCGAGTAAAACTGTGAGGGACGGGAAAAACCCACCGTGGTACAACAACAAAGTTAGGAAACTACTGCGAAAGCAAAGAGAGCTCCACTCCAAGTTTAAACGCAGCCAAAACCTCTCAGACAAACAGAAGCTAAACGATGTCAAAGTTAGCGTAAGGAGGGCTATGCGTGAAGCGTTCATTGAATTCGAAAGTAAAATTCTATGTACCGACTTGACAGAAAATCCTAGGAAGTTCTGGTCTTACGTTAAAATCAGTAAGTGGCTCGAAACAGCATACCCAGACACTATGGGATGATGATGGCATTGAAACAGAGGATGACACGCGTAAAGCTGAAATACTAAACACCTTTTTCCAAAGCTGTTTCACAGAGGAAGACCGCACTGCAGTTCCTTCTCTAAATCCTCGCACAAACGAAAAAATGGCTGACATCGAAATAAGTGTCCAAGGAATAGAAAAGCAACTGGAATCACTCAATAGAGGAAAGTCCACTGGACCTGACGGGATACCAATTCGATTCTACACAGAGTACGCGAAAGAACTTGCCCCCCTTCTAACAGCCGTGTACCGCAAGTCTCTAGAGGAACGGAGGGTTCCAAATGATTGGAAAAGAGCACAGATAGTCCCAGTCTTCAAGAAGGGTCGTCGAGCAGATGCGCAAAACTATAGACCTATATCTCTTACGTCGATCTCTTGTAGAATTTTAGAACATGTTTTTTGCTCGCGTATCATGTCATTTCTGGACACCCAGAATCTACTATGTAGGAATCAACATGGATTCCGGAAACAGTGATCGTGTGAGACCCAACTCGCCTTATTTGTTCATGAGACCCAGAAAATATTAGATACAGGCTCCCAGGTAGATGCTATTTTTCTTGACTTCCGGAAGGCGTTCGATACAGTTCCGCACTGTCGCCTGATAAACAAAGTAAGAGCCTACGGAATATCAGACCAGCTGTGTGGCTGGATTGAAGAGTTTTTATCAAACAGAACACAGCATGTTGTTATCAATGGAGAGACGTCTACAGACGTTAAAGTAACCTCTGGCGTGCCACAGGCGAGTGTTATGGGACCATTGCTTTTCACAATATATATAAATGACTTAGTAGATAGTGTCGGAAGTTCCATGCGGCTTTTCGCGGATGATGCTGTAGTATACAGAGAAGTTGCTGCATTAGAAAATTGTAGCGAAATACAGGAAGATCTGCAGCGGATAGGCACTTGGTGCAGGGAGTGGCAACTGACCCTTAACATAGACAAATGTAATGTATTGCGAATACATAGAAAGAAGGATCCTTTATTGTATGATTATATGATAGCGGAACAAACACTGGTAGCAGTTACTTCTGTAAAATATCTGGGAGAATGCGTACGGAACGATTTGAAGTGGAATGATCATATAAAATTAATTGTTGGTAAGGCGGGTACCAGGTTGAGATTCATTGGGAGAGTGCTTAGAAAATGTAGTCCATCAACAAAGGAGGTGGCTTACAAAACACTCGTTCGACCTATACTTGAGTATTGCTCATCAGTGTGCGATCCGTACCAGGTCGGGTTGACGGAGGAGATAGAGAAGATCCAAAGAAGAGCGGCGCGTATCGTCACCGGGTTATTTGGTAACCGTGATAGCGTTACGGAGATGTTTAATAAACTCAAGTGGCAGACTCTGCAAGAGAGGCGCTCTGCATCGCGGTGTAGCTTGCTCGCCAGGTTTCGAGAGGGTGCGTTTCTGGATGAGGTATCGAATATATTGCTTCCCCCTACTTATACCTCCCGAGGAGATCACGAATGTAAAATTAGAGAGATTAGAGCGCGCACGGAGGCTTTCAGACAGTCGTTCTTCCCGCGAACCATACGCGACTGGAACAGGAAAGGGAGGTAATGACAGTGGCACGTAAAGTGCCCTCCGCCACACACCGTTGGGTGGCTTGCGGAGTATCAATGTAGATGTAGATGTAGATGTAGATATGGTGTGTGTCGTTTCACAGGTGGCTCTCCCTTTTTTTTTTTTTTTTTTTTTTTGCCAGTTACAGGGCTGTTATAGGTGGTGGTAGGAGGGTGCATAGGGCAAGTCTTGCAGTAGGGACGGTCACAGGGGTAGGAGCCATACAGTAGCAAGGTGGCTGCAGGTGGAGCAAAGGGTCTGACAAGAATGTTGCAGAGATTTGGGTAGGGGGGTGTTGGAAAGCTATTCTAGGTGTGGTGGGCAAAATGTCAGACAGGTCATCATTTTAGGAAGTCTTGGCCCAGTCAAAGTAGCTGATTAATGTATTCCAGAGAAGGATAATACTGAGTCACCAATAGTGTGCTCTGAAGGTGTTTTGTGGAGGGATCAGCAGTACCAAGACTGGATGCGATGGCCCGGGAAACCTTTTTAAATAGGCTGGTGAGGTAATTACGTGCAGTTATGGCTGAGGTGAGTATGGTGGTGTATTGCTGTAATGGAGTCTGCAACCGAACAAATACATGTGCCTTGGATGCCAAAGCTGTATGCAGTCAACAACAATCAATCTTTCCTTCTCATTCCATATGGTAAGTCTCCCATGAGCAACAGTTCTTGGTGACTTGCCCAAAATCTACCCATTTTTCTAGACCTCTCCAGTCTTTTTCCTTCACCCTGCTTCCTTCTCCTTCGGCCCTTCTGCCTGCAGAAGCAGCCACTGGCTCCAAAACCTTGCCAATCGCAACAGTCTTATGTGTGTGTTCTCCCACTGCTTGGCGAGTAGATTTTTTTATCTATCCAATTAAATAATTTTAACACATGCCAAGATAGATTTTTCCATGTGAGTAGTGCAAACCTTCCTTCTGTCTACCCCCGCCCCCCCAACCCCCCCCCCCCCCCCAACCCCAAACACACAGAAATTCATGAGACCAATTTCTTTTACCGGTTTCTTTGGTTTGGGTGGCAGTGGGGAGTAAGGACATAACTGACAAAATACACATAAAACTGGACATTATATAAATCCATACTGGAGATGCTGAGTCACATATAGGTACAACAAGAAGAATGTCAAACAAAGCTTTCAGTCCAAGACACACCTGACCACTGTCTCTGGCTGCCAAGGCCAGCCTGTGAGCAGCACTGCACAATGCTAAAATTTTGCCTTGGCAACCAAAGACTGCAGCCACGTTTGATTCTGATAAGGGCTATTTGGCCAAAAGCTTTGTTTAACAGTCTTTTTGTTGAACCCCTCTGTGAATCAGTATCTCCAGTACATGGTGAGTTGCAACTATCCTTTTCACAATATTGTGAAACATTGATCTTCCTTTTTTATTGCTGTGAGATGACAAAGCAAGCCACATACAGTTACTGGTGTCACTATTCTAAACAACTGCTTTTGTTGTTATAACCAGTGCTTGATTTGTGATGGTATTCCGCACCAATACCTATGATAAAAAAAAGCATTAAAATAATGGTTTAAAACTTTGATTAAAAAAAAAAACACTCCCTGGCAGGTCACAGTACTGGCACCTCTCTTTTTTACAAATCAAGCATGGTCATAACTATTGCTACTTCTGCTTTTTTTTTATTTCTTCAAGGTCATTTCACATCCAAAAGATCAAATCAAACTGAACATATCTAGAAGAAACTCTTGCAAATAAGTGTTCATTTTCATAGCCCATTATATACTATCATAGACAGATCAATCTGAAGTTACAAGCAGAGTAGAGGTGATGCGTGGAAAGAACCAAAGAAAAAGAACTGAACACAAGACAAATAAGAAGATGTGTAACATTGGTTGAATGTGTTACAGGTGGCTCATTATACCTTATTTTAAACACATCCACAGTGAATTTTTGATGAGATTTCTAGGACAGATGAATATTCAGTATTTCTTCATCCCATTTACATTTGGATTGCTGGAAGTTATGCAGTCAAAAGACTGGTTCAGTAACATCTGACTGCAAACCCTAAACTTCATGGAATATTTCCTCGCAATAAGAGAGAAATGCAGGTGCAAGTCGCAGTCCAGTAGAAATTTTCACATGTCACTAATATGCGTTACATCTATACCTAATACAGCTGATGTCTAACAGTTTGCAGTAAGACAATAAATTTTGAACAACTGAATGTATTATAACAAAACATTCTACATTCCATGCAGAACAAATCATAAAATACTTTAATTTCATCCTTTCTCACAGCTTTACTTTTGAGGAAACATAAGCAACTCAATCAAACAAAATTATCCTTGGACGGACCAGTAAACTCTTCTCAAAAGTGTGTATTCTTCCCCCTCCCTTCCAAGAGACACACATGTAACATTATGCAATGATTCTGTAATTAATTTCTCTGGGTGGGGATGGGAGCAGGGATTGTGAACAACTCACATATAAAATTGGACAATATAATATATGTACGAGACATAACTCCTTTTGCAATAAACAAATTTATTTTACTGCAGTTGTTTTTAACATGTCATACTAAAAAATCACATTCCTTACAACAGTAACTCCAGCACATGAAATACAAGTGCCATCCACTTCAATAGACATTTTATGACAGTGGGTTTTCACATTGGAATGTACACAATTCCATTTTCTTAAAGTGTATCTATGAGATTATCATTGACAGCACCATAACATTACTATATTACCAGACAAATTAATTTGGCACAGATGGTAAAATATAAAATAATGATTTTGGGTACTGACCATGGCCTATCTCTTGTAAGCATCCCATAAAATATAGTTTGGTGGCAGAGAAATTCTGGTTGTGCAATCCTGTAGTTGTTCTGTTGTGGTACTGGATTTGCGATGTGTTTCTGAAAATAAATCAAAGGTATATTGAATGAATTATTGCATATTTTTGATAGAATCTGGCAGTAATGGAAAAAACAAACATAAGTAGAATAACATCACTACATGTCAAAATACAAAAGGGTTAAGCATGTACTGATTAGTAACATGAATTTTGTATGTAGAGTACACCACTCAATCACCAATGAGGTACAAATCAATCTCAAATGAAGCACTGAGGAGTAAAAACTCCTGCATTTGAGCAAATATTTAGTTGTGAAATGTTGAAGCATATAATCAGCTAATCTGATGACATGTTGCAGTCACTTTGTAAATGGGCAGCTGCAGACAGTGATTTAAGTGTTTATAGTGTTTACAAACAGTCATTTTGTAGGTGCATCTTCAACAGTTGCTTGGTTTGATTGAGAGAGGGGGAAAGGGACCAAACTACGAGGTCATCAGAGCCTTGTTCCGAATAAAACAATGGCACAAATGTGAGAAAATGAACAAGACTGACAACTCAAAACAGAATGAAAAGAAAAATCACAAGAACGATGAAGGGCAACAAACATGTAAATGGACAAAAGGGGACAAGAAAATCACAGAAATGAAAGACATGGGATGAAGGTATTAAAACAACAAAGCAGATTACCATGGCTGGCTGACCATGAGAATAAAAAAGGAGAAGTCAGCAATTCTGCAACACATTAAGATCTCCACCCTAGAAGCACTACGGTGGAGGATACAGGGGGACAAAGGACATGTGCTAAAACTTAGATCAAATAATATAACCAATCCTCATGAGTAAAACGTAAAACTAAATCAGCCGATGAGACATTGTCAGATAAAATTAGTGGCAACGATTCCGGTAACCCAAGATAATATCATCTAGTAGATAGTGTCAGAAGTTCCATGCGGCTTTTCGTGGATGATACTGTAGTATACAGAGAAGTTGCAGCATGAGAAAATTGCAGCGAAATGCAGGAAGATCTGCAGCTGATAGGCGCTTGGTGCAGGGAGTGGCAACTGACCCTTAACATAGACAAACGTAATGTATTTCGAATACACAGAAAGAAGGATACTTTATTGTATCATTATATGATAACGGAACAAACACTGGTAGAAGTTACTTCTGTAAAATATTTGGGGAGTATGCATATGGAACGATTTGAAGTGGAATGATCATATAAAATTAATTGTTGGTAAGGTGGATGCCAGGTTGAGATTCATTGGGAGAGTCCTTAGAAAATGTAGTCCGTCAGCAGAGGAGGTGGCTTACAAAACACTCGTTCGAGCTATACTTGTGTATTGCTCATCAGTGTGGGATCCGTACCAGATTAAGTTGACAGAGGAGATAGACAAGATACAAAGAAGAGTGGCGCGTTTCGTCACAGGTTTATTTGGTAAGCATGATAGTGTTACGGAGATGTTTAGCAAACTCAAGTGGCAGACTCTGCAAGAGAGGGGATCTGCATCATGGTGTAGCTTGCTGTCCAGGTTTCGAGAGGGTGCGTTTCTGGATGAGGTATCGAATGTATTGCTTCCCCCTACTTATACCTCCCGAGGAGATCACGAATGTAAAATCAGAGAGATTCGAGTGTGCACGGAGGCTTTCCGACAGTCATTCTTCCCGCGAGCCATAGGCTACTGGAACAGGAAAGGGAGGTAATGACAGTGGCACGTAAAGTGCCCTCTGCTACACACCATTGAGTGGCTTGTGGAGTATAAATGTAGATGTAGATTTCATTGCTGGGCAGTCAAAGTGGAACAGTGCAACAGAATATGGACCACTGTCAACTGGCGCCGAACCGACACTCGGGCGGGTCTTCACCAAAGTGTGGCCAATGCGGAGCCGGCAGAGGAAAACTGATTCCGTCGATAGGCCCGCATGGAAGACTTCAACACATTTGTAGTCTCCTTAATGAAACACAGTTTGTTGTGTGTACTGTTATGCCATTCCATCCCCCAAAGCCGAAAAACCCTACAGCATAAGTCAGAACGACAGGTCAGGTTAAGAGATGCCCATCTCCAGAAGTGGTTTCTGCATAGCTTGTTTGGCTAGCCTGTCAAAAAGTTCATTGTGTGGGATGCCAACATGTCCTGGGGTTCACACAAACACCACTGAACAATGGGACCAGTCCAAGGCATAGATGGACTCCTGGATGGACGCTACCAAAGGATGGCGAGGGTAGCACTGGTCGATAGCTTGTAGGCTGCTCAAGGAGTCACTACACACAAGAAGTGATTCCCCGGAGCATGAATGGATATACTGAAGTGCACGAGAGATGGCCACCAGCTCTGCAGGAATACACTGCAGCCATCAGACAAGGAATGCTATTCAAAATGGCCTCTGTGGATGCAGGCGAAGCCAACATGACCATCAGAGATTGAGCCGTTGGTGTAAACCACTTCAGAGGCCTGGAACAGGTCAAGTATCGAGAGCAAGTGACAGCAGAGAGCAGGAGTAACTGAGTCCTTAGGGTCATGCTAAAGGTCCAGACGAATCTGCAGTCTAGGTGTACAAAAGGAGGTGTATGCAGACAGATACATCATGGAGGTGTATGCAGACAGACCTGGATGGGAGATGGTAAGGGGAAGGACTCCAGTTCACACAGAAGGGATCTCACGCGAACCGCACTCATTAGCCCTGACCTGGGCCGCCGATGCAGGAGATGGACTGCCGCAGGTGGAAATAGCAGACAGTAATTCACATACTCAGGAGAACTACGAATGTGTGCAACGTAACTGATGAGCAGTTGTGCATGTCAGATCTGCAATGGATGGACTCCGGTCTCCACCAGGACACTGGTCACCGGACTTGTCATAAAAGCTGCCGTCGCTAGGTGAACACCACAGTGGTGCACTGGGTCGAGTACACGCAACACTGAGGGCACTGCCAAACCATAAATCACACTCCCATAATCAAGGCGGGATTGAACAAGGGCTTTGTAGAGCTGCAGCACACCAGAACGATCTGCACCCCAGTTGGTGTTGCTCAGGCAGCAGAGGGCATTGAGGTGCTGCCAACACTTCTGCTTAAGCTGATGAAGGTTAGGTAGCCAAGTCAATTGGGCATCGAAAACCAGTCGTAAGAATCGATATGTCTCCACTACAGTGAGTGGATCATCATGAAGGTAAAGTTCTGGTTCCAGATGAATGGTACGATGCTGACAGAAGTGCATGACACACGACTTAGTGGCCAAAAACCGGAAGCTGTGGGCGAAAGCCCATGACTGCTCCTTGTGGAAGGGTCCCTGTAGGCGCCACTTGGCAACACCAGTACTGGCGGAACAGAACGAAATGCAGAAGTCATCTGCATACAGGAAGGGTGAGACGGACGGCCCTACAGCTGCTGATACACCATTAATGGCCACTAAAAATAGTGATACACTCAATACAGAGCCCTGCATGACCCCATTCTCCTGGATATGGGGGAACTACGGGAGGCACCAACTTTGACACTAAAAGTACGGAGCGACAGGAAATTCTGTAAAATATAGCAGGCCTCGGAGCCCCCACCTGTATAATGTGGCAAGGATATGATGTCGCCAGGTGGTGTCATATGGTTTGTGTACATCAAAGAAGACGGTAACAAGGTGTTGGTGTCTGGAAAAGGCTGTTCGGATGGCAGACTTGAAGGAAACTAGATTATCAGTGGTAGAGTACCCCTGGCGGAAGCTGCCCTGACATGGAGCCAGTAGGCCACATGACTCGTGGACCCAATTCAACCGCTGACACACCATACATTCCAGCAGCTTACAAAGACTGTTGGTGAGGCTGATAGCTTTCCACATCAAGCAGGTTTTTGCCGGATTTGAGCACTGGAATGACGGTGCTCTCCCGCCATTGTGATGGAAAGAAACCATCACACCAGATCCGGTTGAAGATGATTAGGAGATGGCACTTGTAGTCAGATGAGAAATGTTTAATCATCTGATTGTGGATCCAATCTGGCCAAGGAGCTGTGTCAGTGCTATGTGTAAGTGCGCTGAGGAGTTCCCACTCCGTAAACGGGGCGTTATAGGGTTCACCGTGGCGTGTAGTGAACGAGATGACTTTCCCTTCAATCCATTGTTTGAGGGTGTGAAAGGCTGGGGGGTAGTTCTCCGACGCAGAGGCTTGAGCAAAGTGCTCGGCAATCGCACTTGCGTTAGTACATAAGACGCCACTGATGGTAATGAAGAGGACACCTATTGGGGTTTGGCACCCAACAAGACGTCTGATCTTCGTCCAGACTTGGGAAGGTGATGTATGTCACCCAATGGTCGACACATACCTCTCCCAGCACAACTGTTTCCATTGTTTTATAAACTGGCATACACAGGCACGGAGCCGCTTAAAGGCTATCAGATGCTCCAGGGAAGGGTGTCGCTTATGTCGCTGTAGAGCTCATGGACACACTGAAATTGCGTAAGCGACTTCCTGCAACCACAATGAGACTGTCTTTTGCCGGGGCACCCTAAAGAGCTAGGGATTGCGTTTTCTGCCACAGAAACGATTGTCATAGTCACCTGCTCATCCATCACATCAATGTTACCATGCTCAACCATCACATTGATGTTACCATGTGGGGGAGAATCAACGGTGACAGATGTGAAAGTTTCCCAGTGTGCCCATCTGGGCAGGCACCTGTGGGCCTGACACCAGGGCACTGACAGGAAGATGGGGAAGTGATCACTAACACACAGGTCGTCATGTGCTCTCCAGTGGATAGATGTGATAAGTCCTGGGCTGCAAGTTGATAAATCAATGGCTGAGTAACTACCTCGAGCCACACTGAAATGTGTGGCGGCCCCAGTATTTAAGAGGTAGAAGTCGAATTGAGACAGTACAGTTTCGACATCTTTGCCTCAGCCAGCAAGCACAGTGTCACCACATAAGGGGTTACGGGCATTAAAATCTACCAAAAGTAGGAAAGGTTTAGGGAGATGATCGATCAGTGCAGCTATTACATTCAGGGGTACTGCACCATCTGGAGGAAGATATACATTGCAGACAGTTATTTCATGCGCAGTCACAGCTTCAAGAGGTGTTTGAAGCAGCAGAGTTTCACTACAGACTGGGATTAGGACATAAATGCAAACTCCACCTGACACTTGATTACAGTCACTACAGTTCCTGTAATATCCCTTATAGCCACAGAGGGCAGGGGTCCGCATTGGCGGGAACCAGGTTCCCTGGAGGGCAATGCAGAAAGCACGCATAAAGCTTAACAGTTGCCGTAACTCAGCCAGGCGGTGGAAAAAACTGCCGCAATTCCACTGGAGGATGACATCATCGTGAGACTGGGAAGGCATGGAACATCCAATGAGGCAGCATATACCTCAGGGTTACCTGCTGCCACCGACTTTTTGACTGAGCAGCCTATATCCATTGTGTCTGAGGGTCCAGCGAGATCCAGGTCCTCAACAGACGCCAAAATCTCCACCCCATCCTCAGATATAGAGCTTGTAGATAGTGGTGGTGTCGGTGGCATCGCAAGTTCCTTGTTCTTAGGGGTCATCTTTTTCGATTTCTCATATTGTTCCTTGGGTTTCCCTGGCTGGGAGGACTTCACTGAATCAGTCTCCTGGACTGAGGATGAGCGTGAAGCCCTATGACCAGCTGCTTTTGGGCTCTCCTGCTGCTGGCAGGTGTCATCTTTCCCACTAGCAGAAACCCAGAAAGGGAGTGACCCTTCCTATCGAGAGGAGCTGAAGAAGCCTTACGCTTCTCTGGCTCAGAAGTGGGAACTGAAATCCTCAATGGTTGGAGGAGTGTTGCTGCCGAAGTAGGTGATATGGGAGCAACAGAAAGGGAAGTGGCTCCCCGCCATCAAGGGAGCAGGTGTAATCTCCTGGTTCTGAGAGGCAACAGGAATTCGAGGAACTGGCGGGGTGACAACTGTTCTCATAGCAGCGGCGTATGAGGTGGTCATAGCCATAGGATGTAGGCGCTCAAATTTCCTCTTAGCCTCAGTGAAAGTCAGTCAATCCAGGGTATTATATTCCATGATTTTCCTCTCTTTCTGTAAAATCCTGCAGTCTCGGAAGAAAGGTGAATGAAGCTCTACGCAGTTGACACAGATAAGAGGTGGGGCACATGGAGTACCGACCGGGATGCGATGGACGTCCAAAATATTGACATGTGACGCTTCAAGTACAGCGAGAAGATATATGGCCAAACTTCCAGCACTTAAAGCACCCCATTGGGAGAGGGACATATGGCTTGATGTCACAGCGGTGGACCATCACCTTGACCTTTTCGGGCAATTTCAACCTCGAAGGCCAAGATGAAGGCACCGGTGGCAATCTGGTTATCCCTCGGACCTCGATGGATGCGCCTGACAAAATGAACACCTCACCACTCTAAATTGGTGCGCAGCTCATCGTCATACTGCAAAAGAAGGTCCCTGCGGAATATAATCCCCTGGACCATATTTAAGCTCTTATAAGGCGTGATGGTAACAAACATCTCCCAACTTGCCATAAGCGAGTAATGCCTGTGACTGGGCAGAGGATGCTGTTTTTATCAAAACTGACCCAGAGCAGATTTTGGACAAGCCCTCCACCTCCCCAAACTTGTCCTCAAATTGCTCCACAAAAAACTAAGGCTTCATGGACATTAAAGATTCCCCATCAACTCTCATACATACGAGGTATCAGGGCGAATAAGTTTCACTGCCATCCTTAGCCTGGTGTTCCTCCCACGGTATGGCCAGGGAGGGGAATGACTTGGGGTCATATTTCTTAGCATTTAAGTTATACTTTGCCCACTTAGAGACTGCTGGAGGCGGACCACAAGCAAGGGATGATGTACTACGCTTCATGGCGTGTCACCCACTCTGATGCCACCCACTTGACCAGGGGCCCTCCCCATGGACGCAACACAGCTTCAGCAAAGGCCACTTGGCAGGATGACCATTGCCAGGAGTCCTGATGCCCGAGGGTGACGGGCATCTACTCCTTGGCATACGTAGTGAGTTAACGGCACAGGTACCAGCAGAGCGAGCCCTGTGATGTCAGGGGGCTACAACCAACAGGGAACATGGCGGCCTCATCACAATGGACTGGCTCCTGTGCTGGATATGAGGTGCAAAAAAGTCCATGGCGATTGTCGGCACAGAAAGTGAAACTGCATAGTGCATGGTGGAAAACACACCCAGGAAGGTGTCCTCACCCAAGAGATGGAAAATGGGCGGCGCTGCACCGCAACGACGAGAAAGTGGGATAAAGATCTCAATGCACGATGGATATGATGCAAAACATAAGGCTCTCTACCCAAGTTGGCTCGCTCTTCAGGAAAAATTTTGAAAAATAGAGGTGAAACCCTACAGGGGGCCATCAAAAATTGGCCGAGCCATCAGAGGCTCCTTTTAGTCGCCTCTTATGACGGGCAGGAATACCATGGGCTGAGTCTAACCCCGGACCTGCAGGGGGCATCTTCAAGGTATTAAGCATTTGTGACAAAGCAAGCTGGTATCTCTTCACTTCCTCTCGTTTTGCGATCTGCCTCCTTAAATTCATTTTATTTTCATTTCAGTCTAATTACCATTAACATGCATGAATATTATCTTCATTTCCATACAAGAGAAAGGGTGGTCCTCCATCTTAAGGAATATAGCACCAGGTCTAATTTTGTACATGTAATTAATTTCCTAATTTATTTTGACCATTCATAGTTAATATTTTTGTTATAGGGTGAAATCAGTAATTGTTTCACGACTTAGATTCTATTGTTGACTAATAAACAAATATAAATTCCGTAGTAAATATAAACATTTGGAAGAAAAACTACTAAGATTCTTAAACTATTTATTTCGCTCTATTTGAAAACATAATAACAAAGCCCAGCCCTTAATTCCAAAATAATTACCACGTTTGTCAAAAGTATTGTTTGTGTAAGTATATCTGTTAATTTTATTATTTATACAAATGTTTCATCCTAATCTTTGTGGTAGATGGAACTATTAAAAAGAAGGAATTTTTCGATGTATTCAGTTCATTGAATGAGTTATGTTTTAATTGTAATTTCTGTAACTTAAACCTCAAACAATGTATAGTTTCAGTGCCTATTATTATGAGGCTATACTAAGGACTGATTTTTGGTCCCGAGACAGTCAGTCCATGGCCGATTTTCAGACAGGAGTTATGCATTGGTTAAATTAATAACAAGGCATGAACTTAACAGTGGAATAAGTATAAAACAAATAAGCAGTGTGTTAGAACAATTAATGACAATGTCTGTTCAATTTATTTGGGAAATAGTGTCACACATACCGTATTATTCTGCAAGAACTGCGTGGTTAGGTTTTTACTGCTCATAGATATTCAGTGGCAAGCTATTGTACCTGTATGCTGATGTTGCCTGCAACGTATTAATGAGGCTTTTCGACATTTACCAATAGTGAACTGGCTATATAATTGTGTAATATTGTGGGGTTGTGAACACTGAAAGTAAAGAACCGAGAATCACAATTGTGCAACTGTCTGCTAAATCATTTACAGTAGACACTGTTGAGCTTCCACTTCCTATTTTTCAGCCACTATAACAATGCAGCATGTTGACACAGAGGACTATCAAGGAAGAAATAAAGCAAGAGAATGTCACACATGCTAACAGCAACTTCACAATATATACATTTACTAATGTAGCTTGACATCACAATTTCAAGAGAATAGTGATTTCTTCTACTCATTCACCATGTTCTGTACATCCCACCAAGAAAGTGAACGTACAGTGCTACGAAACAAGTAAAGATACACATTAACAAAAGACAACTAAACATTGCTTAAGCCCTACACTATATTAACAAGAAATTATCACAATACTGCTTAATATTAGTTCTCTTTATGCCAGTTAAGTGTGTTCTAGTGAATTAGAAAGAAAGCTGCTGATACTTCAGTTATATTAGGTAGCTGCAGGCTGCCTCAGAAACCTAATATTTACTTCATTAGTCAAGTAGTATTCAAAGAAAATAGTAACCTAAATATGTAATTACACAGGACAGTTTACAACACACTACTTGCTATGCATCTAAAGGAGGAATCAAATCCTTGCACTAAAATAATCAGTGGAAGAGGTCACTCATGAGGAATGTTTTGTTTCTCAAATATCTCCACACCATAGTATATAACTTTGTTAAATCCTATGTAAGAATGAAGAGTTTACACAAAAGTTATATTTCTGTCTTGTATTGATAGCACAGATCACAGTTCTGCTTGAACTGATTTCTCACAACCACACTACACCTTGACTAAAATAACTCTGATTGTGGCAGTGGCTAGGAGTCAGCCAACTGCAGTTCTTTCTTGATACCTATATGCCCACTACAATTACTGATTTTTTTAAGCACAACACAGCATTAACAGTAACATGAGCACTGACAGAGACCAGTATGTTCATTACCATTACTTTCCAGCCAGTGAGCTATCTGGTAATCTGTAAGTAGCTAGTATATAGCCACCCAGCTCCCGCCCTGTGCCTTTCATACAGGACAATAGTGTCTCTCAAAATCCCAGCCGCTTTCCTCTCCGACATTCACCCCATCATTAGTCAAAACACACACAAACTATATCTGAAGAACAAAATCATTCTATAAAAAAAGGATCTGCTGCTCTATTACAAAAGGTAGATTGGCATAACAAAATCATAACTCTATCCACCTGTTTCAACCAGTACTGCCATCAGCGTGGTTTACACTATTTCAAGCATATACAATATGGTTCAAATGGCTCTAAGCACTATGGGACTTAACATCTGAGGTCATCAGTCCCCTAGAACTTAGAACTACTTAAAACTAACCAACGTAAGGACATCACACACATCCATGCCCGAGGTAGGACTCGAACCTGCGACCGTAGCGGTCACGCAGTTCCAGACTGTAGCGCCTAGAACTGCACAGCCACACCGGCCAGCTCATATAATATGACGACCACGACATCACTCATTACACCTGCAAACAAACATAAGTAACGTGAAGTATAACTTCAGCAACAGGATGAAACTAACAGGACCTATATCTCCAACATCGGTCAGTTGTAGAATTTTGGAACACATTATGTTCGAGTATAATGACTTTCCTGGAGACTAGAAATCTACTCTGTAGGAATCAGCATGGGTTTCGAAAAAGACTGTCGTGTGAAACCCAGCTCGGGCTATTCGTCCACGAGACTCAGAGGGCCATAGACACGGGTTCACAGGTAGATGCCGTGTTTCTTGACTTCCGCAAGGCGTTCGATACAGTTCCCCACAGTCATTTAATGAACAAAGTAAGAGCATATGGACTATCAGACCAATTGTGTGATTGGATTGAAGAGTTCCTAGATAACAGAACGCAGGATGTCATTCTCAATGGAGAGAAGATTTCCGAAGTAAGAGTGATTTCAGGTGTGCCGCAGGGGAGTGTCGTAGGACCGTTGCTATTCACAATATACATAAATGACCTTGTGGATGACATCGGAAGTTCACTGCGGCTTTTTGCAGATGATGCTGTGGTGTATCGAGAGGTTGTAAAAATGGAAAATTGTACTGAAATTCAGGAGTATCTGCAGCGAATTGACGGATGGTGCAGGGAATGGCAATTGAATCTCAATGTAGACAAGTGTAATGTGCTGCGAATACATAGAAAGATAGATCCCTTATCATTTAGCTACAAAACAGCAGGTCAGCAACTGGAAGCAGTTAATTCCATAAATTATCTGGGAGTATGCATTAGGAGTGATTTAAAATGAAATGATCATATAAAGTTGATCATCGGTAAAGCATATGCCACACAGATTCATTGGAAGAATCCTAAGGAAATGCAATCCGAAAACAAAGGAGGTAGGTTACAGCACGCTTGTTCGCCCACTGCTTGAATACTGCCCAGCAGTGTGGGATCCGTACCAGATAGGGTTGATAGAAGAGATAGAGAAGATCCAACGGAGAGCAGCGCGCTTCGTTACAGGATCATTTAGTAATCGCTAAAGCGTTACAGAGATGACAGATAAACTCCAGTGGAAGACTCTGCAGGAGAGACGCTCAGTAGCTCGGTATGGGCTTTTGTTGAAGTTCCGAGAACATACCTTCACCGAGGAGTCAAGCAGTATATTGCTCCTCCTACGTATATCTTGCGAAGAGACCATGAGGTTAAAATCAGAGGGATTAGAGCCCACACTGAAGCATACTGACAATCCTCCTTTCCACGAACAATACGAGACTGGAATAGAAGGGAGAACCCACAGAGGTACTCAGGGTACCCTCCACCACACACCGTCAGGTGGCTTGCGGAGTATGGATGTAGATGCAGACAACTGAATGAAGAAGGTGGTTTTGGGTACAGACAAACGAAACATATAACAATAAGAATAATGACACTACTGCCAAACAAATATTTGCCCAAAAATCTAGCACACAAAATCCTCAAAATGTAACACACAAACTCACAAAAACGAAAACTAGTAGTGTTGTAAATTTCGATGTCTCTAATGGAGACTACAACACCAGTAACCAATAAACAACTCAAAAACTCAACATCATAATTTTCACTTTACCGACATAGCTCCAACAAAGCCCTAGATACCAGGAACCTACATAAAACTCAAACATTGCGTTGCAAATTTCACTTCACCAATATACCTCAAACAAAGCTGAACTTGCACACAACTCCAAAACCTGCTGACACAAATTGACCTATATGGCAGCAAAAAACAAAGCCAAATGTACAAAAACCCAAAACACACAAATTTTAAAATCCATTATCCACACTTTCACGTACTTTACATAAAGCAAAGCCCATAGTACAACAAACCAAACCGTGCTCATATGGCTAATACCAGAAACATATTCTAATGGTACATCAATACCCCTGATACCAACCAATCACAATCCAACACAATTATCACATACTAACAAGAAAAATTCCAAAATTCAAGAAAAATTGCATAACAACCAATTTCAATATACACAAACTATAATCAACTCATAGCATACACAGAAAATAGAACAAAAATACCATCTCCCACTGCAACAAGCAACGATCTACTCAAATATCTGTATCTTATTCACAACTGAACAAAAAATAAAAATTAATATTAAATCTCCGACCATAAGAAACACACGAAACTCATATTTCCAAGCATAAATATGAATCCATCAGCCACAATATGCAAATTCAAACTATCACCAGAAAACCAGCACAATAGCAACCTGAAACACTCAATTCTTGTCAAACAACTCGATAACAAACATCTAGCACAAGAGAGCACCACCAAATACAACACACCATCTACAAACACAGACAGACTCAAAAATATCAAACCTCATCATGACATCACACACCATATCACAGTTACGTCATAGGTCTAAGCAGATGGCTGTAACATCAGTACCTGACCTTGTGCGAATAACCTGACGTTAGCGTCAGATAGTAAATAGTGATGAGACAGTAACTGCCAGTTGGCAAGAAAACAGGTCTAAATTATGTAGAATGAAGCTTAATTACTGTTGGAACATTTGTTCAGAGTGTGCGTCTTCTTTGTACAACCCAAAAAGGTCAATACTGCCTGCTTTGCACTTTGAAATCTTTCTCACTGTACTGCCCCACAAGCAAGTCTGACAGCATACTTTTATTCAATCTGTCCTACAGCATTTTCTTTGTAAGTGGCGTAGATAAGATCTAAAAATTGTCCATTCTACCACAAATTCTTATACTTAATCCTAAACCATTTACTTCCTAGTGGTACTTATAAGGAGTGAATTTCGTAGGCACTGATTTGATTTATGAATTTTCTGAACGTAAGCTGAGACATTCGCATAAACCTTTACCTGCTATTTCAACATCTTGTTTGGCAAATGCTACTTTCCCACAGTATCTCCAGTTCTGCTTCATTTTACATTCTGCTTTTAGCAAGTTTCATCGTTAAATACTTCAGTGAATGAATATTAAGTCCAAGAACTTCGTTAGTTAACAACTCAAAATGTTTAAATGAGAGTTCACTTTGAAGAAACCTTCCAACACTCATTACAACAGTACTGAGTTGCACACAACGCAGTTGTGTACTCTTTAATACATGCTTACAACTATGTAACTAATTCTGCAGTTTATTACGTTCATCAGTAAAACATTACACTTGCACCTTGAGGCACAGTATTAAATAAATCCCATACATTTATACTGGGTGTTACAAAAAGGTACGGCCAAACTTTCAGAAAACATTCCTCACACACAAAGAAAGAAAATATGTTATGTGGACATGCGTCCGCAAACGCTTGCTTTCCATCTTAGGGCTCATTTTATTACTTCTCTTCAAATCACATTAATCATGGAATGGAAACACACAGCAACAGAACGTACCAGCATGACTTCAAACACTTTGTTACAGGAAATGTTCAAAATGTCCTCCGTTAGCGAGGATACATGCATCCACCCTCCGTCGCATGGAATCCCTGATGCAGCCCTGGAGAATGGCGTATTGTATCACAGCCGTCCACAATACGAGCACGAAGAGTCTCTACATTTTGTACCGGGGTTGCGTAGACAAGAGCTTTCAAATGTCCCTATAAATGATAGTCAAGATGGTTGAGATCAGGAGAGCTTGGAGGCCATGGAATTGGTCCGCCTCTACCAATGCATCGGTCACCGAATATGTTGTTGAGAAGCGTACGAACACTTCGACTGAAATGTGCAGGAGCTCCATCATGCATGAACCACATGTTGTGTCGTACTTCTAAAGGCACATGTTCTAGCAGCACAGGTAGAGTATCCCGTATGAAATCATGATAACGTACTCCATTGAGCGTGGAAGAACATGGGGCCCAGTCCATACGTCACCAGCAATGCCCGCCCGAACGTTCACAGAACATCTGTGTTGATGACGTGATTGCACAATTGCGTGCGGATTCTCGTCAGCCCACACATGTTGATTGTGAAAATTTACAATTTGATCACGTTGGTATGAAGCCTCATCCGTAAAGAGAACATCTGCACTGAAATGTTGGATGAACCATTCGCTGAAGTGTACCCGTGGAGGCCAATCAGCTGCTGATAGTGCCTGCACACGCTGTACATGGTACGGAAACAACTGGTTCTCCCGTAGTACTCTCCATACAGTGACGTGGTCAACGTTACCTTGTAAAGCTGCAACTTCTCTGACGCTGACATTAGGGTTATCATCAACTGCACGAAGAATTGCCTCGTCCATTGCAGGTGTCCTCGTCGTTCTAGTTCTCCCCCAGTTGCGAGTCATAGGCTGGAATATTCCGTGCTCCCTAAGACGCCGATCAATTGCTTCGAACGTTTCCTGTCGGGCTACATTCGTTCTGGAAATCTGTCTCGATACAAAGGTACCGCGCCACGGCTATTGCCCCACAATCATTTTCACTGATCAACTTATTCCCAGAATGTGAACGTATATTATGCTTCTTATTCCCTCTCCAACAATTTTTCAACCCGCTTTTCGTCTCATTCAAATCGGAATAGCACAAAGCCTATTACTACGTTACTACTATTCAATGCAGCGTCTGCTATCTTGACCGAAACAATAACAAACACAGATCCTTCTGCCCGCCAAAATTTACCTCTTCAAAGTTAATACTCACAACGCCTTCAACTGGCTGTGGTAACTACTTTGAACTATGTCACTTGTTTCGCTGTCGCTAAAGTATTGAGCGATTCACCGGCAAACACTGTGCTTATATCGGTTTATTACATATTTACAAATATTACAAAACAAAGTAAATTGACTAATTCAAGGTATGCTAGGTCCATGGAAATACAAGATTATAACATTTCACTGTAATGGTTCGACACTCGTTGACTATCGATAGCCGAGCCCGGCAGTCGTGTAGCCTATAAATAGCGAATCTTCGGCGCCACAAGTGACAGAAAATTGAAGTGCAGAAGACGCTAAAGTAGAAGCACGTGTCGTAAATTTGTTTGTAGTGTGAACGTAGAAATTGAAATGTTGGTGTGGAAAACCACTTTAACTCCGCCTGCAGTTGCTGTAGGAGTGAATTAAGTAGCTCTGCAGTTGCTGTTGCCGGTCCCAAGCCCGGAGAAAGGAGGAGGGTTGGCGCAAAAGCCGTAAAAGAATCGACATAAAATGGTTGGAGAGATCCTGTAAAGCTTAATAACTTAGTTGTAATGATGACGACGTTAATAATAATAATATGGATTAACCCATATATTTTCAACTTCATTGTGTGATGCACATAAAGCAGCTACCGGTACCTCGCGCTTCCCTAAATATAGTCTTATTGCTGCTTGTGGCCATCGGAGGGATCGAACATATCAGGCAGGAATGCTGGAGCTTCCCGAATTTATGCAACCGAAACGCAAACGCTTTTGGGCATAACTGTTTCTATTGAATAAAACTTTTCGTGGTTAATGCTATTCTTATAACAGTTTATGAATGGATAACTTTCACCCCCATCGCGCTTATGACAACTCCCGCTATTATCTGTCAGTGTAACAGCGCTAAAAGGATCTGTCGTTCGAAAGAATAGCGTGTATAGTTTCCAAGTCGAGACAGAGTTATTGTAGAAGTGGACATAAGGAATCGGGTATTCTAATCACTGCTTCTCAGTATATTTATTAATTAATCAAATTTGTTGCAAATAATATATCTCTATTTGCAACCAATAGCTCAATATATACTATCAATACCAGTAATAAGAACAATTTACATAAAATCTAAAATCACTTACCTTGGTCCAAAAAGGACCGCAATATTCAGTAACACACATTTTCAATAAATCACCAGCAACCATTAAAAACTAGGTTTCAGATAAAGCACAGTTTAAACAGTTTGACAGACTTTTTGGTAGACAACTTCTACTCTGTACACGAATATCTTCACAGGGATTGTTAGACCAGCTTAAGAAAAATTTCAGTTTTGACAGCACTTGGTAACTTCAGTCAAGATTAAGTATGTTGTGTATGATGATACATTTGTCAAAAGTTCATAACTAGGTTTCATTCTGACTGTTTATCTATTCTGAAAATAGCAGTTCTAATTTACTGTAATGTGTTCACATACTGTGGGAATCTCCTGACATGTTCCACACCCATGGGACTTGTCTAATTTTCGGGTCTATGGAACGAAAACTTAATCTAATCCAGAAAGAAAATTTCATCTCATCAAAACAGTTGATAGAAATCATGAATTAAAATACCACATAGTCCAGTACGAGTATGTATTTAGAATATGATTTATCACCTCTTTGTAATGTTTAGTTGTGTCTCAGCTACATTTTCAGGCATGACAGAGAAAGAATTCAAAGTATGACCAGTAGTAAATTCGGTGAAAATTACAGTGATCCCTTAGAGTGCCCTCATCTGAAGAAAAGTTGGTTTTCTAATTTATAATTGAGCTTACCGTTGATTTGCTAATTTTATGACCAACCTTGCCTTCCATTTGCAGAAATGCACTGATTACACCGAAAGTAACATTGCTGTTTACTTGATTAGTAGAAAATTGAAATAATCATAGGGATTTTGGAGATTTGTTTCCCACTCTGATGCCTTACTGCCCCCTTTCTCTATCATCATGATCATCATCTGGGGGAGTGAATCCCATTGGTGAAGATTGTAGACAATGTTTAGCATACTCACTGTTTAAAAGTGCTGTATATTAAAGCATAGGTGTTCAAACTGAGTGCCTAAATTCAAGTCGTCATGTGACCAGAAACAAATGATAAGTAATTTAAAATATACTTTGATTCGCTTGTTCATGATAATGACAATCGTGTTTGCCTCTTGCTTGTGGAAATATGCCATACACCAAAATTTTCTGCCATGTTCTTATTAGTAACGACTTGTTCATGCATAGGTGTCGATGCATTAAGGTTGATTACATGCAGGTATATGAAGTGTAGACGCGCATTAAGGTGGGGAAGTAGGCCTACAGTTAAAGATGTGTTTAGTTGCATAGATGGTTGTTCCATCAAAGGAAATATCTTTCTTGCGAATTCACTGTGGTACTGCAAAACATTTAACTGCAGCTGCCAGGTAAATAAGCAAACATTAAACTTTTTGCAGGGCAAATCAGCTTGTTGAACAGATACAGAAGTAGAGCAAGTTGTACATGTGAAACAATAATCTTGTGTTTTTTTGCCTTGTTTGTGCAGTCACAGACAGGTAGGGCCAAATTGGAAGAGGAGCAGATAGCTCTAAAAATAAATGAGACTTTGGTGACAAGTGCATGTAGTGATGCAAACCTCTTAAACAAGTACTTTGTTTCTGTTACTGACAGCTTGGGGTTTTCAGGTTCAGTAAACAGTGCAATGGAGTATCTGAGACCAGCCTTTACAAATAAGTGCAGTAAAATGGGAATGACACTATCATCTCCCTTAGAAGTAGCATCCATCATAAAATCCTTAACATCTAAGTATTCCAGTGGTTATGGTAATATATCAACAAAGTTAACCAAAGAGTGCTCATGCAAGGTCAGTTCTGTCTGAAACTATTTGTGTAATCAATATCTTACCAGTAGAACATTTCCATAGTGCCTAAAATATAAAGCCTCTTTACAAGAAGGGGGATGATGAGATACCATCAAACTATCAACCAATATCACTTTTGCCAGCTTTTCCAAAAACATTTGAAAAGGTTGTGTTCAAGAGTCTCCTTAAGCATCTGACTGCAAATAATATATTGACCAAATCACAGTTTGGGTTTCTTAAGAATTCTGATAGAGAGAAAGCTATTTACATGTACAGTGATAATGCACATAATGAATTAGATAACAAATTAGAGGCTACTGGCATTTCCTGTGACGTGCCAAAAGCATTTGACTGTGTGAATCACAGCATTCTCTTAGGTGTCACCAGCAGTGCTGCAAAATGGTTTGAGTGTTATTTAACTACCGTAACAGGAAACAAAGGGTGTCGTTGAGAAATACCTGTGCAGTAAACAGTCAGCCTTCATCTGATTGGGAATTAATTACATGTGGCATACCTCATCTTGGGTCTGTTGCTTTTTCTTGTGTGCATTAATGACTTCTCACCAATTACATTGCCAGATGCTACGTTTGTTTTGTTGCAGATGATACAAACATTGCAACAAGTAGGAAGTCAAGTACAGATTTAGAAATGGCTGCTAATAAAATTTTCACTGACATTAATAAATGATTTAAAGCTAATTCACTGTCATTAAACTATGAAAAGACCCACCGGAACCTGTTAGAGATTTCCTTCTAGCAAGTGTACAGCACATGAAGACATGCAGATCAAAGAGTTTGACAATGGTAAATTTCTGTGATTACAACTCAATAATAAATGCTGCTGGGAAGGGATTTGCAATGAGAATGATGTCAGATGTAGTGGATATAAAAAAAAACTTGCGTAATTTGCTTACTTTCATTCTATTATATCATATGTGATCGTATTCTGGAGTAACTTGCAAAGTCGAGCAAAAGTTTTTAGCATCCAAAAACATGTAAGAAAGACTCATTTCTTGTGTAAATTCAGGAAAATCATGTAGAAACCTGTTCAAGGAACTTTGAATTCTAACCATTTCTTCCAAGTATATTTATTCTTAATGAAATTTGTTGCAAGTAATATATCTCTATTTCCAACCAATTGCTCAATACATAGGAATAAGAACAAACTACATAAAACCTAAACTCACCTATCTTTGTCCAGAAAGGGGTCCAATATTCAGGAACACACATTTTCAATAAATCACCAGCATCCATTAAAAACTTGGTTTCAGATGAAGCACAGTTTAAACAGAGTTTGAAAGACTTTTTGGTAGACAACTTCTTCTACTCTACAGATGACTATCTTAACAGTCACTGTTAGATCTTCAATTTTGACAGCAATTGGTCACAACTGAAAAGATTAGGTATTTTGTGAATGATAAATTTATTAAAAGTGCATAGCTATGTTTCATATTCAGATTATTATTATTTTTTTTAAAAAAAAAAAACACAGTCTGACTTTTTTCACACCCAAGAGAATCATTTCATTTTTGGGCCCCTGGAACGAAAACTGAATCTAATCTAATTCCATTTCACTATATTCACAATTATTCACAATACTTTCTAGGTAGTAGTCCTACTGCTGTGTTGACATTGTCAGGTCCTATAAACATCTCTTGCCCATATAGCAATTTTGCCACAAGTGTCATATCAGAATAGACTCAAACACTTATTCTACATTACTTGCCCGCATAATTGAAATACTGAGTGGGGACAAGGTATTCAGTTATTTTCATCTACACCAAAGCATTCACATGTAATCAATAGCTCCATGAATAATTTTGGTAACAACTTTTACTTTGGGAATTGACAAAATGTGATTGTGGAAGTGATGTAATCAACTAATAGATATGTGACAAGTGCAGTGTCTCTCTAATTTCTCATGTTCATGTTGCTTCTGTTCTGGTTTGTTTGGTAATGTGTATACCTGTGTCTTTTGTATTTGGGCACAATAAAGTGTGGTTTACACCGAGGTGAAAAAAGTCATAGACTAGTGATGGCGGTAGTATCACGTATACAATGTATAAAAGGACAATGCATTAGCAGAGTGGTCATTTGTATACGGGTGATTCATGTGAAAAGGTTTCCAACCTGACTGTGGCCACATGAGGGGAATTAACAGCCTTTGAACATAGAATGGTAGCTGGAGCTAGTTTTGTGAGACATTCCATTTCAGAAATCATTAGGGACTTTAATATTCCGAGATCCACAGTGTCAAGAATGTGTCAACAGTACCAAATTTCAGGCACTGTGGGAGCTTGTGGTTGCTCCATATTTGTGTGGGCTGTGTTTTTATACAATGGATTTGCCCCTCTGGTCCAACTGGACCAATCATTGAATGGAAATGGTTATGTTCAGCTACTTGAAGACCATTTGCAGCTATTCATGTTTCAAACAATGATGGAATTTTTATAGATGACAGTGCACCTCATCACCGGGCCACAACTGTTCGCGGTCGGTTTAAAGAACATCCAGGTGGATGATTTGGGCGCCAGATTGCCCGACATGAATCCTTTCAACTATTTATGGGACATAATTGAGATGTCAGTTCATGTGCAAACTTGTGCACCAGCAACACTCGCAATTATAGAGACAGCATGGTTCAATGTTTCTGCAAGGGATTTCCAATGACTTATTGAGTTCATGTCATGACGTGTTGCTGCACTACTCCGGGTAAAAGCAGGTCCAACATGATAACAGGAGGCATCCCATAACTTTTGACACCTCAGTGAATTACACTGTTAGTCCGTGAATGTATTTTATGTTTAGGAGATAGTGCCCTTCCATAATTTGTGAACCCAAAGAAGAAACTCTACTCTCTTGGGTAGGTTATCTGCTGCAATTCATGTAGATAAGTACAGTCATGAATACCATTCATAATGTTCTATATTCTGTCAGTGGCGCCATCCAGGTAATTAAAAATGAGACTGAGATTTTACAGTGCCTGTCTCCTGTGTTTCAACTGCTAGATTCTGTGCCACATGCTGATCCATTTTTGAACATCACGGTTTCAACCACACTGGTCATGACACAGTGATATAACCACATAACAATGCTTTGCACATAATTACAACAATGTCGTAAGACATCAAATTCAGAGTGAACATGTTTCCAGTCATTTCACATTCACTGATACCACTTGTGCGATAAACAGAAATATCCACTCATTGGCTTCCACAGTCCTCCCACACTGTATTTGCAAGTTCAGGCCCCACTGTTTGCGCCTAGTCAATTGTCAATTCAGTTGCAGTAAATGGAGAGCATTCTCAAACAGAAAATTAGTGACACTTTGAACAGTTCACTTTAGCATTCAGTGATCTTGATCAACATGTTACTTCAGTGGTGTTGGACATTATATTACAATCGTCCCTGCACCAAGCCTACAATGCTCTCATGGTGGTGCTAATTTCACATTGCACAAAATCGATGGGTCAGAGGCTCATGCAAATGCTATACAATGAGAGGCATGAGGACATGATACCATCTGAATTCTGGAGACATCTACATGGAATGATTATCAGTTTGGATGCTTTGCTGTTACACATTTGACAACAACAATTGCTAGCAAAGTGAGGTTAACTTTAATTGCTCAGGATGAGCAGCCACTATACTAGTTACCAATGAAGCACACACCTTGCTTGACACTTATGCCACAGTGGCTGCCACGATAACTTCCATTCACTCTGAAGAAAGCTGAACCATTCCAGACCAGCCCAACGTGCTGCTGCCTCGTCACCGTGCCACCTTCACCTGAAAGTCACAGAGAGTTCTCGAGAACCTGTGGACTCTCCGTGCTACTGTCAAGAGGCTAGCTAAGCTGTTGGAAATGTTACAGCTATGGATTGTGACAGCTGAGAGCAAACATACCCCCTGCACATGCCCACAGTGGTCTCATAACCATGGGACCACTCAGACTAATGTTAGCTGTTCCTCAGACCTTTTGGTCACCTGACAGCTAATTGCAAGAAATCATGTTTGCACTCAAATGCCGAGACACGATTTGGTTCAGGTGCAACAGCAGGACACCCACTTACAGCACCTGCTGTTTAAGAACAGTTAGCCGACTACATCAAAAATAAAGTATAGGACTGCTCAGCCTACTGCTTGTATCGGCATGACTCCAAAGCTGCCAACTACTGAATGGCTACATAACAGTACATCACAAAGGTTGTTCGTTACCAAACATTATTAATCAAACACGATCAGAGATCAGCACACTGCTGACTACATTCTACCCAGATGCAAAACAACACACTATGGCCAATTTAGTGGCAGTTAACAAGTACGTCATATACACATATGGTCACCAAATATTTGAGGTTGACAATGGTCTCTTCGAGAACTCCAAGTGGACTTTTGCGTTAATCAACATTGCTCAACCTATTTTGGGTGCCGATTTCATCACACAGCCTGCACTGACCACCAATTTACTAAATGAATGACTGATACACTCTGTCAACAGACTTACTATTCTTGCAGTGGCCCGCAAAACATTAGAACAACATAGGACACCGCATTGCATCTGTGCTCTGCACATGACTGTGTCCATGGATTAACAGTGGCCCGTAAAACTACAGGGCAGGGGCACACATACTACGGTGCACCATATCTGTACCAAACCTGGTCTGCAACTTCATCATGAGCCCATTGGAATGCATGGAAATGACTACCACCGATTTTCAGTGGCTACGCAATGGCACCAGGGGAACCATCACCTCACACCCTTCCCCCTCTGTCTGCTACCAATGGCACTCCTCCCAACCATCATTCTACGATACTGGCTGTGTCACTGACTGCAGTTACATGTCCATCATGCACAGCCACCCACACACAAGCTGGCTTTGAGGTCAAATTCGAAATCCATCTCATCTTTTAGGTGAGTGGAATGGGGGGGAGTGATATAATCAACTAATAGATGTGTGAAAAGTGCAGTGTGCTTTAATTTCTCATATTGTTTGTTACTTCCTGTTCTGGTTTGTTCACTAATACACTGTTATTCCCTGTATGTATTTTATATGTAGTAGATGGTCTCCCTACATGGTCTCACATTGTACAGCAATTCATACTATAAGCCTATACTGAAATGTACACAATAAAATTAAAAAATGTGTATATTGGTTAAACTTTGCAACTGAACATCTTTTAGAAGCCTCCTTATGGACCTAGGTGTTGTTACATGTATATACTCACTTGTGGTGTTCCTGGTTCTCAGCAATTCACAATCACATAACTAGATGAAGTAATAATTCCTATATCAGCTATGTATTCCTTTCTAGGGTTCAGAATGGAGTTTTATTTTCAGGTACAAAAGTCTATAAAAGGTAACCAGTGGGCTGCACACCGAAAACTGAACATCTGCAAATATTTAAAAACAAAATAAAATAATACTTCATTAGCCACTCTTTCAACAATTTATCAGAATATTTGAAGTGACGAATGTAAATGCTGTTAAAAATCTGAGTTTTGAGTTGATAAGAACAGTATAATAGTATCACCAGAAGACATTACCACCAGACCTTTCTGAATGTTTAGGGACAGATCATTGCAAAATATAATTAACAGAATTGCTCAAAGTGTGACAATTGAGGCACCCCTTGTGTTACTACTTGCTCTTTTAACCAATGCTTTCACCATTTTTGATGGTTACAACATTTGGACCACTGTTCCAAAGATTTGATCTGAACCTATAACTACAGTTTCCCCCAGTTACATACTACCACAGTTTCTCAAACATAATGTATGGTTGCCAAAGTTTGTGAGCTAAAGGAATAACCTGTTGTGTATTTTCTTTCATAAAGTTCACTATAGAATTAATTAAAGTGAATATAAAGCTCCATTTATCAATATCCTTTCTCAAAAGATTAACTTTCGGAGACTCAATAAGCAATAAGTTCCGAGGAAGCTCTTAGGCCAGTAGTTGTTGCACTCGTAGCTAACCAACCCACACTAGTTTATATGACCAGCTGGTACAGAAAAGTGAAATTTCATGGAATTTCTTTTAAATTACTCTAGCACAGGTATGATTTGTTAATAATTAATGAAAATTTTGAGAATTGTTAGCAAGAGTTCTTTATTATGCACAAAACACTGAAGATAACTTAAAATGAACTTCCAGTGTGCTATATTTTAAAGTGACCATTGAAACAAAACACATACACCACAGTCTCTCACTGTGAGTTTCCAACAGTTCTGTTACAAAAGTCAGTGTGAAGTTTGTGTGTGCATCTTCCTTTGCCTTTTAAGTGTCTTAATATACAATAAATGCATTGTTCACTGAAATATTTAGTAGTTTTCTAAGACAGTTAAGTCATTTTGAAGAATGTAACTTCTTTTGTGATGCACAATATGGCCTTTAGAAGGGCAAGTCAATGACAGTAGCAGTACTTGAGTTAGTTACAAATATAAGTCAGGGTTTTGAAGAGAAAAGAGTGTACAGCACTGATACTTTTTGATCATAGTAAGGTATTCAGTTGTACCTCATGTAAGGCCCTCCTCAGCAATATAAAATCATATGGTGATGGGGAAGCTGTTGAGCAAATTCTTGAATCCTACCTCAATAATAAACAGAAAATTGTATTAGGACAAGGAGCAGACTCAACTGAAAAGAAGTTGAAACAGAGTGCACCATAGCAAACTGTAATGGTGCCTTTGTTGTTACTGATTTTTGTTAATGACGTAAGTACCAATGGGCACACCTTGCAGTTTGCAGATAACCACATTTGTTCTCAACAAGCAAGTGTGTTGCTCAGGCTTTTCAACAAGCAGAAGCCCTATTAAGCTTGGCAAGGGTCTGGCTTCCTATGAACAAGATCAAAATTAATGAATACAAAACACAGAGAATGACATGCAGCCACAGTGATACTGGATCACTGGGTGACACAGCAGCCACTAAACACATGGGCTTTTTCATTCATACTATGTTAACATGGCAACAGCACACAAAAATTGTATATTCCAAACTTTCCTGGGTCCTGTATCTCCTGAGGAAATTAAAAGATGTAATATCAGACCAGTGCCGGTAGCTACTAACAGTGTACCCTGTAATGAGACATGAGCTGCTGCTGTGGAGTCTTTCTGCAGTCTGTAAAAGAAATGCAAAAGAATGATAATTGTAAACCAATTGTTTCTAGATTAGGATTTATGGCTGTTCTTAGCCAATATTTATTCAACTGCCTTGCTCATACAAAGATAAATCATGAACACTACAGAAAGAGAGATAAATTTCATCAACACAGCACTGGCAATAGAGACAGAATAGAAAGCCCTGGCTGTTAACAAAGACAAAAAGAGCTTCCACGTGGTGGCTCTCGAACTGTTAACTGAGCGAGGTGGCGCAGTGGTTAGCACACTGGACTCGCATTCAGGAGGACGACGGTTCAATCCCGTCTCCAGCCATCCTGATTTAGGTTTTCCGTGATTTCCCTAAATCGTTTCAGGCAAATGCCGGGATGGTTCCTTTGAAAGGGCACGGCCGATTTCCTTCCCCATCCTTCCCTAACCCGAGCTTGCGCTCCGTCTCTAATGACCTCGATGTCGACGGGACGTTAAACGACACTAACCTAACCTTTCGAACTGTTGAGTGCACTACCTAAGGCTATCCTTTCATTACCAATGGAGCAATATAGTACTAAAATTTTGTGTTCATTTAAAGGGCAACCTTTGTACAGTACTGAATAATTCTTCTCTGGTGATATGATGGTGTCTACCTGGGCCGGAACTCAGTGCTATGGCAAGAACAGCAGCTCTGATGTTTAAGTACACTATGTTCTAGTACTGATTTCATAGTTCTATTATCATTGTACAGTATATCATAATCTAGTTGTTCTCTTTAGTATATTGTATAGCATCAATTGTAGTATCATAGTTTAAATTGAAGTGTTGCATTCATTTTATTGTGGTAATACTATTGTAATCTTGATGCAGTCTGCCCAGCTATGGCTGGTTAACAACACAGAGCTGGTAATAAACCGACATGATGTCAGACTGCTTTTTGATGATAATAAGCAATATTATCCAAACCACAGGATTATTTGTTTGGCTCTGTGTTATAATACTGCAAATTTCAGTAGATGTGAGTGGGCAAAGAAAAAAGTTACCTTGGGAACAGCACAAAGTTTTTACAATGACTGGGTACAGAAGGATTGATAAAAGAAGAAAGTTTGTCATGAATGTTCATGAAGTGATTGTTGAATATTTCACATAAATTTTTTGCTCAGAGGAAACACCATCTTCATTCTCAATGCATGTTATTGATTGAGTTTTTTTCATTTTTACCAACAGTCTCACTGATGGCTTTTAATGTGGCTTTTGCTTTGCTACTTGAATTGAGTATAAACTGCCAGTTGCACATTTTCTTGGCTTCACAGCAGATGTGTTCAGTTTGAAATAGTTATTGAATAGCTTGCTGTCTGTAGTTTTACTGTAAGCATATTACAGTCTCTTATTTCTACAAAAGGTTTGTATTCCTGATGTCAGCAATTTATTACTAGGCATTTTGCATATATTTGGCTTAGATCTAAGTGTGATTGGAAATGCTACATCTTCATGTTTCTACAGAATACTCAAATTCTTGTACCTTACAGTCAACATCACAATCACAATGTACACCCTTCCATCCAGCTTCATGGAGCACATGTGTGAAAGTGAATACTCTATATTATTTTTGATGTAATGCTTCATACTTTCCTGGCAATCTGTCGACACCTTGAGGGGTCAGTTAAACTGCCAGATATTAGCATTGTTCTAGCATGATATTTCAACAGTGTGACTTGGTGAAGATGAAGACAGTGACACACTTTTGCAGCAACTTCTCCCTTTCTGTGCTGCATTCCTGTCCTCCTGCTGTTCTTTTGGCTCTTCCTTGAAGAATATGTCTGTGATAGTTTTGGGAATGTGTTCCGAAGTTTTAGTATCTTGACATCAGAACAGTCCCTCAACTGTTTTTCTTTCTTCATTCGCCATGCCCTACCCTTCTTCTGCTTCAACATTTGAGATTCCTCTTTGTTTCTTCTTCCTCCCTGTGTGCTCCTGAAGGCTGACCTACATGTCTGAAATGTAACAGGTGACTGGGTAGTGCATAATTCCCAGCCCCATGTTGACAGGTGGGGTTTGCACATACTTCCTCGTACAGGCCAGGCCCAGGGAGGAGTGCCTGCCCGAGCTGTTACCTTCCCAAATTGCAAATTCATCACTCTATCAGGAGTTTGGCAGGTGTGACCTGGGGTTTGAACAATCACCTAAGGAAGGTGATCCCCCTCGGAGGGGCCCCAGTTGGAAGGAGCACGCCATTGCAGATGCTGGCAATCATTGGAGATTTCCTCAAAATGAGCCAATCATCATTTCAGTCTATGTCTGCTACACACAAATGGAATGAGCCTAAAGATTCAATGACTTTCTATCTGCACCTTTATCCCTCATGGTATCACATACTGAAGAAGATCAGTCCTTTGCTACTGTTAATGTGTTTATTTTTTTTTTTTTTTTAATTCCGATTTTGGCCGTCTAGGGACCGCATTAAACAACTATTTTTCAATGTACATTTCTCCTATTGCACTCCTCCTCTTTTCTCTTCTGCCAATATGTCTTCATCCTCTCTCTGTGATGCTCCCTTCGGTCTTCTGTCCACACTGTTCCTCCAGTTCTTCTCTTCTTCACTTCAAATCCTTCAAAATGTTGAATTTTGTCCCTCATTAAGTCTCTGTTGGTTATATCATCTTCTCCTATACCCATCTCCTCTAAGTCTGCTTTGACTTCTTTGAACTAGGTAATTTGGGTTCTGGGGTTCTTGTCAAAAAACATGAATATTTTCTTTGTCAGCCGTTCATCATTCATTCTTTTCAAATCGGCATAAAAGCTTACTCTTCTCTTCGTCATAGTATCTCACACTTTCTCAATTTTGTCATACACTTCTCTATTGCTTCTAAACTTCCAAGTCCCATTCTCAAACCTCGGCCCAAGTTCTCTTCTAATGATTTTTCGCTCCTTTTTTGCTATAGCTTCCATTTCCTTGTTAGTGTTCATTGCTAAACATTCAGATGCATACAGACACTCTGGCTTAATCACAGTCTTGTAGTGCCTTATTTTTGCGTTAATTGATACTGACTTCTTGTTGTACACATTCTTTGTTAGCTGGAATTCCATTTCCATTTTTCTTGTTCTTGTTTTATTTCCTTCTTTATCTGAAGCATTGGGCTGGATGATTTCCCCTAAATATTTGAAATTAGAAACCTTCTTTATCTGGCCATACTTTGTAATCATATTGTTTGGTGCGTCTTTTACATTGGTTAGGTACTCTGTCTTTTCAAAGGAGATTTTCAGTCCTGCTTTTTCTGCTGTTTCATTCAGAATATTGATCTGTTTGACTGCTTCTTCCAAACTTCCTGCCAGAATCGCTAAGTCATCAGCAAAAGCGAGGCAATCTACTTCTAATCCATCCTTTATTCTTCCTAATTTGATTTTTTGTATTCCTTCTTCAGTTGTTTTCTTCCTCCACTCTCTAATAACTTTTTCTAACACACAGTTGAATAGGGTAGGTGACAACCCATCTCCTTGTCTTAATCCTGTTCTGATTTTGAATGGTCTGGATACCTCACCACGGAACTTTACTTTTGCATAGGTATCCATAAGTGTTTCTTTGACGATTGTGACTGTTTTCTTGTCTGCTCCAAACTCACTAAGGATGTTAACCAAGGTTGTTATGTCAACGGAGTCGTACGCCTTCTTGAAGTCAACAAACGTGATAAAGATGTCTTTTCCTCTTAATCGTCTATATTTAATAATTAACTTCAAGTTTAAATTTTGTGTTTATTATTCAAAAAAGTGTCGATGCAATTGCAGGCCCTGTGAAATCTTGCTCCGATTTATGTAATGGGACTTTGCTTTTGGAGTCCAATTGTGTTTTTCAGGCACAACAACTGCTTGCTGCTTCACTCCTCCACAGCTATCCTGTTCATGTTGAGGCTCATTGAATGCTGAATTCTTTGCATGGTGTTATTTACACTAGGCTGCTTGGAGGTCTGATGGAGGGAGAAATCCAAACTTATCTCTCTGTGCAGGGCATCACTGCAGTCCATCAGGTAATGAAAAAGGTTGATGCAACATTACTGTCTACACACACTCTTTTTCTCACATTTGATTGAGTAGTGCTTCCACCAAAAATCAAAGAAGATTATGAAGTGATCACAGTCTGACTGTACATTCCAAACCTGATGTGTTGTTACCAGTGTCAACATTACAACCAAACTCACATGTCCTGTTGAAACATGACCAAATGTGGTACCTGTGATAGAGATGCTCGCAAGGGCAATTGCCTGCCTCCTTCTCCCTGCTGTATCAATTGCAATGGCGACCAGGCATCTCATCCTGAGAATGTCCCATGTACCTTGATGAGCAGGCCATCCAGGAGATCTGGCCAAAGGAAAAAGTACCTTACCCTGTTGCTCACAAGTTGTTGGCTAGACCATATACACTGACAGTACCATTCTCGCTATGACTCACTCCATGGATGTCATGGCCGTGCAGTCTTGCAACTTCAAATTCAGCACTGCAGTTGTAAAATCACTGGGTATTGTGGTAGCATAACCATCTCCTTCTCCTCCAGCTGTGCAACAAACCGCCAAATCTTCACCTCCTGCAGTGAAACCACCTGCTACACAACTGACAGGCTGGAAAGGAAGAAAGGAATACTCTCCTGAAGGTTTTTTACATCCCTGCAGGCAACAAACATCTGAGTCTTCATCTGCCAACCGCAAAGGCTCTAAGAAATCAATCAACATGACCAGTCTTCTCATTCCCTGACTCAGAGGTCCTCTTCAATGGTGTTACTACATGATACTCTCACCTGGCTGACCTACATTTTTCCAGTGTGCACTGCCCACTGTTTTGCTTCTGTAGAATCTGCAGGCCAACCCAATGAGAATTCCAGTGCCTCTGTACATCTCATGGAACAGGCTCCTCCAGCCTGTGCACCCTGTAACAGTGAGTCTTTGAAGGCTGGCACTCACCAGTCACAGAGGTGACAACATTTCTTTTCTTTTTTTTTTTTTTTTCTCGTCCCCTTTTGCTGTTATGATCCTCCCCCAATGGAATGTTCACGCCAGTAGATCCAAGAAGGAGAAATTATGGCTGCTCTTGAAATCATAGCATCCACTCTTTCTCCGCATGCAAGAAACAAAAGTCATCCTCGAAACCACTCTGACCTCTCATATTTCCTTCCAGTCTACTTTGACCTTCCCACCGAGGATGGCATTCCATCTCATCGGGGAGTCATGCTGCTCATCAGGGATGACGTTCATAGCCAAACCATATTACTGAATACTTGGCTGCCGACTGTTGCAGTCCACATTATCCTTCCTCACTTCACATTTTCTCTTTGCAGCATATACATCCCTCCATCATTTGGTGTCACCAGGGCAAACTACCTCCATGTTACTGATCAACTCACTCACATCTGCTCAGTGTCTTTAATGCACACTGTCCCATTTGTGGCTCTTCCTGAATCTGTCAGAGAGTGCTCTTTTGGCTGACCTCAATCAACTCAACCTCTCTATCTTAATAACAGAACACCTGCATTCCTCTCAGACTCCACACACACCTATTCCCATTTGGACCTTTTGCTCTGCCGCATCCAGTTTGCCTGTCATCTCGAGTGGTCCATTCTCTCTAATGTGTACTCGAGCGTCCATCTGCCATGTGCTATCTGTTTGCTGACTCCTATCCCATCTACATGTAAACCCAACTGGCAGCTTTCTAAGGCCGACTGGAGGCTTCAGTCCTCCCTGGAGACCTTCAACAAAGATTTCCCCAGTTGTGATGACCATGCAGAGTATGTCACGAATGTTGTCCTTACCATAATAGAGCATTCCATAACTCACACTTCATCTCTACTGTGCTGTGTACCAGACCCCAGGTGGACTAAGGCATGCTGCGACATCGCTGTGAAGACTTGCTCTCTGCAATTTTAACCATCATGCTATGATGTTGAACTGTATTCATTGTAAACAGTTTCATGCACAGTGTCATTTCATTCTTTGCTATGGCAAAACAGCTATCTAGATTTCATTTACTAGTTCTTTTAACAGTTCCACTTCCTCTTCCATCGTGTGGGGGGCAATTCTCATCATCTGTATGGGACTAAGATCCATTCCCTGATTCCCAGTATGACAGTAGCATGTGGTGTCATTGTGGACCCTATAGCTATATCCAACACCTTGGGTTGCTATTCTGTGAAGATTTTGAGCTCCACCCACTATCACCCAACCTTCCTCCCTTGGAAATGTGTTGGGGAGGCTCAGGTGATACGCTTCTCCTCTTGTGATTGCTACAATGCTGCCTCTACCAAGAGGGAACTAGATAACGCTCTCACTTCATCCCAATCTTCCACCCCACGGCCAGATGATGTTCACATTCAGATGTTGCAGCACCTTTCTCTCATGGGCAAGCACTTTGTCCTTCATAAATACAGTCACATTTGGGCAGATGGCACCTTTCCCAGATGCTGATGTGAAGTCACTATCATACCCATATCTAAGCCCAGTAAGGTCAAACACCTTGCTTCTAGCTACTGCCCCATTTCTCTCATCAGCTATGTTTTCAAGGTGATCGAATGTATGATTTATGGCTGGTTGGTATAGTGGCTCAAACCTCACAATCTACTAACCACTGCACAATGTGGATTTCGAGCACACCATTCTGCTGTTGACCAGTTCATCACTCTGTCAACCCATGTCATTCCGTTTTCTGACAAAATACTCGATGGTGGCTGTGTTCTTTGATTGGGAGAAAGCCTGTGACACTTGCTGGAGGACTGGTATCCTTCTGCACTCTATACATGTGGGGCTTTCAATGCTGCCTGCCCTGTTTCATTTGGAAATTTTTTAAAATCAAGTATTCAAGGTATGTGGGGGTTTGATCTTGTCAGACACCTTCATCCAGGAGAATGGCGTGCCTCAAGGCTCCATCCTGTGCATCTTACTCTTTGCTATAGCCATTAATCCTATAATGGTCTGTCTCCTGCCAGGCATCAAAAGCTCCTTTTTTTGTCGATGACTTTGCGATTTATTGCAGATCTCCGCTGGCTTGTATTCTGGAACATCTTCTACAGCGATGGCTTCATCGTCTTCACTCATGGGGTATCGACAATGGCTTTCGATTTTTCACTGGCAAGACAGTTTGTATGAATTTCTGGCTACGCAATTGGTTTCTTCCACTGTCTTTACATCTTGGGCTTGTTGCTTTTCCATTTGCTGAAACTATGAAATTCCTGGAGCTCATGCTTCATAGAAAACTTTCTTGGTCCTCCCATGTGTCTTACCTGGCTGCATGCTTTACCCAGTCTCCTAATGTCTTATATGCTCTAAGCACTACTTTCTGGGGAGCAGATCGGACCACCCTCCTCTGTTTGTACCAATCCCTTGTCCATTTGAAATTAGACTATGTGTGTTTCATTTATTCATGTGCATGTCCATCCATTTTACACCACCTTAATATAATCCACCATCATGGAATCCATTTGGCCACTGGTGCCTGTTACACTAGCCCAGTTGAGAGTCCCTATGCAGAAGCTGCCAGACAACTGCTGCTATATGGGTGTGATGTTCTCCTCAGTAGATACGCTTGACATTTGTCTGCCATGCCTAGCCACCCATCCTGCACCTCCTTTTTCGATGCTGCCTTGGCTGACAGTATGGGATGCATCCCTCTTCTCTGCTGTCTCCCAGGTTCGCTTTCCACTCCTATTCCAGCAGTTTAATTTCACATTCCCTGCCAATTTTCCAGTGGGTGTGAACCCTTCACCACCTTGGCATGACGCAGTGGCCTGTGTTCATCTTGGACTTCACACTCGACCTTCACACTCAATATAGTGACAGCACCTTTGTGTACAGTAATGGTCTTAAGACTCACTGTGGTGTCCAGTGTGCCTTCGTCATTGTCACTGACCATTTTTGGTATTAGCTTACACAACACCACCCAATATTTACAGCAGAGCTCTTTGCCCTCTATCAGGCTACCTAATACATCCAGCGACACAGCCTTTTTTATTGTGTCATATGCTCTAATTCTCTTGGTGCCCTTCTGAACCTCTGTGTGCTGTACACAGTCCATCCTTTAGCGCAATGGGCCCAAGAAAGCTTCCATTTGCTCTGTGTTGAGGGAGACACTGTGATGTTTATTTAGAATGGTGGTCACGTCGGTCTGATGGGAAATGAGGCTGCTCACGCTGCTCATGAGGCTGCAGTCTTCTTACCTCAGTCTGCTAGCTCTTCCATCCCTTTGGATGATCTCTATGTTGCCATCTGTCGGCAGGTGGTGTCACTTTGGCACCACCACTGGTGCACTCTTCATGGGAACAAGCTCCGGGGAATTAAACCCCTCCCAGTGGCTTAACCAATCTTATCTCAGCCCCCCCTTGCCATGAGGAAATCATTTTAGCTAGGTTGCATATTTGGCAGTATCGTTTTAGTTATCGCCATTTGTTAAGTGGTGATCCCCCACCATTTTGTGCTCATTGTCATCAATTTTTGCTGGTTCACCATTTCCTGACCGAATGTCCTTGTTTTAACAACTTAGCCGGCACGGTGGCTGAGCGGTTACAGGTGCTTCAGTCCAGCACTGCGCGACTTCTACGGTCACAGCTTCGAATCCTGCCTTGGGCATGGATGTGTGTGATGCCCTTAGATTATTTAGGTTTAACTAGTTCTAAGTTCTAGGGGACTGGTGACCTCAGATGTTAAGTCCCATAGTGCTCAAATCCATTTGAACCATTTTTAACCACTTCTTCTATTCTTTCTTTTGCTTGTGCCGTTTTTCCTGTTGATACGCAGGGTCAGCATGGTTAATTGGATGTGGCAATGTTAGTTGGAGGGTTGGCCAGATGCCCTTCCTGTCACCACCCCGTACCCCCCGGGAAGGAATTAGTGTACCCCAACTGTCTGCGACTAGTATAATCCATGGAATAGTGCGAAAGTGTTCAGATCTCTGCGAGCCATGTAAATGAGGCGGGATGTGGGGACTAGCCCAGTATTCACCTAGGGGCATGTGGAAAACCGCCTAAAAACCACATCCAGGCTGGCCAGCACACCAGCCCTCATCGTTAATTCACCGGGTGGGTTCAATCTGGGGCCGGCGATCCTACCCAAGTCCAGGAAGCAGCACATTGACATGCTCGGCTAACCTGGCAGGTATTTTTTTTTTTTTAAACACTTATGTTCTCATATATGTTTGCTGTCTGATTTGTTGGCTGTTTTAGTGAAGGACACATGGATTTTTGACCATGTTTTACTTTTTATCATTCGTAGCAACATGGCAAAGGACATTTAATCTTTGGTTCAGGACCTCCACTGTCTCTACACCATATTTTGAGGACCTTGTGTTTAGCTCACTTTCCATCAGTCATTTGGGCTTAATGTACAGGGTGTTACAAAAAGGTACAGCCAAACTTTCAGGAAACATTCCTCACACACAAATAAAGAAAAGATGTTATGTGGACATGTGTCCGGAAACGCTTAATTTCCATGTTAGACCTCATTTTAGTGTCATCAGTATGTACAGTACTTCCTCGATTCACCGCCATGATTTCATACGGGATACTCTACCTATTCTGCTAGAACATGTACCTTTACAAGTACGACACAACATATGGTTCATGCACGATGGAGCTCCTGCACATTTCAGTCAAAGTGTTCGTACGCTTCTCAACAACAGATTCGGTGACCGATGGATTGGTAGAGGCGGACCAATTCCATGGCCTCCAAGCTCTCCTGATCTCAACCATCTTGACTTTCATTTATGGGGACATTTGAAAGCTCTTGTCTACGCAACCCCGGTACCAAATGTAGAGACTCAGTACTTCATGTAGGTTCATTAAATAATTTTCAGTATTTTATCATTTTTTTTTTATTATAAAAGCATCATTCTGTTTCTGAATACAGTGCAGCAATGTCCAACAGCTTAACAACAAGCTACATCATTTTACTTCGGCATGTCATCACAACAAAAGAATATTCTCTTGTATATCATTTCGCTTTCCAATTTATCAGTGCTCATTATACTGCTTATTTATTCCCTTATAAACATGTTGACTGAAGATGTACTTTTGCAAAAGAATTTATTACGAAGACGTGGTCCCTAATCATTGCTGTTTCATATGTACTTCATAGAACTTCATTCACTTTGTCACTTCACATTCACTTAATATTTCATTGATTCATTATTATATATTTCTCCATTACATAATACATTGCTGCTTCATATATTCATTCTGCTTCACTTTGTGTACAAAAAAATGACTCTACGGCATAATTCTCAACAGCAGCCACCCACATTAAAGACAAGACATTTCCCTCTATTACACAGCAGAGCAAAACTTATTCAAATGATCTCACTAAAATTTAATCTCCACTACATTTATTTTTAATACAATATTGTTTATCTTGGCCTGAAAGACTTATAATATGGCACACACATACTGAGAAGATGAACTTTCATACATGCAACTAAAGATAATAACATTTTACATTAGACCAATG
The DNA here is from genome assembly GCF_023864345.2 of Schistocerca serialis cubense. Lineage (NCBI taxonomy): Eukaryota > Metazoa > Arthropoda > Insecta > Orthoptera > Acrididae > Schistocerca > Schistocerca serialis. The sequence goes on along the minus strand of NC_064640.1, from coordinate 920,072,622 downwards.
ACTTTCTGAATTTCATATATTTAGGGGAAGTTGGGTTAACTGATTCTCAAAGCTAATTGGACCATCACAATTATAAACAATTCAAGAGTAAAAATTATTATTTTTTTCATACCATAAACATGTTCCTTTAGATCGGCTGTACTGTGTGAGCTAATATGGGTGCTGTCTGTTAGCTACAGAGATTTGTCCGCAGCTTGTGGTCGTGCGGTAGCGTTCTCGCTTCCCGCGCCCAGGTTCCTGGGTTCGATTCCCGGCGGGGTCAGGGATTTTCTCTTCCTCATGATGACTGGGTGTTGTGTGCTGTCCTTAGGTTAGTTAGGTTTAAGTAGTTCTAAGTTCTAGGGGACTGATGACCATAGATGTTACGTCCCATAGTGCTCAGAGCCATTTGAACCATTTTTTTTGTTAGCTACATTTGCAGATATAGATAAAAAACTGAAATCCGCTGGTAAGAGTAATTTATTTTTGCATTCAACAATTTCTCCTACAGTTTTACTTGTTTGAGTTAGATTCAGTGTTTATTGCTTTATGATACTCCATGAAATATGTGCATGGAGTCATTTTCCCTTCATGTTGAAAATTGTTGATAAAGTGAAAGTGGGGTTAACTGTACCAGTAAAATTTGGGGTTAAGTGGATTGGTTCAGTCAACCCCAGACAGTTGCTAATGAATGAAAATGCCTTTTATACAAACATCTAATAGATTACATAAATGTAAGCTTTGCACTTTCAAGGAAAAACCATTTTTCATGCAGTTTTACTTGCTTCCTGTCAGAAAATGCCTGGAAATTCAACTTTATGTTGACCTGCTCTGATTTCATGAGTAATTTCAAAGAAACACATTATAGTGCCCAAGAATTACCATATATAACACTACAGCCCTTGTTGGTGTAGCATTTCCTTTGGTATTTACTGCCTCTGATATTTGGAAAGGCTTTAGTATTAGTAGTATCAAACCTACAATTCACGCATATTTAATGCCTAATATTTTTATTGTTGTATGTGCTGGACAGACCTCTCCCAATTCAGCAACAAATAACAAAGATTTATTGGGAGAGCATGGAAGTACATCTGCAGATGGCAATGTTGAGAATCTTGGATACCAGCCAGAAGATAAGTAAACAGAAATTACTAAGACTGGTGTGAGGAACACAACAAGATATAGATGGAATGGACAGAGGCAGCACCAAAAGGCAGAATAGCAAAGCTATTGCCAAAAAAGCATAAATTAAATTAAGTATGCCAAATACTGGCAGAAAGCGGCAGTAGCTCTGAAGATCATGATCATGTCCAGTACGTTGATTCCTCTGATGCTAACTCGTACACAAGTGCTTTTGAAAATGATGAAACAGTGCACAAAGGTGACTTCATTGTAGTTAAGGTACAAGATAAAACTGTCACAAGTAGTCACAATTATTTTCTGGAGTGATTAAAATGTATGTTGATGACTATGAAGTAAAATTATATAAGACAGTAGTTTATACTACAAAATTTGCAGCAACAGCAGAAGGAGATACCTTTTTTTGCTTTAACTGAAATAATTGCCAAACTATCCAATGCACTAGGTCTCACTATGAAGGCATGATTTGATTCCAGAATACATCACTAAATTCAGTGTTCAGTACTTTTATTATTTCTATCATTTTTTCTTTAATATACTCATAAATGTCTTTGTTACTAAAGTTGTTGCAATTTTTTTCGTATTTATAGTCATGTAATTCATTGATTTAATTGAGAAGTCCAATTAACATTGCAATATGGTCCAGGTTCCAACTGTTGCCTGCTACATACCTGCAGAGCAGCAAGTTATGTATTTAGCTTTTTCTGTGCTTTCTTAGGAGTCCTGGGGTGTAAAGGATGTTTAAATGCTTTGCTGCAGATGCAGGAGAAGCTGGCCACAGTTTGCGAACAGCTGAAGGTACTTTTGGCTACAGTCAGCGATCCTGAGTCTGCTGACTTGAGGTGTAGCAGTGGTGGAGCATCTGGCATATCGCATGAGAAACCTCAGGTGTCACTTGTTAGACCCACAGGCTCTGCTACTGAGGCAGCCTCCAGATGGCCTAGCAAGGGGTGTCCGCCTTGACTGCAGTGAGAATTGTGGGTGATAATGCTTGCACATCAGTCTGTCAGCAGGGTCTGAACAGGCAAATGGGGGTTGGGATTTGCTGCCTATTGGGATCTCCACAGTTAAGTATGTTATAGAGCCTCATAGAGAAATAGCATTTATGGCCTGTAAGAAAGCCAATGTGTACTCAATGTATCTGCCAGAAGGCCACATCCAAAAAAGTGGAGGAGGCCTTGCATGCAGCTATCAAGCATGCAGGCTGCAGTCATCTGCGAGTTCTGGCTGCTTTTGGCACCAATGATGCCTGTTGCATGGGTTCTGAGCCTATCCTCAGTTCATGGTGGTGGCTCTTGAAAGTGGACAAGCCTGCTGGCCTCGCCTGTGGGGTGCAATCACAGCTGGCAATTTGCAGCATTGTTTATAGAGGTGATTGGGTTCCTTTGGTTTGAAGACCAGTGGATTGTCTCAAACAAAGTCTATGTTGGCTCTGTGATGATTTTGGCTGCTGATTTCTGCAAAACAGAATATTCATCACAATTCAAAACTACAGGCTACATAGCGGCTTCTCACGAAGAGCCTAACGAAACTGCCATTACTACATGTAGCCTCTCCTGGCAGCCCAGTAGCTTGTATCCGATGCACTACTGCCCATTTACTATATGCCCCACACCTTCACACTGACGATGAAACAATGAATTGGCATCGGGATTCAAAAATACAGGATACATGGCGGCTTATGACCAAGAGACTGATGACACTGCAGTAACTGTACGTAGCCTCTCCTGGCAGCCCAGTAGCTTGTATCCAATGCACTACTGCCCATTTACTATATCCCCTACACCTTCACACTGACGATGCGACACAGAATTTGCATCGCGACTCAAAACTACAGGATACACGGCGGCTTCTCACCAAGCACTTAACGAAACTGCCATCACTACACGTAGCATCTCCTGGCAGACCAGTGGCTTGTAACCGATGCACTACTGCTCATTTGCTATATCCTCCACACCTTCACATTGACGATGCGAAATAGAATAAGCATTGGAATTCAAAACTACAGGCTACATGGTGGCTTCTAACTAAGAGCCTAACGAAACTGTAATCATTACACGTAGCCTCACCTGGAAGCCCAGTGGCTTGTACCTGATGCACTACTCCCCATTTACTATATCCCCCACACCTCCACACTGACAATGCGACATAGAATTGGCATCGTGATTGAAAAATACAGGATACATGGCGGCTTCTCACCAAGAGACAGAAGATGCTGCAGACATTGTACGTAGAAGCCCCTGGTAGCGCAGTAGCTTGTATCCGATGCACTACTGCCCATTTACTTAATCCCCCACACCATCACACTGACGATGCGAGATAGTATTTGCATCGCAATTGAAAACTACAGGCTACATGGCGGCTTCTCTCCAAGAGTCAAACGATAGTAAAAGTCACTGCACGTATACTCTCCTGGAAGCCCAGTAGCTTGTATTCGATGCACTGCTGCCCATTTACTATATCCCCCACACCTCCACACTGACGATGCGACATACAATATGCATAGTGATTCAATACTGCAGTCTACATGGCGGCTTCACACAGAGAGCCTAACGAAACTGCCATCACTACACGTAGCCTCTCCTGGCAGCCCAGTAGATTGTATCCGATGCACTACTGCCCATTTACTATATCCCCCACACCTTCACACAGAAGATGCAACACAGAATTTGTATCGTGATTCAAAACTACAGGCTACATGGTGGCTTCTCAACCAGAGACAAACGATTGTAGATGTTGCTGCACGTAACCTATCCTGGCTGCCCAGTAGCTTGTATTCGATGCACTACTGCCCATTTACTCCATCCCCCACACCTGGACACTGACGATGAGACAAAGAATTGGGGTCACGATTCAAAAATAAAGGATACTTGGCGGCTTCTAACCAAGAGACTGACGATACTGCAGACATTGTACGTAGAAGCTCAAGGCAGCCCAGTAGCTTGTATCCGATGCACTACTGCCCATTTACTTTATCCCCCGCACTATCACACTGACGATGCGTCACAGTATTTGCATAGCAATTCAAACCTACAGGCTACATGGCACCTTCACAACAAGAGTCAAACGATAGAAAAAGTCACTGCACATAACCCCTCCTGGGAGCTCAGTAGCTTGTATTCGATGCACTACTGCTCATTTACTATATCCCCCACACCTCCAAACTGACGATGCGACATAGAACATGCATAGTGATTCAATACTACAGGCTACATGGCGGCTTCTCACGAAGAGCTTAACGAAACCTCCATCACAACACGTAGCCTCTTCTGGCAGCCCAATAGCTTGTATCCGAAGCACTACTGCCTATATACTATATCCCCCACACCTTCATACTGACGATGCGAAACAGAATATGCATCGTGATTAATAACTACAGGCTACATGCAGGCTTCCCACCAAGAGCCTAACGAAACTGTCATTAATACACGTATCCTCTCCTGGCAGCCCGTTAGCTTGTGTAAGATGCACCTTCACACTGACCATGGGACAAAGCATTGGCATTGCAACTCAAAAATACAGGATACATGGGGGCTTCTCATCATGAGACATACGATACGGCAGACACTGCACATACCCTCTCCTGACAGCCCAGAGACTTGTATACTATGCACTACTGCCCATTTACTATATCCCCCACACCTTCACCCGACGATGCAACACAGAATTTGCATTGCGATTTAAAACTATGGGCTACATGGCGGCTTCTCACCAAGAGACAAACGATGGTGGAAGTCACTGCACGTAACCTCTCCTGGCAGCGCAGTAGCTTGTATTCAATACACTACTGCCCATTTACTATATCCCCCACACCTCCACACAGACGATGCGACATAGAATATGCATAGCGATTCAAACCTACAGGCTACATGGCGGCTTCTCACCAAGAGCCTAACGAAACTGCCATCACTACTCGTAGCCTCTCCTGGCAGCCCTGTTGCTTGTATTCGATGCACTATTGACCATTTACTATATCCCACACACCTTCACAAGGATGATGCGAAAAAGAATATGCATCGCGATTCAAATCTACAGGCTACATGGCGGCCTCTCACCGAGGGCCTAACGAAACTGCCATCACTACACGTAGCCTCTCCTGGCAGCCCAGTAGCTTATATCCGATGCACTGCTGCCCATTTACTGTGTCCCCCACACCTTCACACCGACGATGCGACAGAGAATCTGCATCACGATTCAAAAATACAGGACACATGAAGGCTTCTGACCAAGAGACTGACGATACTGCAGTCACTGTACGTAGCAACTCCTGGCAGATCAGTAACTTGTATCCGATGCACTACTGCCCCCCCCCACACCTTCACACTGATGATGCGACACAGATTATACATCGCGATTCAAAACTACAGGCTACATGGCGGTTTCTCACCAAGAGCCTAACGAAACTGCCATCACTACATGTAGCCTCTCCTGGCAGCCCAGTAGCTTGTATCTGATGCACTACTGCCAATTTACTATATCCCCCACAGCTTCACACTGACGATGCGCAACAGAATATGCATCACGATTAAAAACAACAGGGCACATGGCGTCTTCTCACCAAGAGATTATTGAAACTGGCATCACTACACGTAGCCGCTCCTGGCAGCCCAGTAGCTTGTATCCGATGCACCACTGCCTATTTACTATATCCCCAACACCGTCACACTGACGATGCGAAACAGAATATGCATCGCGATTCAAAACTACAGGCTACATGGCGGCTTCCACCAAGAGAACAACGAAACTGCCATCACAACATGTAGCCTCTACTGGGAGCCCAGTAATTTGTAACCGAAGCACTACTGCGCATTTACTAAACCCCCCGCACCTTCACAGTGATGATGTGGCAAAGAATTGCCATCGCAATTCAAAAATACAGGAAACATGGCGACTTCTCACCAAGAGACTGACGATACTGCAGTCACTGCACGCAGCATCTGCTGGCAGCCCAGTGGCTTGTATCCGGTGCACTACTGCCCAATTACTATATCCCCCACACCTTCACACTGACGATCCGATACTGAATATGCATCGCAATTCAAAACTACTGGCTACATGGCGGCTTCTCAGCAAGAGCCTAACGAACCTGCCATTACCTCATGTAGCCTCTCCTGGCAGGCCAGTAGCTTGTATCCGATGCACTACTGCCCATTTACTATTTCCCCCACACCTTCGCACTAACGATGCGACACAGAATATACATCGTGATTCAAAACTACAGGCTACATGGTGGCAACTCACCAAGAGATTAACGAAATTGTCATCACCACACGTAGCCTCTCCTGGCAGCCCAGTACCTAGTATCCGATGCACTACTGCCCAATTACTATATCCCCCACACCTTCACACTGACGAAGAAACACAGAATTTGCATCGCAATTCAACACTACAAGCTACATGGTGGCCTACCACCAAGAAACAAACGATAGTAAATGTCACTGCACGTAAACTATCCTGGCAGCACAGTGACTTGTATCCCATGCACTACTGCCCATTTACTATATCCCCCACACCTTCACCTGACGATGCAACACAGAATTTGCATCGCGATTTAAACTACGTGCTACATAGTGGCTTCTCACCATGAGACAAACGATAGTGGAAGTCACTGCACGTAACCATTCCTGCCAGCGGAGTAGCTTGTATTCGATGCACTACTGCCCATTTACTATATCCCCCACACCTCCACACAGATGATGCGACATAGAATATGCATAGCGATTCAAACCTACAGGTTACATGGCGGCTTCTCACCAAGAGCCTAATGAAACTGCCATCACTACACGCAGCCTCTCCTGGCTGCACAGTAGCTTGTATCATATGCACTACTGCCCATTTACTATATTTGCCACACCTTCACACTGACGATGCGAAACAGAATATGCATCACGATTAAAAACAACAAGATACATGACGGCTTCTCACAAGAGACTAATGTAACTGCCATCACTACAAGTAGCCTCTCATGGCAGCCCAGTAGCTTGCATTCGATGCACTACAGCCCATTTACTGTAACCCCCACACCTCCACACTCACGATGCGACATAGAATATGCATGGCGATACAAAACTACAGGCCACATTGTGGGTTCTCACCGAGAGCGTAACGAAACTGCATCACTACACGTAGACTCTCCTGATAGCCCAGTAGCTTGTATCAGATGCATCACTGCCCATTTACTATATCGCCCACACCTTCACATAGACGATGGGACAAAGCATTGGCATTGTGATTCAAAAATACAGGGTACATGGCAGCTTCTCATCAAGAGACATACGATACTGCAGACACTGCACGTAGCCTCTCCTAGCAGCCCAGTAGCTTGTATCCGTTGCAATACTGCCCAATTACTATATCCCCCACACCTTCACACTGACAATGCAACACAGTATTTGCATCGCGGTTCAAAGCTACATGCTACATGGTGGCTTCTCACTAAGGACCTTACAAAACTGCCATCACTACACGTAGCTTATGCTGGTAGCCCAGTAGCTTATGTCCGAAGCACTGCTGCCCATTTACTGTGTCCCCCACACCTTCACACTGACGATGCGACACAGATTATACATCGCGATTCAAAACTACAGGCTACATGGCGGTTTCTCACCAAGAGCCTAACGAAACTGCCATCACTACATGTAGCCCCTCCTGGCAGCCCAGTAGCTTGTATCTGATGCACTACCGCCAATTTACTATATCCCCCACACCTTCACACTGACGATGCGAAACAGAATATGCATCACGATTAAAAACAACAGGGCACATGGCGGCTTCTCACCAAGAGATTATTGAAACTGGCAACACTACACGTAGCCACTCCTGGCAGCCCAGTAGCTTGTATCCGATGCACCACTGCCTATTTACTATATCCCCAACACCGTCACACTGACGATGCGAAACAGAATATGCATCGCGATTCAAAACTACTGGCTACATGGCGGCTTCTCAGCAAGAGCCTAACGAACCTGCCACTACCTCATGTAGCCTCTCCTGGCAGGCCAGTAGCTTGTATCCGATGCACTACTGCCCATTTACTATTTCCCCCACACCTTCGCACTGACGATGCGACACAGAATATACATCGTGATTCAAAACTACAGGCTACATGGTAGCAACTCACCAAGAGATTAACGAAATTGTCATCACCACACGTAGCCTCTCCTGGCAGCCCAGTACCTAGTATCCGATGCACTACTGCCCAATTACTATATCCCCCACACATTCACACTGTCGATGCAACACAGAATTTGTATCGCAATTCAACACTACAAGCTACATGGTGGCTTATCACCAAGAAACAAACGATAGTAAATGTCACTGCACGTGAACTATCCTGGCAGCCCAGTAGCTTGTATCCGATGCACTACAGCTATTTACTTTACCCCCCACACCTCCACACTCACGATGCGACATAGAGTATGCATGGCAATACAAAACTACAGGCCACATTGTGAGTTCTTACCAAAAGCGTAACGAAACTGCATCACTACACGTAGCCTCTCCTGACAGCCCATTAGCTTGTATCCGATGCACTACTGCCCATTTACTGTATCCCCCACACCTTCACACTGAGGATGCGACAAAGTATTGGCATCGCGATTCAAAAATACAGGATGCATGGCAGCTTCTCATCAAGAGACATACGATACTGCAGACACTGCACGTACCCTCTCGTGGCAGCCCAGTGACTTGTATCCTATGCACTACTGCCCATTTACTATATCCCCCACACCTTTACCTGACGATGCAACACAGAATTTGCATCGCGATTTAAACTACGTGCTACATAGCGGCTTCTCACCATGAGACAAACGATAGTGGAAGTCACTGCACGTAACCTTTCCTGCCAGCGCAGTAGCTTGTATTCGATGCACTACTGCCCATTTACTATATTCCCCACACCTCCACACTGACGATGTGACATAGAATACACATATCGATTCAAACCTACAGGTTACATGGCGGCTTCTCACCAAGAGCCTAATGAAACTGCCATCACTACACGCAGCCTCTCCTGGCTGCACAGTAGCTTGTATCATATGCACTACTGCCCATTTACTATATTTGCCACACCTTCACACTGACGATGCGAAACAGAATATGCATCACGATTAAAAACAACAAGATACATGACGGCTTCTCACAAGAGACTAATGTAACTGCCATCACTACAAGTAGCCTCTCATGGCAGCCCAGTAGCTTGCATTCGATGCACTACAACCCATTTACTGTAACCCCCACACCTCCACACTCACGATGCGACATAGAATATGCATGGCGATACAAAACTACAGGCCACATTGTGGGTTCTCACCGAGAGCGTAACGAAACTGCATCACTACACGTAGACTCTCCTGATAGCCCAGTAGCTTGTATCAGATGCATCACTGCCCATTTACTATATCGCCCACACCTTCACATAGACGATGGGACAAAGCATTGGCATTGTGATTCAAAAATACAGGGTACATGGCAGCTTCTCATCAAGAGACATATGATACTGCAGACACTGCACGTAGCCTCTCCTAGCAGCCCAGTAGCTTGTATCCGTTGCAATACTGCCCAATTACTATATCCCCCACACCTTCACACTGACAATGCAACACAGTATTTGCATCGCGGTTCAAAGCTACATGCTACATGGTGGCTTCTCACTAAGGACCTTACAAAACTGCCATCACTACACGTAGCTCCTCCTGGTAGCCCAGTAGCTTGTATCATATACACTACTGCCCATTTACTATATCCCCCACACCTTCACACAGAGGATGGGACAAAGCATTGGCATCGCAATCGAAAAATACAGGATACATGGGGGCTTCTCACCAAGAGACTGACGATACTGCAGTCACTGCAAGTAGCATCTGCTGGCAGCCCAGTGGCTTGTATCCGATGCACTACTGCCCATTTACTATATCCCCCACACCTTCACACTGACGATCCGATACTGAATATGCATTGCAATTCAAAACTACTGGCTACATGGCGGCTTCTCAGCAAGAGCCTAACGAACCTGCCATTACCACACGTAGCCTCTCCTGGCAGGCCAGTAGCTTGTATCCGATGCACTACTGCCCAATTACTATATCCCCCCCACACCTTCACACTGACGATGCAACACAGAATTTGCATCGCAATTCCACACTACAAGCTACATGGTGGCTTCTCACCAAGAAACAAACGATAGTAAATGTCACTGCACGTAAACTCTCCTGGCAGCCCAGTAGCTTGTGTCCGATGCACTACAGCTATTTACTTTACCCCCCACACCGCCACACTCACGATGCAACATAGAGTATGCATGGCGATACAAAACTACAGGCCACATTGTGGGTTTTCACCAAGAGCGTAACGAAACTGCATCACTACACATAGCCAGTCCTGGCAGCCCATTAGCTTGTATCCGTTGCACTACTGCCCATTTACTGTATCCCCCACACCTTCACACTGAGGATGCGACAAAGTATTGGAATCGCGATTCAAAAATACAGGATACATGGCGGCTTCTCATCAAGAGACATACGATACTGCAGACACTGCACGTACCCTCTCGTGGCAGCCCAGTGGCTTGCATCCTATGCACTACTGCCCATTTACTATATCCCCCACACCTTCACCCGATGATGCAACACAGAATTTGCATCGCGATTTAAACTACGTGCTACATAGCGGCTTCTCACCATGAGACAAACGATAGTGGAAGTCACTGCATGTAACCTTTCCTGCCAGCGCAGTAGCTTGTATTCGATGCACTACTGCCCATTTACTATATTCCCCACACCTCCACACTGACGATGCGACATAGAATACACATATCGATTCAAACCTACAGGTTACATGGCGGCTTCTCACCAAGAGCCTAATGAAACTGCCATCACTACACACAGCCTCTCCTGGTTGCACAGTAGCTTGTATCATATGCACTACTGCCCATTTACTATATCCGCCACACCTTAACACTGACGATGCGAAACAGAATATGCATCACGATTAAAAACAACAAGATACATGACGGCTTCTCACAAGAGCCTAATGAAACTGCCATCACTACAAGTAGCCTCTCATGGCAGCCCAGTAGCTTGCATTCGATGCACTACAGCCCATTTACTGTATCCCCCACACCTCCACACTCACGATGCGACATAGAATATGCATGGCGATACAAAACTACAGGCCACATTGTGGGTTCTCACCTAGAGCGTAACGAAACTGCATCACTACACGTAGCCTCTCCTGAGAGCCCAGTAGCTTGTATCAGATGCACCACTGCCCATTTACTATATCCCCCACACCTTCTCATAGACGATGGGACAAAGCATCGGCATCGCGATTCAAAAATACAGGATACATGGCAGCTTGTCATCAAGAGACATACGATACTGCAGACACTGCACGTAGCCTCTCCTGGGAGCCCAGTGGCTTATATCCTATGCACTACTGCCCATTTACTATATCCCCCACACCTTCACACTTACGATGCGAAACAGAGTCTGCATTGCGATTCAAGGCTACAATCAACATGGCGGTTTCTCATCAAGAGCCAAACGAAACCGCCATCACTACACGTAGCCTCTGCTGCCAGCCCAGTAGCTTGTTCCGATGCACTACTGCCCATTTATGATATCCCCCTTACCTTCACACTGACGACTGGACTAGTATTAGCATTGCGATTCAAAAACACCGGATACATGGCGTCTTCACACCAAGAGACTGACGATACTACAGTTACTGTACGTAGCCTCTCCTGGCAGCCCAGTAGCTTGTATCTGATGCATTACTGCCCATTTACTTTATCCCCAACACTATCACACTGACGATGCGACACAGAATTTGCATCCTAATTCAAAACTACAGGCTACATGGAGGCTTCTCACCAAGAGACAAACGATAGTAAAAGTCACTCCATGTAACATCTCCTGGCAACCCAGTAGCTTGCATTCGACGCACTACTGCCCATTTACAAAATCCCATACACCTCCACACTCACGATGCAACATAGAATATGCATAGCGATTCAAAACTACAGCCCACATGGCGGCTTCTCACTAAGGCATAATGAAACTGCCATCACTACACGTAGCCTCTCCTGGCAGCCCTTTAGCTTGTATCTATGCACTACTGCCCATTCACTATATCGCCCACGCCTTCACACTGACGATCTGATACTGAATGTGCATCGCAATTCAAAACTACTGGCTACATGGCGGCTTCTCAACAAGAGCCTAACGAACCTGCCATCACCACACGTAGCCTCTCCTGGCAGGCCAGTAGCTTGAATCCAATGCACTACTGCCCATTTACTATATCCCCCACACCTTCACACTGAGGATGCGACAAAGAATTGGCATCGTGATTCAAAATTACAGGATACATGGCGGATTCTCATCAAGAGACATACGATACTGCAGACACAGCACGTACCCTCTCCTGGCAGCCCAGTGACTTGTATCCTATGCACTACTGCCCATTTACTATATCCACCACACCTTCACCTGACGATGCAACACAGATTTTGTATCGAGATTTAAAACTACGAGCTACATGGCGGCCTCTCACCAAGAGACAAACGATAGTGGAAGTCACGGCACATACCCTCTCCTGGCAGCACAGTAGCTTGTATTCGATGTACTACTGCTCATTTACTATATCCCCCACACCACCACACTGACGATGCGACATAGAATACGCATAGCGATTCAAACCTACAGGCTACATGGCGGCTTTTCACCAAGAGCCTAATGAAACTGCCATCACTACACGTAGCCTTTCCTAGCAGCTTAGTAGCATATATCTGATGCACTACTGCCCATTTACTGTGTCCCCCACACCTTCACAAGGACGATGCGAAAAATAATATGCATCGTGATTCAAAACTACAGGCTACATGGCGGCTTCTCACCAAGAGCCTAACGAAACTGCCATCACTACACGTAGCCTTTCCTAGCAGCTTAGTAGCTTATATCTGATGTACTACTGCCCATTTACTGTGTCCCCCACACCTTCACACTGACGATGCGACAGAGAATTGGCATCACGATTCAAAAATACAGGACACATGGCGGCTTCTGACCAAGAGACTGACGATACTGCTGTCACTGTACGTAGCCTCTCCTGCCAGCCAAGTACCTTGTATCCGATGCACTACTGCCCCCACCCCCCCCACACCTTCACACTGACGATGCGACACAGAAAATGCATCCCGATTCAAAACTACATGCTACATGGCGGCTTCTCCCCAAGGGCCGATGGAAACTGCCATCAGTACACGTAGCCTATCCTGGCAGCCCAGTAGCTTATATCATATGCACTGCTGCCCATTTACTATATCCCCCATACGTTCACACTGACGATGCGAAACAGAATATGCATCACAACCCAAAACTACAGGCTACATGGCGGCTTCTCACCAAGAGACAAATGATAGTAAAAGTCACTGCACGTAACCTATCCTGGCAGCCCAGTAGCTTGTATTCGATGCACAACTGCCCAATTACTTTATCCCCCACACCTCCACACTGAGCGACTGCTACGGTCGCAAGTTTGAATTCTGCCTCGGGCATGGATGTGTGTGATGTCCTTACGTTATTTAGCTGTCAGTAGTTCTAAGTTCTAGGGGACTTATGACCACAGCAGTTGAGTCCCATAGTGCTCAGAGCCATTTCTGAACCTCCACACTGACGATGCGCCATAGAATACGCATAGCAATTCTAAACTACCGGCTACATGGCGGCTTCTCACCAAGAGACAAACGATAGTAAATGTCACTGCACGTAACCTATCCTGGCAGCCCGGTAGCTTGTATTCAATGCACTACTACCCATTTGCTTTATCCCTCACACCTCCACACTGACGATGCGACATAGAATATGCATAGCGATACAAAACAACAGGCCACATGGCGGCTTCTCACCAAGAGCCTAACGAAATTGCCAACACTACACATAGCCTCTCCTGGCAGCCCAGTAGCTTGTATCAGATGCACTACTGCCAATTTACTATGTCCGCCACACCTTCATACTGAGATGCGACAAAGAATTGGTATCGCGATTCAAAAATACAGGATACATGGCGGCTTCTAACCAAGAGACTGACGATACTGTAGACTTTGTACGTAGCCGCTCCTGGCAGCCCAGTAGCTTGTATCCGATGCACTACTGCCCATTTACTATATCCCCCACACCTTCACACTGATGATGCGACAAAGAATTGGCATCGCGATTCAATAAAACAGGATACATGGCAGTTGTCAACAAGAGACGAACGATAGTAAAAGTCACTGCACGTAACCTCTCCTGGCAGCCCAGTAGCTTGTATACGATGCACTACTGTACAATTACTTTATCCCCCACACCTTCACACTGACTATGCGGCACAGAATTTGCATCGCCATTGAAAACTATGGGCTACATTGTGGCCTCTCACCAAGATTCAAACGATAGTAAAAGTCACTGCACATAACCTCTCCTGGCAGCCCAGTAGCTTGTATCCGATGCACTACTGCCCATTTACTATTTCCCCCACACCTTCACACTGACGATGCGACACTGAATATGCATCGCGATTCAAAACTACGGGCTACATGATGGCTTCTCACCAAGAGCCTAACGAAACTGCCATCACTACATGTAGCCTCTCCTGGCAGCCCAGTAGCTTGTATCCAATGCACTACTGCCCATTTACTATATCTCCCGCACCTTTACACTGACGATGCGAAACAGAATATGCATCACGATCAAAACTACAGGCTACATGGCGGCTTCTCACCAAGAGCCTAACGCAACCGCCATCACTACACGTAGCCTCTCCTGGAAGCCCAGTAGCTTGTATCCGTTGCACTACTGCCCAATTACTATATCCCCCACACCTTCACACTGACGATGCGTCACGAAATTTGCATCGCAATTCAAAACTACAGGCTACGTAACGTCTTCTCACCAAGAGACTAACGATACTGCAGTCACTGTACGTAGCCTCTCCTGGCAGCCCACTGACATGTATCCGATGCACCACTGCCCATTTACAACATCCCTCACACCTTCATATTGACGATGCGACACTCAATTTGCATCGTGATTCGAAAATACATTCTATATGGCGGCTTCTCACCAAGAGACTAACGATACTGCAGTCACTGTACGTAGCCTCTCCTGGCAGCCCAATAACTTGTATGCGATGCACTACTGCCCATTCAGTATATTCCCCACACCTTCACACTGACGATGCGACACAGAAATTGCATCGCGATTCAAAACTACAGGCTCCATGGGGGCTTATCTCCAAGAGACTAACGATACTATGGTCACTGTACGTAGCCTATCCTGTTAGCACGGTAGCTTGCCTCCGATTCACTACTGCCCATTTACCATATCCACCACACCTACACACTGATGCTGTGACACACAACTTGCATCGCAATTGAAAACTACAGGCTACATGGCGGCTTCTCACCAAAAGACTAACGATACTGCAGTCACTGTACGTAGCCTCTCCTGGCAGCCCAGTACATTATAACTGACGCACTCCAACATAATTACTATATCCCACTCACCTTCACACTGATGATGCGATACAGAAATTGGATCACGATTGAAAACTGCAGGCTCCATGGGGGCTTATCTCCAAGAGACTAACGATACTACGGTCACTGTACGTAGCCTATCCTGTCAGCACGGTAGCTTGCCTCCGATTCACTACTGCCCATTTACTATATCCCTGGCACCTTCATATTGACGATGCGACCATAGTGTATCCCTCATTCATTCACCTGAATGCCCAGTATCTTGTATCTGATGCATTACTACATAATTACTAAAACCCTCACACCTTCACATTGGCGAGCCGACACAGAAATCGTATCGCGATTGAAAACTACAGGCTCCTTCGCGCCTTTTCACCAAGAGACTTAACGATACTATGGTCACTGTACGTAGCCTATACTGGCAGTACAGTAGTTTGCATCTGATGCACTGCTGCCCATTTACTATATTGCTGGCACTTTTATATTGATGTTGCAACACAAAAATTGCATCGCGATTGAAAACTACATGCTCTATGACAACTTCTCTCCAGGAGTCTAAAGATACTATAGTCACTGTACTTAAACTTACCTTAGAGGGCAGTATTTTGTAACTGATGCACTTCTACATAATTACTATAACCCTTACAACTTCATATTGGCAATGCGACACAGAAATTGCATCATGATTGAAAAATACAGACTCCATTGCGGCTTCTCACCAAGAGACTGACGATACAAAGTTCACTGTATGTAGCCTCACATGGCAGCCCAGTAGCTTGTATCCGATGCCCTACTGCCTATTTACCTCACTCCTTCACATTGTTAATGCAACAATAATATATCCCTCACTCATTCGCATCGACGATGTGACACAGAAAATGCATCGCGATTGAAAACTACAGGCCGCATGGCGGCTTCTCTCCAAGAGACGAACGATACTACAGTCCTTGTACGTAACCTCACCTTGGAGCCCAGTATCTTGTAACTGATGCTTTACTACGTAATTACTATATCCCTCGCACCTTCACATTGATGATGTGATACAGGAACTACATCTCGATTAAAAAATATAGACCCCATGGCGCTTTTTCACTAAAAGACTAATGATACTACGATCACTGTACGTAGCCTATCCTGCCAGCACGGTAGCTTGTATCCGATGCCCAACTGCCTATTTACTATATCCCTCACTCTTTCACATTGACAATGCGACCATTGTATATCCCTCACTC
This sequence comes from Schistocerca serialis cubense, assembly GCF_023864345.2. NCBI lineage: Eukaryota > Metazoa > Arthropoda > Insecta > Orthoptera > Acrididae > Schistocerca > Schistocerca serialis. The sequence continues at coordinate 920,055,753 of NC_064640.1, read as the reverse complement.
ATTCACATCGACGATGTGACACATAAATTGCATAGCGATTGAAAACTACAGGATCCATGACGACATCTCTCCAGGAGACTAAAGATACTATAGTCACTGTATGTAACCTTACCTGAGAGGCCAGTATGTTGTATCTGATGCACTACTATATAATTACTGTAACCCCCACACCTTCACATTGACGATGCGACACAGAAATTGCATTGAGATTGAAAGCTAAAGGCTGATGGCGGCTTATCACCACGAGACTAACAATACTTCATTCACTGTTCGTAGCCTCTCCTGGCAGCCAGTAACTTGTGTCTGATGCACTACTGCCCATTTACTACACATCACACCTTCACATTGACGATGCAACATAGAAATTGCATCGCGATTGAAATCTACAGACTCTATGGCGGCTTCTATCCAAGAGACTAACAATACTACGGTCACTGCACGTAACCTCAACTGGAAGACCAGGACCTTGTAACTGATACACTACTACACAATTACTATATCCCCCGTACCTTCACATTGACGATGGGTCACAGGAATTTCATCATGATTGAAAACCACAGGCCTTATGGCAGCTTCTCTCCAAGAGAGTAACGATGCACAGTTCATGTTAGATTAATACTTTTTATTAACATCAATTATCATTAAGGAGTAAGAGCATTGGCACGTAAGTGTTACAATTTGTATCTCCTTAAACAGGCTTCTGCAAGATGGTTGTTTAATAAACTTTACATTATCTTCCTATTGCATGATTCTGTTTACTAAATAGGTACTTTTTTTATCTTGGCTGGATAGCGCCACAAGAGAATGGTATAGGAGGGTGTGAATGAAAACATTGTAGAAATCCAGTGTGCAGATCAGCACAATGACAGGGAGTTCTAAACTGAACTGAATTGTTTGATTAATACATTCATATGTGGGTGCCACCTGAATGTTTGTGAACTCCACATATGGAGCCTCAATGAATGTATGCTCACTGACCTCTAATTAAAATACGTTAAAGTCACTTGTGTCTGTTTGGAAATGTGTAATATGAGTCTTTGTATAATTAAGCCTTAAAGCTTGAGCTCTTCAGTGGATTATTTTTGAGTAGCGAGTATCAGAGTATTTGAAGAATCATGCAACATCCATGGTAAATAATTTATGTAGGTCAATAACAGGAGTGAGACAATCATCAAACCTTACAAGAAACTATAATTGTAGTTTTCCCACTCTGAATATAGCGTTATTCCTGTGACATAAATTGTTAATATGAATGCCTGTTACCTATAATTAAGATGTGACATCAGCCATTTAAAGGGAATGCCTATAATGCCATTACATTTTCGATTTCTTGTAAGATCTATGTGGTCCAAACAAAGTCTAGATAAGATCATATGTCAACAGACTAATTTTCCTTGTTTATTTCTACTTGAATGCAATTTGTGGAATAGTATACGGATTTATCTGTAGAAAAGCCTGTTCAGAGGTCAGACAAAGCTTCTGTTAAATATTATTATCAGAATGGTGGTTTAATTTCCTGTTACAAGCTACCCTCTCAATGTGTTTTCTGAACACAACAAGGAGGGAAATGTGTCTATAATAGAAATCACCTGCTTGTCTCCGCTTTTTTAAATAGGGTACTGCAGATTTCATCTTTCAGGAAACATATCTTGATTCATCAAATAATTACAAGGATAACTCAAAATTCCTGTTGGTGCTATTATATGTGTACAAGAGTTTAGTAACAGTATCGAAATATTATCATGACTGAAATACTGAATTATGTACATATATAAAATAAAGTTTTGCATCACCCCGTTTCCCAGAACTCCTGAAGATAGATGTTGACTGCGGACGTAGTATCACAGACACAGTCCCTTTGACTGTTCACAGATGTCACTAAACCCACCCAAAGATGTAAACAACCATGCATGAGCAGTGTCTATTAGACAGAGGGAGTCCGACAGCCAATCAGTTCCAGTCATTCCACCAGGAAGGAGATACACTGCTCATGTTGCCTGAAGTTCAACCATACCTAGACGCTCAATTCTGCGGTTCGGTCGTGTCCGCATTATTTTGTGACAGGAAGGGCTCACAACAAGGGAAGTGTCCAGGCGTCTCAGAGTGAACCAAAGCAATGTTGTTCGGACATGGAGGAGATACAGAGAGACAGGAACTGTCGATGACATGCCTCGCTCAGGCCACCCAAGGGCTATTACTGCAGCGGATGACTGCTACTTATGGATTATGTCTCAGAGGAACTCTGACAGCATGTTGAACAATGCTTTTCGTGCAGCCACAGGATGTCGTGTTATGACTCAAACTGTGCGCAACAGGCTGCATGATGCGCAACTTCATTCCCGATGTCCATGGCGAGGTCCATCTTTGCAACCACGACACCATGCAGCATGGTGCAGATGGACCCAACAACATGCCGAATGAACCGCTCAGGATTGGCATCGTGTTCTCTTCACCGATGAGTGTTGCTTATGCCTTCAAACAAATAGTCGTCAGAGACATGTTTCGTGGCAACCCGGTCAGGCTGTATACCTTAGACACACTGTCCAGCGAGTGCAGTGAGGTGGAGGTTACCTGACTTTTGGGGTGGCATCATGAGGGGGCCGACATATACCGCTGGTGGTCGTGAAAGGCGATGTAATGGCTGTGCGATAAGTGAATGCCATCCTCCGACCGATAGTGCAACCAAATCAGCAGCATATTGGCGAGCCTCTCGTCTTCATGGATGACAATTCACACCCCCATCGTGCACATCATGTTAATGACGTCCTACATGCCAATGACATCGCTCGACTAGAGTGGCCAGCATGTTCTCCAGACACGAACACTATCGAACATGCCTGGGATAGATTGAAAAGGGCTGTTTATGGAAAATGTGACCTGCCAACCACTCTGAGGGATCTGCACCGAATCGCTGTTGAGGAGTGGGACAATCTGGACCAATAGTGCCTTGGTGAACTTGTGGATAGTATGCCATGAATACAGGCATGTATCAGTGCAAGAGGACATGCTACTGGGTATTAGAGGCACCGGTGCATGCAGCAATCTGGACCACCACCTCTGAAGGTCTCGCTGTATGGTGGTACAACACGCAACATGTGGTTTTCATGAGCAATAAAAAGGGCAGAAATGATATTTATGTTGATCTCTACTCCAATTTACTGTCCAGGTTCCGGAACTCTCGGAACCGAGCTCATGCAGAACTTTTTTTGATATGTGTATGTACAAGAGTTTGGTAACAATGTTGAAGAATTATCATAACTGAAATAGTTATTGCTTTTTAGTGAACTACAGAAATCTGTAATATCCTGGACAGTCAATGTCATAAAACTACTGCCTACTTGTGGACTAGGAAATGTAATGGGTTTGTTTTCAATCGTCCAGTTTTTGTCAGTGTCTGCAGCTACTGTATGAAAGAATTCACTGAATTTTGTGCCCAGTGGTTTGAATTTATCATCACCTGTCTCACTACTGCTGTCACCCTGTTGCTGAACATTATTTGCCTTGCCAAGTTTATTATTTTCCTAATGATCTAAGTTGCCTTTCTGTTCATTTTTTTTTTCTTCAGAGTACAATTTTTGGTGGCACAGTGCAGAATTTTCCAATATCATTTGGACATAAGATAGTGAATTTTTAATGTTGACTGAAGTTATCCCACTGCATCAAAGTACTGTCTGCCCCAGTGCCCTTGGCAAACACCTTTCCATTCAAACTTCCTGGCAGATTAAAATTGTGTGCCAAGTCGAGACACAGGCTCGGGACCTTTGCCTTCCACAGAGAAGTGGCTCTACTGCCTGAGTTACCCAAGCACAACTTATCACCAGCACCCCCCAACTTTACTTCCGCCAGTACCTCACCTCCTACCTTCCAAATTTTGCAACATTAGATCTCCTGGAAGACAGAATATTGAAGAGATATGGCTTAACCACAGCCTGAGGGGTGTTTCCAGAATGAGATTTTCATTCAGCAGTGTAGTGCTAGTCTAGGTAGGAGATGAGGTACTGGCGGAAGTAAAGCTGTGAGAATGAGTTGAGAGTCATGCTTGGGTATCCCAGTCAGTAGAGCATTTGCCTGCAAAAGCAAAGGTTCTGGGTTTGTGTTTCAGTCTGGTACACAGAACTGTTAATCTCCCAAGAAGGTTGACATCAGAGCACACACTTTTCCATTGTTTATCCAGTAAATTCTTTTTAAATACTATACTGTGACGCAGTCAACATCTGTATAATTCTGTGAAACTGTGCTTTTACCGTTCTTGGTAGAACTGGCTAACAGGAATGCATTCTTACTACAGTACAATTATGGTCAGGTAAATCATATATGACTGGGCTAACATCCGTTTCATGGGAGCATATTAGATTTATAAATAAATTATTAATCACTGTTGTACTATGCCCATCTATTTTTGTTGGGAAATGGAATGGGTACTGGGGAATAAAATTTCAGCTGGAGTTCAGTAACTCTGTTTACCATTAATATCAAAAGCTCGAGTCAAAAAAAAAAAAAAAAAAGCACAGAATCTGGTAATACAATACTGGTAATAAAACTTCTATTTCAGAAGTGAAAGTCACATGTATAAAAATGTATTTTCTTAGTATTATCTCCCTTGACCAGGTTGGAAAATAGAAGCTCAAATATGTGACTTCTCTTATGTATTGTGTTTCATTATTTGTGCATTTAGTAAATAATAAAGTATTTTTCTCTCTATATTTACTTGTGTGTTGCGTAAGAAGAAAGTACCTGAAGTACTTACAACTGTGGTTAACTCAAGTTGCCACAATTTTCCATTTTCACAGTATCGGTTCCAACATGGAGAAATTTACTATTGCCATTTCGCAATTGGACCTTACAATTAGTGAACTTTTGGCAGATGTGTTTGACAAACAGTCTTTCGCTACTCCTCAAAATGCTGTCTTGGAACATTTTGTACTGCCCACAGAACCACACCTAGAGAAAACCATGGAGAGTGAGTTAGTGATTGGTGCTTCCCCTTCCCAACTGATCTATGCCCTATGCACCTTGGTGGGACAAAATCTACTATCAGAGCAATCACTAAAGCTTTTTTGGTTCTGATGTTTGCTCCCACATGTCCAGGGAAATATTATCAGCTTTTCCGGACCTTCCCATTGATGAAGTGGCACGAAAAGCAGACTCTTTGACTAGCACTTATGCTGATTCAAATTTGTGTGAAATGAAAGCTGAGCTTATGGCAGATAGCCTCGAGCCAAGCATTTCAGCCTCAGCAGCTTCTGGGGGTCCTGCACCGTGCATCATTTCCCTTCCTGCGCCAGGGCCATCTATGAGTCATGTCATCGATGAGCTGTCCTACCTTAATGCCAGGTTGCAATGACAAGAAGCAGCAGCCTCCAAATGACAGGCCAACATACAGATGGTGCTGGTTTCATAAATATTTTGGCAAAGCTGCTTGATATTGTATGAAACCATGCTTTTACTGATACTTCCCAGATGATGCCAGTAGGTGGGCATATTTGTCAAGGTCAGTTAAAGAACCTACAAGCCATACACAATGGAACTGAACCCACAGTGACAGTTTCTCACAGACTTTTCATGAAGGACAAACATATTGGGAATAATTTCTTAGTGGACTCAGGATATGGGATTAGTGTTTACCCTAAGTCACATAATATGCACTGCTCTAGTGAGCAAGAACTTAATCTTGTAACAGTTAACAGCCTCCACATTGCCATGTTTGGAATGATGCAGTTGAATTTGTACTTCAGTGAGGAGCTGCAATCCACTTTGGCCTTTGTTGTTGCTGATGTCAAAGGTGGAATTATCGGTGCTGCCTTTTTCTATCATTTTGCTTTCATGATGGGTTTAGTGCATCAGTGTCTTCGGAAAGAGCCACTCTCTCTTACTACCTCTGCAGCATCAGTTCGTGTTGTGAGCGACGCTATTGGGCTCTGTCACTCAAAGATATCTGCAACAGCCACGCCAACTGTGTCATGTCTGAAGGATTCATTACCATTTCCATACCCATGTGGACTGCGCACACGTTCTACTGCTAATATAATGAAGCTACATGAGAGTTGGCACAGGCTTATGGCTCAAATTTCTACTGTACAAGCTCGTCATAATGCCAAACTCTGTACCATTAATAGCCTGCATGAAACCAATATTTACTGTAGGTGTTCTTGTGAGGTCAGTGATATGTGATTGTGCTGCTGTCAACACTGACAATGAAAAAATATTAGATGCTCACTGAATCTGGAAAATTTAAGCATCCAGCCAATGACAGTTATGTTCACGCAATTCGACCCATGCAATATGCTGAGATAAAAATTATTAACTTTAAAGCTGGAGATATGAAGTGGAATTTTATTTTGAAGTTACATTATCTGCAAGAGTATGAATCTCTAAAATTTGCCAATTCAGTCTCTGATTCACATGTGAATTTCTATAATACAAAAATGAATGTTTCTTTAGCAGCCCAGAAAATGAGCTTCAGCGTTCATGATACCATTAAATTTTTAGCAAGTTCCAAGCACTCAGATATTCATGGCACCTCTGCCACTGTAGAATTCATCATAATTATTGATAAACTGTTTGATGGGTGCAACTCAGGAGAGTTCATGTTAAGGGCTTTAAGCAACGACTGAGAGCGGAAACTGCAAATTATTGGACTGAATTTCTTTGTCTTGCGGAAAAATTCCTTCAAACACTAAGGATTGATGGTCTTTGTACATTAGTACATCCACTAAAAGCATTTGTGCTGGTACTTTTATTTGCATACATGGTCTTAGAAGCCTCTCCCAGAAGTTTCTCTTTTGGTGTACAAAACCTCTTAAGTATTTTTTAACATATTGAAAGGGTACAGTACCGCCCGACATTGAAAATAGGTACAACATTCTTCGTTATTCTTGTCAGTACAACATATTTTTTCTAATAATAACTCAATTTCAATTAATACAGCGAAGCCAGATACCAGTGTGGGAAAGAATGACAATTTATTTATTTAACTGATCACATGTGCACTCCCACAAAATAAATCCCTACATCCAGTTTGGTGAGATCTGTGAAATGAATGAATGTATGGTGGTCTGCTAACCACAGATAGTGAATGTGAATATATGATCATCTTTGAGACAATCTTTTGGTCACCTTTGGTGGAACCAAAGAGATGAAATTTACCGGAGCTTTGAGCGCCTGAAATGTGGCTGACCAATATGGTAGCAAGGTGCTCCCCCACTTCGGCAGAGGTGCGAGAGGACCTGAAGAACAGCCATGTTTCAGCACTCTGCTGCTGGATCTTGTGTTGGTAAGACCTGTCTTAGGTGTGCTTCATAAAGACAAAAGAGTGGAGACATGGTATGCATGTGAAATACTTAAGAGTAGTTTGGAATAATAATTTCTCTATTTCAGGAACTTTTGTGGGGAGAATTAAATGTCAGGCAGGTAATATTAAGGAGATCGTAGTAATCTTTGGAAGTGACCAATGGTCACAATGAAACCACGTGTAGCAATAAGTTGAAATACTTCCGAGTGCTTAAGTTAAGCTGAATTACTAGCGTGTCTACTATAAGTTGAAAATATTTAAGAAATGGCGTGTGCAGGACTTGAAATTAGAGACGAGTGCTTCCACGTGGTGAATACTGTGTGAATCTCAATCTGTGGTATGAGACAAAGGATAAAGTGAAGTACTCGTCCATGGTATCAGTTGAGGACTCGCGTGTGTGATGAATATGTTCTTAATATTACTTTGCGTGTTATGTTTCCGTGTGACGCTTGATTCAAACTATAATACTCTGAGAGTGAAGCAAGGTGAGTCAGCCGTCTATTCAGCAATGCCACTTGGCTTGCATTGCACAGGAAGACATGCATATATCCTCCAGAGTTCGTAGTAGGAAAGAAAAGTTACGAAGTGGGGCAGTGTCGTGTGAAACTTGGATGAATTTTAATTGAAGTGGGAAAGCTGAAAGTGATGTAATTATAACGCTGTGACTATTCCTTGTTTTGTATTGTATGTTGCCAGTGTGATGTATTTCATGAAATTTAAGTATGTGTGGTTGGCATGGGAGAGTAACAACATAGTTTCAGAGGCAGTGGTTATGCATGTTCCTTTTTGTACCACTCGATCTGGAGGAAAGTTTCGTGATGATGGGTGTGAGAGTTGAAGTGTGATATATAGCAAAAGATCCACCATCCTATCCAGAAAGTGCACTGTAGCGTTAAATAATTACGAGACCATAAGATAGAGAATCACCAATGTAAAGCCATGCCCACTGGGCGGAATTTCTCGTGTGTTATTGTTGTAGGTTATAGAATTTGTGTGTTTAGGTTATAGAATTTATCGGAATAAATAAGACAGTGAAAAGAAAAAGATTGGTGGCCTTTTCCTTCGAATAGTATGTTGTCATGATACCCAGAATTTATAATGTTTGCGCCATTCATATTCAGTGCGATGGCCACGTGTTGATCAAAGCTGTTGAATAAGAAAGAAAATGTGGTATTGCCAGTGCGTAATGAACAATCAGAGTTGTGTAAATTTTTAATAGTCAGTAGAGCTGCCACACGTGAATGAATCTCGTTAGAAAACAACACTTTTTTATACTCGGCTGCGCACCTCTGTTTCGCTAACGCATCGCTCCGAGTCACGTAGCCCCACACCACGGTTGCGCCAGTGGGCTCCTTCTTCCTGTAACCCGTGACATGCGAACCGCTGCATTTACCCTTTTAGCGGTTCGATGGCTGCTGTGGCCTCCATTCCAATTCGCAACCGCTGGTCAGTGTAACTTACTGCAATCCAGCCCGCAGCTGGCTGCAACTTGTGCGCTCTGAAATATTGCACCAAATCTAACTTCCCTATCTTAAACAGTGCTGCCGCTACATTATTCCCCTCTTTGGAAAGACCCAGTCCCCGGGTCATCCTTTAACTAACTCTTAAACTTGTTTGGATGCTTACTTACTACTAGAAAACTTAAATGTGGTCTAGTGCCCCTTAAAACCATGGCATGAAACAAAATGTAAAAATTCCTTACTGGACGACCACTGCTGAATCAATCCCTTACCTACTCATCTCACCCCCTCAGTATCCAATCTCCTGGGACTTGGACTATCCTTGGTTCCCTTTCGGAATTAGCTCTCCGCCTGATCAGAAAGAAAATAACACAAAACAAAGTTAAGACTGCGATGTCACTTGGCCCAGAGGTGCTCAAAATGATCGTTATTTGCCGTTGCCTTTCTCTATACTGCGTGACATGTTGAACAAGCTGTTCAGCTGATATGCGCCCCTCTTGCTCTATAACGAACTGGTTTATGGATCTCAACAGACGTGCTCCAGAGTCTGGTTTAACAAGATCAGATTCTGCCTTGGCAAAAACTCTAAAGTGGCTTCTGGCCAGTACAGCTGTGGCTGCGTAACATTCAATTGTCTGACTCCTGAAATTGACGCTGGCAGATGGAAGGTTGGTCCTAATATGTTACACTTTGTTCCATTGATTAAAATTCCGCTCCCCTTGAGCTCTAAACCTTTCGCTTCCGTAAACACTCCTTGCTCAAAACAACTTGCCACTACTACCAAATTCTCGTAGACGGAGAAGATCAAATGCATGTCGACTCGTTGCAAGCTCGATTTTGATTAAACAATGTTCCTTGGGCAGTCTATTCTATTTCCCCTGATCTAAAAATAACTGCACCATGCACATGTCCCATATTTTTAGCATCGCAGATTTTCCTCCAACATTCACTACTTTTTATCCAAACTCAACACCGATTGTGTGACTACTTCCATCCTTAAATTCACATTATATGAACTGGTGCAAGAAACACGACTTTCCTGACTCAGCCCTGTTGATAACTAAAAATTTAAACAAGAAATCGTACGACTCTGACATCGTCCAACACATACTTATTACGGCTTTGCCGAAAAATTTACTCCGACTCATTTATCTCTCCAGAACTGCGTTTTATTTCTCCTCCAACAACACTCCACATACATCAGACGCTACACTTCCCTTTTCAGTAACCTGAGAACAGGGATCACCATCACCCTTCCTCCCTCTTCAAAAAGACTGCTGCCCCTAGCAGGCTAGCAATACCCGAAAACACATATAAAATACAATGCCTAATTAATCCATACAAACCCAATGATACATGACACGAAAACAAAAAAACTACAAATACTCTACTATTTTCTAGAACGCAAAGCATATGGTACTTCATGCTGTACTCTATCTTTCATCTGCGCTTAGCACCATTCTACACTCTCTCTTTCTTCCTCTTTCCTACCTTTGACACGCCTGGAATCACATTCGGGCAGGCAACCTTTAAATGGCTGTAATAGCCCAATGTGTACTATCGTCGTTCTAGTTGGCAGCCGAAGCTTCACATTAATGGAAAATGTGGTCTGAACAACTTGGTATGGCCCTTGTACATCATGAGGAACTTCTTCATTTTCCCTTTTTGCGTATAGGGGCTGGACAGCATTACCCATTGCCCCACCCTATACTGCAGTAAACGTCCTTTCCGTGTCTTTCCAAAGCCTTTGTATTTGCCTTTTGTACTCATTTCCAAACATCCCGAATTGTCCTTGCGAACTGATGTACAGATTCACCAATCCTTCTTTTCTGTATCTTCACTAAATCAAACGGGGACTGCATATTTCACCTGTACACTACCTCATATGGAGACAAACCGGTATTTGTATGGACTTTAGCATTATATGTGCATACAATATGCTTCAAATACTCGTCCCACTGATGGTGATGAGAATGCACATAAAAACTCAGCATCTTCCCGATTGTTCTGTGTACCCGTTCTGTCCTTCCGTTGGCCTGTGGATGCAACGCACTCGTCCTCAACTTCTTTAGGTCCAACAATTTACATAGTTCCTTCATTAAACCCGACATGAAGTTGGTCCCTTGGTCAGTAATTATTGTCTCTGGTACACCAGACTTCAAAATCTAGTTATTTACTAATGCTTGCGCGACCATTGCTGACTGTTGATTTGGCATAGCCACCATCTCCACATACCTTTAAAAATGGTCTATTATTGTCAGAACGAATCTGTTCCCAGATGGTGTTCACCTAAAAGGTCCTAAGACATCAATCCCCAGGAAAGAGATGGAACATGTTGCCCCCGGTAATCGTTGGAGCTGTATCTGTTTCCGACTGAAATCTGCTCTCTGTGCACATGGTATGCAATTCTTGACATACTGATCCACATCTCCCCGCCACTCTCCTATTCGTCTCTCTACACACTCCATGACCAGATAACACGTGATCATGTGCTTCCTTTAAAACCTCATACCTTAACTTCGCTGGCACTATTACCCTTGGCCCTAACTTCGTTTACCTGCACAGAAGACCGTCGTACACATTAAACTGTGGCTGTGTCTGATACAGTTTACAATCATTGTCCGCGTCCTGTAATTTTTGCCACACCGCTAGGTCATAACCTATGACTTCTAGTTTTGCCACCTTCCTACTTAGTGCATCCGCATTACTGTGCTTTTTCCCAAGCTTGTGCACCACCCCGTAGTCGAATTCACTAAGCCTCACAGCCCATCGAGCGAGTCTAGTAGACTGATCCTTCAACTCCCACAACCACTTCAATGCAGCATGATCTGTCACTACCCAAAATCTTCTATCATATAAATAACATTTAAAATATGTGATTCCATAGATTACGCTTAGCATCTCCATCTCTGTTGTTGAGTAATTCGTCTCTGCTGCATTCAACTGCCTGGACGCATATGCTACAGGATGTTCTTTCCCATCAATTTCCTGACTAAGAACACACCCTAATGCTTGATTCGATGCATCACATGCTAGTATAAACTCCTCTTCAAGATCTGGAAACACAAGAACCGGACTTGATGTTAACACTTCTTTCAGTTTGTCAAACGCTTTCTGACACTCTTCTGTCCACTCAAATTTCACACCCTTCCGTAACAATTGCATCAATGACTGTGCTAAATCTGCAAAACCCTTCACGAACTTTCAATAGAAATTGCAGATTCCGATGAATTACTGCACTTCCTTAACTGTTTTCGGTTCCCGAAAATCCCTTACAGCCTGTACCAACCTCGTATCTGTTCGCACTCCGTCCTTCTGATAATATGATCCAGATATTTTTGACTTCTTCTAACGCGAAATGACACTTCTCCAGGCTCAGCGTCAAACAAGCTTCTCTCAACGCCATAAAGACTTCCCTTAACCGCTGTCTATGTTGCTCCATACTACTTGAAAACACTATAATATCATCCAAATAGAAAAGACACTGCCGTGGTTTCAAACACCTAAATACACTGTCTAGCAACCTCTGAAACGTTGCCGGAGCGTTTTTCAACCCGAATGGCATTCTAATGTACTGGTAATGGCCTCCAGATGTAGAGAAAGGAGTTTTTGGACGATCCCCAGGAGCCACCTCTAACTGATGATAACCACTTGTCAAATCCATCATAGGAAAGTACTGGCACTGTCCTAAGTGATCCAAAGTCTCTGATATGTTTGGAATGGGGTATGCGTCCGTTACAGTCTTATTATTGAGGTATCGATAGTCACAACAGAACCTGTATTTCTTAGTTCCATCCGTAGTTTTTTAGGCATAACGACAATTCCCGCTCCCCAGCAACCATTACTATGCTCTATAATACCGTCCGAAAGCTGCTGATCATTGAAATCCTCCACAATCAGCTGCAAATACCTTGGTATTCTCTATGGTTTACGGTAAACTGGTGCTTCAGTCCCTGTTGATATCCTATGTTGAACGAATGGAGTTGCTGGCAACGGCCCTTGTGGAAAAAACAAATCCGTAGATTCCCACAATAAGTCTTCCATCTGCTCCCTTTCTTCTCCTTTCAAATGTTTAATTTTGTCACGCAATGCAGTTCTATCGTCAGTTAGTGTTTGATCGCTTCGTCTACCTCTCGAACATCAGTCTTCATCATCTGGCATATCCAAATTTGCTACTAAAACTCCTTTCCTCAAATTCGCATCTACAGCGCTAAAATTATCCACCTTCTCGGGAACTACTCGCCCGTCATTCCCCTCCTGTATGCGTACAACAGTACGTTGCAAAAAACAACCCAGTGGACCCAAAACTTCATTATCCTCCAATGGTTCAATAACACATACTGTACCCACAGGTAGATTCGACTCCACACTTACCCAGAGCGACTTCTCAGTGCCACTAGACACACACTCATGCGAATGTACGCGGTTCAATTGGTTTGTTCATTACGTTGAACGCCCCTGGCGACAGCTCTGCACCGACAACAGTTTCCCCTAGCGGTCTCGGTCCGGCACACAGTTTTGCTGGCCAGAATCGCCGAGCGGTTCTGGGCGCTACAGTCTGGAACAGGTTCGAATCCTGCCTCGGGCATGGATATGTGTGATGTCCTTAGGTTAGTTAGGTTTAAGTAGTTCTAAGTTCTAGGGGACTGATGACCTCAGCAGTTAAGTCCCATAGTGCTCAGAGCCATTTGAACCATTTTTGAACCCCTAGCGGAAATAACATTCCACCAAGTTCCACAGTTCGTTGTCCAAGGTCAATTTTGGCATGATGTTGATGCAAGAAATCTACTCCTAGGATCATGTCGTAGCACTCGCTCATCCACGGTACTACCTCCATGCATGCAAACAATTGGACTTTCCCTATGCGAAAGTCAACTGTCACCGACCGCAGAGGCATGACCTCCTTATCCCCCACTCCACGCAACATGTAACGTGGTGGGTCTAACTTCCTACGTTCCATTATATTCTTAGTAGCCACTTACACTTGTGCCCCTGTGTCCAACAAAATCTTAAACTTTTTAGTTCCTACGGATCCTACCACTGAACATTCCACCTCTGCATACGTATTCATAGCATTCGCTTGTATCTTTGTAGCCCTTCCTTTAACTGCTTAAACTGTCCTGCCTTCCTCAAGGCCTCAGAACACCTTACATACGTTGCCTTGCCAGAAAACGGAATAATCAAACTCACGGCGGCTGGATGAATCTCCTGCACCTTAGGCAACAACGACTTATCACATGCGGTTTCCCGTTCACTTCTAGATGTTAATTCATTTCTCAACTGAGTATTGTCCGCTGTCAGTTGTGCTACTTTTTCCAACAAAATCCGCATCGCTTCTGGTTCTGACACACTTTGCATCCTTGACTCTGCCATTGTGTTGCCTCCGTTCTTAGTTAGACCCGACAAAAAAATTTAAGTACCAGAACAATCTGACTTCCTACAACGCCATATCATCATACTCAGTAACATCATAAACCAATACAAAGTAATCAAATGCCACGAAAAACATCTTATTGTCCCAAATACACTAACACTTATTCTGACAAAATAAATAATATGCATACGCAAAACATCTAAAATGTGACTTCTGGCAAGCCATACTCAAAACACCAACAAGAAAGAAAACGTCCAACACTCAAAAGAACCATTTTGACAGTACTCACCACATCTTGTGACTGTCCTGCAGGCGGTGGGCTCGAACGCCGTACTGGACAGACGACGTCCGCTATCCTGACACCAAATGTAGTGGGTGGGTGCCAGGAGGTGCCATATTAAAACTTGGCGAGAACTTTCCAAATGATTTATTCGTTTCCACTACATTGTTTGATTCACCTCAGTCTCCATCACAGGCCCTGCATTGCTGAGGAAGTACCCCCAGCGGCCTGTGAAACGCAATGCTGTGTCGTGCTGGCCTTGTTCACCAGCTGTAGAATTCCAGTTACATCAGGATGGCTGTGCCAGCAGCCGACTCAGGGCCCACCGTCCCTGTTGATTCCGCGCTGCTCTGCCGGGAGATGTAGGTCGGCCCCGCTGCTGCTTCTACCTCGGCTGGCGTAGCTGGGAACGCAGCGGCAACGACCACCCCCGTTCTGGCATCCGAACCTGCGGCCCTCGCCTCGTAAGTCTGCGACGTGTGTTGGGAGACGAGACAACTGCCCACGGTAGTGACCCGAAGAGTGGCCCGCTCTCGCTGTCTGCGGACCCCGCGTCGGCCTCAGAGGGTCGCACCAACGACCCACCATGGACTGGGACACTGTCACCCCATCTGCTGCCATATGTCGCCGGTAGTGTGACATGTATCGCCGTCCAGGAGAGCTGCCACACTTGAATGAATCTCTTTAGAAAACAGCACTTATTTATACTCGGCTGCGCAATCACTCCCAGTCATGTACGTCCCACACCACGATTGCGCCAGTGGGCCCCTTCTTCCTGTAACTTGCGACATGCGAACCACTGTGTTTACTCTTTCAGCGGTTTGATGGCCACTGTGACCTCCATTCCACTTCGCAACTGCTGGTCAGCGTAACCTACTGCAATCCAGCCCGCACCTGGTTGTAACTCGTGCGCACTGAAATATTGCACCAAATCTAACTTCCCTATCTTAAACTGTGGTGCCGCTACATATATGATTAAGTAACTACAATAAGAAATTTTTCATGTCAATGCTTTCGTCATTTTGTACTGCTATACAGTTTTGTCATTTAGAAAATAAAATTCGAAAAAAAGAAGCAAAAAATATTTTGCACAGAGGTAAGGTTTTTGAGAAGCATAATTTGTCAGCAGCTTTAGTGGCAGTTCAGAAATTACGTATGTAAACACAGCAGAATAATAGCAAAATTTATGTTGCAGGGAAAGATTAGCTACCAGTGGACTATAAAGTAAGCACACAAAGTGTCATATAATGTACATAAATGGTTACTGTATTTTTTCTATGTAGCAGAACAATTTGACACTTTGTGCCGATTCATCATGGCAACTGAGATGTCACGCATCACGCATCGTGTACTACACATGCAAATAAAGATGACAATCGGAGCGGTGCCTGATGGGAGCGACCGTAAAGGCATTTCCCATTTACAGTCGCTGCCAATAGTCACCGCACTGAGTGTCAACTTTGTTTGCGCATGTAGTACACCAGGGCCGGCCAGAAATTCTGCACGCGTGCAGTGCTCCTGCACATGTGCAACTTCCGGGTCACAGCGTGCACGCCGCAGCCGTCAGCGTTCATGTAGTGCATGTTTCTACGCACAGATGTCGCTTTATCCACTTGCTGAGATACCCTGTACCGGCGCATTCTAGTGCTCTTTCCACAGCTTGCATGCCAACCATGGGAAGGTATTTCACGTATTAAACATTTAAAATACTGTCACAGTCTACTCATTGAGACGTCTACTTTTATGTTAACAGTTTAACCCAGTAAGACAAGTAATACAGTTAACAACCGTGGGTTTTTATTAAGGCAGCTTGACTGATGGTACATAAATACGCTTAGTGTTTTTGATCTAGTATTTAAGAAAGAGAGCACTCGGCGACTTCCAGCGAACCTTAGTCATGATTTCAAATAACATTAAACTAATGCAAGGTTTCCTATAACTAATTCTCGGTACCCTGAGTTATACCCACATAATTTCTGTCTCACTGACCTCTGAACAGAATGACAACCGCAGACCTCTCGATGATGACCTGTACCATTATTGCTATATCTTTCATCAGTTCCGTCTGAAATCTGCACAATAACCGACGATTAGATGAATGTTATGTTTTATCGACTTCAGCTGAGCGTAGCCCTTCACACAATTTTTTTAAAAAAAAGAACCTAAATGTAAGTATACAACAATCGGTTTAATGACCAATTTTCCTTATAATAATGGAACATGGAGCAGAATGAGGCAATAGTGCACAGTTAGTAAACAATAATTTTTAATTATGAAAGGAATAAATCCAAACACGTTTATCACTGGTCATGAGAAATGATATAGCTAATATCGGGCACAAAAGCACGGCTCATTGACAAATGCAAGCAGTTGCGGGAGATTTTCATCACTGATGCTTGATCAAAACGACTGAGAACATAGATCTTCCGTTCTTTGCTTTTTCACAGTACCTGCCATTTCTCAGTACTTCTCTGTTAAAGTTACGGTCACCAGGGGTAAACGAGACTGGGTATGTTGCGCTCTTGCTTGTACCACATAAACAGGGAAGAGGAGCCGCCGCCGTTCATATAGGGCACAAGGCTAATAACAGATGTCGCTGTCACTCGCTGTCGCACACGTGCGCACATGTGAAGCACTTCCGCACGTCTGCACACTGTGCAGCGTTTGGCCGGCCCTGTAGTACACGAAGCACAGCTGTGATGCATGGTGTCTCAGTTACCATGATGAATCGGCACAAAGTGTCAAATTGTTCAGCTACATAGAAAAAATACAGTAACCATTTATGTACGCTATATGATGCTGTGTGTGCTTAGTTAAATGGTAGAATCTCTCACTGAGTAAAAGGCTACTTTCTTTTCTTTTTTTTCTTCTTTGTTGAATGTAGATTCCGCCCAGAGGAGGTGGCGGGGTGGGGGGGGGGGGGGGGGCAGGCTGGCAACAGTATAATATGCCGCTCTGCAGCCTACAGAAGAGTTTAAAAACATAATGAGTAGAGAATAAACAATAAAAACAGGTGATAAAACAGTGACTGGGTGAAACTGTAATAGGGCGACAAATGGCAGAAGTTAAAATATAAAAACAAAGAGCTGGTGATGCTAATTTAAACACATAAAATTAGACATGGACAATTAAAAAAAAAAAACGTGGTGACAGTCTGGTTTCTGTTCGCAAGAGTTAAAAAAAAACAACATACCTAGTGATGTAAAAATAATGGGACGTGCAACACTGACACATCACTAAAATACTGCACTATAAAGTAGACTCAAAGACAGACTGGAGGGGGAGGGCGGGTGGATCCGGCCAGAAGAGGGGGGGGGGGGGGGGAGGGGGAAGGAGAGGAAAAGCAAAAGGGGGAGCCAATGGAAGGAGAGGACACAGGAAGGGCAGGGGGCAGGGTGGACACGAGAAGGAGTGGGGAAGGCAGGGGAGGGGAAAGCAAAAGGACTCGGGGGAGTGTGAAAGCCTATCCATAGTGCCATCTCTTATAGCTATTGAGAAACACACTGACAACTGAGTAAGGTAAGCAATTCACCACCAAACACTGTGCTTATATCAGTTTATTACATATTTACACATACTGCAAAACAAAGTAAATTGACTAATTCAAGGTATGCTATGCCCATGGAAATAAAAGATAATAAACTTCATTGCAATGGTTTGACACTCGTTAACTATCGATAGTCATGCCCAGCAGTCTTGCAGCCTATAAATTTCAAATCTTTGGCACTGAAATTGATTGAGAAAATTAAAGTGTATAAGAGTTAAAAGCATAAACACTTGATGCAAATTAGTTTGTAGTGTGACTGTAGAAATTGAAGGGTTGGTGTGGAAAATCACTTTAACTCTGCCTGCAGTTACTGTAGGAGTGAATTAAATAGCTCTGCAGTTGATGGTGTCAGTTCCAAGCCTGGAGAAAGGTGGAGGGTTGTCGAAGTACTGAAGCCATAAAAGAATCGACATAAAATAGTAGGAGAGAGCAAGTAAAGTTTAATACCTTAGTTGCAATGATGACGATGATAATGATGATGATGATGATGATGATGACGATAATAATAATAATAATAATAACAATAATAGCGATTAACCCATATATTTTCAACTTAATTGCGTGATGCAAATAAAGCAGCTACCAGTATCTCACGCCTCTGTAAATATAGTCTTATTGCTGAATGTGGCCATCAGAGGGACTGAACATAACAAGCAGGAATGCTGGAGCTTCCAGAATCTATTCAACCAAAACACAAACACTTTTGGGCATAACAGTTTCTATTGAATAAAACTTTTTGTGGTTAATACTATTCTTATAACAGCTAAATATAACAGTTTATGAATGGATAACTTTCTCCCCCTCTGCACTTATGGCAATTCCTGCTATTATCTATCACTGCAACAGCACCAAAGAACTTACTCATCAGGACTAAAGGCTAGCGTGTTCAGTTTCCAAGTCAAGACAAAGTTATTGTAGAAGTGAACAGACACAAGGATCGGGTATGCCTTAATCAGATTTGTTGCAAGTAATATGTCTCTATTTGTAACCAATAGCTCAATATATAGCATATTTACATAAAAATAGTATATATTACACCTAGATAAAAACCTAAAATAACTTACCCTGGTCCCAAAAGGAGCCCAAGATTCAGGAACACACATTATCAGTAAATTACCAGCAATAATTAAAAACTTGGTTTCAGATAAAGAACAGTTTAAAAAGAGTTTGAATGACTTTTTGGTGGACAACTCATCTACTCTGTGCATGAATATCTTCACAGCGATTGTTAGACTAGCTTAATAAAAATTTCAGTTTTGACAGTACTTGGTCACAACAGTCAAATGGCTCTGAGCACTATGGGACTTAACATCTACGGTCATCAGTCCCCCAGAACTTAGAACTACTTAAACGTAACTAACCTAAGGACAGCACACAACATCTAAGTATTCTAGTGGTTATGGTAATATATCAACAAAGTTAATCAAGGAGTGCTCATGCAAGGTGAGTTCTGTCTGCAGCTATTTGTGTAATCAATCTCTTATCAGTGAAACATTTCCATGCTGGCTAAAATATAAAGCCTCTTGACAAGAAGGGGGATAACGAGATACCATCAAACTATCAACCAATTTCACTTTTGCCAGCTTTTCCAAAAACATTTGAAAAGGTTGTGTTCAAGTGTCTCCTTAAGCATCTGACTACAAATAATATATTGTCCAAATCACAGTTTGGGTTTCTTAAGGGTTCTGATAGAGAGAAAGCTATTTACATGTTCAGTGATAATGAACATAATGAATTATATAACAAATTAGATGCTACTGGCATTTCCAGTGATGTGTCAATCGCGTTTGACTGTGTGAATCACAGCATTCTCTTAAGTGAATTAGAATACTATGGTGTCACCAGCAGTGCTGTGAAATGGTTTGAGCCTTATTTAACTACTGTGACATGAAACAAAGGGTGTTGCGAAATATCTGTGCAGTAAACAGTCAGCCTACATCTGATTGGGAATTAATTCCATATGGTGTTCCTCAAGGTTCCATCTTTGGTCTGTTGCTTTTTCTTGTGTGCATTAATGACTTCTCGCCAATTACATTACCAGATGCTAAGTTTGTTTTGTTGCACATGAGACAAACATTGCAATAAGTAGGAGGTCAAGTACAAATTTAGAAATGGCTGCTAATCAAATTTTCACTGACATTAATAAATGATTTAGAGCTAATTCACTGTCATTAAACTTTGAAAAGACCCACTGGAACCTGTTAGATATTTAGCTATAGCATGTGTATAGCAAATCAAGCATGTGCATAGCAAATGCAGATCGAAGAGGTTGACAGGGTTAATTTTCTGGGATTAAAATTCGATAATAAATGCTGTTGGGAAAGGATTTGCAGTTAGAATGATGTCAGATGTAGTAGATGCAAAAAACTTATATATTTTGCCTACTTTCATTCTAATATGTCATATGGGATCACATTCTGGAGTAACTTGTGAAGCTGAGCAACAGTTTTTAGAATCCAATAGCGTGTAACAAGATTCATTTGTTGTGTAAATTCAAGAAAATCATGTAGAAACCTGTTCAAGGAACTTTGAATTCTAACTATTGATTCTCAGTATACTGCATTTATTTTTAATGAAACTTATTGCAAGTAATATATCTCTATTTCCAACAAATTGCTTAATACATATTATCAGTACTAGGAATAAGAACAATCTACATAAAAACCTAAAATCACTTACTTTGGCCCAGAAAGGGGTCCAATATTTACAGAAATACACATTTTCAATAAATCGCCAGCAACCATTAAAAACTTGGTTTCAGATAAAGCACAGTTTAAACAGAGTTTGAAAGACTTTTTGGTAGGCAGCTCCTTCTACTCTACAGATGAATCTCTTAACAGCAACTGTTAGACCAGCTTAAGTAAAAATTTCAGATTTCAATTTTGACAGCAATAGGTCACAACTGACAAGATTAGGTATTTTGTGAATGATAAATTTATTAAAAGTGCAGAGCTGTGTTGCATCCTGACAGAGTATTAATTCTGTAAGTATTAGGAGTTCTAGTTTACTGTAATACATTTACCTATTTTGACAGTCTGCTGATAA
This sequence comes from Schistocerca serialis cubense, assembly GCF_023864345.2. Classification (NCBI taxonomy): domain Eukaryota; kingdom Metazoa; phylum Arthropoda; class Insecta; order Orthoptera; family Acrididae; genus Schistocerca; species Schistocerca serialis. The sequence continues at coordinate 920,034,756 of NC_064640.1, read as the reverse complement.
ATGATCAAGGTAGTGAGTATTATATTCAGATGTTTTACGTTTTTTTTTATGTTATACTTTCTGACTTGTTTCACACCCAAGATAAGCATCTCATTTTTGGGTCTCTGGAACGAAAACTGAATCTAATCTAATTCCATTTCACTATAGTAACAGAACTTTCTAGGTAGTAGTCCTACTGTTGTGTTGTCATTGCCAAGTCCTGCAAACATTCTCTAGGCCGTGTAGTAATTTTGCTACAAGTGTCATATCAGAGAATATTCGAGCACTTATTCTACATTCCTTTCCCACAAAATTGAATACTATGTGGGGGTAAGGTATTTATTTATTTTCATCTACACCAGAGCATTCACATGCAGTTAATGGCTTCATGACTAATTCTGATAACAACTTTTACATCGGGAACTGACAAAATGTAATTGTGGGAGTGACGTAATCAACTAATTGATATATGACGAGTGCAGTGTCTCTCTAATTTCTTATGTTCTTTGTTGCTTCCTGTTCTGGTTTGATTGCTAATGTGTATACCTGCGTCTTTTGTATTTGTGCACAATAAAGTGTGATTTACACAGAGGAGAAAAAAAGTCATAGACTAGCGATGGCGGTAGTATCACGTATACAATTTATAAAAGGACAATGCATTAGCAGAGCAGTCACTTGTATTCGAGTGATTCATGTGAAAAGATTTCCAACCTGATTGCGGCCACATGAGGGGAATTAACAGACTTTGAACATGGAATGGTAGTTGCATCTAGATGTGCAGGACTCCATTTCAGAAATCATTAGGGACTTCAATACTCTGAGATCCACAGTGTCAAGAATGTGTCAACAGTACCAAATTTCAGGCACTGTGGGAGCTGGTGTTGGCACCATATTTGTGTGGGCTGTGTTTACATAGAATTAACTTGCTCCTCTGGTTCAACTGGACGAATCATTGAATGGAAATGGTTATGTTCAGCTACTTAAAGACCATTTGCAGCTATTCATGTTACAAACAATGATGGAATTTTTATAGATGACAGTGCACCTCATCACCAGGCCAAAATTGTTCACCGTTGGTTTGAAGAACTTTCTGAACAATTCAAGTGGATAATTTAGGCACCCAGATCGCCCAACATGAATCCTTTCAAACATTTGTGGCACATAATTGAGAAGTCAGTTCATGCTCAAACTTGTGCACCAGCAACACTTGCAATTATAGAGACAGCATGGTTCAATATTTCTGCCGGGCACTTCCAATGACTTACTGAGTCCACGCCACATGGTGTTGCTGCACTACTCCGGGTAAAAGAAGGTCCAACATGATATCGGGAGCCATCCCATAAGTTTTGATACCTCATTGTATTACACCATTAGTCTGTCAATGTATTTTATGTTTAGGAGATAGTGCCCTTCCATAATTTGTGAACCCAAAGAAGAAATTCTACTCTCTTCGGTAGGTTATCTGCTGCAATTCATATAGATAAGTACAGTCATGAATACCTTTCATAATGTTCTATATTCTGTCAGTGGCGCCATCCAGGTCATTAAAAATGAGATTAAGATTCTACAGTGACCACCTCTCATGTTTCGACCACTAGATTCCATGCCACACACTGATCCATTTTGGTACATGATGGTTTCAACCTCTCTGGTCATGACACTGTGATATAACCACATAACAATGCTTTGCACATAATTACAACAGTATTGTAAGACATCATATTCAGAATGAACATGTTTCCAGTCATTTCATGTCCCCTGGTACCACATGTGAGATCAACAGAAATATCCACTCATCAGCTTTCACAGTCGTCCCACACTGTATTGGCAAGTTCAGGCCCCACAGTTTGCGCCCAGTCAATTGAAAATTTAGTTGCAGTAAATGGAGTGCATTTTCAAACAACAGCATATTTGTTATACTTTTGAATAGTTCACTTTAGTGATGAGTAATCTTGATCAACATGTTACGTCAGTAATGCTGGACATTATATCATGAGCCTCCCTGCACCAAGCCTACAATACTCTCACGGTAGTGGTAATTTCACACTGCAACAAAATCAGTGGGTCAAAGGCTCATGCAAATCCTGTGCCATGAGAGGCATGATGACATGATACCATCTGAATTCTGGAGACATCTGCATGGAATGATTACAAATTGGGATGCTTTGCTGTTACACATTTGGCAGCAACTATTGCTACCAAAGTGAGGTTAACTTTAATTACTCAGGAAGGGCAGCCATTATACTAGTTACCAATAAAGGACACACCTTGCCCAAAACATATGCCACAATGGCCACCATGATAACTTCCATTCACTCTGAAGAGAGCCGAACCATCCCAGACCGGCCCAACATGCTGCTGCCTAGCCACCATGCTACCTCCACCTGAAAGTCACAGTGTGTTCTCGAGGACCAGTGAACTCTCCATACCACTGTCAAGAGGCTAACTAAGCAGCTGAAAATGTTGCAACTATGGATCATGACATCTGAGAGCAAACGGACCCACTGCACATGCCCACAGTGGCCTCATAGCCATGAGACCACTCAGACTAATGTTTGCTGTTCCACAGACATTTTTGTCACCTGGCAACTAAGTGCAAGAAATCATGCTTGCACCTCAACGCCGAGACTCGATTTGGTTCAGGTGCAACAATAGGACACCCACTTACAGCACCTACTGTTTAAGAACAGTCAAAAAACAGTATAGGAGTGCTCAGCCTACCACTTGTATCAGCATGACTCCAAAGCTGCCGACTACTAAATGGCTACACAAACGTTGTTCGTTACCAACCACTATTCAAGGTTAGTGTTATTAATCAAACAGGATCAGAGATCAACACACTGCTGAATACATTTTACCCAGATGCAAATCAACACACTATGGCCAATTTAATGGCAGTTAACAAGTCTGTCATATGTGCATATGGTCACAAAACGTTTGAGGTTGACAATGATCTCTTTGAGAACTGCAAGTGGTCTTACACATTAAACAACATTGCTCAAACTATTTCGGGTGCTGATTTCCTCACACAGGCTGCCATGACCACCAATCTACCAAATGAATGACTGATAAACTCCATCAGCAGTCACACTATTGTTGCAGTAAAGGGTTATTCATCAAAACACACAATGCCCAGGGTATATAATTTAAGTGCTAACACCTCAAATGGCCATCGTCATTACTGGGAGTCCTACTGCCACAACTTGAAATCACACCTCCAGACCATGAGAAAAGATTACGTAATAATGTGGTGTGAAATAATCAAGTTACATGAGGATAATGTGGTGTTGAAGGATACTCTACTGGAAATATAAGGCCAACTCCAAGTGGCCCGAAAAACATTAGAACAACATAGAACACCTTTGCATTGCATCCATGCTCTGCACACAACTGTGTCCATGGATTAACAGTGGCCCGTAAAACTACAGGGCAGGGGCACACATACTACGATGCACCATATCTGTACCAAACCTGGTCTGTAATTTCGTCATGAGCCCATACCATTGTGTGAACATTACTACCACCGATTTCCAGTGGCTACACAATGGCACCGGGGGAACCAACACCCCACACCCATCCCCCTCTATCTGCTACCAGTGGCACTACTCCCAACCATCATTCAATGGTACTGGCTGTGTCACTGACTGCAGTTACATGTCCATCATGCCCAGCCACATACAAGCTGGCTGTGTGGTCAAATTCAAAGTCCCTCTCATTTTTTAGGCAGAGGAGGGCGGGTGTTGTGTGGGAGTGACATAATCAACTAATAGATGTGAGACAAGTGCAGTGAGTCTTTAACTTCTCATGTTCTCTGTGGCTTACTGCTCTGGTTTGTTCACTAATACACTGTTATTCCCTGTATGTATTTTATATGTAGTAGATGGTGTCCCTACATGGTCCCACATTGCACAGTAATTCATACTGTGGGCTTATACTAAAATGTACACAACAAAATTAACAAATGCATATATTGGGTAAACGTTGCAACTGAACATCTTTTAGAAGCCACTTTATGGACCTAGGGAATGTTACATGTATACACTCCCTAGTGGTGTTTCTGGTTAACAGGAAGAGTGCATTTAGGATGACGTCAACAACTCATAATCACATAACTAGAGGAAGTAATAATTTCCATATCATCTATGTATTTCTTTTTAGAGTTTAGAAAGGAGTTTTATTTTCGGGTACAAAAGTTTATAAAAGGTAACCAGTGGGCTGCAGGCAGAAAACTGAACATTTGCAAATATTTAAAAACCAAAGAAAATAACACCTCATTAGCTACTCTTTCAACGATTTGTCAGAATATTTGAAGTGAAGCATGTAAATTCCATTAAAAATTAAGCACACTGTTTCATATAGATACATGACAGTGGCAAGACATCAACTTCTTTAAAACGTGTCAACTGAGGGAAGAGAAAGGCACTTGTTTCATTATTTTCACTTTTGTATAATAAATATATTTTTGAGAGGTATGTCCCAAAACTGAATGCAGTGTGAGATTACGAAATGCACAAGTGCAAAGCAGGCACATTTTACTGTTTCTGTGTTGATGTCTTTACTGAGAATACTAAAAGCTTAGTAAAAATTGCTCAGTCCATTTAATGACTTCTCTTTATGTATTCCTTCTGTCTAGTACTATCTGTCAACATACTCTGAGGAATTTTGTGGTTGCATTTTTATGTTTGTATCAACAATCAGAGTTTTGAGTTGATAAGAACAGTATATTAGTACCACCAGAAAACATTACCAACATACCTTTCTGCATACTTATGGACAGACCATTGCAATGTATAATAAACAGAATTGCTCAGAGTTCAAAAATTCAGGAATTCCTTGTCTTATTACTTGCTCCTTTGACCAACACTTTCACCATTTGTTTGATGATTACCACTTTTTTTGACTCTGTTCAAAAGATGTGATATGAACCAACAACTGCATTTTCCCCTAATTCTATAGTACCATAGTTTCTGAAATGTAATGTATGGCTGCCAAAGTTTGTGAGCTCAAGGAATAGCCTGTTTTGTGTTTTACTTCATAAAGTGCACTATAGAATTAATAAATATGAATATAAAGCTCCATGTATCAATACCCTTTCTCAAAAGACAAACTTTTGCAGACTCAATAAGCAAAACTTCTGAAGAAGCTCTACAAATCAATAGTTGTTGCACTAGCAGCTAACCAACCCACACTAGTTTATGTGGCCAGCTGGTACAGAAACATGGAATATCATTTAAATTACTCTAGTACAGGAATAATTTGCTAACAATTAATGAGAATTCTGAGAATTGTTAACAAGATTCCTTTATTATGTAAAAAACACACATGATAACTTGAAATGAACTTCCAGTGTGCTATACTTTAAAGTGACCATTGAAACAAAACACACTACAGTAACTCCCTGTGAGTTTCCAACAGTTCTGTTACAAAAGTCAGCATGCAATTTGTATGTCTATCTTCCTTTGCCTTTTCAGTAGCTTAATACATGAAAAAAAGCATTGTTCACTGAAATTCTAAGACAGGTAAGTTATTTTGAAGAAAGTAACTTCTTTTGTGATGCACAATATCACCTTTAGAAGGGCAGGTCAGTGATAGTAGCAGTGCTTGACTTAGTTACAAATGTAAGTCAGGGTTTTGAAGACAAAAGAGTCTATAGCACTGGTACCTTGTGACCTCAGTAAGGTATTCAATTGTACCTAATGTAAGGTGGTCCTCAGAAATGTATAATCATATGGTGTTGGGGGAGTGTTGAGCAAATTCTTGAATCCTACCTGAATAGCAGACAGTAGATTGCATCAGTGCAGGGAGCAGACTCATTGTCCACAAGTTGAAATAGAGTGCACCATAGCAGCCTGTAATGGGGCCTTTATTGTTCCTGATTTTTGTTAATGACATAAGCACCAATGGGCACACCTTGCAGTTTGCAGATAATAACATTTGTTCTCAAAAAGAGAGAGTGTCAGTCAGTCTTTTCAACAAGTAGAAGCCCCATTAAGCAAAGGTGATGCCTAGTTTACTATGAACAAGATGAAAATTAATGAATACAAAACACAGAGAATGACACACAGCTTTATTGATACTGGAGCACTGGGTGGCACAGCAGCCATTAAACTCATGGGCTTTTTCATTGATACTACATTAACGTAACAACAGCACACAAAAATTGTATATTCCAAACTTTCCTGGGTCTTGGATCTCCTGAGGAAATTAAAAGGTACTAACAGTTTACCCTCTAATGTTCCAAAGCTGCATGAGACATGGGCTGCTTCTGTGGAGTCACTCTGCAAGCTGCAAGAATATACATTGTTGTACAAAGAAATGCAAAAAAAATGACCATGTAAACCAATTGTTTCTAGATTAAGAGTTCTGACTATTTGTAGACAATGTTTATTCAACTGCCTTGCTCGTACAAAAATAAATCATGAGCACTACTGAAAGAAAAATAATTCGCATCAACATAGCACTGGTAATAGAGTCAGCAAAGAAAGCCCTGGATGTTGATTAACGAAAACACAAAAGGTATCCACATGGTGGCTTTCAAACTGTTGAATGCGCTATCTAAGGGTATCCTGTAACAACCAATGGAGCAATTTAGCACAAAAATTTTGTCTGAACTATGCAGTATGTTCTAGTACTGATTTCATAGTTGTATTATCATTGTACAGTATATCAATGTATTTGTTCTCTTTAGTATATTTTATAGTATCAGTTTTAGTATCATAATTTAAATTGCAGTGTTACATTCATTTTATTGTACAAATACTACTGTAATCTTGATGCATTCTGTTCAGCTATGGCTGGTTAAGAACACAGAGCTGGTAATAAATGGACATGATCTCAGACTGCTTTTTGATGATAATAAGCAATGTTATCCAAACCACAGGATTATTTGTGTGGCTCTGTGTTATAATACTGCAAATTTCAGAAGGTGTGAGTGGGCAAGGAAAAAGTTATCTTGGGAGCAGCACAAAGCTTTTACAATGACTGGGTACAGAAGGATTGATAAAAGAAGAAAGTTTGTCATGAATGTTCATGAAGTGATTGTTGAATATTTCACATAAATTTTTTGCTCAGAGGAAACAGCATCTTCATTCTTAATGCATGTTATTGATTGAGATTTTTTCCTTTTTACCAACAGTCTCATACTGCCTTTGATTTATTACTTGAACTGAGTATAAACTGCCAGTTGTACATTTTATAGGCTTCACAACAGACTTGTTCAGTTTAAAATAGTTATTAAATAACTTGCTGTCTGTAGTTTTACTGTAAGAATATAGCAGTCTCTTATTTCCACAAAAGGTTTGTATTTCTGACATCTGCAGTTTATTGCTAGACATTTTGCATATATTTGGCTTAGATCTAAGTTTGATTGGAAATGCTACATCTTAATGTTTCTACAGAATACTCAAATTCTTGTACCTTACAGTCAACATCACAATCACAATGTACACCCTTCCATCCAGCTTCATGGAGCACATGTGTGAAAGTGAATACTCTATATTATTTTTGATGTAATGCTTCATACTTTCCTGGCAATCTGTCGACACCTTGAGGGGTCAGGTATACTTCCAGGTATCAGCCCTGCACTGCATGTCCATCCTCCTGCTGTTCATTTTGCCATCCCTCGGAGGATATGTCTGGGTTAGTTTTGGGAATGTGTTCTGAAGTTTTAGCCCCTGACATCAGAACAGTCCCTCAACTGTTTTTCTTTCTTTTTTCATTTGCCATCTCCTACCCTTCCTCTGCTTCAACATTTGAGATTCCCCTTTGTTTCTTCTTCCTCCCCAAGTGTAACAGGTTATGTGTTATTCCCAACCTCGGGTCGATACATAGGGTTCGCACGTATCCCCTGGTACATGACAGGTCCAGGGAGGGGTGACTGGCTGAGCTCTTACCTTCCCAAATTGCCAATTTGTCACTCTATCCGGAGTTTCGAAGGTGTGACCTGAGGTTTGAACAATCACCTAAGGCAGGTGCGCCCCCCTTGGAGGGATCCCAGTTTGAAGGAGCAGGCCATCAGAGATGCTGGGAGTCATGGGAAATTTTCTCACACTGAGTCAATCATCATTTCAGTCTACATCTTATACTAAATGTAAATGGAATGAAGATGAAGTTTCAAAAAATCTCCCAGCAGTACATCGGACCTTCATGGTATCACATACTGAAGAAGGTCAGTCCTTTGTTACTGTTAATGTGTTTATTATTCAAAAAGGTGTTGATGCAATTGCAGGCCCTGTGAAATCTTGCTCCCATTTATGCAATGGAAATTTGCATTTGGAGTCTGTGATTTCAGGCCCAACAATTGGTTGCAGCTTCACTCCTCACAGCCATCCTGTTCATGTTGAGGCCCACTGAATGCTGAATTCTTTGCATGGTGTTATTTACACTAGGCTGCTTGGAGGTTTGACTGAGGGAGAATTCCAAACTTACCTCTCTGATCAGGGCATCACTGCAGTCCATAAGCTGATGAAAAATGTTGATGCAACATTAGTGCCTACATGTACTCTTTTACTCGTGTTTGATTGAGTACTGCTTCCACCGATGATCAAAGTAGATTGTGAAGTGAACATGATCCAACTGTACATTCCAAACCCAATGTGTAGGCACCAGTTTCAACATTACAACCAAAGTCACATTTCCTGTTGAAACATGACCAAACGCTTTATTTGTGGTAGGGTTGCTCAGAAGGGTGATTGCCCACACCATCCTCCGTGCTGCATCAATTGCAACAGTGATCATCAGCCTCATTCAGAGAATGTCCCATATATCTTGATGAGTGGGCCATCCAGAAGATCTGGTAGAAGGAAAAAGTGCCTTACCCTGTTGCTTGCAAGTTGTTGGCTAGACAAAAGCCCTGTGTTTCACCATCTGGCACTTACAGTACCAGTCTTGCTACGCCTCGCTCCATGAAGGACCTTGCCACCCAGTCTTGCAGCTTCAAATTCAGCACTGCAGTTGTAAATTCGCCAAGCATTGTGGTAGCATAACCATTTCCTTCTCCTCCAGCTGTGCAACAAATCTTCACCTCCTGCAGTGAAATTACCTGCTACACAACTGGTAGACTGGAAAGGATAAAAGGAATACTCTCCTGATGATTTTTTACGTAACTCCTGCCAGCAAAGTTCTGAGTCTTCTTCTGCCAACCACAAAAGTTCTAAGAAATCAAACAAAGGCAAACGGTTTTCTCCTTCCCTGACTCAGAGCTCCTCTTCAATGGTGTCACTGCATTATACCCCTACCTAGCTGACCTACATTTCACTAGTGCACACTGCCTACCATTTTCCTTACGTAGAATCTGCAGGCCAACTCAGTGAGAATGCCAACACCTCTGTAGACCTCATGGAACAAGATCTGCCAGCCTGTGCACCCTGTAACAGTGAGTCTTCAAAGGCTGGCACTCAGCAGCCACTGAGGTGACAAACCATTTTTTTCCTCATCCCCTTTCACCATTATGACCCTCTTCCAATGGAACATTCATGGCATTAGATCCAAGGAGGAGGAACTATGGCTGCTCTTGGAATTGTAGCGTCCACTCTTTCTCTGCCTCCAAGAAACAAAACTGCATCCTTGGGACTGCTTTGACCTTCCTACCGAGGACAGAATTCCATCTCATGCTGCTCATCTGGGATGACGTTCATAGCCATACCATCTTACTGCCAGCTGTTGCAGTCCACATTAGCCTTCCTCGTTTCACATTTTCTCCTTGCAACGTATACATCCCTCCATCATTTGGTGTCACCAGGACAAACTTCCTCCAGCTTACTGATCAACTCCCTCACCTCTGCTCAGTGTCTTTAATGCACACTGTTCCATTTGCAGCTCTTCCTGAGTCTGTCAGAGAAGTGAATGCTACAATGCAGCCTCTACCTTGAGGGAACTAGATCATTCTCTCACTTCATCTCGATCTTCCACCCTCTCGGCTGACCTCAGTCAACTCAACCTCTCTATTTTAATAATGGAGCACCCATGTTCCTCTCATACTCCACACACACCTATTCCCATTTGGACCTGTTGTTGTGCAGTGCCCAGTTTGCCTGTCATCTAGAGTGGTCCATTCTCTCTAATATGTACTCAAGCATACATCTCCCATGTGGTATCTGTTTGCTGACCCCTATCCCATCTATGTGTAGACCCAATTGGCAGCTTTCTAAGGCCGACTGGATGTTTCAGTCCTCCCTGGAAACCTTCAAGAAGCATTTCCCCAGTTGTGATGATCAGGCAGAGTACCTCGTCAACATTATCCTTACCATCATAGAACATTTCATACCTCGCACTTCATCTCTACCGTGCTGTGCACTGGTCCCCAGGTGAACTGAGGCATGCTGCGACATGAGTTGTGTGTGAAGACCTACTCTCTGCAGTTTTAACCATCATGCTATGATGTCGAACTGTTTTCATTGTAAACAGTTTCATGCACAGTGTCATTGCATTCTTCGCTATAGCAAACAGCTACCTAGATTTCATTTACTAGTTCTTTTAACATTTGCACTTCCTCTTCTGTCGTATGGGGGCAGCCTCAATCACCTATTTGGGACTAAGGTCCATTCCCTGATTTCCGGTATGACTGTAGGAGGTGATGTCATTGTAGACCTGCTAGCTATCTCCACCATCTTGGGCTGCTATTCTGTGGCGATTTCGAGATGCACCCACTATCATCCCACCTTCCTCCCGCGGAAATGAGTTGAGGAGGCTTGGGTGATACTCTTCTCCTCTCAGAGTAGTGAATGCTACAATGCAGCCTCTACCTTGAGGAAACTAGATCATTCTCTCACTTCATCTCGATCTTCCACCCCAGGGCTAGAAGATGTTCACATTCAGGTGTTGCAGCAATTTTCTATCACAGGCAAGCACTTTCTCCTTCATACATACAATCGCATTTGGGCAGATGGCACATTTCCCAGATGCTGATGTGAAGTCACTATTGTACACATATCTAAGCCCAGTAAAGACAAACACCTTGCTTCTAGCTACTGCCCCATTTCTCTCATCAGCTGTGTTTGCAAGGTGATAGAACATATGATTTATGGCTGGTTGGTACGGTGGTTCAAATCTCACAATCTACTAACCACTGCACAATGTGGATTTCGAGCGCACCGTTCTGCTGTTGACCAGCTCATCACCCTGTCAACCCATGTCATTAACCGTTTTCTAACAAAATACCCGATGGTGGCCATGTTTTTTCATTTGTTGAAAGCCTACGACACCTGCTGGAGGACTGGTATCCTCTGTACTCTATACATGTGGGGCTTTCAATGCCACCTGGTCTGTTTCATTCAGACATTTTTAAAGACCAGGTATACAAGGTACTTGTGGGTACATTCTTGCCAGACACCTTCATTCAGGAAAATGGGGTGCCTCATGGCTCCGTCTTGTGTGTCGTACTCTTTGCTACAGCCATTAATCCTACAATGGCCTGTCTCCCACCAGATATCACTGGCTCTCTTTTTGGTGACGATTTTGCAATGTACTGCAGTTCTCCACATACTTGTATCCTTGAGCAGCGTCTTCAGCAACATCTTGATCGTCTTTACTCATGGAATATCGGCAATAGCTTTAACTTTTCCACTGACAAGACAGTTTGTATGAATTTCTGGCACCGCAATCGGTTTCTTCCACCATCTTTACATCTTGGGCTTGTTGCTTTTCCACCTATGAAAATCCTGGAGCTCATGCTTAACAGAAAATTTTCTTGGTCCTCCCATGTGTCTTACCTGGCTGTACGCTTTACCGAGTCTCCTGATGTCTTACATATTCTAAGCGGTACTTTCTGGGGAGCAGATCGGACTACCCTCCTCCAATTGTACCAATCTCTTGTCCATTCGAAATTAAGACTATGTGTGTTTCATTTATTCATCTGCATGTCCATCCATTTTACGCCATCTTAATACAACCAAGCATCACAGAATCTGTTTGGCCACTGGTGCCTTTTACACTAGCCCAATTGAGAGTCTCTATGCAGAAGCTGCCGGACAACTGCTGTTATACTGGTGTGATGTTCTCCTCAGAATATATGCTTGCTGTTTTGTCTCCCATGCCTAGCCACCCATCCTGCACCTCCTTTTTCGATGACTCCCTTGACTGCCAGTATGGAGCGCATCCCCCTTCTCTGTTATTTCCCACAGTTTGCTTTCGGCACCTATTCCAGCAGCTTAACTTCACACTCCCTGCTATTTTCGAGGTTGGTATGAACCCTTCACCACCTTGGATTACGTGGGGGCCTGTGTTTATTTTGGACTTCATTTACTTCCTAAGCAAACTTCTCCTGATTTGATGTATCATAGTAAGTTTCTTGACCCTTGCACACAACATATTGACAGCACGTTTGTGTACAGTAACGGTTCTAAGACTGATTTTGGAGTCCTATGTGCTTTCATCATTGACACCGACCATTTTTTGTATTGGCTTCCAGAACACTGCCCAATATTTACAGCAGAGCTCTTCAACCTGTATCAGGATACCTAATACATCCAGCAAGACAAGTTTTTATTTGTGTCGTATTCCAATTCTCTCAGTGCCCTTCAGAACCTCTGTGTGCTGTACAAAGTCCATCCCTTGGTGCAATGGGTCCATGGAGGCTACCATTTTCTCTCTGTTGAGGGAGACACTGTGATGTTCATACAGTCTCCTGGTAATGTCAGTCTGATGGGAAGGCCGCTGATGCTGCTCAAAAGGCTGCAGTCCTCCAACCTCAATCCGCTAGCTCTTCCAACCCTATGGATGATCTCTATGTTGTCGTCCATTGGCAAGTGGTGTCACTTTGGCATCATGAAAAAATGGCTCTAAGCACTATGGGATTTAAATTATGAGATCATCAGTCCCCTAGAAGTAGAACTACTTAAACCTAACTAACCTAAGGACATCATACACATCCATGCCCAAGGCAGGAATCGAACCTGCGACAGAAGCAGCAGCGCAGTTCCGGACTGAAGTGCCTAGAACCACTCAGCCACAGCGGCCAGCTTGGCATAACCATTGGAGCATTCTTCATGGGAACGTGCTCCGTGGAATTAAACCTCTCCCAGTTGCTTGGCCAACCTCATCAAACGAGGATATCGTTTTTGCTAGGTTGCATATTTGGCATTGTTGTTTTAGTCAGTGCTATTTGTTAAGTGATGGTCCCCTGCCACTTTGTGCTCACTGTTGTCAACCTTTGATGATTCACCATTTCCTGACCGAATATCCTTGTTTTTACCACTTACATTCTCATATATGTTTGCTTTCTGATTTGTAGGCTGTATTAGCAAAGGACGCATGGACTGCCAGGAAAAAAATCTCAACACCAAAAAATAATTAATGTAGACATGCATGCACTGTGTTGTACAACTTCTTGATGTCAGTTTATGGGATGGAGCTCCATGCTTTTGCACTTGATCAGTCAACACAGGGACGGTTAGTGCTCCTTGTGGATGACACTGGAGATGTTGTTTTATGATGTCCCATATGTGCTTGATTGAATGCTGATCTCTTGATTGAGTAGGCCAATGCAACATTTCATCACTCTGTAGAGCATGTGGGGTTACAACAGTAGTACATAGGTGAACTTCATCCTGTTCAAAAATAGCCGGCCGGTGTGGCCAAGCGGTTAAAGGCGCTTCAGTCTGGAACTGCGCGACTGCTATGGTCGCAGGTTCGAATCCTGCCTTGGGCATGGATGTGTGTGATGTCCTTAGGTTAGTTAGGTTTAAGTAGTTCTAAGTTCTAGGGGACTGATGACCTTAGATGTTAAGTCCCATAGTGCTCAGAGCCATTTGAACCATTTTGTTCAAAAATATTCCCTGTAATGCTGTTCATGAATGGCAGCACAACAGGTTGAATCACCAGATTGACATACAAATTTACAGTCAGGATGCATGGACTAATCACATGATTTCTTCTGGTGTCATACAAAACCGTACCCCAGATCATAACTCCAGATGTAGGTCGTGTGTGTCTAGCACATGAACAGGTAGATTGCAGGCACTCAACAGGCTTCCTTATAACCAACACGCATCCATAAGTGGCACTCAGGTAGAACCAACTTTCATCTCAAAACACAACAGACCTCCACCCTGGCCTCCAATGAGCCACTTGACACCACTGAAGCCACAAATGACAGAGGTTTTGGGGTCAGTGGAAGGCACATTACAGGGCATCTGGTTCAGAGCTGTCCTTGAAGCAACCAATTTGTAACAATTTGTTGTGTCACTGTGGTGCTAACTGCTGCTGAACTTGCTGCTGCAGATGCAGCACAGTTCACCAGAGCCACACACCGAATATGATGGTCTTTCCTCTCAGTAGAGACATGTGACCATCCAGAACCCTCATCTTCTTGTGACTGTACTTTCTTGTGACCACTGCTGCCAGTGATCATGTACAGTGGTTACATCTCTGCCAAGTCTTACTGCAATATCACAGAAGGAACATCCAGTTTCTCATAGCTCTATTACATGAACTCGCTCAAACTCAGTGAGGCGCTGATAATGGCATTTTGTTGCCTTAAAGGTGTACTTGACTAACATCAACTCATTATGTTTAGTCCTAAAGGTCACCAATGCTATGGTCATTACAGTGTCTGTTTAATGAAACCTGATTTGCATCCTCATAGTGGCACTACTAGTGGCCCTCTTATGCGACAGTGACAGCAATATGCAGTTAACAGTGCGCATTATATAACTTGCTATACAATCACCAAAACGAATTATACTGTCCAGTAAGATGACACTTTGCATTTACATATGTGACACATGGGTGTCATGCACATGATGTCAGAGCACAGATTTTCACATAAGGTATTAGGTCTTTGATATTTACCCTGGACTTTGACTCTGAATGTTATAGTATGTTTCTGAGAGCTAGGGTGTCACAGAACTTTCTGATGCATTGATGTTGTTCGTTTGGTATTACTTCCATGAGTCTAACACAACTCGACATAGAGATTTTACCTGGTTGCTCACCATTCACAGACTTTCACTTTAATCAACATAAGTACCTCACTAACAAGTTAAACTCTGCTTGCTTTGCATTATTAGTAGAGAGTGTAGCAGAACTGTCTACTTTGCTTACATCCATTCGGCTATCACCTATGGTCTAACCCTCTGGGGTCATAATAAGGCAAACGTGAAAAACCATATTCACCTTACAAAAAACGGGCTGTTAGAATAATTTCAAACAGTACAAGGCTAACACCTTCCAAACAGTTATTGCAACACTTAAATATTCTACTCTTACCATGCCTTATATAAAAAAGTGTTATTAATATAAAAATGTACATTGATAATTATAAAACCAACTAAGATCTTCATTCCTACAATACAAGAATGTGCAATGACATCCACATAAAAAGAGTAAACAAGGCTTTTAACACAACAACAAACCAATATTCAGGGTACTATTTTGTACAACAAATTTCCAACTCAGCTAAGAGAAATAAAAACATTGTCTACATTCAAGGGAACAATATTTAAATTCTTAATGACCAACTGCTATTACAGTATAAATGAATACCTGCCCTTGTAGCAAGTAACTACATTCATTTACTGTAAGTTAATAGTACCACAAATCAAATGCTTGTCACAGCCTCAATGAAAATTTTTCTGAACAAAAGTGTTAAATCAATTATTTACTTGTAATGTATTTCATGTAAACGATCCTTCTCATACTTTTATATTGTTACAGTAATCAAAGTTGTACTGCCAAAAATATTGTGATGGGTACAATGAACCATTGTAGTATGTAGGAAACTGTACACCCTTATCTTATTTTTGTTATACTATGTTCTTTGACAAAATCCATACAATGTACATTGTCGCTGAATGAATAAACTACTACTACTAATACTACTACTACACAGAATGTTGATTTTGGGGGAGGGGTGGCTATTTAAAGACAGGCACAAGAACATTATGTGATTTATAAAATTACTCAATGTTTTTAAATTTTGCTAAGTTAGATTTCACTATTTTGTGTGGACTTGCGGACTTTACTATTATCTCGTTTATGAAAAATGCTTCAGGTTAATAAATGATAAAAGCATGTGGAACATCATTACCTTTTTGTAGTCTGAAATCCCCTATCTACAAGTAAGGCATCAATCCTGAAATCCATATTTTATGATCTTCACTTATCCAAAATCTTAATTAGTGACTGAATTAATTAGTGAGAGTTGTTCTCTGATTAAGAAAAAAATATAGCAAAAAAATTATGTCTTCTAAGTTCAAAATCTTGCCAATATTAAAGCAAAATAGGCCATTCAAATTATGAGTGTCCAAACATTAATTCGCCATAACATTTAATTTCTGAGCCTTCTAATGAAAATATGCCATTTTAATCAGGAAGATAAATACAAACAATTGAACAACAATTTTAAATGGCATTTCACATAAATAAAAATTTTACATATTCCTGTATATCTTACATATTGCATGTATGACAGCAATAAATACAGAATGAAAAAGTGAATGAATTTCAGTTATTCATGTGGGCAGAAAACACAACAGTTGGAGTATTTTACAACTTGCTACATCTCTTCACCCTCCAACTGAATTAAACAGACTGTTATTGACAATTAGCTTACTGGATAATTCAGTGGTCTATAAGAGTCTATTACATGTATCAAAATACATAAAAAAGAAACAATGTTACCATAATGCTTTAAACTAATTTTCAAATCAGGTATCCTAAATAAATGTTACCTAACAGCTTCCCCTGGCCATCTTATGACATAAAATTTTACAAAATTTATAAACATACAAGTGCATAGCATTATATGTACATAACTATAATATTTCAAAACACATTTATATCAGAGAACTTCATGGGCCATAACTTATTCTTCATATTTCCCAATTTTTTCACTGTGTTAACACAGTTCATTACTCATTATTGGCACCATCTTCACAAAAACCACTCTCACGGTTTGCTGTAGGTCCTTTCTGTGATTTCTCCTTCAAATTTTCGCTCACGTCCATTGTATTGTATTGAACTGATGCAAAGTGGTGTTCAGCATTTACAAACAAGGATAGACAAACAAATTTCCTAAATTAGTGCACTAGTAATTTCTATCTCTATATTTCTAGTAAGAATGATTATTCATTAATTGGAAATTTACTTATTATAAATGAACATAACTGTCAGTATAATGTCACACAGAAAATTTACAACAACACATGTATATAAATCAAATGAGAATGGAAGCTGCTTTAATTACTCAACTGGTCTCCTCTGACTCTGGCCAATTAACCTTCTCGAAATGAAGTTAGTGAAATACTCTGCATGTTTAATTCCTGTTAGAAAATAACAACATCAAAGAAATGAACTGTGCAGCAATTTATATTAAACAAGTCACTAAATAAATTAGTAATTCACATAGCTTCATTAAATAATTTTTAGTATTTTATCATTTTTTTTTATAAAAGAATCACTCTGTTTCTGACAACAGTGCTGTAATGTCCAGCAGCTTCTCAACAAGTAATGTCATATTTCTTGGGCATGTCATCACAACAAAAGAACATTCTCTTGTATATCATTTCACTTTCCAATTTATCAATGCTCATTATACTGCTTATTTATTCCCTTACAAACATGTTGACTGAAGAGATACTTTTGCAAAAGAAACTATTACAAAGACAGGGTCCCTAACTATTGCTGTTTCATATATACTTCATAGTACTTCATATTCACTTTATATTTCACCAAATCATTATTATATACTTCTCCATTACATAATACATTGCTGCTTCATATATTTCATTCTGCTTGGCTTTATACACAAAAAAATGACTATTTGATAGTTCTCAACAGCAACCACCCACATTAACAGCAAGACGTTACTCTCTACCACATAGCAGAGAAAAACTTATTCAAATGATCACTTTATTTTCCTCGTGTCTGAAGAGCAAGTCTCTGACACACTTTGTTCTCACTGAAATTTAGTGTATGCAACATTTATTTTTACTGCAATATTCTTAATCTTGGTCTGAAAGACTTATAATATGGTACACACGTATTGAAAAGATGAACTTTCATACAGACAACTGAACGTAATTACATTTTACATTGGACCAATGGCTTTCTGGGTTAACTGCTTCTCAAAGCTAATTGGACCATCACAATTATAAACAATTCAAGAGTAAAAAAAATTTTTTTTTTTTTGTACCATAAATATGTTCCATTAGGTGGGCTGTACTGAGTGAGCTAATATGAATTTTGTCTATTAGCCACATTTGCAGATATAGAAAAAAAAACTGAAATCCACTAGTAAGAGTAATTTATTTTTGGATTTAACAATTTCTCCTACAGTTTTACTTGTTTGACTTAGGTTAAGTGTTTATTGCTTTATGACACTCCATGAAATATGAGCTGTGGATGGAGTCATTTTCCTTTCATGTTGAAGATTGTTGATAAAGTGAAGCTGGAATTAAATGTATCAGTAAAATCTGCGGTTAAGGGGATTGGTTCAGTTAACACCAATTAATTTTATACAAACACCTAATAAATTACATAAATGTAAGCTTTGCACTTTCAAGTAAAATCCATTTTTCATGCAGTTTCATTTACTTTATGTTGGAAAATGCCTGGAAATTCAACTTTATGTTGACCTCTAAAGGCTAAATATAGGAGTGCTTGTTCTGATTTCATGAGTAATTTCAAAGAAACATATTCTAGTGCCCAAGAATTACCACATATAACATTACAGCCCTTGTTGGTTTATTGATGCATCTTTAAGCAATTTTCATGCAGTTGATGTCATTTTACATACACTATATAACTACAAAAAAAAACATACATTTTTAACATTCTGAATGAGTAAATATGTTTTATACTGCACTCGTTTAGTAGTCATTAAACATAAATGTGTCATGCAGAATGACAAAAGGAGATACTGTATGTGTAACACAATAAACATGCTAAGAAAAACATTTTAACAAATATAAATGAAACAGGCTCAATACATGTTAACCATTGGGAAAATGCATTATGTAAATAAAGCACAACAGCATGGTACAATAACATTTTCAGAAGAACTTATGTAATAGGGTGGTCATGTCATACAGCAGTTAGCTATTGAGTAAAAATACATTATGTAAATAAAGCACAACTGCATGGTACAATAACATTTTCAGAAGTGCTCATGTAATATGGTGGTCATGTCATACAGCAGTTTTAATAGATTACATCATTTTTATTACATACTGTAAATTCTTCTATTGTATAGGATGCTTTTTGTCCAAGCCACCTTTTTGTAATATTTTTGAAGACATTCAATGATACACTGTGTGCTGTAGGTGGTAGCATGTTAAATAATTGTATCCCTGTGTATGTGTAACTGTTTTGGGTTTTTTTAAGCCTAGCAACTGGTGTAGCATTTCCTTTGGTATTTACTGCCTCTGACATTTGGGAGGCTTTAGTGTTAGTAGTATCAAACATATCAGTTCACACATATTTAATGCCTATGATTTTTTATCGTCTTACATACCAGACAGACATCTCCCAATTTGGCAACAAATAACAAATATTTCACTGGGAGAACATGCAAGCACATCTGCAGATGACAATGTTGAGAATCTTGGACACCAGCCAGAAGATAAGCAAACAGAAATTACACATACATTATGAGTTTGGCAATGTACTAAGACGGGTGCAAGGAAAACAATGAGACATAGAAGGAAACGAAAACAAACTGTCCTTAATAGTACAACAGTTCATTAATGGACAGAGGCAGCAGCAGAAAACAGAAGAGCACAGCTATTGCCAAAAAGGCATAAATTAAATTAAGTATGCCAAATACTGGCAGAAAGCAGCAGTAGCTGTGAAGATCCTGATCATGTCCAGTACGTTGATTCCTTTGATGCTAACTTGTACACAAGTGGCTTTGAAAATATTGAAACAGTGCAGGAAGGTGACTTCATTGTAGTTAAGGTACAAGATAAAACTGCCACAAGTAGTCACAATTATTTGCTGGAGTGATTAAAATGTATGTTGACGACTGTGAAGTAAAATTATGTAAGACAGTAGTTTATAACACAAAATTTGCAGCTGCAGAAAAAGAAGAAGATACCTTTGTTGCGTCAAATGAAATAATTACCAAACTATCCAACGCACTAGGTCTCACTATGAAGACACGATTTGGTTCCGGAATAATATCACTAAACTCAGTGTGCACTAGTTTTATTATTTCTATCATTTTTTTCATTAATATACTCATAAATGTGTGTTTATCATTGTTACAAAAGTTGTTGCAATTTTTTGGTATTTATGGTCAAGTAATTCATTTATTTAATTGAGAGGTCCAATTAACACTGTAATATGGTCCAGGTTCCAACTGTTGTCTGCTACATACCTGCAGAGCAGCAAGTTATGTATTTAGCTTTTTCTGTGCTTTCTTACGAGTCCTGGGGTGTGAAGGATGTTTAAATGCTTTGGTGCAGATGCAGGAGAAGCTGGCCACAGTTTGCGAACAGCTGAAGGTACTTTTGGCTACAGTCAGCGATCCTGAGTCTGCTGCCTTGAGGTGTAGCAGTGGTGGATCATCCGATATATCATATGGGAAACTTCAGGTGTCACTTGTTTGACCCACAGGCTCTGCTACTGAGGCAGCAAGGAATCCTTGCATGCAGCAAGGGGTGTCCGCCTTGACTGCAGTGAGAATTGTGGGTGATAATGCTTTCACATCAGTCTTTCAGCAGGGTCTGAGCAGGCAAATGGGGGTTGGGGTTTGCTGTGTATTGGGATCTCCACAGTTAAGTATGTTATAGAGCCTCATAGAGAAATAGCATTCAGGGCCTGCAAGAAAGCCAATGTGTACTGAATACATCTGCCAGAAGGCCACATCCAAAAAAGTGGAGGAATCCTTGCATGCAGCTATCAAGCATGCAGGCTGCAGTCATCTGTGAGTTCTGGCTGGTTTTGGCACCAATGATGCCTGTTACATAAGTTCTGAGCCTATCCTCAGTTCATACCAGTGGCTCGTGGAAGTGGACAAGATTGCTGGCCTCGCCTGTGGGGTGCAACCAGAGCTGGCAATTTGCAGCATTGTTTCGAGAGGTGATTGGGTTCCTTTGGTTTGGAGACCAGTGGAGTGTCTCAACCAAAGGCTATGTTGGCTCTGTGATGATCTGGGCTGCAGATTTCTGGAGCTATGTTATTGGGTGGAGAGTTGTAGGACTCCTCTTGACAGGTCAGGGGTGCACTACACAAAGGTAGGAGCTACTCGGGGAGCAAGAGTATTTGTGGAGTGCACAAGGGGTTTTTTTAAAGGCTAGGTGATAGTTTGTATTTGTATTCCCATTTTATTTGTCTCATAACATACATTTACAAATCTACTGATGATGCTGTACAGGAGACACATAAATTTTAGCCTTACGATGTACATAATTACACAATTCCCTACCACTATTTTTACCAGTACTGGTTGATATTGTTTTTCTTATGATGTGATAGTACATTATCTTTATATATGTGTACAATATTATGCACAATGCCATAATATTAAACAATCACACTAGTCAAATGATGATTTCATCATTCATAAATTCCTCAGTTGAATAGTAGTATTTTCCACCAGGAGATCACATAGTTTTCTCTTTAGCGAACCTATCTCCATCGTCAGTACATCTCTACCCTTGAGTTTATTGTAAATTTTCAGTCCCATGTACTAGGGTGTCCACTGGTAGAGTTTCAAGAGCTGTTGTGGAAGCATGAAATTATCTTTGTGTCTAGTGTTGTACATATGTTTGAAATGGTTTTCTTCCCTTAGCTCAGGTTTATTATGTAAAAAGATGATAATTTCAAATATGTACAGTGAAGGGATAGGTAATATTTTTAGGTTATTGAATAATGGGTGGAAGGATGTTCTGGGAGGGGCAGCACACATTTTTCTAACAACTCTTTTTTAAAGTAGCAGGATTCATGACATGTAGCTTGAATTTCCCCAAAAAATTAAACTGTATCTAATTACAGATTCAAAGTAACTATGGTTCATCATTGCAGCTTACGTCTGTTATACCAGATCCATTGCAAAGGCAAGGCTGTTTAATGTTGCAGTTAATAATCTATATGTGCTTGCCAGCTTAGATTTTTGTCCAAGTTTAGTCCCAAGAATTTAAAGGACTGAGCTTGGTCCATAACTTGATTTTTATATACAATACTGAAGTCACCGATTTTTGATTGATTGGTTCTAAATTGTGTAAACAAGGTCTTTGAAAAGTTAAGTTTATGGACATTATGTTGAAATCATGTATCTAGGTTGTTTAGTGTGTTTATAACACCATCCAGAATTTCTCCCACATTTTGTTTTTCAAGGAGTACATAAGTACTATCAGCAAAGCTAAATGAACGTATAAAAAGTCTACAATTCATAATCGGTACTCTAAAACAGGATATAAAAGAACTTCAATCGGGAAAATACGGGAAGCAAGAAGACACGGCCTCCACAGGAAAATGGGAATCAGTGACCGAAGAAAACTCTATCCAAGAAGATAAATCTCAAAGAAGCAGTGTAACTTTAATACAAAAAAACAGTGTGCAAAAATCGAGTGTAGTAAATCATGGAATACAGCCATCTGAAGAAAAACTGTTGCAAGGAACTGAAAGTAAACAAAAACGTGTGCAAACAAATAACTATAGCATGGTAGCGGAAAAGCATGAAAACAGATCAAACTTTCCTCGAAATCGCGAACTTCCAAACATACCGGTAGTGAAAAGTAAACTGTCAAATTCTCAGAGAAAGTTATTGACTGATTCTAATATCGTGTGCAAAAACAGAGTCAGTGTGCTATCAGAAAAAACGAACAGACAAAGTGAAGCAGATATACAAACGAAAGTTTCGGAACCGAAAACAGCAAACGAAAACAGTCAACGTAAAAAACAAGATGCTGGCATTATTTATTTATTTTCTGATAGTCATGGAAAAGGACTGGCAAAGATCATGAACGAAAAATTAATAAATGAAAGTGTTATAGGATTTGTGAAGCCAGGCGCTCCACTGCGAGAAGTTACTCAGCATATTGACACACACAGTAACCATGGAAGTTGTAACTCTTGCATTATTTTAGCTGGCGCAAACGATGTCTACAAGAACGAGGCAAAATTCGCTTTGCGATCTTTAAGGGAAACATTGGCAAAAGTTATGGACATGAAAGTTTTCGTAATAAGCATCCCTATGAGACATGATCTCATCAAAACATCGTGTGTGAATACAGAAATCGAAGCAACCAACCGAAAGTTCGAGAAAATATGTAAGCTCTTCAGCAATGTGACATATATTAATGCAGACAGTCAAAAAAGAGAGAATTTCACTACCCATGGATTGCACAGAAACACGAAAGGGAAAGTAGCACTGTGCGATGCAATCATGGAACAATTAAACCGAAATCAGCCAGGCTTAGTACAGCCTCCAATTGCAGCAGCAGCAGCAACGGAATCACCAATTTCAAATAAAGAGAATATCACTCCAATGACTTCAGGAAGTGTTGAAGCGGCAAGAAGAGGATCCCCATCTAGCCTGGTTGCGGTTCCTCAAATTACAACTCCAAAAATTACAGCAGAAACGCCATCACACTACAAGTCAACTCGCCCAACACGAAACAGGAAAGAACCACAACGTTTTTTATGGCAAGTGGTTCCAGAGAAATGTTGATTTCATCTTCTAAAACATCGCTCTGGAAAGAAAACTTCAATTGTAAAAGTGTTAAAAATGATATGTCATGTGCAGCTGTCGAACATAAGGTAGGCCAAAACAACCTAGTAAATAAGTCATCGTCGAAATTTATGCTCCTGCACCAAAATGTACAATCCTTATCAAATAAAGTTAGTGAGATAGAAATATTGTTAGAAGATGAGCTAAAAGAAGTGTCTGTTATATGTGTTAGTGAGCACTGGTTATCCGAAAATATGTTACATCACACAAGGATAGAGGGCTTTAACCTTTCATCTTTTTTTTGTAGGAAAACCTCCATGCATGGAGGAACATGCATATATGTTAGAGAGGACGTCAAACACGAAAATTTAAAGTTCACTAACCAGCTAGGGGAAGAGCAAAACTTCGAAATTTCTGCTACAGAACTGACAAATTTAAATATAATTGTTATTTGCATATATAGAAGCCCAGATGGAAACGTAACTACTTTCATTGAAACTCTTGAGAAGGCACTTAACAGTATAAAAATAGTTAGTAAAACAACCATCATATGTGGTGATTTTAATATAGATTTCAATAAGAACTCAAAAGACAGATTAAACCTTGAGGCCTTATTAAAAACCTACAACATACATACAACTATCAAATCCCCCACCAGAGTCACCAAATCGTCAAGCAGTGCTATAGATCAGATACTAATAAATACAGATAAATATTTATACAAATCTGGAAATATGAATACAGGTTTCAGTGATCATTATGCACAGTTTATTGAATTCCCAGTAGACACTGCAGGAAATACTGAACAACAAATGACAAGAAAAGGTAGAAATTTTAGCAAGCACAACCTAGAACACTTAAGGCACTTACTGGAAAAAGAAACATGGAATGATATAGACAACTATGAGGACACATGTAAAAAGTTTGACATGTTCATGGAAATATTATCCCATTATTTCAATATTTCTTTTCCAGTTAAAAACCAAACATTAAAAACTAAAAAAAGAAATGTTACATGGCTGACGAAAGGCATTAAAATATCATGTGCTGAAAAGAGGAGACTTTATGAAATCTCAAAAACACAAAATGTTACAGAAGAATTTCTGGAGCATTTCAAGAATTATAAGAGAGTGCTTCACAAAGTCATAAAAGAATCTAAAAAAACAACAAATGATCACCATATAAAAATGGCCAGGAACAAAATGAAAGCCATGTGGAAGATAGTCAGAGAACAAGTAGGAAACGAGACCTCCCAAAATGTAAATCTCCAGGTAATCCAAGATGGCAAAAAAATTACAAATCCAGAAGAAGTAGCCAATGCTTTTAATACATACTTTGCAAATATTAGTGAAAAATTACTATCTGACATAAAATCTTCAAATAAAAATCCTGCTACAACACCATCCAATCAAAATAGAAACTGCAACTCTCTATTTCTTACTCCAACCAACCCTAAGGAAATTATACTATCAATAAGAGAGTTAAAAACAAAATTTTCAACAGGTGTGGATGAGATTCCAGATTATGTCATTAAAAATGTGGGGGACCTCATTGCAATACCATTAGCCCACATTTTCAACAGTTCATTAACAAATGGAGTCTTTCCTTCCTGCTTAAAGACAGTGAAACTAAAACCACTGTTCAAAAAGGGTAAGAAAGAAGACATAGCCAATTATAGACCTATTGCCTTGCTATCTACATTTTCTAAAATACTAGAAAAAATTTTTCATAAGAGGTTGTTAGATTTTTTAGAAAAGTGCAAAATATTATCCACAACCCAACATGGCTTCCGGAAAGGCCGATCAACAGAAACAGCAATATATGAATTTCTGGGTGAAGTACTCGAAAAAATTGATAGTGGACAAAAAGTAACTGGCATATGCCTTGATCTGTCTAAGGCTTTTGACATCATAGACCACACTCTATTGCTGCAGAAGCTTGAAAGAATTGGTATCAGAGGTATGCCTAACAGCTGGCTTAGATCATATCTTACTGACCGCAAGCAAGTAGTAGAAATACATTTTCACAAAGAAAATAAATCAACAAGACACTATTCTGATTATAAAGCAGTAAAATATGGAGTACCGCAGGGCTCGGTACTGGGCCCTATCCTATTTTTGATATATATAAATGACCTAACATCAGCCAACCAGTACCATAGCACTATCCAGTTTGCAGATGACACAAGCATATTAGTCAGCGGGAAGACTGCAGAGATACTAAAGACAAGACTGTCTGAAGCATTAACAAATGTTGTAAACTGGTTCAACCAAAACAAACTAATAATAAATAAAAGCAAAACAGTAGCATTAAATTTTCATAATATCAAGAGAAACATTGAAGAGGATATAAAAATTCAGATGTCAGACACGGATATTGCAAGTGTGCCTAATACAAAATTTCTGGGGGTCTGGCTACAGGATAATCTTAGATGGGAAACTCACATTGACAACATATTAAAGAAGCTAAGTACCATGTGTTATTTAATGAGAGTGCTAGAAAACTGCTGTCATAAGG
Source organism: Schistocerca serialis cubense (assembly GCF_023864345.2). NCBI lineage: Eukaryota > Metazoa > Arthropoda > Insecta > Orthoptera > Acrididae > Schistocerca > Schistocerca serialis. The sequence continues at coordinate 920,008,649 of NC_064640.1, read as the reverse complement.
ACTGTCTAATGACAGTTTACTATTCTAATATACATTCTGTCCTAAAATATGGGATCACTTTTTGGGGTAACTCGCCATCCTGCCTAAAACTCTTCAGGATGCAAAAAAGAATAGTGAGAATCATGGCTGGAATAAAAAGGAACAAACCATGTAGACCATTATTTAAAAGGATGGGGATTCTTCCCCTTCCATGTATTTTCCTATTTGAAAGTGCAATGTTTATAAAGAAATATACAATAACAAATCCTAGTATCCTCCCCAAAAATGAAAATGTTCATCATCATAATACAAGACAGAAAACTGACTTTCATGTACTCCATACAAAAACCAGTTTGTGCCAAAAAGGAACATTACACCATGGAAAAATTATCTACAATAAATTGCCAAGAGATATTAAAGTAATGACAGATGTAAAAAATTTTAAAGCAGCATTAAAAGAATATCTGTTGACACATTGCTTTTATAGTGTGGAAGAGTTCCTCCAAAATCCTCGACAGTCTAAGTGATGATTATGCAAATACTGTAACCATTAATATTGGCCTATAAATACATTCAGATGTAATTCTCAAGTTTATAATGGGGTTCAAGTATAAGTTGTATAGCGACTTGCCCAGTATATGAAGTAAAATTCTGTGAATGTAATTCTCTAGTGTACATGTCAGTTCATAGTGTAGAAGAGTTCCTCAAAAATCCTTAGAGCTTAAGTGAGGATCATGCAAATACTTTAATCGTTAATATTGGCTTATACATGTATTCAGTTGTAAACTTCAAGTTTCTAATGTGGTTTAATTATAACTTACACATTGACTTGCCCAGTATATGAAGTGCTGTAAAATTTTGTGAACATAATTTTCTAGTTTCTAAAGTGTTTTAATTGTAAGATATACTTTGACCTGTCCAATATCTGATGTGCTGTACTGTACATGTAAGATTTACTGGACCAATAAATACAATACAATACAATACAATACAAACATGACTGGCTAGGCACTGATATTAAGAAACTAGACTAAACTCCATCCGAACAGGCATTGGAAGGCCCAACGGTACCGACCGGCCGCTGTATCATCCTCAGCCCACCAGCATCACTGGATGCGGATATGGAGGGGCATGTAGTCATCCCATCACTCTCCCGGCAGTATGTCAGTTTATGAGACCGGAGTTGCTACTTCTCAATCAAGTAGCTCTAAGTTTCCTTACAAGGGCTGAGTGCATCCATCCAAGTGCTAGCCTATTCCGACAGTACTTAACATCGGTGATCTGATGGGAACAGGTGTTACCACAGCAGGAAGGCCATTTGCATTGATACTAAGAGGTAAATCATTTATGTAAAAGAGAAACAATGTTGGCACTAAGATTCAGCCTTGAGGGACTCCTTGTGGTATTGTACCCCACTGAGATGTGTAATTTACGATGTTAGATGTTATGATTACACTTTGCTTCCTGTTTGTCAGATAAGATCTGAGCCACTGCAGAGCATTTGGTCTGACGCCATATCTGTCTAGTTTATGAAGCAGCATGAAGTGATTCCCAGAATCGAATGCCTTTGCAAGGTCGCAGAAGGCACCTGCTACTTTGTTGCTTTTATCTAGTGATGAGCAGATTTTTTCAATGAATTCATTAACAACACTCATGGTGCTTTTCCCTTTTTGGAACCCATACTTGTTTTTAAGAATAAAACCATGTTTCACAATAAAATTTATTATATGGACAGCAGCTATTTTTCCAAATACTTTGTATAGCACTGGGAGGATAGAGATGAGGTGGTAATTTCACATACACTCTATTGATCCTTTTTTGTGCATTGGTTTTACCTCTGCATACTTAAGCACATCAGGGAAGTTTGCTTGCTCAAATGACTGACTGATTATTAAGGACAGAGGGTGTGCTATTTTATCAAATACAAATTTAATTACTTTGGTGGGTATTTGATCCCATCCTGGAGCATTTTTGTTTGTTAATGACAAAGTAGCATTTTTACATCTTCAGCTGAGATTTTACTAAATATCACAAAGTGGTTACTATTATTGTTTAGGCCAAAGCAATTCACACTGTTTTGATAAGTAATCACATTTACACCACATTTTGTTACATTTATGAGAAACTTATTAAAACATTGAGCTATTTGAGAAGAGTTTGAAATAGTAACGTTGTTTTGTATGTTTTTTGAAATTTCCTGGTGGTTAACTGTTGTACCTAATTCTGATTTAATAAAAGACCATACTGCTTTAGTTTTATTCTTATGTCCTAAAATGCGTGCAAGTGATAAGTCCCTGCAGACGCGCTATCCTCTGTGCCCACGGTGGCTCAGATGGATAGAGCGTCTGCCATGTACGCAGGAGATCCCGGGTTCGAGCCCCGGTCGGGGCACACATTTTCAACATGTCCCCAATGAAGTACATCAACGCCTGTTTGCAGCTAGGGTGTCCATTTAATTATCATTTCACTTGTAATTGAATTAACAGCAACTCTTACAGGCGTACCTTCTACATGAAGAATAGAAATCTTTACAAAACTGACTCATTCCTCACATGATTTGTTCACTGCATGAAATAGAAACAAACACTTTAAGTATCAATGAGCACACTGTACCATATAGTATTTAGTATTGCAGTTTTGGACAACCTGTTTTTCCAGTTGGAAATTAAGTTTCTTACAAAATGCTTTCTTTAATGTGCACTCCTCTCATATTTAGTTACATGGGTAGCCACATTTTATGTTGAATGCCTTATTACGAAGCTTCTCTTCATCATTAGGGATTCTACAGTTGGCCAGTGAAAAGCTAAACACACTATGTAACATTACTGACCTGGTTATATTGCTGGTATTGTTTGGTAATTTTGAAGTCTCATTCTCTGAAATTGGTTGGAGATTTAACCTAATATTTAAGTGATGGGCATGACACCATTGCTTTAAACTTGAGATTACTTCACATTTCTTAGCACCAAAACATATAATGATGAATATTTACTTCTGCTATCAACTATTTTTATAGTTCAAGTAAACCAAGTCAGCTACTACGCTTGATGAACTCTAAACAGCAGCAGGTTCTTTCCATGATGAAGTCATCATTCAAGTCTACAAAAAATAGATCTTCACAAAATAGCATTTGATAGAACTCCGTCACTGAAGCTTTACTAACACTTTAATGCAGAGATGTTACATGGACATCTACAGCCAGATTTTCCAAACAAGTGCATGAAATAATCACACTGAGTGAGTGTAACAGTAAGATCTGCTCATGTTAGTGACTTTGACATGAAATGTGGAATGGATGAGTGCATGCTATGAATTTTTACAGTGAGATATTAAGATGAAAATAGCTAATCAAGACTCTGCCAAGGAGAAGTTACTGTAACAATTACTGGGAGCAAAATTCCTACTGCTATATAAAGAGGACAATGTCAAAATTAGTGGCAATGACATTATGGGAAGGCAAGTAATAATTTGGTTTATCTATGTGATAGATGATTGGGAAGTAAATAAAGTTGGGTGGAATATTTTATTAATACCAGATGCACTGCTGTGGGAATTTACCGAGCTTCTTGGAAATTTCACAGGATGGTAGTTTTCTTAATTGCCAAATTACTCTGATAAAATTATTTTCCAGTTCAGAAAAATTAGAGCAAGAAATTTATAACTACAGTTATAATGTCATAAACATACTTAATGGTCCAAATAATAATATTTTCTGGGTGGTGGAAACTTTAATTACGAATAACTTTTTAGTTAATGAATTTTCACACATAATAAAATGTGTCACTGAAAGAGTTAAATGAGGACTTTCAAATAATTTATGTCATTCTGGAAATAAACAATTGTTACCTCACGATGTGTTTCTGCACATATGGCTTTTAAATAAAGATTTCTCTTAAAGGAACATGTACAGTGAGAAATTAACTATATCATTGGCATTAGCAGAACTCCAACCGATGAAAAATGAATTTTACTGACATGCCACTCAAATATGAATTTGGGTGCTTTATGTAAATGTGATACATCTACTACCAGCATAATACAAAAAGGAAGTAAGAAAGTTATTTGAGGAGTAGAGTTATAGCAAATTGCGTTATCCACACTTGCTAAGTTTCAAGTTGCTCAGCTGTACAGTGAAACATGTCTTCTACTGCCCCACCTCAAAAAAGTGAGTCTACAGTTCTCAAATCCAAAATGGTGCACGTAAATCAGTGTTTATGAACTTACTGTTGATTGCTTTAGTACTGCAGATAAGCTAGCTGGATTATGAAAACCACCAAATTTGGGAATCTTTAACCTAGCATACAGATGCAAGTTTTTGAGGTCAACACAGTATTTAAAATAATAATAAAATGCTGTAAAATAATAACAGAGCACTTGCTTACATAGTACACAGATCTACAAAAGCAAAGTTAGTGATAGTGGCATGCAAGGACAGTCAAATTAATATGAAAATATGGAAAAAATGTAAGTAAACTATTCAATAATACAGAAGTAATTGCCATAGTTGTTACATGTATTCCACTGTAAGGCAAGGTGGTCAATGTCTTTATGGAAAACTGTTGGCAGTTGCATCTGGAAACATAATTGTACCAAGGCATGCACGTCTATCTGAAGCAAAGGACAGCCATGAATATCTTTCTTCGGGGCTCTAACAATATGGAAATCATATGGGGAGAGATTGGGACTTTACAGAGAAAATGTAAGGGTTTTCCCAGCAAAACATCTGCAGCACACACTATACAACCTTAGCAGGCATTTTATTGGCAGGTTGCTTCAACTATGCTGCAGAGTTTTGTCTGGGAAGCTTTCACACAACCTCCATACAATCCCAGTCTCATGTGATTTCCATATTTTGGGAGCCCTGAAGAAAGACTTTCTTGGCCATCCGTTTGCTTCATACCAAGAGGTGCACACACAGCTACAGTCATGGTTCTGTAGACAACTGCAAAACATTTTTCCATGAAGGAATTGACTATCTTGTCTCGTAGTGGCATAAATGTATTCACAGCTATGGTGACTACTTTTGAAATAATAAACAGTTTACTTACTTTTTTCTCATCAGTCTTGTTTTCATTTGATTGCTCATTATACATGGAGCTTTCATCTCATGTACTCTTCCTCAAGTTTTGTATCAGTGTAGCCAAACACACTACAAAAAAAGATGAATGGAACACGGTTCAGATCCCATGAAGAGCCAATCACAAAATATTTTGATTTCATTCATGACTTTTAAATTATTTTCTAATTCTGGTATGTTGACTCAATGGTAAATCTATAGTGGCAGATTCATGATTAGGTGGGGTTTCTTAATTAACACATACTAATATAACAATGAAAACAATAAATTAGTGATAAAATTATTTAATTAGATAGATAAAATATCTACTCACCAAGTGCTGGCAGAACACACACATAAAACTGTTGTGAGTGGCAAGTTCTCAAAGTCAGTGGCTCCTCCTCCAGGCAGAAGGGTTAAAGAGGAACGAAGAAGTGTGAAACAAAAGGGCTGGAGAGGTCTAGGAAAAGGGGTAGATTTTGGGAAAGTCACCCAGAACCATGTGTCACAGGAGACTTACTGTACAGGATGAGAAGGAAAGACAGACTGTTGACAACTGAATTGGACGAGATTTGAAAATCTGAGAGCTTAAAGGCAGAAGATAGGGTAATATGCAAGACGGAGATTACTACTAAAACATCATGCATGAATTAATAAGCATGAGAAGCTAAGTGCTTTGTACGTAACAGAGGTGGGGGGGGGGGGGGGGGAAATAGATGTGAAAGACAACAAAAGATGTAGAAAACTAAAATGGAGTGAAGCAAAGAGTAGTTACAGTGAAGAAAAGCTGAGAAGGAAGATATTAACGTAAATTAAGGCCAGGTGGGGGGCAAGAACCAAGGACATGTTGTAGTGCTAGTTTCCAAATGCGGAGTTCTGAGAAACTGGTGTCCAGTGGGAAGAATCCACATGGCGCACATGGTGAAACAGGCATCAAGGTCATGAATGTAATGTTGTAGAGCATGGTCTGCAACAGGATATTGTGAGTTGCCAGTACATACCCTGTGCGTATGACTATTCATTGTAATTGATAATTTGGTGGGAGTCATGCCAATGTAGAAGGTTGAACAGTGTTTACATAACAGCTAGTATATGGTGTGTGTCGTTTCACAGGTGGCTCTCCCTTTTCTTTTTTTTTTTTTTTTTTTTTTTTTGCCAGTTACAGGGCTGTTATAGGTGGTGGTAGGAGGGTGCATAGGGCAAGTCTTGCAGTGGGGACGGTCACAGGGGTAGGAGCCATACAGTAGCAAGATGGCTGCAGGTGGAGCAAAGGGTCTGACAAGAATGTTGCAGAGATTTGGGTAGGGGGGTGTTGGAAAGCTATTCTAGGTGTGGTGGGCAAAATGTCAGACAGGTCATCACTTTAGGAAGTCTTGGCCCAGTCAAAGTAGCTGATTAATGTATTCCAGAGCAGGATAATACTGAGTCACCAATAGTGTGCTCTGAAGGTGTTTTGTGGAGGGATCAGCCGTATCAAGACTGGATGCGATGGCCCGGGAAACCTTTTTAAATAGGCTGGTGAGGTAATTACGTGCAGTTATGGCTGAGGTGAATATGGTGGTGTATTGCTGTAATGGAGTCTGCAACCGAACAAATACATGTGCCTTGGATGCCAAAGCTGTATGCAGTCCACAACAATCAATCTTTCCTTCTCATTCCATATGGTAAGTCTCCCCTGAGCAACAGTTCTTGGTGACTTGCCCAAAATCTACCCATTTTTCTAGACCTCTCCAGTCTTTTTCCTTCACCCTGCTTCCTTCTCCTTCGGCCCTTCTGCCTGCAGAAGCAGCCACTGGCTCCAAAACCTTGCCAATCGCAACAGTCTTATGTGTGTGTTCTCCCGCTGCTTGGCGAGTAGATTTTTTTATCTATCCAATTAAATAATTTTAACACATGCCAAGATAGATTTTTCCATGTGAGTAGTGCAAACCTTCCCTTCTGTCTACCCCCCCCCCCCCCCCCCCCCCCCCATACCAAACACACAGAAATTCATGCGACCAATTTCTTTTACCGGTTTCTTTGGTTTGGGTGGCAGTGGGGAGTAAGGACATAACTGACAAAATACACATAAAACTGGACATTATATAAATCCATACTGGAGATGCTGAGTCACATATAGGTATAACAAGAAGAATGTCAAACAAAGCTTTCAGTCCAAGACACACCTGACCACTGTCTCTGGCTGCCAAGGCCAGCCTGTGAGCAGCACTGCACGATGCTCAAATTTTGCCTTGGCAACCAAAGACTGCAGCCACGTTTGATTCTGATGAGGGGCTATTTGGCCAAAAGCTTTGTTTGACAGTCTTTTTGTTGAACCCCTCTGTGAATCAGTATCTCCACTATATGGTGCGTTGCAACTATCCTTTTCACAATATTGTCAAACGTTGATCTTCCTTTTTTATTGCTGTGAGATGACAAAGCAAGCCACATACAGTTACTGGTGTCACTATTCTAAACAACTGCTTTTGTTGTTATAACCAGTGCTTGATTTGTGATGGTATTCCGCACCAATACCTATGATAAAAAAAAGCATTAAAATAATGGTTTAAAACTTTGATTTAAAAAAAAAAAAAACACTCCCTGGCAGGTCACAGTACTGGCACCTCTCTTTTTTACAAATCAAGCATGGTCATAACTGTTGCTACTTCTGCTTTTTTTTTTTATTTCTTCAAGGTCATGTCACATCCAAAAGATCAAATCAAACTGAACATATCTAGAAGAAACTCTTGCAAATAAGTGTTCATTTTCATAGCCCATTATATACTATCATAGACAGATCAATCTGAAGTTACAAGCAGAGTAGAGGTGATGCGTGGAAAGAACCAAAGAAAAAGAACTGAACACAAGACAAATAAGAAGATGTGTAACATTGGTTGAATGTGTTACAGTTGGCTCATTATACCTTATTTTAAACACATCCACAGTGAATCTTTGATGAGATTTCTAGGACAGATGAATACTCAGTATTTCTTCATCCCATTTACATTTGGATTGCTGGAAGTTATGCAGTCAAAAGACTGGTTCAGTAACATCTGACTGCAAAGCCTAAACTTCATGGAATATTTCCTCGCAATAAGAGAGAAATGCAGGTGCAAGTCGCAGTCCAGTAGAAATTTTCACATGTCACTAATATGTGTTACATCTATACCTAATACAGCTGATGTCTAACAGTTTGCAGTAAGACAATAAATTTTGAACAATTGAATGTATTATAACAAAACATTCTACATTCCATGCAGAACAAATCATAAAATACTTTAATTTCATCCTTTCTCACAGCTTTACTTTTGAGGAAACGTAAGCAACTCAATCAAACAAAATTATCCTTGGACGGACCAGTAAACTCTTCTCAAAAGTGTGTATTCTTCCCCCTCCCTTCCAAGAGACACACATGTTACATTATGCAATGATTCTGTAATTAATTTCTCTGTGTGGGGATGGGAGCAGGGATTGTGAACAACTCACATATAAAATTGGACAATATAATATATGTACGAGACATAACTCCTTTTGCAATAAACAAATTTATTTTACTGCAGTTGTTTTTAACATGTCATACTAAAAAATCACATTCCTTACAACAGTAACTCCAGCACATGGAATACAAGTGTCATCCACTTCAATAAACATTTTATGACAGTGGGTTTTCACATTGGAATGTACACAATTCCATTTTCTTAAAGTGTATCTATGAGACTATCATTGACAGCACCATAACATTACTATATTACCAGACAAATTAATTTGGCACAGATGGTAAAATATAAAATAATGATTTTGGGTAATGACCATGGCCTATCTCTTGTAAGCATCCCATAAAATATAGTTTGGTGGCAGAGAAATTCTGGTTGTGCAATCCTGTAGTTGTTCTGTTGTGGTACTGGATTTGCGATGTGTTTCTGAAAATAAATCAAAGGTATATTGAATGAATTATTGCATATCTGTTGATAGAATCTGGCAGTAATGGAAAAAAACAAACATAAGTAGAATAACATCACTACATGTCAAAATACAAAAGGGTTAAGCATGTACTGATTAGTAACAAGAATTTTGTATGTAGAGTACACCACTCAATCACCAATGAGGTGCAAATCAATCTCAAATGAAGCACTGAGGAGTAAAAACTCCTGCATTTGAGCAAATATTTAGTTGTGAAATGTTGAAGCATATAATCAGCTAATCTGATGACATGTTGCAGTCACTTTGTAAATGGGCAGCTGCAGACAGTGATTTAAGTGTTTATAGTGTTTACCAACAGTCATTTTGTAGGTGCATCTTCAACAGTTGCTTGGTTTGATTGAGAGAGAGGGAAAGGGACCAAACTACGAGGTCATCAGAGCCTTGTTCCGAATAAAACAATGGCACAAATGTGAGAAAATGAACAAGACTGACAACTCAAAACAGAATGAAAAGAAAAATCACAAGAACGATGAAGGGCAACAAACATGTAAATGGACAAAAGGGGACAAGAAAACCACAGAAATGAAAGACATGGGATGAAGGTATTAAAACAACAAAGCAGATTACCATGGCTGGCTGACCATGAGAATAAAAAAGGAGAAGTCAGCAATTCTGCAACACATTAAGATCTCCACCATAGAAGCACTACGGTGGAGGATACAGAGGGACAAAGGACATGTGCTAAAACTTAGATCAAATAATATAACCAATCCTCATGAGTAAAACATAAAACTAAATCAGCCGATGAGACATTGTCAGATAAAATTAGTGGCAACGATTCCGGTAACCCAAGATAATATCATCTAGTAGACTAGTAGATAGTGTCAGAAGTTCCATGCGGCTTTTCGTGGATGATACTGTAGTATACAGAGAAGTTGCAGCATGAGAAAATTGCAGCGAAATGCAGGAAGATCTGCAGCTGATAGGCGCTTGGTGCAGGGAGTGGCAACTGACTCTTAACATAGACAAATGTAATGTATTTCGAATACACAGAAAGAAGGATCCTTTATTGTATCATTATATGATAGCGGAACAAACACTGGTAGAAGTTACTTCTGTAAAATATTTGGGGAGTATGCATATGGAATGATTTGAAGTGGAATGATCATATAAAATTAATTGTTGGTAAGGTGGGTGCCAGGTTGAGATTCATTGGGAGAGTCCTTAGAAAATGTAGTCCGTCAGTAAAGGAGGTGGCTTACAAAACACTCGTTCGAGCTATACTTGTGTATTGCTCATTAGTGTGGGATCCGTACCAGATTAAGTTGACAGAGGAGATAGAGAAGATACAAAGAAGAGTGGCGCGTTTCGTCACAGGTTTATTTGGTAAGCATGATAGTGTTACGGAGATGTTTAGCAAACTCAAGTGGCAGACTCTGCAAGAGAGGGGATCTGCATCATGGTGTAGCTTGCTGTCCAGGTTTCGAGAGGGTGCGTTTCTGGATGAGGTATCGAATGTATTGCTTCCCCCTACTTATACCTCCCGAGGAGATCACGGATGTAAAATCAGAGAGATTCGAGTGTGCATGGAGGCTTTCCGACGGTCATTCTTCCCGCGAGCCATAGGCTACTGGAACAGGAAAGGGAGGTAATGACAGTGGCACGTAAAGTGCCCTCTGCTACACACCATTGAGTGGCTTGTGGAGTATAAATGTAGATGTAGATTTCATTGCTGGGCAGTCAAAGTGGAACAGTGCAACAGAATATGGACCACTGTCAACTGGCGCCGAACCGACACTCGGGCGGGTTTTCACCCAAGTGTGGCCAATGCGGAGCCGGCAGAGGAAAACTGATTCCCTCGATAGGCCCGCATGGAAGACTTCAACACATTTGTAGTCTCCTTAATGAAACACAGTTTTTTGTGTGTACTGTTATGCCATTCCATCCCCCAAAGCCGAAAAACCATACAGCATAAGTCAGAACGACAGGTCAGGTTAAGAGATGCCCATCTCCAGAAGTGGTTTCTGCATAGCTTGTTTGGCTAGCCTGTCAAAAAGTTCATTGTGTGGGATGCCAACATGTCCTGGGGTTCACACAAACACCACTGAACAGTGGGACCAGTCCAAGGCATAGATGGACTCCTGGATGGACGCTACCAAAGGATGGCGAGGGTAGCACTGGTCGATAGCTTGTAGGCTGCTCAAGGAGTCACTACACACAAGAAGTGATTCCCCGGAGCATGAATGGATATACTGAAGTGCACGAGAGATGGCCACCAGCTCTGCAGGAATACACTGCAGCCATCAGGCAAGGAATGCTATTCAAAATGGCCTCTGTGGATGCAGGCGAAGCCAACATGACCATCAGCGATTGAGCCATTGGTGTAAACCACTTCAGAGGCCTGGAACAGGTGAAGTATCGAGAGCAAGTGACAGCAGAGAGCAGGAGTAACTGAGTCCTTAGGGTCATGCTAAAGGTCCAGACGAATCTGCAGTCTAGGTGTACAAAAGGAGGTGTATGCAGACAGATACATCATGGAGGTGTATGCAGACAGACCTGGATGGGAGATGGTAAGGGGAAGGACTCCAGTTCACACAGAAGGGATCTCACGCGAACCGCACTCATTAGCCCTGACCTGGGCCGCCGATGCAGGAGATGGATTCCCGCAGGTGGAAATAGGAAACAGTAATTCAGATACTCAGGAGAACTACGAATGTGTGCAACGTAACTGATGAGCAGTTGTGCATGTCAGATCTGCAATGGAAGGACTCCGGCCTCCACCAGGACACTGGTCACCGTACTTGTCATAAAAGCTGCCGTCGCTAGGTGAACGCCACAGTGGCGCACTGGGTCGAGTACACGCAACATTGAGGGCACTGCCAAACCATAAATCACACTCCCATAATCAAGGCGGGATTGAACAAGGGCTTTGTAGAGCTGCAACAGACCAGAGCGATCTGCACCCCAGTTGGTGTTGCTCAGGCAGCAGAGGGCATTGAGGTGCTGCCAACACTTCTGCTTAAGCTGATGAAGGTGAGGTAGCCAAGTCAATTGGGCATCAAAAACCAGTCGTAAGAATCGATATGTCTCCACTACAGTGAGTGGATCATCATGAAGGTAAAGTTCTGGTTCCAGATGAATTGTACGATGCTGACAGAAGTGCATGACACACGACTTAGTGGCCAAAAACCGGAAGCTGTGGGCGAAAGCCCATGACTGCTCCTTGTGGATGGCTCCCTGTAGGCGCCACTTGGCAACACCAGTACTGGCGGAACAGAACGAAATGCAGAAGTCATCTGCATACAGGAAGGGTGAGACGGACGGCCCTACAGCTGCTGATACACCATTAATGGCCACTAAAAATAGTGATACACTCAATACAGAGCCCTGCATGACCCCATTCTCCTGGATATGGGGGAACTATGGGAGGCACCAACTTTGACACTAAAAGTACGGAGCGACAGGAAATTCTGTAAAATATAGCAGGCGTCAGAGCCCCCACCTGTATAATGTGGCAAGGATATGATGTCACCAGGTGGTGTCATATGGTTTGTGTACATCAAAGAAGACGGTAACAAGGTGTTGGTGTCTGGAAAAGGCTGTTCAGATGGCAGACTTGAAGGAAACTAGATTATCAGTGGTAGAGTACCCCTGGCGGAAGCTGCCCTGACATGGAGCCAGTAGGCCACATGACTCGTGGACCCAATTCAACCGCTGACACACCATACATTCCAGCAGCTTACAAAGACTGTTGGTGAGGCTGATAGCTTTCCACATCAAGCAGGTTTTTGCCGGATTTGAGCACTGGAATGACGGTGCTCTCCCGCCATTGTGATGGAAAGAAACCATCACACCAGATCCGGTTGAAGATGATTAGGAGATGGCACTTGTAGTCAGATGAGAAATGTTTAATCATCTGATTGTGGATCCAATCTGGCCAAGGAGCTGTGTCAGTGCTATGTGTAAGTGCGCTGAGGAGTTCCCACTCCGTAAACGGGGCGTTATAGGGTTCACTGTGGCGTGTAGTGAACAAGATGACTTTCCTTTCAATCCATTGTTTGAGGGTGTGAAAGGCTGGGGGGTAGTTCTCTGACGCAGAGGCTTGAGCAAAGTGCTCGGCAATCGCACTTGCGTTAGTACATAAGACGCCACTGATGGTAATGAAGAGGACACCTATTGGGGTCTGGCACCCAACAAGACGTCTGATCTTTGTCCAGACTTGGGAAGGTGATGTATGTCACCCAATGGTCGACACATACCTCTCCCAGCACAACTGTTTCCATTGTTTTATAAACTGGCATACACAGGCACGGAGCCGCTTAAAGGCTATCAGATGCTCCAGGGAATGGTGTCGCTTATGTCGCTGTAGAGCTCATGGACACACTGAAATTGCGTTAGCGACTTCCTGCGACCACAATGAGACTGTCTTTTGCCGGGGCACCCTAAAGAGCTAGGGATTGCGTTTTCTGCCACAGAAACGATTGTCATAGTCACCTGCTCATCCATCACATCAATGTTACCATGCTCAACCATCACATTGATGTTACCATGTGGGGGAGAATCAACGGTGACAGATGTGAAAGTTTCCCAGTGTGCCCATCTGGGCAGGCATCTGTGGGCCTGACACCAGGGCACTGACAGGAAGATGGGGAAGTGATCACTAACACACAGGTCGTCATGTGCTCTCCAGTGGATAGATGTGAGAAGTCCTGGGCTGCAAGTTGATAAATCAATGGCTGAGTAACTACCTCGAGCCACACTGAAATGTGTGGCGGCCCCAGTATTTAAGAGGTAGAAGTCGAATTGAGACAGTACAGTTTCGACATCTTTGCCTCAGCCAGCAAGCACAGTGTCACCACATAAGGGGTTACGGGCATTAAAATCTACCAAAAGTAGGAAAGGTTTAGGGAGATGATCCTTCAGCGCAGCTATTACATTCAGGGGTACTGCACCATCTGGAGGAAGATATACATTGCAGACAGTTATTTCCTGCGCAGCCACAGCTTCAAGAGGTGTTTGAAGCAGCAGAGTTTCACTACAGACTGGGATTAGGACATAAATGCAAACTCCACCTGACACTTGATTACAGTCACTACAGTTCCTGTAATATCCCTTATAGCCACAGAGGGCAGGGGTCCGCATTGGCGGGAACCAGGTTCCCTGGAGGGCAATGCAGAAAGCACGCATAAAGCTTAACAGTTGCCGTAACTCAGCCAGGCGGTGGAAAAAACTGCCGCAATTCCACTGGAGGATGACATCATCGTGAGCCTGGGAAGGCATGGAACATCCAATGAGGCAGCATACACCTCAGGGTTACCTGCTGCCACTGACTTTTTGACTGAGCAGCCTATATCCATTGTGTCTGAGGGTCCAGCGAGATCCAGGTCCTCAACAGACGCCAAAATCTCCACCCCATCCTCAGATATAGAGCTTGTAGATAGTGGTGGTGTCGGTGGCATCGCAAGTTCCTTGTTCTTAGGGGTCATCTTTTTCGATTTCTCATATTGTTCCTTGGGTTTCCCTGGCTGGGAGGACTTCACTGAATCAGTCTTCTGGACTGAGGATGAGCGTGAAGCCCTATGACCAGCTGCTTTTGGGCTCTCCTGCCGCTGGCAGGTGTCATCTTTCCCACTAGCAGAAACCCGGAAAGGGAGTGACCCTTCCTATCGAGAGGAGCTGAAGAAGCCTTACACTTCTCTGGCTCAGAAGTGGGAACTGAAATCCTCAATGGTTGGAGGAGTGTTGCTGCCGAAGTAGGTGATATGGGAGCAACAGAAAGGGAAGTGGCTCCCCGCCATCAAGGGAGCAGGTGTAATCTCCTGGTTCTGAGAGGCAACAGGAATTCGAGGAACTGGCGGGGTGACAACTGCTCTCATAGCAGCGGCGTATGAGGTGGTCATAGCCATAGGATGTAGGCGCTCAAATTTCCTCTTAGCCTCAGTGAAAGTCAGTCAATCCAGGGTATTATATTCCATGATTTTCCTCTCTTTCTGTAAAATCCTGCAGTCTCGGAAGAAAGGTGAATGAAGCTCTACGCAGTTGACACAGATAAGAGGTGGGGCACATGGAGTACCGACCGGGATGCGATGGACGTCCAAAATATTGACATGTGACGCTTCAAGTACAGCGAGAAGATATATGGCCAAACTTCCAGCACTTAAAGCACCCCATTGGGAGAGGGACATATGGCTTGATGTCACAGCGGTGGACCATCACCTTGACCTTCTCGGGCAATTTCACCCTCGAAGGCCAAGATGAAGGCACCGGTGGCAATCTGGTTATCCCTCGGACCTCGATGGATGCGCCTGACAAAATGAACACCTCACCACTCTAAATTGGTGTGCAGCTCATCGTCATACTGCAAAAGAAGGTCCCTGTGGAATATAATCCCCTGGACCATATTTAAGCTCTTATAAGGCGTGATGGTAACAAACATCTCCCAACTTGCCATAAGCGAGTAATGCCTGTGACTGGGCAGAGGATGCTGTTTTTATCAAAACTGACCCAGAGCAGATTTTGGACAAGCCCTCCACCTCCCCAAACTTGTCCTCAAATTGCTCCACAAAAAATTAAGGCTTCATGGACATTAAAGATTCCCCATCAACTCTCATACATACGAGGTATCAGGGCGAATAAGTTTCACTGCCATCCTTAGCCTGGTGTTCCTCCCATGGTATGGCCAGGGAGGGGAATGACTTGGGGTCATATTTCTTAGCATTTAAGTTATACTTTGCACACTTAGAGACTGCTGGAGGCAGACCACAAGCAAGGGATGACGTACTACGCTTCATGGCGTGTCACCCACTCTGATGCCACCCACTTGACCAGGGGCCCTCCCCATGGACGCAACACAGCTTCAGCAAAGGCCACTTGGCAGGATGACCATTGCCAGGAGTCCTGATGCCCGAGGGTGACGGGCATCTACTCCTTGGCATACGTACTGAGTTAACGGCACAGGCACCAGCAGAGCGAGCCCTGTGATGTCAGGGGGCTACAACCAACAGGGAACATGGCGGCCTCATCACAATGGACTGGCTCCTGTGCTGGATATGAGGTGCAAAAAAGTCCATGGCGATTGTCGGCACAGAAAGTGAAACTGCATAGTGCATGGTGGAAAACACACCCAGGAAGGTGTCCTCACCCAAGAGATGGAAAATGGGCGGCGCTGCAATGCAACGACGAGAAAGTGGGATAAAGATCTCAATGCACGATGGATATGATGCAAAACATAAGGCTCTCTACCCAAGTTGGCTCGCTCTTCAGGAAAAATTTTGAAAAATAGAGGTGAAACCCTACAGGGGGCCATCAAAAATTGGCTGAGCCATCAGAGGCTCCTTTTAGTCGCCTCTTATGACAGGCAGGAATACCATGGGCTGAGTCTAACCCCGGACCTGCAGGGGGCATCTTCAAGGTATTAAGCATTTGTGACAAAGCAAGCTGGTATCTCTTCACTTCCTCTCGTTTTGCGATCTGCCTCCTTAAATTCATTTTATTTTCATTTCAGTCTAATTACCATTAACATGCATGAATATTATCTTCATTTCCATACAAGAGAAAGGGTGCTCCTCCATCTTAAGGAATATAGCAACAGGTCTAATTTTGTACATGTAATTAATTTCCTAATTTATTTTGACCATTCATAGTTAATATTTTTGTTATAGGGTGAAATCAGTAATTGTTTCACGACTTAGATTCTATTGTTGACTAATAAACAAATATAAATTCTGTAGTAAATATAAACATTGGGAAGAAAAACTACTAAGATTCTTAAACTATTTATTTCGCTCTATTTGAAAACATAATAACAAAGCCCAGCCCTTAATTCCAAAATAATTACCACGTTTGTCAAAAGTATTGTTTGTGTAAGTATATCTGTTAATTTTATTATTTATACAAATGTTTCATCCTAATCTTTGTGGTAGATGGAACTATTAAAAAGAAGGAATTTTTCGATGTATTCAGTTCATTGAATGAGTTATGTTTTAATTGTAATTTCTGTAACTTAAACATCAAACAATGTATAGTTTCAGTGCCTATTATTATGAGGCTATACTAAGGACTGATTTTTGGTCCCGAGACAGTCAGTCCATGGCCGATTTTCAGACAGGAGTTATGCATTGGTTAAATTAATAACAAGGCATCAACTTAACAGTGGAATAAGTATAAAACAAATAAGCAGTGTGTTAGAACAATTAATGACAATGTCTGTTCAATTTATTTGGGAAATAGTGTCACATATACCATATTATTCTGCAAGAACTGCGTGGTTAGGTTTTTACTGCTCATAGATATTCAGTGGCAAGCTATTGTACCTGTATGCTGATGTTGCCTGCAACGTATTAATGAGGCTTTTCGACATTTACCAATAGTGAACTGGCTATATAATTGTGTAATATTGTGGGGTTGTGAACACTGAAAGTAAAGAACCGAGAATCACAATTGTGCAACTGTCTGCTAAATCATTTACAGTAGACACTGTTGAGCTTCCACTTCCTATTTTTCAGCCACTATAACAATGCAGCATGTTGACACAGAGGACTATCAAGGAAGAAATAAAGCAAGAGAATGTCACACATGCTAACAGCAACTTCACAATATATACATTTACTAATGTAGCTTGACATCACAATTTCAAGAGAATAGTGATTTCTTCTACTCATTCACCATGTTCTGTACATCCCACCAAGAAAGTGAACGTACAGTGCTACGAAACAAGTAAAGATACACATTAACAAAAGACAACTAAACATTGCTTAAGCCCTACACTATATTAACAAGAAATTATCACAATACTGCTTAATATTAGTTCTCTTTATGCCAGTTAAGTGTGTTCTAGTGAATTAGAAAGAAAGCTGCTGATACTTCAGTTATATTAGGTAGCTGCAGGCTGCCTCAGAAACCTAATATTTACTTCATTAGTCAAGTATTATTCAAAGAAAATAGTAACCTAAATATGTAATTACACAGGACAGTTTACAACACACTACTTGCCATCCATCTAAAGGAGGAATCAAATCCTTGCACTAAAATAATCAGTGGAAGAGGTCACTCATGAGGAATGTTTTGTTTCTCAAATATCTCCACACCATAGTATATAACTTTGTTAAATCCTAGGTAAGAATGAAGAGTTTACACAAAAGTTATATTTCTGTCTTGTATTGATAGCACAGATCACAGTTCTGCTTGAACTGATTTCTCACAACCACACTACACCTTGACTAAAATAACTCTGATTGTGGCAGTGGCTAGGAGTCAGCCAACTGCAGTTCTTTCTTGATACCTACATGCCCACTACAATTACTGATTTTTTTAAGCACAACACAGCATTAACAGTAACATGAGCACTGACAGAGACCAGTATGTTCATTATTATTACTTTCCAGCCAGTGAGCTATCTGGTAATCTGTAAGTAGCTAGTATAATGCCACCCAGCTCCCGCCCTGTGCCTTTCATACAGGACTATAGTGTCTCTCAAAATCCCAGCCGCTTTCCTCTCCGACATTCACCCCATCATTAGTCAAAACACACACAAACTATATCTGAAGAACAAAATCATTCTATAAAAAAGGATCTGCTGCTCTATTACAAAAGGTAGATTGCCATAACAAAATCATAACTCTATCCACCTGTTTCAACCAGTACTGCCATCAGCGTGGTTTACACTATTTCAAGCATACACAATATGGTTCAAATGGCTCTAAGCACTATGGGACTTAACATCTGAGGTCATCAGTCCCCTAGAACTTAGAACTACTTAAAACTAACCAACGTAAGGACATCACACACATCCATGCCTGAGGCAGGACTCGAACCTGCGACCGTAGCGGTCACGCGGTTCCAGACTGTAGCGCCTAGAACTGCACAGCCACACCGGCCAGCTCATATAATATGACGAACACGACATCACTCATTACACCTGCAAACAAACATAAGTAACGTGAAGTATAACTTCAGCAACAGGATGAAACTAACAGGACCTATATCTCCAACATTGGTCAGTTGTAGAATTTTGGAACACATTATGTTCAAGTATAATGACTTTCCTGGAGACTAGAAATCTACTCTGTAGGAATCAGCATGGGTTTCGAAAAAGACTGTCGTGTGAAACCCAGCTCGGGCTATTCGTTCACGAGACTCAGAGGGCCATAGACACGGGTTCACAGGTAGATGCCGTGTTTCTTGACTTCCGCAAGGCGTTCGATACAGTTCCCCACAGTCTTTTAATGAACAAAGTAAGATCATATGGACTATCAGACCAATTGTGTGATTGGATTGAAGAGTTCCTAGATAACAGAACGCAGGATGTCATTCTCAATGGAGAGAAGTCTTCCGAAGTAAGAGTGATTTCAGGTGTGCCGCAGGGGAGTGTCGTAGGACCATTGCTATTCACAATATACATAAATGACCTTGTGGATGACATCGGAAGTTCACTGAGGCTTTTTGCAGGTGATGCTGTGGTGTATCGAGAGGTTGTAAAAATGGAAAATTGTACTGAAATTCAGAAGTATCTGCAGCGAATTGACGGATGGTGCAGGGAATGGCAATTGAATCTCAATGTAGACAAGTGTAATGTGCTGCGAATACATAGAAAGATAGATCCCTTATCATTTAGCTACAAAACAGCAGGTCAGCAACTGGAAGCAGTTAATTCCATAAATTATCTGGGAGTATGCATTAGGAGTGATTTAAAATGAAATGATCATATAAAGTTGATCGTCGGTAAAGCATATGCCAGACAGATTCATTGGAAGAATCCTAAGGAAATGCAATCCGAAAACAAAGGAAGTAGGTTACAGCACGCTTGTTCGCCCACTGCTTGAATACTGCCCAGCAGTGTGGGATCCGTACCAGATAGGGTTGATAGAAGAGATAGAGAAGATCCAACGGAGAGCAGCGCGCTTCGTTACAGGATCATTTAGTAATCGCTAAAGCGTTACAGAGATGACAGATAAACTCCAGTGGAAGACTCTGCAGGAGAGACGCTCAGTAGCTCGGTATGGGCTTTTGTTGAAGTTTCGAGAACATACCTTCACCGAGGAGTCAAGCAGTATATTGCTCCACCTACGTATATCTTGCGAAGAGACCATGAGGATAAAATCAGAGGGATTAGAGCCCACACTGAA
This sequence comes from Schistocerca serialis cubense, assembly GCF_023864345.2. Classification (NCBI taxonomy): domain Eukaryota; kingdom Metazoa; phylum Arthropoda; class Insecta; order Orthoptera; family Acrididae; genus Schistocerca; species Schistocerca serialis. Next base: position 919,988,591 of record NC_064640.1, on the reverse strand, counting down.
GCATACTGACAATCCTCCTTTCCACGAACAATACGAGACTGGAATAGAAGGGAGAACCCACAGAGGTACTCAGGGTACCCTCCACCACACACCGTTAGGTGGCTTGCGGAGTATGGATGTAGATGTAGACAACTGAATGAAGAAGGTGGTTTCGGGTACAGACAAACGAAACATATAACAATAAGAATAATGACACTACTGCCAAACAAATATTTGCCCAAAAATCTAGCACACAAAATCCTCAAAATGTAACACACAAACTCACAAAAACGAAAACTAGCAGTGTTGTAAATTTCGATGTCTCTAATGGAGACTACAACACCAGTAACCAATAAACAACTCAAAAACTCAACATCATAATTTTCACTTTACCGACATAGCTCCAACAAAGCCCTAGATACCAGGAACCTACATAAAACTCAAACATTGCGTTGCAAATTTCACTTCACCAATATACCTCAAACAAAGCTGAACTTGCACACAACTCCAAAACCTGCTGACACAAATTGACCTATATGGCAGCAAAAAACAAAGCCAAATGTACAAAAACCCAAAACACACAAATTTTAAAATCCATTATCCACACTTTCACGTACTTTACATAAAGCAAAGCCCATAGTACAACAAACCAAACCGTGCTCATATGGCTAATACCAGAAACATATTCTTATGGTACATCAATACCCCTGATACCAACCAATCACAATCCAACACAATTATCACATACTAACAAGAAAAATTCCAAAATTCAAGAAAAATTGCATAACCACCAATTTCAATATACACAAACTATAATCAACTCATAGCATACACAGAAAATAGAACAAAAACACCATCTCCCACTGCAACAAGCAATGATCTACTCAAATATCTGTATCTTATTCACAACTGAACAAAAAATAAAAATTAATATTAAATCTCCGACCATAAGAAACACACGAAACTCATATTTCCAAGCATAAAAATGAATCCATCAGCCACAATATGCAAATTCAAACTATCACCAGAAAAGCAGCACAATAGCAACCTGAAACACTCAATTCTTGTCAAACAACTCGATAACCAACATCTAGCACAAGAGAGCACCACCAAATACAACACACCATCTACAAACACAGACAGACTCAAAAATATCAAACCTCATCATGACATCACACACCATATCACAGTTACGTCATAGGTCTAAGCAGATGGCTGTAACATCAGTACCTGACCTTGTGCGAATAACCTGACGTTAGCGTCAGATAGTAAATAGTGATGAGACAGTAACTGCCAGTTGGCAAGAAAACAGGTCTAAATTATGTAGAATGAAGCTTAATTACTGTTGGAACATTTGTTCAGAGTGTGCGTCTTCTTTGTACAACCCAGAAAGGTCAATACTGCCTGCTTTGCACTTTGAAATCTTTCTCACTGTACTGCCCCACAAGCAAGTCTGACAGCATACTTTTATTCAATCTGTCCTACAGCATTTTCTTTGTAAGTGGCGTAGATAAGATCTAAAAATTGTCCATTCTACCACAAATTCTTATACTTAATCCTAAACCATTTACTTCCTAGTGGTACTTATAAGGAGTGAATTTCGTAGGCACTGATTTGATTTATGAATTTTCTGAATGTAAAATGAGACATTCGCATAAACCTTTACCTGCTATTTCAACATCTTGTTTGGCAAATGCTACTTCCCCACAGTATCTCCAGTTCTGCTTCATTTTACATTCTGCTTTTAGCAAGTTTCATCGTTAAATACTTCAGTGAATGAAGAATATTAAGTCCAAGAACTTCGTTAGGTAACAAATCAAAATGTTTAAATGAGAGTTCACTTTGAAGAAACCTTCCAACACTCATTACAACAGTACTAAGTTGCACACAACACAGATGTGTACTCTTTAATACATGCTTACAACTATATAACTAATCCTGCAGTTTATAACGTTCATCAGTAAAACATTACACTTGCACCTTGAGGCACAGTATTAAATAAATCCCATACATTTATACAGGGTGTTACAAAAAGGTACGGCCAAACTTTCAGAAAACATTCCTCACACACAAAGAAAGAAAATATGTTATGTGGACATGCGTCCGGAAACGCTTACTTTCCATCTTAGAGCTCATTTTATTACTTCTCTTCAAATCACATTAATCATGGAATGGAAACACACAGCAACAGAACGTACCAGCATGACTTCAAACACTTTGTTACAGGAAATGTTCAAAATGTCCTCCGTTAGCGAGGATACATGCATCCACCCTCCGTCGCATGGAATCCCTGATGCAGCCCTGGAGAATGGCGTATTGTATCACAGCCGTCCACAATACGAGCACGAAGAGTCTCTACATTTTGTACCGGGGTTGCGTAGACAAGAGCTTTCAAATGCCCCCATAAATGAAAGTCAAGTGGGTTGAGGTCACGAGAGCGTGGAGGCCATGGAATTAATCCACCTCTACCAATGCATCAGTCACCGAATCTGTTGTTGAGAAGCGTACGAACACTTCGACTGAAATGTGCAGGAGCTCCATCATGCATGAACCACATGTTGTGTCGTACTTCTAAAGGCACATGTTCTAGCAGCACAGGTAGAGTATCCCGTATGAAATCATGATAACGTACTCCATTGAGCGTGGAAGAACATGGGGCCCAGTCCATACGTCACCAACAATGCCCGCCCAAACGTTCACAGAACATCTGTGTTGATGACGTGATTGCACAATTGCGTGCGGATTCTCGTCAGCCCACACATGTTGATTGTGAAAATTTACAATTTGATCACGTTGGTATGAAGCCTCATCCGTAAAGAGAACATCTGCACTGAAATGTTGGATGAACCATTCGCTGAAGTGTACCCGTGGAGGCCAATCAGCTGCTGATAGTGCCTGCACACGCTGTACATGGTACAGAAACAACTGGTTCTCCCGTAGTACTCTCCATACAGTGACGTGGTCAACGTTACCTTGTAAAGCTGCAACTTCTCTGACGCTGACATTAGGGTTATCATCAACTGCACGAAGAATTGCCTCGTCCATTGCAGGTGTCCTCGTCGTTCTAGTTCTCCCCCAGTTGCGAGTCATAGGTTGGAATATTCCGTGCTCCCTAAGACGCCGATCAATTGCTTCGAACGTTTCCTGTCGGGCTACCTTCGTTCTGGAAATCTGTCTCGATACAAAGGTACCGCGCCACGGCTATTGCCCCACAATCATTTTCACTGATCAACTTACTCCCAGAATCTGAACGTATATTATGCTTCTTATTCCCTCTCCAACAATTTTTCAACCCGCTTTTCGTCTCTTTCAAATCGGAATAGCACAAAGCCTATTACTACGTTACTACTATTCAATGCAGCGTCTGCTATCTTGACCGAAACAATAACAAACACAGATCCTTCTGCCCGCCAAAATTTACCTCTTCAAAGTTAATACTCACAACGCCTTCAACTGGCTGTGGTAACTACTTTGAACTATGTCACTTGTTTCGCTGTCGCTAAAGTATTGAGCGATTCACCGGCAAACACTGTGCTTATATCGGTTTATTACATATTTACAAATATTACAAAACAAAGTAAATTGACTAATTCAAGGTATGCTAGGTCCATGGAAATACAAGATTATAACATTTCACTGTAATGGTTCGACACTCGTTGACTATCGATAGCCGAGCCCGGCAGTCGTGTAGCCTATAAATAGCGAATCTTCGGCGCTACAAGTCCATTTTTTAAAAAAGCCACAAGTGACAGAAAATTGAAGTGCAGAATACGCTAAAGTAGAAGCACGTGTCGTAAATTTGTTTGTAGTGTGAACGTAGAAATTGAAATGTTGGTGTGGAAAACCACTTTAACTCCGCCTGCAGTTCCTGTAGGAGTGAATTAAGTAGCTCTGTAGTTGCTGTTGCCGGTCCCAAGCCCGGAGAAAGGAGGAGGGTTGGCGCAAAAGCCGTAAAAGAATCGACATAAAATAGTTGGAGAGATCCTGTAAAGCTTAATAACTTAGTTGTAATGATGACGACGTTAATAATAATAATAATAATAATAATAATAATAATAATAATAATATAGATTAACCCATATATTTTCAACTTCATTGCGTGATGCACATAAAGCAGCTACCGGTACCTCGCGCTTCTCTAAATATAGTCTTATTGCTGCTTGTGGCCATCGGAGGGATCGAACATATCAGGCAGGAATGCTGGAGCTTCCCGAATTTATGCAACCAAAACGCAAACGCTTTTGGGCATAACTGTTTCTATTGAATAAAACTTTTCGTGGTTAACGCTATTCTTATAACAGTTTATGAATGGATAACTTTCACCCCCTTCGCGCTTTTGACAATTCCCGCTATTATCTGTCAGTGTAACAGCGCTAAAAGGATCTGTCGTTCGAAAGAATAGCGTGTATAGTTTCCAAGTCGAGACAGAGTTATTGTAGAAGTGGACATAAGGAATCGGGTATTCTAATCACTGCTTCTCAGTATATTTATTAATTAATCAAATTTGTTGCAAATAATATATCTCTATTTGCAACCAATAGCTCAATATATACTATCAATACCAGTTATAAGAACAATTTACATAAAATCTAAAATCACTTACCTTGGTCCAAAAAGGACCGCAATATTCAGTAACACACATTTTCAATAAATCACCAGCAACCATTAAAAACTAGGTTTCAGATAAAGCACAGTTTAAACAGTTTGACAGACTTTTTGGTAGACAACTTCTACTCTGTACACGAATATCTTCACAGGGATTGTTAGACCAGCTTAAGAAAAATTTCAGTTTTGACAGCACTTGGTAACTTCAGTCAAGATTAAGTATGTTGTGTATGATGATACATTTGTCAAAAGTTCATAACTAGGTTTCATTCTGACTGTTTATCTATTCTGAAAATAGCAGTTCTAATTTACTGTAATGTGTTCACATACTGTGAGAATCTCCTGACATGTTCCACACCCATGGGACTTGTCTAATTTTTGGGTCTATGGAACGAAAACTTAATCTAATCCAGAAAGAAAATTTCATCTCATCAAAACAGTTGATAGAAATCATGAATTAAAATACCACATAGTCCAGTACGAGTATGTATTTAGAATATGATTTATCACCTCTTTGTAATGTTTAGTTGTGTCTCAGCTACATTTTCAGGCATGACAGAGAAAGAATTCAAAGTATGACCAGTAGTAAATTTGGCGAAAATTACAGTGATCCCTTAGAGTGCCCTCATCTGAAGAAAAGTTGGTTTTCTAATTTATAATTGAGCTTACTGTTGATTTGCTAATTTTATGACCAACCTTGCCTTCCATTTGCAGAAATGCACTGATTACACCGAAAGTAACATTGCTGTTTACTTGATTAGTAGAAAATTGAAATAATCATAGGGATTTTGGAGATTTGTTTCCCACTCTGATGCCTTACTGCCCCCTTTCTCTATCATCATCATCATCATCTGGGGGAGTAAATCCCATTGGTGAAGATTGTAGACAATGTTTAGCATACTCACTGTTTAAAAGTGCTGTATATTAAAGCATAGGTGTTCAAACTGAGTGCCTAAATTCAAGTCGTCATGTGACCAGAAACAAATGATAAGTAATTTAAAATATATTTTGATTCACTTGTTCATGATAATGACAATCGTGTTTGCCTCTTGCTTCTGGAAATATGCCATACACCAAAATTTTCTGCCATGTTCTTATTAGTAACGACTTGTTCATGCATAGGTGTCGATGCATTAAGGTTCATTACATGCAGGTATATGAAGTATAGACGCGCATTAAGGCGGGGAAGTAGGCCTACAGTTAAAGATGTGTTTAGTTGCATAGATGGTTGTTCCATCAAAGGAAATATCTTTCTTGTGAATTCACTGTGGTACTGCAAAACATTTAACTGCAGCTGCCAGGTAAATAAGCAAACATTAAACTTTTTGCAGGGCAAATCAGCTTGTTGAACAGATACAGAAGTAGAGCAAGTTGTACATGTGAAACAATAATCTTGTGTTTTTTTGCCTTGTTTGTGCAGTCACAGACAGGTTGGGCCAAATTGGAAGAGGAGCAGATAGCTCTAAAAATAAATGAGACTTTGGTGACAAGTGCATGTAGTGATTCAAACCTCTTAAACAAGTACTTTGTTTCTGTTACTGACAGCTTGGGGTTTTCAGGTTCAGTAAACAGTGCAATGGAGTATCTGAGACCAGTCTTTACAAATAAGTGCAGTAAAATGGGAATGACACTATCATCTCCCTTAGAAGTAGCATCCATCATAAAATCCTTAACATCTAAGTATTCCAGTGGTTATGGTAATATATCAACAAAGTTAACCAAAGAGTGCTCATGCAAGGTCAGTTCTGTCTGAAACTATTTGTGTAATCAATATCTTACCAGTAGAACATTTCCATAGTGCCTAAAATATAAAGCCTCTTTACAAGAAGGGGGATGATGAGATGCCATCAAACTATCAACCAATATCACTTTTGCCAGCTTTTCCAAAAACATTTGAAAAGGTTGTGTTCAAGAGTCTCCTTAAGCATCTGACTGCAAATAATATATTGACCAAATCACAGTTTGGGTTTCTTAAGAATTCTGATAGAGAGAAAGCTATTTACATGTACAGTGATAATGCACATAATGAATTAGATAACAAATTAGAGGCTACTGGCATTTCCTGTGACGTGCCAAAAGCATTTGACTGTGTGAATCACAGCATTCTCTTAGGTGTCACCAGCAGTGCTGCAAAATGGTTTGAGTGTTATTTAACTACCGTAACAGGAAACAAAGAGTGTCGTTGAGAAATACCTGTGCAGTAAACAGTCAGCCTTCATCTGATTGGGAATTAATTACATGTGGCATACCTCATCTTGGGTCTGTTGCTTTTTCTTGTGTGCATTAATGACTTCTCACCAATTACATTGCCAGATGCTACGTTTGTTTTGTTGCAGATGATACAAACATTGCAACAAGTAGGAAGTCAAGTACAGATTTAGAAATGGCTGCTAATAAAATGTTCACTGACATTAATAAATGATTTAAAGCTAATTCACTGTCATTAAACTTTGAAAAGACCCACCGGAACCTGTTAGAGATTTCCTTCTAGCAAGTGTACAGCACATGAAGACATGCAGATCAAAGAGTTTGACAATGGTAAATTTCTGTGATTACAACTCAATAATAAATGCTGCTGGGAAGGGATTTGCAATGAGAATGATGTCAGATGTAGTGGATATAAAAAAAAACGTGCGTAATTTGCTTACTTTCATTCTATTATATCATATGTGATCGTATTCTGGAGTAACTTGCAAAGTCGAGCAAAAGTTTTTAGCATCCAAAAACATGTAACAAAGACTCATTTCTTGTGTAAATTCAGGAAAATCATGTAGAAACCTGTTCAAGGAACTTTGAATTCTAACCATTTCTTCCAAGTATATTTATTCTTAATGAAATTTGTTGCAAGTAATATATCTCTATTTACAACCAATTGCTCAATACATAGGAATAAGAACAAACTACATAAAACCTAAACTCACCTATCTTTGTCCAGAAAGGGGTCCAATATTCAGGAACACACATTTTCAATAAATCACCAGCATCCATTAAAAACTTGGTTTCAGATGAAGCACAGTTTAAACAGAGTTTGAAAGACTTTTTGGTAGGCAACTTCTTCTACTCTACAGTTGACTATCTTAACAGTCACTGTTAGATCTTCAATTTTGACAGCAATTGGTCACAACTGAAAAGATTAGGTATTTTGTGAATGATAAATTTATTAAAAGTGCATAGCTATGTTTCATATTCAGATTATTATTATTTTTTTTTTTTTTAAAAAAACACGTTCTGACTTTTTTCACACCCAAGAGAATCATTTCATTTTTGGGCCCCTGGAACGAAAACTGAATCTAATCTAATTTCATTTCACTATATTCACAATACTTTCTAGGTAGTAGTCCTACTGCTGTGTTGACATTGTCATGTCCTATAATCATCTCTTGCCCATATAGCAATTTTGCCACAAGTGTCATATCAGAATAGACTCAAACACTTATTCTACATTACTTGCCCGCATAATTGAAATACTGAGTGGGGACAAGGTATTCAGTTATTTTCATCTACACCAAAGCATTCACATGTAGTCAATAGCTCCATGAATAATTCTGATAACAACTTTTACTTTGGGAATTGACAAAATGTGATTGTGGAAGTGATGTAATCAACTAATAGATATGTGACAAGTGCAGTGTCTCTCTAATTTCTCATGTTCATGTTGCTTCTGTTCTGGTTTATTTGGTAATGTGTATACCTGTGTCTTTTGTATTTGGGCACAATAAAGTGTGGTTTACACTGAGGTGAAAAAAGTCATAGACTAGTGATGGCGGTAGTATCACGTATACAATGTATAAAAGGACAATGCATTAGCAGAGTGGTCATTTGTATACGGGTGATTCATGTGAAAAGGTTTCCAACCTGACTGTGGCCACATGAGGGGAATTAACAGCCTTTGAACATAGAATGGTAGCTGGAGCTAGTTTTGTGAGACATTCCATTTCAGAAATCATTAGGGACTTTAATATTCCGAGATCCACAGTGTCAAGAATGTGTCAACAGTACCAAATTTCAGGCACTGTGGGAGCTGGTGGTGGCTCCATATTTGTGTGGGCTGTGTTTTTATACAATGGATTTGCCCCTCTGGTCCAACTGGACCAATCATTGAATGGAAATGGTTATGTTCAGCTACTTGAAGACCATTTGCAGCTATTCATGTTTCAAACAATGATGGAATTTTTATAGATGACAGTGCACCACGTCACCGGGCCACAACTGTTCGCGGTCGGTTTAAAGAACATCCAGGTGGATGATTTGGGCACCAGATTGCCCGACATGAATCCTTTCAACTATTTATGGGACATAATTGAGATGTCAGTTCATGCGCAATTATAGAGACAGCATGGTTCAATGTTTCTGCAAGGGATTTCCAATGACTTATTGAGTTCATGCCATGACGTGTTGCTGCACTACTCCGGGTAAAAGCAGGTCCAACATGATAACAGGAGGCATCCCATAACTTTTGACACCTCAGTGAATTATACTGTTAGTCCGTGAATGTATTTTATGTTTAGGAGATAGTGCCCTTCCATAATTTGTGAACCCAAAGAAGAAACTCTACTCTCTTGGGTAGGTTATCTGCTGCAATTCATATAGATAAGTACAGTCATGAATACCATTCATAATGTTCTATATTCTGTCAGTGGCGCCATCCAGGTAATTAAAAATGAGACTGAGATTCTACAGTGCCTGTCTCCTGTGTTTCAACTGCTAGATTCTGTGCCACATGCTGATCCATTTTTGAACATCACGGTTTCAACCACACTGGTCATGACACAGTGATATAACCACATAACAATGCTTTGCACATAATTACAACAATGTCGTAAGACATCAAATTCAGAGTGAACATGTTTCCAGTCATTTCACATTCACTGATACCACTTGTGCGATAAAACAGAAATATCCACTCATTGGCTTACACAGTCCTCCCGCACTGTATTTGCAAGTTCAGGCCCCACTGTTTGCGCCTAGTCAATTGTCAATTCAGTTGCAGTAAATGGAGAGCATTCTCAAACAGAAAATTAGTGACACTTTGAACAGTTCCCTTTAGCATTCAGTGATCTTGATCAACATGTTACTTCAGTGGTGTTGGACATTATATTACAATCGTCCCTGCACCAAGCCTACAATGCTCTCATGGTGGTGCTAATTTCACATTGCACAAAATCGATGGGTCAAAGGCTCATGCAAATGCTATACAATGAGAGGCATGAGGACATGATACCATCTGAATTCTGGAGACATCTACATGGAATGATTATCAGTTTGGATGCTTTGCTGTTACACATTTGACAACAACAATTGCTAGCAAAGTGAGGTTAACTTTAATTGCTCAGGATGAGCAGCCACTATACTAGTTACCAATGAAGCACACACCTTGCTTGACACATATGCCACAGTGGCTGCCACGATAACTTCCATTCACTCTGAAGAAAGCTGAACCATTCCAGACCAGCCCAACGTGCTGCTGCCTCGCCACCGTGCCACCTCCACCTGAAAGTCACAGAGAGTTCTCGAGAACCTGTGGACTCTCCGTGCTACTGTCAAGAGGCTAACTAAGCTGTTGGAAATGTTACAGCTATGGATTGTGACAGCTGAGAGCAAACGTACCCCCTGCACATGCCCACAGTGGTCTCATAACCATGGGACCACTCAGACTAATGTTAGCTGTTCCTCAGACCTTTTGGTCACCTGACAGCTAATTGCAAGAAATCATGTTTGCACTCAAATGCCGAGACACGATTTGGTTCAGGTGCAACAGCAGGACACCCACTTACAGCACCTGCTGTTTAAGAACAGTTAGCCGACTACATCAAAAATAAAGTATAGGACTGCTCAGCCTACCGCTTGTATCGGCATGACTCCAAAGCTGCCAACTACTGAATGGCTACATAACAGTACATCACAAAGGTTGTTCGTTACCAAACATTATTAATCGAACAGGATCAGAGATCAGCACACTGCTGACTACATTCTACCCAGATGCAAAACAACACACTATGGCCAATTTAGTGGCAGTTAACAAGTCCGTCATATGCACATATGGTCACCAAATATTTGAGGTTGACAATGGTCTCTTCGAGAACTCCAAGTGGACTTTTGCGTTAATCAACATTGCTCAACCTATTTTGGGTGCCGATTTCATCACACAGCCTGCACTGACCACCAATTTACTAAATGAATGACTGATACACTCTGTCAACAGACTTACTATTCTTGCAGGAAAGGGCCATTCATCAAAGTACACAATGCCCAGAGTGTATAATTTAAGTGCTAATACCTCAAATGACCATCGTCATTACTGGGAGTCCTACTGCCACAACTTGAAATCACACCTCCAGACCATGAGAAAAGATTACATAACAATGAGGTGTGAAATAATCAAGTCACATGGGGATAATGTGATGTTGAAGAATATCCTATTGGAAACAGAAGACAAACTCCAAGTGGCCCGTAAAACATTAGAACAACATAGGACACCGCATTGCATCCGTGCTCTGCACATGACTGTGTCCATGGATTAACAGTGGCCCGTAAAACTACAGGGCAGGGGCACACATACTGCGGTGCACCATATCTGTACCAAACCTGGTCTGCAACTTCATCATGAGCCCATTGGAATGCATGGAAATGACTACCACCGATTTTCAGTGGCTACGCAATGGCACCAGGGGAACCATCACCTCACACCCCTCCCCCTCTGTCTGCTACCAATGGCACTCCTCCCAACCATCATTCTACGGTACTGGCTGTGTCACTGACTGCAGTTACATGTCCATCATGCACAGCCACCCACACACAAGCTGGCTTTGAGGTCAAATTCGAAATCCATCTCATCTTTTAGGTGACTGGATTGGGGGGGGGGGGGGGGGGGGGGGGGAGTGATATAATCAACTAATAGATGTGTGAAAAGTGCAGTGTGCTTTAATTTCTCATATTCTTTGTTACTTCCTGTTCTAGTTTGTTCACTAATACACTGTTATTCCCTGTATGTATTTTATATGTAGTAGATGGTCTCCCTACATGGTCCCACATTGTACAGCAATTCATTCTATAAGCCTATACTGAAATGTACACAATAAAATTAAAAAAATGTGTATATTGGTTAAACTTTGCAACTGAACATCTTTTAGAAGCCTCTTTATGGACCTAGGGATTGTTACATGTATATACTCCCTTGTGGTGTTCCTGGTTCTCAGCAATTCACAATCACATAACTAGATGAAGTAATAATTCCTATATCAGCTATGTATTCCTTTCTAGGGTTCAGAATGGAGTTTTATTTTCAGGTACAAAAGTCTATAAAAGGTAACCAGTGGGCTGCACACCGAAAACTGAACATCTGCAAATATTTAAAAACAAAATAAAATAATACTTCATTAGCCACTCTTTCAACAATTTATCAGAATATTTGAAGTGACGAATGTAAATTCTGTTAAAAATCAGAGTTTTGAGTTGATAAGAACAGTATATTAGTATCACCAGAAGACATTACCACCAGACCTTTCTGAATGTTTAGGGACAGATCATTGCAAAATATAATTAACAGAATTGCTCAAAGTGTGACAACTGAGGCACCCCTTGTGTTACTACTTGCTCTTTTAACCAATGCTTTCACCATTTTTGATGGTTACAACATTTGGACCACTGTTCCAAAGATTTGATCTGAACCTATAACTACAATTTCCCCCAGTTACATACTACCATAGTTTCTCAAACATAATGTATGGTTGCCAAAGTTTGTGAGCTAAAGGAATAACCTGTTGTGTATTTTCTTTCATAAAGTTCACTATAGAATTAATTAAAGTGAATATAAAGCTCCATTTATCAATATCCTTTCTCAAAAGATTAACTTTCGGAGACTCAATAAGCAATAGGTTCCGAGGAAGCTCTTAGGCCAGTAGTTGTTGCACTCGTAGCTAACCAACCCACACTAGTTTATATGACCAGCTGGTACAGAAAAGTGGAATTTCATGGAATTTCTTTTAAATTACTCTAGCACAGGTATGATTTGTTAATAATTAATGAAAATTTTGAGAATTGTTAGCAAGAGTTCTTTATTATGCACAAAACACTGAAGATAACTTAAAATGAACTTCCAGTGTGCTATATTTTAAAGTGACCATTGAAACAAAACACATACACCACAGTCTCTCACTGTGAGTTTCCAACAGTTCTGTTACAAAAGTCAGTGTGAAGTTTGTGTGTGCATCTTCCTTTGCCTTTTAAGTGTCTTAATATACAATAAATGCATTGTTTACTGAAATATTTAGTAGTTTTCTAAGACAGTTAAGTCATTTTGAAGAATGTAACTTCTTTTGTGATGCACAATATGGCCTTTAGAAGGGCAGGTCAATGACAGTAGCAGTACTTGAGTTAGTTACAAATATAAGTCAGGGTTTTAAAGAGAAAAGAGTGTACAGCACTGATACTTTTTGATCATAGTAAGGTATTCAGTTGTACCTCATGTAAGGCCCTCCTCAGCAATATAAAATCATATGGTGATGGGGAGCTGTTGAGCAAATTCTTGAATCCTACCTCAATAATAAACAGAAAATTGTATTAGGACAAGGAGCAGACTCAACTGAAAAGAAGTTGAAACAGAGTGCACCATAGCAAACTGTAATGGTGCCTTTGTTGTTACTGATTTTTGTTAATGACGTAAGTACCAATGGGCACACCTTGCAGTTTGCAGATAACCACATTTGTTCTTAAAAAGCAAGTGTGTTGCTCAGGCTTTTCAACAAGCAGAAGCCCTATTAAGCTTGGCAAGGGTCTGGCTTCCTATGAACAAGATCAAAATTAATGAATGCAAAACACAGAGAATGACATGCAGCCACAGTGATACTGGATCACTGGGTGACACAGCAGCCACTAAACTCATGGGCTTTTTCATTCATACTATGTTAACATGGCAACACCACACAAAAATTGTATATTCCAAACTTTCCTGGGTCCTGTATCTCCTGAGGAAATTAAAAGGTGTAATATCAGACCAGTGCCGGTAGCTACTAACAGTGTACTCTGTAATGAGACATGAGCCGCTGCTGTGGAGTCTTTCTGCAGTCTGTAAAAGAAATGCAAAAGAATGATAATTGTAAACCAATTGTTTCTAGATTAGGATTTATGGCTGTTTTTAGCCAATATTTATTCAACTGCCTTGCTCATACAAAGATAAATCATGAACACTACAGAAAGAGAGATAAATTTCATCAACACAGCACTGGCAATAGAGACAGAATAGAAAGCCCTGGCTGTTAACAAAGACAAAAAGAGCTTCCACGTGGTGGCTCTCAAACTGTTAACTGAGTGAGGTGGCGCAGTGGTTAGCACACTGGACTCGCATTCAGGAGGACGACGGTTCAATCCCGTCTCCAGCCATCCTGATTTAGGTTTTCCGTGATTTCCCTAAATCGTTTCAGGCAAATGCCAGAATGGTTCCTTTGAAAGGGCACGGCCGATTTCCTTCCCCATCCTTCCCTAACCCGAGCTTGCGCTCCGTCTCTGTGTACATTTAAAGGGCAACCTTTGTACAGTACTGAATAATTCTTCTCTGGTGATATGACGGTGTCTACCTGGACCGGAACTCAGTGCTATGGCAAGAACAGCAGCTCTGATGTTTAACTACACTATGTTCTAGTACTGATTTCATAGTTCTATTATCATTGTACAGTATATCATAATCTAGTTGTTCTCTTTAGTATATTGTATAGCACCAATTGTAGTATCATAGTTTAAATTGAAGTGTTGCATTCATTTTATTGTGGTAATACTATTGTAATCTTGATGCAGTCTGCCCAGCTATGGCAGGTTAACAACACAGAGCTGGTAATAAACGGACATGATGTCAGACTGCTTTTTGATGATAATAAGCAATATTATCCAAACCACAGGATTATTTGTTTGGCTCTGTGTTATAATACTGCAAATTTCAGTAGATGTGAGTGGGCAAAGAAAAAAGTTACCTTGGGAACAGCACAAAGTTTTTACAATGACTGGGTGCAGAAGGATTGATAAAAGAAGAAATTTGTCATGAATGTTCATGAAGTGATTGTTGAATATTTCACATAAATTTTTTGCTCAGAGGAAACACCATCTTCATACTCAATGCATGTTATTGATTGAGTTTTTTTCATTTTTACCAACAGTCTCACTGATGGCTTTTAATGTGGCTTTTGCTTTGCTACTTGAATTGAGTATAAACTGCCAGTTGCACATTTTCTTGGCTTCACAGCAGATGTGTTCAGTTTGAAATAGTTATTGAATAGCTTGCTGTCTGTAGTTTTACTGTAAGCATATTGCAGTCTCTTATTTCTACAAAAGGTTTGTATTCCTGATGTCAGCAATTTATTACTAGGCATTTTGCATATATTTGGCTTAGATCTAAGTTTGATTGGAAATGCTACATCTTAATGTTTCTACAGAATACTCAAATTCTTGTACCTTACAGTCAACATCACAATCACAATGTACACCCTTCCATCCAGCTTCATGGAGCACATGTGTGAAAGTGAATACTCTATATTATTTTTGATGTAATGCTTCATACTTTCCTGGCAATCTGTCGACACCTTGAGGGGTCAGTTAAACTGCCAGATATTAGCATTGTTCTAGCATGATATTTCAACAGTGTGACTTGGTGAAGATGAAGACAGTGACACACTTTTGCAGCAACTTCTCCCTTTCTGTGCTGCATTCCTGTCCTCCTGCTGTTCTTTTGGCTCTTCCTTGAAGAATATGTCTGTGATAGTTTTGGGAATGTGTTCTGAAGTTTTAGTATCTTGACATCAGAACAGTCCCGCAACTGTTTTTCTTTCTTTCTTCATTCGCCATGCCCTACCCTTCTTCTGCTTCAACATTTGAGATTCCTATTTGTTTCTTCTTCCTCCCTGTGTGCTCCTGAAGGCTGACCTACATGTCTGAAATGTAACAGGTGACTGGGTAGTGCATAATTCCCAGCCCCATGTTGACAGGTGGGGTTTGCACATACTTCCTCGTACAGGCCAGGCCCAGGGAGGAGTGCCTGCCCGAGCTGTTACCTTCCCAAATTGCCAATTCATCACTCTATCAGGAGTTTGGCAGGTGTGACCTGGGGTTTGAACAATCACCTAAGGAAGGTGATCCCCCTCGGAGGGACCCCAGTTGGAAGGAGCACGCCATTGCAGATGCTGGCAATCATTGGAGATTTCCTCAAAATGAGCCAATCATCATTTCAGTCTATGTCTACTACACACAAATGGAATGAGCCTAAAGATTCAATGACTTTCTAGCTGCACCTTCATCCCTCATGGTATCACATACTGAAGAAGATCAGTCCTTTGCTACTGTTAATGTGTTTTTTTTTTTCCCCCGATTTTGGCCGTCTAGGGACTGCATTAAACAACTATTTTTCAATGTACATTTCTCCTATTGCACTCCTCCTCTTTTCTCTTCTGCCAATATGTCTTCATCCTCTCTCTGTGCTGCTCCCTTCGGTCTTCTGTCCACACTGTTCCTCCAGTTCTTCTCTTCTTCACTTCAAATCCTTCAAAATGTTGAATTTTGTCTCTCATTAAGTCTCTGTTGGTTATATCATCTTCTCCTGTACCCATCTCCTCTAAGTCTGCTTTGACTTCTTTGAACCAGGTAATTTGGGTTCTGGGGTTCTTGTCAAAAAACATGAATATTTTCTTTGTCAGCCTTTCATCATTCATTCTTTTCAAATGGGCGTAAAAGCTTACTCTTCTCTTCCTCATAGTATCTCCCACTTTCTCAATTTTGTCATACACTTCTCTATTACTTCTAAGCTTCCAAGTCCCATTCTCAAACCTCGGCCCAAGTACTCTTCTAATGATTTTTCGCTCCTTTTTTGCTATAGCTTCCATTTCCTTGTTAGTGTTCATTGCTAAACATTCAGATGCATACAGACACTCTGGCTTAATCACAGTGTTGTAGTGCCTTATTTTTGCGTTAATTGATACTGACTTCTTGTTGTACACATTCTTTGTTAGCTGGAATGCCATTTCCATTTTTCTTGTTCTTGTTTTATTTCCTTCTTTATCTGAAGCATTGGGCTGGATGATTTCCCCTAAATATTTGAAATTAGAAACCTTCTTTATCTGGCCATACTTTGTAATCATATTGTTCGGTGCCTCTTTTACATTGGTTAGGTACTCTGTCTTTTCAAAGGAGATTTTCAGTCCTGCTTTTTCTCCTGTTTCATTCAGAATATTGATCTGTTTGACTGCTTCTTCCAAACTTCCTGCCAGAATCGCTAAGTCATCAGCAAAAGCGAGGCAATCTACTTCTAATCCATCCTTTATTCTTCCTAATCTGATTTTTTGTATTCCTTCTTCAGTCGTTTTCTTCCTCCACTCTCTAATAACTTTTTCTAACACACAGTTGAATAGGGTAGGTGACAACCCATCTCCTTGTCTTAATCCTGTTCTGATTTTGAATGGTCTGGATACCTCACCACAGAACTTTACTTTTGCATAGGTATCCGTAAGTGTTTCTTTGACGATTGCGACTGTTTTCTTGTCTGCTCCAAACTCACTAAGGATGTTAACCAAGGTTGTTCTGTCAACGGAGTCGTACGCCTTCTTGAAGTCAACAAACGTGATAAAGATGTCTTTTCCTCTTAATCGTCTATATTTAATAATTAACTTCAAGTTTAAATTTTGTGTTTATTATTCAAAAAAGTGTCGATGCAATTGCAGGCCCTGTGAAATCTTGCTCCGATTTATGTAATGGGACTTTGCTTTAGGAGTCCAATTGTGTCTTTCAGGCACAACAACTGCTTGCTGCTTCACTCCTCCACAGCTATCCTGTTCATGTTGAGGCTCACTGAATGCTGAATTCTTTGCATGGTGTTATTTACACTAGGCTGCTTGGAGGTCTGATGGAGGGAGAAATCCAAACTTATCTCTCTGTGCAGGGCATCACTGCAGTCCATCAGGTAATGAAAAAGGTTGATGCAACATTACTGTCTACACACACTCTTTTTCTCACATTTGATTGAGTAGTGCTTCCACCAAAAATCAAAGAAGATTATGAAGTGATCACAATCTGACTGTACATTCCAAACCTGATGTGTTGTTACTAGTGTCAACATTACAACCAAACTCACATGTCCTGTTGAAACATGACCAAATGTGGTACCTGTGATAGTGATGCCCGCAAGGGCAATTGCCTGCCTCCTTCTCCCTGCTGTATCAATTGCAATGGCGACCAGGCATCTCAACCTGAGAATGTCCCATGTACCTTGATGAGCAGGCCATCCAGGAGATCTGGCCAAAGCAAAAAGTACCTTACCCTGTTGCTCACAAGTTGTTGGCTAGACCATATACACTGACAGTACCATTCTCGCTATGACTCACTCCATGGATGTCATGGCCGTGCAGTCTTGCAACTTCAAATTCAGCACTGCAGTTGTAAAATCACTGGGTATTGTGGTAGCATAACCATCTCCTTCTCCTCCAGCTGTGCAACAAACCGCCAAATCTTCACCTCCTGCAGTGAAACCACCTGCTACACAACTGACAGGCTGGAAAGGAAGAAAGGAATACTCTCCTGAAGGTTTTTTATGTCCCTGCAGGCAACAAACATCTGAGTCTTCATCTGCCAACCGCAAAGGCTCTAAGAAATCAATCAACATGACCAGTCTTCTCATTCCCTGACTCAGAGGTCCTCTTCAATGGTGTTACTACATGATACTCTCACCTGGCTGACCGACATTCGGCAGTGTGCACTGCCCACTGTTTTGCTTCTGTAGAATCTGCAGGCCAACCCAATGAGAATTCCAGTGCCTCTGTACATCTCATGGAACAGGCTCCTCCAGCCTGTGCACCCTGTAACAGTGAGTCTTTGAAGGCTGGCACTCAGCAGTCACAGAGGTGACAACATTTCTTTTCTTTTTTTTTTTTTTTTTTTTCTTTCTCGTCCCCTTTTGCTGTTATGATCCTCCCCCAATGGAATGTTCACGCCAGTAGATCCAAGAAGGAGAAATTATGGCTGCTCTTGAAATCATAGCATCCACTCTTTCTCCGCATGCAAGAAACAAAAAGTCATCCTCGAAACCACTCTGACCTCCCATATTTCCTTCCAGTCTACTTTGACCTTCCCGCCGAGGATGGCATTCCATCTCATCGGGGAGTCATGCTGCTCATCAGGGATGACATTCATAGCCAAACCATATTACTGAATACTTGGCTGCCAACTGTTGCAGTCCACATTATCCTTCCTCACTTCACATTTTCTCTTTGCAGCATATACATCCCTCCATCATTTGGTGTCACCGGGGCAAACTACCTCCATGTTACTGATCAACTCACTCACATCTGCTCCGTGTGTTTAATGCACACTGTCCCATTTGTGGCTCTTCCTGAATCTGTCAGAGAGTGCCCTTTTGGCTGACCTCAATCAGCTCAACCTCTCTATCTTAATAACAGAACACCTGCATTCCTCTCAGACTCCACACACACCTATTCCCATTTGGACCTTTTGCTCTGCCGCATCCAGTTTGCCTGTCATCTCGAGTGGTCCATTCTCTCTACTGTGTACTCGAGCGTCCATCTGCCATGTGCTATCTGTTTGCTGACTCCTATCCCATCTACATGTAAACCCAACTGGCAGCTTTCTAAGGCCGACTGGAGGCTTCAGTCCTCCCTGGAGACCTTCAACAAAGATTTCCCCAGTTGTGATGACCATGCAGAGTATGTCACGAATGTTGTCCTTACCATAATAGAGCATTCCATAACTCACACTTCATCTCTACTGTGCTGTGTACCAGACCCCAGGTGGACTAAGACATGCTGCGACACCGCTGTGAAGACTTGCTCTCTGCAATTTTAACCATCATGCTATGATGTTGAACTGTATTCATTGTAAACAGTTTCATGCACAGTGTCATTTCATTCTTTGCTATGGCAAAACAGCTATATAGATTTTATTTACTAGTTCTTTTAACAGTTCCACTTCCTCCTCCATCGTGTGGTGGGCAATTCTCATCATCTGTGTGGGACTAAGATCCATTCCCTGATTTCCAGTATGACAGTAGCATGTGGTGTCATTGTGGACCCTATAGCTATATCCAACACCTTGGGTTGCTATTCTGTGAAGATTTTGAGCTCCACCCACTATCACCCAACCTTCCTCCCTTGGAAATGTGTTGGGGAGGCTCAGGTGATACGCTTCTCCTCTTGTGATTGCTACAATGCTGCCTCTACCAAGAGGGAACTAGATAACGCTCTCACTTCATCCCAATCTTCCACCCCACGGCCAGATGATGTTCACATTCAGATGTTGCAGCACCTTTCTCTCATGGGCAAGCACTTTGTCCTTCATAAATACAGTCACATTTGGGCAGATGGCACCTTTCCCAGATGCTGATGTGAAGTCACTATCATACCCATATCTAAGCCCAGTAAGGTCAAACACCTTGCTTCTAGCTACTGCCCCATTTCTCTCATCAGCTATGTTTTCAAGGTGATCGAATGTATGATTTATGGCTGGTTGGTATAGTGGCTCAAACCTCATAATCTACTAACCACTGCACAATGTGGATTTCGAGCACACCATTCTGCTGTTGACCAGTTCATCACTCTGTCAACCCATGTCATTCCGTTTTCTGACAAAATACCCAATGGTGGCTGTGTTCTTTGATTGGGAGAAAGCCTATGACACTTGCTGGAGGACTGGTATCCTTCTGCACTCTATACATGTGGGGCTTTCAATGCTGCCTGCCCTGTTTCATTTGGAAATTTTTAAAAACCAAGTATTCAAGGTATGTGGGGGTTTGATCTTGTCAGACACCTTCATCCAGGAGAATGGCGTGCCTCAAGGCTCCATCCTGTGCATCGTACTCTTTGCTATAGCCATTAATCCTATAATGGTCTGTCTCCTGCCAGGCATCAAAAGCTCCTTTTTTTGTCGATGACTTTGCGATTTATTGCAGATCTCCGCTGGCTTGTATTCTGGAACATCTTCTACAGTGATGGCTTCATCGTCTTCACTCATGGGGTATCGACAATGGCTTTCGATTTTTCACTGGCAAGACAGTTTGTATGAATTTCTGGCTACGCAAATGGTTTCTTCCACTGTCTTTACATCTTGGGCTTGTTGCTTTTCCATTCGCTGAAACTATGAAATTCCTGGAGCTCATGCTTCATAGAAAACTTTCTTGGTCCTCCCATGTGTCTTACCTGGCTGCATGCTTTACCCAGTCTCCTAATGTCTTATATGATCTAAGCACTACTTTCTGGGGAGCAGATCGGACCACCCTCCTCTGTTTGTACCAATCCCTTGTCCATTTGAAATTAGACTATGTGTGTTTCATTTATTCATGTGCATGTCCATCCATTTTACACCACCTTAATATAATCCACCATCATGGAATCCGTTTGGCCACTGGTGCCTGTTACACTAGCCCAGTTGAGAGTCCCTATGCAGAAGCTGCCAGACAACTGCTGCTATATGGGTGTGATGTTCTCCTCAGTAGATACGCTTGACATTTGTCTGCCATGCCTAGCCACCCATCCTGCACCTCCTTTTTCGATGCTGCCTTGGCTGACAGTATGGGATGCATCCCTCTTCTCTGCCGTTTCCCAGGTTCGCTTTCCACTCCTATTCCAGCAGCTTAATTTCACATCCCCTGCCAATTTTCCAGTGGGTGTGAACCCTTCACCACCTTGGCATCACACAGTGGCCTGTGTTCATCTTGGACTTCACACTCGACCTTCACACTCAATATAGTGACAGCACCTTTGTGTACAGTAATGGTCCTAAGACTGACTGTGGTGTCCAGTGTGCCTTTGTCATTGTCACTGACCATTTTTGGTATTAGCTTACACAACACCACCCAATATTTACAGCAGAGCTCTTTACCCTCTATCAGGCTACCTAATACATCCAGCGACACAGCCTTTTTTATTGTGTCATATGCTCTAATTCTCTTGGTGCCCTTCTGAACCTGTGTGTGCTGTACACAGTCCATCCTTTAGCGCCATGGGCCCAAGAAAGCTTCCATTTGCTCTGTGTTGAGGGAGACACTGTGATGTTTATTTAGAATGGTGGTCACGTCGGTCTGATGGGAAATGAGGCTGCTGACGCTGCTCACGAGGCTGCAGTCTTCTTACCTCAGTCTGCTAGCTCTTCCATCCCTTTGGATGATCTCTATGTTGCCATCTGTCGGCAGGTGGTGTCACTTTGGCACCACCACTGGTGCACTCTTCATGGGAACAAGCTCCGGGGAATTAAACCCCTCCCAGTGGCTTAACCAATCTTATCTCAGCCCCCCTTGCCATGAGGAAATCATTTGAGCTAGGTTGCATATTTGGCAGTATTGTTATAGTTAGCGCCATTTGTTAAGTGGTGATCCCCCACCATTTTGTGCTCATTGTCATCAATTTTTGCTGGTTCACCATTTCCTGACCGAATGTCCTCGTTTTAACAACTTAGCCGGCCGTGGTGGCTGAGCGGTTACAGGTGCTTCAGTCCAGCACTGCGCGACTTCTACGGTCACAGCTTCGAATCCTACCTTGGGCATGGATGTGTGTGATGCCCTTCGATTAGTTAGGTTTAACTAGTTCTAAGTTCTAGGGGACTGGTGACCTCAGATGTTAAGTCCCATAGTGCTCAAATCCATTTGAACCATCACCACCCCGTACCCCCCAGGAAGGAATTAGTGTACCCCAACTGTCTGCGACTAGTATAATCCATGGAATAGTGCGAAAGTGTTCAGATGTCTACGAGCCATGTAAATGAGGCGGGATGTGGAACCAGCCCAGTATTCACCTAGGGGGATGTGGGAAACCGCTTAAAAACCACATCCAGGCTGGCCGGCACACCAGCCCTCGTCGTTAATTCACCGGGTTCAATCTGGGGCCGGCTAGCCTACCCAAGTCCAGGAAGCAGCACATTGACATGCTCGGCTAACCTGGCAGGTATTTTTTTTTTTTTAACCATTTATGTTCTCATATATTTTTGCTGTCTGATTTGTTGGCTGTTTTAGTGAAGGACACATGGATTTTTGACCATGTTTTACTTTTTATCATTCATAGCAACATGGCAAAGGACATTTAATCTTTGGTTCAGGACCTCCACTGTCTCTACACCATATTTTGAGGACCTTGTGTTTAGCTCACTTTCCATCAGTCATTTGGGCTTAATGTACAGGGTGTTACAAAAAGGTACAGCCAAACTTTCAGGAAACATTCCTCACACACAAATAAAGAAAAGATGTTATGTGGACATGTGTCCGGAAACGCTTAATTTCCATGTTAGAGCTCATTTTAGTTTCGTCAGTATGTACAGTACTTCCTCGATTCACCACCATGATTTCATACAGGATACTCTACCTGCTCTGCTAGAACATGTGCCTTTACAAGTACGACACAACATGTGGTTCATGCACGATGGAGCTCCTGCACATTTCAGTCAAAGTGTTCGTACGCTTCTCAACAACAGATTCGGTGACCGATGCATTGGTAGAGGCGGACCAATTCCATGGCCTCCAAGCTCTCCTGATCTCAACCATCTTGACTTTCATTTATGGGGAAATTTGAAAGCTCTTGTCTATGCAACCCCGGTACCAAATGTAGAGACTCTTCGTGCTCGTATTGTGGACGGCTGTGATTCAATACGCCATTCTCCAGGGCTACATCAGCGCATCAGGGATTCCATGCGATGGAGGGTGGATGCATGTATCCTCCTTACCGATTACATCCTCACCCACAAATACTTCTCCTTTGAGAGGAAGATACACTGCCAGGAAAAATATCAAAACACCAAACAATAATTAATGTAGACTATTGAAATTTCAGTAATACATTTGTGTAGGTAACATATTTAAATGATTGACATTGCAAGATCACAGGTAAATGTAAGTGCAAGACAAGCCATTGCAAATATGAAACGCTGGTACATTAATAGCCAGTTTAACTGACACAATTCTGAATGCATCCATTCACACATGATGCACTGTGTTGAACAGCTTCTTGATGACAGTTTGTGGGATGGAGCTTCATGGTCTTGCCCTTGACCAATGAACACAGGGATGTTTAGTGCTCCTTGTGGATGACACTGGAGATGTCATCCAATGATGTCCCATATGTGATTGATTGAATGCTGATCTCATGATTGGGTAGGCCAATGTAACATTTCATCACTCTGTAGAGCATGTGGGGTTACAACAGTAGTACATAGGTGAACTTTATCCTGTTCAAAAATACTCCCTGTAATGCTTTTCAAGAATGGAAGCACAACAGGTTGAATCACCAGATTGACATACAAATTTACAGTCAGGATGCGTGGACTAATCATGTGATTGCTTCTGGTGTCATACAGAACCGTACCCCAGACCATAACTCCAGATGTAGGTCCTGTGTGTCTAGCACAGGCTCATCCAAACTGTGCCCCTGGGGCGCTAGCACCCGCGATCGCCCGTGGCCAGCACCCCGGGCGAATTCGTGTGTTGTCGTAGTGGCCGAGCCGTGTCGCCTAGCTGGCCGTGCGGACCGCCCGCCGAGCCTCGGCATGAAGGTATGCAAATATTGCAATAGATAAAAATCTATTTTGCGACCACACATTGCTGTCCTTTTCAGCAGACCTGGGGGAAAACGTATGTAAAACCAATCTTTTTTGTTAGTTTTTTATTTGAGTTTCAATGAACGAAACAATTAAATGTTAAAGTGTTTTAAAAACAGGATTGTACAAAATTAATTGTATGTTCTTTTTTGGCATGGTACGAGCAGGAAACAGGTGGGCAAAGTTTGTGCGCAAATTACAAATGATCGCTGAGAATTGGGCAACCAGGGACACCCTTTGCTGCTGGGAATTTCATCAAGGGTTGCCTGGTCGACTTGGCGGCTTGTATTTGTCCACCAGACCTCACGGAAAAAATTGAAAAAATAGCTCTTTCTCCTCAAACTGTTGCTCACAGACTTGAAGATATGGTCTCAGATATGGAGCAGCAATTAATGGAGAGAGCGGCAAACTTCATTTCACTTTCTGTCGCTCTTGCAGAGTCCGCGGACGTTGCGGACATATCTCAACTCGTCATATTCATTCGAGGTGTTGACGGCACTCTGCGTGTCACCGAAGAATTTCTCGATCTTATACCATTAAAAGACACAACCATGGGTTTGGATATTTTTCTAGCCGTGGAAAACGTGATGCAGCCCCTGTGCTACGAGGGATACGCACTGGATTTCTGAGTTACGTGAGGTCAAAAATGGCTGAAGTTGGCTGTTCCTTATTTGCGACAGTCCATTGTCTGATTCACCAGGACACACTTTGTGGAAAGATTGTCAACATTAAAAATGTTATGGACGCAGTTCTTCGAACGGTTAATTATCTTCACTCGCATGGACTCACGCATCGCCAATTTAAAAAATTTCTGGCTGATATCGAAGCGGAATACCCAGACATCCCCTACCACACCGAAGTAAGATGGCTGAGCAGAGGAAAGGTGCTTCATCAGTTTTTCTCCTTGAGGGGCGAAATAAATACCTTTTTGGAAATGAAAGGACATCCAGAAGAATTACTTTGTGATCCTAAGTGGGTGGTGAATTTGGCTTTTTTTGAGTGACCTTACTGGTCATTTAAATACTTTGAACATTACACTCCAACTCGAAAATCACTATGTCGTTGATTTAGTGCAGACGATTCAAGCATTTAAAGAAAAACTTATTTTGTGGGAGAAACAATTGTGCAAGAAGAATTGTGGACACTTTCCTGCATTAGACAGCATTAAAGAAGATGTGGATTTTTCAGATTATGTTGCAATCATTTGCGAATTACAAAAACGGTTTGAAAACAGATTTTTGGAGACAAATGAGCTTCAATTGGCCTTAGGTATATTTGTTTGCCCATTTTCCCTTCGGCATAGGACGTCTCATAAGTGCTTCAACTAGAACTGATTGACCTGCAGTGCGATATCCGCCTGAAGGACCGCTTTCTCATGTGTAAAACTTTGAATGACTTTTAAAGCTGTCTTCCACGAGAGAAATATCCTCGTTTGCACAAGCACGCGGCCTAAGTTCTCTCAGTGTTGAGTGCTTTTTCTCTCTTTTAAAGCTTGCTAAAACTAAGAACTGTTCGTTACTTGGCAATGAAAATTTGACTAATTCTTTGAAGTTATCAGTCTCAGGGAATATTGTACCAAACATTGACAAAACCGTTTCCTCAAAAAAGAAAAAAGTGTAAAATGTTAATTGTCTTCTTTAAAAATGTTGACTGTAAGAATTAAAGAGCTTCATAACCTTAATTTTATTTTTAATAAGTTTTCAAACTTGGTCAGTTAAAATTATTATGTACAAAACAGCAAACTAAGCACCCGATTTCTAAACTCTGAGAAGGAATACAAAAAGCTGTAGCATGAAGTACAACAGAAAATATTTACTTGTAACTATTAACAGCAAGAATGAGGCTCTATATCCCTTACATAAAATTATTTCAAAAATAGAGTATTTATGACTAGTTCATTTAAGAAACTGATATATTTTTCAGAAGACACCTATCGTACATATGACGAGTGTGCATGTGCAGTACTAATAGAATCAACCTGTGGGTCAGAAAACTACTAAGTTATTCTTCGATTCTTGTTTTGGATATTCTTTTCTCTAGCTTTGCGTAGTAATTCTGCCACACGTACACTAGTTGTTACCTAAACAGCAAATGGTTTGCTTGTTTTACCGCTCATGGACCTCTTTTACAGAGGTGCGCTTCCTCTGTCCTTCTGTTTGCGTTGGATCTGACTGTGGAACAGTCCAGCACAGAGCAGTGCTGTGCGGTCTCACTCACTCCGCAACTCTCTCTCTCGCCCCTATGCTGCCGGGTGCAATTCTTGGATGAGCCTGGTCTAGCACATGAACAGGTTGACTGCAGGCCCTCAACAGGCTTCCTTATAACAACACACAGCCATCACTGGCACTGGCACCCAGCTTTCATCTCAAAACACAACAGACTCCAATGAGCCACTTGACACCACTGAAGCTACAAATGACAGACATTTTGGGGTCACTGGAAGGCACACTACAGGGCATCTGGTTCAGAGCTGTCCTTGAAGAAACCAATTTGCAACAATTTGTTGTGTCACTGTGGTGCTAACTGCTGCTCAAATTGCTGCTGCAGATGCAGCACAATTCACCAGAGCCACACACCGAATATGATGGTCTTCCCTCTCAGTAGAGACATGTGACCATCCAGAACCCTCATCTTCTTGTGACTGTACTTTCTTGTGACCACTGCTGCCAGTGATCATGTACAGTGGTTACATCTCTGCCAAGTCTTACTGCAATATCACAGAAGGAACATCCAGTTTCTCATAGCTCTATTACATGAACTCGCTCAAACTCAGTGAGGTGCTGATAATGGCACTTTGTTGCCTTAAAGGTGTACTTGACTAACATCAACTCATTATGTTTAGTCCTAAAGGTCACCAATGCTATGGTCATTACAGCGTGTGTTTAATGAAACCTGATTTGAATCCTCATAGTGGCACTACTAGCGGCCCTCTTATGCGACAGTGACAGCAATATGCAGTTAACAGTGTGCAGTATATAACTTGCTATACAATCACCAAAACGAATTATACTGTCCAGTAAGATAACACTTTGAGTTTACATATGTGATACATAGGTGTCATGCGGATGATGTCAAAGCACAGATTTTCACATGAGGTATTACGTCTTTGATATTTAGCCTGGGACTTTCATTCTCAATGATATAGTATGTTTCTGAGTGCTAGCGTGTCACAGAACTTTCAGATACATTGATGTTGTTCATTCGGTAGTGCACCCATGAGTCTAACACAACTCAACATAGAGATGTTACCTGATTGCTCACCATTCACAGACTTTCCCTTTAATTGACACAGAGATGTGAGTAACATACTAGTTGGACACAGACCGTAGATTTTGGGGGAGGGGTGGTTTTTTAAAGACAGCACAAGAACATCATGTGATTTATGAAATTACTTAATGTTTTTAAATTTTGCTAGGTTAGATTTCATTATTTTGCATGGACTCAAGGACTTTACCATTATCCGGTTTATGAAAAACGTTTCAGGTTAATAAATGATAAAAGCATGTGGAACATCATTATGTTTTTGTAGTCTGAAATCCCCTATCTACAAGTAGGGCATCTATCATGAAATCCATATTTTATGAACCTCTGTTATCCAAAATCTTAATTAGTGACTGAATTAATTAGTGACAGCTGTTGTCTGATTCAGAAAAAAATAAAGCAAAAAAAATTATATCATCCAAGTTCAAAATCTCACCGAAATTAAAGCAAAACAGACACTGAAATTATGAGTGTCCAAACTTCTAATGTCAATTATTCTGTACGTTAATTAATGTCAGATAATTCAAAATATGGTCTTGAAAAATTGGGAATGTATGCTTTTGAATGAGTAGTAATAATACTTCCTATCCTGCCCATTAGCTCAAAATCCCTTAAGTGATGTCATAGGAACATTAATTAGCTATAACTTTTAATTTCTGAGCCATCTAGTGATACTATATAATTTTAATCAGGGAGATAAATACAAACAACGAACAATTACGTGTGTGACAGCATTAGAAACAGAATGAAAAAGTGAAAGAATTTTAGTTATTCATGTGAGCAGAAAACACAACTGTTGGAACATTTTACAGCTTTGTACATCTCTTCACCCACCAACTGAATTAAACAGACAGTTATTGACAATTAGCTTACTGGATAATTCAGTGGCCTGTAAGAGTCTATTACATGTATCAATATACGTAAAAAAGAAACACTGTTATCATAATGCTTTAAACTGATCTTCAAATCAGGTATCCTAAATAGATGTTACCTAACAGCCATCCGTGGCCGTCTTATGACATAAAATTTCATAAAATTTCTAAACATACAAGTGCATAGCATTATATGTACATAACTATAATATTTCAAAACACATTTATATCAGAGAACGTCATGGGCCACAACTTAGTCTTCATATTTCACAAATTTTTCACTCTGTTGACACAGTTCATTACTCATTATTGGCACCATCTTCACAAAAACCACTGTCATAGTCTGCTGTAGGCTCTTTCTGTGATTTCTGCTTCAAATTTTCACTCATGTCCATTGTATTGTTTTGTATTGTATTGATCCAAAGTGGTTTCAGCATTTACAAACAAAAAGGCAACAAATTTTCTAAATTAGTGCACTAGTAATTCCTGTCTCTAAATTTCTAGTACAAATGATTACTCATTAATTGGAAATTTACTCATTATAAATGTACATGACTATCAGTATAATGTCACACAGAAAATTTACAACAAAGCATGTCTATAAATCAAATGAGAATGGAAGCTGCTTTATTTACTCAGTTGGTCTCCTCTGACTATGGCCAATTAACCCTCTTGAAATGAAGTTCTCTGCATGTTTAATTCCTGTTAGAAAATAATAACATCAAGTAGGAGGTAAACAGTACAGTATCAGAGAAATGAACTTTGCAGCAATTTATATTAAACAACTCATTAAAAAAATTAGTACTTCATGTAGGTTCATTAAATAATTTTCAGTATTTTATCATTTTTTTTTTATTATAAAAGCATCATTTTGTTTCTGAATACAGTGCAGTAATGTCCAACAGCTTAACAACAAGCTACGTCATTTTACTTAGGTATGTCATCACAACAAAAGAATATTCTCTTGTATATCATTTCACTTTCCAATTTATCAATGCTCATTATACTGCTTATTTATTCCCTTATAAACATGTTGACTGAAGATGTACTTTTGCAAAAGAAGCTATTACGAAGACGTGGTCCCTAATCATTGCTGTTTCATATATACTTCATAGAACTTCATTCACTTTGTCACTTCACATTCATTTAATATTTCATTGATTCATTATTATATATTTCTCCATTACATAATACATTGCTGCTTCATATATTCATTCTGCTTCACTTTGTGTACAAAAAAATGACTCTACAGCATAATTCTCAACAGCAGCCACCCACATTAAAGACAAGACATTTCCCTCTATTACACAGCAGAGCAAAACTTATTCAAATGATCTCACTAAAATTTAATCTCCACAACATTTATTTTTAATACAATATTGTTTATCTTGGCCTGAAAGACTTATAATATGGCACACACATACTGAGAAGATGAACTTTCATACATGCAACTAAAGATAATAACATTTTACATGAGACCAATGACTTTCTGAATTTCATATATTTATGGGAAGTTGGGTTAACTGATTCTCAAAGCTAATTGGACCATCACAATTATAAACAATTCAAGAGTAAAAATTATTATTTTTTTCGTACCATAAACATGTTCCTTTAGATCGGCTGTACTGTGTGAGCTAATATGGGTGCTGTCTGTTAGCTACAGAGATTTGTCCGCAGCTCGTGGTCGTGCGGTAGCGTTCTCGCTTCCCGCGCCCAGGTTCCAGGGTTCGTTTCCCGGCGGGGTCAGGGATTTTCTCTGCCTCGTGATGACTGGGTGTTGTGTGCTGTCCTTAGGTTAGTTAGGTATAAGTAGTTCTAAGTTCTAGTGGACTGATGACCATAGATGTTACGTCCCATAGTGCTCAGAGCCATTTGAACCATTTTTTTTGTTAGCTACATTTGCAGATATAGATAAAAAACTGAAATCCGCTGGTAAGAGTAATTTATTTTTGCATTCAACAATTTCTCCTACAGTTTTACTTGTTTGAGTTAGATTCAGTGTTTATTGCTTTATGATACTCCATGAAATATGTGCATGGAGTCATTTTCCCTTCATGTTGAAAATTGTTGATAAAGTGAAAGTGGGGTTAACTGTACCAGTAAAATTTGGGGTTAAGTGGATTGGTTCAGTCAAACCCAGACAGTTGCTAATGAATGAAAATGCCTTTTATACAAACATCTAATAGATTACATAAATGTAAGCTTTGCACTTTCACGGAAAAACCATTTTTCATGCAGTTTCACTTGCTTCCTGTGAGAAAACGCCTGGAAATTCAACTTTATGTTGACCTGCTCTGATTTCATGAGTAATTTCAAAGAAACACATTATAGTGCCCAAGAATTACCATATATAACACTACAGCCCTTGTTGGTGTAGCATTTCCTTTGGTATTTACTGCCTCTGATATTTGGAAAGGCTTTAGTATTAGTAGTATCAAACTTACCAATTCACGCATATTTAATGCCTAATATTTTTATTGTTGTATGTGCTGGACAGACCTCTCCCAATTCAGCAACAAATAACAAAGATTTATTGGGAGAGCATGAAAGTACATCTGCAGATGGCAATGTTGAGAATCTTGGACACCAGCCAGAAGATAAGTAAACAGAAATTACTAAGACTGGTGTGAGGAACACAACGAGATATAGATGGAATGGACAGAGGCAGCACCAAAAGGCAGAATAGCAAAGCTATTGCCAAAAAAGCATAAATTAAATTAAGTATGCCAAATACTGGCAGAAAGCGGCAGTAGCTCTGAAGATCATGATCATGTCCAGTACGCTGATTCCTCGGATGCTAACTTGTACACAAGTGCTTTTGTAAATGATGAAACAGTGCACAAAGGTGACTTCATTGTAGTTAGGGTACAAGATAAAACTGTCACAAGTAGTCACAATTATTTTCTGGAGTGATTAAAATGTATGTTGATGACTATGAAGTAAAATTATATAAGACAGTAGTTTATACTACAAAATTTGCAGCAACAGCAGAAGGAGATACCTTTTTTTGCTTTAACTGAAATAATTGCCAAACTATCCAATGCTCTAGATCTCACTATGAAGGCATGATTTGATTCCAGAATACATCACTAAATTCAGTGTGCAGTACTTTTATTATTTCTATCATTTTTTCTGTAATATATACATAAATGTCTTTGTTACTAAAGTTGTTGCAATTTTTTCCGTATTTATAGTCATGTAATTCATTGATTTAATTGAGAAGTCCAATTAACCTTGCAATATGGTCCAGGTTCCAACTGTTGCCTGCTACATACCTGCAGAGCAGCAAGTTATGTATTTAGCTTTTTCTGTGCTTTCTTAGGAGTCCTGGGGTGTAAAGGATGTTTAAATGCTTTGCTGCAGATGCAGGAGAAGCTGGCCACAGTTTGCGAACAGCTGAAGGTACTTTTGGCTACAGTCAGCGATCCTGAGTCTGCTGACTTGAGGTGTAGCAGTGGTGGAGCATCTAGCATATCGCATGAGAAACCTCAGGTGTCACTTGTTAGACCCACAGGCTCTGCTACTGAGGCAGCCTCCAGATGGCCCAGCAAGGGGTGTCCACCTTGACTGCAGTGAGAATTGTGGGTGATAATGCTTTCACATCAGTCTGTCAGCAGGGTCTGAACAGGCAAATGGGGGTTGGGATTTGCTGCCTATTGGGATCTCCACAGTTAAGTATGTTATAGAGCCGCATAGAGAAATAGCATTTATGGCCGGTAAGAAAGCCAATGTGTACTCAATGTATCTGCCAGAAGGCCACATCCAAAAAAGTGGAGGAGGCCTTGCATGCAGCTATCAAGCATGCAGGCTGCAGTCATCTGTGAGTTCTGGCTGCTTTTGGCACCAATGATGCCTGTTGCATGGGTTCTGAGCCTATCCTCAGTTCATGGTGGTGGCTCTTGAAAGTGGACAAACCTCCTGGACTCGCCTGTGGGGTGCAATCACAGCTGGCAATTTGCAGCATTGTTTATAGAGGTGATTGAGTTCCTTTGGTTTGAAGAACAGTGGATTGTCTCAAACAAAGTCTATGTTGGCTCTGTGCTGATTTTGGTTGCTGATTTCTGCGAAACAGAATATTCATCACAATTCAAAACTACAGGCTACATAGCGGCTTCTCATGAAGAGCCTAACGAAACTGCCATTACTACATGTAGCCTCTCCTGGCAGCCCAGTAGCTTGTATCCGATGCACTACTGCCCATTTACTATATCCCCTACACCTTCACACTGACGATGCGACACAGAATATGCATCGCGACTCAAAACTACAGGATACACGGTGGCTTCTCACCAAGAACTTAATGAAACTGCCATCACTACACGTAGCATCTCCTGGCAGAACAGTGGCTTGTAACCGATGCACTACTGCCCATTTGCTATATCCTCCACACCTTCACATTGACGATGCGAAATAGAATAAGCATTGGAATTCAAAACTACAGGCTACATGGTGGCTTCTAACTAAGAGCCTAACGAAACTGTAATCATTACACGTAGCCTCGCCTGGCAGCCCAGTGGCTTGTACCTGATGCACTACTCCCCATTTACTATATCCCCCACACCTCCACACTGACGATGTGACATAGAATTGGCATCGCGATTGAAAAATACAGGATACATGGCGGCTTCTCACCAAGACACAGACGATGCTGCAGACATTGTACGTAGAAGCCCCTGGCAGCGCAGTAGCTTGTATCCGATGCACTACTGCCCATTTACTTAATCCCCCACACCATCACACTGACGATGCGAAATAGTATTTGCATCACAATTCAAAACTACAGGCTACATGGCGGCTTCTCTCCAAGAGTCAAACGTTAGTAACAGTCACTTCACGTAACCTCTCCTGGAAGCCCAGTAGCTTGTATTCGATGCACTACTGTCCATTTACTTTATCCCCCACACCATTAGACTGACAATGCGACACAGAATTTGCATCGCAATTCAAAATTACAGGCTACATGGAGGCTTCTCACCAAGAGACAAACGATAGTAAAAGTCATTGCACCTAACCTACCCTGGCAGCCCAGTAGCTTGTATTCGATGCACTACTGCCCATTCACTATATTCCCCACACCTCCACACTGACGATGCGCCACTGAATATGCATAGCGATTCAAAACTACAGGCTACATGTCGGCTTCTCACCAAGAGCATAACGAAACTGCCATCACTACACATCACCTCTCCTGGCAGCCAAGTAGCTTGTATCCAATGTACCACTGCCCATTTACTATATCCCCCACACCTTGACACTGACGATGCGACAAAGAATTGGCATCGCGGATCAAAAATACAGGATACATGGTGGCTTCTCACCAAGAGACAAACGATAGTAAAAGTCACTGCACGTAACATCTCCTGGCTGCCTAGTAGCTTGTATCCGATGCACTACTTCCTATTTACTTTATCCCCCACACCATTAGACTGACAATGCGACACAAAATTTGCATCGCAATTCAAAACTACAGGCTACATGGCGGCTTATCGCCAAGAGTCAAACGATAGTAAGAGTCACTGCACGTAACCTCTCCTGGCAGCCCAGTAGCTTCTATTCGATGCACTACTGCCCATTTCCTATCTCCCCCACACCTCCACACTGACGATGCATCAAAGAATATGCATAGTGATTCAAAACTACAGGCTACATAGCGGCTTCTCTCCAAGAGCCTTACGAAACATCCATCACTACACGCAGCCTCTCCTGGCAGCCCAGTAGCTTGTATCGGAAGCACTACTGCCCAATTACTAT
Source organism: Schistocerca serialis cubense (assembly GCF_023864345.2). Taxonomy (NCBI): domain Eukaryota; kingdom Metazoa; phylum Arthropoda; class Insecta; order Orthoptera; family Acrididae; genus Schistocerca; species Schistocerca serialis. The sequence goes on along the minus strand of NC_064640.1, from coordinate 919,954,563 downwards.
GTTCCCCACACCTTCACACTTACGATGAGACAAAGAGTTGGCATCGCGTTTCAAAACTACAGGATACATCACGACTTCTGTCAAAGACTCAGGCGATACTGCAGTCACTTTACGTAGTCTCCCCTGGCAGCCCATTAGCTTGTATCTGAAGCAGGACTGCCCTTTTACTATATCCCCCACACCTCCATACTGACGATGTGACATACAATATGCATAGCGATTAAATACTACAGGCCACATGGTGGCTTCTCGCCAAGACACAAACGATAGTAAAAGACACTGCACATAATCTCTCCCGGCAGCCTAGTACCTTGTATCTGATGCACTACTGCCCATTTCCTTCATCCCCCACATCATCACACTGACGAAGGGTACACAGAATATGCATCACAATTCAAAACTACAGGCTACATGGCGGCTTCTCACTAAGAGTACAACGATAGTAAAAGTCACTGCGCGTAACCTCTCCTGGCAGCCCAGTAGCTTGTATCCGATGCACTACTGCCCATTTACTTTATCCCCCACACCATCACGCTGACGATGTGACACAGTATTTGCATCGCAATTCAAAACTACAGGCTACATGGCGGCTTCTCACCAAGGGTCAAACGATAGTAAAAGTCACTGCACGTAAGCTCTTCTGGAAGCCCAATAGCTTGTATTCAATGCACTACTGCCCATTTACTATATCCCCCACACCTCCACACTGACGATGCGACATACAATATGGATAGTGATTCAATACTGCAGGCTACATGGCGGCTTGACACAGAGAGCCTAACGAAACAGCAATCACTACACGTAGCCTCTCCTGGCAGCCCAGTAGCTTGTATCCGATGTACTACTGCCCAATTGCTATATCCCCCACAACTTGACACTGACGATACAACACAGAATTTTTGCATCGCGATTCAAAAGTAGAGGCTAAATGGCGGTTTCTCACCAAGAGACAAACGATAGTAAAAGTTGCTGCACATATCCTATCCTTGCTGCCCAGTAGCTTGTATTCGATGCACTATTGCCCATTTACTATATCCCCCCCACCTTCACATAGACGATGGGACAAAGCATTGGTATCGCAATTCAAAAATACAGGATACATGGCGGCTTCTCATCAAGAGACAAACGATATTGCAGACACTGCACTTAGCCTCTCGTGGCAGCCCAGTGGCTTATATCCTATGCACTACTGCCCATTTACTATATCCACAACAACTTCACACTGACGATGCAACACAGAATTTGCATCGCGATTAAAAACTGCGGGCTACATGGCGCCTTCTCACCAAGAGCCTAACGAAACTGCCATCGCTACCCGTAGCCTCTTCTGGCAGCCCAGTAGCTTGTAACCGATGCAATACTGCCCATTTACTATACCTCCCACACCTTCACACTGACGCTGCGAAAATAAATATGCATCGCGATTCAAAACTACAGGCAACATGGCGGTTTCTCACCAAGAGCTTAACTAAACTGCCATCACAACACGTAGCCTCTTCTGGCAGCCCAGTAGCTTGTATCCGATGCACTACTGCCCATTTACTATATCCCCCACACCTTCACACTGATGATGCAACAGAGAATTTGTATCGCGATTCAAAACTACAGGCTACATGGCGGCTTCTCACCAAGAGACAAACGATAGTAGAAGTTGCTGCACATAACCTATCCTGGCAGCACAGTAGCTTGTATTCGATGCACTACTGCCCATTTACTATATCCCCAACACAACCACACTGACGATGCGATATAGAATATGCATAGCGATTCAAACCTACAGGATACATGGCGGCTTCTCACCAAGAGCCTAACGAAACTCAATCACTACTCGTAGCCTCCACTGGCAGCCCAGTTGCTTGTATTCGATGCACTATTGCCCATTTACTACATCCCACACACCTTTACAAGGTCGATGCGAAAAAGAATATGCATCGGGATTCAAAACTACAGGCTACATGGCGGACTCTCTCCAAGGGCCTAACGAAACTGTCATCACTACCCGTAGCCTCTTCTGGCAGCCCAGTAGCTTGTAACCGATGCACTACTGCCCATTTGCTATATCCCCCACACCTTCACATAGACGATGGGACAAAGTATTGGCATCGCGATCCAAAAATACAGGATACATGGGGGCTTCTCATCAAGAGACATACGATACTGCAGACACTGCCCGTAGCCTCTACTGGCAGCCCAGTGGCTTATATCCTATGCACTACTGCCCATTTACTATATCCACCACAACTTCACACTGACGATCCAACACAGAATTTGCATTGCAATTCAAAACTACAGCCTACATGGCGGCTTGTCACTAAGAGACAAACGATTGTAAAAGGCACTGCAAGTAACCTCTCCTGGCAGCGCAGTACCTTGTATTCGATGCACTACTGCCCATTTACTATGTCGCACGCACCTTCAAACAGACGATGCGAAAAAGAATATGCATCGCGATTCAAAACTACAGGCTACATGGCAGCTTCTCACCAAGAGCCTAACGAATCTGCCATCACTACACGTAGACTCTCCTGGCAGCCCAGTACCTTGTATCCAATGCAATACTACCCATTTACTATATCCCCCACACCTTCACACTGACGATGCAAAACGGAATATGCATCGCGATTCAAGACTACAGGCAACATTGCGTCTTCTCACCAAGAGCCTAACGAAACCGCCATCATTACACGTAGCCTCTCCTCCCAGCCCAGTAGCTTGTTCCGATGCACTACCGCATACTTACTATATCCCCCACACCTTGACACTGACGATGCGAAGCAGAATATGCACCGCGATTCAATACTACAGGCTACATGGCGGCTTCTCACCAAGAGACTAAAGAAACAGCCATCACTACACGTAACATCTCCTGGCAGAACAGTAGCTTGTATCCGATGCACTACTGCCCACAGACTATAACAAACACACCTTCACACTGACGATGCGAAAAAGAATATGCATCGCGATTCAAAACTACAGGCTACATAGCATCTTCTCACCAAGAGCCTAAAGAAACTGCCATCACTGTACGTAGCCTCTCCTGGCAGCCCAGTAGCTTGTATCCGACGCACTACTGCCCATTTACTATATCCCCCACACCTCCACACTGACGATGCGACACAGAATATGCATTGCGATTCAAAACTACAGGCTACATGGTGGCTTCCTACCAAGGGCCTTACGAAACTGCCATCACTTCACGTAGCCTCTCCAGGCATCCCAGTAGCTTGTATCATATACACTACTGCCCATTTACTATATCCCCCACTCCTCCACACTGACGATGCGACATAGAATATGCATAGTGATTCAAAACTACAGGCTACATGGTGGCTTCTCACCAAGAGCCTAACGAAACTGCAATCACTACACGTTGCCTTTTCTGGCACCCCACTAGCTTGTATCCGATGCACTACTGCCCATTTACTTTATGCCCCACACCATCACACTGACGATGCGTCACAGTATTAGCATCACAATTCAAAACTACAGGCTACATGGCACCTTCTCACCAAGAGTCAAACGATAGAAGAAGTCACTGCACGTAACCCCTCCTGGCAGCCCAGTAGCTTGTATGCGATCCACTACTGCCCATTTACCATATCCCCCACACCTCCACACTGACGATGTGACATGGAACATGCATAGTGATTCAATACTACAGGCTACATTGCGACTTCTCACGAAGAGCTTAAACAAACTGCCGTCACAACACGTAGCCTCTTCTGGCAGCCCAGTAACTTGTATCCGAAGCACTACGGCCCATTTACTATATCTCCCACACCTTCTCACTGACGATGCGAAACTCAATATGCATCGCAATTCAAAACTACTGGCTACATGGCGACTTCTCAGCAAGAGCCTAACGAATCTGCCAGCACCACACGTAGCCTCTCCTGGCAGCCCAGTAGCTTGTATCCAATGCACTACGGACCATTAACTATATCCCCCACACCTTCACACCGACGATGCGACAAAGAATTGACATCGCGATTCAAAATTACAGGATCCATGGTGGCTTCTCACCAAGAGACTGACGATACTGCGATCACGGGACGTAGCATCTGCTGGCAGCCCAGTGGCTTATATCCGATGCACTACTGCCCATTTACTATATCCCTCACACCTTCACACTGACGACGCGAAACTGAATATGCGTCGCAATTCAAAACTACTGCCTACTTGGCGACTTCTCAGCAAGAGCCTAACGAATCTGCCATCACCACACGTAGCCTCTCCTGTCAGGCCAGTAGCTTGTACCGATGCACTACTGCCTGTTTACTATATCCCCCCCACCATCACATAGACGATGCGACAAAGCATTGGCATCGCAATTCAAACATACAGGATACATGGAGGCTTCTCATCAAGACACATACGATACTGCAGACACTGCACTTAGCCTCTCCTGGCAGCCCAGTGGGTTATATCCTATGCACTACTGCCCGTTTACTATATCCACCACAACTTCACACTGACGATGCAACACAGAATTTGCATCGCGATTTAAAACTATGGGCTACATGGTGGCTTCCCACCAAGAGCTTAACGAAACTGCCATCACTACACATAGCCTCTCCTGGCAGCCCAGTAACTTCTATCCGATGCACCACTGCCCATTTACTATATCCGCCACACATTGACACTGACAATGCGACAAAGAATGGCATCGCGGTTCAAAAATACAGGATACACGGCGGATTCTGTCCAAGAGACTAACGAAAATGTAGTCACTGTACGTAGCCTCTCCTGGCAGCCCAGTAGCTTGTATCTGTTGCACTACCGCCCATTTACTATATGCCTGACACATTCACACTGAAGATGCAAAACAGAATTTGCATCGCGATTCATCACTACAGGCTATTTTGCGGCTTCTCACCAAGAGACAAACGATAGTAAATGTCACTGCATGTAAACTCTCCTGGCAGCCCAGTAGCTTGTATCCGATGCATTACTGCCCATTTACTTTATCCCCAACACTATCACACTGACGATGCGACACAGAATTTGCATCCTAATTCAAAACTACAGGCTACATGGAGGCTTCTCACCAAGAGACAAACGATAGTAAAAGTCACTGCACATAACCCATCCTGGCAGCCCAGTAGCTTGCATTCGATGCACTACAGCTCATTTACAATATCCCCCAAAGCTCCACACTCACGATGCGACATAGAATCTGCATGGCGATACAAAGCTACAGGCCACATTGTGGGTTCTCACCACAAGCCTAAAGAAAATGCCATCAATACACGTAGTCTCTCCTGGCAGCCTGTTAACTTGTATAAGATGCACCCTCACGCTGACCATGCGACAAAGCATTGGTATTGCGATTCAAAAATTCAGGATACATGGGGTCTTCTCATCAAGAGACATACGATACTGCAGACACTGCACGTACCCTCTCCTGGCAGCCCAGTGACTTGTATCCTATGCACTACTGCCCATTTACTATATCCCCCACACCTTCACCCGACGATGCAACACAGAATTTGCATTGCAATTTAAAACTACGGGCTACATGGCGGCTTCTCACCAAGAGGCAAACGATAGTGGAAGTCACTGCACATAACCTCTCCTGGCAGGGCAGTAGCTTGCATTCGATGCACTACTGCCCATTTACTATATCGCCCACACCTCCACACTGACGATGAGACATAGAATACGCATAGTGATTCTAAACTACTGGCTACATGGCGACTTCACACCAAGAGACTGACGATACTGCAGTCACTGCATGTAGCATCTGGTGGCAGCCCAGTGGCTTGTATCCGATGCACTACTGCCCATTTACTATATCCCACACACCTTCACAAGGACGATGCGAAAAAGAATGTGCATCGGGATTCAAAACTACAGGCTACATGGCGGATTCTCACCAAGGGCCTAACGAAACTGCCATCACTACACGTAGCCTTTCCTAGCAGCCTAGTAGCTTATATCTGATGCACTACTGCCCATTTACTGTGTCCCCCACACTTTCACACTGACGACGCGACAGAGAATTGGCATCAGGATTCAAAAATACAGGACACATGGCGGCTTCTGACCAAGAGACTGACGATACTGCTTTCACTGCACGTAACCTTTCCTGCCAGCGCAGAAGCTTGTATTTGATGCACTACTGCTCATTTACCATATCCTCCACACCTCCGCACTCACAATGCGACATAGAATATGCATAGCGATTCAAAACTGCAGACCACATGGCGGCTTCTCAGCAAGGGCGTAATGAAACTGCCATCACTACACGTAGCCTCTACTGGCAGCCCAGCAGCTTGTATCCGATGCACTGCTGCCCATTTACTATATCCCCCACACTTTCACACATACAATGCGACAAAGAATTGGCATCGCGATTCAAAAATACAGGATACATGGCGGATTCTCATCAAGAGACATACGATACTGCAGACACAGCACGTGCCCTCTCCTGGCAGCCCAGTGACTTGTATCCTATGCACTACTGCCCATTTACTATATCCCCCACACCTTCACCCGACGATGCAACACAGAATTTGCATCGCGATTTAAAACTACGGGCTACATGGCGGCTTCTCACCAAGAGACAAACGATAGTGGAAGTCACTGCACGTAACCTCTTCTGTCAGCGCAGTAGCTTGTATTCGATGCACTACTGCCCGTATACTATATCCCCCACATCTACACGATGACGACGCGACATAAAATACGCATAGCGATTCAAAGCAACAGGCTACATGGCGGCTTTTCACCAAGAGCCTAATGAAACTGCCATCACTACACGTAGCCTCTCCTGGCAGCCCAGTAGCTTGTATCATATGCACTACTGCCCATTTACTATATCCCCCACACCTTCACACTGACGATGTGAAACAGAATATGCATCACGATTAAAAACAACAAGATACATGGCGGCTTCTCACCAAGAGTATAGTGAAACCGCCATCACTACAAAGAGCCTCTCCTGGCAGCCGAGTACCTTGTATCCGATGCACTACTGCCCGTTTACTATATCCACCACACCTTCACACTGACGTTGCAACACAGAATTTGTATCGCGATTCAAAACTACGGCCTATATCGCGGCTTCTCACCAAGAGACAAACGATTGTAAAAGTCACTGCACATAACCTCTCCTGGCAGCCCAGTAGCTTGTATCCAATGCACTACTGCCCCCACCCTCCCACACCTTCACACTGACGATGCGACGAGAATATGCATCGCGATTCAAAACTACATGCTACATGGCGGCTTCTCACCAAGAGCCTAACGAAACTGCCATCACTACATGTAGCCTCTCCTGGCAGCCCAGTAGCTTTTATCCAATGCACTACTGCCCATTTACTATATCTCCCGAACCTTTACACTGACGATGCGAAACAGAATATGCATCACGATCAAAACTACAGGCTACATGGCGGCTTCTCACCAAGAGCCTAACGCAACCGCCATCACTACACGTAGCCTCTCCTGGCAGCCCAGGAGCTTGTATCCGTTGCACTACTGCCCAATTACTATATCCCCCACACCTTCACACTGACGATGCGACACGAAATTTGCATCGCAATTCAAAACTACAGGCTACATAACGTCTTCTCACCAAGAGACTAACGATACTGCAGTCACTGTACGTAGCCTCACCTGGCAGCCCACTGACATGTATCCGATGCACCACTGCCCATTTACAACATCCCTCACACCTTCATATAGACGATGCGACACTCTATTTGCATCGTGATTCGAAAATACATTCTATATGGCGGCTTCTCACCAAGAGACTAACGATATTGCAGTCACTGTACGTAGCCTCTCCTGGCAGCCCAATAACTTGTATCCGATGCACTACTGCCCATTTAGTATATTCCCCACACCTTCACACTGACGATGCGACACAGAAATTGCATCGCGATTCAAAACTACAGGCTACATGGCGACTTCTCACAAAGAGATTAACGATACTGCAGCCACTGTACGTAGCCTCTCCTGGCACCCCAGTAGCTTGTATCCGATACACTACTGCCCATTTACCATATCCCCCACACCTACACACTGACGCTGCGACACACAACTTGCATCGCAATTGAAAACTACAGGCTACATGGCGGCTTCTCACCAAATGACTAACAATACTGCAGTCACTGTACGTAGCCTCTCCTGGCAGCCCAGTACATTATAACTGACACACTCCAACATAATTACTATATCCCACGCAACTTCACACTGATGATGCGATACAGAAATTGGATCACGATTGAAAACTGCAGGCTCCATGGGGGCTTATCTCCAAGAGACTAACGATACTACGGTCACTGTACGTAGCCTATCCTGTCAGCACGGTAGCTTGCCTCCGATTCACTACTGCCCATTTACTATATCTCTGGCACCTTCATATTGACGATGCGACCATAGTGTATCCCTCACTCATTCACCTGAATGCCCAGTATCTTGTATCTGATGCATTACTACATAATTACTATAACCCTCACACCTTCACATTGGCGAGCCGACACAGAAATCGCATCGCGATTGAAAACTACAGGCTCCATCGCGCCTTTTCACCAAGAGACTTAACGATACTACGGCCACTGTACGTAGCCTATACTGGCAGTACAGTAGCTTGCATCCGATGCACTGCTGCCCATTTACTATATTGCTGGCACTTTCATATTGACGTTGCAACACAAAAATTGCATCGCAATTGAAAACTACATGCTCTATGACGACTTCTCTCCAGGAGTCTAAAGATACTATAGTCACTGTACTTAAACTTACCTGAGAGGGCAGTATTTTGTAACTGATGCACTTCTACATAATTACTATAACCCTTACAACTTCATATTGGCAATGTGACACAGAAATTGCATCGTGATTGAAAAATACAGACTCCATTGCGGCTTCTCACCAAGAGACTGACGATAGAAGGTTCACTGTATGTAGCCTCACATGGCAGCCCAGTAGCTTGTATCCGATGCCCTACTGCCTATTTACCTCACTCCTTCACATTGACAATGCAACAATAGTATATCCCTCACTCATTCACGTCAACGATGTGACACAGAAAATGCATCGCGATTGACAACTACAGGCCGCATGGCGGCTAATCTCCAAGAGACGAACGATACTACAGTCACTGTACGTAACCTCACCTTGGAGCCCAGTATCTTGTAACTGATGCTTTACTATGTAATTACTATATCCCTCGCACCTTCACATTGATGATGCGATACAAGAACTACATCTCGATTAAAAAATATAGACCCCATGGCGCTTTTTCACTAAGAGACTAACGATACTACGATCACTGTACGTAGCCTATCCTGCCAGCACGGTAGCTTGTATCCGATGCCCAACTGCCTATTTACTACACTCCTGGAAATGGAAAAAAGAACACATTGACACCAATGTGTCAGACCCACCATACTTGCTCCGGACACTGCGAGAGGGCTGTACAAGCAATGATCACACGCACGGCACAGCGGACACACCAGGAACCGCGGTGCTGGCCGTCGAATGGCGCTAGCTGCGCAGCATTTGTGCACCGCCGCCGTCAGTGTCAGCCAGTTTGCCGTGGCATACGGAGCTCCATCGCAGTCTTTAACACTGGTAGCATGCCGCGACAGCGTGGACGTGAACCGTATGTGCAGTTGACGGACTTTGAGCGAGGGCGTATAGTGGGCATGCGGGAGGCCGGGTGGACGTACTGCCGAATTGCTCAACACGTGGGTCGTGAGGTCTCCACAGTACATCGATGTTGTCGCCAGTGGTCGGCGGAAGGTGCACGTGCCCGTCGACCTGGGACCGGACCGCAGTGACGCACGGATGCACGCCAAGACCGTAGGATCCTACGCAGTGCCGTAGGGGACCGCACCGCCACTTCCCAGCAAATTAGGGACACTGTTGCTCCTGGGGTATTGGCGAGGACCATTCGCAACCGTCTCCATGAAGCTGGGCTACGGTCCCGCACACCGTTAGGCCGTCTTCCGCTCACGCCCCAACATAGTGCAGCCCGCCTCCAGTGGTGTCGCGACAGGCGTCAATGGAGGGACGAATGGAGACGTGTCGTCTTCAGCGATGAGGTTCGCTTCTGCCTTGGTGCCAATGATGGTCGTATGCGTGTTTGGCGCCGTGCAGGTGAGCGCCACAATCAGGACCGCATACGACCGAGGCACACAGGGCCAACACCCGGCATCATGGTGTGGGGAGCGATCTCCTACACTGGCCGTACACCACTGGTGATCGTCGAGGGGACACTGAATAGTGCACGGTACATCCAAACCATCATCGAACCCATCGTTCTACCATTCCTAGACCGGCAAGGGAACTTGCTGTTCCAACAGGACAATGCACGTCCGCATGTATCCCGTGCCACCCAACGTGCTCTAGAAGGTGTAAGTCAACTACCCTGGCCAGCAAGATCTCCGGATCTGTCCCCCATTGAGCATGTTTGGGACTGGATGAAGCGTCGTCTCACGCGGTCTGCACGTCCAGCACGAACGCTGGTCCAACTGAGGCGCCAGGTGGAAATGGCATGGCAAGCCGTTCCACAGGACTACATCCAGCATCTCTACGATCGTCTCCATGGGAGAATAGCAGCCTGCATTGCTGCGAAAGGTGGATATACACTGTACTAGTGCTGACATTGTGCATGCTCTGTTGCCTGTGTCTATGTGCCTGTGGTTCTGTCAGTGTGATCATGTGATGTATCTGACCCCAGGAATGTGTCAATAAAGTTTCCCCTTCCTGGGACAATGAATTCACGGTGTTCTTATTTCAATTTCCAGGAGTGTATATCCCTCACTCTTTCACATTGACGATGCGACCATTGTATATCCCTCACTTATTCACATCGACGATGTGACACATAAATTGCATAGCGATTGAAAACTACAGGATCCATGACGACTTCTCTCCAGGAGACTAAAGATACTATAGTCACTGTACGTAACCTTACCTGAGAGGCCAGTATGTTGTATCTGATGCACTACTATATAATTACTGTAACCCCCACACCTTCACATTGACGATGCGACACAGAAATTGCATTGCGATTGAAAGCTAAAGGCTGATGGCGGCTTATCACCACGAGACTAACAATACTTCATTCACTGTTCATAGCCTCTCCTGGCAGCCAGTAACTTGTGTCTGATGCACTACTGCCCATTTACTACACATCACACCTTCACATTGACGATGGGACACAGGAATTTCATCATGATTGAAAACCACAGGCCTTATGGCAGCTTCTCTCCAAGAGACTAACGATGCACAGTTCATGTTAGATTAATACTTTTTACTAACATCAATTATCATTAGGGAGTAAGAGCATTGGCACGTAAGTGTTACAATTTGTATCTCCTTAAACAGGCTTCTGCAAGATGGTTGTTTAATAAACTTTACGTTATCTTCCTATTGCATGATCCTGTTTACTAAATAGGTACTTTTTTTATCTTGGCTGGATAGCGCCACAAGAGAATGGTATAGGAGGGTGTGAATGAAAACATTGTAGAAATCCAGTGTGCAGATCAGCACAATGACAGAGAGTTCTAAACTGAACTGAATTGTTTGATTAATACATTCATATGTGGGTGCCACCTGAATGTTTGTGAACTCCACATATGGAGCCTCAACGAATGTATGCTCACTGACCTCTAATTAAAATACGTTAAAGTCACTTGTGTCTGTTTGGAAATGTGTAATATGAGTCTTTGTATGATTAAGCCTTAAAGCTTGAGCTCTTCAGTGGATTATTTTTGAGTAGCAAGTATCAGAGTATTTGAAGAATCATGCAACATCCATGGTAAATAATTTATGTAGGTCAATAACAGGAGTGAGACAATCATCAAACCTTACAAGAAACTATAATTGTAGTTTTCCCACTCTGAATATAGCGTTATTCCTGTGACATAAATTGTTAATATGAACGCCTGTTACCTATAATTAAGATGTGACATCATCCATTTAAAGGGAATGCCTATAATGCCATTACATTTTCGATTTCTTGTAAGATCTATGTGGTCCAAACAAAGTCTAGATAAGATCATATGTCAACAGACTAATTTTCCTTGTTTATTTCTACTTGAATGGAATTTGTGGAATAGTATACGGATTTATCTGTAGAAAAGCCTGTTCAGAGGTCAGACAAAGCTTCTGTTAAATATTATTATCAGAATGGTGGTTTAATTTCCTGTTACAAGCTACCCTCTCAATGTGTTTTCTGAACACAACAAGGAGGGAAATGTGTCTATAATAGAAATCACCTGCTTGTCTCCGCTTTTTTAAATAGGGTACTGCAGATTTCATCTTTCAGGAAACATATCTTGATTCATCAAATAATTACAAGGATAACTCAAAATTCCTGTTGGTGCTATTATATGTGTACAAGAGTTTAGTAACAGTATCGAAATATTATCATGACTGAAATACTGAATTATGTACATATATAAAAAAAAGTTTTGCATCACCCCGTTTCCCAGAACTCCTGAAGATAGATGTTGACTGCGGACGTAGTATCACAGACACAGTCCCTTTGACTGTTCACAGATGTCACTAAACCCACCCAAAGATGTAAACAACCATGCATGAGCAGTGTCTTTAGACAGAGGGAGTCCGACAGCCAATCAGTTCCAGTCATTCCACCAGGAAGAAGATACACGGCTCATGTTGCCTGAAGTTCAACCATACCTAGACGCTCAATTCCGCGGTTCGGTCGCGTCCACATTATTTTGTGACAGGAAGGGCTCACAACAAGGGAAGTGTCCAGGCGTCTCAGAGTGAACCAAAGCAATGTTGTTCGGACACGGAGGAGATACAGAGAGACAGGAACTGTCGATGACATGCCTCGCTCAGGCCACCCAAGGGCTATTACTGCAGCAGATGACTGCTACTTATGGATTATGTCTCAGAGGAACTCTGACAGCATGTTGAACAATGCTTTTCGTGCAGCCACAGGATGTCATGTTATGACTCAAACTGTGCGCAACAGGCTGCATGATGCGCAACTTCATTCCCGACGTCCATGGCGAGGTCCATCTTTGCAACCACGACACCATGCAGCATGGTGCAGATGGACCCAACAACATGCCGAATGGACCGCTCAGGATTGGCATCGTGTTCTCTTCACCGATGAGTGTCGCTTATGCCTTCAAACAAATAGTCGTCAGAGACATGTTTTGTGGCAACCCGGTCAGGCTGTACACCTTAGACACACTGTCCAGCGAGTGCAGCGAGATGGAGGTTACCTGACTTTTGGGGTGGCATTATGAGGGGGCTGACATATACTGCTGGTGGTCGTGAAAGGCGACATAATGGCTGTACGATAAGTGAATGCCATCCTCCGACCGATAGTGCAACCAAATCAGCAGCATATTGGCGAGCCTCTCGTCTTCATGGATGACAATTCACACCCCCATGGTGTGCACATCATGTTAATGACGTCCTACATGCTAATGACATTGCTCGACTAGAGTGGCCAGCATGTTCTCCAGACACGAACACTATCGAACATGCCCGGGATAGATTGAAAAGGACTGTTTATGGAAAACGTGACCCGCCAACCACTCTGAGGGATCTACACCGAATCGCTGTTGAGGAGTGGGACAATCTGGACCAATAGTGCCTTGGTGAACTTGTGGATAGTATGCCATGAATACAGGCATGTATCAATGCAAGAGGACATGCTACTGGGTATTAGAGGCACCGGTGCATGCAGCAATCTGGACCACCACCTCTGAAGGTCTCGCTGTATGGTGGTACAACACGCAACATGTGGTTTTCATGAGCAATAAAAAGGGCAGAAATGATATTTATGTTGATCTCTACTCCAATTTACTGTACAGGTTCCGGAACTCTCGGAACCGAGCTCATGCAGAACTTTTTTTGATATGTGTATGTACAAGAGTTTGGTAACAATGTTGAAGAATTATCATAACTGAAATAGTTATTGCTTTTTAGTGAACTACAGAAATCTGTAATATCCTGGACAGTCAATGTCATAAAACTACTGCCTACTTGTGGACTAGGAAATGTAATGGGTTTGTTTTCAATCGTCCAGTTTTTGTCAGTGTCTGCAGCTACTGTATGAAAGAATTCACTGAATTTTGTGCCCAGTGGTTTGAATTTATCATCACCTGTCTCACTACTGCTGTCACCCTGTTGCTGAACATTATTTGCCTTGCCAAGTTTATTATTTTCCTAATGATCTAAGTTGCCTTTCTGTTGTTCATTTTTTTTTCTTCAGAGTACAATTTTTGGTGGCACAGTGCAGAATTTTCCAATATCATTTCGACATAAGATAGTGAATTTTTAATGTTGATTGAAGTTATCCCACTGCATCAAAGTACTGTCTGCCCCAGCGCCCTTGGCAAACACCTTTCCATTCAAACTTCCCGGCAGATTAAAATTGTGTGCCAAGCCGAGACACAGGCTCGGGACCTTTGCCTTCCACAGAGAAGTGGCTCTACTGCCTGAGTTACCCAAGCACAACTTATGACCAGCACCCCCCAACTTTACTTCCGCCAGTACCTCACCTCCTACCTTCCAAATTTTGCAACATTAGAACTCCTGGAAGACAGAATATTGAAGAGATATGGCTTAACCACATCCTGAGGGATGTTTCCAGAATGAGATTTTCATTCAGCAGTGTAGTGCTAGTCTAGGTAGGAGATGAGGTACTGGCGGAAGTAAAGCTGTGAGAATGAGTTGAGAGTCATGCTTGGGTATCCCAGTCAGTAGAGCATTTGCCTGCAAAAGCAAAGGTTCTGGGTTTGTGTTTCAGTCTGGTACACAGAACTGTTAATCTCCCAAGAAGGTTGACATCAGAGCACACACTTTTCCATTGTTTATCCAGTAAATTCTTTTTAAATACTGTACTGTGACGCAGTCAACATCTGTATAATTCTGTGAAACTGTGCTTTTACCGTTCTTGGTAGAACTGGCTAACAGGAATGCTTTCTTACTACAGTACAATTATGGTCAGGTAAATCATGTATGACTGGGCTAACATCTGTTTCATGGGAGCATATTAGATTTATAAATAAATTATTAATCACTGTTGTACTATGCCCATCTATTTTTGTTGGGAAATGGAATGGGTACTGGGGAAATACATTTCAGCTGGAGTTCAGTAACTCTGTTTACCATTAATATCAAAAGCTCGAGTCTAAAAAAAAAAAAAAAATCAGAATCTGGTAATACAATACCGGTAATAAAACTTCTATTTCAGAAGTGAAAGTCACATGAAGAGCCGCAGTCAAAATAAATACAGTTTCTCCATCTCCTATTACGAGAGAAACACAGTTAATATTCATATGCTATTACGAAGGAATGGGGCATCTGGGTCTCATTTCCTTCACAATGTGCATTTGATACTTGAGAAATCACTTAAATAGAAATACTAATGCAACATAAATAGAATTAAGGAACCAGCATCGATCCATTATGCTGTATACAATAAATTACCAAAAATTAGTTTATGATTAACATCCGGCACTTTAATGAATGTTTGGCGACAGTAGTCATACAACTGACCACCAAGAGTAAACCTATTGTATAAAAATGTATTTTCTTAGTATTATCTTCCTTGATCAGGTTGGAAAATAGAAGCTCAAATATGTGACTTCTCTTATGTATTGTGTTTCATTATTTGTGCATTTAGTAAATAATAAAGTATTTTTCTCTATATTTTTACTTGTGTGCTGCGTAAGAAGAAAGTACCTGAAGTACTTACAACTGTGGTTAACTCAAGTTGCCACAATTTTCCATTTTCACAGTATCGGTTCCAACATGGAGAAATTTACTATTGCCATTTCGCAATTGGACCTTACAATTAGTGAACTTTTGGCAGATGTGTTTGACAAACAGTCTTTCGCTACTCCTCAAAATGCTATCTTGGAACATTTTGTACTGCCCACAGAACCACACCTAGAGAAAACCATGGAGAGTGAGTTAGTGATTGGTGCTTCCCCTTCCCAACTGATCTACGCCCTATGCACCTTGGTGGGACAAAATCTACTATCAGAGCAATCACTAAAGCTTTTTTGTTTCTGATGTTTGCTCCCACATGTCCAGGGAAATATTATCAGCTTTTCCGGACCTTCCCATTGACGAAGTGGCATGAAAAGCAGACTCTTTGACTAGCACTTATGCTGATTCAAATTTGTGTGAAATGAAAGCTGAGCTTATGGCAGATAGCCTCGAGCCAAGCATTTCAGCCTCAGCAGCTTCTAGGGGTCCTGCACCGTGCATCATTTCCCTTCCTGCGCCAGGGCCATCTATGAGTCATGCCAGGTTGCAATGACAAGAAGCAGCAGCCTCCAAATGACAGGCCAACATACAGATGGTGCTGGTTTCATAAATATTTTGCCAAAGCTGCTCGATATTGTATGAAACCATGCTTTTACCGATACTTCCCAGATGATGCCAGTAGGTGGGCATATTTGTCAAGGTCAGTTAAAGTACCTACAAGCCATACACAATGGAACTGAACCCACAGTGACAGTTTCTCACAGACTTTTCATGAAGGACAAACATATTGGGAATAATTTCTTAGTGGACTCAGGATATGGGATTAGTGTTTACCCTAAGTCACATAATATGCA
Source organism: Schistocerca serialis cubense (assembly GCF_023864345.2). Classification (NCBI taxonomy): domain Eukaryota; kingdom Metazoa; phylum Arthropoda; class Insecta; order Orthoptera; family Acrididae; genus Schistocerca; species Schistocerca serialis. Next base: position 919,937,989 of record NC_064640.1, on the reverse strand, counting down.
CTGCTCTAGTGAGCAAGAACTTAATCTTGTAACAGTTAACGGCCTCCACATTGCCATGTTTGGAATGATGCAGTTGATTTTGTACTTCAGTGATGAGCTGCAATCCACTTTGGCCTTTGTGGTTGCTGATGTCAAAGGTGGAATTATCGGTGCTGCCTTTTTCTATCATTTTGATTTCATGATGGATTTAGTGCATCAGTGTCTTCGGAAAGAGCCACTCTCTCTTACTACCTCTGCAGCATCAGTGCGTGTTGTGAGCGACGCTATTGGGCTCTGTCACTCAAAGATATCTGCAACAGCCACGCCAACTGTGTCATGTCTGAAGGATTCATTACCATTTCCATACCCATGTGGACTGCGCATATGTTCTACTGCTAATATAATGAAGCTACATGAGAGTTGGCACAGGCTTATGGCTCAAATTTCTACTGTACAAGCTCGTCATAATGCCAAACTCTGTACCATTAATAGCCTGCATGAAACCAATATTTACTGTAGGTGTTCTTGTGAGGTCAGTGATATGTGATTGTGCTGCTGTCAACACTGACAATGAAAAAATATTAGATGCTCACTGAATCTGGAAAATTTAAGCATCCAGCCAATGACAGTTATGTTCACGCAATTCGACCCATGCAATATGCTGAGATAAAAATTATTAACTTTAAAGCTGGAGATATGAAGTGGAATTTTATTTTGAAGTTACATTATCTGCAAGAGTGTGAATCTCTAAAATTTGCCAATTCAGTCTCTGATTCACATGTGAATTTCTATAATACAAAAATGAATGTTTCTTTAGCAGCCCAGAAAATGAGCTTCAGCGTTCATGATACCATTAAATTTTTAGCAAGTTCCAAGCACTCAGATATTCATGGCACCTCTGCCACTGTAGAATTCATCATAATTATTGATAAACTGTTTGATGGGTGCAACTCAGGAGAGTTCATGTTAAGGGCTTTAAGCAACGACTGAGAGCGGAAACTGCAAATTATTGGACTGAATTTCTTTGTCTTGCGGAAAAATTCCTTCAAACACTAAGGATTGATGGTCTTTGTACATTAGTACATCCACTAAAAGCATTTGTGCTGGTACTTTTATTTGCATACATGGTCTTAGAAGCCTCTCCCAGAAGTTTCTCTTTTGGTGTACAAAACCTCTTAAGTATTTTTTAACATATTGAAAGGGTACAGTACCGCCCGACATTGAAAATAGGTACAACATTCTTCGTTATTCTTGTCAGTACAACATATTTTTTCTAATAATAACTCAATTTCAATTAATACAGCGAAGCCGCATACCAGTGTGGGAAAGAATCTCAATTTATTTATTTAACTGATCACATGTGCACTCCCACAAAATAAATCCCTACATCCAGTTTGGTGAGATCTGTGAAATGAATGAATGTATGGTCGTCTGCTAACCGCAGATAGTGAATGTGAATATATGATCATCTTTGAGACGATCTTTTGGTCACCTTTGGTGGAACCAAAGAGATGAAATTTACCGGAGCTTTGAGCGCCTGAAATGTGGCTGACCACTACGGTAGCAAGGTGCTCCCCCACTTCGGCAGAGGTGCGAGAGGACCTGAAGAACGGCCATGTTTCAGCACTCTGCTGCTGGATCTTGTGTTGGTAAGACCTGTCTTAGGTGTGCTTCATAAAGACAAAAGAGTGGAGACATGGTATGCATGTGAAATACTTAAGAGTAGTTTGGAATAATAATTTCTCTATTTCAGGAACTTTTGTGGGGAGAATTAAATGTCAGGTAGGTAATATTAAGGAGATCATAGTAATCTTCAGAAGTGACCAATGGTCACAATGAAACCACGTGTAGCAATAAGTTGAAATACTTCCGAGTGCTTAAGTTAAGCTGAATTACTAGCGTGTCTACTATAAGTTGAAAATATTTAAGAAATGGCGTGTGCAGGACCTGAAATTAGAGACGAGTGCTTCCACGTGGTGAGTACTGTGTGAATCTCAATCTGTGTATGAGACAAAGGATAAAGAGAAGTACTCGTCCATGGTATCAGTTGAGGACTCACGTGTGTGATGAATATGTTCTTAATATTACTTTGTGTGTTATGTTTCCGTGTGACGCTTGATTCAAACTATAATACTCTGAGAGTGAAGCAAGGTGAGTCAGCCATCTATTCAGCAACGCCACTTGGCTTGCATTGCACAGGAAGACATGCATATATCCTCCAGAGTTCGTAGTAGGAAAGAAAAGTTACGAAGTGGGGCAGTGTCGTGTGAAACTTGGATGAATTTTAATTGAAGTGGGAAAGCTGAAAGTGATGTAATTATAACGCTGTGACTATTCCTTGTTTTGTATTGTATGTTGCCAGTGTGATGTATTTCATGAAATTTAAGTATGTGTGGTTGGCATGGGAGAGTAACAACATAGTTTCAGAGGCAGTGGGTTATGCATGTTCCTTTTTGTACCACTCGGTCTGGAGGAAAGTTTCGTGATGATGGGTGTGAGAGTCGAAGTGTGATATATAGCAAAAGATCCACCATACTATCCAGAAAGTGCACTGTAGCGTTAAGTAATTACGAGACCATAAGATAGAGAATCACCAATGTAAAGCCATGCCCACTGGGCGGAATTTCTCGTGTGTTATTGTTGTAGGTTATAGAATTTGTGTGTTTAGGTTATAGAATTTATCGGAATAAATAAGACAGTGAAAAGAAAAAGATTGGTGGCCTTTTCCTTCGAATAGTATGTTGTCATGATACCCAGAATTTATAATGTTTGCGCCATTCATATTCAGTGCGATGGCCACGTGTTGATCAAAGCCGTTGAATAAGAAAGAAAATGTGGTATTGCCAGTGCGTAGTGAACAATCAGAGTTGTGTAAATTTTTAATAGTCAGTAGAGCTGCCACACATGAATGAATCTCGTTAGAAAACAACACTTTTTTATACTCGGCTGTGCACCTCTGTTTCGCTAACGCATTGCTCCGAGTCACGTAGCCCCACACCATGGTTGCGCCAGTGGGCTCCTTCTTCCTGTAACCCGCGACATGCGAACCGCTGCGTTTACCCTTTTAGCGGTTCGATGGCCGCTGTGGCCTCCATTCCAATTCGCAACCACTGGTCAGTGTAACTTACTGCAATCCAGCCCGCAGCTGGCTGCAACTTGTGCGCTCCGAAATATTGCACCAAATCTAACTTCCCTATCTTAAACTGTGCTGCCGCTACATTATTCCCCTCTTTGGAAAGACCCGGTCCCCAGGTCGTCCTTTAACTAACTCTTAAACTTGTTTGGATGCTTACTTACTACTAGAAAACTTAAATGTGGTCTAGTGCCCCTTAAAACCATGGCATGAAACAAAACGTAAAAATTCCTTACTGGACGACCACTGCTGAATCAACCCCTTACCTACTCATCTCACCCCCTCAGTATCCAATCTCCTGGGACTTGGACTATCCTTGGTTCCCTTTCGGAATTAGCTCTCCGCCTGATCAGAAAGAAAATAACACAAAACAAAGTTAAGACTGCGATGTCACTTGGCCCAGAGGTGCTCAAAATGATCGTTATTTGCCGTTGCCTTTCTCTATACTGCGTGACATGTTGAACAAGCTGTTCAGCTGATATGCGCCCCTCTTGCTCTATAACGAACTGGTTTATGGATCTCAACAGACGTGCTCCAGAGTCTGGTTTAACAAGATCAGATTCTGCCTTGGCAAAAACTCTAAAGTGGCTTCTGGCCAGTACAGCTGTGGCTGCGTAACATTCAATTGTGAGACTCCTGAAATTGACGCTGGCAGATGGAAGGTTGGTCCTAATATGTTACACTTTGTTCCATTGATTAAAATTCCGCTCCCCTCGAGCTCTAAACCATTCGCTTCCGTAAACACTCCTTGCTCAAAACAACTTGCCACTACTACCAAATTCTCGTAGACGGAGAAGATCAAATGCATGCCAACTCGTTGCAAGCTCAATTTTGATTAAACAATGTTCCTTGGGCAGTCTATTCTATTTCCCCTGAGCTAAAAATAACTGCACCATGCACGTGTCCCATATTATTAGCATCGCAGATTTTCCTCCAACATTCACTATTTTTTATCCAAACTCAACACCGATTGTGTGACTACTTCTATCCTTAAATTCACATTATATGAACTGGTGCAAGAAACACGACTTTCCTGACCCAGCCCTGTTGATAACTAAAAATTTAAACAAGAAATCGTACGACTCTGACATCGTCCAACACATACTTATTACGGCTTTGCCGAAAAATTTACTCCGACTCATTTATCTCTCCAGAACTGCGTTTTATTTCTCCTCCAACAACACTCCACATACGTCAGACGCTACACTTCCCTTTTCAGTAACCTGAGAACAGGGATCACCATCACCCTTCCTCCCTCTTCAAAAAGACTGCTGCCCCTAGCAGGCTAACAATACCCGAAAACACGTATAAAATACAATGCCTAATTAATCCATACAAACCCAATGATACATGACACGAAAACAAAAAAACTACAAATACTCTACTACTTTCTAGAACGCAAAGCATATGGTACTTCATGCTGTACTCTATCTTTCATCTGCGCTTAGCACCATTCTACACTCTCTCTTTCTTCCTCTTTCCTACCTTTGACACGCCTGGAATCACATTCGGGCAGGCAACCTTTAAATGGCTGTAATCGCCCAATGTGTACTATCGTCGTTCTAGTTGGCAGCCGAAGCTTCACATTAACGGAATATGTGGTCTGAACAACTTGGTATGGCCCTTGTACATCGTGAGGAACTTCTTCGTTTTCCCTTTTTGCGTATAGGGGCTGGACAGCATTACCCATTGACCCACCCTATACTGCAGTAAACGTCCTTTCCGTGCCTTTCCAAAGCCTTTGTATTTGCCTTTTGTACTCGTTTCCAAACATCCCGAATTGTCCTTGCGAATTGACGTACAGATTCACCAATCCTTCTTTTCTGTATCTTCACTAAATCAAACGGGGACTGCATATTTCGCCCGTACACTACCTCATATGGAGACAAACCGGTATTTGTATGGACTTTAGCATTATATGTGCATACAATATGCTTCAAATACTCGTCCCACTGATAGTGATGAGAATGCACATAAAAACTCAGCATCTTCCCGATTGTTCTGTGTACCCGTTCTGTCCTTCCTTTGGCCTGTGGATGCAACGCACTCGTCCTCAACTTCTTTAGGTCCAACAATTTACATAGTTCCTTCATTAAACCCGACATGAAGTTGGTCCCTTGGTCAGTAATTATTGTCTCTGGTACACCAGACTTCAAAATCTTGTTATTTACTAACGCTTGCGTGACCATTGCTGACTGTTGATTTGGCATAGCCACCATCTCCACATACCTTTAAAAATGGTCTATTATTGTCAGAACGAATCTGTTCCCAGATGGTGTTCACCTAAAAGGTCCTAAGACATCAATCCCCAGGAAAGAGATGGAACATGTTGACCCCGGTAATCGTTGTAGCTGTATCTGTTTCCGACTGAAATCTGCTCTCTGCGCACATGGTATGCAATTCTTGACATACTGATCCACATCTCCCCGCCACTCTCCTATTCGTCTCTCTACACACTCCATGACCGGATAACACGTGATCATGTGCTTCCTTTAAAACCTCATACCTTAACTTCGCTGGCACTATTACCCTTGGTCCTAACTTCGTTTCCCTGCACAGAAGACTGTCGTACACATTAAACTGTGGCTGTGTCCGATACAGTTTACAATCATTGTCCACGTCCTGTAATTTTTGCCACACCGCTAGGTCATAACCTATGACTTCTAGTTTTGCCACCTTCCTACTTAGTGCATCCGCATTACTGTGCTTTTTCCCAAGCTTGTGCACCACCCCATAGTCAAATTCACTAAGCCTCACAGCCCATCGAGCGAGTCTAGTAGACTGATCCTTCAACTCCAACAACCACTTCAATGCAGCATGATCTGTCACTACCCGAAATCTTCTCCCATATAAATAACATTTAAAATATGTGATTCCATAGATTACGCGTAGCATCTCCCTCTCTGTTGTTGAGTAATTCGTCTCTGCTGCATTCAACTGCCTAGACGCATAGGCTACAGGATGTTCTTTCCCATCAATTTCCTGACTAAGAACACACCCTAATGCTTGATTCGATGCATCGCATGCTAGTATAAACTCCTCTTCAAGATCTGGAAACACAAGAACTGGACTTGATGTTAACACTTCTTTCAGTTTGTCAAATGCTTTCTGAAACTCTTCTGTCCACTGACATTTCACACCCTTCCATAACAATTGCGTCAATGACTGTGCTAAATCTGCAAAACCCTTCATGAACTTTCAATAGAAATTGCAGATTCCGATGAATTACTGCACTTCCTTAACTGTTTTCGGTTTCCGAAAATCCCTTACAGCCTGTACCAACCTCGTATCTGTTCGCACTCCGTCTTTCTGATAATATGATCCAGATATTTTTGACTTCTTCTAACGCGAAGTGACACTTCTCCAGGCTCAGCGTCAAACAAGCTTCTCTTAACGCCATAAAGACTTCCCTTAACCGCTGTCTATGTTGCTCCATACTACTTGAAAACACTATAATATCATCCAAATAGACAAGACACTGCCGTGGTTTCAAACACCTAAATACACTGTCTAGCAACCTCTGAAACGTTGCCGGAGCGTTTTTCAACCCGAATGGCATTCTAATGTACTGGTAATGGCCTCCAGATGTAGAGAAAGCAGTTTTTGGACGATCCCCAGGAGCCACCTGTAACTGATGATAACCACTTGTCAAATCCATCGTAGGAAAGTACTGGCACTGTCCTAAGTGATCCAAAGTCTCTGATATGTCTGGAATGGGGTATGCGTCCGTTACTGTCTTATTATTGAGGTATCGATAGTCACAACAGAACCTGTATTTCTTAGTTCCATCCGTAGTTTTTTAGGCATAACGACAATTCCCGCTCCCCAGCAACTATTACTATGCTCTATAATACCGTCCGCAAGCTGCTGATCATTGAAATCCTCCACAATCGGCTGCAAATACCTCGGTATTCTCTATGGTTTACAGTAAACCGGTGCTTCAGTCCCTGTTGGTATCCTATGTTGAACGAATGGAGTTGCTGGCAACGGCCCTTGTGGAAAAAACAAATCCTTAGATTCCCACAATAATTCTTCCATCTGCTCCCTTTCTTCTCCTTTCAAATGTTTAATTTTGTCACGCAGTGCAGTTCTATAGTCAGTTAGTGGTTGATCGCTTCGTTTACCTCTCGAACACCAGTCTTCATCATCTGGCACATCCAAATTTGCTACTAAAACTCCTTTCCTCAAATTCGCGTCCACAGCGCTAAAATTATCCACCTTCTCGGGAACTACTCGCCCGTCATTCCCCTCCTGTACGCGTACAACACTACGTTTCAAAAAACAACCCAGTGGACCCAAAACTTCATTATCCTCCAATGGTTCAATAACACATACTGTACCCACAGGTAGATTCGACTCCACACTTACCCAGAGCGACTTCTCAGTGCCACTAGACACACACTCATGCGAATGTACGCGGTTCAATTGGTTTGTTCATTATGTTGAACGCCCCTGGCGACAGCTCTGCACCGACAACAGTTTCCCCTAGCGGTCTCGGTCTGGCACACAGTTTTGCCGGCCAGAATCGCTGAGCGGTTCTAGGCGCTACAGTCTGGAACAGGTTCGAATCCTGCCTCGGGCATGGATATGTGTGATGTCCTTAGGTTAGTTAGGTTTAAGTAGTTCTAAGTTCTAGGGGACTGATGACCTCAGCAGTTAAGTCCCATAGTGCTCAGAGCCATTTGAACCATTTTTGAACCCCTAGCGGAAATAACATTCCACCAAGTTCCACAGTTCGTTGTCCAAGGTCAATTTTGGCATGATGTTGATGCAAGAAATCTACTCCTAGGATCATGTTGTAGCACTCGCTCACCCATGGTACTACCTCCATGCATGCAAACAATCGGACTTTCCCTATGCGAAAGTCAACTGTCACCGACCGCAGAGGCATGACCTCCTTATCCCCCACTCCACGCAACATGTAACGTGGTGGGTCTAACTTCCTACGTCCCATTATATTCTTAGTAGCCACTGACACTTGCGCTCCTGCGTACAACAAAATCTTAAACTATTTATTTCCTACGGATCCTACCACTGAACATTCCACCTCTGCATACGTATTCGTAGCATTTGCTTGTATCTTTGTAAAAGCCCTTCCTTTAACTGCTTAAACTGTCCTGCCTTCCTCAAGGCCTCAGAACACCTTACATGTGTTGCCTTGCCAGAAAACGGAATAATCAAACTCACGGCGGCTGGATAAATCTCCTGCACCTTAGGCAACAACGACTTATCACATGCGGTTTCCCGTTCACTTCTAGATGTTAATTCATTTCTCAACTGAGTATTGTCCGCTGTCAGTTGTGCTACTTTTTCCAACAAAATCCGCATCGCTTCTGGTTCTGACACACTTTGCATCCTTGACTCTGCCATTGTGTTGCCTCCGTTCTTAGTTAGACCCGACAAAAAAATTTAAGTACCAGAACAATCTGACTTCCTACAACGCCATATCATCATACTCAGTAACATCATAAACCAATACAAAGTAATCAAATGCCACGAAAAACATCTTATTGTCCCAAATACACTAACACTTATTCTGACAAAATAAATAATATGCATACGAAAAACATCTAAAATGTGACTTCTGGCAAGCCATACTCAAAACACCAACAAGAAAGAAAACGTCCAACACTCAAAAGAACCATTTTGACAGCACTCAACACATCTTGTGACTGTCCTGCAGGCGGTGGGCTCGAACGCCGTACTGGACAGACGACGTCCGCTGTCCTGACACCAAATGTAGTGGGTGGGTGCCAGAAGGTGCCATATTAAAACTCGGCGAGAACTTTCCAAATGATTTATTCGTTTCCACTACATTGTTTGATTCACCTCAGTCTCCATCACAGGCCCTGCATTGCTGAGGAAGTACCCCCAGCGGCATGTGAAACGCAATGCTGTGTCGTGCTGGCCTTGTTCACCAGCTGTAGAATTCCAGTTACATCAGGATGGCTGCGCCAGCAGCCGACTCAGGGCCCACCGTCCCTGTTGATTCCGCGCTGCTCTGCCGGGAGATGTAGGTCGGCCCCGCTGCTGCTTCTACCTCGGCTGGCATAGCTGGGAACGCGGCAGCAACGACCACCCCCGTTCTGGCATCCGAACCTGCGGCCCTCGCCTCGTAAGTCTGCGGCGTGTGTTGGGAGACGAGACAACTGCCCACAGTAGTGACCCGAAGAGTGGCCCGCTCTTGCTGTCTGCGGACCCCGTGTCGGCCTCAGAGGGTCGCACCAACGACCCACCATGGACTGGGACACAGTCGCCCCATCTGCTGCCATATGTCGCCGGTAGTGTGACATGTATCGCCATCCAGGAGAGCTGCCACACTTGAATGAATCTCTTTAGAAAACAGCACTTATTTATACTCGGGTGCGCAATCACTCCCAGTCATGTACGTCCCACACCACGATTGTGCCAGTGGGCCCCTTCTTCCTGTAACTTGCGACATGCGAACCACTGTGTTTACTCTTTTCAGTGGTTTGATGGCCACTGTGACCTCCATTCCACTTTGCAACTGCTGGTCAGCGTAACCTACTGCAATCCAGCCCGCACCTGGTTGTAACTCGTGCGCTCTGAAATATTGCACCAAATCTAACTTCCCTATCTTAAACTGTGGTGCCGCTACATATATGATTAAGTAACTACAATAAGAAATTTTTCATGTCAATGCTTTTGTCATTTTGTACTGCTATACAGTTTTGTCATTTAGAAAATAAAATTCGAAAAAAAGAAGCAAAAAATATTTTGACAGAGGTAAGGTTTTTGAGAAGCATAATTTGTCAGCAGCTTTAGTGGCAGTTCAGAAATTACGTATGTAAACACAGCAGAATAATAGCAAAATTTATGTTGCAGGGAAAGGTTAGAAGGTACTAGGCAATAGCTACCAGTGGACTATAAACTAAGCACACAAAGTGTCATATAATGTACATAAATGGTTACTGTATTTTTTCTATGTAGCAGAACAATTTGACACTTTGTGCCGATTCATCATGGCAACTGAGATGTCACGCATCATGCATCGTGTACTACACATGCAAATAAAGATGACAATCGGAGCGGTGCCTGATGGGAGCGACCGTAAAGGCATTTCCCATTTACAGTCGCTGCCATCAGCCACCACACTGAGTGTAACATTGTTTGCGCACGTAGTACACCAGGGCCGGCCAGAAATTCTGCACGCGTGTGGTGCTCCTGCACATGTACAACTTCCGGGTCACAGCGTGCACGCTGCAGCCGTCAGCGTTCATGTAGTGCATGTTTCTACGCACAGATGTCGCTTTATCCACTTGCTGAGATACCCTGTACCGGCGCATTCTAGTGCTCTTTCCACAGCTTGCATGTCAACCATGGGAAGGTATTTCGCGTATTAAACATTTAAAATACTGTCACAGTCTACTCATTGAGACGTCTACTTTTATGTTAACAGTTTAACCCAGTAAGACAAGTAATACAGTTAACAACCGTGGGTTTTTATTAAGGCAGCTTGACTGACGGTACATAAATACACTTAGTGTTTTTGATCTAGTATTTAAGAAAGAGAGCACTCGGCGACTTCCAGCGAACCTTAGTCATGATTTCAAATAACATTAAACTAATGCAAGGTTTCCTATAACTAATTCTCGGTACCCTGAGTTATACCCACATAATTTCTGTCTCACTGACCTCTGAACAGAATGACAACCGCAGACCTCTCGATGATGACCTGTACCATTATTGCTATATCTTTCATCAGTTCCGTCTGAAATCTGCACAATAACCGACGATTAGATGAATGTTATGTTTTATCGACTTCAGCTGAGCGTAGCCCTTCACACATTTTTTTTTTAAAAAAAAGAACCTAAATGTAAGTATACAACAATCGGTTTAATGACCAATTTTCCTTATAATAATGGAGCATGGAGCAGAATGAGGCAATAGTGCACAGTTAGTAAACAATAATTTTTAATTATGAAAGGAATAAATCCAAACACGTTTATCACTGGTCATGAGAAATGATATAGCTAATATCGGGCACAAAAGCACGGCTCATTGACAAACGCAAGCAGTTGCGGGAGATTTTCATCACTGATGCTTGATCAAAACGACTGAGAACATAGATCTTCCGTTCTTTGCTTTTTTACAGTACCTGCCATTTCTCAGTACTTCTCTGTTAAAGTTACGGTCACCAGGGGTAAACGAGACTGGGTATGTTGCGCTCTTGCTTGTACCACATAAACAGGGAAGAGGAGCCGCCGCCGTTCATATAGGACACATGCCTAATAACAGATGTCGCTGTCGCTCGCTGTCGCACACGTGCACACATGTGCAGCACTTCCGCACGTCTGCACACTGTGCAGCGTTTGGCCGGCCCTGTAGTACACGAAGCACAGCTGTGATGCATGGTGTCTCAGTTACCATGATGAATCGGCACAAAGTGTCAAATTGTTCAGCTACATAGAAAAAATACAGTAACCATTTATGTACGCTATATGATGCTGTGTGTGCTTAGTTAAATGGTAGTATCTCTCACTGAGTAAAAGGCTATTTTCTTTTCTTTTTTTTCTTCTTTGTTGAATTTAGATTCCCCCCAGAGGAGAAGGCAGGGGGGGGAGGGGGGGGGGCAGGCTGGCAACAGTATAATATGCTGCTCTGCAGCCTACAGAAGAGTTTAAAAACATAATGAGTAGAGAATAAACAATAAAAACAGGTGATAAAACAGTGACTGGGTGAAACTGTAATAGGGCGACAAATGGCAGAAGTTAAAATATAAAAACAAAGAGCTGGTGATGCTAATTTAAACACATAAAATTAGACATGGACAATTAAAAAAAAAAACGTGGTGACAGTCTGGTTTCTGTTCGCAAGAGTTAAAAAAAAAAAACATACCTAGTGATGTAAAAAAAATGGGACGTGCAACACATCACTAAAATACTGCACTATAAAGTAGACTCAGAGACAGACTGGAGGGGGAGGGGGGGGGTGGATCCGGCCAGAAGAGGGGGGGGGGGGAGGGGGAAGGAGAGGAAAAGCAAAAGGGGGAGCCAATGGAAGGAGAGGACACAGGAAGGGGAGGGGGCAGGGTGGACACGAGAAGGAGTTGGGAAGGCAGGGGAGGGGAAAGCAAAAGGACTCGGGGGAGAGTGAAAGCCTACCCATAGTGCCATCTCTTATAGCTATTGAGAAACACACTTACAACTGAGTAAGGTAAGCAATTCACCACCAAACACTGTGCTTATATAAGTTTATTACATATTTACACATACTGCAAAACAAAGTAAATTGACTAATTCAAGGTATGCTATGCCCATGGAAATAAAAGATAATAAACTTCATTGCAATGGTTTGACACTCGTTAACTATCGATAGTCATGCCCAGCAGTCTTGCAGCCTATAAATTTCAAATCTTCGGCACTGAAATTGATTGAGAAAATTAAAGTGTATAAGAGTTAAAAGCATAAACACTTGATGCAAATTTGTTTGTAGTGTGAATGTAGAAATTGAAGGGTTGGTGTGGAAAATCACTTTAACTCTGCCTGCAGTTACTGTAGGAGTGAATTAAATAGCTCTGCAGTTGATGGTGTCAGTTCCAAGCCTGGAGAAAGGTGGAGGGTTGTCGAAGTACTGAAGCCATAAAAGAACAGTTTAAAAAGAGTTTGAATGACTTTTTGGTGGACAACTCATCTACTCTGTGCATGAATATCTTCACAGCGATTGTTAGACTAGCTTAATAAAAATTTCAGTTTTGACAGTACTTGGTCACAACAGTCAAATGGCTCTGAGCACTATGGGACTTAACATCTACGGTCATCAGTCCCCTAGAACTTAGAACTACTTAAACCTAACTAACCTAAGGACAGCACACAACACCCAGCCATCACGAGGCAGAGAAATCACAACAGTCAAGATTAGGTATGTTGTGTATGATGATAAATTTATCAAAAGTTTATAACTTGGTTTCATTCTGACAGAGTATTAATTCTGTAAATATTAGCAGTTCCAGTTTATTGTAATGTGGCACTGCAAAACATTCAACTGCAGCTGCCAGGTAAATAAGCAAATTACAACTTTTTGCAGGGCAAGTCAATTTGTTGAACAGATACAGAAGTAGAACAAGTTATACACATAAAACAATAATCTTGTGTTTTGTGCCTTGTTTGTGCAGTTGAAATAGGTAGGGCCAAAAAGCAAGAGGAACAAATAGCTCTAAAAATAAATGAGACTTTGGTGACAAGTGCATGTTGTGTTGCAAATCACTTAAACAAGTACTTTGTTTCTGTTACTGACAGCTTGGGGTTTTCAGGTTCAGTAAACAGTGCAATGGAGTACCTGAGACCATTCTTTACAAATAACTGCAGTAAAATGGCAATGACACTCAAATCTTACAAAGAAGTGGTATTCATCATAAAATCCTTAACATCTAAGTATTCTAGTGGTTATGGTAATATATCAACAAAGTTAATCAAGGAGTGCTCATGCAAGGTGAGTTCTGTCTGCAGCTATTTGTGTAATCAATCTCTTATCAGTGAAACATTTCCATGCTGGCTAAAATATAAAGCCTCTTGACAAGAAGGGGGATAACGAGATACCATCAAACTATCAACCAATTTCACTTTTGCCAGCTTTTCTAAAAACATTTGAAAAGGTTGTGTTCAAGTGTCTCCTTAAGCATCTGACTACAAATAATATATTGTCCAAATCACAGTTTGGGTTTCTTAAGGGTTCTGATAGAGAGAAAGCTATTTACATGTACAGTGATAATGAACATAATGAATTATATAACAAATTAGATGCTACTGGCATTTCCAGTGATGTGTCAATCGCGTTTGACTGTGTGAATCACAGCATTCTCTTAAGTGAATTAGAATACTATGGTGTCACCAGCAGTGCTGTGAAATGGTATGAGCCTTATTTAACTACTGTGACATGAAACAAAGGGTGTTGCGAAATATCTGTGCAGTAAACAGTCAGCCTTCATCTGATTGGGAATTAATTCCATATGGTGTTCCTCAAGGTTCCATCTTTGGTCTGTTGCTTTTTCTTGTGTGCATTAATGACTTCTCGCCAATTACATTACCAGATGCTAAGTTTGTTTTGTTGCACATGAGACAAACATTGCAATAAGTAGGAGGTCAAGTACAAATTTAGAAATGGCTGCTAATCAAATTTTCACTGACATTAATAAATGATTTAGAGCTAATTCACTGTCATTAAACTTTGAAAAGACCCACTGGAACCTGTTAGATATTTAGTTATAGCATGTGTATAGCAAATCAAGCATGTGCATAGCAAATGCAGATCGAAGAGGTTGACAGGGTTAATTTTCTGGGATTAAAATTCGATAATAAATGCTGTTGGGAAAGGATTTGCAGTAAGAACGATGTCAGATGTAGAAGATACAAAAAACTTATATATTTTGCCTACTTTCATTCTAATATGTCATATGGGATCACATTCTGGAGTAACTTGTGAAGCTGAGCAACAGTTTTTAGAATCCAATAGCGTGTAACAAGATTCATTTGTTGCGTAAATTCAAGAAGATCATGTAGAAAACCTGTTCAAGGAACTTTGAATTCTAACTATTGATTCTCAGTATACTGCATTTATTTTTAATGAAACTTATTGCAAGTAATATATCTCTATTTCCAACCAATTGCTTAATACACATTATCAGTACTAGGAATAAGAACAATCTACATAAAAACCTAAAATCACTTACTTTGGCCCAGAAAGGGGTCCAATATTTACAGAAATACACATTTTCAATAAATCGCCAGCAACCATTAAAAACTTGGTTTCAGATAAAGCACAGTTTAAACAGAGTTTGAAAGACTTTTTGGTAGGCAGCTCCTTCTACTCTGCATATGAATCTCTTAACAGCAACTGTTAGACCAGCTTAAGTAAAAATTTCAGATTTCAATTTTGACAGCAATAGGTCACAACTGACAAGATTAGGTATTTTGTGAATGATAAATTTATTAAAAGTGCAGAGCTGTGTTGCATCCTGACAGAGTATTAATTCTGTAAATATTAGGAGTTCTAGTTTACTGTAATACATTTACCTATTTTGACAGTCTGCTGATAAATGATGAGGGTAGTGAGTATTATATTCAGATGTTTTACGTTTTTTTTTTATGTTATACTTTCTGACTTGTTTCACACCCAAGATAAGCATCTCATTTTTGAGTCTCTGGAACGAAAACTGAATCTAATCTAACTCCATTTCACTATAGTAACAGAACTTTCTAGGTAGTAGTCCTACTGTTGTGTTGTCATTGCCAAGTCCTGCAAACATTCTCTAGGCCGTGTAGTAATTTTGCTACAAGTGTCATATCAGAGAATATTCGAGCACTTATTCTACATTCCTTTCCCACAAAATTGAATACTATGTGGGGGTAAGGTATTTATTTATTTTCATCTACACCAGAGCATTCACATGCAGTTAATGGCTTCATGACTAATTCTGATAACAACTTTTACATCGGGAACTGACAAAATGTAATTGTGGGAGTGACGTAATCAACTAATTGATATATGACGAGTGCAGTGTCTCTCTAATTTCTTATGTTCTTTGTTGCTTCCTGTTCTGGTTTGATTGCTAATGTGTATACCTGCGTCTTTTGTATTTGTGCACAATAAAGTGTGATTTACACAGAGGAGAAAAAAAGTCATAGACTAGCGATGGCGGTAGTATCACGTATACAATTTATAAAAGGACAATGCATTAGCAGAGCAGTCACTTGTATTCGAGTGATTCATGTGAAAAGATTTCCAACCTGATTGCGGCCACATGAGGGGAATTAACAGACTTTGAACATGGAATGGTAGTTGCATCTAGATGTGCAGGACTCCATTTCAGAAATCATTAGGGACTTCAATACTCCGAGATCCACAGTGTCAAGAATGTGTCAACAGTACCAAATTTCAGGCACTGTGGGAGCTGGTGTTGGCACCATATTTGTGTGGGCTGTGTTTACATAGAATTAACTTGCTCCTCTGGTTCAACTGGACGAATCATTGAATGGAAATGGTTATGTTCAGCTACTTAAAGACCATTTGCAGCTATTCATGTTACAAACAATGATGGAATTTTTATAGATGACAGTGCACCTCATCACCAGGCCAAAATTGTTCACCGTTGGTTTGAAGAACTTTCTGAACAATTCAAGTGGATAATTTAGGCACCCAGATCGCCCAACATGAATCCTTTCAAACATTTGTGGCACATAATTGAGAAGTCAGTTCATGCTCAAACTTGTGCACCAGCAACACTTGCAATTATAGAGACAGCATGGTTCAATATTTCTGCCGGGCACTTCCAATGACTTACTGAGTCCACGCCACATGGTGTTGCTGCACTACTCCGGGTAAAAGAAGGTCCAACATGATATCGGGAGCCATCCCATAAGTTTTGATACCTCATTGTATTACACCATTAGTCTGTCAATGTATTTTATGTTTAGGAGATAGTGCCCTTCCATAATTTGTGAACCCAAAGAAGAAATTCTACTCTCTTGGGTAGGTTATCTGCTGCAATTCATATAGATAAGTACAGTCATGAATACCTTTCATAATGTTCTCTATTCTGTCAGTGGCGCCATCCAGGTCATTAAAAATGAGATTAAGATTCTACAGTGCCCACCTCTCGTGTTTCGACCGCTAGATTCCATGCCACACACTGACCCATTTTGGTACATGATGGTTTCAACCTCTCTGGTCATGACACAGTGATATAACCACATAACAATGCTTTGCACATAATTACAACAGTATTGTAAGACATCATATTCAGAATGAACATGTTTCCAGTCATTTCATGTCCCCTGGTACCACATGTGAGATCAACAGAAATATCCACTCATCAGCTTTCACAGTCGTCCCACACTGTATTGGCAAGTTCAGGCCCCACAGTTTGCGCCCAGTCAATTGAAAATTTAGTTGCAGTAAATGGAGTGCAACATATTTGTTATACTTTTGAATAGTTCACTTTAGTGATGAGTAATCTTGATCAACGTGTTACGTCAGTAATGCTGGACATTATATTATGAGCCTCCCTGCACCAAGCCTACAATACTCTCACGGTAGTGGTAATTTCACACTGCAACAAAATCAGTGGGTCAAAGGCTCATGCAAATCCTGTGCCATGAGAGGCATGATGACATGATACCATCTGAATTCTGGAGACATCTGCATGGAATGATTACAAATTTGGATGCTTTGCTGTTACACATTTGGCAGCAACAATTGCTACCAAAGTGAGGTTAACTTTAATTACTCAGGAAGGGCAGCCATTATACTAGTTACCAATAAAGCACACACCTTGCCCAAAACATATGCCACAATGGCCACCATGATAACTTCCATTCACTCTGAAGAGAGCCAAACCATCCCAGACCGGCCCAACATGCTGCTGCCTAGCCACCATGCCACCTCCACCTGAAAGTCACAGTGTGTTCTCGAGGACCAGTGAACTCTCCATACCACTGTCAAGAGGCTAACTAAGCAGCTGAAAATGTTGCAACTATGGATCATGACATCTGAGAGCAAACGGACCCACTGCACATGCCCACAGTGGCCTCATAGCCACGAGACCACTCAGACTAATGTTTGCTGTTCCACAGACATTTTTGTCACCTGGCAACTAAGTGCAAGAAATCATGCTTGCACCTCAACGCCGAGACTCGATTTGGTTCAGGTGCAACAATAGGACACCCACTTACAGCACCTACTGTTTAAGAACAGTCAAAAAAACAGTATAGGAGTGCTCAGCCTACCACTTGTATCAGCATGACTCCAAAGCTGCCGACTACTAAATGGCTACACAAACGTTGTTCGTTACCAACCACTATTCAAGGCTAGTGTTATTAATCAAACAGGATCAGAGATCAACACACTGCTGAATACATTTTACCCAGATGCAAAACAACACACTATGGCCAATTTAATGGCAGTTAACAAGTCTGTCATATGTGCATATGATCACAAAACGTTTGAGGTTGACAATGATCTCTTTGAGAACTGCAAGTGGTCTTACACATTAAACAACATTGCTCAAACTATTTCGGGTGCTGATTTCCTCACACAGGCTGCCATGACCACCAATCTACCAAATGAATGACTGATAAACTCCATCAGCAGTCACACTATTGTTGCAGTAAAGGGTTATTCATCAAAGTACACAATGCCCAGGGTGTATAATTTAAGTGCTAACACCTCAAATGGCCATCGTCATTACTGGGAGTCCTACTGCCACAACTTGAAATCACACCTCCAGACCATGAGAAAAGATTACGTAATAATGAGGTGTGAAATAATCAAGTTACGTGAGGATAATGTGGTGTTGAAGGATACCCTACTGGAAATATAAGGCCAACTCCAAGTGGCCCGAAAAACATTAGAACAACATAGAACACCTTTGCATTGCATCCATGCTCTGCACACAACTGTGTCCATGGATTAACAGTGGCCCGTAAAATTACAGGGCAGGGGCACACATACTACGATGCACCATATCTGTACCAAACCTGGTCTGTAATTTCGTCATGAGCCCATACCATTGTGTGAACATTACTACCACCGATTTCCAGTGGCTACACAATGGCACCGGGGGAACCAACACCCCACACCCATCCCCCTCTATCTGCTACCAGTGGCACTACTCCCAACCATCATTCAATGGTACTGGCTGTGTCACTGACTGCAGTTACATGTCCATCATGCCCAGCCACATACAAGCTGGCTGTGTGGTCAAATTCAAACTCCCTCTCATTTTTTAGGCAGGGGAGGGCGGGTGTTGTGTGGGAGCGACATAATCAACTAATAGATGTGTGACAAGTGCAGTGAGTCTTTAACTTCTCATGTTCTCTGTGGCTTACTGCTCTGGTTCGTTCACTAATACACTGTTATTCCCTGTATATATTTTATATGTAGTAGATGGTGTCCCTACATGGTCCCACATTGCATAGTAATTCATACTGTAGGCTTATACTAAAATGTACACAACAAAATTAACAAATGCATATATTGGGTAAATGTTGCAACTGAACATCTTTTAGAAGCCACTTTATGGACCTAGGGAATGTTACATGTATACACTCCCTAGTGGTGTTTCTGGTTAACAGGAAGAGTGCATTTAGGATGACGTCAACAACTCATAATCACATAACTAGAGGAAGTAATAATTTCCATATCGTCTATGTATCTCTTTTTAGAGTTCAGAAAGGAGTTTTATTTTCGGGTACAAAAGTTTATAAAAGGTAACCAGTGGGCTGCAGGCAGAAAACTGAACATTTGCAAATATTTAAAAACCAAAGAAAATAACACCTCATTAGCTACTCTTTCAACGATTTGTCAGAATATTTGAAGTGAAGCATGTAAATTCCATTAAAAATTAAGCACACTGTTTCATATAGATACATGACAGTGGCAAGACATCAACTTCTTTAAAACGTGTCAACTGAGGGAAGAGAAAGGCACTTGTTTCATTATTTTCACTTTTGTATAATAAATATATTTTTGAGAGGTATGTCCCAAAACTGAATCCAGTGTGAGATTACGAAATGCACAAGTGCAAAGCAGGCACATTTTACTGTTTCTGTGTTGATGTCTTTACTGAGAATACTAAAAGCTTAGTAAAAATTGCTCAGTCCATTTAATGACTTCTCTTTATGTATTCCTTCTGTCTAGTACAATCTGTCAACATACTCTGAGGAATTTTGTGGTTGCATTTTTATGTTTGTATCAACAATCAGAGTTTTGAGTTGATGAGAACAGTATATTAGTACCACCAGAAAACATTACCAACATACCTTTCTGCATACTTATGGACAGACCACTGCAATGTATAATAAACAGAATTGCTCAGAGTTTAAAAATTCAGGAATTCCTTGTCTTACTACTTGCTCCTTTGACCAACACTTTCACCATTTGTTTGATGATTACCACTTTTTTTGACTCTGTTCAAAAGATGTGATATGAACCAACAACTGCATTTTCCCCTAATTCTATAGTACCATAGTTTCTAAAATGTAATGTATGGCTGCCAAAGTTTGTGAGCTCAAGGAATAGCCTGTTTTGTGTTTTACTTCATAAAGTGCACTATAGAATTAATAAATATGAATATAAAGCTCCATGTATCAATACCCTTTCTCAAAAGACAAACTTTTGCAGACTCAATAAGCAATAACTTCTGAAGAAGCTCTACAAATCAATAGTTGTTGCACTAGCAGCTAACCAACCCACACTAGTTTATGTGGCCAGCTGGTACAGAAACATGGAATATCATTTAAATTACTCTAGTACAGGAATAATTTGCTAACAATTGATGAGAATTCTGAGAATTGATAACAAGATTCCTTTATTATGTAAAAAACACACATGATAATTTGAAATGAACTTCCAGTGTGCTATACTATAAAGCGACCATTGAAACAAAACACACCACAGTAACTCCCTGTGAGTTTCCAACAGTTCTGTTACAAAAGTCAGCATGCAATTTGTATGTCTATATTCCTTTGCCTTTTCAGTAGCTTAATACATGAAAAAAAGCATTGTTCACTGAAATTCTAAGACAGGTAAGTTATTTTGAAGAAAGTAACTTCTTTTGTGATGCACAATATCACCTTTAGAAGGGCAGGTCAGTGATAGTAGCAGTGCTTGACTTAGTTACAAATGTAAGTCAGGGTTTTGAAGACAAAAGAGTCTATAGCACTGGTACCTTGTGACCTTAGTAAGGTATTCAATTGTACCTAATGTAAGGTGGTCCTCAGCAATGTATAATCATATGGTGTTGGGGGAGTGTTGAGCAAATTCTTGAATCCTACCTGAATAGCAGACAGTAGATTGCATCAGTGCAGGGAGCAGACTCATTGTCCACAAGTTGAAATAGAGTGCACCATAGCAGCCTGTAATGGGGCCTTTATTGTTCCTGATTTTTGTTAATGACATAAGCACCAATGGGCACACCTTGCAGTTTGCAGATAACATTTGTTCTCAAAAAGATAGAGTGTCGGTCAGTCTTTTCAACAAGTAGAAGCCCCATTAAGCAAAGGCAATGCCTAGTTTACTATGAATAAGATGAAAATTAATGAATACAAAACACAGAGAATGACACACAGCCTTATTGATACTGGAGCACTGGGTGGCACAGCAGCCATTAAACTCATGGGCTTTTTCATTGATACTACATTAACGTAACAACAGCACACAAAAATTGTATATTCCAAACTTTCCTGGGTCCTGGATCTCCTGAGGAAATTAAAAGGTACTAACAGTTTACCCTCTATTGTTCCAAAGCTGCATAAGACATGGGCTGCTGCTGTGGAGTCACTCTGCAAGCTGCAAGAATATACATTGTTGTACAAAGAAATGCAAAAAAAATGACCATGTAAACCAATTGTTTCTAGATTAAGAGTTCGGACTGTTTGTAGACAATATTTATTCAACTGCCTTGCTCGTACAAAAATAAATCATGAGCACTACTGAAAGAAAAATAAATCTCATCAACATAGCACTGGTAATAGAGTCAGTAAAGAAAGCCCTGGATGTTGATTAATGAAAACACAAAGGGTATCCACATGGTGGGTTTCAAACTGTTGAATGCGCTATCTAAGGGTATCCTGTAACAACCAATGGAGCAATTTAGGACAAAAATTTTGCCTGAACTATGCAGTATGTTCTAGTACTGATTTCATAGTTGTCTTATCATTGTGCAGTATATCATAATGTATTTGTTCTCTTTAGTATATTTTATAGTATCAGTTTTAGTATCATAATTTAAATTGCAGTGTTACATTCATTTTATTGTAGAAATACTACTGTAATCTTGATGCATTCTGTTCAGCTATGGCTGGTTAAGAACACAGAGCTGGTAATAAATGGACATGATCTCAGACTGCTTTTTGTTGATAATAAGCAATGTTATCCAAACCACAGGATTATTTGTGTGGCTCTGTGTTATAATACTGCAAATTTCAGAAGGTGTGAGTGGGCAAGGAAAAAGTTATCTTGGGAGCAGCACAAAGCTTTTACAATGACTGGGTACAGAAGGATTGATAAAAGAAGAAAGTTTGTCATGATGTTCATGAAGTGATTGTTGAATATTTCACATAAATTTTTTGCTCAGAGGAAACAGCATCTTCATTCTTAATGCATGTTATTGATTGAGATTTTTTCCTTTTTACCAACAGTCTCATACCGCCTTTGATTTATTACTTGAACTGAGTATAACCTGCCAGTTGTACATTTTATAGGCTTCACAACAGACTTGTTCAGTTTAAAATAGTTATCAAATAACTTGCTGTCTGTAGTTTTAACTGTAAGAATATAGCAGTCTCTTATTTCCACAAAAGGTTTGTATTCCTGACATCTGCAGTTTATTGCTAGACATTTTGCATATATTTGGCTTAGATCTAAGTTTGATTGGAAATGCTACATCTTAATGTTTCTACAGAATACTCAAATTCTTGTACCTTACAGTCAACATCACAATCACAATGTACACCCTTCCATCCAGCTTCATGGAGCACATGTGTGAAAGTGAATACTCTATATTATTTTTGATGTAATGCTTCATACTTTCCTGGCAATCTGTCGACACCTTGAGGGGTCAGGTATACTTCCAGGTATCAGCCCTGCACTGCATGTCCATCCTCCTGCTGTTCATTTTGCCATCCCTCGGAGGATATGTCTGGGTTAGTTTTGGGAATGTGTTCTGAAGTTTTAGCCCCTGACATCAGAACAGTCCCTCAACTGTTTTTCTTTCTTTTTTCATTTGCCATCTCCTACCCTTCCTCTGCTTCAACATTTGAGATTCCCCTTTGTTTCTTCTTCCTCCCCAAGTGTAACAGGTTATGTGTTATTCCCAACCTCAGGTCGATACATAGGGTTCGCACGTATCCCCTGGTACATGACAGGTCCAGGGAGGGGTGACTGGCTGAGCTCTTACCTTCCCAAATTGCCAATTTGTCACTCTATCCGGAGTTTCGAAGGTGTGACCTGAGGTTTGAACAATCACGTAAGGCAGGTGCGCCCCCCTTGGAGGGATCCCAGTTTGAAGGAGCAGGCCATCGGAGATGCTGGGAGTCATGGGAGATTTTCTCACACTGAGTCAATCATCATTTCAGTCTACATCTTGTACTAAATGTAAATGGAATGAAGATGAAGTTTCAAAAAATCTCCCAGCAGTACGTCAGACCTTCATGGTATCACATACTGAAGAAGGTCAGTCCTTTGTTACTGTTAATGTGTTTATTATTCAAAAAGGTGTTGATGCAATTGCAGGCCCTGTGAAATCTTGCTCCCATTTATGCAATGGAAATTTGCATTTGGAGTCTGTGATTTCAGGCCCAACAATTGGTTGCAGCTTCACTCCTCACAGCCATCCTGTTCATGTTGAGGCCCACTGAATGCTGAATTCTTTGCATGGTGTTATTTACACTAGGCTGCTTGGAGGTTTGACTGAGGGAGAATTCCAAACTTACCTCTCTGATCAGGGCATCACTGCAGTCCATAAGCTAATGAAAAATGTTGATGCAACATTAGTGCCTACATGTACTCTTTTACTCATGTTTGATTGAGTACTGCTTCCACCGAAGATCAAAGTAGATTGTGAAGTGAACATGATCCAACTGTACATTCCAAACCCAATGTGTAGGCACCAGTTTCAACATTACAACCAAAGTCACATTTCCTGTTGAAACATGACCAAACACTGTATTTGTGGTAGGGTTGCTCAGAAGGGTGATTGCCCACACCATCCTCCGTGCTGCATCAATTGCAACAGTGATCATCAGCCTCATTCAGAGAATGTCCCATATATCTTGATGAGTGGGCCATCCAGGAGATCTGGTAGAAGGAAAAAGTGCCTTACCCTGTTGCTTGCAAGTTGTTGGCTAGACAAAAGCCCTGTGTTTCACCATCTGGCACTTACAGTACCAGTCTTGCTACGCCTCGCTCCATGAAGGACCTTGCCACCCAGTCTTGCAGCTTCAAATTCAGCACTGCAGTTGTAAATTCGCCAAGCATTGTGGTAGCATAACCTTTTCCTTCTCCTCCAGCTGTGCAACAAATCTTCACCTCCTGCAGTGAAATTACCTGCTACACAACTGGTAGACTGGAAAGGAGAAAAGGAATACTCTCCTGATGATTTTTTATGTAACTCCTGCCAGCAAAGTTCTGAGTCTTCTTCTGCCAACCACAAAAGTTCTAAGAAATCAAACAAAGGCAAACGGTTTTCACCTTCCCTGACTCAGAGCTCCTCTTCAATGGTGTCACTGCATTATACCCCTACCTAGCTGACCTACATTTCACTAGTGCACACTGCCTACCATTTTCCTTACGTAGAATCTGCAGGCCAACTCAGTGAGAATGCCAACACCTCTGTAGACCTCATGGAACAAGATCTGCCAGCCTGTGCACCCTGTAACAGTGAGTCTTTAAAGGCTGGCACTCAGCAGCCACTGAGGTGACAAACCATTTTTTTCCTCATCCCCTTTCACCATTATGACCCTCTTCCAATGGAACATTCATGGCATTAGATCCAAGGAGGAGGAACTATGGCTGCTCTTGGAATTGTAGCGTCCACTCTTTCTCTGCCTCCAAGAAACAAAACTGCATCCTTGGGACTGCTTTGACCTTCCTACCGAGGACAGAATTCCATCTCATGCTGCTCATCTGGGATGACGTTCATAGCCATACCATCTTACTGCCAGCTGTTGCAGTCCACATTAGCCTTCCTCGTTTCACATTTTCTCCTTGCAACGTATACATCCCTCCATCATTTGGTGTCACCAGGACAAACTTCCTCCAGCTTACTGATCAACTCCCTCACCTCTGCTCAGTGTCTTTAATGCACACTGTTCCATTTGCAGCTCTTCCTGAGTCTGTCAGAGAAGTGAATGCTACAATGCAGCCTCTACCTTGAGGGAACTAGATCATTCTCTCACTTCATCTCGATCTTCCACACCAGGGCTAGAAGATGTTCACATTCAGGTGTTGCAGCACTTTTCTATCACAGGCAAGCACTTTCTCCTTCATACATACAATCGCATTTGGGCAGATGGCACATTTCCCAGATGCTGATGTGAAGTCACTATTGTACACATATCTAAGCCCAGTAAAGACAAACACCTTGCTTCTAGCTACTGCCCCATTTCTCTCATCAGCTGTGTTTGCAAGGTGATAGAACATATGATTTATGGCTGGTTGGTACGGTGGTTCAAATCTCACAATCTACTAACCACTGCACAATGTGGATTTCGAGCGCACCGTTCTGCTGTTGACCAGCTCATCACCCTGTCAACCCATGTCATTAACCGTTTTCTGACAAAATACCCGATGGTGGCCATGTTTTTTCATTTGTTGAAAGCCTACGACACCTGCTGGAGGACTGGTATCCTCTGTACTCTATACATGTGGGGCTTTCAATGCCACCTGGTCTGTTTCATTCAGAAATTTTTAAAGACCAGGTATACAAGGTACTTGTGGGTACATTCTTGCCAGACACCTTCATCCAGGAAAATGGGGTGCCTCATGGCTCCGTCTTGTGTGTCGTACTCTTTGCTACAGCCATTAATCCTACAATGGCCTGTCTCCCACCAGATATCACTGGCTCTCTTTTTGGTGACGATTTTGCAATGTACTGCAGTTCTCCACATACTTGTATCCTTGAGCAGCGTCTTCAGCAACATCTTGATCGTCTTTACTCATGGAATATCGGCAATAGCTTTAACTTTTCCACTGACAAGACAGTTTGTATGAATTTCTGGCACCGCAATCGGTTTCTTCCACCATCTTTACATCTTGGGCTTGTTGCTTTTCCACCTATGAAAATCCTGGAGCTCATGCTTAACAGAAAATTTTCTTGGTCCTCCCATGTGTCTTACCTGGCTGTACGCTTTACCGAGTCTCCTGATGTCTTACATGTTCTAAGCGGTACTTTCTGGGGAGCAGATCAGACCACCCTCCTCCAATTGTACCAATCTCTTGTCCATTCGAAATTAGACTGTGTGTGTTTCATTTATTCATCTGCATGTCCATCCATTTTACGCCATCTTAATACAACCAAGCATCACAGAATCTGTTTGGCCACTGGTGCCTTTTACACTAGCCCAATTGAGAGTCTCTATGCAGAAGCTGCCGGACAACTGCTGTTATACTGGTGTGATGTTCTCCTCAGAATATATGCTTGCTGTTTTGTCTCCCATGCCTAGCCACCCATCCTGCACCTCCTTTTTCGATGACACCCTTGACTGCCAGTATGGGGCGCATCCCCCTTCTCTGTTATTTCCCAGAGTTTGCTTTCGGCACCCATTCCGGCAGCTTAACTTCACACTCCCTGCTATTTTCAAGGTTGGTATGAACCCTTCACCACCTTGAATTACGTGGGGGCCTGTGTTTATTTTGGACTTCATTTACTTCCTAAGCAAACTTCTCCTGATTTGATGTATCGTACTAAGTTTCTTGACCCTTGCACACAACATATTGACAGCACGTTTGTGTACAGTAATGGTTCTAAGACTGATTTTGGAGTCCTATGTGCTTTCATCATTGACACCGACCATTTTCGGTATTGGCTTCCAGAACACTGCCCAATATTTACAGCAGAGCTCTTCACCCTGTATCAGGCTACCTAATACATCCAGCAAGACAAGTTTTTATTTGTGTCATATTCCAATTCTCTCAGTGCCCTTCAGAGCCTCTGTGTGCTGTACAAAGTCCATCCCTTGGTGCAATGGGTCCATGGAGGCTACCATTTTCTCTCTGTTGAGGGAGACACTGTGATGTTCATACAGTCTCCTGGTAATGTCAGTCTGATGTCAAGGCTGCTGATGCTGCTCAAAAGGCTGCAGTCCTCCAACCTCAGTCCGCTAGCTCTTCCAACCCTATGGATGATCTCTATGTTGTCGTCCATTGGCAAGTGGTGTCACTTTGGCATCATGAAAAAATGGCTCTAAGCACTATGGGATTTAAATTATGAGATCATCAGTCCCCTAGAAGTAGAACTACTTAAACCTAACTAACCTAAGGACATCATACACATCCATGCCCAAGGCAGGATTCGAACCTGCGACAGAAACAGCAGCGAAGTTCCGGACTGAAGCGCCTAGAACCACTCAGCCACAGCAGCCAGCTTGGCATCACCATTGGAGCATTCTTCATGGGAACGTGCTCAGGGGAATTAAACCTCTCTCAGTTGCTTGGCCAACCTCATCAAATGAGGATATCGTTTTTGCTAGGTTGCATATTTGGCATTGTTGTTTTAGTCAATGCTATTTGTTAAGTGATGGTCCCCTGCCACTTTGTGCTCAATGTTGTCAACCTTTGATGATTCGCCATTTCCTGACCGAATATCCTTGTTTTTACCACTTACATTCTCATATATGTTTGCTTTCTGATTTGTAGGCTGTATTAGCAAAGCACGCATGGGTTGTTGACCATGTTTTACTTTTTATCCTTCATAGCAACATGTCGAATGGCATTTCTTTGGTTCAGGACCACCACTGTCTCTACAGCATATTTTGTGGACCTTATTCTTAGCTTGCTTTCCATCAATCAACTGGGCTTAATGTATAGTCTCTTTTGAGTTCTGTTACTTCTTGATATTCTAAGGTTATGACATGGGAACGTATTACCATAGTTGCTTTTGTGGCCTAAAACAAATAAAACACACACACACACACACACACACACACACACACACACACACACACACACATTTTACGAGCTTCCCAAAATCTCAAAACCCGACAATCCTAGATCTCCCATTGTGTGTTGCCATCCAACACTACCGATCTCAATGTCCTTTTGACATAAACCCACTACTTCATTCTTTCTAAACCTTACCAATTACATCCTCACACACAAATACTTCTCCTTTTAGAGGAAGGTACACTGCCAGGAAAAAAATCTCAACACCAAAAAATAATTAATGTAGACATGCATGCACTGTGTTGTACAACTTCTTGATGTCAGTTTATGGGATGGAGCTCCATGCTTTTGCACTTGATCAGTCAACACTGGGACGGTTAGTGCTCCTTGTGGATGACACTGGAGATGTTGTTTTATGATGTCCCATATGTGCTTGATTGAATGCTGATCTCGTGATTGAGTAGGCCAATGCAACATTTCATCACTCTGTAGAGCATGTGGGGTTACAACAGTAGTACATAGGTGAACTTCATCCTGTTCAAAAATAGCCGGCCGGTGTGGCCAAGCGGTTAAAGGCGCTTCAGTCTGGAACCGCGCGACCGCTATGGTCGCAGGTTCGAATCCTGCCTTGGGCATGGATGTGTGTGATGTCCATAGGTTAGTTAGGTTTAAGTAGTTCTAAGTTCTAGGGGACTGATGACCTTAGATGTTAAGTCCCATAGTGCTCAGAGCCATTTGAACCATTTTGTTCAAAAATATTCCCTGTAATGCTGTTCATGAATGGCAGCACAACAGGTTGAATCACCAGATTGACATACAAATTTACAGTCAGGATGCATGGACTAATCACATGATTTCTTCTGGTGTCATACAAAACCGTACCCCAGATCATAACTCCAGATGTAGGTCCTGTGTGTCTAGCACATGAACAGGTAGATTGCAGGCACTCAACAGGCTTCCTTATAACCAACACGCATCCATAAGTGGCACTCAGGCAGAACCAACTTTCATCTCAAAACACAACAGACCTCCACCCTGGCCTCCAATGAGCCACTTGACACCACTGAAGCCACAAATGACAGAGGTTTTGGGGTCAGTGGAAGGCACATTACAGGGCATCTGGTTCAGAGCTGTCCTTGAAGCAACCAATTTGTAACAATTTGTTGTGTCACTGTGGTGCTAACTGCTGCTGAACTTGCTGCTGCAGATGCAGCACAGTTCACCAGAGCCACACACCGAATATGATGGTCTTCCCTCTCGGTAGAGACATGCGACCATCCAGAACCCTCATCCTCTTGTGACTGTACTTTCTTGTGACCACTGCTGCCAGTGATCATGTACAGTGGTTACATCTCTGCCAAGTCTTACTGCAATATCACAGAAGGAACATCCAGTTTCTCATAGCTCTATTACATGAACTCGCTCAAACTCAGTGAGGCGCTGATAATGGCATTTTGTTGCCTTAAAGGTGTACTTGACTAACATCAACTCATTATGTTTAGTCCTAAAGGTCACCAATGCTATGGTCATTACAGCGTGTGTTTAATGAAACCTGATTTGCATCCTCATAGTGGCACTACTAGTGGCCCTATTATGCGACAGTGACAGCAATATGCAGTTAACAGTGCGCATTATATAACTTGCTATACAATCACCAAAACGAATTATACTGTTCAGTAAGATGACACTTTGCATTTACATATGTGACACATGGGTGTCATGCACACGATGTCAGAGCACAGATTTTCACATGAGGTATTAGGTCTTTGATATTTACCCTGGACTTTGACTCTGAATGTTATAGTATGTTTCTGAGAGCTAGGGTGTCACAGAACTTTCTGATGCATTGATGTTGTTCGTTTGGTATTACTTCCATGAGTCTAACACAACTCGACATAGAGATTTTACCTGGTTGCTCACCATTCACAGACTTTCACTTTAATCAACATAAGTACCTCACTAACAAGTTAAACTCTGCTTGCTTTGCATTATTAGTAGAGTGTAGCAGAACTGTCTACTTTGCTTACATCCATTCGGCTATCACCTATGGTCTAACCCTCTGGGGTCATAATAAGGCAAACGTGAAAAACCATATTCACCTTACAAAAACGGGCTGTTAGAATAATTTCAAACAGTACAAGGCTAACACCTTCCAAACAGTTATTGCAACACTTAAATATTCTACTCTTACCATGCCTTATACAAAAAAGTGTTGTTAATATAAAAATGCACATTGATAATTATAAAACCAACTAAGATCCTCATTCCTACAATACAAGAATGTGCAATGACATCCACATAAAAAGAGTAAACAAGGCTTTTAACACAACAACAAACCAATATTCAGGGTACTATTTTGTACAACAAATTTCCAACTCAGCTAAGAGAAATAAAAACATTGTCTACATTCAAGGAAACAATATTTAAATTCTTAATGACCAACTGCTATTACAGTATAAATGAATACCTGCCCTTGTACCAAGTAACTACATTCATTTACTGTAAGTTAATAGTACCACAAATCAAATGCTTGTCACAGCCTCAATGAAAATTTTTCTGAACAAAAGTGTTAAATCAATTATTTACTTGTAATGTATTTCATGTAAAAGATCCTTCTCATACTTTTATATTGTTACAGTAATCAAAGTTGTACTGCCCAAAAATATTGTGATGGGTACAATGAACCATTGTAGTATGTAGGAAACTGTACACCCTTATTTTATTTTTGTTATACTATGTTCTTTGACAAAATCCATACAATGTACATTGTCGCTGAATGAATAAACTACTACTACTAATACTACTACTACACAGAATGTTGATTTTCGGGGAGGGGTGGCTATTTAAAGACAGGCACAAGAACATTATGTGATTTATAAAATTACTCAAAGTTTTTAAATTTTGCTAAGTTAGATTTCACTATTTTGTGTGGACTTGCGGACTTTACTATTATCTCGTTTATGAAAAATGCTTCAGGTTAATAAATGATAAAAGCATGTGGAACATCATTACGTTTTTGTAGTCTGAAATCCCCTATCTACAAGTAAGGCATCTATCCTGAAATCCATATTTTATGATTTTCAGTTATCCAAAATCTTAATTAGTGACTGAATTAATCAGTGAGAGTTGTTCTCTGATTCAGAAAAAAATATAGCAAAAAAATTATGTCTTCTAAGTTCAAAATCTTGCCAATATTAAAGCAAAATAGGCCATTCAAATTATGAGTGTCCAAACATTAATTCGCCATAACATTTAATTTCTGAGCCTTCTAATGAAAATATGCCATTTTAATCAGGAAGATAAATACAAACAATTGAACAACAATTTTAAATGGCATTTCACATAAATAAAAATTTTACATATTCCTGTATATCTTACATATTGCATGTATGACAGCAATAAATACAGAATGAAAAAGTGAATGAATTTCAGTTATTCATGTGGGCAGAAAACACAACAGTTGGAGTATTTTACAACTTGCTACATCTCTTCACCCTCCAACTGAATTAAACAGACTGTTATTGACAATTAGCTTACTGGATAATTCAGTGGTCTATAAGAGTCTATTACATGTATCAAAATACATAAAAAAGAAACAATGTTACCATAATGCTTTAAACTAATTTTCAAATCAGGTATCCTAAATAAATGTTACCTAACAGCTTCCCCTGGCCATCTTATGACATAAAATTTTACAAAATTTCTAAACATACAAGTGCATAGCATTATATGTACATAATTATAATATTTCAAAACACATTTATATCAGAGAACTTCATGGGCCATAACTTATTCTTGATATTTCCCAATTTTTTCACTGTGTTAACACAGTTCATTACTCATTATTGGCACCATCTTCACAAAAACCACTCTCACGGTTTGCTGTAGGTCCTTTCTGTGATTTCTCCTTCAAATTTTCACTCACGTCCATTGTATTGTATTGTACTGATGCAAAGCGGTTTTCAGCATTTAGAAACAGGGATAGACAAACAAATTTCCTAAATTAGTGCACTAGTAATTTCTATCTCTATATTTCTAGTAAGAATGATTATTCATTAATTGGAAATTTACTTATTATAAATGAACATAACTGTCAGTATAATGTCACACAGAAAATTTACAACAACACATGTATATAAATCAAATGAGAATGGAAGCTGCTTTATTTACTCAACTGGTCTCCTCTGACTCTGGCCAATTAACCTTCTCGAAATGAAGTTAGTGAAATACTCTGCATGTTTAATTCCTGTTAGAAAATAACAACATCAAAGAAATGAACTGTGCAGCAATTTATATTAAACAAGTCACTAAATAAATTAGTAATTCACATAGCTTCATTAAATAATTATTAGTATTTTATCATTTTTTTTATAAAAGAATCACTCTGTTTCTGACAACAGTGTTGTAATGTCCAGCAGCTTCTCAACAAGTAATGTCATATTTCTTGGGCATGTCATCACAACAAAAGAACATTCTCTTGTATATCATTTCACTTTCCAATTTATCAATGCTCATTATACTGCTTATTTATTCCCTTACAAACATGTTGACTGAAGAGATACTTTTGCAAAAGAAACTATTACAAAGACAGGGTTCCTAACTATTGCTGTTTCATATATACTTCATAGTACTTCATATTCACTTTATATTTCACCAAATCATTATTATATACTTCTCCATTACATAATACATTGCTGCTTCATATATTTCATTCTGCTTGGCTTTATACACAAAAAAATGACTATTTGATAGTTCTCAACAGCAACCACCCACATTAACAGCAAGACGTTACTCTCTACCACATAGCAGAGAAAAACTTATTCAAATGATCACTTTATTTTCCTCGTGTCTGAAGAGCAAGTCTCTGACACACTTTGTTCTCACTGAAATTTAGTGTACGCAACATTTATTTTTACTGCAATATTCTTAATCTTGGTCTGAAAGACTTATAATATGGTACACACGTATTGAAAAGATGAACTTTCATACAGACAACTGAACGTAATTACATTTTACATTGGACCAATGACTTTCTGAATTTCATATACTTAGGGGACGTTGGGTTAACTGCTTCTCAAAGCTAATTGGACCATCACAATTATAAACAATTCAAGAGTAAAAAAAAATTTTTTTTTTTGTACCATAAATATGTTCCATTAGGTGGGCTGTACTGAGTGAGCTAATATGAATGTTGTCTATTGGCCACATTTGCAGATATAGATAAAAAACTGAAATCCACTAGTAAGAGTAATTTATTTTTGCATTTAACAATTTCTCCTACAGTTTTACTTGTTTGACTTAGGTTAAGTGTTTCTTGCTTTATGACACTCCATGAAATATGAGCTGTGGATGGAGTCATTTTCCTTTCATGTTGAAGATTGTTGATAAAGTGAAGCTGGAATTAAATGTATCAGTAAAATCTGCGGTTAAGGGGATTGGTTCAGTTAACACTAAACAATTTTATACAAACATCTAATAAATTACATAAATGTAAGCTATGCACTTTCAAGTAAAAACCATTTTTCACGCAGTTTCATTTACTTTCTGTTGGAAAATGCCTGGAAATTCAACTTTATGTTGACCTCTAAAGGCTAACTATAGGAGTGCTTGTTCTGATTTCATGAGTAATTTCAAAGAAACACATTCTAGTGCCCAAGAATTACCACATATAACATTACAGCCCTTGTTGGTTTATTGGTTTATTGATCCATCTTTAAGCAATTTTCATGCAGTTGATGTCATCATTTTACATACACTATATAACTACAAAAAAACATTCTGAATGAGTTAATATGTTTTACACTGCACACTTTTAGTAGTCATTAAACATAAATGTGTCATGCAGAATGACAAAAGGAGATACTGTATGTGTAACACAATACACATGCTAAGAAAAACATTTTAACAAATATAAATGAAACAGGCTTAATACATGTTAACCATTGGGAAAATGCATTATGTAAATAAAGCACAACAGCATGGTACAATAACATTTTCAGAAGTGCTCATGTAATATGGTGGTCATGTCATACAGCAGTTTTAATAGATTACATCATTTTTATTACATACTGTAAATTCTTCTATTGTATAGGATGCTTTTTGTCCAAGCCACCTTTTTGTAATATTTTTGAAGACATTCAATGATATACTGTGTGCTGTAGGTGGTAGCATGTTAAATAATTGTATCCCTGTGTATGTGTAACTGTTTTGGGTTTTTTTAAGCCTAGCAACTGGTGTAGCATTTCCTTTGGTATTTACTGCCTCTGACATTTGGAAAGGCTTTAGTGTTAGTAGTATCAAACATATCAGTTCACACATATTTAATGCCTATGATTTTTTATCGTCTTACATACCAGACAGACATCTCCCAATTTGGCAACAAATAACAAATATTTCACTGGGAGAACATGCAAGCACATCTGCAGATGACAATGTTGAGAATCTTGGACACCAGCCAGAAGATAAGCAAACAGAAATTACACATACATTATGAGTTTGGCAATGTACTAAGACGGGTGCAAGGAAAACAATGAGACATAGAAGGAAACGAAAACAAACTGTCCTTAATAGTACAACAGTTCATCAATGGACAGAGGCAGCAGCAGAAGACAGAAGAGCACAGCTATTGCCAAAAAGGCATAAATTAAATTAAGTATGCCAAATACTGGCAGAAAGCAGCAGTAGCTGTGAAGATCCTGATCATGTCCAGTACGTTGATTCCTTTGATGCTAACTTGTACACAAGTGGCTTTGAAAATATTGAAACAGTGCAGAAAGGTGACTTCATTGTAGTTAAGGTACAAGATAAAACTGCCACAAGTAGTCACAATTATTTGCTGGAGTGATTAAAATGTATGTTGACGACTGTGAAGTAAAATTATGTAAGACAGTAGTTTATAATACAAAATTTGCAGCTGCAGAAAAAGAAGAAGATACCTTTGTTGCGTCAAATGAAATAATTACCAAACTATCCAACGCACTAGGTCTCACTATGAAGACACGATTTGGTTCCGGAATAATATCACTAAACTCAGTGTGCACTAGTTTTATTATTTCTATCATTTTTTTCATTAATATACTCATAAATGTGTGTTTATCATTGTTACAAAAGTTGTTGCAATTTTTTGGTATTTATGGTCAAGTAATTCATTTATTTAATTGAGAGGTCCAATTAACACTGTAATATGGTCCAGGTTCCAACTGTTGTCTGCTACATACCTGCAGAGCAGCAAGTTATGTATTTAGCTTTTTCTGTGCTTTCTTACGAGTCCTGGGGTGTGAAGGATGTTTAAATGCTTTGGTGCAGATGCAGGAGAAGCTGGCCACAGTTTGCGAACAGCTGAAGGTACTTTTGGCTACAGTCAGCGATCCTGAGTCTGCTGCCTTGAGGTGTAGCAGTGGTGGATCATCCGATATATCACATGGGAAACTTCAGGTGTCACTTGTTTGACCCACAGGCTCTGCTACCGAGGCAGCCTCCAGATGGCCCAGCAAGGGGTGTCCGCCTTGACTGCAGTGAGAATTGTGGGTGATAATGCTTTCACATCAGTCTTTCAGCAGGGTCTGAGCAGGCAAATGGGGGTTGGGGTTTGCTGTGTATTGGGATCTCCACAGTTAAGTATGTTATAGAGCCTCATAGAGAAATAGCATTCAGGGCCTGCAAGAAAGCCAATGTGTACTGAATACATCTGCCAGAAGGCCACATCCAAAAAAGTGGAGGAATCCTTGCATGCAGCTATCAAGCATGCAGGCTGCAGTCATCTGTGAGTTCTGGCTGGTTTTGGCACCAATGATGCCTGTTACATAAGTTCTGAGCCTATCCTCAGTTCATACCAGTGGCTTGTGGAAGTGGACAAGCCTGCTGGCCTCGCCTGTGGGGTGCAACCAGAGCTGTCAATTTGCAGCATTGTTTCCAGAGGTGATTGGGTTCCTTTGGTTTG
This sequence comes from Schistocerca serialis cubense, assembly GCF_023864345.2. Lineage (NCBI taxonomy): Eukaryota > Metazoa > Arthropoda > Insecta > Orthoptera > Acrididae > Schistocerca > Schistocerca serialis. Next base: position 919,902,320 of record NC_064640.1, on the reverse strand, counting down.
GAGACCAGTGGAGTGTCTCAACCAAAGGCTATGTTGGCTCTGTGATGATCTGGGCTGCAGATTTCTGGAGCTATGTTATTGGGTGGAGAGTTGTAGGACTCCTCTTGACAGGTCAGGGGTGCACTACACAAAGGTAGGAGCTACTCGGGGAGCAAGAGTATTTGTGGAGTGCACAAGGGGTTTTTTTAAAGGCTAGGTGATAGTTTGTATTTGTATTTCCATTTTATTTGTCTCATAACATACATTTACAAATCTACTGATGATGCTGTACAGGAGACACACAAATTTTAGCCTTACGATGTACATAATTACACAATTCCCTACCACTATTTTTACCAGTACTGGTTGATATTGTTTTTCTTATGATGTGATAGTACATTATCTTTACATATGTGTACAATATTATGCACAATGCCATAATATTAAACAATCACACTAGTCAAATGATGATTTCATCATTCATGAATTCCTCAGTTGAATAGTAGTATTTTCCACCAGGAGATCACATAGTTTTCTCTTTAGCGAACCTATCTCCATCGTCAGTACATCTCTACCCTTGAGTTTATTGTAAATTTTCAGTCCCATGTACTAGGGTGTCCATTGGTAGAGTTTCAAGAGCTGTTGTGGAAGAATGAAATTATCTTTGTGTCTAGTGTTGTACATATGTTTGAAATGGTTTTCTTCCCTTAGCTCAGGTTTATTATGCAAAAAGATGATAATTTCAAATATGTACAGTGAAGGGATAGGTAATATTTTTAGGTTATTGAATAATGGGTGGAAGGATGTTCTGGGAGGGGCAGCACACATTTTTCTAACAACTCTTTTTTAAAGTAGCAGGATTCATGACATGTAGCTTGAATTTCCCCCAAAAATTAAACCGTATCTAATTACAGATTCAAAGTAACTATGGTTCATCATTGCAGCTTACGTCTGTTATACCAGGCTGTTTAATGTTGCAGTTAATAATCTATATGTGCTTGCCAGCTTAGATTTTTGTCCAAGTTTAGTCCCAAGAATTTAAAGGACTGAGCTTGGTCCATAACTTGATTTTTATGTACAATACTGAAGTCACTGAGTTTTGATTGATTGGTTCTAAATTGTGTAAGCAAGGTCTTTGAAAAGTTAAGTTTATGGCCATTATGTTGAAATCATGTATCTAGGTTGTTTAGTGTGTTTATAACACCACCCAGAATTTCTCCCACATTTTGTTTTTCAAGGAGTTCATAAGTACTATCAGCAAACATGACTGGCTAGGCACTGATATTAAGAAACTAGACTAAACTCCATCCGAACGGGCATTGGAAGGCCCAACGGTACCGACCGGCCGCTGTATCATCCTCAGCCCACCAGCATCATTGGATGCGGATATGGAGGGGCATGTAGTCACCCCATCACTCTCCCGGCAGTATGTCAGTTTATGAGACCGGAGTTGCTACTTCTCAATCAAGTAGCTCTAAGTTTCCTTACAAGGTCTGAGTGCATCCATCCAAGTGCTAGCCTATTCCGACAGTACTTAACATCGGTGATCTGATGGGAACAGGTGTTACCACTGCAGGAAGGCCATTTGCATTGATACTAAGAGGTAAATCATTTATGTAAAAGAGAAACAATGTTGGCCCTAAGATTCAGCCTTGAGGGACTCCTTGTGGTATTGTACCCCACTGAGATGTGTAATTTACGATGTTAGATGTTATGATTACCCTTTGCTTCCTGTTTGTCAGATAAGATCTGAGCCACTGCAGAGCATTTGGTCTGACGCCATATCTGTCTAGTTTATGAAGCAGCATGAAGTGATTCCCAGAATCGAATGCCTTTGCAAGGTCGCAGAAGGCACCTGCTACTTTGTTGCTTTTATCTAGTGATGAGCAGATTTTTTCAATGAATTCATTAACAACACTCATTGTGCTTTTCCCTTTTTGGAACCCATACTTGTTTTTAAGAATAAAACCATGTTTCACAATAAAATTTATTATATGGACAGCAGCTATTTTTCCAAATACTTTGTATAGCACTGGGAGGATAGAGATGAGGTGGTAATTTCACATACACTCTATTGATCCTTTTTTGTGCAGTGGTTTTACCTCTGCATACTTAAGCACATCAGGGAAGTTTGCTTGCTCAAATGACTGACTGATTATTAAGGACAGAGGGTGTGCTATTTTATCAAATACAAATTTAATTACTTTGGTGGGTATTTGATCCCATCCTGGAGCATTTTTGTTTGTTAATGACAAAATAGCATTTTTACATCTTCAGCTGAGATTTTACTAAATATCACAAAGTGGTTACTATTATTGTTTAGGCCAAAGCAATTCACACTGTTTTGATAAGTAATCACATTTACACCAAATTTTGTTACATTTATGAGAAACTTATTAAAACATTGAGCTATTTGAGAAAAGTTTGAAATAGGAACGTTGTTTTGTATGTTTTTTGAAATTTCCTGGTGGTTAACTGTTGTACCTAATTCTGATTTAATAAAAGACCATACTGCTTTAGTTTTATTCTTATGTCCTAAAATGCGTGCAAGGGATAAGTCCCTGCAGACGCGCTATCCTCTGTGCCCACGGTGGCTCAGATGGATAGAGCGTCTGCCATGTACGCAGGAGATCCCGGGTTCGAGCCCCGGTCGGGGCACACATTTTCAACATGTCCCCAATGAAGTACATCAACGCCTGTTTGCAGCTAGGGTGTCCATTTAATTATCATTTCACTTGTAATTGAATTAACAGCAACTCTTACAGGCGTACCTTCTACATGAAGAATAGAAATCTTTACAAAACTGACTCATTCCTCATATGATTTGTTCACTGCATGAAATAGAAACAAACACTTTAAGTATCAATGAGCACACTGTACCATATAGTATTTAGTATTGCAGTTTTGGACAACCTGTTTTTCCAGTTGGAAATTAAGTTTCTTACAATATGCTTTCTTTAATGTGCACTCCTCTCATATTTAGTTACATGGGTAGCCACATTTTATGTTTAATGCCTTATTACGAAGCTTCTCTTCATCATTAGGGATTCTACAGTTGGCCAGTGAAAAGCTAAACACACTATGTAACATTACTGACCTGGTTATATTGCTGGTATTCTTTGGTAATTTTGAAGTCTCATTCTCTGAAATTGGGTGGAGATTTAACCTAATATTTAAGTGATGGGCATGACACCATTGATTTAAACTTGAGATTACTTCACATTTCTTAGCACCAAAACATATAATGATGAATATTTACTTCTGCTATCAACTATTTTTATAGTTCAAGTAAACCAAGTCAGCTACTACGCTTGATGAACTCTAAACAGCAGCAGGTTCTTTCCATGATGAAGTCATCATTCAAGTCTACAAAAAATAGAACTTCACAAAATAGCATTTGATAGAACTCTGTCACTGGAGCTTTACTAACACTTTAATGCAGAGATGTTACATCTACAGCCAGATTTTCCAAACAAGTGCATGAAATAATCACACTGAGTGAGTGTAACAGTAAGATCTGCTCATGTTAGTGACTTTGACATGAAATGTGGAATGGATGAGTGCATGCTATGAATTTTTACAGTGAGATATTAAGATGAAAATAGCTAATCAAGACTCTGGCAAGGAGAAGTTACTGTAACAATTACTGGGAGCAAAATTCCTACTGCTATATAAAGAGGACAATGTCAAAATTAGTGGCAATGACATTATGGGAAGGCAAGTAATAATTTGGTTTATCTATGTGATAGATGATTGGGAAGTAAATAAAGTTGGGTGGAATATTTTATTAATACCAGATGCACTGCTGTGGGAATTTACCGAGCTTCTTGGAAATTTCACAGGATGGTAGTTTTCTTAATTGCCAAATTACTCTGATAAAATTATTTTCCAGTTCAGAAAAATTAGAGCAAGAAATTTATAACTACAGTTATAATGTCATAAACATACTTAATGGTCCAAATAATAATATTTTCTGGGTGGTGGAAACTTTAATTACGAATAACTTTTTAGTTAATGAATTTTCACACATAATAAAATGGTCACTGAAAGAGTTAAATGAGGACTTTCAAATAATTTATGTCATTCTGGAAATAAACAATTGTTACCTCACAATGTGTTTCTGCATATATGGCTCTTGAATAAAGATTTCTCTTAAAGGAACATGTACAGTGAGAAATTAACTATATCATTGGCATTAGCAGAACTCCAACCGATGAAAAATGAATTTTACTGACATGCCACTCAAATATGAATTTGGGTGCTTTATGTAAATGTGATACGTCTACTACCAGCATAATACAAAAAGGAAGTAAGAAAGTTATGTGAGGAGTAGAGTTATAGCAAATTGCGTTATCCACACTTGCTAAGTTTCAAGTTGCTCAGCTGTACAGTGAAACATGTCTTCTACTGCCCCCACCTCAAAAAAGTATGTCTACAGTTCTCAAATCCAAAATGGTGCATGTAAATCAGTGTTTCTGAAGTTACTGTTGATTGCTTTAGTACTGCAGATAAGCTAGCTGGATTATGAAAACCACCAAATTTGGGAATCTTTAACCTAGCATACAGATGCAAGTTTTTGAGGTTAACACAGTATTTAAAATAATAATAAAATGCTGTAAAATAATAACAGAGCACTTGCTTACATAGTACACAGATCTACAAAAGCAAACTTAGCGATAGTGGCACGCGAGGACAGTCAAATTAATATGAAAAATATGGGAAAAATGTAAGTAAACTATCCATTAATACAGAAGTAATTGCCATAGTTGTTACATGTATTCCACTGTAAGGCAAGGTGGTCAATGTATTTATGGTAAACTGTTGGCAGTTACACCTGGAAACATAATTGTACCAATGCATGCACGTCTTTATCTGAAGCAAAGGACAGCCATGAATATCTTTCTTTGGGGCTCTAAAAATATGGAAATCATATGGGGAGAGATTGGGACTTTACAGAGAAAATGTAAGGGTTTTCCCAGCAAAACATCTGCAGCACACACTATACAACCTTAGCAGGCATTTTATTGGCAGGTTGCTTCAACTATGCTGCAGAGTTTTGTCTGGGAAGCTTTCACACAACCTCCATACAATCCCAGTCTCATGTGATTTCCATATTTTGGGAGCCCTGAAGAAAGACTTTCTTGGCCACCCGTTTGCTTCACACCAAGAGGTGCACACACAGGTACAGTCATGGTTCTGCAGACAACTGCAAAACATTTTTCCATGAAGGAATTGACTATCTTGTCTCGTAGTGGCATAAATGTATTCACAGCTATGGTGATTACTTTTGAAATAATAAACAGTTTACTTACTTTTTTCTCATCAGTCTTGTTTTCATTTGATTGCCCATTATACATGGAGATTTCATCTCGTGTACTCTTCCTCAAGTTTTGTATCAGTGTAGCCAAACACACTACAAAAAAAGATGAATGTAACACGGTTCAGATACCATGAAGATCCTATGAAGAGCCAATCACAAAATATTTTGATTTCATTCATGACTTTTAAATTATTTTCTAATTCTGGTATGTTGACTCAATGGTAAATCTATAGTGGCAGATTCATGATTAGGTGGGGTTTCTTAATTAACACATACTAATATAACAATGAAAACAATAAATTAGTGATAAAATTATTTAATTATATAGATAAAATATCTACTCACCAAGTGCTGGCAGAACACACACATAAAACTGTTGTGAGTGGCAAGTTCTCAAAGTCAGTGGCTCCTCCTCCAGGCAGAAGGGTTAAAGAGGAACGAAGAAGTGTGAAGCAAAAGGACTGGAGAGGTCTAGGAAAAGGGGTAGATTTTGGGAAAGTCACCCAGAACCATGTGTCACAGGAGACTTACTGTACAGGATGAGAAGGAAAGACAGACTGTTGATAACTGAATTGGACGAGATTTGAAAACCTGAGAGCTCAAAGGCAGAAGACAGGGTAATATGCGAGACAGAGATTACTACTAAAACATCATGCATGAATTAATAAGCATGAGAAGCTAAGTGCTTTGTATGTAACAGAGGTGGGGGGGGGGGGGGGTGAAAAATAGATGTGAAAGACAACAAAAGATGTAGAAAACTAAAATGGAGTGAAGCAAAGAGTAGTTACAGTGAAGAAAAGCTGAGAAGGAAGATATTAACGTAAATTAAGGCCAGGTGGGGGGCAAGAACCAAGGACATGTTGTAGTGCTAGTTTCCAAATGCGGAGTTTTGAGAAACTGGTGTCCAGTGGGAAGAATCCACATGGCGCACATGGTGAAACAGGCATCAAGGTCATGAATGTAATGTTGTAGAGCATGGTCTACAACAGGATATTGTGAGTTGCCAGTACATACCCTGGGCGTATGACTATTCATTGTAATTGATAATTTGGTGGGAGTGATGCCAATGTAGAAGGTTGAACAGTGTTTACATAACAGCTAGTATATGGTGTGTGTCGTTTCACAGGTGGCTCTACCTTTTTTTTTTTTTTTTTTTTGCCAGTTACAGGGCTGTTATAGGTGGTGGTAGGAGGGTGCATAGGGCAAGTCTTGCAGTGGGGACGGTCACAGGGGTAGGAGCCATACAGTAGCAAGATGGCTGCAGGTGGAGCAAAGGGTCTGACAAGAATGTTGCAGAGATTTGAGTAGGGGGGTGTTGGAAAGCTATTCTAGGTGTGGTGGGCAAAATGTCAGACAGGTCATCATTTTAGGAAGTCTTGGCCCAGTCAAAGTAGCTGATTAATGTATTCCAGAGCAGGATAATACTGAGTCACCAATAGTGTGCTCTGAAGGTGTTTTGTGGAGGGATCAGCAGTACCAAGACTGGATGCGATGGCCCGGAAAACCTTTTTAAATATGCTGGTGAGGTAATTACGTGCAGTTATGGCTGAGGTGAGTATGGTGGTGTATTGCTGTAATGGAGTCTGCAACCGAACAAATACATGTGCCGTGGATGCCAAAGCTGTATGCAGTCCACAACAATCAATCTTTCCTTCTCATTCCATATGGTAAGTCTCCCCTGAGCAACAGTTCTTGGTGACTTGCCCAAAATCTACCCATTTTTCTAGACCTCTCCAGTCTTTTTCCTTCACCCTGCTTCCTTCTCCTTCGGCCCTTCTGCCTGCAGAAGCAGCCACTGGCTCCAAAACCTTGCCAATCGCAACAGTCTTATGTGTGTGTTCTCCCGCTGCTTGGCGAGTAGATTTTTTTATCTATCCAATTAAATAATTTTAACACATGCCAAGATAGATTTTTCCATGTGAGTAGTGCAAACCTTCCCTTCTGTCTACCCCCGCCCCCCCTACCCCCCCCCCCCCCCCCAAACCCAAACACACAGAAATTCATGAGACCAATTTCTTTTACCGGTTTCTTTGGTTTGGGTGGCAGTGGGGAGTAAGGACATAACTGACAAAATACACATAAAACTGGACATTACATAAATCCATACTGGAGATGCTGAGTCACCTATAGGTACAACAAGAAGAATGTCAAACAAAGCTTTCAGTCCAAGACACACCTGACCACTGTCTCTGGCTGCCAAGGCCAGCCTGTGAGCAGCACTGCACGATGCTCAAATTTTGCCTTGGCAACCAAAGACTGCAGCCACGTTTGATTCTGATGAGGGGCTATTTGGCCAAAAGCTTTGTTTAACAGTCTTTTTGTTGAACCCCTCTGTGAATCAGTATCTCCAGTACATGGTGAGTTGCAACTATCCTTTTCACAATATTGTGAAACATTGATCTTCCTTTTTTATTGCTGTGAGATGACAAAGCAAGCCACATACAGTTACTGGTGTCACTATTATAAACAATTGCTTTTGTTGTTATAACCAGTGCTTGATTTGTGATGGTATTCCGCACCAATACCTATGATAAAAAAAAGCATTAAAATAATGGTTTAAAACTTTGATTAAAAAAAAAAAAAAAAAAAACACTCCCTGGCAGGTCACAGTACTGGCACCTCTCTTTTTTACAAATCAAGCATGGTCATAACTGTTGCTACTTCTGCTTTTTTTTTTTTTTATTTCTTCAAGGTCATGTCACATCCAAAAGATCAAATCAAACTGAACATATCTAGAAGAAACTCTTGCAAATAAGTGTTCATTTTCATAGCCCATTATATACTATCATAGACAGATCAATCTGAAGTTACAAGCAGAGTAGAGGTGATGCGTGGAAAGAACCAAAGAAAAAGAACTGAACACAAGACAAATAAGAAGATGTGTAACATTGGTTGAATGTGTTACAGTTGGCTCATTATACCTTATTTTAAACACATCCACAGTGAATCTTTGATGAGATTTCTAGGACAGATGAATACTCAGTATTTCTTCATCCCATTTACATTTGGATTGCTGGAAGTTATGCAGTCAAAAGACTGGTTCAGTAACATCTGACTGCAAACCCTAAACTTCATGGAATATTTCCTCGCAATAAGAGAGAAATGCAGGTGCAAGTCGCAGTCCAGTAGAAATTTTCACATGTCACTAATATGTGTTACATCTATACCTAATACAGCTGATGTCTAACAGTTTGCAGTAAGACAATAAATTTTGAACAATTGAATGTATTATAACAAAACATTCTACATTCCATGCAGAACAAATCATAAAATACTTTAATTTCATCCTTTCTCACAGCTTTACTTTTGAGGAAACGTAAGCAACTCAATCAAACAAAATTATCCTTGGACGGACCAGTAAACTCTTCTCAAAAGTGTGTATTCTTCCCCCTCCCTTCCAAGAGACACACATGTTACATTATGCAATGATTCTGTAATTAATTTCTCTGTGTGGGGATGGGAGCAGGGATTGTGAACAACTCACATATAAAATTGGACAATATAATATATGTATGAGACATAACTCCTTTTGCAATAAACAAATTTATTTTACTGCAGTTGTTTTTAACATGTCATACTAAAAAATCACATTCCTTACAACAGTAACTCCAGCACATGGAATACAAGTGTCATCCACTTCAATAAACATTTTATGACAGTGGGTTTTCACATTGGAATGTACACAATTCCATTTTCTTAAAGTGTATCTATGAGACTATCATTGACAGCACCATAACATTACTATATTAACAGACAAATTAATTTGGCACAGATGGTAAAATATAAAATAATGATTTTGGGTACTGACCATGGCCTATCTCTTGTAAGCATCCCATAAAATATAGTTTGGTGGCAGAGAAATTCTGGTTGTGCAATCCTGTAGTTGTTCTGTTGTGGTACTGGATTTGCGATGTGTTTCTGAAAATAAATCAAAGGTATATTGAATGAATTATTGCATATCTGTTGATAGAATCTGGCAGTAATGGAAAAAACAAATATAAGTAGAATAACATCACTACATGTCAAAATACAAAAGGGTTAAGCATGTACTGATTAGTAACAAGAATTTTGTATGTAGAGTACACCACTCAATCACCAATGAGGTACAAATCAATCTCAAATGAAGCACTGAGGAGTAAAAACTCCTGCATTTGAGCAAATATTTAGTTGTGAAATGTTGAAGCATATAATCAGCTAATCTGATGACATGTTGCAGTCACTTTGTAAATGGGCAGCTGCAGACAGTGATTTAAGTGTTTATAGTGTTTACCAACAGTCATTTTGTAGGTGCATCTTCAACAGTTGCTTGGTTTGATTGAGAGAGGGGGAAAGGGACCAAACTACGAGGTCATCAGAGCCTTGTTCCGAATAAAACAATGGCACAAATGTGAGGAAATGAACAAGACTGACAACTCAAAACAGAATGAAAAGAAAAATTACAAGAACGATGAAGGGCAACAAACATGTAAATGGACAAAAGGGGACAAGAAAACCACAGAAATGAAAGACATGGGATGAAGGTATTAAAACAACAAAGCAGATTACCATGGCTGGCTGACCATGAGAATAAAAAAGGCGAAGTCAGCAATTCTGCAACACATTAAGATCTCCACCCTAGAAGCACTACGGTGGAGGATACAGAGGGACAAAGGACATGTGCTAAAACTTAGATCAAATAATATAACCAATCCTCATGAGTAAAACGTAAAACTAAATCAGCCGATGAGACATTGTCAGATAAAATTAGTGGCAACGATTCCGGTAACCCAAGATAATATCATCTAGTAGATAGTGTCAGAAGTTCCATGCGGCTTTTCGTGGATGATACTGTAGTATACAGAGAAGTTGCAGCATGAGAAAATTGCAGCGAAATGCAGGAAGATCTGCAGCTGATAGGCGCTTGGTGCAGGGAGTGGCAACTGACTCTTAACATAGACAAATGTAATGTATTTCGAATACACAGAAAGAAGGATCCTTTATTGTATCATTATATGATAGCGGAACAAACACTGGTAGAAGTTACTTCTGTAAAATATTTGGGGAGTATGCATATGGAACGATTTGAAGTGGAATGATCATATAAAATTAATTGTTGGTAAGGTGGGCGCCAGGTTGAGATTCATTGGGAGAGTCCTTAAAAAATGTAGTCCGTCAGCAAAGGAGGTGGCTTACAAAACACTTGTTCGAGCTATACTTGTGTATTGCTCATTAGTGTGGGATCCGTACCAGATTAAGTTGACAGAGGAGATAGAGAAGATACAAAGAAGAGTGGCGCGTTTCGTCACAGGTTTATTTGGTAAGCATGATAGTGTTGGAGATGTTTAGCAAACTCAAGTGGCAGACTCTGCAAGAGAGGGGATCTGCATCATGGTGTAGCTTGCTGTCCAGGTTTCGAGAGCGTGCGTTTCTGGATGAGGTATCGAATGTATTGCTTCCCCCTACTTATACCTCCCGAGGAGATCACGAATGTAAAATCAGAGAGATTCGAGTGTGCACGGAGGCTTTCCGACAGTCATTCTTCCCGCGAGCCATAGGCTACTGGAACAGGAAAGGGAGGTAATGACAGTGGCACATACAGTGCCCTCCGCTACACACCATTGAGTGGCTTGTGGAGTATAAATGTAGATGTAGATTTCATTGCTGGGCAGTCAAAGTGGAACAGTGCAACAGAATATGGACCACTGTCAACTGGCGCCGAACCGACACTCGGGCGGGTCTTCACCCAAGTGTGGCCAATGCGGAGCCGGCAGAGGAAAACTGATTCCGTCGATAGGCCCGCATGGAAGACTTCAACACATTTGTAGTCTCCTTAATGAAACACAGTTTGTTGTGTGTACTGTTATGCCATTCCATCCCCCAAAGCCGAAAAACCCTACAGCATAAGTCAGAACGACAGGTCAGGTTAAGAGATGCCCATCTCCAGAAGTGGTTTCTGCATAGCTTGTTTGGCTAGCCTGTCAAAAAGTTCATTGTGTGGGATGCCAACATGTCCTGGGGTTCACACAAACACCACTGAACAACGGGACCAGTCCAAAGCATAGATGGACTCCTGGATGGACGCTACCAAAGGATGGCGAGGGTAGCACTGGTTGATAGCTTGTAGGCTGCTCAAGGAGTCACTACACACAAGAAGTGATTCCCCGGAGCATGAATGGATATACTGAAGTGCACGAGAGACGGCCACCAGCTCTGCAGGAATACACTGCAGCCATCAGGCAAGGAATGCTATTCAAAATGGCCTCTGTGAATGCAGGCGAAGCCAACATGACCATCAGCCATTGAGCCGTTGGTGTAAACCACTTCAGAGCCCTGGAACAGGTCAAGTATCAAGAGCAAGTGACAGCAGAGAGCAGCAGGAGTAACTGAGTCCTTAGGGTCATGCTAAAGGTCCAGACGAATCTGCAGTCTAGGTGTACGAAAGGAGGTGTATGCAGACAGATACATCATGGAGGTGTATGCAGACAGACCTGGATGGGAGATGGTAAGGGGAAGGACTCCAGGGATCTCACGCGAACCGCACTCGTTAGCCCTGACCTGGGCCGCCGATGCAGGAGAAATTGATTAAAACGGGGACACGACAATAAAACATGGCGCACCGTTAATGCCTGACCACAAGGGCACTGCGGGGCTGGATCACCGGAGAGCAGGTAGCGGTGGCTAAACCGGCAATGCCCAATCCGCAACCTGGTCAGAAGGCCCTCCTCGCGCCGAGATGGTCGGGAGGATGTTGTCCAAGCAGTTGGGAGCGGTTTTACTGCCCGGAGCTTGTTTCCTTGGAGGGATGACCAAGCATCCCACCACAACGACACAAGCCTCTTACATACATCCCCACGAACGTCAGATGACGGGACACAATGGGAGGCTGGCCGAGGCAGGAGGACTGCAGCCTTGGCTGCAGCATCCGCAGCCTCATTCCCAGGCACTCCTACATGTCCGGGAACCCACAGAAAGCTGTTAGGAACCACCATTATTAGCGAAAGAATGGAGGGACTGCTGTATCCGTTGAATCAAGGGATGGACCGGATAGGGAGCTCCAAGGCTCTGAAGAGCACTGAGCGAGTCAGAGCAGAGTACATACGATGAATGGCGGTGGCGGCGGGCATACTGAACGGCCTGATGGAGAGCAAAAAGCTCGGCCGTAAAGCTGGAACATTGGTCGAGGAGCCGGTATTTAAAGGTGGCGGCCCCGACGACAAAGGCACAGCCGACACCATCGTCAGTTTTGGAGCCATCGGTGTAAATAAAGGTGTGACCGGCAAGTTGAGCACGAATTTCGACAAACCGTGAGCAATACACTGCAGCCGGAGTACCCTCCTTCGGGAGTGAGCTGAGGTCGAGATAAATACGAACCGGAGCCTGGAGCCAAGGTGGTGTTGGGCTCTCACCCTCTCTGAAGGTGGTAGGGAGGGCAAATTCCAATTGTCGAAGCAGGCGACGGAAGCGGACTCCGGGTGGCAGCAGGGCAGACACATACAACCCGTACTGACGGTCGAGAGAATCGGCAAAGAAGGACTCGTAAGAGGGGTGGACGGGCATAGACAACAACCGGCAGGCATACCGATGCAGGAGATGGACTGCCGCAGGTGGAAATAGGAGACAGTAATTCAGATACTCAGGAGAACTACGAATGTGTGCAACGTAACTGATGAGCAGTTGTGCATGTCAGATCTGCAATGGAAGGACTCCGGCCTCCACCAGGACACTGGTCACCGGACTTGTCATAAAAGCTGCCGTCGCTAGGTGAACGCCACAGTGGTGCACTGGGTCGAGTACACGCAACACTGAGGGCACTGCCAAACCATAAATCACACTCCCATAATCAAGGCGGGACTGAACAAGGGCTTTGTAGAGCTGCAGCAGACCAGAGCGATCTGCACCCCAGTTGGTGTTGCTCAGGCAGCAGAGGGCATTGAGGTGCTGCCAACACTTCTGCTTAAGCTGATGAAGGTGAGGTAGCCAAGTCAATTGGGCATCGAAAACCAGTCGTAAGAATCGATATGTCTCCACTACAGTGAGTGGATCATCATGAAGGTAAAGTTCTGGTTCCAGATGAATGGTACGATGCTGACAGAAGTGCATGACACACGACTTAGTGGCCAAAAACCGGAAGCTGTGGACGAAAGCCCATGACTGCTCCTTGTGGATGGCTCCCTGTAGGCGCCACTTGGCAACACCAGTACTGGCGGAACAGAACGAAATGCAGAAGTCATCTGCATACAGGAAGGGTGAGACGGACGGCCCTACAGCTGCTGATACACCATTAATGGCCACTAAAAATAGTGATACACTCAATAAAGAGCCCTGTATGACCCCATTCTCCTGGATATGGGGGAACTATGGGAGGCACCAACTTTGACACTAAAAGTACGGAGTGACAGGTAAGTCTGTAAAATATAGCAGGCGTCAGAGCCCCCACCTGTATAATGTGGCAAGGATATGATGTCGCCAGGTGGTGTCATATGGTTTGTGTACATCAAAGAAGACGGTAACAAGGTGTTGGTGTCTGGAAAAGGCTGTTCGGATGGCAGACTTGAAGGAAACTAGATTATCAGTGGTAGAGTACCCCTGGCGGAAGCTGCCCTGACATGGAGCCAGTAGGCCACATGACTCGTGGACCCAATTCAACCGCTGATACACCATACATTCCAGCAGCTTACAAAGACTGTTGGTGAGGCTGATAGCTTTCCACATCAAGCAGGTTTTTGCCGGATTTGAGCACTGGAATGACGGTGCTCTCCCGCCATTGTGATGGAAAGAAACCATCACACCAGATCCGGTTGAAGATGATTAGGAGATGGCACTTGTAGTCAGATGAGAAATGTTTAATCATCTGATTGTGGATCCAATCTGGCCAAGGAGCTGTGTCAGTGCTATGTGTAAGTGCACTGAGGAGTTCCCACTCCGTAAACGGGGCGTTATAGGGTTCACCGTGGCGTGTAGTGAACGAGATGACTTTCCCTTCAATCCATTGTTTGAGGGTGTGAAAGGCTGGGGGGTAGTTCTCCAACGCAGAGGCTTGAGCAAAGTGCTCGGCAATCGCACTTGCGTTAGTACATAAGACGCTACTGATGGTAATGAAGAGGACACCTATTGGTGTCTGGCACACAACAAGACGTCTGATTTTTGTCCAGACTTGGGAAGGTGATGTATGGCACCCAATGGTCGACACATACCTCTCCCAGCACAACTGTTTCCGTTGTTTTATAAACTGGCATACACAGGTACGGAGCCGCTTAAAGGCTATCAGATGCTCCAGGGAAGGGTGTCGCTTATGTCGCTGTAGAGCTCATGGACACACTGAAATTGCGTTAGCGACTTCCTGTGACCACAAAGAGACTGTCTTTTGCCGGGGCACCCTAAAGAGCTAGGGATTGCGTTTTCTGCCACAGAAACGATTGTTATAGTCACCTGCTCATCCATCACATCAATGTTACCATGCTCAACCATCATCACATTGATGTTACCATGTGGGGGAGAATCAACGGTGACAGATGTGAAAGTTTCCCAGTGTGCCCATCTGGGCAGGCATCTGTGGGCCTGACACCAGGGCACTGACAGGAAGATGGGGAAGCGATCACTAACACACAGGTCGTCATGTGCTCTCCAGTGGATAGATGTGAGAAGTCCTGGGCTGCAAGTTGATAAATCAATGGCTGAGTAACTACCTCGAGCCACACTGAAATGTGTGGCGGCCCCAGTATTTAAGAGGTAGAAGTCGAACTGAGACAGTACAGTTTCGACATCTTTGCCTCAGCCAGCAAGCACAGTGTCACCACATAAGGGGTTACGGGCATTAAAATCTACCAAAAGTAGGAAAGGTTTAGGGAGATGATCGATCAGCGCAGCTATTACATTCAGGGGTACTGCACCATCTGGAGGAAGATATACATTGCAGACAGTTATTTCCTGCGCAGCCACAGCTTCAAGAGGTGTTTGAAGCAGCAGAGTTTCACTACAGACTGGGATTAGGACATAAATGCAAACTCCACCTGACACTTGATTACAGTCACTACAGTTCCTGTAATATCCCTTATAGCCACAGAGGGCAGGGGTCCGCATTGGCGGGAACCAGGTTCCCTGGAGGGCAATGCAGAAAGCACGCATAAAGCTTAACAGTTGCCGTAACTCAGCCAGGCGGTGGAAAAAACTGCCGCAATTCCACTGGAGGATGACATCATCGTGAGACTGGGAAGGCATGGAACATCCAATGAGGCAGCATACACCTCAGGGTTACCTGCTGCCACCGACTTTTTGACTGAGCAGCCTATATCCATTGTGTCTGAGGGTCCAGCGAGATCCAGGTCCTCAACAGTCGCCAAAATCTCCACCCCATCCTCAGACATAGAGCTTGTAGGTAGTGGTAGTGTCGGTGGCATCGCAAGTTCCTTGTTCTTAGGGGTCTTCTTTTTCGATTTCTCATATGGTTCCTTGGGTTTCCCTGGCTGGGAGGACTTCACTGAATCAGTCTCCTGGACTGAGGATGAGCGTGAAGCCCTATGACCAGCTGCTTTTGGGCTCTTCTGCTGCTGGCAGGTGTCACCTTTCCCACTAGCAGAAACCTGGAAAGGGAGTGACCCTTCCTATCGAGAGGAGCTGAAGAAGCCTTACGCTTCTCTGGCTCAGAAGTGGGAACTGAAGTCCTCAATGGTTGGAGGAGTGTTGCTGCCGAAGTAGGTGATATGGGAGCAACAGGAAGGGAAGTGGCTCCCCGCCATCAAGGGAGCAGGTGTAATTTCCTGGTTCTGAGAGGCAACAGGAATTCGAGGAACTGACGGGGCGACAACTGTTCTCATAGCAGCGGCGTATGAGGTGGTCATAGCCATAGGATGTAGGCGCTCAAATTTCCTCTTAGCCTCAGTGAAAGTCAGTCAATCCAGGGTATTATATTCCATGATTTTCCTCTCTTTCTGTAAAATCCTGCAGTCTCGGAAGCAAGGTGAATGAAGCTCTCCGCATTGACACAGATAAGAGGCGGGGCACATTGAGTACTGGGATGCGATGGACGTCCAAAATATCGACATGTGACGCTTCAAGTACAGCGAGAAGATATATGGCCAAACTTCCAGCACTTAAAGCACCCCATTGGGAGAGGGACATATGGCTTGATGTCACAGCGGTGGACCATCACCTTGACCTTCTCGGGCAATTTCACCCTCGAAGGCCAAGATGAAGGCACCGGTGGCAATCTGGTTATCCCTCGGACCTCGATGGATGCGCCTGACAAAATGAACACCTCACCACTCTAAATTGGTGCGCAACTCATCGTCATACTGCAAAAGAAGGTCCCTGTGGAATATAATCCCCTGGACCATATTTAAGCTCTTATAAGGCGTGATGGTAACAAACATCTCCCAACTTGCCATAAGCGAGTAATGCCTGTGACTGGGTAGAGGATGCTGTTTTTATCAAAACTGACCCAGAGCAGATTTTGGACAAGCCCTCCACCTCCCCAGACTTGTCCTCAAATTGCTCCACAAAAAACTGAGGCTTCATGGACATTAAAGATTCCCCATCAACTCTCATACATACGAAGTATCAGGGCGAATAAGTTTCACTGCCATCCTTAGCCTGGTGTTCCTCCCATGGTATGGCCAGGGAGGGGAATGACTTGGGGTCATATTTCTTAGCATTTAAGTTATACTTTGCCCACTTAGAGACTGCTGGAGGCGGACCACAAGCAAGGGATGACGTACTACGCTTCATGGTGTGTCACCCACTCTGATGCCACCCACTTGACCAGGGGCCCTCCCCATGGACACAACACAGCTTCAGCAAAGGCCACTTGGCAGGATGATCATTGCCAGGAGTCCTGATGCCCGAGGGTGACGGGCATCTACTCCTTGGCATACGTAGTGAGTTAACGGCACAGGCACCAGCAGAGCGAGCCCTGTGATGTCAGGGGGCTACAACCAACAGGGAACATGGCGGCCTCATCACAATGGACTGGCTCCTGTGCTGGATATGAGGTGCAAAAAAGTCCATGGCGATTGTCGGCACAGAAAGTGAAACTGCATAGTGCATGGTGGAAAACACACCCAGGAAGGTGTCCTCACCCAAGAGATGGAGAATGGGCGGCGCTGCAATGCAACGACGAGAAAGTGGGATAAAGATCTCAATGCACGATGGATACGATGCACCACATAAGGCTCTCTACCCAAGTTGGCTCGCTCTTCAGGAAAAATTTTGAAAAATAGAGGTGAAACCCTACAGGGGGGCCATCACAAATTGGCCGAGCCATCAGAGGCTCCTTTTAGTCGCCTCTTATGACAGGCAGGAATACCTTGGGCTGAGTCTAACCCCGGACCTGCAGGGGGCATCTTCAAGGTATTAAGCATTTGTGACAAAGCAAGCTGGTATCTCTTCACTTCCTCTCGTTTTGCGATCTGCCTCCTTAAATTCATTTTATTTTCATTTCAGTCTAATTACCATGAATATTATCTTCATTTCCATACAAGAGAAAGGGTGGTCCTCCATCTTAAGGAATATAGCACCTGGTCTAATTTTGTACATGTAATTAATTTCCTAATTTATTTTGACCATTCATAGTTAATATTTTTGTTATAGGGTGAAATCAGTAATTGTTTCACGACTTAGATTCTATTGTTGACTAATAAACAAATATAAATTCCGTAGTAAATATAAACATTTGGAAGAAAAACTACTAAGATTCTTAAACTATTTATTTTGCTCTATTTGAAAACATAATAACAAAGCCCAGCCCTTAATTCCAAAATAATTACCACGTTTGTCAAAAGTATTGTTTGTGTAAGTATATCTGTTAATTTTATTATTTATACAAATGTTTCATCCTAATCTTTGTGGTAGATGGAACTATTAAAAAGAAGGAATTTTTCGATGTATTCAGTTCATTGAATGAGTTACGTTTTAATTGTAATTTCTGTAACTTAAACATCAAACAATGTATAGTTTCAGTGCCTATTATTATGAGGCTATACTAAGGACTGATTTTTGGTCCCGAGACAGTCAGTCCATGGCCGATTTTCAGACAGGAGTTATGCATTGGTTAAATTAATAACAAGGCATCAACTTAACAGTGGAATAAGTATAAAACAAATAAGCAGTGTGTTAGAACAATTAATGACAATGTCTGTTCAATTTATTTGGGAAATAGTGTCACACATACCGTATTATTCTGCAAGAACTGCGTGGTTAGGTTTTTACTGCTCATAGATATTCAGTGGCAAGCTATTGTACCTGTATGCTGATGTTGCCTGCAACGTATTAATGAGGCTTTTCAACATTTACCAATAGTGAACTGGCTATATAATTGTGTAATATTGTGGGGTTGTGAACACTGAAAGTAAAGAACCGAGAATCACAATTGTGCAAGTGTCTGCTAAATCATTTACAGTAGACACTGTTGAGCTTCCACTTCCTATTTTTCAGCCACTATAACAATGCAGCATGTTGACACAGAGGACTATCAAGGAAGAAATAAAGCAAGAGAATGTCACACATGCTAACAGCAACTTCACAATATATACATTTACTAATGTAGCTTGACATCACAATTTCAAGAGAATAGTGATTTCTTCTACTCATTCACCATGTTCTGTACATCCCACCAAGAAAGTGAACCTACAGTGCTACGAAACAAGTAAAGATACACATTAACAAAAGACAACTAAACATTGCTTAAGCCCTACACTATATTAACAAGAAATTATCACAATACTGCTTAATATTAGTTCTCTTTATGCCAGTTAAGTGTGTTCTAGTGAATTAGAAAGAAAGCTGCTGATACTTCAGTTATATTAGGTAGCTGCAGGCTGCCTCAGAAACCTAATATTTACTTCATTAGTCAAGTATTATTCAAAGAAAATAGTAACCTAAATATGTAATTACACAGGACAGTTTACAACACACTACTTGCCATCCATCTAAAGGAGGAATCAAATCCTTGCACTAAAATAATCAGTGGAAGAGGTCACTCATGAGGAATGTTTTGTTTCTCAAATATCTCCACACCATAGTATATAACTTTGTTAAATCCTAGGTAAGAATGAAGAGTTTACACAAAAGTTATATTTCTGTCTTGTATTGATAGCACAGATCACAGTTCTGCTTGAACTGATTTCTCACAACCACACTACACCTTGACTAAAATAACTCTGATTGTGGCAGTGGCTAGGAGTCAGCCAACTGCAGTTCTTTCTTGATACCTATATGCCCACTACAATTACTGATTTTTTTAAGCACAACACAGCATTCTCAGGTGCAGTAGGATGCACAGGGAGGGGAGAGCCAACTGTTGCCCCATCTACCACCCCCACTGATGTACTTCCCACTGCTGCTGACGACAACAATGAAAATAATTTGAATGTATGTCTTGTTCTATTTGAACTGCATGTGCAGCTCTTTCTCATTCTAAGTATGTGGAATGTTGTATACAACCAACAATCCTGCGCCACCATAGTTGTTTGTCAGCCATGAAGTTAATTCAATCAAAATTTAGAATGGAACATAATAATCGTTTATCACTAAATATGGCAAAGGCCCATGAAAGCATTTAACAATAACCACAAAAGCTTTCTATTATTTTCCCACTAATATAATCTGACAAGTACCAAAAAATTTTGAAACTTTAAAGATCTATCCATTATATAGGCACTGTGACTGTGATGGTTAAAGGTCTCCAGAAATTACTATTATCAGCCCCCTTTTGTATTATTTTTCAATCTTTCTTTACTATGATCACTTTTGAATCACTATCATCAGATGGTACATATTTATTGCACGTTTGCAGCATTGCTAGAGCTGCACAGTTGTAGCCAGGTGTGAACTGTACAAACTTCTCTCTACATTCAGTGCGTACATATTTCGTTCTATTGCCACAGCTACACAAGCCACAACAATGCTGCAAATATGCAATAAATATGTACCATCTAACAATAAATCGCTTGTCAACTCAAAACCGATCATGGTAAATAGTAAATGAAGAATAAAATCAAAGGTGACTGGTTGCTGGAAACTAACACACTTTTAAATCTGAACTGGAATTGCTACTTCTGGCAACTTCTGCTCTGAAGACATATCTAACAAAAACCTTATAGCATAAAAGACTACAATGATTGCTTATTCTAGTTAGAATTAGATGTAAATATTCCTTAACAGTAACATGAGCACTGACAGAGACCAGTATGTTCATTATTATTACTTTCCAGCCAGTGAGCTATCTGGTAATCTGTAAGTAGCTAGTATATAGCCACCCAGCTCCCGCCCTGTGCCTTTCATACAGGACTATAGTGTCTCTCAAAATCCCTACCACTTTCCTCTCCGACATTCACCCCATCATTAGTCAAAACACACACAAACTATATCTGAAGAACAAAATCATTCTATAAAAAAGGATCTGCTGCTCTAACTATTACAAAAGGTAGATTGGCATAACAAAATCATAACTCTATCCACCTGTTTCAACCAGTACTGCCATCAGCGTGGTTTACACTATTTCAAGCATATACAAGATCAATATGGTTCAAATGGCTCTAAGCACTATGGGACTTAACATCTGAGGTCATCAGTCCCCTAGAACTTAGAACTACTTAAAACTAACTAACGTAAGGACATCACACACATCCATGCCCGAGGCAGGACTCGAACCTGCGACCGTAGCGGTCACGCGGTTCCAGACTGTAGCACCTAGAACTGCACAGCCACACCGGCCGGCTCATACAATATGACGACCACGACATCACTCATTACACCTGCAAACAAACATAAGTAACGTGACGTATAACTTCAGCAACAGGATGAAACTAACAGGACCTATATCTCCAACATCGGTCAGTTGTAGAATTTTGGAACACATATTATGTTCGAGTATAATGACTTTCCTGGAGACTAGAAATCTACTCTGTAGGAATCAGCATGGGTTTCGAAAAAGACGGTCGTGTGAAACCCAGCTCAGACTATTCGTCCACGAGACTCAGAGGGCCATAGACACGGGTTCACAGGTAGATGCCGTGTTTCTTGACTTCCGCAAGGCGTTCGATACAGTTCCCCACAGTCATTTAATGAACAAAGTAAGAGCATATGGACTATCAGACCAATTGTGTGATTGGATTGAAGCGTTCCTAGATAACAGAATGCAGGATGTCATTCTCAATGGAGAGAAGTCTTCCGAAGTAAGAGTGATTTCAGGTGTGCCGCAGGGGAGTGTCGTAGGACCGTTGCTATTCACAATATACATAAATGACCTTGTGGATGACATCGGAAGTTCACTGAGGCTTTTTGCAGATGATGCTGTGGTGTATCGAGAGGTTGTAAAAATGGAAAATTGTACTGAAATTCAGGAGTATCTGCAGCGAATTGACGGATGGTGCAGGGAATGGCAATTGAATCTCAATGTAGACAAGTGTAATGTGCTGCGAATACATAGAAAGATAGATCCCTTATCATTTAGCTACAAAACAGCAGGTCAGCAACTGGAAGCAGTTAATTCCATAAATTATCTGGGAGTATGCATTAGGAGTGATTTAAAATGAAATGATCATATAAAGTTGATCGTCGGTAAAGCATATGCCAGACAGATTCATTGGAAGAATCCTAAGAAAATGCAATCCGAAAACAAAGGAAGTAGGTTACAGCACGCTTGTTCGCCCACTGCTTGAATACTGCCCAGCAGTGTGGGATCCGTACCAGATAGGGTTGATAGAAGAGATAGAGAAGATTTAACGGAGAGCAGCGCGCTTCGTTACAGGATCCTTTAGTAATCGCTAAAGCGTTACAGAGATGACAGATAAACTCCAGTGGAAGACTCTGCAGGAGAGACGCTCAGTAGCTCGGTATGGGCTTTTGTTGAAGTTTCGAGAAAATACCTTCACCGAGGAGTCAAGCAGTATATTGCTTCTCCTACGTATATCTTGCGAAGAGACCATGAGGATAAAATCAGAGGGATTAGAGCCCACACAGAAGCATACTGACAATCCTTCTTTCCACGAACAATACGAGACTGGAATAGAAGGGAGAACCGACAGAGGTACTCAGGGTACCCTCCACCACACACCGTCAGGTGGCTTGCGGAGTATGGATGTAGATGTAGACAACCGAATGAAGAAGGTGGTTTCGGGTACAGACAAACGAAACATATAACAATAAGAATAATGACACTACTGCCAAACAAATATTTGCACAAAAATCTAGCACACAAAATCCTCAAAATGTAACACACAAACTCACAAAAACGAAAACTAGTAGTGTTGTAAATTTCAATGTCTCAAATGGAGACTACAACACCAGTAACCAATAAACTCAAAAACTCAACATCATAATTTTCACTTTACCGACATAGCTCCAACAAAGCCCTAGATACCAGGAACCTACATAAAACTCAAACATTGCGTTACAAATTTCACTTCACCAATATACCTCAAACAAAGCGGAACTTGCACACAACTCCAAAACCCGCTGACACAAATTGACCTATATGGCAGCAAAAAACAAAGCCGAATGTACAAAAACCCAACACACACAAATTTTAAAATCCATTATCCACACTTTCACGTACTTTACATAAAGCAAAGCCCATAGTACAACAAACCAAACCGTGCTCATATGGCTAATACCAGAAACATATTCTAATGGTACATCAATACCCCTGATACCAACCAATCACAATCCCACACAATTATCACATACTAACAAGAAAAGTTCCAAAATTCAAGAAAAATTGCATAACCACCAATTTCAATATACACAAACTATAATCAACTCATAGCATACAAAGAAAATAGAACAAAAATACCATCTCCCACTGCAACAAGCAACGATCTACTCAAATATCTGTATCTTATTCACAACTGAACAAAAAATAAAAATTAATATTAAATCTCCGACCATAAGAAACACACGAAACTCATATTTCCAAGCATAAAAATGAATCCATCAGCCACAATATGCAAATTCAAACTATCACCAGAAAACCAGCACAATAGCAACCTGAAACACTCAATTCTTGTCAAACAACTCGATAACAAACATCTAGCACAAGAGAGCACCACCAAATACAACACACCATCTACAAACACAGACAGACTCAAAAATATCAAACCTCATCATGACATCACACACCATATCACAGTTACGTCATAGGTCTAAGCAGATGGCTGTAACATCAGTACCTGACCTTGTGCGAATGACCTGACGTTAGCGTCAGATAGTAAATAGTGATGAGACAGTAACTGCCAGTTGGCAAGAAAACAGGTCTAAATTATGTAGAATGAAGCTTAATTACTGTTGGAACATTTGTTCAGAGTGTGCATCTTCTTTGTACAACCCAGAAAGGTCAATACTGCCTGCTTTGCACTTTGAAATCTTTCTCACTGTACTGCCCCACAAGCAGGTCTGACAGCATACTTTTATTCAATCTGTCCTACAGCATTTTCTTTGTAAGTGGCGTAGATAAGATCTAAAAATTGTCCATTCTACCACAAATTCTTATACTTAATCCTAAACCATTTACTTCCTAGTGGTACTTATAAGGAGTGAATTTCGTAGGCACTGATTTGATTTATGAATTTTCTGAACGTAAGCTGAGACATTCGCATAAACCTTTACCTGCTATTTCAACATCTTGTTTGGCAAATGCAACTTTCCCACAGTATCTCCAGTTCTGCTTCATTTTACATTCCGCTTTTAGCAAGTTTCATCGATAAATACTTCAGTGAATGAATATTAAGTCCAAGAACTACGTTAGTTAACAACTCAAAATGTTTAAATGAGAGTTCACTTTGAAGAAACCTTCCAACACTCATTACAACAGTACTGAGTTGCACACAACACAGTTGTGTACTCTTTAATACATGCTTACAACTATGTAACTAATTCTGCAGTTTATTACGTTCATCAGTAAAACATTACACTTGCACCTTGAGGCACAGTATTAAATAAATCCCATACATTTATACAGGGTGTTACAAAAAGGTACGGCCAAACTTTCAGAAAACATTCCTCACACACAAAGAAAGAAAATATGTTATGTGGACATGCGTCCGGAAACGCTTACTTTCCATCTTAGAGCTCATTTTATTACTTCTCTTCAAATCACATTAATCATGGAATGGAAACACACAGCAACAGAACGTACCAGCATGACTTCAAACACTTTGTTACAGGAAATGTTCAAAATGTCCTCCGTTAGCGAGGATACATGCATCCACCCTCCGTCGCATGCAATCCCTGATGCAGCCCTGGAGAATGGCTTATTGTATCACAGCCGTCCACAATACGAGCACGAAGAGTCTCTACATTTTGCACCGGGGTTGCGTAGACAAGAGCTTTCATATGCCCCCATAAATGAAAGTCGAGTGGGTTGAGGTCACGAGAGCGTGGAGGCCATGGAATTAATCCGCCTCTACCAATGCATCGGTCACCGAATATGTTGTTGAGAAGCGTACGAACACTTCGACTGAAATGTGCAGGAGCTCCATCATGCATGAACCACATGTGTCGTACTTCTAAAGCCACATGTTCTAGCAGCACAGGTAGTGTATCCCGTATGAAATCATGATAACGTGCTCCATTGAGCGTAGGTGGAAGAACATGGGGCCCAGTCCATACGTCACCAACAATGCCCGCCCAAACGTTCACAGAACATCTGTGTTGATGACGTGATTGCACAATTGCGTGCGGATTCTCGTCAGCCCACACATGTTGATTGTGAAAATTTACAATTTGATCACGTTGGTATGAAGCCTCATCCGTAAAGAGAACATCTGCACTGAAATGTTGGATGAACCATTCGCTGAAGTGTACCCGTGGAGGCCAATCAGCTGCTGATAGTGCCTGCACACGCTGTACATGGTACGGACACAACTGGTTCTCCCGTAGTACTCTGCATACAGTGACGTGGTCAACGTTACCTTGTAAAGCTGCAACTTCTCTGACGCTGACATTAGGGTTATCGTCAACTGCACGAAGAATTGCCTCGTCCATTGCAGGTGTCCACGTCGTTCTAGTTCTCCCCCAGTTGCGAGTCATAGGCTGGAATATTCCGTGCTCCCTAAGATGCCGATCAATTACTTCGAACGTCTTCCTGTCGGGATAACTTCGTTCTGGAAATCTGTCTCGTTACAAAGGTACCGCGCCATGGCTATTGCCCCACAATCATTTTCACTGATCAACTTACTCCCAGAATGTGAACGTATATTATGCTTCTGATTCCCTCTCCAACAATTTTTCAACCCGCTTTTCGTCTCATTCAAATCGGAATAGCACAAAGCCTATTACTACGTTACTACTATTCAATGCAGCGTCTGCTATCTTGACCGAAACAATAACAAACACAGATCCTTCTGCCCGCCAAAATTTACCTCTTCAAAGTTAATACTCACAACGCCTTCAACTGGCTGTGGTAACTACTTTGAACTATGTCACTTGTTTCGCTGTCGCTAAAGTATTGAGCGATTCACCGGCAAACACTGTGCTTATATCGGTTTATTACATATTTACAAATATTACAAAACAAAGTAAATTGACTAATTCAAGGTATGCTAGGTCCATGGAAATTCAAGATTATAACATTTCACTGTAATGGTTCGACACTCGTTGACTATCGATAGCCGAGCCCGGCAGTCGTGTAGCCTATAAATAGCGAATCTCCGGCGCCACAAGTGACAGAAAATTGAAGTGCAGAAGATGCAAAAGTAGATGCACGTGTCGTAAATTTGTTTGTAGTGTGAACGTAGAAATTGAAATGTTGGTGTGGAAAACCACTTTAACTCCGCCTGCAGTTGCTGTAGGAGTGAATTAAGTAGCTCTGCAGTTGCTGTTGCCGGTCCCAAGCCCGGAGAAAGGAGGAGGGTTGGCGCAAAAGCCGTAAAAGAATCGACATAAAATAGTTGGAGAGATCCTGTAAAGCTTAATAACTTAGTTGTAATGATGACGACGTTAATAATAATAATATGGATTAACCCATATATTTTCAACTTCATTGCGTGATGCACATAAAGCAACTACCGGTACCTCGCGCTTCTCTAAATATAGTCTTATTGCTGCTTGTGGCCATCGGAGGGATCGAACATATCAGGCAGGAATGCTGGAGCTTCCCGAATTTATGCAACCGAAACGCAAACGCTTTTGGGCATAACTGTTTCTATTGAATAAAACTTTTCGTGGTTAACGCTATTCTTATAACAGTTTATGAATGGATAACTTTCACCCCCTTCGCGCTTTTGACAATTCCCGCTATTATCTGTCAGTGTAACAGCACTAAAAGGATCTGTCGTTCGAAAGAATAGCCTGTATAGTTTCCAAGTCGAGACAGAGTTATTGTAGAAGTGGACACAAGGAATCGGGTATTCTAGTTACTGCTTCTCAGTATATTTATTAATTAATCAAATTTGTTGCAAATAATATATCTCTATTTGCAATCAATAGCTCAATATATACTATCAATACCAGTAATAAGAACAATTTACATAAAATCACTTACCTTGGTCCAAAAAGGACCGCAATATTCAGTAACACACATTTTCAATAAATCACCAGCAACCATTAAAAACTAGGTTTCAGATAAAGCACAGTTTAAACAGTTTGACAGACTTTTTGGTAGACAACTTCTACTCTGTACACGAATATCTTCACAGGGATTGTTAGACCAGCTTAAGAAAAATTTCAGTTTTGACAGCACTTGGTAACTTCAGTCAAGATTAAGTATGTTGTGTATGATGATACATTTGTCAAAAGTTCATAACTAGGTTTCATTCTGACTGTTTATCTATTCTGAAAATAGCAGTTCTAATTTACTGTGAGAATCTTCTGACATGTTCCACACCCATGGGACTTGTCTAATTTTTGGGTCTATGGAACGAAAACTTAATCTAATCCAGAAAGAAAATTTCATCTCATCAAAACAGTTGAGAGAAATCATGAATTAAAATACCATGTAGTCCAGTACAAGTATGTATTTAGAATATGATTTATCACCTCTTTGTAATGTTTAGTTGTGTCTCAGCTACATTTTCAGGCATGACAGAGAAAGAATTCAAAGTATGACCAGTAGTAAATTTGGCGAAAATTACAGTGATCCCTTAGAGTGCCCTCATCTGAAGAAAAGTTGGTTTTCTAATTTATAATTGAGCTTACTGTTGATTTGCTAATTTTATGACCAACCTTGCCTTCCATTTGCAGAAATGCACTGATTACACCGAAAGTAACATTGCTGTTTACTTGATTAGTAGACAATTGAAATAATCATAGGGATTTTGGAGATTTGTTTCCCACTCTGATGCCTTACTACCCCCTTTCTCTATCATCATCATCATCTGGGGGAGTAAATCCCATTGGTGAAGATTGTAGACAATGTTTAGCATACTCACTGTTTAAAAGTGCTGTATATTAAAGCATAGGTGTTCAAACTGAGTGCCTAAATTCAAGTCGTCATGTGACCAGAAACAAATGATAAGTAATTTAAAATATATTTTGATTCACTTGTTCATGATAATGACAATTGTGTTTGCCTCTTGCTTGTGGAAATATGCCATACACCAAAATTTTCTGCCATGTTCTTATTAGTAACGACTTGTTCATGCATAGGTGTCGATGCATTAAGGTTGATTACATGCAGGTATATGAAGTGTAGATGCGCATTAAGGTGGGGAAGTAGGCCTACAGTTAAAGATGTGTTTAGTTGCATAGATGGTTGTTCCATCAAAGGAAATATCTTTCTTGCGAATTCACTGTGGTACTGCAAAACATTTAACTGCAGCTGCCAGGTAAATAAGCAAACATTAAACTTTTTGCAGGGCAAATCAGCTTGTTGAACAGATACAGAAGTAGAGCAAGTTGTACATGTGAAACAATAATCTTGTGTTTTTTTGCCTTGTTTGTGCAGTCACAGACAGGTAGGGCCAAATTGGAAGAGGAGCAGATAGCTCTAAAAATAAATGAGACTTTGGTGACAAGTGCATGTAGTGATGCAAACCTCTTAAACAAGTACTTTGTTTCTGTTACTGACAGCTTGGGGTTTTCAGGTTCAGTAAACAGTGCAATGGAGTATCTGAGACCAGTCTTTACAAGCAAGTGCAGTAAAATGGGAATGACACTAACATCTCCCTTAGAAGTAGCATCCATCATAAAATCCTTAACATCTAAGTATTCCAGTGGTTATGGTAACATATCAACAAAGTTAACCAAAGAGTGCTCATGCAAGGTCAGTTCTGTCTGAAACTATTTGTGTAATCAATATCTTACCAGTAGAACATTTCCATAGTGCCTAAAATATAAAGCCTCTTTACAAGAAGGGGGATGATGAGATACCATCAAACTATCAACCAATATCACTTTTGCCAGCTTTTCCAAAAACATTTGAAAAGGTTGTGTTCAAGAGTCTCCTTAAGCATCTGACTGCAAATAATATATTGACCAAATCACAGTTTGGGTTTCTTAAGAATTCTGATAGAGAGAAAGCTATTTACATGTACAGTGATAATGCACATAATGAATTAGATAACAAATTAGAGGCTACTGGCATTTCCTGTGACGTGCCAAAAGCATTTGACTGTGTGAATCACAGCATTCTCTTAGGTGTCACCAGCAGTGCTGCAAAATGGTTTGAGTGTTATTTAACTACCGTAACAGGAAACAAAGGGTGTCGTTGAGAAATACCTGTGCAGTAAACAGTCAGCCTTCATCTGATTGGGAATTAATTACATGTGGCATACCTCATCTTGGGTCTGTTGCTTTTTCTTGTGTGCATTAATGACTTCTCACCAATTACATTGCCAGATGCTACGTTTGTTTTGTTGCAGATGATACAAACATTGCAACAAGTAAGAAGTCAAGTACAGATTTAGAAATGGCTGCTAATAAAATTTTCACTGACATTAATAAATGATTTAAAGCTAATTCACTGTCATTAAACTTTGAAAAGACCCACCGGAACCTGTTAGAGATTTCCTTCTAGCAAGTGTACAGCACATGAAGACATGCAGATCAAAGAGTTTGACAATGGTAAATTTCTGTGATTACAACTCAATAATAAATGCTGCTGGGAAGGGATTTGCAATGAGAATGATGTCAGATGTAGTGGATATAAAAAAAAAACTTGCGTAATTTGCTTACTTTCATTCTATTATATCATATGTGATCGTATTCTGAAGTAACTTGCAAAGTCGAGCAAAAGTTTTTAGCATCCAAAACATGTAACAAAGACTCATTTCTTGTGTAAATTCAGGAAAATCATGTAGAAACCTGTTCAAGGAACTTTGAATTCTAACCATTTCTTCCAAGTATATTTATTCTTAATGAAATTTGTTGCAAGTAATACATCTGTATTTCCAACCAATTGCTCAATACATAGGAATAAGAACAAACTACATAAAACCTAAACTCACCTATCTTTGTCCAGAAAGAGGTCCAATATTCAGGAACACACATTTTCAATAAATCACCAGCATCCATTAAAAACTTGGTTTCAGATGAAGCACAGTTTAAACAGAGTTTGAAAGACTTTTTGGTAGACAACTTCTTCTACTCTACAGATGACTATGTTAACAGTGACTGTTAGCTCTTCAATTTTGACAGCAATTGGTCACAACTGAAAAGATTAGGTATTTTCTGAATGATAAATTTATTAAAAGTGCATAGCTATGTTTCATATTCAGATTATTTAAAAAAAAAAAAACACGTTCTGACTTTTTTCACACCCAAGAGAATCTTTTCATTTTTGGGCCCCTGGAATGAAAACTGAATCTAATCTAATTCCATTTCACTATATTCACAATTATTCACAATACTTTCTAGGTAGTAGTCCTACTGCTGTGTTGACATTGTCAGGTCTTATAAATATCTCTTGCCCATATAGCAATTTTGCCACAAGTGTCATATCAGAATAGACTCAAACACTTATTCTACATTACTTGCCCGCATAATTGAAATACTAAGTGGGGACAAGGTATTCAGTTATTTTCATCTACACCAAAGCATTCACATGTAGTCAATAGCTCCATGAATAATTTTGATAACAACTTTTACATTGGGAATTGACAAAATGTGATTGTGGAAGTGATGTAATCAACTAATAGATATGTGACAAGTGCAGTGTCTCTCTAATTTCTCATGTTCATGTTGCTTCTGTTCTGGTTTGTTTGGTAATGTGTATACCTGTGTCTTTTGTATTTGAGCACAATAAAGTGTGGTTTACACTGAGGTGAAAAAAGTCATAGACTAGTGATGGTGGTAGTATCCAGGTGGATGATTTGGGCGCCAGATTGCCCGACATGAATCCTTTCAACTATTTATGGGACATAATTGAGATGTCAGTTCATGCACAAACTTGTGCACCAGCAACACTCGCAATTATAGAGACAGCATTGTTCAATGTTTCTGCAAGGGATTTCCAATGACTTATTGAGTTCATGCCATGACGTGTTGCTGCACTACTCCGGGTAAAAGCAGGTCCAACATGATAACAGGAGGCATCCCATAACTTTTGACACCTCAGTGAATTACACTGTTAGTCCGTGAATGTATTTTATGTTTAGGAGATAGTGCCCTTCCATAATTTGTGAACCCAAGGAAGAAACTCTACTCTCTTGGGTAGGTTATCTGCTGCAATTCATATAGATAAGTACAGTCATGAATACCATTCATAATGTTCTATATTCTGTCAGTGGCACCATCCAGGTAATTAAAAATGAGACTGAGATTCTACAGTGCCTGTCTCCTGTGTTTCAACTGCTAGATTCTGTGCCACATGCTGATCCATTTTTGAACATCACGGTTTCAACCACACTGGTCATGACACAGTGATATAACCACATAACAATGCTTTGCACATAATTACAACAATGTCGTAAGACATCAAATTCAGAGTGAACATGTTTCCAGTCATTTCACGTTCACTAATACCACTTGTGCGATAAACAGAAATATCCACTCATTGGCTTCCACAGTCCTCCCACACTGTATTTGCAAGTTCAGGCGCCACTGTTTGCACCTAGTCAATTGTCAATTCAGTTGCAGTAAATGGAGAGCATTCTCAAACAGAAAATTAGTGACACTTTGAACAGTTCACTTTAGCATTCAGTGATCTTGATCAACATGTTACTTCAGTGGTGTTGGACATTATATTACAATCGTCCCTGCACCAAGCCTACAATGCTCTCATGGTGGTGCTAATTTCACATTGCACAAAATCGATGGGTCAAAGGCTCATGCAAATGCTATACAATGAGAGGCATGAGGACATGATACCATCTGAATTCTGGAGACATCTACATGGAATGATTATCAGTTTGGATGCTTTGCTGTTACACATTTGACAACAACAATTGCTAGCAAAATGAGGTTAACTATAATTGCTCAGGATGAGCAGCCACTATACTAGTTACCAATGAAGCACACACCTTGCTTGACACATATGCCACAGTGGCTGCCACGATAACTTCCATTCACTCTGAAGAAAGCTGAACCATTCCAGACCAGCCCAACGTGCTGCTGCCTCGCCACCGTGCCACCTCCACCTGAAAGTCACAGAGAGTTCTCGAGAACCTGTGGACTCTCCGTGCTACTGTCAAGAGGCTAACTAAGCTGTTGGAAATGTTACAGCTATGGATTGTGACAGCTGAGAGCAAACGTACCCCCTGCACATGCCCACAGTGGTCTCATAACCATAGGACCACTCAGACTAATGTTAGCTGTTCCTCAGACCTTTTGGTCACCTGACAGCTAATTGCAAGAAATCATGTTTGCACTCAAATGCCGAGACACGATTTGGTTCAGGTGCAACAGCAGGACACCCACTTACAGCACCTGCTGTTTAAGAACAGTTAGCCGACTACATCAAAAATAAAGTATAGGACTGCTCAGCCTACCGCTTGTATCGGCATGACTCCAAAGCTGCCAACTACTGAATGGCTACATAACAGTACATCACAAAGGTTGTTTGTTACCAAACATTATTAATCGAACAGGCTCAGAGATCAGCACACTGCTGACTACATTCTACCCAGATGCAAAACAACACACTATGGCCAATTTAGTGGCAGTTAACAAGTCCGTCATATGCACATATGGTCACCAAATATTTGAGGTTGACAATGGTCTCTTCAAGAACTCCAAGTGGACTTTTGCGTTAATGAACATTGCTCAACCTATTTTGGGTGCCGATTTCAACACACAGCCTGCACTGACCACCAATTTACTAAATGAATGACTGATACACTCTGTCAACAGACTTACTATTCTTGCGGGAAAGGGTCATTCATCAAAGTACACAATGCCCAGAGTGTATAATTTTAGTGCTAATACCTCAAATGACCATCGTCATTACTGGGAGTCCTACTGCCACAACTTGAAATCACACCTCCAGACCATGAGAAAAGATTACATAACAATGAGGTGTGAAATAATCAAGTCACATGGGGATAATGTGATGTTGAAGAATATCCTATTGGAAACAGAAGACAAACTCCAAGTGGCCCGTAAAACATTAGAACAACATAGGACACCGCATTGCATCCGTGCTCTGCACATGACTGTGTCCATGGATTAACAGTGGCCCGTAAAACTACAGGGCAGGGGCACACATACTGCAGTGCACCATATCTGTACCAAACCTGGTCTGCAACTTCATCATGAGCCCATTGGAATGCATGGAAATGACTACCACCGATTTTCAGTGGCTACGCAATGGCACCAGGGGAACCATCACCTCACACCCCTCCCCCTCTGTCTGCTACCAATGGCACTCCTCCCAACCATCATTCTACGGTACTGGCTGTGTCACTGACTGCAGTTACATGTCCATCATGCACAGCCACCCACACACAAGCTGGCTTTGAGGTCAAATTCGAAATCCATCTCATCTTTTAGGTGAGTTGATTGGGGGGGGGGAGTGATATAATGAACTAATAGATGTGTGAAAAGTGCAGTGTGCTTTAATTTCTCACATTCTTTGTTACTTCCTGTTCTGGTTTGTTCACTAATACACTGTTATTCCCTGTATGTATTTTATATGTAGTAGATGGTCTCCCTACATGGTCCCACATTGTACAGCAATTCATACTATAAGCCTATACTGAAATGTACACAATAAAATTAAAAAATGTGTATATTGGTTAAACTTTGCAACTGAACATCTTTTAGAAGCCTCTTTATGGACCTAGGGATTGTTACATGTATATACTCCCTTGTGGTGTTCCTGGTTCTCAGCAATTCACAATCACATAACTAGATGAAGTAATAATTCCTATATCAGCTATGTATTCCTTTCTAGGGTTCAGAATGGAGTTTTATTTTCAGGTACAAAAGTCTATAAAAGGTAACCAGTGGGCTGCACACCGAAAACTGAACATCTGCAAATATTTAAAAACAAAATAAAATAATACTTCATTAGCCACTCTTTCAACAATTTATCAGAATATTTGAAGTGATGAATGTAAATTCTGTTAAAAATCAGAGTTTTGAGTTGATAAGAACAGTATATTAGTATCACCAGAAGACATTACCACCAGTCCTTTCTGAATATTTAGGGACAGATTATTGCAAAATATAATTAACAGAATTGCTCAAAGTATGACAATTGAGGCACCCCTTGTGTTACTACTTGCTCTTTTAACCAATGCTTTCACCATTTTTGATGGTTACAACATTTGGACCACTGTTCCAAAGATTTGATCTGAACCTATAACTACAATTTCCCCCAGTTACATACTACCATAGTTTCTCAAACATAATGTATGGTTGCCAAAGTTTGTGAGCTAAAGGAATAACCTGTTGTGTATTTTCTTTCATAAAGTTCACTATAGAATTAATTAAAGTGAATATAAAGCTCCATTTATCAATATCCTTTCTCAAAAGATTAACTTTCGGAGACTCAATAAGCAATAAGTTCCTAGGAAGCTCTTAGGCCAGTAGTTGTTGCACTCGTAGCTAACCAACCCACACTAGTTTATATGACCAGCTGGTACAGAAAAGTGAAATTTCATGGAATTTCTTTTAAATTACTCTAGCACAGGTATGATTTGTTAATAATTAATGAAAATTTTGAGAATTGTTAGCAAGAGTTCTTTATTATGCACAAAACACTGAAGATAACTTAAAATGAACTTCCAGTGTGCTATATTTTAAAGTGACCATTGAAACAAAACACATACACCACAGTCTCTCACTGTGAGTTTCCAACAGTTCTGTTACAAAAGTCAGTGTGAAGTTTGTGTGTGCATCTTCCTTTGCCTTTTAAGTGTCTTAATATACAATAAATGCATTGTTTACTGTAATATTTAGTAGTTTTCTAAGACAGTTAAGTCATTTTGAAGAATGTAACTTCTTTTGTGATGCACAATATGGCCTTTAGAAGGGCAGGTCAATGACAGTAGCAGTACTTGAGTTAGTTACAAATATAAGTCAGGGTTTTAAAGAGAAAAGAGTGTACAGCACTGATACTTTTTGATCATAGTAAGGTATTCAGTTGTACCTCATGTAAGGCCCTCCTCAGCAATATAAAATCATATGGTGATGGGGAAGCTGTTGAGCAAATTCTTGAATCCTACCTCAATAATAAACAGAAAATTGTATTAGGACAAGGAGCAGACTCAACTGAAAAGAAGTTGAAACAGAGTGCACCATAGCAAACTGTAATGGCGCCTTTGTTGTTACTGATTTTTGTTAATGACGTAAGTACCAATGGGCACACCTTGCAGTTTGCAGATAACCACATTTGTTCTTAAAAAGCAAGTGTGTTGCTCAGGCTTTTCAACAAGCAGAAGCCCTATTAAGCTTGGCAAGGGTCTGGCTTCCTATGAACAAGATCAAAATTAATGAATACAAAACACAGAGAATGACATGCAGCCACAGTGATACTGGATCACTGGGTGACACAGCAGCCACTAAACTCATGGGCTTTTTCATTCATACTATGTTAACATGGCAACAGCACACAAAAATTGTATATTCCAAACTTTCCTGGGTCCTGTATCTCCTTAGGAAATTAAAAGGTGTAATATCAGACCAGTGCCGGTAGCTACTAACAGTGTACCCTGTAATGAGACATGAGCTGCTGCTGTGGAGTCTTTCTGCAGTCTGTAAAAGAAATGCAAAAGAATGATAATTGTAAACCAATTGTTTCTAGATTAGGATTTATGGCTGTTCTTAGCCAATATTTATTCAACTGCCTTGCTCATACAAAGATAAATCATGAACACTACAGAAAGAGAGATAAATTTCATCAACACAGCACTGGCAATAGAGACAGAATAGAAAGCCCTGGCTGTTAACAAAGACAAAAAGAGCTTCCACGTGGTGGCTCTCAAACTGTTAACTGAGCGAGGTGGCGCAGTGGTTAGCACACTGGACTCGCATTCAGGAGGACGACGGTTCAATCCCGTCTCCAGCCATCCTGATTTAGGTTTTCCGTGATTTCCCTAAATCGTTTCAGGCAAATGCCGGGATGATTCCTTTGAAAGGGCACGGCCGATTTCCTTCCCCATCCTTCCCTAACCCGAGCTTGCGCTCCGTCTCTAATGACCTCGATGTCGACGGGACGTTAAACGACACTAACCTAACCTTTCGAACTGTTGAGTGCACTACCTAAGGCTATCCTTTCATTACCAATGGAGCAATATAGTACTAAAATTTTGTGTACATTTAAAGGGCAACCTTTGTACAGTACTGAATAATTCTTCTCTGGTGATATGATGGTGTCTACCTGGCCCGGAACTCAGTGCTATGGCAAGAACAGCAGCTCTGATGTTTAACTACACTATGTTCTAGTACTGATTTCATAGTTCTATTATCATTGTACAGTATATCATAGTCTAGTTGTTCTCTTTAGTATATTGTATAGCATCAATTGTAGTATCATAGTTTAAATTGAAGTGTTGCATTCATTTTATTGTGGTAATACTATTGTAATCTTGATGCAGCCTGCCCAGCTATGGCTGGTTAACAACACAGAGCTGGTAATAAACGGACATGATGTCAGACTGCTTTTTGATGGTAATAAGCAATATTATCCAAACCACAGGATTATTTGTTTGGCTCTGTGTTATAATACTGCAAATTTCAGTAGATGTGAGTGGGCAAAGAAAAAAGTTACCTTGGGAACAGCACAAAGTTTTTACAATGACTGGGTACAGAAGGATTGATAAAAGAAGAAAGTTTGTCATGAATGTTCATGAAGTGATTGTTGAATATTTCACATAAATTTTTTGCTCAGAGGAAACACCATCTTCATTCTCAATGCATGTTATTGATTGAGTTTTTTTCATTTTTACCAACAGTCTCACTGATGGCTTTTAATGTGGCTTTTGCTTTGCTACTTGAATTGAGTATAAACTGCCAGTTGCACATTTTCTTGGCTTCACAGCAGATGTGTTCAGTTTGAAATAGTTATTGAATAGCTTGCTGTCTGTAGTTTTACTGTAAGCATATTGCAGTCTCTTATTTCTACAAAAGGTTTGTATTCCTGATGTCAGCAATTTATTACTAGGCATTTTGCATATATTTGGCTTAGATCTAATTTTGATTGGAAATGCTACATCTTCATGTTTCTACAGAATACTCAAATTCTTGTACCTTACAGTCAACATCACAATCACAATGTACACCCTTCCATCCAGCTTCATGGAGCACATGTGTGAAAGTGAGTACTCTATATTATTTTTGATGTAATGCTTCATACTTTCCTGGCAATCTGTTGACACCTTGAGGGGTCAGTTAAACTGCCAGATATTAGCATTGTTCTAGCATGATATTTCAACAGTGTGACTTGGTGAAGATGAAGACAGTGACACACTTTTGCAGCAACTTCTCCCTTTCTGTGCTGCATTCCTGTCCTCCTGCTGTTCTTTTGGCTCTTCCTTGAAGAATATGTCTGTGATAGTTTTGGGAATGTGTTCCGAAGTTTTAGTATCTTGACATCAGAACAGTCCCTCAACTGTTTTTCTTTCTTCATTCGCCATGCCCTACCCTTCTTCTGCTTCAACATTTGAGATTCCTCTTTGTTTCTTCTTCCTCCCTGTGTGCTCCTGAAGGCTGACCTACATGTCTGAAATGTAACAGGTGACTGGGTAGTGCATAATTTCCAGCCCCATGTTGACAGGTGGGGTTTGCACATACTTCCTCGTACAGGCCAGGCCCAGGGAGGAGTGCCTGCCCGAGCTGTTACCTTCCCAATTTGCCAATTCATCACTCTATCAGGAGTTTGGCAGGTGTGACCTGGGGTTTGAACAATCACCTAAGGAAGGTGATCCCCCTCGGAGGGACCCCAGTTGGAAGGAGCACGCCATTGCAGATGCTGGCAATCATTGGAGATTTCCTCAAAATGAGCCAATCATCATTTCAGTCTATGTCTACTACACACAAATGGAATGAGCCTAAAGATTCAATGACTTTCTAGCTGCACCTTGATCCCTCATGGTATCACATACTGAAGAAGATCAGTCCTTTTCTACTGTTAATGTGTTTATTTTATTTTTTTTTTTTTTATTCCGATTTTGGCCGTCTAGGGACCGCGTTAAAC
This sequence comes from Schistocerca serialis cubense, assembly GCF_023864345.2. NCBI lineage: Eukaryota > Metazoa > Arthropoda > Insecta > Orthoptera > Acrididae > Schistocerca > Schistocerca serialis. The sequence continues at coordinate 919,864,536 of NC_064640.1, read as the reverse complement.
AACTATTTTTCAATGTACATTTCTCCTATTGCACTCCTCCTCTTTTCTCTTCTGCCAATATGTCTTCATCCTCTCTCTGTGCTGCTCCCTTTGGTCTTCTGTCCACACTGTTCCTCCAGTTCTTCTCTTCTTCACTTCAAATCCTTCAAAATGTTGAATTTTGTCTCTCATTAAGTCTCTGTTGGTTATATCATCTTCTCCTATACCCATCTCCTCTAAATCTGCTTTGACTTCTTTGAACCAGGTAATTTGGGTTCTGGGGTTCTTGTCAAAAAACATGAATATTTTCTTTGTCAGCCTTTCATCATTCATTCTTTTCAAATGGGCATAAAAGCTTACTCTTCTCTTCCTCATAGTATCTCCCACTTTCTCAATTTTGTCATACACTTCTCTATTACTTCTAAGCTTCCAAGTCCCATTCTCAAACCTTGGCCCAAGTACTCTTCTAATGATTTTTCGCTCCTTTTTTGCTATAGCTTCCATTTCCTTGTTAGTGTTCATTGCTAAACATTCAGATGCATACAGACACTCTGGCTTAATCACAGTGTTGTAGTGCCTTATTTTTGCGTTAATTGATATTGACTTCTTGTTGTACACATTCTTTGTTAGCTGGGATGCCATTTCCATTTTTCTTGTTCTTGTTTTATTTCCTTCTTTATCTGAAGCATTGGGCTGGATGATTTCCCCTAAATATTTGAAATTAGAAACCTTCTTTATCTGGCCATACTTTGTAATCATATTGTTCGGTGCCTCTTTTACATTGGTTAGGTACTCTGTCTTTTCAAAGGAGATTTTCAGTCCTGCTTTTTCTCCTGTTTCATTCAGAATATTGATCTGTTTGACTGCTTCTTCCAAACTTCCTGCCAGAATCGCTAAGTCATCAGCAAAAGCGAGGCAATCTACTTCTAATCCATCCTTTATTCTTCCTAATCTGATTTTTTGTATTCCTTCTTCAGTCGTTTTCTTCCTCCACTCTCTAATAACTTTTTATAACACACAGTTGAATAGGGTAGGTGACAACCCATCTCCTTGTCTTAATCCTGTTCTGATTTTGAATGGTCTGGATACCTCACCACGGAACTTTACTTTTGCATAGGTATCCGTAAGTGTTTCTTTGACAATTGCAACTGTTTTCTTGTCTGCTCCAAACTCACTAAGGATGTTAACCAAGGTTGTTATGTCAACGGAGTCGTACGCCTTCTTGAAGTCAACAAACGTGATAAAGATGTCTTTTCCTCTTAATCGTCTATATTTAATAATTAACTTCAAGTTTAAATTTTGTGTGTATTATTCAAAAAAGTGTTGATGCAATTGCAGGCCCTGTGAAATCTTGCTCCGATTTATGTAATGGGACTTTGCTTTTGGAGTCCAATTGTGTTTTTCAGGCACAACAACTGCTTGCTGCTTCACTCCTCCACAGCTATCCTGTTCATGTTGAGGCTCATTGAATGCTGAATTCTTTGCATGGTGTTATTTACACTAGGCTGCTTGGAGGTCTGATGGAGGGAGAAATCCAAACTTATCTCTCTGTGCAGGGCATCACTGCAGTCCATCAGGTAATGAAAAAGGTTGATGCAACATTACTGTCTACACACACTTTTTTTCTCACATTTGATTGAGTAGTGCTTCCACCAAAAATCAAAGAAGATTATGAAGTGATCACAATCTGACTGTACATTCCAAACCTGATGTGTTGTTACTAGTGTCAACATTACAACCAAACTCACATGTCCTGTTGAAACATGACCAAATGTGGTACCTGTGATAGTGATGCTCGCAAGGGCAATTGTCTGCCTCCTTCTCCCTGCTGTATCAATTGCAATGGCGACCAGTCATCTCATCCTGAGAATGTCCCATGTACCTTGATGAGCAGGCCATCCAGGAGATCTGGCCAAAGCAAAAAGTACCTTACCCTGTTGCTCACAAGTTGTTGGCTAGACCATACACACTGACAGTACCATTCTCGCTATGACTCACTCCATGGATGTCATGGCCGTGCAGTCTTGCAACTTCAAATTCAGCACTGCAGTTGTAAAATCACTGGGTATTGTGGTAGCATAACCATCTCCTTCTCCTCCAGCTGTGCAACAAACCGCCAAATCTTCACCTCCTGCAGTGAAACCACCTGCTACACAACTGACAGGCTGGAAAGGAAGAAAGGAATACTCTCCTGAAGGTTTTTTACATCCCTGCAGGCAACAAACATCTGAGTCTTCATCTGCCAACCGCAAAGGCTCTAAGAAATCAATCAACATGACCAGTCTTCTCATTCCCTGACTCAGAGGTCCTCTTCAATGGTGTTACTACATGATACTCTCACCTGGCTGACCTACATTTTTCCAGTGTGCACTGCCCACTGTTTTGCTTCTGTAGAATCTGCAGGCCAACCCAATGAGAATTCCAGTGCCTCTGTACATCTCATGGAACAGGCTCCTCCAGCCTGTGCACCCTGTAACAGTGAGTCTTTGAAGGCTGGCACTCACCAGTCACAGAGGTGACAACATTTCTTTTCTTTTTTTTTTTTTTTTTTTTTTTTTCTCGTCCCCTTTTGCTGTTATGATCCTCCCCCAATGGAATGTTCACGCCAGTAGATCCAAGAAGGAGAAATTATGGCTGCTCTTGAAATCATAGCATCCACTCTTTCTCTGCATGCAAGAAACAAAAGTCATCCTCGAAACCACTCTGACCTCTCATATTTCCTTCCAGTCTACTTTGACCTTCCCACCGAGGATGGCATTCCATCTCATCGGGGAGTCATGCTGCTCATCAGGGATGACGTTCATAGCCAAACCATATTACTGAATACTTGGCTGCCAACTGTTGCAGTCCACATTATCCTTCCTCACTTCACATTTTCTCTTTGCAGCATATACATCCCTCCATCATTTGGTGTCACCAGGGCAAACTACCTCCATGTTACTGATCAACTCACTCACATCTGCTCAGTGTCTTTAATGCACACTGTCCCATTTGTGGCTCTTCCTGAATCTGTCAGAGAGTGCCCTTTTGGCTGACCTCAATCAACTCAACCTCTCTATCTTAATAACAGAACACCTGCATTCCTCTCAGACTCCACACACACCTATTCCCATTTGGACCTTTTGCTCTGCCGCATCCAGTTTGCCTGTCATCTCGAGTGGTCCATTCTCTCTAATGTGTACTTGAGCGTCCATCTGCCATGTTCTATCTGTTTGCTGACTCCTATCCCATCTACATGTAAACCCAACTGGCAGCTTTCTAAGGCCGACTGGAGGCTTCAGTCCTCCCTGGAGACCTTCAACAAAGATTTCCCCAGTTGTGATGACCATGCAGAGTATGTCACGAATGTTGTCCTTACCATAATAGAGCATTCCATAACTCACACTTCATCTCTACTGTGCTGTGTACGAGACCCCAGGTGGACTAAGGCATGCTGCGACACCGCTGTGAAGACTTGCTCTCTGCAATTTTAACCATCATGCTATGATGTTGAACTGTATTCATTGTAAACAGTTTCATGCACAGTGTCATTTCATTCTTTGCTATGGCAAAACAGCTATCTAGATTTCATTTACTAGTTCTTTTAACAGTTCCACTTCCTCTTCCATCATGTGGGGGGGGGGGGGGGGCAATTCTCATCATCTGTGTGGGACTAAGATCCATTCCCTGATTTCCAGTATGACAGTAGCATGTGGTGTCATTGTGGACCCTATAGCTATATCCAACACCTTGGGTTGCTATTCTGTGAAGATTTTGAGCTCCACCCACTATCACCCAACCTTCCTCCCTTGGAAATGTGTTGGGGAGGCTCAGGTGATACGCTTCTCCTCTTGTGATTGCTACAATGCTGCCTCTACCAAGAGGGAACTAGATAACGCTCTCACTTCATCCCAATCTTCCACCCCACGGCCAGATGATGTTCACATTCAGATGTTGCAGCACCTTTCTCTCATGGGCAAGCACTTTGTCCTTCATAAATACAGTCACATTTGGGCAGATGGCACCTTTCCCAGATGCTGATGTGAAGTCACTATCATACCCGTATCTAAGCCCAGTAAGGTCAAACACCTTGCTTCTAGCTACTGCCCCATTTCTCTCATCAGCTATGTTTTCAAGGTGATCGAATGTATGATTTATGGCTGGTTGGTATAGTGGCTCAAACCTCACAATCTACTAACCACTGCACAATGTGGATTTCGAGCACACCATTCTGCTGTTGACCAGTTCATCACTCTGTCAACCCATGTCATTCCGTTTTCTGACAAAATACTCGATGGTGGCTGTGTTCTTTGATTGGGAGAAAGCCTATGACACTTGCTGGAGGACTGGTATCCTTCTGCACTCTATACATGTGGGGCTTTCAATGCTACCTGCCCTGTTTCATTTGGAAATTTTTAAAAACCAAGTATTCAAGGTATGTGGGGGTTTGATCTTGTCAGACACCTTCATCCAGGAGAATGGCGTGCCTCAAGGCTCCATCCTGTGCATCGTACTCTTTGCTATAGCCATTAATCCTATAATGGTCTGTCTCCTGCCAGGCATCAAAAGCTCCTTTTTTTGTCGATGACTTTGCGATTTATTGCAGATCTCCGCTGGCTTGTATTCTGGAACATCTTCTACAGTGATGGCTTCATCGTCTTCACTCATGGGGTATCAACAATGGCTTTCGATTTTTCACTGGCAAGACAGTTTGTATGAATTTCTGGCTACGCAATTGGTTTCTTCCACTGTCTTTACATCTTGGGCTTGTTGCTTTTCCATTCACTGAAACTATGAAATTCCTGGAGCTCATGCTTCATAGAAAACTTTCTTGGTCCTCCCATGTGTCTTACCTGGCTGCATGCTTTACCCAGTCTCCTAATGTCTTATATGCTCTAAGCACTACTTTCTGGGGAGCAGATCGGACCACCCTCCTCTGTTTGTACCAATCCCTTGTCCATTTGAAATTAGACTATGTGTGTTTCATTTATTCATGTGCATGTCCATCCATTTTACACCACCTTAATATAATCCACCATCATGGAATCCGTTTGGCCACTGGTGCCTGTTACACTAGCCCAGTTGAGAGTCCCTATGCAGAAGCTGCCAGACAACTGCTGCTTAATGGGTGTGATGTTCCCCTCAGTAGATACGCTTGACATTTGTCTGCCATGCCTAGCCACCCATCCTGCACCTCCTTTTTCGATGCTGCCTTGGCTGACAGTATGGGATGCATCCCTCTTCTCTGCTGTCTCCCAGGTTCGCTTTCCACTCCTATTCCAGCAGCTTAATTTCACATTCCCTGACTGACTGTGGTGTCCAGTGTGCCTTTGTCATTGTCACTGACCATTTTTGGTATTAGCTTACACAACACCACCCAATATTTACAGCAGAGCTCTTTACCCTCTATCAGGCTACCTAATACATCCAGCGACACAGCCTTTTTTATTGTGTCATATGCTCTAATTCTCTTGGTGCCCTTCTGAACCTGTGTGTGCTGTACACAGTCCATCCTTTAGCGCAATGGGCCCAAGAAAGCTTCCATTTGCTCTGTGTTGAGGGAGGCACTGTGATGTTTATTTAGAATGGTGGTCACGTCGGTCTGATGGGAAATGAGGCTGCTGATGCTGCTCATGAGGCTGCAGTCTTCTTACCTCAGTCTGCTAGCTCTTCCATCCCTTTGGATGATCTCTATGTTGCCATCTGTCGGCAGGTGGTGTCACTTTGGCACCATCACTGGTACACTCTTCATGGGAACAAGCTCCGGGGAATTAAACCCCTCCCAGTGGCTTAACCAATCTTATCTCAGCCCCCCTTGCCATGAGGAAATCATTTTAGCTAGGTTGCATATTCGGCAGTATCGTTTTAGTTATCGCCATTAGTTAAGTGGTGATCCCCCACCATTTTGTGCTCATTGTCATCAATTTTTGCTGGTTCACCATTTCCTGACCGAATGTCCTCGTTTTAACAACTTAGCCGGCCGTGGTGGCTGAGCGGTTACAGGTGCTTCATTCCAGCACTGCGCGACTTCTACGGTCACAGCTTCGAATCCTGCCTTGGGCATGGATGTGTGTGATGCCCTTAGATTAGTTAGGTTTAACTAGTTCTAAGTTCTAGGGGACTGGTGACTTCAGATGTTAAGTTCCATAGTGCTCAAATCCATTTGAACCATTTTTAACCACTTCTTCTATTCTTTCTTTTGCTTGTGCCGTTTTTCCTGTTGATACGCAGGGTCAGCATGGTTAATTGGATGTGGCAATGTTAGTTGGAGGGTTGTCCAGATGCCCTTCCTGTCACCACCCCGTACCCCCCAGGAAGGAATTAGTGTACCCCAACTGTCTGCGACTAGTATAATCCATGGAATAGTGCGAAAGTGTTCAGATGTCTGCGAGCCATGTAAATGATGCGGGATGTGGGGACCAGCCCAGTATTCACCTAGGGGGATGTGGAAAACCGCCTAAAAACCACATCCAGGCTGGCCGGCACACCAGCCCTCGTCGTTAATTCACCGGGTTCAATCTGGGGCCGGCGAGCCTACCCAAGTCCAGGAAGCAGCACATTGACATGCTCGGCTAACCTGGCAGGTATTTTTTTTTTTTTTAACCATTTATGTTCTCATATATTTTTGCTGTCTGATTTGTTGGCTGTTTTAGTGAAGGACACATGGATTTTTGACCATGTTTTACTTTTTATCATTCGTAGCAACATGGCAAAGGACATTTAATCTTTGGTTGGGGACCTCCACTGTCTCTACACCATATTTTGAGGACCTTGTGTTTAGCTCACTTTCCATCAGTCATTTGGGCTTAATGTACAGGGTGTTACAAAAAGGTACAGCCAAACTTTCAGGAAACATTCCTCACACACAAATAAAGAAAAGATGTTATGTCGACATGTGTCCGGAAACGCTTAATTTCCATGTTAGAGCTCATTTTAGTTTCGTCAGTATGTACAGTACTTCCTCGATTCACCACCATGATTTCATACAGGATACTCTACCTGTTCTGCTAGAACATGTGCCTTTACAAGTACGACACAACATGTGGTTCATGCACGATGGAGCTCCTGCACATTTCAGTCAAAGTGTTCATACGCTTCTCAACAACAGATTCGGTGACCGATGCATTGGTAGAGGCGGACCAATTCCATGGCCTCCAAGCTCTCCTGATCTCAACCATCTTGACTTTCATTTATGGGGACATTTGAAAGCTCTTTTCTACGCAACCCCGGTACCAAATGTAGAGACTCTTCGTGCTCGTATTGTGGACGGCTGTGATTCAATACGCCATTCTCCAGGGCTGCATCAGTGCATCAGGGATTCCATGCGATGGAGGGTGGATGCATGTATCCTTGCTAACGGAGGACATTTTGAACATTTCCTGTAACAAAGTGTTGGAAGTCACGCTGGTACGTTCTGTTGCTGTGTGTTTTCATTCCATGATTAATGTGATTTGAAGAGAAGTAATAAAATGAGCTCTAACATGGAAAGTAAGCATTTCCGGACACATGTCCACATAACATATTTTCTTTCTTTGTGTTTGGGGAATGTTTCCTGAAAGTTTGGCCGTACCTTTTTATCACACCCTGTATAGTCTCTTTATGTTCTTTTACTTCTTGATATTCTAAGGTTATGACATGGGAACTTATGACCTTAGTTGTTTTTATGTCCTAAAACAAATAACACACACACAAAAAACACTTGACTGCCAGATGAAGGATTCCATCAATATTCTAACTCCTCCAGCCACAGGCTGTGCCATAGTGATCCCATCACACATATTTTATAAGCTTCCCAAAATCTATAAACCCCACAATCCTGGATGTCCCAGTGTAGACGGATACTATGCTCCCATTGGAAGATCTCTGCTCTTGTTGACCAGCACCTCCAACCAGTTGTCTGTAGCTTAGCTTCTCATATCAAACATACAACTCCACTTAGCAATTCTCAGCCATCCCTACCCCATTAACACCTGGATCCTTGTTTGTCACAGTTGATGACACCTACCTACACACCAACATTCCTCAGGCCAATGGCCATCATGCCATCCAACTCTACCATTCTCAACATCCTTCTGACATCAACCCACTACTTCATTCCTTCTAAACCTTACCGATTACATCCTCACCCACAAATACTTCTCCTTTGAGAGGAAGATACACTGCCAGGAAAAATATCAAAACACCAAACAATAATAAATGTTGACTATTGAAATTTCAGTAATACGTTTGTGTAGGTAACATATTTAAATGATTGACATTGCAAGATCACAGGTAAATGTAAGTGCTAGACAAGCCATTGCAAATATGAAACGCTGGTACATTAATAGCCAGTTTAACTGACACAATTCTGAATGCATCCATTCAGACATGATGCACTGTGTTGTACAGCTTCTTGATGACAGTTTGTGGGATGGAGCTTCATGGTCTTGCCCTTGACCAATCAACACAGGGATGTTTAGTGCTCCTTGTGGATGACACTGGAGATGTCGTCCAATGATGTCCCATATGTGCTTGATTGAATGCTGATCTCATGATTGGGTAGGCCAATGTAACATTTCATCACTCTGTAGAGCATGTGGGGTTATAACAGTAGTACATAGGTGAACTTTATCCTGTTCAAAAATACTCCCTGTAATGCTTTTCAAGAATGGAAGCACAACAGGTTGAATCACCAGATTGACATACAAATTTACAGTCAGGAAGCGTGGACTAATCATGTGATTGCTTCTGGTGTCATACAGAACCGTACCCCAGACCATAACTCCAGATGTAGGTCCTGTGTGTCTAGCACAGGCTCGTCCAAACTGTGCCCCTGGGGCGCTAGCACCCGCGATCGCCAGTGGCCAGCGCCCCGGGCGAATTCGTGTGTTGTCGTAGTGGCCGAGCCGTGTCGCCTAGCTGGCCGTGCGGACCGCCCGCCGAGCCTCGGCATGCCGGTATGCAAATATTGCAATAGATACAAATTTATTTTGCGACCACACATCGCTGTCCTTTTCAGAAGACCTGGGGGAAAACGTATGTAAAACCAATCTTTTTTGTTAGTTTTTTATTTGAGTTTCAATGAACGAAACAATTAAATGTTAAAGTGTTTTAAAAACAGGATTGTACAAAATTAATTGTATGTTCTTTTTTGGCATGGTACGAGCAGGATACAGGTGGGCAAAGTTTGTGCCCAAATTACAAATGATCGCTGAGAATTGGGAAAGCAGGGAAACCCATTGCTGCTGGGAATCTCATCAAGGGTTGCCTGGTCGACTCGGCGGCTTGTATTTGTCCACCAGACCTCACGGAAAAAATTGAAAAAATAGCTCTTTCTCCTCAAACTGTTGCTCACAGAGTTGAAGATATGGTCTCAGATATGGAGCAGCAATTAATGGAGAGAGCGGCAAACTTCATTTCACTTTCTGTCGCTCTTGAAGAGTCCGCGGACGTTGCAGACATATCTCAGCTCGTCATATTCATTCGAGGTGTTGACGGCACTCTGCGTGTCACCGAAGAATTTCTCGATCTTATACCATTAAAAGACACAACCATGGGTTTGGATATTTTTCTAGCCGTGGAAAACGTGATACAGCCCCTGTGCTACGAGGGATACGCACTGGATTTCTGAGTTACGTGAGGTCAAAAATGGCTGAAGTTGGCTGTTCCTTATTTGCGACAGTCCATTGTCTGATTCACCAGGACACACTTTGTGGAAAGATTGTCAACATTAAAAATGTTATGGACGCAGTTCTTCGAACGGTTAATTATCTTCACTCGCATGGACTCACGCATCGCCAATTTAAAAAATTTCTGGCTGATATCGAAGCGGAATACCCAGACATCCCCTACCACACCGAAGTAAGATGGCTGAGCAGAGGAAAGGTGCTTCATCAGTTTTTCTCCTTGAGGGGCGAAATAAATACCTTTTTGGAAATGAAAGGACATCCAGAAGAATTACTTTGTGATCCTAAGTGGGTGGTGAATTTGGCTTTTTTTGAGTGACCTTACTGGTCATTTAAATACTTTGAAAATTACACTCCAACTCGAAAATCACTATGTCGTTGATTTAGTGCAGACGATTCAAGCATTTAAAGAAAAACTTATTTTGTGGGAGAAACAATTGTGCGAGAAGAATTGTGGACACTTTCCTGCATTAGACAGCATTAAAGAAGATGTGGATTTTTCAGATTATGTTGCAATCATTTGCGAATTACAAAAACGGTTTGAAAACAGATATTTGGAGAAAAATTATCTTCAATTGGTCTTAGGTATATTTGTTCGCCCATTTTCCCTTCGGCATAGGATGTCTCACAAGTGCTTCAACTAGAACTGATTGACCTGAAGTGCGATATCTGCCTGAAGGACCGCTTTCTCATGTGTAAAACTTTGAATGACTTACAGCTGTCTTCCACGAGAGAAATATCCTCGTTTGCACAAGCACGCGGCCTAAGTTCTCTCAATGTTGAGTGCTTTTTCTCTCTTTTAAAGCTTGCTAAAACTAAGAACCGTTCATTACTTGGCAATGAAAATTTGACTAATTCTTTGAAGTTATCAGTCTCAGGGAATATTGTACCAAACATTGACAAAACCATTTCCTCGAAAAAGAAAAAAGTGTAAAATGTTAATTGTCTTCTTTAAAAATGTTGACTGTAAGAATTAAAGAGCTTCATAACATTAATTTTATTTTTTAATAAGTTTTCAAACTTGGTCAGTTAAAATTATTATGTACAAAACAGCAAACTAAGCACCTGATTTCTAAACTCTGAGAAGGAATACAAAAAGCTGTAGCATGAAGTACAACAGAAAATATTTACTTGTAACTATTAACAGCAAGAATGAGACTCTATATCCCTTACATAATATTATTTCAAAAATAGAATATTTATGACTAGTTCATTTAAGAAACTGATATATTTTTCAGAAGACACCTATCGTACATATGACGAGTGTGCATGTGCAGTACTAATAGAATCAACCTGTGGGTCAGAAAACTACTAAGTTATTCTTCGATTCTTGTTTTGGATATTCTTTTCTCTAGCTTTGCGTAGTAATTCTGCCACACGTACACTAGTTGTTACCTAAACAGCAAATGGTTTGCTTGTTTTACTGCTCACGGACCTCTCTTACAGAGGTGCGCTTCCTCTGTCCTTTTGTTTGCGTTGGATCTGACTGTGGAACAGTCCAGCACAGAGCAGTGCTGTGCGGTCTCACTCGCTCCGCAGCTCTCTCTCTCACCCCTATGCTGCCGGGTGCAATTCTTGGATGAGCCTGGTCTAGCACATGAACAGGTTGACTGCAGGCCCTCAACAGGCTTCCTTATAACAACACACAGCCATCACTGGCACTCAGGTAGACCCAGCTTTCATCTCAAAACACAACAGACTCCAATGAGCCACTTGACACCACTGAAGCTACAAATGACAGACATTTTGGGGTCACTGGAAGGCACACTACAGGGCATCTGGTTCAGAGCTGTCCTTGAAGAAACCAATTTGCAACAATTCGTTGTGTCACTGTGGTGCTAACTGCTGCTCAAATTGCTGCTGCAGATGCAGCACAATTCACCAGAGCCACACACCGAATATGATGGTCTTCCCTCTCAGTAGAGACATGTGACCATCCAGAACCCTCATCTTCTTGTGACTGTACTTTCTTGTGACCACTGCTGCCAGTGATCATGTACAGTGGTTACATCTCTGCCAAGTCTTATGGCAATATCACAGAAGGAACATCCAGTTTCTCATAGCTCTATTACATGAACTCGCTCAAACTCAGTGAGGCGCTGATAATGGCATTTTGTTGCCTTAAAGATGTACTTGACTAACATCAACTCATTATGTTTAGTCCTAAAGGTCACCAATGCTATGGTCATTACAGCGTGTGTTTAATGAAACCTGATTTGAATCCTCATAGTGGCACTACTAGCGGCCCTCTTATGCGACAGTGACAGCAATATGCAGTTAACAGTGTGCATTATATAACTTGCTATACAATCACCAAAATGAATTATACTGTCCAGTAAGATAACACTTTGAGTTTACATATGTGATACATAGGTGTCATGCAGATGATGTCAAAGCACAGATTTTCACATGAGGTATTAGGTCTTTGATATTTAGCCTGGGACTTTCACTCTCAATGATATAGTATGTTTCTGAGTGCTAGCGTGTCACAGAACTTTCTGATACATTGATGTTGTTCATTCGGTAGTGCACCCATGAGTCTAACACAACTCAACATAGAGATGTTACCTGGTTGCTCACCATTCACAGACTTTCCCTTTAATTGACACAGAGATGTGAGTAACATACTAGTTGGACACAGACCGTAGATTTTGGGGGAGGGGTGGCTTTTTAAAGACAGCACAAGAACATTATGTGATTTATGAAATTACTTAATGTTTTTAAATTTTGCTAGGTTAGATTTCATTATTTTGTGTGGACTCAAGGACTTTACCATTATCCAGTTTATGAAAAATGTTTCAGGTTAATAAATGATAAAAGCATGTGGAACATTATGTTTTCGTAGTCTGAAATTCCCTATCTACAAGTAGGGCATCTATTATGAAATCTATATTTTATGAACCTCTGATATCCAAAATCTTAATTAGTGACTGAATTAATTAGTGACAGTTGTTGTCTGATTCAGAAAAAAATAAAGCAAAAAAAATTATATCATCAAAGTTCAAAATCTTACCAATATTAAAGCAAAACAGACACTGAAATTATGAGTGTCCATACTTCTAATGTCTATTATTCTGTACGTTAATTAATGTCAGATAATTCAAAATATGGTCTTGAAAAATTGGGAATGTATGTTTTTGAATGAGTAGTAATAATACTTCCTATCCTGCCCATTACCTCAAAATCCCTTAAGTGATGTCGTAGGAACATTAATTAGCTATAACTTTTAATTTCTGAGCCATCTAGTGATACTATATAATTTTAATCAGGGAGATAAATACAAACAACGAACAATTACGTGTGTGACAGCATTAGAAACAGAATGAAAAAGTGAAAGAATTTTAGTTATTCATGTGAGCAGAAAACACAACTGTTGGAATATTTTACAGCTTGGTACATCTCTTCACCCACCAACTGAATTAAACAGACAGTTATTGACAATTAGCTTACTGGATAATTCAGTGGCCTGTAAGAGTCTATTACATGTATCAATATACATAAAAAAGAAACACTGTTATCATAATGCTTTAAACTGATCTTCAAATCAGGTATCCTAAATAGATGTTACCTAACAGCCATCCGTGGCCGTCTTATGACATAAAATTTCATAAAATTTCTAAACATACAAGTGCATAGCATTATATGTACATAAGTATAATATTTCAAAACACATTTATATCAGAGAACGTCATGGGCCACAACTTAGTCTTCATATTTCACAAATTTTTCACTCTGTTGACACAGTTCATTACTCATTATTGGCTCCATCTTCACAAAACCACTGTCATAGTCTGCTGTAGGCTCTTTCTGTGATTTCTGCTTCAAATTTTCACTCATGTCCATTGTATTGTTTTGTATTGTATTGATCCAAAGTGGTTTCAGCATTTACAAACATAAAAAGGCAACAAATTTTCTAAATTAGTGCACTAGTAATTCCTGTCTCTAAATTTCTAGTACAAATGATTACTCATTAATTGGAAATTTACTCATTATAAATGTACATGACTATCAGTATAATGTCACACAGAAAATTTACAACAAAGCATGTCTATAAATCAAATGAGAATGGAAGCTGCTTTATTTACTCAATTGGTCTCCTCTGACTATGGCCAATTAACCCTCTTGAAATGAAGTTCTCTGCATGTTTAATTCCTGTTAGAAAATAATAACATCAAGTAGGAGGTAAACAGTACAGTATCAGAGAAATGAACTTTGCAGCAATTTATATTAAACAACTCATTAAAAAAAATTAGTACTTCATGTAGGTTCATTAAATAATTTTCAGTGTTTTATCATTTTTTTTATTATAAAAGCATCATTCTGTTTCTGAATACAGTGCAGTAATGTCCAACAGCTTAACAACAAGCTACGTCATTTTACTTAGGCATGTCATCACAACAAAGGAATATTCTCTTGTATATCATTTCGCTTTCCAATTTATCAATGCTCATTATACTGCTTATTTATTCCCTTATAAACATGTTGACTGAAGATGTACTTTTGCAAAAGAAGCTATTACGAAGACGTGGTCCCTAATCATTGCTGTTTCATATATACTTCATAGAACTTCATTCATTGTCACTTCACATTCACTTAATGTTTCATTGATTCATTATTATATATTTCTCCATTACATAATACATTGCTGCTTCATATATTCATTCTGCTTCACTTTGTGTACAAAAAAATGACTCTACGGCATAATTCTCAACAGCAGCCACCCACATTAAAGACAAGACATTTCTCTCTATTACACAGCAGAGCAAAACTTATTCAAATGATCTCTTTATTTTCCTCATGTCTGAAGCGTAAGTCTATGACACACTAAGTTCTCACTAAAATTTAATCTCCACAACATTTATTTTTAATACAATATTCTTTATCTTGGTCTGAAAGACTTATAATATGGCACACACGTACTGAGAAGATGAACTTTCATACATGCAACTAAAGATAATAACATTTTACATTAGACCAATAACTTTCTGAATTTCATATATTTAGGGGAAGTTGGGTTAACTGATTCTCAAAGCTAATTGGACGATCACAATTATAAACAATTCAAGAGTAAAAATTATTATTTTTTTCATACCATAAACATGTTCCTTTATGATGGGCTGTACTGTGTGAGCTAATATGGGTGCTGTCTGTTAGCTACAGAGATTTGTCCGCAGCTCGTGGTCGTGCGGTAGCGTTCTCGCTTCCCGCGCCCAGGTTCCTGGGTTCGATTCCCGGCGGGGTCAGGGATTTTCTCTGCCTCGTGATGACTGGGTGTTGTGTGCTGTCCTTAGGTTAGTTAGGTATAAGTAGTTCTAAGTTCTAGTGGACTGATGACCATAGATGTTACGTCCCATAGTGCTCAGAGCCATTTGAACCATTTTTTTTTGTTAGCTACATTTGCAGATATAGATAAAAAACTGAAATCCGCTGGTAAGAGTAATTTATTTTTGCATTCAACAATTTCTCCTACAGTTTTACTTGTTTGAGTTAGATTCAGTGTTTATTGCTTTATGATACTCCATGAAATATGTGCATGGAGTCATTTTCCCTTCATGTTGAAAATTGTTGATAAAGTGAAAGTGGGGTTAACTGTACCAGTAAAATTTGGGGTTAAGTGGATTGGTTCAGTCAACCCCAGACAGTTGCTAATGAATGAAAATGCCTTTTATACAAACATCTAATAGATTACATAAATGTAAGCTTTGCACTTTCAAGGAAAAACCATTTTTCATGCAGTTTCATTTGCTTCCTGTCAGAAAATGCCTGGAAATTCAACTTTATGTTGACCTGCTCTGATTTCATGAGTAATTTCAAAGAAACACATTATAGTGCCCAAGAATTACCATATATAACACTACAGCCCTTGTTGGTTTAGCATTTCCTTTGGTATTTACTGTCTCTGATATTTGGAAAGGCTTTAGTATTAGTAGTATCAAACCTACCAATTCACGCATATTTAATGCCTAATATTTTTATTGTTGTATGTGCTGGGCAGACCTCTCCCAATTCAGCAACAAATAACAAAGATTCATTGGGAGAGCATGAAAGTACATCTGCAGATGGCAATGTTGAGAATCTTGGACACCAGCCAGAAGATAAGTAAACAGAAATTACTAAGACTGGTGTGAGGAACACAACGAGATATAGATGGAATGGACAGAGGCAGCACCAAAAGGCAGAATAGCAAAGCTATTGCCAAAAAAGCATAAATTAAATTAAGTATGCCAAATACTGGCAGAAAGCGACAGTAGCTCTGAAGATCATGATCATGTCCAGTACGTTGATTCCTCTGATGCTAACTTGTACACAAGTGCTTTTGAAAATGATGAAACAGTGCACAAAGGTGACTTCATTGTAGTTAAGGTACAAGATAAAACTGTCACAAGTAGTCACAATTATTTTCTGGAGTGATTAAAATGTATGTTGATGACTATGAAGTAAAATTATATAAGACAGTAGTTTATACTACAAAATTTGCAGCAACAGCAGAAGGAGATACCTTTTTTTGCTTTAACTGAAATAATTGCCAAACTATCCACTGCACTAGGTCTCACTATGAAGTCATGATTTGATTCCAGAATACATCACTAAATTCAGTGTGCAGTACTTTTATTATTTCTATCATTTTTTCTTTAATATACTCATAAATGTCTTTGTTACTAAAGTTGTTGCAATTTTTTTCGTATTTATAGTCATGTAATTCATTGATTTAATTGAGAAGTCCAATTAACCTTGCAATATGGTCCAGGTTCCAACTGTTGCCTGCTACATACCTATAGAGCAGCAAGTTATGTATTTAGCTTTTTCTGTGCTTTCTTAGGAGTCCTGGGGTGTAAAGGATGTTTAAACGCTTTGGTGTAGATGCAGGAGAAGCTGGCCACAGTTTGCAAACAGCTGAAGGTACTTTTGGCTACAGTCAGCAATCCTGAGTCTGCTGCCTTGAGGTGTAGCAGTGGTGGAGCATCTGAGCATCTAGCATATCGCATGAGAAACCTCAGGTGTCACTTGTTAGACCCACAGGCTCTGCTACTGAGGCAGCCTCCAGATGGCCCAGCAAGGGGTGTCCGCCTTGACTGCAGTGAGAATTGTGGGTGATAATGCTTTCACATCAGTCTGTCAGCAGGGTCTGAGCAGGCAAATGGGGGTTGGGATTTGCTGCCTATTGGGATCTCCACAGTTAAGTATGTTATAGAGCCTCATAGAGAAATAGCATTTATGGCCTGTAAGAAAGCCAATGTGTACTCAATGTATCTGCCAGAAGGCCACATCCAAAAAAGTGGAGGAGGCCTTGCATGCAGCTATCAAGCATGCAGGCTGCAGTCATCTGTGAGTTCTGGCTGCTTTTGGCACCAATGATGCCTGTTGCATAGGTTCTGAGCCTATCCTCAGTTCATGGTGGTGGCTCTTGAAAGAGGACAAGCCTGCTGGCCTCGCCTGTGGGGTGCAATCACAGCTGGCAATTTGCAGCATTGTTTATAGAGGTGATTGGGTTCCTTTAGTTTGAAGACCAGTGGATTGTCTCAAACAAAGTCTATGTTGGCTCTGTGATGATTCTGGCTGCTGATTTCTGGAGTTATGTTATCGGGTGGGGAGTTGTAGGACTTCTCTTGACGGGTCAGGGGTGCACTACACAAAGGAAGGAGCTACTTGGGGTGCAGGAGTATTTGTGGAGTGCACAGGTTTTTTTTTTTAAAGGCTAGGTGATAGTTTGTATTTGTATTTCTATTTTATTTGTCTCATAAGATACATTTACAGATCTACTGAGGATGCTGTACAGGAGACACGTCAATTTTAATCTTATGATATTCATAATTACATAATTCCCTAACACTACTTTTACCAGTACTATTTAATATTGGATGCAGTAATATTATAAAATTGTTTTTTCTTATGATGTGACAGTACATTACCTTTACATATGTGTACAATATTATACACAATGCCATAATATTAAACAGTCACACTATTCTAATGATGGTTTCATCATTCATAAATTACTCAATTGAATAGTAGCATATCTCCACCAGGAGATTATATAGTTTTCTCTTCAGTGAATTATACTCAGCACATCTCTACCCTTGAGTTCATTGTATATTTTCTTTCTCATATACTAGAGTGTCTGTTGGTAGAGTTTTAAGTGATGTTGTGGAAGCATGAATGTTTCTTTGTGTCTAGTGTTGTACATATGTTTCAAATGGTTTTCTTCCATTAGCTCAGTTTTACTATGTAAAAAGATGATAATTTCAAATATTTACAATGCAGGGATAGGTAATATTTTTAGGTTCTTGAATAATGGCTGTCAGGATGTTCTTTTGGGGGCAGCACACATACTTCTAACAATTCTTCTTTGAAGTATCTGCATTTGTGACATGTATCTTGAATTTCCCCAAAAAATTAAACCATATCTAATTACGGATTCAAAGTAATTGTGGTTCATCCCTGCAGCTTATGTCTGTTACACCAGATAGTATATCCATTGCAAAGGCAAGGCTGTTTAATGTTGCAGTTAAATAATCTATATGTGCTTGCCAGCTTAGATTTTTGTCCAACTTGAGGCCTGAGCTTTGTCCATAACTCGATTTTTATGTACAATACTGAAGTCACTGCCTTTTACTGTTTGGTTCTAAATTGTGTAAACAATGTCATTGAAAAGTTAAGTTTCAGGAGATTTTGTTGAAACCATGTATCTAGGTTGTTTAGTGTGTTTATAACACCATTCAGAATTTCTATCACATTTTGTTTTTCAAGGAATACTGAAGTATCATCAGCAAAAACGACTGGCTGGGCATTGATATTAAGAGGTAAATCATTTATGTAAAAGAGAAACAATTTTGGCCCCAAGATTGAGCCTTGAGGGACTCCTTGGGATATTGTACACAACTGAGATGCATAATTTATGGTGTCATATGTTATTATTACCCTTTGCTTCTTGTTTGCCAGATAAGACCTGAGTCACTGAAGAGCATTTTGTCTCATGCCATATCTGTCTAGTTTATGAAGCAGCATGGAGTGATTTCTAGAATTGAATGCCTTTGCAAGGTTGCAGAAGATGCCTGCTACCTTGTTGGTTTTGTCTAGTGATGAGCAGATTTTTTCAGTGAATAAATTAATAACACTCATTGTGCTTTTCCCTTTTTGGAACCTATATTGGTTTTTAAGAATAAAACCATGTTTCACAATAAAATTTATTATATGGACAGCAGTTATTTTTTCAAATACTTTGTATAGCACTGGAAGGATAGAGATGGGGTGGTAATTTCACATATCCTCTCTTGATCCTTTTTTGTGCAGTTGTTTTACCTCTGCATACTTAAGTACATCAGGGAAGATGGCTTTCTCAAATGACTGATTGATTATTGAGGACAGAGGGTGTTTATTTTATCAGATACAAATTTAATTACTTTGGTGGGTACTTGATCCAGTCCTGGAGCATTTTTGTTTGTTAATGACAAAATAGCATTTTTACATTTTCGGCTGAGATTTTACTAAATATCACAAGGTGATCACTAGTCTTGTTTAGGTCAAAGAAATTCACACTGTTTTGATAGGTAAGAACATTTACATCAGGTTTTGTTACATTTATGAGAAACTTATTAAAATATTGAGCTATTTGAACAGGGTTTGAAATAGTAATGTTGTTTTTTTTTATTTTTAAATTTCCTGGTGGTTAACTGTTGTACCTAATTCTGATTCAATAACAGACAATGCTGCTTTAGTCTTATTAATATGTCCTAAAATGAACTCACCAATTGACATTCTTTTGGCAGCTTTAACAGCACTTTTAAATACAACTTTATAATGTCTCACATAGTTAACAAATTCAGGGTTTTTATTGTGTTTCATGTCTTTATGTAGCTCTTGGTATCCGAGCACTAGATACTTTTGAGCATGGAATAATCCAGTTTAGTTTACTTTTAACTTTTTGGTGCCAGATCCTAGGTGCGAATAATTCATTGAATACCTCTAGAAAACTTTTTAGAAAATTATCATAGTTCTCGGTACTTGACACACTATTATTTATGGGCCATTTCACTGCATCTATCTTGTCGTGGAATAGGTTTGAGTTAGTTTTACTGAAGTTTCATTTCATAAAACCTTTATTAGCATTTGGTTTATTTTTTTCTGGTAGCTGAATAAACATTGCAGAATGGTCAGAAATTCCTAAGTCTAAACAGGTCTTGTTTTCACTGTAGAACAAATAATTTCTCAAGATGTTGTCTATACAAGTAGCTGAATTGGCATTTTCTATAGTGAATTCACAATAATCTAGTTTAAAACCAGAGTTCTGAATTATGTCAATGAACTGTTTTGAGTCATTGTCTTGACTTATCACATTTACATTGAAATCAGTTGCTATGATGATATTTTTCCTCCTTTCTTTGTTAATTTTGTCAATTTGGAATTTGGACAAGAAAGTTTTAGTCGGAAATTTGTGGTAAGTTCCCATGGGACCAAACTGCTGAGGTCATCGGTCCCTAGCCTTACACACTACTTGATCTAGCTTACGCTAAGGACAACACACACACACCTATGCCCGAGGGAGGACTCGAACCTCCGACAGGGGGAGCCACACAAGCTGTGGCAAGGCGCCTCAGAGTGCACAGCTACCCCACATCACAAAAAGTTTTAGTTACTGCATTTCTTAGAATTCTGTAAATTGATATGACTACTGTGTTCCTGTCTTTCAGATCAGCACAGCAACTTTCAAATAATAACTCCTAATTTAAACAATCAAAATCTATCTTTGTTTCATGTGTTTCATATGTTATGCTGGTATGGGGAAGTATACACGGGCCCCCATGGGATCTGTCTTTTCTGCAAAAGCTGCTTGCTACTTTTAAATGTTTATTTAAAAATTTTTTTGGAGTCACTAATTAACCAGTGCTCATTTAAACAGACAACTTTGATATTTTTGCTGTGATTGAGGATAATTTGCAGTTCTTCAGTTTTGATACTATCTGCCTTCAGGTCCTTTATATTCCACTGCATTAAATAACTTTTTTCCCCTTTCTTTACCTGTCTACCTCAGTGTTTCCTTTACATCAGTTATTAATAAGAAATCCTTCCTGCTGGTTATGAGACTCTTCTTTTGTTAAGGAGACAGGTGACTCCTGTTGCTTCTGCTGTTTTTGATGTAGTTTCTGTTATTGGTGTTGCTTTTTTCCTTTGGATCCCTTCATTAGACACTGCAACTTGTGCTGTTTTCCTCATTTATTTCTGCAGGAGACGCTGGAACTGCTGCTGCTGTTTTCAGGGTGCTAGCATTACTTTTCCTGTGACATATTCCTTGTGTGGTATCTGTTGTTGACACTGTCTATGTACTGTCAATCTCTAAGTGATTTTGTGGTTCTGTTTCTGATGTTTCTGGCACGGAGATAAATGGTCCACTTCTGGCCTTGAGAGTTGTCACATGCCAGCCACTGTGGCAGAGTGGTTATAGACACTTCAGTCCAGAACTGCGCTGCAGCTATGGTTGCAGGTTTGAATCCTATCTCAGGCATGTGATGTTCTTAGGTTAGTTAGGTTTAAGTAGTTCTAAGTCCAAGGGACTGATGACCTCAGATGTTAAGTCGCATAGTGCTTAGAGCCATTTGAACCATTTGAAGAGATGTCACTTCCGTTACCACACACGTCTTATTTATAGAATTAGACACAACACATTTGTTGTTGAGAGGTAAGGCTACGTAGATATCCTGCTTAAGGCGTAATTTTTACCTATTTTTTCTAAAATCTTGCAAATAATTAATTTCTTCCCCACACTGTTGAGATGGTGGCCACGATTTGTGTGGAATCTTCCTCCAAGTTCACTTATATCCATGAATGTTGCATTTTTAAACTGTTTGCAGATATTTTGAATGTCTTTGTTTGCTTTCCATACGTATTCATTTACACAGGAACAGTATGGTAGGTCATGGTGGTGTGCAACTGAAAAAAGATCACATTTGTGTTTCTAAACTCAGGTAATCTTGGCATAAGATAAATGAGTTCATTTGTATTGTTCGCTGCTATGTCATATGTCCCAGTGAGGAAAACAGAGAAATCATTTGTGCTCAGCTCCGATACTTTTCCACGGATTACTGCGGTCACAGCTCTGAAACTGGTGCCTGTTTCACAATGGTGTTGATTCTGTCAGTGCATCTATTACTTAATTTGGTGGCTATTCCTTGTCCTTGACTATCTGCAAACAGATCAATTTTACTGCACTTGTGAAGGGAAGTCTACATGTTTCAAAAACACTGTTGTCGACTACCATGCTTTCTTTTGAACTAGTGCCCTCTAGTATGAGGTACTCTGATGAACACTCAACAGATGACATGCAGATAGCACAATTAGACAACATTCAGAGTAAAGACACTTCAACTGTCAAACTTTTATCAGCAAATTGTTAAAATATTTGTATCAAAGTTCCTGAATTTACTCCACTCTAGCTACTTTGTAATGCCCAAATTATTCTTGAGACTGAAAGCTGTCTCAAAGCCAAGCAGAAAGGTCTGAAATATTTAGGGGGCAATGAAACATGCATAACAATTCCTTCGTATCAACCCCTCCAAAACCCAAGCAATCATCATAGGCCACACCACCCGCTCCTTCCGTCTCAATGATTGCTACCTAACCATTTATGGTTGTCCCATCCAGCTCACCCCCACCCTGAGATACATTGGCCTCACCCTCGACCGTCACCTCACCTAAACCTCTCATCTCCTGACCATATAGCAGAAAGCCCTCTCCCACCTCTGCCTCCAGAAACTCTTGTCTGGCTGGACATGGGTATTGCATCCTTCCACCATTCTCCACACCTACAAGTCCCTCATCCATCCTAATACCCTCTGGTATGCCAGCATTGCCTGGATATCCGCCGCCCTTCCCCCCCCCCCCCCCCCCTCCCGCATTTATAAGGCCCTCCAAATCCTAGAACGCCATGTTCTCTCCTCTATGACCTCATTCCCTTCCCCCACCTCCTCCTTTTCCTCCAACATCTCTGCATCCTTTACACCATCTGCAGGCTTGATCCCCCTCCCCTTGGTTTCCTCCTTTCTCTCCACCTCCCACCTGTTGCCACACCTCTATCGCTGTATCCGTCACTCTCACCATCTTCACACGCTCCATCTACTTAATCAGGGCAATTTTCAGCACCTCCTACTCCCGGATGTTGAAATTTGCCATGACTTCTACCCTTGCCTGGCCTTGTTCCCCTTCCCCTCCCCAGGGTCCCCCTTTTCCTCTCCACTCCTTCTCCCAGAGCGGATTTTGCTCCTTCCCATCCCTGAGTCTCTGCACCCCCTCCTCAACTGTTTCCCTCCCACATTCTTCCCTCCCCGGCCCCTTCGATGCACCCCCCACCAGTCTAGCCCCTCTCCCACCCTCTCTTCACATCTTCCTCCCTTCATCACCCTGGCAGATCCTCTCAGCTTGTTCAATGCCATCAGTGTGCTATGTCAGTGTCGTGTTTGGTTCCGTTCTCCCGTGCCGTCAAGAGATGTGATTTTAATTGTGTGCTCGACTTGTACGTAGTGTTACTGTCAGTAATTGTTATGTGCTACGCCGTGTGTCGCTACTTTTATGCTCCTGCCATACTTCGCCTTGTGTTTGTTATAATCGTCACAGTGTGTGGTTTTTTGTGTACAGTTTTTAGCTTCTTAGCACGGTTTTACAGTCACTCCCTTTTTTTAAATGTCTCCGTGTTCTGTACTCAGTGTCTGTCTCTCGGCTGAAGAGCGGTGCCTATGCTGCTGCCAGCTCGCCCCGTATGGGGTACTGAAATACAATAAAGAAAAATGTATAACAAAGACAGGTTAGACACAATAGGAGAGGGAGTGTTCAATGTAACTGACAAAAATATTGTCTCTAATGAGATCGACTTTGAGTGCGACTCTGAAGTTATCTGGACATATACAACATTAGTTGGAGACAACTGTAACGTACCAAGTATAGACTGGGACGTCTATGTATTCATTGCAGGGGATATGGACAGACAGTCTTGTAAAGCAGTTTTGAGTCCTTTCTCCAAACACTGTCCTGAGCAGCTAGTTTAACAGCTCACACAAAATGAAAATATTTTAGACCTCATAGGTACAAACAGGTCTTAACTAATTAATGGCATCAGTATAGTGACAGGGATTAGTGACCATGATGCCATCATAGCAACTTTGGTTACTAAGGTTCATAAATCAATCAAAAAGGTTAGGAGAGTATTTTTGCTGGAAACAGAATGTATACAGTTTTATTTTCCTCACTTTTCGAAGCACACTCGTGTCTAAGAACAGATGGGAAAATCACAACAATTACGTATCTAAAAGTTCATGACATACTTCGAAACTCACGAAAGATCGTCAAAAAAACATAAACATACAGCAGATCTGATGTCTAAAAGGTTCTCCTAGAATTCGAAGCACTATCCTACAGACGATATAAATGGCTGGAATTTTCGGAGAATTTTCGATGTCCTACAAATGTGGTTTGTAGATGGTCTGAAGCCACAATGGCAGCTGGGGGATAGCATCCCACCTGTCCCAACAACCAGAGGAGGCTGGTCTGCCTGGACTTGTCTCCGAACACTAGAGCAAAGAAGGTATCACGCAACTCCCTGATGTCACAGAACTTCCTCTAGGCACCTTTCTCTGAACCTGCCTTGTTGAAACCAGTCTTTAGAGTCTCCTATGCACCCACAAAGGCTGTCTTGTGACTCTCTGACGTCACTGAACTTCCTGTGATGGAGCATTTTAATTGGCTCTTACTGAATTTACCCGCCAAATTGCTTCTACTGGTGTGGGAGCGCTGTTCACTGCTTTCTGCAGATGTACAGTCTTAGACATAAAAATTGACCGCCGGCCGGCCGCCACAGAGACTAAGTCCGAGTCGTTCACTTAAGGTGGCCAATAAAACTGACCGCCCCTGACAACTCTAAGTCCGGCAATCTGCACAATCGGTCTAAAGTTATGAGTCTGATTGAACATCGAAGATAATTCGATTAACATTCTACCCACCAGCAGTAACAAGTATTCCAGAAACAATTCCGCAGGACAGCTCGTGGCTGCGTCGCGATCATAACAGCTTAACGCTCGAGCGTTTCCTCGCGCTGCACCGGCTACCGACCACCGGCCAGACGCCACTCGCCGCCTGAAATCCGGCGCCGCCCAGGTGAACGCGTCGCGACGCTGTCAGTGTATGTATCAACTGTCATTTTCGAATTTGAAGCTCTAGTTATCATCTTGCAGTTAAGCATTGGATTTTGCATGCTTGAAAATCATGAACTACAGTTAAGCATTGTAAAATTGAGTCGCAAGTGGAAAAAGGTGTAACATCTGCAACACAACGTTTACTTTTGGTATAACAGAGGGGTGAATGCAGAGGAGGCAGCAAGAAAGATTAAAACTGTGTGTGGAGCGAGTGCTTTTGGGAAAAATACGCCAGAAAAAGATATTCTTGTTTCAACAAAGATCGTTCTGGCATGAACGATTTTCCACATTAAGGAAGTCTCGACTACTGATATATGTGAAAGATTACCATTTTACCATCATGCGACATTTGCATTCAACAGGCAAAGTTCAGAAGTCTGGTGTAGGAGTACTGCATGCTCTAATTCGAAACAACAAAAATCAACGGAGTGGCTATTATTGAACGCCATCAGGTCGCTCATTGAGCATTCTTATGCAGTACTGTTACTGGTGACGTGTTATGACACCTTTATCGTTAACACTTAGAGCACGGTGCCCGTACGCCATACAGGCGCGGACGCCCTGACGTTGGCGACGGCGCCCGTATACCGTACGGGCGAGTCTTTATTTGGCTCCGTAAGCCAGTTTAGCGCGACTCCGAAGCACTTTCGTCAACTAATGTGCAGGTATTTCATCCGCAAGAGGCAAGCACTTATCGGCTATCTCATCCTGGGAGCGGCTGTGAGCACTGCAAAGACGAAGTTATCTGCAGTTCATTCACAGGTGTTTACGATCGTGAAAATATCGCGCAGCGAGTTGACGGAGGCAGAGATCTTACATGTTCTTTATGGAGATGCAGGATCTGAATTTGACGATTCTGACAAGGAGGATTCGTACTCTCCAGACGAAAGTACAAGTGATTATTTAGTTATGTATATGTCTCAATTGTTCAAAAAGTGAAGAGTTCATTACCGCATTTTGTATTGTGAGTAATGTTCATTACTTTACTTGCATTTAGTACCATTCTTAGCATTATTTTTTTCTATGCAGACAGTGGTACAGACCATCAGTCGCCATCTGTGGTACCTGGGCGTGTGTGCCTCACTGAGCACAAAGAGCAAGATTGGTCGGAACTAGACGATCAACCATTACTGCCGGATTTCCAGAAAGTAGTCGGCGTAGCATCGCATTTTTCAGATGCCACTGAGGAGCTTCGATATTTTAGTTATTTCTTTGATGACGACATTATTCGGCTCATCAAAAGCGAAACGAATCGGTACGCTGGTAACGTTATTACGACAATGAAACGCAAAGGTAGCCTGAAAATAAACTCTGTTTGGCATAAGTGGTCTGCTGTAAAATTGTAAGAGATTTACTGGTCTCTCAGTATTGTTTTGCATATGTTCGTCGTCAAATTGCCGAAAATCAGTGATTATTGGTCAACAGACCCGTTTCCGCAGACTGGATTTGCGAGTAAATTGTTGAGTTGCGATCGATTTTGCGCTACATTGTCGATGTTACACTTGAATGACAATGCTACGTTCACTAGCAGAGGCGAAGAAAAGCACGACCCACTCCACAAAGAGAGGCTTTTGTTTGATTTCTTTGTGAATAAAATAAAATTAGTTTTCGTCCAGGTATGAATCTGACAACAGATGAGGCAATGTGTCCCTTTCGTTGTAGAACAAGCTTCCGAGTATACATGAAAAACAAACCTAATAAATATGGAATAAAATTGTATGCTCTCTGCGATTCATCAACTGGTTATATGCTAAACTGTGATGTATATATGCGTTCTGCAGGCAGTGTTGATTTAATATCCAGGCCTTGTAAAAAGGTTGTGTTCACAGTACTTTGGCAAAGGACATTGCATTTATATGGATAGGTACTACACCAGTCCATCTCTTTTGGACATGTTGTGAAAAAAAAAGCTCTTGGAGGGGGAACTATAATGAAAAACAGGAAAGATTTGCGAAGAATATTCAGAACACTAAAAGTAAAAAGAGATAGTTTTTCAAAGGAAACACCATCTCTTGACAGTGAAGTGGAAGTGAAAACGAGATATTTTTTGTCTTTCCACAAAGCATAAGTCTACCAACACCAGTATTCAAGTGAGGGCCAAAGGTGGAATAGCAGAAATTGTAAAGCCAGACGTTATTATTGATTACAATAAGAATAAAGCTGGAGTTGACACAGCAGTTCAGTTCTCCAGCTATTACCCGTTTGCCCGAAAAACTTGGAAGTGGTGATAAAAGCTGTTTTTCCACTTGTTTATAGTGTCAACTGTCAACAGTTTTATTTTATATAAAGAGAACACTAGGAAGAATTTATCCCTAGTAGACTTTATTCACAGAGTGGGGAAGAAATTGGCTGATAAGGGCCGAAATATTTTTCAGCAACAAGCCGCTTCGCCTCACAAATTGAGAGGACATTTGCAAGGCGCTTTCCAGAGAAGGTCCCACCCACTGCAAACAAGGTGAATACCACTAAGTATTGCAAAGTATGTTCAGACAGGGGGAAGAAAGATATGGGTAAGCGCATCAGGAAGGAAAGCAGATGGTGGTGCAAGGACTGTGGCGTTGGCCTTTGCGTCCCACAGTGTTTCCAGGATTTTCACACAAAGGCTAACTACATCTGAAGTATTAAAATACTCTAGTTTGCAGGTACCTGCACTTAGACAGTCCAGTGATATTTTGTTTTAAATTTCGATACAGTAATAATGGCATTACTCAAAAGAGAGATCATGTAAAACTTTTTTATCCACGATATTTTTGTGTTTTCCTTTTTAGATCATAACACCCATTTGTATTTTATATTGTAAAATAAACTCACATTCTTGTAAAACTCTTACTTTTTCCTTTTAAATGATGCAAGAACCGTATTCCTATCATTTTTCTGTTCTTTGCAATCTAATTTCAAACATGCATTAAACATGCCAGTTCACAGCCAAGTGTCGGGTGTAAAGAGGGCAGTGTTGGAAGTGTTAACTTCCTAAGAAGAAAAGAAAGGCTGAGCTCCACCAAAAGACGTAAACTCGAGCAAAGAGTAGTGTGAACGTAATACTTTACATCTGATAGCTCCAAAAGTGTGTTTTGGGCTACGAATTCTGCCCCAAGGGGTGTGTGCAACAAAGCTGGAATTTGTTGCCAACAACTGAGACACCTTTCGGTCGCAGTGTAAGAAAATCGAGCAACTAAACTACATCACCTATGCTACTGCATGATAACGCACTCTGTTGATTTGAGAAACAAAACTATCCAGGAGATTGATAGGAAAGTCATCTCTCAGGCACTTGTATTGATAGGGAAGTCCTCTCTCGAGCACTTATCCCTCTCGTCATATATTCGTAAAATTTTACCTTTCCCGCTCTTGATTGATCAACCGTCAAGGCAATTCATTTCTAGACGAAAATACTCTTAAAACTACACTGGTTTAATGACATCGTTAGAACCAGTAGGTTTTTACTGGCGTAGAATTTGTAAACAACTTTAGCATTGTCAGATCGTTTTAGATATCGTGAAAGAAAATTCTGCGGCTGATTAATTTCTCTTTGATGATTATTGTTGTGTTTAGTAAAGTAATGGAAAATGCAATTAAAATATTCACTGTACTAATACAAATTAAATTTAGCTTACTACAGAAACATCACGACGACAGTCTATCTTAATAAAGCATTAAGTGTCTGTAAGACGATTGAGTCTATTTTAACACGAATTAGTAGGATATTACCGACTTTTGACTTCGAAAAGATCTGTATTTACTTCATTTCCTGTATCATTCGCAAGTATTATGAAAATGTGGCATTTCATAGATAAAATTATGTATTCACAACAACAAAAAATATGTCGGCAGAAAACAAAAGTGGCATTATGGATTTGGCAGTACCGTAAGGTTTTCGCTCTGACATTAAGGGTTACTGAAAGTAGCAAGACGAATTTTGCTCGAGCGTTGTCTTACGATTCCCTTATTGAGTTTGTATCTGCCTGCTTGTAGCCTTGCTACAAAAGAGTTAAAAATCTGGCTTTCAGCAAGACTCGAAAGGCGAACGAAAGCAGCTTACACCTGGTTGCCAAGCATGTTATGTGGGAACTGGTTTTTTCCCAAAGTGAGAAGACATTCTTTTGTGGTTGAATTGGCAAATGTCAGTCAGACATGTGCCGTTGGTCTAAGCGTTTCGGTGTGTTGAATTTGTACCAATGATTTTTCTACAGGTTTTTTCTGTTGCAAATAGAGAGTTGAAGTCTCCCATTGGTATTTTCACGTCATCTTGGTGAATTTTGCTCATAGTATTTTCGAGTGTGTTCCAGAATTTTTAGACATTTTCGGTATTTTTCTTATTTTCGGTGTTGCTGGAAACATGTGCATTGGTAAGTGTATATTTTTTACTGGGGCTCTGAATGAGCATAGTCATGAGTCGATTGTTGATGGGCCGGCCGCGGTGGCCGAGCGGTTCTAGGCGCTTCAGTCCGGAACCGCGCGATTTCTACGGTCGCAGTTTCGAATCCTGCCTCGGGCGTGGATGTATTAGTATAAAGACATGGATATTTACAGGAAAATTAACATTGTCGGCTGGAATAGTTGTGCAATATGCGTACGCAATAGTAAGAGATCCAGTATACTGACAAATGCAGTCGAATGATATCGTATTTGATGTGAGTAGGACAGTATATAATAACACATCAACGGTTCTGTTGGCAGAGGGTGAACTCGGTATAAAGACGGTCGGCTCTGTGTCGTGTTACACGGTATGTGTACGCACCTCTACTGCAGATAGGAAAGAGGTTCAAAAATGGCTCTGAGCACTATGGGACTTAACTTCTGAGGTCATCAGTCCCCTAGAACTTAGAACTACTTAAACCTTAGGTTAGTTAGGTTTAAGTAGTTCTAAGTTCTAGGGGACTGATGACCTCCGCTGTTAAGTACCATAGTGGTCAGAGCCACTTGAACCTTTTGATTGTTGATGGTTGTGATTTCTTAGACAGAGTTGTTGATAGATCTGTGTTCGAGAAATGCAACGCCGAAGATTGGCACGCCTTTCGCTACCTGTTGTTGTATTTTGTTCTTGAAGATGCAATGGTTTCCGTAACGCAAGGTTTCATTGTCAGTTAGTCGTGGTTCTTGAAGAGCAAGGAAGATAATTTTTTGTCGGTCGATTTCTTTTGTGAGAGTATTTAGTTTTCGAGTTTGGATCAATGTATCGATGTTTAGTTTTCCAATGCATGTTTTCTGCTTGTGGGGAAATTTACCAGAGATCTTCGGTATTTTCTGCCGTGCTAACCTGGACTCCCCAGAATCCGAAAATCCAACTGCCGCCTGTCGACAGCCAGGTTGTGTACCACCTGGGGCGAAGTTGACTTTGCTTGCATAGTTCATGTTTGCTTGTGTTTCATTGGTTTGGCTTGAGTGACCCCCGGACCGGACAGGACCAGAGAGTGTTGAAGCCTTTGGAAGCAAATATTTTCAGCCGAGCTCATTGAACTAACTGACGGTGACCAGAGCAGCGGTGATTTTCACTCTGACGTATCTGGATTTTGGGTTCAACGGATTGAGTAGCCGTTCAGGATTGTGTTAGTATTTGGTTCACCCCAAGTATTTGATTTCCTCGGTACCACCCATATGGGGGAGGGTTTCCCTAACCGCCACACGGGATTATTATTATTATTAGTATTATTATTATTGTCATTATGTCATCAGCGAATGGAGTGTAAAGCTAGTTCGCGTCCGTAGTAGAATACTACACGTGCACCCTGGGTAACGCTAAATGAACTAGCAAAGTACAGGCGACCAGATAATCCTTAGTTGATCTCCTGGTCACGGCAAATCACGATGAATTCTAGCAAAACGAACCCTTTGACTAGAGAACTCGGATCGCTGATTCGAGTCTGCCACGTGAATATTGAAGGCATAAGTAGAGCCAAATGCATGTACTTGCATAAAGTTTTAACAAAGAACGACATTGACGTAGTCGCAATTCAGGAGACCCATACTGAAGATGACGAGCAGCTAAGATCAAGGGGCATAATATCTGGCTATGACCTAATAGGCGCCACACACCACAGACATTATGGCACGGCAACATACGTCAGGAGAAATATCGAAGAAGTGGCTCTCGTATCAACATCTACCACAAACGAGATTCACGAAGTCATTATAAAAGTGGGTGAAGTCACAATAAATAATATATACAAGCCTCCAGGGCAATCGTGGCCCCCACAAGCCCTTCAAATCCTGCCTCACCCAGCAATATACGTGGGTGACTTTAATAGCCACCATGAACTGTGGAAATATCGAATATCTGACCAAAACGGCGAAGACCTGGTGAAATGGACAGAAGATCATAATACTCAACTAATCTTTGACGCCAAAGACCGAGGTACATTTAAATCAGCCGCTTGGCTAACTGAGACCTGCTCTGACCTCAAGAACAACAAATCCCTGCCGGTCTCTCGCAGGGTACTTGAGGATTTCCCCCACTCTCAGCATCGTCCAGTGCTCTTAGAAATAGGTCTTACTATTCCCCTGATATCCTCTTATCCTCGTCCTAGATGGAACTTTGGGAGGGCAGATTGGGCTGCTTTCTCGGAGAAACTTGATAAATGCCTTGGATGGATACCCCCAACGTATAAGAACTACGAAAGATTTGTTGGAGCCGTCATCAGCTCAGCTAAAGTTAGTATGCCCAGAGGATTCAGAAACGAATATGTGCCAGGATGGAGCGAGGAAAGTGAACGGCTTTATAGACAGTTTGTGGACAATGGGGATAAAGAAATTGCAGACGATCTATTACATAGCCTAGACGCGGCCAGGCGTGCTAAGTGGATGGAGACCGGGAACAAATGCATTTTACAAGATCAAGCAGAAGGGCGTGGTCTTTGCTTCGGAGACTTGGAGGTGGAGGTAAAAATCTGCGAATGACCAACGCTATGTCCCCAAATACAGTTGCGGTTCACATCAGCAAGACGTCCAGGGCCCCAAAGGAACGAGCCCATACTATAAAAATTAAAAAGGAGCTTAAAGAGCTAAAATCGACAGCAGAGAACAATACATCTTATTCCCAACCCTTTTCAGTCGAAGAGTTAAATATGGCCCTGAACGATATAAAACCAGGAAAGGCCCCAGGGTTTGATGGGATTCACCCAGAATTTCTGCTCCACTGTGGTAAATTTGCAAGATTATGGCTTGCGCGATTCTTCTCTAACGTGTTGCAAACTGGAAAAATTCTGCACACTCTCAAAAAGGCTAAAATTGTTGCCATATTAAAACCGGGCAAACTGAGTGACCAACCTCAGAGCTACCGCCCAATCGCCTTACTCAGCATGATCTATAAATTACTGAAGAGACTTTTGTACAACAGAATGAGCGAAGTCATCCTGGAGGCTGTACCTGTAGAACAGGCGGGCTTCCGACCGAAAAGAAGCTGCACGGATCAGGTCCTCGCTCTAACAACCTACATCGAGGCGGGCTTCCAAAGACAGCAAAAAACATCAGTGGTATTTGTTGACCTGACGGCGGCGTTCGACACTGTCTGGAGACAGGGCCTGATTTATAAGCTCCTCCGCATCGTGCCATGTCTAAAAACGGCTAACCTTATCAACGAAATGCTCTGCGATAGACCATTCCAGGTTGTCATCGGTAACAACAGAAGTAAATTCATGAAACTTAATAATGGCCTGCCCCAAGGTTCAGTACTGGCTCCACTGCTTTTCAGCATGTATATAGCCGATATGCCTAGGACGAGATCCAAAATGTTCGGATATGCGGACGACTGGGCCTTGGCCACACAACACCGAGTGATGGAGGAAACTGAGATCACACTATCCAGCGATTTGACCACTCTAGGAAAATACTTCCGTGACTGGAGGCTCCAACCCAGCCCATCCAAAACAGAGGCCACTTGTTTCCACCTGAATAACAAATTAGCAAACAAAGAGCTCAAGATCCGCTTTGATGGTGGCATTCTTCCATATAATAAAACACCAAAGTATCTGGGCGTGACACTCGATAGAACATTGAGCTATAAACAACACCTTGTAAACACTGCTGAAAAAGTCAGAACTAGAAACAACATTGTCCAAAAGCTTTGTGGCACTAGTTGGGGGTCCACTGCCCTCCGTTCTGCGTAGCTCTGCACTAGGACTTGTCTATTCTGCAGCAGAGTACTGTTCCCCAATATGGTTAAATAGTGCTCACATCAAGAAGGTGGATGCAGTCTTGAAACAAACGATGAGGATTATCTCTGGAACGATCAGGTCAACTCCTGTCCAATGGCTGCCTGTATTGAGCCATATCCCGCCGCCACATTTGCGCAGAGAACACGCACTTGTCAGGGAGTGTCGAAAAATCCAGAATAGCCCAGATCTTCCTATCCACACCCTGAGTAATGGAATTGAGCAAAATAGATTGAAATCCAGACACCCCCCCTCTCGCAAGTGCCAAAGATCTGGTAAAGAACGCTTTTATTCTTGAGGACCGCTGGAGAGAAGAATGGGAGGAAAAGACACCGCCTCAGGTTAACACCTTATTGGGAACATCTAACAGACCTCGGGGCTTTGATTTGCCCCGCAAAATCTGGTCTACCCTTAACAGGATCAGGACGAGCCACGGCCGTTGTGCGGACTCCTTGTACAAATGGAGCATAATGCCATCACCACAGTGCGACTGCGGCGCTGACAGGCAAACAATTCACCATATCGTGGTAAAATGCCCTCTGAGGGCCTACCCTGGCCAACAAGGGACTTCATGGATGCGACTAACAGTGCAATCGATTATATTTCTAACCTAGATGTTTGTTTGTGATATTGTAACTGTTTTGTGTGTTATGTACTTTTAGACTTTTCATACGTGATTTGTACTTGCCATACGCTAAATAAATAAATCAGCGCATCCGATATGGTGTATCTTCCCTCCACTGAAATAGATGTGTATTGTTCGATTCAGTATTTCCATCACATAGATATGGGTTATAATCACGTTACATTGCTGCTAGTAGACATATTTCTCACTTTTTCTTAGACAGTTGCTAGCTGTTACTCCATCATAGGAATTTATGTGCGCAGCATTGTTGCAATACAGACGTTCAAATTATCCGATTTGTGTAATTTCATTTCGTTACCAGATCGTTCTAGTCCGATTCAGCCGGTCAGTCTTAATGTGGATATCCGACTACGACTCTGTGTCGACAAACTACTAATACGTTATTTAAATATAAATATATGAACTAAAGAGATAACAGTTTATTTACATCATAGCAGAGCAGTGCGAGATTGGTTTCAGGGCCAAGAGAGGATAAAGCTGTTGCCGTTTGTTCCACGATCACCGAACATCAACCAGATAGAGAATATGTGGGCAGAGGTAACAAGGTCATTGCCATGTGGACTTACAAATGCAAGCAACCATTGGACGAATATAGAAAACGTATGGTGGGAAGTAAACCATCACGCTACACTGTCGACGACTTATGAAGTCAATTCCCCTATGCCTTCGAGAAATCTTACGTAATGATCGTCGGTGGGTTGGTTACTAAAAGTATAATCGTCCACAAAACCCATGTGGACCATTATCTGATAATCGGTCAAGTTTTGCTTTGTCGCAGCTCTTTAACGTACAAGTCCATTTACTTTCAGTCACCTCCTTACAATTCTTGCAATGCAAGGTAATTGAAAAATCTCATCCATTCGACGCCAACTGAGGAACTGACTGGTCCATGTGTTGTTCAACACATAGTAGTTGTCACCCACACTGGATTCAAAGACTGTGTGTGTTTGTGTGTGTCTGTGTGTTTTCGTGTTCACGCACAATCTGAATCAATACTATTAACATTAGAGAGACAACCAACAATAAATATTGCATCAAATATAACTGTAAAGTATTTTAATGCGATGGGAAGTTACAAACTGAATTTTTACCCAACCCACGTCCTGCATCTTACGTTAAGTAAGATGTATTAACTCCATAGTACCGTTAGCAGAGACAGTGCGGTCTTGTTGTCGAGGCTCGCGACAAGTGCAGCGATTAGCAATGCCCAATGCCGCCGCGATTTGTTTATGTTAGCTGAGCGTGGACACTGCACCAGACGCCTCGCCATAAACAGAAAGAAATCACCTTGGCTCTGACTGCAGTGAGCGGATATCACTGCCTTCGTGTTCTTATAGTAACCAACCTGAGACTCTACTCAAACTGCTTACTGTAACGTTAATGGTGGCGCACATAATTTAGCGCTGACTACCTACTTAAGTAAAGAAGGCATTGTAGGGTCGTCGCTTGTCTTTATTGGGCCTCAGCTTGAGTAATCCGATTTAACGAACATAGTACTCCATTCGCGGGCTGCTAATGATACAGTATGACTACAGAGGTCATCGTGCGGGTATTACATTAATTCTGCAATGAATTCAAAAATGGTTCAAATGGCTCTGAGCACTATGGGACTCAACTGCTGAGGTCATTAGTCCCCTAGAACTTAGAACTAGTTAAACCGAACTAACCTAAGGACATCACACACATCCATGACCGAGGCAGGATTCGAACCTGCGACCGTAGCGGTCGCGCTGTTCCAGACTGTAGCACCTATAACCGCTCGGCCAACCGGCCGGCATACTGACCATTCTTTATTTGACTAAATATGAACTACAATCTAATTCGCATATATATGATATGGGTTAGCGCCAGCACAAAGCAATGACTAAGGGTTGGATGCCTTTGAAGTCCCGTTACATTGATGGCAAGACAAATGTTCGTAAATCACCTCTATTGCCTCAAAAAACAATTGCATCTTAAATATCGAAGGACCGACGTCCACACTGTCACAGCGCGTTGAAATACAGCGACGACGGCAGATGAAAATTTGTGACCGACTGGGCTTCGAACCTAGACCTCCTGCTTACTTGAGAGACGTGCTGATCACTCCACTATTATTATTTTTTTTTTTTTTAAGTTTGAGAAGACTTTCAGCACCAGGTAGGCGGAGGCAAAGAGGGCAGGGGCCGAAGATCCGAGGCCTAGTCACCATGCCTCCCCCCTACCAGTCACTGAGCAGCTGCATTATTCCCATGTATTCCATGTTTGCACCCATATATTCCTTTAAATTGTAAAACAAAATTGAAGTAGTAATTAAGGTAAAATAAAATACATATTGCCGCCTCCAGTGGCGTGCGTTCCTTGTAGAACATAACTTATAACAGTGAAAAGGGTGTCGGGAAAATACATAACAAACATTCATTCAGAAATATATTCACAATTTAAGTTATTATGCACTGGATGCATATGAGGTCTGTAAGGAAGCCATATATTTTTCAACAAATGAAAGAAATTTCGGAGCCGTTGTGGTTTCGACAAATTAGAACAGCACTGATTTTAGAACCAACGTACAAGAATATTCCCGGAATAAAAAAGTGAAAGAATAGTATTCTGCTTCTGATCAATAAAACTGTCCACCTCTTTGTAGCCCACATAAAGCAATAGATAAAATATTTTAAACCATTCCTTATATTTGTTAATCTTCTTCAACTTAAAATGTTCTTCTGCAATATATAACGTGTACTCTTCTAAGTTCTAAGTTTTGTTTGTTACGACGTAGAACACAAACTGTCCCAGAAGCCACGAATAACTGTTATTCTTTGCGGCGGGTAACATTTCCAGTCGGGTTGTAAAGCTTCAGTTATCGGTATATGACTTTCTGCGGTTCTGTTGATGGTGCTAGTTTCTTCCTAGTCCAGTTCCAAATTCTGATTCTATTTTCACATAAGAAGGTGTGCGCTACAGTTTCTACAAGCCGACATTTGTTGCAGTATGGAGATGGTCTCAATTTGATTTTCCGTAATCGTTCCGCTGTGGGTATGGTTTCGTTTACAACGTCGCACCATATGGCACTGACTCTAGTTGGTATAATTTTACTATTGATATTTTTCCAGACGTTCCTCCAGTTTTTTGTAGGTTAATGTACCGAAATTGGTTTGTGAAGGCGATGTCTGGTAATATAATCATAAACGGTTCCAGTGTTGGTTTGTGCTGGTGGAAGTTTTATACAGCTCCAATCGCCATAGTACTTTCGGACGTAATCTAGGCTACATTAACAGGAGCGTTCCCATCCCCAGGATCTAACGAGAGGAACAGAATTTTCGTGATGCCTGTCTTAGTGGAATGTATTAGTTTAAAAGCACGTCTTTAATTCCAAGTCCTCCGTTTTGCCTCTGCAAAGTCGCCGTGTGGAAGGATATTTTGAAGATATTTTGTTTCCACACATACCAAGATGCTACCAAGCCCCCCCCCGGCAATTACTCCGCCCGCTCGCGGCCACACTGTATTCCCGCGAGGGTTCGGATGATGTCGTGCGTGTAGCACTGAAAACTTTCGATGACCCGTCGAGACGCAAATAATTATACAGGATGTTTCAGGAGGAATAGTAAATATTGTAGGAGGTGATAGTATAGACAAATTGCAGAAAAAATAACATATAACATGTGTCCCAATTTTTATTGCATACATATAGCTGGGTTCATTGCATTTTCGTTGCGTATGTTGGCACTTATGGGACCCAGTTGTCTACACTTCCTTGAAAATGAGCTTCCAGCGCTATTGGAAGAGGTTCATTTGGCTACAAGAATGCGTATTTTCCTCCAGCATGACGGGGCACCTGCACATTCTAGTCGTCAGGTGACACATTATCCAAACCTAACATTTCCCGGAAGATGGATCATTAGATATGGGCACTTTTCTTGGCGTTGAAGGACCCCGAACCTTATCTCTTTGGATTTTTGCCTGTGGGGATGGTTAAAGGCGAAGTCTACAAAGAAAAATTAAGCCTAAGAGCCGATTTGATCGTTCGGATTATGAATAGTGCAGCCCTCATAAAAAAAAACGCAAAGACGACCTCAGAAGAGCTACACGTGATGTTATCAAGAGAAGTCAAATGGCATTGAAGTTGGTGGGGGAATTTTTGAAAATCAACTTTGAACGACCTCATTTGCCTTTGCTTTGAATTTGTTAGGGTTACGTACTAACAGCTGTATCTCTGTACTCAATAAAAAGTGGACGCATTTATATGGAATTTTTATGCAATTCGTCTGTACTACCACCTGCTAAAATATCTACTATTCCTCCTGAAACACCCTGTATATGGATATATGTGTGGTGTCTGTTCTTTCGGACATGTCCAAAAGAAAATGCTTCATGGCATTCTGCAACGACCTTCGATCTAGTTGCAGGGACTAATAGAGATTTCAGAGCTGCTTGGCTGTCTGAATAAAAGTAGATGCTACGATTTTTGTAGGGTCTGCTCTAATTCTCCTCCGTGACATGCTGATAGAAAATACCATGTAATACTGTAGCCATCTTCCCGAAAGAGATTCTGGGCAGTACACCAGACCCGGTACTTTCATCTGTTTTCAACCTGTCAGTAAACCTCTATATTATGTCTCCTGCATGGTGTAGTGGTTCGTTCTTCCACTGCTTCCCGCTTCCAACTGTTAGATCGCAAGGTTTATTGAAACAGCTAGAGGTTATTGTATAGTTAGTCGGCATTTCCTCAGCCATCGCCATACTGATTTGGGATTCCGTATATTCTAACTGTATCCAGTTATTTCCAATTCTTAACCTTTATGTCCCTGCCGCTGCGTCCATTTTAAGCCACACGTGTAAGGCGGGCATGTCTAGCATAATATCCATCCCAAGAGTGGATGTACTGCTAATTCTATCTGTTTGTGAAAGCAGGCCAGTCTCGGCACTTTGCCAAACTCCCTAGCAGCCACCTTCTGTTCGACTTTGTTTATATTATAGGCCATTAAATTATCATTGGTCTTTTTGCAGAGGTGTATATCAAGTACGTACTGGGTTTAGACTCCAGTTTACCCTATAGCAGCTTCTACTGCTTATGAGATTATCTTTCGCATTGGAACATTTTCTTTATGTGAGGTGTTCATAATAGTTTTCCATCCAAGGCTACCCTAGATACACTACAACCCTCTCAAGAGTTTCATCGAGAAACATAATTTTTCAGTATGAGTGCTGGTCACGCTTCCCCATAAATAGTACTACATCAGTTTTCATGGGGCTCGTCTTTAAATACTTTTTCACAATGTTCAATGCACATAGGTTTAACAGTACTAGCAAATTTTCTGAGTTTTACTGTGAACAGATCGTCTACTTATTCTTTTCAAGAGTAGTCTCCCGCATTCAGCTCATCTATGAGTTCATTCACCACTAGTTTCTTCATCTCTAACCATTTACTCGAAGGTCGTATTACTAGAACCCCCTCGACATCCAGGAAGATACAGAGAGCATCCAGAAGTGGTAGTGCCTTTTCCACCTTCCCAACAAGTTGGTGAAGTGTTACTTCACATGATTTGCTTCGCAAGTATTATGAAAATGTGGCAGTTCATAGATAAAATTACGTATTCACAACAACAAAAAATATGTCGGCAGAAAACAAAAGTGGCATTATGAATTTGGCAGTACCGTCAGGTTTTCGCTTTGACACTAAGGGTTACTAAAAGTAGCAAGACGAATTTTGCTTTAGCGTTGTCTTACGATTCAGTCATTGAATTTGTATCTGCCTGCTTGTAGTTCTGCTACAAAAGAATTAAAAATCTGGCTTTCAGCGAGTCTCGAAAGGCGAACAAAGGCAGCATGCAACTGACGAGCAAGCACGTTACCTTTTTTTTAAAAAATGTATTTATTTATTTTTTTACATGATTAAATTTAGGAAACGTGTACAAATGAGAATTCTAGGAACTCAGTGTTACAAGTAAGTATTACAACAACAAAGGTGGCATAAAAGAGTAATCAAAAAAATAAAAATGTAAATCACTGATGCAATTCCAACTAAAAGGTTCTTCAATAAATGTAACTGATTCCACTTGGTGCTTCGCCATCGTTATCTGATATCTCCAACAGCGCCTTTGAAGGGCATCTGCAACGGAGGCATTCTGCTGCGCTAGTGCCTCAAGGAAAACAGCATCCTTGCAGCAGCCTGTCTCTTCCGTCGCTCATGGCTGACAAGGCAGAACGTTCAGCCGTTAGTGTGATGCGCCACAGAACATTGGCCATGGCGTCAGTGACACCCCCCCCCCCCCCCCCCCCCGCCTACTTATACGCGCTAGGCATGAAATGTTTTCATAACACCGCCACCATTCCAAAGCACCATTATTCGACAACAACAAGGTCGCACCCAGTGTATCCACCACGTGGTGCGTGTCTAGTCCCTATTGCTGTGGTGCGGTGCGAGAGAGAGATAGCTTCATCTCTCTATGTCACAACCCCGCGCCTACATACACGCGCTGGGCAGGACCTATATAAATCAGTGCACGGTCCACCTCACTCTCACATTGCTCGTATACTTCGTTCGTCCACTACTTGTCACGCCTTCGTAATTAAACGTGCAAAAATGAAGCGTTCACGATCCGCCAGTGGCAGCAGCAGCAAACGTGCTCATGTGGACGAAGTTCCCTCGTGGTTCTCGTCTGCTGTCCCGCTCGTCGTCAGCTGGCCAGTCACCGCCACAAAGTGTAACTGCACTCACTAAGGATACGATATTTTATACGTGATTACTTATTGCCTAAGCCACTTCCTCTTACGTCATCACCACAATACATTACAATTATTTTACAGAAATACATTTCTTAAACAAAATTTTCAAAACAAAATTATAAAAACAATCATGATGATCTGTTTCTGTGGATAAAATAAACGTTTATTAATTTAGTCATCCCATCACCACATGGTCTCTAACTACTAATTTCTCTATTTCTACTTTCTACAGTTGACGTCAACATGCTACTACTACGTACCGTGACCTTTTATAGTAAACTCCTTCCCCTGGCGTCGCTCAGTTGCTGCTATTATCTGTGAACATTTAAAAACATTTGTTGCACATTATTGTAGGTTACTGTAACTCCGAATTTCTCCGATACCCCTTTGATGTTGTGCTTGTTTGACTGGTTATGGCATTGGTCTTCCGCTCCTAGTCTGCTGCTATCTGTAACGGTAGGCTCAATTCAACGTTAAGCTTATCTGTTGAACAAAACAAGAGTTAGTTTTGCACGTTACAGCAAGTAAAAATCAGTGATAGTGGTCAAGGTTCATGGCTGGACTTGAGAGCATCTATCTTTTGTGGTGACCTTCATTATCATCCTTTAAACTGACTGGCGTGTTGTTTTAGCGTCTCTGCTTAACTCAAGTAGTTAAGCCCAGACTCGGCTAGCGTCGCTAATACGTCTCTACAACACTCCTACGGCCCAAATCATCAATAAGCTCTGTCGATCACGCTATTGCGTGCGACCAGCCACCTGATTTACGTCTTTCTATGACGGCTCAAAACTCGCCTTTCCACACAACATCCTCATTGCACCCATTACGAATTATCCATGTTTGGTGCGTCCCTACCGCCTAATTTCGATTGACTGGCCACCGGATAATCGTTTTGATCACCGTACGCAATTGAGATAACAGGTGCGTCTCGAACAATACTGCGTCGGACAGACCACCTCATAATTATCACCCGAAACACCCACTATCGCCATACGCTAATAACGCAACGGGTGGGTCCTGAACACTACCGCGTCGGACATCACACCCTGCACTCGTCTCAACAAACGCAACACATTCGGTGGGACGCAATGTCCACCTACCACATCACAACACGCTCAACACACCCCAAATCCATCCACCACAGATCCAGATTTTGTCCTGAAAGTTCTCCTGTCCAATAGCCTTGCCATAAAATTTTGTATAGGAAGTTATCTGCATAATATAACCCCTTCTATAATTAATCTAATA
This sequence comes from Schistocerca serialis cubense, assembly GCF_023864345.2. Lineage (NCBI taxonomy): Eukaryota > Metazoa > Arthropoda > Insecta > Orthoptera > Acrididae > Schistocerca > Schistocerca serialis. The sequence goes on along the minus strand of NC_064640.1, from coordinate 919,822,991 downwards.
CCTCTAAATATTGTTTGTGTTATAGCTGAAACAAATTTTCTATACTAAGAGACCCAGTGGTCTCCATACAACAAAACTTAACATCAAACACATAATATACACACAATCCATACCAAAATAAGACGAGCACATGAAAAATAGCAAAATAAATACACACAACATAAAACAAATAATCACAAAACACAAATAAAACACTGCCTATAGTAATACAAATAAACATCGCCAACAAATCACAAAAATCTAATCTAATTATACACTACTTTGTTCCCGGCCACGTTCTTCCGCTGCCGGGTGTGCCGCCCTAGTCATTCTTGTCTGTTTTGCGCAGTTTGCGTACGGCCAGGGTTCGCCGGACGTATTTCGATTATTTGTGCAGGTTCTCGATTGCGGTCTTCACTCACTCTCCAGTTCTGCACTGGTTGATCCCTTCCATTTTGCTTGGCTGGGTTCCAGTTATTATTACCCTGGTTCCACCTACGTTCCTGTGGCGGAAAATTTTCTCGTCTATTATCGCGCCGCTGTGGGTTGTTTCCCTTATTGTTACCGTTACCGGCATACTTATTCCTCATCTGGTTTCTGTTTCTCTCTATATTCGCGTTTTGGCCTTCCTCATGCGATTCCCTTTGCTTCTTCTTCTCACGCACCTGCTGCTCGTTATAGGCAAACTCCAGTTCCCTAAGAATGCCCTTAAATGCTTCTACGTCATTTCCGCATCTACCAGTTAGTGTCTGCTGATATGTAAGTGGCAACTTCATATAGCATACGCGTATAATCTCCCCAGGGCTGCACGGTTCGTCCAGATACTGATTCTTTTTCAGCATTGTAATTTTTCCTCCTATCTATGTAATTATGTAGTTCTCAATTCGTTCGAGCAATCAATCATTCATAATAGGAAACACAACCATAACTCAGTCACTCAAAATGATTCAAAAATTTTACTTGTTAGAATGAAATCAGGCGATGATTCTTCTTCTCTGCAGGTTCGTGCTTTACGGCAGTCTGCTAATCTGTACAAATAAAATGCCTCGTAATTTTGGGACTATTAAATGCAGGTTCGTATCCAGTCTTTCGGAAGTTCCCTTCTGATTAACAAATGGTTCAAATGGCTCTGAGCACTGTGGGACTTAACATCTGTGGTCATCAGTCCCCTAGAACTTAGAACTACTTAAACCTAACCAACCTAAGGACATCACACACATCCATGCCGAAGGCAGGATTCGAACCTGCGACCGCAGCATCGGATTAACAACTACGCAATATATCGATGAATATCATTAATTCTCAAATGTCAAATACACACCTTTTTGTATGAAGGAGCAATATATATATATTTCCCTTTTAATCGTACAACTTCGTATCAGTTATCTTTTGTTATAAATCTCGAATTTCAGATTACAATTCTTCAAACAAAGTTCAGGCTAGTCGGCACGAAGATAATCCCGGAAGCTTTTTTTTCTAACAACCACCAGAGAGAGTACTACAGAGAATAATTATGCGCTCATGGCATAGCTATTGTATGAAACTACTTTGCGCATGGATTCTGCGAGTATGGAGATAGAAAATTGGTAAACGTCATTCAAGGGTAGAATTATATCAGAATAATTCATAGAATATAAAGAGATATTACAGCATGTTCTCAAAAAATTTCACAACACAACACTTCATGCAACATGCGAATTTCTTGAAGTTAATACGCATCTTATGCCGTCTGATATTCCCTATATTAGTTTCAATAGGCTGATTGCCTGATAAATAACATTATAACCGGTATCTAACTCGTCTTTGCAACAATTATTGTATTACAGTAAGGTACAAAATACTGCTACTTACAATACCACAGTGCCCTGTGTGGTTAGCCGCTACGATTTCCCACCCATCCCCTCCCCCCCCCCCCCCCCCCACCCAGTGTCTATCGTGGATTCTTATTGGCGCATGTTACTACCCAATAAATTAAATTATACGTTATTACCTTGACAAGGGCACCTGTAGAAAAGAGAGGTACAAGTGAATGCTGACGGCACTACGCTGAAGTGATTACCAAATTTGCAAACGTGAAATGTAGGAAGAGAGAGGAAAGGAAAAGGATGGGTGGGAAATCGTAGCGGCTAACCACACAGGGCACTGTGGTATTGTAAGGTAGCAGTATTTTGCACCTTACTGTAATATAATAATTGTTGCAAAGACTAGTTAGATACCGGTTATAATAATTTGCCGAAGTTAAACGACAAATCGAGAGCAGGGTAGAGGCACTGTCAGTCGACAGAACTTGTACAAATACAGGACAAACTGGAGCCGATATTCAGACGGTATCCACAGAAGGGTTAACCTCGGAAGTACGGCAACGGGACACAGTATCTGTCACAGGAGCTGTGAACCGACGTGATAATGAAGCACGCATGCTGGAAACCAGTCCGTTAGAACGTCAGGGCAGCTATGAACCGCGAGTCACACGTACGGAGGTACCGCGTGTAATAAGTGATTTGCCGGAGGCGGAGTTCAGTACCAGAACAACTGGCGCAAGCAATTGCTACCCGCTTAGGCGATCCACCTCGCACTTGCAAGAGCCACAGGATAACCAGAAGGAACACACGGAGGTAATTTATGAAAACATCGAAACACCACCGCAGAAAGATGAAACTAGGCAGTTTGATTATAAACACTTTCTGTCGGTACGCAAATTCCAGCACTATAAGGATGATAATAATACGTTAAATCCAAAAACGTTCATTGGACAGTTTGATCTAACGTTACCACCGCAGTGGCCGTTAATGTACTAACTTGACTTTGTGAGTGCGCACTTGGAAGGTGCATCAGCGGAAACCATGCGTAGTGTTGCTAAAGGTTGCAGAACGTACCAAGAATTCCGCGACGCATTTATGAGCAGATATTGGTCAAAGGAGACCCAAGACAGAATTAAACAGGAAATCCTTATGACATGCGACTGCGAGAGCTCAGGTTTCCGAAGTGTTGTGAAATTTTTTGAGAACATGCTGTAATATCTCTTTATATTCTATGAATTATTCTGATATAATTCTACCCTTGAATGACGTTTACTAATTTTCTATCTCCATACTCGCAGAATCCATGCGCAAAGTAGTTTCATACAACAGCTATGCCATGAGCGCATAATTATTCCCTGTAGTACTCTCTCTGGTGGTTGTTAGAAAAAAAAGCTTCCGGGATTATCTTCGTGCCAATTAGCATGAACTTTGTTTGAAGAATTGTAATCTGAAAATTGAGATTTATAACAAAAGATAACTTATACGAAATTGTACGATTAAAAGGGAAATATATATGTATTGCTCCTTCATACAAAAAGGTGTGTATTTGACATTTGAGAATTAATGATATTCATCGATATATTGCGTAGTTGTTAATCACAAGGGAACTTCCGAAAGACTGGGTACGAACCTGCATTTAATAATCCAAGAGCTCCATTACTTCTTCGGAATGTTAAACTTCATCAAAGCCAAATATCCACTTGATCTGAGGTTTCCCGACTGATTACACAATGCTCCCAAAATTACGAGGCATTTTATTTGTACAGATTAGCAGACTGCCGTAAAGCACGAACCTGCAGAGAAGAAGAAACATTGACGTTGAATTGAGCCTACCGTTACAGACAGCAGCAGACTAGGAGCGGAAGACCAATGCCATAACCAGTCAAACAAGCACAACATCAAAGGGGTATCGGAGAAATTCGGAGTTACAGTAACCTACAATAATGTGCAACAAATGTTTTTAATTGTTCACAGGTAATAGCAGCAACTGAGCGACGCCAGGGAAAGGAGTTTACTATAAAAGGTCACGGAATGTAGTAGTATCATGTTGACGTCAACTGTAGAAAGTAGAAATAGAGAAATTAGTAGTTAGAGACCATGTGGTGATGGGATGACTAAATTAATAAACGTTTATTTTATCCACAGAAACAGACCATCATGATTGATTTTATAATTTTGTTTTGAAAATTTTGTTTAAGAAATGTATTACTGTAAAATAATTGTAATGTATTGTAGTGATGACGTAAGAGGAAGTGGCTTAGGCAATAAGTAATCATGTATAAAATATCGTATCCTTAGTGAGTGCAGTTACACTTTGTGGCGGTGACTGGCCAGCTGACGACGAGCGGGACAGCAGACGAGAACCACGAGGGAACTTCGTCCACATGAGCACGTTTGCTGCTGCTGCCACTGGCGGATCGTGAACGCTTCATTTTTGCACGTTTAATTACGAAGACGTGACAAGTACTGGACGAACGAAGTATACGAGCAATGTGAGAGTGAGGTGGACCGTGCACTGATTTATATAGGTCCTGCCCAGCGCGTGTATGTAGGCGCGGGGTTGTGACAGAGAGATGACGCTATCTCTCTCTCTCTCTCTCTCTCTCGCACCGCGCCACGCCAATAGGGACTAGACACGCACCACGTGGTGGATACACTGGGTGCGACCTTGTTGTTGTCGAATAATGGTGCTTTGGAATGGTGGCGGTGTTATGAAAACATTTCATGCCTAGCGCGTATAAGTAGCCGGGGCCGCCATCATGGATAACGGTAATTTGGAATGGTACCGGCAATGGAATGGGACTGGCCTTGTTCCAGTACTGAGGCATTGTGGCCAGGCCTCGGATCTTCGGCCCCTGCCCTCTTTACCTCCGCCTACCTGGTGCTGAAAGTCTTCTCAAACTTTAAAAAAAAATAATAATAATAGTGCAGTGATCAGCACGTCTCTCAAGTAAGCAGGAGGTTTAGGTTCGAAGCCCAGTCGGTCACAAATTTTCATCTGCCGTCGTCGCTGTATTTCAACGCGCTGTGACAGTGTGGACGTCGGTCCTTCGATATTTAAGATGCAATTGTTTTTTGAGGCAAAAGAGGTGTTTTACGAACATTTGTCTTGCCATCAATGTAACGGGACTTCAAAGGCATCCAACCCTTAGTCATTGCTTTGTGCTGGCGCTAACCCATATCATATATATGCGAATTAGATTGTAGTTCATATTTAGTCAAATAAAGAATGGTCAGTATACAAGTATGCCGGCCGGGTGGGCCGAGCGGTTCTAGGTGCTACAGTCTGGAACAGCGCGACCGCTACGGTCGCAGGTTAGAATCCTATCTCGGGCATGGATGTGTCTGATGTCCTTAGGTTAGTTAGGTTTAAGTAGTTCTAAGTTCTAGCGGACTGAGGACCTCAGAAGTTAAGTCCCATAGTGCTCAGAGCCATTTGAACCATTTTCGAGAATACAAGTATTTACGAACAGTAGACACAGGATTGCAGCGAACTGATCACTTAACCAAGTGCAACATAGAGTACCTGCATAATGAGTCATTCCAGCTGCATAGCTGAGGTTAATATTTGTTAAGCAATTAATTGCAGAATTAATGTAATACCCGCACGATGACCTCTGTAGTCATACTGTATCATTCGCAGCCCACGAATGGAGTACTATGTTCGTTAAATCGGATTACTCAAGCTGCGGCCCAATAAAGACAAGGGACGACGCTACAATACTATCTTTACTTAAGTAGGTAGTCAGCGCTAAATTATGTGCGCCACCATTGACGTTACTATAAGCAGTTTGGGTAGAGTCTCACGTTGGTTACTATAAGTACACGCAGGCAGTGATATCCGCTCACTGCAGTCAGAGCCAAGGTGATTTCTTTCTGTTTATGGCGAGGCGTCTGGTGCAGTGTCCACGCTCAGCTAACATAAACAAATCGCGGCGGCATTGGGCATTGCTAATCGCTGCACTTGTCGCGAGCCTCGACAACAAGACCGCACTATCTCTGCTAACGGTACTATGGAGTTAATACATCTTACTTAACGTAAGATGCAGGACGTGGGTTGGGTAAAAATTCAGTTTGTAACTTCCCATCGCATTAAAATACTTTACAGTTATATTTGATGCAATATTTATTGTTGGTTGTCTCTCTAATGTTAATAGTATTGATTCAGATTGTGCGTGAACACGAAAACACACAAACACACACAGTCTTTGAATCCAGTGTGGGTGACAACTACTATGTGTTGAACAACACATGGACCAGTCAGTTCCTCAGTTGGCGTCGAATGGATGAGATTTTTCAATTACCTTGCATTGCAAGAATTGTAAGGAGGTGACTGAAAGTAAATGAACTTGTACGTTAAAGAGCTGCGACAAAGCAAAACTTGACCGATTATCAGATAATGGTCCACATGGGTTTTGTGGACGATTATACTTTTAGTAACCAACCCACCGACGATCATTACGTAAGATTTCTCGAAGGCATAGGGGAATTGACTTCATAAGTCGTCGACAGTGTAGCGTGATGGTTTACTTCCCACCATACGTTTTCTATATTCGTCCAATGGTTGCTTGCATTTGTAAGTCCACATGGCAATGACCTTGTTACCTCTGCCCACATATTCTCTATCTAGTTGATGTTCGGTGATCGTGGAACAAACGGCAACAGCTTTATCCTCTCTTGGCCCTGAAACCAATCTCGCACTGCTCTGCTATGATGTAAATAAACTGTTATCTCTTAAGTTGTCATCGGCGGTCAGTTTTATTGGCCACCTTAAGTGAACGACTCGGACTTAGTGTCTGTGGCGGCTGGCCGGCGGTCAGTTTTTATGTCTAAGACTGTAGATTAAGGGAATCTCAGCAGAAACTGTTTCGTACGAATCGAAAAAACGTAAAGCGGCACTAACAGCCAAACCTTGCAAAAGTAGTCTACAGATTATGAAATACGGAAGCTATCGCGAAACGCACTTAGTCATTTACATTGCTCTGCTACTGTCAAGGAGAGCTTGAATTTTTCAGTGTGAAACCGAACTCCAACCAGGCTATATCAACACAAACGATTGTACAGCCACACCATACCGTTCTAATAAATACAATTCGTATCCTGCACCATACAAAATCATCACTTCTGCATCCTGCACATAGCTAGCGACCACCAGACACTCAAACCTATACCGTGAAGACAGACAGATCCCAGAAAGCATAACCACATGCTTCGTATATAGTCGCAGCATTAGTCTGGTCGGTTATCCACGGTGGCTTACGGTCACGAGGCAACTGCCCCCGCACAAACTGGTGTGCTAAGACTGGGCTGGTTCCCTTGGGCACAAAGGCGTCCGCTCGCAATACTGCACCTTGCATGGCTCGCTTGCTGCCATGGTTTCTGTACTGAGTTCCAGTCATCTCCAAACTCTGGGATGACAACATTTACTTTCTCAGCTCTGTCTAAGAGAAATGCTTCGTCAGTCACTAACTAATTTACTGATTCAACATCGATATCAGCTGTACTATTCGATTTTACATGCCAAAAACCGATGTATTTATGACTCTTTTATGCTGAAATCATGAAGTAGCATATGAAAAATTTCAGGACTTTCATGTATTTTCGCATGATTTGCCAGAATATCATACCATTACCGTGATTGCAGTATGCTACCCATTGCTTGCACAGTATAATTCAGAAGATAAAGAGTGGAAATTATAACTCTATAGACCCAAAACATTAGCGACGTACGTCATTATGTGGGACACGCTGCACACCATTAAGTAATTAGAAACTTATCTCATCTGCAAAGATCTTTAGGTGAAAACTCGAAAATAGAGGAAACTGGTAGTTCCATTCGTATTTTTTTAATAAATACCGATGTCAACTATATAACAAACTCCATACCGTCCCTGTACTTTTCTAGTAAACTAAGGTCTTAATACCCATAATCGTATGTGTTTGTGATCTCCAGAGAACCAGCAAACGTCTCTTCCACCTGTTTTCCAACATCTAGGTGCGAACAACACATCACAATCGATGTTCTGTCAATCAAATAAAGACGGGAAACTTGTCAGTTTGCGTTGGAGGGAATAATTGTCCAGCACAAACACTCCCCGTACTGAATGTTCTCATAAATTGGAGACTACTCACAACATACACGATCACGAAGGCTGCCCAATACATACTGAGTATTAGTTCGGTATTCAGCCACCTAGATGGCGACATGGTTTGGTCAGCTGCAAATTTGTACCTCACCTGTCCAGTTCGGGCGGCTGAGTGACGGTTCCCGTCTTAACGGGAGGTTTACTACACTCCTGGAAATGGAAAAAAGAACACATTGACACCGGTGTGTCAGACCCACCATACTTGCTCCGGACACTGCGAGAGGGCTGTACAAGCAATGATCACACGCACGGCACAGCGGACACACCAGGAACCGCGGTGTTGGCCGTCGAATGGCGCTAGCTGCGCAGCATTTGTGCACCGCCGCCGTCAGTGTCAGCCAGTTTGCCGTGGCATACGGAGCTCCATCGCAGTCTTTAACACTGGTAGCATGCCGCGACAGCGTGGACGTTAACCGTATGTGCAGTTGACGGACTTTGAGCGAGGGCGTATAGTGGGCATGCGGGAGGCCGGGTGGACGTACCGCCGAATTGCTCAACACGTGGGGCGTGAGGTCTCCACAGTACATCGATGTTGTCGCCAGTGGTCGGCGGAAGGTGCACGTGCCCGTCGACCTGGGACCGGACCGCAGCGACGCACGGATGCACGCCAAGACCGTAGGATCCTACGCAGTGCCGTAGGGGACCGCACCGCCACTTCCCAGCAAATTAGGGACACTGTTGCTCCTGGGGTATCGGCGAGGACCATTCGCAACCGTCTCCATGAAGCTGGGCTACGGTCCCGCACACCGTTAGGCCGTCTTCCGCTCACGCCCCAACATCGTGCAGCCCGCCTCCAGTGGTGTCGCGACAGGCGTGAATGGAGGGACGAATGGAGACGTGTCGTCTTCAGCGATGAGAGTCGCTTCTGCCTTGGTGCCAATGATGGTCGTATGCGTGTTTGGCGCCGTGCTGGTGAGCGCCACTATCAGGACTGCATACGACCGAGGCACACAGGGCCAACACCCGGCATCATGGTGTGGGGAGCGATCTCCTACACTGGCCGTACACCACTGGTGATCGTCGAGGGGACACTGAATAGTGCACGGTACATCCAAACCGTCATCGAACCCATCGTTCTACCATTCCTAGACTGGCAAGGGAACTTGCTGTTCCAACAGAACAATGCACGTCCGCATGTATCCCGTGCCACCCAACGTGCTCTAGAAGGTGTAAGTCAACTACCCTGGCCAGCAAGATCTCCGGATCTGTCCCCCATTGAGCATGCTTGGGACTGGATGAAGCGTCGTCTCACGCGGTCTGCACGTCCAGCACGAACGCTGGTCCAACTGAGGCGCCAGGTGGAAATGGCATGGCAAGCCGTTCCACAGGACTATATCCAACATCTCTACGATCGTCTCCATGGGAGAATAGCAGCCTGCATTGCTGCGAAAGGTGGATATACACTGTACTAGTGCCGACATTGTGCATGCTCCGTTGCCTGTGTCTATGTGCCTGTGGTTCTGTCAGTGTGATCATGTGATGTATCTGACCCCAGGAATGTGTCAATAAAGTTTCCCCTTCCTGGGACAATGAATTCACGGTGTTCTTATTTCAATTTCCAGGAGTGTATCTTTGGCCAGAATAAAGCATGTCCTTTTAGAATTTTTTCTGGGGATGTGTTATAGATATCAATGTCAAATTTGGTCAAAATGTTTATTGATATTTCCTCTACAAACTGGAATTTTTTCGACCGGAAATGTCGACGAGCAAAGGCGGAAGTGCCGTCGGAACGAAACAAAATTTCGATGTAGACCTCCACGCGCGGTATGTCACAGATCAGCCGGCTTGTATGAAATCAAAACTGAGTTGACGTTAGCGAAGTATATAAGATTCTTTGGGAATCGTACCTCGCTTAAGTTATTTGGACCACAGTAAACAAAATGGCGGCCTATTAAAAAAATAGCGTTCTTTTCATCTGTTTTTCGACTTCGTCGGCCAAGTAAAAATATTTATAGATGATAGATCGGAATAAAAGTGGTACAACTCCTAGACAATTTAGTTAGCTTCGTCGGAGACAAAGAATCATGCCAATCGGTTCAGTAGATTTGAAGTTACGATACCGCGCGAAAAAAAAAGAAAAAAAACGTCATTTCGAGAAAACCGCGTTTGAAGTTTTGACTACATATAAATGCAATATTATGCAACGTGCGTTCAATCTGCTATTCCGGGTCCATGAACTAGTCCTTCTTCTTCCTCATAGAGGGCGTTCTGCTCGATTTGGGCCATCCTGCGCTGCTCCAGAGCCGCTGATACGGCCGGTGACAAGCGATTTTCGGCCGCTTCAATCCAGTGGTCGCCCGAATGCTCGGCGAACTGCGTCGCATAGAGTCCCAGGGTGACGTCCATCGTTGTCATGGTCTTCAGAATTGCTGAATACCCTTCGTTGAAGCTGCTCACTCCCAGGAAAGTCGCAATCTCCACAGTCTTCGCACCAGAATGCAAATGCTTGGGGGCTAACTTCCAAACACACGCATTCAAACTTTCATTTTAATTTTGTATGTTTCCTCCCAAGCACCGGTACAATAACTCGTCCTCCGAAAGAAAAAAAAAACTGGTGCATAAAAAGGCCGATTTCAGGCAGGTGCATTTTTTGGTTCAAACGCTAATAACAAACATTTCCGTTCCGTATTCAAAAAACCCGTTTCAGGGACGGATTCTATACACTTTTATTGATCCAAAAATGCAATTTAAAAAAATCGATTTTTTGAACCAAAAGATAGTAAACCTTCTCTTAAGCCAGAAATGTCCAATCGTTCCAGTCACTGGCTACCTCTGCCACGCACTCGCATGCCAGGCAGAATCGTCCTAAGAAACCAGCCAGATGTTTATCAGCATAATTACAATTAAGTATTACTATCGTAGCGCCAATCTGGTGACATTCAAGAATGATCGAAGTATCAGAAATACCTTCTCCTGGCGACTGTTGCTCTGGCAGTATCAATACCTATAGCGTTCTTATGATTGGACAGAATTTTCCACGGAAAGTCTTTCATCCCCCTTACGACTATCGATGCACTGAAATCACAGTTTTCCACATCAACTCTATACTTCTATTGCGTCTGAACATGCTCATTTTTTTACACATGTTGGAACATGGATCACAGTAATTTTACACCGCATTGTATACAATTTCCAGGCAAGCAGTGCAGTTATCGTTTATATGTGTGTAAAGCACCCGAAAAAATTGTGGTATGTCCTCACTCACACTGTCTAGGTGCCTCCAATCTCCTCAGTTCTAAGAAATTATTTGACATTTAAGTCTTGCAGTCAGCACTTCCGCAAGGTGCTGCATCCCGCCAAGACTATCTCAAACAAGTGTTGTAAAATATAGACGTCCGACACTATGTGATAATCAGCAAGGCTGTGGCGTACGAAAGGGTTGGAAAGACATCACTGATATGGGTTGGTGTACCATAATAAACATCGCAGCCGATAGTGCAACAAAGAACACATGAGGATCTGCTTAGGGAAGCCAAAGAGGGGACATTATGTGTATCCATTTTGTTATAGCTGTATTGCACGTCCTGTTTGCACACTGTGGCACATCCAGTTGAAACCTTGCACTGCTGTATTGTGCAGGTGTTTGACGAAATGAATCGATCACCCCTTATGGTCAGATATACTCCTGAATGCGTTGAAATCACAATTCACCACATCAAATCTATCCTCCCCTTACGACTAGAAATATGCATTTTTTTCACATAAATAGTGGTCTAATCACTTGCCACAAACGCCTGGTGGATATGTCAGGACATAAGCCACAGTACCTTTACGTAAAGATGTGATGGATTCATTTCGTAAAGAACCCCAACAGTACAGCAATGCAAGGGCTCAACGCATGTGCTATAGTTTTATATTCAAACAGCGTAACATTTCTAACTATCGTTTATAGCTGCATGTTATTGTTGTTGTGGTCTTCAGTCCTGAGACTGGTTTGATGCAGCTCTCCATGTTACTCTATCCTGTGCAAGCTTCTTCATCTCCCAGTACTTACTGCAACCAACATCCTTTTGAATCTGCTTATTGTATTCATCTCTTGGTCTCCTATGATTTTACCCTCCACGCTGCCCTCCAATACTAAATTTGTGATCCCTTGATGCCTCAGAACATGTCCTACCAACCGGACCCTTCGTCTTGTCAAGTTGTGCCACAAACTTCTCTTCTCCCCAATTCTATTCAATACCTCCTCATTAGTTATGTGATCTACCCATCTAACCTTCAGCATTCTTCTGTAGCACCACTTTCGAAAGCTTCTATTCTCTTCTTGTCCAAACTATTTATCGTCCATGTTTCACTTCCATACATGGCTACACTCCATACAAATACTTTCAGAAACGACATCCTGACACTTAAATCTATACTCGATGTTAACAAATTTCTCTTCTTCAGAAACGCTTTCCCTGCCATTGCCAGTCTACATTTTATATCCTCTCTACTTCGACCATCATCAGTTATTTTGCTCCCCAAATAGCAAAACTCCTTTACTACTTTAAGTGTCGAATTTCCTAGTCTAATTCCCTCAGCATCACCCGACTTAATTCGACTACATTCCATTATCCTCGTTTTGCTTTTGTTGAGGTTCATCTTATATCCTCCTTTCAAGACACTGTCCATTCCGTTCAACTGCTCTTCCAAGTCCTTTGCTGTCTCTGACAGAACTATAAGGTCATCAGCGAACCTCAAAGTTTTTATTTCTTCTCCATGGATTTTAATACCTACTCCGAAATTTTCTTTTGTTTCCTTTACTGATTGCTCAATATACAGATTGAATAACATCAGGGACAGGCTACAACCCTGTCTCACTCCCTTCCCAACCACTGCTTCCCTATCGTGACCCTCGACTTTTATAACTGCCATCTGGTTTCTGTACAAATTGTAAATAGCCTTTTGCTCCCTGTATTTTACCCCTGCCACCTTTAGAATTTGAAAGAGAGTATTCCAGTCAACATTGTCAAAAGCTTTCTCTAAGTCTACAAATGCTATAAACGTCGGTTTGCCTTTCCTTAATCTATTTTCTAAGATAAGTCGTAGGGTCAGATACATAGGTACATAGCGCCCGAAAAAAATTATGATATGTCCACACTCGCACCAGCTGGGTGTCGTTTGACACGGCGCAGTAGCAGATCCTACCCCCCTCCCGCCTGCCACATCATCGTCGTTATCGCATATTTGGTTGTAATTACAATTAAATAAGCCCTGGCGTCTTTTTTATTTTCTCAGTTTCGCCACTTCTAGAGAAACCTTTCATGATACTTGTAAATCCATCCAACAGAGTGGTGATTCTATGTATTTTGTTATATTCCATCTTAAACTCCACCCCCTTAATAGCACTAATCTTCAGAAAAACTAATGTCACTTGCGTCATACACACAACACAATGGGTGATAGGTGTTCCTTATTTTTCTTTTGTAAAGAAAAGCCACAAAGATGTACTGTAACGAACGTTTTCATTTATTCAATTCACACAGATACAATTCAGTTCTGGAAGTGCATTTCAGATCTTGAGATACAATTTGACTCTGATATTTCAATGCGAAAGGCTGTTAACTTACGCACTACAACAGCAACACTGGTTGAGAATATTGCTTTACAATTTTTTTCCTGTAGCACTGGACGAGAATATTTAGATTTTTTTTTTATATATTTGAACCACCAAGTCGGAATTAATTTTCAGGGACCAAGCAAATGGCTAGAACAACGTTCGCATTTCCCAAAACTGTTCTGCATCGAATTTAGGCACGTTTCAAGTTCCTGTTGATAAGGACCGTAACTGTTTAATAATTTGGAGTAGGAGGTCACCATGTTATGTAGAAACCTCCTATAGGTTTGAATGCAAATTCCAAGAGTACAATAGACTTCCGCTTGTCCTTCAGCGCACCAGCTGTATGTAACTGAATAACCACTATAAATATATCGTCATTCAGTTGTTCAGCTCCAAGTTTGTGCAGCTTGTCCGTGAATAAAGTGATGCCGTAACTCTAATAGTCAATTTGAAGAGTGGTAGTGAGTGTATTGTGAAAAGTATGGTCGAGAACGCCGATGTTCATGCTTTAGTTATCGCTGTTTCAAAACTGTTAAACGGGAGTAGTGACTGCAAGACTCTGCTTTATTCAGGAACACAACTATGGCCGCACATTAGAAAAAAATTTATAGCTCTTACTTCCTCAATATGTTACGAAAGTTAGCCTTGAGGACTACGGATTCTCCAAGAAAAGAGAATGTTACCGCATACAACGCGTTTGAACTGGTGAAATCAAGAAATGTGAGTTAGGCGCTTTCGGATTTTTATATGAAACTGATTAAAATTACGAAAAAATTCGAATGCGAATGCCACGAAGCCAAAACTGAAACGCCAATCCAACGAATGGGGTTATTATGGGTCGCCGCGAAAGTCGAAAGAGCGTCAGAGCCCCAGTATGGTGAAAGTTATGGCGATTCTCGTGTACGACTGTGATGGTGTTATCCTAATGCATTACGTTCCTTCACGGCAGACCGTCAATGCACAGTATTACTGTTCGTTTGTGGAGCATCACCTGCGACCAGTTTCGCAAAGGAAGCGGCGAATCCTTCTGCGCAACCCATCCATCATTTTGCACGACAATGCGCGGGCGCATACAGCGCAAGCTGTGACTGCTGTGTTCGGTCGATGGGACTGGGAAGTACTGTACCATCCACCATACTCCCCGGACTTAAGTCCTTGTCACTTTGATTTGATTCCGAAGATGAAGGAACCACTTCGTGGCATTCGCTTCACAACTGTTCCAGAGATTCGACAGGCAGTAGACCGCTCCATTCGCACCATCAACAGAACAGGCTCTGCTAACGGTATACTACCTCCTCCACATTGCTGGCAATGGGTTCTACACAACGCTGGTGACTACTTTGAAGGACAGTAACAGGTGCTAACATGTAACTCTTTTGTACCGATTGTGAATAAATAGTTGCTACTTTTTAAGTTCCAACCCTCGTATTATAAAAGTTACACTGCTGGTTCTGAGTTACTTGAAAGTCTTGATGCCCTTTAAATGTAACCAGCATTCTAGAAATGACTCATGAGCTTCTAAATAAATGAATACAGTGACTGTTGGCCTGATTGTTAGACTGAGGAATGCATGCATCTACCAAAGCACTGCTGGATTTGGGACAGACAGTTACAATGCTCCTACTAAATTCTGAACAAGGGTTGCTCTAAGGTACCGGTGCTGCTAATAATAGTCAACATGAATTACTGACACGAGATGTGCAGTGTTGCCATCACAACTGTCTCTGTGAGGTACAGGGCGAGGGACGTGGTTCCACTGATACAAAATCTGGACCTCGGACGAACTCCTAGATCCACCCTTGTCTGTGTCTTTGGGTGAACTCTTCCATGCACATTTGCTTTCGTCCATGAATGAACTCCCAATTTTCAAGCTGAATCATACAGCATGCTCTTTCCTTCCAGCCAAACGAGACATGACTGTTAGTCATTGTATAAGAACACTCAGTCTGTGAATGGTGTAACTGCTTCTTCTGCAAGAAAATGCGTCGTGTTAAAACTACAATGACTTTTTGATCAACCCCTTTTTGCCTGGTAACTTCTCCTTTGACCAATTTTCCAGACATCACAAGCATGCATTTTCATGCCCAGCATCTAGCCTCACATCGAAGGTTCTCAGAAGGTTAAAAACTGCACTTTTAGTTAGGCTCTTATTTTGCTGCATGCCATGTTTTATTTTGGTAAGCACTAGATTGTTATCTGCTGAAGGCATTCTTCAGAACATGACAGACAACCAGTCTCCTACTGATAAAGTTCCTGCCCTCAGCACTGCAGTGCCGCCAGGTTGGAAAAAATGTTGTAAATGAACAATAACACTGGTCCCATAGTGGTTGCCAAGTGATGCAACTTTTACGGATACAACACCTTATGCTACCTGCCCCGTCCGAATGCCAGAGTCCCTGCTGGTTGCTCAGGCCCACTTTTTCAATACATTTGATACTACCTTGCCCTCCCAAATAAAGTGTGTGCCCTGTTCACACACACTCACAGAAATCAAAGGAAAAGAAGACTTGCACCATGATAAATGTAGTTAAGATGTGAATTTAGTTAAAGGTCAGTATGTCCAGACACTGCAGTCCAATTCCCATTTATAGACCATTATTGTAATGTTCTGCCACTTCATTATCCATTTAGTGGAGTGTAATTTCTTATTAAATATAAATGGACATGCCAAATGGCTTACTACTTTTCAAGTGACCATGCTAACCCACATAAAATATAATACATGACCCCTATGATAGAGGCTTCAATTTTAGTGTCCAATTTTTATCAACAGTATTTTTGTCCCACTGTGTACCCAACTTAAAAGGATGCAGAAGGATTCTGAAGCAGAGGTTTCAGAATTCCAAGCTGTGATGCCATACCTAGCGGACCACTGTGAAGAAGCAAAGGGTGTGGCGGATTATTGTTTAGCAGAGCTTGCTCTGTCGGCACACCCATCCAGCCCCCAAACGACAACAACCTGGCAGACGTCCTCGGACAATGAGATGGATAGCAATACAAGCCAGCGCAGGCTCACAGTCGTTATGCAGCCTCAGTCTCGGCTGAGGCAGCAAGTGGTATGGTGGATGGCTGTTTCGCGGGGCTTGCCCTGTCAGTGGCCACTAACCACTGGCCACCTACGACTGACCAGTCCAAAAGGATTGGCGTTATGCAGAAGTGCAGGCACGCACTTTCGGTGGATGGGGGCATGCCCCTGCACAGTGAAGCCCATGTACTTGACGCTGGTGCCTCTTCCAAGAACAGTGCGGCCATATCTTTGGCTTTGCGTGCGCCATTGTTGGCCGTTCTGCAGCCACAATGTGAAACGGATACGTACCAGACAACACCATTTCGCAGGGGAAAGCAACTGCAACGGATCCAGCCCAGATGCCAGAAGCAGAAAGGCAGCTCGCCTTCCTGATGGGCCTTATCCCAGGTGCCAACCCAGTGGTCGAAACGATGGAGGTGGAGAAGCACTCGTGCAAGCAGCCAGCTGATGTGAGTGTGCCAATCGACTCCATGAGATCCACCACTAGTACGTCTAATAGCGCACCAACCCTCTGCACTCAGCAGAAGGCATCGTGGAAGGGATTCAGGACCCCTCCTCCAACCATCGATGATGACGGCTTAATGCAGCCCACCCGCAAGCACACAGCCAGGGATGTGGTCCTTGGTCAACCATCAGCTGTTAACACAGGCAACTGGTTCTCTGGCCTCACTGACGATGCCGGCATGCCCATGGAGGACCAATGGTAGAAGAGGTCGCCCCCACCACCCCCTGTTGTCATCAAGTGGACTGGCAGCTTCGAAGAATTTTGTGAGAAGATCAAAGCTGTGGGCAAGGGGAATGTGACATTTCGCATTGCAGGGCATGACTTGCACTGTGTTCTCACAAAGAGCACAGAGGATTACTGTGGGATCATGGAACTCGCCGGAAAAGAGGGACTTCACAGCTTCACCTACTGCTCGAAGCCGGTGAACACTCTTTAAGTTGTCTTCGACAAGATCCCCTTCAATATGGATCCTGGATACCTGTGGGAGCTGGTCAAGGACTTGGGCTTCCCTATGCGCGCCACAGCGTGTATGAAGTCACCCAGGGACAACTCCGATATGCTGCTGTTCATGGCGGTCCTCAGTGACACCACTGAGAACCACAAAATCTTCCAGCTGACCCACCTGGCTGATGTCGGAGTTACCATTGAAAAACTGCGCAAGCCGGCCGTGGTGGCCGAGCGGTTCTAGGCGCAACAATCTGGAACCGCATGACCACTAAGGTCGCAGGTTCGAATCCTGCCTTGGGCATGGATGTTTGTGATGTCCTTAGGTTAGTTAGGTTTAAGTAGTTCTAAATTCTAGGGGACTGATGACCTCAAATGTTAAGCCCCATAGTGCTCAGAGCCAAGCCAAACTGCGCAAGAGACGAGGACTGCAATAATGCTTCAACTATCAGGGCCTGGACTATGTGGCGAAGTTCTGCAAGATGCCTCCTTGCTGTGTCAAATGTATGGAAGGCCATTTCAGTCGGAAGTGCTAGATCCAGATCCCAAAGACGGACATGCCCAAATGCTGGAATTGCAGCAAGAAGCATATGGAATGCTACCGAAGATGCATTGCCTTCCGGCATGCTGCTGCAAAACAACAATGGCAGCTGACGCATTCCATGCTGGTATGACCAGGGAGGAGCTACACTTCCGCTGCTGCTGATGCAGCACCTGCCAAGTCAGCTGAGCAGCGCCCTGCCGCCCCCGTAGACGTCCAGGGGCATGGCAGACAGTCAGGGCCTGCGCTGGAGGTGGTAGTCGCTCTTGGGTGCAGACTGCCAAGGGAACACCCTGCATCAGCTAGGGCCTGCCGCCGGTGCGGATGGTGGAGGGAGCACCCTGTCTGTGAGCCTGCAGCCCCACAACGTACCATTCGAGATCAGGAACTGTCACCATCTCCCTGCACTGACAGGACTTCTGCAGGGAACTTTGCAGAAGGAGTCAGAGCCATGAGGCAGAAGTTCAAGCTGCTTCTGAAGCAGCTTCAACAGATGATTGTATCTGCAGTGCAGTCGGCCATCCGGGCCATACCAGCTGTTCCCACACACAAACATAGATAGACACATCCAAGGTCGAACCGTTTGTGTGTGGAATGTAAACAGCATCCGAACTCAAGTTGGAGAATTCTGCCAGTTTCTGTGACATGAGCTTGTGGATGTCTGTCTCGTCATTGAAACTTGGCTGACGCTGGGCGTGGACGTACGGGCAGCGAAGTTTCACTGCTACCACACTGACCGGGTGACTCACCGTGGCGGAATGGCAGTCTACATGAACATGTCGCTGCACTACTACGAGGTGCAACTCCCCGAGACGCCAACCCTGGAAACCACCAGCATCGTGGTCAACACCTCTGTGGGCCAGGTTACATTCGTGGCAGCCTACTGACAGCCGACAGGACATCTGCAACCGAGGGACTTCAAGACACTGCTGGCGCTGTGCAGGGACCTATTCATCGGCGCCAATCTCAACGTCAAATAACCGGAGTCGAATTCCAGGGTCACCAGCACCAGTGGCATATGGCTACTCTGGGTCGTTAATGACCACAACACCATAGTGCTAGGTACTTCAACCCCACACACTACCAGACGCATGGTCGTCCCAATGTTCTTGACATTGCGATCATCGTACGAGTAGCACACAATGCAATTGCGACCACTCACTGTGCCCAGTCGTGTTATCACCTGCCACTGATCTTCAACCTGGATACAGATGAGATGGCGCCACCTGAACATCACTGCTCCCGCCTCATCACAAACTGGGTTCACTTCCAGCAACACCACCACGCCCAAGCCAGATGAGGAGCAGGTGGATGCTGCACTAGCCGCATTCACCCATTACACACTCGCAGTGGCAGATGCAGCAGCGCCGCGGCGACTGTGGAAGCCAAAGGACAACTCCAAACAGCTTCTGCCTGACATCCTGGAGTCCATCCAAGAGAAAAGCCGGGTTTTCCGTGAGTGGCAGATCACGCGAAATTCCGCTACCAAGCAGCTGCTCAACCGACTGCACCGTGCGATTTTGGCTGCCATTGGCCACCACCAAAATCGAGACTGGGCTGGCAACGTAGCACGTTCAGGATCGACGACAGCAGCCCCTGGGCAATCACGAAGAGCTTTCTGAAGAAGGACCAGCACATCCCGCCGCTACAAGTTGGTCGTGACATTGCTTCAGAGCCAGATATCAAAGCCAACATGCTCGCAGACACCTTCGTGGAGAACTGTAGGCCAGTGGATGACGTCATCGATGACAACATGATCTGGGAGGTGAATGAGCATCTACCGCTGTACTTGAATCAACAGGACGAGGATGATGTCATCAAAGCCACCACAGAGGAAGAAGTCCAACGCCACCTGCAGGAAGGCAGGGACATGTGACAAGATTGACAGCACACTGCTGAAGAAGCTGCCATCGGAAGCAGTGTGCATCATCACCGTGCTCTTCAATGCTATCCTATGTACTGGCGTCTACCCCACTGTGTGGAAACACACGGCCTGCTTCCTGACGAGCAGTTTGGCTTTCACTGTGCTCATTTGATGCATCAACTTTTGTGACTGGTGGAGCAGAGGATGGGGGCTCTGAAACGTCATGAGTACCTTGGGGCAGTACTCCTTGACGTTTAAAAGGCCTCTGACAGCGTGTGGCACTATGGCATCCTGTATAAGCTGCCGGTATTGGGGGCACCCATGCCGCACGCCCACATGCTTCAGTTCTACCTGTGCAGGCATACATTCCATGTGGATGCTGATGATGGTGTGTCAAGGGCGCGCCACATCCAAGCTGGTCTACTGCAGGGGTCCATGCTTGCCCCCCTGCTGTACTCTCTTTATACCACCAACATACCAAAGACGACGCTGAGGGTACATCTGGTGCTCTACGCCAATGACAACATGCTCTACATGCACAGCATGAGCGCGCAGCTGATGCACCGCAACCTGCAACTTGCCTGCAACGATCTTGGAGCTTGGGCTACCAAATGGCAGCTCAAGTTCAATGCTGGGAAGAGCCAGTCAGTGGTGTTCACAGGCCGGCGGTGAATTCCCGATGCACTGCCGCAAGTGCAGATCATGGGAGGCTCCATTCCGTGGTCTCACTCTGGAAGATACCTCGGTATCACCATAGACCGGCACCTGATCAGGGGACCACGCATCCGGGAGTTGAGAGGCCAAGCGCTCAGGAGGATATGCTTGCTGTATCCTCTACTCAACCCCCACGACTACACTGCCTCTTCCCCCCCCCCCCCCCCCCCCCCCCCCCCCCACTGCAGCCTCTCGCTCTACTTAGCACTCATCAGGCCAGTGCTTGAGTACGCAGCCGTGGTGTGGACAAATGCGGCAGACACCCATCTGCAGACACTGCAACAAGTGCAGAATAAAGACCCCCGGCAGATGCTCCATCTGCCACGAGACTTTGACACAAGGCAGCTTCACAACATCGTGGGAATCCCGATGCTGCAGTGCCACTTCCACACGCTCGCAACAAAATTCTACGCATCAGTGAGGACATCGCGAAAGCTGCTGGTCAGTGGACTGGGCAAACAAGTTTACTGGTGCCCAGGCACCAGATAGCCCGACCTACTCCTAGAATGATAACTTGTAGCAAGAGAAGAAGAAAGCACCCCCATGACAACTGAGAAGATGAACCGAACTAAGGTGACAACACATCCATTAAGATTCCCGAAGCAGGAACAGCAGCCTCTGCTTAACCTGCATTGACTGTGCATTGACTGCACTTGAGTCACAATGCACGTATGTGTACAGAGGTTTCAGAAGTGTCCTCACTGCTGCAATTTTGCTGGACCCGCATAGAATGCGTACTCACACAGACTCAAGATGCAACAAGCTGGTTTATTATGTCTGCTGTGACTGTGTCATTATACCAGTGGTCACTTGTGAGATAGGATATGCTGTGGATTCAGTGGTCACATAAATGACAGATTATTTACAGTATTTGTCTGTGTCACTCTTACAACTGGCCCTGTTCAGTGACTAAGTGGTCGCCCCTGCAAAGGATGTTTTGTGATACTGTGATTGTTATGTGATTAGTTTCTTGTACCAACAGTGCTATAAATAAATGTTAACTTAGTAAGCAATTGTATTTTTTATGTGCCAGAACATGCCTGTTATACACTGAAGAGCCAGAGAAACTGGTACACCTGTCTCGTGTCATGTAGAGCTCCCGCGAGCATGCAGCAGTTGCCGCAACATGACATGGCATGGACTCGACTACTGTCTGAAGTAGTGCTAGAGGGAATTGACAGCATGAATCCTGCAGCACTTCAATAAATCTGTAAGAGTATGAGAGAGTGGAGATAACTTCTGAACAGCATGTTGCAAGGCATCCCAGACATGGTCAATAATGGTCATGTCTGGGAGTTTGGTGGTCAGTGGAAGTATCTTAACTCAGAAGAGTGTTCCTGGAGCAACTCTGTAGCAATTCTGAATATGTGAGGTGTCACATTGTCCTGCTGGAATTGCCCAAGTCTGTCAGAATGCACAATGGACATGAATGGATGCAGGTGATCAGACAGGATGCTTATGTACGTGTTACCTGTCAGGCGTCCCATATCACTCCAACTGCACATGCACTGCACCAATACAGAGCATCCGCCAGCTTGAACAGTCTTCTGCTGACATGCAGGGGCCATGGATTCATGAGGTTGTCTCCGTATCCGTACACGTCCAACTGCTCAACACAATTTGAAACGAGCCTTGTCTGACCAGGCAACATGTTTCCAGTCATCAATAGCCCAATGTTGATGTTGACAGGCCCAGGCGAGGCACAAAGCTTTGTTTCATGCAGTCATCAAGGATACATGATGGGCCTTTGGCTCCAAAAGCCCATATTGATGATGTTTTGTTGAATGGTTTACATGCTGACACTTATTGATGGCCCAGCATTAAATTCTGCAGCAATTTGCGTAAGGCTTGCCTTCTGTCACACTGAATGATTCTCTTCAGTGGTTGTTGGTCCTGTTCTTGCAGGACTTTTTCCAGCCACAGTGATGTTGGCAATTTTTATGTTTTGCCAGATCCCTGATATTTACGGTACACTCGTGAAATGGTCGTATGTGAAAAATCCCCACTTCATCGTTACCTCGGAGATGCTGTGTACCATCACTTGTGTGCTGACTATAACACCACATTCAAACTCACTTAAATCTTGATGACCCACCATTTTAGCAGCAGTAACCAATCTAACATCTGCACCAGACACTTGTTGTCTTATATTGGAGTTGTCAACCGCAGCACCTTATTCTGCCTGTTTACATGTCTGTCTCTCTCTCTCTCTCTCTCTCTCTCTCTCTCTCTCTCTCTCTCTATTTGAATAAGCATGCCTATACCAGTTTCTTTGGTTTTTCAGTGTATTTCTTACGTAAATTACTACAAAACTCGAAGATATAGTATTTTATGACATTCAGTCGTAGCACATGGGGCAGATGTGCAGTAGGAGGCTTTCAACCATCCGAAATATGAATTATGTAATATGGCAATTGGTCGGCAGAAGGCTTCTGAGTAGAGTCTGTTCATGGGTAAGTTATGTATGTAAAGCACTTTGATCACTGCATTTCATTAGTAACCTATTATTGTTTAAGTATATTACCACAACCAAGTCAAGTAGGTCTAGAAAATAACAGAAGTTTGTGAGATACAACAAGGTAAAATCATTTCAGACTGTTCTCCAGCACTGACCATATTGGTAATTGATTAGAAGTATTCACCACTCAAGAACATTGCATTACTAATACTTACACTTGTTAACTGACTGTGTAAAATTCACTACCTATGTTTTCAATATGAGGACCCTCAAAAAGGAATACCGATCAGTATTATTAAAATCATTCACAGTAATGTTTCCATGAACAAATTAAAAGTGATGTATTCTTGCTGCAGGAATCCCTGGACACACAATTTACACTATGATTAAAATCTTGTGTTTAGTTTTTATAATTTAAGGCTGTTATGTGTAGTTAACTTGTTACTTAGAATCAGCTGTAAGTAAAGAAAATGAGTAAATTTTGTCAGTTTGTATCAAAAGAGGTACTAAATTTGTTCATGAAAACATTACTGT
This sequence comes from Schistocerca serialis cubense, assembly GCF_023864345.2. Lineage (NCBI taxonomy): Eukaryota > Metazoa > Arthropoda > Insecta > Orthoptera > Acrididae > Schistocerca > Schistocerca serialis. The sequence continues at coordinate 919,799,434 of NC_064640.1, read as the reverse complement.
GAATGATTTGTTTAAAAAAACAAACAAAAAAAAATAAAATAAAAAAAACACCAGCAATGGCTTCCTGATCTGATCTACAGAGGTGCAGAAATCAATATGCTGTTCATGGTCAAAGTATGTTCTGAAATAAACAGCAGAACAAGTTGTACTTTTTTCTTGGTTGAGCTCCCTGGCAGTAGTGCAGAGTTCCTGACTTGCTACTGCTCTCTCAGCTCTGCAACCTTTTGCCTTCTGACTCAGATGTGTATTTCCCAGATGTATGGCATTTAAATATGGTTCTTTTAGTGCCATCCTTCACCTGCCTGGCACCACCTTGCTTCAAGAAGTTAATCCTCACTGCTTCTCTTCTTCAGCCTTCCACTGAAGGAAGTCTGAAACGCCCATTGGAGGATTATTATATTAGGCACAAATCTGGCAATGTACATCACTCTATTCACAGCAAATATGTATTTCATTATACAGGATGTGTCAAAAAGTATCATCCGATTTTTAAAAAAATCATATCTATTATGTTATCTGAGATATGTGTGTGAACAGTGTACTGTTAGTAAGATCAACTCTTGAGTTTTATATGGTCCCCACAAGTTAGCAGCAGTGTGTGCTCACTTCAGTTCTAGTAAAAATGGTCTCGGGACAACAAAAAGCATTTTTTGTTCTATGTTTGCACAGTGTAGGTCAGTAATAACTGTTTAGTGTGACTTTTGTACTAGGAATGGTATGGATTCTCTTGCAGCACAGAGCATTAGATGACTGCATGAACAATTCCAAGAAAGAGGTTGTTTGTTTAAAGGTAAATCACCAGGTCATCTTCAAGTGTCTGACACAGACATTGACTGCATCTGCCATAGTTTCACAAGGAGTCCACAGAAATAAGTTCACTGTGCACCTCGACAACTCAACATTCTCCCGATGTCCATCTGGCATGTGTTGCATCAATGTTTACACATGAAAGCATACAAAATTCAGTGACTGCAAGCTCTTCGTGTGGGTGACAAACAACAATATGTGGAGATCTGTAATTTCATTCTTGGCAAGATGGAGGACGACAGTTTTCTTCCACACTTTGTGTTTAGTGATGAGGCAACATTCCATTTAAATGGAAAGTTGAACCATTATAATGTGAGAACATGGGGTACAGAAAAACCACGTGAACCTGTACAACATGAGAAGGAGTCTCCAAAATTTAATATGTTTTGTCCAGTTTCACAAGAAAAGGTGTATGGTCCATTTTTCTTTGCAGAGAACACTGTTACAAGAAGAACATATCTTGATATGGTTCAGAACTTTCTTCTTCCACAATTGGATATTGATTCGAACTTCATTTACCAACAGGATGGGCACTGCCACACTGGCATGTGGAAGTGTGGAAATTTTTAAATCAAAGGGTTATTGAACAATGGATCGATCGCACTGGAGCAAATGATTCAGCCTTACATCACTGGCCTCGAGGGTCACCAGACCTGACTGTATGTCACTATTTCTTGTGGTGGTTTATAAAAGACACTATTTATGTGCCTCCATTACCAACAACAATAAATGAACTGAGACACTGCATAACAGCACCTTTGGAAGCTGTAATTCAAGACGTGCTCACTGCATCATGGGAACAATTTGAATACTGCACTGACGTATGCCGTGCATCTCAAGAGGGCCATATTGAACACCTATGAAAAGGGATAAAAAAAGAAAAGAAAACCTTTTTGTGTTTCCTGTTCTTCAAAAAACAAAATTCATTGTGTATTTTTATTAGTTTGAGAAATATAGAAGTGCCAAATTGTATGATTCTTTTTGATACACCATGTTTAATAGTTGAAAGTGCTGTCTACAGTTACTGTTGCAATTTTGAACATTCAAAGGTTTTAGTGAGCACAAGACTGTGTTTCTGAAAGCAAATATTTGATCTATATGAAATTTACAAAGAGTACAATTTGAGGCAAATATGAAAGAAAGGCCGTTAATACCTTTTAAGGCCTTTATATATGCATTGAAATCAATTTTCTGTTTAACACTGTGGCTAGAAAGAGTGAAAATCAACAAATGTAGTAACTTTATTACTGTTCTTAACCAGTTGATAGTATAATTAAACATAGCTTAGCACATGATAAATTAATTATTATACAAATATAATAGATAATACTATTCCCTGACCTGGATACAATCATTTGTTTGACTATTGCAACCATGTCCCCGTTCCGTAATTGCAACTCTGCTAAAATGTTGCATGAGTAGCCGCAGTCATCCTTCGGAAACTTAACATCATAAGCTCACCTTCCCTATCTGATTGTACTCCTCAAGTGTGCATACTAATTCTTTCTCAGTGTAAACTCTTTATTGCCCACATAGCAAACATTAACATCTGTCACGATTTGAATGGCCAGCCTACCAGAAACAATATTCAAGTGCAGCCAACCAGAAACAGTATTCAAGTGCAGCAGTGACACAATACTGAGTAACGTCACCGATCATGAAGAAGATATTTGGTTATTTTTAATGCTTGTTTAATAGTCAGTTACAATGTGTAAATTATAAAATGCATTTTACTTATTTCTTTCCATTCATAAAAACTGTTCACAAAATACTTGACATTATACCTTGCTTACTTAACCACTTGTACCAAAAAATTACTTATACCCAAAAAGTTTGTGTGACTGGTAGGCACGAGGGCAAAGCGGAGGGAGGGGAGGGGGGGGGGGGGGACTTGTTTGTGACAAGTTACACCTCTGCATTGGGTGCCAATCTACCTAGCAACAGTACTGTCCTATTGCGAAGCACTGCCACTCACATGTTACTACGTATTTTGATTTTTGTATCAAAAAATTACATCATATAAGCAGTAACGATAAAGCTTGTCTCAGATTTTTTTTCTGAAATGCAGTCTTTTAAAAATGAAAATGTTGTTGAATTTTCACATAGATCAACATATGTAGTTCTTGGTACTCTACAAGAACACTGAGTCCACACTGTAACAAAAATACTGTGTGGTCTCTCTCAGCCTTCATAATTTTAGCACTTTTGTGAAGATTGTGCACTTGAGGGCCATTCCACACCCCTCCAATGACAAAGTAACCATAACAGACAAAAAATTAGTCATATCCAGGAGACATCATGCTAATACTATGTAACACTGCCTCTAGCTTGATAAGATATTTGATTCAGTGATTAAAAGGGTCCACACATTTCTTCAGGTATAATATATCCAGTTGAATACATTAATTGATTAATAGATCATATACAGATACCAAAAAGTGTGGGTGTTGAGTGATTTCCAAATAGTCCCAGGCATTTACTATAGGATTCACATTGGGCAATTTCAGGTGTGACAGGATGCCTGTGTGTCCAGCAAACCAGGAATTAAATGTGCAGCAATGTGAACACAGCTATTGTCATCTTGGAACATGGGAGTATCTACAGCATAATCATTATGAAGATGTAGAAGAAAGAGCAACACTTTATCAGCATGAATGTTGAAATAAACATCATGATTTATATTTATGATAACCTGAATGAGCAGGTCCAATTCATGGTAAAAAAAACACCCTCAAAACATCACAGGACCACTTCCAATACCAATTATACCCTGTACAAATAGTAGGCTAAACACTACACTGGGACATCAGTGCACTCAGTGCTTTACACCATAAGAAAATGAGAAAAGAGGCAAAATCATGACTTGTCAAATGACAACACACCCCGCCTGTCAGTTATGGTGCAGTGTTTGTGTTGTTTGGCACACTGAAGAACATGCAGTTGTATTTGCTGCTGTGAACATTGACTGTTTGTGAGGTACCTGACTTCAAACGGCTATTGCATGCAGTTTCCTTCACAGTGTTCCCTCAGAAACTGGTTGAGACTGATGCACAATCACTGACAGTAGCAACTGGTGTTGAGTTGACTAGGTGTGGCACTCGTCTCCAGTCCATGTTGGTTAAGATCTTTTATGACCACAGTTTTTATGTTATGTTACATAGCTGTAAGTTGTACACCATTTCTTGCAGACACACTGGACCATCCAAGCTGATACAAGAACAAACTGGGAAACTCACAGCGTGGTGATGAGCACATTCAAACATGTCAGTTCACTACTGCTCTTCTGCCACATATCCACCTCAACCCACACAGCTGCAGCAACTCTGTACAACTGACTGGCATACAAACACCATTTCACTGCCATGACTTACATCAGTGCTGGAGGGTCATGTGAGCACCTGGTACCAGGTCTACATAACCCACAGTGCTCCAAAGTGACTAGTGCGCTCTTTTAAGATAGTTACTAATATTTTCTCTGGTGAGCTTGTTTAGTTAGCCACAGATGGAGATATCTATGACTTATTCACAGTGGCTGATTGTATGAACCTGAACTTCATGTTACAAAAAAATGTATGTCTGCCATATACGGTACAATAATGGAGTCTTTTACATCTTACTGGAAAAAAAAACAATTCTGAAACTTACAACAGGCAGTTACAGCAACTAAAACTTTTTAACATGTCATACACAGACCACCTGCTTAGGGGAAGAAAGCTTGTAAAAGGAAGCAGTCATCGCTTGTTTATCTAGAAATGAATGATTCACAACATTATTTGAAATAGAAGGCCAAATTATTTCTTTTTGTTGATTGTACAGGAATAACTGTTGAAGCAAATAAAGAAGTCTTAACAGAGAAAATTTTAAATGTCATTTTGCACAGTGCTTTTCCATTCTCCCAAGAAATATCATTCCCTGAATTAAAAAAAAAAAGTTAATGAAGTTGGGTATGTCTAAAAAAATAGCATAAGTAAAAAAAAATACTCCATCCGAAGAGGCCTTCAAAGGCCCAACGGTATTGACTGACTGCTGTATCATCTCAATCGATAGGTGTTATTGCATGCGAACACGGATGGTCATGTCGTCAGCACATCGCTCTCCCAGCAGTTGTCAGTTTTCGTGACCGGAGCCACTACTTCTCAGTCAAGCAGCTCCTCAATTGGCCTCACAAGGGCTGAGTGCACCCTGCTTGCCAACAGCACTAAGAAACCCAGATGGTCACCCATCCAAATGCTAGCCAACCCCAACAGTCCTTAACTCTGGTGATCTGATGGGAATTCGTGTTACGACTATGGCAAGGTCATCAGTAGTAAATACAGCAACCTCAAAAGAATCAGAACTGTGGCAGTACATTCTACTTTGCATGGTTACATTTTCCAAGAACTTAAATTGAGACACTCATACTATGACACCCTTAAAACTGAAGATTTAGTTACGTTTGCAACAGGAAGAAGATGGAGGGATAAATCAGAAAATAAACATTATGTTCTTGTGTAAATGTCATATGGTGTAATATTGTGGGAAAATTCTACACTGAAACCAAAAGTATTTATCCCACAGAAGAGTATAATTAGAATTATGTGTGGTATTCAAACTCACAAATCTTATAAATATTTACCCAAACAATTATGACAGTTATGTGGACAGTATATCATGGCAATCGGGAGCAACCATAAATGAATGAGAATGTAGACTGAGGGTAAAGGAATGGTGCAGGGGAATAAACCCCACATCCCTCTTGAAGGGTTGACATCTTACATCCGCGTTCTGTGCTTCCACAAAAGCAGAACTGACATAAAGACTATAGAGTTCGCTGATTCCTTTAATTGTTGTGAGAGATGCATTTGAATCCCTTTATGCGCCAGATTATTCCCTCCACTCATTTTAAAATAAGAAAAGAAAACAAGCAATCCACAACACAGCATAAATTGGAGTATACAAAGCATTTGGTAGTGGCTACAGTGCAATTGTTTGCTGTGGTTGGCAGTGGTAGTTGAGGCCCGACTTCTACTGATATCTTATGCGACCACAGTTCAAAACACTCCCCACCTAAATCTGCCATGATAGAGTGTCCGCATAATATCTGAAACACAATTACAGTACATTTGTACTATAATACAATTTGGTACCAATACTCACTTCCAGTTTGAGAAGAGCTTGGAAATTCATAAATAAACTACTCAGAAAATGTTGTGCACCATTTTTATGACTTGCATGAATTTTATTCTTGTGATCTGAAACTTCCCTGTGAATACTCTTCAACTACAAGAAATCTCTAGATATGAACCCCCCCCCCCCATTTTTAATGGAGGTTTATTCATTGTTCACTCATTCTGTCACACATTGTGTTCTCAAAAATCAATATGAAGGGAATCCTTCATGGATATGGAACATATCAAGTTGTACGTTAACAGGCAGAAGTAGTCAATGAAGGCTACATCTGAAAAGTAATCTAACAACAAACCATGTTGTTGTTGTTGTGGTCTTCAGTCCTGAGACTGGTTTGATGCAGCTCTCCATGCTACTCTATCCTGTGCAAGTTTCTTCATCTCCCAGCACCTACTGCAACCTACATCCTTCTGAATCTGCTTAGTGTATTCATCTCTTGGTCTCCCTCTACGATTTTTACCCTCCATGCTTCCCTCCAATGCTAAATTTGTGATCCCTTGATGCCTCAGAACATGTCCTACCAACTGGTCCCTTCTTCTCGTCAAGTTGTGCCACAAACTCCTCTTCTCCCCAATTCTATTCAATACCTCCTCATTAGTTATGTGATCTACCCATCTAATCTTCAGCATTCTTCTGTAGCACCACATTTCGGAAGCTTATATTCTCTTCCTGTCCAAACTATTTATCGTCCATGTTTCACTTCCATACATGGCTACACTCCATACAAATACTTTCAGAAACGACTTCCTGACACTTAAATCTATACTCGATGTTAACAAAATTCTCTTCTTCAGAAACGCTTTCCTTGCCATTGCCATTCTACATTTTATATCTTCTCTACTTCGACCATCATCAGTTATTTTGCTCCCCAAATAGCAAAACTCCTTTACTACTTTAAGTATCTCATTTCCTAATCTAATTCCCTCAGCATCACCCGACTTAATTCGACTACATTCCATCATTCTCGTTTTGCTTTTGTTGATGTTCATCTTATATCCTCCTTTCAAGACAATGTCCATTCTGTTCAACTGCTCTTCCAATTCCTTTGCTGTCTCTGACAGAATTACAATGTCATCAGCAAACTTCAAAGTTCTTATTTCTTCTCCATGGATTTTAATACCTACTCCGAAATTTTCTTTTGTTTCCTTTACTGATTGCTCAATATACAGATTGAATAACATCGGGGAGAGGCTACAACCCTGTCTCACTCCCTTCCCAACCACTGCTTCCCTTTCATGTCCCTCAACTCTTATAACTGCCATCTGGTTTCTGTACAAATTGTAAATAGCCTTTTGCTCCCTGTATTTTACCCTGCCACCTTTAGAATTTGGAAGAGAGTGTTCCAGTCAACATTGTCAAAAGCTTTCTCTAAGTCTACAAATGCTAGAAACGTAGGTTTGCCTTTCCTTAATCTTTCTTCTAAGATAAGTCGTAAGGTCAGTATTGCCTCACGTGTTCCAATATTTCTACGGAATCCAAACTGATCTTCCCCAAGGTCCACTTCTACCAGTTTTTCCATTCGTCTGTACAGAATTCGCATTATTATTTTGCAGCTGTGACTTATTAAACTGGTAGTTCGGTAATTTTCACATCTGTCAACACCTGCTTTCTTTGGGATTGGAATTATTATATTCTTCTTGAAGTCTGAGGGTACTTCCTCTGTCTCATACATCTTCCTCACCAGATAGTAGAGTTTTGTCAGGACTGGCTATCCCAAGGCCGTCAGTAGTTCTAATGGAATGTTGTCTACTCCTGGGGCCTTGTTTCAGCTCAGGTCATTCAGTGCTCTGTCAAACTCTTCATGCAGTATCGCATCTCCCATTTCATCTTCATCTACATTCTCTTCCATTTCTATAATATTGTCCTCAAGTACATCACCCTTCTATAGACCCTCTATATACTCCTTCCATCTTTCTGCTTTCCCTTCTTTGGTTAGAACTGGGTTTCCATCTGAGCTCTTGATATTCATGCAAGTTGTTCTCTTTTCTCCAAAGGTCTCTTTAATTTTCCTGTAGGCAGTATCTATCTTACCCCTAGTGAGATAAGCCTCTACATCCTTACATTTGTTCTCTAGCCATCCCTGCTTAGCCATTTTGCACTTCCTGTCGATCTCATTTTTGAGATGTTTGTATTCCTTTTTGCCTGCTTCATTTACTGCATTTTTATATTTTCCCCTTTCAGCAATTAAATTCAGTATTTCTTCTGTTACCCGAGGATTTCTACTAGCCCTCGTCTTTTTACCTATTTGATCCTCTGCTGCCTTCACTATTGCATCCCTCAAAGCTTCTGCTTCTGTGTATTTCTTTCCCCCATTCCTGTCAATTGTTCCCTTATGCTCTCCCTAAAACCCTGTAAAACCTCTGGTTTAGTCAGCTTATCCATGTCCCATCTCCTTACATTCCCACCTTTTTGCATTTTCTTCCATTTTAGTCTGCAGTTCATAACCAATAGATTGTGGTCAGAGTCCACATCTGCCCCTGGAAATGTCTTACAATTTAAAACCTGGTTCCTAAATCTCTGTCTTACCATTATATAATCTATCTGATACCTTTTAGTATCTCCGGGATTCTTCCATGTATACAACCTTCTTTTACGATTCTTGCTATGATTAAGTTATGCTCTGTGCAAAATTCTACCAGACAGCTTCCTCTTTCATTTCTTAGCCCCAATCCATATTCACCTACTATGTTTCCTTCTCTCCCTTTTCCTACACTTGAATTCCAGTCACCCATGACTATTAAATTTTCGTCTCCCTTCACTATCTGAATAATTTCTTTTATCTCATCATACATTTCATCAAACCATGACCAGCATTAAATAACTTACACTGATAATTATGGGAATTACTTCTAGATTACTTTATAATAACATAATTTTATAACTTTATAATGAATATATTATTTTATAATAGAAAAAGAGTTACTTTGAATAAAGTCATTGGATCTCCCCCTACATTACTCAGATTTGCTGATTTTATATAATACTTTATGTTCAGTATTTATGTCAATTTACTGATTTCAGTGACCACTATGGTCATCTGTACACTGGAAATGTTGTATACATGTTTAACATGAACACTAATGTTAACTAGAATTTACATCCTGTTGTCCAATTATTGTGATAATTTATGGAAGTGGTTAATAATCCTCTCTCTTTTTTTTTAATATATGGGGATTTTCAGTTCCCTGCGTGGGGTTATACCATACACTCTTACACCAGACTATAAAACATGTGTACCAAACCTTAAATAGGGATGCATAGACTCTGTGGAAATTACACCATACTGTCACATTAATACAACCACCTCTCAAAAGCCTGAATAGCCTTTTTGCAGCACGGACTGCTGTAAAATGTGCAGGAACAGTCAGTGAGGTTCTGGAGGGTACCAACAGGAATGTGGAGCCATACCAACTCCAGTGCCATCACCAGCTGCACTAGATTCTTTAATTGAGGATTCACGAACCAAACAGCAAGATCAAAGTGGTCCCACAGATTCTTGATTGTGTTCAAATATGGAGAGTTTGGTGGTCAGGGGAATATGGTAAACTTATCCTGACACTCTTTGAACTGCACACGTGCATGCGAGCCATGTGACATGTTGCATTGTCCAGCAGGTAGATGCCATCATCATTAGGAAAATCAAAGTTCATGTTTGGGTGAAAATGATCTCCAAGGAGAGATGCATACTTGTGTTGATCAATTGTGCCTTCCAGAATGATCAGATCTCCCAGGGAATGCCACTAAGACACTTTCCAGCCCATAACACTCCCTCCTTTGGCCCGGACCCTTCCAACAATTGTTGCACAGTGTTTGCTTTCAATCCCACAGAGCATAAAATGTGATTCATCTGAAAAGGCTGTCTGTCACCACTTAGTGGATATCCAGTTGGAGTACTGGTGTGCAAATTCCAGCCTTTGACACCAACAATATATCGGCAATCTGCATCTGCTGCGGAGAGCCATACACGGCAAAGTTTGCTGAACAGTCATTGAGGAGGCACTGTTTGTAGCCCGTCGGTTCATCTGGATGGTCAGTTCCTCAACAGTTGCTCATCTATTCACCTACATACATCGCCACAGCCATTGTTCAGCTCTGTCACCTATGGCCTGTGGTGCACCACAGATGCCTGTACCATTTTGTCATACACAGTATGTTTTAACCATATTAGCACACAGACAGTTTCCAAACTCAGCCATTGAGGAAATGCTTACACCCTTGGTCCAAAAGCCAATGATAACACCCTTTTGGGCCTCAGATAAATCGCTCCGTTACCACGGTATAACAATGACTGCATTATTTTCCTAGTCCCACCAACAAGCTTTACATACCCTGCCATCTATGAGTGGTTATTGCATGTTGGCATCAAATATAGGTGGTGCTCACATTATTGTGACTGAACTTTCTGCTTTTACTTTCAGTATTGTCATTGTGAACTGAACAGTTCATGTTAAAATCTAACTTGTTTTTGCCATCAAATGTCATTAGGAAGTAAATGCATTGGCATGTTAGTGTAACAAACAATTCCTAGCTCCTTAAAGACGTTTCTGCAAGATGGTTGCTTAATCAACTTTACATTATATTCTTACCACATGCTTCTGCAGAATAAAAAAGTACTTTTTTACCTCAGCTGGATAGCCCCACAAGAGTATGGCATAGAGCAGTACTGAGTGAAGGCATGCCAAATATTTTAGAAATCCTGTCTCCAGGTCAGCACAGTGAGATAGAGTTCTAAGCTGAACTGAAATGTCTGTCTAACTTAATCATGTACTGGTGCCACCTGTACGTCTGTGAACTCCTCAAGATGACTGGGTGTTAGTGTTGTCCTCATCATTTCATCATCATTCATGAAAGTGGTGAGACTGGGCTGAGCAAAGGTTGGGAATTTGTATGGGCACTAATAACCACACAGTTGAGCGCCCCAAAAAACCAAACATAATCATCATCATCATCATCATCATCATCATCATCTATGAACTCCATATATGGAGCCTCAGCCAGAGTGTGCTCACTGATCTCTACTTAAGATACCTGGGCATCACTTTTATCTATTTGGGAATGCAAGTATGAGTCTTTGAAAGATTAAGCTTTAAGTAATTGTAAGCCTGTTGCATAATTCTCCTGGTGGCATCTGGTATGGGTGTGTTTGAGCCCTTAAGCAGATTATTTTTTCAGTAGCAAATATCACAATTTTTTAATAGTCTTGTAACGTCCATGGTAAATCATTTATGTAGGTCAACAACAGGAGTGGGCTAATTGTCAAACCTTGCATGAAACTATAATTCAAGATTTCCCACTTTAAATATAGTGCTAGTCTTGTGACATAATTTGTTAATAATTAAGGTACGACTCCAGCCATGCAAAGGGAATACATATAATGCCATGACATTTTCTTTTTCCTAGAAGAACTGTATGGACTACACAAAGTGTAGGTAAGATCAAGCACCAACAGACTAATTTTCCTTGTTTATTTCTACTAGTATGGAGTTTTGACATAATACCTGGATATCACTACAGAAAAGACTTTACAGAAGTCAAACTAAGCTTCTGTTAAAGGTTGTTATCAGAATGGTAGTTAAACATTTTGTTACAAGTTACCTTCTCAAATTGTTTTGAGACCACAAGGAGTACGGAGATGTGTCTATAACAGAACTCACCTGCTTATTCGAATTTTCGAAATAAATATTACTAATGCAGATTTCGTCTTTCAGGAAATATATCATGGCTCATCATATGATTACAAAGATAACTCAAGATTCCAGTTGGCACAATTACTTTTTAGTGACCTACAGAAATTTATGACCTCATTGACAACTTGATATGGTAAAACTACTGTCTGCTAGTGGAGCAGACAAAGTCTAAAGAAATCTAATGGATGTATTTTCAATCGTCCAGTGTCAGGAAGAATTCACAGAATTTTGTGGCCAGTGGTCTGATGTTAAAACATCATCTGTCTCACTACTACTGTCATCTACTTGGTAAATATGATTTGCCTTGCCAAGTTTATTTGTTTCATTCCTAATAATGCTGAAAATAGGCTTCGTGATGTTCATAGAATTTTTAATTTTTTTGATCAGAGCACAGTTTTGATGACACATTAAAGAATTTCCCAGTATCATTTGTACATAATGTATTGAATTTTTACGTGTTGGTTGCAGTTATCCCACTGTACCGAAGTACTGCGTGCCCTGGGAAAACTCTACCTTGTTGGCAGTATGTCATACAGCATCCCCCGTCAACCATCGTAAACATCGTAAACATTTCACATAAATTTTCTCAGCATGTTATAGTCTTAGGTGGAGATTTCAATTTACCAGATATAGACTGGGACACTCAGATGTTTAGGACGGGTGGTAGGGACAGAGCATCGAGTGACATTATACTGAGTGCACTATCCGAAAATTACCTCGAGCAATTAAACAGAGAACCGACTCAAGGAGATAACATCTTGGACCTATTGATAACAAACAGACCCGAACTTTTCAACTCTGTATGTGCAGAGCAGAGAATCGGTGATCATAAGGCCATTGCAGCATCCCTGAATATGGAAGTTAATAGGAATATAAAACAAGGGAGGAAGGTTTATCTGTTTAGCAAGAGTAATAGAAGGCAGATTTCAGACTACCTAACAGATCAAAACGAACATTTCCGTTCCGACACTGACAATGTTGAGTGTTTATGGAAAAAGTTCATGGCAATCGTAAAATGCGTTTTGACAGGTACGTGCCGAGTAAAACTGTGAGGGACGGGAAAAACCCACCGTGGTACAACAACAAAGTTAGGAAACTACTGCGAAGCAAAGAGAGCTTCACTCCTAGTTTAAACACAGCCAAAACCTCTCAGACAAACAGAAGCTAAACGATGTCAAAGTTAGCGTAAGGAGGGCTATGTGTGAAGCGTTCAGTGAATTTGAAAGTAAAATTCTATGTACCGACTTGACAGAAAATCCTCAGAAGTTATGGTCTTACGTTAAATCAGTAAGTGGCCCGAAACAGCATATCCTGACACTCTGGGATGATGATGGCATTGAAACAGAGGATGACACGCGTAAAGCTGAAATACTAAACACCTTTTTTCCAAAGCTGTTTCACAGAGGAAGACTGCACTGCAGTTCCTTCTCTAAATCCTCACATAAACGAAAAAATGGCTGACATCGAAATAAGTGTCCAAGGAATAGAAAAGCAACTGGAATCACTCAACAGAGGAAAGTCCACTGGACCTGATGGGATACCAATTTGATTCTACACAGAGTACGCGAAAGAACTTGCCCCCCTTCTAACAGCCGTGTACCGCAAGTCTCTAGAGGAACGGAAGGTTCCAAATGATTGGAAAAGAGCACAGGTAGTCCCAGTCTTCAAGAAGGGTCGTCGAGCAGATGCGCAAAACTATAGACCTATATCTCTGACGTCGATCTGTTGTAGAATTTTAGAACATGTTTTTTGCTCGAGTATCATGTCGTTTTTGGAAACCCAGAATCTACTCTGTAGGAATCAACATGGATTCCGGAAACAGTGATCGTGTGAGACCCAGAAAATATTAGATACAGGCTCCCAGGTAGATTCTATTTTTCTTGACTTCTGGAAGGCGTTCGATACAGTTCCGCACTGTCGCCTGATAAACAAAGTAAGAGCGTACGGAATATCAGACCAGCTGTGTGGCTGGATTGAAGAGTTTTTAGCAAACAGAACACAGCATAGTGTTATCAATGGAGAGACGTCTACAGACGTTAAAGTAACCTCTGGCGTGCCATAGGGGAGTGTTATGGGACCATTGCTTTTCACAATATATATAAATGACCTAGTAGATAGTGTCGGAAGTTCCATGCAGCTTTTCGCGTATGATGCTGTAGTATGCAGAGAAGTTGCAGCATTAGAAAATTGTAGCGAAATGCAGGAAGATCTGCAGCGGATAGGCACTTTGTGCAGGGAGTGGCAACTGACCCTTAACATAGACAAATGTAATGTATTGCGAATACACAGAAAGAAGGATCCTTTATTGTATGATTATATGATAGCGGGACAAACACTGGTAGCAGTTACTTCTGTAAAATATAAAACGATTTGAAGTGGAATGATCATATAAAATTGATTGTTGGTAAGGCGGGTACCAGGTTGAGATTCATTGGGAGAGTCCTTAGAAAATGTAGTCCATCAACAAAGGAGGTGGCTTAAAAAACACTCGTTCGACCTATACTTGAGTATTGCTCATCAGTGTGGGATCCGTACCAGATCGGGTTGACGGAGGAGATAGAGAAGATCCAAAGAAGAGCGGCGCGTTTTGTCACAGGGTTATTTGGTAACCGTGATAGCGTTACGGAGATGTTTAACAAACTCAAGTGGCAGACTCTGCAAGAGAGGCGCTCTGCATTGTGGTGTAGCTTGCTCGCCAGGTTTCGAGATGGTGCGTTTCTGGATGAGGTATCGAATATATTGCTTCCCCCTACTTATACCTCCTGAGGAGATCACGAATGTAAAATTAGAGAGATTAGAGCACGCACGGAGACTTTCAGACAGTCGTTCTTCCCGCGAACCATACGTGACTAGAACAGGAAAGGGAGGTATTGACAGTGGCACGTAAAGTGCCCTCTGCCACACACCATTGGATGGCTTGCAGAGTATAAATGTAGGTGTAGATGTAGATTATTGATTACCTATGCATATGCCTATAAAAAAATTTTTGTGTGCTTAAAAATTGAATCTGTGGTATGATACACACAACGGCGAATTGAAAAAAATCAACAGTGCACATTATTTAACGCCGTGTGACTGGTTTATGAAGCTCTATCAACAACTGAGGGGAGAATATTGTCAAACAGTCAAAATTTGACCTCACACATTCGGTATGTATTGACAATACTAAAAATATTTTGAGGCCCATCAGTACTGCTCATCAGTATTTCTAAAACTGGAAATATGTCAATACGTTCTATCAGTACATTGATAGTTTGACAATATTATTGAACATACGAAGATACTTCAACGCAGTTACAAAGGTCTTCAATATTATACACATTCATGGAAACGTCAAAATATTAAGATGTTTGTAACAGTTTCTGCAAGATTCTATTTTGCTTCTTATTGAATATAATTCATAATTATTTTAATTCTGGTACCAGATGTCCCAGTAAATAAATACACCTGTTTTTGTGTAAGTGTACTTGTAGACGTAAGTACAGATAAAGTCAGAAACTTGCTTAACATGTACAGTGTACCTAAATTTTCCTTTTTATCTCGACACATATTTATTAAAATAGATGATAAATGCACTCTACTATCGTGTGCAATGCGAAAATACTAGTTGGAATGATGGATACTGTTTACAACAGAGCCAAAGATATGGAAAACACCAACGTGTTAAATTTAACTCGTCCTCCCTCCCTCCCTTCTTCAGGTCTCCCTCATCTCCTAGCGCCTGGCATATCCTCTGTATTGATCATCATCAGTGTGCCACATCAGTGTTGTGTTTAGTGCCGTTTCTCGTGTGCGTCTAGAGGTGCGATTTTAATTGTGTCCTGCCTTGAGGTTCGCCGTCAGTGTTAGGTTATGTGCTATGCCATCCATCGCTACCTTTATGCTCTTGTCGTACTGTGCCTTGTATT
Organism: Schistocerca serialis cubense; assembly: GCF_023864345.2. NCBI lineage: Eukaryota > Metazoa > Arthropoda > Insecta > Orthoptera > Acrididae > Schistocerca > Schistocerca serialis. The sequence goes on along the minus strand of NC_064640.1, from coordinate 919,783,866 downwards.
CTTTTAACCGTCGCAGTGTGTGGCTTTTTGTGTGTGCTACTTTTAAACAGTTTTTTATCTCCATTTTACAGTCACCCCATTTTTTGTCTATTGCCTTCCATAATGTCCCCCCTTTTATATATCAATGTTCACCTTATTCCCTCCTTTGCTGTTTTTAAATGTCTTCTATTGTTTTGTTCTATGTCTTTCGGCTGAAGAGCAGTGCCTATGCTGCTGCCAGCCCGCCCCGATGGGGAATCGAAATACAATAAAAAAAAAAAAAAGAAAAGAAAAAAGGTGTATGCATGGAAGAGACACTGCAGGACATCGAGCCACACAGGATGCTTAACTACAAGCATGCGAATTGGACACTTCAAGGAAATGCTTGATAGTCGCATTCCTGACACCCACGAAATTAACAACACACAGCAAATCGATGAGGCTGTGGAGGCTCTCACAACTGCTGTCCAAGATGCAATGACTGACGCCATTCCATTTACAACAGCAAGACAACACTCGACGGCCCTGCCCCAGGAAATCCTGGGCCTTATCTCAATGAGGAACCGCCTCAGGAGATACTGGCAGCGCACCAGGCGCCCATTCTATAAACTGCACGACAAAAGACTCCAGGGCATAATACGGAATAAAATACAAACATTCAGAAATGAGCAATGGGGGCAGAAACTTGCTGGGCTGGATACCACACGTCCTGGCGTGTGGCAGCTGGCCAGACACTTCACTAGGGAGAAACATTACAGTCCCACGTTACAAGGACCAGACGGCCCAGCCTACTCCGCGACGGAAAAGGCAGAGCTTATGGCCACAACACTTGCAGTGTCCTTCATGCCGAAACTGGTTCCTTCAGACCCAGCATTCACACTTGAAATGGACCAGGAGGTTACACGACTTGTAGCCCAGCCCTCACGCAACGAAATAAGACGTACTAGCACAAATGAAATCACATGGGCTATCAAGCACACCAACGCTAGAAAAGCCCCTGGGCCTGATGGCATTCAAAACCGTGTCCTCCAGGAGTTCACGGATAAAGCTGTAGAATACCTCACACACTTAACGAATGCCATCCTGACACACCAACACTTCCCTGACTTTTGGAAGGCGGCCAAGGTCCTGATGTTCAGGAAGATAGGGAAAGACCACTCCCTCCCACAAAATTACCGACCCATCAGTCTGCTGTGTTCGCTCAGCAAGATTGTTGAGAAGGTAATACTAAAACGTATCACTAGGCATTGCATCGCCACCGACACCCTAAGACCGGAGCAATTCGGCTTTAGGAATCACCATTCGACAACACAACAACTCCTCCACGTAGTTGAACATATAACACACGGCTACAACATGAACAAAGCCACAGGGGCCATGTTCCTAGAGTTTGAAAAGGCTTTCGATCATCTCTGGCACAACGGACTCATACGCAAACTAAGTGAAGCTGGTTTCCCGGATGGACTCGTATGTCTCATACACTCATATCTCACGAACAGATGTTTCAACACTAACGTGCAGGATAAACAATCAACACAACACGGTATCCAAGCTGGAGTACCCCAACGGAGCATCCTAGGGCCCATTTTGTTTAACCTGTACATTAATGACTTCCCAGCGACACAAAACACGACGTTCACTGTCTACGTGGATGACACAGCCATCCTTGCGCAAGACTGGAAACCGTTGAACATCAATTCACGAATACAGACAGCACTCAGAACAGCTGAGCCTTGGTTGGAGTGATGGCGTATTAAAGTAAACGTCGACAAGTGTGAAGCAGTTCTGTTCACACGCAGACCAAAACTACTGCACAAACACCAACACTGTAGACCAATAACACTACATACATGCCCAACACGTTTCCAAGAGAAAGTCAGGTACCTTGGTGTCTGACTGGACCGGAATACGTTGCCAACCGAGCGCACACGAGGCTCAAACAGCTCTACCCAATGCTCAACAGGGAAAGCACACTAAATAGGAGGGTGTCGAGGTCCATATACACGACACTGATTAGACCTCTGATGACGTATGCAGCTCCCGTCTGGGGATATGCAGCTCCTACGCAACTGTGCTGCCTGCAGATCATACAGAACAAGGTGCTACGAATCATTAGCAACGCTCCACGCTACACACGCACCATGGATCTTCACCATGAATACCGCCTTGATACCCTCAAGGAAGTATTCAAAAAACACGCCACACGACTATACAGGAACTCGAGACACTCGAACAATCCTTTCATCCTCACTCTGGGAAACTACGATCACAACCACAGGTGGAAGCACAAGCGGCCAAAGACACTGCTAGCTAGGGCATAGCCACCTATGGGAAACTAACATACGCAAACAACGACAAACGTCGGTAAGCCCCTGCATATCAGCAACACTGACTGGCAACTACCAGCTGCTATTAAAGCCAACCAACAGGCCACAGCAGGGACACCGACGAGCTCGCCCACAGACGCACAAACAATCTGCCAACATTCCCTCACACTGTGCCTCGGGTATATAACCTATCGGACACAAGATCGATAACAAATCTAACTGTTGCAGGTTGCTGACGCTGAGCGAGGACTCTGTTCCAGCACCCAGCGCCAGCCGCTGAGCAGCTCAAACGCACAACGTCAAGGTATCGACATGCATGATACCCACTACTAACAAAGCCTATCCTTGCACAACCTATCGCCGGCAGCAAGACAACCGCTACTGCTCTTACCACCCGACCTAACTTTCGCAGAGGTTTTTTTCCCTTGGCTCTTGCCTTGACACTTTTTTTCCTCTGCCCTTCAAGCCACTACCCTTCGTCAGATTTTGACCAATCTATCTCCAGATGAGCACGTATTAATGGTTAATCCTAACCAGACGTACGCAAACATCGCAGTACCCACATCCTGCGACACCTCACTTTAGTGAATACTAACCCTTATGCAGAGATGGCAGTAGACCTTTTGTGTTGGCCATCATGCCGGTGTAGGTGTGGAGGGGCTCCACCTCTATTTTAAAAGGTGCATCCGCTCTGCCATTTTTGTCTTGCTTGACCTCGAAAAGGCCTACGACCGTGTCGGGCATCCCGGTCTCCTGTTTAAATGCCAAACCTACACCCTTCCTATTAATTACATCCGTCTGGTGGCCTCCTTCCTCTCCCACCGCCCCTCCTATGTTACCATCCATAATGCCAATTCCCACATCTTCTACCCCTCTGGAGGTGTGCCTCAGGGCTCTGTCCTCTCCCCTCTCCTCTACCTCCTGTACACGGCAGATATGCCCCAAACCCCCCCTACAGTACACCTCTTGCAATATGCTGATGACACCGCATTCCTCGCCCTTGCTCCTACCCTCCAACGGTCCCAACGCCTTCTTCAAAATCACCTTGACCTTTTTGCTGCATGGTATAACCAGTGGCTCCTGAAACTCAATCCTTTCAAGACCCAGGCAATCATCGTAGGTCGTACCACTCGCTCCTTCCGGCTCCTGGATTTTTCCCTTACTGTCTGCGCCCGTCCTGTCCGCCTCACCCCCACCCTCACCTACCTTGGCCTCACCATTGACCGTCACCTCACCTGGATCCCTCATCTCCGCTCCATCCAATCCAAAGCCCACAACTGCCTCTGACTCCTCAAACTCCTCTCTGGCTGGACATGGGGGTTGCACCCCTCTACCATCCTCCACACCTACAAATCCTTAATCCATCCCATCCTCTGTTATGCCAGTCCTGCCTGGATATCTGCCCCCCCCCCCAAATTCTATAAGTCCCTCCAGATCCTTGAGCGTCATGCACTCCGCCTCGCCGTCCGTATACACCTCCCGTCCCCCACGCGGATCCTCTATGATCTCATTCCTTTCCCCCATCTTCTCCTATTCCTCGAACATATCCACATCCTCTACACCTCCCACCGCCTAGAACCCCCTCACCCCCTGGTTGCTCCTCTCCTCTCCCATCCCCGCCCCCTGCCATGTCTTCACTGTTGTGTCCCCCCTACCCTCCATCTCTACACCCTACATCTCCTTTCCCAAGGTGGCTTCCATCAATTCCCCCTCCCGGATGATGCCCTCTCTCCCTCCATTTATCCCTCCTATCAAATCTGATCCTCACTCCCCCTCCTTTCCTCTGTCCTTTTCCCGGGCTCCCTCTCCCCCCCTTCCATCCTCTTTTTTCCCCACCTCCCCTCTCTTCGCCCTCTTCTCTTGCCCGAGTCCTTTTACATTTCCCTCCTCTGCCTCCTCTCATTCCCTCTCGCGTCTGCCCTTCTCCCCCTTTATTAGTCCTCTCCCTCCTTGGTTCCCCCCCCCCCCTTTTCGTTTTTTCCTCTCCTCCCTCCTTGTTTTTCCCCCTCCTCCAGGTCCCCCTCCCCCCCCCATCTGCCTTTGGCTCGGGAGTGCCATATTTGTGCCGCCATTTTCGTGCAGTGTTTTACAGTGTGTGTTTTTCCAGTGAGTGTTCCGTGTTGTGTCTTTTGGGAAGTGTAGCGAACAGCCATCATACTGTCGCTGGGTGTGATTTTTTATCTCTCGCGAACAGAAACCAGACTGTCGCCCTGTTTTTTAATTGTGTGTCTACTATGTTTCTTGTCTGATTCCTGTGTATTTTATCAACATTGCCAACCCCTTTTGCTTTCTGTTTTAACTTTCCACATTTTTACGCCATTTTACAGTTTAAGTCACCATTTTATCGCCTGTTTTTCCTTGTTTCTTTCTTCTTCCTTTTTTTTTAAAAAAAAGTCTGTAGGCTGTAGAGCAGGGTACTAAGCTGCTGCCAGCCCGCCCCCTTTGGGGGGAATTGAAAAAAAAAAAAAAAAAAAAAAAAAAAAAAAAAAAAAAAAAAAAAAAATCAGGTGCATCCGCTGGGAGCAGAGTTCCTGTGGCCTGTTGCACTACACGCCCTGAAGGAGTGGAGCAGGCCATGGAATCTCTGCACCCAACACAACCACTGCGACAGCAACACAGGCGCCTCAGCCAACATGCAACACTACAACCACATCGGCACCAATACCAGTCCCCAAAAACAACACAATAGAGGTAGGCTAAACGGTTATTCTGGAGTAACCCTTATCACAGTTCCAGTTATTACTTTTAACGGTTATTAATAACTGTCAAAAGTTATTTTTCGCTAGCGAATCCCGAATACTCCAACAGTTAAATAACGACGTAGTTGGAATCCATCAGTTTAGTTAATAGTTATCAGTAGTGTGAAATGGCAGGAATCTCGTATGAATCATTTCATAACCTTAGCTAATTAACTCTGGGTGTATTTTAGTTGATGTTAGAACGATTATTAGTGTTTCATATTACATGTATGTAGGTTATCGGTCGCTATTAGAAATATTATCCTCGCAGCTGCAACAGAAAGTACGTGGAACTTTGCCACAGCACTGTTTAAGTAAAATGTTAACAATGAGCATTTTTAAGTTTGAAGAAATATGTAAACTGAATACTTTAGGTTAAATTCAAAGCTTAATTTCTTGTGTTGTTTACTTAATAGAATAAGTGTGCTGCCTTGTAATGCAACACAAAAATATACGTAATGTGAAAGATTCGTTTACTCCTCTACAAGATAGTCATATGGTTGAAAGTGTGAGTACGCTAGTTGGAAAACTGCTCGATTCCTCCAGCTGCAGCATGTGTATAACATAGGATGAATGGAAGCATCCGATTCCACCCGTCTGCTTTGACCTGTGACGTAAGGTTCTGTAATCCCATAACATATAAAGACATGGAGATCGAAAAGATTGACAGTGTTAAATTTCTGGGATTATAACTCAATAATAAATTCAGTTGGGAAGGGCTTACCACAGAATTGCTAAAGCTCCTAAACAAGTCTGTATTTGCAGTTAGAATGGTGTCAGATGTAGGAGACACAAATGTAAAAAAGTTTACATACTTTTATTCTGTTATGTCATAAGGGATCATATTCTGGTGTAACTCATCAACGGAGCAAAAGTTTTTAGCATGTAAAAGCGTGTAGGCCTAATAAAAATCGTTTATGGTATAAATTCAAGAACACCATGTAGAAACCTGTTCAAGGAACTTCATATTCTAACCACTGCTTTATAGTACATTTATTCCTCAATGAAATTTGTTGCAAGTATTTCCAACCAATAGCACAATATATAGTATCAATACTAGGAATAAGAACAGCATTCTATATACAGATCTAAAATCACTTACCTTGGACCAGAAAGGGGTTCAATATTCAGGAACACATATTTTCAATAAACTGCCAGCAACCATTAAAAACTTGGTTTCAGATAAAGCACGGTTTACTGAGAGTTTGAAAGACTTTTTGATAGGCAACTCCTACTCTATAGATGAATATCTTAACAGGGATTGTTAGACCAGCTTAAGTAAAAATTCTGCTACCAGCATATTTCAGTTTTGACAGCACTTGGTCACAACAGTCAAGATCAGGTATTCTGTGTGTGATAAATTTATTAATAGTGCATAACTATGTTTTGTTCTGGCAGTGTATTAATACTGTACATATTAGCAGCTCCAGTTTACTGCAATATATTCACATATTTTGACAATCTCGTGACAGATGATGATGGTGGTAAGTATTATATTCAAATGCTTTATATTATACTTTGACATGTTGCACATCCATGAGAATCATCTCATTTTTGGGTCCCTGGGACAAAAACAAGTTAATCTAATCTACAGTGAGGGTTTTGATTTTGTGGTGGGAGAATGACTAATGCATGTGTCCAAGCCTTCAGTTTGTTGTGTATCTCTCATGTTTGGCATTATTGTATACAGAATTCCAGTGCTGAATGATTGATTAACAACTCATAAGGCTTAATGTCTCAGATATCATTACAATACCTTTTCACTCTTTTTATACAATTCTTCTTTGCATATCCAGATTGTGAGAGTATGAATTAATGGTATTGTGTAGGTAATACAAATTTGCAGTAAGTTTTCAGAAATCTGATCTTGATTGTTGCAGTAAAGTGCTGTCAAAACTGAAATAATACTTTTTACTTAAGTTACTCTACCAGTCCCTGTTAAGATATCCATCTATAGGAAATACAAAATTTCCTTTCCTGGGGAATGCTTTACCTGTGGATTCCACATTTTGCTTTTTTTCTGTCTCACACGAGGCAATAATACGAATCCTTTCGAAACACATCATCTGTCAATGCCAGCTGCTTGCTTTGATCTTTTTGCAGTTTAATATCATGACAGTTAACTATCTGAATAGGTAAGACTAATTCATGAACAAGACAAGATGAGCACTCAAAATGAAGGGCTAAGTCTTGCATATAACAACCTCAATGTAGCAATGAGTGCACCTAACAGAGTTTTTCAGTGTTGCTTAACATAATAGAAAATGAACTGACTTGAGCTCTTTGAAAACAAAAAAGCATATTTTATTCATAAACGTTCATGTAGTATGCACATGTGCTAACAGGCCCAAATGTAAGTAAATCTATACTTTTATTTAAATACACTAACAAAGTATCTGACATGATTATTGTTGTAAGCTTATTGTATTCATGCCAAATATACCTCCGTGAAATGCTTCAATTGCAATACATCCTGTATGTTTGAAGTGTACACTGGACAATGTTCCTGCATAAAAGTGATATGCTCAAAACTATGTATAAAATGTTCGAAAGTCAATGGCCAAAAACCAATTAAATGAAAAAAAACCTATTTGCAATGGATGTGTACAAATTGAGAAAACTCATTTTTCTCTCGCTAATGCCACAAAGCTAAGTCTCACAAAATTACATAAGTTTCTTTGTATTCAAGTTGACCTGATACAGCACTGGCACTTTTTCATCATGATGCTACCAAGCATTAGTGATGGGGTATACTTGGAGAAGATACTCAACTATGTTCCATTTTTAGATCACCGCCAATACTCAAGGCATTTCAGTAAGTTTAAAATCCCTAGAAAGTATTAACATGTTGCATACACACTACTACACTTCATAGCTTTCCTTACTATGTATGAGACAGCAAGTGTTTGTGCTCACAGTAGTGCCACAAATTTTGATACATTTCTTTAGAAGGTAGGAGATGTGATACATGTATCACTTGAGATGAGTTTCCTATCCTGCCCCAAAATTAAAATATATTCTTACAAGATTACTGCACAGCTGTTTAATTTCTGTATGTTCTATGTAAGACACCTATGTTCATGAGACAGTAATATCACCTCAACAAAGACACATTACCATGCCACATGAGAGATTACCATATTTGTACATAAAATATATCCTAAAATGGCAGTAAGTGCTCATCTTTGAGCTCATGGGTTTTCAACAAATTACTTAAGAGTACAGGGAACAAAAGGAAGGAAGATAAGTTAAAAGAAAAATGGTAACCAACACAAATGTATGTACTTGTGAGATGATCAATTTTATTCTGACTTTTCCACAAAGATATGGAACACTTTAAACATATTACAGCATTATAAAGAGAATGAATAAATAGTTAACATGTCAGAGACTGAGCAGAACCTCAGATTGGAAATGGCAGGTACTCTGCCATGGCCTATTCAGTGGAACCAACAAAAGTATTTGCCTAAAGGAATTTAGAGAACCCACATAAAATGTAAATCAGGATGTTGAAACAGGCGAAGGATCCCAATGCATCTGAATGGAAATTCGGTGCCATAACCACTCTTCAATTTTCTCAGTGATTTAACATGTGACCACAAATACAAATGTATAAACTTTTTTATTTCATCCAAGAATATCTCAACATAATACAACAAACATCAATAATTCAAAATATGGGTATACACAGAATGTTTAAAGGATCTCTTTAAGGGTGGGACAGGTGGTCAGCCGTGGCCTTGATGAAGGAACCATCCTGGCATTTGCCTTAGCAATCCAGGAAAACCACAGAAAACCCGAATCAGGATGGCCAGACAGAGCGAACCCCATCCTCCCGAATATGAGGTCAGTGCTGTTAATAGCTACACTGCCTCATTCAGTTGTTACCTATTATACAATGTCCTGATTTACATCAAAATAGATCTTACAACTAGCAAAAATAATGATTAAATATATACACAATTACATATGCAATTACACTTTAACATTTTTCTTTATCACTTTACGCAAACAGACCACACAACACTTTGTTCACGGAACTTCAATAAACTGCCAGAGGCTGCTTCAGCAGTTGCTGCATATTTGGGTAGTTATCTGAAACAGAAGAACAGGAAACAAACAGCAGAAATATCATTGTCTAAAGACACTTTAGAAACAACATAAAAACTTGCAGCAACTACTTAGCTGACTCACATTAGTAGTAAACATATTCACTTAAGGCATGTCTAGCAATTAATTTAATATGTTCTTCAAACTTCTATATGTATGCTGATAACACTACACTGTAGAGTGTGACCACAATGAAAGTAACAATGTAAGGGATATCTTCTACACAAATTCTGGGATGTTAACATCTGAATAGCTGTTCTCTGCAAAACACTGCATGTGAAGCAAGATACTGAAACTTGTTTAAGACTTACTGAAATTTATCTTTTGATGCAGTTTTAGATTTGAAGTTAACATTTAAATACCTCCGATAATGACTGACTTTTTCAGTAAACAAAATGTCCATGAAAGCCTCTAATAATAATTCCATGTCCCACAAGGTAATTGTATTTTTTAAAGAGTGGAGCCCCTCCACACTGCCACAAACAAAAGTTCTACAGTCACCTCTGCATTGATTACGTTTTTAATCAATACAGGTTCATCAGGAGATAGCAAATGGATGAAAAATGTAACAAGAATTGAGATTTTAAGGGCAGAGGGCAAAACATGTCATGGCAAGCACCAAGGGCAAAAATCCTCCACAACTGTTGGACAGGTAGTAAGAGCAGTAGCGGATTTCTTGCTGTCTTCAACAGATCATGCAAGGGTAGATCACATTAGTTAGTGGGTACCATGCAGTTTGATACTAGTGTTATAACCACCTGCACATCAGTACAAATGCATGTTGGACCACCTCAGACTACAGCGGGGAAGGCCAGTTGCCTTCTGTACTCCAACCTTACTTACATTTAATGCCCGATTTAATAAAAATTTTACTCTTCCCTTTTTGGCACCCTTTCTAGAATACAAACTAGCAAAATTATGAGAATTTCTTGTGTTCCACCACAAAGATAGGAAAACTTCCGTGTTTTGCAAATGAAATTTAGTATTGAGCACAAGATGTTTCACCAATTCACTTTTGGCATTTTCAGTGGTATTACTTTTTGTCCTATTCAAGAAACCATTTCTTCCAGTAAATATTTCTCAGCAGGTAACCTATACTGCAAGTTTGCAAAGGCTGAAGTGTTGTTATCATTACAATAAAACAATTTCAGTTAACATCTGAGTAAAATAGCAGCATATGTTAATAATAATATACAGATTAGTGTTAACACACATGAAACTGATGTCAGTATCATTTTAAGAAACTTGAAATTCAAAATAATTGAATGTCAGAATGTATGCTACAGCTAACAATTTTTAAGTAAAGCAGGAAACAAAATGCTACTGTACTTACAAACTTTGAGGTGCCACATGCCTTGACACAGGCTACCAATTACCCACAAGTATTTTTGACATCTCATGCCTCACAGGTACTTAACTGGATTGCAATCTGATGATTGCTGCTATCAACATGAAAGAGAATATAGCTGTATCCAGTGACCAAATTTCAAAGCTGATACTGAAATTAAGTTCTAAGTTACAAATTCCAGTATTTACATATACATCACTTGTAATCCATTCACGTGTCATAACATTAAACTCAGTGCAAATGTACCTCCATTTTAAGTGAAAGGTCAAGTTTGCCATTGTATGCAAAACACTATTACCTTATACTTCAAGTTTGCCTCTATAGGACTGTGTAACATTTGCTGCTGCTAGCAGACTATCAGAGCCATAACTGGAACAAAGAGCTCAGAGTTACCACCTGCCAATATAAACAAACTTCAATTTTAAACTGAAGGTGAAATATGTCATATGTATCCAAACCACTACCACATTATTTTTCAAGCTTCTCGCATTATGGCTGTGTGACGTCTGCTGCTGCTGCTGACTTCTGGAGCTGTAACAGGAACAAAGAGCTTTGAGTTACCATTTGCCAGTATACTCTTAAGGACTGTAACTGTACCTTCATTTTAAGAGAAAGGTGAAATTTGCCAAATGTCAAACCACTAGTATCTTATTGTTCAAGTTTCCCATTTTATAACTGTGTGACATCTGCTGCTGGTGACTGACTTCTGGAGCTGTAACAGGAACAAAGAGTTCCGAGTTACCATTTACCAGTATACTCTTAAGGACTATAACCGTACCTACATTTTAAGTGAAAGGCGAAATTTGCCAAATGTGTATCCAAACCACTAGTACCTTATTCTTCAAGTTTCCCATTTTATAACTGTGTGACATCTGCTGCTGGTGACTGACTTCTGGAGCTATAACTGGAACAAAGTGTTCTGACTTACTGACTGACAATATACATTAAACACTTCAACACAAAACCACTAGTACTCTTTTAATGTAGCATAACAAATATATGCTATGCCCTACAGTTATATCTCCATTTTAAGTGGGAGATCGAATCTGCCAAAAATGTACCTAAACTAGAATTATCTTACTGTAATAATATCCCAAGTATTAAACGGAGACTCATCTGCTGGTGTTGGTGTGCCTCACGAATCCACTACTGAAACAAACATCTAAGATAAGAAAAGCATATTTTGGGGTATAAATCACCAGTAATCTCTCATTAAATACAATAAATAACAAGTACCCTGTAACAGGAAATTCAGGAGTTAGTACTGTTCATATTTAGAAATATAAGTTTTTCAACTTTAGACGCCTTCAGCCGTGTTCGCCTTTCATTTATAATGATACCAGTTTTAGAAAATATTCTTTTGCATGGCACAGAAGTGCCCACTATGTTGAATTTTTCCCTCACCACTTTAGAAATATTTGGGAAAATATATTGATTTCCACGCCACCATGCCAGTGGATTCTCACATCTACTAACAACTGGGCTGTCCATGTACCTTTGTACTTCCACAATAGCAACTGACTGAGGAGTGCCCTGGGGCTGTGTTGATTTTACACTTGCATCATAGCCACCCCATACTGACAAGGGATCAGTGGTGGTTGAAGTTGACACAGTTTCATGGCTCTGGCCTGTGTTTGTCAGTCTTCTGTCACCCATTTTTGTGCTACTAGTTCAATAAGCTGCTTCTTTGCATTATCTGCTGCAACTCGGCTTTCAAACACAAGAGATTTCAAGCGTGGATCTAGTAGAGTGGCTACTGCTATAGACTTGCTCATCTCTACATTGTGGAAATGGTCCTTCAGGCCTTTTGTTAATTCTTCAATGACAGTCCTTGTCACACTGTTAAATGGCCTCTTCAAAAGTTCTGCACACGCTGATAATAATCCCCTTGTCAGAACAATAACCTGAAAATTGGAATAAGTTCTTCAATATAACACAAACAGTACAATATCTCAGAAATGATTATGCCATAATACCACAGCTAACATTGTAGCAAGAAAAAAGCTGCTTAACTTACTTGGCTGCCAGTAGGATATGACTCAGCACTAAGCTGTGTTGAAACCTGTGCAAATGGCTTCAACACAGAGCAGAGTTCTGAGCAGATGTTCCATTCCTCGTCTGTCAGTTGTTTAAAATCAACAGTGAATAGTACAAGCGAAGTCTTTACTGCATCTTTAATTTCAACTATTCACTCTAACATACACAGAGTAGAGTTCCACCTTGTTGGCACCTCCTGCACCAGTTTTTTAACATGACCTGCCCCATTATTTTGTTGGTATGTCAGCAGTCTTTCTGTTGCCTTGCAGCTTCTCTTGAAGAATGCCACAATAGTTTTGACTTTCTGCTGAATTGACACAAAAATGTTTTAGTGCATTGTGCACAATAAGATTCAGTATATGTGCATAGCACCCAAAGTGTTTCCACTGTAAAATGGATACTGCATTTTTAATATTTGGTGCATTATCTGTCACAACCAGCAAAACTTTGTCTGTCGGCCTGAAGTTATCTGTCGTGCCTATTAGAGATGCCGACAGATTCGAAGCAGTATGTGCACCAGAGAATTGGGAACATCCTAACAACACAGATTGCAAGGTGAAATCTTCAGACACAAAATGCCCTGTCACCGCCATGTAATCTTCATTTGCTGCTGATGTCCAGCAATCTGTGGTCAAACAAACTGTCTTCACAGCTGACAGTTTGTCTACCACTTTCTCCTTTGCTGCTGTGTATGCTGCTTGCAGCATTACATCTGAAATATGCTTCCTGCTTGGTAACTCATAACGAGGATTAAGGGCCCACACGAAACTGCGAATCTTCAATGACTGAAAATGGTTGGATGTCTTTAGTGAACAGCTGAAGAAGTTGCCCATCTATCTTCTTTTTCTGATTCACTCTGATCCTTTTGGAGAGGTACGATGTCATAGAACTTTGAACACCTTGCTGCATTGAGGGGGCTGGAGCAGCTTGCTCCTCTTCCACACTACTGGTGCCAAGGATCACCTCTACAGGAAGGGTTTCACCTACAGAAAAATAGGTTTCATATCAGCATAAGCACAATAGAAATGATGCCATATTATTTTTGGTGATATATATTACAATTTTTGCGTACAGTATTCTACATGGTACATGCAGCTTGAAAATTTACTTCATACAAGTTGACAATTGACTCAGTTTTAGTAATGACTATAGCTTCAAGTTCCTTCTTTAATCCTAACAACACCAACACATTTTCAATAATGTGTATTGGGGGGAAGGGAGGGTACTGTATTTCCACCCTAAAAAAATATCTTAATTGTTGTTGACATATTATCATATTTTAAACAAATACTGATGCATAAGTAGGGTCCTGAACTTTAAAATATTCAATATGACTGTCACTGTGGAAAGTCACATGTACTATTAACATGTCAAATTTTTGGGTTAAGTTTAACAACAAAATTTAAAACATTTATGGAATTCAGTTGAAGACTCCATTAAAAACAATTATCCTTCTCAAAATTTTAAAATATGAAACAGTATCTAATTCCCCCCCCCCCCCCCCCTCCCCAGGGCATCGTCAGGGTTAAAGACAAATGATACACAGGAATGAGCACTGATACAATCTGCTATCCGATTAGTTACTAATAATTGCGAGAAGACAGTTACAGATGCTTCCAGATACACATATTATACATACGTATTGTAGTTAGTGCACTCAAATATTAAATAGTCTCACAGACGACATATATCACACAGTGGCATTTTATTAGCACTATTGTTATTACACCTGCAACAATAACTTCGAATTAAATAATTAAGTATTCCGGCACCATATGCAACATAATTTAATGTTTGAAAATGTCAAGGCAAACAGGTGCGGTGGTATCGACAGCTTAAGTAGTCATGACAAATGAAAACTTGCGTGTAACAATGCACAAAGCACCACACTGTATAGCATGCTCTTATTTTTAAAAAAATTAATAAAATAAAAAGAAATGATTATACATGCACTGAAATAACCGTAATTGCAATAAGTATATTTTTTTCATTACTCACCCAAATCTAGCTCCGAAGGTCTTTGTGAAGAGAAATTCACAATTAAATGCGATTTCTGAAGATGTTCTTTTTAAATTCGACGTCGTCGATTTGTACAATAATTTCTTACTGCACAAAGTACATTTCGCAAACTCTTCATCAAGAGTTTCGAAATATGACCACATTTCGTTAGACACACAATTATTCCGTTACCAACTTCCAGGTTATCTGTGGTGGTAGCCCGATAACTGCCAGAGAACTAGAACTGCTAGCCAATAACGATAACTGCCAGAGGAGAATACCGATCTCTGACAGTTATTCCCATAGTCGCTCGAATTCCTTAGTAACTCTCCTTGTACTACCCGTCCAAGCTAAATTAACACGTAAGGCGGTGGCTCAAGGGATCGGCTGTACTTGTTAATGTCTGTACTGCAGCTTCTATCAGCCACGGCTCGGACATTAACTTTATTTAATTGTTTATGCTAAAAGTAACGAAGGCCCACGAAATAGTACACAGTTCTTATCAACAGATGGCGCGCAGTCTCACAGTTATTCCCATGGTCTATAGAAAGCCTTCCAAATGTGCAGCACGATCTTCAGTCAACAGATGGCGCGAGGCACTGTTGACACTAAACAGTTATTGAAATAACTGCCAGAATCAGAGGAACGGTTATCGCAGTAACCGTTACTTCTCAGTAACAGGTTATTTCTATCAGTTACGTTATTTTTTGCCACCTCTACAACACAACCCCACCCCCTGAAGCCACTGCCTGCGAACCCACACAGGAAGACACATCTACACAAGGACCCCCAGAACCAAAAACCCAGAGAAGGTTTAGGCGACCAAGAGGTAACAGGAGTGGGAACACACGTGCACCACAACAAAACACTGACACACAGTCAGCAAGCCAGTGATACCAGCACACACACTACTCCACCCCTCACCACATATGAAACACAGCCGGCCGGAGTGGCCGAGCGGTTAAAGGCGCTACAGTCTGGAACCGCACGACCGCTACGATCGCAGGTTCGAATCCTGCCTCGGGCATGGATGTGTGTGATGTCCTTAGGTTAGTCAGGTTTAAGTAGTTCTAAGTTCTAGGGGACTTATGACCACAGCAGTTGAGTCCCATAGTGCTCAGAGCCATTTGAACCATTTTATGAAACACAGGCACCTCGAAATGTTCCTCATAACAACAACACAAGCGCCAGCCCACACATAACACCAACACCCACACCAGTGGCTGCCAACACCACAACCAAGCCACAGGCCGACACACACAACACTTGAGGGTTTATTGGCAACAATATTCCCCCATCACACGACCGCTCAGATCCTTAATAAGCTCGCGGCGGCCGTCACCACACTTGTCACACGGCTCATAACTGCTCAACCTGGGCAGTACTGGGCCACCATACAAACAGCGCTCACCACACTGTTTACACCCACACATGGATAACACACCACACGCGGCCCCCATTGCAAACAACCAGACACTGACACGGATCCTGTTCTGGAACGCAGAAGGGATCAACAACAAAAGGGCGGAATTTGCCGCTCTCATGGAGCATAAGGGTATCCTTATTGCACTACTGAGCAAAACTAAGCTCAAGCCACGCAACCAACTAAACTTCACCGGCTACTGCGTCTATCGTACCGACCGACCGGACAGCTCCGGTCATGGCGGAACAGCCATCATCATACACAAAGACAGAGAACACACAACCATAGTGCTCCCTGAACTTGAAAAACTAGAGGCAACCGCTGTCAGGGTCATGTTCAACGGAGCCTACACTACACTGGTGTCAGTATACAACAGCCTTAAAAACATCAAAACACGCGACATCAGGACAATACTCAACATATCACCGCGCATAATCGTCGCTGGAGATCTTAACGCAAAACACCCGGACATAACGACACTCAACGTTGCCGTTGAAAACGATCTGCCCTCAAATCACCAACCCATTATACTGTACATTGAAGAAACACTGCAGCGCATGGAACAACGCAGGATGTTAGACTACAGGTGTGCGAATAGGACCCAGTTCAAGGAAACACTTGACAGTCGCATCCCACCCTCCCACGCGATCAACGAGACAGCCAAAATTGATGAGGCAGTTGAAACCCTCACTGGCGCCGTCCAAGACGCAATAACCAACACCATACCGATCTGCACACCACAACAACACAGTGCTGCCCTGCCCCAGAAGATCCTGGGCCTAATCTCAATGAGGAACCGCCTCAGGAGACATTGGCAGCGTACCAGGCGCCAGCACTTCAAACAGCACATGAACAGGCTCCAGGGTATAATCCAGGAAAAAATACAAACATTTAAGACACAACAATGGGACCAGAAACTCGAAGGGCTGGACACCATGTTACATGGCGTGTGGCAGCTGGCCCGATACTTCACCAGGGAGAAACTGTACACCCCCATGTTACAAGGGCCCGACGGACCAGCATATTCTGTGGAAGAAAAAGCGGAACTGATGGCTCTCAACACTCGCAGCATCATTCACACCAAACCTGGATCCCTCAGACCCAGCGTTCACACTTGCTACAGACCAGGAGGTCACACGCATCTTGGCCCAACCAGCGCGCAACATCATCCGACAAGCTAGTACAGCTGAAATCAAATGGGCCATCATGCATACCACTGCTAGGAAGGCCCCTGGTCACGATGGCATTCAAAACCGTGTCCTCCAGGAGTTCATGGACAAAGCTGTAGACTACCTAACACACATCACGAATGCCATGCTCGAGCACCAACACTTCCCCGCCTTTTGGAAGACGGCCAAGGTCCTGATGTTCAGGAAGCCGGGGAAAAACCACTCCCTCCCACAAAATTACCGACCCATCAGTCTGCTGAGTGCGCTCAGCAAGATCGTTGAGAAGGTAATATTAAAACGACTCACCAGGCACTGTATCACAAAAGACACCCTGAGACTGGAGCAATTTGGTTTTAGGAATCACCACTCAACAACACAACAACTCCTCCATGTCGTTGAATACATAACACACGGATACAACACAAACAAAGCGACTGGGGCGGTGTTCCTGGACATTGAAAAGGCTTTCAATCATCTATGGCACAACGGCCTAATACACAAACTTAGTGACGCAGGATTCCCCGACAGGCTCGTACGTCTCAGACACTCGTATCTCACTGACAGGAGTTTCAACACCGACGTGGAGGGCAAACAATCGACACGACTTGGTATCCAGGCAGGAGTACCCCGAGGAAGCATCCTAGGGCCCTTACTGTTTAACCTCTACATTAACGACCTCCCAGCTACACACAACACGACGGTGGAAATCTACGCGAATGACACCGCCATCCTTGCGCAAGATTGGAAGCCGTCTAACATTAATTCACGACTACAGACTGCACTCAGATGGCGGAGCCTTGGCTGGTGAAATAGCGTGTTAGAGTAAACGTCGACAAGTGCGAAGCCATTCTGTTCACTAGAAGACTGAAGCAACTGCGCAAACATCAGCACTGCAACCCAGTGATACTATACACACGCCCAATACGTTTCTGTGAGAAGGTCAAATACCTTGTTGTCTGGCTGGACAGGAAACTACTCTGGGGGCACCACATTCAACACGTGACCAACAAAGCTAACGTGAGGCTCAAACAACTCTACCCTATGCTTAACAGGTGTAGCCCACTGAACAGGAGGGTGTCTAGGTCCATGTACATGACACTTATTCGACCCCTGATGACATACGCAGCCCCTGTCTGGGGATACGCTGCACCAACTCACCTATGCCGTCTGCAGCTCATACAGAACAAAGTACTCAAAATCATAAGCAACGCTCTGCGCTACACATGCATCGTGGACCTTCACCGGGAATACCGGCTAGATACTATCTTGTAGGTATTCCGAAACCTCTCCACACGACTGTACAATAACACGAGACACTCGTGCAACCCGTTTATCCTTTCTCTGGGTAACTACGACCACAACCATAGATGGAAGCATAACAGACCAAAGACGCTAACACGACAGTACTGGTGAGCCCCTGCAACACAGCTACTGCTGGTAACTCCAGATGTTTGACCAACCGAAAAACAGGCAACTGCAGGGGAACCATACTGTGCACAGCACGCAAACCAACCACACACACCCCCTACACCATCTGTGAGCCAATCTATGACCGATCGCCCACTAATGTACAACGACCTTGAACTGTTGCAGGGACGCAGCAACTGCAGGAAACCCTGCAACGAGCTCCAGCAACGACAAAGGTAACGATGCACGATACCTCGAACTAACACAACCACACCTTGCATGCACTGTCGCAGATAGCAAGCCGCTACTGCCCTTACTACCCGTCCTACTGTTGCAGAGGTTTTTTTCCCTTGGCGCCTTCCTTGGCACTGTTTTTCCTCTGCCCTTACAACCACTACCCTTCGATCGCTTTCGTCCACTTTCTATCTCCTGATCGACCATGTTAATGAGTAATCTTACCCAGACGCACGGATAACATCACAGCCCGCATCCTGTGACTCCTGATTCAAAAACTAACATGTTATACGGTGGTGACAGTAGAACTTTTGGCTTGGTCACCACATTGGTGTGGGCGTGGACGGGCCCCATCCTTTATGACGAAGCTGAAAGAGATAATTTACAATAGATGTGAGCCTGTTAACTTGTTCATAATTTAAACATTGTTAAATGCAAGGTTGTGGTGAAAACCTCTTTAACTCCATCTTCAGTTGCTGTGAGAGTGAGTTCCGTATTTCTGCAGTTGCTGTTGCTGGTCCCAAGCCCAGAGAAAGGAGGAGGGTTGGCAACTCACAGAAGCCGTAAAAGAACTGACATAAAATAGTTTGAGGCATCCTCATCCTGTGAAGGTTAATATCGAAGCAATAGTAATATCTTTATATTCCATGTTTTCAACTTATTTGTGTGATGCAAAACAGAGTGTACCGAGCAGTAGGACGTTGGAGCTTCCCGAAATGCAGACGCTTTTGGATGTAGCCGTTTCTCTTGAAATAGCACATCTCATGGTTAACGCTATTCTTATAACAGTAAAACGTAAAAGTTTACTAGTGCACAACCTGCACCCCTCCGCGCTTCTGACAGTTCCTGCTTTTATATATCAGTGTAACAGCATAAAGAGACTTATGTGTCAGAACGAAAGGATAGCGTGCTCAGCTTCCAAGTCAAGACAAAGTTGTGGCAGAAGTGGACATGTTCGATGCAGAGAGAAATTTTCATCTCATCAAAACGGTCGATAGAAATTATAAATCAAAATCCTTTCTGGGGAGTTAAATTTCTAATAATGGAATAATATTTTCGCGTAGTGTTTACACTCATAAATTGCAACAAAGTCCAGTATGAGCTCATCATTAGAATAAGATTTATAACCCCTTTGCAATGTTTGGAGGTGTTTCAGTTACACTTTCAGACGCGTTACAGAAAGAATTCAAAGTATCATTATTAGTAAATCAGGCGAAAAGAACAGTGATCCCTAAGACTGGCTGTGTCTGAAGATAAGTTTGTTTTCAAGTTTACAAGTGAACTTATTGTTGATTTCCTAATGTTGTGACCAACCTTCCCTCGTAGTTGCCCTCCATTAGCAGAAAAATTCACACTGTTTACACTGAAAGTGACGTGCCACGTTAACAGTAGAAAGATAAAATAATAGTGATTTTCCAAATATGATTAGATTAGATGTACTTTTCCTTCCAATCGAACCATAGTGAGGAGATACAACAGAATGTCAACAACAAAAAAAAATATATTATGCTGATGTTCCCACCATACCAGAGTGGAATGATCATCATCATGCATGTGGAGTGAATCTAAACTTTCTAAACATATTTTCATTTATGAGTTAATAAACAATTAATAGAAGAATCATTTTACAACACTTACTTACAATGATTACATTACTGCACTGCATTTATACGGAAATCAGATTGCACTAATATTCACGTTATTATATGCTATTAGTAATAAATCCTTTTTGCTCCTATTAAACTGAACTTTAGGGGTAGTTAAACTTTTTATGGCTTGTGGAAAGTTATTGAAAATGTGTGTTTTTGAATAGTGGACACCTTTTTGGACAAAAGTAGGTTATTGTGAAGATTATTCTTATTCCTAGTATTGATTCCAAGAAATGAACTGTTGGTTTGAATAAGACATATTTTTAATGACATATTTCATCAAAGAATAAATATATTAGGAAGCAATAGTTAATGCCCCTGATTCCCTAAACTGGCCTCTGCAGGATGTTCTTGAATTGACACTACACATAATTCTTATTTGACGTTTTTGTATCCAGAAAACTTTAGCTTGGCTTAATGAGTTACCCCAAAAGAAAATCCCACGAAAGTAAGCATCATACGTTTATATCCCCTATGTCACAACGTTCACATTGCAAAGAGAGATTAGTTTAGGTGTTTCAGCAGCCCTGTGGTTTGCGCCTCCGTTTCAATTTATTGTCAAGCTGTAATCCCAAGAATTTAACACTGTCCACTTCTTTTATCTGCTTGTCATATTTTGTGCATATACTGGTAAGAAACCTCTTACAAGTTCTGAATTGTATGTAGTGTGTTTTTTCAAAGTTTAGTGACAAACACTTGTCTAGGAAGCATAATGTTCATGAAAACTTCATTAGCCTTTTATTGCAATATTTGTATCAAACAGCTTGGCATCTGGTAATGTTTCTGATGAAAGATTCCCACTCAGCTGCCTCACTGCCCCCACTATCAACAGCACCATTTGAGGAAGAATGTCTCATAGGCATAGATTGTAGACTGTTTAGAGTACTCACATTTTAGAAGTACTGTACATTAAAGTGTAGGTGCTCAAACCAACTGTTTGAATTCAAGTGGTCATTTGACCTGAAAGCCACTGTAAATAATTGAAAATATATTTCAGTTCACTTGTTCAGAACAATGACAATTCCACTTGTCTCTTGCTTTTGAAAACATGCCATACACCAGAGTATTCTGTCATGTACTTCCTGGTAATGATGTGGTTTTGTCTAGAAGTTGATGCTTTAAGGCTGATTACATGCAAGTATGCGTGATGTAGATGCATTAAGGTTGATAACATGAAAGTGAAGAGAGTGGGAACTAAGTCTACAGGTTTTTCAGTTAAAGAGTTGACAATATGAATATGGTAATACTTTTAGTTGTGTGTGTTGAAGAAAATAGCTTCCTTGCAAATGCACTATGGTACTGCAAAACAGTTCACTGCAGCTGCCAGGTAAATAAGCAAGCATAAAACTTTTTGCAGGGGCAATCAGCTTGTTGAACTGATGCAGAACTGAAGTTAAACATGTGAAACAATGATCTTATGTTTTTTGCTTCATTCTATTTCACTGTTGTCACAGAAGTTTCGAAGTAGCAGGCATACTGCTATTTGATACTGCCATGTCCTTTTGCCACAAGTGTCATACTAGAGCAGACTGCAACACTTATTCTATGTTACCTGCCCACAAAATTTAAATACTGGGTGGAGATGAGGCATTCATTTATTTTCATCTATACTAAAGCATTTACATGCAATAAATGGCACCATGAATAATTTTAATAACAACTTTTACATTGGGAATTGACAAAACGTGGTTTTGTGAATGACATAATTGACAAATTTATATGTGACAAGTGCAGTGTGTCTTTAATTTCTTATGTTCTTTGTTGCTTCCTGTTCTGGTTTGTTTGCTAATGTGTACACATGTGTCTTTTGTACCTGTGTACAGTAGTTTAAAGCTAATTCACTGTCATTAAGCTTTGAGAAGACCCACTACATGCAGTTCAGAACCTATAAGACATTTCCTTCCAGCATGAGTATAACATATGAAGACATGCAGACCGAAGAGGTTGACACTGTTAAACTTCTGGGATTACAGCTCGATAATAAATTCAGTTGGGAAGGAAATACCACAGAATTGCTTAAGTGCCTAAACAAGTCTGTATTTGCAATGAGAATGTTGTCAGATGTAGGATACATAAATATAAAGAAACATGCATACTTTGCTTATTTTCATTCTATTATGTCATATGGGATCATATTCTGGGGCAACTCATCAAACCAAATAAAAGTTTTTAGGGTGCAAAAGCATGTGATAAGAATCATTTTTGGTGTAAATTCAAGAACATCTTGTAGAAACCTGTTCAAGGAACTTTGTATTCTAACCATTGCTTATCAGTATATTTATTCCTTAATGAAATTTGTTGCAAGTAATACATCTCTGTTTCCAACCAGTAGCTTAATATATAGTATCAATACTAGGAATAAGAACAATCTACACAAAGACCTAAAATCACTTACCTTGGTCCAAAAAGGGGTCCAATATTCAGGAACACACATTTTCAATAAATTGCCAGAAACCATTAAAAACTTGGATTCAGATAGAGCATGGCTTACACAGAATTTGAAGACTTTTTGATAGGCAACCCCTTCTACTCCATAGATGAATATCTTAACAGAGACTGTTAACCAGCTTAAGTAAAAATATCTGTTAGATTTCAGTTCTGACAACACTTGGTCACAACAGTCAAGATTAGGTATTTTGTGTATGATAACTTTATTAATAGTGCATAACAGTGTTTCATTCTGACAGTGTATTAATTCTGTACACATTAGCTGTTCCACTTTACTGCATTGTATTAACCCATTTCAACTATCTCCTGACAAATGATCAGGGTAGAAAGTATTGTATTCAAATGTTTTATGTTATACTTTGACATGTTCCACACCCATGAGAATCATCTCATTTTTTAGGTCTATGAAACGAAAACTGAATCTAATCTAATCACACTGTTAGTGTACATATTATGTATGTAAGAGATAGTGTCCCTACATAATTGGTGACCCCAAAGACGAAACTGTGCCATCGTGGATAGGTTATCTGCCATGACTACCGCACATAACCTTCTGCACGCCATCAATGACACCATTTAGGACATTAAAAATGAGACCGAGGTTCTACAGTGCCCGCCTCCTCTGCTTCAGCTTCTGGATTCTATGTCACACACCAGTCCATCTTGGAACATCATGGTTTTAACTGCACTGGTTGTGCCATCAGACACAGCGATACAATCACAGAACACCACTTCACACGTAATTTCAACAGTGTCATAAGTCATCAAACCCAGTGTGAACATGCTCCTAGTCATTTCACCATAATGGTACCACTTGTGGGATCAACAGAAATATCTACTCTTCAGCTCTTGCAGTCCTTGCATATTGCACCTGCAAATTCAGGCCCCATTATCTACATCCAATCAACGAAAAATTTAGTTTGCAATAATGAAGAGCATTTTCAAGCAACAGCAAATCAGTAATAATTTTGAACAGTTTACCTTTGTGATGAGTAATCTTAATCAACATGCTACTTCAGTGGTGTTGGATATTATATTATGGCCCCTCCTCCCTCCCCGTCCCACCCTGCTTACAACGCTCTCAAGATGGTGCTGATTTCACGTTGCTTAAAACCAACGGGTCAAAGGCTCATGCAAATCCTATACCATGAGAGGCATGAAACATGATACCATGTGAATTCTGGAACCATTTGCACGGAATGAGTGATCCCAGTATCATGCTGGATGCTTCACTGTTACACATATGGCAACACCAATTGCTCCCTTCAAGTAAGGTTAACTTTAATTGCTCACAAATGGCAGCCATTATGAAAGTTGCTTATGGTGCACACACCTTGCCTGACTCATATGCCACAGTGGCTGCCATGATAAGTTCATTCACTCTCAAGACAACCAAATCATCCTGGACCAGTCTAACATGCTGCTGCTTTGCTGCAATTCCACCTCTGCCCAAAGGTCACAGAGTCTTCCTGAGGACCTGTAAACTCTCTGTGTCACTATCAAGAGACTGGATAAGTAGTTGGAAACATTTCAACTATGGACAGTGACAGCTGAGAGTGTGTTTGTCCCACCATACCTTCCCACCCCAGTCATGTAGCAATGAGACCACTCAAATGTTTGCTGGTTCCACGAATGTTTCAGTCACCTGGCTATGAAATGTAAGAAATCATGTTTCCCACCCTAACACTAAAACACAATCTGATTTAGTTGCAACACAGAAGGACGCCCACCTACAGTTTAAGAACAGTCAGCACCCTATGTCAAAAAGGCATCATAGGACTGCTCATTTTACTGACTGTAATGGCATGACTCCAATGCTGCCAACTACTAAATGACCACATGACACTGCAACACAAAGGCTGTTCATCACTGACCACCATTCAGACCTAGTGTTATTAATCAAATGATATGATTAGATTAGATAGATTAGATTAGTTTAGTTTTTTTGTTCCATAGATCCATGCTGAGGAGATCTTCGTGGATGTGGAACATGTCTCTCTCACTCTCTCTCTCTCTCTCTCTCTCTCTCTCTCTCTCTCTCTCTTTTTTAAAGCTGAAATAACAATATGAGTATATACAATACATCATTTTTTTAAGCTGAAATAACAATACTAATAGTATGAGTATATACAATACATCATTTGTTTCCATTAAAAAATGTGTCAATGGAGTAGGAGGAGTTGACCACTAGTAAGTCTTTCAGGCTCCTTTGAAACTGATCTTTATTTGTAACTAAAGTTTTTTATCCAGAATGAGATTTTCACTCTGCAGCGGAGTGTGCGCTGATATGAAACTTCCTGGCAGATTAAAACTGTGTGGCAGGCCGAGACTCGAACTCGGGACCTTTGCCTTTTGCGGGCAAGTGCTCTACCACTGAGCTACCCGAGCAAGACTCACGCTCTGTCCTCACAGCTTTACTTCTGTCAGTACCTCATCTCCTACCTTCCAAACTTTACAGAAGCTCTCCTGTGAACCTTGCAGAACTAGCACTCCTGAAAGAAAGGATATTACGGAGACATGGCTTCTGTAAAGTTTGGAAGGTAGGAGACGAGGTACTGGCAGAAGTAAAGCTGTGAGGACAGGGCATGAGTCATGCTCGGGTAGCTCAGTTGGTAGAGCACTTGCCCGTGAAAGGCAAAGGTCCCGAGTTCGAGTCTTGGCCTGGCACACAGTTTTAATCTGCCAGGAAGTTTCAAATTTTTTTATGTTTGCTGGCAAATTATTGAAGATGAGTGTTCCTGAGTGGTGGACCCCTTTTTGAACTAAAGTAAGTGCTTTTAAGTCCTTGTGCAGATCATTTTTGTTCCTGGTATTGTATGTATGAACTGAGCTGTTTGTTGGAAAAAGAGATATGTTATTTAAGACAAATTTCATTAAAGAGTAATATACTGAGAGGCAGTAGTTAGTATACCCAGTTCTTTGAAGAGGTTTCTACAGGACGTCTGCTAATTTACTCCACGAATAATATGTATTACACGCTTTTGAACTCTGAAAACTTTTGTTTGACTTGAAGAGTTACCCCAAAATATTATATCATATGACATTATAGAATTAAAGTAGGCAAAGTTAGCAAGCTTTTTCGTTTTTATGTTGCCTATGCCTGCTAACACTCGAATTGCAAATACAGATTTGTTAAGGTGTTTCAGCAGTCCTATGGTGTGCTCCTCCCAACTGAATTTATTATCAAGTTGTAATCTCAGGAATTTAAGACTGTCAACCTCTTCTATCTGCTCTTCTTCATACTTTACGCAATTGCTGGGTGTAAACCTCTTACAGGTTCTGAATTGTACATAGAGAGTCTTTTCGAAGTTTAATGTCAGTGAGTTGGCTTTAAACCATTTATTAATATCCATGAAAATATCATTAACGGATCTTTCTAGAACTACACTCGACATACTACTTATTGCAATGGATCACTGTGGGACACCACATGTAATTTCTTCCGATTCTGATGATGACTGACGACTTAATTCACAAGTCCTTTGCACTGACACCCTTTGCTTCCTGTTAGCGAGGTATGACTTGAACCATTTTGCAACACTGCCCATGACACCATAGAATTCTAATTTATTTAAAAGGATGTTGTGATTCACACAGTCAAATGCCTTTGACAAATCACAGAAAATACCTGCTGCTTGTAATTTGTTATTTAATGAATTAAGTACATTTTCACTGTAGGTGTAAATAGCCTTCTCGATATCAGAATCCTTCAGAAATCCAAACTGTGTTCTTGATAATATGTTCTTTGTGGTCAGATGGTTGATAAGCTGCCTGTACATTACTTTTTCTAAAATTTTTGAGAATGCTGGCAAAAGTGAAATTGGTCTGTAGTTTGATGGTATCTCTTTATCCCCTTTCTTGAATAGAAGCTTAACATCTGCATATTTTAGCCAGTCAGGAAATGTCCCAGTTATAATTGACTGGTTACACAAGTAACTTAGAATTATCCTAACCTTACAAGAACATGCCTTAATTAACTTTGTTGATATTTCATCGTAACCACTAGAATGCTTTGTTTTTAAAGTTTTATTATGGAAGTTATTTCTTTTGGTGAAGTGAGTGACATATTCATGCACCTGAAGCTATCTGTAAAGGCTAGTTTCAGATATTCAAGGGCATTATTTACTGACCCTGACAATCCCATTCTATCAGTAACTGATATAAAGTACTTGTTAAATAGATTTGCCACACTATTCCCATCGGTTACTAATGTGTCATCTACCCTTAATGCTATTTGCTCCTGTTCCTTTCTGGTTCTACCAGTCTCCTCTTTCACAACATCCCATAGTGTTTATATTTTGTTCACTGACATTGCTATCTCCTTTTCATAGTGCATTTGTTTAGATGTCTGAATTAATTTTTTTAGTATTTTAGAGTATTCCTTGTATTTAGCTAAATCATCAGCATTGGAGCTATTCTTGGTCAACAGATACATTTTCCTTTTTTGTCGTACAGGAACTCTTAATTCCTTGTGTAATCCATGGTTTTATTATAGGCTTCTGTTTAATTTGAGTAACTTTTAGAGGAAAACAGTTTTCAAACATGGTACTGACATTGTTCATGAATGTGTTATATTTTTCATTCATGTCTTGAGTACTATAAGCATCTTTCTAGTTTATATTTTGAGCAGTTTTCTAAAACACTCAATTTTTGGTTGATTGACTACTCTCCTGTACTCCAATTTAGTAGTCTTGATAATCTGCTTAGAATTTACATCTAAAACAAAGAGCTGCATGTCATGATCTGATAGTCCATTTATTACAGGTTTTATGATATGATTTTGTTCCTTCAATTTGTCTATAAAAATGTTATCAATGGCTGTCCTTGAGGATTTAGTGATCCTAGTTGGAAAGTCTACAGTGTGAGTTAGATTGAAAGACTACATTATTAACTGCGGAAGATTGCATTGGAAAATCTGTATTAAAGTCAGCAGTAATCAAAATTTCTTTGTTTCTTCCTGTTAAATAACCCAAAAGAGCTTCTAGTTGATTTATGAATAGATTATAATTTCCTGCAGGTGCTCAGTAAATAGTTACTATTATATAGGATCTGTTATGGAACTCTACTTTGTAGCACATGCTTCTAGATGCTGCTTGAACTGTGGATTGCTTTTCAAAGAATATTCTTAAAATTTTATTTTATTTACTAGTGATTCATCAAGAACATTAACACATTTATTCACAATATGTGAGTGTGGAAGTAGTTGCCAGGGAGTATTTTTTTTTTTTTTTTTAAGAAAAAGAAACAGATTTTAAATTATAATCAGAAAGCACCCTGTAAATATCAAGTTACAATTTATTCAGAGGCAGAAAGAACAAATTTTTGACTGTATGAGCTTTCAGGCTGAGAACCTTGCCGCCCCCTTTTGACACGGCCGTAGTAACGACCGCTCACAACAACCTCTGAAAGACAACACTGGTGCAAATTGTTTTAACAATTCACACAAGCACATAAACTATGCACCCTGTAGGAGGGAAGGAAATGGTACAAAACACTAAAATTAAAATATTAACTTGCCATCAAAGGTGCAACTTGATTTTAACTTCTAATAAAACGACCATTTAAATAAAAGCCCATGAAATGTAATCTTATATAAAATTATACAAGGTTGGCCAAACGAGCTAACATGCTCTACAGTACACATATACCACCTCTCAAGATGATAGGCAAGATCAAAACATATTTCAGGAATTAGGCCGTTACACTCGAAGCAATAAATTCATTAACACACCGAATCCAACAAACATGACAGAGGCAGCTCCGAACGATCAAGATACTAGCACTCCGACTGACAATCTGACTGATTTCCAACCATCAGATCCAACTGCACAAACAACAGAGAATATCAGCCGGTGTTGAGTAAACCAAGATACTTACACCTTCTAACTCAGCCTCACCAAGATCAAGGCATCAAACACCACATTATAGAAGTTTAAAGAAATACAGAAAACACAAGTCACAACTGTCAAATCACTACGAAAGAAGGCTGCGGGTTCTAGACCACAACACACACCACTTGTTATCACATGAGTGAACAACTGAGGAAACAACAATCCACAAATAATTAACAAATCGTAACAGTCAATATTTAAAAAGAAGTTGCTAACTACTCAACTTGAGGATCCTGCTTCAGAGGAAAGCAAAAAGTTGCTCTCGCAGCTAGCGCCTCCAAATGAAACAGCGCGTGCCCGCCGCCAAAAGTCCGGCCTGGCTTTGCGCTGTGGAGACTACGTCACTGCTCAGTTCCAACGAACCAACAAGGTCCAACCACATCCCGACTCAGAAAGTGGTGTTCATTCTGAGGATCCAAGACATCATCGACTAAGACGACCAGCCGAGCAAACGACCATGGCAGCCCGCTTTTACTGACAGTGGTCCTGGCTAATACTAACACCATACGGACCCGACTGTTGATGGCTGCCAACTCTTCCCGACTGATATTGGTGTCAGTGCTCAGCAGACCACATGTCGCCATCCGACGACCAGCAGACTGATCGACCAACGGCCTTCCGTCTGCATCGACCACGGTCCCGGCGCATATTTGCACCATGCGGACCTACCTACTGCTGAATGCCAACTTGTCCAACAGTGAAGTAATGATGAACCCGACTCAGTCCACAACCCAACAGCGACTGAGACTTAGAGTCGACTGACTAACATGCGTGTGTCTGCCTTCCAACTGACTCTGTCGACTCACTGCACCGACTCCCAGACTGACTCCAACTGACTGACTGGCAAGCTCATAGCATCCCTTAAATGCACATCAACAGGCAACCTTTCCCCTTTCCCACCAGAGGGAGACACCAAAGCTGTGATTGCCACAGCAGCACCACCGCCAGAAACGGAGGGCGACTGCTTTACACTACGCGCTGTGGCGCGCTCTTCGAAACAGCAATTTTTACCATGGCTCACTGCTCTAAACAGGATTTATTAATGTCAATGTTCTTGAATTTATGTCAGTTTTTAATAAATGTGGCAACTCTTCCTCCATCCATATCTACTCTGCAGAAGTAGGAAGCTAGCTTAAATCCTGAAATGTCTAACATATCTATACCGGTGGTCACTTGACGTTCAGAGAGGCAAATTATGCCAATTTGGTTAGATGAATTCATTTCATCAATACAAATGAGTAATTCATCAACTTTATTTCTGAGTCCTGGAATGTTCTGGTGTAATAAAGATAACTGATACTGCATACTAATGGTATTATAAATGCTTTGGTGAAGATGAACTGGCAGTTTCTGATTAATTTCTGTTAAACATTGTTTAAATGGAGGCTGTATGCTAAAATCTGACTCCTGTTCATCTGTTTTCTCAAACTGAGTGTGTCTGCCAATCTCTCTTAAAACTTGTTTTCTTTCCCCCTTCCCTATTCTAAAAAGGGCATCCCTCTGACACCTGTGACCACTGGTATTTTACCACTTGTGACAGTGTCCCCCCCCCCCCCCCCCCAAGTTTTCTGCAATCAACCCAGACAGTTTTCCCTTCCCTTTCCTATTGAGGTGAAGGCCATGCCTAGTGTAGTCCCACCTATCAATAGCATCCACAGGAATCAAATCAATATCCATCCTAAGCAGCCACTAAGTTCACCCTCCCGACGGAAGAGTTCAAATGAGGCCAATCGTGGCATTTCAACACACACAGAAATCCCACACTTGTATGCTTCGTTGCTGATGCTATCTTCACCAGGACACCTTCTATGGAATATACAGAGTCTCTGTCAGTGCTATTTCCCGGACCACCCACTATAACCACAGCATCCTCCTTTGTGAAATCCTTGCATAAAGAACCTACAACCTCTGTTACTCTACCCAGATCTGCACTAGGCTTGAAAACGTTTGTGACCTGGTACTCTGGACCTAGATTTTCTTGCAGTAGTTGGCCAACACCTCTATCATGGGAACTACCTAACAACAGAACTTTCTTTCTCTTTACAAAATTCCATACCTTTTTCAAGTCCTTTAAAACTTGTTGTGCCCTTTCTTTAGCTTCAGCTACACAAGGCTCATCCAATTCTCACTGAGGCAACAGGTCAAATGTATTTTTAAGATTTATGACAAAGCTGTCTGATGCTCTCGTTTGCCTGTTCCCTCTATTACCTGTTGCCACTTCCCACCTCTGTTCACCCTTCTCCCTCTTTAACCTGTCCAGATCCTCTCTTGCCTTGTCTAAATCAGCTTAAAGAGCTGCAATTTTCTCTTCCTGTTCCAGTATTTTCCTATCTCTACTGCAGATCCTACAATACCACTGGTGAGCCTCATTTATGTCCACATTTCCCACACCACTACGTTCACCCCAATGAAAGAAACTACAGCACCCATCACACCACACCCCAGATCTAACGGTCCTATGGCATGTCACACACTTCTCACTCATGGTAAAAACAGAAATCATATAAACTGATTTAAGTACTGACTAAAACGTAAACAAAGGGCCCTAGAAACTATTCAGGCAGATATAAATGAATTGAAAGAGTACTGAATAAAAAAACTGGTGATTACATATAAGTTTAAGTCACTGTTTACTTATGATACAGGCGCATGAAATTAAGCCTAAAATCCGTGCTATAGGTGCGAGAAGGAAAATAAACTTCTTACCCTGTTTAATCTTCTTCAACACTTCACTAACACTTCCACTAGTGTAACAACACTTATATTATATTTATACCAACTGGAAACGTTTACCTATAAGTTTAATTCACTGCTTACTTACGATTTGTGCACGTGAAATTAGGCCTAGGATTTGTGCTACAGGCACGAGAAGAAAAATATGCTTCTTACCCTGTTTAATCTTATTTTATACTTCACTAACACTTCCACTAATTTAACAACACTTAGATTATATTTATAACAACTGTAAATGTTTAAAAACAGCTTAATAACAACGCTTTTTATAATTATTTATTGCAGCAAATACTCAAAGAGTCCGCGTCCGCAAAGAAGAGATGAGGATACAGGGATCAGACATCAGCACACTGCTGGCGACATTCTACCCAAAGGTAAAACAACACATTATAGTCCCTTTAATGGCAGTTAATGAGGCCGTCATATGCACATATGGTCACAAGGCATTGGACTTCAATGTTGGTCTTGCCGAGAACTGGTAATGGGCTTTCATGTTAACTGATATTGATCAGTCTGTTTGGGTGCTGATTTCCTCACACAAGCCCCAATGACCTTTTTACCACTTTGCATGACCATTTTTGCTACTGGGAGTCCTACTGCTGCAACTTGAAATATGACCTCCATACCACGAAAAAGGATTATGCAACAGGCATGAAACAACAAAGTTGTATTAGGGTAGTGTGGTGTTGAAGGATACCCTACTGTAAACCAAAAGTGAATGCCAAGTGACCCGAAAAACATTAGAACAGTTTAGGACCCCTCTACAATGCAACCATGCTTCACACACAGGTATAGTAAAGCCACCTGTAAAGCCACAGAGTGTGGCCACACATACTATGGTGTACAATATCCATACCAACCCCAGTATGCTGTTTCATTACGAGCCCTTGGGGTCATGCTGAACTGCTTGCTACTGACTTCCGACAGGTACATGACAACACGGGGAGAACCAATGCCTCTCAACCCTCCGCCGCAGTCTCCTACCAACAGCTCTCCTCCTGACAACCACTTTATGGGACCAGCTATGTAATTGACTGCAGTTACATGTGCACCACAACTAGCTACTCACGCAAGCTGGCACAATGTCAAATTCAAATTCCCTCTCATCTCTGGTGCACTACACTATTGGAAGGGAGGGGGGAGGGGGGGAGGGGGGGAGGGGGGAGGGGGGGGGGCGAGCACTGTGTGGGAGTGACAGAATCAACTAATCAATATATGAGAAGTGCAGTGTGTCTTTAATTCCTCATGTTCTTTGTTGCTTCCTATTATGGTTCCTTTGCTAATGTGTATGCATGCATCTTTTGTATCTGTGCACAATGAAGTGGAGTTTATCATACTGTTAGTCCCTGTATGTATAAGCCTCATTAGGGACTTAGGGATTGTTACACATATGTGGCAATACCTATGCTCCCTAGTGGTGTTTGTAGTTAACAACAAGAGTGAATTTAGAATGATGATGTTTGGTTTTTGGGATGCTCAACTGCATGGTCATCAGTGCCCGTACAAAGTCCCAATTGTTTCACAGTCCAATTTTTTTTTTCACAGCTCAGTCTAGCCACTGTCACAAATGATGAGGATGATGATGATGAAATGATGAGGACAACACAAACACCCAGTCCTTGGGCAGAGAAAATCCCCAACCCGGCTGGGAATCGAACCCGGGACCCCGTGATCCAGAGATAGCAACGCTAGCCACTAGAGCACAAGCTGTGGATGAATTTAGGATGAACTCAGCAATTCAGTCAGGTAACTAGATGAAGTAATAATTTCTATATCAGCTATGTATCCCTTTCTGTGGTGCAGAATGGAGTTTTATATTCTGGTACAAAAGTCCGTAAAAGGTACCCAGTGGATGGCAGGCAGAAAAGTGAAAGATCAAGTATTTAAAAACAAAGTAAAATAATACCTCATTAGCCACTGTTTCAACAATTTATCAGAACACTTGGACTCATGAATGTAAGTCCTCTTTAAAAATGAAACACACTGCATCATAAAGATATGTGACAGAGGCAAGATACTAAGTTCTTTAAGAGGTGCTGAGTGATGGAAGAGAGATGCCCCTTTGCATTATTTTCACTATTCACTTTTTATAATAAATATATTTGAGAGAGAGAGAGAGATCCCAAAATGGAATGTAGTGTGGGATTACCAAAGGTACAAGGGCAAAGCAGGTACATTTTATCATTTCTGTGTTGGGACTTTACTGTGAATAGTGACAGCTCAGCACAAACTGCTCAGGATGTTTAAGGACTTCTCTTGAAGTATGGCCTATGGTGGAGGATTGTCTGTTGACACACAGGAATTTTCTGGATACTTCTTGGGGTATATGCACATTTTTAGTCCTAACATTTGTTACTGATGATAATTTTTTTTTTTTTTTGATGGGTGAAAGTTCATGTTAATAGTTTTGTTCCTATTCAGTAGCAGTTTTTTCTAATTTGGCCAATTTACCAGCATGCAGTTAGTTTCAGCAATCAGGGTTTTAGTTGATGAAAACAGTATATTAGTATCACCAGAAAATATTACCAGCAGACCTTTCTGAATGTTTAGGGACAGATCATTGTGAAATATTGTAAACAAAATTGCTCTAAGTGTGAAAATTGTGAAATTCCTTGTCTTACTATCTCGCTCCTTTAACTGAATGCTTTCATCATTTTTTAGTGATTACCATATTTTGGACTCTGTTCAAAACATATGATCTGAACCCATACTTGCATTTTCTCCCAGTTCCGTACTGTCATAAAGTAATGCATGGTTACCAAAATTTATGAGATCAAGGAATAACCTGTTGTACATTTTCTTTCATTGTTTGCACTATAGAATTAATTTAAAATGAAGCTGAAGCCTAATTTATCAATATTATTTCTCAAAAGCCAAGCTTATGGAGATTCAATAAACAATAACTTCCCGAGAAGCTCCTCAGGCTGAGTTATTGCACTCATGCCCACCTACCAGCAGTAATTTATGTGGCCAGATGGTACAGGAACGTAGAATTTCATTTATATTTTGTTCATAACTGTTACTGTAGGCCCCTCATTGCTCTAACCGTGCCTCCAAAAACAACATCTGCGTGAGAATGGCTCAAAGAACATGGATAAAAACCTTATTGATTCCTTACAGCAAAGTGAAAGCTTAATGATGCCATGGTCAAAAATACAGATTAAGAAGAGAAAAATACTAGCCTAGCAGCCCAAGCAGCTCCACTAAAGGAAGATTTCAATGTTCAAGCTACCCTGGTAAAGCTAGAGGAGTTGAAACCAGCTCAGCTATGTCTCACCTAAGCCATCTACTATTGCCAATAGTTTTTCTGCAGTCAGTCCTGTTCTCTCCTTCTTGGGGAAATCCATTGATTAAGATAATGAGGAAAGCTTTTTGCAAAATGTTCACAATGTCGGTCATGTTTGCACTTGGCCTGACACTTTTCTGTTGAATATGGCAGAATTTAACTTAACCAGAGGTGCATGCATCTATGTAGAGCCAGTTGACACCATGAAGTATGTTGAGAGATATGGATCCCTGGAAAAAGGTTTAGCAGATTGGTATTCCAACAAGTGTGGTACTAGTTAATACTCTGATAATCTGTCCACCCTCATACAAAGGTTGGGGAAGATTCGAACAATTTACAGACTACATAAGAAGGTCGGGATATGACCTACAGTGATATACTCCTTTCAGGAACTGAGGCATATGAAGCTGATGTTGTCATCCACAATATTAATCCACAAACTGGTGGAGAGGTTAAGGTCGTGTCCCTTATTTCACTACATGAAGTAGTCCATCTGGCACTATTATGTGCAGAAGCCAGGTGCTTTGTTGCCACCCTGGTCTGTAACTCTGAGTTGTGCCATGTGTTATCTAATGAACGAGTTTGTGACTGAGGAAAGTGCTCTGATCATATGGCAAATACCTATTGAGCACCTTATCATCCTAATTGTGAAGGTTTAAGCATTTAAGACTACATTGCCCACAGAACCAAAACAGATCATTCTGTAATTGTGTGTATTCTATTCAGGGAAACATTATGGGCACAGGCCCTACCACACAGTCCCACCCCTAGTAAAGTCAAATAACCCCATAAATTACCGAGGTTTGAAGGAGATGACAAACATAATTATGAGAGAAGAAATGTAAGGAAAACTAGCCCAAATTGTAGTGGATATGGATGACCAGATAAATTTAGTGTTTCTCTCATATGTTGGTAAGTGGCCATTAAAACCACCCCAGTGTTGTGTTAATGGTTTGGGTACTGGAATTATAAATCCCGAAGTTGCATGTTCAGTTAAGCTAAAAATCAATAACACCACCTATGTATTTGAGATGGTAGCAGAAAAGCAGAGAAAGCCTGATTTTAGCATCATACAGGGAAACGATATCTCATGTCAGTATCAGGGTGTCAAATTTGGTGAACAAGTTCACCAATTTGGCACCTCATGGGTATGAGGAAATTAAGGGAAGTGGCTCATTCCCTGAAATTCTGATACACCACTTATCTTGGTGTTGAAAGCCACCATCCATGTAATGATAACTGGCAGCATCAGAGCAGTTCTCTGGTTGATTGTCAAAATGCAGAAGCCTAAGAGGATAGTCTTTTTGATTGACCACTCACTCAAAATTCTGTCCTTGATAGAACACAAAGACATGTGAAATGAAACCGGTGCTGAGCAGAAACCGTGGAAGAGAAAATGCTATCCTATGCATTCAGATAATTTTGGAATCCCAGATGTGACAATACCGAAGGGAACTACATTGGCCAGTATGCAAGAAGTAACAGAGCATGAAAAGTCCAATTTTCATAATTCTGAGTAGTGTACACAATCACATCACCTCTGAAGCAAAAGTTACAGAATGAGATGCCCCATTTAACTAATTATGAGTAAAGTTTTTTATACCTAGTTTTAGAGGATTATTTGTGTTTTTTGAAGAGATGCATTACTTTCCAGCTTACTGATATTGTATAACATGAGATTCTAACAGCAAATGCAAGGCCAATTATCCAGAAACTGTTCCAAATTAAAAAAAAAAATATCTATTAGTGATGAGAAAACCTGCTACCTATGTATGGACATGGGAGAAATTAATAAGGTCACCAGTCCTCATAACTATCAATTTCCATGTATTCATGAAACGTTGAATAATTTAGGAAATTGTAAGTTTTTCACTACATTTGACATGTGCTTGTGCTACCATCAGATTCCGATGGCTCTTCAGGACTGATCTGAAACAGCTTTTGTTTTACCTTCTGGCTTGTACCAGTTTTTGCAGGTGCTTTTGGCCCAAGAAATGCATCCACAACATTTCAAAGGTTTACTGATTTGCTGTTAAGAGGTCTGAAACCCTCTACCTGTCTGGCCAATCTGGATGATGTTATCATTTTCTCTCAGACTATTGAAAAACATGCAGAATGACTGAAAAATGTATTGGTGAGGTTACAGTGTGTCCATCTAAGGTTGAAGTAGGCAAGATACTCTTTTTGCAGATTTATGATTTCAGTACTTGGGACATAGTATCAGTTTTGATAGGATAAAAGTGGACCTGTGATTGATGGAAGCCATGGATGACTTCCCTCTCCCAACCAATATAAAGGGATTAAAATGTTTTCTGGGGTCAAGTAATTACTATCATCATTTTGTAAAGGACTAGGCCTCTCTGACTAAGCCTTTAATGGAGTTATTAAAGAAAGGAGTAACTTTTGAATGGTCCACAGAATGTGAAACTGGCATGCAAAAAGTTAAAGAAGATTTGATGAGCTCACCTCTGTCGGTATATCCTGACTTTGAAAAAACATTTATACTCTCCAGTAATGCCTTAGACTTTACTGTTGGTGTTGTTGCATATTTTCCTTTTGCTCAGTGGTCACAGCTGATGCAGCCGCATACTCCTTTGCAAATCATAACAGGAGCATACAAGCCATGTAATGCAACCTTTTTGTGAACGCCAGAGTAAGAGAATAAGGACATCCTCTCAATAATTTACCACTTTTACAGATACATAATATTAGTGACGATTGCTGGTATGATGACTCAAACTGTGGCTAAAGCATTTATAAATCACCTGGTGCCACTATTTGGCAGCACTGATGCAATTCTAACTGATCAAGGAACAAATATAATGCCTTCATTATTTGTACAAGTGTGCAAACTACTCAGAATTAAAAAGTAGAGAACTACATGCTTTCATCCAAAGGATAACATCCATGTTGATCATCTGCATAAGACTGTTAAACAAATGTTATCCTGTAATTCTTCACGCTTTCCTGGCAATCTGTTGACATCTTGGATATCTGGGAATCCAACCAGATGTTCGCATCGTTCCCGCACAGTATTTTAACAGCATGCCTAGCTGTCTTCTTCAGGTGCTACCTGAGACTGGTCCTTGGGTTGATCGAGTCCAGTATTTATGCCTCGAAGGAGCGGGGCGTTCCGTAATTGGTCCATGCTGAGTCGAGTGTTCCATCTGTGGTCCACGCCCACCAGACTCGGCTTCAATGGACCCCTCCAGTCGCGAATGTTCTGACTGTCATCCGTGCCTGTTTTGGCCATCCTTAACAGTTGTGGTCGTCATCTGAGGTGTGTCAGACCCGATCTGAGATGTTGGGTACCCTGTCTCATGACTGTTACTATGATTTCCACTTCTGTTTCACGCTGGGCACTCCATAATCAGTCCGCGCTGCATTGTGTTTTCCATCTGTGGTCTGTGACTGCCAGACACAGCTACACTGGCCCTCTCTGGTCGCCGGTGTTTCGACCGCTGTCTGCGCCCAGTCTGGCCATCTTCTGAAGTCGAATTCATGATCTGGGTTGTGTCAAATCTGGCCTCTAATGTCCAACACCTTGTCTCATGGCTATTCTCTTGGTCTCCACTTATATTTCTTGTAGAGTCCCGGAGTGTCCTACGTTGAGTTTTCACAAGCTCAAGCGCTGGATTCCAGGCAGTGCTGATTTGGTATCCCGAGTCTCGGTTGATTAGATTATCTGTGACCTTAATCTCAATGGCTTCTTTAATGACACTGTCCCAAGATCCAAGATATCAACAGATCACCAGGAAAGCATGAAGAACTACATCAGAAGACTCTACAGGGAGGAGATGTACCGCAATATCAAGAAGCTGGATAAGCTTCAACAAAGGAAAGGGAGGATGCTGAGTTCTCTCAGTTTCCTGCTGAGATTCCGAGAGGGGGAGGTAGTTCCAGTTTTCACCAGGATCAAGCATCACGTTAACTCCAGAGCGGCAAACAGGATCAAACACCGAGCTAGTCTCACTCTGGTTAGGGAGAGAGTGCGTGACTTGTGCCACTGACTGGATGTGACGTCCAGGGACTTGCTGTATCTTCACCTAACTATAGCAGCTTCCTTGACCGCTCAAGACTGGGACCAGGTTAATGGTGCCTCCTGGTCTCTAGCAGAATGCACCAGCAAGAAGTCAATGGCATGCCAACTAGCCAAGTTTGAGCGCCTCAATAACAAGGTGCAACAGACTGGGGACACATGCACGGTGGTCAATCTGAGTGACAAGTAGCTTGATGAGACACCTTAAAAGTACTAAGCAAGGGCCTCAATTTCGCAGTGACACCTAGAAACGTGCCTGTTGCAGCCTTTGTCAGTGCAGTTGAGCAAGTGGCCAACACGCTACCTTCTAGTGTGGCTGAAGAGATCTGAAGAGAGACCTACAGGGTGCTCGCCAAGACCAAGCCACCCAAATCCAACATTTAAGGTGGTGAAAGAGTGGCACTGAGGTGACTCCAAGAGGATGACAGCATTGTGGTAATGCCCACAGATAAGGGGAACACTACAGTCATCCTAAAGAAAACAGAATATGACAGAAAGGTGCTACAACTGCTGGAGGATCCTGCATACATGTCAATAGGTAGCGACCCTACAGAGAAAGTGGACAAAAAGACCCGGGCTCTGTTGAAGGAGACGGTTCTGCCTGAACAAGACGTCAAGAAGCTGCATCCCAAAGCGCCAGCACCACCTAGACTGTATTGACTCCCCAAGATTCACAAGGATGGGGTTCCTCTGCAACCTATTGTCAGCAATAATGGCGCAGCAACCTACCCTACTGCGAAATACCTGAAGAAGATGTTGACACCACATGTGGGTAAATGTGCACATCAAATCCAGAACTCAGAGGATTTTCTGCAACGGCTGAGCCAGCAACACATCACAGACACAGACATCATGGTTAGTTTCGATGTGGTCTCTCTCTTCACACGGGTACCACTAAAGGAGTCACTTGAGCTTATTGGAGAGAAGTTCGATGGGGCTCTCCTTGACTTATTCAGGCATGCATTGACCTCAACGTACTTCCTGTATGGGGGTCAATTTATGAACAAACAAAAGGGGCGACAATGGGCAGCCCTCTATCACCAGTTTATTTATGGAAAGGTTTGAAGAGGAGCCACTCTCTTCAGCCACATACCAAACCAAGTGCTTTTTTAGGTATGTGGATGATGCCTTTGTCATCTGGCCCCATGGTAGGGAGAAGTTATATGAATTCCTGCTACATCTGAACTCTTGCCATCCGAATATCCAGTTCACAATGGAAATGGAGAAGGATTGACTACTTCCATTCTTGGATGTTCTAGTGAAGAGGAAGGCAGATAGCACATTTGGACACAGTGTGTACTGCAAACCTACACACACTGACTTATACCTACAAGCCATCAGTTTCCACCATCCGGCATAGAAGAATGGAGTGCTCAAACCACTGATCCACAGAGCACAAACTCTGTCAGATCCTGATAGTTTGGCCACAGAAACAGAACACTTATGATCAGTGTTCAGCAGGAATGGGTACTCCTCTAGAGATATCCAGAAGGCACTTCAACCTGCCAATCAGCCAAAGGATCCCGAAGAAGAACCAGAAGAGGCAAAGAAGAAGGTATACCTGCCATATGCCGGACCTATGTCTGCCAAAATCACCAGGATTCTCCAGAAATATGACATCAAGAGCATATTTTGCCTACCCACTAAAATTGGAGCTATGTTGGGGAATGTAAAAGATGACCAGGGGCTACGCCAGCCAGGTATTTACAACATACCATGCCAGTGTGGGATGTCATACATTGGCCACCCCACCAGAACTGTGGACATTAGGTGTAAAGAACACCAGAGACACACCAGAGGCAACTAAATCAGCCATAGCAGAGCATTGTCTGGAACTTGGTCATTCAATGGATTACAATGACACCAAGATTGTGACACAGACCTCAAGATTTTGGGACAGTGTCATTAAGGAAGCCATTGAGATTAAGGTCACAGATAATCTAATCAACCATGACTCTGGATACCAAATCAGCACTGCCTGGAATCCAGCGCTTGAGCTTGCGAAAACTCAATGCAGGACACTCCGGGATTCTACAAGAAATAGAAGTGGAGACTTAGAGAACAGCCATGAGACAAGGTGTTGGACATTAGAGACCAGATTTGACACACCCAAAATCATGAACTCGACTTCAGAAGATGGCCAGACTGTGTGTGGATGGCGATCGGAACATCAGCGACCAGAGAGGGCCAATGTAGTCACGTCTGGTGGGTGCAGACTGCAGATGGAACACACGATGCAGCGCAGACCAATTATGGAGTGCCCAGCATGAAACAGAAGTGACAATCATTGTAACAGTCATGAGACAGAGTACCCAACATCTCAGATCGGGTCTGACACACCTCAGATGACGACCACAATAATTGAGGATGGCCAAAACGGCCGCAGATGGCAGTTGGAACATTTGCGACTGGAGGGGTCCATTGAAGCCGAGTCTGGCGGGCGCAACCACAGACGGAACACTCGACTCGGCGCGGACCAATTACAGAACACCCAACTCCTTCGAGGCATAGATACTGGACTCGATCGACCCAAGGACCAGTCTCAGGTAGCACCTGAAGAAGACAGCTAGGCATGCTGTTGAAACATCATGCGAAAACGACGCGAACAACTGGCTGGATTCCCGAACATCCAAGATGTCAAACTATTACATCAGTCAAACACACTCCAATGGTCAGATACATTCCTTTCATACAGCACCTTAAAGTAGCAGAATACGAGTCAACAGGGTACACCCCACTCAAGGTAGTTTGTCATCATCCAATGAGCTCTCCCTTTGAGATAGATAAGCTACTACTGGGTGTAGACTCAAAAGAAATGAGAAGCTTAGCACACAGACTTAAAGGAATCTGACGTCAAGTCCAATGTAACAATATGAAGGCAACAGCCAAACAAGTACAGAGGAAAAATAAAGGAGCACTACTGCCTCTGTATCAGTCATGCAACTGGGTTCTATTACACAAACTTGCAGTAAAGAAAGTTAAAACTAGAAAGTTCACTCCACCTTTAGAAAGGCCCCTGTCAAATCATATGTTTGACTTCCTCTGTCAGCACAGAAATACAACTACCAGATACTCTTGTGATAATTCTCTTTGATAGTTAAAACCTTGTCAATGGAGTGCTGTAGCACCTCAGCCTCAGCCTCTGATATATCAGCCTAGAGACAAACCACTGGCTGTTATAGGACAGTGCTATGGAAGAAGAAACAGGTTCCACCAGCACAGGCATAGTCTAGATTGTGTATTGGCATCCTCACATGCTACTGTTGCATGATTAGGAGTAATGTATTACTAATGCAGCTACAGTTATCACACAGAATCGAGGTCCTCCAGGAACTTGATAATGGTGAAATGTGTCGGGTGAACACAGAGGTTCCCAGTCGATTATGGCAGTTATTCCTAGTACACTCTTCTGTTGTAATCTACTCATACACTCTATTATATTCCCTTGGTATGTTTTTGGCAGAGATTTCCACTCCAGAGATATAGTTTCCTTGTTCTTGGTGACAAAGAAGAGACCAATCTTCCCATTCTCCTAGTGGTAGCTATTTTACTAGCTGCCTGCGTATAATTGCACTTATGATAGCTGGGTAACACATGTAGCTCACTCAGTATGAGCTTTGGTGAAACACCACTAATTTTAGACATCTTTTTTGCACTGTCAAGAGTGATTGCCATCCAGATGAGTTTGCTAAATTTCTCTTCTAGGGAACAGGGCCATGTACCTCAATCAAATGCTTGCCAGCTGCATGGCATCACACTGCCTATTTGTAGCCTACAAGCTGTTGCATGAATTTTGTTGTATGTATTTAGTTTTCAGCTTTTTATATGTTTGCATATGCAGAGAAAGTGAGCAGACATTATCTGTCCATTACTGCAACACATTTAGAAGGTTATACCTGTCATTTGTAGTGCTGAGCACACTAATCCTTTAATGGGTGTCACAATGTTGACTCCCTCTGCTATAAATTCCAGAAGCTTCCTATTCTTTAGCTGATCCTCTTCTTGCAGTCCCACATCTTCTTGCTGTAATCACACATTGTCTTGGGATAAGTATTAGAACTGCCACGGTCGCAGGTTCGAATCCTGCCTCGGGCATGGATGTGTGTGATGTCCTTAGGTTAGTTAGGTTTAAGTAGTTCTAAGTTCTAGGGGACTGATGACCTCAGATGTTAAGTCCCATAGTGCTCAGAGCCATTTGAACCATTTTTAGAACTGCCAAATAAAAGTCGGATAGACACAAATGTACACTACTGGCCATTAAAATTGCTACACCAAGAAGAAATGCAGATGATAAATGGGTATTCATTGGACAAATATATTATACTAGAACTGACATGTGATTACATTTTCATGCAGTTTGGGCGCATAGATCCTGAAAAATCAGTACCCAGAACAACCACCTCTGCCTGTAATAATGGCCTTGATATGCCTGGGCATTGAGTCAAACAGAGCTTGGATGGTGTGTACAGGTACAGCTGCCCATGCAGCTTCAACACGATACCACAGTTCATCAAGAGTAGTGACTGGCGTATTGTGACGAGCCAGTTGCTTGGCCAACATTTACCAGACGTTTTCATTTGGTGAGAGATCTCAAGAATGTGCTGGCCAGGGCAGCACTTGAACATTTTCTGTATCCAGAAATGTGCGTACAGGACCTGCAACATGCGGTCATGCATTATCCTGCTGAAATGTAGGGTTTTGTAGGGATTGAATGAAGGGTAGAGCCACGGGTCGTAACACATCTCAAATGTAACGTCTACTGTTCAAAGTGCCGTCAATGCGAACAAAAGGTGACCAAGATGTGTAATCAATGGCACCCCATACCATCACGCCGGGTGATACACCAGTATGGCGATGACGAATACAAGCTTCCAAGGTGTGTTCACCGCGATGTCGCCAAACACGGATGTGACCATCATGATGCTGTAAACAGAACCTGGATTCATCTGAAAAAATGACGTTTTGCCATTTGTGCACCCAGGTTCGTCGTTGAGTACATCATCGCAGGCGCTCCTGTCTGTGATGCAGCATCAAGGGTAACCACAGCCATGGTCTCCGAGCTGATAGTCCATGCTGCTGCAAACGTCGTTGAACTGTTTGTGCAGATGGTTGTTGCCTTGCAAACGTCCCCATGTGTTGACTCAGGGATCGAGACATGGCTGTACGATCCGTTACAGCCATGCAGATAAGATGCCTGTCATCTCGACTGCTAGTGATACGAGGCCATTGGGATCCAGCACGGCATTCTGTATTACCCTCCTGAACCCACCAATTCCGTATTCTGCTAACAGTCATTGGATCTCGGCCAACGTGAGCAGCAATGTCACGATACGATAAACCACAATCACGATAGGCTACAGTCCGACCTTTATCAAAGTCAGAAAC
This sequence comes from Schistocerca serialis cubense, assembly GCF_023864345.2. Classification (NCBI taxonomy): domain Eukaryota; kingdom Metazoa; phylum Arthropoda; class Insecta; order Orthoptera; family Acrididae; genus Schistocerca; species Schistocerca serialis. The sequence continues at coordinate 919,739,665 of NC_064640.1, read as the reverse complement.
GTGACGAGGCAACACAACAACGTTTCACCAGGCAATGCTGGTGAACTGCTGTTTGTGTATGAGAAATTGGTTGGAAACTTTCCTCATGTCAGCATGTTGTAGGTGTCGCCACTGGCGGCAACCTTGCGTGAATGCTCTGAAAAGCTGATCATTTGCATATCACAGCAGTGAAGTATTTAATTCATTTTGACAATTATAACCATGCCACCTTTCATGCTCCTTAAACACTCTTCATACATGCAACACACTTCTATCAACACTAAAAGAATGATCCTATCCACAGTTACACAAACACAACAATTAGGTTTAGTAGAAGTGAATGAACAGATTGCCCCATTCATTAAAAGAGTTTTCATACATAGAGTTGGTAAATTACATAGTTTGCTTGTACATCATAAACCTCATTGGCGTTTACTGATACAGAGATTTTTAGCTGTTTTTAAGGCATTGAGTGAGTTTATGAAATACATACGCAACGTGTGCCACCAAGCTTTATGTGCCACAGTAGCAGCCATCATTAAAGTTGGGGCTAATGCCCCTTCCTCTCTTCCTTCTCACTCCCTGTGCATACCAGTACCACTACAAGGAAATAGTAGCAATGTGTGTGTCACCTGTCAAGTTTGCTGTCACTGGCATGTGGCCGCGATAATTCCTTTGCTTGAAGATTGATATGTCAACAATATACTTTCATGTTCTTTGGAACTACACAGTCTCATGAATAAATGTGTCTCATGAATAAATATGGGCATCTTTTACTTTGCTGCCATAACAGTGCATTGTTTACGATGCTGGCCATTTGTGGACAAGACTCTTGGTTGCTCTCGAAAGTAATGTGCAAGGGGTAGTCTGGCTTTGAAACATGCTTTAACAAGTGTGTCTGCCTGTGAACTCATGTGTTGCCTGCACTACCATTCTCCTATTACCTGCTGTGTGAGTTTCTATCTTCTACTGAGCACATCACATTGAGGTGTGGTATAATAATTCTCAGTTTAACCACCATTATTGGGTTATTGTCATTCCATATTCAGCTGTCCCAATCAGGAGTGTTATATGAATGTGTAAGCAATCTGCTGCATACACTGCATCAAGCTGTAATCCTTATAGAAATCAAATTTTTACCATTCCATAATGAAGAGGCTAAACTGCAATCTGTGACAGAGAAACTGATAAAATGTGAGCATGCTTTAGACAACACTAAGCAACCTGTCTCAACAGGATGTAATTAAACTGGTTAATAATGAATGTGAACAGTTACACAGCATTGCTGATGCTGTTCCACCCCACCATATAAATAGAGTGTGGTTTAAAGCAGAAGGATCTGTACTTAAAACTGTGTTTGGGACCCCTGACCATGCTAACACCAAATGATGGGTACACCGCTATGCAATACGCTACTGCCATTTCAAATAGTAATCATGACAAGCTCATCTGCTAACATATATGACACACACATCTAGAAGACAATCTGCTTGCCTCCATTTAACACATTCAAACTGTTATCACTAGGATGATACAACAATATGAGGTGCTATCCAAAAATTTTAGGACTGGTGCTGCCATCTGTTGAAAACCTTACCTTTGGACTAATGATCACCATCACCCTTGAAGTGGTTCCCATCCGCATGTACACACCGGTCGCAGCACTTCTGCCACAGGTCAAACGTTTTCTAGAAGTCCTGTTCTTTGAGGGTGTTTATCACCACCAGTGATGCTTCTTGAATCCTCTCTAGAGTGTCGAACCAATGGCCTTTCAACTTGAGTTTCAGTTTTGGGAATAGCGCAAAGTCGCAAGGTGCCAAATCTGGCGAGTACAGTGGGTGGGGTACAACCGCCATGTTGTTTTTTGCCAAAAAGGTCCTGGTGAGCAAGGATGTGTGACAGAGCGTGCTGTCATCATGCAGCAGCCAGTTCCCGTGATGCCAAAGTTCGGGCTGTCGTCGCTGCACGTTTTCACGGAGTCATCACAAAAAATCACAGTAGTACACGGAGTTCACTGTTCACTGTTCACTGTTTGGTTGGGTGGGATGAATTCTTTGTGCACAATTCCCTTGGTATCAAAGAAAATGATGATCACACTCTTCATCTGCCTTGCTTTGTTGGGTCTTGGAGAGCCCAGGCTCTTCCACTGGGATGACTGTTGCTTTGTCTCTGGGCCATAACTGTAAATCCACCTCTCGTTGCCAGTGATAACCCATGACAAGAAGGTTGGCTCATCAGATGTGGTCTGACGAAGGTCCATGCACACTTCAATGTGCTGTTCCTTCTGATCAGCAGTGAAGATCCTTGGCACAAATTTTGTGGCGACACGATGCATGCCAAATTCATGAGTCAACATTCATTAACATGTTTTGTAACCAATACCCACTTCATCCGCAAGGTCTTGAATGGTTTGATGTCAATCCACACATACCAATTGTTGAAGTTTGGCAACAATGTCTGGCATTGTGCAGCTAATGGGCCTTCTAGTGTGAGCATCATCTTCGACGTCTGTACGCCTGGCACTGAACCAAGCATGCCACTCAAATACATGGGTATGGCTCATGCTCTGCCATCAACCACTTGTTGAATCATTGCAAGGGCCTCCATAGCACTTTTCCCAAGATTCACGCATAATTTGATATACACGCACTGTTCTATTCGCAGATCCATCGTAAAATCACCACACACCAAACACTGCACATGTGGAAATAATCCACCTTAACGACAGATCTTAGTGCAAATAAAACTACTTACACCTGAACCACCTGTGAATTTGAATGTTACCAGTTACATACATTCCCTGTTGAGCGGGAACCATTACAAAAATTAATTACCTGGCAGAACAATGGTTACTTAGCTGGACCAGCAAACACATGCCACCTTAATTGTTTTTCAAGTTGCGTCAATGTTTCCAAACAAAGAATTATTTGTTTTCTGATCTAACAGTTCAATCAGATGCACTCAGCTGTGAGATAGCTCTTATGTTAGCTGAGTTTACCAAACCTCAGTGCCTTCAAATTTTGACTACATTGCAATCACACATATTCATCCCTCTCAGTAACAGCAGGCTGTACTATGTGCCCAAAGTGGTAAGTATTATCTCAGTCTGCTGCAACCATATCCTGGTGCCACAAACTTATCATGTATCTGTAACCAGAAATGGACTGCTATTCAGTAGCTCCCACTGTGACATTATCACTCCATCCTTTAAACTACCCACTGAAGTTGGAATGCAACTCTAACATTAGTGTGAAACCATTTCTATTGTATCTAATGGACCTACCTTTAGTGGTGAGTTTCCACAACAGTTGGGTGCTGCTACTTAACTTTACAGACAAGCAGTTGCCACATTCATACATAAGCTAACTATCCAGGAAAAAGGACAAATTAGTGTGAATTGTGCTGTCACACACATTGATGATAAGCACTGGCAGAAATATGCATTGACTGTGACATTGTCTAGAAGCACTTCCACTCCTCTATCCCTAGCGCAACATGGTGTTATCCTGTGGTTTTCAAACAAAAGAGGTTATTGTAAATGTTTCTGTAAGCCATCTCAACCTGTTGTTCCTGAGTGCTAGTCGCAAGGCAATCTTACAAGTCAGTGAAGCATGGACCCCTCCCGCCTTATACATGTAAAGATAGTTGTAAGATTATTCATGTTAAGTAATTTTTAAAGGAATTCTTGAGTTCAGTGCCAGTATTTTTGTACTCAATGGTCAAAACTTAGTTTCATATTACTAGTGGTAGAACAAATTAACTTTTCTGTCACTTGTGAAGTATATGAATCAGAAGGGAAGGAACCCTTATTACACTAGCGACTTTCTTATTATCCCAGCATGTACCACCAGCCACTGCACCTCTGCATCCCCATTGTATTTTGCAGCTATACACCAAGATCTACCCACACTGCTGTGTGGTCTCCACCCTCACCTACAGTCCTCTACCTGCCATATTTGTGCACTACATCTCTCTGTCAACAATCAACCCGCCGCCCAGGAGTGCCAGGTGAGATGTTATAAAGACACATTGTATGGACATTCATATTTTGTGATAACAAAAAGGGAACATAGAGACAATTTATTGTGACTTTTATATTGAATTACACTTTATCACTGTAATGCTTTAAGATTTGACATATGGCCCTATTCTTTGCAATGAAATATCAAAGTATTAGACCCTTCCTTTGACGTTCCAATGGAGCAAATGTGCACATTGCACCTATTTGTGTTAAGTGTTAAATTTAGTGCCATTACTTGTGTCTTCAATGAACCTGCAGTGACTGCAACTAGCTAATGCACAGTTCAGCCAACCACAGTTCCATGATTTGCTGAACTTAAAGCACAAGCCAATAAGTGGCACTGCCAGCACAGTTAGTCAACTGCAAGCTAACACAGTTGGCCACAGTGTGGTGCTGCTAATATGCAGACAGCCAATGCACACAAAAATATAATACAGGATCCCAATGATAGATGTTGCTAGTTTGGTGCACAGTTCTTAAAGAATTATGGGACAGAGGTTTCAGATGTGTCCCCACTACTGCAACTTCACTGGATCTGCATATAATGCATAATACACAGACATAAAGTGGAACATGTTGATCTCTTATGTGTGCTATGACAGTGTCATGATTCCACAGGTCTGGTGTGTGATGGAGTATGCTGTGGTTTCAGTATTCACACAAGTGATGGATTTTGTAATGCATTAGTGGATGCTTGTATGATGGGCAGTCTCAGGCAACTGAAACCACACTGTGATCAGCAGCACCAGCACATGATGGGAGTGGCAACTGGGTGGGGGTAAGGAGGAGGGTGTGGCGGGGAGGGGGTGGGATAGTGCAGTTGGGATGGCAGATAGTGAAGTGCTGAAGGTTAGATGGAGGAGGGGTGAGAGTTGGGAAAGGGGTGGGGGGTGGGGAGGGGGGGGGTAAGTAGTGGAAAAGCACAGAAATAAAATGAGAGAAATAAAGAGACTGGGTGTGGTGTTGGAATGACGGCTGTGTAGTGCTGGAATGGGAACAGGGTAGAGGCTGAATGGCTGAGGACAATGACTAGTTTGAGGCCAGGAGAGTTACGGGAACATAAGATGTGTTGCAGGGAAAGTTCCAAGCTGTGCAGTTCAGAAAAGCTGGTGTTGGTGGGAAGATTCCATATGGCACAGGCTGTGAATCAGTCATTGAAATGAAGGATATCGTGTTTGGCAGCATGTTCAGTACAGGTTGGTCCAAATGTTTCTTGGCTACAGTTTGTTGGTGAACATTCATGTGGACAGACAGCTTGTTGTTTGTCATGCCTACATAGAATGCAGCACAGTGGTTGCAGCTTAGTTTGTAGACCACATGACTGGTTTCACAGGTGGCCCTGCCTTTGATAGGCTAGGAGATGTTGGTGACCAGACTGGAGTAGGTGGTGGTGGGAGGATATATGGGACAGGTCTTGCATGTAGTCTATTACAGGGGTATGAGCCACTCGTCCATCTATCTGTGATCCACCCCCACTGCCCCCAAACTACCCTCTGTTGACTTTACAGAATTTCTTAACCTTGAACCTTGCCTCACCATCATTCCACAAATCCCTGAACATGCAAACTAACCATACATCTGCAGAGATAACTGCAGTCCACCATCTAAAAACTGATTGCAACCTGACCTTAGGCTCCTACCTGCGGACAAAGGCTCCACCACTGTTGTTTTGAACCGCAAGGATTACCTGGCTGAAGGACTCTGCCAACTGTCAGATACTTCCACCTACAAACCTTGCCACAGTGATCCCATTCCAGTAGTCCAGCAAGATCTCCAGTCACTAGTCAAATCCTTAGGCCCATCCCAGAACCTCTCCCCAGAGTCCATCTCTCTACTCACCCCTACCACTCCCTGCACTCCTATCTTCTACGTGCTTCCTGAAGTCCATAAACCTAACCACCCAGGACGCTCCATTGTGGCTGGTTACTCTGCCTCCACTGAGGGTATCTCTGCTCTCATAGATCAACACCTTCAACTTATTACCTGGAACCTACCCTCCTACGTAAAAGATACCGAACATTTCTTCCATCGACTCTCCACAGTTCCCGTCCCTGTACCACACGGTGCCCCGCTCGTCACTACTGATACCACCTCCCTGTACACTAACATTCTTAGTGCTCATATCCTTACTGATATTGATTCCCAATGCCCGACAGATTCCAAACTATCAACCTCTTCCATAATCGCCTTGACTAACTATATCCTCACCCACAATTACTTCTCCTTAGAAGGCATTACCTAAAAACAAATCGGGAGTATGGCTATGGGCATTCATGTGTCATGATCCTATGCAAACCTATTCATGGGACACCTAAAGGAATCCTTCCTAAAAACCCAGAATCCTAAACCCCTCACCTGGTTCAAATTCATTAATGACATCTTTGCTGTCTGGATCAAAGGTGAGGACACCCTATCCACATTCCTCCAGATTAGATTAGATTAGATTAGATTAATACTTGTTCCATAGATCATGAATACGACACTTTGTAATGATGTGGAATGTGTCAGGTTAATAAAAGATGTCTGTACAAGATATTACATTACACAAAATATTTCATGACACTAATGTTTAAGCTGGGTTTTATCCCCTCCCTTAATTTATATCTAAAAATTCAGCCAATGAGTAGAAGGAGTTGTCATCTAGAAATTCTTTTAATTTATTTTTAAATGTTGGTTGACTATCTGCCAGGCTTTTGATGCTGTTTGGTAGGTGACCAAAGACTTTTGTGGCAGCATAATTTACCCCTTTCTGTGCCAAAGTCGGATTTAACCCTGCATAGTGAAGATAATCCTTTCTCCTGGTGTTATAGCTATGCACACTGCTATTACTTTTGAACTGGGTTGGATTATTAACAACAAATTTCATAAGTGAATATATATACTGTGAGGTTACTGTGAGGATCCCTAGATCCTTAAATAGATGTCTGCAGGATGACCGTGGGAGGGCTCCAGCAATTATTCTGATTTCACGTTTTTGAGCAATGAATACTTTTCTACTCAACCATGAATTACCCCAGAATATGATGCCATACGAAAGCAGTGAATGAAAGTAGGCATAGTAAGCTAATTTACTGAGATTCTTATCACCAAAATTTGCAATAACCCTAATAGAATACGTAGCTGAACTCAGACGTTTCAGCAGACCATCAATGTGTCGCTTCCAGTTTAACCTCTCATCAATGGACACACCTAAAAATTTTGAAAATTCTACCTTAGCTACAGACTTCTGTTCAAAGTCTATATTTATTACTGGAGTTGTGCCATTTACTGTACGGAGCTGTATATACTGCGTTTTATCAAAATTTAAAGAGAGTCCGTTTGCTGAAAACCACTTAATAATTTTGTGAAAAACATCATTTACAATTACATCACTTAGTTCTTGGATTTTGGATGTTATTACTATACTTGTATCATCAGCAAAAAGAACTAACTTTGCATCTTCATCAATGTGGAATGGTAAGTCATTAATGTATATCAAGAACAGTAAAGGACCTAAGACCGAACCCTGTGGGACCCTGTACTTGATAGCTCCCCAGTTTGAGGAATCAGCTGTTTTAACATTACATGAACCACTTATTTCAACTCTCTGCATTCTTCTAGTTAAGTATGAATTAAACCATTTGTGCACTGCCCCCCCTCAAACCATAATGATTTAGCTTATCTAAAAGATAATGAATGATTTACACAATCATAGGCCTAAACAACTTCTGCCCCATTTGCTTCATCTGGTCCTACTCAACCCAAAAGCCATCTTCCTAGATGTTGACATCAGTACCTTTGTCCATATCAAACCTACTAACCACCAGCAGTACTTCCACTTCAACAGCTGCCACCCACTCCATACCGAGAAGTCCCTTCCGTACAGCCTAGCCACCCATGGTCATCACATCTGCAGTGATGAGTAGTCCCTCTCAAAATATACCGAGGGTCTCACTGAAGCCTTCACTGACCGTAATTATCCTCCCAACCTTGTACAAAAATTAATCTCCTGTGCTTTATCTATTCAGTCTCCCACCACCTCCCAAAGTTCCACTGTCCAACCACAGAGGAGCATTTCCTTCATAACTCAGTACCACCCAGGATTGGAGCAACTGAATTACATTCCCTGCCAGGGTTTCAAATACCTCTTGTCGTGCCCTGAAATGAGAAATATCCTGACCACTATCCTTCCCACCCCTCCTACAGTGGTATTCCGCTGTCGACCGAACCTACACAATATACTCGTCCATACTTACACAACCCCTGCTCTGCTCCCAATCCCTTACCACATAGTTCATACTCCTGTAATAGATCTAGATGCAAGACCTGTTCTATACATCCTCCCACCACCACCTACTATAGTCCAGTCACAAACATCACCTATCCCATCAAAGGCAGGGCTACCTGTGAAACCAGTTATGTGGTCTACAAGCTAAGCTGCAACCACTGTGCTGCATTCTGTGTAGGCATGACAACCAACAAGCTGTCTGTCTGCATGAATGGCCACCGACAAACTGTGGCCGAGAAACAAGTTGGCCAACCTGAAGCTGAACACACTGCCAAACATGATATCCTTCATTTCAATGACTGCTTCACAGCCTGTGCCATATGGATCCTTCCCACCAATGCCAGCTTTTCTGAATTGTGCAAGTGGGAACTTTCCCTGCAATACATCCTATGTTCCTGTAACCCTCCTGGTCTCAACCTTTGTTAGGCACTGTCCTCAACCATCCAGCCCCTTCTCCGTTCCCATTCCAGCACTACACAGCCATCATTCCACCACCACACCCAGTCTTTTTATTTCTCTCCTTTTTTTCCTCTGCTTTTCGGCTACTTCCCCCCCCCCCCTCTTCCCACCTCCCCCCCATCCTCCGTCTAACCTGCAGCAGTTCACTGTCTGTCATTCCCAACATACTATCCCTCCCCCTCCCCGTCACAGCCTCCTCCTTACCCCCATCCAGTCACCACTCCCATCATGGTGTGTGCGCGCACGTGCATGTGTATTGTGAGAGTGTTTTTGTTGTGCCTATCTGTGACTCAGCATCTCCACTATATATTGAGTAGCAACTTTCCTTCTCATAATATTGTTACATGCCATCCTGGATTTTCCATTGTTAGATTGTTTACAGTGCTTTTCAATGGTCGCTCCTGCAACAGGCCCTGTATAGTAGCTAAGTGATCATCCCTGTGACTCGTGTTTTGTGACATTGTGATCATTATGAGGCTAGTGTATTGTACCAACAATGAGATCAGTAAATGTTAACTCAGTGAGCAGTTGTGCCTTTTATGTGTTAGAGCATGCTATTATACTTTCTTCATAAATTATCCCAAAATGGTGATACCCAGCTGGCACAGACTAATTGCTTTTTGTACATGCATACATCATAATTACCTCCAACAATGTGCTTTCCACTGACCTCACAACCACTGCTGACACTGCTATCTCATCATTGTCCAGCAAGCTGCATCCCATGGTCTCCCACTTCACTGTCTGACTACCACCTTTCTGGCCTACATGACCAGCTCTCTGGTTCAAGGAGGTCAAGGCCAGCTTCCACTACAGTGGCATAACATTGGAGCATACCAAGTACACTTACATTGTCAGGCAACTTGACCAGCACTATGCCACTGAGGTCACTGACATCATCACTGCACCACAACCCACTGAGCTATACTAGGACCTTGAGGGTGATATCATATGCTGCCTCTCTGTGTACCCAAATTAGAGCATATGTTGGCCAATTACCGCCAATGATGTTGGCAACAGAACTCCATCAGAGCTCATGCACAGCCTCTGCAGCATGGTCGACATTGGCACAATTCCAGATGATCAGCTCCATGTTTTTGGCTCTACTGGCTGCCTAGCTACACATATACCACTTTTGCTACTCAGCAGATACTTCCACTGCAACAACAGTGGCTCTCATTGACACCATGGTCAAGGACCTCTGTGCAGCCCCATGTCCTGCCACTACCAGCCTAACCAAAGCCACCTCCAATATAACAGCACACCACTTTCCCATGCAGCAGACCATATTACTTTGGCACCCCCCAATGGCCACTCAGGAATTCCAGCTGCTTTTGGTAGAGTTCAAGTTCCTCCACTTCATGCCCAGCCTGGTGCTGTTCTCACACTGCTGCATCCTTGCCTGCATATTCATGAACATTGTTATGTCTTAGACCAACTCACTGTGTGTTAGTACTGTGGCAACTCAAATTCCTGCTGCTGTTCCCACACTTCCACACCCTCACTTGCACACTCACAAATGATGATGTGCCATAGGCCAGCCCACTATGTGTTGGTACTCCCACACTTTCCTGTACTACCCACTGTGCAACCACCCAAATGCCAGTAGCACACCCGAGTAAGCACGCACAGGTGTCAGGTTGCCTCAAATTGCTTGTTCATCGCAGAGAGAAGGTCTGGCCAGTGTTTCCTTATAGACACTAGGTCTGACCTGTGTGTCTATCCATGCACACTGCTCCCAGAGCATAGACTAACATTATTTTGGCTGTCAGCTGTCAACAGCTCGTCCATCACCTACTATGGTGTCTACCTAATTCAATTAGATCTAGAACTGCACCACAGCTTCAGCATCACAGATATCTCAGAGTCAATCACTGGTGCTGATTTCTTAGCACATTTTCTACTCCTCCCTGACACTGCTGTCTCTCATTGACAAGGACTCTGGCTGCTTAACTGACAGGTCCCACCATGTTGTGCAAACCTTTGTGCTGAAGCTTGTCTACATTGGTGATGCAGGGCAGTACCAGGACTTTCTCAATCATTTCCCTGCCATTATATGCCCACCTGGAGCACCACAAGAGGTACAGCATAGCGCAGTCAATCATATCCACACCACACATGGCCCTCCTTTCAACAGTCTGCAATGCCTCACACCAGAATGACTTGCTGCTGCTAACGCCAAATTCCACAGCATGGTTCACATGGCATCATTCACTATTTGGACGGCCCCTGGTCTTCTCCTCTCCACCTTCTACCAAAGGAGGATACATCCAGATGACCCTGTGGCGACTATCATTCTCTTAACACATGCGCCATCCAAGAGAAATATCCAGTCCCAAAGTTTCATGACTTCAGCCATGCCCTCAGTGGCAGTTCAGTGTTCAGTATATTTGACTACATGAAGGCATTCATGCAGATACCACTCACCATGAAAGACATTCCAAAACAGCCATCACCATGCCCTTTGTCCCCTTGGAATACTTTACATTACATTCCGTCTCTGAAATGTTGCACAGACACGGCAACAATTCATTGACAGTGTGCTACGTGACATCCTTTTTTGGCAACAGGGGTATTCTCTCCTTCACTGTAGCAACACTGTGAACACCTGACAGCAATGTTTCAATGGCTAAACGATTTTGAAGTTATCTTTAATCCCTCCAAATGCACCTTTGGTGCCCCCCCCAGATGACATTCCTGAGACACCAGATTTGTGCAGATGGTATCACTCCCCTTGCTGAAAAACTTCAGGCTTTTCAGAAAATTCAGCACCCACAAACTGTTCAAGTACTCCACTGGTTTCTTGGAATCCTGAACTACCACCATTATCTCACCAGCACAGCCTCCATTCAAGAGCCACTGATAGATGCTCTTGCTGGTCCAGATACTTATAATAGTCCAGATCGTCGGACTGAGAAATGCATACATCTACCAACACAGTGCTGGACTTGAGACAGGTAATTGCAATGATCTGACTAAATTCTGACTGAGTGTCACCCTAAGGTGCCAGTGCTGCTAATAATGCTCATTGTGAACTATTGATATGAGATGTGCAACTCGTTGTGTCATGACTGTCCCTCTGAGGTTGTAATCTAGCTGTCCCTCACATCATTTGCTGATTGAACATCACTGTCTTTATGGTTAACTCTTTTAATAAGCTTTGAGAGAAGTAAGATTTACAATAAACTTTTTACTTATTTTCTTTTTTTGTAGTTTGCTCCAGTTCTTCACATCTAGGGGCTGCTTCTTGAAGCTACAATTTTTGACATTATAGGTTCTCATGGTCCCAATTGACATAATAAATTTGAAGTAAACCTGCACTGTATTTTTTGTTTTGCTCAAAATTTCATTCTCTCACATTTTTCTATATCACACTTTCTTTACAATTTCCACATCAACAACGCTGAAAATTACATTGTTCTGCCCAAAAATAAAAACATGTCTGATCACATCAGAGGCATGCACACTACTACTTCACTCTGTGGTAATGACAGTATTCCAAAGGGTTTACAAATTTTCTTGACAAACGAATATCTATCAATTTATGTTACCATTTTATAAATGAATCCAGAAATTAACAAAATAAATAGTGCCAAATTGTGTAAATAAGAACAGAAATTTTAAGTGTGCCAAACATTTTGTAATTTCAGATGTTTCTAAAAGAAAATAATTTCAACTGTACATTCAGAGCTAGTACATATCGATTGTAACAACGAAAATAAAGTAATTTCTTTTTACAGATTTTAGCTTCAATTATAACACATTGTGTACAAAATCATATGAAGTTCTTTTAAAAACACAGCTGGGATAATATTAACCTATTAAAAATTCATAGATATTTTTTGTATTGACTACTTCTGTTGAGGAAAAGTAATGTTAGAGGAAGGTGTCCCTTTATAAGGTACAGGATGAAGAAAGTGCAACACTGGGCCTCGGACAAACTTCTAGATCCACCCTCATCTCTGTCTGCAGATGAGCTGTTCCCTGTGCACTCATCCCTATCCCTGAACAAAATACCAATTTTCTGACTGAATTGTACCATCTCCTGTTTCCTTCTTGCCAAATAAGAAATGACCACCAACTGCTGTATAAGAGTACTCAGCCCGCCAGTGGTATGACTGCTTCTTCAACAAAAGTCCCACTAAAAAAACATGCTGCATTAAAACTCCAGTGACTTTTTGATCAAATTCTCTTTTCCAAATAACTTCTCCTTATGATCCATCTTTCTGACATCACAAGCATATTTAACAACTGTGCATTTCCATGCCCAGCAGCTAGCCTCACATCAGAGGTTCTCAGAAAGTAAAAAACTGCACTTGAGGCTAAGTTCTTATTTTCCAGCATGCCATGTTTCTTTAGGAATGCACTATGTTTTTTTCTGCTGAAGGCACTCTTCAGAACATGGTAGAGTACTTGTCTCCTACTGACAATGTTCTCCCTCTCAGCACTGCTCAGCTGCAAGGCTGGAGGCAAGTCATAAATGAGTAAAAGCACTCCCACCCTTGGAGTTACCCAGTAATGCAGCTTTCATGGAGACAACACCTTACACTATCTGCCCTGTGTGAAAGCCAGAGTCCCTGCTGGCTGCTTAGGCAGGCTGCTTCATTGTATCAGACACTGCCTTGCCTGTGCCAAATCCAGTGTGCACCCTGTTTGCACATGCTCTCAGAAAGCAAACAAAAAGAAGACCCACACCATACTAAATGTAGTTAAGAAATGAAGTTAGTTAGAGGTTACTATGTCCAGCCACTGCAGTCCAATTTGCTTTTATAAACCATTGTTGTAATGTCCTGACACCTCATTATCCTCTTAGTACAGTGTAATTCTCATATTAAATGAAAAGGAACATGCTAAATGGCTTGCCACTTTTTGTGCGGATGTGCCAAGCTGCATGAACATATAATAGAGGACTCCAATAACAGAGGCTCCAATTTTAGTGTCCAATTTTTATCAACAGTATTTCTGTCTCACAACATGCCCAATTTATGTGGGTACATGGGTACAGAAGGCTTATGCAGCAGATGTTTCAGAAGTGTCCCCACTGCTGCAACTTTGCTGGGGCTGCATATAATGCATACTCACACAGACTCAAGATGGAGAATGCTGGTTTTTTATACATGCTTTGACAATGTCATGATTCCAGTGGTTGCTTTTGTGATGGGTTATTGTGTAGTTTCAGTGGTCACCCAAGCAAGAGATTGTGTAATGCATTAGTGGTCATTTTTTCAACAGGATATGTCAGTGCATGGAGTGGTCACCTAAGCAACAGATTGTTCACAGTGTTTCTCAGTGTCATTCCTGTGACACTGGCCCTGTACAGTGACTAAGTGGTCACCCTTGTGATGGATGTTTCATGACATTGTGATTATTATGTAATTAGTTTCTTGTACCAACAGTGCTATCAATAAATATTAATTTAGTAAGGAATTGTGTCTTTTATGTGCTGAAACATGCCTATCATACTTCTTATGTATCAAAAACAAGAAGATAGTATTTTATGATATTTAGTCTTAGCATATGGGGCAAATGTGCAATGTGCTGCATTCAGCCACTCCAATTATAATCTATGTAATACAGCCACTGCAAAACGATGTCTTTTGAAAGGAGATCTTAAAAATCGCAGAAGGCTTGTGCAAAGAGCCTGTTCATGGATAAGTAAAGTCTGTAAGGCACTTTGTTCACTGCACTTCATTAGTAACCTGTCATTGTTTTGTATATCACCACAACTTATTCAAGTAGGCCTACAAGGTAACAGACATTTGTGAGATACATTAAGGTAAAATCATTTCAAGTTGTTCTCCAATACTGACAGTTAATTAGAAGCACTCCCCACTCAAGAACATGGCATTATCAACACTTACACTGCTTAATGTACTGTGTAAAATTCACTAACTGCATTCTCAATATGAGAGGCCTACAAACAGGAATTCCAATCAGTATTATCATGATCACTCACAGTAAAGTTTCTACCCACAAATTTACAACCAAATTCTGTCCACATCTTTGGTCAAAACTGTCAGACACTACACATTTTCCTCACTTACAGCTATTTCTAAATAATAAGTCAACAACATGTAACAGCATTACATTATAAAAATTTCAACACAAGAGTTTAATCACGAGTGTGAATTGTGTGCCTAGGGACTCCTGTTGCAAGAATATATAAATTCTAAAGTTCAAACAATTCAGCCAAAACACCAGCAATGGCTTTCTGATCAGGTCTACAGAGGTGCAGAAACCAATATGCTATTCATGGCCAAAGTTTGTTCTGAAATAAACAGCAGAACAAGTTACACCTTTTCCTCAGTTGAGCTAATTTCCCAGATATTCAAATATCATTGTTTCCTTTCACGTGCCTGACACCACCTTGCTTCAAGAAGCTACTGCTCTTTGCCTTCTCCTGTTCAGCTTTCCACTGAAGAATGTCTGAAACAGCCATTAGAGAAAGATTATACTAGTTACAAGTTTGCCACTGTAAATCAGTTCATTCATAGCAAATATGTGCTTGATTATATAATAACTAAAAGTGCTGTCTATAGTTACTGTTGTAATGTCAAATATACAAAAGTTTTAGTGAGAACATGAATGTGTTTCTGAAAGCAAATATTTGAGCTATACAAAATTGACAAGGAGTACAGTGTGAGGCAAACAAGAAAGAAATTTCTATTAATATAAGACAACTATTTTACATATGCATTGAACTCAATTTTTAATTTAACTCTGTGGCCAGAAAGAACAAAACTTAATAAATGTAACAATCTTATTACTGTTCTTAGCCTGTTGTTAGTGTAATTAAAAATAGCTTAGTACATGATAAATTAATTAGTATACAAAGATACTTATAATCCCCTAACTTGAATACAATCATTTCTTTGACAACTGTAACCATGTGCCTTTTTGCACATGTAGTTTAAGCTGTGCCAGAATGTTGCATGAATATCTGCATTCGCCCTCGAGGAACTTAAGATAATAATCTTACCTACACTATTTGATTGTACATTATGCACATTCCTCAAGTGTGCATATATTCAAATCCACCATGACTGGAATGGGCAGCCAATCAGTATCAGTATTTGAGTACAGTGACAAGACAGTAATGACTAAAGTCACCATCTTTAAGAAGATCTTTGGTTAGTTGTGCTGCTTGTTCAATTATCAGTTAAATTGTTTTATTTATAAATGCATTTTACTTACTTGTTTCCATTCATAAAAACTGTTTCCAAAATATTTAACATTATACCTTGCTTACTTAGCCACTTGAATCAAAAGATTGTTTCCCCAAACAAATTATGTGAAGTTTTTGTGGGTTTGGTAATGGTACGGGTAAAGGTGAGGGAGAGGAGGGGGCTGCTGAGTCAACTCCACACTGGGTGCCAATTCCCATTTATAAACCATTATGTTCTGCCACCACATTATCCATTTAGTGGAGTGTAATTCTCATATTAAATCAAAAGGGACATGTCAAATGGCTTATTGTTTTTCATGTGGCCATGCCAACCTACATAAAAATATAATACAGGATCCCCATGATAGAGGCTCCAATTTTAGTGTCCAAGATTTATCAACAGTATTTTTGTCCCACCGTGTAACCAATTTAAGGAGGTGCAGAAAGATTCTGAAGCAGAGATTTCAGAAGTGTCCCCACTGCTGCAACTTTGCTGCACCCACATATGATGCATGCTCACACAGACTCAAGATGTAACATGCTGGTTTGTTATGTGTGCTGTGAAGGTGTCATGATTCCAGTGGTCGCTTGTGTGATGGGATATGCTGTGCTTTCAATGGTCACCTAAGTGACAGATTGTTTACAGTGGTTTTCTGTGTCCCTCCTGCAACTGGCCCTGTTCAGTGACCAAGTGGTCACCTTTGTGAAGGGCATTTTGTGACAATGTGATCGTTATGTGATAAGTTTCTTGTACTAGCAGGGCTATAAATAAATGTTAATGTAGTAAGTAATTGTATTTTTTATGTGCCAGATATGTCTGTTATATTTCTTATGTAAATTATCCCAAACACCAGAAGATGTGAGCATTTCATGATATTCAGTCTTAGCACAAGAGACAGTTGTGTAATATGATGCATTCAACCACCCAAAATAAAATCTATGTAACATGAAAATTGCTGACAGAAGGCTTATGAGTAGAGTCTTTTCACAGGTAAGTTATGTATGTAAAGCACTTTGATCACTGCATTTCACTAGTAATCTGTTTAAGTATATTACCACAGCTAATTCAAGTAGGCCTACAAGATAACAAAAGTTTGTGAGATACAATAAGGTAAAATCATTTCAGACTGTTCTCCAACACTGGCCATATTGGTAATTAATTAGAAGTACTCACCACTCAATAACATTGCATTATTAACACTTACACTTGTTAACTGACTGTGTAAAATTCACCACCTACGTTTTCAATATTAGGATCCTCAAAAGGGAATGCCAATCAGTGTTATCAAGATCACTTCCACTAATGTTTCGACCAACAAATTAGCTATCTATTTCTGTCCACATATTTTGCTAAAAACTGACAAACTTTACACATTTTCTTTACTTACAGCTGATTCTAAGTAATAAGTCAACTAAACATAACAGCCTTAAATTATAAAGACCAAACACGAGATTTTAATCATGAGTGTGAATTGTGTGCCCAGGGACTCCTGCAACGAAAATATACCACTTCTAAAGCTCAACCACAACCCCAGGAATGGCTTCTTGATTAGATCTACAGAGGTGCAGAAAACCAATGGCCAAAGTATGTTCTGGAGGGGGGGGGAAAAAAAAAAAAAAAAGAAAAAAAAAAAAAAAAACAGAACAGAACAAGTCCAATTTTTTCTTGGTTGAGCTCTTTGGCAGTAGTGCAACTGAAGACATGCAGCTGTATTTTCTGTTGTGAGCAATGGCTGTTTGCAAGGTATCTTACTTCAAACAGGTATTGCATTCAGTTTGCTTCACAGTGTTTGCTTGGAAATGGGGTGAGACTGACCTACATTCGCTGATAGTAGCAACTCGTGTCAGGTTGGAAATCCAATGTTAGTGACTAGGTGTAACACTTGTCTCCAGTCTGTGTTAGTTAAGAGCTTTTTTATGACCACAGTTCTTATACCATGTTATATAACTGTGGGTGGTTCACCATTTCTTGTAGATACAATGGACCATCCATGTCGATACACCAACGAATTGGGCAACTCACTGTTTGGTGACAGGCACATCCAAACGTGGCAGTTCATTTCTGCCCTTCTGGCACATCTCTACATCAACCAATGCTGCTGCAACAACTCCATACAACTGAGTGGCACAAACACACTATTTCACTGCCATGACTTACATCAGCACTGGAGAGTCACATGACCACCTGGTACCAGTTCTGCGTAATACATAGGGCCCCAAAGTGGCTAGTATGCTCTTTTAAGTGAATGACTAATATTTTCTCTGATGAGCTTATTTAGATAGTCACAGTTAGAGATAGCTAAGACTTATTCAGAGTGTCTCATTGTATGAGCCTGAACTCCCTGTTACAAAAAATGTATGTTTTCTATATATAGTACAAAACTGGAGTCATTTACTTCTTATTGAAAAAAAGAACAAGTCAGAAACTTACAACCATTATGTCATTGACATAATGGTTACTAGAGATAGACCAGGTGGTCTATCTCTAGTAACCATTATGTCAATGACATGCTTGTTGTAAGTTTCTGACTTGTTCTTAGGGGAAGAAAGATTGGAAAAGGAAGCAGTCATGGCTTGTTTATCCAAAAATGAGTGATGCACAACATTATTTGAAGCAGGAGGCCAAATTATTTGTTTTTGTTGATGGTATGAGAATCATTGTTGAGGCAAATAAAGAAGTGTTAACAGTGAAAACTTTAAATGACATTTTGTGCCATACTTATCTTGTCTTCCAGGAATTATCATTCTCTGATTTTTTCAGAAGAAGCAGTTAATTACGTCGGGTATGTCTAAAAAATAGCATCAGTAAAAATACTCCATCCGAAACAGGCCTCAGAAGGCCCATTGGTACTGACCAACTGCTGTATCATCTCCACTGATAGGTATCATAGGATGTGAATATGGAGGGGCATGTGGTCAGCACACTGCTCCCCCAGCTGTTGTCAGTTTTCATGACCAGAGAAACTATTTGTTAGTCAAGTAGCACCTCAATTGGCTTCACAAGGGCTGAGTGCACCCTGGTTGCTAACAGCACTCAGCAGACCCAGGTGATCACACATCCAACTATTAACCAAGTCCAATAGTGCTTAGCTTTGGTGATCTGAGGGGAACTGGTGTTACCACTGCGACAAGGCCATCACTAGTAAATGCAGCATCCTTAAAAGAATCAGAAATGTGACAGTATATTCTATTTTTCATGGTTACATTTTCCAAGAGCTGAAACTAAGACTCTCATGCACTTATATACTTATACTATGACACCTTTAAAATTGAAGGTTTAGTTACTTTTACAGCAGGAATAAGATGGAAGCATAAATCAGAAAACAAACATTATGTTGTTTTGTCAATGTCCTATGGTTTAATATTGTGGGAGAATTCTACACTGAAGCCTAAAGTATTTATTCTTCAGAAGTGTGTAATTAGAATTATGTATGGGATTCAAACTCTTAAATCTTGTAAATATTTATCTAAACAATTATGACCATTTTATGGACAGTATATCATGGCAGTTTGGAGTGACCATAAACAAATGAGGATGTAGACTGCAGCAGGGGAGAGGAGTGATGCAGGGGAATAAGCCCGCCTCCCTCACAAAAGGCTATCATCGTACGGCTGCATTCTGTGCTTCCACGAAAGCAGAATTGACATAAAGGTCATAGGGTTTACTGCTTCCTTTTCTCATGGTGAGAGATGCATTCAAATCCCTTTATGCACCATCTGAACATATGAAAAGAAGACAAGCAATCCACAAGGCAAAGTAAATTGGAGTACACAAAGCATTTGGTACTGGCTACAGTGCAGTTGTTTACTATGGCTGGCAGTGGTAGTTCAGGCCGAAGCTCTACCGATATCTTATGCAACCACAGTTCAAAGCGCTACCTAAAACTGCCATGATACAGTGTCCACATAATACCTAAAACACAATTGCAGTACATTTGTGCTATAATACAATTTGGTATCCACAATCACTCCCAGTTTGAGAAGAACTTGGAAATTCACGTAAAAAACTACTCACAAAACACTGTGCACCATCTTTGTGACTTGCATGAATATTATTTTTGTGATCTGAAACTTACTGTGAATATTCTTTGAGTACAAAAAAGTCTACATATGGCCCCCTGTGTAATGAAGGCTTCATTCATTCTTCGCTCAATCCATCACATATCGTGTTCTCTAAAATCAATATGAAGGGAAACCTACATGGATATGGAACATGTCAAGTTGTATGTCAACAGGCAGAAGTAGTCAATGAAGGCTACATCTGAAAAGTAATCTTACAACAAACCATGACCAGCATTAAGTAACTTACACTGATAATTATAGGTATTACTTTATTTTAATTTTAATGTCAAGTTCCGTAGGACCAAATTGAGGAGCAAATCTCGAAGGTCATCAAACGTATCAGAACATTAACTTACAACATAAAAAGTAATAACAGATAAAAATAAATGTTCATGAACCTGAAAGAAAATCAGTCCATAAGTTTAAGCAAACGCTATCAGCAATACAATGAGAATCATCTTAATTTTTGAAGCAACTCCTCGACAGAATAGAAGGAGTGACCCATGCGGAAACTCTTCAGTTTCGATTTGAAAGCACGTGGATTACTGCTAAGATTTTTGAATTTGAGTGGCAGCTTATTGAAAATGGATGCAGCAGTATACTGCACACCTTTTTGCGCAAGTGTTAAGGAAGTCCGATCCAAATGGAGGTTTGATTTCTGCCGAGTATTAACCGAGTGAAAGCTGCTTATTCTTGGAAATAAACTAATATTGGTAACAAGAAATGACAATAAGGAATATACATATTGAGAGGCCAATGTCAAGATACCCAGACTCGTAAAAGGAGGTCGACAAGAGGTTCGTGAACTCACACCACTTATTGCCCGAACCGCCCATTTCTGAGCAAAAAATATCCTTCTAGAATGGGAAGAGTTACCCCAAAACATAATACCATACGACATAAGTGAATGAAAATAAGCAAAGTAGACTAATTTACGTGTCGAAATATCACTCACTTTCAATACCGTTCGAATAGTGAAAATGGCAGTATTAAGTCTTTGAACAAGATCCTGAATGTGGGCTTTCCACGACAGCTTACTATCTATCTGAACACCTAGGAATTTGAACTGTTCAGTTTCATTAATCATATGCCCGTTCTGTGAGATTAAAACGTCAGGTTTTGTTGAATTGTGTGTTAGGAAGTGTAAAAAGTGAGTCTTACTGTGATTTAACATTAGTTTATTTTCAACAAGCCATGAACTGAGGTCATGTACTGCTCTAGTTGAAACAGAGTCAATGTTGTGCACAACATCCTTTACTACCAAGCTAGTGTCATCAGCAAACAGAAATATTTTAGAGTTACCCATAATACTAGAGGGCATATCATTTATATAAATAAGGAACAGGAGCAGCCCCAACACTGATCCCTGGGGCACCCCCCACTTGACAGTACCCCATTCAGATCCCACATCACAGCCGTTATCAACATTGTGAATAATGACCTTTTGCTGCCTGTTGCTAAAGTAAGAGGTGAACCAATTGTGAGCTACTCCCCTTATTCCGTAATGGTCCAACTACTGGAGCAATATTGTGTGATCAACACAGTCAAATGCCTTTGTTAAATCAAAAAATACGCCAAGCGATCGAAACTTTTTGTTTAGCCCATCCAGTACCTCACAAAGAAAAGAGAATATAGCATTTTCAGTTGTCAAACAACTTCTAAAGCCGAACTGTACATTTGATAGCAAATCATGTGATATCAAATCATCAATTATCCTTACATACACAGCCTTTTCAATATTTTTGCAAACACTGATGGCATAGAAATAGGTCTAAAATTATCTACATTATCCCTTTCTCCCATTTTATAAAGCGGCTTTACTACTGAGTACTTTAATCGCTCAGGAAACTGACCATTCCTAAAGGAAAAATTACAAATATGACTAAATACAGGGCTAACATGTGCAGCACAGTACTTTAATATTCTACTAGACACTCCATCATAACCATGAGAGTCCTTAGTCTTCAGTTATTTGATTATTGTCTCAATCTCCCTCTTGTCTGTATCTCAGAGGAGTGTTTCAGACGTCAATCTCGGAAAGGCATTTGCTAAGAAATTTATATGATTTCCTGTAGATATTAAATTTTTATTTAATTCACCAGCAATGCTCAGAAAATGGTTGTTAAATACAGTACATATATCTGATTTATCAGTAACAGAAATATTATTACTGCGAACTGACTTTATATCATCAACCTTGTGCTGCTGACCAGACACTTCCTTCACAACTGACCATATGGCTTTAATTTTATCCTGTGAATTAGCTATTCTATTTGCATACCACATACTTTTTGACTTGCTAATAACATTTTTAAGCACCTTACAATACTGTTTGTAATGGGCTACTTTAGCTTGATTGTGACTACTTCTAACATTTTGATATAAATCCCGCTTTGTTCTACACGATATCCTTATCCCACTAGTCAGCCAACCGGGCTGTCCATTACTGCTAGTACCCCGTTTAGAATCTTCTAATGGAAAGCAACTCTCAAAGACCGTGAGAAATGTGTTATGGAAAGCATTGTATTTATCATCTATATTATCGGCACTATAAACATCTTGCCACTCTTGTTCCTTGACAAGTTTTGAAAAACTCTCTATTGCTGTTGAATTAACTTTCCTACGTAGTTTGTAATTAAATATGACATTGGTTAGACCACAAAAACCTTTTAGTGTTAAAATTTGTGCATCATGGTCTGAAAGGCCATTCACCCTTTTACTAACAGAATGCCCATCTAGTAATGAAGAATGAATAAAAATATTGTCTATGACTGTGCTACTGTTCCCCTGCACCCCAGTTGGAAAAAACGCAGTTTGCATCAGATCATATGAATTTAGGAGATCTAACAACATCCTTTTTCTTGCACAATCATGTACAAAATTAATATTGAAGTCACCACATAGAACTACTTTCTGGTACTTCCTACAAATGAATCAAGAACCGTCTCTAGCTTAAGCAAAAATGCTCTGAAGTCGGAGTTAGGGGACCTATAAACAACAGCAATTAGAAGTTAAGTTTCACTAAATTCAACTAATGCTGCACAACTTTCAAATATCTGTTCAGTGCAGTGTCGTGATACGTCTATTGTCTCAAATGAAATACTGTTTTTTTACATACAGAGCCACTCCCCCACCCCGCATGGAACTCCTTGAGAAACAGCCAGCTAATCTGCAGCCTGGTAAAGGAAGCCTCTGAATTATCAAATTATTTAAGTGGTGCTCAGATATACCAATAATTTCAGAGTTAGCATCTATTAGCAGTTCACTAATTTTATCTCTAATACCTCTTATATTTTGATGAAATATGCTAATTCCTTCTCTACTTGGAAACATTACATCCTCTGGAGGTGAGCCCTTAGTTAGAGGCACTTCCTTTAAGCAGGTATACCTATCAGCTGACTTCAGTCTAAAACAGGTGCAGCTCTAACACCAACTACTATAGGAATTTTTCCATGAGTGATACCACTACCACCACCACCACCACCATTACACTGTCACCTATAAGCTTAGCCAGCCTCCCCTTCCCATACCTATTGAGGAGCAGGCCATGCCTAGTGAAACCCCATCTACTGATAGACCCAACTGGCACCACTGAGATGTGATCCATGCCCTCCGCCATCAGTGCCCTCCCCAGCCCCACATTAACGCGCCTAACAGCCGCATTAATGTGAGGCCGATCATGATGCTGAAACAGTTGCACGAAATGCACATTAGTAACACCAGTTTGAGTAGCTATCTTAACCAAGTCACCCCTGACATCATATTCCCCGTCCCTATCGAGACTGTTCCCTGCTCCACCCACTATCACTACCTGATCCTCTTTCGTAAAATTCTTACATAACTCCCCTATGCTTTCAGTCACCTGAGCCAACCCTGCACTAGGCTTCACAATGCTGGTGACCTGGTACTCGCTCCCCAACACTTCCTGCAACTGCTGTCCCACACCTCTACCGTGGGAACTACCTAGCAGCAGAACCTTCTTTCTGCTAGACTTCGCAACTAACCTAGGCCTCCTAATTGCTGAGGACTGCTGCAAGTTACCTACATCTACGGCTACACAAGGCTCCTCTCCACTCAACTCTGACAGTTGGTCGTATCTGTTGCATGTATGCAAAGTAAAACTGTCTGCGTACCTCCTCTTCCTAGCTACCTTCTTGCCAACTGCCAGTTCCCATTCCCCACCACCCTTCACCCTCCTCAACCTGTCTAGTTCCTCCTTTGTGCATTGTAACTGCACCTGAAGGGCACAGATCTTATGCTCTTGCTCCTCTATTAACTTGTTTCTACTACAGATTCTACATTCTCAGGAGAGGATCTCCCTAAAATGACCACTGGCTTCCCCACTGTATTCCCCCCAATGAAAATACTTTGAACAAATCCCACACCGTAATCCACTACTCACAAACGTACGACAGAGCCCACACTTTTCACTCATGGTAAATTTTACAGTTACTGAAAAAAAAACTATACATCTATGTTACCAAAGTTCAGTTACACCAGTAGAACTATTTAAGATCTAACAATAATGGTCTCGAAATTCTTTGCCTACTAAGAAAGCAGCTATGTGTATTAATACTACTACAATACAGCAATACCAATACCAGCAAAACTTCACAAAATTATTAGCTACAACCAATAAATTAAAACTACCACTGTAACACTAAGCGAAGTTAAAACACTATATGAAAATTTTACTGAAATATTTCACTACAAAGAATAATAAACGTCAGGTGAAAACTAAAGCACGAAAATTACTAACGACTTCAACACACTGAAAACTCTCTAAAACACAGTGAGCGAACGATTACAAAAGTTTATTAAGTCGTTATTTCGCCACAAACAGCACGCAACATCGCTGAAATCTATTAAATTTAATAACTGTATTACAGAGCACAAATAAGTTTGTCAGTACTTAGCTTATAACCGCTACAGCTGCAGTGCACACCGCAAAATGTAAACACACTACTGAGGTGCGAGGCTTAGACGAACGACGAAAGCAGACTCACAAATAACAGACCACTCGAGTCAATAACACAGGAAGAAAGACTGAGATTAATGAAAATCCACTAAGTTACTTTTACGGCAAATATTAAAACAAATAAACTTTAAAATAAGTAAATGAAGTCTAAAATTTATAAAATATTAACGAGCTATTTCAACAGATCACAACTTCTAGATCACTTTATAATAAATGTGCATATTAATAGAAAAAGAGCAATTTTGATGAAAGCCACTGGTTCTCCTCTCACATTACTCAGTGTTTATGTCATTTTACTGATTCAGTGACCACCATAGGCATCAGTACACTGGAAAAATTGAAAATACGTTTAACATGGACACTAATGTTATCCAGAATTTACATTCTGTTGTCCAATTATTGTGATAATTTATAGGAGTGTTTAATAATGGCCTCTTTTACTTGTGTTTTGAATATCTGGGGATTTTCAATTTCCTGCCTAGTTTTATACCGTACACTTATACGCCATAATATAAAACATTTATACTGAACCCTAGATAGGGAAGCATAAGCTGTATGGAAATTAGACTGCCTAACCACATTAATATGACCACCTCTCTAAAGCCTGAATAACTACCTTTTGCAGTGCAGATTGCTGTAAGACGTGCAGGAGGTTCTGGAAGGTACCAACAGGAATATGGGGCCATGCCAAATCCAGTGTCATCATCAGCTGTGGTAGGTTCCTTGATTGAATTCATGGCACAAATGGCAAGATCAAGGTGGTCACACAGATTCTTGATTGGGTTTTTATCTGGAGAGCTTGGTGGCCAGGGGAGTATGATAAGCTTGCCCTGGTGCTCTTTGAACCACAAACATACATGCGAGCTGTGTGATGTGTTGCATTGCCCAGCTGGTAGATGCCATCATCAGTAGGAAAAGCAAACTTCATGTATCGGTGAACATGATCACCAAGGAGAGATGCATACTTGTGTTGATCCATTGTGCCTTCCAGAACAATAAAATCACCTAGGGAATGTCATTGAGACACTTCCCAGCCCATAATGTTCCCTCCTCTGGCCTGGACCCTTCCAACAATTGTTGCATGATGTCTGCTTTCAATCCTACAGAGAATGAAATGTGATTCATCTGAAAAGGCCATGTGTCAGTAGTCAGTGGATGTCCAGTTGCAGTGCTGGTGTGCAAATTCCAGCCTTTGACACTGACAAACATCCATAATCTGCATCTGTTGTGGATGCCCATACACATCAATGTTTGTTGAACAGTCATTGAGGAGACACTGTTTGTAGCTTCCTGGTTTATCTGGTTGATCAGTTGCTCAACAGTTGTGCATCTATTTGCTCACATACATCACCACAGCCATTGTTCACCTCCATCATGTATGGCCATGGTGCATCACAGATGCCTCAGTGTCAGTTCTAGATAGCGCTATTTTGTCATGCACGGTATACTTTAAACACAGTGGCACACAAACAGTTTGCAAACTTAGCCATTTTGGAAATGCTTCCACTCTTGGACCAAAAACCAATGCCTATGCCCTCGTGGGCCTGAGATAAATCAATCCAGTTCCACAATACAACAATGACTTCATTGTTTTCCTTGTTCCCCCAACATGCTTTACATACTCTCCACTGCTAACAATGGTGCCTGCCATCTGTGAGTGGTTATTGCATGTTGGCATCAAATAGGCTGTGGTCACATTAATATGACTGGACCTTGTATTTTTACTTTCGGTATTGTAATTGTGAACTGCACAGTTCATGTTAAATTCAAACTTGTTATTGCCATCAAACGTCATTAAGGAGTAAATGCATTGGCATGTAGGTGCAACAATTCCTAGCTCCCTCAAGAGGTTGCTGCAAGATGGTTTTTTAATCAACTTTATATTATATTCTTACTGCATGCTTCTGCAGAATAAAAAGGTACTTCTTTACCTCAGCTGGATTACCCCAGAAGGAGTGTACTGAGTGAAGGCACACAAAATATTTTAGAAATCCTGTCTGCAGGTCAGCACAGTGAGTGACAGAATTCTAAGCTGGACTGAAATGTCTCTCTAGATTAATTACATACTGGTGCCACCTACATGTCTATGAACTCCACACATGGAGCCTCAGTAAGTTTGGGCTCACTGATCTTTACTTAAGATACCTGGAAGTCACTGTTGTCTGCTTGGAAATGCGTAATATGAGTCTTTGTGAGATTAAGCCTTAAGCAGTTGTAAGTCTGTTACATTATTTTCCTGGTGGCGTCTGGTATGGACGTATTTGAGCCCTTTAGTGGATTATTTTTCAGTAGCAGATGTCACAGGTTTTGAAGAGTCATGCAACATCTATGGTAAATGATTTATGTAGGTCAATAACAGGAGTGGGCTAATCATTAAATCTTGCAGGAAACTGTAATTCAAGGATTCCACCTTTAAATATGGTGTTATTCTTGTGACATAATTTGTTAATATGGATTCCTGTTTCCTATAATTAAGGTATGACTGCAGCCATGCAAAGGGAATGCCTACAATGCCATGACATTTTCTTTCTCTTATAAGAACTATATGATCTACACTAAGTCTTGATAAGGTCACACTTCAACAGACTAATTTTCCTTTTTTATTTTTGCTAGGATCCTTTACAGAGGTCAAACTAAGCTTCTGTTAAAGTTTATTATCAGAATGCTGGTTTAATATTCTATTACAAGCTACCCTTTAAAAATGTTTTGAGAACACAAGAAGGAGGGAGGTGTGTCTGTAATAGAACTCACCTGCTTATCTCCACTTTTTAAGTAGATATTACTAATGCAGATTTCATCTTTCAGGAAATATATCTTGACTCATCAAATGATTACAAAGATAGCTCAAGATTGTAGTTGGCACAATTGCTTTTTCGTGACCTACAGAAATTTGTGATCTCATAGACAACTTGATATGGTAAAACTACAGTCTGCTGGTGGTGCGCACAAAGTCTAAAAAAATCTAATGGATTTGTTTTCAATTATCCAGTTTTTGTCAGTGTCTGCAGCTACTGTCTGGAAGAATTCACTGAATTTTATGGCCAATGGTTTGGTGTTAAAACGTTATCTGTCTCAGTACTACTGTCATCTAGTTGGCGAATACAATTTGCCTTGCCAAGTTTATTTGTTTCATGCCTAATGACAACTGCAGAATTTTCCAGTATCATTTGTACATAATGTAGTGAATTTTTAAGTGTTCATTGATGTTTTCCCACTGCATCAAAGTACTGCATGCCCTAGTATCCTGGGTAAACTCCCTTTCACTGAAATTTCCTGGCTGATTGAAACCGTGTGCCGGGATGATATTCAAACTTTGTAGCTTTACCTTTCGCAGAAAAGTGCTCTGCTGACTAAGTTACCCAGAGATTTTCACTCTGCAGCAGAGTGCTAGTCTTGCAAGTTCCACAGGAGAGCTTCTGTGAAGTTTGGGAGGCAGGAAATGAGGTACTGGCAGAAGTAAAGCTGCAAGGACAGGTTGTGAGGTGTGCTTGGGTAGCTCAGTCAATAGAGCACTTGTCTGCAAAAGGCAAGGCTCCTAAGTTTGAGTCTCAGTCCAGCACACAGTTTTAATATCCCAGGAAGTTTCATATCACTGCACACTCCTCTGCAGAGTGAAAACCTCATTCTGGGAAGACCCTCAGGCAGTGGCTAAGCCATGTCTCCACAATATCCTTTCTTCCCGGACTGAGCCTTGCAAGTTTTACAGAAGCTTCTGTGAAGTTTGGAAGGTAGGAGATGAGGTACTGGCAGAAGTAAAGCTGTGAGGACGGGTCATGAGTTCCGCTAGGATAACTCATGCAGTAGGGCACTTGCTCATAAAAGGAAAAGTCCTGAGCTCAAGTCTCAGACCGGCACATAATTTCAGTATGTCAGGAAGTTGCAGTTCAGCATACAATCTGCTGCAGAATGAAAATATCATGATGGAAACATCCTCCAGGCTGTGGCTAAGCCATGTCTCTGTAATATCCTTTCTTCCAGGAGTGTTAGTCTTGCAAGTTTCGAATGAGAGCTCTGTGAAGTTTGGAAAGTAGGAGATGAGGTACCAGTGGAAGTAAAGCTGTGAGGATGAGTTGTGAACGGTGTGGGTAGCTGTCAGTAGACTACCTGCCTGTGAAAGGCAAAGGTCCTGAGTTTGTCTTGGTCCAGCATGAAGAACTTTCAATCTGCCAGAAAGTTCCATATCAATGCACACTCTTTTCCATTGTTTATTTAGTAAATTCGTTCTAAGTACTGTACTGTAACTGAGTCAACATTTGCATAATTCTTTGAAACTGTATTTTTGCTTTACTTGGTAAAACTGATTAATAAGAAATCTTTCTTGCTACAGTGTACATTAAGGTCAGACAAATCATAATTGACTGGGCAAATGTTTACTTCATGGGAGCATGTTGATTTTGAAATGCAAGATACCGTTACCAGTAATACCAAAATCTCAGGTCTCAAATCGACAACCGAATCTGGTGATACAATGCTGGTAATAAAACTTCTTATTCGACAGCGACAGTCAAATGAAGTGCCATAATCAATATGAATAGAGTTTCTTCATCTTGTCTCATAACAGAAACACATGGAATATTCATGTGCTATTACTCAGGTAAAGAGCACCTGGATCTCATTTCTCTTCACAATGTTCGTTTGATACTCGAGAATGGCATTGATCCATTATCTCGTGTACTATAAATCATTAACAGTGAATTTATAAGTAACAATACACACTTTAACTCTTGTATGGTACATTATGCACTCAAATTATATAGGTAATATATCCAGTACCATAGCTAAACCGAATAAAACTCAGTAATGAGGTTTACATACCGCCATTGGTTTGTAGGCTATAGATTTTCTTACCAACTGGTACATACACAATTTTATCGTCACTCCAGATGGAGTCCTAGTTGGCAAATTTTTTGGGATAGGTTTTCCAGTTCTGGCCTGGACAACCTTGACAAGTACAGAGGAATGGGAACTGTGGTTGTGGTTTTTATTGGCTCCGTAAATTACCTTTTGTACGTAGGGTACGTTATTATGCCTTCAATATAGACTGTTTGTACATATAATAGCTTGCACAGTAGTCCTGTATACATAATGTTACATAACATACAGCGATTTATGATAGACATTAATTTATAGTACTGGTACCAGAGTTTAAAAATATGCAATTTTATGACATAATATTAGCTTTGACTGTACATGAGTAGTTGTAATTCTAGTAACAATAATTTCTAATTATAACTTCTCTTAATGTGGTACATAGAGTTTATCACTCACAGGATAAATTTTTGCTCACTGTCTGCTCATAGGCTCAGCCACACTATATTTGTTTATTTGTCCATAAAAATATCTTTTTCAGCACATATATTGTATACAGGATATTCGACAAAAAACCTTTTTAGCTACTGGTTATCTATACAGATAATAATTGCAAATTTGATTAAATACTATATATTTATAACTTACTTCTACAATTTAAGGTACACATTACATTTTTTTCTTGTACAAGATATTGCGAGATTGAATATTAGCAGTTTTGCAGTACTTAGGGTGTCACAGACTTTTTAAAGTTTTGTCGTTCATGAAAAGGTTTTATATGTCTTGGTAATCAGTTGTATAGTTTTCTTCCTGCATGATAAACATCTTTTTGGCATAATGTGATGTTACAATGACTAACATATATGTCACTGTCTGACCTGCTACTGTAACCATGGGCACTTTTCTTTTGAGGGAAAAGATTTACTTTTCCCAATATACTTTTCTTGACATGCGTGAGTACTTCCAGTATATAAGGTATAAGATCATAATATCTTTAAACAAAGGTTTGCGTAGTTTTCTGCTGATCTCTTGTTTCATTATTCTTATAATTGCTTTTTGTTTTCTGAAAACTGTTATGGCCTGGCGTACATTTCCCAAGAAAATGATACCGTACTTCAGTACTAAATATACATGAGCATGTACACAGCCCTAGCTGTTTCTGCACTAGTATTGTTGCAAAGATTTCTTGCCACATAGCTCATTTTTGCTAGTTTTGTATTTAGGTATGTGATAATGGAGCTCCATTGAAGATTTTTCTGGATATGAATCCCAAGAAGTTTAGTTTCAGTGACAGCACTAATGTTTTGGTTATCTATACATATTACTGATTGTGCTGTGTTTTTGTCGTGGAAAGTCATGACTGCTGTTTTTTGCAGATTAACTATTAGCCTGTTTCTGATAAACCATTCAGACACTTCTTCCGTGGTATCTTTTGCAGATGCAGTAAGATTTTCTTCTTTATTTCCGAGATTCAGTAGACTGGTGTCATCTGCAAACAGAGCTGGTTCTGAATCCCTAACGTGTAATGGGAAATCACTAATGTACACCAAAAAAAGAAATGGACCTAGAATAGAGCCGTGTGCATCACCATGACTTAGTCCACATGGTTCTCAAAGGTGTACCTGGAGTTCATTTCCTCCCATGTATTAATTTCAGGTACCTGGGAGCTATGTTCCAAATATGATTTAATCCACGGATTTGGCACGCCTCTTACATCATACTCTTCAAGTGAGGCTATGCTAATGTCTAAACTATTGGCGCACTACAGAGCTCTTGATGCTATTCACTGAGTGACGCCAGGATGTGCGAATATACTGGAACGAAATGTTCAAATCAGAATCTGCTTCAGTGGGCTGTGCAATTTTCTAATAGTTCAGCAGAAAGGATTGAAGCAATGCAGAATTGTCAGCATCTATGTGACAACGAGATGCAGCAGAAGTGTCAAAGTCTGTGCCAGGACCAATCGGAAGGCATGAAAGTGCGTCCGCATTACGATGTTGAGCTGTCGGACGATACAAAATCTCGAACTGGTATTGAGACAACAACAAAGCCCATCTTTGCAATTTTTGGGCAGTTTGTACAGGAACCGGTTTTGTCGGATGAAACAAAGACTGCAAAGGCTTGTGAACCGTTACCAAGTAGCATTTTATGCCATACAAATAGTGGTGGAATTTGGTGACACCATACACAACAACTATATATAAAGCCTCTTTTTCAGCTTGTGAATAGTTACACTGAACTTTGGATAACACTTTTGATGCCAAAGTAATAGGCCTGTCTTTATCACCAATTCTATGCGAAACCACTGCACCGATACTGTAAGAGGAAGCGTCAACTTGCAGTACAACAGGTTTCAGGATGAAAGTGAACTAAGGATTGATTACTGAGCAATTCTGTGATATTAGGAGGAACTTGCAAGTCTCATATGGCTAACAAACGCGACTGAAGAGGATGTATACCTTGACTGTTTATGACATGTCCAAGATACTGCAACTCAGTTTTTTTTTGTTTTTGTTTTTTTTTTTTTTTTTTTTTTAATACACTTGTCATGTCTACGCTTTAATCCTGCATCAGACAACACACGAAACACAGGACGCAAATTTGCAATGTGTTCTTCAGGTGTAAGACCCGCTATGACAATATTGTCCAAATAGCTTGAACAGTCTGGCACTTGTGCAGTCAGCTGTTTCCTGTTTCAGATACCGTTGGAAAAGGGCGGGTGCAGTAGCACTGCCAAAAGGCAAACGCAAATATTTAAACAAGCCCATATGAGTATTTATTACACACACTTTTTGAGATTCTTCATCGAGCGGTATTTGAAGATAAGCGTCGCGCAAATCGATTTTTGAAAAGTAGCGTCCAGCGCCTAATTCGTCAATGAGATCCTCTGGGCCTGGTCTTGGATAAATATCAATGATAGTTTGTGAGTTGACTGTAGACTTAAAGACAACGCAGAGGCGAATGCGACCTGAAGGTTTGGGGAGTAAAACCAGTGGACTTGCCCACTGACTAGCTGATATGGGTGCAATAACTCTGCTATCTTGCAATTCTTTAAGTTCAGCAGCGACTTTGTCCCGTAATGCAATGGAAACAGTTCTGGCCCGGCAAAATTTCGGCTGAGCATTGTCTTTCAGAGTAATATGTGCAACAAAATTTTTAGCCTTGCCTAAACCTTCAGAAAACAGTTCCAGGAATTCTTTTAGCAAGCTCGCTACTCTATCTTCTGCATTGAATGCAGATACTGACAACACATTGTCCTGAATGTTAAAGCCAAACAAGTCAAAAGAATCAAGACCAAATATATTCTCACTCTAAGCTACCACAAGCGGAACACTGAGCTTGTCGGGAGGGCAGTCTTGGCGTTTGTGCCGTGAATGACACCGTGGGCAAGACTTACATCTGTTCGCCTGGGTAGCAAACTGCATACGCGGAGTGGAAGGTTGTTTACTCGGTGTGGCTAGCGCATGCTACCGGTGTGGAATGGGGCGATCGCAACTAACGGGCTCAACCCGACAAATTCTGGCTGCTCAAATGTATGAGCCGATAAGGTACCGGAATCGTACTGATATAGTATTTGCACTACCTGCTGAAATGATGGATCAGACTGTTTCAAAATTTGTTCTCTGAGTTTCACATCAGGCACAATGTACACGATCGCATCACGCAACATGACACCTGAATATAAAGCACCGCAAGCACCTTTGAATTTGCATTTCCTTGTCATAGCCTTCAAATCCCCACTCGCGATAAGTTTGTGCTGACAGTTTTTTGCAATTAAAGAATTGATACCTAGCTGCTACCACATTCACTTGTTGGTCACAATACACACATCAAAAAAAGTTTTGCATCACCCTGGTTCCCAGAACTCCTGAAGATAGACGTTGGCTGTGGGTATTGTATCACATACACAGTCCCTTTGACTGATCAGAGATGTCACTAAACCCACCCAAAGATGTCAACAACCATGCATGAGCAGCACCTATTAGATGTAGGGGTCCAGCCCATCAGTTCCAGTCATTCCACCAAGAAGGAGGTACACGGCTCATGTTGTCTGAAGTTCAACCATACCTAGACGCTCAATACCGCGGCTCGATCGCGTCCGCATTGTTATTTTGTGACAGAAAGGCCTCTCAACAAGGGAAGTGTCCAGGCGTCTTGGCGTGCACCAAAGCCATGTTGTTCGGACGTGGAGGAGATACAGAGAGACAGGACCTGTCGATGACATGCCTCGCTCAGGCCACGCAAGGGCTTCTACTGCATCGGATTACCGCTGCCTACGGATTATGGCTCGGAGGAACCCTGACAGCAACGCCACCATGTTGAATAATGGTTTTCGTGCAGCCACAGGACGTCGTGTTACGACTCAAACTGCGCGCAACAGGCTGCATGATGCGCAACTTCACTCCCGACGTCCATGGCGAGGACCATCTTTGCAACAATAACACCATGCAGCGCGGTACGGATGGGCCCAACAACATGCCGAATGGACCGCTCAGGATTGGCATTACGTTTTCTTCACCGATGATTGTCGCATATGCCTTGAACCAGACAATTGACCGAGACGTGTTTGAAGGCAACCCGGTCAGGCTGAACGCCTTGGACACACTGTCTAGCGAGTGCAGCAGGATGGAGGTTCCCCGCTGTTTTAGGGTGGCATTATGTGAGGCCGACGTACGCCACTGGTGGATATGGAAGGCGCCGTAACGGCTGTACGATACGTCAATTACATCCTCCGACTGATAGTGCAACCATATCGGCAGCATATTGGCGAGGCATTCGTCTTCATGGTCGACAATTCGCGCCCCCATCGTGCACATCTTGTGAATGACTTCCTTCAGGATAACGACATCGCTCGACTGGACTGGCCAGCATGTTCTCCAGACATGAACCCTGTCGAACATGCCTTTGATAGATTGAAAAGGGCTGTTTATGGACGACGTGACCCACCAACCACTCTGAGGGATCTACGCCGAATTGCCGTTGAGGAGTGGGACAATCTAAACCAACAGTGCCTTGATAAACTCGTGGATAGTATGCCACGACGAATACAGGCATGTATCAATGCAAGATGACGTGCTACTAGTGTGTTCAACAATCTGGACCACCACCTCTGAAGGTCTCGCTGTATGGTGTTACAAGATGCAATGTGCGGTTTTCATGAGCAATAAAAAGGGCGGAAATGATGTTTATGTTGATCTATATTCCAATTTTCTGTACAGGTTCCGGAACTCTCGGAATCGAGGTGATGCAAAACTTTTTTTGATGTGTGTAGTTTGTTAGGGCCTGTACCACCTGCTCATAACCAAGTTCACTCGGTGTGGCGTTAGGAAAGAGTTTCTGAATTGACGTGAACACTGCACTTCCTACCGTTGGTAATGGATAGGGAAGATTCATAGTACCTGGCACATTGTGGGCGATGAGATGCGATTCGAACTGAGATAACTACTTGAGCCATTCTTCTTCTTGTTCACTAAACTTTCGAAAAGATGGTATGGCAGCTGTAGTAGGCAGTGCTTGTTCCGTAGGGCGCGCAGTATTGGCGAATAGCTGCTGCACCATGTTGAGCAGTGTAGGAATCTGCTGCGTCTGAAACTGAAACATCTGCATTAGCTGTGTGGAATTTAACACTTGCGGCTGTGGCGCCTGAGCAGGGGGTGGGACAGGATTGGTGGGCATGTCAGAAGACACATATGCGAAAACCAAGCGAAATAGGAAAGAAAATTCTCTAACGCCCACCTGAAAACACTCATTAGCAAAAACGACAAGAAACTGTTAAAGCAAAGCGATTGTCCCTGCAAAGTAAAGACAAGAGAGAATTAAGGCCCCTGGAGAAGTATGTCCGTGACCGTCGTCACGTAGGTCGTTTGGAGTCTGATCGCCAGTTGTTGTATGTTGCCCACTCGCTGGTACAGGGTGCCGAAGTGCTGTGGCCTTCTCCACCAGACGTCACGGCGCCTAGAGTATCAGCAACTAAATTGACAGCCTGCAGCCGCGGGTTGCCCACTTCGCAGGCACACCAAAGCACTACACAACCGACAGTCAATCTTGATGAACGGCCACAACGACAACAACAACAACAACACAGCAAAGACACCAACGGCCACCAGAGGCCAATACCGGCTCACATAAACATAAGGAAGAGGTCGCTGCAGATCCCGGAACTATTTTCACACGTCAAACAACGTGATGGAAAATAGTTCCGAGGTACTCATCCGCCGAAGCGCTATGAAGGCAGGCGCTCGGTCGCACATCAGCAGTTCATCGACCGCCAGCAGACGTGGATAGCTGCCGCCCACGGCAGCCCAGCTTGGATCTTCTCGCTGATCTCTGGATTAGGCTTGGTATATCAGAGAAGTCTCTGGCGGAGGCTAGTAGGGAATTATTTCAGTTGTTTTCTATATTATTCTTGTATGTAGTTGTGATTCGAAGACGGATCACGGATCATGGAGTTATACTTGGAGAATTTGTTTGGTTAATTGAACAGTCCAATAAATTGTTTTCGGACTTTGATCGTTAGTTTCTTCTGCTTACGCAGACATATCACTAAGGGATCCTGCGTTCTCGCAATTCTGTACGACAATTCAAGCAAATAAAATTAGTAGTTTTATTTCTAGGAAGTAGTTTTAACAATACTTAACTTTGGAGTTACATCGATGTCGCAAGTAACATGCAAACAATAATATTTTTCGTTATAGACAAAGTTCCTGCAAGTTGTACGCACGTCACTGATAACTAATGTCCGCACTGAGCACTAATGTCCGTATACGGAGCCGATCTGAGCGCTAATCAG
The DNA here is from genome assembly GCF_023864345.2 of Schistocerca serialis cubense. Classification (NCBI taxonomy): domain Eukaryota; kingdom Metazoa; phylum Arthropoda; class Insecta; order Orthoptera; family Acrididae; genus Schistocerca; species Schistocerca serialis. Next base: position 919,703,135 of record NC_064640.1, on the reverse strand, counting down.
GCCGAGGCTGGCAGGAGCTGCGCTTATATTCAATTCTCCCAGAAGTCGCTCCTGGCGCGGCACAGTCTTTGTCAGCGGGCTTACATTTCCTCACCGCATTCTCTCGTCTTCCGTTTCTCCACTTCGTTCCGGCGATTGTGGTTATGCCAGAACAACCCTCATTACGGACCCTCAAAAATTAACGCGTATGGCCAGTTTTCTCCCTGTCAGACAGTAAAGCAAATGCTCTCATTTTCTCCTGTATACGTTTCTTGCTTTTCATTTCTCGCCCAATAATGTCACTTTACTTTTTCCCCAACCTTCATAACGTTGTTTTACCGCATTCCTCTTTCTATCTTCCACCCCATTTTTCTTATATTGATTGCCGCTGGCGCCCGTTGTTAAGAACTACCTCCCTGTAGCTTTATTTAACTTTTTGCTCTATGTAATTGCTAAATGTTTTCTAATGTTGAACACTAGATGTACCATGTGCTTATTGTAATAAATATAAACGGAAAATGTGTAGAATGCCTGGTTAGGTGTAAGAGAGGTACTTATGGCCCTAGTCTTGACTGGCTAAATAAATCCGTAAATAACAAAAGACAAATCTCAGATACAGATGATGATGATAAGATAAAAAGGATTAAAGATTAAGGTGTGCGCGCAAGCATACAGTTGGTGTTTCGTCGCACCGCACGTGGATGAAATAGGACAGGAATTGGGAAATACTAACACCAAGTACCCTCTGCCGTGAACTGGATGTTGTCTTGCGGAGTGCATACGGAAATACAGATGCCGCCTCCGCTCACACCTTCCTCGACTCTGAGAACATACAACTCTTTCACCACTAACACTGTATTAGGCTTTCTTCGACGAGACACCGAGGTACTACATACATGTTAATGGTTTTTCATGGTTTTCCTAAATCGGTAAGTGAATGCTGCTATCTTTCATTTCGTTTCAAGTGAACACGGCATGTTTCCTGTCTTATCATTGTCCTATCTGAGCTTCCTTTATAATAATCTCTACGTCGATGGGAATTAAACCAGCCGGCCGGAGTAGCCGAGCGGTTCTAGGCGCTACAGTCTGGAGGCGCGCGACCGCTACGGTCGCAGGTTCGAATCCCGCCTCGGGCATGGATGTGTGTGATGTCCTTAGGTTAGTTAGGTTTAAGTAGTTCTGAGTTCTAGGGTACTGATGACCTCAGAAGTTGAGTCCCATAGTGCTCAGAGCCATTTGAATTAAACCCTAATATTCCTTCATTCCACCTTTCTAAAGATGCTGCAGACGCTCCAATCGACCCACCGACATATTGGAGATATACAGGATGGTCCTAAACTGTAGAGGCAGGTAGAGGGGATATAAGTAAGCAGATTTCGTATAGGAATATGTGTGTGCGGTAATGACATATTACAGCGCTAGCTTGTACAGCAGTATGAATCACAGGAAACTGAAAAGGCATGTAAAGACAAATGACATTAGAAACTTATTGATAGTTTACAAGAGGTGCTCGAAAGAGCGGCCACCAACAGCGATACGCGATTTACAGTGACGGCGCATGGATCGGAGTACATTAGAAAAGACGTCAGGCAGCAACAGACACGCGGGCAACTAGATCTTCTTCAGATGTGACGGGACTCTCGTACACCAGAATTTTCGCGTGACCCAACAAGAAAAACTCCTCGCAGGTTAAATCGGGAGAACGCGGTGGGAAGGGACTGGACCGCACCGTCCTATCCCCTGCTCGCCGTAGACAGCGCCCAGGTGAGTCCTGACGTTTCGACTGAAGTGAGCTGGGGCTCCATCGTGCTGGAACCACATTCGTCTGCGGACAGCTAGAGGAACATCGCTCAGAAGTTCACGTAAGACCTCCTGTAGGAAGATGTATGTGTGGCCAGTTAAACGACTAGGTAGAATGTGCAGTCCAGCTAAGTTACTGTGCGCAATGCCTGCCCAAGCATTAATGGAAAAAATTTTCTTGGTAGGCGTGTGATATTGTGCCATGTGGGTTACCATGAGCCCACAGGTGAGAATTATGAATGTTCAACATACCCGACTGCGAAGAGGTAGCCTCATCCATAAATGAAACATCTGTGGGGAAGGTTTCATTGGCTGAAGTCTGCTGTAGGTAGCAACGAGCGAAGTTGAGACGTAGAAGATAATCGTCAGGGGTCATTGCTTGCACACTCTGTAAATGATACGGATGCTTTCCGTTTTCGAGTAAAGTCCTCAAAATATTTTGATGGCTCATACCCAACGCACGTCCCGCAGCTCTCGAGCTTGTCGAAGGATTATCCTCTATTGTGTTCAGTATTATTTCTTCTACTACAGGAGTTCTAAGATATCAAAAATGGCTCTGAGCACTATGGGACTCAACTGCTGTGGTCATAAGTCCCCTAGAACTTAGAACTACTTAAACCTAACTAATCTAAGGACAGCACACAACACCCAGCCATCACGAGGCAGAGAAAATCCCAGACCCCGCCGGGAATCGAACCCGGGAACCCGGGCGTGGGAAGCGAGAACGCTACCGCACGACCACGAGATGCGGGCAGTTCTAAGATATCTTCCAATGCCAGTTACACGCCTGGAAGCATAAAACGATCCACTCGTGGGTAACTCCCGATGAAGACGCTCGAATGTTAAGCGATATAGCTAATTCCCGTCCGGGAATTGCTCCCTGTACAACCTTTGAGCAGCCAATCAATTTCCTTCTGCAGCCTCATACATGAAATCCATGTTGGCCAGCTCTGCATTGGTTCAAATGGCTCTGAGCACTATGGGACTTGAACATATGAGGTCATCAGTCCCCTAGAACTTAGAAATACTTAAACGTAACTAACGTAAGGACATCACACACGTCCATGCCCGAGGAAGAATTCGAACCTGGGATCGTAGCAGTCGCGCGGTTCCGGACTGAAGTCCGCATTGGTGAAACGATGCATACTGTTAGAGATCCGTGCAGGAAGTGATGAATCCAGTTAGCGAAGCACTTTAACACGCCGCAGTCGTCAGCACTCTTTGTAGGCTGAAGACGGCCTTACCGCACGCACATTCCTTTACGACATCTGCTAATTTCGGTTCACTCTACCTGCCGTTACGTTTCTGAAGTATAGTTTAGGACCACCTTGTGTAGGCGCTTTGACCAACCGACCGGCGAACTTCCCTTGTCCAGGATGTCGAGCGGGTACGAGCACAAGACAGCCGACCTCCACCACTTCATCCAACAAAAAATAGATAGTGTCATGTGTAGCACTGTCGTGACAATCACCCGACAACAGTGCATCTTTGTCACTGTGCGCGGGATTAAATGCAGGTCTACAGAGTGCAAGGGGGACGAAACAATGACAGAGTTTCTGATAAAATTTGAAGACTATTTGTGGGACACGTTGTCCGAGGAGTATAACAGTAGAGACGCAAGAGCACTTGTTACGTTTTTTAGCGAATGCATAACGGTTCAAACGGCGTACAGGGAGAATAAGATATATACACTGATGAGCCAGGACCTTATGACCACCTGTTTAATAGCTCCTTTGTCGGTCTTTGGAACGAAATACATCACTGATTCTGCGTATCAGGGATCCGACAGTTTGTTAGTAAGTTTTTCGATCTACAGGGTGACAATTATTGAACTGTATGAAACGATACGTAAATTAGTTACAAACTACGGCGCGCACACACACTTTATTCAACATGCAAACGTCATTACAGATATTCGGGTTTAGTTTATGACATGTTAAATTTGCCTTCCATCATTGGTGACGATGTTACACAGTCGAATAGCGAAATTCTGCATGACCCGCTGAAGTGTCGGAACATCGATGCTGTCGATGACCTCCTGAATGACTGTTTTTGGTTCAGCAATGGTTTCAAATTTATTGCTGTATACCTTGTCTTTAATATAGCCCCACAAAAAGGAATCGCACATGTTCAGATCCGGAGAATATGGCGTCCATTCGAGGTCCATGCCAGTGGCCTCATGGTACTCCAGACCCAGAATGCGGTCCCCAAAGTGCTCCACCAGGACATCAAACTCTCTCCTGCTTCGATGAGCTCGAGCTCCATCTTGCACGAGCCACAGCTTGTTGAAATCAGGGTCACTTTTAAATAATGGGGATGAAATCATCTTCCAAAACGTTCACGTACTTTTTGGTAGTCCAGTGCCATCAACGAATATCGCACCGATTATTCTGTAACTGGACACTGCACACCACACAGTCACCCGTTGAGGGGGAAGAGGCTTCTCGATCGCGAAAGGCGAATTCTCAGTCCCCAAATGCGCGCCAATTTTCTTATTGAGGAACCCATCCAAATGAATGTGGGCTTCGACGCTAAACCAAACCATACTAATTCCCATCATGCCCCGCTGCCAACCGTGCAGTTTGAACGTCCTAACGCAAACCGTTCATAAGCTGTGAAGATTTTATTTCATATAGTTCAATAACTGTCACACTGTATGTGGCATTAGGCGTCTACGCACAGGTCATGTAATTCGCGTAAATAACGGGTTGCTGATATGCGTACTCGGTGATGGTGCCTGATAGCGACCTATATGGGTTCCATAGGATTTACATCAGGCGAATTTGGTAGCCAAGGCATCAACGAGAGTGCACTGTAACGCACCTCAAACCTCTGTAGCACGGTTATGGCTCCGAGACATGAGCAATTATACTGCTGAAAGATGACATCGCCGTCGGGAAAGACATCAAGCATGAAGAGTGATGAATGGTAGCTAGCCTTAAATGTGGAAAAATGTAAGTTAATGCGGACGAGTAGGAAGACCAAACCTGTAATGTTCGGATACAGTATTAACAGTGCCCTGTTTGACACAGTTAAGCCGTTTAAATATCTGAGCGTAACGTTGCAAAGCGATTTGAGAAGGAACTAGCAAGTGAGAACTGTGGTAGGGAAGGAGAATGGTCGACTTCAGTTTATTGGGAGAGTTTTAGGAAAGAGTGGTTCACCTGTAAAGGAGACTGCATATAGGGCGCTGGTGCGATCTGTTCTTGAGTACTTCTAGAGTGTTTGGGATCGGAGCAAGGTCGGAGTGAAGTAAGAGATCGAAGCAATTTAGAGGAGGGCTGCTAGATGCTTTACCGCTAAGTTTGAACAACACGTAAGTGTTACGGAGATGCTTCAGGAACTCAAATGGGAATCCCTGGAGGGAAGGCGACGTTATTTTCAAGAAACACTATTGAGAAAATTTAGGGAACCGGCATTTGAAGCTGACTGCCGAAAGATTCTACTGCCGCCAACGTACATTGCGAGTGAAGACCACGAAGATAAGATACGAGAAATTATATCTCATACAGACAGGCATATAGATAGTCGTTTTTCCCTTGCTCTATTTGCGAGTGGAACAGGAAAGGAAATGACTAGTAGTGGTACAGGGTACCCTCCGCCACGCACCGTACGGTGGCTTACGGGGTACCTGTGTGGATGAAGATGTAGATGAAGGGATGCAGGTGGTTCGCAGCTGTAGGATGTGCCCGCTTACTACCACAGGTCCCATGTAAACACAGGAGAATGTCTCCCACGGCATAATACTGGTCGTCATTCGCTCACAGAGACGTGCCTTCCGCGTTTTTAACAGTCATCCAACGATGGCAAACTGCATTCGTTATGCCGGCCGAAGTGGCCGAGCGGTTCTAGACGCTACAGTCTGGAACCGTGCGACCGCTACGGTCGCAAGTTCGACTCCTGCCTCGGGCAAGGATGTGTGTCATGTCCTTAGGTTAGTTAGGTTCAAGTAGTTCTAAGTTCTAGGGGACTGATGACCTTAGAAGTTAAGTTCCATTGTGCTCAGAGCCATTTGATTTTGCATTCGTTATAAACAATTGCGTGCACAGTGTCGTCGCGCTCTTCAGGATAGCAGAAAAGCTAGCTGGATTTCATATACTAGTTCTTTTAACAGTTGCACTCCCTCTTCTGCCGTGTGGGCCAACCTCCAACAGCTCTCTGGGACTAATGTCCATTCCCCAGTTTTCGGCCTGGCAGTAACAGACGATGTCACACTGGACCCTATTGCTATCTCCAAGACCCTGGGCCGCCATTTTGTGGAGACTTAGAGCTCTTCTCACTATCACCCTGCCTTCCTCCATTGGAAACGATTGGAGGAAACTCGGGCGATACCCTTCTCTTCCCAGAATAGTAAGTGCTACGATGCCGCCTTTATTATGATGGAGCGAGATCATGCCCTCACTTCTTCCTCATCCTCCGCCCTAGGCCAGATGATGTTCACATTCAGATGTTGCAGCACCTTTTTCTTGTGGACAAGCTCTTTCTCCTTCATACGTACAACCACATCTGGGCAGTGGTACGTTTTGCAGACCCTGGCATGAAGCCAGTGTCATAGTCATACCTAATCCAGGTAAGGACAAACACCTTCCTTCTAGCTACCACCCCATTTCACTCATCAGCTGTGTCTGCAATGTTATTGAACATATGATTCATGCCTGGCTGGTATGGTGGCTCGAGTCTCGCAATTTGCTAACCACTGCACAGTGTGGATTCCGATCGCGCGGTTCTGCAGTTGAACTACTCGTCACTTCGTCCATTCATGTCATAAATGGTTTTCTGCGAAAATCCCAGACTGTAGCCATGTTTTTCGACCTGGAGAAAGCCTCCGACACCTGCTGTAGGAATGGTATCTGCTGTACTCTCTACACACGAGACTTCCGTGGCCGCATGCCCCGTTTCCTTCAGGAACTTTTAAAAGACCGAGTTCTCAAGTTATGTGTGGGTACTGCCTTGTCGGACACCTTTAGCCAGGAAAACGGTGTGCCTCAGGATTCTGTCCTGAGTATCATCCTCTTTGCTATCGCCATTGACCCTATAATGGCCTGTCTCCTGTTGGACATCTCTGGCTCCCTTTTCGTTGACTATTTTGCCATCTACTGCAGTTCTCCAAGGACCTGTCTCATTGATCGGTGTCTTCAGTGATGTCTCGATCGTCTTTACCCATGGAACATCGACAATTGCTTTCCTTTTTCCACTGACAAATCCCTTTGTATGAATTTCTGGCGGTGCAATTGGTTTCTTCCACTGTCTTTACATCTCGGGCATGTTGTTCCTCTGTTCGTTGAAACTACGAAATTCCTGGGGCTCTTGGTCAGTGGGAAACTTTCTTGGTCCCAGTGGAGGTTCGAGTCCTCCCTTGGGCCTGGGTGTGTGTGTTTGTCCTTAGGATAATTTAAGTTAAGTAGTGTGTAAGCTTAGGGACTGATGACCTTAGCAGTTAAGTCCCATAATAAAAAAAAACTTTCTTGGTCCTCCCATGTGTCTTACCTGGCCGCCCACTGTATGTGGTCCGTCAATGTCCGTATCCTAAGTGGTATTTCCTGGGGAGCAGATCAAACCACCCTCCTCCGTTTTTACAGGTCCCTTGTCCGTTCGAAACTCGACTATGGGCGTTTTGTTTATGCATCTGCACGTCCATCCCTCTTATGCCGTTTCAATACTATCCACCATCGTGGCATCCATTTGGCCACTGGCGCCTTTTACACTAGCCCGGTTGAAAGTCTGTATGCAGAAGCTGGCAAACTACCACTGTCCTACCACCGTGACTTTCTCCTCAGCAGATACGCATGCCGTTTTCCAGCCATATGTGGCCACACATCCTATGCTGTCTCGTTTAACGACTCCTTTGATCTCCTGTATGGGGCACGTCCCTCTTCTCTCTTACGTCCAAGAGTTCACTTTCGGCACTTTCTCCGGCAGCTTAACTTCATGCTACCTGTCACTTTCCCCATGGGTGTGAAACCTTCACCACCTTGGCTTCGTGCGATGGCCCATGTTCACCTTGACCTTCATTCGGTTCCTCAGGACACTACTCCAGCCTCGCTCTATCGCCCTCAGTTTCACGACCTTCGCACGGAACTTCGCAATAGTAACTGATGGTTCTCGGACTGACTGTGATGTCAGGTGTGCCTTCGTCATTGGCACCAACGTTTTTCGGTATCGCCTTTTGGAACACTGCACAGTAATTACAACAGAGCTCTTCGCCCTGTATCAGGCCACGCAGTACATCCGGCGACACAGGCTTTCTAATTGCGCCATATTCTCCGGCTCTCTGTGCCCTTCAAAGCCTCTGTGTGCTGTACACTGTCTATCCCTTAGTGCAACAGGTCCAGGAAAGCTGTTACTCATTTACTCTGTGAACGCACGAAACGCAACACCGCTCCCAGTCACGACCATGTGACCTATCGTCACCTCCACGAAGCTCCCACCTCCTTCCTCTCCACCCTGGCCAGACTCTATAACGTGGTCTTGTCCACCGGCTTCTACCCCGACCTGTGGAAAACCTCCCGGATCCTGATGTTCCTCAAATCCGACAAACCGCCATCTGCTGTCTCCTCCTACCATCCCTTCAGCTTTACCTCGGTGCTCAGCAAGGTCCTGGAATCCATCCTCACCCGAAACATCCACCAGCATCTCCACCAGCACCGCCTCCTTCCCACTACCCAATGTGGCTTACGGCCGTCCTTCTCAGTTGATGGCCTTCTCCTTCACCTCACTCACCTCCTCTCTGAACAACTCAATTCCTGTCACTCCGCCATCTTCCTCTCCCTCGACCTTGAACGTGCCTATGACCGTGTATGGCATTCTGGCCTTCTCTTCAAGCTCCAAAACTTCGCACTTCCTGTTAACTACGTCTGTCTGATCGCCTCCTTTCTTTCCCACCGTCCTTCCTATGTCACCATCCATAACACAGATTCCTACACCTTGTACCCCTCTGCCGGTGTGCCCCAAGGTTCTGTCCTCTCCCCTCTTCTGTACCTTCTTTACACGGCAGACATGCCGTCGTCTTCACCTCCCTTACACCTTCTCCAATACACTGATGACATCGCCTTCCTTGCCCTTGCCCCCACCCTGCAACGCTCTCAGCACCTTCTCCAATCCCATCATGACTGGGTCACCACTTGGTGTAACCAGTGGTTGCTCAAGGTCAATCCTTCCAAGACCCAGATGATCACTATAGGCAAAACCAACCCTTCCTTCCGTCTCCTTGATTTCTATATTACTATCTACGGCCGTTCTATCAACCTTATCCCCACCCTCAAGTACCTTGGCGTCACCCTTGACTGTCGCCTCTCCTGGACCCTGCCATCTCTGGACGATCCAAGCCAAAGCAAACTCCCGACTCCACCTCCTCAAGCTCCTTTCTGGCCGCACATGGGGTCTGGACCCCTCCACCGTCCTCCACACCTACAAATCCCTCATGTGCCCTATCCTCTGTTATGCCCATCCTGCCTGGATCGCCGCCCCTCCTAACTTCTACAAATCCCTTCAAATCCTGGAACGCCAATCACTCTGCCCCGCCCATTGCATCCGCCTCCCCTCCCCCACACGGATCCTCTACGACCTAATTCCGTTCTCACACCTCCTCCTTTTCCTAGAATGGATACGGATCCTTTACACCTCCCACAAACTTGATCCCCCTCACTCACTTCTCTCTCCCATCCTTTCCCACTCCCGTCTGCTGCCGCGCCTGTACTCCCATATCCCACTCGCGCTCCATCTCTCCACACTCCATACCCTTGCACAAGGTGGTTTCCGCCAACTTTCCCTCCCTGATGATGCCCTCATCCCCTCAATCTACCCCTCCTACCAACTTCGATCCTCCCCTTCCTCCCCCTGTGTTTTTCCTCTAGGGCACCCTCTTTCCCTTCTCTCCCTTCTCTTCCTCCCTCCCTCCCCTCCCCCTGGGCTTCCACAACCCCCCTACCCTCTCCCTGTCCCTTCTCCCCTCCCACTGGCATCAACGCCCTCCCCCTCTCTCTCCTACACTCACCTCTTCCCTCTAGCAGGGCTCTGGCTGTTTTGTGTGAGCAGTGCGTCTTCGTGCACCGGAGATCGTCGCTGCAGAGCTCGTGTTCATCGTCCCGTCAGTGCATCAGTGTCTCTTCATACGAGCTCCTCCGTTCACGTGTGACATTATGTGTTATCCATTGTGTGCAGTGTTGAACGTTTTTTTTATCCGAGTAGTGAGTCAGTGAACGACTTCGTTTCTTTTATTATGTTTGTCTCCCGTTTTTGCCCTCCATGTATGTTTGTTTTTCTGTATTCCTGTTGTACTGTATGTCTTTTCTATGGCCGAAGAGCGGCATAAATAGGCCGCTGCCGGCCTACCTTGTTTGTAAGGTATCAAAATGACAATAAAGGAAAAAAAGCAAAACCTCAAGCAACACACACAGTACAGTGTTTGTCTTCTCTGACTGTATGTGCGATATAAGTGTTCTACCAAATGTCTGCGGTAGATAAGTTCATTCAGCTGCTGGCCGGTGTGGGCGAGCAGTTCTAGGCGCTTCAGTCTGGAACCGCGCGACCGCTACGGTCGCAGGTTCGAATCCTGCCTCGGCCATGGATGTGTGTGATGTCCTTAGGTTAGTTAGTTTTAAGTAGTTCTAAGTTCTAGGGGACTGATGACCTCAGATGTTAAGTCCCATAGTGCTCAGAGCCATGTGAACCATTTCTCATTCAGCTCATCCAAGACTCCTTAGAGTGGCTGCAACACCGTGATAAGGTGCTCTTTTGCTGAGTACGTGGAGATATTGGGATACAGGGGAGGGACACAGCAGCCAAATTAACCAAGGAGCATGCCGGGATGGTGGTTTACATCGAAGTATCGTCACCTTGCGGGCCATCATCTCATCTGACTGGCGAATCATGAGTTAGTGGAAAATGAATGGTTGGAAGAGGTTGAAAACAAATTATGGTAACTGAGATCGACTACACAGGCATGGCGCATTTCTTGCCAACCTCACATATGACAGGAAGTGCTACTCACAAGACTGCACATAGGACATAGCCCTTTAACACATGGTTTCCTCCCCCAGCAGGAGAATCCATCACTCCGTGATGATGATGATGATGATGATGATAATGATGTTTGGTTTGTGTGGCGCTCAACTGCGCGGTCATCAGCGCCCGCACACATTCCCAGTCTGTACACAGCCCAATCTAGCCACTTTCATGAATGATGATGCAATGATAAGGACAACATAAACACCCAAGCCCTGGGCAGAGAGAATCCCCAACCCGGGCGGGAATTGAGCTCGGGAGCCCGTGCTCTGGAGGTAGCAACGCTAGCCACTAACCCACAAGCTGCAAACCCACTCCGTGAATTTCGTGGTGTGCCACTTTCGGTTCAGCACATTTTGGCTACACGCGTCTTATATAATGACATCAGGGCAGCTCTTGGTTTGATAGGAGATCCGCCCACCATCCTCGCCGACACTGACACCAGTGTTATACACGTACTCTGAAATTTTGGGAACTGTCGGTCCTCGTCTCTAAATAAAGCGCTGGTGTGGGCAGGCGGACTTCAATGCATTATTAACTACTCCGTATGTGGGGACAAGCTTATTGTCTTCCCCCCGCCCGACTGGGGATAAGGGCCTATTGACTTTTTGTCAGGGCTCTTATGACAATGTTGAGTGCCTTGCATGCGAATCAGAATCATCTGCATGTATGTACCTCAGCGCAAAAGCTGTATGTCGAAAGTCTTACAGCAAAGAAGATTGATAAAGAGATCCACAGCAAGACGTACCATTTCACAGGGATTTTTTCGCATTTGAGGTGCACTGTTCTGAATATAGTTGCGTTGGAAATAACCTCATTGACTGTGCTTCAAACTTCAAACCTGTAGCAAAACAACAAAGAAAATCTATGTTCCGTACGTCACTACCACTAAATCAACAAATAAGAAATTTATAAGAGCTGTTCTTTGCATAAGATACATACGCCTGAACTGTTAGCGGTGCTAAATTTCTAAATACAGAAAATTTACTTATTTTGTCCAATATTCACTTTGTTCCATATTGTTCATCTTACAAGCATTACTGATATTTAAAGCAAGATCACTAATCTGAGCGCAATGGTTAGACACTGGACTCGCATTCGGGAGGACGATGGTTCAATCCCGCGTCCGGTCATCCTGATTTAGGTTTTCCGTGATTTCCCTAAATCACTCCAGGCAAATGCCGGGATGGTTCCTCTGAAAGGGCACGGCCGACTTCCTTCCCTATCCTTCCTTAATCCGATAAGACCGATGACCTCGCTGTCTGGTCTCCTTCCCCACAACAACCCCCCACTAATCTGACGGTGTACTGTGACTAAGCCGTCGGTTAGCAGATACTCCTTCGTGACGAATGTGTAATCAGAGTAAATATGGCAACGAGCAGCGTATTTTATACATGCAATTGTACTGTAATACGAATGCATTTTCCAGAACACAACACGTGATGACTGGGTGTTGTGTGCTGTCTTAGGTTAGTTAGGTTTGTTGTTGTTGTTGTGGTCTTCAGTCCTGAGACTGGTTTGATGCAGCTCTCCATGCTACTCTATCCTGTGTAAGCTTCTTCATCTCCCAGTACCTACTGCAACCTACATCCTTCTGTCCTACCAACCGATCCCTTCTTCTAGTCAAGTTGTGCCACAAACTTCTCTTCTCCCCAATCCTATTCAATACCTCCTCATTAGTTACGTGATCTACCCACCTTATCTTCAGCATTCTTCTGTAGCACCACATTTCGAAAGCTTCTATTCTCTTCTTGTCCAAACTGGTTATCGTCCATGTTTCACTTCCATACATGGCTACACTCCATACAAATACTTTCAGAAACGACTTCCTGACACTTAAATCTATACTCGATGTTAACAAATTTCTCTTCTTCAGAAACGATTTCCTTGCCATTGCCAGTCTACATTTTATATCCTCTCTACTTCGACCATCATCAGTTATTTTACTCCCTAAATAGCAAAACTCCTTTACTACTTTAAGTGTCTCATTTCCTAATCTAATCCCCTCAGCATCACCCGATTTAATTTGACTACATTCCATTATCCTCGTTTTGCTTTTGTTGATGTTCATCTTATATCCTCCTTTCAAGACACTGTCCATTCCGTTCAACTGCTCTTCCAAGGCCTTTGCTGTCTCTGACAGAATTACAATGTCATCGGCGAACCTCAAAGCTTTTACTTCTTCTCCATGAATTTTAATACCTACTCCGAATTTTTCTTTTGTTTCCTTTACTGCTTGCTCAATATACAGATTGAATAACATCGGGGAGAGGCTACAACCCTGTCTCACTCCTTTCCCAACCACTGCTTCCCTTTCATGCCCCTCGACTCCTATAACTGCCATCTGGTTTCTGTACAAATTGTAAATAGCCTTTCGCTCCCTGTATTTTACCCCTGCCACCTTCAGAATTTGAAAGAGATTATTCCAGTTAACGTTGTCAAAAGCTTTCTCTAAGTCTACAAATGCTAGAAACTTAGGTTAGCCTTTTCTTAATCTTTCTTCTAAGATAAGTCGTAAGGTTAGTATTGCCTCACGTGTTCCAACATTTCTACGGAATCCAAACTGATCTTCCCCGAGGTCCGCTTCTACCAGTTTTTCCATTCGTCTGTAAAGAATTCGCGTTAGTACTTTGCAGCTGTGACTTATTAAACTGATAGTTCGGTAATTTTCACATCTGTCAACACCTGCTTTCTTTGGGATTGGAATTATTATATTCTTCTTGAAGTCTGTAAGTATTTCGCCTGTCTCATACATCTTGCTCACCAGATGGTAGAGTTTTGTCATGACTGGCTCTCCCAAGGCCATCAGTAGTTCTAATGGAATGTTGTCTACTCCCGGGGCCTTGTTTCGACTCAGGTCTTTCAGTGCTCTGTCAAACTCTTCACGCAGTATCTTATCTCCCATTTCATCTTCATCTACATCCTCTTTCATTTCCATAATACTGTCCTCAAGTACATCGCCCTTGTATAAACTCTCTATATACTCCTTCCACCTTTCTGCCTTCCCTTCTTTGCTTAGAACTGGTTTGCCATCTGAGCTCTTGATGTTCATACAAGTGGTTCTCTTCTCTCCAAAGGTCTCTTTAATTTTCCTGTAGGCAGTATCTATCTTACCCCTAGTGAGATAAGCCTCTACATCCTTACATTTGTCCTCTAGCCATCCCTGCTTAGCCATTTTGCACTTCCTGTCGATCTCATTTTTGAGACGTTTGTATTCCTTTTTGCCTGCTTCATTTACTGCATTTTTATATTTTCTCCTTTCGTCAATTAAATTCAATATTTCTTCTGTTACCCAAGGATTTCTATTAGCCCTCGTCTTTTTACCTACTTGATCGTCTGCTGCCTTCACTACTTCATCCCTCAAAGCTACCCATTCTTCTTCTACTGTATTTCTTTCCCCCATTCCTGTCAATTGTTCCCTTATGCTCTCCCTGAAACTCTGTACAACCTCTGGTTCTTTCAGTTTATCCAGGTCCCATCTCCTTAAATTCCCACCTTTTTGCAGTTTCTTCAGTTTCAATCTGCAGTTCATAACCAATAGATTGTGGTCAGAATCCACATCTGCCCTTGGAAATGTCTTACAATTTAAAACCTGGTTCCTAAATCTCTGTCTTACCATTATGTAATCTATCTGATACCTTTTAGTATCTCCAGGATTCTTCCAGGCATACAACCTTCTTTCATGGTTCTTGAACCGAGTGTTAGCTACGATTAAGTTATGCTCTGTGCAAAATTCTACAAGTCGGCTTCCTCTTTCATTTCTTCCCCCCAATCCATATTCACCTACTATGTTTCCTTCTCTCCCTTTACCTACTGACGAATTCCAGTCACCCATGACTATTAAATTTTCGTCTCCCTTCACTACCTGAATAATTTCTTTTATCTCGTCATACATTTCATCAATTTCTTCATCATCTGCAGAGCTAGTTGGCATATAAACTTGTACTACTGTAGTAGGCATGGGCTTTGTGTCTATCTTGGCCACAATAATGCGTTCACTATGCTGTTTGTAGTAGCTAACCCGCACTCCTATTTTTTTTTTATTCATTATTAAACCTACTCCTGCATTACCCCTACTTGATTTTGTATTTATAACCCTGTAATCACCTGACCAAAAGTCTTGTTCCTCCTGCCACCGAACTTCACTAATTCCCACTATATCTAACTTTAACCTATCCATTTCCCTTTTTAAATTTTCTAATCTACCTGCCCGATTAAGGGATCTGACATTCCACGCTCCGATCCGTAGAATGCCAATTTTCTTTCTCCTGATAACGACGTCCTCTTGAGTAGTCCCCGCCCGGAGATCCGAATGGGGGACTATTTTACCTCCGGAATATTTTACCCAAGAGGACGCCATCATCATTTAATCATACAGTAAAGCTGCATGTCCTTGGGAAAAATTACGGCTGTAGTTTCCCCTTGCTTTCTGCCGTTCGCAGTACCAGCACAGCAAGGCCGTTTTGGTTAATGTTACAAGACCAGATCAGTCAATTATCCAGACTGTTGCCCCTGCAACTACTGAAAAGGCTGCTACCCCTCTTCAGGAACCACATGTTTGTCTGGCCTCTCAACAGATACCCCTCCGCTGTGGTTGCACCTACGGTACGGCCATCTGTATCGCTGAGGCACGCAAGCCTCCCCACCAACGGCAAGGTCAATGGTTCATGGGGGGAGGTAGTTAGGTTTAAGTAGTTCTAAGTTCTAGGGGACTGATAACCGTAGATGTTAAGTCCCATAGTGCTCAGAGCCATTTGAACCAACCAGAACACAACAGAATTTACAAATGCATAATGTTCAGAAACTGATAAAATGATATAGTTGGCATGTTTCAGTTCAGCAGTATTCTTGATTACACGTACCTTAGTTTCGTTAGTGCTTATGATCTCCTTCCCGCAATCTTGACTTCTCGTAAGAGTTTTAAAAAACTGACAAATATTAACACGGAAAAAAGTAATCTTTCTCATCTAGAACTTTTTAGGTCTGAGTCGCCGTAGTATTCTGACATCCTGAGACGTTCTTCATCTCGATTGGAACCCTCACAGTAATACTGTCACGTGTCAGCAGTTAAGACCACTCTGCACAAATAGCGAGGTAGAAATATTCAAAAATGGTTCAAATGGCTCTGAGCACTATGTGACTTAACTTCTGAGGTCATCAGTCGCCTAGAACTTAGAACTAATTAAGCCTAACTAACCTAAGGACATCACACACATCCATGCCCGAGGCAGGATTCGAACCTGCGACCGTAGCGGTCGCTCGGCTCCAGACTGTAGCGCCCAGAACCGCACGGGCACTCCGGCCGGCAGAAATATTCAGCCACGCGGCCTCCATAGCCGTCCGTAATTGCGAAACTGTTGCCGGTGCATGTTGCCCACGAACTGTCCTCTCGATTATGTCCCATACATGTTCGATGGGATTCGTGTCTGGCGATCTGGGTGGCCAAATCATTCACTCGAACTCTCCAGAATATTCTTCAAACCAATCGCGAATAACTGTAGCCCAGTGACATGGTGCGTTGTTATCCATAAAACATTCAATCGATACTTGGAACATGAACTCAACGAATGGCTGCAAATGGTCCCAGAGGTTCAGTTTCACCAGAGGACCCAGTCTATTCCATGTAAACACAGCCCACACCATTATGGAGCCACCACCAACTTTCACAGTGCCTTGTTTACAACTTGGGCGAATGACTTACGGGGTCTGCGCACACATTCGAACCGTACAATCAGCTCATACAACTGGAACAGGCACACATCTGACCAGGCCATGGTTTTCGAGTCGTCTAGGGTCCAACCGACATGGTCACGAGCCGAGAGTTGGTGCTGCAGGTGATGTCGAGCTGTTAGCAAAGACATTAGCGTCTGTCGTCTGCTGCCATAGCCCATTAACGCCATATTTCACCGCACTGTTCTAACTGATAGGTTCATTCTACGTCTCACATTGATTTCTGGGGTTATTTCACACAGTGTTGCTTGTATGTTAGCTCTGACAACTCTACACAAACGCCGCTGCTCTCGGTCGTTAAGTGAATGTCATCGGCTATTACGTTAACCGTGGTGAGAGGTAATGCTGAAATTTGGTGTTATCGGCTCACTCTTGACATTGTGGATCTCGGAGTATTGAATTCCGTAACGATCTCGTAAATGGAATGTTCCATGCGTCTAGCTCAAATTACCAGAGTCTGTTAATTCCCGTCGTTCGGCCGTTGTCACGTCGGAGACCTTTTCACATGAATCAGCTGAGTACAAATGGCAGCTCGGCCAATGCACTGTCCTTTTGTACCTCGCGTGCAAGATACAACCGCCATTTGCATTTGGGCATATCGCTGTCCTATGACCTCGGTGTATAAGACCACCACATCCAACAGATGATAGGTGACAACTGAGAATACAGAATTTTAATTTGGATTTTGCGCAAAGAAACAGCTGAGAATTGCAGCCATAGAGAAGAAATATGCACCAATGGCTCCACAGCGTTTATTAAGATTTAAAATTGAACATATCTATTTTGTATTTTAACTGGCTGGGAATTTGAAATCAATGCGAATGTGGTGTATAATGATTGTTGCCAGAATAACGCACATGACATATCGGGGTTGAAAACTTTTGCCGACCATATGCGAAAGCAGTAGTTTCTTTTTTTCCACTCCTCTCGCATTTGCCTAATATCTACAGTTGCAACTAGTAATATCAATTGACCAAAAATTATGAAGGGCAGGATTTTAGTATATTCTGAGCTAATCGTGCAACTTTAGTTTTCGACACTTAGTTACAAAAGTAATGGGGCATTTGAAATTTGATTAATCTGCGGCTTAACAAACCAAACTGCGACGTCACGTAACGACTGAATAAAACATGTTAATAATTTACTGAGGAGTTTGGTTCTTTCCATTAGAGTAATGCATCTTTCCGGCAGGTTTATTACGTTGTTATAGTATGCTCCAGATTCTAGGGTTTAAAACTGACTAACGTCGAATATACTCAAGACAGATGATTCCGTGAGCTCGAAAGATGTTACTAACATTAACATTCGCATCAAATCACGTCTGAAAGGAGCTTACCGACTGAATTGTGCATACAGCGTCTACAACACTTTTACCATAAAATGAAAATGATCATCGAAAGCTGTAATATATTGATTATTCCTTGCTACTGTAGTGTTATCTTGAAGCTGTGAGAAGGGAGGACAGACGCTCCAAGGCGCGGAAGCAGAGACGGTGCTGAGGGCAGAGATATTGTTACATGAAGTAAACCGTAAGGGGAGAGCCCTGCGAAAATGCAGACGCCTCGAGACGCGGTCCCAGGGCGCTAGTTGCTCTTCAAGGAATTAACATGTAACTTTATATGTCGTCTAGACTCTAGACGCTGTGGGAGGTTGCCACCGTAGAACTTTGTAACCAACAGGCACGTATTAGCGGATAAAGCCAGCTTGATATCAGCCCTGAAACAGCAACGTCAGTAGGCTCACAAGGGTTAGAAAGAGCGAAAACGCCAAAAACTGTTGACGTAGCAGTCCCTACTCCGGGGAGTCCGAGAGGCGGGCCTAAATGACGTACAACAATAATGTTGCAAGCCTTATTTGTCAGAGCAGTTACATTTAGCTGCCGGACGGAGTGGCCGTGCGGTTCTAGGCGCTACAGTCTGGAGCCGAGCGACCGCTACGGTCGCAGGTTCGAATCCTGCCTCGGGCATGGATGTGTGTGATGTCCTTAGGTTAGTTAGGTTTAATTAGTTCTAAGTTCTAGGCGACTGATGACCGCAGAAGTTAAGTCGTATAGTGCTCAGAACCATTTTGAACATTTAGCTTTCAGCTGAACAATGTTGATACCAAATACGGACTTAGTGCAACTGCATTAACATCCCTTCCTTAGGAGCGGAAGAGGAGAACTAACTACATCGTGATTGGCAGGCGCCTGCAAGAGACCTGCGGGGTTGGCTGGGTGGCTTTAAGTGGGAAAAACAGTGCCCCCATGCGACTCCTTAAAACCCCTAGATTCCGCATTTTGAAGGAGTTCCCAGTCAGACGATCTGGGCGCAGAATCCGCGTCCGTCGACTCCAGCCTCGGTCCAGCTCCGCGTAAGTCTGCTCTCTCACTTGGAGTGCCTCAGTGAACAGTGTCACATTCAGTATGTTTTATTTTGTAACTAAGTTGTTGACTTAAGATGCTGCTAGTGTTTGTTACTGTGGTTAGCATCTACTCCTGGGACTTCTGCACTGGCTTCTGTTGTAACAGTGTTAGTCATGCTTTTTCTAACCCTAGAACTAGCCTCCAGTGTATTAGTTAGTCCTGTCTGGAATATTCAACTATTTCAAAACCCTGTTTGTCCAAGAGTCTCCACAACGAGTTGCCTACCAAGTCTCACCACCTGCAGTTCTAGTAAATGCCTGTACCAGTGTTGGCTCAGATAGAAGAAAACAATCAAATGCCTTCACTGTGAACTGTCCTTCTGCCTTCTGCACTGTACCGCTTGGGAGCGCAGACTGACCATTAACCCCTTTTCTCCCTCTCCCACTTATGTCAGGACATGACAAAGCCACCAGAAATTCCTTACCCAGAAATGAGATAAACTAACTACCGCGACTTACGTCACCACAGAGCAGCCTCTCGTTTAGCAGCACGGTTCTTTCGTGAGTTCGTACGTGGCGCACACGGGGTCCTAAGCTATTGCAGCCCAATCTTCCTTCCCTGGCTGCATCACCTTCGCCTTGCCCCTCCCTCCCTATCCTCGCATCCTCGCTCTTCCCGGTTGCGCCCTCCCTCCCCCTCTCGGTGTTCTGATTTATTTCGACACGGCTATCTACCTGGTTCCCTGAATTGTTTGCAATTTTGTTTCTCCTGTCTGTTCTCCTTCATCCTTTTTGGCGTTTTCGTCCCTGCTTGTGGTTTGACCTCCACTTCCAAATTTCCTCCTTTTAGTGTGAGCCATCTGGGGAAGAACTCCCTCCCTAGCGTCTACGGTGTGCATTCCTCTCCCCCTTCCTTCCCAGCCGTAGCCGCCCTCTACCCTGCTACGTCACCAGCACGTGTAGCGGGGTTGGGGGGGGGGGGCTGTTATGTTCCCAACTGGCTGAGCCCCCTGCCAACAAAGGTACCTGGTACCTGAGCTGTTCCCTCCCCATGTATGCTAAGGAGGGGTTTCTTGTCTTCCTGGAGCATCAGAACTCCCGGCAAGAGCCGCAATGCCAGGTGGCCCTTGCCGTGGCTGGGTGGCATCCATGGGGCGAGCCCCTAATCGGAGTGGGTGATATCTGGGCAGATACTTGGCGCATGAAGCGTATCAAGCTGTTAAAATCTGGCCGTTTTCGACCATCCTTGTCTTTGAATGGTAAAGGAACACTGAATGCCGCCTTCCCTTCCCTGATTACTCCATTAGAGGAGTGCGAGGCTCGCCATTTTGGGATGAAACACTTTCCCTGCAACCTCGACAGTACTAGGACATATTGAGACACATTCACCGCTACGAAGCCATTTTTTTAATTTATTTATTTATTTTTTTTTTTTTTAGAATATCGAGGACCACTTTGGTGAAGTGGAGTATCTCAGTAAGATGCGATCGGGCTCCCTGTTGATCAAAGCTTCTTCTGTCGCCCAATTTGCAGCTCTTTGTGTCTGTGATCGTCTTAGCAATGTCCCAATGGGTATTACCCCTCACAAATCTCTGAATATGGTCCAAGGAGTGATTTTTGATAGGGCCCTCACCTTGCAAAATGATGAAGAACTCCCGACTGAGAAAAGAAGATCCAAGAGTACCAGCCCTGGATCGCCTGTCTTATGTGAGGCTCACCAAAAATATGAGACACTCCATCCCCTCTCACTTTTTTCAACTTTTACCTCTGTTACATCCTTTCCCTCTCCTACGTCTTCCTTAACCCAGCCACGTCCCCCTCTCCCCTCCCACACCCCTGCAGTTCCCATGACCGCCTCTCTGGGAGCTGTTCCCACTGTGCAGCTGAAGAGATGGCCCCCTTCTTTGGCACCTGCCTGTGATATGACTCCCCCCCCCCCTCCCCGGCGTCTCTTCTGTTGGGAGCCTGAAACCCTACTACCACAACTCCACCATGACAAGATACACCATCTGTGCTCCCCAAGGTCACCTGCTCTCTTTCGGTTCCAGATCTTCCAGATGCCTGTACTCCTTCTGTGACCTGCCCTCCTCCACCTCCGAAAAATAAGAGGAAGGAACATAAGTCTCAGGACAAGGACACCCCCACCAGTGCCCCCAGAGACGCCATCTCCTCCCTCGCAACCTGAGTCTGACATCCTTGTCGGCGACAACCACTCACTGATTGACATTACTTCCTATCGGCTTCTTTATGTCTAACCTGGACTCTCACCACACCATCATTCAGCGTAACTGCAACGGATGCTATCGTCACCTACTGGAAGCACACAGTCTTGTTTCGTCCTATTCTGCGTTCTGTTTTGCTCTTCAGGAAACGCACTTCTGTGATGACTACTCTCCAATATTTCGTGGTTCGAATCCTGCTTAGGGCATGGATGTATGTGATGTGCTTAGGTTAACTAGGTTTAAGTTGTTCTAAGTCTAGGGGACTGGTGACCTCAGATGTTAAGTCCCATAGTGCTTAGAGCCATTTTAATCATTTTTTTGTGTAGTAGTTATCGGGTGTTCTGTCTGAACCGTTCCAGCCCCAGAGTAGCATCTGGCAAGGTCTGCACTTTGGTTCGCTCTGATGTCATTAGTGACTGGGTCCCTCTTCGTACCAACATGGAAGCAATAATGGTTAGAGTACAAACGACTATGGCAATCACTATTTATAGTGTCTACCTCCCTCCAGGTAGGCCACTTCCTTATGTTGAACTGTCTACCTTAATACAGCAACTCCCGCCCCGATCCTCCTCCTCAGGGACTTCAATGCCCACCACCCTCTGTGGAAGAGTGCCACTTCAATGGGTAGGGGTCTGCTAATTGACTAACTTATTACAGACTTCGATTTGTGTCTCCTCAATGGCGGTTCCTCTACCTATGGCACCTTTACTGCCATCGATCTCAAGATCTCCTTCCCTGTTCTTGTGGTTTCCCTACATGTCTCACCCCATGGTGATAATTGTGACAGTGATCCCTGCTGCTTCCAGGCAGACAGACCCCCAAGTTGTGCATTCCACAGGTCCAATTGACTTTTATATACGTCGGCTGTGCACTTCGACACCTCCCTCTCGAATTGTATTGATACGGTCGCGCAAGGCATCTCTGCTGCTTTTCTTCATGCTGCTGGCACGGCTGTCCCCCTATTCACAGGTCGCCCTCGTCCTCGACGGGTACCGTGGTGGACCAAGGATGTAGCAGTCTCTCTGTCCAGGACCGCCGACGAGCGCAGCAGCGATTTAAACGACACCCTTCACAGACCAACTCCTTGTTTTTAGTGTCTCCGTGCTAAGGCTCATTACCTCATAAAGCAGAGTAAAAAGGAATGCTGGGAGCGCTATGTTTTCTCCCTGGGCACATATACCTCTTCATCGCAGGTTTGGTTGAAGCTCTGTAGCCTTCTGGGCTCCAGCGACAGTCAACTGTCCACAGTCTTAAGCTCTAAGGTGCTCTGTGCACTGATCCATTGGACCTTGTAGAACACCTCAGGACACACTTTGCGACGCCATTGGCGTCCTCTTCCTATCCCGCTACCTTCCTCCAGCAGAAACTCTGAGTTGAACAGACCCCCTTCGTTTCAGCCCACACCACAATGAGCCCTCCAATGAACCCTTCACTGAATGAGAATTCTTGCAGGCACTTACCTCTTCACGTGACGTAGCCCCAGGCCGGGATTTCATCCACAACAAGATGATACAACACTTGGACGTTACCCTGAGGCGTTACCTCACGGTCTTCAGCCGCATTTGGCTCGTGGATGCTTTCCCATTAAAATGAAGAGAGAGTATAGTTACCCCATCCTTAAGCACAAGAAGAATCCAATGTCTCTCGACAGCTACCGCACGATTAGCCTGACGAATGCGCTTTGTAAACTGCTTGAGAGGATGGATAGCTTCAGATTATGTTGGGTACTCGAATCTCGGAGCCTTTTGTCCCTGTATCAGTGTGACTTCCAGGAAGAGTGATCTCCAACTGACCATTTACTCAGATTGGAAACAGAAATCCGACAGTCTTTTACTAATCACAGGCACTTTATCAGGGTCTTCTTTGACCTACATAAGGCATACGACATGGCTTTGTGCCATCACATATTAGTTACCCTCCATGACTGGGGCTTCCGTGGTCCCCTTCCGATTTCTATCCGCGAGTTTTCATCTCACCAGATCTTCCGGGTTCGAGTTGGCATTTCATTCAGCACCCCTCGGATACAGGAGAACTGTGTCCCACAGGGTTCTGTGTTAAGTGTGACACTCTCTTCGTAGCCATCAATGGGCTTGTAACCTCTGTTGGGCCTGTTGTTATCCTGTCGTTGTACATCGACGACTTTAGCATCTGGTGCAGCTCCCACTTGGTAGCATCTGCTGAGTGCCGGCTCCAAGGCGCCATTTAAAGGCCCTTTGCCTGATCTCCCAGGGCTTCCAGTTTTCTCCCTCCAAAATGCGTGATATGCATTTTTGTCGTTGACCAACACTAAACCACGATCCATAACTTTATTAGGCGACCGGCTCCTCGATATTGTAGCTTAGTCCCATTTTTGGGCCTTATTTCTGATGAAAAGCTGATGTGACTGCCCCATACTCGCCACCTAAAGACTACATGCATGCAGAAGTTTAATGCTCTCCACCATTTGGCCCTCACATCTTGGAGTGCAGACTGTGCCACTCTTCTCAATCTTTACCGTGCTCTGGTCTTGTCCAGACAAGATTATGGTAGTCATATTTATGACTCAGCACCTCCTTCCACTCTAAAAATACTTGACCCTGTTCACCACTGTGGTGTTCGTCTTGCTAATAGTGCCTTTTACACTAGTCCCGCTGACAGTCTCCTCACAGAAGTGGGGATTCCTCCTCTACAAATACGATGGAGCCAACTCCTGGTTTCTTATGCAATCAACATTCGCCAGTTTCCTGACCATCCCGTGTAGCCTGTCCTCTTTGCAAACGATCCTGATAACCGGCCATGGGTGAAATTGCCGGCTGGAATGCATCTTACTTTCTTCTGTTGGGATCTCCTCCTCTACTCACCAGAAAGTGCCCCGTGTATTTCCTCCTGTCCCCCCTCCCCCTTGGACGGAGCCTAGAGCACGGATTAGGACCGATCTATTTCAGGGTCCTAAAGTCTCTGTCACACTTATGGTTTTCCAGCTTCTTGTATGTGCCATGCTTCCAGGGTTCCAGGGTCCCACCATCTTCTACACTGATGGTTCTAAGACGATAGATAAGGCAGGATACGCTTTCACATCTCCTATGGCTTGGAATACCATTGCCGGCCGGAGTGGCCGTGCAGTTCTAGGCGCTACAGTCTGGAACCGAAAGACCGCTACGGTCGCAGGTTCGAATCCTGCCTCGGGCATGGATGTGTGTGATGTCCTTAGGTTAGTTAGGTTTAATTAGTTCTAAGTTCTAGGCGACTGATGACGTAAGAAGTTAAGTGGCATAGTGCTCAGAGCCATTTGGAATACCGTTTATTTCCAGCATCATGTACTGTGTTCACAGCAGAGCTTCTAGCCATTCACAGGACCCTCCCTTTTGTTTCTCAGGCCTCCGTCCACAGTATTTTAATTTGATCGGACTCCATGAGCAGCCTGCAGGCCATCGACCAATGGTACTATCGTCACTCTTTGGTCTCTGCTATCAATGACCTTCTCTGTGCCCTTGAGCGTGCCGTCTGTTCAGTTGTCCTTCTCTGGGTCCCAAGTAATGTGGGCATCCCAGGGAATGAACTGGCTGACCGTTTGGCTCGAGAAGCAGATACTTACCCCCAATTCCCTTTCATAATTCCAGCTGCGGATATTCGGATCTACGTCAAATCTCTCTTTGCCAAAAAGTGCAATGACATCTGGTGCGCTAGTGCTCACAGTAATAAATTCCGCACAATCGAGGAGTCTACGGCGGTTTGGCGCTCTTCCTTCCACTTCACTCAGAAGGAGTGCACTGTCTTATGCCGCCTACGCATTGGTCGTACAAGGTTCACTGTTGTTTCCTCTTGCGCAACGAACCACCTCCACAATGTGGTTGTGGAGCCAGACTCACAGTATCCCATATATTGGTGGAATGTCCATTTCATTTGGCCTTTCCACCTAAGTATCGTTCTCCAGATTCCTTAAATTTAATATTGGTAGACAATTCACGGGTGACTGAACTGGCCCTCAGTTTCCTCCATGAAAGTGGTTTTTATTTTCAGATATAAGGTTTTGCTTTACTCCTCGAGCAGGGCAGGGTGGTTGTGGTTGGGGTCTCTCCTCATGGTATCTCGGTCTGGAACCCATGGCCACTCCCCCTTGCAGAGACCGCTCTTTCATCCCTCTGTTTTCCCAGTTTGTAGATTTGGGATATCCTTTTACTCCTTCTACTGTGTGTGTTTCAACTTCCTCGTTTTATAGTTTGACTCATTTCCACTTTTAGCGGACCCTTTCACTTCCGTATGTAACCCCCATAAGTTAATCAATCAATCAGTGGAATGTAGACAGAGCGACGAATAAACTCGTTTGTGCCCCCTCCTCCCCACGCGTATGAACTCCTTTTTCTATCGCTGAAGGAAAGGTGTACAACGCCCTGTTGACAAATAAATGAGAAATTCTGAACACACTGCTTCTGTGGTTATGAGTGGGTGTCGAGTGCTTTTGTGCGTATTGTAATGGCTAATTTTTTGAATTGTATGTAACAGGTGACGTGTTCAGCGTACATGGTTTGAAAATTTCTGCTAGTCTGTGCTATAAAGGGTGTAAGTTTCAAGTTTTATTAGAGGAGATAAAATGAAACACTTATGTTGTGTGACAAATGTCAGAAGCACCCCGTTTCCCGCTAGGGGTTCTTGGAGGGTTTGATGCTAAACTTCCCTTACACCAACGTTTACAGTTCAACAACCACAACAGCCATGTCTGGAAGTTGTTCACGACCACCTGATTGGGGTATATCTTCTGCCCAACACGCTGGTAGGAGGACGTTACCGATCACTTCGTGAAGTACTACAGCAAATACCGGGGTATGTCCCACTAGTAGTAAGACAACGACTATGGTTCCAGCATTACGGCGCCCCTACATACTTCGCTGTTGATGTTAGCGAACATTTAGACAATGTTTTCTCTAATTGTGGGATTGGATTAGGGGGGCCAGTACCGTGACTACCACATCTTCTCGACCTGACACCTGTGGATTTCTTTTTGTGGGGGAAGATGAAGCGTTTGCTGCAAGACACACCCGATAGACACTCGAGCACAGCTGGTTGTCCGTTAGGCAGAAGCTGCAGCCATTATTCGTGAAACACATGCTTGTTTTGAGCTTGTTAGACAATCACTCGAACGGAAGTGCTAGCTGTGCATTAGTGTAAACGGACATTTTCAGAAACATCTCTAAAACGATATTCATCACACGCAAGTCTGAGTACCGTCTCCGAACACTTCTGGCGTCAAAACCTTCATTGAGCCCTAGCGGGGAAACGGTGCACCAGTGACTCCTTGTGAAAAGAAAACTATCTATACAAAGAGTTTTGAAACACACTTAAAACTCTTTGTATACATAGCATTTTCTACACAGTGTATAGTAGCCTGAACATGTTTTGTGCGTGATTTGTATATTTTATGGTCTAAGGTTGAGCTAATTTCTAGTGTAGTTTGTTCACGGTAAAAGCTAATATCACTTTACGTGACTCACTTAGTTAGCTATATTTTGGAAAATGTTACCCGTAAAAACGAAGTCGGGGACTGAGGGAAGGATAGCACGTAAATTTCCCGTGTCCTTTTCAGTGGAACCATCCAGGCGTTTGCATTAAGATATTTAGGAAACCACGGAAAACCTAAATCTAGATGGCCAGGCGCAATGTACTGACACTGCACCACCTAGCTTGGTGCTTTATAGATGCACGCTGCTTGCATGTAGCAGATGCTCATAACGTTACAACGGTGTGTGTCAAAATATACTGCCAGTGAAACACTTGTACACGAATCCGACGCCGTAGCTTCCCCCCACCGTCCCCGAAAACAACTACGCTATGAATTATTTACCCTTTCCTGCATAATGTAGGCACGACTTGGGTGTTCGTGCAGACTTGTTTCATTTGCTCTTTCGCAAGGGGGAATATAAACAAGTTAGAAGTCACGAGTGCCATTAGTCCCCTGAGTGCGAGCGAAGCAATGGGCACGCATTCGCTAGTTGGGATTGTGCACCGCGAAAACGATGTCAAGGGTCTTATAAGGCTTTGGAAGAAAGTCGACGGACTCTTACACCTACAGAGCCCACGCATCCTTCGCTGAAGAGGTGCAGCATAATACTGACTGCAAGACGAATTCTTCATAATTTGTACGAAGCAATGAATAAAAAAATTCGAAAGACCGAAATTATTGAGCGTCTGTCGTGAAAATTTCATGTTTTGGGTGACAGCACTTCTTAATCTGCGCGTCTTTTTTAATTCTCGTTTACAGCATCTTGCCTTTTAAACTTCCGCTGCTGTTTTCTTCTCGCGCATGCAGTTTTGGCACTGATTATCTGTTCACATGTGTTCTGTATTTCATGTTACGTATCTATCCATGTTCTTATCGGTCTCACTAAATATGGACTGCACAGACAAGCTATGTCTACAATTCTCAAAGAATGTTCTGGTAACTGTAGGTAATGCGTGATACATACACCTGCATGCACGTGAAGACGAATGAAGAGAAGCGCCACGAAGTATGTTTCCTGGGACCAGTTAAGTTTTGTGAATGTGAAGACTTGTACAAATGCAGTGGAACACTTATTATGTAACTGGCGTACGAATTTCATGTCCAGCCACCTAGATGCCACGATAGACACATACGAGGGGCCTTTGAAAAGTCCGTGCAAAAATAAAAACTACTAACGTGTTTGGAGTAATTTTTTTTTATTTTTTGACATAGTCTCCTTTTAGACTTATACACTTCGTCCAACGCTGCTCTAATTTGTTCATCCCTTCCGAATAATAGGAATTGTACTAGTCTGCAAAATAGCTATTAGTTGCTGCAATCACATCCTCATTTGAACAAAATCTTTGTCCCGCCAGCCATTTCTCCAAATTGGGGAACAAATAGTAGTACGAGGGAGCCAAGTCTGGAGGACAGGGGGAATGTGAAACGAGTTGCAATCCTATTTCCATTAATTTTGTGACCACAACTGCTGAGGTGTGTGCTGGTGCATTGTCGTGATGGAAAAGGACATTTTTGCGGTCCAATCGCCGGCGTTTTTCTTGCAGCTCGGTTTTCAAACAGTCCAATAACGATGAATAATATGCACCTGTAATAGATTTACCCTTTTCCAGATAGTGGATGAGGATTATCCCTTGCGAATCTCAAAAGACAGTCGCCATAACCTTTCCGGCAGAAGGAATGGTCTTCGCCTTTTTTGGTGCAGATTCTCCCTTGGTAACCCATTGTTTAGATTGTTCTTTGGTCAGGAGTATAGTAATGTACCCATGTTTCATACACAGTGACGAAACGATGCTTGAAGTCCTGCAGATTCTTCCTGAACAACTGCAAACCATCCTTGCAACACTTCACACGATTCCTTTTTTTTTTTTTTTTTTTTCCCCAAGCGTGAGCAGTCGCGGAACCCATCTTGCGGATAGCTTTCTCATGTCCAAATGTTTATGCAAAATATTATGTACCCGTTCGTTCTAGTTGCCCACAGCACTAGCAGTCTCACGCACCTTAACTCTTCTGTCATCCATCACCATATCATGGATTTTATCAATGATTTCTGGAGTCGTAACCTCCGCAGGGCAGCAGATCGTTCATCATCACTTGTGCCCATATGGCCACTATGAAAATTTTGAAACCAGTTATAAACTGTTCTAATCGGAGGTGCAGGGTCACCGTAATGTTTATCAAGCTTCTCTTTAGTCTCCTGAGGCGTTTTGCCTTTCATAAAGTAATGTGTAATCACCACAAGAAATTTTTTTCGTTCATTTTTTGACAATCACTTGACTTCCTTGAATCACACGAATGCCAAACACAAAGAAATAGACCAATATGGCTGGAACTTCGTGTGCGTTCTTTCCAAAGATGCTGCTAACTAAACGTGACCGCGATACATGCCGGTAGTGCCATCTCTCGGACTTTCCATGGACTTTTCAAACGTCCCTCGTATTTCACTAACAAGACACAAATGTACAATTTCGCATCACCGCAAATCTGTGGGAGAGACAAACCAGTAAGTTAAAATATTTTACATATCTTCAGTCAATAAGGAAATACGGAACAGTGTTGAGGAGTAACTCGTCTTTAAAGAAAGTGTTCATTGCTCAAAAACGTGCAGTAAAAAGATGTGCTCCCCTACGATCATCTTGTAGACAGCTGTTTCAGACGGTAGGCATTTTGAATAGTGCTTCACAGCGTATTTATTCTCTCATGACGTTTGTTGTAGATAATCCACTACATTTCAAAACGAACAATTAAGTATCCAATTACAATACTAGCAGAAAAGAAGACAGTCATGATTCTACATAAAGGTTCTCTTTAGCACAATCAGGGCTGTACAATACTCTCTCCAAAATTTTTTATCTGTTTGACACACAGGAGAGTTAAGCTGGAAAACAAACTGAAATAGTTTCAACTTAACAACTTCTGTTTAGTAAAAAAAAAAATTAAGCAATACGTAAAAGAAGGTGGGTAGGAACTACTAAAAAAGAAACTAAACTCCATCCGAGCAGGCCTTGGAAGGCCCAAAGGTACCGACCGGCCGCCGCGTCATCCTCTCAGCACAGGGGCGTCACTGGATACGGATACGGAGTGGTATGTGGTCAGCACACCCCTCTCCCGGCCCTTGTCAGTTTACATGACTGGAGCCGCTACTTCTCAGTCAATAGCTCCTCAGTTTTCCTCACAAGGGCAGAGTGCACCCCGTAGGAATTACTGATTAACATATTTATTACAAGAAAAAAATTTTTAAATGCTCAGCATGTAGCCATCCTTATATATAAATGTGTAATGTGAAAGTAACATGGTTCGTTCCAAATTTTACTAATTAACATGTTTATTACAAGAAAAATGTTTTAAATGCTCAGCATGTAACCATCCTTATATATAAATGTGTAATGTGAAAGTAAAATGGTTCGTTCCAAATATTTACGATCAGTCATACAAATGATCCATGGAACATGAAATTAAAACCTTAATTTTAGCAACATCACACACAATCATGACACAGAATCACATTTCGAGTATGTACTGTAGTACGAATGTTTAATAATTTCAATAATAACTGCTGTACTAATGCACTACTCAGCACTCACTCGCACTTACAGGTGGATCCCGCACGCTGTTATACAACGACGGGACCCTAGGAATTCCGCGGCACCTTAATTGATGTCCATTGAAAATTTTTTATTTATGTCGTTAACTATTCGGCGCTTTCGGGAGCCTCTCACAACTATGTATAGATCGAATATGAAGATGATATCTGTTCTTTATTTATGTCGTTAACTATTCGGCGCTTTCGGGAGCCTCTCACAACTATGTATAGATCGTATATGAAGATGATATCTGTTCTTTATTTACGTCGTTAACTATTCGGCGCTTTCGGGAGCCTCTCACAACTACACTCCTGGAAATTGAAATAAGAACACCGTGAATTCATTGTCCCAGGAAGGGGAAACTTTATTGACACATTCCTGGGGTCAGATACATCACATGATCACACTGACAGAACCACAGGCACATAGACACAGGCAACAGAGCATGCACAATGTCGGCACTAGTACAGTGTATATCCACCTTTCGCAGCAATGCAGGCTGCTATTCTCCCATGGAGACGATCGTAGAGATGCTGGATGTAGTCCTGTGGAACGGCTTGCCATGCCATTTCCACCTGGCGCCTCAGTTGGACCAGCGTTCGTGCTGGACGTGCAGACCGCGTGAGACGACGCTTCATCCAGTCCCAAACATGCTCAATGGGGGACAGATCCGGAGATCTTGCTGGCCAGGGTAGTTGACGTACACCTTATAGAGCACGTTGGGTGGCACAGGATACATGCGGACGTGCATTGTCCTGTTGGAACAGCAAGTTCCCTTGCCGGTCTAGGAATGGTAGAACGATGGGTTCGATGACGGTTTGGATGTACCGTGCACTATTCAGTGTCCCCTCGACGATCACCAGTGGTGTACGGCCAGTGTAGGAGATCGCTCCCCACACCATGATGCCGGGTGTTGGCCCTGTGTGCCTCGGTCGTATGCAGTCCTGATTGTGGCGCTCACCTGCACGGCGCCAAACACGCATACGACCATCATTGGCACCAAGGCAGAAGCGACTCTCATCGCTGAAGACGACACGTCTCCATTCGTCCCTCCATTCACGCCTGTCGCGACACCACTGGAGGCGGGCTGCACGATGTTGGGGCGTGAGCGGAAGACGGCCTAACGGTGTGCCGGACCGTAGCCCAGCTTCATGGAGACGGTTGCGAATGGTCCTCGCCGATACCCCAGGAGCAACAGTGTCCCTAATTTGCTGGGAAGTGGCGGTGCGGTCCCCTACGGCACTGCGTAGGATCCTACGGTCTTGGCGTGCATCCGTGCGTCGCTGCGGTCCGGTCCCAGGTCGACGGGCACGTGCACCTTCCGCCGACCACTGGCGACAACATCGATGTACTGTGGAGACCTCACGCCCCACGTGTTGAGCAATTCGGCGGTACGTCCACCCGGCCTCCCGCATGCCCACTATACGCCCTCGCTCAAAGTCCGTCAACTGCACATACGGTTCACATCCACGCTGTCGCGGCATGCTACCAGTGTTAAAGACTGCGATGGAGCTCCGTATGCCACGGCAAACTGGCTGACACTGACGGCGGCGGTGCACAAATGCTGCGCAGCTAGCGCCATTCGACGGCCAACACCGCGGTTCCTGGTGTGTCCGCTGTGCCGTGCGTGTGATCATTGCTTGTACAGCCCTCTCGCAGTGTCCGAAGCAAGTATGGTGGGTCTGACACACCGGTGTCAATGTGTTCTTTTTTCCATTTCCAGGAGTGTATGTATAGATCGTATATGAAGATGATATCTGTTCTTTCGGACATGTCCGAAAGTACGTGTACCATCGGTGACCATGCAGCTCTCTTAGAATTAAATGATAATTAAATCAAGACCCAAAGCTGTAGACCAGCTTTGACATACATCAACGAGGACAGATGAAAAAATGTGCGCCAGACCGGGTCTCGAACCTGGGATCTCCTGCTTACATGGCAGACGCTCTATCCATCTGAGCCACCAACCATGCAGCTCTCTAAGAATTAAATGATAATTAAACCAAGACCCGAAGCTGTAGACAGGCGTTGATATACATCAACGGGGACAGATGTAAAGGTGTACCCCGACCGGGACTCAAACCTGGGATCTCCTGCTTACATGGCAGACGCTCTATCCATCTGAGCCACCGAGGGCGCAGAGGATAGTGCGACTGCTGGGATTTATTTGTTGCTCGCTCCCCGTGAGACCCACATTCCCATCTTAATGTCCACACACTACAGTCGTAGTGCCCCTGCCCATTACACTCATTACATGCGGCAGACAATCTTACCGAGTAATCTTCCACTTCACTGTTAATCATGAGTATCGATCCGACCAGTAATGTTTGTCTGCTGACGTATCTAAACTGTGCGTTAAAGCTGTATGTCTTCGCAGTGGGAATAAATTCCGATGGTTTGTTCTGTGAACAAGTAAAAAAATCTACAAATACTTAAACTCTTACTAAAAAATATGATATATCACTACACAAATGGAATAACTGTGGAGAGTTGCCAATTCATTACTTGTGCTCGGGTTACAGCCTGGATATGACAATATTGTCCTGCTCCCTTTGTGAATCGAGCAGCAGAACAAGAGGAACGGATTAACTAAGAAATGTCGAAGGGAATAGCACTAATTCGCAGGGCAAAAAGAGGAAGTATAATCACCACGGGGAATTGCAGAAAATTTTTAATTAGCATCGTAACACGTGAAGCCTTATTAGAAAAACGCTATGTTAAGGCCGTAGGCGAATGACATGATTCGAACTTCAAAATAACATCTTTATAGATCCTCATACAATAGAAACTTATTGGCGTATTCAATTGAAATAGCAGCATATGAAGCTTTCACGGAAGTTTAATATAATTTGCTAGTTTTCGCATGACAAAGGTCTACGAGAAATTTCTTGTGGTCATCTAACACGTATAGACACACTGAATGTAATGTAGCTTCGAAAATCCGTTTCCTGCAATCTCGTACGGATTTTAACCCTTCGAATCTTCGATCTGACAGCAATGTACATGGCGAAAGATTTCACCGAGCCATTTTGGTTATAAAAATAATGAATCGGGGGATGTGGAGTACGAATTTGTGTGGTGACTGCTCTTGGAGTTGAAAGGAATATAATAGAGGCAAAGTTCCGCAGATGATGAAACAGTTCTTATTTGTGAGTAACTTCCTCTTCATTTATTGCGCATTACCACCATCATGGTGTATAACTGAATCAGACATAACTAAGAAAATTATGGCGGTACGGGACATCTATTGTTTTTGTTGTCGTCAGTCCGAAGATTGGTTCTACGCAACTTTCCACACTAGTCTGTCCTGTTTGAGTGTCTCTATCTCTGTGTAACTATTGCAACCGACGCTGATGCGCCAAACCATGATGACCATCTGCTTAAGAGCATATTAGACTACCACCTGAACGTAGTACAGCATTTATTACGTGTGAAATAGATTCAACAAGTCGTTGGTAGTTATCCGACAGTATAGGGCAACGATTATCCACGCACAGGTCCCGATGTTCCCATAAACTACGGGCCGGTAGTTTGCGAGCGCCGAGCTGGCGCCCGGAAAGGTGTGTGTGTGTTGGGGTTTATGGGCGCTCAACATGCCCGGAAAGAGCCCAGATGTGTTGGCTAAATGGCTCTGAGCACTATGGGACTCAACATCTTAGGTCATAAGTCCCCTAGAACTTAGAACTACTTAAACCTAACTAACCTAAGGACATCACACACACCCATGCCCGAGGCAGGATTCGAACCTGCGACCGTAGCAGTCCCGCGGTTCCGGACTGCAGCGCCAGAACCGCACGGCCACCGCGGCCAGCCCCCAGATGTGTTCCAAAAGGTTTATATCAGGTGCATTAGGTGGTTAAGGCAACGTAATTTAAGATAATTCCCATTTATTGGTCCTTATCAGTTACACAATTGTAATTAGATTACATATTTCGATCATTCAGGATCAGCTTGAGATATAGAATACTCTGATATGTGGTTATAAGTAGACAGGACGGATTGCTGACGCAACTACTTAGATCTGAAGATGATCCTGAGCGATCGTAACATGTAACCTAACTATCAACATGCAACTGAGACGAAACAATAAATGAGAATAATCTTAAATGTCCGAATAGTTGCTGTTTCTCACAAAACGAGTATGTCGGCTATAGTCACATCATCGTGAGTTCGCCATCATGCGCCTCAAATCCCTGTAGCACTATTCTGGCCATGAAATACGAACATTTATCCTGCTGGAAGATGCCATCGCCGTCGAGGAAGACAATAAGCACCATGAAATGATGCACGTGGTCCGCATTAATTTGCAAGTAGTCAACAGCTTTAATGGTGTCCTCGATTACTACCGCAGCATTGGACATTGCCCAATACTGGCCAAACAAATTGTAGTTTCCGAACTCGGTCCGCAGCTCGTGGTCGTGCGGTAGCGTTCTTGCTTCCCACGCCCGGGTTCCCGGGTTCGATTCCCGGCGGGGTCAGGGATTTTCTCTGCCTCGTGATGACTGGGTGTTGTGTGATGTCCTTAGGTTAGTTAGGTTTAAGTAGTTCTAGGTTCTAGGGGACTGATGACCATAGATGTTAAGTCCCATAGTGCTCAGAGCCATTCGGACCATTTTTTTCCGGACACGAAAAAGTAAAGCACTTCCTCAGGCCTGATGGAAGCCAATATGAATGTTCCCTGTAGCACGATACTGCCCCTAACCGGCTTGCTTCCGTGGTGCGGTACGTGTTTCGAGCAACCGCATGCCAGGACGACGAGGTATTTGGACCCGACCCTCAACCTGATGTGATAAGAAACTTGATTCATTCGACCAGGCAGCGCATTTACCAAGATCGACGGTCCGATCTGAATAATTTACTGGACACTCAATCGTATTTACCGATGAAGTTGGGTCATGTGCTGTGGAGCACTATATCCAACCATGTGCGCTGAACGGTGTCCTCCGAAATACTTTTGCCTGCACTAGCATTGTACTCAGTCTGTCACAGATCGCCGCGTGTCCTGCCTCCGATCTCCACGTTCTGTGGTGGTACGTGGACATCGAACACCTTGTTTCCGACTCGCGTTTTCATCGTCGCTACTTTCCATCGATGCTCACGACAGCAGCACGTGAACAACCTACCAGCTTCTCCGTTTACAAAATTCTCATTACCACGCTCCAGAACATAATAATGTGCCCTTTGTCAAAGTTGTTTGCGTCAATAGATTTCCTCATTTGTGGCACTTATCTTCGTCAGAATGATTTCGCGTCCTACCCTTCACTGCATATACAGAGGGGTCCAAAAAAATGTATCCACTGTTTGAAAGTCCATAACTTGCAAACTAATTGACGGAGTTCTCTCATTTTTGGTGAAAGTGTAACTTAAAGTTGAAATATATCACTGTAGGTGTTCGAAATTGTCACCATTAACATCCACACACAAACGATGCCGCCAAAATGCAGCTCGAACTATTGACTGCAACGTGTTCAGTTGGATATTTGCACATGCATGTACGATGGATTCTCGAAGTTCATCCAATGTGCGTGGTTTTTGTCGATAAACGACGTCCTTTAGTGTTCCCCACAGGTAACAGTCCAGAGGAGTTAGGTCTGGGGAACGTGGTGGATACTCCACAGCACCTCTAAGGCCTATCCATCTTCCTGGTAGATTTTCGTAGAGATACGCCCTAACACGATTTTGGTAGTGGGCTGGGGCACCATCTTGTTGACCATGCAAGTCTCGGATGGCAGGTAAAATGGATTTCTGAAGCTTCTGAAGGTACACCTCACCGTTAACTGTGCCGTCAAAGAAGAATGGTACAGTCAAGCCCCGGTAAGACAACCCACACCACACATTCACTCCTGCAAATTCACGGCTTTGCGTACATGGACGTTCGGATTTTCGGCGGCCCACTAGATGCAATTGTGGCGATTTACTGTACCATTGAGTTTGAACTATGCCTCATCAGACTACACAATCATCTCTGCAAACTCTGCATCGTTGCGCACCATGTTAGTAAGCCACTCGCAGTACTCCATTCTACGATCTGGGTCTTCGTCGTTCACTTGTGTAGCAGTCGTGGGATGTAGCACTTCGACTTTGCTGTCTTCAAAATTCGCCGAACACTTGAGCGACTCACTCCAGTTTCATGGGCACACTCTCTCACAAAAAAAAAAAATGAAATGATCGTATGGCATTGTTGGCCGGGAGGCCCCATGCGGGGAAGTTCGGCCGCCGTATTGCAAGTCCTCTTTAGTTGACGCCACTTCGGCGACTTGCGAGTCAATGATGATGAAAGACATACAACACCCACTCATCACGAGACAGAGAAACCCCTGACCCCGCCGGGAATCGAACGCGGGACCCCGTGCGCGGGAAGCGAGCACGCTACCGCAAGACCACGAGCTGCGGACACTCTCTCACAGAATTCTGTGGTGAGCGAGTGAATTGTTGTAACACAAGACGGGAGTTAGCTCGACCTGTTACTGTTACAGGTCGTCCAGATCGTTGTTTGTGTACATCTTTAACATAGCCTTCAGCTTCAAATTTGTCTCGAATGTGACGAATCGTTAAAAGTGCCGGTGGCTCTGTTTGACACTCATTTCGCCGTTGCCGTTGAACCTCATTAATGTTTTCGTACTTAAAATACCACTTCAAAACTGACTTCCTTTCATGGAATGTAAGCCTTGCGCCAGCCATGTTTATTCGAGTAACTAGGTGCAACTAACAACAAAACACTGACTATCTGGCGACAGTCATCTGACAAAACAAAACAATGCAATACAATGCGTGTGTGGCGATTGCCGGAACTACAAATTATTACACTACCAAGGATGAGACAACTCCGTCAATTAGTTTGCCAGTTATGGACTTTTAAACAATGGATACATTTTTTTGGACCCCTCGGTATAATTTCTTCTCCGTGTCACCTACCCACATCTCCAAAAGTCGACATTCAGTCTTGCGGTGGGCAATGATCATGTCCGCAGCTCGTGGTCGTGTGGTAGCGTTCTCGCTTCCCGCGCGCGGGTTCCCGGGTTGGATTCCCGGCGGCATCAGGGATTTTCTCTGCCTCGTGATGTCTGAGTGTTGTGTGATGTCCTTAGGTTAGTTAGATTTAAGTAGTTCTAAGTTCTAGGGGACTGATGACCATAGATGTTAAGTCCCATAGTGCTCAGAGCCATTTTTTTGGCAATGACCATCATATTTTGCCCCATCAGTGGATATCTCTTTGAATTTGCTTACTGTAGTAAAGCCTTTGTCTGCTTGTTCAATTTGTACATTACACACTTCCCTCCAACCACAAATTATCTACTACCTAATGCTTGAGAGTGTCTTCTATCACATTGTTCCATCCGTCTTTCATTTCCATATAAAGATACTCTCCAGATATGTAGAAGGGCGTGCTGGAAAGTAATGCCTACGATTTTTTTATTCTGTTCTCGACATCGGTTGAGGTATTACATGTCACACGTATCACTCGGTCGACTTCACCGCTTAGTTGACGCAAGCTGCAATCCTTTGTCGGTAGAGGGCTTCCAATTGTAGCTTGTAAGGTGGCAGCATGTAACGTAATTATGTCGGTGCGTGAGAAACAGCGAGCTGTAAGGGAATTTCTAATGACAGAAGAGTTCGTCATACATAGAGCACGCTCTGCTACAGCGTGACAACGCCAGACCACAAGGGAGCGCTGCCAAATCTGCAGCAATCCGACACCCTGAGTTTACTGTCATCGATCATCCTCCGTACACTCCCGACTTGGCCCCATCCGATTTTCCTCTCTTTCCAAAAACTTAAAGAACACCTTATAGGAATTCACTTTGATAGTCATGAAGTGGTGCAAGCAGAGGTGAGATTGCAGCTCTTTCATCAAAGTCATCCTACAGTGACGAAGTCATCAAACTAGTCTCTCAGTGGATGAAATGTATTCGTCGCCAGTGTGACTATGTCGAGGAATAAATATCTAGATATACAGAATAAAGATGTAGAATGTTAAAAAAGAAGACTTCCTAATCATTGAGGAACCTGTACACTGTAAATTTTTAGGGTAGAGCT
The DNA here is from genome assembly GCF_023864345.2 of Schistocerca serialis cubense. Classification (NCBI taxonomy): domain Eukaryota; kingdom Metazoa; phylum Arthropoda; class Insecta; order Orthoptera; family Acrididae; genus Schistocerca; species Schistocerca serialis. The sequence goes on along the minus strand of NC_064640.1, from coordinate 919,664,964 downwards.
ATAAATGCTGACACCTTTAAGCCCTAGCTTTGAAACGTCCCCTTACAAAAACTATAAATGACTATGCTGATAAACCTCTTACGTTATCTGATTTTCAAACAGATGAGCAAAACTGAACGTACTCAGACATTTCTCTCATTACTTATTCTGATCATCACTAAACTGACACTCAATATTTTTAGCGCAACGCAATCTGACTTTCAATGATCCCTGCAAAAGAATGGCCCTGACTAACAATAACCTATGCCTGTCATGAATCACTTACCTCACAAAAATCTTCGTTATTCGAACTACTGCAATACAGCGAGCGCTAATACTGCCAGCTAAATAAAAATTCCAACTACTGAAGGCACTAACTACTGATAGGCATACTTAGCAAATGAAAGATTTTGATAGAGAACAAACAATGTATTTACCTTAATAGTGTTCAAAAGTCATAATATATATATCAGTTCATGACACCCAGTCTTACAAATTTACTCTTTCTGATGGACACACGTCTAGATCATTCGCTCTCAAAACACCGCCATCTCTCTCTCCATATCCACTACTGTTGGCGGCTCACCTCCAACTGCGCAATGCTATGTGCTGTTCACATCCAACTGCCCAACACTACAATAGCAAATATTCCAACAATGCACACCAGCCACAGACTGCACACAGCACAGTCAGTGATTTTCATACAGAGAGCTACGTGGCGTTACCAACATAAAAACCTAAACAGCCTACTTACATAGCAAACAGCCTACTTACATAGCCCCCATGCTCCCCACAAAAAATTTTACAAATTGTTTTGGGCATTGGCCAATACATATTTGCTAAAAATTTTTATATTAGCGCTAGCAAATATATCAAATGCACACATTTATCGATATAATGTTGGTGAAAAGCAAAAATTTTCTCACATTCCAGAAAGACAGTCCTGATCATTCATCACAGAAGTAATTGCGTTTTTTTTTTCCAAAGTCTGGGCAGTAAAAGAAAATGTACATGGAAGTAGTGGATTTCCATGCAATCTTGAAGAAGTGGTGTTGTCCTTCCATTGGAAAGACAGTGCTAAAGCTTGACATGTAGACTGGTAATGGGCCACAACAGAGCAAACCCACAGCAGAGTCAGTCGAAGTTTTGAAGACTATTGGTAGGTAGGTCATCACAGAGCACACCCACTGTAGTCCTTGTAGAGATTATGGTATTGATGGGCCATCAAAGGTGCAGACCCACTGTAGTCCTTGTAGAGATGGCTAGCAGCCATCCATTGCGACTGTGTGGGTGCACAATCACCATCGAAGAGTCTTGCGGATAATATAGCAAGTCCATGAACCACCACTTGTGCAATCACAATTGAAATTTTTGAAATGTCCTTAAAACCAGCAATGCTGTTAACCAGTCCCTTACTGAATTATCAACACACGTGCAAACACTAACAGTACTTTTGTTTCTCACACATTGTGCATACACTATGACCAACAGAAATGTGTGCAGTGAAATGAAACTTAATTTGAAGAACTGGTGTCTATACAATTACAAATTTATGGCATAAGAATACAATTATAAAGATACAGAATACATCATTGAGGAACATAATAGTACATATCTGTACTATTATGTTCCTTAATGATGTATTCTGTATCTTTATAATTGTATTCTTTTGCCATAAATACGGGCTTTATAAAAGAATAGAAATAAACATATACATCAGTGTTACAGGAATTGTGACATAAGTAAATAAATTTAAAAAAATGAGAATAGCTTTCGAAAGATTAACTTCACACATGAGCATTAAAACAGAACAGAATAAATAATGTCTAAACATCTTCACAAAGTAAATAACGTAGTATTAGAAAAATTCTACAACATAACTCTCATCAGATAAACACATAAAGACAGGAAGAACACAAATATGCAAGGATACACAAACCCATGGCGGAATAACACAAAAGGAAAGGACAGGGTTTGTTTTACTGCAGTATTTATAGTATTTGATTTACAAACAAAACTTTATTTACTTCTTGGAGATCTCCCTTCGTTCATCATTATTCCCAAAATGTCCTATCTATACCTGTTGCCTTAAACCCTACTGTTTGGTTCATATACTCTTCCAAAACAATTATTTCTGATTGTAAAATACCCATTTTGGCCCAAATGTTTTACATATAACTTCTCAATTCATTTGTTCCAATTCATCACAACTCATTCTCTTATATAGACTAACCCCTCTTAAGCTAACTTATATCTACTGAGCTCAGATATATATACTAAGGGACGAGGCAATACAGCAGCATACAACAATTAACACAAACAGCAATGACAAAAAAATGCAAATTGGCAAAGCAAGCAGCAGTATATCTAAATTAGCAAAGCAAATGCAACATTACAACTAATATGAACTAATGTGCAGCAACATGAAAAATAAATCAGTAGTAAAACTGGTTTAATACAATGTAAATTCAGTAGAACTACGCCTGGCAAATGGCAGCAGTAAATGCAATTACTTATACCTAAACATGATAAAGCTCAAGCAGAAAAAATACTACAGTAGAGATAGGAAATGTCTAATACCTATGTCAGAGCTTAACACTACAGTGATGCATCACTAAAACTTACTCTACAAAACAAGATAGCAAATCGTTGAAAAGATTATGTATGCAATTTCTATGAAGGGAAATGTCTATTTGTGCTCCCCCTTTTTTTTTTAAGAAAGTAGATCATAAAATTATTATTTATTGGGTCTGTAGACAGAAAATTGTGATATTAGTACATCTATTAAATTTTATTTTAACCAGTGCTGCAGTGCAACTAGAAACTAGATATTAAACAAAATAGGCAAATATATACATAAAGCAAGGCATGGAACGTCATTCACTACCCATATGGCATCTACTAAGGCAGTAAAATATCTTTCAACTAGAAAGACATTAGTCATAAAATGTTTCTCATCATTTCATTAGGCATTTCAGTAACTATCAGAAAGTACAAGCTCCAAACTGTAATCATATGTTTTCAAGTATGAGCGTGTCGTATTTGCGATGCTTTCTACAAAGGAATGTCAATAGCGAGGTCACTGGCCTTTTTTTTCACCTAATGGCTTTTTTTCCAGGCGACTGGTGCAGCTGGGCGCCCACAATGCATTATGTCAAGGTCACTTACCTTCTTTACCGATACATTTACTACAGTGGTCTCCGCTACAGTGAGAGTTTGACACCAATAAAATTTCACAGGTCAAAAAATTACAGTAGAAATATATAGAAACAAAATCTCATGAATAGCAGTGTTGTGATACATTCACGCATGCTCACATATTTCATAACTCTTAAAGTATGGTTCTTGGTTTCCAACATCCTTTTTCACATATCAGAATCCCTAACCACTACTCATTATTCCTTACCTTATTACACATACACATATTCGTCGACACTTCTTCAATATTTCATCATAATAAATATGGAGCATAATCAAATTCCTCATATAGCATGAGCATATTGATAATAAACAGACCTCAACAGCATACTACACAACGTCGTCATACTAATAATATCATAACACCTCAATCAAATCTCAAAAACGTTGTAGCTTTCTGCAATAATTTCAAAACCTAAAAAAATTCTCTGCTCATTTCAATAGTGTCATCTACCTCAAACATACTTGAAAAATCATGATCCCATACCAATTACATCATTCAAAGCTCTCATAGTATTACAATGGTTCCACAAAAATATGAACAGTTCACAAAGTACAGGCAAAATACAATTTCATAAGTGTGAAGTTATCCAACTGTGTAATTGCATAGACATGTGTCCCTGATGTAGTAAAAAAATGTTTGTCTGTCTCAGTTAAATGATCAGATAGCTGTGTAATTATGTGTTACAGAAATATGGTACCGATGTGTAAAGTTGTATAACAGGGTGTATACACGGACAAGGAAAAAAAATTCCCGGATTTTTCCCGGATTTCCTGGTTAAAAATACACTTTCTCCCAGGTGGACATACACCTGTTTCGTTTTAAGTTACAGCATATTTTCCCTACAAAACTTATCAATCCTTTGAATGGATATGGGTTTATACACGGGCGTTGAAATTCCCGGCACTTGAGAAAACGAAACTCAGGGAAAAAGACACGTTTTGGAAATATCTTTGCGGTGCAGCAACATGTACCCTGCGTATTTTTTTATTACGAAAGTATACATTGGAATTCCACCAAACGCCGGATGTTACTTTCCGAATAATTGAAATCGACATTGGGATGCGCTTTGGTAAGCCAGTCATAGCTCATGTCACGTGATCTCGCCAGCTGACGACAGTGGATACTCACAGCATACGACACGTGATGTCAGCCAACAGCAACGTCACTGTTAAGTAGCACAAACACACAAACAGGGGAAGTTACTAGTTTAAATTAATATACACAGTGTTGCTACAAGAAAAGAAAAGCGTTCACATATAATATTGGTTTCTAAGGTTAATAAACTACAAGAGAAGCTAAGCTTTTGCATATAATGTTGATTTTTTTTGCGCATGTTACACTTTAAGATATATCACACAAATATGCCAGTAAAATTTTTAATAATGACATAAATGTCTGATCTTCAGGGTTCGAAATTCTTCTAAATGGCTCGTCATCAAACGGTTGATTTTTAAATGAGAGTCAAACGCTCTGTAATTTAAGAAATTCATGGTACATTATCGCACGTAATTTAACTTACGTAAAAGGATATTTACTTTGAAAATAACGCTTTTCAAACCACCATTCGCAATATTTTCCACGACCTGTTACAAATATGTTCGTTTCAGCAGTTGCCAGACAGCGCAAATAACAGGTGACACCGCACTTGTGCAGCTACCATGACGTAGGAAGCCCGTATGTACGTGCGTATAAAACACTGAAAGATCATACATTATGTCGTAAATGAAACAAGACATCAGAGGATACACAAAGAGTATCGGAATTTCATGAACCACACTAAAATATGCACATTTAAAATGCATACTTAAAGTGCACATTCGTATATCCAGATTCCCAGTGAAGTACACCTCGACCTGATATTAAGCTTTTCAGTTTGGTTTTCGGGATGTAAATTTTCTGGGAAACGAGACTGTTTTGGCACAAATGTTCATTTTTATAACACGACAAAATATAATTCACGAATTACCAACATCAAATGCCTATTTGAACTACTACAAGCAAAAAGCTTTACGTTAGGAAGTAGTTTCACATTTCATTCATACGTACCAGAGTCTCAAGCATGAGATAATAAAGTAGCTTTACGAAATTTTTATATAAATTTGGAATCGTCTTATTCTTCCATAATTTGTGTGATGTCCCCGTTTCTTCTCCTTCCAGCAAACAGACTTGTCATCACCAGTTCTGTAGCTATTCCTGCCATTGTCAAAATTTATTCGCCGATTAACTTCACTAAACCGGCCAGAACCACAGGTTTAGTTATCTAGCGATTATTCTCCTGTTAGGCGTTGTTACATGTTAGTACAACACGTGTTTTGCTTTACTTCCAGAACAGAACTTAAGCGGCTGCTAGCCAGGGTGTGTACAACTGGTCCTTACTGGTGTAGCGATCTGGCCAAACATTTTCTGTCAAAATTTCATTTTCTTGGATACACCGAGAAGATAATACGTAATCTTTCTCACTTGTTATTCCTGTTAGTCGTTTATTGCCATTCTGGTAGTCTGACTCTATTGATTTCGCTAGTAATTATAACAACGCTGATCATTCGCAAACCCAATCAGCCACATAATCAGACATCGATTGGCATTCATATGTTCGGCTTTACTCCGCTCAGCTCGTATAGCGCCGTCCCCTTTTGTCTGCGGAAAGTTTATTTCTAGATGCGATGAGGCTTCTCCTGAAAGAGGTATCGCGTACACTATGCACGCATTCAAAAATCAACTTATGATTCATTCAGAAATCAACTTAAAATTTGTTCAAAAATGTTCAAAAACGAACAGGGATCCGTTTCAAAATCATATGAATAATCGATAGACCAACGTCCGCTGGATGCTAAGCGCTTAGTGAAACAAGCTTTTTTTCTCAAGAAAATGAATTTGGCACCCCCTTTTCCCGGTAGCATCTAGCTGCTTGCTGTGACTGCTTGCACAGCCAACAGCGACAATCCTGTAGCCAGAAGCGGGAGAATCTACTGCTCAAACGCGACTCAACTGTGCATGCGCATGAATCCGCTCGTAACTGCTAAAACGAATCTAATGTAAACAGTTGTGACTTTACACTCATCGGAGGCAATTTGTTGTTATGAAGCATTGTATAGTCTTGACACACTTTCCTGCTGGCACACGCTTGCAAGAACACGTGTGTCGTTGTATATGGCACATTTCCTTTGCGATTTAAGTTATTTTCGGTTTTTCTCTCGTTTATGTTTTATTGTTGGAGTGTTATTCTGCAGTAGCGGGAGACAGTAATATCCTTTGTTAGATTATCGGTTCTTACCAGTCAAAATTACAAAAATTTAACAGAAAACAAAAACCCTGAAAAATTCCCGGAATTCTAAAAAATGCCCGAGATTTTCCCGGATCTCCCGATTGTCCCGGGTCGTATACAACCTGTATAAACAAATACCATATTAGCTAGAGCTCTTAGCGCTTTCCACACACTTAGTACACAAAGTAGGCGTGTTCCCCCTGAGAACAAATGTAATTATACCCTCAGATGTTACAGATTACAGCAATGGAATGACATGTATCACGGAAAACTTTCTTTGTATCTTTGTAATTCAAAAATCTTTAAAAATAAATGTTTTAAGTACAAAAATTAATCACTCAAATGCGTGTACTGTAGCGCTAAACTGTGCGTCTTGCTGTGAGATAATTCTGTGGAAGTGTCGTAGTTATCGCCCTATGTAAGCAAAGTTCTGCAGAAGTCAATGTACTTACCTCGTCATAAACAAAAGTGAAATGCTTTGCGTATAGATATCGTAGTTATTACGATTATTGCCGTGATGGAGAAAGTACTGTACTGTAACGTATTGTTGTGCTATGGAAGAGGCTGTCTCATTGTAGCTATACCACAAAGTTACTACTAAAACATGTTTTACTTTCCAGAAGAATTCAGAAAAACTGCGCAAATATGAAACAGATACAGCGCAAAAGCAATAATATAAATTGTGTCACTCATTAGTAGCGTCGTGATATAATCGTGTAGCTGTCAAATAAACTAACTACGGTGTCATCTGGTATCTCTCAGAAAGTACTTTAAATCCAAAATACATTTTCAAGTAAACCAAAATGTTGCATTAAAATCTAATTAGCAGTACCAGTATATGTTCTAAGTATGTAGGTCTTATAGTCGTTACGTAATCGTGCAACGAACAAGGAAGAATGTGCACTACAAAAATGCATTCGTAATTACTGTCAAAATAAGTTTCCTAGGTTCTTGCCTGAGCACTGAATAGGGGATCATGGAGGAATTTTATAAGGGGGCTATGCTCCAGACTGAACGCGGAAAGGCATAATCAGTCTTAAATGATGATGATGATGATGATGGGGAATGATAGGAAACAACGGAGCACGATGTGAGATGGTAGATGGTTTAGCTTTTTGACAAAGTTTACAAATAGACAAGACTCTTCGAATTCTCTTTTCCATATTGTTAATATAACAACTCGTCCGAAGAATGTGATAACATTTTCGTGGACCAAAACGTGCGTAGCTGAAATGAATGTACCAAATGAGCTTATCAACAAAATCGTCAGGAATGTAAAGTACCCATAGCTTGTCATCAACAGTGCAGCGTTTGAAGAGTATGTTGTTTCTAACAAGATAATAATGCCGAATCTGTGTGTGTCTTTTCATGACATTTACTTTTGATGTCTTTCCAAATCGGATCTTTATCTTGTTCATGAGCAATGTCCTTTAAAGATGTGGTGATGAAGTTTTCAAAGGCAACTTTCTGAATGTAAAAAATACTGAAATTTTTTTCGAGGTTGCCGCCTTCTGTGTTACTTTTCTCAAGCCCAGCCGGTGCACGTGACAGTGCGTCCGCAACAATGTTGTCCTTGCAGGGAATGTAGACTATTGTGAAGTGGAATTCTTGCAGAAACAATACCCAACGTTTTAACCTGTCATGATTTAATTTTAAATACATAAGAAATGGTAATGCATGATGATCACTGTATACTTTTACGTGCTTATCAGAAAGAAAGAAACGGAATTTGTTAAATGCCCAAACGCTAAAGCTTCTAATTCATTAACGGCATAATTTTTTTCAGATTTTGTTAGCACTCGGCTAGCAAAGCAATGGTTTTCTGAACAGTAGTGTCATTTTCTATGGCTTCTTGAAATAAATGGGCACCAAGACCTACTTTAGAAGAATCCGTGCTAAGGCAGAAATCTTGTGACAGATCTGGATGAGCTAGTATTGGCGCGTTAAGCAGCGCTTCTTTCAAAGAATTGAATTCCAACTGTGCCTGTTCGTCCCAGTTCCAAACAGTATTTTTTCCAGTGAGAGAACAAAGTTTTGGTGTAACTAGAATTTGCATATTCAGAAAACGACGGTAAAAATTTACGAGACCTAGAAAACTGCGGACTTGTTTTTTTGTGGATGGAAATGGAATGGCTCTGATTGCTTCTAACTTTTCAGGATCCGGCTAAATGCCTTCAGAAGAAATAATGTGTCCCAAAAACTTCACCTTTGTGCTATCGAATTCAGACTTTTCCAGGTTAACTATAATTCCAGATTCTGCAAAAATACGTAACACACTGTTGAGGATGCGATTATGATGTTCCCATGAGGCTTTTGCTATTAGAATATCGTCCACATATAAGGTGATGTGACGTTTTAAGAACTCAGGTAATATGGAATTTAGCCCACTAATGAATGCTGCCGAAGAAATGTTCAAAGCAAAAGGAACTTTGCGGAACTGATAACAAACGCCGAAACAAAGAAAAGCTGTTTATTTTCTACATTCTGGATCAAATTCGATCTGATAAAAGCTGGATCTGAGATCAATAGAGGACAACACTTTTACACCAGTAAAATTTTGAAGAAGTTCTTCCAACGTTTGCAGCCTGTCTGTTTCAGGAATGATGATTGTATTGATTTGTCTCGAATCTAAGACAAGCCTGATCGATCCATTTTTCTTCTCAACAACATGTAATGGATTGTTGTATGAGCTTACTGCAGGCTCAATAATGCCCTCGTCAAGCATATATTGTATTTCTGTTCTAACACGGTCCCTACAATGTGCCGAAATTACGTATGGTCTAACGCAAAATTTAGTACGCTCACGAAAACGAAATTGGTATTGAAATCCCTTGATTGTTCCTGCTTTGTGAGTAAAAACTGTGGAATGTGCTTGTAAAATCTCAAAAAGGTCCTCCCCATCAGTGTCATTACAGTTCTCAATTGTTTGAATTTTATTCTGAATTAACAGACTTGTATCAAATATGCCGTCGATATCGTCCCTCTCAGTACTTTCAGAGTGATTGTTAGTGTCTAGTTCCGTCGAAAGTTCCGAGCTGTTGTCTAACAGGAGGTAAAGCCGATTAATTTCCTCGTCATGGTTTGCGAGCCAATCTTCAAATTTCAAAGCTATTGACTAACCTTCTTCCTCTGAACTTATTTCAGTATCGTGAAAGTTTAAGATTGTTTTGTATTCATTCAAAAAGTCTACTCCCAATATAATTTCCGTCGACAATAATGGAACGATTAGGAAATTCATAGCGAAACTGTGGCTTTGACAAAAGAATTCTAAGTTGGTTTAGTGGCGTACATCTACACTTTTTCCAAAGATTGCACCTTGTAATTTAATCTTACGTAACGGAAGTGTGGGGCAATCGTTCGATTTGTTGCATTTGCTAAAGGCTGTTTCACTAATTACTGAAATGGGACTGCCAGAGTCAAGTACGCCCATAAATTTTACGTCATTTACAGTTGTGTGAATTACAAGATAGGCAATGTTGTTTTGTTTTACGTCGTGTTCCTGGAGTAAGATGTCCCTAATGTCTTCCATTTTTACGTAATTACTAGCCACGGCAGCTACGTCGTCAGCTTCATAAGTACGTTTTGTGGCTGCCAGCGGTGTGAGTCATTGCCTACTGTCTCTTTGTTGGCGCAGGTCGTTATTGGGATTAGGAGACCTAACTTCTATACATTCACCTTGCTGAGAGGGCCCATCCCTGTTTGAATCCCGCCAGTTCTGATGAAATTCAAGTCTGTCGTTATGATTATATCGTCTGTCGTAATGTCGGTAGGTTAAATAGTTTCTTTCTTGTCGCTCATGTGGTGGAGAATTTCTCCGGGAATCGTAACTGCGCGGTGGTTCGTTGCGTCTGAAGTTATTCTGTCTCCTTGATAACAATTATGTTGGTTCCCATACTGCCTGTTTCTCTGATTGTCTCTGTTATAGTCATTACCGCGGAGAGGTGATCTTTCCCTGTAATTATTATTACTGTGCCAACGGTTTCATACGGGTGGTGTCTGTTTTGGTCACGATTTGCGTTGTAATAATAGCCTTGTCGTGTCCAGTTATTATTTGTGTCATCGTGGAATTGTGATGGATGAGACCTGTAATTGCTGTGTTCCTGCTTTCGCGTCCCACGATTGTCAGTGTCAATTTCCAGTTCTTGTAACAGTCCCTGAATAGCTTCGATGTTGTCTTTGTAAGGTCGTGCCAAAATAATATATCGTAAATGTTCAGGCAATTTGATTAAGCAAATGCTAATAAGTTCTGAGGGACTGTATGGGTTTGACAGATACTGATTCTTGTGCAACAAGTCTTCAAAATATTTGACGAGACTGGAAAATTCAGATTGTTCGAAATGTTTCATCATTATGATGCTACGTTTTACGCGATCTTGAGTAGCTTGAGACCAATATGCTGAGAGGAAGGCATTATAAAATTCTCCTTCACTGTGACAATCGTGAATGACCGATCGCATTCTTACACAGGGTGTATACGCGGACAAGGAAAAAAATTTCATTGATTTTTCCCGGATTTCCTGGTTAAAAATACACTTTCTTCCGGGTGAAAGCACGCTTCTTCCGTGTTAAGTGACAGTATATTTTCCCTTATCTATCTTTTGAATTGTTATGGTTTTATACACGGGCGTCGAATTTCCCGGCAATTTAGAAAACGTAACTCAAGGAAAAAGACACGTTTTGGAAATATCTTTGATGTGCAGCAACATGAACGCTACGTATTTTCGTATTACGAATGTATACTTTGGAATTCCACCAAACACCGCATGTTACTTTCCGAATCATTGAAATCGAGATTGTGATGCGCTTTTGTAAGCTAGTCATAGCTCATGTCACGTAATCTCGACAGCCGATGACAGCGGATATTCAGAGCATAGGACACGTGATGTAGTCAGCCAACAGCAACATCACTATTAAGTAGCACGAACATACAAACAGGGAAAGTTAATATTTTAAATTAATATACATAGAGTTGCTATAAGAAAAGCAAAGCTTTAACATATAGTAGTGGTCTCTAAGGTTAATAAGCTGCAAGAGAAGCTAAGATTTCGCATATAATATTTATCTCTTTTGTGCGTGTTACACTTTAAGATGTATCACACAAATATGCCAGTAAAATTTTTAATAATGACATAAATCTCTGATCTTCAGTGTTCGAAATTCTTCTAAGTGGCTCGTCATGAAAGAGTTGATTTCTAAATGAGAGTAAAACGCGCTGTGTTTTAAGAAATTCATGACACATTATCGCACATAGTTCAACTTACGTAAAAGAATATTTACTTTGAAAGTAACGCTGCCAGGAAGTTTCATATCAGCGCACACTCCGGTGTAGAGTGAATATTTCATTCTAGAAACAACCCCTAGGTTGTAGCTAAACCATATCTCCGCAATATCCTTGCTTCCACAAGTGCTAGTTCTGCAAGGTTCGCAGGAGAGCTTCTGTGAAGTTTGGAAGGTAGGAGACGAGGTACTGGCGGAATTAAAGCTGTGAGGACGGGGCGTGAGTCGTGCTTGGGTAGCTCAGATGGTAGACCACTTGCCCGCGAAAGGCAAAGGTCCCGATTTCGAATCTCGGTCCGGCATCATTCACAATATTTTCCCGCGAACTTTTAGAAATAGGTTCGCTTCAGCAGTTGCCAGTGGGCATAGATAACAGGTGACACCGCGCTTGCGCAGCTATCATGACGTAGGAAGTCCGTATGTACGTACGTGTAAAACATTTTGTCACGAAAGAACAAGACATCAGAGGATACTCCAAGAGCATCGGAATTTCGTGAACCATACTAAGATGTGCACTTTTAAAGTGCATACTTAAAGTGCACATTCGTATGTCCAGATCTCCAATGAAGTAGACCTCAACCTGATATTAAGCTTTTCAGTGTGGTTTTCTGGATGTAAATTTTCTTGGAGCACCAGTACTGTATTATATCATGTTTGGTTCTTTATTATGGTATAATGGCATACGTGCTAGAAAATGGAAACGTGCACCTGAAATGAGCGAACAAATGACGGGTTCAAATGGCTCTGAGCACTATGGGATTTCATCAGTCCCCTAGAACTTAGTCAGTTAGTTCTAGGGGACTGATGACCACAGCTGTTAAGTCCCATAGTGCTCAGAGCCATTTGACCCATTTGAACAGGTATCCGTTTTGTTTTCATTTGACGTGAGAGTAAACGAAGTGGAAACAGCAAAATCACTAAATGTAAACAAGGGTCACGCGGAGACTACCCTCTATAACTCAGATTGCTCTGCGCACCAGCCTCGGATCTGCGATATTTACGAACCGGATCAATACTAAAAAAAAAACGAATTTTCAAAAATATGTTCATCTTGTAGCGCACATCTTTCTGAAAAGTGAAACAAAACATATGTGTTCGAGGAAATGTAAGACATATTATCTGGTCTTAAGAGTGCCAAAGTGCAGTACCACCCCTCTTCATAAAGTATTCTTCTATCGCACGTCACTGTATTTCGCTCTGTGGAATTGAAACGTGTTTATTTTGTAATGGATGCTGTCAAACTATTTCAGGACAATGGAAATTGAAATGTCCTGTGGTGCCTCTCCTGCTCCCAGTCAGCTGCTTTGACAGGCTGCCCCTCTTAAAAAAAATCTCGCAATTAATAGCGGACGGGATTATTTGTAATCGGGAGAACAAGAACTTTTCAGAAAATTTGCACTCTTTATTGCCTATTAGCTAATAACTTGTTGTTTTGTGTGATATAAAATTAAATATAGGATACATAAAACCAATAAAGACGAGAGACAAGCAAGGAAGTACACATATCTTCAATCCATAGCTCATAGCTTTTTTTCCTACAGCTTTACATGGCGTGCTTTCCTTTCGGCGAGAGAATCTATTACCTCATCAAAGTTCGTCAAACGTTTTGCTACATGATAAATCGAAATGTCGTTATCTAATACTGAAAAAGCTGTTAACACAAATAATACCCAAGACTGGTGTTCTTTCTCGATCTGATTATGTCTATTTTGTCACTGTCTGCTAGATAAAACAAAATAGGCCTTACTAATATTGCAGCAATTTTGTAACACACACCCAATAAACGAGACTGTTTTGGCATAAATGGCCATTTTTATAACACGACAGAATATAAATCACGAAGTACCAATATCAAATGTCTGTCAGGCCTACCACAAGCAGAAAGCTTTAAGTTATGAAATAGTTTCACATTTCATTCATAAGCACCAGTTGCTCAAGCATGAGATCGAAAAGTAGTATTACGAAATTCTTATATAAATTTGGAATCGTCATATTCTTCCATAATTTGTATGATGTCCCCGTTTCTTCTCCTTCCTCGTTCTAACAAACAATCTTGTCATCGACAATTCTATAGCTATACCTGCCATTGTCAAAATTTGTTCGCCGATTAACTTCACTAACCCTGCCAGAATCACAGGTTTAGTTATCCCGCCACTGCCGGCCGTGGTGGCCGAGCGGTTCTAGGCGCTACAGTCAGGAACCGTGCGACCGCTACGGTCGCAGGTTCGAATCCTGCCTCGGGCATGAATGTGTGTGATGTCCGTAGGTTAGTTAGGTTTAAGTAGCTCTAAGTTCTAGGGGACTGATGACCTAGTGCTCAGAGCCATTTGAACCATTTTTATCCCGCGATTATTTTACGGTTGGGCGTTATTACGTGTTCGAACAACACGTTTTCCGCGTTACTTTCAGAATAGAACTTAAGTGGCTGCTAGCCGGGGACTGTACAGCTGGTCCTTCCTAGTGTAGCGATCTGGCCAAACAGTTTCTGTCAGAATTTCATTTTCTTGCAAACACCGAGAAGATAATACGTAATCTTTCTCAGCTGTTATTCCTGTCAGTCATTTATTTCCATTCTGGTAGTCTGAATCTATGGATTTCGCTAGTAATTACAACAGCGCTGATTATTCGCACACCCAATCAACCACATAATCAGACAGCGATTAGCATTCATCCGTCCGGCTTTACTCCGCTCAGCTCGTATAGCCCCGTCCCCTTTTGTCTGCAGAAAGTTTATTTCTAGATGTGACGAGGATTCTCCTGAAAGAGACATCACGTACACTATGCACACATTCAAAAACCAACTTATGATTCATTCAGAAATCAACTTAAAATGTGTTCAAAAACCAACAGGGAAGCGTTTCAAAATCATATGAATAATAGATAGACAAACGTGCGTTGGATGCTAAGCGCTTCGTGAAACACGTTTTTTTCTTCAAGAATATGAATTTGGCGCCCCCTTTTCCCGGTAGCAACTAGCTGCTTGCTGCGACTGCTTGCACAGCCAACAGCCACATTCCTGTAACCAGAAACGGGAGAATCTACTACTCAAACGCGACTCAACTGCGCATGTGCATGAGCCCTCTCGTAACTGCTAAAACGAATCTTATGTGAACAGTTGTGACTTCACGTTCATAGGAGGCAATTTGTTATGAAGCACTGCATAGTCTTCCTAAGGCCTTTGACACATTTTGCTGTTGGTAGACGCTTGCAGGAGCACTGTGTGTCGTTGTTGTATATGGCGCATTTCCTTTGCAATTTATTTTCGTTTCTTTCTCTCGTTTATGTTTTATTGTTGAAGTATTACTCTGCAGTAGCGGGATACAGTAATATCCTTTGTTAGAGTATCGGTTCTTACCATCCAAAATTACAAAAATTTAACTGAAAACTAAAACAATGAAGAATTCCCGGAATTCTAAAAAATTCCTGGGTTTGTCCCGGTTTTCTCCCGGATGAAAAAATTCCCGGGTTTTTCCCGGATCTCCCGGGTCGTATACACCCTGTTACAGCTGGTTCATTCACTAAGTAGCCACACATAAATTCTAGTCTGTGCTCTAATGACCAGATGGGAGGAGGACAATGAGAGAATTGATGAAGACATGCTTGTGGATAAATGTTGTTGCCGGAATTCTGAAATGTTTTGAATTTACGTGCAGTAATGAACAGCTTATAGTCAAAATCATCATGTCGGCGAGTCGCATATCGGTCAATGTTACGTTGTGTCGGCGGTTCCATCTCAAAATTCGGTGCACCTCTGAAATATTTAATTCTTGTATTACTTGTGCCAACTGATCTTCCCGGATGTCTCTTTTGTGTTGCGCATTAATTTGATTCTGATTTTGTTTGAATTTCCTAATTTGTTCGTACTCTTCTGTGTCATTAAAGACTACCGGTCTTGCGTCATTCAGATTATCATCTACATTCGTAGATAAATTATTTAGCTGATCCGAAAGTACGACTACTGATTTACTCAGAGTGTTTTACTGAACCAAGTTTCAGAGTTTCCATTTGTGTTGAAAGCGTATCTACTGTGTCCTTTAAGTTTTCCTGAGTTTTTGCAAGTTGCGTAACCGAATCGGTAGATGCAACTGAGTCAATTTTTGCTTGCAAGGTGTCATGATTTTCATGAACAATAGTTTGCAGCTCTTTTATGGCTGCTTCGTGATTCTGTAATGCATTTTCATGACGCGAAAAAATAGGTTGAAAATGCTCACAAATTTGTGTTTTTACGTCACTACAGACTTTTTCACATTTCGATTCGATGTTATGTAACTCAGTAGTTAAATCGTTAAGTGGTTGTTGAAGTGTTTCTTTAATTTGTTTCTGATTTTGTTCAAGCGTTGTGTCTAACTTTTGACGCCTTTGTTCCATTTGTTGCATTAATTGTAATAACAATGCACTGGTATCTGAAACATGTTCCTCAGTGCTTTCCGGCAGTGCATTTGCACCGGCAACATTCGCATTTTGAAAACCACAAAATGTGTCTTGACTTATTTGAGAAAACGGTGAGGACGCAAAACCTGAATCTACAGTATTTGCAAGATTGTCTCCTGTCATTTTGGATTCCTGAGGCGAGCGGTTGCCGACCGATCGATCGATAATGCTTCCCTGTTCACTAACCGTTTCACTGTCTGCACCATTATTTGCCGCCCGCTCCATTTCCCTATTCACAGTTACCAAATTACTACGTTGAATGTCTGTTAATTCATTACACAATGGTGCTGATAAGCTACGCTCGTCGTCACTATCATTTCTCAATTTACTTTGGAGCCTAGTGTTACGTTTCTCATACGCCATAATTGTCACAATATTTCACACGATGACACAGAAAAGCACAATTTGGAGAGTAAAATAAGAAAACACATTAACATAGCACTGAAAATAGTATCTAGTTAATTGCAAGCGCAGCTACGAAATACTTGGTGCAAATTTACATGCATGCCACAGCTGTTTTACTGTACAACAATGAAAAACTACAACTACAAAAGAGATTCTCTCTACAATTACCCGCCAGCAATAAGCAATAACTACACTAATCACACAAACTGCAAGAAAAAAATCAGAAGATTCCAATGAGGTATCCTCGGCTAAGGGTCGATATATAAAACGTCCCCTTAGAAAAATTATAAATGACTGTGCTGATACACCTCTTACGTTATTTGATTTTCAAACAGATGAGCAAACTGAACGTACTCAGACATTTCTCTTTTTACTTATTCTGATCAACACTAAACTGACACGCAATATTTTTAGTGCAACGAAATCTGACTTTCAATGATCCCTACAAAAGAATGGCCCTTACTAACAATAACCTATATCTGTCATGAATCACTTACCTCACAATAATCTTCGTTACTCGAACTACTGCAATACAGCGAGCGCCAAATCTGCCAGCTAAATAAAAGATTCTGACTACTGAAGGCACTATCTACTGATAGGCATACGTATCAAATGAAAGATTTTGACAGAGAACAAATAATGTATTTACCGTAATAGTGTTCAAAAGTCATTATATATATATATGGTGAATGTGGGGAGGGAGATGGCAGAACTTTGAGAGCGGACGATCTGGACGTGTGTCCATCAGAAAGAGTAAATTTGTCAGACTGGAAGTCATGAACTGATATATCAGTTCATGACTTCCAGTCTGACAAATTTACTCTTTCTGATGGATGCACGTCCAGATCGTCCACTCTCAAAATTCTGCCATCTCCCTCCCCACATCCACCACTGCTGGCGGGTCACCTCCAAATGCGCAACGTTACGCGCTGTTCACATCCAACTGCCCAACACTACAATAGCAATATTCCAACAATGCAAACCAGCCACAGACTGCACACAGCACAGTCAGTGATTTTCATAAAGAGCGCTACGTGGCGTTACCAACGTAAAAAGCTAAACAGCCTACTTACATAGCAAACAGCCTACTTACAGCTTATACGACGAAGAGGCAAAGAATCTGGTACAACTGCCTAATATCGTGTAGGGTCCCCGCGAGCACTCAGAAGTGTCGCAATAGCAAACAGCCTACTTACAGCTTATACAACGAAGAGGCAAAGAATCTGGTACAACTGCCTAATATCGTGTAGGGTCCCCACGAGCACTCAGAAGTGTCGCAATAGCAAACAGCCTACTTACAGCTTATACGACGAAGAGGAAAAGAATCTGGTACAACTGCCTAATATCGTGTAGGGTCCCCGCGAGCACTCAGAAGTGTCACAATAGCAAACAGCCTACTTACAGCTTATACGACGAAGAGGCAAAGAATCTGGTACAACTGCCTAATATCGTGTAGGTTCCCCGCGAGCACTCAGAAGTGCCGCAATAGCGAACAGCTTACTCACAGCTTATACGACGAAGAGGCAAAGAATCTGGTACTACTGCCTAATCTGCCTTATATCGTGTAGGGTCTCCGCGAGCACTCAGAAGTGTCGCAATAGCAAACAGACTACTTACAGCTTATACGACCAAGAGGCAAAGAATCTGGTACAACTGCCTCATATCGTGTAGGTTCCCCGCGAGCACTCATAAGTGTCGCAATAGCAAACAGCCTACTTACAGCTTATACGACCAAGAGGCAAAGAATCTGGTACAACTGCCCAATATCGTGTAGGGTCCCCATGAGCACTCAGAAGTGTTGCAATAGTGAACAGCCTACTCACAGCTTATACGACAAAGAGGCAAAGAATCTGGTACAACTGCCTAATATCATGTAGGGTCCCCACGAGCACTCAGAAGTGCTGCAATAGCAAACAGCCTGCTCACAGCTTATACGACGAAGAGGCAAAGAAACTGGTACAACTGCCTAATATCGTGTAGGGTCCCCGCGAGCACTCAGAAGTGGTGCAATAGCGAACAGCCTCTTCACAGCTTATACGACGAAGAGGAAAGAATATGGTACAACTGCCTAATATCGTGTAGGGTCCCCGCAAGCACTCAGAAGTGTCGCAATAGCAAACAGCCTACTTACAGCTTATACGAGGAGGAGGCAAAGAATCTGGTACTACTGCCTAATCTGCCTAATATCGTGTAGGGTCCCCGCCAGCACTCAGAAGTGTCGCAATAGCAAACAGCCTACTTACAGCTTATACGACGAAGAGGCAAAAAATCTGGCACAACTCCCCAATCTGCCTAATATCGTGTAGGGTCCCTGCGAGCACTCAGATGTGTCGCAATAGCATACAGCCTGCTTACATCTTATACGACGAAGGGGCAAAGAATCTGGTACTACTGCCTAATCTGCCTAATATCGTCTAGGGTCCCCGCGAGCACTCACAAGTGTCGTAGTAGCAAACAGCCTACTTACAGCTTATACAACGAAGATCCAAAGAATCTGGTACAACTGCCTAATCTGCCTAATATCATGTAGGGTCCCTGCGAGCACTCAGAAGTGTCGCAATAGCAAATTGCCTACTTGCAGCTTATACGACGAAGAGGCAAAGAATCTGGTACAACTGCCTAATATCATGTAGGTTCCACCCGAGCACTCAGAAGTGCCGCAGTAGCAAACAGCCTACTCACAGCTTATACGACGAAGAGGCAAAGAATCTGGTACAGCTGCGTAATATCATGTAGGGTCCCCGCGAGCACTCAGAAGTGTCGCAATAGCAAACAGCCTACTTACAGCTTATACGACGAAGAGGCAAAGAATCTGGTACAACTGCCTAATATCGTGTAGGTTCCCCGCGAGCACTCAGAAGTGCCGCAATAGCGAACAGCTTACTCACAGCTTATACGACGAAGAGGCAAAGAATCTGGTACAACTGCCTAATCTGCCTTATATCGTGTAGGGTCTCCGCGAGCACTCAGAAGTGTCGCAATAGCAAACAGACTACTTACAGCTTATACGACCAAGAGGCAAAGAATCTGGTACAACTGCCTCATATCGTGTAGGTTCCCCGCGAGCACTCATAAGTGTCGCAATAGCAAACAGCCTACTTACAGCTTATACGACCAAGAGGCAAAGAATCTGGTACAACTGCCCAATATCGTGTAGGGTCCCCATGAGCACTCAGAAGTGTTGCAATAGTGAACAGCCTACTCACAGCTTATACGACGAAGAGGCAAAGAATCTGGTACAACTGCCTAATATCATGTAGGGTCCCCGCGAGCACTCAGAAGTGCTGCAATAGCGAACAGCCTCTTCACAGCTTATACGACGAAGAGGAAAGAATATGGTACAACTGCCTAATATCGTGTAGGGTCCCCGCAAGCACTCAGAAGTGTCGCAATAGCAAACAGCCTACTTACAGCTTATACGAGGAGGAGGCAAAGAATCTGGTACTACTGCCTAATCTGCCTAATATCGTGTAGGGTCCCCGCCAGCACTCAGAAGTGTCGCAATAGCAAACAGCCTACTTACAGCTTATACGACGAAGAGGCAAAAAATCTGGCACAACTCCCCAATCTGCCTAATATCGTGTAGGGTCCCTGCGAGCACTCAGATGTGTCGCAATAGCATACAGCCTGCTTACATCTTATACGACGAAGGGGCAAAGAATCTGGTACTACTGCCTAATCTGCCTAATATCGTCTAGGGTCCCCGCGAGCACTCACAAGTGTCGTAGTAGCAAACAGCCTACTTACAGCTTATACAACGAAGATCCAAAGAATCTGGTACAACTGCCTAATCTGCCTAATATCATGTAGGGTCCCTGCGAGCACTCAGAAGTGTCGCAATAGCAAATTGCCTACTTGCAGCTTATACGACGAAGAGGCAAAGAATCTGGTACAACTGCCTAATATCGTGTAGGTTCCACCCGAGCACTCAGAAGTGCCGCAGTAGCAAACAGCCTACTCACAGCTTATACGACGAAGAGGCAAAGAATCTGGTACAGCTGCGTAATATCATGTAGGGTCCCCGCGAGCACTCAGAAGTGTCGCAATAGCAAACAGCCTACTTACAGCTTATACGACGAAGAGGCAAAGAATCTGGTACAACTGCCTAATGTCGTGTAGGTTCCCCGCGAGCTCTCAGAAGTGCCGCAATAGCAAACAGCCTACTCACAGCTTATACGACGAAGAGGCAAAGAATCTGGTATAACTGCCTAATATCGTGTAGGGTCCCCGCGAGCACTCAGTAGTGTAGCAACACGTCGTGCCATGGATTAGACTAATGTCTGAAGTGGTGCTGTACGGAATTGACACCATGAATCATGCAGGGCTCTCCATAAATCCGTAAGAATACAAGGGGGTGGAGATCTCTTCTGAATAGCACGTTGCAAGGCATCCCAGATATGCTCAATAATGTTCACATCTGGAGACTCTGGTTGCTAGCGGAAGTGTTTAAACTCAGAAGAATGTTCCTGGAGCCACTCTGTAGTAATTCTGGACGTGTGGAGTGTCGCATTGTCCTGTTGGAATTGCCCAAGTCCGTCGGAATGCATAATGGACATGAATGGATGCAGGTGGTCAAACAGAATGCTTACGCACATGTCACCTGTCAGAGTCGTATCTAGACGCATCAGGGGTTCTATCACTCCAACTGCACGCGTCCCACACCTTACAGAGCCTCCACCAGCTTGAAAAGTCCTATTCTGACATGCAGAGTCCATAGATTCATGATGTTGTCTCCATACCCGTACGCGTCCATCCGCTCGATACAATATGAAACGAGGCTCTCATCCGACCAGGCAACATGTTTTTAGTCCTCAACAGTCGAATGTCAATGTTGAGGGGGCCAGGCGAGGCGTAACACCACGTTCAGACTCACTTGTATCTTGATAGCCTGCCACTGTAGCAGCAGTAATCGATCTATAAACTGCGCCAGACACTTGGTGTCTTACGTAGCCGTTGCCGATCGCAGCGCCGTATTATGCCTCTTTACATATCTCTATATTTGAATACGCAAGCCTATACCAGTATCTTTGGCGCTTCAGTGTACAACAAATCTTGTAGTAACGTATACACACAATGTGCACAGCGTTCCAGCAAACTAGCGAAAGCAACCCCAGCTTCTTCGTCAGCTCCTATAGACCTCGTATTCTAAGAGCATTTCGCACATATAGTTTAGAGATATGAATGCGGCAGTCAGTTTCATGTTGGATAAGAAAAAACTTTTTTTTTTGAATATGTCATTAAAGGAGTCTGAAGACAGGCAATGAAATGATGAAATTTCTGAAGCTATTCAAGAATTCTTCAGAATAAGTGTTGGTGAAATAAGCAGAAAACAGCATAATCTGCGATGCCAAATGAATGCTGAATTCAGAAAAATGAAACCAAAGAAGACGATCAAAGTGACGAAACTAAAAAGAGCACATGAGAATTTTTTGATGTTCTGAAATTCATGACGGTGTTTCTGAATCCTTGAGAAACATTAGAACAGTGCCCGAATTAATTAATAATTACCTCTTTCGGCGTTGTATTTATTATATCAGAATTAACCCCAGCAGTTTTAAAGCATTTAATTAACGATGACTATATAATACTTTACAAAATAACTACATTTTGAAGCACAAGAGCTGTAAATTGGTTTATTGACCCGCATATCCACGTTTCTCTGTTTAATACTGGTGGTACAAAGTA
This sequence comes from Schistocerca serialis cubense, assembly GCF_023864345.2. Lineage (NCBI taxonomy): Eukaryota > Metazoa > Arthropoda > Insecta > Orthoptera > Acrididae > Schistocerca > Schistocerca serialis. The sequence continues at coordinate 919,642,720 of NC_064640.1, read as the reverse complement.
GTTTGGAATTAGAATTTTATTACCTCAAAGAAAATGATGAAGTACAAAACACAACATTTGCTTAAATATATTGTAATTGTCATATTATTTCTCGTACATATGTTTTCAGCTGTTCACGAGCTTGTTTGGCTATGCAACGTGCATTTCCTGCGTGTGCGTGTTGCAGTGAATGTAACTAATGTTGTGGAGTTCCTTCTGTCTTTCTGTTTCTAGGAGTGACATTTTCTTGCTCTTCGACATCAAATTGTTCACAGAAGTGCATGGTATTGTTTTTCGTTATTTCGAGATAACAAGAGATTACACAAACACGAATATCTAGAACAAAAGCTGCTGTATTTCAAAGTGTAATTCCATGGTCGCCTCAAAATACGATAATGATATTACATTAAGTACAATACTGTATGCTAGAGAGAGACTATACTCGAAGACACAGTTTTGGACAATTTACCTTCTAAAGGAAACTGTTTCATCCTGCATGTTTTCAAAGGAAAAGCATCATCTATGTCAATGACAAATGGCGCGAGATCAAACTGCCCCGTTAGCCGTTTTCGGCCAGGTAAGTTAAAACGATTCTTTCCAAAAGAGTCGGCGATGGACAGTTTTCAAAAACACAATCCTCTGGTCCACAAGTAGGACACCGTACATCAACATATAAAAATCTGTAGTTTGCATGAACTAGATCCAAAAACACAATTGTGTGTGTACCCAGCGTAACAACCCTGTGGTAATTTTGTCTTTTCTAAATTGACTATCGGTTCAGGTCTCACCTTTGAGGAATGGCTCTATACCACTTTTCTGCCGATATTTGTGTGTCAGCTTTTACTGGGGAGCTGTTTTTATTGTATTTACCCATTTCCTCTCATTACCTCTATTTCTTTATCCTATTGGTTGATAATGAAAATATTTCGATACCTTTTATACAAAAATTATGTGTATACTGTTAAGACCGTCAACCGTGTACTTTTTATACTTAGTTCAAGCAGAATTGGTCAAAAAACTGCTATAAATATTGGTACAATTTATACTTTGTGATAACGCTTGAAATTCAACTTCTAAATATATATGAAGGGGCGAGAATGATATAGCCCAAAGCCACACTTTTCTCAAAATACGTTTTTTGTGTTAGTTCAACTTCTACTCAACAGAGGAAGCTACTGCGTAAATATTTTAACTTTCCCTCACTAGACGGCAGAGCAGTTCTCATACTGAGAGGAAGCATTCTTCTTTGCGTCTGAAACAGCCCAAAGCCACAGTACAATGGCGCTTCCAAAGAAGAGGCTATTTCCATGCATAAGCGAAAAAGAAGATTCAGATACGGAAATGGCTAGTTTTGAAGACGAGTTTTCGTCCAGTGGCAGCAGTTATTGTCCCTCTGATGAATTTTCATCTGAAAATGACAAGGTAAGTCTAAAATATTTACTTTTTTAACCATTTAAAACATTGAGGCTCAGATCTGTATCGCAGTGAAATATTATTGCGTAATTATAACTGTCATATACTCGCTAATTAAAATATTTACTTGTGAATCATGAACAAATTTCACTTCTCCTATTAATTACTGCATTATTGGTAATAATTTAAATATTTTAAGCCTATTTGTATGATATATTAACGTTTCGTATATGTCTTAAAGTGGCTTTGGTCTTTCTCATTCTGAATACTTTATTTGGCTTAGGATGCTGATGAATGCGAAAGGTTTCCTGAAGCTAAAGACAGAAAAAATAGGAGAAATATGAGCAATTGGAAAAGGGAAAAATGTAAACGTCGTAGAAATTATGACAGAGAGTACATATGTGATAAAACAGGACAAATTGCTGGTGCTAAAATTCTTGGTCCTGGATGTAAATGTAAAAGCAAGTGTTGGAGCAAAATTCATGAATGTGTAGAGGAGATATTTAGTTCTTTTTGGGATATGAGTTATTTCAATTGCCAAAATAATTACTTTCTGACCGATATTCAGATACAAGTGCAAAGGAGGTAACTATGATTAATGATAATTTGAAATTGATTTTTATATCATGTACTTTTTATAAATAAAATATTATTATTTTGATTAATATATTTCACTTTTTAAGGTACCCAAAGAAAAGGAAAAGCACAATTTCACAGCTAATGGTCACTTTTTCGTACCACTTCAAGGTTAATGGCTGTAATATTTTGGTATGCAGAGAAGCATTTTTAAGTGTGCATGGGCTTCAGAACGATCAAGGACGTCTTAATAACTTACAAAAATACTTGCATGATGGCCACTCCACTTCTCCAAAAGACAGAAGAGGTATTTAACGATTAAATTAATGTTTCTTCCAAGGAAAACCATAATTTTGTTCTGTTGTGCTTATTTATCCAGTGTTTTTCTTTACATATCATATCCAGACACAAATTCACAAAATTTGTCTGACCTGGGCATTTACCTTTAAAATCACTTTTTCTTTTTCCTTGTTTCCAGGAAAAAAGGGAACCCATCAAGGAAAATTTCACAAGAAGCAGTTCAGACAGTTCACAATTTCATAAATAATATACCTAAGTATGCCAGTCATTACAGCCGCTCACAGAACCACAATAATGGGTACTTCGACCATGACATGTCAATTTCTTCATTATATCAAAAACATTATTTGAAATATTGTGAAGAATATAATGCACCACAAATAAAAGTTTCGAAATATCGAGATATATTTAACCAAGATTTTAATATTGGTATTAAATTGCCTCATTCAGACACATGTCATGTGTGTGACGAATTTCAAATTCAAATAAAAAATGCACATTTGACCAACTCTGAAGATATTACTAGAAGATTAAAAATTGAAACGGACCTACATCATGCCAAAGCATCTGCTGGACAAAATATGATTACACAGCTTTCCAAATTGGCTAGGGAAAATCCTGAGGAATATCTTACAATAGCCTTTGATCTACAACAAACCTATCCAACACCAAGGTTTACATCTGGGCCTGCATTCTATAAGACAAAGTTGTGGACTTACAATTTTGGTATTCATGATTGCGGGTCTGAAAAGCGACATATGTTCATGTGGACTGAAGATAAGCAAAGCGTGGATATGATGAGGTAGGAAGCTGTCTGATAAAATTCTTAGAAATGCAAAAGTCTCTGGCAAACATTCTTCACATTATTAGTGATAATTGCATAGGCCAAGGCTAACTTCGGGCAATTGTTGCACTAGAGAGATCACTAGTGCGTTCAGGAAAATTTAAGGCCATTGAACATTGGTTTCCACAAGTTGGGGACACACGGCTGCCCTGTGACCGAGATTTCGGTCGAACTGAGAAGCACGTTAAGAACAGAAACCCCACTGTGTACACCCCTCATGATTGGGTTACAGTCATTAAAGAATCGTGCAAGAATAGGCCATTTTCAGTCGTTAAAATGAAGCACGCAGACTTTATAGATCTGACACCCCTGCAGATAAATATTGCAAAAACGGACAAACATGATGATGGATCTCAGTTCCGATTTTCTGAAGCGACAGCTTTTCGTTTTGCTGAAGGAATGCCATCACATTTAAAAGTATCAGTACACTGAATTTGAAGAATTCAGAACTGTAAATATCACTAAAAAAGGACGAGCACATCAGGAGAGTAATCCGTTCCAGTTCTCAAGGAAATACTTTAAGCCCATTCCAATTTGTGACAAAAACCTCAAAGAGGTTATGCCATACATACCAGATGTTTCGAAGGGATACTTCAACAGTCTGAGTGAATCAAGGGAACAAAGTGATGAAAATGAAACAGAGGTGATAGATATTGGCTATATTGTGTGAAACACTGTAGTGACTATCATTGTAAGTTCTGTTGTATATTGATGTACAAATTTTTGTAAACCTTGTGTAAAGTTAGTATGAGACAGGCCGAAGCCCATTGTTGTGTCATCCAGGGATAAAATATCTTTTTATTAATAATGTTTAACTTTGTTCACAATATAACTATGCAGACATGTATATTAACACATTAGAGAAATAAACAAATTTTGTTAAAAAACCTGAAAAGGTGAAATATGACTTATGGATTTATTCGAAGTTTTAAAATGCTCCCCTGAAAAATTTACATTTTGTGGCTTTGGATTATGTCATTCTCACTCCTTCATATGTATCAATGTCTCAGTTTACATTTTAGTATCGATGTAACATATTTGAAATTTATCTTTGTTTCATGATTATCTTTTGTAGTAAGTTTGTAGTACGTGTGGCAGAGGGAGAGTTGTTGGATTGCTGTGGTTAAGACACGGACGGTGTTGGTTATGTAATGGGACTGTAACGAACAGTTTATGCCATTAACGTACCTTTTCCAAGATTTTGCCACATTGAATGCAAAGATATATGAGCGTTATGGACATGACAGTGAAGATCGTAATAAGAAGTGTGTAATTTCAAGAAAAGTATTCCAGTCATTTTGTAACAAAGGTGGACTTCATTTGTGGAATATCTGAATGGAATTAAGCTGCTCCAAGACACTGAACCTGCAATAACCTAAGTTCAAATGATATTTTTCTGATTTCTGCTCCTGCTACCGTCATAAGATTCATGTCATTCCAATAAATGTGGTTAACACATAGTACACAACCCAATAATTCATCTTCACGACTGATTCTCAATAATCGGTTCATAATGGTAGTGGTATTAGACAAGTTAATTAAAACAGAGACTGCCACTGTTACGCAACGATTTCATTAGAACATGTTTCTCATTTGGAGCATAATCACAGTGCGGAACACTCCAAATTTCATCAAATGTTTTGCGTCTTTCTCGCAGTTTTCTCTAGTATTGTGAACCTGTAAACTGTGAAGACGAGCACTGGCAACAATGCAAGCACTGCTTAAAGATATCGTTGTACCTGAAGAAAGTCGAGAATAGTTGAAACGAGCAATGCCGAAAGCTATTATTGTGATTTGAGCCGGAGATTCTGAAAACAGTACGCCTCGCAGCTACATAACTTCCAGCTTTTACCGATTCCTCTAAATAACATTCTGGTAGTTACTAGGAAATCACAGTTAAAATTAATTTTTTTATTACGAGTCTCTCACTTCGCAACTTTTGGAGACACAAATTTCAGCTAGCAATGAAAATCGTATTGAGACATTCTCGTAAAAAAGTTCACATGTTCATTTCTTATTTACTTTAGTAATTTTGCACGTCCTCTCTCCTATCTCTTTTAACATCTACCTCGTCATCAAGTGCCCCTTCCTCCCTTTTGATTTGTATCTGTTTTCGTTTCCAGCTAAATAGCGTGTTGGTCCAGCAGCGATTCTGTGCGTGATGAATTCCTTAGGACCTTCGCTTGCTCCGGGAGATATGTGGTGCCAAATGCCTACGTAAAGGCCACGTAATTCCAGTAAATTACGGACCGGTCGGCTGCCGGCACGGAGCTGGCGCCTGATAGCCTCCCACATAAGTTACATCAGGTTCAGATCAGGTGACTTTAGTCGACAAGACATCAGTGTGACGTCATTATCATCTTTCTCCTGGCCTTGTCTTCTGTGTTCACCAGATCGGTATGTTAATTTGCATTTGGCAATGTTAATGGTAAACCTTTATATGAGAAAGAGGATGGGAAAAAGGAAAACGATGAGTGGGAATTTGTGACTTCCAACTGTACAGAACACTGTGGCAATGCAATGGCGAAAGATGAAAATTTGGGCCGGACCGGGACTCAAACTCAGATTTACCGCTTCCGATGAGCGGTTGTCTTAACCGCTTTTTTTCCATTTGGTTCGGTACTGTTCGTTGCGTTTGTTGTGGGCGGACATCACATGACATCCGTTCAAGTTGATCGTTGACTCCTTTACTCAGTTTCTTATTGCAGAGCTTAAGAAGCCCTCTGACCAAACATGCTGAGGCTACCGTGCCGCCGAACGCTTCGGCTGTTCGGACACGACCCCTCACCGATTCAAATTTTCAACTCGTCGCACGCTGCAATGCGGTGTCCCTTGTTCGTTACTCTCCTACTCCCAAATTACTGATTCCAGTAGGAGTTCGAGCGATATTAGTGTATCTGCAGTGAAACAAAAATCAAGGAGCCGTCGCTCTCTTACAGAAATGTATCTATTTAAGTGGTGTCCGTGCTAACGAACAATTACTAGCATTTCGTATTGTGTGTTAACCACATTTATTGCAGTTGTGTGAATATTATAGCAGTGGCAGTGGTAGAAATCGGAGAAAAAATCACTTCAGTTTAGTTTGTTGCGGTGTCAGTGTCTAGGAGCAGCTAAATTCCATTCACTCATTCCACAAATGAAGTCCACTTTTGTTACGAAACGACTTGAATACTTTTCTTGAAATTACACACTTTTTATTACGGTCTTCACTGTCATGTCCATAAAGCTCACAGATCTATGCATTTAACTTGGTAAAATCTTAAAACAGGTACATTAATGGCATAAACTGTTCATTACAATCTCATTACATCACTAACAACGTGCGTGTCTGAACCACAACCATCCAACAACTCCCTCTGCACACTTGTTGCCATTTACTACCAAAGACAATTATGATACAAAGATAACTTTCAAATACATTAAATCGATACTATAATGTAAACTGAGAAATTGATTCATGTGTATTTAGCACTTAAATTTCAAACTTTACTACAAAGTATAATTTGTATTAATATTTACAGCTAATGTTTTGACCAATTCAACTTGAACTAAATGTAAAAGGTCTCGGACGACTATTTTTGCAGCATACACATAATTTTGTACAAAAGGCATACTGAATAGTTTAATAATCATCCAACAGGATAAAGAGATAGAATAACTAAACTCCGCCCTAACAGGCCATGAAGGCCCAATGGCACCGACCGGTCGCCGTGTCATCCTCAGCCCACAGGCATCACTGGATGCGGATATGAACGAGTACGTTGTCAGCCCACCGCTCTCCCGGGCATATGTCAGTTTTCGAGCCCGGATAAAGAAATAGAGATAATGGGTAAATACAATGAAAAACATCTCCCCAGTAAAAGCTGAGACACAAATATCGGCAAAAAGTGGTATCGAACCATTCATTAACAGTGAGACCTGCACCGATAGGGTGAATTTAGAAGAGACAAAATTATCATAGCGTAGTTACGCTGAGTGCACACAGAATCGTATTAATGACACTAGTTAGTGGCAACTGCAAATTTTTGTATGTTAATGTACGGTGTCCTAGTTGTGTAACAGACGGCAGCGTTTTTGAAAACTGTCCATCTCCGATTCCTTTGGAAACAGTCTTTTGAACTTATCTGATCGAAAACACCTACCGGAGCAGTTTGATCCCACGTCAATCGTCATTGTTCGACAGAAAAGACAGCACTGAAATACATACATTTCTGTAAGAGCGCGACGTTTGTTCCTGTGAGGATTCACTAATACCGTCCGAACTCTTTCGGAAATGACTGATTTGCGAGTAGGGGTTTAATGGACGAGGTACGCTGCATTGCAGCGTGCAACATGTTGTAAATTTGAGTCGTTCAGAGATCGTCTCCGAAGGGCTGAAGCGCTTAAGGCACTCTCATGAGAACTGATAATCGAGTCGTGGTCCGGTACAAATTTTCAACTTCCGCTATTGTATTATCACAATCCCCGGCACGGCTGGAAGTCATGAAATCCCACCCATCCCTTATCTATCTCTTCCTGTTCTCGATTTCATATGAATGTATACACCAGGTGCGTCGTAACGAATGGTGTCCGATAGAACAGATATCACTCAAATACATACAATTGAGTTAACGGTGGCCGGATGCTTTTCTTATCCCCACCTCATCTCCACGTCCCCCCTTCACCTAAAAACCTCACTATCACATAATGGGATGGAAATAGTATATTTATGGGGTTCCTGGCGCAAAGAGCATATTTTTTTCAAAATTCTCGGATTTTAAAACAAGATTTTAGTTTCGTCGTTCCCTCCATTTAAAAAATCATCTATATCTGCAAAAGAAATTTTCATTTAATTGAAAAAATAAAAAAATACAAAAAATTCTAATATTTATTCTAATTCGATAACACGGACTGATTTATCTTTATTTTATCTTTTAGCTGAATTAAAAAAATGTAATTCAATAATTTTGTCTAATTTATCATCGTCTTGTGAAAAGATTTTAGTGTAACGATCTGGAAGAGTAATTTTACATTTATCATCTAAAATTAACAACACTTTTTCATCATATTTTGCTACCGAAATTTCAGCTTTTGAAATATTCTAAGATTTTTTTTTTTTCAGCTCTGATAATCTTCAACTTCTTCACAACCATTACTATAACTGTTAAGTTTTCAACGATACATTAACGTTCATTTTGTTTTGCTTTTATTTATACAGAAAAATATTTACATTTTAAAAAAATAAAACGTTTTAGCTTCTCTTGACTTCTCTTCTCTTCTCTTCTCTCTCTTCTCTTCTCCTCTCCTCTTCTCTAAACTTTTCAGTTTTTTAAAATCTAAGTTTTCAAATATTTAAAATCTAAATTTTCAAATTTTTAAAATCTAAATTTTCAAATGTTTAAAATTTTCAATTTCTTATAGGTAAAAAAGTCACATCGCTGTGCTTTCAACTAGCCATTTTCAAGTACTTTTTGAAAGACAATTAAATTGCCAGCTTCTATAGAGTAAATATGGTAAACATTGTATGCTAAATAACTAACTAATAACAGAAACCATTCCTTTCCTTTGTTATATAAACAAAAACATGCGTTTCCCAAGGTGCAATTAGTTTAGGAATCGTTAGTTTTTTCCATTTATTGTAATTAAAGTTATTTATGCTTTATTATTTATTGTAATTAAAATTATGATTTAAAAATTGTAGTTATAAATGGATAAAGACAAGAATGCTAAAATGTTAGATCTATTTTACAAAAATTTCCAAGAAACAAGAGAAAAATTAGATAGTTTATTAGACGAAGAATACCAAGTCGAATATCGGGATTTAATTTTACTGAAAAAAGGTTGTGTAAGAATTATAGTTTACGTTAAAAAAACGATGTTTTTGTAGAATTAAAAGATTTAAATAAACATAGTAAAAATAAATATATGGAAAAGATTCTTAAAGCAATTAGTAAATGTTATTTGGAAGAAAACGATTCGAGTTCTAATGAAGAAAGTGAAACAGACACCGATAAATATTATAAAGACGAATTTCCAATTTAATTTTTTATTGTAATTGATCAATAACCAAAAGAAAAATATTGGTTTCTTTTAATATGGTTTAGACTTTAATCAATCATCGTTCAGTAGAAAAAACATTTGTTAATTTTTTCGTCGTTCGGCTTAATTTTATTAAAAAAATTGTTAAGCTGGCTATCAGGTAATTATTATCAACTTATGATCAACGTTGATTAACATACGATCAACGTTAAAGATCAATGTAACGACGATAAACCGACAAAACAACCAACCAAACGTTAAACGAACGTTAGACGTATAACAAACGAACGTTAGACGTTAAATTATGTCGACATTCGAAGTTAACGTTGTTATGTTACCTTTATGCCAATTTTTATATAAGTAACATAAATGTAACGTCTAATGTTTATTTGTTTAACATCTAACGTTCGTTTGTTTAACGTCTAACATTCGTTTAACGTTTAACTAAAGCCTTGGTTTTAAATCTGAGAATTTCGAAAAATTATACTCATTGTGCCAGAAATCATAAATATACTAGTGACGGAGTTTGTGTGCTGATGCAATAGCTCCATACTTAACAATGATATACGAGCGCTTGCTCGACGAGAGATCCGTACCCAAAGACTGGAAAGTTGCACAGGTCAAACCAGTAGTCAAGAAAGACAATAGGAGTAATCCGCTAAATTACAGGCCCATATCATTAATGTCTATACGCAGCAGCATTTTGAAACATATATTGTGTTAGAAAATTATTAATTACCTCAAAGAAAACGGTGTGTTGACACATAGTCAACACGGATTTAGAAAACATGGTTTTTTGAAACACAGGAAGTCTTGAATGCTATCGACAAAGGATTTCAGATTGATTCCGTATTTCCACATTTCCTGAAGGCTTTTGACACCGCACCCCACAAACGGCTTGCAATCCAATTGCATACAAATGGAATATCGTCCCACTTATGCGACTGGATTTGTGATATCCTGTCAGAGAGGTCACAGTTCGTAGTAACTGACTGAAATTCATCGAGTAAAATGGTGGTGATTTCTGGCGTTCCCCAACCCTCCGTTGTTACTTATCCGTATTAACGATTCAGGAGACAATCTGAGCAGCCGTCTTAGGTTGTTTGCAGATGATGATTTCGTTTATCGTCTAATAAAGTCATCAGAAGATCAAAAACAATTGCAAAACGATTTAGGTAAGATATATGCATGGTGCAAAATTGGCGATTGACCATAAATAATGGAAGGTGTGAGGTCATCCACACGAGTGCTAAAGAGAGTCCGTTGAACTTCGGTCGGTTACACAATAAATCAATCATATCTAAATACCTAGGAATTACAATTACGAACAACAGTTGGAAAGAACACATAGAAAATGCTGTGGGGAAGGCGAACCAACGACAGTGTTTTATTGGCAGAACATTTAGAAGATGCAACAGATCTGATAAAACGACTGCCTACACAACGCTTGTCCGTCCTCGCTGCTGCGCGATGTGGGATCCTTACCAGATGTGATCAACGGAGTACATGGAAAAGGTTCAAGAAGGGCAACACGTTTTGTATTTACGAAACAGGGAAGAGAGCGTCACGGACATGATACAAGATTTGGTGTGGAAATCATTAAAATAAAGTGTTTTTCGTTGCGGCTGGACCTTCTCACGAAATTTCAATCACAACTTCTTCCTCCGAATATTGAAATATTTTGTTGACGTCGACCTACATAGGGAGAAACTATGATCATGATGAAATAAGGGAAATCAGAGCTCGCACGGAGGGATATAGGTGTCCGTTCTTTCCGCGCGCTGTTAGAGAATGGAATAATAGAGAATTAGTGTGGAAGCGGTTCGATGAACCCTCTGCCACACGCTTAAATGAGATTTGCAGAGTAGCTATGTAGATCAGATCTTTGTGCGTCTAGCGTAATCTCATGTAACAGTGTGAGAACGTTTTTGAAGTGTTTGAGAATCGTGTGTCTGACCGGCTATCATCGTCTTGGCTGGTCGGTACACCAACCCTCTCCGTTATTCCACTGGGCCAGTTCCATCCGGGGCCTCCGCACCTCCCCGAACCCTGGAAGCGTCGTGCTTATGCGCGCAGCTATCCGGACGGATCAACATGAGTTCAATATCATACTCCTCAGACCACTGTAGCATGATTCAGGCCTTGTGACACGGACAGTTATCGGACTGGAAGATGCCACCATTGTCAGAGGTCAAGCATGAAGGGGTACAGATAGTCCGCAATAATAGTCACGCAGTTCACATATTTCACGGTGCCCTAGATTGCCGCCAGAGGCATAACGCTACCTCAACCCGCATGCAGCCGTGGCAGGGTCCATGTTTCAAGCAACCGTTCGCCTGGATGACGGTGTTTCGGGACACAGTAATCGATGTGGTGTAACGAGAAACGTCACTCACCTGACTAGGTGACACGTTTCCATTGATCCATGGTCGAATCTCACGGTCTCATGCCCACTGTAATCATACTTGACGATGTCCATGGATCAGTGTGGGAACGCTTAACGTTGTCTGTTGTGGAGCCCCGTGTTGAACAAAGTGCGCTGAACTGTATTGTCTGAAATACTGTGCTTCAACTAGCTTTGTAATCTGTCATCAGATTGCAGCCTGTCTTTCGTTTCAAAGCAGGCAAACCCCCAACATCCACATTAAGTGATGGGGTGTGGTCACCCGACACATTGTCGCTTACTCGTGGTTTCACCGTACTTCAACCAGTTCCCGCAGATTCTCACGACAGAAGCACTCGTTAAGCGGACCAGCTTCACCACTTTCGAGATGCTTGTTCCCAGGCGCCAGGCCATAACAGTCTTCCCTTTGTCAAAGCCGCTTTGATACAGCTCCATGCTACTCTATCCTGTGCAAGCTCCTTCATTTCCAAGTAACTACTGGACCCTACATCATTCTAAATCTTCTTTGTGTATTTATCGCTTGGTCTCCCTCTTCGATTTCTACCCTCCACGCTGCCTCCAGTACTAAATTGGTAATCCCTTAATGCCTCAGAAAATGTCCTACCAACCGATCCTTTCTTCTAGAAAAGTTGTGCCACAAATTTCTTATCTCCCCATTCCTGTTCAGCACCTCCTCATTAGTTACATGATCTACCCATCTCATCTTCAACATTCTTCTGCAGCACCACATTTGAAAAGCTTCTATTCTCTTGTCTAAACAATTTACCGTCCACGTTTCACAACCATACATCGTTACACTCCATACAAATACTTTGAGAAAAGGCTTCCTGACACATAAATCTATACTCGATGCTAACAAATGTCTCTTCTTGAGAAACGCTTTTCTTGATATTGCAAGTCTGCATTTTATATCCTCCCTACTTCGACCATCATCAGTTATTTTGCTGCCCAAATAGCAAAACTCTACTACCTTAAGTGTCTCATTTCCTAATATAATTCATTCAGCATTACCTGATTTAGTTGGACTACATTCCATTATCCACGTTTTGCTTTTGTTGATGTTCAGCTTATAGCCTCCTTTCAAGACACTGTCCATTCCGTTCAACTGCTCTTGCAGGTCCTTTGCTGTCCCTGACAGAATTACAATGTCATCGGTAGACCTCAAATTTTTTATTTCCTCTCCATGGATTTTAATTCCTACTCCAAATTTTCTTTTGTTTTATTTACTGTTTACTCAATGTATAAGTTGAATAACATCGGGAATAGGCTACAAACCTGTCTCACTCCCTTCCCAACCACTGCTTCCCTTTCATGCCCCTCAACTGTTATAGCTGCCATCTGGTTTCTGTACAAACTATAAATAGCCTTTCGCTCCCTGCATTTGACCCCTTCCACCTTCAGAATTTGAAAGAGAGTATTCCAGTCAACATTGTCAAAAGCTTTCTCTAAGTCTACAAATGCTAGAAACTTAGGTTAGCCTTTCCTTAATCTATCTTCTAAGATAAGTCGTAAGGTCAGTATTGCGTCACGTGTTCCAACATTTCTACGGACTCCAAACTGATCTTCCCAAAGGTCGGCTTCTACCAGTTTTCCCATTCGTCTGTAAAGAATTCGTGTCAGTATTTTGCAGCCGTGACTTGTTAAACTAAGAGTTCGGTAATTTTCACATCTGTCAACATCTGCTTTCTTTGGGATTGGAATTATTATATTCTTCTTGAAGTCTGAGGGTATTTCGCCTGTCTCATACATCTTGTTCACCAGATGGTAGAGTTTAGTCAAGGCTGGCTCTCCCAAGGCTGTCAGTAGTTCTAATGGAATGTTGTCTACTCCCAGGGCCTTGTTTCGACTAAGGTCTTTTAGTGCTCTGTCAAATTCTTCACACAATATCATATCTTCCATTTCATCTTCACCTACATCCTCTTCTATTTCCATAATATTGCCTTCAAGTACATCGCCCTTGTATAGACCCTCTATATATTCCTTCCACCTTTCTGCTTTCTCTTCTTTGCTTAGAACTGGGTTTCCATCTGAGCGGACCACAAGCAAGGGATGACGTACTACGCTTCATGGCGTGTCACCCACTCTGATGCCACCCACTTGACCAGGGGCCCTCCCCATGGACGCAACACAGCTTCAGCAAAGGCCACTTGGCAGGATGACCATTGCCAGGAGTCCTGATGCCCGAGGGTGACGGGCATCTACTCCTTGGCATACGTAGTGAGTTAACGGCACAGGCACCAGCAGAGTGAGCCCTGTGATGTCAGGGGGCTACAACCAACAGGGAACATGGCGGCCTCATCACAATGGACTGGCTCCTGTGCTGGATATGAGGTGCAAAAATGTCCATGGCGATTGTCGGCACAGAAAGTGAAACTGCATAGTGCATGGTGGAAAACACACCCAGGAAGGTGTCCTCACCCAAGAGATGGAGAATGGGCGGCGCTGCAATGCAACGATGAGAAAGTGGGATAAAGATCTCAATGCACGATGGATATGATGCACCACATAAGGCTCTCTACCCAAGTTGGCTCGCTCTTCAGGAAAAATTTTGAAAAATAGAGGTGAAACCCTACAGGGGGCCATCACAAATTGGCCGAGCCATCAGAGGCTCCTTTTAGTCGCCTCTTATGACAGGCAGGAATACCTTGGGCTGAGTCTAACCTCGGACCTGCAGGGGGCATCTTCAAGGTATTAAGCATTTGTGACAAAGCAAGCTGGTATCTCTTCACTTCCTCTCGTTTTGCGATCTGCCTCCTTAAATTCATTTTATTTTCATTTCAGTCTAATTACCATTAACACGCATGAATATTATCTTCATTTCCATACAAGAGAAAGGGTGGTCCTCCATCTTAAGGAATATAGCACCAGGTCTAATTTTGTACATGTAATTGATTTCCTAATTTATTTTGACCATTCATAGTTAATATTTTTGTTATAGGGTGAAATCAGTAATTGTTTCACGACTTAGATTCTATTGTTGACTAATAAACAAATATAAATTCTGTAGTAAATATAAACATTGGGAAGAAAAACTACTAAGATTCTTAAACTATTTATTTCGCTCTATTTGAAAACATAATAACAAAGCCCAGCCCTTAATTCCAAAATAATTACCACGTTTGTCAAAAGTATTGTTTGTGTAAGTATATCTGTTAATTTTATTTATTTATACAACTGTTTCATCCTAATCTTTGTGGTAGATGGAACTATTAAAAAGAAGGAATTTTTCGATGTATTCAGTTCATTGAATGAGTTACGTTTTAATTGTAATTTCTGTAACTTAAACATCAAACAATGTATCGTTTCAGTGCCTATTATTATGAGGCTATACTAAGGACTGATTTTTGGTCCCTAGACAGTCAGTCCATGGCCGATTTTCAGACAGGAGTTATGCATTGGTTAAATTAATAACAAGGCATCAACTTAACAGTGGAATAAGTATAAAACAAATAAGCAGTGTGTTAGAACAATTAATGACAATGTCTGTTCAATTTATTTGGGAAATAGTGTCACACATACCGTATTATTCTGCAAGAACTGCGTGGTTAGGTTTTTACTGCTCATAGATATTCAGTGGCAAGCTATTGTACCTGTATGCTGATGTTGCCTGCAATGTAGTAATGAGGCTTTTCGATATTTACCAATAGTGAACTGGCTATATAATTGTGTAATATTGTGGGGTTGTGAACACTGAAAGTAAAGAACCGAGAATCACAATTGTGCGACTGTCTGCTAAATCATTTACAGTAGACAGTGTTGAGCTTCCACTTCCTATTTTTCAGCCACTATAACAATGCAGCATGTTGACACAGAGGACTATCAAGGAAGAAATAAAGCAAGAGAATGTCACACATGCTAACAGCAACTTCACAATATATACATTTACTAATGTAGCTTGACATCACAATTTCAAGAGAAGAGTGATTTCTTCTACTCATTCACCATGTTCTGTACATCCCACCAAGAAAGTGAACCTACAGTGCTACGAAACAAGTAAAGATACACATTAACAAAAGACAACTAAACATTGCTTAAGCCCTACACCATATTAACAAGAAATTATCACAATACTGCTTAATATTAGTTCTCTTTATGCCAGTTAAGTGTGTTCTAGTCAATTAGAAAGAAAGCTGCTGATACTTCAGTAATATTAGGTAGCTGCAGGCTGCCTCAGAAACCTAATATTTACTTCATTAGTCAAGTATTATTCAAAGAAAATAGTAACCTAAATATGTAATTACACAGGACAGTTTACAACACACTACTTACCATCCATCTAAAGGAGGAATCAAATCCTTGCACTAAAATAATCAGTGGAAGAGGTCACTCATGAGGAATGTTTTGTTTCTCAAATATCTCCACACCATAGTATATAACTTTGTTAAATCCTAGGTAAGAATGAAAAGTTTACACAAAAGTTATATTTCTGTCTTGTATTGATAGCGCAGATCACAGTTCTGCTTGAACTGATTTCTCACAACCACACTACACCTTGACTAAAATAACTCTGATTGTGGCAGTGGCTAGGAGTCAGCCAACTGCAGTTCTTTCTTGATACCTATATGCCCACTACAATTACTGATTTTTTTAAGCACAACACAGCATTCTCAGGTGCAGTAGGATGCACAGGGAGGGGAGAGCCAACTGTTGCCCCATCTACCACCCCCACTGATGTACTTCCCACTGCTGCTGACGACGACAATGAAAATAATTTGAATGTATGTCTTGTTCTATTTGAACTGCATGTGCAGCTCTTTCTCATTCTAAGTATGTGGAATGTTGTATACAACCAACAATCCTGCGCCACCATAGTTGTTTGTCAGCCATGAAGTTAATTCAATCAAAATTTAGAATGGAACATAATAATCGTTTATCACTAAATATGGCAAAGGCCCATGAAAGCATTTAACAATAACCACAAAAGCTTTCTATTATTTTCCCACTAATATAATCTGACAAGTACCAAAAAATTTTGAAACTTTAAAGATCTATCCATTGTATAGGCACTGTGACTGTGATGGTTAAAGGTCTCCAGAAATTACTATTATCAGCCCCCTTTTGTATTATTTTTCAATCTTTCTTTACTATGATCAGTTTTGAATCACTATCATCAGATGGTACATATTTATTGCATGTTTGCAGCATTGCTGGAGCTGCACAGCTGTAGCCAGGTGTGAACTGTACAAACTTCTCTCTGCCTTCAGTGCGTACATATTTCGTTCTATTGCCACAGCTACACAAGCCACAACAATGCTGCAAATATGCAATAAATATGTACCATCTAACAATAAATCGCTTGTCAACTCAAAACCGGTCATGGTAAATAGTAAATGAAGAATAAAATCAAAGGTGACTGGCTGCTGGAAACTAACACACTTTTAAATCTGAACTGGAATTGCTGCTTCTGGCAACTTCTACTCTGAAGACATATCTAACAAAAACCTTATAGCATAAAAGACTACAATGATTGCTTATTCTAGTTAGAATTAGATGTAAATATTCCTTAACAGTAACATGAGCACTGACAGAGACCAGTATGTTCATTATTATTACTTTCCAGCCAGTGAGCTATCTGGTAATCTGTAAGTAGCTAGTATATAGCCACCCAGCTCCCGCCCTGTGCCTTTCATACAGGACTATAGTGTCTCTCAAAATCCCAGCCGCTTTCCTCTCCGACATTCACCCCATCATTAGTCAAAACACACACAAACTATATCTGAAGAACAAAATCATTCTATAAAAAAGGATCTGCTGCTCTAACTATTACAAAAGGTAGATTGGCATAACAAAATCATAACTCTATCCACCTGTTTCAACCAGTACTGCCATCAGCGTGGTTTACACTATTTCAAGCATATACAATATCAATATGGTTCAAATGGCTCCAAGCACTATGGGACTTAACATCTGAGGTCATCAGTCCCCTAGAACTTAGAACTACTTAAAACTAACTAACGTAAGGACATCACACACATCCATGCCCGAGGCAGGACTCGAACCTGCGACCGTAGCGGTCACGCGGTTCCAGACTGTAGCGCCTAGAACTGCACAGCCACACCGGCCGGCTCATACAATATGACGACCACGACATCACTCATTACACCTGCAAACAAACATAAGTAACATGAAGTATAACTTCAGCAACAGGATGAAACTAACAGGACCTATATCTCCAACATCGGTCAGTTGTAGAATTTTGGAACACATATTATGTTCGAGTATAATGACTTTCCTGGAGACTAGAAATCTACTCTGTAGGAATCAGCATGGGTTTCGAAAAAGACTGTCGTCTGAAACCCAGCTCGGGCTATTCGTCCACGAGACTCAGAGGGCCATAGACACGGGTTCACAGGTAGATGCCGTGTTTCTTGACTTCCGCAAGGCGTTCGATACAGTTCCCCACAGTCATTTAATGAACAAAGTAAGAGCATATGGACTATCAGACCAATTGTGTGATTGGATTGAAGAGTTCCTAGATAACAGAATGCAGGATGTCATTCTCAATGGAGAGAAGTCTTCCGAAGTAAGAGTGATTTCCGGTGTGCCGCAGGGGAGTGTCGTAGGACCGTTGCTATTCACAATATACATAAATGACCTTGTGGATGACATCGGAAGTTCACTGAGGCTTTTTGCAGATGATGCTGTGGTGTATCGAGAGGTTGTAAAAATGGAAAATTGTACTGAAATTCAGGAGCATCTGCAGCGAATTGACGGATGGTGCAGGGAATGGCAATTGAATCTCAATGTAGACAAGTGTAATGTGCTGCGAATACATAGAAAGATAGATCCCTTATCATTTAGCTACAAAACAGCAGGTCAGCAACTGGAAGCAGTTAATTCCATAAATTATCTGGGAGTATGCATTAGGAGTGATTTAAAATGAAATGATCATATAAAGTTGATCGTCGGTAAAGCATATGCCAGACAGATTCATTGGAAGAATCCTAGGGAAATGCAATCCGAAAACAAAGGAAGAAGGTTACAGCACGCTTGTTCGCCCACTGCTTGAATACTGCCCAGCAGTGTGGGATCCGTACCAGATAGGGTTGATAGAAGAGATAGAGAAGATCCAACGGAGATCAGCGCGCTTCGTTACAGGATCATTTAGTAATCGCTAAAGCGTTACAGAGATGACAGATAAACTCCAGTGGAAGACTCTGCAGGAGAGACGCTCAGTAGCTCGGTATGGGCTTTTGTTGAAGTTTCGAGAACATACCTTCACCGCGGAGTTAAGCAGTATATTGCTCCTCCTACGTATATCTTGCGAAGAGACCATGAGGATAAAATCAGAGGGATTAGAGCCCACACAGAAGCATACTGACAATCCTTCTTTCCACAAACAATACGAGACTGGAATAGAAGGGAGAACCGACAGAGGTACTCAGGGTACCCTCCACCACACACCGTCAGGTGGCTTGCGGAGTATGGATGTAGATGTAGACAACTGAATGAAGAAGGTGGTTTCGGGTACAGACAAACGAAACATATAACAATAAGAATAATGACACTACTGCCAAACAAATGTTTGCCCAAAAATCTAGCACACAAAATCCTCAAAATGTAACACACAAACTCACAAAAACGAAAACTAGTAGTGTTGTAAATTTTAATGTCTCAAATGGAGACTACAACACCAGTAATCAATAAACAACTCAAAAACTCAACATCATACTTTTCACTTTACCGACATAGCTCCAACAAAGCCCTAGATACCAGGAACCTACATAAAACTCAAACATTGCGTTGCAAATTTCACTTCACCAATATACCTCAAACAAAGCTGAACTTGCACACAACTCCAAAACCCGCTGACACAAATTGACCTATATGGCAGCAAAAAACAAAGCCGAATGTACAAAAACCCAACACACACAAATTTTAAAATCCATTATCCACACTTTCACGTACTTTACATAAAGCAAAGCCCATAGTACAACAAACCAAACCGTGCTCATATGGCTAATACCAGAAACATATTCTAATGGTACATCAATACCCCTGATACCAACCAATCACAATCCAACACAATTATCACATACTAACAAGAAAAATTCCAAAATTCAAGAAAAATTGCATAACCACCAATTTCAATATACACAAACTATAATCAACTCATAGCATACAAAGAAAATAAAACAAAAATACCATCTCCCACTGCAACAAGCAACGATCTACTCAAATATCTGTATCTTATTCACAACTGAACAAAAAATAAAAATTAATATTAAATCTCCGACCATAAGAAACACACGAAACTAATATTTCCAAACATAAAAATGAATCCATTAGCCACAATATGCAAATTCAAACTATCACCAGAAAACCAGCACAATAGCAACCTGAAACACTCAATTCCTGTCAAACAACTCGATAACAAACATCTAGCACAAGAGAGCACCACCAAATACAACACACCATCTACAAACACAGACAGACTCAAAAACATCAAACGTCATCATGACATCACACACCATATCACAGTTACGTCATAGGTCTAAGCAGATGGCTGTAACATCAGTACCTGACCTTGTGCGAATAACCTGACGTTAGCGTCAGATAGTAAATAGTGATGAGACAGTAACTGCCAGTTGGCAAGAAAACAGGTCTAAATTATGTAGAATGAAGCTTAATTACTGTTGGAACATTTGTTCAGAGTGTGCGTCTTCTTTGTACAACCCAGAAAGGTCAATACTGCCTGCTTTGCACTTTGAAATCTTTCTCACTGTACTGCCCCACAAGCAGGTCTGACAGCATACTTTTATTCAATCTGTCCTACAGCATTTTCTTTGTAAGTGGCGTAGATAAGATCTAAAAATTGTCCATTCTATCACAAATTCTTATACTTAATCCTAAACCATTTACTTCCTAGTAGTACTTATAATGAGTGAATTTCGTAGGCACTGATTTGATTTATGAATTTTCTGAACGTAAGCTGAGACATTCGCATAAATCTTTACCTACTATTTCAACATCTTGTTTGGCAAATGCAACTTTCCCACAGTATCTCCAGTTCTGCTTCATTTTACATTCTGCTTTTAGCAAGTTTCATCGTTAAATACTTCAGTGAATGAATATTAAGTCCAAGAACTTTGTTAGTTAACAACTCAAAATGTTTAAATGAGAGTTCACTTTGAAGAAACCTTCCAACACTCATTACAACAGTACTAAGTTGCACACAACACAGTTGTGTACTCTTTAATACATGCTTACAACTATGTAACTAATTCTGCAGTTTATAACGTTCATCAGTAAAACATTACACTTGCACCTTGAGGCACAGTATTAAATAAATCCCATACATTTTGTGTGTGTGTTATTTGTTTTAGGACATAAAAACAACTAAGGTCATAAGTTCCCATGTCATAACCTTAGAATATAAATAAGTAAAAGAACATAAAGAGACTATACAGGGTGTTACAAAAAGGTACGGCCAAACTTTCAGAAAACATTCCTCACACACAAAGAAAGAAAATATGTTATGTGGACATGCGTCCGGAAACGCTTACTTTCCATCTTAGAGCTCATTTTATTACTTCTCTTCAAATCACATTAATCATGGAATGGAAACACACAGCAACAGAACATATTAGCATGACTTCAAACACTTTGTTACAGGAAATGTTCAAAATGTCCTCCGTTAGCAAGGATACATGCATCCACCCTCCATCGCTTGGAATCCCTGATGCAGCCCTGGAGAATGGCTTATTGTATCACAGCCGTCAACAATACGAGCACGAAGAGTCTCTACATTTGGTACCGGGGTTGTGCAGACAAAAGCTTTCAAATGCCCCCAAAATGAAAGTCAAGTGGGTTGAGGTCACGAGAGCGTGGAGGACATGGAATTAATCCGCCTCTACCAATGCATCGGTCACCGAATCTGTTGTTGAGAAGCGTACGAACACTTCGACTGAAATGTGCAGGAGCTCCATCGTGCATGAACCACATGTTGTGTCGTACTTCTAAAGGCACATGTTCTAGCAGCACAGGTAGAGTATCCCGTATGAAATCATGATAACGTGCTCCATTGAGCGTAGGTGGAAGAACATGGGGCCCAGTCCATACGTCACCAACAATGCCCGCCCAAACGTTCACAGAACATCTGTGTTGATGACGTGATTGCACAATTGCGTGCGGATTCTCGTCAGCCCACACATGTTGATTGTGAAAATTTACAATTTGATTACGTTGGTATGAAGCCTCATCCGTAAAGAGAACATCTGCACTGAAATGAGGATTGACACATTGTTGGATGAACCATTCGCTGAAGTGTACCCATGGAGGCCAATCAGCTGCTGATAGTGCCTGCACACGCTGTACATGGTACGGAAACAACTGGTTCTCCCGTAGTACTCTCCATACAGTGACGTGGTCAACGTTACCTTGTAAAGCTGCAACTTCTCTGACGCTGACATTAGGGTTATTGTCAACTGCACGAAGAATTGCCTCGTCCATTGCAGGTGTCCTCATCGTTCTAGTTCTCACCCAGCTGCGAGTCATAGGCTTGAATATTCCGTGCTCCCTAAGACGCCGATCAATTGCTTCGAACGTTTCCTGTCGGGATACCTTCGTTCTGGAAATCTGTCTCGATACAAAGGTACCGCGCCACGGCTATTGCCCCACAATCATTTTCACTGATCAACTTACTCCCAGAATGTGAACGTATATTATGCGTCTTATTCCCTCTCCAACAATTTTTCAACCCACTTTTCGTCTCTTTCAAATCGGAATAGCACAAAGCCTATTACTACGTTACTACTATAACTATTCAATGCAGCGTCTGCTATCTTGACCGAAACAATAACAAACACAGATCCTTCTGCCCGCCAAAATTTACCTCTTCAAAGTTAATACTCACAACGCCTTCAACTGGCTGTGGTAACTACTTTGAACTATGTCACTTGTTTCGCTGTCGCTAAAGTATTGAGCGATTCACCGGCAAACACTGTGCTTATATCGGTTTATTACATATTTACAAATATTACAAAACAAAGTAAATTGACTAATTCAAGGTATGCTAGGTCCATGGAAATACAAGATTATAACATTTCACTGTAATGGTTCGACACTCGTTGACTATCGATAGCCGAGCCCGGCAGTCGTGTAGCCTATAAATAGCGAATCTTCGGCGCCACAAGTGACAGAAAATTGAAGTGCAGAAGACTCAAAAGTTGAAGCACGTGTCGTAAATTTGTTTGTAGTGTGAACGTAGAAATTGAAATGTTGGTGTGGAAAACCACTTTAACTCCGCCTGCAGTTACTGTAGGAGTGAATTAAGTAGCTCCGCAGTTGCTGTTTCCGGTCCCAAGCCCGGAGAAAGGAGGAGGGTTGGCGCAAAAGCCGTAAAAGAATCGACATAAAATAGTTGGAGAGATCCTGTAAAGCTTAATAACTTAGTTGTAATGATGACGACGTTAATAATAATAATATAGATTAACCCATATATTTTCAACTTTATTGCGTGATGCACATAAAGCAGCTACCGGTACCTCGCGCTTCTCTAAATATAGTCTTATTGCTGCTTGTGGCCATCGGAGGGATCGAACATATCAGGCAGGAATGCTGGAGCTTCCCGAATTTATGCAACCGAAACGCAAACGCTTTTGGGCATAACTGTTTCTATTGAATAAAACTTTTCGTAGTTAACGCTATTCTTATAACAGTTTATGAATGGATAACTTTCACCCCCTTCACGCTTTTGACAATTCCCGCTATTATCTGTCAGTGTAACAGCGCTAAAAGGATCTGTCGTTCGAAAGAATAGCCTGTATAGTTTCCAAGTCGAGACAGAGTTATTGTAGAAGTGGACACAAGGAATCGGGTATTCTAATCACTGCTTCTCAGTATATTTATTAATTAATCAAATTTGTTGCAAATAATATATCTCTATTTGCAACCAATAGCTCAATATATATTATCAATACCAGTAATAAGAACAATTTACATAAAATCTAAAATCACTTACCTTGGTCCAAAAAGGACCGCAATATTCAGTAACACACATTTTCAATAAATCACCAGCAACCACTAAAAACTAGGTTTCAGATAAAGCACAGTTTAAACAGTTTGACAGACTTTTTGGCAGACAACTTCTACCCTGTACACGAATATCTTCACAGGGATTGTTAGACCAGCTTAAGAAAAATTTCAGTTTTGACAGCACTTGGTCACTTCAGTCAAGATTAAGTATGTTGTGTATGATGATACATTTGTCAAAAGTTCATAACTAGGTTTCATTATGACTGTTTATCTATTCTGAAAATAGCAGTTCTAATTTACTGTAATGTGTTCACATACTGTGAGAATCTCCTGACATGTTCCACACCCATGGGACTTGTCTAATTTTTGGGTCTATGGAACGAAAACTTAATCTAATCCAGAAAGAAAATTTCATCTCATCAAAACAGTTGATAGAAATCATGAATTAAAATACCACGTAGTCAAGTACGAGTATGTATTTAGAATATGATTTATCACCTCTTTGTAATGTTTAGTTGTGTCTCAGCTACATTTTCAGGCATGACAGAGAAAGAATTCAAAGTATGACCAGTAGTAAATTTGGCGAAAATTACAGTGATCCCTTAGCGTGCCCTCATCTGAAGAAAAGTTGGTTTTCTAATTTATAATTGAGCTTACTGTTGATTTGCTAATTTTATGACCAACCTTGCCTTCCATTTGCAGAAATGCACTGATTACACCGAAAGTAACATTGCTGTTTACTTGATTAGTAGAAAATTGAAATAATCATAGGGATTTTGGAGATTTGTTTCCCACTCTGATGCCTTACTGCCCCCTTTCTCTATCATCATCATCATCATCTGGGGGAGTAAATCCCATTGGTGAAGATTGTAGACAATGTTTAGCATACTCACTGTTTAAAAGTGCTGTATATTAAAGCATAGGTGTTCAAACTGAGTGCCTAAATTCAAGTCGTCATGTGACCAGAAACAAATGATAAGTAATTTAAAATATATTTTGATTCACTTGTTCATGATAATGACAATTGTGTTTGCCTCTTGCTTGTGGAAATATGCCATACACCAAAATTTTCTGCCATGTTCTTATTAGTAACGACTTGTTCATGCATAGGTGTTGATGCATTAAGGTTGATTACATGCAGGTATATGAAGTGTAGATGCGCATTAAGGCGGGGAAGTAGGCCTACAGTTAAAGATGTGTTTAGTTGCATAGATGGTTGTTCCATCAAAGGAAATATCTTTCTTGCGAATTCACTGTGGTACTGCAAAACATTTAACTGCAGCTGCCAGGTAAATAAGCAAACATTAAACTTTTTGCAGGGCAAATCGGCTTGTTGAACAGATACAGAAGTAGAGCAAGTTGTACATGTGAAACAATAATCTTGTGTTTTTTTGCCTTGTTTGTGCAGTCACAGACAGGTAGGGCCAAATTGGAAGAGGAGCAGATAGCTCTAAAAATAAATGAGACTTTGGTGACAAGTGCATGTAGTGATGCAAACCTCTTAAACAAGTACTTTGTTTCTGTTACTGACAGCTTGGGGTTTTCAGGTTCAGTAAACAGTGCAATGGAGTATCTGAGACCAGTCTTTACAAATAAGTGCAGTAAAATGGGAATGACACTAACATCTCCCTTAGAAGTAGCATCCATCATAAAATCCTTAACATCTAAGTATTCCAGTGGTTATGGTAACATATCAACAAAGTTAACCAAAGAGTGCTCATGCAAGGTCAGTTCTGTCTGAAACTATTTGTGTAATCAATATCTTACCAGTAGAACATTTCCATAGTGCCTAAAATATAAAGCCTCTTTACAAGAAGGGGGATGATGAGATACCATCAAACTATCAACCAATATCACTTTTGCCAGCTTTTCCAAAAACATTTGAAAAGGTTGTGTTCAAGAGTCTCCTTAAGCATCTGACTGCAAATAATATATTGACCAAATCACAGTTTGGGTTTCTTAAGAATTCTGATAGAGAGAAAGCTATTTACATGTACAGTGATAATGCACATAATGAATTATATAACAAATTAGAGGCTACTGGCATTTCCTGTGATGTGCTAAAAGCATTTGACTGTGTGAATCACAGCATTCTCTTAGGTGTCACCAGCAGTGCTGCAAAATGGTTTGAGTGTTATTTAACTACCGTAACAGGAAACAAAGGGTGTCGTTGAGAAATACCTGTGCAGTAAACAGTCAGCCTTCATCTGATTGGGAATTAATTACAAGTGGCATACCTCATCTTGGGACTGTTGCTTTTTCTTGTGTGCATTAATGACTTCTCACCAATTACATTGCCAGATGCTACGTTTGTTTTGTTGCAGATGATACAAACATTGCAACAAGTAGGAAGTCAAGTACAGATTTAGAAATGGCTGCTAATAAAATTTTCACTGACATTAATAAATGATTTAAAGCTAATTCACTGTCATTAAACTTTCAAAAGACCCACTGGAACCTGTTAGAGATTTCCTTCTAGCAAGTGTACAGCACATGAAGACATGCAGATCAAAGAGTTTGACAATGGTAAATTTCTGTGATTACAACTCAATAATAAATGCTGCTGGGAAGGGATTTGCAATGAGAATGATGTCAGATGTAGTGGATATAAAAAAAAAACTTGCGTAATTTGCTTACTTTCATTCTATTATATCATATGTGATCGTATTCTGGAGTAACTTGCAAAGTTGAGCAAAAGTTTTTAGCATCCAAAAACATGTAACAAAGACTCATTTCTTGTGTAAATTCAGGAAAATCATGTAGAAACCTGTTCAAGGAACTTTGAATTCTAACCATTTCTTCCAAGTATATTTATTCTTAATGAAATTTGTTGCAAGTAATATATCTCTATTTACAACCAATTGCTCAATACATAGGAATAAGAACAAACTACATAAAACCTAAAATCACCTATCTTTGTCCAGAAAGGGGTCCAATATTCAGGAACACACATTTTCAATAAATCACCAGCATCCATTAAAAACTTGGTTTCAGATGAAGCACAGTTTAAACAGAGTTTGTAAGACTTTTTGGTAGGCAACTTCTTCTACTCTACAGATGACTATCTTAACAGTCACTGTTAGATCTTCAATTTTGACAGCAATTGGTCACAACTGAAAAGATTAGGTATTTTGTGAATGATAAATTTATTAAAAGTGCATAGCTATGTTTCATATTCAGATTATTTAAAAAAAAAAAAAAAATACACGTTCTGACTTGTTTCACACCCAAGAGAATCATTTCATTTTTGGGCCCCTGGAACGAAAACTGAATCTAATCTAATTCCATTTCACTATATTCACAATTATTCACAATACTTTCTAGGTAGTAGTCCTACTGCTGTGTTGACATTGTCAGGTCCTATAAACATCTCTTGCCCATATAGCAATTTTGCCATAAGTGTCATATCAGAATAGACTCAAACACTTATTCTACATTACTTGCCCGCAGAATTGAAATACTGAGTGGGGACAAGGTATTCAGTTATTTTCATCTACACCAAAGCATTCACATGTAGTCAATAGCTCCATGAATAATTTTGATAACAACTTTTACATTGGGAATTGACAAAATGTGATTGTGGAAGTGATGTAATCAACTAATAGATATGTGACAAGTGCAGTGTCTCCCTAATTTCTCATGTTCATGTTGCTTCTGTTCTGGTTTGTTTGGTAATGTGTATACCTGTGTCTTTTGTATTTGGGCACAATAAAGTGTGGTTTACACTGAGGTGAAAAAAGTCATAGACTAGTGATGGCGGTAGTATCACGTATACAATGTATAAAAGGACAATGCATTAGCAGAGTGGTCATTTGTATACGGGTGATTCATGTGAAAAGGTTTCCAACCTGACTGTGGCCACATGAGGGGAATTAACAGCCTTTGAACATAGAATGGTAGCTGGAGCTAGTTTTGTGAGACATTCCATTTCAGAAATCATTAGGGACTTTAATATTCCGAGATCCACAGTGTCAAGAATGTGTCAACAGTACCAAATTTCAGGCACTGTGGGAGCTGGTGGTGGCTCCATATTTGTGTGGGCTGTGTTTTTATACAATGGATTTGCCCCTCTGGTCCAACTGGACCAATCATTGAATGGAAATGGTTATGTTCAGCTACTTGAAGACCATTTGCAGCTATTCATGTGTCAAACAATGATGGAATTTTTATAGATGACAGTGCACCTCGTCAGCGGGCCACAACTGTTCGCGGTCGGTTTAAAGAACATCCAGGTGGATGATTTGGGCACCAGATTGCCCGACATGAATCCTTTCAACTATTTATGGGACATAATTGAGATGTCAGTTCATGCGCAAACTTGTGCACCAGCAACACTCGCAATTATAGAGACAGCATGGTTCAATGTTTCTGCAAGGGATTTCCAATGACTTATTGAGTTCATGCCATGACGTGTTGCTGCACTACTCCAGGTAAAAGCAGGTCCAACATGATAACAGGAGGCATCCCATAATTCTTGACACCTCAGTGAATTACACTGTTAGTCCATGAATGTATTTTATGTTTAGGAGATAGTGCCCTTCCATAATTTGTGAACCCAAAGAAGAAACTCTACTCTCTTGGGTAGGTTATCTGCTGCAATTCATATAGATAAGTACAGTCATGAATACCTTTCATAATGTTCTATATTCTGTCAGTGGCGCCATCCAGTTCATTAAAAATGAGATTAAGATTCTACAGTGACCACCTCTCATGTTTCGACCGCTAGATTCCATGCCACACACTGATCCATTTTGGTACATGATGGTTTCAACCTCTCTGGTCATGACACAGTGATATAACCACATAACAATGCTTTGCACATAATTACAACAGTATTGTAAGACATCATATTCAGAATGAACATGTTTCCAGTCATTTCATGTCCCCTGGTACCACATGTGAGATCAACAGAAATATCCACTCATCAGCTTTCACAGTTGTCCCACACTGTATTTGCAAGTTCAGGCCCCACTGTTTGCGCCTAGTCAATTGTCAATTCAGTTGCAGTAAATGGAGAGCATTCTCAAACAGAAAATTTGTGACACTTTTGAACAGTTCACTTTAGCATTCAGTGATCTTGATCAACATGTTACTTCAGTGGTGTTGGACATTGTATTACAATCGTCCCTGCACCAAGCCTACAATGCTCTCATGGTGGTGCTAATTTCACATTGCACAAAATCGATGGGTCAAAGGCTCATGCAAATGCTATACAATGAAAGGCATGAGGACATGATACCATC
This sequence comes from Schistocerca serialis cubense, assembly GCF_023864345.2. NCBI lineage: Eukaryota > Metazoa > Arthropoda > Insecta > Orthoptera > Acrididae > Schistocerca > Schistocerca serialis. The sequence continues at coordinate 919,613,967 of NC_064640.1, read as the reverse complement.
TGAATTCTGGAGACATCTACATGGAATGATTATCAGTTTGGATGCTTTGCTGTTACACATTTGACAACAACAATTGCTAGCAAAGTGAGGTTAACTTTAATTGCTCAGGATGAGCAGCCACTATACTAGTTACCAATGAAGCACACACCTTGCTTGACACATATGCCACAGTGGCTGCCACGATAACTTCCATTCACTCTGAAGAAAGCTGAACCATTCCAGACCAGCCCAACGTGCTGCTGCCTCGCCACTGTGCCACCTCCACCTGAAAGTCACAGAGAGTTCTCGAGAACCTGTGGACTCTCCGTGCTACTGTCAAGAGGCTAACTAAGCTGTTGGAAATGTTACAGCTATGGATTGTGACAGCTGAGAGCAAACGTACCCCCTGCACATGCCCACAGTGGTCTCAGAACCATGGGACCACTCAGACTAATGTTAGCTGTTCCTCAGACCTTTTGGTCACCTGACAGCTAATTGCAAGAAATCATGTTTGCACTCAAATGCCGAGACACGATTTGGTTCAGGTGCAACAGCAGGACACCCACTTACAGCACCTGCTGTTTAAGAACAGTTAGCCGACTACATCAAAAATAAAGTATAGGACTGCTCAGCCTACCGCTTGTATCGGCATGACTCCAAAGCTGCCAACTACTGAATGGCTACATAACAGTACATCACAAAGGTTGTTCGTTACCAAACATTATTAATCGAACAGGATCAGAGATCAGCACACTGCTGACTACATTCTACCCAGATGCAAAACAACACACTATGGCCAATTTAGTGGCAGTTAACAAGTCCGTCATATACACATATGGTCACCAAATATTTGAGGTTGACAATGGTCTCTTCAAGAACTCCAAGTGGACTTTTGCGTTAATCAACATTGCTCAACCCATTTTGGGTGCCGATTTCATCACACAGCCTGCACTGACCACCAATTTACTAAATGAATGACTGATACACTCTGTCAACAGACTTACTATTCTTGCAGGAAAGAGTCATTCATCAAAGTACACAATGCCCAGAGTGTATAATTTAAGTGCTAATACCTCAAATGACCATCGTCATTACTGGGAGTCCTACTGCCACAACTTGAAATCACACCTCCAGACCATGAGAAAAGATTACATAACAATGAGGTGTGAAATAATCAAGTCACATGGGGATAATGTGATGTTGAAGAATATCCTATTGGAAACAGAAGACAAACTCCAAGTGGCCCGTAAAACATTAGAACAACATAGGACACCGCATTGCATCCGTGCTCTGCACATGACTGTGTCCATGGATTAACAGTGGCCCGTAAAACTACAGGGCAGGGGCACACATACTACGGTGCACCATAATTGTACCAAACCTGGTCTGCAACTTCATCATGAGCCCATTGGAATGCATGGAAATGACTACCACCAATTTTCAGTGGCTACGCAATGGCACCAGGGGAACCATCACCTCACACCCCTCCCCCTCTGTCTGCTACCAATGGCACTCCTCCCAACCATCATTCTACGGTACTGGCTGTGTCACTGACTGCAGTTACATGTCCATCATGCACAGCCACCCACACACAAGCTGGCTTTGAGGTCAAATTCGAAATCCATCTCATCTTTTAGGTGAGTGGATTGGGGGGGGGGGGATATAATCAACTAATAGATGTGTGAAAAGTGCAGTGTGCTTTAATTTCTCATATTCTTTGTTACTTCCTGTTCTGGTTTGTTCACTAATACACTGTTATTCCCTGTATGTATTTTATATGTAGTAGATGGTCTCCCTACATGGTCCCACATTGTACAGCAATTCATTCTATAAGCCTATACTGAAATGTACACAATAAAATTAAAAAAATGTGTATATTGGTTAAACTTTGCAACTGAACATCTTTTAGAAGCCTCTTTATGGACCTAGGGATTGTTACATGTATATACTCCCTTGTGGTGTTCCTGGTTCTCAGCAATTCACAATCACATAACTAGATGAAGTAATAATTCCTATATCAGCTATGTATTCCTTTCTAGGGTTCAGAATGGAGTTTTATTTTCAGGTACAAAAGTCTATAAAAGGTAACCAGTGGGCTGCACACCGAAAACTGAACATCTGCAAATATTTAAAAACAAAATAAAATAATACTTCATTAGCCACTCTTTCAACAATTTATCAGAATATTTGAAGTGACGAATGTAAATTCTGTTAAAAATCAGAGTTTTGAGTTGATAAGAACAGTATATTAGTATCACCAGAAGACATTACCACCAGACCTTTCTGAATGTTTAGGGACAGATCATTGCAAAATATAATTAACAGAATTGCTCAAAGTGTGACAATTGAGGCACCCTTTGTGTTACTACTTGCTCTTTTAACCAATGCTTTCACCATTTTTGATGGTTACAACATTTGGACCACTGTTCCAAAGATTTGATCTGAACCTATAACTACAATTTCCCCCAGTTACATACTACCATAGTTTCTCAAACATAATGTATGGTTGCCAAAGTTTGTGAGCTAAAGGAATAATCTGTTGTGTATTTTCTTTCATAAAGTTCACTATAGAATTAATTAAAATGAATATAAAGCTCCATTTATCAATATCCTTTCTCAAAAGATTAACTTTCGGAGACTCAATAAGCAATAAGTTCCGAGGAAGCTCTTAGGCCAGTAGTTGTTGCACTCGTAGCTAACCAACCCACACTAGTTTATATGACCAGCTGGTACAGAAAAGTGGAATTTCATGGAATTTCTTTTAAATTACTCTAGCACAGGTATGATTTGTTAATAATTAATGAAAATTTTGAGAATTGTTAGCAAGAGTTCTTTATTATGCACAAAACACTGAAGATAACTTAAAATGAACTTCCAGTGTGCTATATTTTAAAGTGACCATTGAAACAAAACACATACACCACAGTCTCTCACTGTGAGTTTCCAACAGTTCTGTTACAAAAGTCAGTGTGAAGTTTGTGTGTGCATCTTCCTTTGCCTTTTAAGTGTCTTAATATACAATAAATGCATTGTTCACTGAAATATTTAGTAGTTTTCTAAGACAGTTAAGTCATTTTGAAGAATGTAACTTCTTTTGTGATGCACAATATGGCCTTTAGAAGGGCAGATCAATGACAGTAGCAGTACTTGAGTTAGTTACAAATATAAGTCAGGGTTCTGAAGAGAAAAGAGTGTACAGCACTGATACTTTTTGATCATAGTAAGTTATTCAGTTGTACCTCATGTAAGGCCCTCCTCAGCAATATAAAATCATATGGTGATGGGGAGCTGTTGAGCAAATTCTTGAATCCTACCTCAATAATAAACAGAAAATTGTATTAGGACAAGGAGCAGACTCAACTGAAAAGAAGTTGAAACAGAGTGCACCATAGCAAACTGTAATGGTGCCTTTGTTGTTACTGATTTTTGTTAATGACGTAAGTACCAATGGGCACACCTTGCAGTTTGCAGATAACCACATTTGTTCTTAAAAAGCAAGTGTGTTGCTCAGGCTTTTCAACAAGCAGAAGCCCTATTAAGCTTGGCAAGGGTCTGGCTTCCTATGAACAAGATAAAAATTAATGAATACAAAACACAGAGAATGACATGCAGCCACAGTGATACTGGATCACTGGGTGACACAGCAGCCACTAAACTCATGGGCTTTTTCATTCATACTATGTTAACATGGCAACACCACACAAAAATTGTATATTCCAAACTTTCCTGGGTCCTGTATCTCCTGAGGAAATTAAAAGGTGTAATATCAGACCAGTGCCGGTAGCTACTAACAGTGTACTCTGTAATGAGACATGAGCTGCTGCTGTGGAGTCTTTCTGCAGTCTGTAAAAGAAATGCAAAAGAATGATAATTGTAAACCAATTGTTTCTAGATTAGGATTTATGGCTGTTCTTAGCCAATATTTATTCAACTGCCTTGCTCATACAAAGATAAATCATGAACACTACAGAAAGAGAGATAAATTTCATCAACACAGCACTGGCAATAGAGACAGAATAGAAAGCCCTGGCTGTTAACAAAGACAAAAAGAGCTTCCACGTGGTGGCTCTCGAACTGTTAACTGAGCGAGGTGGCGCAGTGGTTAGCACACTGGACTCGCATTCAGGAGGACGACGGTTCAATCCCGTCTCCAGCCATCCTGATTTAGGTTTTCCGTGATTTCCCTAAATCGTTTCAGGCAAATGCCAGGATGGTTCCTTTGAAAGGGCACGGCCGATTTCCTTCCCCATCCTTCCCTAACCCGAGCTTGCGCTCCGTCTCTGTGTACATTTAAAGGGCAACCTTTGTACAGTACTGAATAATTCTTCTCTGGTGATATGACGGTGTCTACCTGGACCGGAACTCAGTGCTATGGCAAGAACAGCAGCTCTGATGTTTAACTACACTATGTTCTAGTACTGATTTCATAGTTCTATTATCATTGTACAGTATATCATAATCTAGTTGTTCTCTTTAGTATATTGTATAGCACCAATTGTAGTATCATAGTTTAAATTGAAGTGTTGCATTCATTTTATTGTGGTAATACTATTGTAATCTTGATGCAGTCTGCCCAGCTATGGCAGGTTAACAACACAGAGCTGGTAATAAACGGACATGATGTCAGACTGCTTTTTGATGATAATAAGCAATATTATCCAAACCACAGGATTATTTGTTTGGCTCTGTGTTATAATACTGCAAATTTCAGTAGATGTGAGTGGGCAAAGAAAAAAGTTACCTTGGGAACAGCACAAAGTTTTTACAATGACTGGGTACAGAAGGATTGATAAAAGAAGAAATTTGTCATGAATGTTCATGAAGTGATTGTTGAATATTTCACATAAATTTTTTGCTCAGAGGAAACACCATCTTCATACTCAATGCATGTTATTGATTGAGTTTTTTTCATTTTTACCAACAGTCTCACTGATGGCTTTTAATGTGGCTTTTGATTTGCTACTTGAATTGAGTATAAACTGCCAGTTGCACATTTTCTTGGCTTCACAGCAGATGTGTTCAGTTTGAAATAGTTATTGAATAGCTTGCTGTCTGTAGTTTTACTGTAAGCATATTGCAGTCTCTTATTTCTACAAAAGGTCTGTATTCCTGATGTCAGCAATTTATTACTAGGCATTTTGCATATATTTGGCTTAGATCTAAGTTTGATTGGAAATGCTACATCTTCATGTTTCTACAGAATACTCAAATTCTTGTACCTTACAGTCAACATCACAATCACAATGTACACCCTTCCATCCAGCTTCATGGAGCACATGTGTGAAAGTGAATACTCTATATTATTTTTGATGTAATGCTTCATACTTTCCTGGCAATCTGTCGACACCTTGAGGGGTCAGTTAAACTGCCAGATATTAGCATTGTTCTAGCATGATATTTCAACAGTGTGACTTGGTGAAGATGAAGACAGTGACACACTTTTGCAGCAACTTCTCCCTTTCTGTGATGCATTCCTGTCCTCCTGCTGTTCTTTTGGCTCTTCCTTGAAGAATATGTCTGTGATAGTTTTGGGAATGTGTTCTGAAGTTTTAGTATCTTGACATCAGAACAGTCCCTCAACTGTTTTTCTTTCTTTCTTCATTCGCCATGCCCTACCCTTCTTCTGCTTCAACATTTGAGATTCCTCTTTGTTTCTTCTTCCTCCCTGTGTGCTCCTGAAGGCTGACCTACATGTCTGAAATGTAACAGGTGACTGGGTAGTGCACAATTCCCAGCCCCATGTTGACAGGTGGGGTTTGCACATACTTCCTCGTACAGGCGAGGCCCAGGGAGGAGTGCCTGCCCGAGCTGTTACCTTCCCAAATTGCCAATTCATCACTCTATCAGGAGTTTGGCAGGTGTGACCTGGGGTTTGAACAATCACCTAAGGAAGGTGATCCCCCTCGGAGGGACCCCAGTTGGAAGGAGCACGCCATTGCAGATGCTGGCAATCATTGGAGATTTCCTCAAAATGAGCCAATCATCATTTCAGTCTATGTCTACTACACACAAATGGAATGAGCCTAAAGATTCAATGACTTTCTAGCTGCACCTTCATCCCTCATGGTATCACATACTGAAGAAGATCAGTCCTTTGCTACTGTTAATGTGTTTTTTTTTTTTCCCCGATTTTGGCCGTCTAGGGACTGCGTTAAACAACTATTTTTCAATGTACATTTCTCCTATTGCACTCCTCCTCTTTTCTCTTCTGCCAATATGTCTTCATCCTCTCTCTGTGCTGCTCCCTTCGGTCTTCTGTCCACACTGTTCCTCCAGTTCTTCTCTTCTTCACTTCAAATCCTTCAAAATGTTGAATTTTGTCTCTCATTAAGTCTCTGTTGGTTATATCATCTTCTCCTGTACCCATCTCCTCTAAGTCTGCTTTGACTTCTTTGAACCAGGTAATTTGGGTTCTGGGGTTCTTGTCAAAAAACATGAATATTTTCTTTGTCAGCCTTTCATCATTCATTCATTTCAAATGGGCGTAAAAGCTTACTCTTCTCTTCCTCATAGTATCTCCCACTTTCTCAATTTTGTCATACACTTCTCTATTACTTCTAAGCTTCCAAGTCCCATTCTCAAACCTCGGCCCAAGTACTCTTCTAATGATTTTTCGCTCCTTTTTTGCTATAGCTTCCATTTCCTTGTTAGTGTTCATTGCTAAACATTCAGATGCATACAGACACTCTGGCTTAATCACAGTGTTGTAGTGCCTTATTTTTGCGTTAATTGATACTGACTTCTTGTTGTACACATTCTTTGTTAGCTGGAATGCCATTTCCATTTTTCTTGTTCTTGTTTTATTTCCTTCTTTATCTGAAGCATTGGGCTGGATGATTTCCCCTAAATATTTGAAATTAGAAACCTTCTTTATCTGGCCATACTTTGTAATCATATTGTTCGGTGCCTCTTTTACATTGGTTAGGTACTCTGTCTTTTCAAAGGAGATTTTCAGTCCTGCTTTTTCTCCTGTTTCATTCAGAATATTGATCTGTTTGACTGCTTCTTCCAAACTTCCTGCCAGAATCACTAAGTCATCAGCAAAAGCGAGGCAATCTACTTCTAATCCATCCTTTATTCTTCCTAATCTGATTTTTTGTATTCCTTCTTCAGTCGTTTTCTTCCTCCACTCTCTAATAACTTTTTCTAACACACAGTTGAATAGGGTAGGTGACAACCCATCTCCTTGTCTTAATGCTGTTCTGATTTTGAATGGTCTGGATACCTCACCACGGAACTTTACTTTTGCATAGGTATCCGTAAGTGTTTCTTTGATGATTGCGACTGTTTTCTTGTCTGCTCCAAACTCACTAAGGATGTTAACCAAGGTTGTTCTGTCAACGGAGTCGTACGCCTTCTTGAAGTCAACAAACGTGATAAAGATGTCTTTTCCTCTTAATCGTCTATATTTAATAATTAACTTCAAGTTTAAATTTTGTGTTTATTATTCAAAAAAGTGTCGATGCAATTGCAGGCCCTGTGAAATCTTGCTCCGATTTATGTAATGGGACTTTGCTTTTGGAGTCCAATTGTGTCTTTCAGGCACAACAACTGCTTGCTGCTTCACTCCTCCACAGCTATCCTGTTCATGTTGAGGCTCACTGAATGCTGAATTCTTTGCATGGTGTTATTTACACTAGGCTGCTTGGAGGTCTGATGGAGGGAGAAATCCAAACTTATCTATCTGTGCAGGGCATCACTGCAGTCCATCAGGTAATGAAAAAGGTTGATGCAACATTACTGTCTACACACACTCTTTTTCTCACATTTGATTGAGTAGTGCTTCCACCAAAAATCAAAGAAGATTATGAAGTGATCACAGTCTGACTGTACATTCCAAACCTGATGTGTTGTTACCAGTGTCGACATTACAACCAAACTCACATGTCCTGTTGAAACATGACCAAATGTGGTACCTGTGATAGTGATGCCCACAAGGGCAATTGCCTGCCTCCTTCTCCCTGCTGTATCAATTGCAATGGCGACCAGGCATCTCATCCTGAGAATGTCCCATGTACCTTGATGAGCAGGCCATCCAGGAGATCTGGCCAAAGCAAAAAGTACCTTACCCTGTTGCTCACAAGTTGTTGGCTAGACCATATACACTGACAGTACCATTCTCGCTATGAGTCACTCCATGGATGTCATGGCCGTGCAGTCTTGCAACTTCAAATTCAGCACTGCAGTTGTAAAATCACTGGGTATTGTGGTAGCATAACCATCTCCTTCTCCTCCAGCTGTACAACAAACCGCCAAATCTTCACCTCCTGCAGTGAAACCACCTGCTACACAACTGACAGGCTGGAAAGGAAGAAAGGAATACTCTCCTGAAGGTTTTTTATGTCCCTGCAGGCAACAAACATCTGAGTCTTCATCTGCCAACCGCAAAGGCTCTAAGAAATCAATCAACATGACCAGTCTTCTCATTCCCTGACTCAGAGGTCCTCTTCAATGGTGTTACTACATGATACTCTCACCTGGCTGACCGACATTTCGCCAGTGTGCACTGCCCACTGTTTTGCTTCTGTAGAATCTGCAGGCCAACCCAATGAGAATTCCAGTGCCTCTGTACATCTCATGGAACAGGCTCCTCCAGCCTGTGCACCCTGTAACAGTGAGTCTTTGAAGGCTGGCACTCAGCAGTCACAGAGGTGACAACATTTCTTTTCTTTTTTTTTTTTTTTCTCGTCCCCTTTTGCTGTTATGATCCTCCCCCAATGGAATGTTCATGCCAGTAGATCCAAGAAGGAGAAATTATGGCTGCTCTTGAAATCATAGCATCCACTCTTTCTCCGCATGCAAGAAACAAAAGTCATCCTCGAAACCACTCTGACCTCCCATATTTCCTTCCAGTCTACTTTGACCTTCCCGCCGAGGATGGCATTCCATCTCATCGGGGAGTCATGCTGCTCATCAGGGATGACATTCATAGCCAAACCATATTACTGAATACTTGGCTGCCAACTGTTGCAGTCCACATTATCCTTCCTCACTTCACATTTTCTCTTTGCAGCATATACATCCCTCCATCATTTGGTGTCACCGGGGCAAACTACCTCCATGTTACTGATCAACTCACTCACATCTGCTCCGTGTGTTTAATACACTCTGTCCCATTTGTGGCTCTTCCTGAATCTGTCAGAGAGTGCCCTTTTGGCTGACCTCAATCAGCTCAACCTCTCTATCTTAATAACAGAACACCTGCATTCCTCTCAGACTCCACACACACCTATTCCCATTTGGACCTTTTGCTCTGCCGCATCCAGTTTGCCTGTCATCTCGAGTGGTCCATTCTCTCTAATGTGTACTCGAGCGTCCATCTGCCATGTGCTATCTGTTTGCTGACTCCTATCCCATCTACATGTAAACCCAACTGGCAGCTTTCTAAGGCCGACTGGAGGCTTCAGTCCTCCCTGGAGACCTTCAACAAAGATTTCCCCAGTTGTGATGACCATGCAGAGTATGTCACGAATGTTGTCCTTACCATAATAGAGCATTCCATAACTCACACTTCATCTCTACTGTGCTGTGTACCAGACCCCAGGTGGACTAAGACATGCTGCGACACCGCTGTGAAGACTTGCTCTCTGCAATTTTAACCATCATGCTATGATGTTGAACTGTATTCATTGTAAACAGTTTCATGCACAGTGTCATTTCATTCTTTGCTATGGCAAAACAGCTGTCTAGATTTCATTTACTAGTTCTTTTAACAGTTCCACTTCCTCTTCCATCGTGTGGTGGGCAATTCTCATCATCTGTGTGGGACTAAGATCCATTCCCTGATTTCCAGTATGACAGTAGCATGTGGTGTCATTGTGGACCCTATAGCTATATCCAACATCTTGGGTTGTTATTCTGTGAAGATTTTGAGCTCCACCCACTATCACCCAACCGTCCTCCCTTGGAAATGTGTTGGGGAGGCTCAGGTGATACGCTTCTCCTCTTGTGATTGCTACAATGCTGCCTCTACCAAGAGGGAACTAGATAACGCTCTCACTTCATCCCAATCTTCCACCCCACGGCCAGATGATGTTCACATTCAGATGTTGCAGCACCTTTCTCTCATGGGCAAGCACTTTGTCCTTCATAAATACAGTCACATTTGGGCAGATGGCACCTTTCCCAGATGCTGATGTGTAGTCACTATCATACCCATATCTAAGCCCAGTAAGGTCAAACACCTTGCTTCTAGCTACTGCCCCATTTCTCTCATCAGCTATGTTTTCAAGGTGATCGAATGTATGATTTATGGCTGGTTGGTATAGTGGCTCAAACCTCACAATCTACTAACCACTGCACAATGTGGATTTCGAGCACACCATTCTGCTGTTGACCAGTTCATCACTCTGTCAACCCATGTCATTCCGTTTTCTGACAAAATACCCAATGGTGGCTGTGTTCTTTGATTGGGAGAAAGCCTATGACACTTGCTGGAGGACTGGTATCCTTCTGCACTCTATACATGTGGGGCTTTCAATGCTGCCTGCCCTGTTTCATTTGGAAATTTTTAAAAACCAAGTATTCAAGGTATGTGGGGGTTTGATCTTGTCAGACACCTTCATCCAGGAGAATGGCGTGCCTCAAGGCTCCATCCTGTGCATCGTACTCTTTGCTATAGCCATTAATCCTATAATGGTCTGTCTCGTGCCAGGCATCAAAAGCTCCTTTTTTTGTCGATGACTTTGCGATTTATTGCAGATCTCCGCTGGCTTGTATTCTGGAACATCTTCTACAGTGATGGCTTCATTGTCTTCACTCATGGGGTATCGACAATGGCTTTCTATTTTTCACTGGCAAGACAGTTTGTATGAATTTCTGGCTACGCAATTGGTTTCTTCCACTGTCTTTACATCTTGGGCTTGTTGCTTTTCCATTCGCTGAAACTATGAAATTCCTGGAGCTCATGCTTCATAGAAAACTTTCTTGGTCCTCCCATGTGTCTTACCTGGCTGCATGCTTTACCCAGTCTCCTAATGTCTTATATGATCTAAGCACTACTTTCTGGGGAGCAGATCGGACCACCCTCCTCTGTTTGTACCAATCCCTTGTCCATTTGAAATTAGACTATGTGTGTTTCATTTATTCATGTGCATGTCCATCCATTTTACACCACCTTAATATAATCCACCATCATGGAATCCGTTTGGCCACTGGTGCCTGTTACACTAGCCCAGTTGAGAGTCCCTATGCAGAAGCTGCCAGACAACTGCTGCTATATGGGTGTGATGTTCTCCTCAGTAGATACGCTTGACATTTGTCTGCCATGCCTAGCCACCCATCCTGCACCTCCTTTTTCGATGCTGCCTTGGCTGACAGTATGGGATGCATCCCTCTTCTCTGCCGTTTCCCAGGTTCGCTTTCCACTCCTATTCCAGCAGCTTAATTTCACATTCCCTGCCAATTTTCCAGTGGGTGTGAACCCTTCACCACCTTGGCATCACGCAGTGGCCTGTGTTCATCTTGGACTTCACACTCGACCTTCACACTCAATATAGTGACAGCACCTTTGTGTACAGTAATGGTCCTAAGACTGACTGTGGTGTCCAGTGTGCCTTTGTCATTGTCACTGACCATTTTTGGTATTAGCTTACACAACACCACCCAATATTTACAGCAGAGCTCTTTACCCTCTATCAGGCTACCTAATACATCCAGCGACACAGCCTTTTTTATTGTGTCATATGCTCTAATTCTCTTGGTGCCCTTCTGAACCTGTGTGTGCTGTACACAGTCCATCCTTTAGCGCAATGGGCCCAAGAAAGCTTCCATTTGCTCTGTGTTGAGGGAGGCACTGTGATGTTTATTTAGAATGGTGGTCACGTCGGTCTGATGGGAAATGAGGCTGCTGATGCTGCTCATGAGGCTGCAGTCTTCTTACCTCAGTCTGCTAGCTCTTCCATCCCTTTGGATGATCTCTATGTTGCCATCTGTCGGCAGGTGGTGTCACTTTGGCACCATCACTGGTGCACTCTTCATGGGAACAAGCTCCGGGGAATTAAACCCCTCCCAGTGGCTTAACCAATCTTATCTCAGCCCCCCTTGCCATGAGGAAATCATTTTAGCTAGGTTGCATATTTGGCAGTATTGTTATAGTTATCGCCATTTGTTAAGTGGTGATCCCCCACCATTTTGTGCTCATTGTCATCAATTTTTGCTGGTTCACCATTTCCTGACCGAATGTCCTCGTTTTAACAACTTAGCCGGCCGTGGTGGCTGAGCGGTTACAGGTGCTTCAGTCCAGCACTGCGCGACTTCTACGGTCACAGCTTCGAATCCTACCTTGGGCATGGATGTGTGTGATGCCCTTAGATTAGTTAGGTTTAACTAGTTCTAAGTTCTAGGGGACTGGTGACCTCAGATGTTAAGTCCCATAGTGCTCAAATCCATTTGAACCATCACCACCCCGTACCCCCCAGGAAGGAATTAGTGTACCCCAACTGTCTGTGACTAGTATAATCCATGGAATAGTGCGAAAGTGTTCAGATGTCTGCGAGCCATGTTAATGAGGCGGGATGTGGGGACCAGCCCAGTATTCACCTAGGGGGATGTGGGAAACCGCTTAAAAACCACATCCAGGCTGGCCGGCACACCAGCCCTCGTCGTTAATTCACCGGGTTCAATCTGGGGCCGGCTAGCCTACCCAAGTCCAGGAAGCAGCACATTGACATGCTCGGCTAACCTGGCAGGTATTTTTTTTTTTTTAACCATTTATGTTCTCATATATTTTTGCTGTCTGATTTGTTGGCTGTTTTAGTGAAGGACACATGGATTTTTGACCATGTTTTACTTTTTATCATTCGTAGCAACATGGCAAAGGACATTTAATCTTTGGTTCAGGACCTCCACTGTCTCTACACCATATTTTGAGGACCTTGTGTTTAGCTCACTTTCCATCAGTCATTTGGGCTTAATGTACAGGGTGTTACAAAAAGGTACAGCCAAACTTTCAGGAAACATTCCTCACACACAAATAAAGAAAAGATGTTATGTGGACATGTGTCCGGAAACGCTTAATTTCCATGTTAGAGCTCATTTTAGTTTCGTCAGTATGTACAGTACTTCCTCGATTCACCACCATGATTTCATACAGGATACTCTACCTGCTCTGCTAGAACATGTGCCTTTACAAGTACGACACAACATGTGGTTCATGCATGATGGAGCTCCTGCACATTTCAGTCAAAGTGTTCGTACGCTTCTCAACAACAGATTCGGTGACCGATGCATTGGTAGAGGCGGACCAATTCCATGGCCTCCAAGCTCTCCTGATCTCAACCATCTTGACTTTCATTTATGGGGACATTTGAAAGCTCTTGTCTATGCAACCCCGGTACCAAATGTAGAGACTCTTCGTGCTCGTATTGTGGACGGCTGTGATTCAATACGCCATTCTCCAGGGCTACATCAGCGCATCAGGGATTCCATGCGATGGAGGGTGGATGTATGTATCCTCCTTACCGATTACATCCTCACCCACAAATACTTCTCCTTTGAGAGGAAGATACACTGCCAGGAAAAATATCAAAACACCAAACAATAATTAATGTAGACTATTGAAATTTCAGTAATACATTTGTGTAGGTAACATATTTAAATGATTGACATTGCAAGATCACAGGTAAATGTAAGTGCGAGACAAGCCATTGCAAATATGAAACGCTGGTACATTAATAGCCAGTTTAACTGACACAATTCTGAATGCATCCATTCAGACATGATGCACTGTGTTGTACAGCTTCTTGATGACAGTTTGTGGGATGGAGCTTCATGGTCTTGCCCTTGACCAATCAACACAGGGATGTTTAGTGCTCCTTGTGGATGACACTGGAGATGTCGTCCAATGATGTCCCATATGTGCTTGATTGAATGCTGATCTCATGATTGGGTAGGCCAATGTAACATTTCATCACTCTGTAGAGCATGTGGGGTTACAACAGTAGTACATAGGTGAACTTTATCCTGTTCAAAAATACTCCCTGTAATGCTTTTCGAGAATGGAAGCACAACAGGTTGAATCACCAGATTGACATACAAATTTACAGTCAGGATGCGTGGACTAATCATGTGATTGCTTCTGGTGTCATACAGAACCGTACCCCAGACCATAACTCCAGATGTAGGTACTGTGTGTCTAGCACAGGCTCGTCCAAACTGTGCCCCTGGGGCGCTAGCACCCGCGATCGCCCGTGGCCAGCGCCCCGGGCGAATTCGTGTGTTGTCGTAGTGGCCGAGCCGTGTCGCCTAGCTGGCCGTGCGGACCGCCCGCCGAGCCTCGGCATGCCGGTATGCAAATATTGCAATAGATAAAAATCTATTTTGCGACCACACATCGCTGTCCTTTTCAGCAGACCTGGGGGAAAATGTATGTAAAACCAATCTTTTTTGTTAGTTTTTTATTTGAGTTTCAATGAACGAAACAATTAAATGTTAAAGTGTTTAAAAACAGGATTGTACAAAATTAATTGTATGTTCTTTTTTGGCATGGTACGAGCAGGAAACAGGTGGGCAAAGTTTGTGCGCAAATTACAAATGATCGCTGAGAATTGGGAAAGCAGGGAAACCCTTTGCTGCTGGGAATCTCATCAAGGGTTGCCTGGTCGACTTGGCGGCTTGTATTTGTCCACCAGACCTCACGGAAAAAATTGAAAAAATAGCTCTTTCTCCTCAAACTGTTGCTCACAGAGTTGAAGATATGGTCTCAGATATGGAGCAGCAATTAATGGAGAGAGCGGCAAACTTCATTTCACTTTCTGTCGCTCTTGAAGAGTCCGCGGACGTTGCGGACATATCTCAGCTCGTCATATTCATTCGAGGTGTTGACGGCACTCTGCGTGTCACCGAAGAATTTCTCGATCTTATACCATTAAAAGACACAACCATGGGTTTGGATATTTTTCTAGCCGTGGAAAACGTGATGCAGCCCCTGTGCTACGAGGGATACGCACTGGATTTCTGAGTTACGTGAGGTCAAAAATGGCTGAAGTTGGCTGTTCCTTATTTGCGACAGTCCATTGTCTGATTCACCAGGACACACTTTGTGGAAAGATTGTCAACATTAAAAATGTTATGGATGCAGTTCTTCGAACGGTTAATTATCTTCACTCGCATGGACTCACGCATCGCCAATTTAAAAAATTTCTGGCTGATATCGAAGCGGAATACCCAGACATCCCCTACCACACCGAAGTAAGATGGCTGAGCAGAGGAAAGGTGCTTCATCAGTTTTTCTCCTTGAGGGGCGAAATAAATACCTTTTTGGAAATGAAAGGACATCCAGAAGAATTACTTTGTGATCCTAAGTGGGTGGTGAATTTAGCTTTTTTTGAGTGACCTTACTGGTCATTTAAATACTTTGAACATTACACTCCAACTCGAAAATCACTATGTCGTTGATTTAGTGCAGACGATTCAAGCATTTAAAGAAAAACTTATTTTGTGGGAGAAACAATTGTGCGAGAAGAATTGTGGACACTTTCCTGCATTAGACAGCATTAAAGAAGATGTGGATTTTTCAGATTATGTTGCAATCATTTGCGAATTACAAAAACGGTTTGAAAACAGATTTTTGGAGACAAATGAGCTTCAATTGGCCTTAGGTATATTTGTTCGCCCATTTTCCCTTCGGCATAGGACGTCTCACAAGTGCTTCAACTAGAACTGATTGACCTGCAGTGCGATATCCGCCTGAAGGACCGCTTTCTCATGTGTAAAACTTTGAATGACTTTTACAGCTGTCTTCCACGAGAGAAATATCCTCTTTTGCACAAGCACGCGGCCTAAGTTCTCTCAGTGTTGAGTGCTTTTTCTCTCTTTTAAAGCTTGCTAAAACTAAGAACCGTTCATTACTTGGCAATGAAAATTTGACTAATTCTTTGAAGTTATCAGTCTCAGGGAATATTGTACCAAACATTGACAAAACCATTTCCTCGAAAAAGAAAAAAGTGTAAAATGTTAATTGTCTTCTTTAAAAATGTTGACTGTAAGAATTAAAGAGCTTCATAACCTTAATTTTATTTTTTAATAAGTTTTCAAACTTGGTCAGTTAAAATTATTATGTACAAAACAGCAAACTAAGCACCCGATTTCTAAACTCTGAGAAGGAATACAAAAAGCTGTAGCATGAAGTACAACAGAAAATATTTACTTGTAACTATTAACAGCAAGAATGAGACTCTATATCCCTTACATAAAATTATTTCAAAAATAGAGTATTTATGACTAGTTCATTTAAGAAACTGATATATTTTTCAGAAGACACCTATCGTACATATGACGAGTGTGCATGTGCAGTACTAATAGAATCAACCTGTGGGTAAGAAAACTACTAAGTTATTCTTCGATTCTTGTTTTGGATATTCTTTTCTCTAGCTTTGCGTAGTAATTCTGCCACACGTACACTAGTTGTTACCTAAACAGCAAATGGTTTGCTTGTTTTACCGCTCATGGACCTCTTTTACAGAGGTGCGCTTCCTCTGTCCTTTTGTTTGCGTTGGATCTGACTGTGGAACAGTCCAGCACAGAGCAGTGCTGTGCGGTCTCACTCGCTCCGGTGCTCTCTCTCTCGCCCCTATGCTGCCGGGTGCAATTCTTGGATGAGCCTGGTCTAGCACATGAACAGGTTGACTGCAGGCCCTCAACAGGCTTCCTTATAACAACACACAGCCATCACTGGCACTCAGGTAGACCCAGCTTTCATCTCAAAACACAACAGACTCCAATGAGCCACTTGACACCACTGAAGCTACAAATGACAGACATTTTGGGGTCACTGGAAGGCACACTACAGGGCATCTGGTTCAGAGCTGTCCTTGAAGAAACCAATTTGCAACAATTCGTTGTGTCACTGTGGTGCTAACTGCTGCTCAAATTGCTGCTGCAGATGCAGCACAATTCACCAGAGCCACACACCGAATATGATGGTCTTCCCTCTCAGTAGAGACATGTGACCATCCAGAACCCTCATCTTCTTGTGACTGTACTTTCTTGTGACCACTGCTGCCAGTGATCATGTACAGTGGTTACATCTCTGCCAAGTCTTACTGCAATATCACAGAAGGAACATCCAGTTTCTCATAGCTCTATTACATGAACTCGCTCAAACTCAGTGAGGTGCTGATAATGGCACTTTGTTGCCTTAAAGGTGTACTTGACTAACATCAACTCGTTATGTTTAGTCCTAAAGGTCACCAATGCTATGGTCATTACAGCGTGTGTTTAATGAAACCTGATTTGAATCCTCATAGTGGCACTACTAGCGGCCCTCTTATGCGACAGTGACAGCAATATGCAGTTAACAGTGTGCATTATATAACTTGCTATACAATCACCAAAACGAATTATACTGTCCAGTAAGATAACACTTTGAGTTTACATATGTGATACATAGGTGTCATGCAGATGATGTCAAAGCACAGATTTTCACATGAGGTATTACGTCTTTGATATTTAGCCTGGGACTTTCACTCTCAATGATATAGTATGTTTCTGAGTGCTAGCGTGTCACAGAACTTTCTGATACATTGATGTTGTTCATTCGGTAGTGCACCCATGAGTCTAACACAACTCAACATAGAGATGTTACCTGATTGCTCACCATTCACAGACTTTCCCTTTAATTGACACAGAGATGTGAGTAACATACTAGTTGGACACAGACCGTAGATTTTGGGGGAGGGGTGGCTTTTTAAAGACAGCACAAGAACATCATGCGATTTATGAAATTACTTAATGTTTTTAAATTTTGCTAGGTTAGATTTCATTATTTTGCATGGACTCAAGGACTTTACCATTATTCGGTTTATGAAAAACGTTTCAGGTTAATAAATGATAAAAGCATGTGGAACATCATTATGTTTTTGTAGTCTGAAATCCCCTATCTACAAGTAGGGCATCTATCATGAAATCCATATTTTATGAACCTCTGTTATCCAAAATCTTAATTAGTGACTGAATTAATTAGTGACAGCTGTTGTCTGATTCAGAAAAAAATAAAGCAAAAAAAATTATATCGTCAAAGTTCAAAATCTCACCAAAATTAAAGCAAAACAGACACTGAAATTATGAGTGTCCAAACTTCTAATGTCAATTATTCTGTACGTTAATTAATGTCAGATTATTCAAAATATGGTCTTGAAAAATTGGGAATGTATGTTTTTGAATGAGTAGTAATAATACTTCCAATCCTGCCCATTAGCTCAAAATCCCTTAAGTGATGTCGTAGGAACATTAATTAGCTATAACTTTTAATTTCTGAGCCATCTAGTGATACTATATAATTTTAATCAGGGAGATAAATACAAACAACGAACAATTACGTGTGTGACAGCATTAGAAACAGAATGAAAAAGTGAAAGAATTTTAGTTATTCATGTGAGCAGAAAACACAACTGTTGGAACATTTTACAGCTTGGTACATCTCTTCACCCACCAACTGAATTAAACAGACAGTTATTGACAATTAGCTTACTGGATAATTCAGTGGCCTGTAAGAGTCTATTACATGTATCAATATACGTAAAAAAGAAACACTGTTATCATAATGCTTTAAACTGATCTTCAAATCAGGTATCCTAAATAGATGTTACCTAACAGCCATCCGTGGCCGTCTTATGACATAAAATTTCATAAAATTTCTAAACATACAAGTGCATAGCATTATATGTACATAACTATAATATTTCAAAACACATTTATATCAGAGAACGTCATGGGCCACAACTTAGTCTTCATATTTCACAAATTTTTCACTCTGTTGACACAGTTCATTACTCATTATTGGCACCATCTTCACAAAAACCACTGTCATAGTCCGCTGTAGGCTCTTTCTGTGATTTCTGCTTCAAATTTTCACTCATGTCCATTGTATTGTTTTGTATTGTATTGATCCAAAGTGGTTTCAGCATTTACAAACAAAAAGGCAACAAATTTTCTAAATTAGTGCACTAGTAATTCCTGTCTCTAAATTTCTAGTACAAATGATTACTCATTAATTGGAAATTTACTCATTATAAATGTACATGACTATCAGTATAATGTCACACAGAAAATTTACAACAAAGCATGTCTATAAATCAAATGAGAATGGAAGCTGCTTTATTTACTCAATTGGTCTCCTCTGACTATGGCTCTTGAAATGAAGTTCTCTGCATGTTTAATTCCTGTTAGAAAATAATAACATCAAGTAGGAGGTAAACAGTACAGTATCAGAGAAATGAACTTTGCAGCAATTTATATTAAACAACTCATTAAAAAAAAATTAGTACTTCATGTAGGTTCATTAAATAATTTTCAGTATTTTATCATTTTTTTTATTATAAAAGCATCATTTTGTTTCTGAATACAGTGCAGTAATGTCCAACAGCTTAACAACAAGCTACGTCATTTTACTTAGGTATGTCATCACAACAAAAGAATATTCTCTTGTATATCATTTCACTTTCCAATTTATCAATGCTCATTATACTGCTTATTTATTCCCTTATAAACATGTTGACTGAAGATGTACTTTTGCAAAAGAAGCTATTACGAAGACGTGGTCCCTAATCATTGCTGTTTCATATATACTTCATAGAACTTCATTCACTTTGTCACTTCACATTCATTTAATATTTCATTGATTCATTATTATATATTTCTCCATTACATAATACATTGCTGCTTCATATATTCATTCTGCTTCACTTTGTGTACAAAAAAATGACTCTACGGCATAATTCTCAACAGCAGCCACCCACATTAAAGACAAGACATTTCCCTCTATTACACAGCAGAGCAAAACTTATTCAAATGATCTCACTAAAATTTAATCTCCACAACATTTATTTTTAATACAATATTGTTTATCTTGGCCTGAAAGACTTATAATATGGCACACACCTACTGAGAAGATGAACTTTCATACATGCAACTAAAGATAATAACATTTTACATGAGACCAATGACTTTCTGAATTTCATATATTTATGGGAAGTTGGGTTAACTGATTCTCAAAGCTAATTGGACCATCACAATTATAAACAATTCAAGAGTAAAAATTATAATTTTTTTCGTACCATAAACATGTTCCTTTAGATCGGCTGTACTGTGTGAGCTAATATGGGTGCTGTCTGTTAGCTACAGAGATTTGTCCGCAGCTCGTAGTCGTGCGGTAGCGTTCTCGCTTCCCGCGCCCAGGTTCCAGGGTTCGATTCCCGGCAGGGTCAGGGATTTTCTCTGCCTCGTGATGACTGGGTGTTGTGTGCTGTCCTTAGGTTAGTTAGGTATAAGTAGTTCTAAGTTCTAGTGGACTGATGACCATAGATGTTACGTCCCATAGTGCTCAGAGCCATTTGAACCATTTTTTTTGTTAGCTACATTTGCAGATATAGATAAAAAACTGAAATCTGCTGGTAAGAGTAATTTATTTTTGCATTCAACAATTTCTCCTACAGTTTTACTTGTTTGAGTTAGATTCAGTGTTTATTGCTTTATGATACTCCATGAAATATGTGCATGGAGTCATTTTCCCTTCATGTTGAAAATTGTTGATAAAGTGAAAGTGGGGTTAACTGTACCAGTAAAACTTGGGGTTAAGTGGATTGGTTCAGTCAAACCCAGACAGTTGCTAATGAATGAAAATGCCTTTTATACAAACATCTAATAGATTACATAAATGTAAGCTTTGCACTTTCACGGAAAAACCATTTTTCATGCAGTTTCACTTGCTTCCTGTCAGAAAATGCCTGGAAATTCAACTTTATGTTGACCTGCTCTGATTTCATGAGTAATTTCAAAGAAACACATTATAGTGCCCAAGAATTACCATATATAACACTACAGCACTTGTTGGTGTAGCATTTCCTTTGGTATTTACTGCCTCTGATATTTGGAAAGGCTTTAGTATTAGTAGTATCAAACCTACCAATTCACGCATATTTAATGCCTAATATTTTTATTGTTGTATGTGCTAGACAGACCTCTCCCAATTCAGCAACAAATAACAAAGATTTATTGGGAGAGCATGCAAGTACATCTGCAGATGGCAATGTTGAGAATCTTGGACACCAGCCAGAAGATAAGTAAACAGAAATTACTAAGACTGGTGTGAGGAACACAACGAGATATAGATGGAATGGACAGAGGCAGCACCAAAAGGCAGAAT
This sequence comes from Schistocerca serialis cubense, assembly GCF_023864345.2. Lineage (NCBI taxonomy): Eukaryota > Metazoa > Arthropoda > Insecta > Orthoptera > Acrididae > Schistocerca > Schistocerca serialis. The sequence continues at coordinate 919,592,846 of NC_064640.1, read as the reverse complement.
AGCAAAGCTATTGCCAAAAAAGCATAAATTAAATTAAGTATGCCAAATACTGGCAGAAAGCGGCAGTAGCTCTGAAGATCATGATCATGTCCAGTACGCTGATTCCTCTGATGCTAACTTGTACACAAGTGCTTTTGTAAATGATGAAACAGTGCACAAAGGTGACTTCATTGTAGTTAAGGTACAAGATAAAACTGTCACAAGTAGTCACAATTATTTTCTGGAGTGATTAAAATGTATGTTGATGACTATGAAGTAAAATTATATAAGACAGTAGTTTATACTACAAAATTTGCAGCAACAGCAGAAGGAGATACCTTTTTTTGCTTTAACTGAAATAATTGCCAAACTATCCAATGCACTAGGTCTCACTATGAAGGCATGATTTGATTCCAGAATACATCACTAAATTCAGTGTGCAGTACTTTTATTATTTCTATCATTTTTTCTTTAATATACTCATAAATGTCTTTGTTACTAAAGTTGTTGCAATTTTTTCCGTATTTATAGTCATGTAATTCATTGATTTAATTGAGAAGTCCAATTAACCTTGCAATATGGTCCAGGTTCCAACTGTTGCCTGCTACATACCTGCAGAGCAGCAAGTTATGTATTTAGCTTTTTCTGTGCTTTCTTACGAGTCCTGGGGTGTAAAGGATGTTTAAATGCTTTGGTGCAGATGCAGGAGAAGCTGGCCACAGTTTGCGAACAGCTGAAGGTACTTTTGGCTACAGTCAGCGATCCTGAGTCTGCTGACTTGAGGTGTAGCAGTGGTGGAGCATCTAGCATATCGCATGAGAAACCTCAGGTGTCACTTGTTAGACCCACAGGCTCTGCTACTGAGGCAGCCTCCAGATGGCCCAGCAAGGGGTGTCCACCTTGACTGCAGTGAGAATTGTGGGTGATAATGCTTTCACATCAGTCTGTCAGCAGGGTCTGAACAGGCAAATGGGGGTTGGGATTTGCTGCCTATTGGGATCTCCACAGTTAAGTATGTTATAGAGCCGCATAGAGAAATAGCATTTATGGCCGGTAAGAAAGCCAATGTGTACTCAATGTATCTGCCAGAAGGCCACATCCAAAAAAGTGGAGAAGGCCTTGCATGCAGCTATCAAGCATGCAGGCTGCAGTCATCTGTGAGTTCTGGCTGCTTTTGGCACCAATGATGCCTGTTGCATGGGTTCTGAGCCTACCCTCAGTTCATGGTGGTGGCTCTTGAAAGTGGACAAACCTCCTGGACTCGCCTGTGGGGTGCAATCACAGCTGGCAATTTGCAGCATTGTTTATAGAGGTGATTGGGTTCCTTTGGTTTGAAGACCAGTGGATTGTCTCAAACAAAGTCTATGTTGGCTCTGTGATGATTTTGGCTGCTGATTTCTGCGAAACAGAATATTCATCACAATTCAAAACTACAAGCTACATAGCGGCTTCTGATGAAGAGCCTAACGAAACTGCCATTACTACATGTAGCCTCTCCTGGCAGCCCAGTAGCTTGTATCCGATGCACTACTGCCCATTTACTATATCCCCTACACCTTCACACTGACGATGCGACACAGAATATGCATCGCGACTCAAAACCGCAGGATACACGGTGGCTTCTCACCAAGAACTCAATGAAACTGCCATCACTACACGTAGCATCTCCTGGCAGAACAGTGGCTTGTAACCGATGCACTACTGCCCATTTGCTATATCCTCCACACCTTCACATTGACGATGCGAAATAGAATAAGCATTGGAATTCAAAATTACAGGCTACATGGCGGCTTCTAACTAAGAGCCTAACGAAACTGTAATCATTACACGTAGCCTCGCCTGGCAGCCCAGTGGCTTGTACCTGATGCACTACTCCCCATTTACTATATCCCCCACACCTCCACACTGACGATGCGACATAGAATTGGCATCGCGATTGAAAAATACAGGATACATGGCGGCTTCTCACCAAGAGACAGACGATGCTGCAGACATTGTACGTAGAAGCCCCTGGCAGCGCAGTAGCTTGTATCCGATGCACTACTGCCCATTTACTTAATCCCCCACACCATCACACTGACGATGCGAAATAGTATTTGCATCACAATTCAAAACTACAGGCTACATGGCGGCTTCTCTCCAAGAGTCAAACGTTAGTAACAGTCACTTCACGTAACCTCTCCTGGCAGCCCAGTAGCTTGTATTCGATGCACTACTGCCCATTTACTATATCCCCCACACCATTAGACTGACAATGCGACACAGAATTTGCATCGCAATTCAAAATTACAGGCTACATGGAGGCTTCTCACCAAGAGACAAACGATAGTAAAAGTCATTGCACCTAACCTACCCTGGCAGCCCAGTAGCTTGTATTCGATGCACTACTGCCCATTCACTATATTCCCCACACCTCCACACTGACGATGCGCCATAGAATATGCATAGCGATTCAAAACTACAGGCTACATGTCGGCTTCTCACCAAGAGCATAACGAAACTGCCATCACTACACACCGCCTCTCCTGGCAGCCAAGTAGCTTGTATCCAATGTACCACTGCCCATTTACTATATCCCCCACACCTTGACACTGACGATGCGACAAAGAATTGGCGTCGCGGATCAAAAATACAGGATACATGGCGGCTTCTCACCAAGAGACAAACGATAGTAAAAGTCACTGCACGTAACATCTCCTGGCTGCCTAGTAGCTTGTATCCGATGCACTACTTCCTATTTACTTTATCCCCCACACCATTAGACTGACAATGCGACACAAAATTTGCATCGCAATTCAAAACTACAGGCTACATGGCGGCTTATCGCCAAGAGTCAAACGATAGTAAGAGTCACTGCACGTAACCTCTCCTGGCAGCCCAGTAGCTTCTATTCGATGCACTACTGCCCATTTCCTATCTCCCCCACACCTCCACACTGACGATGCATCAAAGAATATGCATAGTGATTCAAAACTACAGGCTACATAGCGGATTCTCTCCAAGAGCCTTACGAAACATCCATCACTACACGCAGCCTCTCCTGGCAGCCCAGTAGCTTGTATCGGAAGCACTACTGACCATTTACTTTATCCCCCACACCATCACGCTGACGATGTGACACAGTATTTGCATCGCAATTCAAAACTACAGGCTACATGGCGGCTTCTCACCAAGGGTCAAACGATAGTAAAAGTCACTGCACATAACCTCTTCTGGAAGCCCAATAGCTTGTATTCAATGCACTACTGCCCATTTACTATATCCCCCACACCTCCACACTGACGATGCGACATACAATATGCACAGTGATTCAATACTGCAGGCTACATGGCGGCTTGACACAGAGAGCCTAACGAAACAGCGATCACTACACGTAGCCTCTCCTGGCAGCCCAGTAGCTTGTATCCGATGTACTACTGCCCAATTGCTATATCCCCCACAAGTTGACACTGACGATACAACACAGAATTTTTGCATCGCGATTCAAAAGTAGAGGCTAAATGGCGGTTTCTCACCAAGAGACAAACGATAGTAAAAGTTGCTGCACGTATCCTATCCTTGCTGCCCAGTAGCTTGTATTCGATGCACTATTGCCCATTTACTATATCCCACACACCTTCACAAGGACAATGCGAAAAAGAATATGCATCACGATTCAAAACTGCAGGCAACATGGCGGTTTCTCACCAAGAGCCTAACGAAACTGCCATCACTACACGTAGCCTCTCCAGGGAGCCCAGTAGCTTGTATTCGATGCACTATTGCCCATTTACTACATCCCACACACCTTCACAATGACGATGCGACATAGAATATGCAAAGTTATTCAAAACAACAGTCTACATGGCAGCTTCTCGCCAAGCGCCTAACCAAACTGCCATCACTACACGTAACCTCTTCTGGCAGCCCTGTAGCTTGTATCCGATGCACTACTGCCTGTTTACTATATCCCCCCCCCCCCCACCTTCACATAGACGATGGGACAAAGCATTGGTATCGCAATTCAAAAATACAGGATACATGGCGGCTTCTCATCAAGAGACAAACGATATTGCAGACACTGCACTTAGCCTCTCGTGGCAGCCCAATGGCTTATATCCTATGCACTACTGCCCATTTACTATATCCACCACAACTTCACACTGACGATGCAACACAGAATTTGCATCGCGATTAAAAACTGCGGGCTACATGGCGCCTTCTCACCAAGAGCCTAACGAAACTGCCATCGCTACCCGTAGCCTCTTCTGGCAGCCCAGTAGCTTATAACCGATGCAATACTGCCCATTTACTATACCTCCCACACCTTCACACTGACGATGCGAAAATAAATATGCATTGCGATTCAAAACTACAGGCAACATGGCGGTTTCTCACCAAGAGCTTAACTAAACTGCCATCACAACACGTAGCCTCTTCTGGCAGCCCAGTAGCTTGTATCCGATGCACTACTGCCCATTTACTATATCCCCCACACCTTCACACTGATGATGCAACACAGAATTTGTATCGCGATTCAAAACTACAGGCTGCATGACGGCTTCTCACCAAGAGACAAACGATAGTAGAAGTTGCTGCACATAACCTATCCTGGCAGCGCAGTAGCTTGTATTCGATGCACTACTGCCCATTTACTATATCCCCAACACAACCACACTGACGATGCGATATAGAATATGCATAGCGATTCGAACCTACAGGATACATGGCGGCTTCTCACCAAGAGCCTAACGAAACTCAATCACTACTCGTAGCCTCCACTGGCAGCCCAGTTGCTTGTATTCGATGCACTATTGCCCATTTACTACATCCTGCACACCTTTACAAGGTCGATGCGAAAAAGAATACGCATCGCGATTCAAAACTACAGGCTACATGGCGGACTCTCACCAAGGGCCTAACGAAACTGCCATCACTACCCGTAGCCTCTTCTGGCAGCCCAGTAGCTTGTAACCGATGCACTACTGCCCATTTGCTATATCCCCCACACCTTCACACAGACGATGGGACAAAGTATTGGCATCGCGATCCAAAAATACAGGATACATGGGGGCTTCTCATCAAGAGACATACGATACTGCAGACACTGCCCGTAGCCTCTACTGGCAGCCCAGTGGCTTATATCCTATGCACTACTGCCCATTTACTATGTCGCACGCACCTTCAAACAGACGATGCGAAAAAGAATATGCATCGCGATTCAAAACTACAGGCTACATGGCAGCTTCTCACCAAGAGCGTAACGAATCTGCCATCACTACACGTAGCCTCTCCTGGCAGCCCAGTACCTTGTATCCAATGCAATACTACCCATTTACTATATCCCCCACACCTTCACACTGATGATGCAAAACGGAATATGCATCGCGATTCAAGACTACAGGCAACATTGCGTCTTCTCACCAAGAGCCTAACGAAACTGCCATCACTACACGTAGCCTCTCCTCCCAGCCCAGTAGCTTGTTCCGATGCACTACCGCATACTTACTATATCCCCCACACCTTCACACTGACGATGCAAAGCAGAATATGCACCGCGATTCAATACTACAGGCTACATGGCGGCTTCTCACCAAGAGCCTAAAGAAACAGCCATCACTACACGTAACATCTCCTGGCAGAACAGTAGCTTCTATCCGATGCACTACTGCCCACAGACTATATCAAACACACCTTCACACTGACGATGCGAAAAAGAATATGCATCGCGATTCAAAACTACAGGCTACATAGCATCTTCTCACCAAGAGCTTAAAGAAACTGCCATCACTGTACGTAGCCTCTCCTGGCAGCCCAGTAGCTTGTATCCGACACACTACTGCCCATTTACTATATCCCCCACACCTCCACACTGACGATGCGACACAGAATATGCATTGCGATTCAAAACTACAGGCTACATGGTGGCTTCCTACCAAGGGCCTTACGAAACTGCCATCACTTCACGTAGCCTCTCCAGGCATCCTAGTAGCTTGTATCATATACACTACTGCCCATTTACTATATCCCCCACTCCTCCACACTGACGATGCAACATAGAATATGCATAGTGATTCAAAACTACAGGCTACATGGCGGCTTCTCACCAAGAGCCTAACGAAACTGCAATCACTACACGTAGCCTTTTCTGGCACCCCACTAGCTTGTATCCGATGCACTACTGCCCATTTACTTTATGCCCCAAACCATCACACTGATGATGCGTCACAGTATTAGCATCACAATTCAGAACTACAGGCTACATGGCACCTTCTCACCAAGAGTCAAACGATAGAAGAAGTCACTGCACGTAACCCCTCCTGGCAGCCCAGTAGCTTGTATTCGATCCACTACTGCCCATTTACCATATCCCCCACACCTCCACACTGACGATGTGACATAGAACATGCATAGTGATTCAATACTACAGGCTACATTGCGACTTCTCACGAAGAGCTTAAACAAACTGCCATCACAACACGTAGCCTCTTCTGGCAGCCCAGTAACTTGTATCCGAAGCACTACGGCCCATTTACTATATCTCCCACACCTTCTCACTGACGATGCGAAACTCAATATGCATCGCAATTCAAAACTACTGGCTACATGGCGACTACTCAAAAAGAGCCTAACGAATCTGCCAGCACCACACGTAGCCTCTCCTGGCAGCCCAGTAGCTTGTATCCAATGCACTACGGACCATTAACTATATCCCCCACACCTTCACACCGACGATGCGACAAAGAATTGACATCGCGATTCAAAATTACAGGATCCATGGCGGCTTCTCACCAAGAGACTGACGATACTGCGGTCACGAGACATAGCATCTGCTGGCAGCCCAGTGGCTTATATCCGATGCACTACTGCCCATTTACTATATCCCTCACACCTTCACACTGACGACGCGAAACTGAATATGCGTCGCAATTCAAAACTACTGCCTACATGGCGACTTCTCAGCAAGAGCCTAACGAATCTGCCATCACCACACGTAGCCTCTCCTGTCAGGCCAGTAGCTTGTATCCGATGCACTACTGCCCATTTACTATATCCCCCACACCTTCGCACTGACGATGCGACACAGAATATACATCGCGATTCAAAACTACAGGCTAAATGGTGGCTTCTCACCAAGAGCCGAACGAAAGAACCATCACTACACGTAGCCTCTCCCGGCAGCCCAGTAGCTTGTATCCGCCGCACTACTGCCCATTTACTATACCACCCACACCTTCACAATGACGATGCAACACAGAATTTGAATCGCGATTCAACACTACAAGCTACATGGTGGCATCACACCAAGAAACAAACGATAGTAAATGTCACTGCACGTAAACTCTCCTGGAAGTCCAGTAGCTTGTATCCGATGCACTACTGCCTTCCCCCTCCCCCCCCCCCCCACACACCTTCACACTGACAATGCGACACAGAATATGCATCGTGATTCAAAACTACAGGCTACATGGCGGTTTCTCACTTAGAGCCTAACGAAACTGCCATCACTACACGTAGCCTCTCCTGGCAGCCCAGTAGCTTGTACCGATGCACTACTGCCTGTTTACTATATCCCCCCCCACCATCACATAGACGATGGGACAAAGCACTGGCATCGCAATTCAAACATACAGGATACATGGAGGCTTCTCATCAAGAGACATACGATACTGCAGACACTGCACTTAGCCTCTCCTGGCAGCCCAGTGGGTTATATCCTATGCACTACTGCCCGTTTACTATATCCACCACAACTTCACACTGACGATGCAACACAGAATTTGCATCGCGATTTAAAACTATGGGCTACATGGTGGCTTCCCACCAAGAGCTTAACGAAACTGCCATCACTACACATAGCCTCTCCTGGCAGCCCAGTAGCTTCTATCCGATGCACCACTGCCCATTTACTATATCCGCCACACATTGACACTGACAATGCGACAAAGAATGGCATTGCGGTTCAAAAATACAGGATACACGGCGGCTTCTGTCCAAGAGACTAACAAAACTGTAGTCACTGTACGTAGCCTCTCCTGGCAGCCCAGTAGCTGGTATCTGTTGCACTACCGCCCATTTACTATATGCCTGACACATTCACACTGAAGATGCAAAACAGAATTTGCATCGCGATTCATCACTACAGGCTATTTAGCGGCTTCTCACCAAGAGACAAACGATAGTAAATGTCACTGCATGTAAACTCTCCTGGCAGCCCAGTAGCTTGTATCCGATGCATTACTGCCCATTTACTTTATCCCCAACACTATCACACTGACGATGCGACACAGAATTTGCATCCTAATTCAAAACTACAGGCTACATGGAGGCTTCTCACAAAGAGACAAACGATAGTAAAAGTCAATGCACATAACCCATCCTGGCAGCCCAGTAGCTTGCATTCGATGCACTACAGCTCATTTACTATATTCCCCAAAGCTCCACACTCACGATGCGACATAGAATCTGCATGGCGATACAAAGCTACAGGCCACATTGTGGGTTCTGACCACGAGCCTAACGAAAATGCCATCAATACACGTAGCCTCTCCTGGCAGCCTGTTAACTTGTATAAGATGCACCCTCACGCTGACCATGCGACAAAGCATTGGCATTGCGATTCAAAAATTCAGGATACATGGGGTCTTCTCATCAAGAGACATACAATACTGCAGACACTGCACGTACCCTCTCCTGGCAGCCCAGTGACTTGTATCCTATGCACTACTGCCCATTTACTATATCCCCCACACCTTCACCCGACGATGCAACACAGAATTTGCATTGCAATTTAAAACTACGAGCTACATGGCAGCAACTCACCAAGAGGCAAACGATAGTGGAAGTCACTGCACATAACCTCTCCTGGCAGGGCAGTAGCTTGTATTCGATGCACTACTGCCCATTTACTATATCGCCCACACCTCCACACTGACGATGCGACATAGAATATGCATAGCGATTCAAACCTACAGGCTACATGGCGCCTTCTCACCAAGAGCCTAACGAAACTGCCATCGCTACCCGTAGCCTCTTCTGGCAGCCCAGTAGCTTGTAACCGATGCAATACTGTCCATTTACTATACCTCCCACACCTTCACACTGACGATGCGAAAATAAATATGCATTGCGATTCAAAACTACAGGCAACATGGCGGTTTCTCACCAAGAGCTTAACTAAACTGCCATCACAACACGTAGCCTCTTCTGGCAGCCCAGTAGCTTGTATCCGATGCACTACTGCCCATTTACTATATCCCCCACACCTTCACACTGATGATGCAACACAGAATATGTATCGCGATTCAAAACTACAGGCTGCATGGCGGCTTCTCACCAAGAGACAAACGATAGTAGAAGTTGCTGCACATAACCTATCCTGGCAGCGTAGTAGCTTGTATTCGATGCACTACTGCCCATTTACTATATCCCCAACACAACCACACTGACGATGCGATATAGAATATGCATAGCGATTCAAACCTACAGGATACATGGCGGCTTCTCACCAAGAGCCTAACGAAACTCAATCACTACTCGTAGCCTCCACTGGCAGCCCAGTTGCTTGTATTCGATGCACTATTGCCCATTTACTACATCCTGCACACCTTTACAAGGTCGATGCGAAAAAGAATATGCATCGCGATTCAAAACTACAGGCTACATGGCGGACTCTCACCAAAGGCCTAACAAAACTGCCATCACTACCCGTAGCCTCTTCTGGCAGCCCAGTAGCTTGTAACCGATACACTACTGCCCATTTGCTATATCCCCCACACCTTCATACAGACGATGGGACAAAGTATTGGCATCGCGATCCAAAAATACAGGATACATGGGGGCTTCTCATCAAGAGACATACGATACTGCAGACACTGCCCGTAGCCTCTACTGGCAGCCCAGTGGCTTATATCCTATGCACTACTGCCCATTTACTATATCCACCACAACTTCACACTGACGATCCAACACAGAATTTGCATCGCAATTCAAAACTACAGCCTACATGGCGGCTTGTCACTAAAAGACAAATGATTGTCAAAGGCACTGCAAGTAACCTCTCCTGGCAGCGCAGTACCTTGTATTCGATGCACTACTGCCCATTTACTATGTCGCACGCACCTTCAAACAGACGATGCGAAAAAGAATATGCATCGCGATTCAAAACTACAGGCTACATGGCAGCTTCTCACCAAGAGCCTAATGAATCTGCCATCACTACACGTAGCCTCTCCTGGCAGCCCAGTGCCTTGTATCCAATGCAATACTACCCATTTACTATATCCCCCACACCTTCACACTGACGATGCAAAACGGAATATGCATCGCGATTCAAGACTACAGGCAACATTGCGTCTTCTCACCAAGAGCCTAACGAAACCGCCATCACTACACGTAGCCTCTCCTCCCAGCCCAGTAGCTTGTTCCGATGCACTACCGCATACTTACTATATCCCCCAAACCTTCACACTGACGATGCAAAGCAGAATATGCACCGCGATTCAATACTACAGGCTACATGGCGGCTTCTCACCAAGAGCCTAAAGAAACAGCCATCACTACACGTAACATCTCCTGGCAGAACAGTAGCTTGTATCCGATGCACTACTGCCCACAGACTATATCAAACACACCTTCACACTGACGATGCGAAAAAGAATATGCATCGCGATTCAAAACTACAGGCTACATAGCATCTTCTCACCAAGAGCCTAAAGAAACTGCCATCACTGCACGTAGCCTCTCCTGGCAGCCCAGTAGCTTGTATCCGACGCACTACTGCCCATTTACTATATCCCCCACACCTCCACACTGACGATGCGACACAGAATATGCATTGCGATTCGAAACTACAGGCTACATGGTGGCTTCCTACCAAGGGCCTTACGAAACTGCCATCACTTCACGTAGCCTCTCCAGGCATCCTAGTAGCTTGTATCATATACACTACTGCCCATTTACTATATCCCCCACTCCTCCACACTGACGATGCAACATAGAATATGCATAGTGATTCAAAACTACAGGCTACATGGCGGCTTCTCACCAAGAGCCTAACGAAACTGCAATCACTACACGTAGCCTTTTCTGGCACCCCACTAGCTTGTATCCGATGCACTACTGCCCATTTACTTTATGCCCCACACCATCACACTGATGATGCGTCACAGTATTAGCATCACAATTCAAAACTACAGGCTACATGGCACCTTCTCACCAAGAGTCAAACGATAGAAGAAGTCACTGCACGTAACCCCTCCTGGCAGCCCAGTAGCTTGTATTCGATCCACTACTGCCCATTTACCATATCCCCCACACCTCCACACTGACGATGTGACATAGAACATGCATAGTGATTCAATACTACAGGCTACATTGCGACTTCTCACGAAGAGCTTAAACAAACTGCCATCACAACACGTAGCCTCTTCTGGCAGCCCAGTAACTTGTATCCGAAGCACTACGGCCCATTTACTATATCTCCCACACCTTCTCACTGACGATGCGAAACTCAATATGCATCGCAATTCAAAACTACTGGCTACATGGCGACTTCTCAGCAAGAGCCTAACGAATCTGCCAGCACCACACATAGCCTCTCCTGGCAGCCCAGTAGCTTGTATCCAATGCACTACGGACCATTAACTATATCCCCCACACCTTCACACCGACGATGCGACAAAGAATTGACATCGCGATTCAAAATTACAGGATCCATGGCGGCTTCTCACCAAGAGACCGACGATACTGCGGTCACGAGACGTAGCATCTGCTGGCAGCCCAGTGGCTTATATCCGATGCACTACTGCCCATTTACTATATCCCTCACACCTTCACACTGACGACGCGAAACTGAATATGCGTCGCATATTCAAAACTACTGCCTACATGGCGACTTCTCAGCAAGAGCCTAACGAATCTGCCATCACCACACGTAGCCTCTCCTGGCAGGGCAGTACCTTGTATTCGATGCACTACTGCCCATTTACTATATCGCCCACACCTTCGCACTGACGATGCGACACAGAATATACATCGCGATTCAAAACTACAGGCTACATGGCGGCTTCTCACCAAGAGCCTAACGAAACTGCCGTCACTACTCGTAGCCTCTCCTGGCAGACCAGTTGCTTGTATTTGATGCACTATTGCCCATTTACTATATCCCACACACCTTCACAAGGACGATAAGAAAAAGAATATGCATCGCGATTCAAAACTACAGGCTACATGGCGGCCTCTCACCAAGGGCCTAACGAAACTGCCATCACTACACGTAGCCTCTCCTGGCAGCCCAGTAGCTTATATCCGATGCACTACTGCCCATTTACTGTGTCCCCCACACCTTCACACTGACGATCAGACAGAGAATCTGCATCACGATTCAAAAATACAGGACACATGAAAGCTTCTGTTCAAGAGACTGACGAAACTGTAGTCACTGTACGTAGCCTCTCCTGGCAGATCAGTAGCTTTTATCCGATGCATTACTGCCCCCCCCCCCTCCCCCACACCTTCACACTGACGATGCGACACAGAATATGCATCGCGATTCAAAACTACATGCTACATGGCGGCTTCTCACCAAGGACCTTACAAAACTGCCATCACTACACGTAGCCCCTCCTTGTAGCCCAGTAGCTTGTATCATATGCACTACTGCCCATTTACTATATCCCTCATACCTTCACACTGACGATGCGAAACACAAGATGCATCACGATTAAAAACAAGACACATGGCGGCTTCTCACCAAGAGCGTAATGAAACTCCCATCACTACACGTAGTCTCTCCTGGCAGCCCTGTAGCTTCTATCATATACACCACTGCCTATTTACTATATCCCCCACACCTTCACACTGACGATGCAAAACAGAATATGCATCGCGATTAATAACTACAGGCTACATGCCTGCTTCCCACCAAGAGCCCAACGAAACTGCCATCGCTACATGTAGCCACTCCTGGCAGCCCAGTACCTTGTATACAAAGCGCTACTGCACATTTACTATATCCCCCACACCTTCACAGTGACGATGTGACAAAGAATTGCCATCGCAATTCAAAAACATAGGAAACATGGCGACTTCACACCAAGAGACTGACGATACTGCAGTCACTGCACGTAGCATCTGGTGGCAGCCCAGTGGCTTGTATCCAATGCACTACTGCCCATTTACTATATCCCCCACACTTTCACACTGACGATCCGATACTGAATATGCATCGCAATCCAAAACTACTGGCTACATGGCGGCTTCTAAGCAAGAGCCTAACGAACCTGCCATCGCCACACGTAGCCTCTCCTGGCAGGCCAGTAGCTTGTATCCGATGCACTACTGCCCCCACCCCCCCACATCTTCACACTGACAATGTGACCAGAATATGCATCGCGATTCAAAACTACATGCTACATGGCGGCTTTTCACCCAGGGCCCATCGAAACTGCCATCACTACACGTAGCCTCTCCTGGCAGCCCAGTAGCTTGTATCTATGCACTACTGCCCATTTACTATATCCCCCACACCTTCACACTGACGATCCGATACTGAATGTGCATCGCAATTCTAAACTACTGGCTACATGGCGACTTCACACTAAGAGACTGACGATACTGCAGTCACTGCATGTAGCATCTGGTGGCAGCCCAGTGGCTTGTATCCGATGCACTACTGCCCATTTACTATATCCCACACACCTTCACAAGGACGATGCGAAAAAGAATGTGCATCGCGATTCAAAACTACAGGCTACATGGCGGATTCTCACCAAGGGCCTAACGAAACTGCCATCACTACACGTAGCCATTCCTAGCAGCCTAGTAGCTTATATCTGATGCACTACTGCCCATTTACTGTGTCCCCCACACCTTCACACTGACGATGCGACGGAGAATTGGCATCAGGATTCAAAAATACAGGACACATGGCGGCTTCTGACCAAGAGACTGACGATACTGCTTTCACTGCACGTAGCCTTACCTGCCAGCGCAGAAGCTTGTATTCGATGCACTACTGCTCATTTACCATATCCCCCACACCTCCGCACTCACAATGCGACATAGAATATGCATAGCGATTCAAAACTGCAGACCACATGGCGGCTTCTCAGCAAGGGCGTAATGAAACTGCCATCACTACACGTAGCCTCTACTGGCAGCCCAGCAGCTTGCCGATGCACTACTGCCCATTTACTATATCCCCCACACCTTCACACTGACGATGCAAAACGGAATATGCATCGCGATTCAAGACTACAGGCAACATTGCGTCTTCTCACCAAGAGCCTAACGAAACCGCCATCACTACACGTAGCCTCTCCTCCCAGCCCAGTAGCTTGTTCCGATGCACTACCGCATACTTACTATACCCCCACACCTTCACACTGACGATGCGAAGCAGAATATGCACCGCGATTCAATACTACAGGCTACATGGCGGCTTCTCACCAAGAGCCTAAAGAAACAGCCATCACTACACGTAACATCTCCTGGCAGAACTGTAGCTTGTATCCGATGCACTACTGCCCACAGACTATATCAAACACACCTTCACACTGACGATGCGAAAAAGAATATGCATCGCGATTCAAAACTACAGGCTACATAGCATCTTCTCACCAAGAGCCTAAAGAAACTGCCATCACTGTACGTAGCCTCTCCTGGCAGCCCAGTAGCTTGTATCCGATGCACTACTGCCCATTTACTATATCCCCCACACCTCCACACTGACGATGCGACACAGAATATGCATTGCGATTCAAAACTACAGGCTACATGGTGGCTTCCTACCAAGGGCCTTACGAAACTGCCATCACTTCACGTAGCCTCTCCAGGCATCCTAGTAGCTTGTATCATATACACTACTGCCCATTTACTATATCCTCCACTCCTCCACACTGACGATGCAACATAGAATATGCATAGTAATTCAAAACTACAGGCTACATGGCGGCTTCTCACCAAGAGCCTAACGAAACTGCAATCACTACACATAGCCTTTTCTGGCACCCCACTAGCTTGTATCCGATGCACTACTGCCCATTTACTTTATGCCCCACACCATCACACTGATGATGCGTCACAGTATTAGCATCACAATTCAAAACTACAGGCTACATGGCACCTTCTCACCAAGAGTCAAACGATAGAAGAAGTCACTGCACGTAACCCCTCCTGGCAGCCCAGTAGCTTGTATTCGATCCACTACTGCCCATTTACCATATCCCCCACACCTCCACATTGACGATGTGACATAGAACATGCATAGTGATTCAATACTACAGGCTACATTGCGACTTCTCACGAAGAGCTTAAACAAACTGCCATCACAACACGTAGCCTCTTCTGCCAGCCCAGTAACTTGTATCCGAAGCACTACGGCCCATTTACTATATCTCCCACACCTTCTCACTGACGATGCGAAACTCAATATGCATCGCAATTCAAAACTACTGGCTACATGGCGACTACTCAAAAAGAGCCTAACGAATCTGCCAGCACCACACGTAGCCTCTCCTGGCAGCCCAGTAGCTTGTATCCAATGCACTACGGACCATTAACTATATCCCCCACACCTTCACACCGACGATGCGACAAAGAATTGACATCGCGATTCAAAATTACAGGATCCATGGCGGCTTCTCACCAAGAGACTGACGATACTGCGGTCACGAGACGTAGCATCTGCTGGCAGCCCAGTGGCTTATATCCGATGCACTACTGCCCATTTACTATATCCCTCTCACCTTCACACTGACGACGCGAAACTGAATATGCGTCGCAATTCAAAACTACTGCCTACATGGCGACTTCTCAGCAAGAGCCTAACGAATCTGCCATCACCACACGTAGCCTCTCCTGTCAGGCCAGTAGCTTGTATCTGATGCACTACTGCCCATTTACTATATCCCCCACACCTTCGCACTGATGATGCGACACAGAATATACATCGCGATTCAAAACTACAGGCTACATGGCGGTTTCTCACTTAGAGCCTAACGAAACTGCCATCACTACACGTAGCCTCTCCTGGCAGCCCAGTAGCTTGTACCGATGCACTACTGCCTGTTTACTATATCCCCCCCACCATCACATAGACGATGGGACAAAGCATTGGCATCGCAATTCAAACATACAGGATACATGGAGGCTTCTCCTCAAGAGACATACGATACTGCAGACACTGCACTTAGCCTCTCCTGGCAGCCCAGTGGGTTATATCCTATGCACTACTGCCCGTTTACTATATCCACCACAACTTCACACTGACGATGCAACACAGAATTTGCATCGCGATTTAAAACTATGGGCTACATGGTGGCTTCCCACCAAGAGCTTAACGAAACTGCCATCACTACACATAGCCTCTCCTGGCAGCCCAGTAGCTTCTATCCGATGCACCACTGCCCATTTACTATATCCGCCACACATTGACACTGACAATGCGACAAAGAATGGCATCGCGGTTCAAAAATACAGGATACACGGCGGCTTCTGTCCAAGAGACTAACAAAACTGTAGTCACTGTACGTAGCCTCTCCTGGCAGCCCAGTAGCTTGTATCTGTTGCACTACCGCCCATTTACTATATGCCTGACACATTCACACTGAAGATGCAAAACAGAATTTGCATCGCGATTCATCACTACAGGCTATTTTGCGGCTTCTCACCAAGAGACAAACGATAGTAAATGTCACTGCACGTAAACTCTCCTGGCAGCCCAGTAGCTTGTATCCGATGCATTACTGCCCATTTACTTTATCCCCAACTCTATCACACTGACGATGCGACACAGAATTTGCATCCTAATTCAAAACTACAGGCTACATGGAGGCTTCTCACCAAGAGACAACGATAGTAAAAGTCACTGCACATAACCCATCCTGGCAGCCCAGTAGCTTGCATTCGATGCACTACAGCTCATTTACTATATTCCCCAAAGCTCCACACTCACGATGCGACATAGAATCTGCATGGTGATACAAAGCTACAGGCCACATTGTGGGTTCTGACCACGAGCCTAACGAAAATGCCATCAATACACGTAGCCTCTCCTGGCAGCCTGTTAACTTGTATAAGATGCACCCTCACGCTGACCATGCGACAAAGCATTGGCATTGCGATTCAAAAATTCAGGATACATGGGGTCTTCTCATCAAGAGACATACGATACTGCAGACACTGCACGTACCCTCTCCTGGCAGCCCAGTGACTTGTATCCTATGCACTACTGCCCATTTACTATATCCCCCACACCTTCACCCGACGATGCAACACAGAATTTGCATTGCAATTTAAAACTACGGGCTACATGGCGGCTTCTCACCAAGAGGCAAACGATAGTGGAAGTCACTGCACATAACCTCTCCTGGCAGGGCAGTAGCTTGTATTCGATGCACTACTGCCCATTTACTATATCACCCACACCTCCACACTGACGATGCGACATAGAATATGCTAGGCGATTCAAACCTACAGGCTACATGGCGGCTTCTCACCAAGAGCCTAACGAAACTGCCGTCACTACTCGTAGCCTCTCCTGGCAGCCCAGTAGCTTATATCCGATGCACTACTGCCCATTTACTGTGTCCCCCACACCTTCACACTGACGATCAGACAGAGAATCTGCATCACGATTCAAAAATACAGGACACATGAAAGCTTCTGTTCAAGAGACTGACGAAACTGTAGTCACTGTACGTAGCCTCTCCTGGCAGATCAGTAGCTTTTATCCGATGCATTACTGCCCCCCCCCCCTCCCCCACACCTTCACACTGACGATGCGACACAGAATATGCATCGCGATTCAAAACTACATGCTACATGGCGGCTTCTCACCAAGGACCTTACAAAACTGCCATCACTACACGTAGCCCCTCCTTGTAGCCCAGTAGCTTGTATCATATGCACTACTGCCCATTTACTATATCCCTCACACCTTCACACTGACGATGCGAAACACAAGATGCATCACGATTAAAAACAAGACACATGGCGGCTTCTCACCAAGAGCGTAATGAAACTCCCATCACTACACGTAGTCTCTCCTGGCAGCCCTGTAGCTTCTATCATATGCACCACTGCCTATTTACTATATCCCCCACACCTTCACACTGACGATGCAAAACAGAATATGCATCGCGATTAATAACTACAGGCTACATGCCTGCTTCCCACCAAGAGCCCAACGAAACTGCCATCGCTACATGTAGCCACTCCTGGCAGCCCAGTACCTTGTATACAAAGCGCTACTGCACATTTACTATATCCCCCACACCTTCACAGTGACGATGTGACAAAGAATTGCCATCGCAATTCAAAAACATAGGAAACATGGCGACTTCACACCAAGAGACTGACGATACTGCAGTCACTGCACGTAGCATCTGGTGGCAGCCCAGTGGCTTGTATCCAATGCACTACTGCCCATTTACTATATCCCCCACACTTTCACACTGACGATCCGATACTGAATATGCATCGCAATCCAAAACTACTGGCTACATGGCGGCTTCTAAGCAAGAGCCTAACGAACCTGCCATCGCCACACGTAGCCTCTCCTGGCAGGCCAGTAGCTTGTATCCGATGCACTACTGCCCCCACCCCCCCCACATCTTCACACTGACAATGTGACCAGATTATGCATCGCGATTCAAAACTACATGCTACATGGCGGCTTTTCACCAAGGGCCCATCGAAACTGCCATCACTACACGTAGCCTCTCCTGGCAGCCCAGTAGCTTGTATCTATGCACTACTGCCCATTTACTATATCCCCCACACCTTCACACTGACGATCCGATACTGAATGTGCATCGCAATTCTAAACTACTGGCTACATGGCGACTTCACACTAAGAGACTGACGATACTGCAGTCACTGCATGTAGCATCTGGTGGCAGCCCAGTGGCTTGTATCCGATGCACTACTGCCCATTTACTATATCCCACACACCTTCACAAGGACGATGCGAAAAAGAATGTGCATCGCGATTCAAAACTACAGGCTACATGGCGGATTCTCACCAAGGGCCTAACGAAACTGCCATCACTACACGTAGCCATTCCTAGCAGCCTAGTAGCTTATATCTGATGCACTACTGCCCATTTACTGTGTCCCCCACACCTTCACACTGACGATGCGACGGAGAATTGGCATCAGGATTCAAAAATACAGGACACATGGCGGCTTCTGACCAAGAGACTGACGATACTGCTTTCACTGCACGTAGCCTTACCTGCCAGCGCAGAAGCTTGTATTCGATGCACTACTGCTCATTTACCATATCCCCCACACCTCCGCACTCACAATGCGACATAGAATATGCATAGCGATTCAAAACTGCAGACCACATGGCGGCTTCTCAGCAAGGGCGTAATGAAACTGCCATCACTACACGTAGCCTCTACTGGCAGCCCAGCAGCTTGCCGATGCACTACTGCCCATTTACTATATCCCCCACACCTTCACACTGACGATGCAAAACGGAATATGCATCGCGATTCAAGACTACAGGCAACATTGCGTCTTCTCACCAAGAGCCTAACGAAACCGCCATCACTACACGTAGCCTCTCCTCCCAGCCCAGTAGCTTGTTCCGATGCACTACCGCATAATTACTATATCCCCCACACCTTCACACTGACGATGCGAAGCAGAATATGCACCGCGATTCAATACTACAGGCTACATGGCGGCTTCTCACCAAGAGCCTAAAGAAACAGCCATCACTACACGTAACATCTCCTGGCAGAACTGTAGCTTGTATCCGATGCACTACTGCCCACAGACTATATCAAACACACCTTCACACTGACGATGCGAAAAAGAATATGCATCGCGATTCAAAACTACAGGCTACATAGCATCTTCTCACCAAGAGCCTAAAGAAACTGCCATCACTGTACGTAGCCTCTCCTGGCAGCCCAGTAGCTTGTATCCGATGCACTACTGCCCATTTACTATATCCCCCACACCTCCACACTGACGATGCGACACAGAATATGCATTGCGATTCAAAACTACAGGCTACATGGTGGCTTCCTACCAAGGGCCTTACGAAACTGCCATCACTTCACGTAGCCTCTCCAGGCATCCTAGTAGCTTGTATCATATACACTACTGCCCATTTACTATATCCTCCACTCCTCCACACTGACGATGCAACATAGAATATGCATAGTGATTCAAAACTACAGGCTACATGGCGGCTTCTCACCAAGAGCCTAACGAAACTGCAATCACTACACATAGCCTTTTCTGGCACCCCACTAGCTTGTATCCGATGCACTACTGCCCATTTACTTTATGCCCCACACCATCACACTGATGATGCGTCACAGTATTAGCATCACAATTCAAAACTACAGGCTACATGGCACCTTCTCACCAAGAGTCAAACGATAGAAGAAGTCACTGCACGTAACCCCTCCTGGCAGCCCAGTAGCTTGTATTCGATCCACTACTGCCCATTTACCATATCCCCCACACCTCCACATTGACGATGTGACATAGAACATGCATAGTGATTCAATACTACAGGCTACATTGCGACTTCTCACGAAGAGCTTAAACAAACTGCCATCACAACACGTAGCCTCTTCTGCCAGCCCAGTAACTTGTATCCGAAGCACTACGGCCCATTTACTATATCTCCCACACCTTCTCACTGACGATGCGAAACTCAATATGCATCGCAATTCAAAACTACTGGCTACATGGCGACTACTCAAAAAGAGCCTAACGAATCTGCCAGCACCACACGTAGCCTCTCCTGGCAGCCCAGTAGCTTGTATCCAATGCACTACGGACCATTAACTATATCCCCCACACCTTCACACCGACGATGCGACAAAGAATTGACATCGCGATTCAAAATTACAGGATCCATGGCGGCTTCTCACCAAGAGACTGACGATACTGCGGTCACGAGACGTAGCATCTGCTGGCAGCCCAGTGGCTTATATCCGATGCACTACTGCCCATTTACTATATCCCTCTCACCTTCACACTGACGACGCGAAACTGAATATGCGTCGCAATTCAAAACTACTGCCTACATGGCGACTTCTCAGCAAGAGCCTAACGAATCTGCCATCACCACACGTAGCCTCTCCTGTCAGGCCAGTAGCTTGTATCTGATGCACTACTGCCCATTTACTATATCCCCCACACCTTCGCACTGATGATGCGACACAGAATATACATCGCGATTCAAAACTACAGGCTACATGGCGGTTTCTCACTTAGAGCCTAACGAAACTGCCATCACTACACGTAGCCTCTCCTGGCAGCCCAGTAGCTTGTACCGATGCACTACTGCCTGTTTACTATATCCCCCCCACCATCACATAGACGATGGGACAAAGCATTGGCATCGCAATTCAAACATACAGGATACATGGAGGCTTCTCCTCAAGAGACATACGATACTGCAGACACTGCACTTAGCCTCTCCTGGCAGCCCAGTGGGTTATATCCTATGCACTACTGCCCGTTTACTATATCCACCACAACTTCACACTGACGATGCAACACAGAATTTGCATCGCGATTTAAAACTATGGGCTACATGGTGGCTTCCCACCAAGAGCTTAACGAAACTGCCATCACTACACATAGCCTCTCCTGGCAGCCCAGTAGCTTCTATCCGATGCACCACTGCCCATTTACTATATCCGCCACACATTGACACTGACAATGCGACAAAGAATGGCATCGAGGTTCAAAAATACAGGATACACGGCGGCTTCTGTCCAAGAGACTAACAAAACTGTAGTCACTGTACGTAGCCTCTCCTGGCAGCCCAGTAGCTTGTATCTGTTGCACTACCGCCCATTTACTATATGCCTGACACATTCACACTGAAGATGCAAAACAGAATTTGCATCGCGATTCATCACTACAGGCTATTTTGCGGCTTCTCACCAAGAGACAAACGATAGTAAATGTCACTGCACGTAAACTCTCCTGGCAGCCCAGTAGCTTGTATCCGATGCATTACTGCCCATTTACTTTATCCCCAACTCTATCACACTGACGATGCGACACAGAATTTGCATCCTAATTCAAAACTACAGGCTACATGGAGGCTTCTCACCAAGAGACAACGATAGTAAAAGTCACTGCACATAACCCATCCTGGCAGCCCAGTAGCTTGCATTCGATGCACTACAGCTCATTTACTATATTCCCCAAAGCTCCACACTCACGATGCGACATAGAATCTGCATGGTGATACAAAGCTACAGGCCACATTGTGGGTTCTGACCACGAGCCTAACGAAAATGCCATCAATACACGTAGCCTCTCCTGGCAGCCTGTTAACTTGTATAAGATGCACCCTCACGCTGACCATGCGACAAAGCATTGGCATTGCGATTCAAAAATTCAGGATACATGGGGTCTTCTCATCAAGAGACATACGATACTGCAGACACTGCACGTACCCTCTCCTGGCAGCCCAGTGACTTGTATCCTATGCACTACTGCCCATTTACTATATCCCCCACACCTTCACCCGACGATGCAACACAGAATTTGCATTGCAATTTAAAACTACGGGCTACATGGCGGCTTCTCACCAAGAGGCAAACGATAGTGGAAGTCACTGCACATAACCTCTCCTGGCAGGGCAGTAGCTTGTATTCGATGCACTACTGCCCATTTACTATATCGCCCACACCTCCACACTGACGATGCGACATAGAATATGCATAGCGATTCAAACCTACAGGCTACATGGCGGCTTCTCACCAAGAGCCTAACGAAACTGCCGTCACTACTCGTAGCCTCTCCTGGCAGCCCAGTAGCTTGTATCATATGCACTACTGCCCATTTACTATATCCCCCACACCTTCACACTGACGATGTGAAACAGAATATGCATCACGATTAAAAACAACAAGATACATGGCGGCTTCTCACCAAGAGTATAGTGAAACCGCCATCACTACAAAGAGCCTCTCCTGGCAGCCGAGTACCTTGTATCCGATGCAATACTGGCCATTTACTATATCCCCCACACCCTCACACTGACGATGCGAAAATGAATATGCATCGCGATTCAGCACTACAGTCAACATGGCGGTTTCTCACCAAGAGCCTAACAAAACTGCCATCACTACACGTAGCCTCTCCTGGCAACCCAGTAGCTTGTATCCGATGCACTACTGTCCGTTTACTATATCCACCACACCTTCACACTGACGTTGCAACACAGAATTTGCATCGCGATTCAAAACTACGGCCTATATCGCGGCTTCTCACCAAGAGACAAACGATTGTAAAAGTCACTGCACATAACCTCTCCTGGCAGCCCAGTAGCTTGTATCCGATGCACTACTGCCCATTTACTATATCCTACACACCATCACAAGGACGATGCGAAAAAGAATGTGCATCGCGAATCAAAACTACAGGCTACATGGCCGCTTCTCACCAAGGGCCTAACGAAACTGCCATCACTACACGTAGCATCTCCTAGCAGCCTAGTAGCTTATATCTGATGCACTACTGCCCATTTACTGTGTCCCCCACACCTTCACACTGACGATGTGACAGAGAGTTGGCATCTCGATTCAAAATTACAGGACACATGGCGGCTTCTGACCAAGAGACTGACGATACTGCTGTCACTTTACGTAGCCGCTCCTGGCAGCCCAGTAGCTTGTATCCAATGCACTACTGCCCCCACCCTCCCACACTTTCACACTGACGATGCGACGAGAATATGCATCGCGATTCAAAACTACATGCTACATGGCGGCTTCTCACCAAGAGCCTAACGAAACTGCCATCAGTACATGTAGCCTCTCCTGGCAGCCTAGTAGCTTGTATCCAATGCACTACTGCCCATTTACTATATCTCCCGAACCTTTACACTGACGATGCGAAACAGAATATGCATCACGATCAAAACTACAGGCTACATGGCGGCTTCTCACCAAGAGCCTAACGCAACCGCCATCACTACACGTAGCCTCTCCTGGCAGCCCAGGAGCTTGTATCCGTTGCACTACTGCCCAATTACTATATCCCTCACACCTTCACACTGACGATGCGACACGAAATTTGCATCGCAATTCAAAACTACAGGCTACATAACGTCTTCTCACCAAGAGACTAACGATACTGCAGTCACTGTATGTAGCCTCTCCTGGCAGCCCACTGACATGTATCCGATGCACCACTGCCCATTTACAACATCCCTCACACCTTCATATTGACGATGCGACACTCAATTTGCATCGTGATTCGAAAATACATTCTATATGGCGGCTTCTCACCAAGAGACTAACGATATTGCAGTCACTGTACGTAGCCTCTCCTGGCAGCCCAATAACTTGTATCCGATGCACTACTGCCCATTTAGTATATTCCCCACACCTTCACACTGACGATGCGACACAGAAATTGCATCGCGATTCAAAACTACAGGCTACATGGCGACTTCTCACAAAGAGATTAACGATACTGCAGCCACTGTACGTAGCCTCTCCTGGCACCCCAGTAGCTTGTATCCGATACACTACTGCCCATTTACCATATCCCCCACACCTACACACTGACGCTGCGACACACAACTTGCATCGCAATTGAAAACTACAGGCTACATGGCGGCTTCTCACCAAATGACTAACGATACTGCAGTCACTGTACGTAGCCTCTCCTGGCAGCCCAGTACATTATAACTGACACACTCCAACATAATTACTATATCCCACGCAACTTCACACTGATGATGCGATACAGAAATTGGATCACGATTGAAAACTACAGGCTCCATCGTGCCTTTTCACCAAGAGACTTAACGATACTACGGTCACTGTACGTAGCCTATACTGGCAGTACAGTAGCTTGCATCCGATGCACTGCTGCCCATTTACTATATTGCTGGCACTTTCATATTGACGTTGCAACACAAAAATTGCATCGCAATTGAAAACTACGTGCTCTATGACGACTTCTCTCCAGGAGTGTAAAGATACTATAGTCACTGTACTTAAACTTACCTGAGAGGGCAGTATTTTGTAACTGATGCACTTCTACATAATTACTATAACCCTTACAACATCATATTGGCAATGCGACACAGAAATTGCATCGTGATTGAAAAATACAGACTCCATTGCGGCTTCTCACCAAGAGACTGACGATAGAAGGTTCACTGTATGTAGCCTCACATGGCAGCCCAGTAGCTTGTATCCGATGCCCTACTGCCTATTTACCTCACTCCTTCACATTGACAATGCAACAATAGTATATCCCTCACTCATTCACATCGACGATGTGACACAGAAAATGCATCGCGATTGAAAACTACAGGCCGCATGGCGGCTTCTCTCCAAGAGACGAACGATACTACAGTCACTGTACGTAACCTCACCTTGGAGCCCAGTATCTTGTAACTGATGCTTTACTATGTAATTACTATATCCCTCGCACCTTCACATTGATGATGCGATACAAGAACTACATCTCGATTAAAAAATATAGACCCCATGGCGCTTTTTCACTAAGAGACTAACGATACTACGATCATTGTACGTAGCCTATCCTGCCAGCATGGTAGCTTGTATGCGATGCCCAACTGCCTATTTACTACACTCCTGGAAATGGAAAAAAGAACACATTGACACCAGTGTGTCAGACCCACCATACTTGCTCCGGACACTGCGAGAGGGCTGTACAAGCAATGATCACACGCACGGCACAGCGGACACACCAGGAACCATGGTGTTGGCCGTCGAATGGCGCTAGCTGCGCAGCATTTGTGCACCGCCGCCGTCAGTGTCAGCCAGTTTGCCGTGGCATACGGAGCTCCATCGCAGTCTTTAACACTGGTAGCATGCCGCGACAGCGTGGACGTGAACCGTATGTGCAGTTGACGGACTTTGAGCGAGGGCGTATAGTGGGCATGCGGGAGGCCGGGTGGACGTACTGCCGAATTGCTCAACACGTGGGGCGTGAGGTCTCCACAGTACATCGATGTTGTCGCCAGTGGTCGGCGGAAGGTGCACGTGCCCGTCGACCTGGGACCGGACCGCAGCGACGCACGGATGCACGCAAAGACCGTAGGATCCTACGCAGTGCCGTAGGGGACCGCACCGCCACTTCCCAGCAAATTAGGGACACTGTTGCTCCTGAGGTATCGGCGAGGACCATTCGCAACCGTCTCCATGAAGCTGGGCTACGGTCCCGCACACCGTTAGGCCGTCTTCCGCTCACGCCCCAACATAGTGCAGCCCGCCTCCAGTGGTGTCGCGACAGGCGTGAATGGAGGGACGAATGGAGACGTGTCGTCTTCAGCGATGAGGTTCGCTTCTGCCTTGGTGCCAATGATGGTTGTATGCGTGTTTGGCGCCGTGCAGGGAGGGCCACAATCAGGACTGCATACGACCGAGGCACACAGGGCCAACACCCGGCATCATGGTGTGGGGAGCGATCTCCTACACTGGCCGTACATCACTGGTGATCGTCGAGGGGACACTGAATAGTGCACGGTACATCCAAACCATCATCGAACCCATCGTTCTACCATTCCTAGACCGGCAAGGGAACTTGCTGTTCCAACAGGACAATGCACGTCCGCATGTATCCCGTGCCACCCAACGTGCTCTAGAAGGTGTAAGTCAACTACCCTGGCCAGCAAGATCTCCGGATCTGTCCCCCATTGAGCATGTTTGGGACTGGATGAAGCGTCGTCTCACGCGGTCTGCACGTCCAGC
Organism: Schistocerca serialis cubense; assembly: GCF_023864345.2. Taxonomy (NCBI): domain Eukaryota; kingdom Metazoa; phylum Arthropoda; class Insecta; order Orthoptera; family Acrididae; genus Schistocerca; species Schistocerca serialis. Next base: position 919,566,156 of record NC_064640.1, on the reverse strand, counting down.
ACGAACGCTGGTCCAACTGAGGCGCCAGGTGGAAATGGCATGGCAAGCCGTTCCACAGGACTACATCCAGCATCTCTACGATCGTCTCCATGGGAGAATAGCAGCCTGCATTGCTGCGAAAGGTGGATATACACTGTACTAGTGCTGACATTGTGCATGCTCTGTTGCCTGTGTCTATGTGCCTGTGGTTCTGTCAGTGTGATCATGTGATGTATCTGACCCCAGGAATGTGTCAATAAAGTTTCCCCTTCCTGGGACAATGAATTCACGGTGTTCTTATTTCAATTTCCAGGAGTGTATATCCCTCACTCTTTCACATTGACGATGCGGCCATTGTATATCCCTCACTTATTCACATCGACGATGTGACACATAAATTGCATAGCGATTGAAAACTACAGGATCCATGACGACTTCTCTCCAGGAGACTAAAGATACTATAGTCACTGTATGTAACCTTACCTGAGAGGCCAGTATGTTGTATCTGATGCACTACTATATAATTACTGTAACCCCCACACCTTCACATTGACGATGCGACACAGAAATTGCATTGCGATTGAAAGCTAAAGGCTGATGGCGGCTTATCACCACGAGACTAACAATACTTCATTCACTGTTCGTAGCCTCTCCTGGCAGTCAGTAACTTGTTTCTGATGCACTACTGCCCATTTACTACACATCACACCTTCACATTGATGATGCAACATAGAAATTGCATCGCGATTGAAATCTACAGACTCTATGGCGGCTTCTATCCAAGAGACTAACGATACTTCAGTCACTATACGTAACCTCACCTTGGAGCCCAGTACCTTGTAACTGATGCTTTACTACCTAATTACTATATCCCTTGCACCTTCACATTGACAATGCGATACAAAATCTGCATCTCGATTGAAAACTACTTGCCCCATGGCGCCTTTTCACCAAGACACTAACGATACTACAGTCACTGTGCATAGCCTATCTTGGCAGCACGGTAGCTTGCATCTGATGCGCTACTGCCCATTTACTGTAACCCTCACACCTTCACATTGACGATGGGACACAGAAATTGCAATGTGATTGAAAACTACAGGCTTCATGGCGGCTTCTCACCAAGAGACTAACAATACTACGGTCACTGCACGTAACCTCACCTGGAAGACCAGGACCTTGTAACTGATACACTACTACACAATTACTATATCCCCCGTACCTTCACATTGACGATGGGACACAGGAATTTCATCATGATTGAAAACCACAGGCCTTATGGCAGCTTCTCTCCAAGAGACTAACGATGCACAGTTCATGTTAGATTAATACTTTTTATTAACATCAATTATCATTAGGGAGTAAGAGCATTGGCACGTAAGTGTTACAATTTGTATCTCCTTAAACAGGCTTCTGCAAGATGGTTGTTTAATAAACTTTACGTTATCTTCCTATTGCATGATTCTGTTTACTAAATAGGTACTTTTTTTATCTTGGCTGGATAGCGCCACAAGAGAATGGTATAGGAGGGTGTGAATGAAAACATTGTAGAAATCCAGTGTGCAGATCAGCACAATGACAGAGAGTTCTAAACTGAACTGAATTGTTTGATTAATACATTCATATGTGGGTGCCACCTGAATGTTTGTGAACTCCACATATGGAGCCTCAACGAATGTATGCTCACTGACCTCTAATTAAAATACGTTAAAGTCACTTGTGTCTGTTTGGAAATGTGTAATATGAGTCTTTGTATGATTAAGCCTTAAAGCTTGAGCTCTTCAGTGGATTATTTTTGAGTAGGAAGTACCAGAGTATTTGAAAAATCATGCAACATCCATGGTAAATAATTTATGTAGGTCAATAACAGGAGTGAGACAATCATCAAACCTTACAAGAAACTATAATTGTAGTTTTCCCACTCTGAATATAGCGTTATTCCTGTGACATAAATTGTTAATATGAACGCCTGTTACCTATAATTAAGATGTGACATCATCCATTTAAAGGGAATGCCTATAATGCCATTACATTTTCGATTTCTTGTAAGATCTATGTGGTCCAAACAAAGTCTAGATAAGATCATATGTCAACAGACTAATTTTCCTTGTTTATTTCTACTTGAATGGAATTTGTGGAATAGTATACGGATTTATCTGTAGAAAAGCCTGTTCAGAGGTCAGACAAAGCTTCTGTTAAATATTATTATCAGAATGGTGGTTTAATTTTCTGTTACAAGCTACCCTCTCAATGTGTTTTCTGAACACAACAAGGAGGGAAATGTGTCTATAATAGAAATCACCTGCTTGTCTCCGCTTTCTTAAATAGGGTACTGCAGATTTCATCTTTCAGGAAACATATCTTGATTCATCAAATAATTACAAGGATAACTCAAAATTCCTGTTGGTGCTATTATATGTGTACAAGAGTTTAGTAACAGTATCGAAATATTATCATGACTGAAATACTGAATTATGTACATATATAAAAAAAAGTTTTGCATCACCGCGTTTCCCAGAACTCCTGAAGATAGATGTTGACTGCGGACGTAGTATCACAGACTCAGTCCCTTTGACTGTTCACAGATGTCACTAAACCCACCCAAAGATGTAAACAACCATACATAAGCAGTGTCTTTAGACAGAGGGAGTCCGACAGCCAATCAGTTCCAGTCATTCCACCAGGAAGGAGATACACGGCTCATGTTGCCTGAAGTTCAACCATACCTAGACGCTCAATTCCGCGGTTCGGTCGCGTCCGCATTATTTTGTGACAGGAAGGGCTCACAACAAGGGAAGTGTCCAGGCGTCTCAGAGTGAACCAAAGCAATGTTGTTCGGACACGGAGGAGATACAGAGAGACAGGAACTGTCGATGACATGCCTCGCTCAGGCCACCCAAGGGCTATTACTGCAGCAGATGACTGCTACTTATGGATTATGTCTCAGAGGAACTCTGACAGCATGTTGAACAATGCTTTTCGTGCAGCCACAGGATGTCGTGTTATGACTCAAACTGTGCGCAAGAGGCTGCATGATGCGCAACTTCATTCCTGACGTCCATGGCGAGGTCCATCTTTGCAACCACAACACCATGCAGCATGGTGCAGATGGACCCAACAACATGCCGAATGGACCGCTCAGGATTGGCATCGTGTTCTCTTCACCGATGAGTGTCGCTTATGCCTTCAAACAAATAGTCGTCAGAGACATGTTTCGTGGCAACCCGGTCAGGCTGTACACCTTAGACACACTGTCCAGCGAGTGCAGCGAGATGGAGGTTACCTGACTTTTGGGGTGGCATTATGAGGGGGCCGACATATACTGCTGGTGGTCGTGAAAGGCGACATAATGGCTGTACGATAAGTGAATGCCATCCTCCGACCGATAGTGCAACCAAATCAGCAGCATATTGGCGAGCCTCTCGTCTTCATGGATGACAATTCACACCCCCATTGTGCACATCATGTTAATGACGTCCTACATGCTAATGACATCGCTCGACTAGAGTGGCCAGCATGTTCTCCAGACACAAACACTATCGAACATGCCCGGGATAGATTGAAAAGGACTGTTTATGGAAAACGTGACCCGCCAACCACTCTGAGGGATCTACACCGAATCGCTGTTGAGGAGTGGGACAATCTGGACCAATAGTGCCTTGGTGAACTTGTGGATAGTATGCCATGAATACAGGCATGTATCAATGCAAGAGGACATGCTACTGGGTATTAGAGGCACCGGTGCATGCAGCAATCTGGACCACCACCTCTGAAGGTCTCGCTGTATGGTGGTACAACACGCAACATGTGGTTTTCATGAGCAATAAAAAGGGCAGAAATGATATTTATGTTGATCTCTACTCCAATTTACTGTACAGGTTCCGGAACTCTCGGAACCGAGCTCATGCAGAACTTTTTTTGATATGTGTATGTACAAGAGTTTGGTAACAATGTTGAAGAATTATCATAACTGAAATAGTTATTGCTTTTTAGTGAACTACAGAAATCTGTAATATCCTGGACAGTCAATGTCATAAAACTACTGCCTACTTGTGGACTAGGAAATGTAATGGGTTTGTTTTCAATCGTCCAGTTTTTGTCAGTGTCTGCAGCTACTGTATGAAAGAATTCACTGAATTTTGTGCCCAGTGGTTTGAATTTATCATCACCTGTCTCACTACTGCTGTCACCCTGTTGCTGAACATTATTTGCCTTGCCAAGTTTATAATTTTCCTAATGATATAAGTTGCCTTTCTGTTGTTCATTTTTTTTTCTTCAGAGTACAATTTTTGGTGGCACAGTGCAGAATTTTCCAATATCATTTGGACATAAGATAGTGAATTTTTAATGTTGATTGAAGTTATCCCACTGCATCAAAGTACTGTGTGCCCCAACGCCCTTGGCAAACACCTTTCCATTCAAACTTCCCGGCAGATTAAAATTGTGTGCCAAGCCGAGACACAGGCTCGGGACCTTTGCCTTCCACAGAGAAGTGGCTCTACTGCCTGAGTTACCCAAGCACAACTTATGACCAGCACCCCCCAACTTTACTTCCGCCAGTACCTCACCTCCTACCTTCCAAATTTTGCAACATTAGAACTCCTGGAAGACAGAATATTGAAGAGATATGGCTTAACCACATCCTGAGGGATGTTTCCAGAATGAGATTTTCATTCAGCAGTGTAGTGCTAGTCTAGGTAGGAGATGAGGTACTGGCGGAAGTAAAGCTGTGGGAATGAGTTGAGAGTCATGCTTGGGTATCCCAGTCAGTAGAGCATTTGCCTGCAAAAGCAAAGGTTCTGGGTTTGTGTTTCAGTCTGGTACACAGAACTGTTAATCTCCCAAGAAGGTTGACATCAGAGCACACACTTTTCCATTGTTTATCCAGTAAATTCTTTTTAAATACTATACTGTGACGCAGTCAACATCTGTATAATTCTGTGAAACTGTGCTTTTACCGTTCTTGGTAGAACTGGCTAACAGGAATGCTTTCTTACTACAGTACAATTATGGTCAGGTAAATCATGTATGACTGGGCTAACATCTGTTTCATGGGAGCATATTAGATTTATAAATAAATTATTAATCACTGTTGTACTATGCCTATCTATTTTTGTTGGGAAATGGAATGGGTACTGGGGAAATAAATTTCAGCTGGAGTTCAGTAACTCTGTTTACCATTAATATCAAAAGCTCGAGTCTAAAAAAAAAAAAATCAGAATCTGGTAATACAATACCGGTAATAAAACTTCTATTTCAGAAGTGAAAGTCACATGAAGAGCCGCAGTCAAAATAAATACAGTTTCTCCATCTCCTATTACGAGAGAAACACAGTTAATATTCATATGCTATTACGAAGGAATGGGGCATCTGGGTCTCATTTCCTTCACAATGTGCATTTGATACTTGAGAAATCACTTAAATAGAAATACTAATGCAACATAAATAGAATTAAGGAACCAGCATCGATCCATTATGCTGTATACAATAAATTACCAAAAATTAGTTTATGATTAACATCCGGCACTTTAATGAATGTTTGTCGAAAGTAGTCATACAACTGACCACCAAGAGTAAACCTATTGTATAAAAATGTATTTTCTTAGTATTATCTTCCTTGATCAGGTTGGAAAATAGGAGCCCAAATATGTGACTTCTCTTATGTATTGTGTTTCATTATTTGTGCATTTAGTAAATAATAAAGTATTTTTCTCTATATTTTTACTTGTGTGCCGCGTAAGAAGAAAGTACCTGAAGTACTTACAACTGTGGTTAACTCAAGTTGCCACAATTTTCCATTTTCACAGTATCGGTTCCAACATGGAGAAATTTACTATTGCCATTTCGCAATTGGACCTAACAATTAGTGAACTTTTGGCACATGTGTTTGACAAACAGTCTTTCGCTACTCCTCAAAATGCTATCTTGGAACATTTTGTACTGCCCACAGAACCACACCTAGAGAAAACCATGGAGAGTGAGTTAGTGATTGGTGCTTCCCCTTCCCAACTGATCTACACCCTATGCACCTTGGTGGGACAAAATCTACTATCAGAGCAATCACTAAAGCTTTTTTGGTTCTGATGTTTGCTCCCACATGTCCAGGGAAATATTATCAGCTTTTCCAGACCTTCCCATTGATGAAGTGGCACAAAAAGCAGACTCTTTGACTAGCACTTATGCTGATTCAAATTTGTGTGAAATGAAAGCTGAGCTTATGGCAGATAGCCTCGAGCCAAGCATTTCAGCCTCAGCAGCTTCTGGGGGTCCTGCACCATGCATCATTTCCCTTCCTGCGCCAGGGCCATCTATGAGTCATGTCATCGATGAGCTGTCCTACCTTAATGCCAGGTTGCAATGACAAGAAGCAGCAGCCTCCAAATGACAGGCCAACATACAGATGGTGCTGGTTTCATAAATATTTTGCCAAAGCTGCTCGATATTGTATGAAACCATGCTTTTACCGATACTTCCTAGATGATGCCAGTAGGTGGGCATATTTGTCAAGGTCAGTTAAAGTACCTACAAGCCATACACAATGGAACTGAACCCACAGTGACAGTTTCTCACAGACTTTTCATGAAGGACAAACATATTGGGAATAATTTCTTAGTGGACTCAGGATATGGGATTAGTGTTTACCCTAAGTCACATAATATGCACTGCTCTAGTGAGCAAGAACTTAATCTTGTAACAGTTAACGGCCTCCACATTGCCATGTTTGGAATGATGCAGTTGATTTTGTACTTCAGTGATGAGCTGCAATCCACTTTGGCCTTTGTGGTTGCTGATGTCAAAGGTGGAATTATCGGTGCTGCCTTTTTCTATCATTTTGATTTTATGATGGATTTAGTGCATCAGTGTCTTCGGAAAGAGCCACTCTCTCTTACTACCTCTGCAGCATCAGTTCGTGTTGTGAGCGACGCTATTGGGATCTGTCACTCAAAGATATCTGCAACAGCCACGCCAACTGTGTCATGTCTGAAGGATTCATTACCATTTCCATACCCATGTGGACTGTGCATACGTTCTACTGCTAATATAATGAAGCTACATGAGAGTTGGCACAGGCTTATGGCTCAAATTTCTACTGTACAAGCTCGTCATAATGCCAAACTCTGTACCATTAATAGCCTGCATGAAACCAATATTTACTGTAGGTGTTCTTGTGATGTCAGTGATATGTGATTGTGCTGCTGTCAACACTGACAATGAAAAAATATTAGATGCTCACTGAATCTGGAAAATTTAAGCATCCAGCCAATGACAGTTATGTTCACGCAATTCGACCCATGCAATATGCTGAGATAAAAATTATTAACTTTAAAGCTGGAGATATGAAGTGGAATTTTATTTTGAAGTTACATTATCTGCAAGAGTGTGAATCTCTAAAATTTGCCAATTCAGTCTCTGATTCACATGTGCATTTCTATAATACAAAAATGAATGTTTCCTTAGCAGCCCAGAAAATGAGCTTCAGCGTTCATGATACCATTAAATTTTTAGCAAGTTCCAAGCACTCAGATATTCATGGCACCTCTGCCACTGTAGAATTCATCATAATTATTGATAAACTGTTTGATGGGTGCAACTCAGGAGAGTTCATGTTAAGGGCTTTAAGCAACGACTGAGAGCGGAAACTGCAAATTATTGGACTGAATTTCTTTGTCTTGCGGAAAAATTCCTTCAAACACAAAGGATTGATGGTCTTTGTACATTAGTACATCCACTAAAAGCATTTGTGCTGGTACTTTTATTTGCATACATGGTCTTAGAAGCCTCTCCCAGAAGTTTCTCTTTTGGTGTACAAAACCTCTTAAGTATTTTTTAACATATTGAAAGGGTACAGTACCGCCCGACATTGAAAATAGGTACAACATTCTTCGTTATTCTTGTCAGTACAACATATTTTTTCTAATAATAACTCAATTTCAATTAATACAGCGAAGCCGGATACCAGTGTGGGAAAAAATGACAATTTATTTATTTAACTGATCACATGTGCACTCCCACAAAATAAATCCCTACATCCAGTTTGGTGAGATCTGTGAAATGAATGAATGTATGGTCGTCTGCTAACCGCAGATAGTGAATGTGAATATATGATCATCTTTGAGACGATCTTTTGGTCACCTTTGGTGGAACCAAAGAGATGAAATTTACCGGAGCTTTGAGCGCCTGAAATGTGGCTGACCACTACGGTAGCAAGGTGCTCCCCCACTTCGGCAGAGGTGCGAGAGGACCTGAAGAACGGCCATGTTTCAGCACTCTGCTGCTGGATCTTGTGTTGGTAAGACCTGTCTTAGGTGTGCTTCATAAAGACAAAAGAGTGGAGACATGGTATGCATGTGAAATACTTAAGAGTAGTTTGGAATAATAATTTCTCTATTTCAGGAACTTTTGTGGGGAGAATTAAATGTCAGGTAGGTAATATTAAGGAGATCATAGTAATCTTCGGAAGTGACCAATGGTCACAATGAAACCACGTGTAGCAATAAGTTGAAATACTTCCGAGTGCTTAAGTTAAGCTGAATTACTAGCGTGTCTACTATAAGTTGAAAATATTTAAGAAATGGCGTGTGCAGGACCTGAAATTAGAGACGAGTGCTTCCACGTGGTGAGTACTGAGTGAATCTCAATCTGTGTATGAGACAAAGGATAAAGAGAAGTACTCGTCCATGGTATCAGTTGAGGACTCGCGTGTGTGATGAATATGTTCTTAATATTACTTCGTGTGTTATGTTTCCGTGTGACGCTTGATTCAAACTATAATACTCTGAGAGTGAAGCAAGGTGAGTCAGCCATCTATTCAGCAACGCCACTTGGCTTGCATTGCACAGGAAGACATGCATATATCCTCCAGAGTTCGTAGTAGGAAAGAAAAGTTATGAAGTGGGGCAGTGTCGTGTGAAACTTGGATGAATTTTAATTGAAGTGGGAAAGCTGAAAGTGATGTAATTATAACGCTGTGACTATTCCTTGTTTTGTATTGTATGTTGCCAGTGTGATGTATTTCATGAAATTTAAGTATGTGTGGTTGGCATGGGAGAGTAACAAGATAGTTTCAGAGGCAGTGGGTTATGCATGTTCCTTTTTGTACCACTCGGTCTGGAGGAAAGTTTCGTGATGATGGGTGTGAGAGTCGAAGTGTGATATATAGCAAAAGATCCACCATCCTATCCAGAAAGTGCACTGTAGCGTTAAGTAATTACGAGACCATAAGATAGAGAATCACCAATGTAAAGCCATGCCCACTGGGCGGAATTTCTCGTGTGTTATTGTTGTAGGTTATAGAATTTGTGTGTTTAGGTTATAGAATTTATCGGAATAAATAAGACAGTGAAAAGAAAAAGATTGGTGGCCTTTTCCTTCGAATAGTATGTTGTCATGATACCCAGAATTTATAATGTTTGCGCCATTCATATTCAGTGCGATGGCCACATGTTGATCAAAGCCGTTGAATAAGAAAGAAAATGTGGTATTGCCAGTGCGTAGTGAACAATCAGAGTTGTGTAAATTTTTAATAGTCAGTAGAGCTGCCACATGTGAATGAATCTCGTTAGAAAACAACACTTTTTTATACTCGGCTGTGCACCTCTGTTTCGCTAACGCATTGCTCCGAGTCACGTAGCCCCACACCACGGTTGCGCCAGTGGGCTCCTTCTTCCTGTAACCCGCGACGTGCGAACCGCTGCGTTTACCCTTTTAGCGGTTCGATGGCCGCTGTGGCCTCCATTCCAATTCGCAACCACTGGTCAGTGTAACTTACTGCAATCCAGCCCGCAGCTGGCTGCAACTTGTGCGCTCCGAAATATTGCACCAAATCTAACTTCCCTATCTTAAACTGTGCTGCCGCTACATTATTCCCCTCTTTGGAAAGACCCGGTCCCCGGGTCGTCCTTTAACTAACTCTTAAACTTGTTTGGATGCTTACTTACTACTAGAAAACTTAAATGTGGTCTAGTGCCCCTTAAAACCATGGCATGAAACAAAACGTAAAAATTCCTTACTGGATGACCACTGCTGAATCAACCCCTTACCTACTCATCTCACCCCCTCAGTATCCAATCTCCTGGGACTTGGACTATCCTTGGTTCCCTTTCGGAATTAGCTCTCCGCCTGATCAGAAAGAAAATAACACAAAACAAAGTTAAGACTGCGATGTCACTTGGCCCAGAGGTGCTCAAAATGATCGTTATTTGCCGTTGCCTTTCTCTATACTGCGTGACATGTTGAACAAGCTGTTCAGCTGATATGCGCCCCTCTTGCTCTATAACGAACTGGTTTATGGATCTCAACAGACGTGCTCCAGAGTCTGGTTTAACAAGATCAGATTCTGCCTTGGCAAAAACTCTAAAGTGGCTTCTGGCCAGTACAGCTGTAGCTGCGTAACATTCAATTGTGAGACTCCTGAAATTGACACTGGCAGATGGAAGGTTGGTCCTAATATGTTACACTTTGTTCCATTGATTAAAATTCCGCTCCCCTCGAGCTCTAAACCATTCGCTTCCGTAAACACTCCTTGCTCAAAACAACTTGCCACTACTACCAAATTCTCGTAGACGGAGAAGATCAAATGCATGCCGACTCGTTGCAAGCTCAATTTTGATTAAACAATGTTCCTTGGGCAGTCTATTCTATTTCCCCTGAGCTAAAAATAACTGCACCATGCACGTGTCCCATATTTTTAGCATCGCAGATTTTCCTCCAACATTCACTATTTTTTATCCAAACTCAACACCGATTGTGTGACTACTTCTATCCTTAAATTCACATTATATGAACTGGTGCAAGAAACACGACTTTCCTGACCCAGCCCTGTTGATAACTAAAAATTTAAACAAGAAATCGTACGACTCTGACATCGTCCAACACATACTTATTACGGCTTCGCCGAAAAATATACTCCGACTCATTTATCTCTCCAGAACTGCGTTTTATTTCTCCTCCAACAACACTCCACATACGTCAGATGCTACACTTCCCTTTTCAGTAACCTGAGAACAGGGATCACCATCACCCTTCCTCCCTCTTCAAAAAGACTGCTGCCCCTAGCAGGCTAACAATACCCGAAAACACATATAAAATACAATGCCTAATTAATCCATACAAACCCAATGATACATGACACGAAAACAAAAAAACTACAACTACTCTACTACTTTCTAGAACGCAAAGCATATGGTACTTCATGCTGTACTCTATCTTTCATCTGCGCTTAGCACCATTCTACACTCTCTCTTTCTTCCTCTTTCCTACCTTTGACACGCCTGGAATCACATTCGGGCAGGCAACCTTTAAATGGCTGTAATCACCCAATGTGTACTATCGTCGTTCTAGTTGGCAGCCGAAGCTTCACATTAACGGAATATGTGGTCTGAACAACTTGGTATGGCCCTTGTACATCGTGAGGAACTTCTTCGTTTTCCCTTTTTGCGTATAGGGGCTGGACAGCATTACCCATTGACCCACCCTATACTGCAGTAAACGTCCTTTCCGTGCCTTTCCAAAGCCTTTGTATTTGCCTTTTGTACTCGTTTCCAAACATCCCGAATTGTCCTTGCGAATTGACGTACAGATTCACCAATCCTTCTTTTCTGTATCTTCACTAAATCAAACGGGGACTGCATATTTCGCCCGTACACTACCTCATATGGAGACAAACCGGTATTTGTATGGACTTTAGCATTATATGCGCATACAATATGCTTCAAATACTCATCCCACTGATGGTGATGAGAATGCACATAAAAACTCAGCATCTTCCCGATTGTTCTGTGTACCCGTTCTGTCCTTCCATTGGCCTGTGGATGCAACGCACTCGTCCTCAACTTCTTTAGGTCCAACAATTTACATAGTTCCTTCATTAAACCCGACATGAAGTTGGTCCCTTGGTCAGTAATTATTGTCTCTGGTACACCAGACATCAAAATCTTGTTATTTACTAACGCTTGCGCGACCATTGCTGACTGTTGATTTGGCATAGCCACCATCTCCACATACCTTTAAAAATGGTCTATTATTGTCAGAACGAATCTGTTCCCAGATGGTGTTCACCTAAAAGGTCCTAAGACATCAATCCCCAGGAAAGAGATGGAACATGTTGCCCCCGGTAATCGTTGTAGCTGTATCTGTTTCCGACTGAAATGTGCTCTCTGCGCACATGGTATGCAATTCTTGACATACTGATCCACATCTCCCCGCCACTCTCCTATTCGTCTCTCTACACACTCCATGACCGGATAACACGTGATCATGTGCTTCCTTTAAAACCTCATACCTTAACTTCGCTGGCACTATTACCCTTGGCCCTAACTTCGTTTCCCTGCACAGAAGACCGTCGTACACATTAAACTGTGGCTGTGTCCGATACAGTTTACAATCATTGTCCACGTCCTATAATTTTTGCCGCACCGCTAGGTCATAACCTATGACTTCTAGTTTTGCCACCTTCCTACTTAGTGCATCCGCATTACTGTGCTTTTTCCCAAGCTTGTGCACCACCCCGTAGTCAAATTCACTAAGCCTCACAGCCCATCGAGCGAGTCTAGTAGACTGATCCTTCAACTCCAACAACCACTTCAATGCAGCATGATCTGTCACTACCCGAAATCTTCTCCCATATAAATAACATTTAAAATATGTGATTCCATAGATTACGCGTAGCATCTCCCTCTCTGTTGTTGAGTAATTCGTCTCTGCTGCATTCAACTGCCTAGACGCATAGGCTACAGGATGTTCTTTCCCATCAATTTCCTGACTGAGAATACACCCTAATGCTTGATTCGATGCATCGCATGCTAGTATAAACTCCTCTTCAAGATCTGGAAACACAAGAACCGGACTTGATGTTAACACTTCTTTAAGTTTGTCAAATGCTTTCTGACACTCTTCTGTCCACTGAAATTTCACACCCTTCCATAACAATTGCGTCAATGACTGTGCTAAATCTGCAAAACCCTTCATGAACTTTCAATAGAAATTGCAGAGTCCGATGAATTACTGCACTTCCTTAACTGTTTTCGGTTCCCGAAAATCCCTTACAGCCTGTACCAACCTCGTATCTGTTCGCACTCCGTCTTTCTGATAATATGATACAGATATTTTTGACTTCTTCTAACGCGAAGTGACACTTCTCCAGGCTCATCGTCAAACAAGCGTCTCTTAACGCCATAAAGACTTCCCTTAACCGCTGTCTATGTTGCTCCATACTACTTGAAAACACTATAATATCATCCAAATAGACAAGACACTGCCGTGGTTTCAAACACCTAAATACACTGTCTAGCAACCTCTGAAACGTTGCCGGAGCGTTTTTCAACCCGAATGGCATTCTAATGTACTGGTAATGGCCTCCAGATGTAGAGAAAGCAGTTTTTGGACGATCCCCAGGAGCCACCTCTAACTGATGATAACCACTTGTCAAATCCATCGTAGGAAAGTACTGGCACTGTCCTAAGTGATCCAAAGTCTCTGATATGTCTGGAATGGGGTATGCGTCCGTTACTGTCTTATTATTGAGGTATCGATAGTCACAACAGAACCTGTATTTCTTAGTTCCATCCGTAGTTTTTTAGGCATAACGACAATTCCCGCTCCCCAGCAACTATTACTATGCTCTATAATACCGTCCGCAAGCTGCTGATCATTGAAATCCTCCACAATCGGCTGCAAATACCTCGGTATTCTCTATGGTTTACGGTAAACCGGTGCTTCAGTCCCTGTTGGTATCCTATGTTGAACGAATGGAGTTGCTGGCAATGGCCCTTGTGGAAAAAACAAATCCTTAGATTCCCACAATAATTCTTCCATCTGCTCCCTTTCTTCTCCTTTCAAATGTTTAATTTTGTCACGCAATGCAGTTCTATCGTCAGTTAGTGGTTGATCGCTTCGTCTACCTCTCGAACACCAGTCTTCATCATCTGGCACATCCAAATTTGCTACTAAAACTCCTTTCCTCAAATTCGCGTCTACAGCGCTAAAATTATCCACCTTCTCGGGAACTACTCGCCCGTCATTCCCCTCCTGTACGCGTACAACACTACGTTTCACAAAACAACCCAGTGGACCCAAAACTTCATTATCCTCCAATGGTTCAATAACACATACTGTACCCACAGGTAGATTCGACTCCACACTTACCCAGAGCGACTTCTCAGTGCCACTAGACACACACTCATGCGAATGTACGCGGTTCAATTGGTTTGTTCATTACGTTGAACGCCCCTGGTGACAGCTCTGCACCGACAACAGTTTCCCCTAGCGGTCTCGGTCTGGCACACAGTTTTGCCGGCCAGAATCGCCGAGCGGTTCTAGGCGCTACAGTCTGGAACAGGTTCGAATCCTGCCTCGGGCATGGATATGTGTGATGTCCTTAGGTTAGTTAGGTTTAAGTAGTTCTAAGTTCTAGGGGACTGATGACCTCAGCAGTTAAGTCCCATAGTGCTCAGAGCCATTTGAACCATTTTTGAACCCCTAGCGGAAATAACATTCCACCAAGTTCCACAGTTTGTTGTCCAAGGTCAATTTTGGCATGATGTTGATGCAAGAAATCCACTCCTAGGATCATGTTGTAGCACTCGCTCACCCATGGTACTACCTCCATGCATGCAAACAATCGGACTTTCCCTATGCGAAAGTCAACTGTCACCGACCGCAGAGGCATGACCTCCTTATCCCCCACTCCACGCAACATGTAACGTGGTGGGTCTAACTTCCTACGTCCCATTATATTCTTAGTAGCCACTGACACTTGCGCTCCTGCGTCCAACAAAATCTTAAACTTTTTAGTTCCTATGGATCCTACCACTGAACATTCCACCTCTGCATACGTATTCGTAGCATTTGCTTGTATCTTTGTAAAAGCCCTTCCTTTAACTGCTTAAACTGTCCTGCCTTCCTCAAGGCCTCAGAACACCTTACATATGTTGCCTTGCCAGAAAACGGAATAATCAAACTCACGGCGGCTGGATAAATCTCCTGCACCTTAGGCAACAACGACTTATCACATGCGGTTTCCCGTTCACTTCTAGATGTTAATTCATTTCTCAACTGAGTATTGTCCGCTGTCAGTTGTGCTACTTTTTCCAACAAAATCCGCATCGCTTCTGGTTCTGACACACTTTGCATCCTTGACTCTGCCATTGTGTTGCCTCCGTTCTTAGTTAGACCCGACAAAAAAATTTAAGTACCAGAACAATCTGACTTCCTACAACGCCATATCATCATACTCAGTAACATCATAAACCAATACAAAGTAATCAAATGCCACGAAAAACATCTTATTGTCCCAAATACACTAACACTTATTCTGACAAAATAAATAATATGCATACGCAAAACATCTAAAATGTGACTTCTGGCAAGCCATACTCAAAACACCAACAAGAAAGAAAACATCCAACACTCAAAAGAACCATTTTGACAGCACTCAACACATCTTGTGACTGTCTTGCAGGCGGTGGGCTCGAACGCCGTACTGGACAGACGACGTCCGCTGACCTGACACCAAATGTAGTGGGTGGGTGCCAGGAGGTGCCATATTAAAACTCGGCGAGAACTTTCCAAATGATTTATTCGTTTCCACTACATTGTTTGATTCACCTCAGTCTCCATCACAGTCCCTGCATTGCTGAGGAAGTACCCCCAGCGGCCTGTGAAACGCAATGCTGTGTTGTGCTGGCCTTGTTCACCAGCTGTAGAATTCCAGTTACATCAGGATGGCTGTGCCAGCAGCCGACTCAGGGCCCACCGTCCCTGTTGATTCCGCGCTGCTCTGCCGGGAGATGTAGGTCGGCCCCGCTGCTGTTTCTACCTCGGCTGGCATAGCTGGGAACGCGGCGGCAACGACCACCCCCGTTCTGGCATCCGAACCTGCGGCCCTCGCCTCGTAAGTCTGCAGCGTGTGTTGGGAGACGAGACAACTGCCCACGGTAGTGACCCGAAGAGTGGCCCGCTCTCGCTGTCTGCGGACCCCGCGTCGGCCTCAGAGGGTCGCACCAACGACCCACCATGGACTGGGACACTGTCGCCCCATCTGCTGCCATATGTCGCCGGTAGTGTGACATGTATCGCCGTCCAGGAGAGCTGCCACACTTGAATGAATCTCTTTAGAAAACAACACTTATTTATACTCGGCTGCGCAATCACTCCCAGTCATGTACGTCCCACACCACGATTGCGCCAGTGGGCCCCTTCTTCCTGTAACTTGCGACATGCGAACCACTGTGTTTACTCTTTTCAGCAGTTTGATGGCCACTGTGACCTCCATTCCACTTCGCAACTGTTGGCAGCGTAACCTACTGCAATCCAGCCCGCACCTGGTTGTAACTCGTGCGCTCTGAAATATTGCACCAAATCTAACTTCCCTATCTTAAACTGTGGTGCCGCTACATATATGATTAAGTAACTACAATAAGAAATTTTTCATGTCAATGCTTTTGTCATTTTGTACTGCTATACAGTTTTGTCATTTAGAAAATAAAATTCGAAAAAAAGAAGCAAAAAATATTTTGCACAGAGGTAAGGTTTTTGAGAAGCATAATTTGTCAGCAGCTTTAGTGGCAGTTCAGAAATTACGTATGTAAACACAGCAGAATAATAGCAAAATTTATGTTGCAGGGAAAGGTTAGAAGGTACTAGGCAATAGCTACCAGTGGACTATAAACTAAGCACACAAAGTGTCATATAATGTACATAAATGGTTACTGTATTTTTTCTGTGTAGCAGAACAATTTGACACTTTGTGCCGATTCATCATGGCAACTGAGATGTCACGCATCACGCATCGTGTACTACACATGCAAATAAAGATGACAATCGGAGCGGTGCCTGATGGGAGCGACCGTAAAGGCATTTCCCATTTACAGTCGCTGCCATCAGCCACCGCACTGAGTGTAACATTGTTTGCGCATGTAGTACACCAGGGCCGGCCAGAAATTCTGCACGTGTGTGGTGCTCCTGCACATGTGCAACTTCCGGGTCACAGCGTGCACGCCGCAGCCGTCAGCGTTCATGTAGTGCATGTTTCTACGCACAGATGTCGCTTTATCCACTTGCTGAGATACCCTGTACCGGCGCATTCTAGTGCTCTTTCCACAGCTTGCATGTCAACCATGGGAAGGTATTTCGTGTATTAAACATTTAAAATACTGTTACAGTCTACTCATTGAGACGTCTACTTTTATGTTAACAGTTTAACCCAGTAAGACAAGTAATACAGTTAACAACCGTGGGTTTTTATTAAGGCAGCTTGACTGACGGTACACAAATACGCTTAGTGTTTTTGATCTAGTATTTAAGAAAGAGAGCACTCGGCGACTTCCAGCGAACCTTAGTCATGATTTCAAATAACATTAAACTAATGCAAGGTTTCCTATAACTAATTCTCGGTACCCTGAGTTATACCCACATAATTTCTGTCTCACTGACCTCTGAACAGAATGACAACCGCAGACCTCTCGATGATGACCTGTACCATTATTGCTATATCTTTCATCAGTTCCGTCTGAAATCTGCACAATAACCGACGATTAGATGAATGTTATGTTTTATCAACTTCAGCTGAGCGTAGCCCTTCACACATTTTTTTTTTTAAAAAAAAGAATCTAAATGTAAGTATACAACAATCGGTTTAATGACCAATTTTCCTTATAATAATGGAGCATGGAGCAGAATGAGGCAATAGTGCACAGTTAGTAAACAATAATTTTTAATTATGAAAGGAATAAATCCAAACACGTTTATCACTGGTCATGAGAAATGATATAGCTAATATCGGGCACAAAAGCACGGCTCATTGACAAACGCAAGCAGTTGCGGGAGATTTTCATCACTGATGCTTGATCAAAACGACTGAGAACATAGATCTTCCGTTCTTTGCTTTTTTACAGTACCTGCCATTTCTCAGTACTTCTCTGTTAAAGTTACGGTCACCAGGGGTAAACGAGACTGGGTATGTTGCGCTCTTGCTTGTACCACATAAACAGGGAAGAGGAGCCGCCGCCGTTCATATAGGACACATGCCTAATAACAGATGTCGCTGTCGCTCGCTGTCGCACACGTGCGCACATGTGCAGCACTTCCGCACGTCTGCACACTGTGCAGCGTTTGGCCGGCCCTGTAGTACACGAAGCACAGCTGTGATGCATGGTGTCTCAGTTACCATGATGAATCGGCACAAAGTGTCAAATTGTTCAGCTACATAGAAAAAATACAGTAACCATTTATGTACGCTATATGATGCTGTGTGTGCTTAGTTAAATGGTAGTATCTCTCACTGAGTAAAAGGCTATTTGCTTTTCTTTTTTTTCTTCTTTGTTGAATTTAGATTCCCCCCCAGAGGAGAAGGCAGGGGGGGGGGGAGGGGGGGGTGGCAGGCTGGCAACAGTATAATATGCTGCTCTGCAGCCTACAGAAGAGTTTAAAAACATAATGAGTAGGGAATAAACAATAAAAACAGGTGATAAAACAGTGACTGGGTGAAACTGTAATAGGGCGACAAATGGCAGAAGTCAAAATATAAAAACAAAGAGCTGGTGATGCTAATTTAAACACATAAAATTAGACATGGACAATTAAAAAAAAAATGTGGTGACAGTCTGGTTTCTGTTCGCAAGAGTTAAAAAAAAAACATACCTAGTGATGTAAAAAAAATGGGACATGCAACACATCACTAAAATACTGCACTATAAAGTAGACTCAGAGACAGACTGGAGGGGGAGGGGGGGGTGGATCCGGCCAGAAGAGGGGGGGGGGGGAGGGGGAAGGAGAGGAAAAGCAAAAGGGGGAGCCAATGGAAGGAGAGGACACAGGAAGGGGAGGGGGCAGGGTGGACACGAGAAGGAGTGGGGAAGGCAGGGGAGGGGAAAGCAAAAGGACTCGGGGGAGAGTGAAAGCCTACCCATAGTGCCATCTCTTATAGCTATTGAGAAACACACTGACAACTGAGTAAGGTAAGCAATTCACCACCAAACACTATGCTTATATAAGTTTATTACATATTTACACATACTGCAAAACAAAGTAAATTGACTAATTCAAGGTATGCTATGCCCATGGAAATAAAAGATAATAAACTTCATTGCAATGGTTTGACACTCGTTAACTATCAATAGTCATGCCCAGCAGTCTTGGAGCCTATAAATTTCAAATCTTCGGCACTGAAATTGATTGAGAAAATTAAAGTGTATAAGAGTTAAAAGCATAAACACTTGATGCAAATTTTTTTGTAGTGTGAATGTAGAAATTGAAGGGTTGGTGTGGAAAATCACTTTAACTCTGCCTGCAGTTACTGTAGGAGTGAATTAAATAGCTCTGCAGTTGATGGTGTCAGTTCCAAGCCTAGAGAAAGGTGGAGGGTTGTCGAAGTACTGAAGCCATAAAAGAATCGACATAAAATAGTAGGAGAGAGCCAGTAAAGTTTAATACCTTAATTGCAATGATGACGATGATAATGATGATGATGATGATGACAATAATAATAATAACAATAATAATAATAATAACAATAATAGCGATTAACCCATATATTTTCAACTTAATTGCGTGATGCAAATAAAGCAGCTACCAGTATCTCACGCCTCTGTAAATATAGTCTTATTGCTGAATGTGGCCATCAGAGGGACTGAACATAACAAGCAGGAATGCTGGAGCTTCCAGAATCTATTCAACCAAAACACAAACACTTTTGGGCATAACAGTTTCTATTGAATAAAACTTTTTGTGGTTAATACTATTCTTATAACAGCTAAATATAACAGTTTATGAATGGATAACTTTCTCCCCCTCTGCACTTATGGCAATTCCTGCTAATATCTATCACTGCAACAGCACCAAAGAACTTACTTGTCAGGACTAAAGGCTAGCGTGTTCACTTTCCAAGTCAAGACAAAGTTATTGTAGAAGTGAACAGACACAAGGATCAGGTATGCCTTAATCAGATTTGTTGCAAGTAATATGTCTCTATTTGTAACCAATAGCTCAATATATAGCATATTTACATAAAAATAGTATATATTACACCTAGATAAAAACCTAAAATAACTTACCCTGGTCCCAAAAGGAGCCCAGTAAATTACCAGCAATAATTAAAAACTTGGTTTCAGATAAAGAACAGTTTAAAAAGAGTTTGAATGACTTTTTGGTGGACAACTCATCTACTCTGTGCATGAATATCTTCACAGCGATTGTTAGACTAGCTTAATAAAAATTTCAGTTTTGACAGTACTTGGTCACAACAGTCAAATGGCTCTGAGCACTATGGGACTTAACATCTACGGTCATCAGTCCCCTAGAACTTAGAACTACTTAAACCTAACTAACCTAAGGACAGCACACAACACCCAGCCATCACGAGGCAGAGAAATCACAACAGTCAAGATTAGGTATGTTGTGTATGATGATAAATTTATCAAAAGTTTATAACTTGGTTTCATTCTGACAGAGTATTAATTCTGTAAATATTAGCAGTTCCAGTTTATTGTAATGTGGCACTGCAAAACATTCAACTGCAGCTGCCAGGTAAATAAGCAAATTACAACTTTTTGCAGGGCAAGTCAATTTGTTGAACAGATACAGAAGTAGAACAAGTTATACACATAAAACAATAATCTTGTGTTTTGTGCCTTGTTTGTGCAGTTGAAATAGGTAGGGCCAAAAAGCAAGAGGAACAAATAGCTCTAAAAATAAATGAGACTTTGGTGACAAGTGCATGTTGTTTTGCAAATCACTTAAACAAGTACTTTGTTTCTGTTACTGACAGCTTGGGGTTTTCAGGTTCAGTAAACAGTGCAATGGAGTACCTGAGACCATTCTTTACAAATAACTGCAGTAAAATGGCAATGACACTCAAATCTTACAAAGAAGTGGCATTCATCATAAAATCCTTAACATCTAAGTATTCTAGTGGTTATGGTAATATATCAACAAAGTTAATCAAGGAGTGCTCATGCAAGGTGAGTTCTGTCTGCAGCTATTTGTGTAATCAATCTCTTATCAGTGAAACATTTCCATGCTGGCTAAAATATAAAGCCTCTTTACAAGAAGGGGGATAACGAGATACCATCAAACTATCAACCAATTTCACTTTTGCCAGCTTTTCTAAAAACATTTGAAAAGGTTGTGTTCAAGTGTCTCCTTAAGCATCTGACTACAAATAATATATTGTCCAAATCACAGTTTGGGTTTCTTAAGGGTTCTGATAGAGAGAAAGCTATTTACATGTACAGTGATAATGAACATAATGAATTATATAACAAATTAGATGCTACTGGCATTTCCAGTGATGTGTCAATTGAGTTTGACTGTGTGAATCACAGCATTCTCTTAAGTGAATTAGAATACTATGGTGTCACCAGCAGTGCTGTGAAATGGTATGAGCCTTATTTAACTACTGTGACATGAAACAAAGGGTGTTGCGAAATATCTGTGCAGTAAACAGTCAGCCTTCATCTGATTGGGAATTAATTCCATATGGTGTTCCTCAAGGTTCCATCTTTGGTCTGTTGCTTTTTCTTGTGTGCATTAATTACTTCTCGCCAATTACATTACCAGATGCTAAGTTTGTTTTGTTGCACATGAGACAAACATTGCAATAAGTAGGAGGTCAAGTACAAATTTAGAAATGGCTGCTAATCAAATTTTCACTGACATTAATAAATGATTTAGAGCTAATTCACTGTCATTAAACTTTGAAAAGACCCACTGGAACCTGTTAGATATTTAGTTATAGCATGTGTATAGCAAATCAAGCATGTGCATAGCAAATGCAGATCGAAGAGGTTGACAGGGTTAATTTTCTGGGATTAAAATTCGATAATAAATGCTGTTGGGAAAGGATTTGCAGTAAGAACGATGTCAGATGTAGAAGATACAAAAAACTTATATATTTTGCCTACTTTCATTCTAATATGTCATATGGAATCACATTCTGTTGTAACTTGTGAAGCTGAGCAACAGTTTTTAGAATCCAATAGCGTGTAACAAGATTCATTTGTTGCGTAAATTCAAGAAGATCATGTAGAAAACCTGTTCAAGGAACTTTGAATTCTAACTATTGATTCTCAGTATACTGCATTTATTTTTAATGAAACTTATTGCAAATAATATATCTCTATTTCCAACCAATTGCTTAATACATATTATCAGTACTAGGAATAAGAACAATCTACATAAAAACCTAAAATCACTTACTTTGGCCCAGAAAGGGGTCCAATATTCAGAAATACACATTTTCAATAAATCGCCAGCAACCATTAAAAACTTGGTTTCAGATAAAGCACAGTTTAAACAGAGTTTGAAAGACTTTTTGGTAGGCAGCTCCTTCTACTCTACAGATGAATCTCTTAACAGCAACTGTTAGACCAGCTTAAGTAAAAATTTCAGATTTCAATTTTGACAGCAATAGGTCACAACTGACAAGATTAGGTATTTTGTGAATGATAAATTTATTAAAAGTGCAGAGCTGTGTTGCATCCTGACAGAGTATTAATTCTGTAAATATTAGGAGTTCTAGTTTACTGTAATACATTTACCTATTTTGACAGTCTGCTGATAAATGATGAGGGTAGTGAGTATTATATTCAGATGTTTTACGTTTTTTTTTATGTTATACTTTCTGACTTGTTTCACACCCAAGATAAGCATCTCATTTTTGGGTCTCTGGAACGAAAACTGAATCTAATCTAACTCCATTTCACTATAGTAACAGAACTTTCTAGGTAGTAGTCCTACTGTTGTGTTGTCATTGCCAAGTCCTGCAAACATTCTCTAGGCCGTGTAGTAATTTTGCTACAAGTGTCATATCAGAGAATATTCGAGCACTTATTCTTCATTCCTTTCCCACAAAATTGAATACTATGTGGGGGTAAGGTATTTATTTATTTTCATCTACACCAGAGCATTCACATGCAGTTAATGGCTTCATGACTAATTCTGATAACAACTTTTACATCGGGAACTGACAAAATGTAATTGTGGGAGTGACGTAATCAACTAATTGATATATGACGAGTGCAGTGTCTCTCTAATTTCTTATGTTCTTTGTTGCTTCCTGTTCTGGTTTGATTGCTAATGTGTATACCTGCGTCTTTTGTATTTGTGCACAATAAAGTGTGATTTACACAGAGGAGAAAAAAAGTCATAGACTAGCGATGGCGGTAGTATCACGTATACAATTTATAAAAGGACAATGCATTAGCAGAGCAGTCACTTGTATTCGAGTGATTCATGTGAAAAGATTTCCAACCTGATTGCAGCCACATGAGGGGAATTAACAGACTTTGAACATGGAATGGTAGTTGCATCTAGATGTGCAGGACTCCATTTCAGAAATCATTAGGGACTTCAATACTCTGGGATCCACAGTGTCAAGAATGTGTCAACAGTACCAAATTTCGGGCACTGTGGGAGCTGGTGTTGGCACCATATTTGTGTGGGCTGTGTTTACATAGAATTAACTTGCTCCTCTGGTTCAACTGGACGAATCATTGAATGGAAATGGTTATGTTCAGCTACTTAAAGACCATTTGCAGCTATTCATGTTACAAACAATGATGGAATTTTTATAGATGACAGTGCACCTCATCACCAGGCCAAAATTGTTCACCGTTGGTTTGAAGAACTTTCTGAACAATTCAAGTGGATAATTTAGGCACCCAGATCGCCCAACATGAATCCTTTCAAACATTTGTGACACATAATTGAGAAGTCAGTTCATGCTCAAACTTGTGCACCAGCAACACTTGCAATTATAGAGACAGCATGGTTCAATATTTCTGCCGGGCACTTCCAATGACTTACTGAGTCCACGCCACATTGTGTTGCTGCACTACTCCGGGTAAAAGAAGGTCCAACATGATATCGGGAGCCATCTCATAAGTTTTGAAACCTCATTGTATTACACCATTAGTCTGTCAATGTATTTTATGTTTAGGAGATAGTGCCCTTCCATAATTTGTGAACCCAAAGAAGAAATTCTACTCTCTTGGGTAGGTTATCTGCTGCAATTCATATAGATAAGTACAGTCATGAATACCTTTCATAATGTTCTATATTCTGTCAGTGGCGCCATCCAGGTCATTAAAAATGAGATTAAGATTCTACAGTGCCCACCTCTCGTGTTTCGACCGCTAGATTCCATGCCACACACTGACCCATTTTGGTACATGATGGTTTCAACCTCTCTGGTCATGACACAGTGATATAACCACATAACAATGCTTTGCACATAATTACAACAGTATTGTAAGACATCATATTCAGAATGAACATGTTTCCAGTCATTTCATGTCCCCTGGTACCACATGTGTGATCAACAGAAATATCCACTCATCAGCTTTCACAGTCGTCCCACACTGTATTGGCAAGTTCAGGCCCCACAGTTTGCGCCCAGTCAATTGAAAATTTAGTTGCAGTAAATGGAGTGCATTTTCAAACAACAACATATTTGTTATACTTTTGAATAGTTCACTTTAGTGATCAGTAATCTTGATCAACGTGTTACGTCAGTAATGCTGGACATTATATTATGAGCCTCCCTGCACCAAGCCTACAATACTCTCACAGTAGTGGTAATTTCACACTGCAACAAAATCAGTGAGTCAAAGGCTCATGCAAATCCTGTGCCATGAGAGGCATGATGATATGATACCATCTGAATTCTGGAGACATCTGCATGGAATGATTACAAATTTGGATGCTTTGCTGTTACACATTTGGCAGCAACAATTGCTACCAAAGTGAGGTTAACTTTAATTACTCAGGAAGGGCAGCCATTATACTAGTTACCAATAAAGCACACACCTTGCCCAAAACATATGCCACAATGGCCACCATGATAACTTCCATTCACTCTGAAGAGAGCCAAACCATCCCAGACCGGCCCAACATGCTGCTGCCTAGCCACCATGCCACCTCCACCTGAAAGTCACAGTGTGTTCTCGAGGACCAGTGAACTCTCCATACCACTGTCAAGAGGCTAACTAAGCAGCTGAAAATGTTGCAACTATGGATCATGACATCTGAGAGCAAACGGACCCACTGCGCATGCCCACAGTGGCCTCATAGCCACGAGACCACTCAGACTAATGTTTGCTGTTCCACAGACATTTTTGTCACCTGGCAACTAAGTGCAAGAAATCATGCTTGCACCTCAACGCCGAGACTCGATTTGGTTCAGGTGCAACAATAGGACACCCACTTACAGCACCTACTGTTTAAGAACAGTCAAAAAAACAGTATAGGAGTGCTCAGCCTACCACTTGTATCAGCATGACTCCAAAGCTGCCGACTACTAAATGGCTACACAAACGTTGTTCGTTACCAACCACTATTCAAGGCTAGTGTTATTAATCAAACAGGATCAGAGATCAACACACTGCTGAATACATTTTACCCAGATGCAAAACAACACACTATGGCCAATTTAATGGCAGTTAACAAGTCTGTCATATGTGCATATGGTCACAAAACGTTTGAGGTTGACAATGATCTCTTTGAGAACTGCAAGTGGTCTTACACATTAAACAACATTGCTCAAACTATTTCGGGTGCTGATTTCCTCACACAGGCTGCCATGACCACCAATCTACCAAATGAATGACTGATAAACTCCATCAGCAGTCACACTATTGTTGCAGTAAAGGGTTATTCATCAAAGTACACAATGCCCAGGGTGTATAATTTAAGTGCTAACACCTCAAATGGCCATCGTCATTACTGGGAGTCCTACTGCCACAACTTGAAATCACACCTCCAGACCATGAGAAAAGATTACGTAATAATGAGGTGTGAAATAATCAAGTTACATGAGGATAATGTGGTGTTGAAGGATACCCTACTGGAAATATAAGGCCAACTCCAAGTGGCCCGAAAAACATTAGAACAACATAGAACACCTTTGCATTGCATCCATGCTCTGCACACAACTGTGTCCATGGATTAACAGTGGCCCGTAAAATTACAGGGCAGGGGCACACATACTACGATGCACCATATCTGTACCAAACCTGGTCTGTAATTTCGTCATGAGCCCATACCATTGTGTGAACATTACTACCACCGATTTCCAGTGGCTACACAATGGCACCGGGGGAACCAACACCCCACACCCATCCCCCTCTATCTGCTACCAGTGGCACTCCTCCCAACCATCATTCAATGGTACTGGCTGTGTCACTGATTGCAGTTACATGTCCATCATGCCCAGCCACATACAAGCTGGCTGTGTGGTCAAATTCAAACTCCCTCTCATTTTTTAGGCAGGGGAGGGCGGGTGTTGTGTGGGAGCGACATAATCAACTAATAGATGTGTGACAAGTGCAGTGAGTCTTTAACTTCTCATGTTCTCTGTGGCTTACTGCTCTGGTTCGTTCACTAATACACTGTTATTCCCTGTATATATTTATATGTAGTAGATGGTGTCCCTACATGGTCCCACATTGCATAGTAATTCATACTGTAGGCTTATACTAAAATGTACACAACAAAATTAACAAATGCATATATTGGGTAAATGTTGCAACTGAACATCTTTTAGAAGCCACTTTATGGACCTAGGGAATGTTACATGTATACACTCCCTAGTGGTGTTTCTGGTTAACAGGAAGAGTGCATTTAGGATGACGTCAACAACTCATAATCACATAACTAGAGGAAGTAATAATTTCCATATCGTCTATGTATCTCTTTTTAGAGTTCAGAAAGGAGTTTTATTTTCGGGTACAAAAGTTTATAAAAGGTAACCAGTGGGCTGCAGGCAGAAAACTGAACATTTGCAAATATTTAAAAACCAAAGAAAATAACACCTCTTTAGCTACTCTTTCAACGATTTGTCAGAATATTTGAAGTGAAGCATGTAAATTCCATTAAAAATTAAGCACACTGTTTCATATAGATACATGACAGTGGCAAGACATCAACTTCTTTAAAACGTGTCAACTGAGGGAAGAGAAAGGCACTTGTTTCATTATTTTCACTTTTGTATAATAAATATATTTTTGAGAGGTATGTCCCAAAACTGAATGCAGTGTGAGATTACGAAATGCACAAGTGCAAAGCAGGCACATTTTACTGTTTCTGTGTTGATGTCTTTACTGAGAATACTAAAAGCTTAGTAAAAATTGCTCAGTCCATTTAATGACTTCTCTTTATGTATTCCTTCTGTCTAGTACTATCTGTCAACATACTCTGAGGAATTTTGTGGTTGCATTTTTATGTTTGTATCAACAATCAGAGTTTTGAGTTGATGAGAACAGTATATTAGTACCACCAGAAAACATTACCAACATACCTTTCTGCATACTTATGGACAGACCATTGCAATGTATAATAAACAGAATTGCTCAGAGTTTAAAAATTCAGGAATTCCTTGTCTTACTACCTGCTCCTTTGACCAACACTTTCACCATTTGTTTGATGATTACCATTTTTTTGACTCTGTTCAAAAGATGTGATATGAACCAACAACTGCATTTTCCCCTAATTCTATAGTACCATAGTTTCTAAAATGTAATGTATGGCTGCCAAAGTTTGTGAGCTCAAGGAATAGCCTGTTTTGTGTTTTACTTCATAAAGTGCACTATAGAATTAATAAATATGAATATAAAGCTCCATGTATCAATACCCTTTCTCAAAAGACAAACTTTTGCAGACTCAATAAGCAATAACTTCTGAAGAAGCTCTACAAATCAATAGTTGTTGCACTAGCAGCTAACCAACCCACACTAGTTTATGTGGCCAGCTGGTACAGAAACATGGAATATCATTTAAATTACTCTAGTACAGGAATAATTTGCTAACAATTGATGAGAATTCTGAGAATTGATAACAAGATTCCTTTATTATGTAAAAAACACACATGATAACTTGAAATGAACTTCCAGTGTGCTATACTATAAAGCGACCATTGAAACAAAACACACCACAGTAACTCCCTGTGAGTTTCCAACAGTTCTGTTACAAAAGTCAGCATGCAATTTGTATGTCTATATTCCTTTGCCTTTTCAGTAGCTTAATACATGAAAAAAAAGCATTGTTCACTGAAATTCTAAGACAGGTAAGTTATTTTGAAGAAAGTAACTTCTTTTGTGATGCACAATATCACCTTTAGAAGGGCAGGTCAGTGATAGTAGCAGTGCTTGACTTAGTTACAAATGTAAGTCAGGGTTTTGAAGACAAAAGAGTCTATAGCACTGGTACCTTGTGACCTCAGTAAGGTATTCAATTGTACCTAATGTAAGGTGGTCCTCAGCAATGTATAATCATATGGTGTTGGGGGAGTGTTGAGCAAATTCTTGAATCCTACCTGAATAGCAGACAGTAGATTGCATCAGTGCAGGGAGCAGACTCATTGTCCACAAGTTGAAATAGAGTGCACCATAGCAGCCTGTAATGGGGCCTTTATTGTTCCTGATTTTTGTTAATGACATAAGCACCAATGGGCACACCTTGCAGTTTGCAGATAATAACATTTGTTCTCAAAAAGATAGAGTGTCGGTCAGTCTTTTCAACAAGTAGAAGCCCCATTAAGCAAAGGCAATGCCTAGTTTACTATGAACAAGATGAAAATTAATGAATACAAAACACAGAGAATGACACACAGCCTTATTGATACTGGAGCACTGGGTGGCACAGCAGCCATTAAACTCATGGGCTTTTTCATTGATACTACATTAACGTAACAACAGCACACAAAAATTGTATATTCCAAACTTTCCTGGGTCCTGGATCTCCTAAGGAAATTAAAAGGTACTAACAGTTTACCCTCTAATGTTCCAAAGCTGCATAAGACATGGGCTGCTGCTGTGGAGTCACTCTGCAAGCTGCAAGAATATACATTGTTGTACAAAGAAATGCAAAAAAAATGACCATGTAAACCAATTGTTTCTAGATTAAGAGTTCTGACTGTTTGTAGACAATATTTATTCAACTGCCTTGCTCGTACAAAAATAAATCATGAGCACTACAGAAAGAAAAATAAATCTCATCAACATAGCACTGGTAATAGAGTCAGTAAAGAAAGCCCTGGATGTTGATTAACGAAAACACAAAGGGTATCCACATGGTGGGTTTCAAACTGTTGAATGCGCTATCTAAGGGTATCCTGTAACAACCAATGGAGCAATTTAGGACAAAAATTTTGCCTGAACTATGCAGTATGTTCTAGTACTGATTTCATAGTTGTCTTATCATTGTGCAGTATATCATAATGTATTTGTTCTCTTTAGTATATTTTATAGTATCAGTTTTAGTATCATAATTTAAATTGCAGTGTTACATTCATTTTATTGTAGAAATACTACTGTAATCTTGATGCATTCTGTTCAGCTATGGCTGGTTAAGAACACAGAGCTGGTAATAAATGGACATGATGTCAGACTGCTTTTTGATGATAATAAGCAATGTTATCCAAACCACAGGATTATTTGTGTGGCTCTGTGTTATAATACTGCAAATTTCAGAAGGTGCGAGTGGGCAAGGAAAAAGTTATCTTGGGAGCAGCACAAAGCTTTCACAATGACTGGGTACAGAAGGATTGATGAAAGAAGAAAGTTTGTCATGAATGTTCATGAAGTGATTGTTGAATATTTCACATAAATTTTTTGCTCAGAGGAAACAGCATCTTCATTCTTAATGCATGTTATTGATTGAGATTTTTTCCTTTTTACCAACAGTCTCATACCGCCTTTGATTTATTACTTGAACTGAGTATAACCTGCCAGTTGTACATTTTATAGGCTTCACAACAGACTTGTTCAGTTTAAAATAGTTATCAAATAGCCTGCTGTCTGTAGTTTTAACTGTAAGAATATAGCAGTCTCTTATTTCCACAAAAGGTTTGTATTCCTGACATTTGCAGTTTATTGCTAGACATTTTGCATATATTTGGCTTAGATCTAAGTTTGATTGGAAATGCTACATCTTAATGTTTCTACAGAATACTCAAATTCTTGTACCTTACAGTCAACATCACAATCACAATGTACACCCTTCCATCCAGCTTCATGGAGCACATGTGTGAAAGTGAATACTCTATATTATTTTTGATGTAATGCTTCATACTTTCCTGGCAATCTGTCGACACCTTGAGGGGTCAGGTATACTTCCAGGTATCAGCCCTGCACTGCATGTCTATCCTCCTGCTGTTCATTTTGCCATCCCGCGGAGGATATGTCTGGGTTAGTTTTGGGAATGTGTTCTGAAGTTTTAGCCCCTGACATCAGAACAGTCCCTCAACTGTTTTTCTTTCTTTTTTCATTTGCCATCTCCTACCCTTCCTCTGCTTCAACATTTGAGATTCCCCTTTGTTTCTTCTTCCTCCCCAAGTGTAACAGGTTATGTGTTATTCCCAACCTCGGGTCGATACATAGGGTTCGCACGTATCCCCTGGTACATGACAGGTCCAGGGAGGGGTGACTGGCTGAGCTCTTACCTTCCCAAATTGCCAATTTGTCACTCTATCCGGAGTTTCGAAGGTGTGACCTGAGGTTTGAACAATCACCTAAGGCAGGTGCGCCCCCCTTGGAGGGATCCCAGTTTGAAGGAGCAGGCCATCGGAGATGCTGGGAGTCATGGGAGATTTTCTCACACTGAGTCAATCATCATTTCAGTCTACATCTTGTACTAAATGTAAATGGAATGAAGATGAAGTTTCAAAAAATCTCCCAGCAGTACGTCAGACCTTCATGGTATCACATACTGAAGAAGGTCAGTCCTTTGTTACTGTTAATGTGTTTATTATTCAAAAAGGTGCTGATGCAATTGCAGGCCCTGTGAAATCTTGCTCCCATTTATGCAATGGAAATTTGCATTTGGAGTCTGTGATTTCAGGCCCAACAATTGGTTGCAGCTTCACTCCCCACAGCCATCCTGTTCATGTTGAGGCCCACTGAATGCTGAATTCTTTGCATGGTGTTATTTACACTAGGCTGCTTGGAGGTTTGACTGAGGGAGAATTCCAAACTTACCTCTCTGATCAGGGCATCACTGCAGTCCATAAGCTGATGAAAAATGTTGATGCAACATTAGTGCCTACATGTACTCTTTTACTCGTGTTTGATTGAGTACTGCTTCCACTGAAGATCAAAGTAGATTGTGAAGTGAATATGATCCAACTGTACATTCCAAACCCAATGTGTAGGCACCAGTTTCAACATTACAACCAAAGTCACATTTCCTGTTGAAACATGACCAAACGCTTTATTTGTGGTAGGGTTGCTCAGAAGGGTGATTGCCCACACCATCCTCCGTACTGCATCAATTGCAACAGTGATCATCAGCCTCGTTCAGAGAATGTCGCATATATCTTGATGAGTGGGCCATCCAGGAGATCTGGTAAAAGGAAAAAGTGCCTTACCCTGTTGCTTGCAAGTTGTTGGCTAGACAAAAGCCCTGTGTTTCACCATCTGGCACTTACAGTACCAGTCTTGCTACGCCTCGCTCCATGAAGGACCTTGCCACCCAGTCTTGCAGCTTCAAATTCAGCACTGCAGTTGTAAATTCGCCAAGCATTGTGGTAGCATAACCATTTCCTTCTCCTCCAGCTGTGCAACAAATCATCAAATCTTCACCTCCTGCAGTGAAATTACCTGCTATACAACTGGTAGGCTGGAAAGGAGAAAAGGAATACTCTCCTGATGATTTTTTATGTAACTCCTGCCAGCAAAGATCTGAGTCTTCTTCTGCCAACCACAAAAGTTCTAAGAAATCAAACAAAGGCAAACGGTTTTCTCCTTCCCTGACTCAGAGCTCCTCTTCAATGGTGTCACTGCATTATACCCCTACCTAGCTGACCTACATTTCACTAGTGCACACTGCCTACCATTTTCCTTACGTAGAATCTGCAGGCCAACTCAGTGAGAATGCCAACACCTCTGTAGACCTCATGGAACAAGATCTGCCAGCCTGTGCACCCTGTAACAGTGAGTCTTCAAAGGCTGGCACTCAGCAGCCACTGAGGTGATAAACCATTTTTTTCCTCATCCCCTTTCACCATTATGACCCTCTTCCAATGGAACATTCATGGCATTAGATCCAAGGAGGAGGAACTATGGCTGCTCTTGGAATTGTAGCGTCCACTCTTTCTCTGCCTCCAAGAAACAAAACTGCATCCTTGGGACTTCTTTGACCTTCCTACCGAGGACAGAATTCCATTTCATGCTGCTCATCTGAGATGACGTTCATAGCCATACCATCTTACTGCCAGCTGTTGCAGTCCACATTAGCCTTCCTCGTTTCACATTTTCTCCTTGCAACGTATACATCCCTCCATCATTTGGTGTCACCAGGACAAACTTCCTCCAGCTTACTGATCAACTCCCTCACCTCTGCTCAGTGTCTTTAATGCACACTGTTCCATTTGCAGCTCTTCCTGAGTCTGTCAGAGAAGTGAATGCTACAATGCAGCATCTACCTTGAGGGAACTAGATCATTCTCTCACTTCATCTCGATCTTCCACCCTCTTGGCTGACCTCAATCAACTCAACCTCTCTATTTTAATAATGGAGCACCCATGTTCCTCTCATACTCCACACACACCTATTCCCATTTGGACCTGTTGTTGTGCAGTGCCCAGTTTGCCTGTCATCTAGAGTGGTCCATTCTCTCTAATATGTACTCAAGCATACATCTCCCATGTGGTATCTGTTTGCTGACCCCTATCCCATCTATGTGTAGACCCAATTGGCAGCTTTCTAAGGCCGACTGGATGTTTCAGTCCTCCCTGGAAACCTTCAAGAAGCATTTCCCCAGTTGTGATGATCAGGCAGAGTACCTCGTCAACATTATCCTTACCATCATAGAACATTTCATACCTCGCACTTCATCTCTACCGTGCTGTGCACTGGTCCCCAGGTGAACTGAGGCATGCTGCGACATGAGTTGTGTGTGAAGACCTACTCTCTGCAGTTTTAACCATCATGCTATGATGTCAAACTGTTTTCATTGTAAACAGTTTCATGCACAGTGTCATTGCATTCTTCGCTATAGCAAACAGCTACCTAGATTTCATTTACTAGTTCTTTTAACAGTTGCACTTCCTCTTCTGTCGTATGGGGGGCAGCGTCAATCACCTATTTGGGACTAAGGTCCATTCCCTGATTTCCGGTATGACTGTAGCAGGTGATGTCATTGTAGACCCGCTAGCTATCTCCACCATCTTGGGCTGCTATTCTGTGGCGATTTCGAGATGCACCCACTATCATCCCACCTTCCTCCCGCGGAAATGAGTTGAGGAGGATTGGGTGATACTCTTCTCCTCTCAGAGTAGTGAATGCTACAATGCAGCCTCTACCTTGAGGAAACTAGATCATTCTCTCACTTCATCTCGATCTTCCACCCCAGGGCTAGAAGATGTTCACATTCAGGTGTTGCAGCACTTTTCTATCACAGGCAAGCACTTTCTCCTTCATACATACAATCGCATTTGGGCAGATGGCACATTTCCCAGATGCTGATGTGAAGTCACTATTGTACACATATCTAAGCCCAGTAAAGACAAACACCTTGCTTCTAGCTACTGCCCCATTTCTCTCATCAGCTGTGTTTGCAAGGTGATAGAACATATGATTTATGGCTGGTTGGTACGGTGGTTCAAATCTCACAATCTACTAACCATTGCACAATGTGGATTTCGAGCGCACCGTTCTGCTGTTGACCAGCTCATCACCCTGTCAACCCATGTCATTAACCGTTTTCTGACAAAATACCCGATGGTGGCCATGTTTTTTCATTTGTTGAAAGCCTACGACACCTGCTGGAGGACTGGTATCCTCTGTACTCTATACATGTGGGGCTTTCAATGCCACCTGGTCTGTTTCATTCAGAAATTTTTAAAGACCAGGTATACAAGGTACTTGTGGGTACATTCTTGCCAGACACCTTCATCCAGGAAAATGGGGTGCCTCATGGCTCCGTCTTGTGTGTCGTACTCTTTGCTACAGCCATTAATCCTACAATGGCCTGTCTCCCACCAGATATCACTGGCTCTCTTTTTGTTGACGATTTTGCAATGTACTGCAGTTCTCCACATACTTGTATCCTTGAGCAGCGTCTTCAGCAACATCTTGATCGTCTTTACTCGTGGAATATCGGCAATAGCTTTAACTTTTCCACTGACAAGACAGTTTGTATGAATTTCTGGCACTGCAATCGGTTTCTTCCACCATCTTTACATCTTGGGCTTGTTGCTTTTCCACCTATGAAAATCCTGGAGCTCATGCTTAACAGAAAATTTTCTTGGTCCTCCCATGTGTCTTACCTGGCTGTACGCTTTACCGCGTCTCCTGATGTCTTAAATGTTCTAAGCGGTACTTTCTGGGGAGCAGATCGGACCACCCTCCTCCAATTGTACCAATCTCTTGTCCATTCGAAATTAGACTATGTGTGTTTCATTTATTCATCTGCATGTCCATCCATTTTACGCCATCTTAATACAACCAAGCATCACAGAATCTGTTTGGCCACTGGTGCCTTTTACACTAGCCCAATTGAGAGTCTCTATGCAGAAGCTGCCGGACAACTGCTGTTATACTGGTGTGATGTTCTCCTCAGAATATATGCTTGCTGTTTTGTCTCCCATGCCTAGCCACCCATCCTGCACCTCCTTTTTCGATGACTCCCTTGACTGCCAGTATGGAGCGCATCCCCCTTCTCTGTTATTTCCCACAGTTTGCTTTCGGCACCTATTCCAGCAGCTTAACTTCACACTCCCTGCTATTTTCAAGGTTGGTATGAACCCTTCACCACCTCGGATTACGTTGGGGCCTGTGTTTATTTTGGACTTCATTTACTTCCTAAGCAAACTTCTCCTGATTTGATGTATCGTAGTACGTTTCTTGACCCTTGCACACAACATATTGACAGCACGTTTGTGTACAGTAACGGTTCTAAGACTGATTTTGGAGTCCTATGTGCTTTCATCATTGACACCGACCATTTTCGGGATTGGCTTCCAGAACACTGCCCAATATTTACAGTAGAGCTCTTCACCCTGTATCAGGATACCTAATACATCCAGCAAGACAAGTTTTTATTTGTGTCGTATTCCAATTCTCTCAGTGCCCTTCAGAGCCTCTGTGTGCTGTACAAAGTCCATCCCTTGGTGCAATGGGTCCATGGAGGCTACCATTTTCTCTCTGTTGAGGGAGACACTGTGATGTTCATACAGTCTCCTGGTAATGTCAGTCTGATGGGAAGGCTGCTGATGCTGCTCAAAAGGCTGCAGTCCTCCAACCTCAGTCCGCTAGCTCTTCCAACCCTATGGATGATCTCTATGTTGTCGTCCATTGGCAAGTGGTGTCACTTTGGCATCATGAAAAAATGGCTCTAAGCACTATGGGATTTAAATTATGAGATCATCAGTCCCCTAGAAGTAGAACTACTTAAACCTAACTAACCTAAGGACATCATACACATCCATGCCCAAGGCAGGATTCGAACCTGCGACAGAAGCAGCAGCGCAGTTCCGGACTGAAGCGCCTAGAACCACTCAGCCACAGCGGCCAGCTTGGCATCACCATTGGAGCATTCTTCATGGGAACGTGCTCCGGGGAATTAAACCTCTCCCAGTTGCTTGGCCAACCTCATCAAACGAGGATATCGTTTTTGCTAGGTTGCATATTTGGCACTGTTGTTTTAGTCAGTGCTATTTGTTAAGTGATGGTCCCCTGCCACTTTGTGCTCACTGTTGTCAACCTTTGATGATTCGCCATTTCCTGACCGAATATCCTTGTTTTTACCACTTACATTCTCATATATGTTTGCTTTCTGATTTGTAGGCTGTATTAGAAAAAGGACGCATGGGTTGTTGACCATGTTTTACTTTTTATCCTTCATAGCAACATGGCGAATGGCATTTCTTTGGTTCAGGACCACCACTGTCTCTACAGCATATTTTGTGGACCTTATTCTTAGCTTGCTTTCCATCAATCAACTGGGCTTAATGTATAGTCTCTTTTGAGTTCTGTTACTTCTTGATATTCTAAGGTTATGACATGGGAACGTATGACCATAGTTGCTTTTGTGGCCTAAAACAAATAAAACACACACACACACACACACACACACACACACACACACACATTTTACGAGCTTCCCAAAATCTCAAAACCCGACAATCCTAGATCTCCCATTGTGTGTTGCCATCCAACACTACCGATCTCAATGTCCTTCTGACATAAACCCACTACTTCATTCCTTCTAAACCTTACCAATTACATCCTCACACACAAATACTTCTCCTTTTAGAGGAAGGTACACTGCCAGGAAAAAAATCTCAACACCAAAAAATAATTAATGTAGACATGCATGCACTGTGTTGTACAACTTCTTGATGTCAGTTTATGGGATGGAGCTCCATGCTTTTGCACTTGATCAGTCAACACTGGGACGGTTAGTGCTCCTTGTGGATGACACTGGAGATGTTGTTTTATGATGTCCCATATGTGCTTGATTGAATGCTGATCTCGTGATTGAGTAGGCCAATGCAACATTTCATCACTCTGTAGAGCATGTGGGGTTACAACAGTAGTACATAGGTGAACTTCATCCTGTTCAAAAATAGCCGGCCGGTGTGGCCGAGCGGTTAAAGGCGCTTCAGTCTGGAACCGCGCAACCGCTATGGTCGCAGGTTCGAATCCTGCCTTGGGCATGGATGTGTGTGATGTCCTTAGGTTAGTTAGGTTTAAGTAGTTCTAAGTTCTAGGGGACTGATGACCTTAGATGTTAAGTCCCATAGTGCTCAGAGCCATTTGAACCATTTTGTTCAAAAATATTCGCTGTAATGCTGTTCATGAATGGCAGCACAACAGGTTGAATGACCAGATTGACATACAAATTTACAGTCAGGATGCATGGACTAATCACATGATTTCTTCTGGTGTCATACAAAACCGTACCACAGATCATAACTCCAGATGTAGGTCCTGTGTGTCTAGCACATGGACAGGTAGATTGCAGGCACTCAACAGGCTTCCTTATAACCAACACGCATCCATAAGTGGCACTCAGGCAGAACCAACTTTCATCTCAAAACACAACAGACCTCCACCCTGGCCTCCAATGAGCCACTTGACACCACTGAAGCCACAAATGACAGAGGTTTTGGGGTCACTGGAAGGCACATTACAGGGCATCTGGTTCAGAGCTGTCCTTGAAGCAACCAATTTGTAACAATTTGTTGTGTCACTGTGGTGCTAACTGCTGCTGAACTTGCTGCTGCAGATGCAGCACAGTTCACCAGAGCCACACACCGAATATGATGGTCTTCCCTCTCGGTAGAGACATGTGACCATCCAGAACCCTCATCTTCTTGTGACTGTACTTTCTTGTGACCACCGCTGCCAGTGATCATGTACAGTTGTTACACCTCTGCCAAGTCTTACTGCAATATCACAGAAGGAACATCCAGTTTCTCATAGCTCTATTACATGAACTCGCTCAAACTCAGTGAGGCGCTGATAATGGCATTTTGTTGCCTTAAAGGTGTACTTGACTAACATCAGCTCATTATGTTTAGTCCTAAAGGTCACCAATGCTATGGTCATTACAGCGTGTGTTTAATGAAACCTGATTTGCATCCTCATAGTGGCACTACTAGTGGCCCTCTTATGAGACAATGACAGTAATATGCAGTTAACAGTGCGCATTATATAACTTGCTATACAATCACCAAAACGAATTATACTGTCCAGTAAGATGACACTTTGCATTTACATATGTGACACATGGGTGTCATGCACATGATGTCAGAGCACAGATTGTCACATGAGGTATTAGGTCTTTGATATTTACCCTGGACTTTGACTCTGAATGTTATAGTATGTTTCTGAGAGCTAGGGTGTCACAGAACTTTCTGATGCATTGATGTTGTTCGTTTGGTATTACTTCCATGAGTCTAACACAACTCGACATAGAGATGTTACCTGGTTGCTCATCATTCACAGACTTTCACTTTAATCAACATAAGTACCTCACTAACAAGTTAAACTCTGCTTGCTTTGCATTATTAGTAGAGAGTGTAGCAGAACTGTCTACTTTGCTTACATCCATTCGGCTATCACCTATGGTCTAACCCTCTGGGGTCATAATAAGGCAAACGTGAAAAACCATATTCACCTTACAAAAACGGACTGTTAGAATAATTTCAAACAGTACAAGGCTAACACCTTCCAAACAGTTATTGCAACACT
Organism: Schistocerca serialis cubense; assembly: GCF_023864345.2. NCBI lineage: Eukaryota > Metazoa > Arthropoda > Insecta > Orthoptera > Acrididae > Schistocerca > Schistocerca serialis. The sequence continues at coordinate 919,527,991 of NC_064640.1, read as the reverse complement.
TAAATATTCTACTCTTACCATGCCTTATATAAAAAAGTGTTGTTAATATAAAAATGCACATTGATAATTATAAAACCAACTAAGATCCTCATTCCTACAATACAAGAATGTGCAATGACATCCACATAAAAAGAGTAAACAAGGCTTTTAACACAACAACAAACCAATATTCAGGGTACTATTTTGTACAACAAATTTCCAACTCAGCTAAGAGAAATAAAAACATTGTCTACATTCAAGGGAACAATATTTAAATTCTTAATGACCAACTGCTATTACAGTATAAATGAATACCTGCCCTTGTAGCAAGTAACTACATTCATTTACTGTAAGTTAATAGTACCACAAATCAAATGCTTGTCACAGCCTCAATGAAAATTTTTCTGAACAAAAGTGTTAAATCAATTATTTACTTGTAATGTATTTCATGTAAAAGATCCTTCTCATACTTTTATATTGTTACAGTAATCAAAGTTGTACTGCCCAAAAATATTGTGATGGGTACAATGAACCATTGTAGTATGTAGGAAACTGTACACCCTTATCTTATTTTTGTTATACTATGTTCTTTGACAAAATCCATACAATGTACATTGTCGCTGAATCAATAAACTACTACTACTAATACTACTACTACACAGAATGTTGATTTTGGGGGAGGGGTGGCTATTTAAAGACAGGCACAAGAACATTATGTGATTTATAAAATTACTCAATGTTTTTAAATTTTGCTAAGTTAGATTTCACTATTTTGTGTGGACTTGCGGCCTTTACTATTATCTCGTTTATGAAAAATGCTTCAGGTTAATAAATGATAAAAGCATGTGGAACATCATTAAGTTTTTGTAGTCTGAAATCACCTATCTACAAGTAAGGCATCTATCCTGAAATCCATATTTTATGATTTTCAGTTATCCAAAATCTTAATTAGTGACTGAATTAATCAGTGAGAGTTGTTCTCTGATTCAGAAAAAAATATAGCAAAAAAATTATGTCTTCTAAGTTCAAAATCTTGCCAATATTAAAGCAAAATAGGCCATTCAAATTATGAGTGTCCAAACATTAATTCGCCATAACATTTAATTTCTGAGCCTTCTAATGAAAATATGCCATTTTAATCAGGAAGATAAATACAAACAATTGAACAACAATTTTAAATGGCATTTCACATAAATAAAAATTTTACATATTCCTGTATATCTTACATATTGCATGTATGACAGCAATAAATACAGAATGAAAAAGTGAATGAATTTCAGTTATTCATGTGGGCAGAAAACACAACAGTTGGAGTATTTTACAACTTGCTACATCTCTTCACCCTCCAACTGAATTAAACAGACTGTTATTGACAATTAGCTTACTGGATAATTCAGTGGTCTATAAGAGTCTATTACATGTATCAAAATACATAAAAAAGAAACAATGTTACCATAATGCTTTAAACTAATTTTCAAATCAGGTATCCTAAATAAATGTTACCTAACAGCTTCCCCTGGCCATCTTATGACATAAAATTTTACAAAATTTCTAAACATACAAGTGCATAGCATTATATGTACATAACTATAATATTTCAAAACACATTTATATCAGAGAACTTCATGGGCCATAACTTATTCTTCATATTTCACAAATTTTTCACTGTGTTAACACAGTTCATTACTCATTATTGGCACCATCTTCACAAAAACCACTCTCACGGTTTGCTGTAGGTCCTTTCTGTGATTTCTCCTTCAAATTTTCACTCACGTCCATTGTATTGTATTGTACTGATGCAAAGTGGTGTTCAGCATTTACAAACATGGATAGACAAACAAATTTCCTAAATTAGTGCACTAGTAATTTCTATCTCTATATTTCTAGTAAGAATGATTATTCATTAATTGGAAATTTACTTATTATAAATGAACATAACTGTCAGTATAATGTCACACAGAAAATTTACAACAACACATGTATATAAATCAAATGAGAATGGAAGCTGCTTTATTTACTCAACTGGTCTCCTCTGACTCTGGCCAATTAACCTTCTCGAAATGAAGTTAGTGAAATACTCTGCATGTTTAATTCCTGTTAGAAAATAACAACATCAAAGAAATGAACTGTGCAGCAATTTATATTAAACAAGTCACTAAATAAATTAGTAATTCACATAGCTTCATTAAATAATTTTTAGTATTTTATCATTTTTTTTATAAAAGAATCACTCTGTTTCTGACAACAGTGCTGTAATGTCCAGCAGCTTCTCAACAAGTAATGTCATATTTCTTGGACATGTCATCACAACAAAAGAACATTCTCTTGTATATCATTTCACTTTCCAATTTATCAATGCTCATTATACTGCTTATTTATTCCCTTACAAACATGTTGACTGAAGAGATACTTTTGCAAAAGAAACTATTACAAAGACAGGGTCCCTAACTATTGCTGTTTCATATATACTTCATAGTACTTCATATTCACTTTATATTTCACCAAATCATTATTATATACTTCTCCATTACATAATACATTGCTGCTTCATATATTTCATTCTGCTTGGCTTTATACACAAAAAAATGACTATTTGATAGTTCTCAACAGCAACCGCCCACATTAACAGCAAGACGTTACTCTCTACCACATAGCAGAGAAAAACTTATTCAAATGATCACTTTATTTTCCTCGTGTCTGAAGAGCAAGTCTCTGACACACTTTGTTCTCACTGAAATTTAGTGTATGCAACATTTATTTTTACTGCAATATTCTTAATCTTGGTCTGAAAGACTTATAATATGGTACACACGTATTGAAAAGATGAACTTTCATACAGGCAACTGAACGTAATTACATTTTACATTGGACCAATGACTTTCTGAATTTCATATACTTAGGGGACGTTGGGTTAACTGCTTCTCAAAGCTAATTGGACCATCACAATTATAAACAATTCAAGAGTAAAAAAAAATTTTTTTTTTGTACCATAAATATGTTCCATTAGGTGGGCTGTACTGAGTGAGCTAATATGAATGTTGTCTATTGGCCACATTTGCAGATATAGATAAAAAACTGAAATCCACTAGTAAGAGTAATTTATTGTTTCATTTAACAATTTCTCCTACAGTTTTACTTGTTTGACTTAGGTTAAGTGTTTATTGCTTTATGACACTCCATGAAATATGAGCTGTGGATGGAGTCATTTTCCTTTCATGTTGAAGATTGTTGATAAAGTGAAGCTGGAATTAAATGTATCAGTAAAATCTGCGGTTAAGGGGATTGGTTCAGTTAACACTAAACAATTTTATACAAACATCTAATAAATTACATAAATGTAAGCTATGCACTTTCAAGTAAAAACCATTTTTCACGCAGTTTCATTTACTTTCTGTTGGAAAATGCCTGGAAATTCAACTTTATGTTGACCTCTAAAGGCTAAATATAGGAGTGCTTGTTCTGATTTCATGAGTAATTTCAAAGAAACACATTCTAGTGCCCAAGAATTACCACATATAACATTACAGCCCTTGTTGGTTTATTGGTTTATTGATCCATCTTTAAGCAATTTTCATGCAGTTGATGTCGTCATTTTACATACACTATATAACTACAAAAAAAGTCATACATTTTTAACATTCTGAATGAGTAAATATGTTTTATACTGCACTCGTTTAGTAGTCATTAAACATAAATGTGTCATGCAGAATGACAAAAGGAGATACTGTATGTGTAACACAATACACATGCTAAGAAAAACATTTTAACAAATATAAATGAAACAGGCTTAATACATGTTAACCATTGGGAAAATGCATTATGTAAATAAAGCACAACAGCATGGTACAATAACATTTTCAGAAGTGCTCATGTAATATGGTGGTCATGTCATACAGCAGTTTTAATAGATTACATCATTTTTATTACATACTGTAAATTCTTCTATTGTATAGGATGCTTTTTGTCCAAGTCACCTTTTTGTAATATTTTTGAAGACATTCAATGATACACTGTGTGCTGTAGGTGGTAGCATGTTAAATAATTGTATCCCTGTGTATGTGTAACTGTTTTGGGTTTTTTTAAGCCTAGCAACTGGTGTAGCATTTCCTTTGGTATTTACTGCCTCTGACATTTGGAAAGGCTTTAGTGTTAGTAGTATCAAACATATCAGTTCACACATATTTAATGCCTATGATTTTTTATCGTCTTACATACCAGACAGACATCTCCCAATTTGGCAACAAGTAACAAATATTTCACTGGGAGAACATGCAAGCACATCTGCAGATGACAATGTTGAGAATCTTGGACACCAGCCAGAAGATAAGCAAACAGAAATTACACATACATTATGAGTTTGGCAATGTACTAAGACGGGTGCAAGGAAAACAATGAGACATAGAAGGAAACGAAAACAAACTGTCCTTAATAGTACAACAGTTCATCAATGGACAGAGGCAGCAGCAGAAGACAGAAGAGCACAGCTATTGCCAAAAAGGCATAAATTAAATTAAGTATGCCAAATACTGGCAGAAAGCAGCAGTAGCTGTGAAGATCCTGATCATGTCCAGTACGTTGATTCCTTTGATGCTAACTTGTACACAAGTGGCTTTGAAAATATTGAAACAGTGCAGAAAGGTGACTTCATTGTAGTTAAGGTACAAGATAAAACTGCCACAAGTAGTCACAATTATTTGCTGGAGTGATTAAAATGTATGTTGACGACTGTGAAGTAAAATTATGTAAGACAGTAGTTTATAATACAAAATTTGCAGCTGCAGAAAAAGAAGAAGATACCTTTGTTGCGTTAAATGAAATAATTACCAAACTATCCAACGCACTAGGTCTCACTATGAAGACACGATTTGGTTCCGGAATAATATCACTAAACTCAGTGTGCACTAGTTTTATTATTTCTATCATTTTTTTCATTAATATACTCATAAATGTGTGTTTATCATTGTTACAAAAGTTGTTGCAATTTTTTGGTATTTATGGTCAAGTAATTCATTTATTTAATTGAGAGGTCCAATTAACACTGTAATATGGTCCAGGTTCCAACTGTTGTCTGCTACATACCTGCAGAGCAGCAAGTTATGTATTTAGCTTTTTCTGTGCTTTCTTACGAGTCCTGGGGTGTGAAGGATGTTTAAATACTTTGGTGCAGATGCAGGAGAAGCTGGCCACAGTTTGCGAACAGCTGAAGGTACTTTTGGCTACAGTCAGCGATCCTGAGTCTGCTGCCTTGAGGTGTAGCAGTGGTGGATCATCCGATATATCACATGGGAAACTTCAGGTGTCACTTGTTTGACCCACAGGTTCTGCTACTGAGGCAGCCTCCAGATGGCCCAGCAAGGGGTGTCCGCCTTGACTGCAGTGAGAATTGTGGGTGATAATGCTTTCACATCAGTCTTTCAGCAGGGTCTGAGCAGGCAAATGGGGGTTGGGGTTTGCTGTGTATTGGGATCTCCACAGTTAAGTATGTTATAGAGCCTCATAGAGAAATAGCATTCAGGGCCTGCAAGAAAGCCAATGTGTACTGAATACATCTGCCAGAAGGCCACATCCAAAAAAGTGGAGGAATCCTTGCATGCAGCTATCAAGCATGCAGGCTGCAGTCATCTGTGAGTTCTGGCTGGTTTTGGCACCAATGATGCCTGTTACATAAGTTCTGAGCCTATCCTCAGTTCATACCAGTGGCTTGTGGAAGTGGACAAGCCTGCTGGCCTCGCCTGTGGGGTGCAACCAGAGCTGTCAATTTGCAGCATTGTTTCCAGAGGTGATGGGTTCGTTTGGTTTGGAGACCAGTGGAGTGTCTCAACCAAAGGCTATGTTGGCTCTGTGATGATCTGGGCTGCAGATTTCTGGAGCTATGTTATTGGGTGGAGAGTTGTAGGACTCCTCTTGACAGGTCAGGGGTGCACTACACAAAGGTAGGAGCTACTCGGGGAGCAAGAGTATTTGTGGAGTGCACAAGGGGTTTTTTTAAAGGCTAGGTGATAGTTTGTATTTGTATTTCGATTTTATTTGTCTCATAACATACATTTACAAATCTACTGATGATGCTGTACAGGAGACACACAAATTTTAGCCTTACGATGTACATAATTACACAATTCCCTACCACTATTTTTACCAGTACTGGTTGATATTGTTTTTCTTATGATGTGGTAGTACATTATCTTTACATATGTGTACAATATTATGCACAATGCCATAATATTAAACAATCACACTAGTAAAATGATGATTTCATCATTCATAAATTCCTCAGTTGAATAGTAGTATTTTCCACCAGGAGATCACATAGTTTTCTCTTTAGCGAACCTATCTCCATCGTCAGTACATCTCTACCCTTGAGTTTATTGTAAATTTTCAGTCCCATGTACTAGGGTGTCCATTGGTAGAGTTTCAAGAGCTGTTGTGGAAGAATGAAATTATCTTTGTGTCTAGTGTTGTACATATGTTTGAAATGGTTTTCTTCCCTTAGCTCAGGTTTATTATGTAAAAAGATGATAATTTCAAATATGTACAGTGAAGGGATAGGTAATATTTTTAGGTTATTGAATAATGGGTGGAAGGATGTTCTGGGAGGGGCAGCACACATTTTTCTAACAACTCTTTTTTTAAAGTAGCAGGATTCATGACATGTAGCTTGAATTTCCCCCAAAAATTAAACCGTATCTAATTACAGATTCAAAGTAACTATGGTTCATCATTGCAGCTTACGTCTGTTATACCAGGCTGTTTAATGTTGCAGTTAATAATCTATATGTGCTTGCCAGCTTAGATTTTTGTCCAAGTTTAGTCCCAAGAATTTAAAGGACTGAGCTTGGTCCATAACTTGATTTTTATGTACAATACTGAAGTCACTGAGTTTTGATTGATTGGTTCTAAATTGTGTAAACAAGGTCTTTGAAAAGTTAAGTTTATGGCCATTATGTTGAAATCATGTATCTAGGTTGTTTAGTGTGTTTATAACACCACCCAGAATTTCTCCCACATTTTGTTTTTCAAGGAGTTCATAAGTACTATCAGCAAACATGACTGGCTAGGCACTGATATTAAGAAACTAGACTAAACTCCATCCGAACAGGCACTGGAAGGCCCAACGGTACCGACCGGCCGCTGTATCATCCTCAGCCCACCAGCATCACTGGATGCGGATATGGAGGGGCATGTAGTCACCCCATCACTCTCCCGGCAGTATGTCAGTTTATGAGACCGGAGTTGCTACTTCTCAATCAAGTAGCTCTAAGTTTCCTTACAAGGTCTGAGTGCATCCATCCAAGTGCTAGCCTATTCCGACAGTACTTAACATCGGTGATCTGATGGGAACAGGTGTTACCACTGCAGGAAGGCCATTTGCATTGATACTAAGAGGTAAATCATTTATGTAAAAGAGAAACAATGTTGGCCCTAAGATTCAGCCTTGAGGGACTCCTTGTGGTATTGTACCCCACTGAGATGTGTAATTTACGATGTTAGATGTTATGATTACCCTTTGCTTCCTGTTTGTCAGATAAGATCTGAGCCACTGCAGAGAATTTTGGTCTGACGCCATATCTGTCTAGTTTATGAAGCAGCATGAAGTGATTCCCAGAATCGAATGCCTTTGCAAGGTCGCAGAAGGCACCTGCTACTTTGTTGCTTTTATCTAGTGATGAGCAGATTTTTTCAATGAATTCATTAACAACACTCATGGTGCTTTTCCCTTTTTGGAACCCATACTTGTTTTTAAGAATAAAACCATGTTTCACAATAAAATTTATTATATGGACAGCAGCTATTTTTCCAAATACTTTGTATAGCACTGGGAGGATAGAGATGAGGTGGTAATTTCACATACACTCTATTGATCCTTTTTTGTGCAGTGGTTTTACCTCTGCATACTTAAGCACATCAGGGAAGTTTGCTTGCTCAAATGACTGACTGATTATTAAGGACAGAGGGTGTGCTACTTTATCAAATACAAATTTAATTACTTTGGTGGGTATTTGATCCCATCCTGGAGCATTTTTGTTTGTTAATGACAAAATAGCATTTTTACACCTTCAGCTGAGATTTTACTAAATATCACAAAGTGGTCACTATTCTTGTTCAGGCCAAAGAAATTCACACTGTTTTGATAAGTAATCACATTTACACCAAATTTTGTTACATTTATGAGAAACTTATTAAAACATTGAGCTATTTGAGAAGAGTTTGAAATAGTAACGTTGTTTTGTATGTTTTTTGAAATTTCCTGGTGGTTAACTGTTGTACCTAATTCCGATTTAATAAAAGACCATACTGCTTTAGTTTTATTCTTATGTCCTAAAATGCGTGCAAGGGATAAGTCCCTGCAGACGCGCTATCCTCTGTGCCCACGGTGGCTCAGATGGATAGAGCGTCTGCCATGTACGCAGGAGATCCCGGGTTCGAGTCCCGGTCGGGGCACACATTTTCAACATGTCCCCAATGAAGTACATCAACGCCTGTTTGCAGCTAGGGTGTCCATTTAATTATCATTTCACTTGTAATTGAATTAACAGCAACTCTTACAGGCGTACCTTCTACATGAAGAATAGAAATCTTTACAAAACTGACTCATTCCTCATATGATTTGTTCACTGCATGAAATAGAAACAAACACTTTAAGTATCAATGAGCACACTGTACCATATAGTATTTAGTATTGCAGTTTTGGACAACCTGTTTTTCCAGTTGGAAATTAAGTTTCTTACAAAATGCTTTCTTTAATGTGCACTCCTCTCATATTTAGTTACATGGGTAGCCACATTTTATGTTTAATGCCTTATTACGAAGCTTCTCTTCATCATTAGGGATTCTACAGTTGGCCAGTGAAAAGCTAAATACACTATGTAACATTACTGACCTGGTTATATTGCTGGTATTCTTTGGTAATTTTGAAGTCTCATTCTCTGAAATTGGTTGGAGATTTAACCTAATATTTAAGTGATGGGCATGACACCATTGATTTAAACTTGAGATTACTTCACATTTCTTAGCACCAAAACATATAATGATGAATATTTACTTCTGCTATCAACTATTTTTATAGTTCAAGTAAACCAAGTCAGCTACTACGCTTGATGAACTCTAAACAGCAGCAGGTTCTTTCCATGATGAAGTCATCATTCAAGTCTACAAAAAATAGATCTTCACAAAATAGCATTTGATAGAACTCTGTCACTGAAGCTTTACTAACACTTACATGCAGAGATGTTACATGGACATCTACAGCCAGATTTTCCCAACAAGTGCATGAAATAATCACACTGAGTGAGTGTAACAGTAAGATCTGCTCATGTTAGTGACTTTGACATTGAAATGTGGAATGGATGAGTGCATGCTATGAATTTTTACAGTGAGATATTAAGATGAAAATAGCTAATCAAGACTCTGCCAAGGAGAAGTTACTGTAACAATTACTGGGAGCAAAATTCCTACTGCTATATAAAGAGGACAATGTCAAAATTAGTGGCAATGACATTATGGGAAGGCAAGTAATAATTTGGTTTATCTATGTGATAGATGATTGGGAAGTAAATAAAGTTGGGTGGAATATTTTATTAATACCAGATGCACTGCTGTGGGAAGTTACCGAGCTTCTTGGAAATTTCACAGGATGGTAGTTTTCTTAATTGCCAAATTACTCTGATAAAATTATTTTCCAGTTCAGAAAAATTAGAGTAAGAAATTTATAACTACAGTTATAATGTCATAAACATACTTAATGGTCCAAATAATAATATTTTCTGGGTGGTGGAAACTTTAATTACGAATAACTTTTTAGTTAATGAATTTTCACACATAATAAAATGGTCACTGAAAGAGTTAAATGAGGACTTTCAAATAATTTATGTCATTCTGGAAATAAACAATTGTTACCTCACGATGTGTTTCTGCATATATGGCTCTTGAATAAAGATTTCTCTTAAAGGAACATGTACAGTGAGAAATTAACTATATCATTGGCATTAGCAGAACTCCAACCGATGAAAAATGAATTTTACTGACATGCCACTCAAATATGAATTTGGGTGCTTTATGTAAATGTGATACATCTACTACCAGCATAATACAAAAAGGAAGTAAGAAAGTTATGTGAGGAGTAGAGTTATAGCAAATTGCGTTATCCACACTTGCTAAGTTTCAAGTTGCTCAGCTGTACAGTGAAACATGTCTTCTACTGCCCCCACCTCAAAAAAGTGAGTCTACAGTTCTCAAATCCAAAATGGTGCATGTAAATCAGTGTTTATGAACTTACTGTTGATTGCTTTAGTACTGCAGATAAGCTAGCTGGATTATGAAAACCACCAAATTTGGGAATCTTTAACCTAGCATACAGATGCAAGTTTTTGAGGTTAACACAGTATTTAAAATAATAATAAAATGCTGTAAAATAATAACAGAGCACTTGCTTACATAGTACACAGATCTACAAAAGCAAACTTAGCGATAGTGGCACGCGAGGACAGTCAAATTAATATGAAAAATATGGGAAAAAAGTAAGTAAACTATCCATTAATACAGAAGTAATTGCCATAGTTGTTACATGTATTCCACTGTAAGGCAAGGTGGTCAATGTATTTATGGAAAACTGTTGGCAGTTACATCTGGAAACATAATTGTACCAAGGCATGCACGTCTTTATCTGAAGCAAAGGACAGCCATGAATATCTTTCTTTGGGGCTCTAAAAATATGGAAATCATATGGGGAGAGATTGGGACTTTACAGAGAAAATGTAAGGGTTTTCCCAGCAAAACATCTGCAGCACACACTATACAACCTTAGCAGGCATTTTATTGGCAGGTTGCTTCAACTATGCTGCAGAGTTTTGTCTGGGAAGCTTTCACACAACCTCCATACAATCCCAGTCTCATGTGATTTCCATATTTTGGGAGCCCTGAAGAAAGACTTTCTTGGCCATCCGTTTGCTTCACACCAAGAGGTGCACACACAGGTACAGCCATGGTTCTGTAGACAACTGCAAAACATTTTTCCATGAAGGAATTGACTATTTTGTCTCGCAGTGGCATAAATGTATTCACAGCTATGGTGATTACTTTTGAAATAATAAACAGTTTACTTACTTTTTTCTCATCAGTCTTGTTTTCATTTGATTGCCCATTATACATGGAGCTTTCATCTCATGAACTCTTCGTCAAGTTTTGTATCAGTGTAGCCAAACACACTACAAAAAAAGATGAATGTAACACGGTTCAGATCCTATGAAGAGCCAATCACAAAATATTTTGATTTCATTCATGACTTTTAAATTATTTTCTAATTCTGGTATGTTGACTCAATGGTAAATCTATAGTGGCAGATTCATGATTAGGTGGGGTTTCTTAATTAACACATACTAATATAACAATGAAAACAATAAATTATTGATAAAATTATTTAATTAGATAGATAAAATATCTACTCACCAAGTGCTGGCAGAACACACACATAAAACTGTTGTGAGTGGCAAGTTCTCAAAGTCAGTGGCTCCTCCTCCAGGCAGAAGGGTTAAAGAGGAAGGAAGAAGTGTGAAGCAAAAGGACTGGAGAGGTCTAGGAAAAGGGGTAGGTTTTGGGAAAGTCACCCAGAACCATGTGTCACAGGAGACTTACTGTACAGGATGAGAAGGGAAGACAGACTGTTGATAACTGAATTGGACGAGATTTGAAAACCTGAGAGCTCAAAGGCAGAAGACAGGGTAATATGCGAGACAGAGATTACTACTAAAACATCATGCATGAGTTAATAAGCATGAGAAGCTAAGTGCTTTGTACGTAACAGAGGTGGGGGGGGTGAAAAATAGATATGAAAGACAACAAAAGATGTAGAAAACTAAAATGGAGTGAAGCAAAGAGTAGTTACAGTGAAGAAAAGCTGAGAAGGAAGATATTAACGTAAATTAAGGCCAGGTGGGGGGCAAGAACCAAGGACATGTTGTAGTGCTAGTTTCCAAATGCGGAGTTCTGAGAAACTGGTGTCCAGTGGGAAGAATCCACATGGCGCACATGGTGAAACAGGCATCAAGGTCATGAATGTAATGTTGTAGAGCATGGTCTACAACAGGATATTGTGAGTTGCCAGTACATACCCTGGGCGTATGACTATTCATTGTAATTGATAATTTGGTGGGAGTCATGCCAATGTAGAAGGTTGAACAGTGTTTACATAACAGCTAGTATATGGTGTGTGTCGTTTCACAGGTGGCTCTCCCTTTGATGTTTTTTTTTTTTTTTTTTGCCAGTTACAGGGCTGTTATAGGTGGTGGTAGGAGGGTGCATAGGGCAAGTCTTGCAGTGGGGACGGTCACAGGGGTAGGAGCCATACAGTAGCAAGATGGCTGCAGGTGAAGCAAAGGGTCTGACAAGAATGTTGCAGAGATTTGGGTAGGGGGGTGTTGGAAAGCTATTCTAGGTGTGGTGGGCAAAATGTCAGACAGGTCATCATTTTAGGAAGTCTTGGCCCAGTCAAAGTAGCTGATTAATGTATTCCAGAGCAGGATAATACTGAGTCACCAATAGTGTGCTCTGAAGGTGTTTTGTGGAGGGATCAGCAGTACCAAGACTGGATGCGATGGCCCGGGAAACCTTTTTAAATAGGCTGGTGAGGTAATTACGTGCAGTTATGGCTGAGGTGAGTATGGTGGTGTATTGCTGTAATGGAGTCTGCAACCGAACAAATACATGTGCCTTGGATGCCAAAGCTGTATGCAGTCCACAACAATCAATCTTTCCTTCTCATTCCATATGGTAAGTCTCCCCTGAGCAACAGTTCTTGGTGACTTGCCCAAAATCTACCCATTTTTCTAGACCTCTCCAGTCTTTTTCCTTCACCCTGCTTCCTTCTCCTTCAGCCCTTCTGCCTGCAGAAGCAGCCACTGGCTCCAAAACCTTGCCAATCGCAACACTCTTATGTGTGTGTTCTCCCGCTGCTTGGCGAGTAGATTTTTTTATCTATCCAATTAAATAATTTTAACAGATTTTTCCATGTGAGTAGTGCAAACCTTCCCTTCTGTCTACCCCCGCCCCCCCCCCCCCCAACCCCAAACACACAGAAATTCATGAGACCAATTTCTTTTACCGGTTTCTTTGGTTTGGGTGGCAGTGGGGAGTAAGGACATAACTGACAAAATACACATAAAACTGGACATTATATAAATCCATACTGGAGATGCTGAGTCACATATAGGTACAACAAGAAGAATGTCGAACAAAGCTTTCAGTCCAAGACACACCTGACCACTGTCTCTGGCTGCCAAGGCCAGCCTGTGAGCAGCACTGCACGATGCTCAAATTTTGCCTTGGCAACCAAAGACTGCAGCCACGTTTGATTCTGATGAGGGGCTATTTGGCCAAAAGCTTTGTTTGACAGTCTTTTTGTTGAACCCCTCTGTGAATCAGTATCTCCACTATATGGTGCGTTGCAACTATCCTTTTCACAATATTGTGAAACATTGATCTTCCTTTTTTATTGCTGTGAGATGACAAAGCAAGCCACATACAGTTACTGGTGTCACTATTCTACACAACTGCTTTTGTTGTTATAACCAGTGCTGGATTTGTGATGGTATTCCGCACCAATACCTATGATAAAAAAAAGCATTAAAATAATGGTTTAAAACTTTGATTTAAAAAAACACTCCCTGGCAGGTCACAGTACTGGCACCTCTCTTTTTTACAAATCAAGCATGGTCATAACTGTTGCTACTTCTGCTTTTTTTTTTTATTTCTTCAAGGTCATGTCACATCCAAAAGATCAAATCAAACTGAACATATCTAGAAGAAACTCTTGCAAATAAGTGTTCATTTTCATAGCCCATTATATATTATCATAGACTGATCAATCTGAAGTTACAAGCAGAGTAGAGGTGATGCGTGGAAAGAACCAAAGAAAAAGAACTGAACACAAGACAAATAAGAAGATGTGTAACATTGGTTGAATGTGTTACAGTTGGCTCATTATACCTTATTTTAAACACATCCACAGTGAATCTTCGATGAGATTTCTAGGACAGATGAATACTCAGTATTTCTTCATCCCATTTACATTTGGATTGCTGGAAGTTATGCAGTCAAAAGACTGGTTCAGTAACATCTGACTGCAAACCCTAAACTTCATGGAATATTTCCTCGCAATAAGAGAGAAATGCAGGTGAAAGTCGCAGTCCAGCAGAAATTTTCACATGTCACTAATATGTGTTACATCTATACCTAATACAGCTGATGTCTAACAGTTTGCAGTAAGACAATAAATTTTGAACAATTGAATGTATTATAACAAAACATTCTACATTCCATGCAGAACAAATCATAAAATACTTTAATTTCATCCTCTCTCACAGCTTTACTTTTGAGGAAACGTAAGCAACTCAATCAAACAAAATTATCCTTGGACGGACCAGTAAACTCTTCTCAAAAGTGTGTATTCTTCCCCCTCCCTTCCAAGAGACACACATGTAACATTATGCAATGATTCTGTAATTAATTTCTCTGTGTGGGGATGGGAGCAGGGATTGTGGACAACTCACATATAAAATTGGACAATATATGTACGAGACATAACTCCTTTTGCAATAAACAAATTTATTTTACTGCAGTTGTTTTTAACATGTCATACTAAAAAATCACATTCCTTACAACAGTAACTCCAGCACATGGAATACAAGTGTCATCCACTTCAATAAACATTTTATGACAGTGGGTTTTCACATTGGAATGTACACAATTCCATTTTCTTAAAGTGTATCTATGAGACTATCATTGACAGCACCATAACATTACTATATTACCAGACAAAATAATTTGGCACAGATGGTAAAATATAAAATAATGATTTTGGGTACTGACCATGGCCTATCTCTTGTAAGCATCCCATAAAATATAGTTTGGTGGCAGAGAAATTCTGGTTGTGCAATCCTGTAGTTGTTCTGTTGTGGTACTGGATTTGCGATGTGTTTCTGAAAATAAATCAAAGGTATATTGAATGAATTATTGCATATCTTTTGATAGAATCTGGCAGTAATGGAAAAAACAAACATAAGTAGAATAACATCACTACATGTCAAAATACAAAAGGGTTAAGTATGTACTGATTAGTAACATGAATTTTGTATGTAGAGTACACCACTCAATCACCAATGAGGTACAAATCAATCTCAAATGAAGCACTGAGGAGTAAAAACTCCTGCATTTGAGCAAATATTTAGTTGTGAAATGTTGAAGCATATAATCAGCTAATCTGATGACATGTTGCAGTCACTTTGTAAATGAGCAGCTGCAGACAGTGATTTAAATGTTTATAGTGTTTACCAACAGTCATTTTGGAGGTGCATCTTCAACAGTTGCTTGGTTTGATTGAGAGAGGGGGAAAGGGACCAAACTACGAGGTCATCAGAGCCTTGTTCCGAATAAAACAATGGCACAAATGTGAGAAAATGAACAAGACTGACAACTCAAAACAGAATGAAAAGAAAAATCACAAGAACGATGAAGGGCAACAAACATGTAAATGGACAAAAGGGGACAAGAAAACCACAGAAATGAAAGACATGGGATGAAGGTATTAAAACAACAAAGCAGATTACCATGGCTGGCTGACGATGAGAATAAAAAAGGAGAAGTCAGCAATTCTGCAACACATTAAAACCTCCACCCTAGAAGCACTACGGTGGAGGATACAGAGGGACAAAGGACATGTGCTAAAACTTAGATCAAATAATATAACCAATCCTCATGAGTAAAACGTAAAACTAAATCAGCCGATGAGACATTGTCAGATAAAATTAGTGGCAACGATTCTGGTAACCCAAGATAATATCATCTAGTAGATAGTGTCAGAAGTTCCATGCGGCTTTTCATGGATGATACTGTAGTATACAGAGAAGTTGCAGCATGAGAAAATTGCAGCGAAATGCAGGAAGATCTGCAGCTGATAGGCGCTTGATGCAGGGAGTGGCAACTGACCCTTAACATAGACAAATGTAATGTATTTCGAATACACAGAAAGAAGGATCCTTTATTGTATCATTATATGATAACGGAACAAACACTGGTAGAAGTTACTTCTGTAAAATATTTGGGGAGTATGCATATGGAACGATTTGAAGTGGAATGATCATATAAAATTAATTGTTGGTAAGGTGGGTGCCAGGTTGAGATTCATTGGGAGAGTCCTTAGAAAATGTAGTCCGTCAGCAAAGGAGGTGGCTTACAAAACACTTGTTCGAGCTATACTTGGGTATTGCTCATCAGTGTGGGATCCGTACCAGATTAAGTTGACAGAGGAGATAGAGAAGATACAAAGAAGAGTGGCGCGTTTCGTCACAGGTTTATTTGGTAAGCATGATAGTGTTACGGAGATGTTTAGCAAACTCAAGTGGCAGACTCTGCAAGAGAGGGGATCTGCATCATGGTGTAGCTTGCTGTCCAGGTTTCGAGAGGGTGCGTTTCTGGATGAGGTATCGAATGTATTGCTTCCCCCTACTTATACCTCCCGAGGAGATCACGAATGTAAAATCAGAGAGATTCGAGTGTGCACGGAGGCTCCGACAGTCATTCTTCCCGCGAGCCATAGGCTACTGGAACAGGAAAGGGAGGTAATGACAGTGGCACATACAGTGCCCTCCGCTACACACCATTGAGTGGCTTGTGGAGTATAAATGTAGATGTAGATTTCATTGCTGGGCAGTCAAAGTGGAACAGTGCAACAGAATATGGACCACTGTCAACTGGCGCCGAACCGACACTCGGGCGGGTCTTCACCCAAGTGTGGCCAATGCGGAGCCGGCAGAGGAAAACTGATTCCCTTGATAGGCCCGCATGGAAGACTTCAACACATTTGTAGTCTCCTTAATGAAACACAGTTTGTTGTGTGTACTGTTATGCCATTCCATCCCCCAAAGCCGAAAAACCCTACAGCATAAGTCAGAACGACAGGTCAGGTTAAGAGATGCCCATCTCCAGAAGTGGTTTCTGCATAGCTTGTTTGGCTAGCCTGTCAAAAAGTTCATTGTGTGGGATGCCAACATGTCCTGGGGTTCACACAAACACCACTGAACAACGGGACCAGTCCAAGGCATAGATGGACTCCTGGATGGACGCTACCAAAGGATGGCGAGGGTAGCACTGGTCGATAGCTTGTAGGCTGCTCAAGGAGTCACTACACACAAGAAGTGATTTCCCGGAGCATGAATGGATATGCTGAAGTGCACGAGAGATGGCCACCAGCTCTGCAGGAATACACTGCAGCCATCAGGCAAGGAATGCTATTCAAAATGGCCTCTGTGAATGCAGGCGAAGCCAACATGACCATCAGCCATTGAGCCGTTGGTGTAAACCACTTCAGAGCCCTGGAACAGGTCAAGTATCGAGAGCAAGTGACAGCAGAGAGCAGCAGGAGTAACTGAGTCCTTAGGGTCATGCTAAAGGTCCAGACGAATCTGCAGTCTAGGTGTACAAAAGGAGGTGTATGCAGACAGATACATCATGGAGGTGTATGCAGACAGACCTGGATGGGAGATGGTAAGGGGAAGGACTCCAGGGATCTCACGCGAACCGCACTCGTTAGCCCTGACCTGGGCCGCCGATGCAGGAGATGGACTGCCGCAGGTGGAAATAGGAGACAGTAATTCAGATACTCAGGAGAACTACGAATGTGTGCAACGTAACTGATGAGCAGTTGTGCATGTCAGATCTGCAATGGAAGGACTCCGGCCTCCACCAGGACATTGGTCACCGGACTTGTCATAAAAGCTGCCGTCGCTAGGTGAACGCCACAGTGGTGCACTGGGTCGAGTACACGCAACACTGAGATCACTGCCAAACCATAAATCACACTCCCATAATCAAGGCGGGATTGAACAAGGGCTTTGTAGAGCTGCAACAGACCAGAGCGATCTGCACCCCAGTTGGTGTTGCTCAGGCAGCAGAGGGCATTGAGGTGCTGCCAACACTTCTGCTTAAGCTGATGAAGGTGAGGTAGCCAAGTCAATTGGGCATCGAAAACCAGTCGTAAGAATCGATATGTCTCCACTACAGTGAGTGGATCATCATGAAGGTAAAGTTCTGGTTCCAGATGAATGGTACGATGCTGACAGAAGTGCATGACACACGACTTAGTGGCCAAAAACCGGAAGCTGTGGGCGAAAGCCCATGACTGCTCCTTGTGGATGGCTCCCTGTAGGCGCCACTTGGCAACACCAGTACTGGCAGAACAGAACGAAATGCAGAAGTCATCTGCATACAGGAAGGGTGAGACGGACGGCCCTACAGCTGCTGATACACCATTAATGGCCACTAAAAATAGTGATACACTCAATAAAGAGCCCTGTATGACCCCATTCTCCTGGATATGGGGGAACTATGGGAGGCACCAACTTTGACACTAAAAGTACGGAGTGACAGGTAATTCTGTAAAATATAGCAGGCGTCAGAGCCCCCACCTGTATAATGTGGCAAGGATATGATGTCGCCAGGTGGTGTCATATGGTTTGTGTACATCAAAGAAGACGGTAACAAGGTGTTGGTGTCTGGAAAAGGCTGTTCGGATGGCAGACTTGAAGGAAACTAGATTATCAGTGGTAGAGTACCCCTGGCGGAAGCTGCCCTGACATGGAGCAAGTAGGCCACATGACTCGTGGACCCAATTCAACCGCTGACACACCATACATTCCAGCAGCTTACAAAGACTGTTGGTGAGGCTGATAGCTTTCCACATCAAGCAGGTTTTTGCCGGATTTGAGCACTGGAATGACGGTGCTCTCCCGCCATTGTGATGGAAAGAAACCATCACACCAGATCCGGTTGAAGATGATTAGGAGATGGCACTTGTAGTCAGATGAGAAATGTTTAATCATCTGATTGTGGATCCAATCTGGCCAAGGAGCTGTGTCAGTGCTATGTGTAAGTGCGCTGAGGAGTTCCCACTCCGTAAACGGGGCGTTATAGGGTTCACCGTGGCGTGTAGTGAACGAGATGACTTTCCCTTCAATCCATTGTTTGAGGGTGTGAAAGGCTGGGGGGTAGTTCTCCGACGCAGAGGCTTGAGCAAAGTGCTCGGCAATCGCACTTGCGTTAGTACATAAGACGCTACTGATGGTAATGAAGAGGACACCTATTGGTGTCTGGCACCCAACAAGACGTCTGATCTTTGTCCAGACGTGGGAAGGTGATGTATGGCACCCAATGGTCGACACATACCTCTGCCAGCACAACTGTTTCCGTTGTTTTATAAACTGGCATACACAGGCACGGAGCCGCTTAAAGGCTATCAGATGCTCCAGGGAAGGGTGTCGCTTATGTCGCTGTAGAGCTCATGGACACACTGAAATTGCGTTAGCGACTTCCTGTGACCACAAAGAGACTGTCTTTTGCCGGGGCACCCTAAAGAGCTAGGGATTGCGTTTTCTGCCACAGAAACGATTGTTATAGTCACCTGCTCATCCATCACATCAATGTTACCATGCTCAACCATCATCACATTGATGTTACCATGTGGGGGAGAATCAACGGTGACAGATGTGAAAGTTTCCCAGTGTGCCCATCTGGGCAGGCATCTGTGGGCCTGACACCAGGGCACTGACAGGAAGATGGGGAAGCGATCACTAACACACAGGTCGTCATGTGCTCTCCAGTGGATAGATGTGAGAAGTCCTGGGCTGCAAGTTGATAAATCAATGGCTGAGTAACTACCTCGAGCCACACTGAAATGTGTGGCGGCCCCAGTATTTAAGAGGTAGAAGTCGAACTGAGACAGTACAGTTTCGACATCTTTGCCTCAGCCAGCAAGCACAGTGTCACCACATAAGGGGTTACGGGCATTAAAATCTACCAAAAGTAGGAAAGGTTTAGGGAGATGATCGATCAGCGCAGCTATTACATTCAGGGGTACTGCACCATCTGGAGGAAGATATACATTGCAGACAGTTATTTCCTGCGCAGCCACAGCTTCAAGAGGTGTTTGAAGCAGCAGAGTTTCACTACAGACTGGGATTAGGACATAAATGCAAACTCCACCTGACACTTGATTACAGTCACTACAGTTCCTGTAATATCCCTTATAGCCACAGAGGGCAGGGGTCCGCATTGGCGGGAACCAGGTTCCCTGGAGGGCAATGCAGAAAGCACGCATAAAGCTTAACAGTTGCCGTAACTCAGCCAGGCGGTGGAAAAAACTGCCGCAATTCCACTGGAGGATGACATCATCGTGAGGCTGGGAAGGCATGGAACATCCAATGAGGCAGCATACACCTCAGGGTTACCCGCTGCCACCGACTTTTTGACTGAGCAGCCTATATCCATTGTGTCTGAGGGTCCAGCGAGATCCAGGTCCTCAACAGTCGCCAAAATCTCCACCCCATCCTCAGACATAGAGCTTGTAGGTAGGGGTGGTGTCGGTGGCATCGCAAGTTCCTTGTTCTTAGGGGTCTTCTTTTTCGATTTCTCATATGGTTCCTTGGGTTTCCCTGGCTGGGAGGACTTCACTGAATCAGTCTCCTGGACTGAGGATGAACGTGAAGCCATATGACCAGCTGCTTTTGGGCTCTTCTGCTGCTGGCAGGTGTCATCTTTCCCACTAGCAGAAACCTGGAAAGGGAGTGACCCTGCCTATCGAGAGGAGCTGAAGAAGCCTTATGCTTCTCTGGCTCAGAAGTGGGAACTGAAGTCCTCAATGGTTGGAGGAGTGTTGCTGCCGAAGTAGGTGATAATGGGAGCAACAGGAAGGGAAGTGGCTCCCCGCCATCAAGGGAGCAGGTGTAATTTCCTGGTTCTGAGAGGCAACAGGAATTCGAGGAACTGACGGGGCGACAACTGTTCTCATAGCAGCGGCGTATGAGGTGGTCATAGCCATAGGATGTAGGCGCTCAAATTTCCTCTTAGCCTCAGTGAAAGTCAGTCAATCCAGGGTATTATATTCCATGATTTTCCTCTCTTTCTGTAAAATTCTGCAGTCTCGGAAGCAAGGTGAATGAAGCTCTCCGCAGTTGACACAGATAAGAGGCCGGGCACATGGAGTACTGGGATGCGATGGACGTCCAAAATATCGACATGTGACGCTTCAAGTACAGCGAGAAGATATATGGCCAAATTTCCAGCACTTAAAGCACCCCATTGGGAGAGGGACATATGGCTTGATGTCACAGCGGTGGACCATCACCTTGACCTTCTCGGGCAATTTCACCCTCGAAGGCCAAGATGAAGGCACAGGTGGCAATCTGGTTATCCCTCGGACCTCGATGGATGCGCCTGACAAAATGAACACCTCACCACTCTAAATTGGTGTGCAGCTCATCGTCATACTGCAAAAGAAGGTCCCTGTGGAATATAATCCCCTGGACCATATTTAAGCTCTTATAAGGCGTGATGGTAACAAACATCTCCCAACTTGCCATAAGCGAGTAATGCCTGTGACTGGGCAGAGGATGCTGTTTTTATCAAAACTGACCCAGAGCAGATTTTGGACAAGCCCTCCACCTCCCCAAACTTGTCCTCGAATTGCTCCACAAAAAACTGAGGCTTCATGGACATTAAAGATTCCCCATCAACTCTCATACATACGAAGTATCAGGGCCATCACTGCCATCCTTAGCCTGGTGTTCCTCCCATGGTATGGCCAGGGAGGGGAATGACTTGGGGTCATATTTCTTAGCATTTAAGTTATACTTTGCCCACTTAGAGACTGCTGGAGGCGGACCACAAGCAAGGGATGACGTACTACGCTTCATGGTGTGTCACCCACTCTGATGCCACCCACTTGACCAGGGGCCCTCCCCATGGACGCAACACAGCTTCAGCAAAGGCCACTTGGCAGGATGACCATTGCCAGGAGTCCTGATGCCCGAGGGTGACGGGCATCTACTCCTTGGCATACGTAGTGAGTTAACGGCACAGGCACCAGCAGAGCAAGCCCTGTGATGTCAGGGGGCTACAACCAACAGGGAACATGGTGGCCTCATCACAATGGACTGGCTCCTGTGCTGGATATGAGGTGCAAAAAAGTCCATGGCGATTGTCGGCACAGAAAGTGAAACTGCATAGTGCATAGTGCATGGTGGAAAACACACCCAGGAAGGTGTCCTCACCCAAGAGATGGAGAATGGGCGGCGCTGCAATGCAACGACGAGAAAGTGGGATAAAGATCTCAATGCACGATGGATACGATGCACCACATAAGGCTCTCTACCCAAGTTGGCTCGCTCTTCAGGAAAAATTTTGAAAAATAGAGGTGAAACCCTACAGGGGGGCCATCACAAATTGGCCGAGCCATCAGAGGCTCCTTTTAGTCGCCTCTTATGACAGGCAGGAATACCTTGGGCTGAGTCTAACCCCGGACCTGCAGGGGGCATCTTCAAGGTATTAAGCATTTGTGACAAAGCAAGCTGGTATCTCTTCACTTCCTCTCATTTTGCGATCTGCCTCCTTAAATTCATTTTATTTTCATTTCAGTCTAATTACCATTAACACGCATGAATATTATCTTCATTTCCATACAAGAGAAAGGGTGGTCCTCCATCTTAAGGAATATAGCACCAGGTCTAATTTTGTACATGTAATTAATTTCCTAATTTATTTTGACCATTCATAGTTAATATTTTTGTTATAGGGTGAAATCAGTAATTGTTTCACGACTTAGATTTTATTGTTGACTAATAAACAAATATAAATTCCGTAGTAAATATAAACATTTGGAAGAAAAACTACTAAGATTCTTAAACTATTTATTTCGCTCTATTTGAAAACATAATAACAAAGCCCAGCCCTTAATTCCAAAATAATTACCACGTTTGTCAAAAGTATTGTTTGTGTAAGTATATCTGTTAATTTTATTATTTATACAAATGTTTCATCCTAATCTTTGTGGTAGATAGAACTATTAAAAATTAGGAATTTTTCGATGTATTCAGTTCATTGAATGAGTTATGTCTTAATTGTAATTTCTGTAACTTAAACATCAAACAATGTATAGTTTCAGTGCCTATTATTATGAGGCTATACTAAGGACTGATTTTTGGTCCCAAGACAGTCAGTCCATGGCCGATTTTCAGACAGGAGTTATGCATTGGTTGAATTAATAACAAGGCATCAACTTAACAGTGGAATAAGTATAAAACAAATAAGCAGTGTGTTAGAACAATTAATGACAATGTCTGTTCAATTTATTTGGGAAATAGTGTCACACATACCGTATTATTCTGCAAGAACTGCGTGGTTAGGTTTTTACTGCTCATAGATATTCAGTGGCAAGCTATTGTACCTGTATGCTGATGTTGCCTGCAACGTATTAATGAGGTTTTCGATATTTACCAATAGTGAACTAGCTATATAATTGTGTAATATTGTGGGGTTGTGAACACTGAAAGTAAAGAACCGAGAATCACAATTGTGCAACTGTCTGCTAAATCTTTTACAGTAGACAGTGTTGAGCTTCCACTTCCTATTTTTCAGCCACTATAACAATGCAGCATGTTGACACAGAGGACTATCAAGGAAGAAATAAAGCAAGAGAATGTCACACATGCTAACAGCAATTTCACAATATATACATTTACTAATGTAGCTTGACATCACAATTTCAAGAGAAGAGTGATTTCTTCTACTCATTCACCATGTTCTGTACATCCCACCAAGAAAGTGAACCTACAGTGCTACGAAACAAGTAAAGATACACATTAACAAAAGACAACTAAACATTGCTTAAGCCCTACACTATATTAACAAGAAATTATCACAATACTGCTTAATATTAGTTCTCTTTATGCCAGTTAAGTGTGTTCTAGTGAATTAGAAAGAAAGCTGCTGATACTTCAGTTATATTAGGTAGCTGCAGGCTGCCTCAGAAACCTAATATTTACTTCATTAGTCAAGTATTATTCAAAGAAAATAGTAACCTAAATATGTAATTACACAGGACAGTTTACAACACACTACTTGCCATCCATCTAAAGGAGGAATCAAATCCTTGCACTAAAATAATAAGTGGAAGAGGTCACTCATGAGGAATGTTTTGTTTCTCAAATATCTCCACACCATAGTATATAACTTTGTTAAATCCTAGGTAAGAATGAAAAGTTTACACAAAAGTTATATTTCTGTCTTGTATTGATAGCGCAGATCACAGTTCTGCTTGAACTGATTTCTCACAACCACACTACACCTTGACTAAAATAACTCTGATTGTGGCAGTGGCTAGGAGTCAGCCAACTGCAGTTCTTTCTTGATACCTATACGCCCACTACAATTACTGATTTTTTTAAGCACAACACAGCATTCTCAGGTGCAGTAGGATGCACAGGGAGGGGAGAGCCAACTGTTGCCCCATCTACCACCCCCACTGATGTACTTCCCACTGCTGCTGACGACGACAATGAAAATAATTTGAATGTATGTCTTGTTCTATTTGAACTGCATGTGCAGCTCTTTCTCATTCTAAGTATGTGGAATGTTGTATACAACCAACAATCCTGCGCCACCATAGTTGTTTGTCAGCCATGAAGTTAATTCAATCAAAATTTAGAATGGAACATAATAATCGTTTATCACTAAATATGGCAAAGGCCCATGAAAGCATTTAACAATAACCACAAAAGCTTTCTATTATTTTCCCACTAATATAATCTGACAAGTACCAAAAAATTTTGAAACTTTAAAGATCTATCCATTATATAGGCACTGTGACTGTGATGGTTAAAGGTCTCCAGAAATTACTATTATCAGCCCCCTTTTGTATTATTTTTCAATCTTTCTTTACTATGATCAGTTTTGAATCACTATCATCAGATGGTACATATTTATTGCATGTTTGCAGCATTGCTAGAGCTGCACAGTTGTAGCCAGGTGTGAACTGTACAAACTTCTCTCTACATTCAGTGCGTACATATTTCGTTCTATTGCCACAGCTACACAAGCCACAACAATGCTGCAAATATGCAATAAATATGTACCATCTAACAATAAATCGCTTGTCAACTCAAAACCGATCATGGTAAATAGTAAATGAAGAATAAAATCAAAGGTGACTGGCTGCTGGGAACTAACACACTTTTAAATCTGAACTGGAATTGCTACTTCTGGCAACTTCTGCTCTGAAGACATATCTAACAAAAACCTTATAGCATAAAAGACTACAATGATTGCTTATTCTAGTTAGAATTACATGTAAATATTCCTTAACAGTAACATGAGCACTGGCAGAGACCAGTATGTTCATTATTATTACTTTCCAGGCAGTGAGCTATCTGGTAATCTGTAAGTAGCTAGTATATAGCCACCCAGCTCCCGCCCAGTGCCTTTCATACAGGACTATAGTGTCTCTCAAAATCCCAGCCGCTTTCCTCTCCGACATTCACCCCATCATTAGTCAAAACACACACAAACTATACCTGAAGAACAAAATCATTCTATAAAAAAGGATCTGCTGCTCTAACTATTACAAAAGGTAGATTGGCATAACAAAATCATAACTCTATCCACCTGTTTCAACCAGTACTGCCATCAGCGTGGTTTACACTATTTCAAGCACATACAATATGGTTCAAATGGCTCTAAGCACTATGGGACTTAACATCTGAGGTCATCAGTCCCCTAGAACTTAGAGCTACTTAAAACTAACTAATGTAAGGACATCACACACATCCATGCCCGAGGCAGGACTCGAACCTGCGACCGTAGCGGTCACGCGGTTCCAGACTGTAGCGCCTAGAACTGCACAGCCACACCGGCCGGCTCATACAATATGACGACCACGACATCACTCATTACACCTGCAAACAAACATAAGTAACGTGAAGTATAACTTCAGCAACAGGATGAAACTAACAGGACCTATATCTCCAACATCGGTCAGTTGTAGAATTTTGGAACACATATTATGTTCGAGTATAATGACTTTCCTGGAGACTAGAAATCTACTCTGTAGGAATCAGCATGGGTTTCGAAAAAGACGGTCGTGTGAAACCCAGCTCAGGCTATTCGTCCACGAGACTCAGAGGGCCATAGACACGGGTTCACAGGTAGATGCCGTGTTTCTTGACTTCCGCAAGGCGTTCGATACAGTTCCCCACAGTCATTTAATGAACAAAGTAAGAGCATATGGACTATCAGACCAATTGTGTGATTGGATTGAAGAGTTCCTAGATAACAGAACGCAGGATGTCATTCTCAATGGAGAGAAGTCTTCCGAAGTAAGAGTGATTTCAGGTGTGCCGCAGGGGAGTGTCGTAGGACCATTGCTATTCACAATATACATAAATGACCTTGTGGATGACATCGGAAGATCACTGAGGCTTTTTGCAGATGATGCTGTGGTGTATCGAGAGGTTGTAAAAATGGAAAATTGTACTGAAATTCAGGAGTATCTGCAGCGAATTGACGGATGGTGCAGGGAATGGCAATTGAATCTCAATGTTGACAAGTGTAATGTGCTGTGAATACATAGAAAGATAGATCCCTTATCATTTAGCTGCAAAACAGCAGGTCAGCAACTGGAAGCAGTTAATTCCATAAATTATCTGGGAGTATGCATTAGGAGTGATTTAAAATGAAATGATCATATAAAGTTGATCGTCGGTAAAGCAGATGCCAGACAGATTCATTGGAAGAATCCTAAGGAAATGCAATCCGAAAACAAAGGAAGTAGGTTACAGCACGCTTGTTCGCCCACTGCTTGAATACTGCCCAGCAGTGTGGGATCCGTACCAGATAGGGTTGATAGAAGAGATAGAGAAGATTTAACGGAGAGCAGCGCGCTTCGTTACAGGATCCTTTAGTAATCGCTAAAGCGTTACAGAGATGACAGATAAAATCCAGTGGAAGACTCTGCAGGAGAGACGCTCAGTAGCTCGGTATGGGCTTTTGTTGAAGTTTCGAGAAAATACCTTCACCGAGGAGTCAAGCAGTATATTGCTCCTCCTACGTATATCTTGCGAAGAGACCATGAGGATAAAATCAGAGGGATTAGAGCCCACACAGAAGCATACTGACAATCCTTCTTTCCACGAACAATACGAGACTGGAATAGAAGGGAGAACCGACAGAGGTACTCAGGGTACCCTCCACCACACACCGTCAGGTGGCTTGCGGAGTATGGATGTAGATGTAGACAACTGAATGAAGAAGGTGGTTTCGGGTACAGACAAACGAAACATATAACAATAAGAATAATGACACTACTGCCAAACAAATATTTGCACAAAGATCTAGCACACAAAATCCTCAAAATGTAACACACAAACTCACAAAAACGAAAACTAGTAGTGTTGTAAATTTCAATGTCTCAAATGGAGACTACAACACCAGTAACCAATAAACTCAAAAACTCAACATCATAATTTTCACTTTACCGACATAGCTCCAACAAAGCCCTAGATACCAGGAACCTACATAAAACTCAAACATTGCGTTACAAATTTCACTTCACCAATATACCTCAAACAAAGCGGAACTTGCACACAACTCCAAAACCCGCTGACACAAATTGACCTATATGGCAGCAAAAAACAAAGCCGAATGTACAAAAACCCAACACACACAAATTTTAAAATCCATTATCCACACTTTCACGTACTTTACATAAAGCAAAGCCCATAGTACAACAAACCAAACCGTGCTCATATGGCTAATACCAGAAACATATTCTAATTGTACATCAATACCCCTGATACCAACCAATCACAATCCAACACAATTATCACATACTAACACGAAAAATTCCAAAATTCAAGAAAAATTGCATAACCACCAATTTCAATATACACAAACTATAATCAACTCATAGCATACAAAGAAAATAGAACAAAAATACCATCTCCCACTGCAAAAAGCAACGATCTACTCAAATATCTGTATCTTATTCACAACTGAACAAAAAATAAAAATTAATATTAAATCTCCGACCATAAGAAACACACGAAACTAATATTTCCAAGCATAAAAATGAATCCATCAGCCACAATATGCAAATTCAAACTATCACCAGAAAACCAGCACAATAGCAACCTGAAACACTCAATTCTTGTCAAACAACTCGATAACAAACATCTAGCACAAAAGAGCACCACCAAATACAACACACCATCTACAAACACAGACAGACTCAAAAATATCAAACCTCATCATGACATCACACACCATATCACAGTTACGTCATAGGTCTAAGCAGATGGCTGTAACATCAGTACCTGACCTTGTGCGAATAACCTGACGTTAGCGTCAGATAGTAAATAGTGATGAGACAGTAACTGCCAGTTGGCAAGAAAACAGGTCTAAATTATGTAGAATGAAGCTTAATTACTGTTGGAACATTTGTTCAGAGTGTGCGTCTTCTTTGTACAACCCAGAAAGGTCAATACTGCCTGCTTTGCACTTTGAAATCTTTCTCACTGTACTGCCCCACAAGCAAGTCTGACAGCATACTTTTATTCAATCTGTCCTACAGCATTTTCTTTGTAAGTAGCGTAGATAAGATCTAAAAATTGTCCATTCTACCACAAATTCTTATACTTAATCCTAAACCATTTACTTCCTAGTGGTACTTATAAGGAGTGAATTTCGTAGGCACTGATTTGATTTATGAATTTTCTGAATGTAAGATGAGACATTCGCATAAACCTTTACCTGCTATTTCAACATCTTGTTTGGCAAATGCTACTTCCCCACAGTATCTCCAGTTCTGCTTCATTTTACATTCTGCTTTTAGCAAATTTCATCATTAAATACTTCAGTGAATGAATATTAAGTCCAAGAACTTCGTTAGTTAACAACTCAAAATGTTTAAATGAGAGTTCACTTTGAAGAAACCTTCCAACACTCATTACAACAGTACTAAGTTGCACACAACACAGTTGTGTACTCTTTAATACATGCTTACAACTATGTAACTAATTCTGCAGTTTATAACGTTCATCAGTAAAACATTACACTTGCACCTTGAGGCACAGTATTAAATAAATCCCATACATTTTGTGTGTGTGTTATTTGTTTTAGGACATAAAAACAACTAAGGTCATAAGTTCCCATGTCATAACCTTAGAATATAAATAAGTAAAAGAACATAAAGAGACTATACAGGGTGTTACAAAAAGGTACGGCCAAACTTTCAGAAAACATTCCTCACACACAAAGAAAGAAAATATGTTATGTGGACATGCGTCCGGAAACGCTTACTTTCCATCTTAGAGCTCATTTTATTACTTCTCTTCAAATCACATTAATCATGGAATGGAAACACACAGCAACAGAACGTACCAGCATGACTTCAAACACTTTGTTACAGGAAATGTTCAAAATGTCCTACGTTAGCGAGGATACATGCATCCACCCTCCGTCGCATGCAATCCCTGATGCAGCCCTGGAGAATGGCTTATTGTATCACAGCCGTCCACAATACGAGCACGAAGAGTCTCTACATTTTGTACCGGGGTTGCGTAGACAAGAGCTTTCATATGCCCCCATAAATGAAAGTCGAGTGGGTTGAGGTCACGAGAGCGTGGAGGCCATGGAATTAATCCGCCTCTACCAATGCATCGGTCACCGAATCTGTTGTTGAGAAGCGTACGAACACTTCGACTGAAATGTGCAGGAGCTCCATCATGCATGAACCACATGTTGTGTCGTACTTCTAAAGCCACATGTTCTAGCAGCACAGGTAGTGTATCCCGTATGAAATCATGATAACGTGCTCCATTGAGCGTAGGTGGAAGAACATGGGGCCCAGTCCATACGTCACCAACAATGCCCGCCCAAACGTTCACAGAACATCTGTGTTGATGACGTGATTGCACAATTGCGTGCGGATTCTCGTCAGCCCACACATGTTGATTGTGAAAATTTACAATTTGATCACGTTGGTATGAAGCCTCATCCGTAAAGAGAACATCTGCACTGAAATGTTGGATGAACCATTCGCTGAAGTGTACCCGTGGAGGCCAATCAGCTGCTGATAGTGCCTGCACACGCTGTACATGGTACGGAAACAACTGGTTCTCCCGTAGTACTCTCCATACAGTGACGTGGTCAACGTTACCTTGTAAAGCTGCAACTTCTCTGACGCTGACATTAGGGTTATCGTCAACTGCACGAAGAATTGCCTCGTCCATTGCAGGTGTCCTCGTCGTTCTAGTTCTCCCCCAGTTGCGAGTCATAGGCTGGAATATTCCGTGCTCCCTACGATGCCGATCAATTGCTTCGAACGTCTTCCTGTCGGGATACCTTCGTTCTGGAAATCTGTCTCGTTACAAAGGTACCGCGCCATGGCTATTGTCCCACAATCATTTTCACTGATCAACTTACTCCCAGAATGTGAACGTATATTATGCTTCTTATTCCCTCTCCAACAATTTTTCAACCCGCTTTTCGTCTCATTCAAATCGGAATAGCACAAAGCCTATTACTACGTTACTACTATAACTATTCAATGCAGCGTCTGCTATCTTCACCGAAACAATAACAAACACAGATCCTTCTGCCCGCCAAAATTTACCTCTTCAAAGTTAATACTCACAACGCCTGCAACTGGCTGTGGTAACTACTTTGAACTATGTCACTTGTTTCGCTGTCGCTAAAGTATTGAGCGATTCACCGGCAAACACTGTGCTTATATCGGTTTATTATATATTTACAAATATTACAAAACAAAGTAAATTGACTAATTCAAGGTATGCTAGGTCCATGGAAATACAAGATTATAACATTTACTGTAATGGTTCGACACTCGTTGACTATCGATAGCCGAGCCCGGCAGTCGTGTAGCCTATAAATAGCGAATCTTCGGCGCCACAAGTGACAGAAAATTGAAGTGCAGAAGACGCTAAAGTAGAAGCACGTGTCGTAAATTTGTTTGTAGTGTGAACGTAGAAATTGAAATGTTGGTGTGGAAAACCACTTTAACTCCGCCTGCAGTTACTGTAGGAGTGAATTAAGTAGCTCTGCAGTTGCTGTTGCCGGTCCCAAGCCCGGAGAAAGGAGGAGGGTTGGCGCAAAAGCCGTAAAAGAATCGACATAAAATAGTTGGAGAGATCCTGTAAAGCTTAATAACTTAGTTGTAATGATGACGACGTTAATAATAATAACATGGATTAACCCATATATTTTCAACTTCATTGCGTGATGCACATAAAGCAACTACCGGTACCTCGTGCTTCTCTAAATATAGTCTTATTGCTGCTTGTGGCCATCGGAGGGATCGAACATATCAGGCAGGAATGCTGGAGCTTCCCGAATTTATGCAACCGAAACGCAAACGCTTTTGGGCATAACTGTTTCTATTGAATAAAACTTTTCGTGGTTAACGCTATTCTTATAACAGTTTATGAATGGATAACTTTCACCCCTTCGCGCTTTTGACAATTCCCGCTATTATCTGTCAGTGTAACAGCACTAAAAGGATCTGTCGTTCGAATGAATAGCCTGTATAGTTTCCAAGTCGAGACAGAGTTATTGTAGAAGTGGACACAAGGAATCGGGTATTCTAATCACTGCTTCTCAGTATATTTATTAATTAATCAAATTTGTTGCAAATAATATATCTCTATTTGCAACCAATAGCTCAATATATACTATCAATACCAGTAATAAGAACAATTTACATAAAATCTAAAATCACTTACCTTGGTCCAAAAAGGACCGCAATATTCAGTAACACACATTTTCAATAAATCACCAGCAACCATTAAAAACTAGGTTTCAGATAAAGCACAGTTTAAACAGTTTGACAGACTTTTTGGTAGACAACTTCTACTCTGTACACAAATATCTTCACGGGGATTGTTAGACCAGCTTAAGAAAAATTTCAGTTTTGACAGTACTTGGTCACTTCAGTCAAGATTTAGTATGTTGTGTATGATGATACATTTGTCAAAAGTTCATAACTAGGTTTCATTCTGACTGTTTATCTATTATGAAAATAGCAGTTCTAATTTACTGTAATGTGTTCACATACTGTGAGAATCTCCTGACATGTTCCACACCCATGGGACTTGTCTAATTTTTGGGTCTATGGAACGAAAACTTAATCTAATCCAGAAAGAAAATTTCATCTCATCAAAACAGTTGAGAGAAATCATGAATTAAAATACCATGTAGTCCAGTACGAGTATGTATTTAGAATATGACTTATCACCTCTTTGTAATGTTTAGTTGTGTCTCAGCTACATTTTCAGGCATGACAGAGAAAGAATTCAAAGTATGACCAGTAGTAAATTTGGCGAAAATTACAGTGATCCCTTAGAGTGCCCTCATCTGAAGAAAAGTTGGTTTTCTAATTTATAATTGAGCTTACTGTTGATTTGCTAATTTTATGACCAACCTTGCCTTCCATTTGCAGAAATGCACTGATTACACCGAAAGTAACATTGCTGTTTACTTGATTAGTAGACAATTGAAATAATCATAGGGATTTTGGAGATTTGTTTCCCACTCTGATGCCTTACTGCCCCCTTTCTCTATCATCATCATCACCTGGGGGAGTAAATCCCATTGGTGAAGATTGTAGACAATGTTTAGCATACTCACTGTTTAAAAGTGCTGTATATTAAAGCATAGGTGTTCAAACTGAGTGCCTAAATTCAAGTCATCATGTGACCAGAAACAAATGATAAGTAATTTAAAATATATTTTGATTCACTTGTTCATGATAATGACAATTGTGTTTGCCTCTTGCTTGTGGAAATATGCCATACACCAAAATTTTCTGCCATGTTCTTATTAGTAACGACTTGTTCATGCATAGGTGTCGATGCATTAAGGTTGATTACATGCAGGTATATGAAGTGTAGATGCGCATTAAGGCGGGGAAGTAGGCCTACAGTTAAAGATGTGTTTAGTTGCATAGATGGTTGTTCCATCAAAGGAAATATCTTTCTTGCGAATTCACTGTGGTACTGCAAAACATTTAACTGCAGCTGCCAGGTAAATAAGCAAACATTAAACTTTTTGCAGGGCAAATCAGCTTGTTGAACAGATACAGAAGTAGAGCAAGTTGTACATGTGAAACAATAATCTTGTGTTTTTTTGCCTTGTTTGTGCAGTCACAGACAGGTAGGGCCAAATTGGAAGAGGAGCAGATAGCTCTAAAAATAAATGAGACTTTGGTGACAAGTGCATGTAGTGATGCAAACCTCTTAAACAAGTACTTTGTTTCTGTTACTGACAGCTTGGAGTTTTCAGGTTCAGTAAACAGTGCAATGGAGTATCTGAGACCAGTCTTTACAAGCAAGTGCAGTAAAATGGCAATGACACTAACATCTCCCTTAGAAGTAGCATCCATCATAAAATCCTTAACATCTAAGTATTCCAGTGGTTATGGTAACATATCAACAAAGTTAACCAAAGAGTGCTCATGCAAGCTCAGTTCTGTCTGAAACTATTTGTGTAATCCATATCTTACCAGTAGAACATTTCCATAGTGCCTAAAATATAAAGCCTCTTTACAAGAAGGGGGATGATGAGATACCATCAAACTATCAACCAATATCACTTTTGCCAGCTTTTCCAAAAACATTTGAAAAGGTTGTGTTCAAGAGTCTCCTTAAGCATCTGACTGCAAATAATATATTGACCAAATCACAGTTTGGGTTTCTTAAGAATTCTGATAGAGAGAAAGCTATTTACATGTACAGTGATAATGCACATAATGAATTAGATAACAAATTAGAGGCTACTGGCATTTCCTGTGACGTGCCAAAAGCATTTGACTGTGTGAATCACAGCATTCTCTTAGGTGTCACCAGCAGTGCTGCAAAATGGTTTGAGTGTTATTTAACTACCGTAACAGGAAACAAAGGGTGTCGTTGAGAAATACCTGTGCAGTAAACAGTCAGCCTTCATCTGATTGGGAATTAATTACATGTGGCATACCTCATCTTGGGTCTGTTGCTTTTTCTTGTGTGCATTAATGACTTCTCACCAATTACATTGCCAGATGCTACGTTTGTTTTGTTGCAGATGATACAAACATTGCAACAAGTAAGAAGTCAAGTACAGATTTAGAAATGGCTGCTAATAAAATTTTCACTGACATTAATAAATGATTTTAAGCTAATTGACTGTCATTAAACTTTGAAAAGACCCACCGGAACCTGTTAGAGATTTCCTTCTAGCAAGTGTACAGCACATGAAGACATGCAGATCAAAGAGTTTGACAATGGTAAATTTCTGTGATTACAACTCAATAATAAATGCTGCTGGGAAGGGATTTGCAATGAGAATGATGTCAGATGTAGTGGATATAAAAAAAAACTTGCGTAATTTGCTTACTTTCATTCTATTATATCATATGTGATCGTATTCTGGAGTAACTTGCAAAGTCGAGCAAAAGTTTTTAGCATCCAAAAACATGTCACAAAGACTCATTTCTTGTGTAAATTCAGGAAAATCATGTAGAAACCTCTTCAAGGAACTTTGGATTCTAACCATTTCTTCCAAGTATATTTATTCTTAATGAAATTTGTTGCAAGTAATACATCTGTATTTCCAACCAATTGCTCAATACATAGGAATAAGAACAAACTACATAAAACCTAAACTCACCTATCTTTGTCCAGAAAGAGGTCCAATATTCAGGAACACACATTTTCAATAAATCACCAGCATCCATTAAAAACTTGGTTTCAGATGAAGCACAGTTTAAACAGAGTTTGAAAGACTTTTTGGTAGACAACTTCTTCTACTCTACAGATGACTATCTTAACAGTCACTGTTAGATCTTCAATTTTGACAGCAATTGGTCACAACTGAAAAGATTAGGTATTTTGTGAATGATAAATTTATTAAAAGTGCATAGCTATGTTTCATATTCAGATTATTTAAAAAAAAAAAAAATCACGTTCTGACTTTTTTCACACCCAAGAGAATCATTTCATTTTTGGGCCCCTGGAATGAAAACTGAATCTAATCTAATTCCATTTCACTATATTCACAATACTTTCTAGGTAGTAGTCCTACTGCTGTGTTGACATTGTCAGGTCTTATAAACATCTCTTGCCCATATAGCAATTTTGCCACAAGTGTCATATCAGAATAGACTCAAACACTTATTCTACATTACTTGCCCGCATAATTGAAATACTAAGTGGGGACAAGGTATTCAGTTATTTTCATCTACACCAAAGCATTCACATGTAGTCAATAGCTCCATGAATAATTTTGATAACAACTTTTACATTGGGAATTGACAAAATGTGATTGTGGAAGTGATGTAATCAACTAATAGATATGTGACAAGTGCAGTGTCTCTCTAATTTCTCATGTTCATGTTGCTTCTGTTCTGGTTTGTTTGGTAATGTGTATACCTGTGTCTTTTGTATTTGAGCACAATAAAGTGTGGTTTACACTGAGGTGAAAAAAGTCATAGACTAGTGATGGTGGTAGTATCCAGGTGGATGATTTGGGCGCCAGATTGCCCGACGTGAATCCTTTCAACTATTTATGGGACATAATTGAGATGTCAGTTCATGCGCAAACTTGTGCACCAGCAACACTCGCAATTATAGAGACAGCATGGTTCAATGTTTCTGCAAGGGATTTCCAATGAATTATTGAGTTCATGCCATGACGTGTTGCTGCACTACTCCGGGTAAAAGCAGGTCCAACATGATAACAGGAGGCATCCCATAACTTTTGACACCTCAGTGAATTACACTGTTAGTCCGTGAATGTATTTTATGTTTAGGAGATAGTGCCCATCCATAATTTGTGAACCCAAGGAAGAAACTCTACTCTCTTGGGTAGGTTATCTGCTGCAATTCATATAGATAAGTACAGTCATGAATACCATTCATAATGTTCTATATTCTGTCAGTGGCACCATCCAGGTAATTAAAAATGAGACTGAGATTCTACAGTGCCTGTCTCCTGTGTTTCAACTGCTAGATTCTGTGCCACATGCTGATCCATTTTTGAACATCACGGTTTCAACCGCACTGGTCATGACACAGTGATATAACCACATAACAATGCTTTGCACATAATTACAACAATGTCGTAAGACATCAAATTCAGAGTGAACATGTTTCCAGTCATTTCACATTCACTAATACCACTTGTGCGATAAACAGAAATATCCACTCATTGGCTTCCACAGTCCTCCCACACTGTATTTACAAGTTCAGGCGCCACTGTTTGCACCTAGTCAATTGTCAATTCAATTGCAGTAAATGGAAAGCATTCTGAAACAGAAAATTAGTGACACTTTGAACAGTTCACTTTAGCATTCAGTGATCTTGATCAACATGTTACTTCAGTGGTGTTGGACATTATATTACAATCGTCCCTGCACTAAGCCTACAATGCTCTCATGGTGGTGCTAATTTCACATTGCACAAAATCGATGGGTCAGAGGCTCATGCAAATGCTATACAATGAGAGGCATGAGGACATGATACCATCTGAATTCTGGAGACATCTACATGGAATGATTATCAGTTTGGATGCTTTGCTGTTACACATTTGACAACAACAATTGCTAGCAAAGTGAGGTTAACTTTAATTGCTCAGGATGAGCAGCCACTATACTAGTTACCAATGAAGCACACACCTTGCTTGACACATATGCCACAGTGGCTGCCACGATAACTTCCATTCACTCTGAAGAAAGCTGAACCATTCCAGACCAGCCCAACGTGCTGCTGCCTCGCCACTGTGCCACCTCCACCTGAAAGTCACAGAGAGTTCTCGAGAACCTGTGGACTCTCCGTGCTACTGTCAAGAGGCTAACTAAGCTGTTGGAAATGTTACAGCTATGGATTGTGACAGCTGAGAGCAAACGTAGACCTTTTGGTCACCTGACAGCTAATTGCAAGAAATCATGTTTGCACTCAAATGCTGAGACACGATTTGGTTCAGGTGCAACAGCAGGACACCCACTTACAGCACCTGCTGTTTAAGAACAGTTAGCCGACTACATCAAAAATAAAGTATAGGACTGTTCAGCCTACCGCTTGTATCGGCATGACTCCAAAGCTGCCAACTACTGAATGGCTACATAACAGTACATCACAAAGGTTGTTCGTTACCAAACATTATTAATCGAACAGGATCAGAGATCAGCACACTGCTGACTACATTCTACCCAGATGCAAAACAACACACTATGGCCAATTTAGTGGCAGTTAACAAGTCCGTCATATGCACATATGGTCACCAAATATTTGAGGTTGACAATGGTCTCTTCAAGAACTCCAAGTGGACTTTTGCGTTAATCAACATTGCTCAACCTATTTTGGGTGCCGATTTCATCACACAGCCTGCACTGACCACCAATTTACTAAATGAATGACTGATACACTCTGTCAACAGACTTACTATTCTTGCAGGAAAGGGTCATTCATCAAAGTACACAATGCCCAGAGTGTATAATTTAAGTGCTAATACCTCAAATGACCATCGTCATTACTGAGAGTCCTACTGCCACAACTTGAAATCACACCTCCAGACCATGAGAAAAGATTACATAACAATGAGGTGTGAAATAATCAAGTCACATGGGGATAATGTGATGTTGAAGAATATCCTATTGGAAACAGAAGACAAACTCCAAGTGGCCCGTGAAACATTAGAACAACATAGGACACCGCATTGCATCCGTGCTCTGCACATGACTGTGTCCATGGATTAACAGTGGCCCGTAAAACTACAGGGCAGGGGCACACATACTACGGTGCACCATAATTGTACCAAACCTGGTCTGCAACTTCATCATGAGCCCATTGG
This sequence comes from Schistocerca serialis cubense, assembly GCF_023864345.2. Lineage (NCBI taxonomy): Eukaryota > Metazoa > Arthropoda > Insecta > Orthoptera > Acrididae > Schistocerca > Schistocerca serialis. The sequence continues at coordinate 919,490,302 of NC_064640.1, read as the reverse complement.
AATGCATGGAAATGACTACCACCGATTTTCAGTGGCTACGCAATGGCACCAGGGGAACCATCACCTCACACCCCTCCCCCTCTGTCTGCTACCAATGGCACTCCTCCCAACCATCATTCTACGGTACTGGCTGTGTCACTGACTGCAGTTACATGTCCATCATGCACAGCCACCCACACACAAGCTGGCTTTGAGGTCAAATTCGAAATCCATCTCATCTTTTAGGTGAGTTGATTGGGGGGGGGGGGAGTGATATAATGAACTAATAGATGTGTGAAAAGTGCAGTGTGCTTTAATTTCTCACATTCTTTGTTACTTCCTGTTCTGGTTTGTTCACTAATACACTGTTATTCCCTGTATGTATTTTATATGTAGTAGATGGTCTCCCTACATGGTCCCACATTGTACAGCAATTCATACTATAAGCCTATACTGAAATGTACACAATAAAATTAAAAAATGTGTATATTGGTTAAACTTTGCAACTGAACATCTTTTAGAAGCCTCTTTATGGACCTAGGGATTGTTACATGTATATACTCCCTTGTGGTGTTCCTGGTTCTCAGCAATTCACAATCACATAACTAGATGAAGTAATAATTCCTATATCAGCTATGTATTCCTTTCTAGGGTTCAGAATGGAGTTTTATTTTCAGGTACAAAAGTCTATAAAAGGTAACCAGTGGGCTGCACACCGAAAACTGAACATCTGCAAATATTTAAAAACAAAATAAAATAATACTTCATTAGCCACTCTTTCAACAATTTATCAGAATATTTGAAGTGATGAATGTAAATTCTGTTAAAAATCAGAGTTTTGAGTTGATAAGAACAGTATAATACACTCCTGGAAATGGAAAAAAGAACACATTGACACCGGTGTGTCAGACCCACCATACTTGCTCCGGACACTGCGAGAGGGCTGTACAAGCAATGATCACACGCACGGCACAGCGGACACACCAGGAACCGCGGTGTTGGCCGTCGAATGGCGCTAGCTGCGCAGCATTTGTGCACCGCCGCCGTCAGTGTCAGCCAGTTTGCCATGACATACGGAGCTCCATCGCAGTCTTTAACACTGGTAGCATGCCGCGACAGCGTGGACGTGAACCGTATGTGCAGTTGACGGACTTTGAGCGAGGGCGTATAGTGGGCATGCGGGAGGCCGGGTGGACGTACCGCCGAATTGCTCAACACGTGGGGCGTGAGGTCTCCACAGTACATCGATGTTGTCGCCAGTGGTCGGCGGAAGGTGCACGTGCCCGTCGACCTGGGACCGGACCGCAGCGACGCACGGATGCACGCCAAGACCGTAGGATCCTACGCAGTGCCATAGGGGACCGCACCACCACTTCCCAGCAAATTAGGGACATTGTTGCTCCTGGGGTATCGGCGAGGACCATTCGCAACCGTCTCCATGAAGCTGGGCTACGGTCCTGCACACCGTTAGGCCGTCTTCCGCTCACGCCCCAACATCGTGCAGACCGCCTCCAGTGGTGTCGCGACAGGCGTGAATGGAGGGGCGAATGGAGACGTGTCGTCTTCAGCGATGAGAGTCGCTTCTGCCTTGGTGCCAATGATGGTCGTATGCGTGTTTGGTGCCGTGCAGGTGAGCGCCACAATCAGGACTGCATACGACCGAGGCACACAGGGCCAACACCCGGCATCATGGTGTGGGGAGCGATCTCCTACACTGGCCGTACACCACTGGTGATCGTCGAGGGGACACTGAATAGTGCACGGTACATCCAAACCGTCATCGAACCCATCGTTCTACCATTCCTAGACCGGCAAGGGAACTTGCTGTTCCAACAGGACAATGCACGTCCGCATGTATCCCGTGCCACCCAACGTGCTCTAGAAGGTGTAAGTCAACTACCCTGGCCAGCAAGATCTCCGGATCTGTCCCCCATTGAGCATGTTTGGGACTGGATGAAGCGTCGTCTCACGCGGTCTGCACGTCCAGCACGAACGCTGGTCCAACTGAGGCGCCAGGTGGAAATGGCATGGCAAGCCGTTCCACAGGACTACATCCAGCATCTCTACGATCATCTCCATGGGAGAATAGCAGCCTGCATTGCTGCGAAAGGTGGATATACACTGTACTAGTGCCGACATTGTGCATGCTCTGTTGCCTGTGTCTATGTGCCTGTGGTTCTGTCAGTGTGATCATGTGATGTATCTGACCCCAGGAATGTGTCAATAAAGTTTCCCCTTCCTGGGACAATGAATTCACGGTGTTCTTATTTCAATTTCCAGGAGTGTAGTATCACCAGAAGACATTACCACCAGACCTTTCTGAATGTTTAGGGACAGATTATTGCAAAATATAATTAACAGAATTGCTCAAAGTGTGACAATTGAGGCACCCCTTGTGTTACTACTTGCTCTTTTAACCAATGCTTTCACCATTTTTGATGGTTACAACATTTGGACCACTGTTCCAAAGATTTGATCTGAACCTATAACTACAATTTCCCCCAGTTACATACTACCATAGTTTCTCAAACATAATGTATGGTTGCCAAAGTTTGTGAGCTAAAGGAATAACCTGTTGTGTATTTTCTTTCATAAAGTTCACTATAGAATTAATTAAAGTGAATATAAAGCTCCATTTATCAATATCCTTTCTCAAAAGATTAACTTTCGGAGACTCAATAAGCAATAAGTTCCGAGGAAGCTCTTAGGCCAGTAGTTGTTGCACTCGTAGCTAACCAACCCACACTAGTTTATATGACCAGCTGGTACAGAAAAGTGGAATTTCATGGAATTTCTTTTAAATTACTCTAGCACAGGTATGATTTGTTAATAATTAATGAAAATTTTGAGAATTGTTAGCAAGAGTTCTTTATTATGCACAAAACACTGAAGATAACTTAAAATGAACTTCCAGTGTGCTATATTTTAAAGTGACCATTGAAACAAAACACATACACCACAGTCTCTCACTGTGAGTTTCCAACAGTTCTGTTACAAAAGTCAGTGTGAAGTTTGTGTGTGCATCTTCCTTTGCCTTTTAAGTGTCTTAATATACAATAAATGCATTGTTCACTGAAATATTTAGTAGTTTTCTAAGACAGTTAAGTCATTTTGAAGAATGTAACTTCTTTTGTGATGCACAATATGGCCTTTAGAAGGGCAGGTCAATGACAGTAGCAGTACTTGAGTTAGTTACAAATATAAGTCAGGGTTTTGAAGAGAAAAGAGTGTACAGCACTGATACTTTTTGATCATAGTAAGTTATTCAGTTGTACCTCATGTAAGGCCCTCCTCAGCAATATAAAATCATATGGTGATGGGGAGCTGTTGAGCAAATTCTTGAATCCTACCTCAATAATAAACAGAAAATTGTATTAGGACAAGGAGCAGACTCAACTGAAAAGAAGTTGAAACAGAGTGCACCATAGCAAACTGTAATGGTGCCTTTGTTGTTACTGATTTTTGTTAATGACGTAAGTACCAATGGGCACACCTTGCAGTTTGCAGATAACCACATTTGTTCTTAAAAAGCAAGTGTGTTGCTCAGGCTTTTCAACAAGCAGAAGCCCTATTAAGCTTGGCAAGGGTCTGGCTTCCTATGAACAAGATAAAAATTAATGAATACAAAACACAGAGAATGACATGCAGCCACAGTGATACTGGATCACTGGGTGACACAGCAGCCACTAAACTCATGGGCTTTTTCATTCATACTATGTTAACATGGCAACACCACACAAAAATTGTATATTCCAAACTTTCCTGGGTCCTGTATCTCCTGAGGAAATTAAAAGGTGTAATATCAGACCAGTGCCGGTAGCTACTAACAGTGTACTCTGTAATGAGACATGAGCTGCTGCTGTGGAGTCTTTCTGCAGTCTGTAAAAGAAATGCAAAAGAATGATAATTGTAAACCAATTGTTTCTAGATTAGGATTTATGGCTGTTCTTAGCCAATATTTATTCAACTGCCTTGCTCATACAAAGATAAATCATGAACACTACAGAAAGAGAGATAAATTTCATCAACACAGCACTGGCAATAGAGACAGAATAGAAAGCCCTGGCTGTTAACAAAGACAAAAAGAGCTTCCACGTGGTGGCTCTCAAACTGTTAACTGAGCGAGGTGGCGCAGTGGTTAGCACACTGGACTCGCATTCAGGAGGATGACGGTTCAATCCCGTCTCCAGCCATCCTGATTTAGGTTTTCCGTGATTTCCCTAAATCGTTTCAGGCAAATGCCGGGATGGTTCCTTTGAAAGGACACGGCCGATTTCCTTCCCCATCCTTCCCTAACCCGAGCTTGCCCTCCGTCTCTAATGACCTCGATGTCGACGGGACATTAAACGACACTAACCTAACCTTTCGAACTGTTGAGTGCACTACCTAAGGCTATCCTTTCATTACCAATGGAGCAATATAGTACTAAAATTTTGTGTACATTTAAAGGGCAACCTTTGTACAGTACTGAATAATTCTTCTCTGGTGATATGACGGTGTCTACCTGGGCCGGAACTCAGTGCTATGGCAAGAACAGCAGCTCTGATGTTTAACTACACTATGTTCTAGTACTGATTTCATAGTTCTATTATCATTGTACAGTATATCATAATCTAGTTGTTCTCTTTAGTATATTGTATAGCATCAATTGTAGTATCATAGTTTAAATTGAAGTGTTGCATTCATTTTATTGTGGTAATACTATTGTAATCTTGATGCAGTCTGCCCAGCTATGGCTGGTTAACAACACAGAGCTGGTAATAAACGTACATGATGTCAGACTGCTTTTTGATGATAATAAGCAATATTATCCAAACCACAGGATTATTTGTTTGGCTCTGTGTTATAATACTGCAAATTTCAGTAGATGTGAGTGGGCAAAGAAAAAAGTTACCTTGGGAACAGCACAAAGTTTTTACAATGACTGGGTACAGAAGGATTGATAAAAGAAGAAATTTGTCATGAATGTTCATGAAGTGATTGTTGAATATTTCACATAAATTTTTTGCTCAGAGGAAACACCATCTTCATTCTCAATGCATGTTATTGATTGAGTTTTTTTCATTTTTACCAACAGTCTCACTGATGGCTTTTAATGTGGCTTTTGCTTTGCTACTTGAATTGAGTATAAACTGCCAGTTGCACATTTTCTTGGCTTCACAGCAGATGTGTTCAGTTTGAAATAGTTATTGAATAGCTTGCTGTCTGTAGTTTTACTGTAAGCATATTGCAGTCTCTTATTTCTACAAAAGGTTTGTATTCCTGATGTCAGCAATTTATTACTAGGCATTTTGCATATATTTGGCTTAGATCTAAGTTTGATTGGAAATGCTACATCTTCATGTTTCTACAGAATACTCAAATTCTTGTACCTTACAGTCAACATCACAATCACAATGTACACCCTTCCATCCAGCTTCATGGAGCACATGTGTGAAAGTGAGTACTCTATATTATTTTTGATGTAATGCTTCATACTTTCCTGGCAAACTGTTGACACCTTGAGGGGTCAGTTAAACTGCCAGATATTAGCATTGTTCTAGCATGATATTTCAACAGTGTGACTTGGTGAAGATGAAGACAGTGACACACTTTTGCAGCAACTTCTCCCTTTCTGTGCTGCATTCCTGTCCTCCTGCTGTTCTTTTGGCTCTTCCTTGAAGAATATGTCTGTGATAGTTTTGGGAATGTGTTCTGAAGTTTTAGTATCTTGACATCAGAACAGTCCCTCAACTGTTTTTCTTTCTTTCTTCATTCGCCATGCCCTACCCTTCTTCTGCTTCAACATTTGAGATTCCTCTTTGTTTCTTCTTCCTCCCTGTGTGCTCCTGAAGGCTGACCTACATGTCTGAAATGTAACAGGTGACTGGGTAGTGCATAATTCCCAGCCCTATGTTGACAGGTGGGGTTTGCACATACTTCCTCGTACAGGCCAGGCCCAGGGAGGAGTGCCTGCCCGAGCTGTTACCTTCCCAAATTGCCAATTCATCACTCTATCAGGAGTTTGGCAGGTGTGACCTGGGGTTTGAACAATCACCTAAGGAAGGTGATCCCCCTCGGAGGGACCCCAGTTGGAAGGAGCACGCCATTGCAGATGCTGGCAATCATTGGAGATTTCCTCAAAATGAGCCAATCATCATTTCAGTCTATGTCTACTACACACAAATGGAATGAGCCTAAAGATTCAATGACTTTCTAGCTGCACCTTGATCCCTCATGGTATCACATACTGAAGAAGATCAGTCCTTTGCTACTGTTAATGTGTTTATTTTTTTTTTATTCCGATTTTGGCCATCTAGGGACTGCGTTAAACAACTATTTTTCAATGTACATTTCTCCTATTGCACTCCTCCTCTTTTCTCTTCTGCCAATATGTCTTCATCCTCTCTCTGTGCTGCTCCCTTCGGTCTTCTGTCCACACTGTTCCTCCAGTTCTTTTCTTCTTCACTTCAAATCCTTCAAAATGTTGAATTTTGTCTCTCATTAAGTCTCTGTTGGTTATATCATCTTCTCCTATACCCATCTCCTCTAAGTCTGCTTTGACTTCTTTGAACCAGGTAATTTGGGTTCTGGGGTTCTTGTCAAAAAACATGAATATTTTCTTTGTCAGCCTTTCATCATTCATTCTTTTCAAATGGGCGTAAAAGTTTACTCTTCTCTTCCTCATAGTATCTCCCACTTTCTCAATTTTGTCATACACTTCTCTATTACTTCTAAGCTTCCAAGTCCCATTCTCAAACCTTGGCCCAAGTACTCTTCTAATGATTTTTCGCTCCTTTTTTGCTATAGCTTCCATTTCCTTGTTAGTGTTCATTGCTAAACATTCAGATGCATACAGACACTCTGGCTTAATCACAGTGTTGCAGTGCCTTATTTTTGCGTTAATTGATACTGACTTCTTGTTGTACACATTCTTTGTTAGCTGGAATGCTATTTCCATTTTTCTTGTTCTTGTTTTATTTCCTTCTTTATCTGAAGCATTGGGCTGGATGATTTCCCCTAAATATTTGAAATTAGAAACCTTCTTTATCTGGCCATACTTTGTAATCATATTGTTCGGTGCCTCTTTTACATTGGTTAGGTACTCTGTCTTTTCAAAGGAGATTTTCAGTCCTGCTTTTTCTGCTGTTTCATTCAGAATATTGATCTGTTTGACTGCTTCTTCCAAACTTCCTGCCAGAATCACTAAGTCATCAGCAAAAGCGAGGCAATCTACTTCTAATCCATCCTTTATTCTTCCTAATCTGATTTTTTGTATTCCTTCTTCAGTCGTTTTCTTCCTCCACTCTCTAATAACTTTTTCTAACACACAGTTGAATAGGGTAGGTGACAACCCATCTCCTTGTCTTAATCCTGTTCTGATTTTGAATGGTCTGGATACCTCACCACGGAACTTTACTTTTGCATAGGTATCCGTAAGTGTTTCTTTGACAATTGCGACTGTTTTCTTGTCTGCTCCAAACTCACTAAGGATGTTAACCAAGGTTGTTCTGTCAACGGAGTCGTACGCCTTCTTGAAGTCAACAAACGTGATAAAGATGTCTTTTCCTCTTAATCGTCTATATTTAATAATTAACTTCAAGTTTAAATTTTGTGTTTATTATTCAAAAAAGTGTCGATGCAATTGCAGGCCCTGTGAAATCTTGCTCCGATTTATGTAATGGGACTTTGCTTTTGGAGTCCAATTGTGTTTTTCAGGCACAACAACTGCTTGCTGCTTCACTCCTCCACAGCTATCCTGTTCATGTTGAGGCTCATTGAATGCTGAATTCTTTGCATGGTGTTATTTACACTAGGCTGCTTGGAGGTCTGATGGAGGGAGAAATCCAAACTAATCTATCTGTGCAGGGCATCACTGCAGTCCATCAGGTAATGAAAAAGGTTGATGCAACATTACTGTCTACACACACTCTTTTTCTCACATTTGATTGAGTAGTGCTTCCACCAAAAATCAAAGAAGATTATGAAGTGATCACAGTCTGACTGTACATTCCAAACCTGATGTGTTGTTACCAGTGTCAACATTACAACCAAACTCACATGTCCTGTTGAAACATGACCAAATGTGGTACCTGTGATAGTGATGCTCGCAAGGGCAATTGCCTGCCTCCTTCTCCCTGCTGTATCAATTGCAATGGCGACCAGGCATCTCATCCTGAGAATGTCCCATGTACCTTGATGAGCAGGCCATCCAGGAGATCTGGCCAAAGCAAAAAGTACCTTACCCTGTTGCTCACAAGTTGTTGGCTAGACCATATACACTGACAGTACCATTCTCGCTATGACTCACTCCATGGATGTCATGGCCGTGCAGTCTTGCAACTTCAAATTCAGCACTGCAGTTGTAAAATCACTGGGTATTGTGGTAGCATAACCATCTCCTTCTCCTCCAGCTGTGCAACAAACCGCCAAATCTTCACCTCCTGCAGTGAAACCACCTGCTACACAACTGACAGGCTGGAAAGGAAGAAAGGAATACTCTCCTGAAGGTTTTTTACGTCAAAGGCTCTAAGAAATCAATCAACATGACCAGTCTTCTCATTCCCTGACTCAGAGGTCCTCTTCAATGGTGTTACTACATGATACTCTCACCTGGCTGACCTACATTTCGCCAGTGTGCACTGCCCACTGTTTTGCTTCTGTAGAATCTGCAGGCCAACCCAATGAGAATTTCAGTGCCTCTGTACATCTCATGGAACAGGCTCCTCCAGCCTGTGCACCCTGTAACAGTGAGTCTTTGAAGGCTGGCACTCAGCAATCACAGAGGTGACAACATTTCTTTTCTTTTTTTTTTTTTTTTCTCATCTCCTTTTGCTGTTATGATCCTCCCCCAATGGAATGTTCACGCCAGTAGATCCAAGAAGGAGAAATTATGGCTGCTCTTGAAATCATAGCATCCACTCTTTCTCTGCATGCAAGAAACAAAAGTCATCCTCGAAACCACTCTGACCTCTCATATTTCCTTCCAGTCTACTTTGACCTTCCCGCCGAGGATGGCATTCCATCTCATCAGGGAGTCATGCTGCTCATCAGGGATGACGTTCATAGCCAAACCATATTACTGAATACTTGGCTGCCAACTGTTGCAGTCCACATTATCCTTCCTCACTTCACATTTTCTCTTTGCAGCATATACATCCCTCCATCATTTGGTGTCACCAGGGCAAACTACCTCCATGTTACTGATCAACTCACTCACATCTGCTCAGTGTCTTTAATGCACACTGTCCCATTTGTGGCTCTTCCTGAATCTGTCAGAGAGTGCCCTTTTGGCTGACCTCAATCAACTCAACCTCTCTATCTTAATAACAGAACACCTGCATTCCTCTCAGACTCCACACACACCTATTCCCATTTGGACCTTTTGCTCTGCCGCATCCAGTTTGCCTGTCATCTCGAGTGGTCCATTCTCTCTAATGTGTACTCGAGCGTCCATCTGCCATGTGCTATCTGTTTGCTGACTCCTATCCCATCTACATGTAAACCCAACTGGCAGCTTTCTAAGGCCGACTGGAGGCTTCAGTCCTCCCTGGAGACCTTCAACAAAGATTTCCCCAGTTGTGATGACCATGCAGAGTATGTCACGAATGTTGTCCTTACCATAATAGAGCATTCCATAACTCACATTTCATCTCTACTGTGCTGTGTACCAGACCCCAGGTGGACTAAGGCATGCTGCGACACCGCTGTGAAGACTTGCTCTCTGCAATTTTAACCATCATGCTATGATGTTGAACTGTATTCATTGTAAACAGTTTCATGCACAGTGTCATTTCATTCTTTGCTATGGCAAAACAGCTATCTAGATTTCATTTACTAGTTCTTTTAACAGTTCCACTTCCTCTTCCATCATGTGGGGGGGCAATTCTCATCATCTGTGTGGGACTAAGATCCATTCCCTGATTTCCAGTATGACAGTAGCATGTGGTGTCATTGTGGACCCTATAGCTATATCCAACACCTTGGGTTGCTATTCTGTGAAGATTTTGAGCTCCACCCACTATCACCCAACCTTCCTCCCTTGGAAATGTGTTGGGGAGGCTCAGGTGATACGCTTCTCCTCTTGTGATTGCTACAATGCTGCCTCTACCAAGAGGGAACTAGATAACGCTCTCACTTCATCCCAATCTTCCAACCCACGGCCAGATGATGTTCACATTCAGATGTTGCAGCACCTTTCTCTCATGGGCAAGCACTTTGTCCTTCATAAATACAGTCACATTTGGGCAGATGGCACCTTTCCCAGATGCTGATGTGAAGTCACTATCATACCCATATCTAAGCCCAGTAAGGTCATACACCTTGCTTCTAGCTACTGCCCCATTTCTCTCATCAGCTATGTTTTCAAGGTGATCGAATGTATGATTTATGGCTGGTTGGTATAGTGGCTCAAACCTCACAATCTACTAACCACTGCACAATGTGGATTTCGAGCACACCATTCTGCTGTTGACCAGTTCATCACTCTGTCAACCCATGTCATTCCGTTTTCTGACAAAATACCCAATGGTGGCTGTGTTCTTTGATTGGGAGAAAGCCTATGACACTTGCTGGAGGACTGGTATCCTTCTGCACTCTATACATGTGGGGCTTTCAATGCTACCTGCCCTGTTTCATTTGGAAATTTTTAAAAACCAAGTATTCAAGGTATGTGGGGGTTTGATCTTGTCAGACACCTTCATCCAGGAGAATGGCGTGCCTCAAGGCTCCATCCTGTGCATCATACTCTTTGCTATAGCCATTAATCCTATAATGGTCTGTCTCCTGCCAGGCATCAAAAGCTCCTCTTTTTGTCGATGACTTTGCGATTTATTGCAGATCTCCGCTGGCTTGTATTCTGGAACATCTTCTACAGTGATGGCTTCATCGTCTTCACTCATGGGGTATCAACAATGGCTTTCGATTTTTCACTGGCAAGACAGTTTGTATGAATTTCTGGCTACGCAATTGGTTTCTTCCACTGTCTTTACATCTTGGGCTTGTTGCTTTTCCATTCACTGAAACTATGAAATTCCTGGAGCTCATGCTTCATAGAAAACTTTCTTGGTCCTCCCATGTGTCTTACCTGGCTGCATGCTTTACCCAGTCTCCTAATGTCTTATATGCTCTAAGCACTACTTTCTGGGGAGCAGATCGGACCACCCTCCTCTGTTTGTACCAATCCCTTGTCCATTTGAAATTATATTATGTGTGTTTCATTTATTCATGTGCATGTCCATCCATTTTACACCACCTTAATATAATCCACCATCATGGAATCCGTTTGGCCACTGGTGCCTGTTACACTAGCCCAGTTGAGAGTCCCTATGCAGAAGCTGCCAGACAACTGCTGCTATATGGGTGTGATGTTCTCCTCAGTAGATACGCTTGACATTTGTCTGCCATGCCTAGCCACCCATCCTGCACCTCCTTTTTCGATGCTGCCTTGGCTGACAGTATGGGATGCATCCCTCTTCTCTGCTGTCTCCCAGGTTCGCTTTCCACTCCTATTCCAGCAGCTTAATTTCACATTCCCTGCCAATTTTCCAGTGGGTGTGAACCCTTCACCACCTTGGCATCACGCAGTGGCCTGTGTTCATCTTGGACTTCACACTCGACCTTCACACTCAATATAGTGACAGCACCTTTGTGTACAGTAATGGTCCTAAGACTGACTGTGGTGTCCAGTGTGCCTTTGTCATTGTCACTGACCATTTTTGGTATTAGCTTACACAACACCACCCAATATTTACAGCAGAGCTCTTTACCCTCTATCAGGCTACCTAATACATCCAGCGACACAGCCTTTTTTATTGTGTCACATGCTCTAATTCTTTTGGTGCCCTTCTGAACCTCTGTGTGCTGTACACAGTCCATCCTTTAGCGCAATGGGCCCAAGAAAGCTTCCATTTGCTCTGTGTTGAGGGAGACACTGTGATGTTAATTTAGAATGGTGGTCACGTCGGTCTGATTGGAAATGAGGCTGCTGACGCTGCTCACGAGGCTGCAGTCTTCTTGCCTCAGTCTGCTAGCTCTTCCATCCCTTTGGATGATCTCTATGTTGCCATCTGTCGGCAGGTGGTGTCACTTTGGCACCACCACTGGTGCACTCTTCATGGGAACAAGCTCCAGGGAATTAAACCCCTCCCAGTGGCTTAACCAAGCTTATCTCAGCCCCCCTTGCCATGAGGAAATCATTTTAGCTAGGTTGCATATTCGGCAGTATCGTTTTAGTTATCGCCATTAGTTAAGTGGTGATCCCCCACCATTTTGTGCTCATTGTCATCAATTTTTGCTGGTTCACCATTTCCTGACCAAATGTCCTCGTTTTAACAACTTAGCCAGCCGTGGTGGCTGAGCGGATACAGGTGCTTCATTCCAGCACTGTGCGACTTCTACGGTCACAGCTTCGAATCCTGCCTTGGGCATGGATGTGTGTGATGCCCTTAGATTAGTTAGGTTTAACTAGTTCTAAGTTCTAGGGGACTGGTGACCTCAGATGTTAAGTCCCATAGTGCTCAAATCCATTTGAACCATCACCACCCCGTACCCCCCAGGAAGGAATTAGTGTACCCCAACTGTCTGCGACTAGTATAATCCATGGAATAGTGCGAAAGTGTTCAGATGTCTGCGAGCCATGTAAATGAGGCGGGATGTGGGGGCCAGCCCAGTATTCACCTAGGGGGATGTGGAAAACCGCCTAAAAACCACATCCAGGCTGGCCGGCACACCAGCCCTCGTCGTTAATTCACCGGGTTCAATCTGGGGCCGGCGAGCCTACCCAAGTCCAGGAAGCAGCACATTGACATGCTCGGCTAACCTGGCAGGTATTTTTTTTTTTTTAACCATTTATGTTCTCATATATATATCAAATAGGGGTAATGCAGGAGTAGGTTTAATAATGAATAGGAAAATAGGAATGCGGGTAAGCTACTACAAACAGCATAGTGAACGTATTATTGTGGCCAAGATAGATACGAAGCCCACACCTACTTCAGTAGTACAAGTTTATATGCCAACTAGCTCTGCAGATGACGAAGAAATTGAAGAAATGTATGATGAAATAAAAGAAATTATTCAGATTGTGAAGGGAGACGAAAATTTAATAGTCATGGGTGACTGGAATTCGAGTGTAGGAAAAGGGAGAGAAGGAAACATAGTAGGTGAATATGGATTGGGGGACAGAAATGAAAGAGGAAGCCGCCTGGTAGAATTTTGCACAGAGCACAACATAATCATAACTAACACTTGGTTTAAGAATCATGAAAGAAGGTTGTATACATGGAAGAACCCTGGAGATACTAAAAGGTATCAGATAGATTATATAATGGTAAGACAGAGATTTAGGAACCAGGTTTTAAATTGTAAGACATTTCCAGGGGCAGATGTGGACTCTGACCACAATCTATTGGTTATGACCTGTAGATTAAAACTGAAGAAACTGCAAAAAGGTGGGAATTTAAGGAGATGGGACCTGGATAAACTAAAAGAACCAGAGGTTGTACAGAGATTCAGGGAGAGCATAAGGGAGCAATTGACAGGAATGGGGGAAATAAATACAGTAGAAGAAGAATGGGTAGCTTTGAGGGATGAAGTAGTGAAGGCAGCAGAGGATCAAGTAGGTAAAAAGACGAGGGCTAGTAGAAATCCTTGTGTAACAGAAGAAATATTGAATTTAATTGATGAAAGGAGAAAATATAAAAATGCAGTAAGTGAAACAGGCAAAAAGGAATACAAACGTCTCAAAAATGAGATCGACAGGAAGTGCAAAATGGCTAAGCAGGGATGGCTAGAGGACAAATGTAAGGATGTAGAGGCCTATCTCACTAGGAGTAAGATAGATACTGCCTACAGGAAAATTAAAGAGACCTTTGGAGATAAGAGAACGACTTGTATGAATATCAAGAGCTCAGATGGAAACCCAGTTCTAAGCAAAGAAGGGAAAGCAGAAAGGTGGAAGGAGTATATAGAGGGTCTATACAAGGGCGATGTACTTGAGGACAATATTATGGAAATGGAAGAGGATGTAGATGAAGATGAAATGGGAGATATGATACTGCGTGAAGAGTTTGACAGAGCACTGAAAGACCTGAGTCGAAACAAAGCCCCCGGAGTAGACAATATTCCATTGGAACTACTGACGGTCGTGGGAGAGCCAGTCCTGACAAAACTCTACCATCTGGTGAGGAAGATGTATGAGACAGGCGAAATACCCTCAGACTTCAAGAAGAATATAATAATTCCAATCCCAAAGAAAGCAGGTGTTGACAGATGTGAAAATTACCGAACTATCAGCTTAATAAGCCACAGCTGCAAAATACTAACACGAATTCTTTACAGACGAATGGAAAAACTAGTAGAAGCCAACCTCGGGGAAGATCAGTTTGGATGCCGTAGAAACACTGGAACACGTGAGGCAATACTGACCTTACGACTTATCTTAGAAGAAAGATTAAGGAAAGGCAAACCTACATTTCTAGCATTTGTAGACTTAGAGAAAGCTTTTGACAATGTTGACTGGAATACTCTCTTTGAAATTCTGAAGGTGGCAGGGGTAAAATACAGGGAGCGAAAGGCTATTTACAATTTGTACAGAAACCAGATGGCAGTTATAAGAGTCGAGGGACATGAAAGGGAAGCAGTGGTTGGGAAGGGAGTAAGACAGGGTTGTAGCCTCTCCCCGATGTTGTTCAATCTGTATATTGAGCAAGCAGTAAAGGAAACAAAAGAAAAGTTTGGAGTAGGTATTAAAATTCATGGAGAAGAAATAAAAACTTTGAGGTTCGCCGATGACATTGTAATTCTGTCAGAGACAGCAAAGGACTTGGAAGAGCAGTTGAATGGAATGGACAGTGTCTTGAAAGGAGGATATAAGATGAACATCAACAAAAGCAAAACAAGGCAAATGGAATGTAGTCTAATTAAGTCGGGTGATGCTGAGGGAATTAGATTAGGAAATGAGGCACTTAAATTAGGAAAGGAGTTTTGCTATTTGGGGAGCAAAATAACTGATGATGGTCGAAGTAGAGAGGATATAAAATGTATGCTGGCAATGGCAAGGAAAGCGTTTCTGAAGAGGAGAAATTTGTTAACATCCAGTATTGATTTAAGTGTCAGGAAGTCATTTCTGAAAGTATTTGTATGGAGTGTAGCCATGTGTGGAAGTGAAACATGGACGATAAATAGTTTGGACAAGAAGAGAATAGAAGCTTTCGAAATGTGGTGCTACAGAAGAATGCTGAAGATTAGATGGGTAGATCACGTAACTAATGAGGAAGTATTGAATAGGATTGGGGAGAAGAGAAGTTTGTGGCGCAACTTGACCAGAAGAAGGGATCGGTTGGTAGGACATGTTCTGAGGCATCAAGGGATCACCAATTTAGTATTGGAGGGGAGCGTGGAGGGTAAAAATCGTAGAGGGAGACCAAGAGATGAATACACAAAGCAGATTCAGAGGGATGTAGGTTGCAGTAGGTACTGGGAGATGAGAAAGCTTGCACAGGATAGAGTAGCATGGAGAGCTGCATCAAACCAGTCTCAGGACTGAAGACCACAACAACAACATATTTTTGCTGTCTGATTTGTTGGCTGTTTTAGTGAAGGACACATGGATTTTTGACCATGTTTTACTTTTTATCATTCGTAGCAACATGGCAAAGGACATTTAATCTTTGGTTGAGGACCTCCACTGTCTCTACACCATATTTTGAGGACCTTGTGTTTAGCTCACTTTCCATCAGTCATTTGGGCTTAATGTACAGGGTGTTACAAAAAGGTACAGCCAAACTTTCAGGAAACATTCCTCACACACAAATAAAGAAAAGATGTTATGTGGACATGTGTCCGGAAACGCTTAATTTCCATGTTAGAGCTCATTTTAGTTTCGTCAGTATGTACAGTACTTCCTCGATTCACCACCATGATTTCATACAGGATACTCTACCTGTTCTGCTAGAACATGTGCCTTTACAAGTATGACACAACATGTGGTTCATGCACGATGGAGCTCCTGCACATTTCAGTCAAAGTGTTCATACGCTTCTCAACAACAGATTCGGTGACCGATGCATTGGTAGAGGCGGACCAATTCCATGGCCTCCAAGCTCTCCTGATCTCAACCATCTTGACTTTCATTTATGGGGACATTTGAAAGCTTTTGTCTACGCAACCCCGGTACCAAATGTAGAGACTCTTGGTGCTCGTATTGTGGACGGCTGTGATTCAATACGCCATTCTCCAGGGGTGCATCAGGGATTCCATGCGATGGAGGGTGGATGCATGTATCCTCGCAAACGGAGGACATTTTGAACATTTCCTGTAACAAAGTGTTTGAAGTCACGCTGGTACGTTCTGTTGCTGTGTGTTTTCATTCCATGATTAATGTGATTTGAAGAGAAGTAATAAAATGAGCTCTAACATGGGAAGTAAGCATTTCCGGACACATGTCCACATAACATATTTTCTTTCTTTGTGTTTGGGGAATGTTTCCTGAAAGTTTGGCCGTACCTTTTTATAACACCCTGTATAGTCTCTTTATGTTCTTTTACTTCTTGATATTCTAAGGTTATGACATGGGAACTTATGACCTTAGTTGTTTTTATGTCCTAAAACAAATAACACACACACAAAAAACACTTGACTGCCAAATGAAGGATTCCATCAATATTCTAACTCCTCCAGCCACAGGCTGTGCCATAGTGATCCCATCACACATATTTTATAAGCTTCCCAAAATCTATAAACCCCACAATCCTGGATGTCCCAGTGTAGACGGATACTATGCTCCCATTGGAAGATCTCTGCTCTTGTTGACCAGCACCTCCAACCAGTTGTCTGTAGCTTAGCTTCTCATATCAAACATACAACTCCACTTAGCAATTCTCAGCCATCCCTACCCCATTAACACCTGGATCCTTGTTTGTCACAGTTGATGACACCTACCTACACACCAACATTCCTCAGGCCAATGGCCATCATGCCATCCAACTCTACCATTCTCAACGTCCTTCTGACATCAACCCACTACTTCATTCCTTCTAAACCTTACCAATTACATCCTCACCCACAAATACTTCTCCTTTGAGAGGAAGATACACTGCCAGGAAAAATATCAAAACACCAAACAATAATTAATGTTGACTATTGAAATTTCAGTAATACGTTTGTGTAGGTAACATATTTAAATGATTGACATTGCAAGATCACAGGTAAATGTAAGTGCGAGACAAGCCTTTGCAAATATGAAACGCTGGTACATTAATAGCCAGTTTAACTGACACAATTCTGAATGCATCCATTCACACATGATGCACTGTGTTGAACAGCTTCTTGATGACAGTTTGTGGGATGGAGCTTCATGGTCTTGCCCTTGACCAATCAACACAGGGATGTTTAGTGCTCCTTGTGGATGACACTGGAGATGTCGTCCAATGATGTCCCATATGTGCTTGATTGAATGCTGATCTCATGATTGGGTAGGCCAATGTAACATTTCATCACTCTGTAGAGCATGTGGGGTTACAACAGTAGTACATAGGTGAACTTTATCCTGTTCAAAAATACTCCCTGTAATGCTTTTCAAGAATGGAAGCACAACAGGTTGAATCACCAGATTGACATACAAATTTACAGTCAGGATGCGTGGACTAATCATGTGATTGCTTCTGGTGTCATACAGAACCGTACCCCAGACCATAACTCCAGATGTAGGTCCTGTGTATCTAGCACAGGCTCGTCCAAACTGTGCCCCTGGGGCGCTAGCACCCGCGATCGCCCGCGGCCAGCACCCCGGGCGAATTCGTGTGTTGTCGTAGTGGCCGAGCCGTGTCGCCTAGCTGGCCGTGCGGACTGCCCGCCGAGCCTCGGCATGCCGGTATGCAAATATTGCAATAGATAAAAATTTATTTTGCGACCACACATCGCTGTCCTTTCCAGAAGACCTGGGGGAAAACTTATGTAAAACCAATCTTTTTTGTTAGTTTTTTATTTGAGTTTCAATGAACGAAACAATTAAATGTTAAAGTGTTTTAAAAACAGGATTGTACAAAATTAATTGTATGTTCTTTTTAGGCATGGTACGAGCAGGATACAAGTGGGCAAAGTTTGTGCCCAAATTACAAATGATCGCTGAGAATTGGGAAAGCAGGGAAACCCATTGCTGCTGGGGATCTCATCAAGGGTTGCCTGGTCGACTCGGCGGCTTGTATTTGTCCACCAGACCTCACGGAAAAAATTGAAAAAATAGCTCTTTCTCCTCAAACTGTTGCTCACAGAGTTGAAGATATGGTCTCAAATATTGAGCAGCAATTAATGGAGAGAGCGGCAAACTTCATTTCACTTTCTGTCGCTCTTGAAGAGTCCGCGGACGTTGCGGACATATCTCAGCTCGTCATATTCATTCGAGGTGTTGACGGCACTCTGCGTGTCACCGAAGAATTTCTCGATCTTATACCATTAAAAGACACAACCATGGGTTTGGATATTTTTCTAGCCGTGGAAAACGTGATGCAGCCCCTGTGCTACGAGGGATACGCACTGGATTTCTGAGTTACGTGAGGTCAAAAATGGCTGAAGTTGGCTGTTCCTTATTTGCGACAGTCCATTGTCTGATTCACCAGGACACACTTTGTGGAAAGATTGTCAACATTAAAAATGTTATGGACGCAGTTCTTCGAACGGTTAATTATCTTCACTCGCATGGACTCACGCATCGCCAATTTAAAAAATTTCTGGCTGATATCGAAGCGGAATACCCAGACATCCCCTACCACACCGAAGTAAGATGGCTGAGCAGAGGAAAGGTGCTTCATCAGTTTTTCTCCTTGAGGGGCAAAATAAATACCTTTTTGGAAATGAAAGGACATCCAGAAGAATTACTTTGTGATCCTAAGTGGGTGGTGAATTTGGCTTTTTTTGAGTGACCTTACTGGTCATTTAAATACTTTGAACATTACACTCCAACTCGAAAATCACTATGTCGTTGATTTAGTGCAGACGATTCAAGCATTTAAAGAAAAACTTATTTTGTGGGAGAAACAATTGTGCGAGAAGAATTGTGGACACTTTCCTGCATTAGACAGCATTAAAGAAGATGTGGATTTTTCAGATTATGTTGCAATCATTTGCGAATTACAAAAACGGTTTGAAAACAGATTTTTGGAGACAAATGATCTTCAATTGGCCTTAGGTATATTTGTTCGCCCATTTTCCCTTCGGCATAGGACGTCTCACAAGTGCTTCAACTAGAACTGATTGACCTGCAGTGCGATATCTGCCTGAAGGACCGCTTTCTCATGTGTAAAACTTTGAATGACTTTTACAGCTGTCTTCCACGAGAGAAATATCCTCTTTTGCACAAGCACGCGGCCTAAGTTCTCTCAGTGTTGAGTGCTTTTTCTCTCTTTTAAAGCTTGCTAAAACTAAGAACCGTTCATTACTTGGCAATGAAAATTTGACTAATTCTTTGAAGTTATCAGTCTCAGGGAATATTGTACCAAACATTGACAAAACCATTTCCTCGAAAAAGAAAAAAGTGTAAAATGTTAATTGTCTTCTTTAAAAATGTTGACTGTAAGAATTAAAGAGCTTCATAACCTTAATTTTATTTTTTAATAAGTTTTCAAACTTGGTCAGTTAAAATTATTATGTACAAAACAGCAAACTAAGCACCCGATTTCTAAACTCTGAGAAGGAATACAAAAAGCTGTAGCATGAAGTACAACAGAAAATATTTACTTGTAACTATTAACAGCAAGAATGAGACTCTATATCCCTTACATAATATTATTTCAAAAATAGAATATTTATGACTAGTTCATTTAAGAAACTGATATATTTTTCAGAAGACACCTATCGTACATATGACGAGTGTGCATGTGCAGTACTAATAGAATCAACCTGTGGGTCAGAAAACTACTAAGTTATTCTTCGATTCTTGTTTTGGATATTCTTTTCTCTAGCTTTGCGTAGTAATTCTGCCACACGTACACTAGTTGTTACCTAAACAGCAAATGGTTTGCTTGTTTTACTGCTCACGGACCTCTTTTACAGAGGTGCGCTTCCTCTGTCCTTTTGTTTGCGTTGGATCTGACTGTGGAACAGTCCAGCACAGAGCAGTGCTGTGCGGTCTCACTCGCTCCGCAGCTCTCTCTCTCGCTCCTATGCTGCCGGGTGCAATTCTTGGATGAGCCTGGTCTAGCACATGAACAGGTTGACTGCAGGCCCTCAACAGGCTTCCTTATAACAACACACAGCCATCACTGGCACTCAGGTAGACCCAGCTTTCATCTCAAAACACAACAGACTCCAATGAGCCACTTGACACCACTGAAGCTACAAATGACAGACATTTTGGGGTCACTGGAAGGCACACTACAGGGCATCTGGTTCAGAGCACAGACATTTTGGGGTCACTGGAAGGCACACTACAGGGCATCTGGTTCAGAGCTGTCCTTGAAGAAACCAATTTGCAACAATTCGTTGTGTCACTGTGGTGCTAACTGCTGCTCAAATTGCTGCTGCAGATGCAGCACAATTCACCAGAGCCACACACCGAATATGATGGTCTTCCCTCTCAGTAGAGACATGTGACCATCCAGAACCCTCATCTTCTTGTGACTGTACTTTCTTGTGACCACTGCTGCCAGTGATCATGTACAGTGGTTACATCTCTGCCAAGTCTTCCTGCAATATCACAGAAGGAACATCCAGTCTCTCATAGCTCTATTACATGAACTCGCTCAAACTCAGTGAGGTGCTGATAATGGCACTTTGTTGCCTTAAAGGTGTACTTGACTAACATCAACTCGTTATGTTTAGTCCTAAAGGTCACCAATGCTATGGTCATTACAGCGTGTGTTTAATGAAACCTGATTTGAATCCTCATAGTGGCACTACTAGCGGCCCTCTTATGCGACAGTGACAGCAATATGCAGTTAACAGTGTGCATTATATAACTTGCTATACAATCACCAAAATGAATTATACTGTCCAGTAAGATAACACTTTGAGTTTACATATGTGATACATAGGTGTCATGCAGATGATGTCAAAGCACAGATTTTCACATGAGGTATTAGGTCTTTGATATATAGCCTGGGACTTTCACTCTCAATGATATAGTATGTTTCTGAGTGCTAGCGAGTCACAGAACTTTCTGATACATTGATGTTGTTCATTCGGTAGTGCACCCATGAGTCTAACACAACTCAACATAGAGATGTTACCTGGTTGCTCACCATTCACAGACTTTCCCTTTTATTGACACAGAGATGTGAGTAACATACTAGTTGGACACAGACCGTAGATTTTGGGGGAGGGGTGGCTTTTTAAAGACAGCACAAGAACATTATGTGATTTATGAAATTACTTAATGTTTTTAAATTTTGCTAGGTTAGATTTCATTATTTTGTGTGGACTCAAGGACTTTACCATTATCCAGTTTATGAAAAATGTTTCAGGTTAATAAATGATAAAAGCATGTGGAACATCATTATGTTTTCGTAGTCTGAAATTCTCTATCTACAAGTAGGGCATCTATCATGAACTCTATATTTTATGAACCTCTGATATCCAAAATCTTAATTAGTGACTGAATTAATTAGTGACAGTTGTTGTCTGATTCAGAAAAAAATAAAGCAAAAAAAATTATATCGTCAAAGTTCAAAATCTTACCAATATTAAAGCAAAACAGACACTGAAATTATGAGTGTCCAAACTTCTAATGTCTATTATTCTGTACGTTAATTAATGTCAGATAATTCAAAATATGGTCTTGAAAAATTGGGAATGTATGTTTTTGAATGAGTAGTAATAATACTTCCTATCCTGCCCATTAGCTCAAAATCCCTTAAGTGATGTCGTAGGAACATTAATTAGCTATAACTTTTAATTTCTGAGCCATCTAGTGATACTATATAATTTTAATCAGGGAGATAAATACAAACAACGAACAATTACGTGTGTGACAGCATTAGAAACAGAATGAAAAAGTGAAAGAATTTTAGTTATTCATGTGAGCAGAAAACACAACTGTTGGAATATTTTACAGCTTGGTACATCTCTTCACCCACCAACTGAATTAAACAGACAGTTATTGACAATTAGCTTACTGGATAATTCAGTGGCCTGAAAGAGTCTATTACATGTATCAATATACATAAAAAAGAAACACTGTTATCATAATGCTTTAAACTGATCTTCAAATCAGGTATCCTAAATAGATGTTACCTAACAGCCATCCGTGGCCGTCTTATGACATAAAATTTCATAAAATTTCTAAACATACAAGTGCATAGCATTATATGTACATAACTATAATATTTCAAAACACATTTATATCAGAGAACGTCATGGGCCACAACTTAGTCTTCATATTTCACAAATTTTTCACTCTGTTGACACAGTTCATTACTCATTATTGGCTCCATCTTCACAAAACCACTGTCATAGTCTGCTGTAGGCTCTTTCTGTGATTTCTGCTTCAAATTTTCACTCATGTCCATTGTATTGTTTTGTATTGTATTGATCCAAAGTGGTTTCAGCATTTACAAACATAAAAAGGCAACAAATTTTCTAAATTAGTGCACTAGTAATTCCTGTCTCTAAATTTCTAGTACAAATGATTACTCATTAATTGGAAATTTACTCATTATAAATGTACATGACTATCAGTATAATGTCACACAGAAAATTTACAACAAAGCATGTCTATAAATCAAATGAGAATGGAAGCTGCTTTATTTACTCAATTGGTCTCCTCTGACTATGGCCAATTAACCCTCTTGAAATGAAGTTCTCTGCATGTTTAATTCCTGTTAGAAAATAATAACATCAAGTAGGAGGTAAACAGTACAGTATCAGAGAAATGAACTTTGCAGCAATTTATATTAAACAACTCATTAAAAAAAAATTAGTACTTCATGTAGGTTCATTAAATAATTTTCAGTGTTTTATCATTTTTTTTATTATAAAAGCATCATTCTGTTTCTGAATACAGTGCAGTAATGTCCAACAGCTTAACAACAAGCTACGTCATTTTACTTAGGCATGTCATCACAACAAAAGAATATTCTCTTGTATATCATTTCGCTTTCCAATTTATCAATGCTCATTATACTGCTTATTTATTCCCTTATAAACATGTTGACTGAAGATGTACTTTTGCAAAAGAAGCTATTACGAAGACGTGGTCCCTAATCATTGCTGTTTCATATATACTTCATAGAACTTCATTCATTGTCACTTCACATTCACTTAATGTTTCATTGATTCATTATTATATATTTCTCCATTACATAATACATTGCTGCTTCATATATTCATTCTGTTTCACTTTGTGTACAAAAAAATGACTCTACGGCATAATTCTCGACAGCAGCCACCCACATTAAAGACAAGACATTTCTCTCTATTACACAGCAGAGCAAAACTTATTCAAATGATCTCTTTATTTTCCTCATGTCTGAAGCGTAAGTCTATGACACACTAAGTTCTCACTAAAATTTAATCTCCACAACATTTATTTTTAATACAATATTCTTTATCTTGGTCTGAAAGACTTATAATATGGCACACACGTACTGAGAAGATGAACTTTCATACATGCAACTAAAGATAATAACATTTTACATTAGACCAATAACTTTCTGAATTTCATATATTTAGGGGAAGTTGGGTTAACTGATTCTCAAAGCTAATTGGACCATCACAATTATAAACAATTCAAGAGTAAAAATTATTATTTTTTTCGTAACATAAACATGTTCCTTTAGATGGGCTGTACTGTGTGAGCTAATATGGGTGCTGTCTGTTAGCTACAGACATTTGTCCGCAGCTCGTGGTCGTGCGGTAGCGTTCTCGCTTCCCGCGCCCAGGTTCCTGGGTTCGATTCCCGGCGGGGTCAGGGATTTTCTCTGCCTCGTGATGACTGGGTGTTGTGTGCTGTCCTTAGGTTAGTCAGGTTTAAGTAGTTCTAAGTTCTAGGGGACTGATGACCATAGATGTTACGTCCCATAGTGCTCAGAGCCATTTGAACCATTTTTTTTGTTAGCTACATTTGCAGATATAGATAAAAAACTGAAATCCGCTGGTAAGAGTAATTTATTTTTGCATTCAACAATTTCTCCTACAGTTTTACTTGTTTGAGTTAGATTCAGTGTTTATTGCTTTATGATACTCCATGAAATATGTGCATGGAGTCATTTTCCCTTCATGTTGAAAATTGTTGATAAAGTGAAAGTGGGGTTAACTGTACCAGTAAAATTTGGGGTTAAGTGGATTGGTTCAGTCAACCCCAGACAGTTGCTAATGAATGAAAATGCCTTTTATACAAACATCTAATAGATTACATAAATGTAAGCTTTGCACTTTCAAGGAAAAACCACTTTTCATGCAGTTTCATTTGCTTCCTGTCAGAAAATGCCTGGAAATTCAACTTTATGTTGACCTGCTCTGATTTCATGAGTAATTTCAAAGAAACACATTATAGTGCCCAAGAATTACCATATATAACACTACAGCCCTTGTTGGTGTAGCATTTCCTTTGGTATTTACTGTCTCTGATATTTGGAAAGGCTTTAGTATTAGTAGTATCAATCCTACCAATTCACGCATATTTAATGCCTAATATTTTTATTGTTGTATGTGCTGGACAGACCTCTCCCAATTCAGCAACAAATAACAAAGATTCATTGGGAGAGCATGAAAGTACATCTGCAGATGGCAATGTTGAGAATCTTGGACACCAGCCAGAAGATAAGTAAACAGAAATTACTAAGACTGGAGTGAGGAACACAACGAGATATACATGGAATGGACAGAGGCAGCACCAAAAGGCAGAATAGCAAAGCTATTGCCAAAAAAGCATAAATTAAATTAAGTATGCCAAATACTGGCAGAAAGCGACAGTAGCTCTGAAGATCATGATCATGTCCAGTACGTTGATTCCTCTGATGCTAACTTGTACACAAGTGCTTTTGAAAATGATGAAACAGTGCACAAAGGTGACTTCATTGTAGTTAAGGTACAAGATAAAACTGTCACAAGTAGTCACAATTATTTTCTGGAGTGATTAAAATGTATGTTGATGACTATGAAGTAAAATTATATAAGACAGTAGTTTATACTACAAAATTTGCAGCAACAGCAGAAGGAGATACCTTTTTTTGCTTTAACTGAAATAATTGCCAAACTATCCAATGCACTAGGTCTCACTATGAAGTCATGATTTGATTCCAGAATACATCACTAAATTCAGTGTGCAGTACTTTTATTATTTCTATCATTTTTTCTTTAATATACTCATAAATGTCTTTGTTACTAAAGTTGTTGCAATTTTTTTCGTATTTATAGTCATGTAATTCATTGATTTAATTGAGAAGTCCAATTAACCTTGCAATATGGTCCAGGTTCCAACTGTTGCCTGCTACATACCTGTAGAGCAGCAAGTTATGTATTTAGCTTTTTCTGTGCTTTCTTAGGAGTCCTGGGGTGTAAAGGATGTTTAAATGCTTTGGTGTAGATGCAGGAGAAGCTGGCCACAGTTTGCAAACAGCTGAAGGTACTTTTGGCTACAGTCAGCAATCCTGAGTCTGCTGCCTTGAGGTGTAGTAGTGGTGGAGCATCTGAGCATCTGGCATATCGCATGAGAAACCTCAGGTGTCACTTGTTGGACCCACAGGCTCTGCTACTGAGGCAGCCTCCAGATGGCCCAGCAAGGGGCGTCCGCCTTGACTGCAGTGAGAATTGTGGGTGATAATGCTTTCACATCAGTCTGTCAGCAGGGTCTGAGCAGGCAAATGGGGGTTGGGATTTGCTGCCTATTGGGATCTCCACAGTTAAGTATGTTGTAGAGCCTCATAGAGAAATAGCATTTATGGCCTGTAAGAAAGCCAATGTGTACTCAATGTATCTGCCAGAAGGCCACATCCAAAAAAGTGGAGGAGGCCTTGCATGCAGCTATCAAGCATGCAGGCTGCAGTCATCTGTGAGTTCTGGCTGCTTTTGGCACCAATGATGCCTGTTGCGTAGGTTCTGAGCCTATCCTCAGTTCATGGTGGTGGCTCTTGAAAGAGGACAAGCCTGCTGGCCTCGCCTGTGGGGTGCAATCACAGCTGGCAATTTGCAGCATTGTTTATAGAGGTGATTGGGTTCCTTTAGTTTGAAGACCAGTGGATTGTCTCAAACAAAGTCTATGTTGGCTCTGTGATGATTCTGGCTGCTGATTTCTGGAGTTATGTTATCGGGTGGGGAGTTGTAGGACTTCTCTTGACGGGTCAGGGGTGCACTACACAAAGGAAGGAGCTACTTGGGGTGCAGGAGTATTTGTGGAGTGCACAGGTTTTTTTTTTTAAAGGCTAGGTGATAGTTTGTATTTGTATTTCTATTTTATTTGTCTCATAAGATACATTTACGGATCTACTGAGGATGCTGTCAGGAGACACGTCAATTTTAATCTTATGATATTCATAATTACATAATTCCCTAACACTACTTTTACCAGTACTATTTAATATTGGATGCAGTAATATTATAAAATTGTTTTTTCTTACTTTTACCAGTACTATTTAATATTGGATGCAGTAATATTATAAAATTGTTTTTTCTTATGATGTGACAGTACATTACCTTTACATATGTGTACAATATTATACACAATGCCATAATATTAAACAGTCACACTATTCTAATGATGGTTTCATCGTTCATAAATTACTCAATTGAATAGTAGCATATCTCCACCAGGAGATTATATAGTTTTCTCTTCAGTGAATTATACTCAGCACATCTCTACCCTTGAGTTCATTGTATATTTTCTTTCTCATGTACTAGAGTGTCTGTTGGTAGAGTTTTAAGTGATGTTGTGGAAACATGAATGTTTCTTTGTGTCTAGTGTTGTACATATGTTTCAAATGGTTTTCTTCCATTAGCTCAGTTTTACTATGTAAAAAGATGATAATTTCAAATATTTACAATGCAGGGATAGGTAATATTTTTAGGTTCTTGAATAATGGCTGTCAGGATGTTCTTTTGGGGGCAGCACACATACTTCTAACAATTCTTCTTTGAAGTATCTGCATTTGTGACATGTATCTTGAATTTCCCCAAAAAATTAAACCATATCTAATTACGGATTCAAAGTAATTGTGGTTCATCCCTGCAGCTTATGTCTGTTACACCAGATAGTATATCCATTGCAAAGGCAAGGCTGTTTAATGTTGCAGTTAAATAATCTATATGTGCTTGCCAGCTTAGATTTTTGTCCAACTTGAGGCCTGAGCTTTGTCCATAACTTGATTTTTATGTACAATACTGAAGTCACTGCCTTTTACTGTTTGGTTCTAAATTGTGTAAACAATGTCATTGAAAAGTTAAGTTTCAGGAGATTTTGTTGAAACCATGTATCTAGGTTGTTTAGTGTGTTTATAACACCATCCAGAATTTCTATCACATTTTGTTTTCCAAGGAATACTGAAGTATCATCAGCAAAAACGACTGGCTGGGCATTGATATTAAGAGGTAAATCATTTATGTAAAAGAGAAACAATTTTGGCCCCAAGATTGAGCCTTGAGGGACTCCTTGGGATATTGTACACAACTGAGATGCATAATTTATGGTGTCATATGTTATTATTACCCTTTGCTTCTTGTTTTCCAGATAAGACCTGAGTCACTGAAGAGCATTTTGTCTCATGCCATATCTGTCTAGTTTATGAAGCAGCATGGAGTGATTTCTAGAATTGAATGCCTTTGCAAGGTTGCAGAAGATGCCTGCTACCTTGTTGGTTTTGTCTAGTGATGAGCAGATTTTTTCAGTGAATAAATTAATAACACTCATTGTGCTTTTCCCTTTTTGGAACCTATATTGGTTTTTAAGAGTAAAACCATGTTTCACAATAAAATTTATTATATGGACAGCAGTTATTTTTTCAAATACTTTGTATAGCACTGGAAGGATAGAGATGGGGTGGTAATTTCACATATCCTCTCTTGATCCTTTTTTGTGCAGTTGTTTTACCTCTGCATACTTAAGTACATCAGGGAAGATGGCTTTCTCAAATGACTGATTGATTATTGAGGACAGAGGGTGTTTATTTTATCAGATACAAATTTAATTACTTTGGTGGGTACTTGATCCAGTCCTGGAGCATTTTTGTTTGTTAATGACAAAATAGCATTTTTACATTTTCGGCTGAGATTTTACTAAATATCACAAGGTGATCACTAGTCTTGTTTAGGTCAAAGAAATTCACACTGTTTTGATAGGTAAGAACATTTACATCAGGTTTTGTTACATTTATGAGAAACTTATTAAAATATTGAGCTATTTGAACAGGGTTTGAAATAGTAATGTTGTTTTTTTTTAATTTTTAAATTTCCTGGTGGTTAACTGTTGTACCTAATTCTGATTCAATAACAGACAATGCTGCTTTAGTCTTATTAATATGTCCTAAAATGAACTCACCAATTGACATTCTTTTGGCAGCTTTAACAGCACTTTTAAATACAACTTTATAATGTCTCACATAGTTAACAAATTCAGGGTTTTTATTGTGTTTCATGTCTTTATGTAGCTCTTGGTATCCGAGCACTAGATACTTTTGAGCATGGAATAATCCAGTTTAGTTTACTTTTAACTTTTTGGTGCCAGATCCTAGGTGCGAATAATTCATTGAATACCTCTAGAAAACTTTTTAGAAAATTATCATAGTTCTCGGTACTTGACACACTATTATTTATGGGCCATTTCACTGCATCTATCTTGTCGTGGAATAGGTTTGAGTTAGTTTTACTGAAGTTTCATTTCATAAAACCTTTATTAGCATTTGGTTTATTTTTTTCTGGTAGCTGAATAAACATTGCAGAATGGTCAGAAATTCCTAAGTCTAAACAGGACTTGTTTTCACTGTAGAACAAATAATTTCTCAAGATGCTGTCTATACAAGTAGCTGAATTGGCATTTTCTATAGTGAATTCACAATAATCTAGTTTAAAACCAGAGTTATGAATTATGTCAATGAACTGTTTTGAGTCATTGTCTTGACTTATCACATTTACATTGAAATCAGTTGCTATGATGATATTTTTCCTCCTTTCTTTGTTAATTTTGTCAATTTGGAATTTGGACAAGAAAGTTTTAGTTGGAAATTTGTGGTAAGTTCCCATGGGACCAAACTGCGGAGGTCATCGGTCCCTAGCCTTACACACTACTTGATCTAACTTACGCTAAGGACAACACACACACATATGCCCGAGGGAGGACTCGAACCTCCAACAGGGGGAGCCACACAAGCTGTGGCAAGGCGCCTCAGAGTGCACAGCTACCCCACATCACAAAAAGTTTTAGTTACTGCATTTCTTAGAATTCTGTAAATTGATATGACTACTGTGTTCCTGTCTTTCAGATCAGCACAGCAACTTTCAAATAATAACTCCTAATTTAAACAATCAAAATCTATCTTTGTTTCATGTGTTTCATATGTTATGCTGGTATGGGGAAGTATACACGGGCCCCCATGGGATCTGTCTTTTCTGCAAAAGCTGCTTGCTACTTTTAAATGTTTATTTAAAAATTTTTTTGGAGTCACTAATTAACCAGTGCTCATTTAAACAGACAACTTTGATATTTTTGCTGTGATTGAGGATAATTTGCAGTTCTTCAGTTTTGATACTATCTGCCTTCAGGTCCTTTATATTCCACTGCATTAAATAACTTTTTTCCCCTTTCTTTACCTGTCTACCTCAGTGTTTCCTTTACATCAGTTATTAATAAGAAATCCTTCCTGCTGGTTATGAGACTCTTCTTTTGTTAAGGAGACAGGTGACACCTGTTGCTTCTGCTGTTTTTGATGTAGTTTCTGTTATTGGTGTTGCTTTTTTCCTTTGGATCCCTTCATTAGACACTGCAACTTGTGCTGTTTTCCTCATTTATTTCTGCAGGAGACGCTGGAACTGCTGCTGCTGTTTTCAGGGTGCTAGCATTACTTTTCCTGTGACATATTCCTTGTGTGGTATCTGTTGTTGACACTGTCTATGTACTGTCAATCTCTAAGTGATTTTGTGGTTCTGTTTCTGATGTTCCTGGCACGGAGATAAATGGTCCACTTCTGGCCTTGAGAGTTGTCACATGCCAGCCACTGTGGCAGAGTGGTTATAGACACTTCAGTCCAGAACTGCGCTGCAGCTATGGTTGCAGGTTTGAATCCTATCTCAGGCATGTGATGTTCTTAGGTTAGTTAGGTTTAAGTAGTTCTAAGTCCAAGGGACTGATGACCTCAGATGTTAAGTCGCATAGTGCTTAGAGCCATTTGAACCATTTGAAGAGATGTCACTTCCGTTACCACACACGTCTGATTTATAGAATTAGACACAACACATTTGTTGTTGAGAGGTAAGGCTACGTAGATATCCTGCTTAAGGCGTAATTTTTACCTATTTTTTCTAAAATCTTGCAAATAATTAATTTCTTCCCCACACTGTTGAGATGGTGGCCACGATTTGTGTGGAATCTTCCTCCAAGTTCACTTATATCCATGAATGTTGCATTTTTAAACTGTTTGCAGATATTTTGAATGTCTTTGTTTGCTTTCCATACGTATTCATTTACACAGGAACAGTTTGGTAGGTCATGGTGGTGTGCAACTGAAAAAAGATCACATTTGTGTTTCTAAACTCAGGTAATCTTGGCATAAGATAAATGAGTTCATTTGTATTGTTCGCTGCTATGTCATATGTCCCAGTGAGGAAAACAGAGAAATCATTTGTGCTCAGCTCCGATACTTTTCCACGGATTACTGCGGTCACAGCTCTGAAACTGGTGCCTGTTTCACAATGGTGTTGATTCTGTCAGTGCATCTATTACTTAATTTGGTGGCTATTCCTTGTCCTTGACTATCTGCAAACAGATCAATTTTACTGCACTTGTGAAGGGAAGTTTACATGTTTCAAAAACACTGTTGTCGACTACCATGCTTTCTTTTGAACTAGTGCCCTCTAGTATGAGGTACTCTGATGAACACTCAACAGATGACATGCAGATAGCACAATTAGACAACATTCAGAGTAAAGACACTTCAACTGTCAAACTTTTATCAGCAAATTGTTAAAATATTTGTATCAAAGTTCCTGAATTTACTCCACTCTAGCTACTTTGTAATGCCCAAATTATTCTTGAGACTGAAAGCTGTCTCAAAGCCAAGCAGAAAGGTCTGAAATATTTAGGGGGCAATGAAACATGCATAACAATTCCTTCGTATCAACCCCTCCAAAACCCAAGCAATCATCATAGGCCACACCACCCGCTCCTTCCGTCTCAGTGATTGCTACCTAACCATTTATGGTTGTCCCATCCAGCTCACCCCCACCCTGAGATACATTGGCCTCACCCTCGACCGTCACCTCACCTAAACCTCTCATCTCCTGACCATATAGCAGAAAGCCCTCTCCCACCTCTGCCTCCAGAAACTCTTGTCTGGCTGGACATGGGTATTGCATCCTTCCACCATTCTCCACACCTACAAGTCCCTCATCCATCCTAATACCCTCTGGTATGCCAGCATTGCCTGGATATCCGCCGCCCTTCCCCCCCCCCCCCACCCCCCCCACATTTATAAGGCTCTCCAAATCCTAGAACGCCATGTTCTCTCCTCTATGACCTCATTCCCTTCCCCCACCTCCTCCTTTTCCTCCAACATCTCTGCATCCTTTACACCATCTGCAGGCTTGATCCCCCTCCCCTTGGTTTCCTCCTTTCTCTCCACCTCCCACCTGTTGCCACACCTCTATCGCTGTATCCGTCACTCTCACCATCTTCACACGCTCCATCTACTTAATCAGGGCAATTTTCAGCACCTCCTACTCCCGGATGTTGAAATTTGCCATGACTTCTACCCTTGCCTGGCCTTGTTCCCCTTCCCCTCCCCAGGGTCCCCCTTTTCCTCTCCACTCCTTCTCCCAGAGCGGATTTTGCTCCTTCCCATCCCTGAGTCTCTGCACCCCCTCCTCAACTGTTTCCCTCCCACATTCTTCCCTCCCCGGTCCCCTTCGATGCACCCCCCACCAGTCTAGCCCCTCTCCCACCCTCTCTTCACATCTTCCTCCCTTCATCACCCTGGCAGATCCTCTCAGCTTGTTCAATGCCATCAGTGTGCTATGTCAGTGTCGGTTTTTTATTGAAGCTTGCTAGTATTGAGGAAGTAGACGTAGATTTGAACATTTACTAATTGTGTTCAGAGATGTGATTTTAATTGTGTGCTGGACTTGTACGTAGTGTTACTGTCAGTAATTGTTATGTGCTACGCCGTCTGTCGCTACTTTTATGCTCCTGCCATACTTCGCCTTGTGTTTGTTATAATCGTCACAGTGTGTGGTTTTTTGTGTACAGTTTTTAGCTTCTTAGCACGGTTTTACAGTCACTCCCTTTTTTTAAATGTCTCCGTGTTCTGTACTCAGTGTCTGTCTCTCGGCTGAAGAGCGGTGCCTATGCTGCTGCCAGCTCGCCCCGTATGGGGTACTGAAATACAATAAAGAAAAATGTATAACAAAGACAGGTTAGACACAATAGGAGAGGGAGTGTTCAATGTAACTGACAAAAATATTGTCTCTAATGAGATCGACTTTGAGTGCGACTCTGAAGTTATCTGGACATATACAACATTAGTTGGAGACAACTGTAACGTACCAAGTATAGACTGGTACGTCTATGTATTCATTGCAGGGGATATGGACAGACAGTCTTGTAAAGCAGTTTTGAGTCCTTTCTCCAAACACTGTCCTGAGCAGCTAGTTTAACAGCTCACACAAAATGAAAATATTTTAGACCTCATAGGTACAAACAGGTCTTAACCAATTGATGGCATCAGTATAGTGACAGGGATTAGTGACCATGATGCCATCATAGCAACTTTGGTTACTAAGGTTCATAAATCAATCAAAAAGGTTAGGAGAGTATTTTTGCTGGAAACAGAATGTATACAGTTTTATTTTCCTCACTTTTCGAAGCACACTCGTGTCTAAGAACAGATGGGAAAATCACAACAATTACGTATCTAAAAGTTCATGACATACTTCGAAACTCACGAAAGATCGTCAAAAAAACATAAACATACAGCAGATCTGATGTCTAAAAGGTTCTCCTAGAATTCGAAGCACTATCCTACAGACGATATAAATGGCTGGAATTTTCGGAGAATTTTCGATGTCCTACAAATGTGGTTTGTAGATGGTCTGAAGCCACAATGGCAGCTGGGGGATAGCATCCCACCTGTCCCAACAACCAGAGGAGGCTGGTCTGCCTGGACTTATATCCGAACACTAGAGCAAAGAAGGTATCACGCAACTCCCTGATGTCACAGAACTTCCTCTAGGCACCTTTCTCTGAACCCGTCTTGTTGAAACCAGTCTTTAGAGTCCCCTATGCACCCACAAAGGCTGTCTTGTGACTTTCTGACGTCACTGAACTTCCTGTGATGGAGCGTTTTAATTGGCTCTTACTGAATTTACCAGCCAAATTGCTTCTACTGGTGTGGGAGCGCTGTTCACTGCTTTCTGCAGATGTACAGTCTTAGACATAAAAACTGACCGCCGGCCGGCCGCCACAGAGATTAAGTCCGAGTCGTTCACTTAAGGTGGCCAATAAAACTGACCGCCCCTGACACCTCTAAGTCCGGCAATCTTCACAATCGGTCTAAAGTTATGAGTCTGATTGAACATCGAAGATAATTCGCTTAACATTCTACCCACCAACAGTAACAAGTATTCCAGAAACAATTCCGCAGGACAGCTCGTGGCTGCGTCGCGATCATAACAGCTTAACGCTCGAGCGTTTCCTCGCGCTGCACCGGCTACCGGCCACCGGCCAGACGCCACTCGCCGCCTGAAATCCGGCGCCGCCCAGGTGAACGCGTCGCGACGCTGTCAGTGTATGTATCAACTGTCATTTTCGAATTTGAAGCTCTAGTTATCATCTTGCAGTTAAGCATTGGATTTTGCATGCTTGAAAATCATGAACTACAGTTAAGCATTGTAAAATTGAGTCACAAGTGGAAAAAGGTATAACATCTGCAACACAACGTTTACTTTTGGTATAACAGAGGGGTGAATGCAGAGGAGGCAGCAAGAAAGATTAAAACTGTGTGTGGAGCGAGTGCTTTTGGGAAAAATACGCCAGAAAAAGATATTCTTGTTTCAACAAAGATCGTTCTGGCATGAATGATTTTCCACATTAAGGAAGTCTCGACTACTGATATATGTGAAAGATTACCATTTTACCATCATGCGCCATCAGGTCGCTCATTGAGCATTCTTATGCAGTACTGTTACTGGTGACGTGTTATGATACCTTTATCGTTAACACTTAGAGCACGGTGCCCGTACGCCATACAGGCGCGGACGCCCTGACGTTGGCGACGGCGCCCGTATACCGTACGGGCGAGTCTTTATTTGGCTCCGTAAGCCCGTTTAGCGCGACTCCGAAGCACTTTCGTCAACTAATGTGCAGGTATTTCATCCGCAAGAGGCAAGCACTTATCGGCTATCTCATCCTGGGAGCGGCTGTGAGCACTGCAAAGACGAAGTTATCTGCAGGTCATTCACAGGTGTTTACGATCGTGAAAATATCGCGCAGCGAGTTGACGGAGGCAGAGATCTTAGATGTTCTTTATGGAGATGCAGGATCTGAATTTGACGATTCTGACAAGGAGGATTCGTACTCTCCAGACGAAAGTACAAGTGATTATTTAGTTATGTATATGTCTCAATTGTTCAAAAAGTGAAGAGTTCATTACCGCATTTTGTATTGTGAGTAATTTTCATTACTTTACTTGCATTTAGTACCATTCTTAGCATTATTTTTTTCTATGCAGACAGTGGTACAGACCATCAGTCGCCATCTGTGGTACCTGGGCGTGTGTGCCTCACTGAGCACAAAGAGCAAGATTGGTCGGAACTAGACGATCAAACATTACTGCCGGATTTCCAGAAAGTAGTCGGCGTAGCATCGCATTTTTCAGATGCCACTGAGGAGCTTCGATATTTTAGTTATTTCTTTGATGACGACATTATTCGGCTCATCAAAAGCGAAACGAATCGGTACGCTGGTAACGTTATTACGACAATGAAACGCAAAGGTAGCCTGAAAATAAACTCTGTTTGGCATAAGTGGTCTGCAGTAAAATTGTAAGAGATTTACTGGTCTCTCAGTATTTTTTTGCATATGTGCGTCGTCAAATTGCCGAAAATCAATGATTATTGGTCAACAGACCCGTTTCCGCAGACTGGATTTGCGAGTAAATTGTTGAGTTGCGATCGATTTTGCGCTACATTGTCGATGTTACACTTGAATGACAATGCTACGTTCACTAGCAGAGGCGAAGAAAAGCACGACCCACTCCACAAAGAGAGGCTTTTGTTTGATTTCTTTGTGAATAAAATAAAATTAGTTTTCGTCCAGGTATGAATCTGACAATAGATGAGGCAATGTGTCCCTTTCGTTGTAGAACAAGCTTCAGAGTATACATGAAAAACAAACCTAATAAATATGGAATGCTCTCTGCGATTCATCAACTGGTTATATGCTAAACTGTGATGTATATATGCGTTCTGCAGGCAGTGTTGATAATAGTATCCAGGCCTTGTAAAAAGGTTGTGTTCACAGTACTTTGGCAAAGGACATTGCATTTATATGGATAGGTACTACACCAGTCCATCTCATTTGGACATGTTGTGAAAAAAAAAGCTCTTGGAGGGGGAACTATAATGAAAAACAGGAAAGATTTGCGACGAATATTCAGAACACTAAAAGTAAAAAGAGATAGTTTTTCAAAGGAAACACCATCTCTTGACAGTGAAGTGGAAGTGAAAACGAGATATTTTTTGTCTTTCCACAAAGCATAAGTCTACCAGCAATAGTATTCAAGTGAGGGCCAAAGGTAGAATAGCAGAAATTGTAAAGCCAGACGTTATTATTGATTACAATAAGAATAAAGCTGGAGTTGACACAGCAGTTCAGTTCTCCAGCTATTACCCGTTTGCCCGAAAAACTTGGAAGTGGTGATAAAAGCTGTTTTCCCACTTGTTTATAGTGTCAACTGTCAACAGTTTTATTTTATATAAAGAGAACACTAGGAAGAATTTATCCCTAGTAGACTTTATTCACAGAGTGGGGAAGAAATTGGCTGATAAGGGCCGAAATATTTTTCAGCAAAAAGCCGCTTCGCCTCACAAATTGAGAGGACATTTGCAAGGCGCTTTCCAGAGAAGGTCCCACCCACTGCAAACAAGGTGAATACCACTAAGTATTGCAAAGTATGTTCAGACAGGGGGAAGAAAGATATGGGTAAGCGCATCAGGAAGGAAAGCAGATGGTGGTGCAAGGACTGTGGCGTTGGCCTTTGCGTCCCACAGTGTTTCCAGGATTTTCACACAAAGGCTAACTACATCTGAAGTATTAAAATACTCTAGTTTGCAGGTAACTGCACTTAGACAGTCCAGTGATATTTTGTTTTAAATTTCGATACAGTAATAATGGCATTACTCAAAAGAGAGATCACGTAAAACTTTTTTATCCACGATATTTTTGTGTTTTCCTTTTTAGATCATAACACCCATTTGTATTTTATATTGTAAAATAAACTCACATTCTTGTAAAACTCTTACTTTTTCCTTTTAAATGATGCAAGAACCGTATTCCTATCATTTTTCTGTTCTTTGCAATCTAATTTCAAACATGCATTAAACATGCCAGTTCACAGCCAAGTGTCGGGTGTAAAGAGGGCAGTGTTGGAAGTGTTAACTTCCTAAGAAGAAAAGAAAGGCTGAGCTCCACCAAAAGACGTAAACTCGATCAAAGAGTAGTGTGAACGTAATACTTTACATCTGATAGCTCCAAAAGTGTGTTTTGGGCTACGAATTCTGCCCCAAGGGGTGTGTGCAACAAAGCTGGAATTTGTTGCCAACAACTGAGACACCTTTCGGTCGCAGTGTAAGAAAATCGAGCAACTAAACTACATCACCTATGCTACTGCATGATAACGCACTCTGTTGATTTGAGAAACAAAACTATCCAGGAGATTGATAGGAAAGTCATCTCTCAGGCACTTGTATTGATAGGGAAGTCCTCTCTCGAGCACTTATCCCTCTCGTCATATATTCGTAAAATTTTACCTTTCCCGCTCTTGATTGATCAACCGTCAAGGCAATTCATTTCTAGACGAAAATACTCTTAAAACTACACTGGTTTAATGACATCGTTAGAACCAGTAGGTTTTTACTGGCGTACAATTTGTAAACAACTTTAGCATTGTCAGATCGTTTTAGATATCGTGAAAGAAAATTCTGCGGCTGATTAATTTCTCTTTGATGATTACTGTTGTGTTTAGTAAAGTAATGGAAAATGCAATTAAAATATTCACTGTACTAATACAAATTAAATTTAGCTTACTACAGAAACATCACGACGACAGTCTATCTTAATAAAGCATTAAGTGTCTGTAAGACGATTGAGTCTATTTTAACACGAATTAGTAGGATATTACCGACTTTTGACTTCGAAAAGATCTGTATTTACTTCATTTCCTGTATCATTCGCAAGTATTATGAAAATGTGGCATTTCATAGATAAAATTATGTATTCACAACAACAAAAAATATGTCGGCAGAAAACAAAAGTGGCATTATGGATTTGGCAGTACCGTAAGGTTTTCGCTCTGACATTAAGGGTTACTGAAAGTAGCAAGACGAATTTTGCTCGAGCGTTGTCTTACGATTCCCTTATTGAGTTTGTATCTGCCTGCTTGTAGCCTTGCTACAAAAGAGTTAAAAATCTGGCTTTCAGCGAGACTCGAAAGGGGAACGAAAGCAGCTTACACCTGGTTGCCAAGCATGTTATGTGGGAACTGGTTTTTTCCCAAAGTGAGAAGACATTCTTTTGTGATTGAATTGGCAAATGTCAGTCAGACATGTGCCGTTGGTCTAAGCGTTTCGGTGTGTTGAATTTGTACCAATGATTTTTCTACAGGTTTTTTCTGTTGCAAATAGAGAGTTGAAGTCTCCCATTGGTATTTTCACGTCATCTTGGTGAATTTTGCTCATAGTATTTTCGAGTGTGTTCCAGAATTTTTAGACATTTTCGGTATTTTTCTTATTTTCGGTGTTGCTGGAGGCATGTGCATTGGTAAGTGTATATTTTTTACTGGGGCTCTGAATGAGCATAGTCATGAGTCGATTGTTGATGGGCCGGCCGCGGTGGGCGAGCGGTTCTAGGCGCTTCAGTCCGGAACCGCGCGATTTCTACGGTCGCAGTTTCGAATCCTGCCTCGGGCGTGGATGTATTAGTATAAAGACATGGATATTTACAGGAAAATTAACATTGTCGGCTGGAATAGTTGTGCAATATGCGTACGCAATAGTAAGAGATCCAGTATACTGACAAATGCAGTCGAATGATATCGTATTTGATGTGAGTAGGACAGTATATAATAACACATCAACGGTTCTGTTGGCAGAGGGTGAACTCGGTATAAAGACGGTCGGCTCTGTGTCGTGTTACACGGTATGTGTACGCACCTTTACTGCAGATAGGAAAGAGGTTCAAAAATGGCTCTGAGTACTATGGGACTTAACTTCTGAGGTCATCAGTCCCCTAGAACTTAGAACTACTTAAACCTTAGGTTAGTTAGGTTTAAGTAGTTCTAAGTTCTAGGGGACTGATGACCTCCGCTGTTAAGTACCATAGTGGTCAGAGCCACTTGAACCTTTTGATTGTTGATGGTTGTGATTTCTTAGACAGAGTTGTTGATAGATCTGTCTTCGAGAAATGCAACGCCGAAGATTGGCACGCCTTTCGCTACCTGTTGTTGTATTTTGCTCTTGAAGATGCAATGGTTTCCGTAACGCAAGGTTTCATTGTCAGTTAGTCGTGGTTCTTGAAGAGCAAGGAAGATAATTTTTTGTCGGTCGATTTCTTTTGTGAGAGTATTTAGTTTTCGAGTTTGGATCAATGTATCGATGTTTAGTTTTCCAATGCATGTTTTCTGCTTGTGGGGAAATTTACCAGAGATCTTCGGTATTTTCTGCCGTGCTAACCTGGACTCCCCAGAATCCGAAAATCCAACTGCCGCCTGTCGACAGCCAGGTTGTGTACCACCTGGGGCAAAGTTGACTTTGCTTGCATAGTTCATGTTTGCTTGTGTTTCATTGGTTTGGCTTGAGTGACCCCCGGACCGGACAGGACCATAGAGTGTTGAAGCCTTTGGAAGCAAATATTTTCAGCCGAGCTCATTGAACTAACTGACGGTGACCAGAGCAGCGGTGATTTTCACTCTGACGTATCTGGATTTTGGGTTCAACGGATTGAGTAGCCGTTCAGGATTGTGTTAGTATTTGGTTCACCCCAAGTATTTGATTTCCTCGGTACCACCCATATGGGGGAGGGTTTCCCTAACCGCCACACGGGATTATTATTATTATTAGTATTATTATTATTGTCATTATGTCATCAGCGAATGGGGTGTAAAGGTAGTTCGCGTCCGTAGTAGAATACTACACGTGCACCCTGGGTAACGCTAAATGAACTAGCAAAGTACAGGCGACCAGATAATCCTTAGTTGATCTCCTGGTCACGGCAAATCACGATGAATTCTAGCAAAACGAACCCTTTGACTAGAGAACTCGGATCGCTGATTCGAGTCTGCCACGTGAATATTGAAGGCATAAGTAGAGCCAAATGCATGTACTTGCATAAAGTTTTAACAAAGAACGACATTGACGTAGTCGCAATTCAGGAGACCCATACTGAAGATGACGAGCAGCTAAGATCAAGAGGCATAATATCTGGCTATGACCTAATAGGCGCCACACACCACAGACATTATGGCACGGCAACATACGTCAGGAGAAATATCGAAGAAGTGGCTCTCGTATCAACATCTACCACAAACGAGATTCACGAAGTCATTATAAAAGTGGGTGAAGTCACAATAAATAATATATACAAGCCTCCAGGGCAATCGTGGCCCCCACAAGCCCTTCAAATCCTGCCTCACCCAGCAATATACGTGGGTGACTTTAATAGCCACCATGAACTGTGGAAATATCGAATATCTGACCAAAACGGCGAAGACCTGGTGAAATGGACAGAAGATCATAATACTCAACTAATCTTTGACGCCAAAGACCGAGGTACATTTAAATCAGCCGCTTGGCTAACTGAGACCTGCCCTGACCTCAGTTTTGTTACAACTGACAAGAACAACAAATCCCTGCCGGTCTCTCGCAGGGTACTTGAGGATTTCCCCCACTCTCAGCATCGTCCAGTGCTCTTAGAAATAGGTCTTACTATTCCCCTGATATCCTCTTATCCTCGTCCTAGATGGAACTTTGGGAGGGCAGATTGGGCTGCTTTCTCGGAGAAACTTGATAAATGCCTTGGATGGATACCCCCAACGTATAAGAACTACGAAAGATTTGTTGGAGCCGTCATCAGCTCAGCTAAAGTTAGTATGCCCAGAGGATTCAGAAACGAATATGTGCCAGGATGGAGCGAGGAAAGTGAACGGCTTTATAGACAGTTTGTGGACAATGGGGATAAAGAAATTGCAGACGATCTATTACATAGCCTAGACGCGGCCAGGCGTGCTAAGTGGATGGAGACCGGGAACAAATGCATTTTACAAGATCAAGCAGAAGGGCGTGGTCTTTGCTTCGGAGACTTGGAGGTGGAGGTAAAAATCTGCGAATGACCAACGCTATGTCCCCAAATACAGTTGCGGTTCACATCAGCAAGACGTCCAGGGCCCCAAAGGAACGAGCCCATACTATAAAAATTAAAAAGGAGCTTAAAGAGCTAAAATCGACAGCAGAGAACAATACATCTTATTCCCAACCCTTTTCAGTCGAAGAGTTAAATATGGCCCTGAACGATATAAAACCAGGAAAGGCCCCAGGGTTTGATGGGATTCACCCAGAATTTCTGCTCCACTGTGGTAAATTTGCAAGATTATGGCTTGCGCGATTCTTCTCTAACGTGTTGCAAACTGGAAAAATTCTGCACACTCTCAAAAAGGCTAAAATTGTTGCCATATCAAAACCGGGCAAACTGAGTGACCAACCTCAGAGCTACCGCCCAATCGCCTTACTCAGCATGATCTATAAATTACTGAAGAGACTTATGTACAACAGAATGAGCGAAGTCATCCTGGAGGCTGTACCTGTAGAACAGGCGGGCTTCCGACCGAAAAGAAGCTGCACGGATCAGGTCCTCGCTCTAACAACCTACATCGAGGCGGGCTTCCAAAGACAGCAAAAAACATCAGTGGTATTTGTTGACCTGACGGCGGCGTTCGACACTGTCTGGAGACAGGGCCTGATTTATAATCTCCTCCGCATCGTGCCATGTCTAAAAACGGCTAACCTTATCAACGAAATGCTCTGCGATAGACCATTCCAGGTTGTCATCGGTAACAACAGAAGTAAATTCATGAAACTTAATAATGGCCTGCCCCAAGGTTCAGTACTGGCTCCACTGCTTTTCAGCATGTATATAGCCGATATGCCTAGGACGAGATCCAAAATGTTCGGATATGCGGACGACTGGGCCTTGGCCACACAACACCGAGTGATGGAGGAAACTGAGATCACACTATCCAGCGATTTGACCACTCTAGGAAAATACTTCCGTAACTGGAGGCTCCAACCCAGCCCATCCAAAACAGAGGCCACTTGTTTCCACCTGAATAACAAATTAGCAAACAAAGAGCTCAAGATCCGCTTTGATGGTGGCATTCTTCCATATAATAAAACACCAAAGTATCTGGGCGTGACACTCGATAGAACATTGAGCTATAAACAACACCTTGTAAACACTGCTGAAAAAGTCAGAACTAGAAACAACATTGTCCAAAAGCTTTGTGGCACTAGTTGGGGGTCCACTGCCCTCCGT
The DNA here is from genome assembly GCF_023864345.2 of Schistocerca serialis cubense. Lineage (NCBI taxonomy): Eukaryota > Metazoa > Arthropoda > Insecta > Orthoptera > Acrididae > Schistocerca > Schistocerca serialis. The sequence goes on along the minus strand of NC_064640.1, from coordinate 919,448,412 downwards.
TCTGCGTAGCTCTGCACTAGGACTTGTCTATTCTGCAGCAGAGTACTGTTCCCCAATATGGTTAAATAGTGCTCACATCAAGAAGGTGGATGCAGTCTTGAACCAAACGATGAGGATTATCTCTGGAACGATCAGGTCAACTCCTGTCCAATGGCTGCCTGTATTGAGCCATACCCCGCCGCCACATTTGCGCAGAGAACACGCACTTGTCAGGGAGTGTCGAAAAATCCAGAATAGCCCAGATCTTCCTATCCACACCCTGAGTAATGGAATTGAGCAAAATAGATTGAAATCCAGACACCCCCCTCTCGCAAGTGCCAAAGATCTGGTAAAGAACGCTTTTATTCTTGAGGACCGCTGGAGAGAAGAATGGGAGGAAAAGACACCGCCTCAGGTTAACACCTTATTGGGAACATCTAACAGACCTCGGGGCTTTGATTTGCCCCGCAAAATCTGGTCTACCCTTAACAGGATCAGGACGAGCCACGGCCGTTGTGCGGACTCCTTGTACAAATGGAGCATAATGCCATCACCACAGTGCGACTGCGGAGCTGACAGGCAAACAATTCACCATATCGTGGTAGAATGCCCTCTGAGGGCCTACCCTGGGCCAACAAGGGACTTCATGGATGCGACTAACAGTGCAATCGATTATATTTCTAACCTAGATGTTTGTTTGTGATATTGTAACTGTTTTGTGTGTTATGTACTTTTAGACTTTTCATACGTGATTTGTACTTGCCATATGCTAAATAAATAAATCAGCGAATCCGATATGGTGTATCTTCCCTCCACTGAAATAGATGTGTATTGTTCGATTCAGTATTTCCATCACATAAATATGGGTTATAATTACGTTACATTGCTGCTAGTAGACATATTTCTCACTTTTTCTTAGACAGTTGCTAGCTGTTACTCCATCATAGGAATTTATGTGCGCAGCATTGTTGCAATACAGACGTTCAAATTATCCGATTTGTGTAATTTCATTTCGTTACCAGATCGTTCTAGTCCGATTCAGCCGGTCAGTCTTAATGTGGATATCCGACTACGACTCTGTGTCGACAAACTACTAATACGTTATTTAAATATAAATATATGAACTAAAGAGATAACAGTTTATTTACATCATAGCAGAGCAGTGCGAGATTGGTTTCAGGGCCAAGAGAGGATAAAGCTGTTGCCGTTTGTTCCACGATCACCGAACATCAACCAGATAGAGAATATGTGGGCAGAGGTAACAAGGTCATTGCCATGTGGACTTACAAATGCAAGCAACCATTGGACGAATATAGAAAACGTATGGTGGGAAGTAAACCATCACGCTACATTGTCGACGACTTATGAAGTCAATTCCCCTATGCCTTCGAGAAATCTTACGTAATGATCGTCGGTGGGTTGGTTACTAAAAGTATAATCGTCCACAAAACCCATGTGGACCATTATCTGATAATCGGTCAAGTTTTGCTTTGTCGCAGCTCTTTAACGTACAAGTCCATTTACTTTCAGTCACCTCCTTACAATTCTTGCAATGCAAGGTAATTGAAAAATCTCATCCATTCGACGCCAACTGAGGAACTGACTGGTCCATGTGTTGTTCAACACATAGTAGTTGTCACCCACACTGGATTCAAAGACTGTGTGTGTTTGTGTATGTCTGTGTGTTTTCGTGTTCACGCACAATCTGAATCAATACTATTAACATTAGAGAGACAACCAACAATAAATATTGCATCAAATATAACTGTAAAGTATTTTAATGCGATGGGAAGTTACAAACTGAATTTTTACCCAACCCACGTCCTGCATCTTACGTTAAGTAAGATGTATTAACTCCATAGTACCGTTAGCAGAGACAGTGCGGTCTTGTTGTCGAGGCTCGCGACAAGTGCAGCGATTAGCAATGCCCAATGCCGCCGCGATTTGTTTATGTTAGCTGAGCGTGGACACTGCACCAGACGCCTCGCCATAAACAGAAAGAAATCACCTTGGCTCTGACTGCAGTGAGCGGATATCACTGCCTTCGTGTTCTTATAGTAACCAACCTGAGACTCTACTCAAACTGCTTACTGTAACGTTAATGGTGGCGCACATAATTTAGCGCTGACTACCTACTTGAGTAAAGAAGGCATTGTAGGGTCGTCGCTTGTCTTTATTGGGCCTCAGCTTGAGTAATCCGATTTAACGAACATAGTACTCCATTCGCGGGCTGCTAATGATACAGTATGACTACAGAGGTCATCGGGCGGGTATTACATTAATTCTGCAATGAATTCAAAAATGGTTCAAATGGCTCTGAGCACTATGGGACTCAACTGCTGAGGTCATTAGTCCCCTAGAACTTAGAACTAGTTAAACCGAACTAACCTAAGGACATCACACACATCCATGCCCGAGGCAGGATTCGAACCTGCGACAGTAGCGGTCGCGCTGTTCCAGACTGTAGCACCTAGAACCACTCGGCCAACCGGCCGGCATACTGACCATTCTTTATTTGACTAAATATGAACTACAATCTAATTCGCATATATATGATATGGGTTAGCGCCAGCACAAAGCAATGACTAAGGGTTGGATGCCTTTGAAGTCCCGTTACATTGATGGCAAGACAAATGTTCGTAAATCACCTCTATTGCCTCAAAAAACAATTGCATCTTAAATATCGAAGGACCGACGTCCACACTGTCACAGCGCGTTGAAATACAGCGACGACGGCAGATGAAAATTTGTGACCGACTGGGCTTCGAACCTAGACCTCCTGCTTACTTGAGAGACGTGCTGATCACTCCACTATTATTATTTTTTTTTTTTTTAAGTTTGAGAAGACTTTCAGCACCAGGTAGGCGGAGGCAAAGAGGGCAGGGGCCGAAGATCCGAGGCCTAGTCACCATGCCTCCCCCCTACCAGTCACTGAGCAGCTGCATTATTCCCATGTATTCCATGTTTGCACCCATATATTCCTTTAAATTGTAAAACAAAATTGAAGTAGTAATTAAGGTAAAATAAAATACGTATTGCCGCCTCCAGTGGCGTGCGTTCCTTGTAGAACATAACTTATAACAGTGAAAAGGGTGTCGGGAAAATACATAACAAACATTCATTCAGAAATATATTCACAATTTAAGTTATTATGCACTGGATGCATATGAGGTCTGTAAGGAAGCCATATATTTTTCAACAAATGAAAGAAATTTCGGAGCCGTTGTGGTTTCGACAAATTAGAACAGCACTGATTTTAGAACCAACGTACAAGAATATTCCCGGAATAAAAAAGTGAAAGAATAGTATTCTGCTTCTGATCAATAAAACTGTCCACCTCTTTGTAGCCCACATAAAGCAATAGATAAAATATTTTAAACTATTCCTTATATTTGTTAATCTTCTTCAACTTAAAATGTTCTTCTGCAATATATAACGTGTACTCTTCTAAGTTCTAAGTTTTGTTTGTTACGACGTAGAACACAAACTGTCCCAGAAGCCACGAATAACTGTTATTCTTTGCGGCGGGTAACATTTCCAGTCGGGTTGTAAAGCTTCAGTTATCGGTATATGACTTTCTGCGGTTCTGTTGATGGTGCTAGTTTCTTCCTAGTCCAGTTCCAAATTCTGATTCTATTTTCACATAAGAAGGTGTGCGCTACAGTTTCTACAAGCCGACATTTGTTGCAGTATGGAGATGGTCTCAATTTGATTTTCCGTAATCGTTCCGCTGACTCTAGTTGGTATAATTTTACTATTGATATTTTTCCAGACGTTCCTCCAGTTTTTTGTAGGTTAATGTACCGAAATTGGTTTGTGAAGGCGATGTCTGGTAATATAATCATAAACGGTTCCAGTGTTGGTTTGTGCTGGTGGAAGTTTTATACAGCTCCAATCGCCATAGTACTTTCGGACGTAATCTAGGCTACATTAACAGGAGCGTTCCTATCCCCAGGATCTAACGAGAGGAACAGAATTTTCGTGATGCCTGTCTTAGTGGAATGTATTAGTTTAAAAGCACGTCTTTAATTCCAAGTCCTCCGTTTTGCCTCTGCAAAGTCGCCGTGTGGAAGGATATTTTGAAGATATTTTGTTTCCACACATACCAAGATGCTACCAAGCCCCCCCGGCAATTATTCCGCCCGCTCGCGGCCACACTGTATTCCCGCGAGGGTTCGGATGATGTCGTGCGTGTAGCACTGAAAACTTTCGATGACCCGTCGAGACGCAAATAATTATACAGGATGTTTCAGGAGGAATAGTAAATATTGTAGGAGGTGATAGTATAGACAAATTGCAGAAAAAATGACATATAACATGTGTCCCAATTTTTATTGCATACATATAGCTGGGTTCATTGCATTTTCGTTTCGTATGTTGGCACTTATGGGACCCAGTTGTCTACACTTCCTTGAAAATGAGCTTCCAGCGCTATTGGAAGAGGTTCATTTGGCTACAAGAATGCGTATTTTCCTCCAGCATGACGGGGCACCTGCACATTCTAGTCGTCAGGTGACACATTATCCAAACCTAACATTTCCCGGAAGATGGATCATTAGATATGGGCACTTTTCTTGGCGTTGAAGGTCCCCGAACCTTATCTCTTTGGATTTTTGCCTGTGGGGATGGTTAAAGGCGAAGTCTACAAAGAAAAATTAAGCCCAAGAGCCGATTTGATCGTTCGGATTATGAATAGTGCAGCCCTCATAAAAAAAAACGCAAAGACGACCTCAGAAGAGCTACACGTGATGTTATCAAGAGAAGTCAAATGGCATTGAAGTTGGTGGGGGAATTTTTGAAAATCAACTTTGAACGACCTCATTTGCCTTTGCTTTGAATTTGTTAGGGTTACGTACTAACAGCTGTATCTCTGTACTCAATAAAAAGTGGACGCATTTATATGGAATTTTTATGCAATTCGTCTGTACTACCACCTGCTAAAATATCTACTATTCCTCCTGAAACACCCTGTATATGGATATATGTGTGGTGTCTGTTCTTTCGGACATGCCCAAAAGAAAATTCTTCATGGCATTCTGCAACGACCTTCGATCTAGTTGCAGGGACTAATAGAGATTTCAGAGCTGCTTGGCTGTCTGAATAAAAGTAGATGCTACGATTTTTGTAGGGTCTGCTCTAATTCTCCTCCGTGACATGCTGATAGAAAATACCATGTAATACTGTAGCCATCTTCCCGAAAGAGATTCTGGGCAGTACACCAGACCCGGTACTTTCATCTGTTTTCAACCTGTCAGTAAACCTCTATATTATGTCTCCTGCATGGTGTAGTGGTTCGTTCTTCCACTGCTTCCCGCTTCCAACTGTTAGATCGCAAGGTTTATTGAAACAGCTAGAGGTTATTGTATAGTTAGTCGGCATTTCCTCAGCCATCGCCATACTGATTTGGGATTCCGTATATTCTAACTATATCCAGTTATTTCCAATTCTTAACCTTTATGTCCCTGCCGCTGCGTCCATTTTAAGCCACACGTGTAAGGCGGGCATGTCTAGCATAATATCCATCCCAAGAGTGGATGTCCTGCTAATTCTCTGTTTGTGAAAGCAGGCCAGTCTCGGCACTTTGCCAAACTCCCTAGCAGCCACCTTCTGTTCGACTTTGTTTATATTATAGGCCATTAAATTATCATTGGTCTTTTTGCAGAGGTGTATATCCAGTACGTACTGGGTTTAGACTCCAGTTTACCCTATAGCAGCTTCTACTGCTTATGAGATTATCTTTCGCATTGGAACATTTTCTTTATGTGAGGTGTTCATAATAGTTTTCCATCCAAGGCTACCCTAGATACACTACAACCCTCTCAAGAGTTTCATCGAGAAACATAATTTTTCAGTATGAGTGCTGGTCACGCTTCCCCATAAATAGTACTACATCAGTTTTCATGGGGCTCGTCTTTAAATACTTTTTCACAATGTTCAATGCACATAGGTTTAACAGTACTAGCAAATTTTCTGAGTTTTACTGTGAACAGATCGTCTACTTATTCTTTTCAAGAGTAGTCTCCCGCATTCAGCTCATCTATGAGTTCATTCACCACTAGTTTCTTCATCTCTAACCATTTACTCGAAGGTCGTATTACTAGAACCCCCTCGACATCCAGGAAGATACAGAGAGCATCCAGAAGGGGTAGTGCTTTTTCCACCTTCCCAACAAGTTGGTGAAGTGTTACTTCACATGATTTGCTTCGCAAGTATTATAAAAATGTGGCAGTTCATAGATAAAATTACGTATTCACAACAACAAAAAATATGTCGGCAGAAAACAAAAGTGGCATTATGAATTTGGCAGTACCGTCAGGTTTTCGCTTTGACACTAAGGGTTACTAAAAGTAGCAAGACGAATTTTGCTTTAGCGTTGTCTTACGATTCAGTCATTGAATTTGTATCTGCCTGCTTGCAGTTCTGCTACAAAAGAATTAAAAATCTGGCTTTCAGCGAGTCTCGAAAGGCGAACAAAGGCAGCATGCAACTGACGAGCAAGCACGTTACCTTTTTTTTAAAAAATGTATTTATTTATTTTTTTACATGATTAAATTTAGGAAACGTGTACAAATGAGAATTCTAGGAACTCAGTGTTACAAGTAAGTATTAAGGTACGTTTACACTGGGATACATGTATCGCGACATGTATGAGCGACATGTCAATTTGACATGTCGCGATACATCACCTCATACAAAAATTCACGGAACTTGTATGCGGACCCTCGAGCTCATACATGTCGCGTATACATTTTGTATATCGCTTTTTGGCCATATACGCGACATGTATGAGCAACATTTGAAGAACTCGCGCATGCGCAGTACTATCATTTCCTGTCGTCTTGTCGACTGCCGCTTATTTCGACGATTAGCGCATGCGTAGTACCAGGCTCTTTGGCGGCTGTTTGAGTTTTGAAGGTACCGACTGTCGTTTCGACGTCAATGTATCTGCATAGAATATCAAAAAGTGCCATATGCAACATTATTCTTCGTGTTTGCGAGGCCGTTGTGCAAGTTTTATCCCAAGAAGTGAAGGTAAAAGTTTTATATATATATCAGAGTATGTAATACATTATATAATTTTTTCATGCATCTGGCACGTATATCAATGTTTTGCTATTATTCCGGCGGTCTCGCGTGATAATGTTGACAACGGATGCCGACAATCGTGTGTGAGACGTTGGCATTAGCAATCGCGCGACAATGCAAATGTTTTGTCATGAAATCTTCGTTTTACGAGGAATCCCCAGTGGCTAAAAAACGGAGTGTTACTGCCAACTGATCCTCTGGTGGAATCGCTTCCCGAAAGTTTGTGTTGGTTTTGGACACAAGACGAGCCACAAGTGATAACAAACCGCGGAAACCCTCCATACTCATCCTAACATAATTTCTAAAATATGCGCCATCCTCTAGCGTTAATTCGCGAGAAACTCTCTGTGCCACCATCTACGCTTCCTCCGCCTTTTCTTCCTATCATCTTCCAAAAGAGCAAGTGTATCAGCACATAAAAATGTGAAATCTTCCAAATCGTCGTCGGAAGCTATCGCACAGTGATACATATCAACCAGTGTAAACGCACGCTCATACATGTATGAGGTTGATACTTGTCAACTCATACAAGTCGCGATACATGTCGCAAACTCGCATATACATGTATCTCATACATGTGCCGATACAAATCGCAGTGTAAACGCACCTTTACAACAACAAAGGTGGCATAAAAGAGTAATCAAAAAAATAAAAATGTAAATCACTGATGCAATTCCAACTAAAAGGTTCTTCAATAAATGTAACTGATTCCACTTGGTGCTTCGCCATCGTTATCTGATATCTCCAACAGCGCCTTTGAAGGGCATCTGCAACGGAGGCATTCTGCTGCGCTAGTGCCTCAAGGAAAACAGCATCCTTGCAGCAGCCTGTCTCTTCCGTCGCTCATGGCTGACAAGGCAGAAAGTTCAGCCGTTGGTGTGATGCGCCACAGAACATTGGCCATGGCGTCAGTGACACCCCCCCCCCCCCCCACCCCCGCCGCCTACTTATACGCGCTAGGCATGAAATGTTTTCATAACACCGCCACCATTCCAAAGCACCATTACTCGACAACAACAAGGTCGCACCCAGTGTATCCACCACGTGGTGCGTGTCTAGTCCCTATTGCTGTGGTGCGGTGCGAGAGAGAGATAGATAGCGTCATCTCTCTATGTCACAACCCCGCGCCTACATACACGCGCTGGGCAGGACCTATATAAATCAGTGCATGGTCCACCTCACTCTCACATTGCTCGTATACTTCGTTCGTCCAGTACTTGTCACGTCTTCGTAATTAAACGTGCAAAAATGAAGCGTTCACGATCCGCCAGTGGCAGCAGCAGCAAACGTGCTCATCTGGACGAAGTTCCCTCGTGGTTATCGTCTGCTGTCCCGCTCGTCGTCAGCTGGCCAGTCACCGCCACAAAGTGTAACTGCACTCACTAAGGATACGATATTTTATACGTGATTACTTATTGCCTAAGCCACTTCCTCTTACGTCATCACTACAATACATTACAATTATTTTACAGAAATACATTTCTTAAACAAAATTATAAAAACAATCATGATGGTCTGTTTCTGTGGATAAAATAAATGTTTATTAATTTAGTCATCCCATCACCACACGGTCTCTAACTACTAATTTCTCTATTTCTACTTTCTACAGTTGACGTCAACATGCTACTACTACATGCCGTGACCTTTTATAGTAAACTCCTTTCCCTGGCGTCGCTCAGTTGCTGCTATTATCTGTGAACATTTAAAAACATTTGTTGCACATTATTGTAGGTTACTGTAACTCCGAATTTCTCCGATACCCCTTTGATGTTGTGCTTGTTTGACTGGTTATGGCATTGGTCTTCCGCTCCTAGTCTGCTGCTATCTGTAACGGTAGGCTCAATTCAACGTCAAGCTTATCTGTTGAACAAAACAAGAGTTAGTTTTGCACGTTACAGCAAGTAAAAATCAGTGATAGTGGTCAAGGTTCATGGCTGGACTTGAGAGCATCTATCTTTTGTGGTGACCTTCATTATCATCCTTTAAACTGACTGGCGTGTTGTTTTAGCGTCTCTGCTTAACTCAAATAGTTAATCCCAGACTCGGCTAGCGTCGCTAATACGTCTCTACAACACTCCTACGGCCCAAATCATCAATAAGCTCTGTCGATCACGCTATTGCGTGCGACCAGCCACCTGATTTACGTCTTTCTATGACGGCTCAAAACTCGCCTTTTCACACAACATCCTCATTGCACCCATTACGAATTATCCATGTTTGGTGCGTCCCTACCGCCTAATTTCGATTGACTGGCCACCGGATAATCGTTTTGATCACCGTACGCAATTGAGATAACAGGTGCGTCTCGAACAATACTGCGTCGGACAGTTCACCTCATAATTATCACCCGAAACACCCACTATCGCCATACGCTAATAACGCAACGGGTGGGTCCTGAACACTACCGCGTCGGACATCACACCCTGCACTCGTCTCAACAAACGCAACACATTCGGTGGGACGCAATGTCCACCTACCACATCACAACACGCTCAACACACCCCAAATCCATCCACCACAGATCCAGATTTTGTCCTGAAAGTTCTCCTGTCCAATAGCCTTGCCATAAAATTTTGTATAGGAAGTTATCTGCATAATATAACCCCTTCTATAATTAATCTAATACCTCTAAATATTGTTTGTGTTATAGCTGAAACAAATTTTCTATACTAAGAGACCCAGTGGTCTCCATACAACAAAATTTAACATCAAACACATAATATACACACAATCCATACCAAAATAAGACGAGCACATGAAAAATAGCAAAATAAATACACACAACATAAAACAAATAATCACAAAACACAAATAAAACACTGCCTATAGTAATACAAATAAACATCGCCAACAAATCACAAAAATCTAATCTAATTATACACTACTTTGTTCCCGGCCACGTTCTTCCGCTGCCGGGTGTGCCGCCCTAGTCATTCTTGTCTATTTTGCGCAGTTTGCGTACGGCCAGGGTTCGCCGGACGTATTTCGATTATTTGTGCAGGTTCTCGATTGCGGTCTTCACTCACTCTCCAGTTCTGCACTGGTTGATCCCTTCCATTTTGCTTGGCTGGGTTCCAGTTATTATTACCCTGGTTCCACCTACGTTCCTGTGGCGGAAAATTTTCTCGTCTATTATCGCGCCGCTGTGGGTTGTTTCCCTTATTGTTACCGTTACCGGCATACTTATTCCTCATCTGGTTACTGTTTCTCTCTATATTCGTGTTTTGGCCTTCCTCATGCGATTCCCTTTGCTTCTTCTTCTCACGCACCTGCTGCTCGTTATAGGCAAACTCCAGTTCCCTAAGAATGCCCTTAAATGCTTCTACGTCATTTCCGCATCTGCCAGTTAGTGTCTGCTGATATGTAAGTGGCAACTTCATATAGCATACGCGTATAATCTCCCCAGGGCTGCACGGTGCGTCCAGATACTGATTCTTTTTCAGCATTGTAATTTTTCCTCCTATCTATGTAATTATGTAGTTCTCAATTCGTTCGAGCAATCAATCATTCATAATAGGAAACACAACCATAACTCAGTCACTCAAAATGATTCAAAAATTTTACTTGTTAGAATGAAATCAGGCGATGATTCTTCTTCTCTGCAGGTTCGTGCTTTACGGCAGTCTGCTAATCTGTACAAATAAAATGCCTCGTAATTTTGGGACTATTAAATGCAGGTTCGTATCCAGTCTTTCGGAAGTTCCCTTCTGATTAACAAATGGTTCAAATGGCTCTGAGCACTGTGGGACTTAACATCTGTGGTCATCAGTCCCCTAGAACTTAGAACTACTTAAACCTAACCAACCTAAGGACATCACACACATCCATGCCGAAGGCAGGATTCGAACTTGCGACCGCAGCATCGGATTAACAACTACGCAATATATCGATGAATATCATTAATTCTCAAATGTCAAATACACACCTTTTTGTATGAAGGAGCAATATATATATATTTCCCTTTTAATCGTACAACTTCGTATCAGTTATCTTTTGTTATAAATCTCGAATTTCAGATTACAATTCTTCAAACAAAGTTCAGGCTAGTCGGCACGAAGATAATCCCGGAAGCTTTTTTTTCTAACAACCACCAGAGAGAGTACTACAGAGAATAATTATGCGCTCATGGCATAGCTATTGTATGAAACTACTTTGCGCATGGATTCTGCGAGTATGGAGATAGAAAATTGGTAAACGTCATTCAAGGGTAGAATTATATCAGAATAATTCCATACTCGCAGAATCCATGCGCAAAGTAGTTTCATACAACAGCTATGCCATGAGCGCATAATTATTCTCTGTAGTACTCTCTCTGGTGGTTGTTAGAAAAAAAAGCTTCCGGGATTATCTTCGTGCCAATTAGCCTGAACTTTGTTTGAGGAATTGTAATCTGAAAATTGAGATTTATAACAAAAGATAACTTATACGAAATTGTACGATTAAAAGGGAAATATATATGTATTGCTCCTTCATACAAAAAGGTGTGTATTTGACATTTGAGAATTAATGATATTCATCGATATATTGCGTAGTTGTTAATCAGAAGGGAACTTCCGAAAGACTGGGTACGAACTGGCATTTAATAATCCAAGAGCTCCATTACTTCTTCGGAATGTTAAACTTCATCAAAGCCAAATATCCACTTGATCTGAGGTTTCCCGACTGATTACACAATGCTCCCAAAATTACGAGGCATTTTATTTGTACAGATTAGCAGACTGCCGTAAAGCACGAACCTGCAGAGAAGAAGAAACATTGACGTTGAATTGAGCCTACCGTTACAGACAGCAGCAGACTAGGAGCGGAAGACCAATGCCATAACCAGTCAAACAAGCACAACATCAAAGGGGTATCGGAGAAATTCGGAGTTACAGTAACCTACAATAATGTGCAACAAATGTTTTTAAATGTTCACAGGTAATAGCAGCAACTGAGCGACGCCAGGGGAAGGAGTTTACTATAAAAGGTCACGGCATGTAGTAGTAGCATGTTGACGTCAACCGTAGAAGGTAGAAATAGAGAAATTAGTAGTTAGAGACCATGTGGTGATGGGATGACTAAATTAATAAACGTTTATTTTATCCACAGAAACAGACCATCATGATTGTTTTTATAATTTTGTTTTGAAAATTTTGTTTAAGAAATGTATTTATGTAAAATAATTGTAATGTATTGTAGTGATGACGTAAGAGGAAGTGGCTTAGGCAATAAGTAATCATGTATAAAATATCATATCCTTAGTGAGTGCAGTTACACTTTGTGGCGGTGACTGGCCAGCTGACGACGAGCGGGACAGCAGACGAGAACCACGAGGGAACTTCGTCCACATGAGCACGTTTGCTGCTGCTGCCACTGGCGGATCGTGAACGCTTCATTTTTGCACGTTTAATTACGAAGACGTGACAAGTACTGGACGAACGAAGTATAAGAGCAATGTGAGAGTGAGGTGGACCGTGCACTGATTTATATAGGTCCTGCCTAGCTCGTGTATGTAGGCGCGGGGTTGTGACAGAGAGATGACACTATCTCTCTCTCTCTCTCTCTCGCACCGCGCCACGGCAATAGGGACTAGACACGCACCACGTGGTGGATACACTGGGTGCGACCTTGTTGTTGTCGAATAATGGTGCTTTGGAATGGTGGCGGTGTTATGAAAACATTTCATGCCTAGTGCGTATAAGTAGCCGGGGCCGCTATCATGGATAACGGTACTTTGGAATGGTACCGGCAATGGAATGGGACTGGCCTTGTTCCAATACTGAGGCATTGTGGCCAGGCCTCGGATCTTCGGCCCCTGCCCTCTTTACCTCCGCCTACCTGGTGCTGAAAGTCTTCTCAAACTTTAAAAAAAAATAATAATAATAGTGCAGTGATCAGCACGTCTCTCAAGTAAGCAGGAGGTTTAGGTTCGAAGCCCAGTCGGTCACAAATTTTCATCTGCCGTCGTCGCTGTATTTCAACGCGCTGTGACAGTGTGGACGTCGGTCCTTCGATATTTAAGATGCAATTGTTTTTTGAGGCAAAAGAGGTGTTTTACGAACATTTGTCTTGCCATCAATGTAACGGGACTTCAAAGGCATCCAACCCTTAGTCATTGCTTTGTGCTGGCGCTAACCCATATCATATATATGCGAATTAGATTGTAGTTCATATTTAGTCAAATAAAGAATGGTCAGTATACAATTATGCCGGCCGGGTAGGCCGAGCGGTTCTAGGTGCTACAGTCTGGAACAGCGCGACCGCTACGGTCGCAGGTTAGAATCCTATCTCGGGCATGGATGTGTCTGATGTCCTTAGATTAGTTAGGTTTAAGTAGTTCTAAGTTCTAGCGGACTGAGGACCTCAGAAGTTAAGTCCCATAGTGCTCAGAGCCATTTGAACCATTTTCGAGAATACAAGTATTTACGAACAGTAGACACAGGATTGCAGCGAACTGATCACTTAACCAAGTGCAACATAGAGTACCTGCATAATGAGTCATTCCAGCTGCATAGCTGAGGTTAATATTTGTTAAGCAATTAATTGCAGAATTAATGTAATACCCGCACGATGACCTCTGTAGTCATACTGTATCATTCGCAGCCCGCGAATGGAGTACTATGTTCGTTAAATCGGATTACTCAAGCTGCGGCCCAATAAAGACAAGGGACGACGCTACAATACTATCTTTACTTAAGTAGGTAGTCAGCGCTAAATTATGTGCGCCACCATTGACGTTACTATAAGCAGTTTGGGTAGAGTCTCACGTTGGTTACTATAAGTACACGCAGGCAGTGATATCCGCTCACTGCAGTCAGAGCCAAGGTGATTTCTTTCTGTTTATGGCGAGGCGTCTGGTGCAGTGTCCACGCTCAGCTAACATAAACAAATCGCGGCGGCATTGGGCATTGCTAATCGCTGCACTTGTCGCGAGCCTCGACAACAAGACCGCACTGTCTCTGCTAACGGTACTATGGAGTTAATACATCTTACTTAACGTAAGATGCAGGACGTGGGTTGGGTAAAAATTCAGTTTGTAACTTCCCATCGCATTAAAATACTTTACAGTTATATTTGATGCAATATTTATTGTTGGTTGCCTCTCTAATGTTAATAGTATTGATTCAGATTGTGCGTGAACACGAAAACACACAGACACACACAAACACACACAGTCTTTGAATCCAGTGTGGGTGACAACTACTATGTGTTGAACAACACATGGACCAGTCAGTTCCTCAGTTGGCGTCGAATGGATGAGATTTTTGAATTACCTTGCATTGCAAGAATTGTAAGGAGGTGACTGAAAGTAAATGGACTTGTACGTTAAAGAGTTGCGACAAAGCAAAACTTGACCGATTATCAGATAATGGTCCACATGGGTTTTGTGGACGATTATACTTTTAGTAACCAACCCACCGACGATCATTACGTAAGATTTCTCGAAGGCATAGGGGAATTGACTTCATAAGTCGTCGACAGCGTAGCGTGATGGTTTACTTCCCACCATACGTTTTCTATATTCGTCCAATGGTTGCTTGCATTTGTAAGTCCACATGGCAATGACCTTGTTACCTCTGCCCACATATTCTCTATCTAGTTGATGTTCGGTGATCGTGGAACAAACGGCAACAGCTTTATCCTTTCTTGGCCCTGAAACCAATCTCGCACTGCTCTGCTATGATGTAAATAAACTGTTATCTCTTAAGTTGTCATCGGCGGTCAGTTTTATTGGCCACCTTAAGTGAACGACTCGGACTTAGTGTCTGTGGCGGCTGGCCGGCGGTCAGTTTTTATGTCTAAGACTGTAGATTAAGGGAATCTCAGCAGAAACTGTTTCGTACGAATCGAAAAAACGTAAAGCGGCACTAACAGCCAAACCTTGCAAAAGTAGTCTACAGATTATGAAATACGGAAGCTATCGCAAAACGCACTTAGTCATTTACATTGCTCTGCTACTGTCAAGGAGAGCTTGAATTTTTCAGTGTGAAACCGAACTCCAACCAGGCTATATCAACACAAACGATTGTACAGCCATACCATACCGTTCTAATAAATACAATTCGTATCCTGCACCATACAAAATCATCACTTCTGCTTCCTGCACATAGCTAGCGACCACCAGACACTCAAACCTATACCGTGAAGACAGACAGATCCCAGAAAGCATAACCACATGCTTCGTATAAGGTCGCAGCATTAGTCTGGTCGGTTATCCACGGTGGCTTACGGTCACGAGGCAACTGCCCCTGCACAAACTGGTGTGCTAAGACTGGGCTGGTTCCCTTGGGCAGAAAGGCGTCCGCTCGCAATACTGCACCTTGCATGACTCGCTTGCTGCCATGGTTTCTGTACTGAGTTCCAGTCATCTCCAAACTCTCGGATGACAACATTTACTTTCTCAGCTCTGTCTAAGAGAAATGCTTCGTCAGTCACTAACTAATTTACTGATTCAAAATCGATATCAGCTGTACTATTCGATTTTACATGCCAAAAACCGATGTATTTATGACACTTTTATGCTGAAATCATGAAGTAGCATATGAAAAATTTCAGGACTTTCATGTATTTTCGCATGATTTGCCAGAATATCATACCATTACCGTGATTGCAGTATGCTACCCATTGCTTGCACAGTATAATTCAGAAGATAAAGAGTGGAAATTATAACTCTATAGACCCAAAACATTAGCGACGTACGTCATTATGTGGGACACGCTGCACACCATTAAGTAATTAGAAACTTATCTCATCTGCAAAGATCTTTAGGTGAAAACTCGAAAATAGAGGAAACTGGTAGTTCCATTCGTATTTTTTTAATAAATACCGATGTAAACTATACAACAAACTCCATACCGTCCCTGTACTTTTCTAGTAAACTAAGGTCTTAATACCCATAATCGTATGTGTTTGTGATCTCCAGAGAACCAGCAAACGTCTCTTCCACCTGTTTTCCAACATCTAGGTGCGAACAACACATCACAATCGATGTTCTGTCAATCAAATAAAGACGGGAAACTTGTCAGTTTGCGTTGGAGGGAATAATTGTCCAGCACAAACACTCCCCGTACTGAATGTTCTCATAAATTGGAGACTACTCACAACATACACGATCACGAAGGCTGCCCAATACATACTGAGTATTAGTTCGGTATTCAGCCACCTAGATGGCGACATGGTTTGGTCAGCTGCAAATTTGTACCTCACCTGTCCAGTTCGGGCGGCTGAGTGACGGTTCCCGTCTTAACGGGAGGTTTACTACACTCCTGGAAATGGAAAAAAGAACACATTGACACCGGTGTGTCAGACCCACCATACTTGCTCCGGACACTGCGAGAGGGCTGTACAAGCAATGATCACACGCACGGCACAGCGGACACACCAGGAACCGCGGTGTTGGCCGTCGAATGGCGCTAGCTGCGCAGCATTTGTGCACCGCCGCCGTCAGTGTCAGCCACTTTGCCGTGGCATACGGAACTCCATCGCAGTCTTTAACACTGGTAGCATGCCGCGACAGCGTGGACGTGAACCGTATGTGCAGTTGACGGACTTTGAGCGAGGGCGTATAGTGGGCATGCGGGAGGCCGGGTGGACGTACCGCCGAATTGCTCAACACGTGGGGCGTGAGGTCTCCACAGTACATCGATGTTGTCGCCAGTGGTCGGCGGAAGGTGCACGTGCCCGTCGACCTGGGACCGGACCGCAGCGACGCACGGATGCACGCCAAGACCGTAGGATCCTACGCAGTGCCGTAGGGGACCGCACCGCCACTTCCCAGCAAATTAGGGACACTGTTGCTCCTGGGGTATCGGCGAGGACCATTCGCAACCGTCTCCATGAAGCTGGGCTACGGTCCCGCACACCGTTAGGCCGTCTTCCGCTCACGCCCCAACATCGTGCAGCCCGCCTCCAGTGGTGTCGCGACAGGCGTGAATGGAGGGACGAATGGAGACGTGTCGTCTTCAGCGATGAGAGTCGCTTCTGCCTTGGTGCCAATGATGGTCGTATGCGTGTTTGGCGCCGTGCAGGTGAGCGCCACAATCAGGACTGCATACGACCGAGGCACACAGGGCCAACACCCGGCATCATGGTGTGGGGAGCGATCTCCTACACTGGCCTTACACCACTGGTGATCGTCGAGGGGACACTGAATAGTGCACGGTACATCCAAACCGTCATCGAACCCATCGTTCTACCATTCCTAGACCGGCAAGGGAACTTGCTGTTCCAACAGGACAATGCACGTCCGCATGTATCCCGTGCCACCCAACGTGCTCTAGAAGGTGTAAGTCAACTACCCTGGCCAGCAAGATCTCCGGATCTGTCCCCCATTGAGCATGCTTGGGACTGGATGAAGCGTCGTCTCACGCGGTCTGCACGTCCAGCACGAACGCTGGTTCAACTGAGGCGCCAGGTGGAAATGGCATGGCAAGCCGTTCCACAGGACTACATCCAGCATCTCTACGATCGTCTCCATGGGAGAATAGCAGCCTGCATTGCTGCGAAAGGTGGATATACACTGTAGTAGTGCCGACATTGTGCATGCTCTGTTGCCTGTGTCTATGTGCCTGTGGTTCTGTCAGTGTGATCATGTGATGTATCTGACCCCAGGAATGTGTCAATAAAGTTTCCCCTTCCTGGGACAATGAATTCACGGTGTTCTTATTTCAATTTCCAGGAGTGTATCTTTGGCCAGAATAAAGCATGTCCTTTTAGAATTTTTTCTGGGGATGTGTTATAGATATCAATGTCAAATTTGGTCAAAATGTTTATTGATATTTCCTCTACAAACTGGAATTTTTTCGACTGGAAATGTCGACGAGCAAAGGCGGAAGTGCCGTCGGAATGAAACAAAATTTCGATGTAGACCTCCACGCGCGGTATGTCACAGATCAGCCGGCTTGTATGAAATCAAAACTGAGTTGACGTTAGCGAAGTATATAAGATTCTTTGGGAATCGTACCTCGCTTAAGTTATTTGGACCACAGTAAACAAAATGGCGGCCTATTAAAAAAATAGCGTTCTTTTCATCTGTTTTTCGACTTCGTCGGCCAAGTAAAAATATTTATAGTTGATAGATCGGAATAAAAGTGGTACAACTCCTAGACAATTTAGTTAGCTTCGTCGGAAACAAAGAATCATGCCAATCGGTTCAGTAGATTTGAAGTTACGATACCGCGCGAAAAAAAAAGAAAAAAAACGTCATTTCGAGAAAACCGCGTTTGAAGTTTTGACTACATATAAATGCAATATTATGCAACGTGCGTTCAATCTGCTATTCCGGGTCCATGAACTAGTCCTTCTTCTTCCTCATAGAGGGCGTTCTGCTCGATTTGGGCCATCCTGCGCTGCTCCAGAGCCGCTGATACGGCCGGTGACAAGCGATTTTCGGCCGCTTCAATCCAGTGGTCGCCCGAATGCTCGGCGAACTGCGTCGCATAGAGTCCCAGGGTGACGTCCATCGTTGTCATGGTCTTCAGAATTGCTGAATAGCCTTCGTTGAAGCTGCTCACTCCCAGGAAAGTCGCAATCTCCACAGTCTTCGCACCAGAATGCAAATGCTTGGGGGCTAACTTCCAAACACACGCATTCAAACTTTCATTTTAATTTTGTATGTTTCCTCCCAAGCACCGGTACAATAACTCGTCCTCCGAAAGAAAAAAAAAACTGGTGCATAAAAAGGCCGATTTCAGGCAGGTGCATTTTTTGGTTCAAACGCGAATAACAAACATTTCTGTTCCGTATTCAAAAAACCCGTTTCAGGGACGGATTCTACACACTTTTATGGATCCAAAAATGCAATTTAAAAAAATCGATTTTTTGAGCCAAAAGATAGTAAACCTTCTCTTAAGCCAGAAATGTCCAATCGTTCCAGTCACTGGCTACCTCTGCCACGCACTCGCATGCCAGGCAGAATCGTCCTATGAAACCAGCCAGATGTTTATCAGCATAATTACAATTAAGTATTACTATCGTAGCGCCAATCTGGTGACATTCAAGAATGATCGAAGTATCAGAAATATCTTCTCCTGGCGACTGTTCCTCTGGCAGTATCAATACCTATAGCGTTCTTATGATTGGACAGAATTTTCCACGGAAAGTCTTTCATCCCCCTTACGACTATCGATGCACTGAAATCACAGATTTCCACATGAACTCTATACTTCTATTGCGTCTGAACATGCTCATTTTTTTTACACATGTTGGAACATGGATCACAGTAATTTTACACCGCATTGTATACAATTTCCAGGCAAGCAGTGCAGTTATCGTTTATATGTGTGTAAAGCACCCGAAAAAATTGTGGTATGTCCACACTCATACTGTCTAGGTGCCTCCAATCTCCTCAGTTCTAAGAAATTATTTGACATTTAAGTCTTGCAGTCAGCACTTCCGCAAGGTGCTGCATCCCGCCAAGACTATCTCAAACAAGTGTTGTAAAATATAGACGTCCGACACTATGTGATAATCAGCAAGGCTGTGGCGTACGAAAGGGTTGGAAAGACATCACCGATATGGGTTGGTGTACCATAATAAACATCGCAGTCGATAGTGCAACAAAGAACACATGAGGATCTGCTTAGGGAAGCCAAAGAGGGGACATTATGTGTATCCATTTTGTTATAGCTGTATTGCACGTCCTGTTTGCACACTGTGGCACATCCAGTTGAAACCTTGCACTGCTGTATTGTGCAGGTGTTTGACGAAATGAATCGATCACCCCTTATGGTCAGATATACTCCTGAATGCGTTGAAATCACAATTCACCACATCAAATCTATCCTCCCCTTACGACTAGAAATATGCATTTTTTTCACATAAATAGTGGTCTAATCACTTGCCACAAACGCCTGGTGGATATGTCAGGACATAAGCCACAGTACCTTTACGTAAAGATGTGATGGATTCATTTCGTAAAGAGCCCCACAGTACAGCAATGCAAGGGCTCAACGCATGTGCTATAGTTTTATATTCAAACAGCGTAACATTTCTAACTATCATTTATAGCTGCATGTTATTGCTGTTGTGGTCTTCAGTCCTGAGACTGGTTTGATGCAGCTCTCCATGCTACTCTATCCTGTGCAAGCTTCTTCATCTCCCAGTACTTACTGCAACCAACATCCTTTTGAATCTGCTTATTGTATTCATCTCTTGGTCTCCTACGATTTTACCCTCCACGCTGCCCTCCAATACTAAATTTGTGATCCCTTGATGCCTCAGAACATGTCCTACCAACCGGACCCTTCGTCTTGTCAAGTTGTGCCACAAACTTCTCTCTCCTGACACTTAAATCTACACTCGATGTTAACAAATTTCTCTTCTTCAGAAACGCTTTCCCTGCCATTGCCAGTCTACATTTTATATCCTCTCTACTTCGACCATCATCAGTTATTTTGCTCCCCAAATAGCAAAACTCCTTTACTACTTTAAGTGTCTCATTTCCTAGTCTAATTCCCTCAGCATCACCCGACTTAATTAGACTACATTCCATTATCCTCGTTTTGCTTTTGTTCATGTTCATCTTATATCCTCCTTTCAAGACACTGTCCATTCCGTTCAACTGCTCTTCCAAGTCCTTTGCTGTCTCTGACAGAACTATAAGGTCATCAGCGAACCTCAAAGTTTTTATTTCTTCTCCATGGATTTTAATACCTACTCCGAATTTTTCTTTTGTTTCCTTTACTGATTGCTCAATATACAGATTGAATAACATCGGGGACAGGCTACAACCCTGTCTCACTCCCTTCCCAACCACTGCTTCCCTATCGTGACCCTCGACTCTTATAACTGCCATCTGGTTTCTGTACAAATTGTAAATAGCCTTTTGCTCCCTGTATTTTACCCCTGCCACCTTTAGAATTTGAAAGAGAGTATTCCAGTCAACATTGTCAAAAGCTTTCTCTAAGTCTACAAATGCTATAAACGTCGGTTTGCCTTTCCTTAATCTATTTTCTAAGATAAGTCGTAGGGTCAGATACATAGGTACATAGCGCCCGAAAAAAATTATGATATGTCCACACTCGCATCAGCTGGGTGTCGTTTGACACGGCGCAGTAGCAGATCCTACCCCCCTCCCGCCTGCCACATCATCGTCGTTATCGCATATTTGGTTGTAATTACAATTAAATAAGCCCTGGCGTCTTTTTTATTTTCTCAGTTTCGCCACTTCTACAGAAACCTTTCATGATACTTGTAAATCCATCCAACAGAGTGGTGATTCTATGTATTTTGTTATATTCCATCTTAAACTCCACCCCCTTAATAGCACTAATCTTCAGAAAAACTAATGTCACTTGCGTCATACACACAACACAATGGGTGATAGGTGTTCCTTATTTTTCTTTTGTAAAGAAAAGCCACAAAGATGTACTGTAACGAACGTTTTCATTTATTCAATTCACACAGATACAATTCAGTTCTGGAAGTGCATTTCAGATCTTGAGATACAATTTGACTCTGATATTTCAATGCGAAAGGCTGTTAACTTACGCACTACAACAGCAACACTGGTTGAGAATATTGCTTTACAATTTTTTTCCTGTAGCACTGGACGAGAATATTTAGATTTTTTTTTATATATTTGAACCACCAAGTCGGAATTAATTTTCAGGGACCAAGCAAATGGCTAGAACAACGTTCGCATTTCCCAAAACTGTTCTGCATCGAATTTAGGCACGTTTCAAGTTCCTGTTGATAAGGACCGTAACTGTTTAATAATTTGGAGTAGGAGGTCACCATGTTATGTGGAAACCTCCTATAGGCTTGAATGCAAATTCCAAGAGTACAATAGACTTCCGCTTGTCCTTCAGCGCACCAGCTGTATGTAACTGAATAACCACTATAAATATATCGTCATTCAGTTGTTCAGCTCCAAGTTTGTGCAGCTTGTCCGTGAATAAAGTGATGCCGTAACTCTAATAGTCAATTTGAAGAGTGGTAGTGAGTGTATTGTGAAAAGTATGGTCGAGAACGCCGATGTTCATGCTTTAGTTATCGCTGTTTCAAAACTGTTAAACGGGAGTAGTGACTGCAAGACTCTGCTTTATTCAGGAACACAACTATGGCCGCACATTAGAAAAAAATTTATAGCTCTTACTTCCTCAATATGTTACGAAAGTTAGCCTTGAGGACTACGGATTCTCCAAGAAAAGAGAATGTTACTGCATACAACGCGTTTGAACCGGTGAAATCAAGAAATGTGAGTTAGGCGCTTTCGGATTTTTATATGAAACTGATTAAAATTACGAAAAAATTCGAATGCGAATGCCACGAAGCCAAAACTGAAACGCCAATCCAACGAATGGGGTTATTATGGGTCGCCGCGAAAGTCGAAAGTGCGTCAGAGCCCCAGTATGGTGAAAGTTATGGCGATTCTCGTGTACGACTGTGATGGTGTTATCCTAATGCATTACGTTCCTTCACGGCAGACCGTCAATGCACAGTATTACTGTTCGTTTGTGGAGCATCACCTACGACCAGTTTCGCAAAGGAAGCGGCGAATCCTTCTGCGCAACCCATCCATCATTTTGCACGACAATGCGCGGGCGCATACAGCGCAAGCTGTGACTGCTGTGTTCGGTCGATGGGACTGGGAAGTACTGTACCATCCACCATACTCCCCGGACTTAAGTCCTTGTCACTTTGATTTGATTCCGAAGATGAAGGAACCACTTCGTGGCATTCGCTTCACAACTGTTCCAGAGATTCGACAGGCAGTAGACCGCTCCATTCGCACCATCAACAGAACAGGCTCTGCTAACGGTATACTACCTCCTCCACATTGCTGGCAATGGGCTCTACACAACGCTGGTGACTACTTTGAAGGACAGTAACAGGTGCAAACATGTAACTCTTTTGTACCGATTGTGGATAAATAGTTGCTACTTTTTAAGTTCCAACCCTCGTATTATAAAAGTTACACTACTGGTTCTGAGTTACTTGAAAGTCTTGATGCCCTTTAAATGTAACCAGCATTCTAGAAATGACTCATGAGCTTCTAAATAAATGAATACAGTGACTGTTGGCCTGATTGTTAGACTGAGAAATGCATGCATCTACCAAAGCACTGCTGGATTTGGGACAGTTACAATGCTCCTACTAAATTCTGAACAAGGGTTGCTCTAAGGTACCGGTGCTGCTAATAATAGTCAACATGAATTACTGACACGAGATGTGCAGTGTTGCCATCACAACTGTCTCTGTGAGGTACAGGGCGAGGGACGTGGTTCCACTGATACAAAATCTGGACCTCGGACGAACTCCTAGATCCACCCTTGTCTGTGTCTTTGGGTGAACTCTTCCATGCACATTTGCTTTCGTCCATGAATGAACTCCCAATTTTCAAGCTGAATCATACAGCATGCTCTTTCCTTCCAGCCAAACGAGACATGACTGTTAGTCGTTGTATAAGAACACTCAGTCTGTGAATGGTGTAACTGCTTCTTCTGCAAGAAAATGCGTCGTGTTAAAACTACAATGACTTTTTGATCAACCCCTTTTTGCCTGGTAACTTCTCCTTTGACCAATTTTCCAGACATCACAAGCATGCATTTTCATGCCCAGCAGCTAGCCTCACATCGAAGGTTCTCAGAAGGTTAAAAACTGCACTTTTAGTTAGGCTCTTATTTTGCTGCATGCCATGTTTTATTTTGGTAAGCACTAGATTGTTATCTGCTGAAGGCATTCTTCAGAACATGACAGACCACCAGTCTCCTACTGATAAAGTTCCTGCCCTCAGCACTGCAGTGCCGCCAGGTTGGAAAAAATGTTGTAAATGAACAATAACACTGGTCCCATAGTGGTTGCCAAGTGATGCAACTTTTACGGATACAACACCTTATGCTACCTGCCCCGTCCGAATGCCAGAGTCCCTGCTGGTTGCTCAGGCCCACTTTTTCAATACATTTGATACTACCTTGCCCTCCCAAATAAAGTGTGTGCCCTGTTCACACACACTCACAGAAATCAAAGGAAAAGAAGACTTGCACCATGATAAATGTAGTTAAGATGTGAATTTAGTTAAAGGTCAGTATGTCCAGTCACTGCAGTCCAATTCCCATTTATAGACCAGTATTGTAATGTTCTGCCACTTCATTATCCATTTAGTGGAGTGTAATTTCTTATTAAATATAAATGGACATGCCAAATGGCTTACTGCTTTTCAAGTGACCATGCTAACCCACATAAAATATAATACATGACCCCTATGATAGAGGCTTCAATTTTAGTGTCCAATTTTTATCAACAGTATTTTTGTCCCACTGTGTACCCAACTTAAAAGGATGCAGAAGGATTCTGAAGCAGAGGTTTCAGAATTCCAAGCTGTGATGCCATACCTAGCGGACCACTGTGAAGAAGCAAAGGGTGTGGCGGATTATTGTTTAGCAGAGCTTGCTCTGTCGGCACACCCATCCAGCCCCCAAACGACAACAACCTGGCAGACGTCCTCGGACAATGAGATGGATAGCAATACAAGCCAGCGCAGGCTCGCAGTCGTTATGCAGCCTCAGTCTCGGCTGAGGCAGCAAGTGGTATGGTGGATGGCTGTTTCGCGGGGCTTGCTCTGTCAGTGGCCACTAACCACTGGCCACCTACGACTGACCAGTCCAAAAGGATTGGCGTTATGCAGAAGTGCAGGCACGCACTTTCGGTGGATGGGGGCATGCCCCTGCACAGTGAAGCCCATGTACTTGACGCTGGTGCCTCTTCCAAGAACAGTGCGGCCATATCTTTGGCTTTGCGTGCGCCATTGTTGGCCGTTCTGCAGCCACAATGTGAAACGGATACGTACCAGACAACACCATTTCGCAGGGGAAAGCAACTGCAACGGATCCAGCCCAGATGCCAGAAGCAGAAAGGCAGCTCGCCTTCCTGATGGGCCTTATCCCAGGTGCCAACCCAGTGGTCGAAACGATGGAGGTGGAGAAGCACTCGTGCAAGCAGCCAGCTGATGTGAGTGTGCCAATCGACTCCATGAGATCCACCACTAGTACGTCTAATAGCGCACCAACCCTCTGCACTCAGCAGAAGGCATCGTGGAAGGGATTCAGGACCCCTCCTCCAACCATCGATGATGAGGGCTTCATGCAGCCCACCCGCAAGCACACAGCCAGGGATGTGGTCCTTGCTCAACCATCAGCTGTTAACACAGGCAACTGGTTCTCTGGCCTCACTGACGATGCCGGCAAGCCCATGGAGGACCAATGGTAGAAGAGGTCGCCCTCACCACCCCCTGTTGTCATCAAGTGGACTGGCAGCTTCGAAGAATTTTGTGAGAAGATCAAAGCTGTGGTCAAGGGGAATGTGACATTTCGCATTGCAGGGCATGACTTGCACTGTGTTCTCACAAAGAGCACAGAGAATTACTGTGGGATCATGGAACTCGCCGGAAAAGAGGGACTTCACAGCTTCACCTACTGCTCGAAGCCGGTGAACACTCTTTAAGTTGTCTTCGACAAGATCCCCTTCAGTATGGATCCTGGATACCTGTGGGAGCTGGTCAAGGACTTGGGCTTCCCTATGCGCGCCACAGCGCGTATGAAGTCACCCAGGGACAACTCCGATATGCTGCCGTTCATGGCGGTCCTCAGTGACACCACTGAGAACCACAAAATCTTCCAGCTGACCCACCTGGCTGGTGTCGGAGTTACCATTGAAAAACTGCGCAAGCCGGCCGTGGTGGCCGAGCGGTTCTAGACGCAACAATCTGGAACCGCATGACCACTAAGGTCGCAGGTTCGAATCCTGCCTTGGGCATGGATGTTTGTGATGTCCTTAGGTTAGTTAGGTTTAAGTAGTTCTAAATTCTAGGGGACTGATGACCTCAAATGTTAAGCCCCATAGTGCTCAGAGCCAAGCCAAACTGCGCAAGAGACGAGGACTGCAATAATGCTTCAACTATCAGGGCCTGGACTATGTGGCGAAGTTCTGCAAGATGCCTCCTTGCTGTGTCAAATGTATGGAAGGCCATTTCAGTCGGAAGTGCTAGATCCAGATCCCAAAGACGGACATGCCCAAATGCTGGAATTGCAGCGAGAAGCATATGGCATGCTACCGAAGATGCATTGCCTTCTGGCATGCTGCTGCAAAACAACAATGGCAGCTGACGCATTCCATGCTGGTATGACCAGGGAGGAGCTACACTTCCGCTGCTGCTGATGCAGCACCTGCCAAGTCAGCTGAGCAGCGCCCTGCCGCCCCCGTAGACGTCCAGGGGCATGGCAGACAGTCAGGGCCTGCGCTGGAGGTGGTAGTCGCTCTTGGGTGCAGACTGCCAAGGGAACACCCTGCATCAGCTAGGGCCTGCCGCCGGTGTGGATGGTGGAGGGAGCACCCTGTCTGTGAGCCTGCAGCCCCACAACGTACCATTCGAGATCAGGAACTGTCACCATGTCCCTGCACTGACAGGACTTCTGCAGGGAACTTTGCAGAAGGAGTCAGAGCCATGAGGGAGAAGTTCAAGCTGCTTCTGAAGCAGCTTCACCAGATGATTGTATCTGCAGTGCAGTCGGCCATCCGGGCCATACCAGCTGTTCCCACACGCAAACATAGATAGACACATCCAAGGTCGAACCGTTTGTGTGTGGAATGTAAACAGCATCCGAACTGAAGTTGGAGAATTCTGACAGTTTCTGTGACATGAGCTTGTGGATGTCCGTCTCGTCATTGAAACTTGGCTGACGCTGGTCGTGGACGTACGGGCAGCGAAGTTTCACTGCTACCACACTGACCGGGTGACTCACCGTGGCGGAATGGCAGTCTACATGAACATGTCGCTGCACTACTACGAGGTGCAACTCCCCGAGACGCCAACCCTGGAAACCACCGGCATCATGGTCAACACCTCTGTGGGCCAGGTTACATTCGTGGCAGCCTACTGACAGCCAACAGGACATCTGCAACCCAGGGACTTCAAGACACTGCTGGCGCTGTGCAGGGACCTATTCATCGGCGCCAATCTCAACGTCAAGTAACCGGAGTCGAATTCCAGGGTCACCAGCACCAGTGGCATATGGCTACTCCGGGTCGTTAATGACCACAACACCATAGTGCTAGGTACCTCGACCCCACACACTACGAGACGGATGGTCGTCCCAATGTTCTTGACATCGCGATCATCGTACGAGTAGCACACAATGCAATTGTGACCACTCACTGTGCCCAGTCGTGTTATCACCTGCCACTGATCTTCAACCTGGATACAGATGAGATGGCGCCACCTGAACATCACTGCTCCCGCCTCATCACAAACTGGGTTCACTTCCAGCAACACCACCACGCCCAAGCCAGATGAGGAGCGGGTGGATGCTGCACTAGCCGCATTCACCCATTACACACTCGCAGTGGCAGATGCAGCAGCGCCGCGGCGACTGTGGAAGCCAAAGGACAACTCCAAACAGCTTCTGTCTGACATCCTGGAGTCCATCCAAGAGAAAAGCCGGGTTTTCCGTGAGTGGCAGATCACGCGAAATTCCGCTACCAAGCAGCTGCTCAACCGACTGCACTGTGCGATTTTGGCTGCCATTGGCCACCACCAAAATCGAGACTGGGCTGGCAACGTAGCACGTTCAGGATCGACGACAGCAGCCCCTGGGCAATCACGAAGAGCTTTCTGAAGAAGGACCAGCACATCCCGCCGCTACAAGTTGGTCGTGACATTGCTTCAGAGCCAGATATCAAAGCCAACATGCTCGCAGACACCTTCGTGGAGAACTGTAGGCCAGTGGATGACGTCGTCGATGACAACATGATCTGGGAGGTAAATGAGCATCTACCGCTGTACTTGAATCAACAGGACGAGGATGATGTCATCAAAGCCACCACAGAGGAAGAAGTCCAACGCCACCTGCAGGAAGGCAGGGACATGTGACAAGATTGACGGCACACTGCTGAAGAAGCTGCCATCGGAAGCAGTGTGCATCATCACCGTGCTCTTCAATGCTATCCTATGTACTGGCGTCTACCCCACTGTGTGGAAACACACGGCCTGCTTCCTGACGAGCAGTTTGGCTTTCACTGTGCTCATTTGATGCATCAACTTTTGTGACTGGTGGAGCAGAGGATGGGGGCTCTGAAACGTCATGAGTACCTTGGGGCAGTACTCCTTGACGTTTAAAAGGCCTTTGACAGCGTGTGGCACTATGGCATCCTGTATAAGCTGCCGGTATTGGGGGCACCCATGCCGCACGCCCACATGCTTCAGTTCTACCTGTGCAGGCATACATTCCATGTGGATGCTGATGATGGTGTGTCAAGGGCGCGCCACATCCAAGCTGGTCTACTGCAGGGGTCCATGCTTGCCCCCCTGCTGTACTCTCTTTATACCACCAACATACCAAAGACGACGCTGAGGGTACATCTGGTGCTCTACGCCAATGACAACATGCTCTACATGCACAGCATGAGTGCGCAGCTGATGCACCGCAACCTGCAACTTGCCTGCAACGATCTTGGAGCTTGGGCTACCAAATGGCAGCTCAAGTTCAATGCTGGGAAGAGCCAGTCAGTGGTGTTCACAGGCCGGCGGTGAATTCCTGATGCTCTGCCGCAAGTGCAGATCATGGGAGGCTCCATTCCATGGTCTCACTCTGGAAGATACCTCGGTATCACCATAGACCGGCACCTGATTAGGGGACCACGCATCCGGGAGTTGAGAGGCCAAGCGCTCAGGAGGATATGCTTGCTGTATCCTCTACTCAACCCCCACGACTACACTGCCTCCCCCCCCCCCCCACCCCACTGCAGCCTCTCGCTCTACTTAGCACTCATCAGGCCAGTGCTTGAGTACGCAGCCGTGGTGTGGACAAATGCGGCAGACACCCATCTGCAGACACTGCAACAAGTGCAGAATAAAGACCCCCGGCAGATGCTCCATCTGCCACGAGACTTTGACACAAGGCAGCTTCACAACATCGTGGGAATCCCAATGCTGCAGTGCCACTTCCACGCGCTCGCAACAAAATTCTACGCATCAGTGAGGACATCGCGAAAGCTGCTGGTCAGTGGACTGGGCAAACAAGTTTACTGGCACCCAGGCACCAGATAGCCCGACCTACTCCTGGAATGATAACTTGGCAGCAAGAGAAGAAGAAAGCACCCCCATGACAACTGAGAAGATGAACCGAACTAAGGTGACAACACATCCATTAAGATTCCCGAAGCAGGAACAGCAGCCTCTGCTTAACCTGCATTGACTGTGCATTGACTGCACTTGAGTCACAATGCACGTATGTGTACAGAGGTTTCAAAAGTGTCCTCACTGCTGCAATTTTGCTGGACCCGCATAGAATGCGTACTCACACAGACTCAAGATGCAACAAGCTGGTTTATTATGTCTGCTGTGACTGTGTCATGATACCAGTGGTCACTTGTGAGATAGGATATGCTGTGGATTCAGTGGTCACATAAATGACAGATTAATTACAGTATTTGTCTGTGTCACTCTTACAACTGGCCCTGTTCAGTGACTAAGTGGTCGCCCCTGCAAAGGATGTTTTGTGATACTGTGATTGTTATGTGATTAGTTTCTTGTACCAACAGTGCTATAAATAAATGTTAACTTAGTAAGCAATTGTATTTTTTATGTGCCAGAACATGCCTGTTATACACTGAAGAGCCAGAGAAACTGGTACACCTGTCTCGTGTCATGTAGAGCCCCCGTGAGCATGCAGCAGTTGCCGCAACATGACATGGCATGGACTCGACTACTGTCTGAAGTAGTGCTAGAGGGAATTGACAGCATGAATCCTGCAGCACTTCAATAAATCTGTAAGAGTATGAGAGAGTGGAGATAACTTCTGAACAGCATGTTGCAAGGCATCCCAGACATGGTCAATAATGGTCATGTCTGGGAGTTTGGTGGTCAGTGGAAGTATCTTAACTCAGAAGAGTGTTCCTGGAGCAACTCTGTAGCAATTCTGAATATGTGAGGTGTCACATTGTCCTGCTGGAACTGCCCAAGTCTGTCAGAATGCACAATGGACATGAATGGATGCAGGTGATCAGACAGGATGCTTATGTACGTGTTACCTGTCAGGCATCCCATATCACTCCAACTGCACATGCACTGCACCAATACAGAGCATCCGCCAGCTTGAACAGTCTTCTGCTGACATGCAGGGGCCATGGATTCATGAGGTTGTCTCCGTATCCGTACACATCCAACTGCTCAACACAATTTGAAACGAGCCTTGTCTGACCAGGCAACATGTTTCCAGTCATCAATAGCCCAATGTTGATGTTGACAGGCCCAGGCGAGGCACAAAGCTTTGTTTCATGCAGTCATCAAGGATACATGATGGGCCTTTGGCTCCAAAAGCCCATATTGATGATGTTTCGTTGAATGGTTTACATGCTGACACTTATTGATGGCCCAGCATTAAATTCTGCAGCAATTTGCGTAAGGGTTGCCTTCTGTCACACTGAATGATTCTCTTCAGTGGTTGTTGGTCCTGTTCTTGCAGGACTTTTTCCAGCCACAGTGATGTTGGCAATTTTTATGTTTTACCAGATCCCTGATATTTACGGTACACTCGTGAAATGGTCGTATGTGAAAAATCCCCACTTCATCGTTACCTCGGAGATGCTGTGTACCATCACTTGTGTGCTGACTATAACACCACATTCAAACTCACTTAAATCTTGATGACCCACCATTTTAGCAGCAGTAACCAATCTAACATCTGCACCAGACACTTGTTGTCTTATATTGGAGTTGTCAACCGCAGCACCTTATTCTGCCTGTTTACATGTCTCTCTCTCTCTCTCTCTCTCTCTCTCTCTCTCTCTCTATTTGAATAAGCATGCCTATACCAGTTTCTTTGGTTTTTCAGTGTATTTCTTACGTAAATTACTACAAAACTCGGAAGATATAGTATTTTATGACATTCAGTCTTAGCACATGGGGCAGATGTGCAGTAGAAGGCTTTCAACCATCCGAAATATGAATTATGTAATATGGCAATTGGTCGGCAGAAGGCTTCTGAGTAGAGTCTGTTCATGGGTAAGTTATGTATGTAAAGCACTTTGATCACTGCATTTCATTAGTAACCTATTATTGTTTAAGTATATTACCACAACCAAGTCAAGTAGGTCTAGAAAATAACAGAAGTTTGTGAGATACAACAAGGTAAAATCATTTCAGACTGTTCTCCAGCACTGACCATATTGGTAATTGATTAGA
The DNA here is from genome assembly GCF_023864345.2 of Schistocerca serialis cubense. Taxonomy (NCBI): domain Eukaryota; kingdom Metazoa; phylum Arthropoda; class Insecta; order Orthoptera; family Acrididae; genus Schistocerca; species Schistocerca serialis. The sequence continues at coordinate 919,417,187 of NC_064640.1, read as the reverse complement.
AGTATTCACCACTCAAGAACATTGCATTACTAATACTTACACTTGTTAACTGACTGTGTAAAATTCACTACCTATGTTTTCAATATGAGGACCCTCAAAAAGGAATACCGATCAGTATTATTAAAATCATTCACAGTAATGTTTCCATGAACAAATTAAAAGTGATGTATTCTTGCTGCAGGAATCCCTGGACACACAATTTACACTATGATTAAAATCTTGTGTTTAGTTTTTATAATTTAAGGCTGTTATGTGTAGTTAACTTGTTACTTAGAATCAGCTGTAAGTAAAGAAAATGAGTAAATTTTGTCAGTTTGTATCAAAAGAGGTACTAAATTTGTTCATGGAAACATTACTGTGAATGATTTGTTTAAAAAAACAAAAAAAATAAAAAATAAAAATAAAAAAACACCAGCAATGGCTTCCTGATCTGATCTACAGAGGTGCAGAAATCAATATGCTGTTCATGGTCAAAGTATGTTCTGAAATAAACAGCAGAACAAGTTGTACTTTTTTCTTGGTTGAGCTCCCTGGCAGTAGTGCAGAGTTCCTGACTTGCTACTGCTCTCTCAGCTCTGCAACCTTTTGCCTTCTGACTCAGATGTGTATTTCCCAGATGTATGGCATTTAAATATGGTTCTTTTAGTGCCATCCTTCACCTGCCTGGCACCACCTTGCTTCAAGAAGTTAATCCTCACTGCTTCTCTTCTTCAGCCTTCCACTGAAGGAAGTCTGAAACGCCCATTGGAGGATTATTATATTAGGCACAAATCTGGCAATGTACATCACTCCATTCACAGCAAATATGTATTTCATTATACAGGATGTGTCAAAAAGTATCATGCGATTTTTAAAAAAATCATAACTATTATGTTATCTGAAATATGTGTGTGAACAGTGTACTGTTAGTAAGATCAACTCTTGAGTTTTATATGGTCCCCACAAGTTAGCAGCAGTGTGTGCTCACTTCAGTTCTAGTAAAAATGGTCTCGGGACAACAAAAAGCATTTTTTGTTCTATGTTTGCACAGTGTAGGTCAGTAATAACTGTTTAGTGTGACTTTTGTACTAGGTATGGTATGGATTCTCTTGCAGCACAGAGCATTAGATGACTGCATGAACAATTCCAAGAAACAGGTTGTTTGTTTAAAGGTAAATCACCAGGTCATCTTCAAGTGTCTGACACAGACATTGACTGCATCTGCCATAGTTTCACAAGGAGTCCACAGAAATAAGTTCACTGTGCACCTCGACAACTCAACATTCTCCCGATGTCCATCTGGCATGTGTTGCATCAATGTTTACACATGAAAGCATACAAAATTCAGTGACTGCAAGCTCTTCGTGTGGGTGACAAACAACAATATGTGGAGATCTGTAATTTCATTCTTGGCAAGATGGAGGACGACAGTTTTCTTCCACACTTTGTGTTTAGTGATGAGGCAACATTCCATTTAAATGGAAAGTTGAACCATTATAATGTGAGAACATGGGGTACAGAAAAACCACATGAACCTGTACAACATGAGAAGGAGTCTCCAAAATTTAATATGTTTTGTCCAGTTTCACCAGAAAAGGTGTATGGTCCATTTTTCTTTGCAGAGAACACTGTTATAAGAAGAACATATCTTGATATGGTTCAGAACTTTCTTCTTCCACAATTGGAGATTGATTCGAACTTCATTTACCAACAGGATGGGCACTGCCACACTGGCATGTGGAAGTGTGGAAATTTTTAAATCAAAGGGTTATTGAACAATGGATCAATCGCACTGGAGCAAATGATTCAGCATTACATCACTGGCCTCGAGGGTCACCAGACCTGACTGTATGTCACTATTTCTTGTGGTGGTTTGTAAAAGACACTATTTATGTGCCTCCATTACCAACAACAATAAATGAACTGAGACACTGTGCATAACAGCACCTTTGGAAGCTGTAATTCAAGACATGCTCACTGCAGCATGGGAACAATTTGAATACTGCACTGACGTGTGCCGTGCATCTCAAGAGGGCCATATTGAACACCTATGAAAAGGGATAAAAAAAGAAAAGAAAACCTTTTTGTGTTTCCTGTTCTTCAAGAAACAAAATTCATTGCGTATTTTTATTAGTTTGAGAAATATAGAAGTGCCAAATTGTATGATTCTTTTTGATACACCATGTTTAATAGTTGAAAGTGCTGTCTACAGTTACTGTTGCAATTTTGAACATTCAAAGGTTTTAGTGAGCACAAGACTGTGTTTCTGAAAGCAAATATTTGATCTATATGAAATTTACAAAGAGTACAATTTGAGGCAAATATGAAAGAAAGGCTGTTAATACCTTTTAAGGCCTTTATATATGCATTGAAATCAATTTTCTGTTTAACACTGTGGCTAGAAAGAGTGAAACTCGACAAATGTAGTAACTTTATTACTGTTCTTAACCAGTTGATAGTATAATTAAACATAGCTTAGCACATGATAAATTAATTATTATACAAATATAATAGATAATACTATTCCCTGACCTGGATACAATCATTTGTTTGACTACTGCAACCATGTCCCCTTTCCGTAATTTCAACTCTGCTAAAATGTTGCATGAGTAGCCGCAGTCATCCTTCGGAAACTTAACATCATAAGCTCATCTTCCCTATCTGATTGTACTCCTCAAGTGTGCATACTAATTCTTTCTCAGTGTAAACTCTTTATTGCCCACATAGCAAACATTAACACTGTCACGATTTGAATGGCCAGCCTATCAGAAACAATATTCAAGTGCAGCCAACCAGAAACAATATTCAAGTGCAGCAGTGACACAATACTGAGTAACGTCACCGATCATGAAGAAGATATTTGGTTATTTTTAATGCTTGTTTAATAGTCAGTTACAATGTGTAAATTATAAAATGCATTTTACTTATTTCTTTCCATTCATAAAAACTGTTCACAAAATACTTGACATTATACCTTGCTTACTTAACCACTTGTACCAAAAAATTACTTGTACCCAAAAAGTTTGTGTGACTGGTAGGCACGAGGGCAAAGCGGAGGGAGGGGAGGGGTGGGACTTGTTTGTGACAAGTTACACCTCTGCATTGGGTGCCAATCTACCTAGCAACAGTACTGTCCCATTGCAAAGCACTGCCACTCACATGTTACTACGTATTTTGATTTTTGTATCAAAAAATTACATCATATAAGCAGTAATGATAAAGCTTGTCTCAGATTTTTTTTTCTGAAATAGGAAAACTCATGCAGTCTTTTAAAAATGAAAATGTTGTCGAATTTTCACATAGATCAACATATGTAATTCTTGGTACTCTACGAGAACACTGAGTCCACACTGTAACAAAAATACTGTATGGTCTCTCTCAGCCTTCATAATTTTAGCACTTTTTTGAAGATTGTGCACTTGAGGGCCATTCCACACCCCTCCAATGACAAAGTAACCATAACAGACAAAAAATTAGTCATATCCAAGAGACATCATGCTAATACTATGTAACACTGCCTCTAGCTTGATAAGATATTCGATTCAGTGAGTAAAAGGGTCCACACATTTCTTCAGGTATAATATATCCAGTTGAATACATTAATTGATTAATAGATCATATACGGATACCAAAAAGTGTGAGTGTTGAGTGATTTCCAAATAGTCCCAGGCATTTACTATAGGATTCACATTGGGCAATTTCAGGTGTGACAGGATGCCTGTGTGTCCAGCAAACCAGGAATTAAATGTGCAGCAATGTGAACACAGCTATTGTCATCTTGGAACATGGGAGTATCTACAGCATAATCATTATGAAGATGTAGAAGAAAGAACAACACTTTATCAACATGAATGTTGAAATAAACATCATGATTTATATTTATGATAACCTGAATGAGCAGGTCCAATTCATGGTAAAAAAAACACCCTCAAAACATCACAGGACCACTTCCAATACCAACTATACCCTGTACACATAGTAGGCTAAACACTACACTGGGACATCAGTGCACTCAGTGCTTTACGCCATAAGAAAAAGAAAAAAGAGGCAAAATCATGACTTGTCAAATGACAACACACCCCGCCTGTCAGTTATGGTGCAGTGTTTGTGTTGTTTGGCACACTGAAGAACATGCAGTTGTATTTGCTGCTGTGAACATTGACTGTTTGTGAGGTACCTGACTTCAAACGGCTATTGCATGCAGTTTCCTTCACAGTGTTCCCTCAGAAACTGGTTGAGACTGATGCACAATCACTGACAGTAGCAACTGGTGTTGAGTTGACTAGGTGTGGCACTCGTCTCCAGTCCATGTTGGTTAAGATCTTTTATGACCACAGTTTTTATGTTATGTTACATAGCTGTAAGTTGTACACCATTTCTTGCAGACACACTGGACCATCCAAGCTGATACAAGAACAAACTGGGCAACTCACAGCGTGGTGATGAGCACATTCAAACATGTCAGTTCACTACTGCTCTTCTGCCACATATCCACCTCAACCCACACAGCTGCAGCAACTCTGTACAACTGACTGGAATACAAACACCATTTCACTGCCATGACTTACATCAGTGCTGGAGGGTCTTGTGAGCACCTGGTACCAGGTCTACATAACCCACAGTGCTCCAAAGTGACTAGTGCGCTCTTTTAAGATAGTTACTAATATTTTCTCCGGTGAGCTTGTTTAGTTAGCCACAGATGGAGATATCTATGACTTATTCACAGTGGCTGATTGTATGAACCTGAACTTCATGTTACAAAAAAATGTATGTCTGCCATATACGGTACAATAATGGAGTTTTTTACATCTTACTGAAAAAAAAAGAAAAACAATTCTGAAACTTACAACAGGCAGTTACAGCAACTAAAACTTTTTAACATGTCATACACAGACCACCTGCTTAGGGGAAGAAAGCTTGTAAAAGGAAGCAGTCATCACTTGTTTATCTAGAAATGAATGATTCACAACATTATTTGAAATAGAAGGCCAAATTATTTCTTTTTGTTGATTGTACAGGAATAACTGTTGAAGCAAATAAAGAAGTCTTAACAGCAAAAATTTTAAATGTCATTTTGCACAGTGCTTTTCCATTCTCCCAAGAAATATCATTCCCTGAATTAAAAAAAAAAAAGTTAATGAAGCTGGGTATGTCTAAAAAAATAGCATCAGTAAAAAAAATACTCCATCCGAAGAGGCCTTCAAAGGCCCAACGGTACTGACTGACTGCTGTATCATCTCAATCGATAGGTGTTATTGCATGCGAACACGGATGGTCATGTCGTCAGCACATCGCTCTCCCAGCGGTTGTCAGTTTTCGTGACCGGAGCCACTACTTCTCAGTCAAGCAGCTCCTCAATTGTCCTCACAAGGGCTGAGTGCACCCTGCTTGCCAACAGCACTAAGAAACCCAGATGGTCACCCATCCAAATGCTAGCCAACCCCAACAGTCCTTAACTCTGGTGATCTGATGGGAATTCGTGTTACGACTATGGCAAGGTCATCAGTAGTAAATACAGCAACCCCAAAAGAATCAGAACTGTGGCAGTACATTCTACTTTGCATGGTTACATTTTCCAAGAACTTAAATTGAGACACTCATACTATGACACCCTTAAAACTGAAGATTTAGTTACGTTTGCAACAGGAAGAAGATGGAGGGATAAATCAGAAAATAAACATTATGTTCTTGTGTAAATGTCATATGGTGTAATATTGTGGGAAAATTCTACACTGAAACCAAAAGTATTTATCCCACAGAAGAGTATAATTAGAATTATGTGTGGTATTCAAACTTACAAATCTTATAAATATTTACCCAAACAATTATGACAGTTATGTGGACAGTATATCGTGGCAATCGGGAGCAACCATAAATGAATGAGAATGTAGACTGATGGTAGAGGAATGGTGCAGGGGAATAAACCCCACTTCCCTCTTGAAGGGTTGACATCTTACATCCGCGTTCTGTGCTTCCACAAAAGCAGAACTGACATAAAGACTATAGAGTTTGCTGATTCCTTTAATTGTTGTGAGAGATGCATTTGAATCCCTTTATGCACCAGATTATTCCCTCCACTCATTTTAAAATAAGAAAAGAAAACAAGCAATCCACAACACAGCATAAATTGGAGTATACAAAGCATTTGGTAGTGGCTACAGTGCAATTGTTTGCTGTGGTTGGCAGTGGTAGTTGAGGCCCGACTTCTACTGATATCTTATGCGACCACAGTTCAAAACACTCCCCACCTAAATCTGCCATGATAGAGTGTCCGCATAATATCTGAAACACAATTACAGTACATTTGTACTATAATACAATTTGGTACCAATACTCACTTCCAGTTTGAGAAGAGCTTGGAAATTCATAAATAAACTACTCAGAAAATGTTGTGCACCATTTTTATGACTTGCATGAATTTTATTTTCGTGATCTGAAACTTCCCTGTGAATACTCTTCAACTACAAGAAATCTCTAGATATGAAACCCCCCCCCCCTTTTTAATGGAGGTTTATTCATTGTTCACTCATTCTGTCACACATTGTGTTCACAAAAAATCAATATGAAGGGAATCCTTCATGGATATGGAACATGTCAAGTTGTACGTTAACAGGCAGAAGTAGTCAATGAAGGCTACATCTGAAAAGTAATCTAACAGCAAACCATATTGTTGTTGTTGTGGTCTTCAGTCCTGAGACTGCAGCTCTCCATGCTACTCTATCCTGTGCAAGTTTCTTCATCTCCCAGTACCTACTGCAACCTACATCCTTCTGAATCTGCTTAGTGTATTCATCTCTTGGTCTCCCTCTACGATTTTTACCCTCCATGCTTCCCTCTAATGCTAAATTTGTGATCCCTTGATGCCTCAGAACATGTCCTACCAACCGGTCCCTTCTTCTAGTCAAGTTGTGCCACAAACTCCTCTTCTCCCCAATTCTATTCAATACCTCCTCATTAGTTACGTGATCTACCCATCTAATCTTCAGCATTCTTCTGTAGCACCACATTTCGGAAGCTTATATTCTCTTCCTGTCCAAACTATTTATCGTCCATGTTTCACTTCCATACATGGCTACACTCCATACAAATACTTTCAGAAACGACTGCCTGACACTTAAATCTGTACTCGATGTTAACAAAATTCTCTTCTTCAGAAACGCTTTCCTTGCCATTGCCATTCTACATTTTATATCTTCTCTACTTCAACCATCATCAGTTATTTTGCTCCCCAAATAGCAAAACTCCTTTACTACTTTAAGTATCTCATTTCCTAATCTAATTCCCTCAGCATCACCCGACTTAATTCGACTACATTCCATCATTCTCGTTTTGCTTTTGTTGATGTTCATCTTATATCCTCCTTTCAAGACAATGTCCATTCTGTTCAACTGCTCTTCCAATTCCTTTGCTGTCTCTGACAGAATTACAATGTCATCGGCAAACCTCAAAGTTCTTATTTCTTCTCCATGGATTTTAATACCTACTCCGAAATTTTCTTTTGTTTCCTTTACTGCTTGCTCAATATACAGATTGAATAACATCAGGGAGAGGCTACAACCCTGTCTCACTCCCTTCCCAACCACTGCTTCCCTTTCATGTCCCTCGACTCTTATAACTGCTATCTGGTTTCTGTACAAATTGTAAATAGCCTTTTGCTCCCTGTATTTTACCCTGCCACCTTTAGAATTTGGAAGAGAGTGTTCCAGTCAACATTGTCAAAAGCTTTCTCTAAGTCTACAAATGCTAGAAATGTAGGTTTGCCTTTCCTTAATCTTTCTTCTAAGATAAGTCGTAAGGTCAGTATTGCCTCACGTGTTCCAATATTTCTACGGAATCCAAACTGATCTTCCCCAAGGTCCACTTCTACCAGTTTTTCCATTCGTCTGTACAGAATTCGCATTATTATTTTGCAGCTGTGACTTATTAAACTAATAATTCGGTAATTTTCACATCTGTGAACACCTGCTTTCTTTGGGATTGGAATTATTATATTCTTCTTGAAGTCTGAGGGTACTTCCTCTGTCTCATACATCTTCCTCACCAGATAGTAGAGTTTTGTCAGGACTGGCTATCCCAAGGCCGTCAGTAGTTCTAATGGAATGTTGTCTACTCCTGGGGCCTTGTTTCAGCTCAGGTCTTTCAGTGCTCTGTCAAACTCTTCATGCAGTATCGCATCTCCCATTTCATCTTCATCTACATTCTCTTCCATTTCTATAATATTGTCCTCAAGTACATCACCCTTCTATAGACCTTCTATATACTCCTTCCATCTTTCTGCTTTCCCTTCTTTGGTTAGAACTGGGTTTCCATCTGAGCTCTTGATATTCATGCAAGTTGTTCTCTTTTCTCCAAAGGTCTCTTTAATTTTCCTGTAGGCAGTATCTATCTTACCCCTAGTGAGATAAGCCTCTACATCCTTACATTTGTTCTCTAGCCATCCCTGCTTAGCCATTTTGCACTTCCTGTCGATCTCATTTTTGAGACGTTTGTATTCCTTTTTGCCTGCTTCATTTACTGCATTTTTATATTTTCCCCTTTCAGCAATTAAATTCATTATTTCTTCTCTTACCTGAGGATTTCTACAAGCCCTCGTCTTTTTACCTATTTGATCCTCTGCTGCCTTCACTATTGCATCCCTCAAAGCTTCTGCTTCTGCATATTTCTTTCCCCCATTCCTGTCAATTGTTCCCTTATGCTCTCCCTAAAACCCTGTAAAACCTCTGGTTTAGTCAGCTTATCCAGGTCCCATCTCCTTACATTCCCACCTTTTTGCAGTTTCTTCCATTTTAGTCTGCAGTTCATAACCAATAGATTGTGGTCAGAGTCCACATCTGCCCCTGGAAATGTCTTACAATTTAAAACCTGGTTTCTAAATCTCTGTCTTACCATTATATAATCTATCTGATACCTTTTAGTATCTCCGGGATTCTTCCATTTATACAACCTTCTTTTATGATTCTTGCTATGATTAAGTTATGCTCTGTGCAAAATTCTACCAGACGGCTTCCTCTTTCATTTCTTAGCCCCAATCCATATTCACCTACTATGTTTCCTTCTCTCCCTTTTCCTACACTTGAATTCCAGTCACCCATGACTATTAAATTTTCGTCTCCCTTCACTATCTGAATAATTTCTTTTATCTCATCATACATTTCATCAAACCATGACCAGCATTAAATAACTTACACTGATAATTATGGGAATTACTTCTAGATTACTTTATAATAACATAATTTTATAACTTTATAATGAATATATTATTTTATAATAGAAAAAGAGTTACTTTGAATAAAGTCATTGGATCTCCCCCTACATTACTCAGATTTGCTGATTTTATATAATACTTTATGTTCAGTGTTTATGTCAATTTACTGATTTCAGTGACCACTATGGTCATCTGTACACTGGAAATGTTGTATACATGTTTAACATGAACACTAATGTTAACTAGAATTTACATCCTGTTGTCCAATTATTGTGATAATTTATGGAAGTGGTTAATAATCCTCTCTCTTTTTTTTTAATATATGGGGATTTTCAGTTCCCTGCGTACCATACACTCTTACACCAGACTATAAAACATGTGTACCAAACCTTAAATAGGGATGCATAGACTCTGTGGAAATTACACCATACTGTCACATTAATACAACCACCTCTCAAAAGCCTGAATAGCCTTTTTGCAGCACGGACTGCTGTAAAATGTGCAGGAACAGTCAGTGAGGTTCTGGAGGGTACCAACAGGAATGTAGAGCCATACCAACTCCAGTGCCATCACCAGCTGCACTAGATTCTTTAATTGAGGATTCACGAACCAAACAGCAAGATCAAAGTGGTCCCACAGATTCTTGATTGTGTTCAAATATGGAGAGTTTGGTGGTCAGGGGAATATGGTAAACTTATCCTGACACTCTTTGAACTGCACACGTACATGCGAGCCATGTGACATGTTGCATTGTCCAGCAGGTAGATGCCTTCATCACTAGGAAAATCAAAGTTCATGTTTGGGTGAAAATGATCTCCAAGGAGAGATGCATACTTGTGTTGATCAACTGTGCCTTCCGGAATGATCAAATCTCCCAGGGAATGCCACTAAGACACTTCCCAGCCCATAACACTCCCTCCTTTGGCCCGGACCCTTCCAACAATTGTTGCACAGTGTTTGCTTTCAATCCCACAGAGCATAAAATGTGATTCATCTGAAAAGGTCGTCTGTCACCACTTAGTGGATATCCAGTTGGAGTACTGGTGTGCAAATTCCAGTCTTTGACACCAACAATATATCGGCAATCTGCATCTGCTGCGGAGAGCCATACACGGCAAAGTTTGCTGAACAGTCATTGAGGAGGCACTGTTTGTAGCCCGTTGGTTCATCTGGATGGTCAGTTCCTCAACAGTTGCTCATCTATTCACATTGTGAACTGAACAGTTCATGTTAAAATCTAACTTGTTTTTGCCATCAACTGTCATTAGGAAGTAAATGCATTGGCTTGTTAGTGTAACAAACAATTCCTAGCTCCCTAAAGACGTTTCTGCAAGATGGTTGCTTAATCAACTTTACATTATATTCTTACCACATGCTTCTGCAGAATAAAAAGGTACTTTTTTACCTCAGCTGGATAGCCCCACAAGAGTATGGCATAGAGCAGTACTGAGTGAAGGCATGCAAAATATTTTAGAAATCCTGTCTCCAGGTCAGCACAGTGAGAGAGAGTTCTAAGCTGAACTGAAATGTCTGTCTAACTTAATCATGTACTGGTGCCACCTGTACGTCTGTGAACTCCTCAAGATGACTGGGTGTTAGTGTTGTCCTCATCATTTCATCATCATTCATGAAAGTGGTGAGACTGGGCTGAGCAAAGGTTGGGAATTTGTATGGGCACTAATAACCACACAGTTGAGCGCCCCACAAACCAAACATAATCATCATCATCATCATCATCATCATCTATGAACTCCATATATGGAGCCTCAGCCAGAGTGTGCTCACTGATCTCTACTTAAGATACCTGGGCATCACTTTTATCTGTTTGGGAATGCAAGTATGAGTCTTTGAAAGATTAAGCTTTAAGTAATTGTAAGCCTGTTACATAATTCTCCTGGTGGCATCTGGTATGGGTGTGTTTGAGCTCTTAAGCGGATTATTTTTTCAGTAGCAAATATCACACTTTTTTAATAGTCTTGTAACGTCCATGGTAAATCATTTATGTAGGTCAACAACAGGAGTGGGCTAATTGTCAAACCTTGCATGAAACTATAATTCAAGATTTCCCACTTTAAATATAATGTTAGTCTTGTGACATAATTTGTTAATATGGGCCCCCTCTTTCCTATAATTAAGGTACGACTCCAACCATGCAAAGGGAATACATATAATGCCATGACATTTTCTTTTTCCTAGAAGAACTGTATGGACTACACAAAGTGTAGGTAAGATCAAGCACCAACAGACTAATTTTCCTTGTTTATTTCTACTAGTATGGAGTTTTGACATAATACCTGGATATCACTACAGAAAAGACTTTACAGAAGTCAAACTAAGCTTCTGTTAAAGGTTGTTATCAGAATGGTAGTTTAACATTTTGTTACAAGTTACCTTCTCAAATTGTTTTGAGACCACAAGGAGTACGGAGATGTGTCTATAACAGAACTCACCTGCTTATTCGAATTTTCTAAATAAATATTACTAATGCAGATTTCGTCTTTCAGGAAATATATCCTGGCTCATCAAATGATAACAAAGATAACTCAAGATTCCAGTTGGCACAATTACTTTTTAGTGACCTACAGAAATTTATGACCTCATTGACAACTTGATACGGTAAAACTACTGTCTGTTAGTGGAGCAGACAAAGTCTAAAGAAATCTAATGGATATATTTTCAATCGTCTAGTGTCAGGAAGAATTCACAGAATTTTGTGGCCAGTGGTCTGATGTTAAAACATCATCTGTCTCACTACTACTGTCATCTACTTGGTAAATATGATTTACCTTGCCAAGTTTATTTGTTTCATTCCTAATAATGCTGAAAATAGGCTTCCTGATGTTCATAGAATTTTTAATTTTTTTGATCAGATCACGGTTTTGATGACACATTAAAGAATTTCCCAGTATCATTTGTACATAATGTATTGAATTTTTTCCTTGTTGGTTGCAGTTATCCCACTGCACCAAAGTACTGTGTGCCCTGGGAAAACTCAACCTTGTTGGCAGTATGTCATACAGCATCCCCCGTCAACCATCGTAAACATCGTAAACATTTCACATAAATTTTCTCAGCATGTTATAGTCTTAGGTGGAGATTTCAATTTACCAGATATAGACTGGGACACTCAGATGTTTAGGACGGGTGGTAGGGACAGAGCATCGAATGACATTATATTGAGTGCACTATCCGAAAATTACCTCGAGCAATTAAACAGAGAACCGACTCAAGGAGATAACATCTTGGACCTACTGATAACAAACAGACCCGAACTTTTTGACTCTGTATGTGCAGAACAGGGAATCGGTGATCATAAGGCCATTGCAGCATCCCTGAATATGGAAGTTAATAGGAATATAAAACAAGGGAGGAAGGTTTATCTGTTTAGCAACAGTAATAGAAGGCAGATTTCAGACTACCTAACAGATCAAAACGAACATTTCCGTTCCGACACTGACAATGTTGAGTGTTTATGGAAAAAGTTCATGGCAATCGTAAAATGCGTTTTGACAGGTACGTGCCGAATAAAACTGTGAGGGACAGGAAAAACCCACCGTGGTACAACAACAAAGTTAGGAAACTACTGCAAAGCAAAGAGAGCTTCACTCCAAGTTTAAACGCAGCCAAAACCTCTCAGACAAACAGAAGCTAAACGATGTCAAAGTTAGCGTAAGGAGGGATATGGGTGAAGCGTTCAGTGAATTCGAAAGTAAAATTCTATGTACCGACTTGACAGAAAATCCTCAGAAGTTATGGTCTTATGTTAAATCAGTAAGTGGCTCGAAACAGCATATCCAGACACTCCGGGATGATGATGGCATTGAAACAGAGGATGACACGCGTAAAGCTGAAATACTAAACACCTTTTTTCCAAAGCTGTTTCACAGAGGAAGACTGCACTGCAGTTCCTTCTCTAAATCCTCACACAAACGAAAAAATGGCTGACATCGAAATAAGTGTCCTAGGAATAGAAAAGCAACTGGAATCACTCAATAGAGGAAAGTCCACTGGACCTGACGGGATACCAATTCGATTCTACACAGAGTACGCGAAAGAACTTGCCCCCCTTCTAACAGCCATGTACCGCAAGTCTCTAGAGGAACGGAAGGTCCCAAATGATTGGAAAAGAGCACAGGTAGTCCCAGTCTTCAAGAAGGGTCGTCGAGCAGATGCGCAAAACTATAGACCTATATCTCTGACGTCGATCTGTTGTAGAATTTTAGAACATGTTTTTTGCTCGAGTATCATGTCGTTTTTGGAAACCCAGAATCTACTCTGTAGTAATCAACATGGATTCCGGAAACAACGATCGTGTGAGACCCAGAAAATATTAGATACAGGCTCCCAGGTAGATTCTATTTTTCTTGACTTCTGGAAGGCGTTCGATACAGTTCCGCACTGTCGCCTGATAAACAAAGTAAGAGCGTACGGAATATCAGACCAGCTGTGTGGCTGGATTGAAGAGTTTTTAGCAAACAGAACACAGCATGTTGTTATCAATGGAGAGATGTCTACAGACGTTAAAGTAACCTCTGGCGTGCCACAGGGGAGTGTTATGGGACCATTGCTTTTCACAATATATATAAATGACCTAGTAGATAGTGTTGGAAGTTCCATGTGGCTTTTCGCGGATGATGCTGTAGTATGCAGAGAAGTTGCAGCATTAGAAAATTGTAGCGAAATGCAGGAAGATCTGCAGCGGATAGGCACTTGGTGCAGGGAGTGGCAACTGACCCTTAACATAGACAAATGTAATGTATTGCGAATACAGAGAAAGAAGGATCCTTTATTGTATGATTATATGATAGCGGAACAAACACTGGTAGCAGTTACTTCTGTAAAATATCTGGGAGTATGCGTGCGGAACGATTTGAAGTGGAATGATCATATAAAACTGATTGTTGGTAAGGCGGGTACCAGGTTGAGATTCATTGGGAGAGTCCTTAGAAAATGTAGTCCATCAACAAAGGAGGTGGCTTACAAAACACTCGTTCGACCTATACTTGAGTATTGCTCATCAGTGTGGGATCCGTACCAGATCGGGTTGACGGAGGAGATAGAGAAGATCCAAAGAAGAGCGGCGCGTTTTTTCACAGGGTTATTTGGTAACCGTGATAGTGTTACGGAGATGTTTAACAAACTCAAGTGGCAGACTCTGCAAGAGAGGCGCTCTGCATCGTGGTGTAGCTTGCTCGCCAGGTTTCGAGAGGGTGCGTTTCTGGATGAGGTATCGAATATATTGCTTCCCCCTACTTATACCTCCTGAGGAGATCACGAATGTAAAATTAGAGGGATTAGAGCGCGCACGGAGGCTTTCAGACAGTCGTTCTTCCCGCAAACCATACGCGACTGGAACGGGAAAGGGAGGTAATGACAGTGGCACGCAAAGTGCCCTCCGCCACACACCGTTGGGTGGCTTGCGGAGTATAAATGTAGGTGTAGATGTAGATTATTGATTACCTTTGCATACGCCTATAAAATTTTTTTGTGTGCTTAAAAATTGAATCTGTGGTATGATACACACAACGGCGAATCGAAAAAAATCAACAGTGCACATTTATTTAACGCCGTGTGACTGGTTTATGAAGCTCTATCAACAACTTAGGGGAGAATATTGTCAAACAGTCAAAATTTGACCTCACACATTCAGTATGTATTGACAATACTAAAAATATTTTGATGCCCATCAGTATTTCTAAAACTGGAAATATGTCAATACGCTCTATCAATACATTGATAGTTTGACAATATTACTGAACATATGAAGATACTTCAACGCAGTTACAAAGGTCTTCAATATTATACACATTCATGGAAACGTCAAAATATTAAGATGTTTGTAACAGTTTCTGCAAGATTCTTTTTTGCTTCTTATTGAATATAATTCATAATTATTTTAATTCTGGTACCAGATGTCCCAGTAAATAAATACACCTGTTTTTGCGTAAGTGTACTTGTAGACATAAGTACAGATAAAGTCGGAAACTTGCTTGACATGTACAGTGTACCTAAATTTTCCTTTTTATCTCGACACATATTTATTAAAATAGGTGATAAATGCACTCTACTATCATTTGCATTGCGAAAATACTAGTTGGAATGATGGATACTGTTTACAACAGAGCCAAAGATATGGAAAACACCAACGAGTTAAATTTAACTCGATGGATAATACAGAGAGACCGTGGGAGCTCTTTGATCACAGAACACAAGTTCTGAATCCTCCAGTGTTGGTATCCGTGCTGCCATCTCGTATTGGTGTTGAGAAACGCTATGACGACTGAACAGGGTAGGCGATTTTACGCCAAAATGTGTGTTATATCGGTTTATTTCATATTTATTGATATTGAAAAGCCAAGTAAATTGCTAAATTTAAGGTATGCAGTGTTGATTGACAAATAATAATAATAAATTTCATTGGATTGGTTTCAACTCGTCAGCTGTCAGTAGTCTTGCAGCCTATAAATTTCACGCCTCCTGAAGGTGTATGCACTTCCTTCCGCCTCCTTGATTTCTATCTCACCGTCTATGGCCGTCCTATCGCCCTCACTCCCACCCTTAAGTACCTTGGCGTCACCCTCGACCGTCGCCTCTCCTGGACTCCCCATCTCCAGACAATCCAAGCCAAGGCACGTTCCCGACTCCGTCTCCTCAAGCTCCTTTCCGGCCGCACGTGGGGTCTGGACCCCTCCACAATCCTCCACACCTATAAATCCCTCATCCGCCCTATCCTTTGTTACGCCCATCCAGCCTGGATCTCCGCCCCCCCCTACCTTCTATAAATCCCTCCAAATCCTTGAACGCCATGCTCTCCGCCTTGCCTATCGCATCCGTCTCCCCTCCCCCACGCGGATCCTGTATGATCTCATCCCCTTCCCCCACCTCCTCCTTTTCCTTGAAAGGATACGTATCCTGTACACCTCACGTAAACTTGATCCTCCTCACCCGCTCATTTCCCCACTCCTCTCCCACCCCCGCCCGCTGCCGCGCCTGTATTCGCGCGTCCCACCCGGTCTCCATCTCTCCACCCTCCATGCCCTCTCCCACGGTGGCTTCCGCCGGCTCCCTCTCCCTGATGATGTCCTCGTCCCCTCCATCTACCCCTCCTATCAACTTTGACCCTGCCCCACCCCCCACTTCCTGTGTCCTTTCCTTTCGGCACCCTCCCTCCCTTCTCTTCTCTTCCCTTCTTTTTCCATCTCCCTGTCCCCTCCCTTCCCCCTCTTCCCCCGGGCTTCCTCTCCCCCTTCCTCCCTCCCCCTATCTCCCCTGCCCGTGGCATCTCTGCTCTCCCCTCTCACTCTCCCACTCCCCTTCCTCCTCCTCCTCTCTTGGCAGGTCCCCGGACTCGCACACGTATAGTGAACATTCGCGCGCCGGAGATCGTCGCCTTTTGTGCTTCGTGTGTGTGACGTCATATAGTGTTTTTGGTGTCCGCCGTCCCACTCCTACGTTCACTTGTGCCGTCGGACTCACCAGTGTTTTGTGCGCCGTGACAACGTGTTTTCAGTGTTGTTATCATCACATGTGAACGACTCCGTGTTTTTTATGTCTCTGTGACCTCTCTCTTTTGCCCGTCACTTTGTTCATTGTCATTCACCATGTTTTATACTCTTGTAAAACGCTGTGGCTGAAGAGCGGCGTAGTGTGCCGCTGCCAGCCTACCTGAATTGTACAGGTTATTAAAATAACAATAAAGTAAAAAAAAAAAAAAAAAAAAAAAAGGTGTATGCACTTCCTTCCGCCTCCTTGATTTCTATCTCACCGTCTATGGCCGTCCTATCGCCCTCACTCCCACCCTTAAGTACCTTGGCGTCACCCTCGACCGTCGCCTCTCCTGGACTCCCCATCTCCAGACAATCCAAGCCAAGGCACGTTCCCGACTCCGTCTCCTCAAGCTCCTTTCCAGCCGCACGTGGGGTCTGGACCCCTCCACAATCCTCCACACCTATAAATCCCTCATCCGCCCTATCCTTTGTTACGCCCATCCAGCCTGGATCTCCGCCCCCCCTACCTTCTATAAATCCCTCCAAATCCTTGAACGCCATGCTCTCCGCCTTGCCTATCGCATCCGTCTCCCCTCCCCCACGCGGATCCTGTATGATCTCATCCCCTTCCCCCACCTCCTCCTTTTCCTTGAAAGGATACGTATCCTGTACACCTCACGTAAACTTGATCCTCCTCACCCTCTCATTTCCCCGATCCTCTCCCACCCCCGCCCGCTGCCGCGCCTGTGCTGCCGCGCCTGTATTCTCACGTCCCACCCGGTCTCCATCTCTCCACCCTCCATACCCTCTCCCAAGGTGGCTTCCGCCAGCTCCCTCTCCCTGATGATGTCCTCGTCCCCTCCATCTACCCCTCCTATGAACTTTGACCCTGCCCCGCCCCCCACTTCCCGTGTCCTTTCCTTTCGGCACCCTCCCTCCCTTCTCTTCTCTTCCCTTCTTTTCCGTCTCCCTGTCCCCTCCCTTCCCCCTTTTCCCCCGGGCTTCCTCTCCCCCTTCCTCCCTCCCCCCTATCTCCCCTGCCTGTGGCATCTCTGCTCTCCCCTCTCGCTCTCCCACTCCCCTTCCTCCTCCTCCTCTCTTGGCAGGTCCCCGGACTCGCACACGTATAGTGAACATTCGCGCGCCGGAGATCGTCGCCTTTTGTGTCTCGTGTGTGTGACGTCGTATAGTGTTTTTGGTGTCCGCCGTCCCACTCCTACGTTCACTTGTGCCGTCGGACTCATCAGTGTTTTGTGCGCCGTGCCGCCGTGTTCTCAGTGTTGTTATCATCACATGTGAACGACTCCGTGTTTTTTATGTCTCTGTGACCTCTCTCTTTTGCCCGTCACTTTGTTCATTGTCATTCACCATGTTTTATACTCTTGTAAAACGCTATGGCTGAAGAGCGGCGTAGTGTGCCGCTGCCAGCCTACCTGAGTTGTACAGGTTTTAAAATAACAATAAAGTAAAAAAAAAAAAAAAAAAGTGTATGCAAGGCCCCCCTCCCCCTCCCGTTACCTGAGATTCTGCACCCCATACTTGCCTCTCTCCTTCCCACATCCTGGCCCTCTTCCGCGGCCCCCCCCCCCCCCCCGCTCACCTCCCCCATCTCTTCCCCTCCCTCCCTCCCTCCCTCCCTCCCTCCTTTCTTCAGGTCTCCCTCATCTCCTAGCGCCTGGCAGATTCTCTGTATTGATCATCATCAGTGTGCCACATTAGTGTTGTGTTTAGTGCTGTTTCTCGTGTGCGTCTAGAGGTGCGATTTTAATTGTGTCCTGCCTTGAGGTTTGCCGTCAGTGTTAGGTTATGTGCTATGCCATCAATGTTAGGTTATGTGCTATGCAATCTGTCG
This sequence comes from Schistocerca serialis cubense, assembly GCF_023864345.2. Lineage (NCBI taxonomy): Eukaryota > Metazoa > Arthropoda > Insecta > Orthoptera > Acrididae > Schistocerca > Schistocerca serialis. The sequence goes on along the minus strand of NC_064640.1, from coordinate 919,398,664 downwards.
CTACCTTTATGCTCTTGTCGTACTGTGCCTTGTGTTCTTTTAACCGTCGCAGTGTGTGGCTTTTTGTGTCTGCTACTTTTAAACAGTTTTTTATCTCCATTTTACAGTCACCCCGTTTTTTGTCGATTGCCTTCCATGATGTTCCCCCTTTTATATATCAATGTTCACCTTATTCTCTCCTTTGCTGTTTTTAAATGTCTTCTATTGTTTTTGTTCTATGTCTTTCGGCTGAAAAGCAGTGCCTATGCTGCTGCCAGCCCGCCCCGATGGGGAATTGAAATACAATAAAAAAAAAAAAAAATGTGTATGCATGGAAGAGACACTGCAGGACATCGAGCCACACAGGATGCTTAACTACAAGCATGCGAATTGGACACCTCAAGGAAATGCTTGATAGTCGCATTCCTGACACCCACGAAATTAACAACACACAGCAAATCGATGAGGCTGTGGAGGCTTTCACAACTGCTGTCCAAGACGCAATGACTGACGCCATTCCATTTACAACAGCAAGACAACACTCGACGGCCCTGCTCCAGGAAATCCTGGGCCTTATCTCAATGAGGAACTGCCTCAGGAGATACTGGCAGCGCACCAGGCGCCCATTCTATAAACTGCACGTCAACGGACTCCAGGGCATAATACGGAATAAAATACAAACATTCAGAAACGAGCAATGGGGACAGAAACTCGCTGGGCTGGATACCACACATCCTGGCGTGTGGCAGCTGGCCAGACACTTCACTAGGGAGAAACATTACAGTCCCACGTTACAAGGACCAGACAGCCCAGCCTACTCCATGACGGAAAAGGCAGAGCTTATGGCCACAACACTTGCAGCGTCCTTCATGCCGAATCTGGTTCCTTCAGACCCAGCATTCACACTTGAAACGGACCAGGAGGTTACACGACTTGTAGCCCAGCCCTCACGCAACGAAATAAGACTTACTAGCACAAATGAAATCACATGGGCTATCAAGCACACCAACGCTAGAAAAGCCCCTGGGCCTGATGGCATTCAAAACCGTGTCCTCCAGGAGTTCACAGATAAAGCCGTAGAATACCTCACACACTTAACGAATGCCATCCTGACACACCAACACTTCCCTGACTTTTGGAAGGCGGCCGATGTCCTAATGTTCAGGAAGACAGGGAAAGACCACTCCCTCCCACAAAATTACCGACCCATCAGTCTGCTGTGTTCGCTCAGCAAGATTGTTGAGAAGGTAATACTAAAACGTATCACTAGGCATTGCATCGCCACCGACACCCTAAGACCAGAGCAATTCGGCTTTAGGAATCACCATTCGACAACACAACAACTCCTCCGTGTAGTCGAACATATAACACATGGCTACAACATGAACAAAGCCACAGGGGCCATGTTCCTAGACATTGAAAAGGCTTTCGATCGTCTCTGGCACAACGGACTCATACGCAAACTAAGCGAAGCTGGTTTCCCGGACGGACTCGTATGTCTCATACACTCATATCTCACGAACAGATGTTTCAACACTAACGTGCAGATAAACAATCAACACAACACGGTATCCAAGCTGGAGTACCCCAACGGAGCATCCTAGGGCCCATCTTGTTTAACCTGTACATTAATGACTTCCCAGCGACACAAAACACGACGTTCGCCATCTACGTGGATGACACAGCCATCCTCGCGCAAGACTGGAAACCGTCGAACATCAATTCACTAATACAGACAGCACTCAGAACAGCTGAGCCTTGGTTGGAGCGATGGCGTATTAAAGTAAACGTCGACAAGTGCGAAGCACTTCTGTTCACACGCAGACCGAAACTACTGCGCAAACACCAACAGTGTAGACCAATAACACTACATACACGCCCAACATGTTTCCAAGAGAAAGTCAGGTACCTTGGTGTCTGACTGGACCGGAAACTTACATGGGAGGACCACATCGAATACGTTGCCAACCGAGCGCACACGAGGCTCAAACAGCTCTACCCAATGCTCAACAGGGAAAGCACACTAAATAGGAGGGTGTCGAGGTCCATATACATGACACTGATTAGACCTCTGATGACGTATGCAGCTCTCGTCTGGGGATATGCAGCTCCTACACAACTGTGCCGCCTGCAGATCATACACAACAAGGTGCTACGAATTATTAGCAATGCTCCACGCTACACACGCACCGTGGATCTTCACCATGAATACCGCCTTGATACCCTCAAGGAAGTATTCAAAAAACACGCCACACGACTATACAGGAACTTGAGACACTCGAACAATCCTTTCATCCTCACTCTGGGAAACTACGATCACAACCACAGGTGGAAGCACAAGCGGCCAAAGACACTGCTAGCTAGGGCATAGCGACCTATGGGAAACTAACATACGCAAACAGCGACAAACGTCGGTAAGCCCCTGCATATCAGCAACACTGACTGGCAACTACCAGCTGCTATTAAAGCCGACCAACAGGCCACAGCAGGGACACCGACGAGCTCGCCCACAGACGCACAGACAATCTGCCAACATTCCCTCACACTGTGCCTCCGGTATATAACCTATCGGACACAAGATCGATAACAAACCTAACTGTTGCAGGTTGCTGACGCTGAACGAGGACTCTGTTCCAGCACCCAGCGCCAGCTGCCGAGCAGCTCAAACGCACAACGTCAAGGTATCGACATGCGTGATACCCACTACTAACAAAGCCTATCCTTGCACAACCTATCACAGGCAGCAAGACAACCGCTACTGCTCTTACCACCCGACCTAACTTTCGCAGAGGTTTTTTTCCCTTGGCTCTTGCCTTGACACTTTTTTTCCTCTGCCCTTCAAACCGCTACCCTTCGTCAGATTTCGACCAATCTATCTCCAGATGAGCGCGTATTAACGGTTAATCCTAACCAGACGTACGCAAACATCGCAGTACCCACATCCTGCGACACCTCACTTTAGTGAATACTAACCCTTATGCAGAGATGGCAGTAGACCTTTTGTGTTGGCCATCATGCCGGTGTGGGCGTGGAGGGGCTCCACCTCTATTTTAAAAGGTGCATCCGCTCTGCCATTTTTGTCTCCCTTGACCTCGAAAAGGCCTACGACCGTGTCTGGCATCCCGGTCTCCTGTTTAAATGCCAAACCTACGCCCTTCCTATCAACTACATCCGTCTGGTGGCCTCCTACCTCTCCTACCGCCCCTCCTATGTTACCATCCATAATGCCAATTCCCACATCTTCTACCCCTCTGCAGGTGTGCCTCAGGGCTCTGTCCTCTCCCCTCTCCTCTACCTCCTGTACACGGCAGATATACCCCAAACCCCCCCTCCAGTACACCTCTTGCAATATGCTGATGACACCGCATTCCTCGCCCTCGCTCCTACCCTCCAACGGTCCCAACGCCATCTCCAGAATCACCTTGACCTTTTTGCTGCATGGTATAACCAGTGGCTCCTGAAACTCAATCCTTCCAAGACCCAGGCAATCATCGTAGGTCATACCACTCGCTCCTTCTGGCTCCTGGATTTCTTCCTTACTGTCTGCGCCCGTCCTGTCTGCCTCACCCCCACCCTCACCTACCTTGGCCTCACCATTGACCATCACCTCACCTGGATCCCTCATCTCCGCTCCATCCAATCCAAAGCCCACAACCGCCTCCGACTCCTCAAACTCCTCTCTGGCTGGACATGGGGGTTGCACCCCTCTACCATCCTCCACACCTACAAATCCTTAATACGTCCCATCCTCTGTTATGCCAGTCCTGCCTGGATATTTGCCCCCCCCCCCCAAATTCTATAAGTCCCTCCAGATCCTTGAGCGTCATGCACTCTGCCTCGCCGTCCGTATACACCTCCCGTCCCCCACACAGATCCTCTATGATCTCATTCCTTTCCCCCATCTGCTCCTATTCCTCGAACATATCCGCATCCTCTACACCTCCCACCGCCTAGAACCCCCTCACCCCCTGGTTGCTCCTCTCCTCTCCCATCCCCGCCCCCTGCCATGTCTTCACTGTTGTGTCCCCCCTACCCTCCATCTCTACACCCTACATCTCCTTTCCCAAGGTGGCTTCCATCAACTCCCCCTCCCGGATGATGCCCTCTCTCCCTCCATTTATCCCTCCTATCAACTCTGATCCTCACTCCCCCTCTTTCCTCTGTCCTTTTCCCGGGCTCCCTCTCCCCCCCTTCCATCCTCTTTTTTCCCCACCTCCCCTCTCTTCGCCCCCTTCTCTCGCCCGAGTCCTTTTACATTTCCCTCCTCTGCCTCCTCTCATTCCCTCTCGCGTCTGCCCTTCTCCCCCTTTATTAGTCCTCTCCCTCCTTGGTTCCCCCCCTTTTCGTTTTTTCCTCTCCTCCCTCCTTGTTTTTCCCCCTCCTCCAGGTCCCCCCTCCCCCCCCCCCCAATCTGCCTTTGGCTTGGGAGTGCCATATTTGTGCCGCCATTTTCGTGCAGTGTTTTACAGTGTGTGTTTTTCCAGTGAGTGTTCCGTGTTGTGTCTTTTGGGAAGTGTAGCGAACAGCCATCATACTGTCGCTGGGTGTGATTTTTTATCTCTTGCGAACAGAAACCAGACTGTCGCCCTGTTTTTTAATTGTGTGTCTACTATGTTTCTTGTCTGATTCCTGTGTATTTTATCAACATTGCCAACCCCTTTTGCTTTCTGTTTTAACTTTCCGCATTTTTACGCCATTTTACACTTTAAGTCACCATTTTATTGCCTGTTTTTCCTTGTTTCTTTCTTCTTCCTTTTTTTTAAAAAAAAGTCTGTAGGCTGTAGAGCAGCGTACTAAGCTGCTGCCAGCCCGCCCCCTTTGGGGGGAATTGAAAAAAAAAACAAAAAAAAAAAAAAGCAGGTGCATCCGCTGGGAGCAGAGTTCCTGTGGCCTGTTGCGCTACACGCCCTGAAGGAGTGAAGCAGGCCATGGAATCTCTGCACCCAACACAACCACTGCGACAGCAACACAGGCGCCTCAGCCAACATGCAACACTACAACCACATCGGCACCAATACCAGTCCCCAAAAACAACACAATAGAGCTAGGCCAAACGGTTATTCTGGAGTAACCCTTATCACAGTTCCAGTTATTCTTTGATAACCGTTACTTTTAACGGTTATTAATAACTGTCAAAAGTTATTTTTCGCTAGCGAATACCGAATACTCCAACAGTTAAATAACGACGTAGTTGGAATCCATCAGTTTAGTTAATAGTTATCAGTATAACTGCGAGTAGTGTGATATGGCAGGAATGTCGTATGAATCGTGTCATAACCTTAGTTAATTAACTCTGGGTGTATTTTAGTTGATGTTAGAATGATTATTAGTGTTTCATATTATATGTATGTAGGTTATCGGTCGCTATTAGAAATATTATCCTCGCAGCTGCAACAGAAAGTACGTGGAACTTCGCCACAGCACCGTTTAAGTAAAATGTTAACAATGAGCATTTTTAAGTTTGAAGAAATATGTAAACTGAATACTTTAGGCTAATTTCGAAGCTTAATTTCTTGTGTTGTTTACTTGATAGAATAAGTGTACTGCCTTGTAATGCAACACAAAAATATACGTAATGTGAAAGATTCATTTACTCCTCTACAAGATAGTCGTATGGTTGAAAGTGTGAGTACGCTAGTTGGAAAACTGCTCGATTCCTCCAGCTGCAGCATGTGTATAACATAGGATGAATGGAAGCATCCGATTTCACCCGTCTGCTTTGACCTGTGACGTAAGGTTCTGTAATCCCATATAAAGACATGGAGATTGAAAAGATTGACAGTGTTAAATTTCTGGGATTATAACTCGATAATAAATTCAGTTGGGAAGGGCTTACCACAGAATTGCTAAAGCTCCTAAACAAGTCTGTATTTGCAGTTAGAATGGTGTCAGATGTAGGAGATACAAATGTAAAAAAGTTGACATACTTTTATTCTGTTATGTCATAAGGGATCATATTCTGGGGTAACTCATCAACGGAGCAAAAGTTTTTAGCATGTAAAAGCGTGTAGGCCTAATAAAAATCGTTTGTGGTATAAATTCAAGAACACCATGTAGAAACCTGTTCAAGGAACTTCATATTCTAACCACTGCTTTATAGTACATTTATTCCTTAATGAAATTTGTTGCAAGTATTTCCAACCAATAGCACAATATATAGTATCAATACTAGGAATAAGAACAGCGTTCTACATAAAGATCTAAAATCACTTACCTTGGACCAGAAAGGGGTTCAATATTCAGGAACACACATTTTCAATAAACTGCCAGCAACCATTAAAAACTTGGTTTCAGATAAAGCACGGTTTACTGAGAGTTTGAAAGACTTTTTGATAGGCAACTCCTACTCTGTAGATGAATATCTTAACAGGGACTGTTAGACCAGCTTAAGTAAAAATTCTGCTACCAGCATATTTCAGTTTTGACAGCACTTGGTCACAACAGTCAAGATCAGGTATTCTGTGTGTGATAAATTTATTAAAAGTGCATAACTATGTTTTGTTCTGGCAGTGTATTAATACTGTACATATTAGCAGCTCCAGTTTACTGCAATATATTCACATATTTTGACAATCTCGTGACAGATGATGATGGTGGTAAGTATTATATTCAAATGCTTTATGTTATGCTTTGACATGTTGCACATCCATGAGAATCATCTCATTTTTGGGTCCCTGGGACAAAAACAAGTTAATCTAATCTACAGTGAGGGTTTTGATTTTGTGGTGGGAGAATGACTAATGCATGTGTCCAAGCCTTCAGTTTGTTGTGTATCTCTCATGTTTGGCATTATTGTATACAGAATTCCAGTGCTGAATGATTGATTAACAACTCATAAGGCTTAATGTCTCAGACTCTTTTTATACAATTCTTCTTTGGATATCCAGATTGTGAGAGTATGAATTAATGGCATTGTGTAGGTAATACAAATTTGCAGTAAGTTTTCAGAAATCTGATCTTGACTGTTGCAGTAAAGTGCTGTCAAAACTGAAATAATACTTTTTACTTAAGTTACTCTACCAGTCCCTGTTAAGATATCCATCTATAGGAAATACAAAATTTCCTTTCCTGGGGAATGCTTTACCTGTGGATTCCAAATTTTGCTTTTTTTCTGTCTCACACGAGGCAATAATACGAATCCTTTCGAAACACTTCATCTGTCAATGCCAGCTGCTTGCTTTGATCTTTTTGCAGTTTAATATCATGACAGTTAACTGTCTGAATAGATAAGACTAATTCATGAACAAGACAAGATGAGCACTCAAAATGAAGGGCTAAGTATTGCATATAACAACCTCAATGTAGCAATGAGTGCACCTAACAGAGTTTTTCAGTGTTGCTTAACATAATAGAAAATGAACTGACTTGAGCTCTTTGAAAACAAAAAAGCATATTTTATTCATAAACGTTCATGTAGTATGCACATGTGCTAATAGGCCCAAATGTAAGTAAATCTATACTTTTATATAAAAACAAAGATGAGGTGACTTACAGAACGAAAGCGCTGGCAGGTCGATAGACACACAAACAAACACAAACATACACACAAAATTCAAGCTTTCGCAACAAACTGTTGCCTCATCAGGAAAGAGGGAAGGAGAGGGGAAGACGAAAGGAAGTGGGTTTTAAGGGAGAGGGTAAGGAGTCATTCCAATCCCGGGAGTGGAAAGACTTACCTTAGGGGGAAAAAAGGACAGGTATATACTCGCACACACGCACATATCCATCCACACATACAGACACAAGCAGACATATTTAAAGACAAAGAGTTTGGGCAGAGATGTCAGTCGAGGCAGAAGTGTAGAGGCAAAGAAGTTGTTGAAAGATAGGTGAGGTATGAGTGGCGGCAACTTGAAATTACCGGAGATTGAGGCCTGGCGGATGACGAGAAGAGAGGATATACTGAAGGGCAAGTTCCCATCTCCGGAGTTCGGATAGGTTGGTGTTGGTGGGAAGTATGCAGATAACCCGGACGGTGTAACACTGTGCCAAGATGTGCTGGCTGTGCACCAAGGCATGTTTAGCCACAGGGTGATCCTCATTACCAACAAACACTGTCTGCCTGTGTCCATTCATGCGAATGGACAGTTTGTTGCTGCTCATTCCCACATAGAATGCATCACAGTGTAGGCAGGTCAGTTGGTAAATCACGTGGGTGCTTTCACACGTGGCTCTGCCTTTGATCGTGTACACCTTCCGGGTTACAGGACTGGAGTAGGTGGTGGTGGGAGGGTGCATGGGACAGGTTTTGCATCGGGGGTGGTTACAAGGATAGGAGCCAGAGGGTAGGGAAAGTGGTTTGGGGATTTCATAGGGATGAACTAACAGGTTACAAAGGTTAGGTGGATGACGGAAAGACACTCTTGGCGGAGTGGGGAGGATTTCATGAAGGATGGATCTCATTTCAGGGCAGGATTTGAGGAAGTCGTATCCCTGCTGGAGAGCCACATTCAGAGTCTGGTCCAGTCCCGGAAAGTATCCTGTCACAAGTGGGGCACTTTTGGGGTTCTTCTGTGGGGGATTCTGGGTTTGAGGGGACGAGGAAGTGGCTCTGGTTATTTGCTTCTGTACCAGGTCGGGAGGGTAGTTGCGGGATGCGAAAGCTGTTTTCAGATTGTTGGTGTAATGATTCAGGGATTCCGGACTGGAGCAGATTTGTTTGCCACAAAGACCTGGGCTGTAGGGAAGGGACCGTTTGATGTGGAATGGGTGGCAGCTGTCATAATGGAGGTACTGTTGCTTGTTGGTGGGTTTGATGTGGACGGACGTGTGAAGTTGGCCATTGGACAGGTGGAGGTCAACGTCAAGGAAAGTGGCATGGGATTTGGAGTAGGACCAGGTGAATCTGATGGAACCAAAGGAGTTGAGGTTGGAGAGGAAATTCTGGAGTTCTTCTTCACTGTGAGTCCAGATCATGAAGATGTCATTGATAAATCTGTACCAAACTTTGGGTTGGCAGACTTGGGTAACCAAGAAGGCTTCCTCTAAGCGACCCATGAATAGGTTGGCGTATGAGGGGGCCATCCTGGTACCCATGGCTGTTCCCTTTAATTGTTGGTATGTCTGGCCTTCAAAAGTGAAGAAGTTGTGGGTCAGGATGAAGCTGGCTAAGGTAATGAGGAAAGAGGTTTTAGGTAGGGTGGCAGGTGATCGGCGTGAAAGGAAATGCTCCATCGCAGCGAGGCCCTGGACGTGCAGAATATTTGTGTATAAGGAAGCCCAGGCTATCCGTGATCTGAAGGCTGACCGATCCATCATCATTCTTCCGGCGGACAAGGGTTCCACGACCGTGGTACTTGATCGTCGGGAGTATGTGGCTGAGGGACTGCGTCAGCTTTCAGACAACACCACATACAAAGTTTGCCAAGGTAACCCCATTTCCGATGTCCAGGCGGAGCTTCAAGGAATCCTCAGAACCTTAGGCCCCCTGCAAAACCTTTCACCTGACTCCATCAACCTCCTGACCCCACCGACACCCCGCACCCCTACCTTCTACCTTCTTCCTAAAATCCACAAACCCAATCATCCCGGCCGCCCCATTGTAGCTGGTTACCAAGCCCCCATGGAACGTATCTCTGTCTACGTAGATCAACACCTTCAACCAATTACATGCAGTCTCCCATCCTTCATCAAAGACACCAACCACTTCCTTGAACGCCTGGAATCCTTACCCAATCTGTTACCCCCGGAAACCATCCTTGTAACCATGCACCCTCCCACCACCACCTACTCCAGTCCTGTAACCCGGAAGGTGTACACGATCAAAGGCAGAGCCACGTGTGAAAGCACCCACGTGATTTACCAACTGACCTGCCTACACTGTGATGCATTCTATGTGGGAATGACCAGCAACAAACTGTCCATTCGCATGAATGGACACAGGCAGACAGTGTTTGTTGGTAATGAGGATCACCCTGTGGCTAAACATGCCTTGGTGCACAGGCAGCACATCTTGGCACAGTGTTACACCGTCCGGGTTATCTGCATACTTCCCACCAACACCAACCTATCCGAACTCCGGAGATGGGAACTTGCCCTTCAGTATATCCTCTCTTCTCGTCATCCGCCAGGCCTCAATCTCCGGTAATTTCAAGTTGCCACCACTCATACCTCACCTATCTTTCAACAACTTCTTTGCCTCTACACTTCTGCCTCGACTGACATCTCTGCCCAAACTCTTTGTCTTTAAATATGTCTGCTTGTGTCTGTATGTGTGGATGGATATGTGCGTGTGTGCGAGTGTATACCTGTCCTTTTTTCCCCCTAAGGTAAGTCTTTCCGCTCCCGGGATTGGAATGACTCCTTACCCTCTCCCTTAAAACCCACTTCCTTCCGTCTTCCCCTCTCCTTCCCTCTTTCCTGATGAGGCAACAGTTTGTTGCGAAAGCTTGAATTTTGTGTGTATGTTTGTGTTTGTTTGTGTGTCTATCGACCTGCCAGCGCTTTCGTTCGGTAAGTCAACTCATCTTTGTTTTTATATATAATTTTTCCCACGTGGAATGTTTCCTTCTATTATATAAATCTATACTTTTATTTAAATACACTAACAAAGTATCTGACATGATTATTGTTGTAAGCATATTGTATTCATGCCAAATATACCTCCGTGAAATGCTTCAATTGCAATACATATATTTGAAGTGTACACTGGACAATGTTCCTGCATAAAAGTGGTATGCTCAAAACTATGTATAAAATTTTCGAAAGTCAATGGCCAAAAACCAATTAAATGAAAAAAAAACCTATTTGCAATGGATGTGTACAAATTGAGAAAACTCATTTTTCTCTCGCTAATGCCACAAAGCTAAGTCTCACCAAATTACATAAGTTTCTTTGTATTCAAGTTGACCTGTTACAGCACTGGCACTTTTTCATCATGATGCTACCAAGTATTAGTGATGGGGTATACTTGGAGAAGATACTCAACTATGTTCCATTTTTAGATCACCGCCAATACTCAAGGCATTTCAGTAAGTTTAAAATCCCTAGAAAGTATTAACATGTTGCATACACACTACTACACTTCATAGCTTTCCATACTATGTATGAGACAGCAAGTGTTTGTGCTCACAGTAGTGCCACAAATTTTGATACATTTCTTTAGAAGGTAGGAGATGTGATACATGTATCACTTGAGATGAGTTTACTATCCTGCCCCAAAATTAAAATATATTCTTACAAGATTACTGCACAGCTGTTTAATTTCTGTATGTTCTATGTAAGACACCTATGTTCATGAGACAGTAATATCACCTCAACAAAGACACATTACCATGCCATATGAGAGATTACCATATTTGTACATAAAATACATCCTAAAATGGCAGTAAGTGCTCGTCTTTGAGCTCATGGGTTTTCAACAAATTACTTAAGAGTACAGGGAACAAAAGGAAGGAAGATAAGTTAAAATAAAAATGGTAACCAACACAAATGTATGTACTTGTGAGATGATCAATTTTATTCTGACTTTTCCACAAAGATATGGAACACTTTAAACATATTACAGCATTATAAAGAGAATGAATAAATAGTTAACATGTCAGAGACTGAGCAGAACCTCAGATTGGAAATGGCAGGTACTCTGCCATGGCCTATTCAGTGGAACCAACAAAAGTATTTGCCTAAAGGAATTTAGAGAACCCACATAAAATGTAAATCAGGATGTTGAAACAGGCGAAGGATCCCAATACATGTGAATGGAAATTCGGTGCCATAACCACTCTTCAATTTTCTCAGTAATTTAACATGTGACCACAAATACAAATGTATAAACTTTTTTATTTCATCCAAGAATATCTCAACATAATACAACAAACATTAATAATTCAAAATATGGGTATACACAAAATGTTTAAAGGATCTCTTTAAGGGTGGGACAGGTGGTCAGCCGTGGCCTTGATGAAGGAACCATCCTGGCATTTGCCTTAGCAATCCAGGAAAACCACAGAAAACCTGAATCAGGATGGCCAGACAGAGTGAACCCCATCCTCCCGAATATGAGGTCAGTGCTGTTAATAGCTACACTGCCTCATTCAGTTGTTACCTATTATACAATGTCCTGATTTACATCAAAATAGATCTTACAACTAGCAAAAATAATGATTAAATATATACACAATTACATATGCAATTGCACTTTAACATTTTTCTTTATCACTTTATGCAAACAGACCACACAACACTTTGTTCACGGAACTTCAATAAACTGCCAGAGGCTGCTTCAGCAGTTGCTGCATATATGGGTAGTTATCTGAAACAGAAGAACAGGAAACAAACAGCAGAAATATCCTTGTCTAAAGACACTTTAGAAACAACATAAAAACTTGCAGCAACTACTTAGCTGACTCACATTAGTAGTAAACATATTCACTTAAGGCATGTCTAGCAATTAATTTAATATGTTCTTCAAACTTCTATATGTATGCTGATAACACTACACTGTAGAGTGTGACCACAATGAAACTAACAATGTAAGGGATATCTTCTACACAAATTCTGGGATGTTAACATCTGAATAGCTATTCTCTGCAAAACACTGCATGTGAAGCAAGATACCGAAACTTGTTTAAGACTTACTGAAATTTATCTTTTGAATCAGTTTTAGATTTGAAGTTAACATTTAAATACCTCCGATAATGACTGACTTTTTCAGTAAACAAAATGTCCATGAAAGCCTCTAATAATAATTCCATGTCCCACAAGGTAATTGTATTTTTTAAAGAGTGGAGCCCCACCACACTGCCACAAACAAAAGTTCTACAATCACCTCTGCATTGATTAGGTTTTTAATCAATACAGGTTCATCAGGAGATAGAAAATGGATGAAAAATGTAACAAGAATTGAGATTTTAAGGGCAGAGGGCAAAACATGTCATGGCAAGCACCAAGGGCAAAAATCCACCACAACTGTTGGACAAGTAGTAAGAGCAGTAGCGGATTTCTTGCTGTCTGCAACAGATCATGCAAGGGTAGATCACATTAGTTAGTGGGTACCATGCAGTTTGATACTAGTGTTATAACCACCTGCACATCAGTACAAATGCATGTTGGAGCACCTCAGACTACAGCGGGGAAGGCCAGTTGCCTTCTGTACTCCAACCTTACTTACATTTAATGCCCGATTTAATAAAAATTTTACTCTTCCCTTTTTGGCACCCTTTCTAGAATACAAACTAGCAAAATTATGAGAATTTATTGTGTTCCACCACAAAGATAGGAAAACTTCCGTGTTTTGCAAATGAAATTTAGTATTGAGCACAAGATGTTTCACCAATTCACGTTTGGCATTTTCAGTGGTATTACTTTTTGTCCTATTCAAGAAACCATTTCTTCCAGTAAATATTTCTCAGCAGGTAACCTATACTGCAAGTTTGCAAAGGCTGAAGTGTTGTTATCATTACAATAAAACAATTTCAGTTAACATCTGAGGAAAATAGCAGCATATATTAATAATAATATACAGATTAGTGTTAACACACATGAAACTGATGTCAGTATCATTTTAAGAAACTTGAAATTCAAAATAATTGAATGTCAGAATGTATGCTACAGCTAACAATTTTTAAGTAAAGCAGGAAACAAAATGCTACTGTACTTACAAACTTTGAGGTGCCACATGCCTTGACACAGGCTACCAATTACCCACAAGTATTTTTGACATCTCATGCCCCACAGGTACTTAACTGGATTGCAATCTGATGATTGCTGCTATCAACATGAAAGAGAATATAGCTGTATCCAGTGACCAAATTTCAAAGTCGATACTGAAATTAAGTTCTAAGTTACAAATTCCAGTATTTACATATACATCACTTGTAATCCATTCACATGTCATAACATTAAACTCAGTGCAAATGTACCTCCATTTTAAGTGAAAGGTCAAGTTTGCCATTGTATGCAAAACACTATTACCTTATACTTCAAGTTTGCCTCTATAGGACTGTGTAACATTTGCTGCTGCTAGAAGACTATCAGAGCCATAACTGGAACAAAGAGCTCAGAGTTACCACCTGCCAATATAAACAAACTTCAATTTTAAACTGAAGGTGAAATATGTCATATGTATCCAAACCACTACCACATTATTTTTCAAGCTTCTCGCATTATGGCTGTGTGACGTCTGCTGCTGCTGCTGACTTCTGGAGCTGTAACAGGAACAAAGAGCTTTGAGTTACCATTTGCCAGTATACTCTTAAGGACTGTAACTGTACCTTCATTTTAAGAGAAAGGTGAAATTTGCCAAATGTCAAACCACTAGTACCTTATTCTTCAAGTTTCCCATTTTATAACTGTGTGACATCTGCTGCTGGTGACTGACTTCTGGAGCTGTAACAGGAACAAAGAGTTCCAAGTTACCGTTTACCAGTATACTCTTAAGGACTATAACCGTACCTACATTTTAAGTGAAAGGCGAAATTTGCCAAATGTGTATCCAAACCACTAGTACCTTATTCTTCAAGTTTCCCATTTTATAACTGTGTGACATCTGCTGCTGGTGACTGACTTCTGGAGCTATAACTGGAACAAAGTGTTCTGACTTACTGACTGACAATATACATTAAACACTTCAACACAAAACCACTAGTACTCTTTTAATGTAGCATAACAAATATATGCTATGCCCTACAGTTATATCTCCATTTTAAGTGGGAGATCAAATCTGCCAAAAATGTACCTAAACTAGAATTATCTTACTGTAATAATATCCCAAGTATTAAACGGAGACTCATCTGCTGGTGTTGGTGTGCCTCTCGAATCCACTACTGAAACAAACATCTAAGATAAGAAAAGCATATTTTGGGGTATAAATCACCAGTAATCTCTCATTAAATACAATAAATAACAAGTACCCTGTAACAGGAAATTCAGGAGTTAGTACTGTTCATATTTAGAAATATAATTTTTTCAACTTTAGACGCCTTCAGCCGTGTTCGCCTTTCATTTATAATGATACCAGTTTTAGAAAATATTCTTTTGCATGGCACAGAAGTGCCCACTATGTTGAATTTTTCCCTCACCACTTTAGAAATATTTGGGAAAATATATTGATTTCCATGCCACCATGCCAGTGGATTCTCACGTCTACTAATAACTGGGCTGTCCATGTACCTTTGTACTTCCACAATAGCAACTGACTGAGGAGTGCCCTGGGGCTTTGTTGATTTTACACTTGCATCATAGCCACCCCATACTGACAAGGGATCAGTGGTGGTTGAAGTTGACACAGTTTCATGGCTCTGGCCTGTGTTTGTCAGTCTTCTGTCACCCATCTTTTGTGCTACTAGTTCAATAAGCTGCTTCTTAGCATTATCTGCTGCAACTCGGCTTTCAAACACAAGAGATTTAAAGCGTTGATCTAGTAGAGTGGCTACTGCTATAGACTTGCTCATCTCTACATTGTGGAAATGGTCCTTCAGGCCTTTTGTTAATTCTTCAATGACAGTCCTTGTCACACTGTTAAATGGCCTCTTCAAAAGTTCTGCACACGCTGATAATAATCCTCTTGTCAGAACAATAACCTGAAAATTGGAATAAGTTCTTCAATATAACACAAACAGTACAATATCTCAGAAATGATTATGCCATAATACCACAGCTAACATTTTAGCAAGAAAAAAGCTGCTTAACTTACTTGGCTGCCAGTAGGATATGACTCAGCACTAAGCTGTGTTGAAACCTGTGCAAATGGCTTCAACACAGAGCAGAGTTCTGAGCAGATGTTCCATTCCTCGTCTGTCAGTTGTTTAAAATCAACAGTGAATAGTACAAGTGAAGTCTTCACTGCATCTTTAATTTCAACTATTCACTCTAACATACACAGAGTAGAGTTCCACCTTGTTGGCACCTCCTGCACCAGTTTTTTAACATGACCTGCCCCATTATTTTGTTGGTATGTCAGCAGTCTTTCTGTTGCCTTGCAGCTTCTCTTGAAGAATGCTACAATAGTTTTGACTTCCTGCTGAATTGACACAAAAATTTTTATTGTGCACAATAAGATTCAGTGTATGTGCATAGCACCCAAAGTGTTTCCACTGTAAAATGGATACTGCATTTTTAATATTTGGTGCATTATCCGTCACAACCAGCAAAACTTTGTCTGTCGGCCTGAAGTTATCTGTCGTGCCTATTAGAGATGCCGACAGATTCGAAGCAGTATATGCACCAGAGAATTGGGAACATCCTAACAACACAGATTGCAAGGTGAAATCTTCAGACACAAAATGCCCTGTCACCGCCATGTAATCTTCATTTGCTGCTGATGTCCAGCAATCTGTGGTCAAACAAACTGTCCTCGCAGCTGACAGTTTGTCTACCACTTTCTCCTTTGCTGCTGTGTATGCTGCTTGCAGCATTACATCTGAAATATGCTTCCTGCTTGGTAACTCATAACCAGGATTAAGGGCCCGCACGAAACTGCGAATCTTCAATGACTGAAAATGGTTGGATGTCTTCAGTGAACAGCTGAAGAAGTTGCCCATCTATCTTCTTTTTCTGATTCACTCTGATCCTTTTGGAGAGGTACGATGTCATAGAACTTTGAACACCTTGCTGCATTGAGGGGGCTGGAGCAGCTTGCTCCTCTTCCACACTACTGGTGCCAAGGATCACCTCTACGGGAAGGGTTTCACCTACAGAAAAATAGGTTTCATATCAGCATGAGCACAATAGAAATGATGCCATATTATTTTTGGTGATATATATTACAATGTTTGCGTACAGTATTCTACATGGTACGTGCAGCTTGAAAATTTACTTCATACAAGTTGACAATTAACTCAGTTTTAGTAATGACTATAGCTTCAAGTTTCTTCTTTAATCCTAACAACACCAACACATTTTCAATAATGTGTATTGGGGGGAAGGGAGGGTACTGTATTTCCACCCTAAAAAAATATCTTAATTGTTGTTGACATATTATCATATTTTAAACAAATACTGATGCATAAGTAGGGTCCTGAACTTTAAAATATTCAATATGACTGTCACTGTGGAAAGTCACATGTACTATTAACATGTCAAATTTTTGGGTTAAGTTTAACAACAAAATTTAAAACATTTATGGAATTCAGTTGAAGACTCCATTAAAAACAATTATCCTTCTCAAAATTTTAAAATATGAAACAGTATCTAATTCCCCCCCCCCCCCCCCCCCCCCACGGCATCGTCAGGGTTAAAGACAAATAATACACAGGAATAAGCACTGATACAATCTGCTATCGGATTAGTTACTAATAATTGCAAGAAGACAGTTACAGAAGCTTCCAGATACACATATTATACATACGTATTGTAGTTAGTGCACTCAAATATTAAATAGTCTCACAGACGACATATATCACACAGTGGCATTTTATTAGCACTATTGTTATTATACCTGCAACAATAACTTCGAATTAAATAATTAAGTATTCCGGCACCATATGCAACATAATTTAATGTTTGAAAATGTCAAGGCAAACAGGTGCAGTGGTATCGACAGCTTAAGTAGTCATGACAAATGAAAACTTGCGTGTAACAATGCACAAAGCACCACACTGTATAGCATGCTCTTATTTTTAAAAAAATTAATAAAATAAAAATAAATGATTATACATGCACTGAAATAACCGTAATTGGAATAAATATATTTTTTTCATTACTCACCCAAATCTAGCTCCGAAGGTCTTTGTGAAGAGAAATTCACAATTAAATGCGATTTCTGAAGATGTTTTTTTTTAATTCGACGTCGTCGATTTGTACAATAATTTCTTACTGCACAAAGTACATTTCGCAAACTCTTCATCAAGAGTTTCGAAATATGACCACATTTCGTTAGACACACAGTTATTCCGTTACCAACTTCCAGGTTATCTGTGGTGGTAGCCCGATAACTGCCAGAGAACTAGAACTGCGAGCCAATAACAATAACTGCCAGAGGAGAATACCGATCTCTGACAGTTATTCCCATAGTCGCTCGAATTCCTTAGTAACTCTCCTTGTACTAACCGTCCAAGCTAAATTAACACGTAAGGTGGTGGGTCAAGGGATCGGCTGTACTTGTTAATGTCTGTACTGCAGCTTCTATCAGCCACGGCTCGGACATTAACTTTATTTAATTGTTTATGCTAAAAGTAACGAAGGCCCACGAAATAGTACACAGTTCTTATCAACAGATGGCACGCAGTCTCACAGTTATTCCCATGGTCTATAGAACGCCTTCCGAATGCGCAGTACGATCTTCAGTCAACAGATGGCGCGAGGCACTGTTGACACTAAACAGTTATTGAAATAACTGCCAGAATCAGAGGAACAGTTATCGCAGTAACTGTTACTTCTCAGTAACTGGTTATTTCTATCAGTTACGTTATTTTTTGCCACCTCTACAACACAACCCCACCCCCTGAAGCCACTGCCTGCGAACCCACACAGGAAGACAAACCTACACAAAGACCCCCAGAACCAAAAACCCAGAGAAGGCGTAGGCGACCAAGAGGTAACAGGAGTGGGAACACACGTGCACCACAACAAAACACTGACGCACAGTCAGTTCCTCATAACAACAACACAAGCGCCAGCCCACACATAACGCCAACACCCAAACCAGTGGCTGCCAACACCACAACCGAGCCACAGGCCGACACACACAACACTTGAGGGTTTATTGGCAACAATATTCCCCCATCACACGACCGCTCAGATCCTTATCAAGCTCGCGGCGGCCGTCACCACACTTGTCACACGGCTCATAATTGCTCAACCTGGGCAGTACTGGGCCGCCATACAAACAGCGCTCACCACACTGTATACACCCACACATGGATAACACGCCACAGGCGCCCCCATTGCAAACAACCAGACACTGACACGGATCCTGTTCTGGAACGCAGGAGGGATCAACAACAAAAGGGCGGAATTTTCCGTGCTCATGGAGCGTAAGGGTATCCTTATCGCACTACTGAGCAAAACTAAGCTCAAGCCACGCAACCAACTAAACTTCACCGGCTACTGCGTCTATCGTACCAACCGACTGGACGGCTCCGGTCATGGCAGAACAGCCATCATCATACACAAAGACAGAGAACACACAAACATAGTGCTCCCTGAACTTGAAAAACTAGAGGCAACCACTGTCAGGGTCATGTTCAACGGAGCCTACACTACACTGGTTTCAGTATACAACAGCCCTAAAAACATCAAAACACGCGACATCAGGACAATACTCAACATATCACCACGCGTAATCGTCGCTGGAGATCTTAACGCAAAACACCCGGACTGGAACTCACGAATACGAAACTCCAACAGCAAGATACTATACAAGCACGCACTAGGACGAAACTAAATCACACTAGCGCCAACCAAACCGATGCACATTCCCTACCGGAGGGGACACAGGCCAGACGTGTTAGACATGGTCCTCATCAAGGGCATAACAACAACACTCAACGTTGCCGTTGAAAATGATCTGCCCTCAAATCACCAACCCATTATACTGTACATTGAAGAAACACTGCAGCACATGGAACAACGCTGGATGTTAGACTACAGGTGTGCGAATTGGACCCAGTTCAAGGAAACACTTGACAGTCGCATCCCAGCCACCCACGCGATTTACGAGACAGCCAAAATTGATGAGGCAGTTGAAACCCTCACTGGCGCCGTCCAAGACGCAATAACCAACACCATACCGATCTGCACACCACAACAACACAGTGCTGCCCTGCCCCAGAAGATCCTGGGCCTAATCTCAATGAGGAACCGCCTCAGGAGACATTGGCAGCGTACCAGGCACCAGCACTTCAAACAGCACATGAACAGGCTCCAGGGTATAATCCAGGAAAAAATACAAACATTTAAGACACAACAATGGGACCATAAACTCGAAGGGCTGGACACCATGTTACATGGCGTGTGGCAGCTGGCCCGATACTTCACCAGGGAGAAACTGCACACCCCCATATTACAAGGGCCCGACGGACCAGCATATTCTGTGGAAGAAAAAGCGGAACTGATGGCCCTCAACACTCGCAGCGTCATTCACACCGAACCTGGATCCCTCAGACCCAGCGTTCACACTTCCTACAGACCAGGTCACACGCATCTTGGCCCAACCAGCGCGCAACATCATCCGACAAGCTAGTACAGCTGAAGTCAAATGGGCCATCATGCATACCACTGCTAGGAAAGCCCCTGGTCACGATGGCATTCAAAACCGTGTCCTCCAGGAGTTCATGGACAAAGCTGTAGACTACCTAACACACATCACGAATGCCATGCTCGAGCACCAACACTTCCCCGCCTTTTGGAAGACGGCCAAGGTCCTGATGTTCAGGAAGCCGGGGAAAAACCACTCCCTCCCACAAAATTACCGACCCATCAGTCTGCTGAGCGTGCTCAGCAAGATCGTTGAGATGGTAATATTAAAACGACTCACCAGGCACTGTATCACGAAAGACACCCTGAGAGCGGAGCAATTTGGTTTCAGGAATCACCACGCAACAACACAACAACTCCTCCATGTCGTTGAATACATAACACACGGATACAACACAAACAAAGCGACTGGGGCAGTGTTCCTGGACACTGAAAAGGCTTTCGATCATCTATGGCACAATGGCCTAATACGCAAACTTTGCGACGCAGGGTTCCCCGACAGGCTCGTACGTCTCAGACACTCGTATCTCACTGACAGGAGTTTCAACACCGACGTGGAGGGCAAACAATCGACACGACTTGGTATCCAGGCAGGAGTACCCCAAGGAAGCATCCTAGGGCCCTTACTGTTTAACCTCTACATTAACGACCTCCCAGCTACACACAACACGACGGTGGCAATCTACGCGGATGACACCGCCATCCTTGCGCAAGATTGGAAGCCGTCTAACATTAATTCACGACTACAGACTGCACTCAGATGGCGGAGCCTTGGCTGGTGAAATGGCGTGTTAGAGTAAACGTCGACAAGTGCGAAGCCATTCTGTTCACTAGAAGACTGAAGCAACTGCGCAAACATCAGCACTGCAACCCAATAACACTATACACACACCCAATACGTTTCTGCGAGAAGGTCAAATACCTTGTTGTCTGGCTGGACAGGAAACTACTCTCGGGGCACCACATTCAACACGTGACCAACAAAGCTAACGTGAGGCTCAAACAACTCTACCCTATGCTTAACAGGTGTAGCCCACTGAACAGGAGGGTGTCTAGGTCCATGTACATGACACTTATTCGACCCCTGATGACATACGCAGCCCCTGTCTGGGGATACGCTGCACCAACTCGCCTACGCCGTCTGCAGCTCATACAGAACAAAGTACTCAAAATCATAAGCAACGCTCTGCGCTACACATGCATCATGGACCTTCACCAGGAATACCGGCTAGATACTATCTTGCAGGTATTCCGAAACCTCTCCACATGACTGTACAATAACACGAGACACTCGTGCAACACGTTTATCCTTTCTCTGGGTAACTACGACCACAACCATAGATGGAAGCATAACAGACCAAAGACGCTCCTGGCTAGGAACAAAACATCTATGGTCCATAGCACGCTAACACGACAGTACTGGTGAGCCCCTGCAACACAGCTACTGCTGGTAACTCCAGATGTTTGACCAGCCGAAAAACAGGCAACTGCAGGGAAACCATACTGTACACAGCACGCAAACCAACCACACACACCCCCTACACCATCTGTGAGCCAATCTATGACCGATCGCCCACTAATGTACAATGACCTTGAACTGTTGCAGGGATGCAGCAACTGCAGGAATCCCTGCAACGAGCTCCAGCAACGACAAAGGTAATGATGCACGATACCTCACACTAACATAACCACACCTTGCATGCACTGTCGCAGATAGCAAGCCGCTACTGCCCTTACTACCCATCCTACTGTTGCAGAGGTTTTTTTCCCTTGGCACTTTCCTTGGCACTGTTTTTCCTCTGCCCTTACAACCACTACCCTTTGATCGCTTTTGTCCACTTTCTATCTCCTGATGGACCATGTTAATGAGTAATCTTACCCAGATGCACGGATAACATCACAGCCCGCATCCTGTGACTCCTGATTCAAAAACTAACATGTTATACGGTGGTGATAGTAGAACTTTGGCTTGGTCACCACGTTGGTGTGGGCGTGGACGGGCCCCATCCTTTATGACGAAGCTGAAAGAGATAATTTAAAATAGATGTGAGCCTGTTAACTTGTTCATAATTTAAACATTGTTAAATGCAAGGTTGTGGTGAAAACCTCTTTAACTCCATCTTCAGTTGCTGTGAGAGTGAGTTCCGTAGTTCTGCAGTTGCTGTTGCTGGTCCCAAGCCCAGAGAAATGAGGAGGGTTGGCAACTCACAGAAGCCGTAAAAGAACTGACATAAAATAGTTTGAGGCATCCTCATCCTATGAAGGTTAATATCGAAGCAATAGTAATATCTTTATATTCCATGTTTTCAACTTATTTGTGTGATGCAAAACAGAGTGTACCGAGCAGTAGGATGTTGGAGCTTCCCGAAACGCAGACGCTTTTGGGTGTAGCCATTTCTCTTGAAATAGCACATTTCATGGTTAACGCTATTCTTATAACAGTAAAACGTAAAAGTTTACTAGTGCACAACCTGCACCCCTCCGCGCTTCTGACAGTTCTTGCTTTTATATATCAGTGTAACAGCATAAAGAGACTTATGTGTCAGAACGAAAGGATAGTGTGCTCAGCTTCCAAGTCAAGACAAAGTTGTGGCAGAAGTGGACATGTTCGATGCAGAGAGAAATTTTCATCTCATCAAAACGGTTGATAGAAATTATAAATCAAAATCCTTTCTGGGGAGTTAAATTTCTAATAATGGAATAATATTTTTGCGTAGTGTTCACACTCATAAATTGCAAAAAAGTCCAGTATGAGCTCGTCATTAGAATAAGATTTATAACCCCTTTGCAATGTTTGGAGGTGTTTCAGTTACACTTTCAGACGCGATACAGAAAGAATTCAAAGTATCATTATTAGTAAATCAGGCGAAAAGAACAGTGATCCCTAAGACTGGCCGTGTCTGAAGATAAGTTTGTTTTCAAGTTTACAAGTGAGCTTATTGTTGATTTCCTAATGTTGTGACCAACCTTCCCTCTTAGTTGCCCTCCATTAGCAGAAAAATTCACACTGTTTACACTGAAAGTGACGTGCCACGTTAACAGTAGAAAGATAAAATAATAGTGATTTTCCAAATATGATTAGATTAGATGTACTTTTCCTTCCAATCGAACCATAGTGAGGAAATACAACAGAATGTAAAAATAAAAAAAAAAAAAAATAAAAAAAAAAAAAAAATAAATAAAAAAACAATATATATATATATATATATATTATGCTGATGTTCCCTCCATACCAGAGTGGAATGATCATCATCATGCATGTGGAGTGAATCTAAACTTTCTAAACATATTTTCATTTATGAGTTAATAAACAATTAATAGAAGAATCATTTTACAACACTTACTTACAATGATTACATTACTGCACTGCATTTATACGGAAATCAGATTGCACTAATATTCACGTTATTATATGTTATTAGTAATAAATCCTTTTTGCTCCTGTTAAACTGAACTTTAGGGTTAGTTAAACTTTTTATGGCTGCTGGAAAGTTATTGAAAAAGTGTGTGTTTGAATAGTGGACACCTTTTTGGACAAAAGTAGGTTATTGTGAAGATTATTCTTATTTCTAGTATTGATTCCAAGAAATGAACTGTTGGTTTGAATAAGACATATTTTTAATGACATATTTCATCAAAGAATAAATATATTAGGAAGCAGTAGTTAATGCCCCTGATTCCCTAAACTAGCCTCTGCAGGATGTTCTTGAATTGACACTACACATAATTCTTATTCGACGTTTTTGTATCCAGAAAACTTTAGCTTGGCTTAATGAGTTACCCCAAAAGAAAATCCCACGAAAGTAAGCATCATACGTTTATATCCCCTATGTCACAACGTTCACATTGCAAAGAGAGATTAGTTTAGGTGTTTCAGCAGCCCTGTGGTTTGCGCCTCCGTTTCAATTTATTGTCAAGCTGTAATCCCAAGAATTTAACACTGTCCACTTCTTTTATCTGCTTGTCATATTTTGTGCATATACTGGTAAGAAACCTCTTACAAGTTCTGAATTGTATGTAGTGTGTTTTTTCAAAGTTTAGTGACAAACACTTGTTTAGGAAGCATAATGTTCATGAAAACTTCATTAGCCTTTTATTGCAATATTTGTATCAAACAGCTTGGCATCTGGTAATGTTTCTGATGAAAGATTCCCACTCAGCTGCCTCACTGCCCCCTCTATCAACAGCAACATTTGAGGAAGAATGTCTCATAGGCATAGATTGTAGACTGTTTAGAGTACTCACATTTTAGAAGTACTGTACATTAAAGTGTAGGTGCTCAAACCAACTGTTTGAATTCAAGTGGTCATTTGACCTGAAAGCCACTGTAAATAATTGAAAATATATTTCAGTTCACTTGTTCAGAACAATGACAATTCCACTTGTCTCTTGCTTTTGAAAACATGCCATACACCAGAGTTTTCTGTCATATACTTCCTGGTAATGATGTGGTTTTGTGTAGAAGTTGATGCTTTAAGGCTGATTACATGCAAGTATGTGTGATGTAGATGCATTAAGGTTGATAACATGAAAGTGAAGAGAGTGGGAACTAAGTCTACAGGTTTTTCAGTTAAAGAGTTGACAATATGAATATGGTAATACTTTTAGTTGTGTGTGTTGAAGAAAATAGCTTCCTTGCAAATGCACTATGGTACTGCAAAACAGTTCACTGCAGCTGCCAGGTAAATAAGCAAGCATAGAACTTTTTGCAGGGGCAATCAGCTTGTTGAACTGATGCAGAACTGAAGTTAAACATGTGAAACAATGATCTTATGTTTTTTGCTTCATTCTATTTCACCGTTGTCACAGAAGTTTCGATGTAGCAGGCATACTGCTATTTGATACTGCCATGTCCTTTTGCCACAAGTGTCATACTAGAGCAGACTGCAACACTTATTCTACGTTACCTGCCCACAAAATTTAAATACTGGGTGGAGATGAGGCATTCATTTATTTTCATCTATACTAAAGCATTTACATGCAATAAATGGCACCATGAATAATTTTAATAACAACTTTTACATTGGGAATTGACAAAACGTGGTTTTGTGAATGACATAATTGACAAATTTATATGTGACAAATGCAGCGTGTCTTTAATTTCTTATGTTCTTTGTTGCTTCCTGTTCTGGTTTGTTTGCTAATGTGTACACATGTGTCTTTTGTATCTGTGTACAGTAGTTTAAAGCTAATTCACTGTCATTAAGCTTTGAGAAGACCCACTACATGCAGTTCAGAACCTGTAAGACATTTCCTTCCAGCATGAGTATAACATATGAAGACATGCAGACCGAAGAGGTTGACACTGTTAAATTTCTGGGATTACAGCTCGATAATAAATTCAGTTGGGAAGGACATACCACAGAATTGCTTAAGTGCCTAAGCAAGTCTGTATTTGCCATGAGAATGTTGTCAGATGTAGGATACATAAATATAAAGAAACATGCATACTTTGCTTATTTTCATTCTATTATGTCATATGGGATCATACTCTGGGGCAACTCATCAAACCAAATAAAAGTTTTTAGGGTGCAAAAGCATGTGATAAGAATCATTTTTGGTGTAAATTCAAGAAAATCTTGTAGAAACCTGTTCAAGGAACTTTGTTTTCTAACCATTGCTTCTCAGTATATTTATTCCTTAATGAAATTTGTTGCAAGTAATACATCTCTATTTCCAACCAGTAGCTTAATATATAGTATCAATACTAGGAATAAGAACAATCTACACAAAGACTTAAAATCACTTACCTTGGTCCAAAAAGTGGTCCAATATTCAGGAACACACATTTTCAATAAATTGCCAGAAACCATTAAAAACTTGGATTCAGATAGAGCATGGCTTAAAGAGAATTTGAAGACTTTTTGATAGGCAACCCCTTCTACT
Source organism: Schistocerca serialis cubense (assembly GCF_023864345.2). NCBI lineage: Eukaryota > Metazoa > Arthropoda > Insecta > Orthoptera > Acrididae > Schistocerca > Schistocerca serialis. The sequence continues at coordinate 919,372,666 of NC_064640.1, read as the reverse complement.
CCATAGATGAATATCTTAACAGAGACTGTTAACCAGCTTAAGTAAAAATATCTGTTAGATTTCAGTTCTGACAACACTTGGTCACAACAGTCAAGATTAGGTATTTTGTGTATGATAACTTTATTAATAGTGCATAACAGTATTTCATTCTGACAGTGTATTAATTCTGTACACATTAGCTGTTCCAGTTTACTGCATTGTATTAACCCATTTCAACTATCTCCTGACAAATGATCAGGGTAGAAAGTATTGTATTCAAATGTTTTATGTTATACTTTGACATGTTCCACACCCATGACAATCATCTCATTTTTTGGGTCTATGAAACGAAAACTGAATCTAATCTAATCACACTGTTAGTGTACATATTGTGTATGTAGGAGATAGTGTCCCTACATAATTGGTGACCCCAAAGACGAAACTGTGCCATCGTGGATAGGTTATCTGCCATGACTACCGCACATAACCTTCTGCACGCCATCAATGACACCATTTAGGACATTAAAAATGAGACCGAGGTTCTACGGTGCCCGCCTCCTCTGCTTCAGCTTCTGGATTCTATGTCACACACCAGTTCATCTTGGAACATCATGGCTTCAACTGCACTGGTTGTGCCATCAGACACAGCGATACAATCACAGAACACCACTTCACACGTAATTTCAACAGTGTCATAAGTCATCAAACCCAGTGTGGACATGCTCCTAGTCATTTCACCATAATGGTACCACTTGTGGGATCAACAGAAATATCTACTCTTCAGCTCTTGCAGTCCTTGCATATTGCACCTGCAAATTCAGGCCCCATTATCTACATCCAATCAACGAAAAATTTAGTTTGCAATAATGAAGAGCATTTTCAAGCAACAGCAAATCAGTAATAATTTTGAACAGTTTACCTTTGTGATGAGTAATCTTAATCAACATGCTACTTCAGTGGTGTTGGATATTATATTACGGCCCCTCCTCCCTCCCCGTCCCACCCTGCTTACAACGCTCTCAAGATGGTGCTGATTTCACGTTGCTTAAAACCAACGGGTCAAAGGCTCATGCAAATCCTATACCGTGAGAGGCATGAAACATGATACCATGTGAATTCTGGAACCATTTGCACGGAATGACTGATCCCAGTATCATGCTGGATGCTTCACTGTTACACTTTTGGCAACACCAATTGCTCCCTTCAAGTAAGGTTAACTTTAATTGCTCACAAATGGCAGCCATTATGAAAGTTGCTTATGGTGCACACACCTTGCCTGACTCATATGCCACAGTGGCTGCCATGATAAGTTCATTCACTCTCAAGACAACCAAATCATCCTGGACCAGTCTAACATGCTGCTGCTTTGCTGCAATTCCACCTCTGCCCAAAGGTCACAGAGTCTTCCTGAAGACCTGTAAACTCTCTGTGTCACTATCAAGAGACTGGATAAGTAGTTGGAAACATTTCAACTATGGACAGTGACAGCTGAGAGTGTGTTTGTCCCACCATACCTTCCCACCCCAGTCATGTAGCAATGAGACCACTCAAATGTTTGCTGGTTTCACGAATGTTTCAGTCACCTGGCTATGAAATGTAAGAAATCATGTTTCCCACCCTAACACTAAAACACAATCTGATTTAGTTGCTACACAGAAGGACGCCCACCTACAGTTTAAGAACAGTCAGCACCCTATGTCAAAAAGGCATCATAGGACTGCTCATTTTATTGACTGTAATGGCATGACTCCAATGCTGGCAACTACTAAATGACCACATGACACTGCAACACAAAGGCTGTTCATCACTGACCACCATTCAGACCTAGTGTTATTAATCAAATGATATGATTAGATTAGATAGATTAGATTAGTTTAGTTTTTTGTTCCATAAATCCATGCTGAGGAGATCTTCCTGGATGTGGAACATGTCTCTCTCACTCTCTCTCTCTCTCTCTCTCTCTCTCTCTTTTTTTTAAAAAAAAGCTGAAATAACAATATGAGTATATACAATACATCATTTTTTTAAGCTGAAATAACAATACTAATAGTATGAGTATATACAATACATCATTTGTTTCCATTAAAAAATGTGTCAATGGAGTAGGAGGAGTTGACCACTAGTAAGTCTTTCAGGCTCCTTTGAAACTGATCTTTATTTGTAACTAAAGTTTTTTATCCAGAATGATATTTTCACTCTGCAGCGGAGTGTGTGCTGATATGAAACATCCTGGCAGATTAAAACTGTGTGCCAGGCCAAGACTCGAACTCGGGACCTTTGCCTTTTGCGGGCAAGTGCTCTACCACCGAGCTACCCGAGCATGAGTCACGCTCTGTCCTCACAGCTTTACTTCTGTCAGTACCTCATCTCCTACCTTCCAAACTTTACAGAAGCTCTCCTGTGAACCTTGCAGAACTAGCACTCCTGAAAGAAAGGATATTGCGGAGACATGGCTTCTATAAAGTTCGGAAGGTAGGAGACGAGGTACTGGCAGAAGTAAAGCTGTGAGGACAGGGCATGAGTCATGCTCGGGTAGCTCAGTTGGTAGAGCACTTGCCCGCGAAAGACAAAGGTCCTGAGTTCGAGTCTTGGCCTGGCAGACAGTTTTAATCTGCCAGGAAGTTTCAAATTTTTTTATGTTTGCTGGCAAATTATTGAAGATGAGTGTTCCTGAGTGGTGGACCCCTTTTTGAACTAAAGTAAGTGCTTTTAAGTCCTTGTGCAGATCATTTTTGTTCCTGGTACTGTATGTATGAACTGAGCTGTTTGTTGGAAAAAGAGATATGTTATTTAGGACAAATTTCATTAAAGAGTAACATACTGAGAGGCAGTAGTTAGTATACCCAGTTCTTTGAAGAGGTTTCTACAGGACGTCTGCTAATTTACTCCACGGATAATATGTATTACACGCTTTTGAACTCTGAAAACTTTTGTTTGACTTGAAGAGTTACCCCAAAATATTATATCATATGACATTATAGAATTAAAGTAGGCAAAGTTAGCAAGCTTTTTCGTTTTTATGTTGCCTATGCCTGCTAACACTCGAATTGCAAATACAGATTTGTTAAGGTGTTTCAGCAGTCCTATGGTGTGCTCCTCCCAACTGAATTTATTATCAAGTTGTAATCTCAGGAATTTAAGACTGTCAACCTCTTCTATCTCCTCTTCTTCATACTTTATGCAATTGCTGGGTGTAAACCTCTTACAGGTTCTGAATTGTATGTAGAGAGTCTTTTCGAAGTTTAATGTCAGTGAGTTGGCTTTAAACCATTTATTAATATCCATGAAAATATCATTAACGGATCTTTCTAGAACTATGCTCGACATACTACTTATTGCAATGGATCACTGTGGGACACCACATGTAATTTCTTCCAATTTTGATGATGACTGACGACTTAATTCACAAGTCTTTTGCACTGACACCCTTTGCTTCCTGTTAGCGAGGTATGACTTGAACCATTTTGCAACACTGCCCATGACACCATAGAATTCTAATTTATTTAAAAGGATGTTGTGATTCACACAGTCAAATGCCTTTGACAAATCACAGAAAATACCTGCTGCTTGTAATTTGTTATTTAATGAATTAAGTACATTTTCACTGTAGGTGTAAATAGCCTTCTCGATATCAGAATCCTTCAGAAATCCAAACTGTGTTCTTGATAATATGTTCTTTGTGGACAGATGGTTGATAAGCTGCCTGTACATTACTTTCTCTAAAATTTTTGAGAATGCCCATCGGTTGCTAATGTGTCATCTACCCTTAATGCTATTTGCTCCTGTTCCTTTCTGGTTCTACCAGTCTCCTCTTTCACAACATCCCATAGTGTTTTTATTTTGTTCACTGACATTGCTATCTCCTTTTCATAGTGCATTTGTTTAGATGTCTGAATTATTTTTTTTAATATTTTAGAGTATTCCTTGTATTTAGCTAAATCATCAGCATTGGAGCTATTCTTGGTCAACAGATACATTTTCCTTTTTTATCTTACAGGAACTCTTAATTCCTTGTGTAATCCATGGTTTTATTATAGGCTTCTGTTTAATTGAGTAACTTTTAGAGGAAAACAGTTTTCAAACATGGTACTGACATTGTTCATGAATGTGTTATATTTTTCATTCATGTCTTGAGTACTATAAGCATCTTTCTAGTTCATATCTTTGAGCAGTTTTCTAAAACACTCAATTTTTGGTTGATTGACTACTCTCCTGTACTCCAATTTAGCAGTCTTGATAATCTGCTTAGAATTTACATCTAAAACAAAGAGCTGCATGTCATGATCTGATAGTCCATTTATTACAGGTTTTATGATATGATTTTGTTCCTTCAATTTGTCTATAAAAATGTTATCAATGGCTGTCCTTGAGGATTTAGTGATCCTAGTTGGAAAGTCTACAGTGTGAGTTAGATTGAAAGACTACATTATTAACTGCGGTAAATGTTTACTGGAAGATTGCATTAGAAAATCTGTATTAAAGTCAGCAGTAATCAAAATTTCTTTGTTTCTTCCTGTTAAATAACCCAAAAGAGCTTCTAGTTGATTTATGAATAGATTATAATTTCCTGCAGGTGCTCAGTAAATAGTTACTATTATATAGGATCTGTTATGGAACTCTACTTTGTAGCACATGCTTCTAGATGCTGCTTGAACCGTGGATTGCTTTTCAAAGAATATTCTTAAAATTTTATTTTATTTACTAGTGATTCATCAAGAACATTAACACATTTATTCACAATATGTGAGTGTGGAAGTAGTTGCCAGGGAGTACTTTTTTTTTTTTAAGAAAAAGAAACAGATTTTAAATTATAATCAGAAAGCACCCTGTAAATATCAAGTTACAATTTATTCAGAGGCAGAAAGAACAAATTTTTGACTGTATGAGCTTTCAGGCTTAGAACCTTGCCGCCCCCTTTTGACACGGCCGTAGTAACGACCGCTCACAACAACCTCTGAAAGACAACACTGGTGCAAATCTGCAACACACCAGATTACTTTAAACCAAAAGTTTTAACAATTCACATAAGCACATAAACTATGCACCCTGTAGGAGGGAAGGAAATGGTACAAAACACTAAAATTAAAATATTAACTTGCCATCAAAGGTGCAACTTGATTTTAACTTCTAATAAAAGTCTTACGGTGGAAGGGTGGCAACTTTATATACTAAAATGACCATTTAAATAAAAGCCCATTAAATGCAATCTTATATAAAATTATACAAGGTTGGCCAAACGAGCTAACATGCTCTACAGTACACATATGCCGCCTCTCAAGATGATAGGCAAGATCAAAACATATTTCAGGAATTAGGCCGTTACACTCCAAGCAATAAATTCATTAACACACCGAATCTGACAAACATGACAGAGGCAGCTCCGAACAATCAAGATACTAGCTCTCCGACTGACAATCTGACCGATTTCCAACCGTCAGATCCAACTGCACAAACAACAGAGAATATCAGCCGGTGTTGAGTACACCAAGATACTTACACCTTCTAACTCAGCCTCACCAAGATCAAGGCATCAAACACCACACTATAGAAGTTTAAAGAAATACAGAAAACACAAGTCACAACTGTCAAATCACTACGGAAGAAGGCTGCGGGTTCTAGACAACACACACCACTTGTTATCACATGAGTGAACAGCTGAGGAAACAACAATCCACAAATAATGAACAAATCGTAACAGTCAATATTTAAAAAGAAGTTGCTAACTACTCAACTTGAGGATCCTGCTTCAGAGGAAAGCAAAAAGTTGCTTTCGCAGCTAGCACCTCCAAATGAAACAGCGCGTGCCCGCCGCCAAAAGTCCCGGCCTGGCTTCGCGCTGTGGAGACTACGTCACTGCTCAGTTCCAACGAACCAACAAGGTCCAACCACATCCCAACTCAGAAAGTGGTGTTCATTCTGAGGATCCAAGACATCATCGACTAAGACGACCAGCCGAGCAAACGACCATGGCAGCCCGCTTTTACTGACAGTGGTCCTGGAGAATACTAACACCATACGGACCCGACTGTTGATGGCTGCCAACTCTTCCCGACTGATATTGGTGTCAGTGCTCAGCAGACCACATGTCGCCATCCGACGACCAGCAGACTGATCGACCAACGGTCTTCCGTCTGCGTCGACCACGGTCCCGGCGCATATTTGCACCATGCGGACCTACCTGCTGCTGAATGCCAACTTGTCCAACAGTGGAGTAATGATGAACCCGACTCAGTCCACAACCCAGCAGTGACTGAGACTTAGAGCCGACTGACTAACATGCGAGTGTCTGCCTTCTGATTGACTCTGTCGACTCACTGCACCGACTCCCAGACTGACTCCAACTGACTGACTGGCAAGCTCATAGCATCGCTTAAATGCACATCAACAGGCAACCTTTCCCACCAGAGGGAGACACCAAAGCTGTGATTGCCACAGCAGCACCACCGCCAGAAACGGAGGGCGACTGCTTCACACTACGCGCTGCGGTGCGCTCTTCGAAACAGCAATTTTTACCATGGCTCACTGCTCTAAACAGGATTTATTAATGTCAATGTTCTTGATTCTTGAATTTATGTTAGTTTTTAATAAATGTGGCAACTCTTCCTCCATCCATATCTACTCTGCAGAGGTAGGAAGCTAGCTTAAATCCTGAAATGTCTAACATATCTATACCGGTGGTCACTTGACGTTCAGAGAGGCAGATTATGCCAATTTGGTTAGATGAATTCATTTCATCAATACAAATGAGTAGTTCATCAACTTTATTTCTGAGTCCTGGAATGTTCTGGTGTAATAAAGGTAACTGATACTGCATACTAATGGTATTATAACTGCTTTGGTGAAGATGAACTGGCAGTTTCTGCTTAATTTCTGTTAAACATTGTTTAAATTGAGGCTGTATGCTAAAATCTGACTCCTGTTCATCTGTTTTCTCAAACTGAGTGTGTCTGCCAATCTCTCTTAAAACTTGTTTTCTTTCCCCCTTCCCTATTCTAAAAAAGGCATCCCTCTGACACCTGTGACCACTGGTATTTTACCACTTGTGACAGTGTCCCCCCCCCCCCCCCCCCCCACCACAAGTTTTCTGCAATCAACCCAGACAGTTTTCCCTTCCCTTTCCTATTGACGTGAAGGCCATGCCTAGTGTAGTCCCACCTATCAATAGCATCCACAGGAATCAAATCAATATGGGGCCCTATATCCATCCTAAGCAGCCACTCCAAGTTCACCCTCCCAACGGAAGAGTTCAAATGAGGCCGATCGTGGCATTTCAACACACACAGAAATCCCACACTTGTATGCTTCGTTGCTGATGCTATCTTCACCAGGACACCTTCTATGGAATATTCAGAGTCTCTGTCAGTGCTATTTCCCGGACCACCCACTATAACCACGGCATCCTTCTTTGTGAAATCCTTGCATAAAGAACCTACAACCTCTGTTACTCGACCCAGATCTGCACTAGGCTTGAAAACGTTTGTGACCTGGTACTCTGGACCTAGATTTTCTTGCAGTAGTTGGCCAACACCTCTATCATGGGAACTACCTAACAACAGAACTTTCTTTCTCTTTACAAAATTCCACACCTTTTTCAAGTCCTTTAAAACTTGTTGTGCCCTTTCTTTAGCTTCAGCTACACAAGGCTCATCCAATTCTGACTGAGGCAACAGGTCAAATGTATTTTTAAGATTTATGACAAAGCTGTCTGATGCTCTCGTTTGCCTGTTCCCCCTATTACCTGTTGCCACTTCCCACCTCTGTTCACACTTCTCCCTCTTTAACCTGTCCAGATCCTCTCTTGCCTTGTCTAAGTCAGCTTAAAGAGCTGCAATTTTCTCTTCCTGTTCCAGTATTTTCCTATCTCTACTGCAGATCCTACAATACCACTGGTGAGCCTCATTTATGTCCACATTTCCCACACCACTACGTTCACCCCAATGAAAGAAACTACAGCACCCATCACACCACACCCCAGATCTAATGGTCCTACGGCATGTCACACACTTCTCACTCATGGTAAAAACAGAAATCATATAAACTGATTTAAGTACTGACTAAAACGTAAGCAAAGGGCCCTAGAAACTATTCAGGCAGATATAAATGAATTGAAAGAGTACTGAATAAAAAAACTGGTGATTACATATAAGTTTAAGTCACTGTTTACTTATGATACACGCGCATGAAATTAAGCCTAAAATCTGTGCTATAGGTGCGAGAAGGAAAATAAACTTCTTACCCTGTTTAATCTTCTTCAACACTTCACTAATACTTCCACTAGTGTAACAACACTTATATTATATTTATACCAACTGGAAACGTTTACCTATAAGTTTAATTCACTGCTTACTTACGATTTGTGCACGTGAAATTAGGCCTAGGATTTGTGCAACAGGCACGAGAAGAAAAATATGCTTCTTACCCTGTTTAATCTTATTTTATACTTCACTAACACTTCCACTAATGTATCAACACTTAGATTATATTTATAACAACTGTAAATGTTTAAAAACAGCTTAATAACAACGCTTTTTATAATTATTTATTGCAGCAAATACTCAAAGAGTCCGCGTCCGCAAAGAAGAGATGAGGATACAGGGATCAGACATCAGCACACTGCTGGCAACATTCTACCCAAAGGTAAAACAACACATTATAGTCCCTTGAATGGCAGTTAATGAGGCCGTCATATGCACATATGGTCACAAGGCATTGGACTTCAATGTTGGTCTTGCCGAGAACTGGTAATGGGCTTTCATGTTAACTAATATTGATCAGTCTGTTTGGGTGCTGATTTCCTCACACAAGCCCCAATGACCTTTTTACCACTTTGCATGATCATTTTTGCTACTGGGAGTCCTACTGCTGCAACTTGAAATATGACCTCCATACCACGAAAAGGGATTATGCAACAGGCATGAAACAACAAAGTTGTATTAGGGTAGTGTGGTGTTGAGGGATACGCTACTGTAAACCAAAAGTGAATGCCAAGTGACCCGAAAAACATTAGAACAGTTTAGGACCCCTCTACAATGCAACCATGCTTCACACACAGGTATAGTGACCTGTAAAGCCACAGAGTGTGGCCACACATACTATCGTGTACAATATCCATACCAACCCCAGTATGCTGTTTCATTACGAGCCCTTGGGGTCATGCTGAACTGCTTGCTACCGACTTCCGACAGGTACATGACAACACGGGGAGAACCAATGCCTCTCACCCCTCCGCTGCAGTCTCCTACCAACAGCTTTCCTCCTGACAACCACTTTATGGGACCAGCTATGTAATTGACTGCAGTTACATGTGCACCACAACTAGCTACTCACACAAGCTGGCACAATGTCAAATTCAAATTCCCTCTCATCTCTGGTGCCCTACACTATTGGAAGGGAGGGGGGGGGGGGGGGAGGGGGGGAGCACTGTGTGGGAGTGACAGAATCAACTAATCAATATATGAGAAGTGCAGTGTGTCTTTAATTCCTCATGTTCTTTGTTGCTTCCTATTATGGTTCCTTTGCTAATGTGTATGCATGCATCTTTTGTATCTGTGCACAATGAAGTGGAGTTTATCATACTGTTAGTCCCTGTATGTATAAGCCTCATTAGGGACTTAGGGATTGTTACACATATGTGGCAATACCTATGCTCCCTAGTGGTGTTTGTAGTTAACAACAAGAGTGAATTTAGAATGATGATGTTTGGTTTTTGGGGTGCTCAACTGCATGGTCATCAGCGCCCGTACAAAGTCCCAATTGTTTCACAGTCCAATTTTTTTTTTCACAGCTCAATCTAGCCACTGTCACAAATGATGAGGATGATGATGATGAAATGATGAGGACAACACAAACACCCAGTCCTTGGGCAGAGAAAATCCCCAACCCGGCTGGGAATCGAACCCGGGACCCCGTGATCCAGAGATAGCAACGCTAACCACTAGAGCACAAGCTGTGGATGAATTTAGGATGAACTCAGCAATTCAGTCAGGTAACTAGATGAAGTAATAATTTCTATATCAGCTATGTATCCCTTTCTGTGGTGCAGAATGGAGTTTTATATTCTGGTACAAAAGTCGGTAAAAGGTACCCAGTGGATGGCAGGCAGAAAAGTGAAAGATCAAGTATTTAAAAACAATGTAAAATAATACCTCATTAGCCACTGTTTCAACAATTTATCAGAACACTTGGACTCATGAATGTAAGTCCTCTTTAAAAATGAAGCACACTGCATCATAAAGATATGTGACAGAGGCAAGATACTAAGTTCTTTAAGAGGTGCTGAGTGATGGAAGAGAGATGACCCTTTGCATTATTTTCACTATTCACTTTTTATAATAAATATATTTGAGAGAGAGAGAGAGATCCCAAAATGGAATATAGTGCGGGATTACCAAAGGTACAAGGGCAAAGCAGGTACATTTTATCATTTCTGTGTTGGGACTTTACTGTGAATAGTGACAGCTCAGCACAAACTGCTCAGTATGTTTAAGGACTTCTCTAGAAGTATGTCCCATGGTGGAGGATTGTCTGTTGACACACAGGAATTTTCTGGATACTTCTTGGGGTATATGCACATTTTTAGTCCTAACATTTATTACTGATGATAATTTTTTTTTTTTTTTTTTTTATGAGTGAAAGTTCATGTTAATAGTTTTGTTCCTATCAGGGTTTTGAGTTGATGAAAACAGTATATTAGTATCACCAGAAAATATTACCAGCAGACCTTTCTGAATGTTTAGGGACAGATCATTGTGAAATATTGTAAACAAAATTGCTGTAAGTGTGAAAATTGTGAAATTCCTTGTCTTACTATATCGCTCCTTTAACTGAATGCTTTCATCATTTTTTAGTGATTGCCATATTTTGGACTCTGTTCAAATCATATGATCTGAACCCATACTTGCATTTTCTCCCAATTCCGTACTGTCATAAAGTAATGCATGGTTACCAAAATTTATGAGATCAAGGAATAACCTGTTGTACATTTTCTTTCATTGTTTGCACTATAGAATTAATTTAAAATGAAGCTGAAGCCTAATTTATCAATATTATTTCTCAAAAGCCAAGCTTATGGATATTCAATAAACAATAACTTCCTGAGAAGCTCCTCAGGCTGAGTTTTTGCACTCATGCCCACCTACCAGCAGTAATTTATGTGGCCAGATGGTACAGGAACATAGAATTTCATTTATATTTTGTTCATAACTGTTACTGTAGGCCCCTCATTGCTCTAACCGTGCCTCCAAAAACAACCTCTGCATGAGAATGCCTCAAAGAACATGGATAAAAACCTTATTGATTCCTTACAGCAAAGTGAAAGCTTAATGATGCCATGGTCAAAAATACAGATTTAGAAGAGAAAAATGCTAGCCTAGCAGCCCAAGCAGCTCCACTAAAGGAAGATTTCAATGTTCAAGCTACCCTCGGTAAAGCTAGAGGAGTTGAAACCAGCTCAGCTACTGTCTCACCTAAGCCATCTACTATTGCCAATAGTTTTTCTGCAGTCAGTCCTGTTCTCTCCTTCTTGGGGAAATCCATTGATTAAGATAACGAGGAAAGCTTTTTGCAAAATGTTCACAATGTGGGTCATGTTTGCACTTGGCCTGACACTTTTCTGTTGAATATGGCAGAATTTAACTTAACCAGAGGTGCATGCATCTATGTAGAGCCAGTTGACACCATGAAGTATGTTGAGAGATATGGATCCCTGGAAAAAGGTTTAGCAGATTGGTATTCCAACAAGTGTGGTACTAGTTAATACTCTGATAATCTGTCCACCCTCATACAAAGGTTGAGGAAGATTCGAACAATTTACAGACTACATAAGAAGGTCGGAATATGACCTACAGTGATATACTCCTTTCAGGAACTGAGGCATATGAAGCTGATGTTGTCATCCACAAAATTAATCCACAAACTGGTGGAGAGGTTAAGGTCGTGTCCCTTATTTCACTACATGAAGTAGTCCATCTGGCACTATTATGTGCAGAAGCCAGGTGCTTTGTTGCCACCCTGGTCTGTAACTCTGAGTTGTGCCATGTGTTTTCTAATGAACGAGTTTGTGACTGAGGAAAGTGCTCTGATCATATGGCAAATACCTGTTGAGCACCTTATCATCCTAATTGTGAAGGTTTAAGCATTTAAGACTACATTGCCCACAGAACCAAAACAGATCATTCTGTAATCGTGTGTATTCTATTCAGGGAAACATTATGGGCACAGGCCCTACCACGCAGTCCCACCCCTAGTAAAGTCAAATAAGCCCATAAATTACCGAGGTTTGAAGGAGATGACAAACATAATTATGAGAGAAGAAATGTGAGGAAAACTAGCCCAAATTATAGTGGATATGGATGACCAGATAAATTTAGTGTTTCTCTCATATGTTGGTAAGTGGCCATTAAAACCACCCCAGTGTTGTGTTAATGGTTTGGGTACTGGAATTATAAATCCTGAAGTTGCATGTTCAGTTAAGCTAAAAATCAATAACACCACCTATGTATTTGAGATGGTAGCAGAAAAGCAGAGAAAGCCTGATTTTAGCATCATACAGGGAAACGATATCTCATGTCAGTATCAGGGTATCTAATTTGGTGAAGCAGTTCACCAATTTGGCACCTCATGGGTATGAGGAAATTAAGGGAGGTGGCTCATTCCCTGAAATTCTGATACACCACTTATCTTGGTGTTGAAAGCAACCATCCATGTAATGATAACTGGCAGCATCAGAGCAGTTCTCTGGTTGATTGTCAAAATGCAGAAACCTAAGAGGATAGTCTTTTTGATTGACCACTCACTCAAAATTCTATCCTTGATAGAACACAAAGAGATGTGAAATGAAACCGGTGCAGAGCAGAAACCGTGGAAGAGAAAATGCTATCCTATGCATTCAGATAATTTTGGAATCCCAGATGTGACAATACCGAAGGGAACTACATTGGCCAGTATGCAAGAAGTAACAGAGCATGAAAAGTCCATTGACAGAGTTAAGAAAAGAGGAAATTTTCATAATTCTGAGTAGTGTACACAATCACATCATCTCTGAAGCAAAAGTTACAGAATGAGATGCCCCATTTAACTAATTATGAGTAAAGTTTTTTATACCTAGTTTTAGAGGATTGTTTGTGTTTTTTGAAGAGATGCATTACTTTCCAGCTTACTGATATTGTATAACATGAGATTCTAACAGCAAATGCAAGACCAGTTATCCAGAAACTGTACCAAATTAAAAAAAAAAATATCTATTAGTGATGAGAAAACCTGCTACCTATGTATGGACATGGGAGAAATTAATAAGGTCACCAGTCCTCATAACTATCAATTTCCATGTATTCATGAAACGTTGAATAATTTAGGAAATTGTAAGTTTTTCACTACATTTGACATGTGCTTGTGCTACCATCAGATTCTGATGGCTCTTCAGGACTGATCTGAAACAGCTTTTGATTTACCTTCTGGCTTGTACCAGTTTTTGCAGGTGCTTTTGGCCTAAGAAATGCATCCACAACATTTCAAAGGTTTACTGATTTGTTGTTAAGAGGTCTGAAACCCTCTACCTGTCTGGCCAATCTGGATGATGTTATCATTTTCTCTCAGACTATTGAAAAACATGCAGAATGACTGAAAAATGTATTGGTGAGGTTACAGTGTGTCCATCTAAGGTTGAAGTAGGCAAGATACTCTTTTTGCAGATTTATGATTTCAGTACTTGGGACATAGTATCAGTTTTGATAAGATAAAAGTGGACCTGTGATTGATGGAAGCCATGGATGACTTCCCTCTCCCAACCAATATAAAGGGATTAAAAAGATTTCTGGGGTCAAGTAATTACTATCATCATTTTGTAAAGGACTAGGCCTCTCTGACTAAGCCTTTAATGGAGGTATTAAAGAAAGGAGTAACTTTTGAATGGTCCACAGAATGTGAAACTGGCATGCAAAAAGTTAAAGAAGGTTTGTTGAGCTCACCTCTGTTGGTATATCCTGACTTTGAAAAAACATTTATACTCTCCAGTAATGCCTTGGACTTTACTGTTGGTGTTGTTGCATATTTTCCTTTTGCTCAGTGGTCACAGTTGATGCAGCCGCATACTCCTTTGCAAATCATAACAGGAGCATACAAGCCATGTAATGCAACCTTTTTGTGAACGCCAGAGTAAGAGAATAAGGACATCCTCTCAATAATTTACCACTTTTACAGATACATAATATTAGTGACAATTGCTGGTATGATGACTCAAACTGTGGCTAAAGCATTTATAAATCACCTGGTGCTACTATTTGGCAGCATTGATGCAATTCTAACTGATCAAGGAACAAATATAATGCCTTCATTATTTGTACAAGTGTGCAAACTACTCAGAATTAAAAAGTAGAGAACTACATGCTTTCATCCAAAGGATAACATCCATGTTGATCATCTGCATAAGACTGTTAAACAAATGTTATCCTGTAATTCTTCACGCTTTCCTGGCAATCTGTTGACATCTTGGATATCTGGGAATCCAACCAGACGTTCGCATCATTCCCGCACGGTATTTTAACAGCATGCCTAGCTGTCTTCTTCAGGTGCTACCTGAGACTGGTCCTTGGGTTGATCGAGTCCAGTATTTATGCCTCGAAGGAGCGGGGCGTCCTGTAATTGGTCCATGCTGAGTCGAGTGTTCCATCTGTGGTCCACGCCCACCAGACTCGGCTTCAATGGACCCCTCCAGTCGCGAATGTTCTGACTGTCATCTGTGCCTGTTTTGGCCATCCTTAACAGTTGTGGTCGTCATCTGAGGTGTGTCAGACCCGATCTGAGATGTTGGGTACCCTGTCTCATGACTGTTACTATGATTTCCACTTCTGTTTCATGCTGGGCGCTCCATAATCAGTCCGCGCTGCATTGTGTTTTCCATCTGTGGTCTGTGACTGCCAGACACAGCTACACTGGCCCTCTCTGGTCGCCGGTGTTTCGACCGCTGTCCGCGCCCAGTCTGGCCATCTTCTGAAGTCGAATTCATGATCTGGGTTGTGTCAAATCTGCCCTCTAATGTCCAACACCTTGTCTCACGGCTGTTCTCTTGGTCTCCACTTATATTTCTTGTAGAATCCCGGAGTGTCCTACGTTGAGTTTTCACAAGCTCAAGTGCTGGATTCCAGGCAGTGCTGATTTGGTATCCTGAGTCACGGTTGATTAGATTATCTGTGACCTTTATCTCAATGGCTTCTTTAATGACACTGTCCCAAGATCCAAGATATCAACAGATCACCGGGAAAGCATGAAGAACTACATCAGAAGACTCTACGGGGAGGAGATGTACCAATATCAAGAAGCTGGATAAGCTTCGACAAAGGAAAGGGAGGATGCTGAGTTCTCTCAGTTTCCTGCTGAGATTCCGAGAGGGGGAGGTAGTTCCAGTTTTCACCAGGATCAAGCATCACGTTAACTCCAGAGCGGCAAACAGGATCAAACACCGAGCTAGTCTCACTCTGGTTAGGGAGAGAGTGCGTGACTTGTGCCACTGACTGGATGTGACGTCCAGGGACTTGCTGTATCTTCACCTAACTATAGCAGCTTCCTTGACCGCTCAAGACTGGGACCAGGTTAACGGTGCCTCCTGGTCTCTAGCAGAATGCACCAGCAAGAAGTCAATGGCATGCCAACTAGCCAAGTTTTAGCGCCTCAACAACAAGGTGCAACAGACTGGGGACACATGAACGGTGGTCAATCTAAGTGACAAGTAGCTTGATGAGACACCTTAAAAGTACTAAGCAAGGGCCTCAATTTCACAGTGACACCTAGAAACGTGCCTGTTGCAGCCTTTGTCAGTGCAAATGAGCAAGTGGCCAACACGCTACCTTCTAGTGTGGCTGAAGAGATCCGAAGAGAGACCTACAGGGTGCTCGCCAAGACCAAGCCATCCAAATCCAACATTTAAGGTGGTGAAAGAGTGGCACTGAGGTGACTCCAAGAGGATGACAGCATTGTGGTAATGCCCACAGATAAGGGGAACACCACAGTCATCCTAAAGAAAACAGAATATGACAGAAAGGTGCTACAACTGCTGGAGGATCCTGCATACATGTCAAAGCTACAGAGAAAGTGGACAAAAAGACCAGGGCTCTGTTGAAGGAGACGGTTCTGCCTGAATAAGTCGTCAAGAAGCTGCATCCCAAAGCGCCAGCACCACCTAGACTGTATTGACTCCCCAAGATTCACAAGGATGGGGTTCCTCTGCAACCTATTGTCAGCAATAATGGCGCAGCAACCTATCCTACTGCGAAATACCTGAAGAAGATGTTGACACCACAAGTTACCCACATGGATTACAATGTGCACATCAAATCCAGAACTCAGAGGATTTCCTGCAACGGCTGAGCCAGCAACACATCACAGACACAGACATCATGGTTAGTTTCGATGTGGTCTCTCTCTTCACACGGGTACCACTAAAGGAGTCACTTGAGCTTATTGGAGAGAAGTTCGATGGGGCTCTCCTTGACTTATTGAGGCATGCATTGACCTCGACGTACTTCCTGTATGGGGGTCAATTTTATGAACAAACAAAAGGGGCGACAATGGGCAGCCCTCTATCACCAGTTTATTTATGGAAAGGTTTGAAGAGGAGCCACTCTCTTCAGCCACATACCAAACCAAGTGCTTTTTTAGGTATATGGATGATGCCTTTGTCATCTGGCCCCATGGTAGGGAGAAGTTAGATGAATTCCTGCTACATCTGAACTCTTGCCATCCGAATATCCAGTTCACAATGGAAATGGAGAAGGATTGACTACTTCCATTCTTGGATGTTCTAGTGAAGAGGAAGGCAGATAGCACATTTGGACACAGTGTGTACTGCAAACCTACACACACTGACTTATACCTACAAGCCATCAGATTCCACCATCCGGCATAGAAGAATGGAGTGCTCAAACCACTGATCCACAGAGCACAAACTCTGTCAGATCCTGATAGTTTGGCCACAGAAACAGAACACTTATGATCAGTGTTCAGCAGGAATGGGTACTCCTCTAGAGATATCCAGGAGGCACTTCAACCTGCCAATCAGCCAAAGGATCCCGAAGAAGAACCAGAAGAGGCAAAGAAGATGGTATACCTGCCATATGCTGGACCTATGTCTGCCAAAATCACCAGGATTCTCCAGAAATATGACATCAAGAGCATATTTTGCCTACCCACTAAAATTGGGGCTATGTTGGGGAATGTAAAAGATGACCTGGGGCTACGCAATCCAGGTATTTACAACATACCATGCCAGTGTGGGATGTCATACATTGGCCACCCCACCAGAACTGTGGACATTAGGTGTAAAGAACACCAGAGACACACCAGAGGCAACTAAATCAGCCATAGCAGACCATTGTCTGGAACTTGGTCATTCAATGGATTACAATGACACCAAGATTGTGACACAGACCTCAAGATTTTGGGACAGTGTCATTAAGGAAGCCATTGAGATTAAGGTCACAGATAATCTAATCAACCATGACTCTGGATACCAAATCAGCACTGCCTGGAATCCAGCGCTTGAGCTTGTGAAAACTCAATGCAGGACACTCCAGGATTCTACAAGAAATAGAAGTGGAGACTGAGAGAACAGCCGTGAGACAAGGTGTTGGACATTAGAGACCAGATTTGACACACCCAAGATCATGAACTCGACTTCAGAAGATGGCCAGACTGTGTGTGGATGGCGATCGGAACATCAGCAACCAGAGAGGGCCAATGTAGACACGTCTGGTGGGTGCAGACTGCAGATGGAACACACGATGCAGCGCAGACCAATTATGGAGTGCCCAGCATGAAACAGAAGTGACAATCATAGTAACAGTCATGAGACAGAGTACCCAACATCTCAGATCGGTTCTGACACACCTCAGATGACGACCACAATAATTGAGGATGGCCAAAATGGCCGCAGATGGCAGTCGGAACATTTGCGACTGGAGGGGTCCATTGAAGCCGAGTCTGGCGGGCGCAACCACAGACGGAACACTCGACTCGGCCCGGACCAATTACGGAACACCCAACTCCTTCGAGGCATAGATACTGGACTCGCTCGACCCAAGGACCAGTCTCAGGTAGCACCTGAAGAAGACAGCTAGGCACGCTGTTGAAACATCATGCGAAAACGACGCGAACAACTGGCTGGATTCCCGAACATCCAAGATGTCAAATGTTATCCTATTACATAAGTCAAACACACTCCAATGGTCAGATACATTCCTTTCATACAGCACCTTAAAGTAGCAGAATACATGAGTCAACAGGGTACACCCCACTCAAGGTAGTTTGTCATCATCCAATGAGCTCTCCCTTTGAGATAGATAAGCTACTACTGGGTGTAGACTCAAAAGAAATGAGAAGCTTAGCACACAGACTTAAAGGAATCTGACGTCAAGTCCAATGTAACAATATGAAGGCAACAGCCAAGCAAGTACAGAGGAAAAATAAAGGAGCACTACTGCCTCTGTATCAGTCATGCAACTAGGTTCTATTACACAAACTTGCAGTAAAGAAAGTTAAAACTAGAAAGTTCACTCCACCTTTAGAAAGGCCCCTGTCAAATCATATGTTTGACTTCCTCTGTCAGCACAGAAATACAACTACCAGATACTCCTGTGATAATTCACTTTGATAGTTAAAACCTTGTCAATGGAGTGCTGTAGCACCTCAGCCTCAGCCTCTGATATATCAGCCTAGAGACAAACCACTGGCTGTTATAGGACAGTGCTATGGAAGAAGAAACAGGTTCCACCAGCACAGGCATGGTCTAGATTGTGTATTGGCACCCTCACATGCTACTGTTGCATGATTAGGAGTAATGTATTACTAATGCAGCTACAGTTATCACACAGAATCGAGGTCCTCCAGGAACTTGATAATGGTGAAATGTGTCGGGTGAACACAGAGGTTCCCAGCCGATTATGGCAGTTCTTCCTAGTACACTCTTCTGTTGTAATCTACTCATACACTCTATTATATTCCCTTGGTATGGTTTTGGCAGAGATTTCCACTCCAGAGATATAGTTTCCTTGTTCTTGGTGACAAAGAAGAGACCAATCTTCCCATTCTCCTAGTGGTAGCTATTTTACTAGCTGCCTGCGTATAATTGCACTTATGATAGCTGGGTAACACATGTAGCTCACTCAGTATGAGCTTTGGTGAAACACCACTAATTTTAGACATCTGTTTTGCACTGTCAAGAGTGATTGCCATCCAGATGAGTTTGCTAAATTTCTCTTCTAGGGAACAGGGCCATGTACCTCAATCAAATGCTTGCCAGCTGCATGGCATCACACTGCCTATTTGTAGCCTACAAGCCATTGCATGAATTTTGTTGTATGTATATAGTTTTCAGCTTTTTATATGTTTGCATATGCAGAGAAAGTGAGCAGACATTATCTGTCCATTACTGCAACACATTTAGAAGGTTATACCTGTCATTTGTAGTGCTGAGCACACTAATCCTTTAATGGATGTCACAATGTTGACTCCCTCTGCTATAAATTCCAGAAGCTTCCTATTCTTTAGCTGATCCTCTTCTTGCAGTCCCACATCTTCTTGCTGTAATCACACATTGTCTTGGGATAAGTATTAGAACTGCCAAATAAAAGTCGGATAGACACAAATGTACACTACTGGCCATTAAAATTGCTACACCAAGAAGAAATGCCGATGATAAATGGGTATTCATTGGACAAATATATTATACTAGAACTGACATGTGATTACATTTTCATGCAGTTTGGGCGCATAGATCCTGAAAAATCAGTACCCAGAACAACCACCTCTGCCTGTAATAATGGCCTTGATACGCCTGGGCATTGAGTCAAACAGAGCTTGGATGGTGTGTACAGGTACAGCTGCCCATGCAGCTTCAACACGATACCACAGTTCATCAAGAGTAGTGACTGGCGTATTGTGACGAGCCAGTTGCTCGGCCAACATTTACCAGACGTTTTCATTTGGTGAGAGATCTCAAGAATGTGCTGGCCAGGGCAGCACTTGAACATTTTCTGTATCCAGAAATGTGCGTACAGGACCTGCAACATGCGGTCATGCATTATCCTGCTGAAATGTAGGGTTATGTAGGGATCGAATGAAGGGTAGAGCCACGGGTCGTAACACATCTCAAATGTAACGTCTACTGTTCAAAGTGCCGTCAATGCGAACAAGAGGTGACCAAGATGTGTAATCAATGGCACCCCATACCATCACGCCGGGTGATACACCAGTATGGCGATGACGAATAAAGCTTCCAAGGTGTGTTCACCGCGATGTCGCCAAACACGGATGTGACCATCATGATGCTGTAAACAGAACCTGGATTCATCTGAAAAAATGACGTTTTGCCATTTGTGCACCCAGGTTCGTCGTTAAGTACATCATCGCAGGCGCTCCTGTCTGTGATGCAGCATCAAGGGTAACCACAGCCATGGTCTCCGAGCTGATAGTCCATGCTGCTGCAAACGTCGTCGAACTGTTCGTGCAGATGGTTGTTGCCTTGTAAACGTCCCCATGTGTTGACTCAGGGATCGAGACGTGGCTGTATGATCCGTTACAGCCATGCAGATAAGATGCCTGTCATCTCGACTGCTAGTGATACGAGGCCATTGGGATCCAGCACGTCATTCTGTATTACCCTCCTGAACCCACCAATTCTGTATTCTGCTAACAGTCATTGGATCTCGGCCAACGTGAGCAGCAATGTCACGATACGATAAACCACAATCACGATAGGCTACAGTCCGACCTTTATCAAAGTCAGAAACATGACGGTATGCATTTCTCCTCCTTACACGAGGCAACACAACAACGTTTCACCAGGCAATGCCAGTGAACTGCTGTTTGTGTATGAGAAATCGGTTGGAAACTTTCCTCATGTCAGCATGTTGTAGGTGTCGCCACTGGCGGCAACCTTGTGTGAATGCTCTGAAAAGCTGATCATTTGCATATCACAGCAGTGAAGTATGTAATTCATTTTGACAATTATAACCATGCCACCTTTCATGCTCCTTAAACACTCTTCATACATGCAACACACTTCTATCAACACTAAAAGAATGGTCCTATCCACAGTTACACAAACACAACAATTAGGTTTAGTAGAAGTGAATGAACAGATTGCCCCATTCATTAAAAGAGTTTTCATACACAGAGTTGGTAAATTACATAGTTTGCTTGTATATCATAAACCTCATTGGCGTTTACTGATACAGAGATTTTTAGCTGTTTTTAAGGCATTGAGTGAGTTTATGAAATACATACGCAACATGTGCCACCAAGCTTTATGTGCCACAGTAGCAGCCATCATTAAAGTTGGGGCTAATGCCCCTTCCTCTCTTCCCTCTCACTCCCTGTGCATACCAGTACCACTACAAGGAAATAGTAGCAATGTGTGTGTCACCTGTCAAGTTTGCTGTCACTGGCATGTGGCCGCGATAATTCCTTTGCTTGAAGATTGATATGTCAACAATATACTTTCATGTTCTTTGGAACTACACAGTCTCATGAATAAATGTGTCCCATGAATAAATATGGGCATCTTTTACTTTGCTGCCATAACAGTGCATTGTTTACGATGCTGGCCATTTGTGGACAAGACTCTTGGTTGCTCTCGAAAGTAATGTGCAAGGGGTAGTCTGGCTTTGAAACATGCTTTAACAAGTGTGTCTGCCTGTGAACTCATGTGTTGCCTGCACTACCATTCTCCTATTACCTGCTGTGTGAGTTTCTATCTTCTACTGAGCACATCACATTGAGGTGTGATATTATAATTCTCTGTTTAACCACCATTATTGGGTCATTGTCATTCCATATTCAGCTGTCCCAATCAGGAGTGTTATATGAATGTGTAAGCAATCTGCTGCATACACTGCATCAAGCTGTAATCCTTATAGAAATCAAATTTTTACCATTCCATAATGAAGAGGCTAAACTGCAATCTGTGACAGAGAAACTGATAAAATGTGAGCATGCTTTAGACAACACTAAGCAACCTGTCTCAACAGGATGTAATTAAACTGGTTAATAATGAATATGAACAGTTACACAGCATTGCTGATGCTGTTCCACCCCACCATATAAATAGAGTGTGGTTTAAAGCAGAAGGATCTGTACTTAAAACTGTGTTTGGGACCCCTGACCATGCTAACACCAAATGATGGGTACACCGCTATGCAATACGCTACTGCCATTTCAAATAGTAATCATGACAAGCTCATCTGCTAACATATATGACACACACATCTAGAAGACAATCTGCTTGCCTCCATTTAACACATTCAAACTGTTATCACTAGGATGATACAACAATATGAGGTGCTATCCAAAAATTTTAGGACTGGTGCTGCCATCTGTTGAAAACCTTACCTTTGGACTAATGGTCACCATCACCCTTGAAGTGGTTCCCATCCGCATGTACACACCGGTCGCAGCACTTCTGCCACAGGTCAAACGTTTTCTAGAAGTCCTGTTCTTTGAGGGTGTTTATCACCACCAGTGATGCTTCTTGAATCCTTTCTAGAGTGTCGAACCAATGGCCTTTCAACTTGAGTTTCAGTTTTGGGAATAGCGCAAAGTCGCAAGGTGCCAAATCTGGCGAGTACAGTGGGTGGGGTACAACCGCCATGTTGTTTTTTGCCAAAAAGGTCCTGGTGAGCAAGGATGTGTGACAGAGCGTGCTGTCATCATGCAGCAGCCAGTTCCCGTGACGCCAAAGTTCGGGCTGTCGTCGCTGCACGTTTTCACGGAGTCATCACAAAAAATCACAGTAGTACACGGAGTTCACTGTTCACTGTTCACTGTTTGGTTGGGTGGGATGAATTCTTTGTGCACAATTCCCTTGGTATCAAAGAAAACGATGATCACACTCTTCACCTGCCTTGCTTTGTTGGGTCTTGGAGAGCCCAGGCTCTTCCACTGGGATGATTGTTGCTTTGTCTCTGGGTCATAACTGTAAATCCACCTCTCGTTGCCAGTGATAACCCGTGACAAGAAGGTTGGCTCATCAGATGTGGTCTGACGAAGGTCCATGCACACTTCAACGTGCTGTTCCTTCTGATCAGCAGTGAAGATCCTTGGCACAAATTTTGTGGCGACACGATGCATGCCAAATTCATGAGTCAACATTCATTAACATGTTTTGTAACCAATACCCACTTCATCCGCAAGGTCTTGAATGGTTTGATGTCAATCCACACATACCAATTGTTGAAGTTTGGCAACAATGTCTGGCATTGTGCAGCTAATGGGCCTTCTAGTGTGAGCATCATCTTCGACGTCTGTACGCCTGGCACTGAACCAAGCATGCCACTCAAATACATGGGTACGGCTCATGCTCTGCCATCAACCACTTGTTAAATCATTGCAAGGGCCTCCATAGCACTTTTCCCAAGATTCACGCATAATTTGATATACACGCACTGTTCTATTCGCGGATCCATCGTAAAATCACCACACACCAAACACTGCACATGTGGAAATAATCCACCTTAACGACAGATCTTAGTGCAAATAAAACTACTTACACCTGAACCACCTGTGAATTTGAATGTTACCAGTTACATACATTCCCTGTTGAGCGGGAACCATTACAAAAATTAATTACCTGGCAGAACAATGGTTACTTAGCTGGACCAGCAAACACATGCCACCTTAATTGTTTTTCAAGTTGCATCAATGTGTCCAAACAAAGAATTATTTGTTTTCTGATCTAACAGTTCAATCAGATGCACTCAGCTGTGAGATAGCTCTTATGTTAGCTGAGTTTACCGAACCCCAGTGCCTTCAAATTTTGACTACATTGCAATCACACATATTCATCCCTCTCAGTAACAGCAGGCTGTACTATGTGCCCAAAGTGGTAAGTATTATCTCAGTCTGCTGCAACCATATCCTGGTGCCACAAACTTATCATGTATCTGTAACCAGAAATGGACTGCTATTCAGTAGCTCCCACTGTGACATTATCACTCCATCCTTTAAACTACCCACTGAAGTTGGAATGCAACTCTAACATTAGTGTGAAACCATTTCTATTATATCTAATGGACCTACCTTTAGTGGTGAGTTTCCACAACAGTTGGGTGCTGCTACTTAACTTTACAGACAAGCAGTTGCCACATTCATGCATAAGCTAACTATCCAGGAAAAAGGACAAATTAGTGTGAATTGTGCTGTCACACACATTGATGATAAGCACTGGCAGAAATATGCATTGACTGTGACATTGTCTAGAAGCACTTCCACTCCTCTATCCCTAGTGCAACATGGTGTTATCCTGTGGTTTTCAAACAAAAGAGGTTATTGTAAATGTTTCTGTAAGCCATCTCAACCTGTTGTTCCTGAGTGCTAGTCGCAAGGCAATCTTACAAGTCAGTGAAGCATGGACCCCTCCCGCCTTATACATGTAAAGATAGTTGTAAGATTATTCATGTTAAGTAATTTTTAAAGGAATTCTTGAGTTCAGTGCCAGTATTTTTGTACTCAATGGTCAAAACTTAGTTTCATATTACTAGTGGTAGAACAAATTAACTTTTCTGTCACTTGTGAAGTATATGAATCAGAAGGGAAGGAACCCTTATTACACTAGCGTCTTTCTTATTATCCCAGCATGTACCACCAGCCACTGCACCTCTGCATCCCCATTGTATTTTGCAGCTATACACCAAGATCTACCCACACTGCTGTGTGGTCTCCACCCTCACCTACAGTCCTCTACCTGCCATATTTGTGCACTACATCTCTCTGTCAACAATCAGCCCGCCGCCCAGGAGTGCCAGGTGAGATGTTATAAAGACACATTGTACGGACATTCATATTTTGTGATAACAGAAGGGAACATAGAGACAATTTATTGTGACTTTTATATTGAATTACACTTTATCACTGTAATGCTTTAAGATTTGACATATGGCCCTATTCTTTGCAATGAAATATCAAAGTATTAGACCCTTCCTTTGACGTTCCAATGGAGCAAATGTGCACATTGCACCTATTTGTGTTAAGTGTTAAATTTAGTGCCATTACTTGTGTCTTCAATGAACCTGCAGTGACTGCAACTAGCTAATGCACAGTTCAGCCAACCACAGTTCCATGATTTGCTGAACTTAAAGCACAAGCCAATAAGTGGCACTGCCAGCACAGTTAGTCAACTGCAAGCTAACACAGTTGGCCACAGTGTGGTGCTGCTAATATGCAGACAGCCAATGCACACAAAAATATAATACAGGATCCCAATGATAGATGTTGCTAGTTTGGTGCACAGTTCTTAAAGAATTATGGGACAGAGGTTTCAGATGTGTCCCCACTACTGCAACTTCACTGGATCTGCATATAATGCATAATACACAGACATAAAGTGGAACATGTTGATCTCTTATGTGTGCTATGACAGTGTCATGATTCCACAGGTCTGGTGTGTGATGGAGTATGCTGTGGTTTCAGTATTCACACAAGTGATGGATTTTGTAATGCATTAGTGGATGCTTGTATGATGGGCAGTCTCAGGCAACTGAAACCACACTGTGATCAGCAGCACCAGCACATGATGGGAGTGGCAACTGGGTGGGGGTAAGGAGGAGGGTGTGGCGGGGAGGGGGTGGGATAGTGCAGTTGGGATGGCAGATAGTGAAGTGCTGAAGGTTAGACGGAGGAGGGGTGAGAGTTGGGAAAGGGGTGAGGGGTGGGGGGGGGGGGGGGGGGGGTAAGTAGTGGAAAAGCACAGAAATAAAATGAGAGAAATAAAGAGACTGGGTGTGGTGTTGGAATGACGGCTGTGTAGTGCTGGAATGGGAACAGGGTAGAGGCTGAATGGCTGAGGACAATGACTAGTTTGAGGCCAGGAGAGTTACGGGAACGTAAGATGTGTTGCAGGGAAAGTTCCAAGCTGTGCAGTTCAGAAAAGCTGGTGTTGGTGGGAAGATTCCATATGGCACAGGCTGTGAAGCGGTCATTGAAATGAAGGATATCGTGTTTGGCAGCATGTTCAGTACAGGTTGGTCCAAATGTTTCTTGGCCACAGTTTGTTG
Organism: Schistocerca serialis cubense; assembly: GCF_023864345.2. Lineage (NCBI taxonomy): Eukaryota > Metazoa > Arthropoda > Insecta > Orthoptera > Acrididae > Schistocerca > Schistocerca serialis. The sequence goes on along the minus strand of NC_064640.1, from coordinate 919,346,651 downwards.
GTGAACATTCATGTGGACAGACAGCTTGTTGTTTGTCATGCCTACATAGAATGCAGCACAGTGGTTGCAGCTTAGTTTGTAGACCACATGACTGGTTTCACAGGTAGCCCTGCCTTCGATAGGCTAGGAGATGTTGGTGACCAGACTGGAGTAGGTGGTGGTGGGAGGATATATGGGACGGGTCTTGCATGTAGTCTATTATAGGGGTATGAGCCACTCGTCCATCTATCTGTGATCCACCCCCACTGCCCCCAAACTACCCTCTGTTGACTTTACAGAATTTCTTAACCTTGAACCTTGCCTCACCATCATTCCACAAATCCCTGAACATGCAAACTAACCATACATCTGCAGAGATAACTGCAGTCCACCATCTAAAAACTGATTGCAACCTGACCTTAGGCTCCTACCTGCGGACAAAGGCTCCACCACTGTTGTTTTGAACCGCAAGGATTACCTGGCTGAAGGACTCTGCCAACTGTCAGATACTTCCACCTACAAACCTTGCCACAGTGATCCCATTCCAGTAGTCCAGCAAGATCTCCAGTCACTAGTCAAATCCTTAGGCCCATCCCAGAACCTCTCCCCAGAGTCCATCTCTCTACTCACCCCTACCACTCCCTGCACTCCTATCTTCTACGTGCTTCCTGAAGTCCATAAACCTAACCACCCAGGACGCTCCATTGTGGCTGGTTACTGTGCCTCCACTGAGGGTATCTCTGCTCTCATAGATCAACACCTTCAACTTATTACCTGGAACCTACCCTCCTACGTAAAAGATACCGAACATTTCTTCCATCGACTCTCCACAGTTCCCGTCCCTGTACCACACGGTGCCCCGCTCGTCACTACTGATGCCACCTCCCTGTACACTAACATTCTTAGTGCTCATATCCTTACTGATATTGATTCCCAATGCCCAACAGATTCCAAACCATCAACCTCTTCCATAGTCACCTTGACCAACTATATCCTCACCCACAATTACTTCTCCTTAGAAGGCATTACCTAAAAACAAATCGGGAGTATGGCTATGGGCATTCACGTGTCACGATCCTATGCAAACCTATTCATGGGACATCTAAAGGAATCCTTCCTAAAAACCCAGAATCCTAAACCCCTCACCTGGTTCAAATTCATTAATGACATCTTTGCTGTCTGGATCAAAGGTGAGGACACCCTATCCACATTCCTCCAGATTAGATTAGATTAGATTAGATTAATACTTGTTCCATAGATCATGAATACGACACTTTGTAATGATGTGGAATGTGTCAGGTTAATAAAAGATGTCTGTACAAGATATTACATTACACAAAATATTTCATGACACTAATGTTTAAGCTGGGTTTTTTCCCCTCCCTTAATTTATATCTAAAAATTCAGCCAATGAGTAAAAGGAGTTGTCATCTAGAAATTCTTTTAATTTATTTTTAAATGTTGGTTGACTATCTGCCAGGCTTTTGATGCTGTTTGGTAGGTGACCAAAGACTTTTGTGGCAGCAAAATTTACCCCTTTCTGTGCCAAAGTCGGATTTAACCCTGCATAGTGAAGATAATCCTTTCTCCTGGTGTTATAGCTATGCACACTGCTATTACTTTTGAACTGGGTTGGATTATTAACAACAAATTTCACAAGTGAATATATATACTGTGAGGTTACTGTGAGGATCCGTAGATCCTTAAATAGATGTCTGCATCGTGGGAGGGCTCCAGCAATTATTCTGATTTCACGTTTTTGAGCAATGAATACTTTTCTACTCAACGATGAATTACCCCAGAATATGATGCCATACGAAAGCAGTGAATGAAAGTAGGCATAGTAAGCTAATTTACTGAGATTCTTATAACCAAAATTTGCAATAACCCTAATAGAATACGTAGCTGAACTCAGACGTTTCAGCAGACCATCAATGTGTTGCTTCCAGTTTAACCTCTCATCAATGGACACACCTAAAAATTTTGAAAATTCTACCTTAGCTACAGACTTCTGTTCAAAGTCTATATTTATTACTGGAGTTGTGCCATTTACTGTACGGAGCTGTATATACTGCATTTTATCAAAATTTAAAGAGAGTCCGTTTGCTGAAAACCACTTAATAATTTTGTGAAAAACATCATTTACAATTACATCACTTAGTTCTTGGATTTTGGATGTTATTACTATACTTGTATCATCAGTAAAAAGAACTAACTTTGCATCTTCATCAATGTGGAATGGTAAGTCATTAATGTATATCAAGAACAGTAAAGGACCTAAGACCGAACCCTGTGGGACCCCGTACTTGATAGCTCCCCAGTTTGAGGAATCAGCTGTTTTAACATTACATGAACCACTTATTTCAACTCTCTGCATTCTTCTAGTTAAGTATGAATTAAACCATTTGTGCACTGCCCCCCCTCAAACCATAATGATTTAGCTTATCTAAAAGATAATGAATGATTTACACAATCAAAGGCCTAAACAACTTCTGCCCCATTTGCTTCATCTGGTCCTACTCAACCCAAAAGCCACCTTCCTAGATGTTGACATCAGTACCTTTGTCCATATCAAACCTACTAACCACCAGCAGTACTTCCACTTCAACAGCTGCCACCCACTCCATACCGAGAAGTCCCTTCCGTACAGCCTAGCCACCCATGGTCATCACACCTGCAGTGATGAGTAGTCCCTCTCAAAATATACCGAGGGTCTCACTGAAGCCTTCACTGACCGTAATTATCCTCCCAACCTTGTACAAAAACAAATCTCCTGTGCTTTATCTTTTCAGTCTCCCACCACCTCCCAAAGTTCCACTGTCCAACCACAGAGGAGCATTTCCTTCATAACTCAGTACCACCCAGGATTGGAGCAACTGAATTACATTCTCTGCCAGGGTTTCAAATACCTCTTGTCGTGCCCTGAAATGAGAAATATCCTGACCACTATCCTTCCCACCCCTCCTACAGTGGTATTCCGCTGTCGACCGAACCTACACAATATACTCGTCCATACTTACACAACCCCTGCTCTGCTCCCAATCCCTTACCACATGGTTCATACTCCTGTAACAGATCTAGATGCAAGACCTGTTCTATACATCCTCCCACCACCACCTACTATAGTCCAGTCACAAACATCACCTATCCCATCAAAGGCAGGGCTACCTGTGAAACCAGTTATGTGGTCTACAAGCTAAGCTGCAACCACTGTGCTGCATTCTGTGTAGGCATGACAACCAACAAGCTGTCTGTCTGCATGAATGGCCACCGACAAACTGTGGCCGAGAAACAAGTGGGCCAACCTGAAGCTGAACACACTGCCAAACATGATATCCTTCATTTCAATGACTGCTTCACAGCCTGTGCCATATGGATCCTTCCCACCAATGCCAGCTTTTCTGAATTGTGCAGGTGGGAACTTTCCCTGCAATACATCCTATGTTCCTGTAACCCTCCTGGCCTCAACCTTTGTTAGGCACTGTCCTCAACCATCCAGCCCCTTCTCCGTTCCCATTCCAGCACTACACAGCCATCATTCCACCACCACACCCAGTCTTTTTATTTCTCTCCTTCTTTTCCTCTGCTTTTCGGCTACTTCCCCCCCCACCCCCCCACCCCCCCCCCACTCCCCTCTTCCCACCTCCCCCCCATCCTCCGTCTAACCTGCAGCAGTTCACTGTCTGTCATTCCCAACATACTATCCCTCCCCCTCCCCGTCACAGCCTCCTCCTTACCCCCATCCAGTCACCACTCCCATCATGGTGTGTGCGCGCACGTGCATGTGAATTGTGAGAGTGTTTTTGTTGTGCCTGTCTGTGACTCAGCATCTCCGCTATATATTGAGTAGCAACTTTCCTTCTCATAATATTGTTACATGCCATCCTGGATTTTCCATTGTTAGATTGTTTACAGTGCTTTTCAATGGTCGCTCCTGCAACAGGCCCTGTATAGTAGCTAAGTGATCATCCCTGTGACTCGTGTTTTGTGACATTGTGATCATTATGAGGCTAGTGTATTGTACCAACAATGAGATCAGTAAATGTTAACTCAGTCAGCAGTTGTGCCTTTTATGTGTTAGAGCATGCTATTATACTTTCTTCATAAATTATCCCAAAGTGGTGATACCCAGCTGGCACAGACTAATTGCTTTTTGTACATGCATACATCATAATTACCTCCAACAATGTGCTTTCCACTGACCTCACAACCACTGCTGACACTGCTATCTCATCATTGTCCAGCAAGCTGCATCCCATGGTCTCCCACTTCACTGTCTGACTACCACCTTTCTGGCCTACATGACCAACTCTCTGGTTCAAGGAGGTCAAGGCCAGCTTCCACTACAGTGGCATAACATTGGAGCATACCAAGTACACTTACATTGTCAGGCAACTTGACCAGCACTATGCCACTGAGGTCACTGACATCATCACTGCACCACAACCCACTGAGCTATACTAGGACCTTGAGGGTGATATCATATGCTGCCTCTCTGTGTACCCAAATTAGAGCATATGTTGGCCAATTACCGCCAATGATGTTGGCAACAGAACTCCATCAGAGCTCATGCACAGCCTCTGCAGCATGGTCGACATTGGCACAATTCCAGATGATCAGCTCCATGTTTTTGGCTCTACTGGCTGCCTAGCTACACACATACCACTCTTGCTACTCAGCAGATACTTCCACTGCAACAACAGTGGCTCTCATTGACACCATGGTCAAGGACCTCTGTGCAGCCCCATGTCCTGCCACTACCAGCCTAACCAAAACCACCTCCAATATAACAGCACATCACTTTCCCATGCAGCAGACCATATTACTTTGGCACCCCCCAATGGCCACTCAGGAATTCCAGCTGCTTTTGGTAGAGCTCAAGTTCCTCCACTTCATGCCCAGCCTGGTGCTGTTCTCACACTGCTGCATCCTTGCCTGCATATTCATGAACATTGTTATGTCTTAGACCAACTCACTGTGTGTTAGTACTGTGGCAACTCAAATTCCTGCTGCTGTTCCCACACTTCCACACCCTCACTTGCACACTCACAAATGATGATGTGCCATAGGCCAGCCCACTATGTGTTGGTACTCCCACACTTTCCTGTACTACCCACTGTGCAACCACCCAAATGCCAGTAGCACACCCGAGTAAGCACGCACAGGTGTCAGGTTGCCTCAAATTGCTTGTTCATCACAGAGAGAAGGTCTGGCCAGTGTTTCCTTATAGACACTAGGTCTGACCTGTGTGTCTATCCATGCACACTGCTCCCAGAGCATAGACTAACATTATTTTGGCTGTCAGCTGTCAACAGCTCGTACATCACCTACTATGGTGTCTACCTAATTCAATTAGATCTAGAACTGCACCACAGCTTCAGCATCACAGATATCTCAGAGTCAATCACTGGTGCTGATTTCTTAGCACATTTTCTACTCCTCCCTGACACTGCTGTCTCTCATTGACAAGGACTCTGGCTGCTTAACTGACAGGTCCCACCATGTTGTGCAAACCTTTGTGCTGAAGCTTGTCTACATTGGTGATGCAGGGCAGTACCAGGACTTTCTCAATCATTTCCCTGCCATTATATGCCCACCTGGAGCACCACAAGAGGTACAGCATAGCGCAGTCAATCATATCCACACCACACATGGCCCTCTTTTCAACAGTCCACAATGCCTCACACCAGAATGACTTGCTGCTGCTAACGCCAAATTCCACAGCATGGTTCACATGGCATCATTCACTATTTGGACGGCCCCTGGTCTTCTCCTCTCCACCTTCTACCAAAGGAGGACACATCCAGATGACCCTGTGGCGACTATCATTCTCTTAACACATGCGCCATCCAAGAGAAATATCCAGTCCCAAAGTTTCATGACTTCAGCCATGCCCTCAGTGGCAGTTCAGTGTTCAGTATATTTGACTACATGAAGGCATTCATGCAGATACCACTCACCATGAAAGACATTCCAAAACAGCCATCACCATGCCCTTTGTCCCCTTGGAATACTTTACATTACATTCCGTCTCTGAAATGTTGCACAGACACGGCAACAATTCATTGACAGTGTGCTACGTGACTTATCCTTTTTTGGCAACAGGGGTATTCTCTCCTTCACTGTAGCAACACTGTGAACACCTGACAGCAATGTTTCAATGGCTAAACGATTTTGAAGTTATCTTTAATCCCTCCAAATGCACCTTTGGTGCCCCCCCCCCCCCCCCCAGATGACATTCCTGAGACACCAGATTTGTGCAGATGGTATCACTCCCCTTGCTGAAAAACTTCAGGCTTTTCAGAAAATTCAGCACCCACAAACTGTTCAAGTACTCCACTGGTTTCTTGGAATCCTGAACTACCACCATTATCTCACCAGCACAGCCTCCATTCAAGAGCCACTGATAGATGCTCTTGCTGGTCCAGATACTTGTAATAGTCCAGATCGTCGGACTGAGAAATGCATACATCTACCAACACAGTGCTGGACTTGAGACAGGTAATTGCAATGATCTGACTAAATTCTGACTGAGTGTCACCCTAAGGTGCCAGTGCTGCTAATAATGCTCATTGTGAACTATTGATATGAGATGTGCAATTCGTTGTGTCATGACTGTCCCTCTGAGGTTGTAATCTAGCTGTCCCTCACATCATTTGCTGATTGAACATCACTGTCTTTATGGTTAACTCTTTTAATAAGCTTTGAGAGAAGTAAGATTTACAATAAACTTTTTACTTATTTTCTTTTTTTGTAGTTTGCTCCAGTTCTTCACATCTAGGGGCTGCTTCTTGAAGCTGCAATTTTTGACATTATAGGTTCTCATGGTCCCAATTGACATAATAAATTTGAAGTAAACCTGCACTGTATTTTTTGTTTTGCTCAAAATTTCATTCTCTCACATTTTTCTATATCACACTTTCTTTACAATTTCCACATCAACAACGCTGAAAATTACATTGTTCTGCCCAAAAATAAAAACATGTCTGATCACATCAGAGGCATGCACACTACTACTTCACTCTGTGGTAATGACAGTATTCCAAAGGGTTTACAAATTTTCTTGACAAACGAATATCTATCAATTTATGTTACCATTTTATAAATGAATCCAGAAATTAACAAAATAAATAGTGCCAAATTGTGTAAATAAGAACAGAAATTTTAAGTGTGCCAAACATTTTGTAATTTCAGATGTTTCTAAAAGAAAATAATTTCAACTGTACATTCAGAGCTAGTACATATCGATTGTAACAACGAAAATAAAGTAATTTCTTTTTACAGATTTTAGCTTCAATTATAACACATTGTGTACAAAATCATATGAAGTTCTTTTAAAAACACAGCTGGGATAATATTAACCTATTAAAAATTCATAGATATTTTTTGTATTGACTACTTCTGTTGAGGAAAAGTAATGTTAGAGGAAGGTGTCCCTTTATAAGGTACAGGATGAAGAAAGTGCAACACTGGGCCTCGGACAAACTTCTAGATCCACCCTCATCTCTGTCTCCAGATGAGCTGTTCCCTGTGCACTCATCCCTATCCCTGAACAAAATACCAATTTTCTGACTGAATTGTACCGTCTCCTCTTTCCTTCTTGCCAAATAAGAAATGACCACCAACTGCTGTATAAGAGTACTCAGTCCGCCAGTGGTATGACTGCTTCTTCAACAAAAGTCCCACTAAAAAAACATGCTGCATTAAAACTCCAGTGACTTTTTGATCAAATTCTCTTTTCCAAATAACTTCTCCTTATGATCCATCTTTCTGACATCACAAGCATATTTAACAACTGTGCATTTCCATGCCCAGCAGCTAGCCTCACATCAGAGGTTCTCAGAAAGTAAAAAACTGCACTTGAGGCTAAGTTCTTATTTTCCAGCATGCCATGTTTCTTTAGGAATGCACTATGTTTTTTTCTGCTGAAGGCACTCTTCAGAACATGGTAGAGTACTTGTCTCCTACTGACAATGTTCTCCCTCTCAGCACTGCTCAGCTGCAAGGCTGGAGGCAAGTCATAAATGAGTAAAAGCACTCCCACCCTTGGAGTTACCCAGTAATGCAGCTTTCATGGAGACAACACCTTACACTATCTGCCCTGTGTGAAAGCCAGAGTCCCTGCTGGCTGCTTAGGCAGGCTGCTTCATTGTATCAGACACTGCCTTGCCTGTGCCAAATCCAGTGTGCACCCTGTTTGCACATGCTCTCAGAAAGCAAACAAAAAGAAGACCCACACCATACTAAATGTAGTTAAGAAATGAAGTTAGTTAGAGGTTACTATGTCCAGCCACTGCAGTCCAATTTGCTTTTATAAACCATTGTTGTAATGTCCTGACACCTCATTATCCTCTTAGTACAGTGTAATTCTCATATTAAATGAAAAGGAACATGCTAAATGGCTTGCCACTTTTTGTGCGGATGTGCCAAGCTGCATGAACATATAATACAGGACTCCAATAACAGAGGCTCCACTTTTAGTGTCCAATTTTTATCAACAGTATTTCTGTCTCACAACATGCCCAATTTATGTGGGTACATGAGTACAGAAGGCTTATGCAGCAGATGTTTCAGAAGTGTCCCCACTGCTGCAACTTTGCTGGGGCTGCATATAATGCATACTCACACAGACTCAAGATGGAGAATGCTGGTTTTTTATACATGCTTTGACAATGTCATGATTCCAGTGGTTGCTTTTGTGATGGGTTATTGTGTAGTTTCAGTGGTCACCCAAGCAAGAGATTGTGTAATGCATTAGTGGTCATTTTTTCAACAGGATATGTCAGTGCATGGAGTGGTCACCTAAGCAACAGATTGTTCACAGTGTTTCTCAGTGTCATTCCTGTGACACTGGCCCTGTACAGTGACTAAGTGGTCACCCTTGTGATGGATGTTTCAGGACATTGTGATTATTATGTAATTAGTTTCTTGTACCAACAGTGCTATCAATAAATATTAATTTAGTAAGGAATTGTGTCTTTTATGTGCTGAAACATGCCTATCATACTTCTTATGTATCAAAAACAAGAAGATAGTATTTTATGATATTTAGTCTTAGCATATGGGGCAAATGTGCAATGTGCTGCATTCAGCCACTCCAATTATAATCTATGTAATACAGCCACTGCAAAATGATGTCTTTTGAAAGGAGATCTTAAAAATCGCAGAAGGCTTGTGCAAAGAGCCTGTTCATGGATAAGTAAAGTCTGTAAGGCACTTTGTTCACTGCACTTCATTAGTAACCTGTCATTGTTTTGTATATCACCACAACTTATTCAAGTAGGCCTACAAGGTAACAGACATTTGTGAGATACATTAAGGTAAAATCATTTCAAGTTGTTCTCCAATACTGACAGTTAATTAGAAGCACTCCCCACTCAAGAACATGGCATTATCAACACTTACACTGCTTAATGTACTGTGTAAAATTCACTAACTGCATTCTCAATATGAGAGGCCTACAAACAGGAATTCCAATCAGTATTATCATGATCACTCACAGTAAAGTTTCTACCCACAAATTTACAACCAAATTCTGTCCACATTTTGGTCAAAACTGTCAGACACTACACATTTTCCTCACTTACAGCTATTTCTAAATAATAAGTCAACAACATGTAACAGCATTACATTATAAAAATTTCAACACAAGATTTTAATCACGAGTGTGAATTGTGTGCCTAGGGACTCCTGTTGCAAGAATATATAAATTCTAAAGTTCAAACAATTCAGCCAAAACACCAGCAATGGCTTTCTGATCAGGTCTACAGAGGTGCAGAAACCAATATACTGTTCATGGCCAAAGTTTGTTCTGAAATAAACAGCAGAACAAGTTACACCTTTTCCTCAGTTGAGCTAATTTCCCAGATATTCAAATATCATTGTTTCCTTTCACGTGCCTGACACCACCTTGCTTCAAGAAGCTACTGCTCTTTGCCTTCTCCTGTTCAGCTTTCCACTGAAGAATGTCTGAAACAGCCATTAGAGAAAGATTATACTAGTTACAAGTTTGCCACTGTAAATCAGTTCATTCATAGCAAATATGTGCTTGATTATATAATAACTAAAAGTGCTGTCTATAGTTACTGTTGTAATGTCACATATACAAAAGTTTTAGTGAGAACATGAATGTGTTTCTGAAAGCAAATATTTGAGCTATACAAAATTTACAAGGAGTACAGTGTGAGGCAAACAAGAAAGAAATTTCTATTAATATAAGACAACTATTTTTACATATGCATTGAACTCAATTTTTAATTTAACTCTGTGGCCAGAAAGAACAAAACTTAATAAATGTAACAATCTTATTACTGTTCTTAGCCTGTTGTTAGTGTAATTAAAAATAGCTTAGTACATGATAAATTAATTAGTATACAAAGATACTTACAATCCCCTAACTTGAATACAATCATTTCTTTGACAACTGTAACCATGTGCCTTTTTGCACATGTAGTTTAAGCTGTGCCAGAATGTTGCATGAATATCTGCATTCGTCCTCAAGGAACTTAAGATAATAATCTTACCTACACTATTTGATTGTACATTATGCACATTCCTCAAGTGTGCATACATTCAAATCCACCATGACTGGAATGGGCAGCCAATCAGTATCAGTATTTGAGTACAGTGACAAGACAGTAATGACTAAAGTCACCATCTTTAAGAAGATCTTTGGTTAGTTGTGCTGCTTGTTCAATAATCAGTTAAATTGTTTTATTTATAAATGCATTTTACTTACTTGTTTCCATTCATAAAAACTGTTTCCAAAATATTTAACATTATACCTTGCTTACTTAGCCACTTGAATCAAAAGATTGTTTCCCCAAACAAATTATGTGAAGTTTTTGTGGGTTTGGTAATGGTACGGGTAAAGGTGAGGGAGAGGAGGGGGCTGCTGAGTCAACTCCACACTGGGTGCCAATTCCCATTTATAAACCATTATGTTCTGCCACCACATTATCCATTTAGTGGAGTGTAATTCTCATATTAAATCAAAAGGGACATGTCAAATGGCTTATTGTTTTTCATGTGGCCATGCCAACCTACATAAAAATATAATACAGGACCCCCATGATAGAGGCTCCAATTTTAGTGTCCAAGATTTATCAACAGTATTTTTGTCCCACCGTGTAACCAATTTAAGGAGGTGCAGAAAGATTCTGAAGCAGAGATTTCAGAAGTGTCCCCACTGCTGCAACTTTGCTGCACCCACATATGATGCATGCTCACACAGACTCAAGATGTAACATGCTGGTTTGTTATGTGTGCTGTGAAGGTGTCATGATTCCAGTGGTCGCTTGTGTGATGGGATATGCTGTGCTTTCAATGGTCACCTAAGTGACAGATTGTTTACAGTGGTTTTCTGTGTCCCTCCTGTAACTGGCCCTGTTCAGTGACCAAGTGGTCACCTTTGTGAAGGGCATTTTGTGACAATGTGATCGTTATGTGATAAGTTTCTTGTACTAGCAGGGCTATAAATAAATGTTAATGTAGTAAGTAATTGTATTTTTTATGTGCCAGATATGTCTGTTATATTTCTTATGTAAATTATCCCAAACACCAGAAGATGTGAGCATTTCATGATGTTCAGTCTTAGCACAAGAGACAGTTGTGTAATATGATGCATTCAACCACCCAAAATAAAATCTATGTAACATGAAAATTGCTGACAGAAGGCTTATGAGTAGAGTCTTTTTCACAGGTAAGTTATGTATGTAAAGCACTTTGATCACTGCATTTCACTAGTAATCTGTTTAAGTATATTACCACAACCAATTCAAGTAGGCCTACAAGATAACAAAAGTTTGTGAGATACAATAAGGTAAAATCATTTCAGACTGTTCTCCAACACTGGCCATATTGGTAATTAATTAGAAGTACTCACCACTCAATAACATTGCATTATTAACACTTACACTTGTTAACTGACTGTGTAAAATTCACCACCTACGTTTTCAATATTAGGATCCTCAAAAGGGAATGCCAATCAGTGTTATCAAGATCACTTCCACTAATGTTTCGACCAACAAATTAGCTATCTATTTCTGTCCACATATTTTGCTAAAAACTGACAAACTTTACACATTTTCTTTACTTACAGCTGATTCTAAGTAAAAAGTCAACTAAACATAACAGACTTAAATTATAAAGACCAAACATGAGATTTTAATCATGAGTGTGAATTGTGTGCCCAGGGACTCCTGCAACGAAAATATACCACTTCTAAAGCTCAACCACAACCCCAGGAATGGCTTCTTGATTAGATCTACAGAGGTGCAGAAAACCAATGGCCAAAGTATGTTCTGGGGGGAAAAAAAAAAAAAAAAAAAAAAAAAAAAAAAAAAAAAAAAAAAAAAAAAAAAAAAACCAACAGAACAAGTCCAATTTTTGCTTGGTTGAGCTCTTTGGCAGTAGTGCAACTGAAGACATGCAGCTGTATTTTCTGTTGTGAGCAATGGCTGTTTGCAAGGTATCTTACTTCAAACAGGTATTGCATTCAGTTTGCTTCACAGTGTTTGCTTGGAAATGGGGTGAGACTGACCTACCTTCGCTGATAGTAGCAACTCGTGTCAGGTTGGAAATCCAATGTTAGTGACTAGGTGTAACACTTGTCTCCAGTCTGTGTTAGTTAAGAGCTTTTTTATGACCACAGTTCTTATACCATGTTATATAACTGTGGGTGGTTCACCATTTCTTGTAGATACAATGGACCATCAATGTCGATACACCAACGAATTAGGCAACACACTGTTTGGTGACAGGCACATCCAAACGTGGCAGTTCATTTCTGCCCTTCTGGCACATCTCTACATCAACCCATGCTGCTGCAACAACTCCATACAACTAAGTGGCACAAACACACTATTTCACTGCCATGACTTACATTAGCACTGGAGAGTCACATGACCACCTGGTACCAGTTCTGCGTAATACATAGGGCCCCAAAGTGGCTAGTATGCTCTTTTAAGTGAATGACTAATATTTTCTCTGATGAGCTTATTTAGATAGTCACAGTTAGAGATAGCTAAGACTTATTCAGAGTGTCTCATTGTATGAGCCTGAACTCCCTGTTACAAAAAATGTATGTTTTCTATATATAGTACAAAACTGGAGTCATTTACTTCTTATTGAAAAAAAGAACAAGTCAGAAACTTACAACCATTATGTCATTGACATAATGGTTACTAGAGATAGACCAGGTGGTCTATCTCTAGTAACCATTATGTCAATGACATGCTTGTTGTAAGTTTCTGACTTGTTCTTAGGGGAAGAAAGATTGGAAAAGGAAGCAGTCATGGCTTGTTTATCTAAAAATGAGTGATGCACAACATTATTTGAAGCAGGAGGCCAAATTATTTCTTTTTGTTGATGGTATGAGAATCATTGTTGAGGCAAATAAAGAAGTGTTAACAGTGAAAATTTTAAATGACATTTTGTGCCATACTTAGCTTGTCTTCCAGGAATTATCATTCTCTGAATTTTTCAGAAGAAGCAGTTAATTACGTCGGGTATGTCTAAAAAATAGCATCAGTAAAAATACTCCATCCGAAACAGGCCTCAGAAGGCCCATTGGTACTGACCAACTGCTGTATCATCTCCACTGATAGATATAATAGGATGTGAATATGGAGGGGCATGTGGTCAGCACACTGCTCCCCCAGCTGTTGTCAGTTTTCATGACCAGAGAAACTATTTGTTAGTCAAGTAGCACCTCAATTGGCTTCACAAGGGCTGAGTGCACCCTGGTTGCTAACAACACTCAGCAGACCCAGGTGATCACACATCCAACTATTAACCAAGTCCAATAGTGCTTAGCTTTGGTGATCTGAGGGGAACTGGTGTTACCACTGCGACAAGGCCATCACTAGTAAATGCAGCATCCTTAAAAGAATCAGAAATGTGACAGTATATTCTATTTTTCATGGTTACATTTTCCAAGAGCTGAAACTAAGACTCTCATGCACTTATATACTTATACTATGACACCTTTAAAATTGAAGGTTTAGTTACTTTTACAGCAGGAATAAGATGGAAGCATAAATCAGAAAACAAACATTATGTTGTTTTGTCAATGTCCTATGGTTTAATATTGTGGGAGAATTCTACACTGAAGCCTAAAGTATTTATTCTTCAGAAGTGTGTAATTAGAATTATGTATTGGATTCAAACTCTTAAATCTTGTAAATATTTATCTAAACAATTATGACCATTTTATGGACAGTATATCATGGCAGTTTGGAGTGACCATAAACAAATGAGGATGTAGACTGCAGGAGGGGAGAGGAGTGATGCAGGGGAATAAGCCCGCCTCCCTCACAAAAGGCTATCATCGTACAGCTGCATTCTGTGCTTCCACGAAAGCAGAATTGACATAAAGGTCATAGGGTTTACTGCTTCCTTTTCTCATGGTGAGAGATGCATTCAAATCCCTTTATGCACCATCTGAACATACGAAAAGAAGACAAGCAATCCACAAGGCAAAGTAAATTGGAGTACACAAAGCATTTGGTACTGGCTACAGTGCAGTTGTTTACTATGGCTGGCAGTGGTAGTTCAGGCCGAAGCTCTACCGATATCTTATGCAACCACAGTTCAAAGCGCTACCTAAAACTGCCACGATACAGTGTCCACATAATACCTATAACACAATTGCAGTACATTTGTGCTATAATACAATTTGGTATCCACAATCACTCCCAGTTTGAGAAGAACTTGGAAATTCACGTAAAAAACTACTCACAAAACACTGTGCACCATCTTTGTGACTTGCATGAATATTATTTTTGTGATCTGAAACTTCCTGTGAATATTCTTTGAGTACAAAAAAGTCTACATATGGCCCCCTGTGTAATGAAGGCTTCATTCATTCTTCACTCAATCCATCACATATCGTGTTCTCTAAAATCAATATGAAGGGAAACCTACATGGATATGGAACATGTCAAGTTGTATGTCAACAGGCAGAAGTAGTCAATGAAGGCTACATCTGAAAAGTAATCTTACAACAAACCATGACCAGCATTAAGTAACTTACACTGATAATTATAGGTATTACTTTATTTTTATTTTAATGTCAAGTTCCGTAGGACCAAATTGAGGAGCAAATCTCGAAGGTCATCAAACGTATCAGAACATTAACTTACAACATAAAAAGTAATAACAGATAAAAATAAATGTTCATGAACCTGAAAGAAAATCAGTCCATAAGTTTAAACAAACGCTATCAGCAATACAATGAGAATCATCTTAATTTTTCAAGCAACTCCTCGACAGAATAGAAGGAGTGACCCATGAGGAAACTCTTCAGTTTCGATTTGAAAGCACATGGATTACTGCTAAGATTTTTGAATTTGAGTGGCAGCTTATTGAAAATGGATGCAGCAGTATACTGCACACCTTTTTGCGCAAGTGTTAAGGAAGTCTGATCCAAATGGAGGTTTGATTTCTGCCGAGTATTAACCGAGTGAAAGCTGCTTATTCTTGGAAATAAACTAATATTGGTAACAAGAAATGATAATAAGGAATATACATATTGAGAGGCCAATGTCAAGATACCCAGACTCGTAAAAGGAGGTCGACAAGAGGTTCGTGAACTCACACCACTTATTGCCCGAACCGTCCATTTCTGAGCAACAAATATCCTTCAAGAATGGGAAGAGTTACACCAAAACATAATACCATACGACATAAGTGAATGAAAATAAGCAAAGTAGACTAATTTACGTGTCAAAATATCACTCACTTTCAATACCGTTCGAATAGTGAAAATGGCAGTATTAAGTCTTTGAACAAGATCCTGAATGTGGGCTTTCCACGACAGCTTACTATCTATCTGAACACCTAGGAATTTGAACTGTTCAGTTTCATTAATCATATGCCCTTTCTGTGAGATTAAAACGTCAGGTTTTGTTGAATTGTGTGTTAGGAAGTGTAAAAAGTGAGTCTTACTGTGATTTAACATTAGTTTATTTTCAACAAGCCATGAACTGAGGTCATGTACTGCTCTAGTTGAAACAGAGTCAATATTGTGCACAACATCCTTTACTACCAAGCTAGTGTCATCAGCAAACAGAAATATTTTAGAGTTACCCATAATACTAGAGGGCATATCATTTATATAAATAAGGAACAGGAGCAGCCCCAACACTGATCCCTGGGGCACCCCCCACTTGACAGTACCCCATTCAGATCCCACATCACAGCCGTTATCAACATTGTGAATAATGACCTTTTGCTGCCTGTTGCTAAAGTAAGAGGTGAACCAATTGTGAGCTACTCCCCTTATTCCGTAATGGTCCAACTACTGGAGCAATATTGTGTGATCAACACAGTCAAATGCCTTTGTTAAATCAAAAAATACGCCAAGCGTTCGAAACTTTTTGTTTAGCCCATCCAGTACCTCACAAAGAAAAGAGAATATAGCATTTTCAGTTGTCAAACAACTTCTAAAGCCGAACTGTACATTTGATAGCAAATCGTGTGATATCAAATCATCAATTATCCTTACATACACAGCCTTTTCAATATTTTTGCGAACACTGATGGCATAGAAATATGTCTAAAATTATCTACATTATCCCTTTCTCCCATTTTATAAAGCGGCTTTACTACTGAGTACTTTAATCGCTCAGGAAACTGACCATTCCTAAAGGAAAAATTACAAATATGACTAAATACAGGGCTAACATGTGCAGCACAGTACTTTAATATTCTACTAGACACTCCATCATAACCATGAGAGTCCTTAGTCTTCAGTGATTTGATTATTGTCTCAATCTCCCTCTTGTCTGTATCTCAGAGGAGTGTTTCAGACGTCAATCTCGGAAAGGCATTTGCTAAGAAATTTATATGATTTCCTGTAGATATTAAATTTTTATTTAATTCACCAGCAATGCTCAGAAAATGGTTGTTAAATACTGTACATATATCTGATTTATCAGTAACAGAAATATTATTACTGCAAATTGACTTTATATCGTCAACCTTGTGCTGCTGACCAGACACTTCCTTCACAACTGACCATATGGTTTTAATTTTATCCTGTGAATTAGCTATTCTATTTGCATACCACATACTTTTTGACTTGCTAATAACATTTTTAAGCACCTTACAATACTGTTTGTAATGGGCTACTTTAGCTTGATTGTGACTACTTCTAACATTTTGATATAAATCCCGCTTTGTTCTACACGATATCCTTATCCCACTAGTCAGCCAACCGGGCTGTCCATTACTGCTAGTACCCCGTTTAGAATCTTCTAATGGAAAGCAACTCTCAAAGACCGTGAGAAATGTGTAATGGAAAGCATTGTATTTATCATCTACACTCCTGGAAATTGAAATAAGAACACCGTGAATTCATTGTCCCAGGAAGGGGAAACTTTATTGACACATTCCTGGGGTCAGATACATCACATGATCACACTGACAGAACCACAGGCACATAGACACAGGCAACAGAGCATGCACAATGTCGGCACTAGTACAGTGTATATCCACCTTTCACAGCAATGCAGGCTGCTATTCTCCCATGGAGACGATCGTAGAGATGCTGGATGTAGTCCTGTGGAACGGCTTGCCATGCCATTTCCACCTGGCGCCTCAGCTGGACCAGCGTTCGTGCTGGACGTGCAGACCGCGTGAGACGACGCTTCATCCAGTCCCAGACATGCTCAATGGGGGACAGATCCAGAGATCTTGCTGGCCAGGGTAGTTGACTTACACCTTCTAGAGCACGTTGGGTGGCACGGGATACATGCGGACGTGCATTGTCCTGTTGGAACAGCAAGTTCCCTTGCCGGTCTAGGAATGGTAGAACGATGGGTTCGATGACGGTTTGGATGTACCGTGCACTATTCAGTGTCCCCTCGACGATCACCAGTGGTGTACGGCCAGTGTAGGAGATCGCTCCCCACACTATGATGCCGGGTGTTGGCCCTGTGTGCCTCGGTCGTATGCAGTCCTGATTGTGGCGCTCACCTGCACGGCGCCAAACACGCATACGACCATCATTGGCACCAAGGCAGAAGCGACTCTCATCACTGAAGACGACACGTCTCCATTCGTCCCTCCATTCACGCCTGTCGCGACACCACTGGAGGCGGGCTGCACGATGTTGGGGCGTGAGCGGAAGACGGCCTAACGGTGTGCGGGACCGTAGCCCAGCTTCATGGAGACGGTTGCGAATGGTCCTCGCCGATACCCTAGGAGCAACAGTGTCCCTAATTTGCTGGGAAGTGGCGGTGCGGTCCCCTACGGCACTGCGTAGGATCCTACGGTCTTGGCGTGCATCCGTGCGTCGCTGCGGTCCGGTCCCAGGTTGACGGGCACGTGCACCTTCCGCCGACCACTGGCGACAACATCGATGTACTGTGGAGACCTCACGCCCCACGTGTTGAGCAATTCGGCGGTACGTCCACCCGGCCTCCCGCATGCCCACTATACGCCCTCGCTCAAAGTCCGTCAACTGCACATACGGTTCACGTCCACGCTGTCGCGGCATGCTACCAGTGTTAAAGACTGCGATGGAGCTCCGTATGCCACGGCAAACTGGCTGACACTGACGGCGGCGGTGCACAAATGCTGCGCAGCTAGCGCCATTCGACGGCCAACACCACGGTTCCTGGTGTGTCCGCTGTGCCGTGCGTGTGATCATTGCTTGTACAGCCCTCTCGCAGTGTCCGGAGCAAGTATGGTGGGTCTGACACACCGGTGTCAATGTGTTCTTTTTTCCATTTCCAGGAGTGTATATTATCGGCACTATAAACATCTTGCCACTCATGTTCCTTGACAAGTTTTGAAAAACTCTCTATTGCTGTTGGATTAACTTTCCTACGTAGTTTGTAATTAAATATGACATTGGTTAGAGCACAAAAACCTTTTAGTGTTAAAATTTGTGCATCATGGTCTGAAAGGCCATTCACCCTTTTACTAACAGAATGCCCATCTAGTAATGAAGAATGAATAAAAATATTGTCTATGACTGTGCTACTGTTCCCCTGCACCCCAGTTGGAAAAAACGCAGTTTGCATCAGATCATATGAATTTAGGAGATCTAACAACATCCTTTTTCTTGCACAATCATGTACAAAATTAATATTGAAGTCACCACATAGAACTACTTTCTGGTACTTCCCACAAATGAATCAAGAACCGTCTCTAGCTTAAGCAAGAATGCTCTGAAGTCGGAGTTAGGGGACCTATAAACAACAGCAATTAGAAGTTAAGTTTCACTAAATTCAACTAATGCTGCACAACTTTCAAATATCTGTTCAGTGCAGTGTCGTGATACGACTATTGTCTCAAATGAAATACTGTTTTTTTACATACAGAGCCACTCCCCCACCCCGCATGGAACTCCTTGAGAACCAGCCAGCTAATCTGCAGCCTGGTAAAGGAAGCCTCTGAATTATCAAATTATTTAAGTGGTGCTCAGATATACCAATAATTTCAGAGTTAGCATCTATTAGCAGTTCACTAATTTTATCTCTAATACCTCTTATATTTTGATGAAATATGCTAATTCCTTCTCTACTTGGAAACATTACATCCTCTGGAGGTGAGCCCTTAGTTAGAGGCACTTCCTTTAAGCAGGTATACCTATCAGCTGACTTCAGTCTAAAACAGGTGCAGCTCTAACACCAACTACTATAGGAATTTTTCCATGAGTGATACCACTACCACCACCACCACCACCCATTACACTGTCACCTATAAGCTTAGCCAGCCTCCCCTTCCCATACCTATTGAGGAGCAGGCCATGCCTAGTGAAACCCCATCTACTGATAGACCCAACTGGCACCACTGAGATGTGATCCATGCCCTCCGCCATCAGTGCCCTCCCCAGCCCCACATTAACGCGCCTAACAGCCACTTTAATGTGAGGCCGATCATGATGCTGAAACAGTTGCACGAAATGCACATTAGTACCACCAGTTTGAGTAGCTATCTTAACCAAGTCACCCCTGACATCATATTCCCCGTCCCTATCGAGACTGTTCCCTGCTCCACCCACTATCACTACCTGATCCTCCTTCGTAAAATTCTTACGTAACTCCCCTATGCTTTCAGTCACCTGAGCCAACCCTGCACTAGGCTTCACAATGCTGGTGAGCTGGTACTCGCTCCCCAACACTTCCTGCAACTGCTGGCCCACACCTCTACCGTGGGAACTACCTAGCAGCAGAACCTTCTTTCTGCTAGACTTTGCAACTAACCTAGGCCTCCTAATTGCTGAGGACTGCTGCAAGTTACCTACATCTACGGCTACACGAGGCTCCTCTCCACTCAACTCTGACAGTTGGTCGTATCTGTTGCATGTATGCAAAGTAAAACTGTCTGCGTACCTCCTCTTCCTAGCTACCTTCTTGCCAACTGCCAGTTCCCATTCCCCACCACCCTTCACCCTCCTCAACCTGTCTAGTTCCTCCTTTGCGCATTGTAACTGCACCTGAAGGGCACAGATCTTATGCTCTTGCTCCTCTATTAACTTGTTTCTACTACAGATTCTACATTCCCAGGAGAGGATCTCCCTAAAATGACCACTGGCTTCCCCACTGTATTCCCCCCAATGAAAATACTTTGAACAAATCCCACACCGTAATCCACTACTCACAAACGTACGACAGAGCCCACACTTTTCACTCATGGTAAATTTTACAGTTACTGAAAAAAAAACTATACATCTATGTTACCAAAGTTCAGTTACACCAGTAGAACTATTTAAGATCTAACAATAATGGTCTCGAAATTCTTTGCCTACTAAGAAAGCAGCTATGTGTATTAATACTACTACAATACAGCAATACCAATACCAGCAAAACTTCACAAAATTATTAGCTACAACCAATAAATTAAAACTACTACTGTAACACTAAGCGAAGTTAAAACACTATATGAAAATTTTACTGAAATATTTCACTACAAAGAATAATAAACGTCAGGTGAAAACTAAAGCACGAAAATTACTAACGACTTCAACACACTGAAAACTCTCTAAAACACAGTGAGCGAACGATTACAAAAGTTTATTAAGTCATTATTTCGCCACAAACAGCACGCAACATCGCTGAAATCTATTAAATTTAATAACTGTATTACAGAGCACAAATAAGTTTGTCAGTACTTAGCTTATAACCGCTACAGCTGCAGTGCACACCGCAAAATGTAAACACACTACTGAGGCACGAGGCTTAGACGAACGACGAAAGCAGACTCACAAATAACAGACCACTCGAGTCAATAACACAGGAAGAAAGACTGAGATTAATGAAAATCCACTAAGTTACTTTTACGGCAAATATTAAAACAAATAAACTTTAAAATAAGTAAATGAAGTCTAAAATTTATAAAATATTAACGAGCTATTTCAACAGATCACAACTTCTAGATCACTTTATAATAAATGTGCATATTAATAGAAAAAGAGCAATTTTGATGAAAGCCACTGGTTCTCCTCTCACATTACTCAGTGTTTATGTCATTTTACTGATTCAGTGACCATCATAGGCATCAGTACACTGGAAAAATTGAAAATACGTTTAACATGGACACTAATGTTATCCAGAATTTACATTCTGTTGTCTAATTATTGTGATAATTTATAGGAGTGTTTAATAATGGCCTCTTTTACTTGTGTTTTGAATATCTGGGGATTTTCAATTTCCTGCCTAGTTTTATACCGTACACTTATACGCCATAATATAAAACATTTATACTGAACCCTAGATAGGGAAGCATAAGCTGTATGGAAATTAGACTGCCTAACCACATTAATATGACCACCTCTCTAAAGCCTGAATAACTACCTTTTGCAGTGCAGATTGCTGTAAGACGTGCAGGAGGTTCTGGAAGGTACCAACAGGAATATGGGGCCATGCCAAATCCAGTGTCATCATCAGCTGTGGTAGGTTCCTTGATTGAATTCATGGCACAAATAGCAAGATCAAGGTGGTCACACAGATTCTTGATTGGGTTTTTATCTGGAGAGCTTGGTGGCCAGGGGAGTATGATAAGCTCGCCCTGGTGCTCTTTGAACCACACACATACATGCGAGCTGTGTTGCATTGCCCAGCTGGTAGATGCCATCATCAGTAGGAAAAGCAAACTTCATGTATCGGTGAACATGATTACCAAGGAGAGATGCATACTTGTGTTGATCCATTGTGCCTTCCAGAACAATAAAATCACCTAGGGAATGTCATTGAGACACTTCCCAGCCCATAATGTTCCCTCCTCTGGCCTGGACCCTTCCAACAATTGTTGCATGATGTCTGCTTTCAATCCTACAGAGAATGAAATGTGATTCATCTGAAAAGGCCATGTGTCAGTAGTCAGTGGATGTCCAGTTGCAGTGCTGGTGTGCAAATTCCAGCCTTTGACACTGACAAACATCCATAATCTGCATCTGTTGTGGATGCCCATACACATCAATGTTTGTTGAACAGTCATTGAGGAGACACTGTTTGTAGCTTCCTGGTTTATCTGGTTGATCAGTTGCTCAACAGTTGTGCATCTATTTGCTCACATACATCACCACAGCCATTGTTCACCTCCATCATGTATGGCCATGGTGCATCACAGATGCCTCAGTGTCAGTTCTAGATAGCGCTATTTTGTCATGCACGGTATACTTTAAACACAGTGGCACACAAACAGTTTGCAAACTTGGCCATTTTGGAAATGCTTCCACTCTTGGACCAAAAACCAATGCCTATGCCCTCGTGGGCCTGAGATAAATCAATCCAGTTCCACAATACAACAATGACTTCATTGTTTTCCTTGTTCCCCCAACATGCTTTACATACTCTCCACTGCTAACAATGGTGCCTGCCATCTGTGAGTGGTTATTGCATGTTGGCATCAAATAGGCTGTGGTCACATTAAAATGACTGGACCTTGTATTTTTACTTTCGGTATTGTAATTGTGAACTGCACAGTTCATGTTAAATTCAAACTTGTTATTGCCATCAAACGTCATTAAGGAGTAAATGCATTGGTATGTAGGTGCAACAATTCCTAGCTCCCTCAAGAGGTTGCTGCAAGGTGGTTTTTTAATCAACTTTATATTATATTCTTACTGCATGCTTCTGCAGAATAAAAAGGTACTTCTTTACCTCAGCTGGATTACCCCAGAAGGAGTGTACTGAGTGAAGGCACACAAAATATTTTAGAAATCCTGTCTGCAGGTCAGCACAGTGAGTGACAGAATTCTAAGCTGGACTGAAATGTCTCTCTAGATTAATTACATACTGGTGCCACCTACATGTCTATGAACTCCACACATGGAGCCTCAGTAAGTTTGGGCTCACTGATCTTTACTTAAGATACCTGGAAGTCACTGTTGTCTGCTTGGAAGTGCGTAATATGAGTCTTTGTGAGATTAAGCCTTAAGCAGTTGTAAGTCTGTTACATTATTCTCCTGGTGGCGTCTGGTATGGACGTATTTGAGCCCTTTAGTGGATTATTTTTCAGTAGCAGATATCACAGGTTTTGAAGAGTCATGCAACATCTATGGTAAATGATTTATGTAGGTCAATAACAGGAGTGGGCTAATCATTAAATCTTGCAGGAAACTGTAATTCAAGGATTCCACCTTTAAATATGGTGTTATTCTTGTGACATAATTTGTTAATATGGATTCCTGTTTCCTATAATTAAGGTATGACTGCAGCCATGCAAAGGGAATGCCTACAATGCCATGACATTTTCTTTCTCTTATAAGAACTATATGATCTACACTAAGTCTTGATAAGGTCACACTTCAACAGACTAATTTTCCTTTTTTATTTTTGCTAGGATCCTTTACAGAGCTCAAACTAAGCTTCTGTTAAAGTTTATTATCAGAATGCTGGTTTAATATTCTATTACAAGCTACCCTTTAAAAATGTTTTGAGAACACAAGAAGGAGGGAGGTGTGTCTGTAATAGAACTCACCTGCTTATCTCCACTTTTTAAGTAGATATTACTAATGCAGATTTCATCTTTCAGGAAATATATCTTGACTCATCAAATGATTACAAAGATAGCTCAAGATTGTAGTTGGCACAATTGCTTTTTCGTGACCTACAGAAATTTGTGATCTCATAGACAACTTGATATGGTAAAACTACAGTCTGCTGGTGGTGCGCACAAAGTCTAAAAAAATCTAATGGATTTGTTTTCAATTATCCAGTTTTTGTCAGTGTCTGCAGCTACTGTCTGGAAGAATTCACTGAATTTTATGGCCAATGGTTTGGTGTTAAAACGTTATCTGTCTCAGTACTACTGTCATCTAGTTGGCGAATACAATTTGCCTTACCAAGTTTATTCGTTTCATGCCTAATGACAACTGCAGAATTTTCCAGTATCATTTGTACATAATGTAGTGAATTTTTAAGTGTTCATTGATGTTTTCCCACTGCATCAAAGTACTGCATGCCCTAGTATCCTGGGTAAACTCCCTTTCACTGAAATTTCCTGGCTGATTGAAACCGTGTGCCGGGATGATATTCAAACTTTGTAGCTTTACCTTTCGCAGAAAAGTGCTCTGCTGACTAAGTTACCAAGAGATTTTCACTCTGCAGCAGAGTGCTAGTCTTGCAAGTTCCACAGGAGAGCTTCTGTGAAGTTTGGGAGGCAGGAAATGAGGTACTGGCAGAAGTAAAGCTGCAAGGACAGGTTGTGAGGTGTGCTTGGGTAGCTCAGTCAATAGAGCACTTGTCTGCAAAAGGCAAGGCTCCTAAGTTTGAGTCTCAGTCCAGCACACAGTTTTAATATCCCAGGAAGTTTCATATCACTGCACACTCCTCTGCAGAGTGAAAACCTCATTCTGGGAAGACCCTCAGGCAGTGGCTAAGCCATGTCTCCACAATATCCTTTCTTCCCGGACTGAGCCTTGCAAGTTTTACAGAAGCTTCTGTGAAGTTTGGAAGGTAGGAGATGAGGTACTGGCAGAAGTAAAGCTGTGAGGACGGGTCATGAGTTCCGCTAGGATAACTCATGCAGTAGGGCACTTGCTCATAAAAGGAAAAGTCCTGAGCTCAAGTCTCAGACCGGCACATAATTTCAGTATGTCAGGAAGTTGCAGTTCAGCATACAATCTGCTGCAGAATGAAAATATCATGATGGAAACATCCTCCAGGCTGTGGCTAAGCCATGTCTCTGTAATATCCTTTCTTCCAGGAGTGCTAGTCTTGCAAGTTTCGAATGAGAGCTCTGTGAAGTTTGGAAAGTAGGAGATGAGGTACCAGTGGAAGTAAAGCTGTGAGGATGAGTTGTGAACGGTGTGGTTAGCTGTCAGTAGACTATCTGCCTGTGAAAGGCAAAGGTCCTGAGTTTGTCTTGGTCCAGCATGAAGAACTTTCAATCTGCCAGAAAGTTCCATATCAATGCACACTCTTTTCCATTGTTTATTTAGTAAATTCGTTCTAAGTACTGTACTGTAACTGAGTCAACATTTGCATAATTCTTTGAAACTGTATTTTTGCTTTACTTGGTAAAACTGATTAATAAGAAATCTTTCTTGCTACAGTGTACATTAAGGTCAGACAAATCATAATTGACTGGGCAAATGTTTACTTCATGAGAGCATGTTGATTTTGAAATGCAAGATACCGTTACCAGTAATACCAAAATCTCAGGTCTCAAATCGACAACTGAATCTGGTGATACAATGCTGGTAATAAAACTTCTTATTCGACAGCGACAGTCAAATGAAGTGCCATAATCAATATGAATAGAGTTTCTTCATCTTGTCTCATAACAGAAACACATGGAATATTCATGTGCTATTACTCAGGTAAAGAGCACCTGGATCTCATTTCTCTTCACAATGTTCGTTTGATACTCGAGAATGGCATTGATCCATTATCTTGTGTACTATAAATCATTAACAGTGAATTTATATGTAACAATACACACTTTAACTCTTGTATGGTACATTATGCACTCAAATTATATAGGTAATATATCCAGTACCATAGCTAAACTGAATAAAACTCAGTAATGAGGTTTACATACCGCCATTGGTTTGTAGGCTATAGATTTTCTTACCAACTGGTACATACACAATTTTATCGTCACTCCAGATGGAGTCCTAGTTGGCAAATTTTTTGGGATAGGTTTTCCAGTTCTGGCCTGGACAACCTTGACAAGTACAGAGGAATGGGAACTGTGGTTGTGGTTTTTGTTGGCTCTGTAAATTACCTTTTGTACGTAGGGTACGTTATTATGCCTTCAATATAGACTGTTTGTACATATAATAGCTTGCACAGTAGTCCTGTATACATAATGTTACATAACGTACAGCAATTTATGATAGACATTAATTTATAGTACTGGTACCAGAGTTTAAAAATATGCAATTTTATGACATAATATTAGCTTTGACTGTACATGAGTAGTTGTAATTCTAGTAACAATAATTTCTAATTATAGCTTCTCTTAATGTGGTACATAGAGTTTATCACTCACAGGATAATTTTTTGCTCACTGTCTGCTCATAGGCTCAGCCACACTATATTTGTTTATTTGTCCATAAAAATATCTTTTTCAGCACGTATATTGTACACAGGATATTCGATAAAAAACCTTTTTAGCTACTGGTTATCTATACAGATAATAATTGCAAATTTGATTAAATACTATATATTTATAACTTACTTCTACAATTTAAGGTACACATTACATTTTTTCTTGTGTAAGATATTGCGAGATTGAATATTAGCAGTTTTGCAGTACTTAGGGTGTCACAGACTTTTTAAAGTTTTGTCGTTCATGAAAAGGTTTTATATGTCTTGGTAATCAGTTGTATAGTTTTCTTCCTGCATGATAAACATCTTTTTGGCATAATGTGATGTTACAATGACTAACATACACTCCTGGAAATTGAAATAAGAACACCGTGAATTCATTGTCCCAGGAAGGGGAAACTTTATTGACACATTCCTGGGGTCAGATACATCACATGATCACACTGACAGAACCACAGGCACATAGACACAGGCAACAGAGCATGCACAATGTCGGCACTAGTACAGTGTATATCCACCTTTCGCAGCAATGCAGGCTGCTATTCTCCCTTGGAGACGATCGTAGAGATGCTGGATGTAGTCCTGTGGAACGGCTTGCCATGCCATTTCCACCTGGCGCCTCAGTTGGACCAGCGTTCGTGCTGGACGTGCAGACCGCGTGAGACGACGCTTCATCCAGTCCCAAACATGCTCAATGGGGGACACATCCGGAGATCTTGCTGGCCAGGGTAGTTGACTTACACCTTCTAGAGCACGTTGGGCGGCACGGGATACATGCGGACGTGCATTGTCCTGTTGGAACAGCAAGTTCCCTTGCCGGTCTAGGAATGGTAGAACGATGGGTTCGATGACGGTTTGGATGTACCGTGCACTATTCAGTGTCCCCTCGACGATCACCAGTGGTGTACGGCCAGTGTAGGAGATCGCTCCCCACACCATGATGCCGGGTGTTGGCCCTGTGTGCCTCGGTCGTATGCAGTCCTGATTGTGGTGCTCACCTGCACGGCGCCAAACACGCATACGACCATCATTGGCACCAAGGCAGAAGCGACTCTCATCGCTGAAGACGACACGTCTCCATTCGTCCCTCCATTCACGCCTGTCGCGACACCACTGGAGGCGGGCTGCACGATGTTGGGGCGTGAGCGGAAGACGGCCTAACGGTGTGCGGGACCGTAGCCCAGCTTCATGGAGACGGTTGCGAATGGTCCTCGCCGATACCCCAGGAGCAACAGTGTCCCTAATTTGCTGGGAAGTGGTGGTGTGGTCCCCTACGGCACTGCGTAGGATCCTACGGTCTTGGCGTGCATCCGTGCGTCGCTGCGGTCCGGTCCCAGGTCGACGGGCACGTGCACCTTCCGCCGACCACTGGCGACAACATCGATGTACTGTGGAGACCTCACGCCCCACGTGTTGAGCAATTCGGCGGTACGTCCACCCGGCCTCCCGCATGCCCACTATACGCCCTCGCTCAAAGTCCGTCAACGGCACATACGGTTCACGTCCACGCTGTCGCGGCATGCTACCAGTGTTAAAGACTGCGATGGAGCTCCGTATGCCACGGCAAACTGGCTGACACTGACGGCGGCGGTGCACAAATGCTGCGCAGCTAGCGCCATTCGACGGCCAACACCGCGGTTCCTGGTGTGTCCGCTGTGCCGTGCGTGTGATCATTGCTTGTACAGCCCTCTCGCAATGTCCGGAGCAAGTATGGTGGGTCTGACACACCGGTGTCAATGTGTTCTTTTTTCCATTTCCAGGAGTGTATATGTCACTGTCTGACCTGCTACTGTAACCATGGGCACTTTTCTTTTGAGGGAAAAGATTTACTTTTCCCAATATACTTTTTTTGACATGCGTGAGTACTTCCAGTATATAAGGTATAAGATCATAATATCTTTAAACAAAGGTTTGCGTAGTTTTCTGCTGATCTCTTGTTTCATTATTCTTATAATTGCTTTTTGTTTTCTGAAAACTGTTATGGCCTGGCGTACATTTCCCAAGAAAATGATACCGTACTTCAGTACTAAATATACATGAGCATGTACACAGCCCTAGCTGTTTCTGCACTAGTATTGTTGCAAAGATTTCTTGCCACATAGCTCATTTTTGCTAGTTTTGTATTTAGGTATGTGATAATGGAGCTCCATTGAAGATTTTTCTGGATATGAATCCCAAGAAGTTTAGTTTCAGTGACAGCACTAATGTTTTGGTTATCTATACATATTACTGGTTGTGGTGTGTTTTTGTCGTGGAAAGTCATGACTGCTGTTTTTTGCGGATTAACTATTAGCCTGTTTCTGGTAAACCATTCAGACACTTCTTCCGTGGTATCTTTTGCAGATGCAGTAAGATTTTCTTCTTTATTTCCGAGATTCAGTAGACTGGTGTCATCTGCAAACAGAGCTGGTTCTGAATCCCTAACGTGTAATGGGAAATCACTAATGTACACCAAAAAAAGAAATGGACCTAGAATAGAGCCGTGTGCATCACCATGACTTTGTCCACATGGTTCTCAAAGGTGTACCTGGAGTTCATTTCCTCCCATGTATTAATTTCAGGTACCTGGGAGCTATGTTCCAAATGTGATTTAATCCACGGATTTGGCACGCCTCTTACATCATACTCTTCAAGTGAGGCTATGCTAATGTCTAAACTATTGGCGCACTACAGAGCTCTTGATGCTATTCACTGAGTGACGCCAGGATGTGCGAATATACTGGAACAAAATGTTCAAATCAGAATCTGCTTCAGTGGGCTGTGCAATTTTCTAATAGTTCAGCAGAAAGGATTGAAGCAATGCAGAATCGTCAGCATCTATGTGACAACGAGATGCAGCAGAAGTGTCAAAGTCTGTGCCAGGACCAATCGGAAGGCACGAAAGTGCGTCCGCATTACGATGTTGAGCTGTCGGACGATACAAAATCTCTAACCGGTATTGAGACAACAACAAAGCCCATCTTTGCAATTTTTGGGCAGTTTGTACAGGAACCAGTTTCGTCGGATGAAACAAAGACTGCAAAGGCTTGTGAACCGTTACCAAGTAGCATTTTATGCCATACAAATAGTGGTGGAATTTGGTGACACCATACACAACAACCATATATAAAGCCTCTTTTTCAGCTTGTGAATAGTTACACTGAACTTTGGATAACACTTTTGATGCCAAAGTAATAGGCCTGTCTTTATCACCAATTCTATGCGAAAGCACTGCACCGATACTGTAAGAGGAAGCGTCAACTTGCAGTACAACAGGTTTCAGGATGAAAGTGAACTAAGGATTGATTACTGAGCAATTCTGTGATATTAGGAGGAACTTGAAAGTCTCATATGGCTAACAAACGCGACTGAAGAGGATGTACACCTTGACTGTTTATGACATGTCCAAGATACTGCAACTCAGTTTTTTTTTTATATACACTTGTCATGTCTACGCTTTAATCCTGCATCAGACAACACACGAAACACAGGACGCAAATTTGCAATGTGTTCTTCTGGTGTAAGACCCGCTATGACAATATTGTCCAAATAGCTTGAACAGTCTGGCACTTGTGCAGTCAGCTGTTTCCTGTTTCAGATACCGTTGGAAAAGGGCGGGTGCAGTAGCACTGCCAAAAGGCAAACGCAAATATTTAAACAAGCCCATATGAGTATTTATTACACACACTTTTTGAGATTCTTCATCGAGCGGTATTTGAAGATAAGCGTCGCGCAAATCGATTTTTGAAAAGTAGCGTCCAGCGCCTAATTCGTCAATGAGATCCTCTGGGCCTGGTCTTGGATAAATATCAATGATAGTTTGTGAGTTGACTGTAGACTTAAAGACAACGCAGAGGCGAATGCGACCTGAAGGTTTGGGGAGTAAAACCAGTGGACTTGCCCACTGACTAGCTGATATGGGTGCAATAACTCTGCTATCTTGCAATTCTTTAAGTTCAGCAGCGACTTTGTCCCGTAATGCAATGGGAACAGTTCTAGCCTGGCAAAATTTCGGCTGAGCATTGTCTTTCAGAGTAATATGTGCAACAAAATTTTTAGCCTTGCCTAAACCTACAGAAAACAGTTCCAGGAATTCTTTTAGCAAGCTCGCTACTCTATCTTCTGCATTGAATGCAGATACTGACAACACATTGTCCTGAATGTTAAAGCCAAACAAGTCAAAAGAATCAAGACCAAATATATTCTCACTCTACGCTACCACAAGCGGAACACTGAGCTTGTCGGGAGGGCAGTCTTGGCGTTTGTGCCGTGAATGACACCGTGGGCAAGACTTACATCTGTTCGCCTGGGTAGCAAACTGCATACGCGGAGTGGAAGGTTGTTTACTCGGTGTGGCTAGCGCATGCTACCGGTGTGGAATGGGGCGATCGCAACTAACGGGCTCAACCCGACAAATTCTGGCTGCTCAAATGTATGAGCCGATAAGGTACCGGAATCGTACTGATATAGTATTTGCACTACCTGCTGAAATGATGGATCAGACTGTTTCAAAATTTGTTCTCTGAGTTTCACATCAGGCACAATGTACACGATCGCATCACGCAACATGACACCTGAATATAAAGCACCGCAAGCACCTTTGAATTTGCATTTCCTTGTCATAGCCTTCAAATCCCCACTCGCGATAAGTTTGTGCTGACAGTTTTTTGCAATTAAAGAATTGATACCTAGCTGCTACCACATTCACTTGTTGGTCACAATACACACATCAAAAAAAGTTTTGCATCACCCTGGTTCCCAGAACTCCTGAAGATAGACGTTGACTGTGGGTATTGTATCACAGACACAGTCCCTTTGACTGATCAGAGACGTCACTAAACCCACCCAAAGATGTAAACAACTATGCATGAGCAGCGCCTATTAGATGTAGGGGTCCGACAGCCCATCAGTTCCAGTCATTCCACCAAGAAGGAGGTACACAGCTCATGTTGTCTGAAGTTCAACCATACCTAGACGCTCAATACCGCGGCTCGATCGCGTCCGCATTGTTATTTTGTGACAGAAAGGCCTCTCAACAAGGGAAGTGTCCAGGCGTCTTGGCGTGCACCAAAGCAATGTTGTTCGGACGTGGAGGAGATACAGAGAGACAGGACCTGTCGATGACATGCCTCGCTCAGGCCACGCAAGGGCTTCTACTGCATCGGATTACCGCTGCCTACGGATTATGGCTCGGAGGAACCCTGACAGCAACGCTACCATGTTGAATAATGCTTTTCGTGCAGCCACAGGACGTCGTGTTACGACTCAAACTGTGCGCAACAGGCTGCATGATGTGCAACTTCACTCCCGACGTCCATGGCGAGGACCATCTTTGCAACAATAACACCATGCAGTGCGGTACGGATGGGCCCAACAACATGCCGAATGGACCGCTCAGGATTGGCATTACGTTTTCTTCACCGATGATTGTCGCATATGCCTTGAACCAGACAATTGACCGAGACGTGTTTGAAGGCAACCCGGTCAGGCTGAACGCCTTGGACACACTGTCTAGCGAGTGCAGCAGGGTGGAGGTTCCCCGCTGTTTTAGGGTGGCATTATGTGAGGCCGACGTACGCCACTGGTGGATATGGAAGGCGCCGTAACGGCTGTACGATACGTGAATTACATCCTCCGACTGATAGTGCAACCATATCGGCAGCATATTGGCGAGGCATTCGTCTTCATGGTCGACAATTCGCGCCCCCATCGTGCACATCTTGTGAATGACTTCCTTCAGGTAACGACATTGCTCGACTGGACTGGCCAGCATGTTCTCCAGACATGAACCCTGTCGAACATGCCTTTGATAGATTGAAAAGGGCTGTTTATGGACGACGTGACCCACCAACCACTCTGAGGGATCTACGCCGAATTGCCGTTGAGGAGTGGGACTATCTGAACCAACAGTGCCTTGATAAACTCGTGGATAGTATGCCACGACGAATACAGGCATGTATCAATGCAAGATGACGTGCTACTAGTGTGTTCAACAATCTGGACCACCACCTCTGAAGGTCTCGCTGTATGGTGTTACAAGATGCAATGTGCGGTTTTCATGAGCAATAAAAAGGGCGGAAATGATGTTTATGTTGATCTATATTCCAATTTTCTGTACAGGTTCCGGAACTCTCGGAATCGAGGTGATGCAAAACTTTTTTTGATGTGTGTAGTTTCTTAGGGCCTGTACCACCTGCTCATAACCAAGTTCACTCGGTGTGGCGTTAGGAAAGAGTTTCTGAATTGACGTGAACACTGCACTTCCTACCGTTGATAATGGATAGGGAAGATTCATAGTACCTGGCACATTGTGGGCGATGAGATGCGATTCGAACTGAGATAACTACTTGAGCCATTCTTCTTCTTGTTCACTAAACTTTCGAAAAGATGGTATGGCAGCTGTAGTAGGCAGTGCTTGTTCCGTAGGGCGCGCAGTATTGGCGAATAGCTGCTGCACCATGTTGAGCAGTGTAGGAATCTGCTGCGTCTGAAACTGAAACATCTGCATTAGCTGTGTGGAATTTAACGCTTGCGGCTGTGGCGCCTGAGCAGGGGGTGGGACAGGATTGGTGGGCATGTCAGAAGACACATATGCGAAAACCAAGCAAAATAGGAAAAAAAATTCTGTAACGCCCACCTGAAAACACTCATTAGCAAAAACGACAAGAAACTGTTAAAGCAAAGCGATTGTCCCTGCAAAGTAAAGACAAGAGAGAATTAAGGCCCCTGGAGAAGTATGTCCGTGACCGTCGTCACGTAGGTCGTTTGGAGTCTGATCGCCAGTTGTTGTATGTTGCCCACTCGCTTGTACAGGGTGCCGAAGTGCTGTGGCCTTCTCCACCAGACGTCACGGCGCCTACAGTATCAGCAACTAAATTGACAGCCTGCAGCCGCGGGTTGCCCACTTCGCAGGCACACCAAAGCACTACACAACCGACAGTCAATATTGATGAACGGCCACAACGACAACAACAACAACAACAACAACACAGCAAAGACACCAACGGCCACCAGGGGCCAATACCGGCTCACATAAACATAAGGAAGAGGTCGCTGCAGATCCCGGAACTATTTTCACACGTCAAACAACGTGATGGAAAATAGTTCCGAGGTACTCATCCGCCGAAGCGCTATGAAGGCCGGCGCTCGGTCGCACATCAGCAGTTCATCGACCGCCAGCAGACGTGGATAGCTGCCGCCCACGGCAGCCCAGCTTGGATCTTCTCGCTGATCTCTGGATTAGGCTTGGTATATCAGAGAAGTCTCTGGCGGAGACTAGTAGGGAATTATTTCAGTTGTTTTCTATATTATTCTTGTATGTAGTTGTGATTCGAAGACGGATCACGGATCATGGAGTTATACTTGGAGAATTTGTTTGGTTAATTGAACAGTCCAATAAATTGTTTTCGGACTTTGATCGTTAGTTTCTTCTGCTTACGCAGACATATCACTAAGGGATCCTGCGTTCTCGCAATTCTGTACGACAATTCAAGCAAATAAAATTAGTAGTTTTATTTCTAGGAAGTAGTTTTAACAATACTTAACTTTGGAGTTACATCGATGTCGCAAGTAACATGCAAACAATAATATTTTTCGTTATAGACAAAGTTCCTGCAAGTTGTACGCACGTCACTGATAACTAATGTCCGCACTGAGCACTAATGTCCGTATACGGAGCCGATCTGAGCGCTAATCAGGCCGAGGCTGGCAGGAGCTGCGCTTATATTCAATTCTCCCAGAAGTCGCTCCTGGCGCGGCACAGTCTTTGTCAGCGGGCTTACATTTCCTCACCGCATTCTCTCGTCTTCCGTTTCTCCACTTCGTTCCGGCGATTGTGGTTATGCCAGAACAACCCTCATTACGGACCCTCAAAAATTAACGCGTATGGCCAGTTTTCTCCCTGTCAGACAGTAAAGCAAATGCTCTCATTTTCTCCTGTATACGTTTCTTGCTTTTCATTTCTCGCCCAATAATGTCACTTTACTTTTTCCCCAACCTTCATAACGTTGTTTTACCGCATTCCTCTTTCTATCTTCCACCCCATTTTTCTTATATTGATTGCCGCTGGCGCCCGTTGTTAAGAACTACCTCCCTGTAGCTTTATTTAACTTTTTGCTCTATGTAATTGCTAAATGTTTTCTAATGTTGAACACTAGATGTAACATGTGCTTATTGTAATAAATATAAACGGAAAATGTGTAGAATGCCTGGTTAGGTGTAAGAGAGGTACTTATGGCCCTAGTCTTGACTGGCTAAATAAATCCGTAAATAACAAAAGACAAATCTCAGATACAGATGATGATGATAAGATAAAAAGGATTAAAGATTAAGGTGTGCGCGCAAGCATACAGTTGGTGTTTCGTCGCACCGCACGTGGATGAAATAGGACAGGAATTGGGAAATACTAACACCAAGTACCCTCTGCCGTGAACTGGATGTTGTCTTGCGGAGTGCATACGGAAATACAGATGCCGCCTCCGCTCACACCTTCCTCGACTCTGAGAACATACAACTCTTTCACCACTAACACTGTAATAGGCTTTCTTCGACGAGACACCGAGGTACTACATACATGTTAATGGTTTTTCATGGTTTTCCTAAATCGGTAAGTGAATGCTGCTATCTTTCATTTCGTTTCAAGTGAACACGGCATGTTTCCTGTCTTATCATTGTCCTATCTGAGCTTCCTTTATAATAATCTCTACGTCGATGGGAATTAAACCAGCCGGCCGGAGTAGCCGAGCGGTTCTAGGCGCTACAGTCTGGAGGCGCGCGACCGCTACGGTCGCAGGTTCGAATCCCGCCTCGGGCATGGATGTGTGTGATGTCCTTAGGTTAGTTAGGTTTAAGTAGTTCTGAGTTCTAGGGTACTGATGACCTCAGAAGTTGAGTCCCATAGTGCTCAGAGCCATTTGAATTAAACCCTAATATTCCTTCATTCCACCTTTCTAAAGATGCTGCAGACGATCCAATCGACCCACCGACATATTGGAGGTATACAGGATGGTCCTAAACTGTAGAGGCAGGTAGAGGGGATATAAGTAAGCAGATCTCGTATAGGAATATGTGTGTGCGGTAATGACATATTACAGCGCTAGCTTGTACAGCAGTATGAATCACAGGAAACTGAAAAGGCATGTAAAGACAAATGACATTAGAAACTTATTGATAGTTTACAAGAGGTGCTCGAAAGAGCGGCCACCAACAGCGATACGCGATTCACAGTGATGGCGCATGGATCGGAGTACATTAGAAAAGACGTCAGGCAGCAACAGACACGCGGACAACTAGATCTTCTTCAGATGTGACGGGACTCTCGTACACCAGAATTTTCGCGTGACCCAACAAGAAAAACTCCTCGAAGGTTAAATCGGGAGAACGCGGTGGCAAGGGACTGGACCGCACCGTCCTATCCCCTGCTCGCCGTAGACAGCGTCCAGGTGAGTCCTGACGTTTCGACTGAAGTGAGCTGGGGCTCCATCGTGCTGGAACCACATTCGTCTGCGGACAGCTAGAGGAACATCGCTCAGAAGTTCACGTAAGACCTCCTGTAGGAAGATGTATGTGTGGCCAGTTAAACGACTAGGTAGAATGTGCAGTCCAGCTAAGTTACTGTGCGCAATGCCTGCCCAAGCATTAATGGAAAAAGTTTTCTTGGTAGGCATGTGATATTGTGCCATGTGGGTTACCATGAGCCCACAGGTGAGAATTATGAATGTTCAACATACCCGACTGCGAAGAGGTAGCCTCATCCATAAATGAAACATCTGTGGGGAAGGTTTCATTGGCTGAAGTCTGCTGTAGGTAGCAACGAGCAAAGTTGAGACGTAGAAGATAATTGTCAGGGGCCATTGCTTGCACACTCTGTAAATGATATGGATGCTTTCCGTTTTCGAGTAAAGTCCTCAAAATATTTTGATGGCTCATACCCAACGCACGTCCCGCAGCTCTCGAGCTTGTCGAAGGATTATCCTCTATTGTGATCAGTATTATTTCTTCTACTACAGGAGTTCTAAGATATCTTCCAATGCCAGTTACACGCCTGGAAGCATAAAACGATCCACTCGTGGGTAACTCCCGATGAAGACGCTCGAATGTTAAGCGATACAGCTAATTCCCGTCCGGGAATTGCTCCCTGTACAACCTTTGAGCAGCCAATCAATTTCCTTCTGCAGCCTCATACATGAAATCCATGTTGGCCAGCTCTGCATTGGTTCAAATGGCTCTGAGCACTATGGGACTTGAACATATGAGGTCATCAGTCCCCTAGAACTTAGAACTACTTAAACGTAACTAACGTAAGGACATCACACACGTCCATGCCCGAGGAAGAATTCGAACCTGGGATCGTAGCAGTCGCGCGGTTCCGGACTGAAGTCCGCATTGGTGAAACGATGCATACTGTTAGAGATCCGTGCAGGAAGTGATGAATCCAGTTAGCGAAGCACTTTAACACGCCGCAGTCGTCAGCACTCTTTGTAGGCTGAAGACGGCCTTACCGCACGCACATTCCTTTACGACATCTGCTAATTTCGGTTCACTCTACCTGCCGTTACGTTTCTGAAGTATAGTTTAGGACCACCTTGTGTAGGCGCTTTGACCAACCGACCGACGAACTTCCCTTTTCCAGGATGTCGAGCGGGTACGAGCACAAGACAGCCGACCTCCACCACTTCATCCAACAAAAAATAGATAGTGTCATGTGTAGCACTGTCGTGACAATCACCCGACAACAGTGCATCTTTGTCACTGTGCGCGGGATTAAATGCAGGTCTACAGAGTGCAACGGGGGACGAAACAATGACAGAGTTTCTGATAAAATTTGAAGACTATTTGTGGGACACGTTGTCCGAGGAGTATAACAGTAGAGATGCAAGAGCACTTGTTACGTTTTTTAGCCAATGCATAACGGTTCAAACGGCATACAGGGAGAATAAGATATATACACTGATGAGCCAGGACCTTATGACCACCTGTTTAATAGCTCCTTTGTCGGTCTTTGGAACGAAATACATCACTGATTCTGCGTATCAGGGATCCGACAGTTTGTTAGTAAGTTTTTCGATCTACAGGGTGACAATTATTGAACTGTATGAAACGATACGTAAATTAGTTACAAACTACGGTGCGCGCACACACTTTATTCAACATGCAAACGTCATTACAGATATTCGGGTTTAGTTTATGACATGTTAAATTTGCCTTCCATCATTGGTGACGATGTTACACAGTCGAATAGCGAAATTCTGCATGACCCGCTGAAGTGTCGGAACATCGATGCTGTCGATGACCTCCTGAATGGCTGTTTTTGGTTCAGCAATGGTTTCAAATTTATTGCAGTGTACCTTGTCTTTAATATAGCCCCACAAAAAGGAATCGCACATGTTCAGATCCGGAGAATATGGCGTCCATTCGAGGTCCATGCCAGTGGCCTCATGGTACTCCAGACCCAGAATGCGGTCCCCAAAGTGCTCCACCAGGACATCAAACTCTCTCCTGCTTCGATGAGCTCGAGCTCCATCTTGCACGAGCCACAGCTTGTTGAAATCAGGGTCACTTTTAAATAATGGGGATGAAATCATCTTCCAAAACGTTCACGTACCTTTTGGTAGTCCAGTGCCATCAACGAATATCGCACCGATTATTCTGTAACTGGACACTGCACACCACACAGTCACCCGTTGAGGGGGAAGAGGCTTCTCGATCGCGAAAGGCGAATTCTCAGTCCCCAAATGCGCGCCAATTTTCTTATTGAGGAACCCATCCAAATGAATGTGGGCTTCGACGCTAAACCAAACCATACTAATTCCCATCATGCCCCGCTGCCAACCGTGCAGTTTGAACGTCCTAACGCAAACCGTTCAGAAGCTGTGAAGATTTTATTTCATATAGTTCAATAACTGTCACACTGTATGTGGAATTAGGCGTCTACGCACAGGTCATGTAATTCGCGTAAATAACGGGTTGCTGATATGCGTACTCGGTGATGGTGCCTGATAGCGACCTATATGGGTTCCATAGGATTTACATCAGGCGAATTTGGTAGCCAAGGCATCAACGAGAGTGCACTGTAACGCACCTCAAACCTCTGTAGCACGGTTCTGGCTCCGAGACATGAGCAATTATACTGTTGAAAGATGACATCGCCGTCGGGAAAAACATCAAGCATGAAGAGTGATGAATGGTAGCTAGCCTTAAATGTGGAAAAATGTAAGTTAATGCGGACGAGTAGGAAGACCAAACCTGTAACGTTCGGATACAGTATTAACAGTGCCCTGTTTGACACAGTTAAGCCGTTTAAATATCTGAGCGTAACGTTGCAAAGCGATTTGAGAAGGAACTAGCAAGTGAGAACTGTGGTAGGGAAGGAGAATGGTAGACTTCAGTTTATTGGGAGAGTTTTAGGAAAGAGTGGTTCACCTGTGAAGGAGACCGCATATAGGGCGCTGGTGCGATCTGTTCTTGAGTACTTCTAGAGTGTTTGAGATCGGTGCAAGGTCGGAGTGAAGGAAGAGATCGAAGCAATTTAGAGGAGGGCTGCTAGATGCTTTACCGCTAAGTTTGAACAACACGTAAGTGTTACGGAGATGCTTCAGGAACTCAAATGGGAATCCCTGGAGGGAAGGCGACGTTATTTTCAAGAAACACTATTGAGAAAATTTAGGGAACCGGCATTTGAAGCTGACTGCCGAAATATTCTACTGCCGCCAACGTACATTGCGAGTGAAGACCACGAAGATAAGATACGAGAAATTATATCTCATACAGACAGGCATATAGATAGTCGTTTTTCCCTTGCTCTATTTGCGAGCGGAACAGGAAAGGAAATGACTAGTAGTGGTACAGGGTACCCTCCGCCACGCACCGTACAGTGGCTTACGGGGTACCTGTGTAGATGAAGATGTAGATGAAGGGATGCAGGTGGTTCGCAGCTGTAGGATGTGCCCGCTTACTACCACAGGTCCCATGTAAACACAGGAGAATGTCTCCCACGGCATAATACTGGTCGTCATTCGCTCACAGAGACGTGCCTTCCGCGTTTTTAACAGTCATCCAACGATGGCAAACTGCATTCGTTATGCCGGCCGAAGTGGCCGAGCGGTTCTAGACGCTACAGTCTGGAACCGTGCGACCGCTACGGTCGCAAGTTCGACTCCTGCCTCGGGCAAGGATGTGTGTCATGTCCTTAGGTTAGTTAGGTTCAAGTAGTTCTAAGTTCTAGGGGACTGATGACCTCAGAAGTTAAGTTCCATTGTGCTCAGAGCCATTTGATTTTGCATTCGTTATAAACAATTGCGTGCACAGTGTCGTCGCGCTCTTCAGGATAGCAGAAAAGCTAGCTGGATTTCATATACTAGTTCTTTTAACAGTTGCACTCCCTCTTCTGCCGTGTGGGCCAACCTCCAACAGCTCTCTGGGACTAATGTCCATTCCCCAGTTTTCGGCCTGGCAGTAACAGACGATGTCACACTGGACCCTATTGCTATCTCCAAGACCCTGGGCCGCCATTTT
The DNA here is from genome assembly GCF_023864345.2 of Schistocerca serialis cubense. Classification (NCBI taxonomy): domain Eukaryota; kingdom Metazoa; phylum Arthropoda; class Insecta; order Orthoptera; family Acrididae; genus Schistocerca; species Schistocerca serialis. The sequence continues at coordinate 919,306,671 of NC_064640.1, read as the reverse complement.
GTGGAGACTTAGAGCTCTTCTCACTATCACCCTGCCTTCCTCCATTGGAAACGATTGGAGGAAACTCGGGCGATACCCTTCTCTTCCCAGAATAGTAAGTGCTACGATGCCGCCTTTATTATGATGGAGCGAGATCATGCCCTCACTTCTTCCTCATCCTCCGCCCTAGGCCAGATGATGTTCACATTCAGATGTTGCAGCACCTTTTTCTTGTGGACAAGCTCTTTCTCCTTCATACATACAACCACATCTGGGCAGTGGTACATTTTACAGACCCTGGCATGAAGCCAGTGTCATAGTCATACCTAATCCAGGTAAGGACAAACACCTTCCTTCTAGCTACCACCCCATTTCACTCATCAGCTGTGTCTGCAATGTTATTGAACATATGATTCATGCCTGGCTGGTATGGTGGCTCGAGTCTCGCAATTTGCTAACCACTGCACAGTGTGGATTCCGATCGCGCGGTTCTGCAGTTGAACTACTCGTCACTTCGTCCATTCATGTCATAAATGGTTTTCTGCGAAAATCCCAGACTGTAGCCATGTTTTTCGACCTGGAGAAAGCCTCCGACACCTGCTGTAGGACTGGTATCTGCTGTACTCTCTACACACGAGACTTCCGTGGCCGCATGCCCCGTTTCCTTCAGGAACTTTTAAAAGACCGAGTTCTCAAGTTATGTGTGGGTACTGCCTTGTCGGACACCTTTAGCCAGGAAAACGGTGTGCCTCAGGATTCTGTCCTGAGTATCATCCTCTTTGCTATCGCCATTGACCCTATAATGGCCTGTCTCCTGTTGGACATCTCTGGCTCCCTTTTCGTTGACTATTTTGCCATCTACTGCAGTTCTCCAAGGACCTGTCTCATTGATCGGTGTCTTCAGTGATGTCTCGATCGTCTTTACCCATGGAACATCGACAATTGCTTTCCTTTTTCCACTGACAAATCCCTTTGTATGAATGTCTCGCGGTGCAATTGGTTTCTTCCACTGTCTTTACATCTCGGGCATGTTGTTCCTCTGTTCGTTGAAACTACGAAATTCCTGGGGCTCTTGGTCAGTGGGAAACTTTCTTGGTCCCAGTGGAGGTTCGAGTCCTCCCTTGGGCCTGGGTGTGTGTGTTTGTCCTTAGGATAATTTAAGTTAAGTAGTGTGTAAGCTTAGGGACTGATGACCTTAGCAGTTAAGTCCCATAATAAAAAAAAACTTCCTTGGTCCTCCCATGTGTCTTACCTGGCCGCCCACTGTATGTGGTCCGTCAATGTCCGTATCCTAAGTGGTATTTCCTGGGGAGCAGATCAAACCACCCTCCTCCGTTTTTACAGGTCCCTTGTCCGTTCGAAACTCGACTATGGGCGTTTTGTTTATGCATCTGCACGTCCATCCCTCTTATGCCGTTTCAATACTATCCACCATCGTGGCATCCATTTGGCCACTGGCGCCTTTTACACTAGCCCAGTTGAAAGTCTGTATGCAGAAGCTGGCAAACTACCACTGTCCTACCACCGTGACTTTCTCCTCAGCAGATACGCATGCCGTTTTCCAGCCATATGTGGCCACACATCCTATGCTGTCTCGTTTAACGACTCCTTTGATCTCCTGTATGGGGCACGTCCCTCTTCTCTCTTACGTCCAAGAGTTCACTTTCGGCACTTTCTCCGGCAGCTTAACTTCATGCTACCTGTCACGTTCCCCATGGGTGTGAAACCTTCACCACCTTGGCTTCGTGCGATGGCCCATGTTCACCTTGACCTTCATTCGGTTCCTCAGGACACTACTCCAGCCTCGCTCTATCGCCCTCAGTTTCACGACCTTCGCACGGAACTTCGCAATAGTAACTGATGGTTCTCGGACTGACTGTGATGTCAGATGTGCCTTCGTCATTGGCACCAACGTTTTTCGGTATCGCCTTTTGGAACACTGCACAGTAATTACAACAGAGCTCTTCGCCCTGTATCAGGCCACGCAGTACATCCGGCGACACAGGCTTTCTAATTGCGCCATATTCTCCGGCTCTCTGTGCCCTTCAAAGCCTCTGTGTGCTGTACACTGTCTATCCCTTAGTGCAACAGGTCCAGGAAAGCTGTTACTCATTTACTCTGTGAACGCACGAAACGCAACACCGCTCCCAGTCACGACCATGTGACCTATCGTCGCCTCCACGAAGCTCCCACCTCCTTCCTCTCCACCCTGGCCAGACTCTATAACGTGGTCTTGTCCACCAGCTTCTACCCCGCCCTGTGGAAAACCTCCCGGATCCTGATGTTTCTCAAATCCGACAAACCGCCATCTGCTGTCTCCTCCTACCATCCCTTCAGCTTTACCTCGGTGCTCAGCAAGGTCCTGGAATCCATCCTCACCCGAAACATCCACCAGCATCTCCACCAGCACCGCCTCCTTCCCACTACCCAATGTGGCTTACGGCCGTCCTTCTCAGTTGATGGCCTTCTCCTTCACCTCACTCACCTCCTCTCTGAACAACTCAATTCCTGTCACTCCGCCATCTTCCTCTCCCTCGACCTTGAACGTGCCTATGACCGTGTATGGCATTCTGGCCTTCTCTTCAAGCTCCAAAACTTCGCACTTCCTGTTAACTACGTCTGTCTGATCGCCTCCTTTCTTTCCCACCGTCCTTCCTATGTCACCATCCATAACACAGATTCCTACACCTTGTACCCCTCTGCCGGTGTGCCCCAAGGTTCTGTCCTCTCCCCTCTTCTGTACCTTCTTTACACGGTAGACATGCCGTCGTCTTCACCTCCCTTACACCTTCTCCAATACACTGATGACATCGCCTTCCTTGCCCTCGCCCCCACCCTGCAACGCTCTCAGCACCTTCTCCAATCCCATCATGACTGGGTCACCACTTGGTGTAACCAGTGGTTGCTCAAGGTCAATCCTTCCAAGACCCAGATGATCACTATAGGAAAAACCAACCCTTCCTTCCGTCTCCTTGATTTCTATATTACTATCTGCGGCCGTTCTATCAACCTTATCCCCACCCTCAAGTACCTTGGCGTCACCCTTGACTGTCGCCTCTCCTGGACCCTGCCATCTCTGGACGATCCAAGCCAAGGCAAACTCCCGACTCCACCTCCTCAAGCTCCTTTCTGGCCGCACATGGGGTCTGGACCTCTCCACCGTCCTCCACACCTACAAATCCCTCATGTGCCCTATCCTCTGTTATGCCCATCCTGCCTGGATCGCCGCCCCTCCTAACTTCTACAAATCCCTTCAAATCCTGGAACGCCAATCACTCTGCCCCGCCCATTGCATCCGCCTCCCCTCCCCCACACGGATCCTCTACGACCTAATTCCGTTCTCACACCTCCTCCTTTTCCTAGAATGGATACGGATCCTTTACACCTCCCACAAACTTGATCCCCCTCACTCACTTCTCTCTCCCATCATTTCCCACTCCCGTCTACTGCTGCGCCTGTACTCCCATATCCCACTCGCGCTCCATCTCTCCACACTCCATACCCTTGCACAAGGTGGTTTCCGCCAACTTCCCTCCCTGATGATGCCCTCATCCCCTCAATCTACCCCTCCTACCAACTTCGATCCTCCCCTTCCTCCCCCTGTGTTTTTCCTCTAGGGCACCCTCTTTCCCTTCTCTCCCTTCTCTTCCTCCCTCCCTCCCCTCCCCCTGGGCTTCCACAACCCCCCTACCCTCTCCCTGTCCCTTCTCCCCTCCCACTGGCATCAACGCCCTCCCCCTCTCCCTCCTACACTCACCTCTTCCCTCTGGCAGGGCTCTGGCTGTTTTGTGTGAGCAGTGCGTCTTCGTGCACCGGAGATCGTCGCCGCAGAGCTCGTGTTCATCGTCCCATCAGTGCATCAGTGTCTCTTCATACGAGCTCCTCCGAACACGTGTGACATTATGTATTATCCGTTGTGTGCAGTGTTGAACGTTTTTTTTATCCGAGTAGTGAGTCAGTGAACGACTTCGTTTCTTTTATTATGTTTGTCTCCCGTTTTTGCCCTCCATGTATGTTTGTTTTTCTGTATTCCTGTTGTACTGTATGTCTTTTCTATGGCCGAAGAGCGGCATAAATAGGCCGCTGCCGGCCTACCTTGTTTGTAAGGTATCAAAATGACAATAAAGGAAAAAAAGCAAAACCTCAAGCAACACACACAGTACAGTGTTTGTCTTCTCTGACTGTATGTGCGATATAAGGGTTCTACCAAATGTCTGCGGTAGATAAGTTCATTCAGCTGCTGGCCGGTGTGGGCGAGCTGTTCTAGGCGCTTCAGTCTGGAACCGCGCGACCGCTACGGTCGCAGGTTCGAATCCTGCCTCGGCCAAGGATGTGTGTGATGTCCTTAGGTTAGTTAGTTTTAAGTAGTTCTAAGTTCTAGGAGACTGATGACCTCAGATGTTAAGTCCCATAGTGCTCAGAGCCATGTGAACCATTTCTCATTCAGCTCATCCAAGACTCCTTAGAGTGGCTGCAACACCGTGATAAGGTGCTCTTTTGCTGAGTACGTGGAGATATTGGGATACAGGGGAGGGACACAGCAGCCAAATTAACCAAGGAGCATGCCGGGATGGTGGTTTACATCGAAGTATCGTCACCTTGCGGGCCATCATCTCATCTGACTGGCGAATCATGAGTTAGTGGAAAATGAATGGTTGGAAGAGGTTGAAAACAAATTATGGTAACTGAGATCGACTACACAGGCATGGCGCATTTCTTGCCAACCTCAAATACGACAGGAAGTGCTACTCACAAGACTGCACATAGGACATAGCCCTTTAACACATGGTTTCCTCCCCCAGCAGGAGAATCCATCACTCCGTGATGATGATGATGATGATAATGATAATGATGTTTGGTTTGTGTGGCGCTCAACTGCGCGGTCATCAGCGCCCGCACACATTCCCAGTCTGTACACAGCCCAATCTAGCAACTTTCATGAATGATGATGCAATGATAAGGACAACATAAACACCCAAGCCCTGGGCAGAGAGAATCCCCAACCCGGGCGGGAATTGAGCTCGGGAGCCCGTGCTCTGGAGGTAGCAACGCTAGCCACTAACCCACAAGCTGCAAACCCACTCCGTGAATTTCGTGGTGTGCCACTTTCGGTTCAGCACATTTTGGCTACACGCGTCTTATATAATGACATCAGGGCAGCTCTTGGTTTGATAGGAGATCCGCCCACCATCCTCGCCGACACTGACACCAGTGTTATACACGTACTCTGGAATTTTGGGAACTGTCGGTCCTCGTCTCTAAATAAAGTGCTGGTGTTGGCAGGCGGACTTCAATACATTATTAACTACTCCGTATGTGGGGACAAGCTTATTGTCTTCTCCCCGCCCGACTGGGGAGAAGGGCCTATTGACTTTTTGTCAGGGCTCTTATGACAATGTTGAGTGCCTTGCATGCGAATCAGAATCATCTGCATGTAAGTACCTCAGCGCAAAAGCTGTATGTCGAAAGTCTTACAGCAAAGAAAATTGATAAAGAGATCCACAGCAAGACGTACCATTTCACAAGGATTTTTTCGCATTTGAGGTGCACTGTTCTGAATATAGTTGCGTTGGAAATAAACTCATTGACTGTGCTTCAAACTTCAAACCTGTAGCAAAACAACAAAGAAAATCTATGTTCCGTACGTCACTACCACTAAATCAACAAATAAGAAATTTATAAGAGCTGTTCTTTGCATAAGATACATACGCCTGAACTGTTAGCGGTGCTAAATTTCTAAATACAGAAAATTTACCTATTTTGTCCAATATTCACTTTGTTCCATATTGTTCATCTTACAAGCATTACTGATGTTTAAAGCAAGATCACTAATCTGAGCGCAATGGTTAGACACTGGACTCGCATTCAGGAGGACGATGGTTCAATCCCGCGTCCGGTCATCCTGATTTAGGTTTTCCGTGATTTCCCTAAATCACTCCAGGCAAATGCCGGGATGGTTCCTCTGAAAGGGCACGGCCGACTTCCTTCCCTATCCTTCCTTAATCCGATAAGACCGATGACCTCGCTGTCTGGTCTCCTTCCCCACAACAACCCCCCACTAATCTGACGGTGTACTGTGACTAAGCCGTCGGTTAGCAGATACTCCTTCGTGACGAATGTGTAATCAGATTAAATATGGCAACGAGCAGCGTATTTTATACATGCAATTGTACTGTAATACGAATGCATTTTCCAGAACACAACACGTGATGACTGGGTGTTGTGTGCTGTCTTAGGTTAGGTAGGTTTGTTGTTGTTGTTGTTGTGGTCTTCAGTCCTGAGACTGGTTTGATGCAGCTCTCCATGCTACTCTATCCTGTGCAAGCTTCTTCATCTCCCAGGACCTACTGCAACCTACATCCTTCTGAATCTGCTTAGTGTATTGATCTCTTGGTCTCCCTCTACGATTTTTACCCTCCACGCTGCCCTCCAATGCTAAATTTGTGATCCCTTGATACCTCAAAACATGTCCTACCAACCGATCCCTTCTTCTAGTCAAGTTGTGCCACAAACTTCTCTTCTCCCCAATCCTATTCAATACCTCCTCATTAGTTACGTGATCTACCCACCTTATCTTCAGCATTCTTCTGTAGCACCACATTTCGAAAGCTTCTATTCTCTTCTTGTCCAAACTAGTTATCGTCCATGTTTCACTTCCATACATGGCTACACTCCATACAAATACTTTCAGAAACGACTTCCTGACACTTAAATCTATACTCGATGTTAACAAATTTCTCTTCTTCAGAAACGATTTCCTTGCCATTGCCAGTCTACATTTTATATCCTCTCTACTTCGACCATCATCAGTTATTTTACTCCCTAAATAGCAAAACTCCTTTACTACTTTAAGTGTCTCATTTCCTAATCTAATCCCCTCAGCATCACCCGATTTAATTTGACTACATTCCATTATCCTCGTTTTGCTTTTGTTGATGTTCATCTTATATCCTCCTTTCAAGACACTGTCCATTCCGTTCAACTGCTCTTCCAAGTCCTTTGCTGTCTCTGACAGAATTACAATGTCATCGGCGAACCTCAAAGCTTTTACTTCTTCTCCATGAATTTTAATACCTACTCCGAACTTTTCTTTTGTTTCCTTTACTGCTTGCTCAATATGCAGATTGAATAACATCGGGGAGAGGCTACAACCCTGTCTCACTCCTTTCCCAACCACTGCTTCCCTTTCATGCCCCTCGACTCCTATAACTGCCATCTGGTTTCTGTACAAATTGTAAATAGCCTTTCGCTCCCTGTATTTTACCCCTGCCACCTTCAGAATTTGAAAGAGAGTATTCCAGTTAACGTTGTCAAAAGCTTTCTCTAAGTCTACAAATGCTAGAAATGTAGGTTTGCCTTTTCTTAATCTTTCTTCTAAGATAAGTCGTAAGGTTAGTATTGCCTAACGTGTTCCAACATCTTCCCCGAGGTCCGCTTCTACCAGTTTTTCCATTCGTCTGTAAAGAATTCGCGTTAGTACTTTGCAGCTGTGACTTATTAAACTGATAGTTCGGTAATTTTCACATCTGTCAACGCCTGCTTTCTTTGGGATTGGAATTATTATATTCTTCTTGAAGTCTGTGGGTATTTCGCCTGTCTCATACATCTTGCTCACCAGATGGTAGAGTTTTGTCATGACTGGCTCTCCCAAGGTCATCAGTAGTTCTAATGGAATGTTGTCTACTCCCGGGGCCTTGTTTCGACTCAGGTCTTTCAGTGCTCTGTCAAACTCTTCACGCAGTATCTTATCTCCCATTTCTTCTTCATCTACATCCTCTTCCATTTCCATAATACTGTCCTCAAGTACATCGCCCTTGTATAAACCCTCTGTATACTCCTTCCACCTTTCTGCCTTCCCTTCTTTGCTTAGAATAGGTTTGCCATCTGAGCTCTTGATGTTCATACAAGTGGTTCTCTTCTCTCCAAAGGTCTCCTTAATTTTCCTGTAGGCAGTATCTATCTTACCCCTAGTGAGATAAGCCTCTAAATCCTTACATTTGTCCTCTAGCCATCCCTGCTTAGCCATTTTGCACTTCCTGTCGATCTCATTTTTGAGACGTTTGTATTCCTTTTTGCCTGCTTCATTTACTGCATTTTTATATTTTCTCCTTTCGTCAATTAAATTCAATATTTCTTCTGTTACCCAAGGATTTCTATTAGCCCTCGTCTTTTTACCTACTTGATCCTCTGCTGCCTTCACTACTTCATCCCTCAAAGCTACCCATTCTTCTTCTACTGTATTTCTTTCCCCCATTCCTGTCAATTGTTCCCTTACGCGCTCCCTGAAACTCTCTACAACCTCTGGTTCTTTCAGTTTATCCAGGTTCCATCTCCTTAAATTTCCACCTTTTTGCAGTTTCTTCAGTTTCAATCTGCAGTTCATAACCAATAGATTGTGGTCAGAATCCACATCTGCCCTTGGAAATGTCTTACAATTTAAAACCTGGTTCCTAAATCTCTGTCTTACCATTATGTAATCTATCTGATACCTTTTAGTATCTCCAGGATTCTTCCAGGTATACAACCTTCTTTCATGGTTCTTGAACCAAGTGTTAGCTACGATTAAGTTATGCTCTGTGCAAAATTCTACAAGGCGGCTTCCTCTTTCATTTCTTCGCCCCAATCCATATTCACCTACTATGTTTCCTTCTCTCCCTTTTCCTACTGACGAATTCCAGTCACCCATGACTATTAAATTTTCGTCTCCCTTCACTACCTGAATAATTTCTCTTATCTCGTCATACATTTCATCAATTTCTTCATCATCTGCAGAGCTAGTTGGCATAAAAACTTGTACTACTGTAGTAGGCATGGGCTTTGTGTCTATCTTGGCCACAATAATGCGTTCTCTATGCTGTTTGTAGTAGCTAACCAGCACTCCTATTTTTTTTATTCATTATTAAACCTACTCCTGCATTACCCCTATTTGATTTTGTATTTATAACCCTGTAATCACCTGACCAAAAGTCTTGTTCCTCCTGTCACCGAACTTCACTAATTCCCACTATATCTAACTTTAACCTATCCATTTCCCTTTTTAAATTTTCTAACCTACCTGCCCTATTAAGGGATCTGACATTCCACGCTCCGATCCGTAGAATGCCAATTTTCTTTCTCCTGATAACGACGTCCTCTTGAGTAGTCCCCGCCCGGAGATCCGAATGGGGGACTATTTTACCTCCGGAATATTTTACCCAAGAGGACGCCATCATCATTTAATCATACAGTAAGGCTGCATGTCCTCGGGAAAAATTACGGCTGTAGTTTCCCCTTGCTTTCTGCCGTTCGCAGTACCAGCACAGCAAGGCCGTTTTGGTTAATGTTACAAGGCCAGATCTGTCAATTATCCAGACTGTTGCCCCTGCAACTACTGAAAAGGCTGCTAACCCTCTTCAGGAACCACATGTTTGTCTGGCCTCTCAACAGATACCCCTCCGCTGTGGTTGCACCTACGGTACGGCCATCTGTATCGCTGAGGCACGCAAGCCTCCCCACCAACGGCAAGGTCCATGGTTCATGGGGAGAGGAGTTAGGTTTAAGTAGTTCTAAGTTCTAGGGGACTGATAACCGTAGATGTAAGTCCCATAGTGCTCAGAGCCATTTGAACCAACCAGAACACAACAGAATTTACAAATGCATAATGTTCAGAAACTGATAAAATGATATAGTTGGCATGTTTCAGTTCAGCAGTAGGCTTGATTACACGTACCTTAGTTTCGTTAGTGCTGATGATCTCCTTCCCGCAATCTTGACTTCTCGTAAGAGTTTTAAAAAACTGACAAATATTAAGACGGAAAAAAGTAACCTTTCTCATCTAGAATTTTTTTAGGTCTGAGTCGCCGTAATATTCTGACATCCTGAGACGTTCTTCATCTCGATTGGAACCCTCACAGTAATACTGTCACGTGTCAGCAGTTAAGACCACTCTGCACAAATAGCGAGGTAGAAATATTCAAAAATGGTTCAAATGGCTCTGAGCACTATGTGACTTGACTTCTGAGGTCATCAGTCGCCTAGAACTTAGAACTAATTAAACCTAACTAACCTAAGGACATCACACACATCCATGCCCGAGGCAAGATTCGAACCTGCGACCGTAGCGGTCGCTCGGCTCCAGACTGTAGCGCCCAGAACCGCACGGGCACTCCGGCCGGCAGAAATATTCAGCCACGCGGCCTCTATAGCCGTCCGTAATTGCGAAACTGTTGCCGGTGCATGTTGTCCATGAACTATCCTCTCGATTATGTCCCATACATGTTCGATGGGATTCGTGTCGGGCGATCTGGGTGGCCAAATCATTCACTCGAACTCTCCAGAATATCCTTCAAACCAATCGCGAATAACTGTAGCCCAGTGACATGGTGCGTTGTTATCCATAAAACATTCAATCGATACTTGGAACATGAACTCAACGAATGGCTGCAAATGGTCCCAGAGGTTCAGTTTGACCAGAGGACCCAGTCTATTCCATGTAAACACAGCCCACACCATTATGGAGCCACCACCAACTTTCACAGTGCCTTGTTTACAACTTGCGCGAATGACTTACGGGGTCTGCGCCACATTCGAACCGTACAATCAGCTCTTACAACTGGAACAGGCACACATCTGACCAGGCCATGGTTTTCGAGTCGTCTCGGGTCCAACCGACATGGTCACGAGCCGAGAGTAGGTGCTGCAGGTGATGTCGAGCTGTTAGCAAAGACATTAGCGTCAGTCGTCTGCTGTCATAGCCCATTAACGCCAAATTTCACCGCACTGTTCTAACTGATACGTTCATTCTACGTCTCACATTGATTTCTGGGGTTATTTCACACAGTGTTGCTTGTATGTTAGCTCTGACAACTCTACACAAACGCCGCTGCTCTGGGTCGTTAAGTGAATGTCATCGGCTATTACGTTAACTGTGGTGAGAGGTAATGCTGAAATTTGGTGTTATCGGCTCACTCTTGACATTGTGGATCTCGGAGTATTGAATTCCGTAACGATCTCGGAAATGGAATGTTCCATGTGTCTAGCTCAAATTACCAGAGTCTGTTAATTCCCGTGGTTCGGCCATTGTCACGTCGGAGACCTTTTCACATGAATCAGCTGAGTACAAATGGCAGCTCGGCCAATGCACTGTCCTTTTGTACCTCGTTTACAAGATACAACCGCCATTTGCATTTGGGCATATCGCTGCCCTATGACCTCGGTGTATAAGACCACCACATCCAACAGATGATAGGTGACAACTGAGAATACAGAATTTTAATTTGGATTTTGAGCAAGGAAACAGCTGAGAATTGCAGCCATAGAGAAGAAATATGCACCAATGGCTCCACAGCGTTTATTAAGATTTAAAATTGAACATATCTATTTTGTATTTAACTGGCTGGGAATTTGAAATCAATACGAATGTGGTGTATAATGATTGTTGCCAGAATAACGCACATGACATATCGGGGTTGAAAACTTTTGCCGACCATATGCGAAAGCAGTAGTTTCTTTTTTTCCGCTCCTCTCGCATTTGCCTAGTATCTGCAGTTGCAACTAGTAATATCAATTGACCAAAAATTATGAAGGGCAGGTTTTTAGTATATTCTGAGCTAATCGTGCAACTTTAGTTTTCGACACTTAGTTACAAAAGTAATGGGGGCATTTGAAATTTGATTAATCTGCGGCTTAACAAACCAAACTGCGACGTCACGTAACGACTGAATAAAACATATTAATAATTTACTGAGGAGTTTGGTTCTTTCCATTAGAGTAATGCATCTTCCCGGCACGTTTATTACGTTGTTATAGTATGCTCCAGATTCTAGGGTTTAAAACTGACTAACGTCGAAGATACTCAAGACAGATGATTCCGTAAGCTCTAAAGATGTTACTAACATTCGCATCAAATCACGTCTGAAAGGAGCTTACCGACTGAATTGTGCATACAGCGTCTACAACACTTTTACCATAAAATGAAAATGGTCGTCGAAAGCTGTAATATATTGATTATTCCTTGCTACTGTAGTGTTATCTTGAAACTGTGAGAAAGGAGGACAGACGCTCCAAGGCGCGGAAGCAGAGACGATGCTGAGGGCAGAGAAATTGTTACATGAAGTAAACCGTAAGGGGAGAGCCCTGCGAAAATGCAGACGCCCCCAGACGCGGTCCCAGGGCGCTAGTTACTATTCAAGGAATTAACATGTAACTTCATATGTCGTCTAGACTCTAGACGCTGTGGGAGGTTGCCACCGTAGAACTTTGTAATCAACAGGCTCATATTAGCGGATAAAGCCAGCTTGATACCAGCCCTGAAACAGCAACGTCAGTAGGCTCACAAGGGTTAGAAAGAGCGAAAACGCCAAAAATTGTTGACGTAGCAGTCCCTACTCCGGGGAGTCCGAGAGGCGGGGCTAAATGACGTATAACAATAATGCTGCAAGCCTTATTTGTCAGAGCAGTTACATTTAGCTGCCGACCGGAGTGGCCGTGCGGTTCTAGGCGCTACAGTCTGGAGCCGAGCGACCGCTACGGTCGCAGGTTCGAATCCTGCCTCGGGCATGGATGTGTGTGATGTCTTTAGGTTAGTTAGGTTTAATTAGTTCTAAGTTCTAGGCGACTGATGACCTCAGAAGTTAAGTCGCATAGTGCTCAGAACCATTTTGAACATTTAGCTTTCAGCTAAACAATGTTGATACCAAATACGGACTTAGTGCAACTGCATTAACATCCCTGCCTTAGGAGCGGAAGAGGAAAACTAACTACATCGTGATTGGCAGGCGCCTGCAAGAGATCTGCGTGATTGGCTGGGTGGCTTTAAGTGGGAAAACAGTGCCCCCATGTGGCTCTTTAAAACCCCTAGATTCCGCATTTTGAAGAGTTCCCAGTCAGGCGATCTGGGCGCAGAATCCGCGTCCGTCGACTCCAGCCTCGGTCCAGCTCCGCGTAAGTCTGCTCTCTCACTTGGAGTGCCTCAGTGAACAGTGCCACATTCAGTATGTTTTATTTTGCAACTAAGTTGTTGACTTAAGATGCTGCTAGTGTTTGCTACTGTGGTTAGCATCTACTCCTGGGACTTCTGCACTGGCTTCTGTTGTAACAGTGTTAGTCATGCTTTTTCTAACCCTAGAACTAGCCTCCAGTGTATTAGTTAGTCCTGTCTGGAATAAACAACTATTTCAAAACCCTGTTTGTCCAAGAGTCTCCACAACGAGTTGCCTACCAAGTCTCACCACCTGCAGTTCTAGTAAATGCCTGTATCAGTGTTGGCTCAGATAGAAGAAAACAATCAAATGCCTTCACTGTGAACTGTCCTTCTGCCTTCTGCGCTGTACCGCTTGGGAGCGCAGACTGACCATTAACCCCTTTTCTCCCTCTCCCACTTATGTCAGGACATGACAAAGCCACCAGAAATTCCTTACCCAGAAATGAGATAAACTAACTACCGCGACTTATGTCACCACAGAGCAGCCTCTCGTTTAGCAGCATGGTTCTTTCGTGAGTTCGTACGTGGCGCACACGGGGTCCTAAGCTATTGCAGCCCAATCTTCCTTCCCTGGCTGCATCACCTTCGCCTTGCCCCTCCCTCCCTATCCTCGCATCCTCGCTCTTCCCGGTTGCGCCCTCCTTCCCCCTCTCGGTGTTCTGATTTATTTCGACATGGCTATCTACCTGGTTCCCTGAATTGTTTGCAATTTTGTTCCTCCTGTCTGTTCTCCTTCATCCTTTTTGGCGTTTTCGTCCCTGCTTGTGGTTTTACCTCCACTTCCAAATTTCCTCTTTTTAGTGTGAGCCATCTGAGGAAGAACTCCCTCCCTAGCGTCTACGGTGTGCATTCCTCTCCCCCTTCCTTCCCCGCCGTAGCCGCCCTCTACCCTGCTACGTCACCAGCACGTGTAGCGGGGTTGGGGGGGGGGGAGGGGGGCTGTTATGTTCCCAACTGGCTGAGCCCCCTGCCAACAAAGGGTACCTGGTACCTGAGCTGTTCCCTCCCCATGTATGCTAAGGAGGGGTTTCTTGTCTTCCTGGAGCATCAGAACTCCCGGCAAGAGCCGCAATGCCAGGTGGCCCTTGCCGTGGCTGGGTGGCATCCATGGGGCGAGCCCCTAATCGGAGTGGGTGATATCTGGGCGGATACTTGGCGCATGAAGCGTATCAAGCTGTTAAAATCTGGCCGTTTTCGACCATCCTTGTCTTTGAATGGTAAAGGAACACTGAATGCCGCCTTCCCTTCCCTGATTACTCCATTAGAGGAGTGCGAGGCTCGCCATTTTGGGATGAAACACTTTCCCTGCAACCTCGACAGTACTAGGACATATTGAGACACATTCACCGCTACGAAGCCATTTTTTTAATTAATTAATTTTTTTTTTTTTAGAATATCGAGGACCACTTTGGTGAAGTGGAGTGTCTCAGTAAGATGCGATCGGGCTCCCTGTTGATCAAAGCTTCTTCTGTCGCCCAATTTGCAGCTCTTTGTGTCTGTGATCGTCTTAGCAATGTCCCAATGGGTATTACCCCTCACAAATCTCTGAATATGGTCCAAGGAGTGATTTTTGATAGGGCCCTCACCTTGCAAAATGATGAAGAACTCCCGACTGAGAAAAGAAGATCCAAGAGTACCAGCCCTGGATCGCCTGTCTTATGTGAGGCTCACCAAAAATATGAGACACTCCATCCCCTCTCACTTTCTTCAACTTGTACCTCTGTTACATCCTTTCCCTCTCCTACGTCTTCCTTAACCCAGCCACGTCCCCCTCTCCCCTCCCACACCCCTGCAGTTCCCATGACCGCCTCTCTGGGAGCTGTTCCCACTGTGCAGCTGAAGAGATGGCCCCTTTCTTTGGCACCTGCCTGTGATATGACTCCCCCCCCCCCTCCCTGGCGTCTCTTCTGTTGGGAGCCTGAAACCCTACTACCACAACTCCACCATGACAAGATACACCATCTGTGCTCCCCAAGGTCACCTGCTCTCTTTCAGTTCCAGATCTTCCAGATGCCTGTACTCCTTCTGCGACCTGCCCTCCTCCACCTCCGAAAAATAAGAGGAAGGAACATAAGTCTCAGGACAAGGACACCCCCACCAGTGCCCCCAGAGACGCCATCTCCTCCCTCGCAACCTGAGTCTGACAGCCTTGTCGGCGACAACCACTCACTGAGTGACATTACTTCCTATCGGCTTCTTTATGTCTAACCTGGACTCTCACCACACCATCATTCAGCGTAATTGCAACGGATGCTATCGTCATCTACTGGAAGCACACCGTCTTGTTTCGTCCTATTCTGCGTTCTGTCTTGCTCTTCAGGAAACGCACTTCTGTGATGACTACTCTCCAATGTTTCGTGGTTCGAATCCTGCCTAGGGCATGGATGTATGTGATGTGCTTAGGTTAGCTAGGTTTAAGTTGTTCTAAGTCTAGGGGAATGGTGACCTCAGATGTTAAGTCCCATAGTGCTTAGAGCCATTTGAATCATTTTTTTGTGTAGTAGTTATCGGGTGTTCTGTCTGAACCGTTCCAGCCCCAGAGTAGCATCTGGCAAGGTCTGCACTTTGGTTCGCTCTGATGTCATTAGTGACTGGGTCCCTCTTCGTACCAACATGGAAGCAATAATGGTTAGAGTACAAACGACTATGGCAATCACTATTTACAGTGTCTACCTCCCTCCAGGTAGGCCACTTCCTTATGTTGAACTGTCTACCTTAATACAGCAGCTCGCGCCCCGTTCCTCCTCCTCAGGGACTTCAATGCCCACCACCCTCTGTGGAAGAGTGCCACTTCAATGGGTAGGGGTCTGCTAATTGACTAACTTATTACAGACTTCGATTTGTGTCTCCTCAATGGCGGTTCCTCTACCTATGGCACCTTTACTGCTATCGATCTCAAGATCTCCTTCCCTGTTCTTGTGGTTTCCCTACATGTCTCACCCCATGGTGATAATTGTGACAGTGATCCCTGCTGCTTCCAGGCAGACAGACCCCCAAGTTGGCCTTTATATACGTCGGCTGTGCACTTCGACACCTCCCTCTCGAATTGTATTGATACGGTCGCGCAAGGCATCTCTGCTGCTTTTCTTCATGCTGCTGGCACGGCTGTCCCCCTATTCACAGGTCGCCTTCGTCCTCGACGGGTACCGTGGTGGACCAAGGATGTAGCAGTCTCTCTGTCCAGGACCGCCGACGGGCGCAGCAGCGATTTAAACGACACCCTTCACAGACCAACTCCTTGCTTTTAGTGTCTCCGTGCTAAGGCTCATTACCTTATAAAGCAGAGTAAAAAGGAATGCTGGGAGCGCCATGTTTTCTCCCTGGGCACATATGCCTCTTCATCGCAGGTTTGGTTGAAGCTCTGTAGCCTTCTGGGCCCCAGCGACAGTCAACTGTCCACAGTCTTAAACTCTAAGGTGCTCTGTGCACTGATCCATTGGACCTTGTAGAACACCTCAGGACACACTTTGCGACGCCATTGGCGTCCTCTTCCTATCCCGCTACCTTCCTCCAGTAGAAACTCTGAGTTGAACAGACCCCCTTCGTTTCAGCCCACACCACAATAAACCCTCCAATGAACCCTTCACTGAATGAGAATTCTTGCAGGCACTTACCTCTTCACGTGACGTAGCCCCAGGCCGGGATTTCATCCACAACAAGATGATACAACACTTGGACGTTACCCTGAGGCGTTACCTCACGGTCTTCAGCCGCATTTGGCTCGTGGATGCTTTCCGATTGCAATGAAGAGAGAGTATAGTTACCCCATCCTTAAGCACAAGAAGAATCCAATGTCTCTCGACAGCTACCGCACGATTAGCCTGACGAATGCAATTTGTAAACTGCTTGAGACGATGGATAGCTTCAGATTATGTTGGGTACTCGAATCTCGGAGCCTTTTGTCCCTGTATCAGTGTGACTTCCAGCAAGAGTGATCTCCAACTGACCATTTACTCAGATTGGAAACAGAAATCCGACAGACTTTTTCTATTCACAGGCACCTTGTCAGGGTCTTCTTTGACCTACATAAGGCATACGACATGGCTTTGTGCCATCACATATTAAGTACCCTTCATGACTGGGGCTTCCGTGGTCCCCTTCCGATTTCTATCCGCGAGTTTTCATCTCATCAGATCTTCCGGGTTCGAGTTGGCATTTCATTCAGCACCCCTCGGATACAGGAGAACTGTGTCCCACAGGGTTCTGTGTTAAGTGTGACACTCTTCTTCGTAGCCATCAATGGGCTTGTAACCTCTGTTGGGCCTGTTGTTATCCTGTCGTCGTAAATCGACGACTTTAGCATCTGGTGCAGCTCCCACTCGTTAGCATCTGCTGAGTGCCGGCTCCAAGGCGCCATTTAAAGGCCCTCTGCCTGATCTCTCAGGGCTTCCAGTTTTCTCCCTCCAAAATGCGTGATATGTATTTTTGTCGTTGACCAACAGTAAACCCCGATCCATAACTTTATTAGGCGACCAGCTCCTCAATATTGTAGCTTAGTCCCATTTTTGGGTCTTATTTCTGATAAAAAGCTGATGTGACTGCCCCATACTCGCCATCTAAAGACTACATGCATGCAGAAGTTTAATGCTCTCCACCATTTGGCCCACACATCTTGGAGTGCAGACTGTGCCCCTCTTCTCTCTCTTTACCGTGCTCTGGTCTTGTCCAGACAAATGGAAATGGAAATGAGCGTTTGGCGTCATTGGCCGGGAGGCCCCTCGCGGGGCAGGTCCGGTCGCCATATCGCAGGTCTTATTACATTCGGCGCCACATTGGGCGACCTGCACGCCGGATGGGGATGAAATGATGATGTACACAACACAACACCCAGTCCCTGAGCGGAGAAAATCTCCGACCCAGCCGGGAATCGAACCCGGGCCCAGAGGACGGCAATCCGTCACGCTGACCACTCAGCTACTGGGGCGGACTTGTCCAGACAAGATTATGGTAGTCATATTTATGGCTCAGCACCTCCTTCCACTCTAAAAATACTTGATCCTGTTCACCACTGTGGTGTTTGTCTTTTCACACTAGTCCCGCTGACAGTCTCCTCACAGAAGTGGGGATTCCCCCTCCACAAATACGATGGAGCCAGCTCCTGGTTTCTTATGCAATCAACATTCGCCAGTTTCCTGACCATCCCGTGTAGCCTGTCCTCTTTGCAAACGATCCTGATAACCGGCCATGGGTGAGATTGCCGGCTGTAATGCATCTTACTTTCTTCTGTCGGGATCTCCTCCTCTACTCACCAGAAAGTGCCCCGTGTATTTCCTCCTGCCCCCCCCCCCCCCTCCCCCTTGGACGGAGCCTAGAGCACGGATTAGGACCGATCTATTTCAGAGTCCTAAAGTCTCTGTCACACTTATGGTTTTCCAGCTTCTTGTATGTTCCATGCTTGCAGGGTTCCAGGGTGCCACCATCTTCTACAGTGATGGTTCTAAGACGATAGATAAGGCAGGATACGCTTTCACATCTCCTACTGGCTTGGAATACCATTGCCGGCCGGAGTGGCTGTGCAGTTCTAGGCGCTACAGTCTGGAACTGAAAGACCGCTACGGTCGCAGGTTCGAATCCTGCCTCGGGCATGGATGTGTGTGATGTCCTTAGGTTAGTTAGGTTTAATTAGTTCTAAGTTCTAGGCGACTGATGACGTAAGAAGTTAAGTCGCATAGTGCTCAGAGCCATTTGGAATACCATTTATTTCCAGCATCATGTACTGTGTTCACAGCAGAGCTTCTAGCCATTCACAGGGCCCTCCCTTTTGTTTCTCAGGCCTCCGTCCACAGTATTTTAATTTGATCGGACTCCATGAGCAGCCTGCAGGCCATCGTCCAATGGTACTCACGTCACTCTTTGGTCTCCGCTATCAATGACCTTCTCTGTGCCCTTGAGCACGCCGTCTGTTCAGTTGTCCTTCTCTGGGTCCCAAGTAATGTGGGCATTCCAGGGAATGAACTGGCTGACCGTTTGGCTCGAGAAGCAGATACTTACCCCCAATTCCCTTTCATGATTCCAGCTGCGGATATTCGGATCTACGTCAAATCTCTCTTTGCCCAAAAGTGGAATGACATCTGGTGCGCTAGTGCTCACAGTAATAAATTCCGCACAATCGAGGAGTCTACGGCGGTTTGGCGCTCTTCCTTCCACTCCACTCAGAAGGAGTGCACTGTATTCTGCCGCCTACGCATTGGTCGTACAAGGTTCACTCGTTGTTTCCTCTTGCGCAACGAACCACCTCCACAATGTGGTTGTGGAGCCAGACTCACAGTAACCCATACATTGGTGGAACGTCCATTTCATTTGGCCTTTCCTCCTAAGTATCGTTCTTCAGATTCCTTAAATTTAATATTGGTAGACAATTCACGGGTGACTGAACTGGCCCTCAGTTTCCTCCATGAAAGTGGTTTTTATTTTCAGATATAAGGTTTTGCTTTACTCCTCGAGCAGGGCAGGGTGGTTGTGGTTGGTGTCTCTCCTCATGGTATCTCGGTCTGGAACCCATGGCCACTCCCCCTTGCAGAGACCGCTCTTTTATCCCTCTGTTTTCCCAGTTTGTAGATTTGGGATATCCTTTTACTCCTTCTACTGTGAGTGTTTCAGCTTCCTAGTTTTATAGTTCGACTCATTTCCACTTTTAGCGGACCCTTTCACTTCCGTGTGTAACCCCCATCAGTTAATCAATCAATCAGTGGAATGTAGACAGAGCGACGAATAAACACGTTTGTGCCCCATCCTCCCCACGCGTACGAACTCCTTTTTCTTTCGCAGAAGGAAAGGTGTACAACGCCCTGTTGACAAATAAATGAGAAATTCTGAACACACTGCTTCTGTGGTTATGAGTGGGTGTCGAGTGTTTTTGTGCGTATTGTAATGGCTAATTTTTTGAATTGTATGTAACAGGTGACGTGTTCAGCGTACATGGTTTGAAAATTTCTGCTAGTCTGTGCTATAAAGGGTGTAAGTTTCAAGTTTTATTAGAGGAGATAAAATGAAACACTTATGTTGTGTGACAAATGTCAGAAGCACCCCGTTTCCCGCTAGGGGTCCTTGGAGGGTTTGATGCTAAACTTCCCTTACACCAACGTTTACAGTTCAACAACCACAACAGCCATGTCTGGAAGTTGTTCACGACCACCTGATTGGGGTATATCTTCTGCCTAACAAGCTGGTAGGAGGACGTTACCGATCACTTCGTGAAGTACTGCAGCAAATACCGGGGTATGTCCCACTAGTAGTAAGACAACGACTATGGTTCCAGCATTACGGCGCCCCTACATACTTCGCTGTTGATGTTAGCGAACATTTAAACAATGTTTTCTCTAATTGTAGGATTGGGTTAGGGGGGCCAGTACCGTGACTACCACATCTTCTCGACCTGGCACCTGTGGATTTCTTTTTGTGGGGGAAGATGAAGCGTTTGCTGCAAGACACACCCGATAGACACTCGAGCACAGCTGGTTGTCCGTTAGGCAGAAGCTGCAGCCATTATTCGTTAAACACATGCTTGTTTTGAGCTTGTTAGACAATCACTCAAACGCAGGTGCTAGCTGTGCATTAGTGTAAACGGACATTTTCAGAAACATCTCTAAAACGATATTCATCACACGCAAGTTTGAGTACCGCCTCCGAACACTTCTGGCGTCAAAACCTTCATTGAGCCCTAGCGGGGAAACGGGCACCAGTGACTCCTTGTAAAAAGAAAACTATCTATACAAAGAGTTTTGAAACACTTAAAACTCTTTGTATACATAGCAGTTTCTACACAGTGTATAGTAGCCTGAACAAGTTTTGCGCATGATTTATATATTTTATGGTCTAAGGTTGAGCTAATTTCTAGTGTAATTTGTTCACGGAAAAAGCTAATATCACTTTACGTGACTCACTTAGTTAGCTATATTCTGGAAAATGTTACCCGTAAAAACGAAGTCGGGGACTGAGGGAAGGATGGCACGTAAATTTCCCGTGTCCTTTTCAATGGAACCATCCAGGCATTTGCATTAAGATATTTAGGAAACCACGGAAAACCTAAATCTAGATGGCCAGGCGCAATGTACTGACACTGCACCACCTAGCTTGGTGCTTTATAGATGTACGCTGCTTGCATGTAGCAGATGCTCATAACGTTACAACGGTGTGTGTCAAAATATACTGCCAGTGAAACACTTGTACACGAATCCGACGCCGTAGCTTCCCCACCACCGTCCCCGAAAACAACTACGCTATGAATTATTTACCCTTTCCTGCATAATGTAGGCACGACTTGGGTGTTCGTGCAGACTTGTTTCATTTGCTCTTTCGCAAGGGGGAATGTAAACAAGTTAGAAGTCACGAGTGCCATTAGTCCCCTGAGTGCGAGCGAAGCAATGGGCACGCATTCGCTAGTTGGGATTGTGCACCGCGAAAACGATGTCAAGGGTCTTATAAGGCTTTGGAAGAAAGTCGACGGACTCTTACACCTACAGAGCGCACGCATCCTTCGCTGAAGAGGTGCAGCATAATACTGACTGCAAGACGAATTCTTCATAATTTGTACGAAGCAATGAATAAAAAAATTCGAAAGACCGAAATTATTGAGCGTCTGTCGTGAAAATTTCATTTTTTGGGTGACAGCACTTCTTAATCTGCGCGTCTTTTTTAACTCTCGTTTACAGCTTCTTGCCTTTTAAACTTCCGCTGCTGTTTTCTTCTCGCGCATGCAGTTTTGGCACTGATTATCTGTTCACATGTGCTCTGTATTTCATGTTACGTATCTATCCATGTTCTTATCGGTCTCACTAAATATGGACTGCACAGACAAGCTATGTCTACAATTCTCAAAGAATGTTCTGGTAACTGTAGGTAATGCGTGATACATACACCTGCATGCACGTGAAGACGAATGAAGAGAAGCGCCACGAAGTATGTTTCCTGGGACCAGTTAAGTTTTGTGAATGTGAAGACTTGTACAAATGCAGTGGAACACTTATTATGTAACTGGCGTACGAATTTCATGTCCAGCCACCTAGATGCCACGATAGACACATACGAGGGGCCTTTGAAAAGTCCGTGCAAAAATAAAAACTACTAACGTGTTTGGAGTAAACTTTTTTTATTTTTTGACATAGTCTCCTTTTAGACTTATACACTTCGTCCAACGCTGTTCTAATTTGTTCATCCCTTCCGAATAATAGGAATTGTACTAGTCTGCAAAATAGCTATTAGTTGCTGCAATCACATCCTCATTTGAACAAAATCTTTGTCCCGCCAGCCATTTCTCCAAATTGGGGAACAAATAGTAGTACGAGGGAGCCAAGTCTGGAGGACAGGGGGAATGTGAAACGAGTTGCAATCCTATTTCCATTAATTTTGTGACCACAACTGCTGAGGTGTGTGCTGGTGCATTGTCGTGACGGAAAAGGACATTTTTGCGGTCCAATCGCCGGCGTTTTTCTTGCAGCTCGGTTTTCAAACAGTCCAAAAACGATGAATAATATGCACCTGTAATAGATTTACCCTTTTCCAGATAGTCGATGAGGATTATCCCTTGCGAATCTCAAAAGACAGTCGCCATAACCTTTCCGGCAGAAGGAATGGTCTTCGCCTTTTTTGGTACAGATTCTCCCTTGGTAACCCATTGTTTAGATTGTTCTTTGGTCAGGAGTATAGTAATGTACCCATGTTTCATACACAGTGACGAAACGATGCTTGAAGTCCTGCGGATTCTTCCTGAACAACTGCAAACCATCCTTGCAACACTTCACACGATTCCGTTTTTTTTTTTTTTTTTTCCCAAGCGTTAGCAGTCGCGGAACCCATCTTGCGGATAGCTTTCTCATGTCCAAATGTCTATGCAAAATATTATGTACCCGTTCGTTCTAGTTGCCCACAGCACCAGCAGTCTCACGCACCTTAACTCTTCTGTCATCCATCACCATATCATGGATTTTATCAATGATTTCTGAAGTCGTAACCTCCGCAGGGCAGCAGATCGTTCATCATCACTTGTGCCCATATGGCCACTATGAAAATTTTGAAACCAGTTATAAACTGTTCTAATCGGAGGTGCAGAGTCACCGTAATGTTTATCAAGCTTCTCTTTAGTCTCCTGAGGCGTTTTGCCTTTCATAAAGTAATGTGTACTCACCACAAGAAATTTTTTTCGTTCATTTTTTGACAATCACTTGACTTCCTTGAATCACACGAATGCCAAACACAAAGAAATAGAGCAATATGGCTGGAACTTCGTGTACGTTCTTTCCAAAGATGCTGCTAACTAAACGTGACCGCGATACATGCCGGTAGTGCCATCTCTCGGACTTTCCATGGACTTTTCAAACGTCCCTCGTATTTCACTAACAAGACACAAATGTACAATTTCGCATCACCGCAAATCTGTGGGAGAGACAAACCAGTAAGTTAAAATATTTTACATATCTTCAGTCAATAAGGAAATATGGAACAGTGTTGAGGAGTAACTCGTCTTTAAAGAAAGTGTTCATTGCTCAAAAACGTGCAGTAAAAAGATGTGCTCCCCTACGATCATCTTGTAGACAGCTGTTTCAGACGGTAGGCATTTTGAATAGTGCTTCACAGCGTATTTATTCTCTCATGACGTTTGTTGTAGATAACCCACTACATTTCAAAACGAACAATTAAGTATCCAATTACAATACTAGCAGAAAAGAAGACAGTCATGATTCCACATAAAGGTTCTCTTTAGCACAATCAGGGCTGTACAATACTCTCTCCAAAATTTTTTATCTGTTTGACACACAGGAGAGTTAAGCTGGAAAACAAACTGAAATAGTTTCAACTTAACAACTTCTGTTTAGTAAAAAAAAAAAAAAATTAAGCAGTATGTAAAAGAAGGTGGGTAGGAACTACTAAAAAAGAAACTAAACTCCATCCGAACAGGCCTTGGAAGGCCCAAAGGTACCGACCGGCCGCCGCGTCATCCTCTCAGCACAGGGGCGTCACTGGATACGGATACGGAGTGGGATGTGGTCAGCACACCCCTCTCTCGGCCGTTGTCAGTTTTCATGACTGGAGCCGCTACTTCTCAGTCAATAGCTCCTCAGTTTTCCTCACAAGGGCAGAGTGCACCCCGTAGGAATTACTGATTACCATATTTATTACAAGAAAAAATTTTTTAAATGCTCAGCATGTAGCCATCCTTATATATAAATGTGTAATGTGAAAGTAACATGGTTCGTTCCAAATTTTACTAATTAACATGTTTATTACAAGAAAAATGTTTTAAATGCTCAGCATGTAACCATCCTTGTATATAAATGTGTAATGTGAAAGTAAAATGGTTCGTTCCAAATATTTACGAGCTGTCATACAAATGATCCATGGAACATGAAATTAAAACCTTAATTTTAACAACATCACACACAATCATGACACAGAATCACATTTCGAGTATGTACTGTAGTACGAATGTTTAATAATTTCAATAATAACTGCTGTACTAATGCACTACTCAGCACTCACTCGCACTTACAGGTGGATCCCGCACGCTGTTATACAACGACGGGACCCTAGGAATTCCGCGGCACCTTAATTGATGTCCATTGAAAATTTTTTATTTATGTCGTTAACTATTCGGCGCTTTCGGGAGCCTCTCACAACTATGTATAGATCGTATATGAAGATGATATCTGTTCTTTATTTATGTCGTTAACTATTCGGCGCTTTCGGGAGCCTCTCACAACTATGTATAGATCGTATATGAAGATGATATCTGTTCTTTATTTACGTCGTTAACTATTCGGCGCTTTCGGGAGCCTCTCACAACTACACTCCTGGAAATTGAAATAAGAACACCGTGAATTCATTGTCCCAGGAAGGGGAAACTTTATTGACACATTCCTGGGGTCAGATACATCACATGATCACACTGACAGAACCACAGGCACATAGACACAGGCAACAGAGCATGCACAATGTCGGCACTAGTACAGTGTATATCCACCTTTCGCAGCAATGCAGGCTGCTATTCTCCCATGGAGACGATCGTAGAGATGCTGGATGTAGTCCTGTGGAACGGCTTGCCATGCCATTTCCACCTGGCGCCTCAGTTGGACCAGCGTTCGTGCTGGACGTGCAGACCGCGTGAGACGACGCTTCATCCAGTCCCAAACATGCTCAATGGGGGACAGATCCGGAGATCTTGCTAGCCAGGGTAGTTGACTTACACCTTCTAGAGCACGTTGGGTGGCACGGGATACATGCGGACGTGCATTGTCCTGTTGGAAGAGCAAGTTCCCTTGCCGGTCTAGGAATGGTAGAACGATGGGTTCGATGACGGTTTGGATGTACCGTGCACTATTCAGTGTCCCCTCGACGATCACCAGTGGTGTACGGCCAGTGTAGGAGATCGCTCCCCACACCATGATGCCGGGTGTTGGCCCTGTGTGCCTCGGTCGTATGCAGTCCTGATTGTGGCGCTCACCTGCACGGCGCCAAACACGCATACGACCATCATTGGCACCAAGGCAGAAGCGACTCTCATCGCTGAAGACGACACGTCTCCATTCGTCCCTCCATTCACGCCTGTCGCGACACCACTGGAGGCGGGCTGCACGATGTTGGGGCGTGAGCGGAAGACGGCCTAACGGTGTGCCGGACCGTAGCCCAGCTTCATGGAGACGGTTGCGAATGGTCCTCGCCGATACCCCAGGAGCAACAGTGTCCCTAATTTGCTGGGAAGTGGCGGTGCGGTCCCCTACGGCACTGCGTAGGATCCTACGGTCTTGGCGTGCATCCGTGCGTCCCTGCGGTCCGGTCCCAGGTCGACGGGCACGTGCACCTTCCGCCGACCACTGGCGACAACATCGATGTACTGTGGAGACCTCACGCCCCACGTGTTGAGCAATTCGGCGGTACGTCCACCCGGCCTCCCGCATGCCCACTATACGCCCTCGCTCAAAGTCCGTCAACTGCACATACGGTTCACGTCCACGCTGTCGCGGCATGCTACCAGTGTTAAAGACTGCGATGGAGCTCCGTATGCCACGGCAAACTGGCTGACACTGACGGCGGCGGTGCACAAATGCTGCGCAGCTATCGCCATTCGACGGCCAACACCGCGGTTCCTGGTGTGTCCGCTGTGCCGTGCGTGTGATCATTGCTTGTACATCCCTCTCGCAGTGTCCGAAGCAAGTATGGTGGGTCTGACACACCGGTGTCAATGTGTTCTTTTTTCCATTTCCAGGAGTGTATGTATAGATCGTATATGAAGATGATATCTGTTCTTTCGGACATGTCCGAAAGTACGTGTACCATCGGTGACCATGCAGCTCTCTTAGAATTAAATGATACTTAAATCAAGACCCAAAGCTGTAGACCAGCTTTGACATACATCAACGAGGACAGATGAAAAAATGTGCCCAGACCGGGTCTCGAAGCTGGGATCTCCTGCTTACATGGCAGACGCTCTATCCATCTGAGCCACCAACCATGCAGCTCTCTAAGAATTAAATGATAATTAAACCAAGACCCGAAGCTGTAGACAGGCGTTGATATACATCAACGGGGACAGATGTAAAGGTGTACCCCGACCGGGACTCGAACCCGGGATCTCCTGCTTACATGGCAGACGCTCTATCCATCTGAGCCACCGAGGGCGCAGAGGATAGTGCGACTGCAGGGACTTATCCCTTGCACGCTCCCCGTGAGACCCACATTCCCACCTTAATGTCCACACACTATATTCGTAGTGCCCCTGCCCATTACACTCATTACATGCGGCAGACAATCTTACCGAGTAATCTTCCACTTCACTGTTGATGCTGCCCTTAATCATGAGTATCGATCCGACCAGTAATGTTTGTCTGCTGACGTATCTAAACTGTGCGTTAAAGCTGTATGTCTTCGCAGTGGGAATAAATTCCGATGGTTTGTTCTGTGAACAAGTAAAAAAATCTACAAATACTTAAACTCTTACTAAAAAATATGATATATCACTACACAAATGGAATAACTGTGGAGAGTTGCCAATTCATTACTTGTGCTCGGGTTACAGCCTGGATATGACAATATTGTCCTGCTCCCTTTGTGAATCGAGCAGCAGAACAAGAGGAACGGATTAACTAAGAAATGTCGAAGGGAATAGCACTAATTCGCAGGGCAAAAAGAGGAAGTATAATCACCACGGGGAATTGCAGAAAATTTTTAATTAGCATCGTAACACGTGAAGCCTTTTTAGAAAAACGCTATGTTAAGGCCGTAGGCGGAAGACATGATTCGAACTTCAAAATAACATCTTTATAGATCCTCATACAATAGAAACTTACTGGCGTATTCAATTGAAATAGCAGCATATGAAGCTTTCACGGAAGTTTAATATAATTTGCTAGTTTTCGCATGACAAAGGTCTACGAGAAATTTCTTGTGATCATCTAACACGTATAGACACACTCAATGTAATGCAGCTTCGAAAATCCGTTTCCTGCAATCTCGTACGGATTTTAACTCTTCGAATCTTCGATCTGACAGCAATGTACATGGCGAACGATTTCACCGAGCCATTTTGGTTATAAAAATAATGAATCGGGGGATGTGGAGTACGAATTTGTGTGGTGACTGCTCTTGGAGTTGAAAGGAATATAATAGAGGCAAAGTTCCGCAGATGATGAAACAGTTCTTATTTGTGAGTAACTTCCTCTTCATTTATTGCGCATTACCACCATCATGGTGTATAACTGAATCAGACATAACTAAGAAAATTATGGCGGTACGGGACATCTATTGTTTTTGTTGTCGTCAGTCCGAAGATTGGTTCTACGCAACTTTCCACACTAGTCTGTCCTGTTTGAGTGTCTCTATCTCTGTGTAACTATTGCAACCGACGCTGATGAGCCAAACTATGATGACCATCTGCTTAAGAGCATATTAGACTACCACCTGAACGTAGTACAGCATTTATTACGTGTGAAATAGATTCAACAAGTCGTTGGTAGCTATCCGACAGTATAGGGCAACGATTATCCACGCACAGGTCCCGATGTTCCCATAAACTACGGGCCGGTAGTTTGTGAGCGCCGAGCTGGCGCCCGGAAAGATGTGTGTGTGTTGGGGTTTATGGGCGCTCAACATGCCCGGAAAGATCCCAGATGTGTTGGCTAAATGGCTCTGAGCACTATGGGACTCAACATCTTAGGTCATAAGTCCCCTAGAACTTAGAACTACTTAAACCTAACTAACCTAAGGACATCACACACACCCATGCCAGAGGCAGGATTCGAACCTGCGACCGTAGCAGTCCCGCGGTTCCGGACTGCAGCGCCAGAACCGCACGGCCACCGCGGCCAGCCCCCAGATGTATTCCAAAAGGTTTATATCAGGTGCATTAGGTGGTTAAGGCAACGTAATTTAAGATAATTCCCATTTATTGGTCCTTATCAGTTACACAATTGTAATTAGATTACATATTTCGATCATTCAGGATCAGCTTCAGATATAGAATACTCTGATATGTGGTTATAAGTAGACAGGACGGGTTGCTGACGCAACTACTTAGATCTGAAGATGATCCTGAGCGATCGTAACATGTAACCTAACTATCAACATGCAACTGAGACGAAACAATAAATGAGATTAATCTTAAATGTCAGAATAGTTGCTGTTTCTCACAAAACGAGTATATCGGCTATAGTCACATCATCGTGAGTTCGCCATCATGAAGCCTCAAATCCCTGTAGCACTATCCTGGCCATGAAATACGAACATTTATCCTGCTGGAAGATGCCATCGCCGTCGAGGAAGACAATAAGCACCATGAAAGGATGCACGTGGTCCGCATTAATTTGCAAGTAGTCAACAGCTTTAATGGTGTCCTCGATTACTACCGCAGCATTGGACATTGCCCAATACTGGGCAAACAAATTGTAGTTTCCGGACACGGTCCGCGGCTCGTGGTCGTGCGGTAGCGTCCTTGCTTCCCACGCCCGGGTTCCCGGATTCGATTCCCGGCGGGGTCAGGGATTTTCTCTGCCTCGTGATGACTGGGTGTTGTGTGATGTCCTTAGGTTAGTTAGGTTTAAGTAGTTCTAGGTTCTAGGGGACTGATGACCATAGATGTTAAGTCCCATAGTGCTCAGAGCCATTTGGACCATTTTTTTCCGGACACGAAAAAGTAAAGCACTTCCTCAGGCCTGATGGAAGCCAATATGAATGTTCCCTGTAGCACGATACTGCCCCTAACCGGCTTGCTTCCGTGGTGCGGTACGTGTTTCGAGCAACCGCATGCCAGGACGACGAGGTATTTGGACCCGACCCTCAACCTGATGTGATAAGGAACTTGATTTATCCGACCAGGCAGCGCATTTACCAAGATCGACGGTCCGATCTGAATAATTTACTGGACACTCAATCGTATTTACCGATGAAGTTGGGTCATGTGCTGTGGAGCACTATATCCAACCATGTGCGCTGAACGGTGTCCTCCGAAATACTTTTGCCTGCAGCAGCATTGTACTCAGTCTGTCACAGATCGCCGCGTGTCCTGCCTCCGATCTCCACGTTCTGTGGTGGTACGTGGACATCGAACACCTTGTTTCCGACTCGCGTTTTCATCGTCGCTACTTTCCATAGATGCTCACGACAGCAGCACGTGAACAACCTACCAGCTTCTCCGTTTACAAAATTCTCATTACCACGCTCCAGAACATAATAATGTGCCCTTTGTCAAAGTTGGTTGCGTCAATAGATTTCCTCATTTGTGGCACTTATCTTCGTCAGAATGATTTCGCGTCCTACCCTTCACTGCATATACAGAGGGGTCCAAAAAAATGTATCCACTGTTTGAAAGTCCATAACTTGCAAACTAATTGACGGAGTTCTCTCATTTTTGGTGAAAGTGTAACTTAAAGTTGAAATATATCACTGTAGGTGTTCGAAATGGTCACCATTAACATCCACACACAAACGATGCCGCCAAAATGCAGTACGAACTATTGACTGCAACGTGTTCAGTTGGATATTTGCACATGCATGTACGATGGATTCTCGAAGTTCATCCAATGTGCGTGGTTTTTGTCGATAAACGACGTCCTTTAGTGTACCCCACAGGTAACAGTCCAGAGGAGTTAGGTCTGGGGAACGTGGTGGATACTCCACAGCACCTCTAAGGCCTATCCATCTTCCTGGTAGATTTTCGTAGAGATACGCCCTAACACGATTTTGGTAGTGGGCTGGGGCACCATCTTGTTGACCATGCAAGTCTCGGATGGCAGGTAAAATGGATTTCTGAAGCTTCTGAAGGTACACCTCACCGGTAACTGTGCCGTCAAAGAAGAATGGTACAGTCAAGCCCCGGTAAGACAACCCACACCACACATTTACTCCTGCAAATTCACGGCTTTGCCTACATGGACGTTCGGATTTTCGGAGGCCCAGTAGATGCAATTGTGGCGATTTACTGTACCATTGAGTTTGAACTGTGCCTCATCAGACTACACAATCATCTCTGCAAACTCTTCATCGTTGCGCACCATGTTAGTAAGCCACTCGCAGTACTCCATTCTACGATCTGGGTCGTCGTCGTTCACTTGTGTAGCAGTCGTGGGATGTAGCACTTCGACTTCGCTGTATTCAAAATTCGCCGAACACTTGAGCGACTCACTCCAGTTTCATGGGCACACTCTCTCACAAAAAAAAAATGAAATGATCGTATGGCATTGTTGGCCGGGAGGCCCCATGCGGGGAAGTTCGGCCGCCGTATTGCAAGTCCTCTTTAGTTGACGCCACTTCGGCGACTTGCGAGTCAATGATGATGAAATGATGATGAAAGACATACAACATCTAGTCATCACGAGACAGAGAAACCCCTGACGCCGCCGGGAATCGAACGCGGGACCCCGTGCGCGGGAAGCGAGAACGCTACCGCAAGACCACGAGCTGCGGACACTCTCTCACAGAATTCTGTGGTGAGCGAGTGAATTGTTGTAACACAAGACGGGAGTCAGCTCGACCTGTTACTGTTACAGGTCGTCCAGATCGTTGTTTGTGTACATCTTTAACAGAGCCTTCAGCTTCAAATTTTGGGCGCTAATGACCATAGAAGTTTTGCGCCCTAAAACCACAAAAAAAAAAAGCTTCAAATTTGTCTCGAATGTGACGAATCGTTAAAAGTGTCGGTGGCTCTATTTGATACTCATTTCGCCGTTGCCGTTGAACCTCATTAATGTTTTCGTACTTAAAATACCACTTCAAAACTGACTTCCTTTCATGGAATGTAAGCCTTGCGCCAGCCATGTTTATTCGAGTAACTAGGTGCAACTAACAACAAAACACTGACTATCTGGCGACAGTCATCTGACAAAACAAAACAACGCAATACAATGCTTGTGTGGCGATTGCCGGAACTACAAACTATTACACTACCAAGGATGAGACAACTCCGTCAATTAGTTTGCCAGTTATGGACTTTTAAACAGTGGATACATTTTTTTGGACCCCTTTGTATAATTTCTTTTCCGTGTCACCTACCCACATCTCCAAAAGTCGACATTCAGTCTTGCGGTGGGCAATGATCATGTCCGCAGCTCGTGGTCGTGTGGTAGCGTTCTCGCTTCCCGCGCGCGGGTTCCCGGGTTGGATTCCCGGCAGCATCAGGGATTTTCTCTGCCTCGTGATGTCTGGGTGTTGTGTGATGTCCTTAGGTTAGTTAGATTTAAGTAGTTCTAAGTTCTAGGGGACTGATGACCATAGATGTTAAGTCCCATAGTGCTCAGAGCCATTTTTTTGGCAATGACCATAATATTTTGCCCCATCAGTGGACATCTCTTTGAATCTGCTTACTGTAGTAAAGCCTTTGTCTGCTTGTTCAATTTGTATATTACACACTTCCCTCCAACCACAAATTATCTACTACCTAATGCTTGAGAGTGTCTTCTATCACATTGTTCCATCCGTCTTTCATTTCCATATAAAGATACTCTCCAGATATGTAGAAGGGCGTGCTGGAAAGTAATGCCTACGATTTTTTTATTCTGTTCTCGACATCGGTTGAGGTATTACATGTCACACGTATCACTCGGTCGACTTCACCGCTTAGTTGACGCAAGCTGCAATCCTTTGTCGGTAGAGGGCTTCCAATTGTAGCTTGTAAGGTGGCAGTATGTAACGTAATTATGTCGTGTCCCAAAAACTTCACCTTTGTGCTATCGAATTCAGACTTTTCCAGGTTAACTATAATTCCAGATTCTGCAAAAATACGTAACTCACTGTTGGGGATGCGATTATGTTGTTCCCATGAGGCTTTTGCTATTAGAATATCGTCCACATATAAGGTGATGTGACGTTTTAAGAACTCAGGTAATATGGAATTTAGCCCACTAATGAATGCTGCCGAAGAAATGTTCAAAGCAAAAGGAACTTTGCGGAACTGATAACAAACGCCGAAACAAAGAAAAGCTGTTTATTTTCTACATTCTGGATGAAATTCGATCTGATAAAAGCTGGATCTGAGATCAATAGAAGACAACACTTTTACACCAGTAAAATTTGGAAGAAGTTCTTCCAACGTAGCAGCCTGTCTGTTTCAGGAATGATGATAGTATTGATTTGTCTTGAATCTAAGACAAGTCTGATCGATCCATTTTTCTTCTCAACAACATGTAATGGATTGTTGTATGAGCTTACTGCAGGCTCAATAATGCCCTCGTCAAGCATATATTGTATTTCTGTTCTAACACGGTCCCTACAATGTGCCGAAATTACGTATGGTCTAACACAAAATTTAGTACGCTCACGAAAACGAAATTGGTATTGAAATCCCTTGATTGTTCCTGCTTTGTGAGTAAAAACTGTGGAATGTGCTTGTAAAATCTCAAAAAGGTCCTCCCCATCAGTGTCATTACAGTTCTCAATTGTTTGAATTTTATTCTGAATTAACAGACTTGTATCAAATATGCCGTCGATATCGTCCCTGTCAGTACTTTCAGAGTGATTGTTAGTGTCTAGTTCCGTCGAAAGTTCCGAGCTGTTGTCTAACAGGAGGTAAAGCCGATTAATTTCCTCGTCATGGTTTGCGAGCCAATCTTCTAATTTCAAAGCTATTGACTAACCTTCTTCCTCTGAACTTATTTCAGTATCGTGAAAGTTTAAGATTGCTTTGTATTCATTCAAAAAGTCTACTCCCAATATAATTTCCGTCGACAATAATGGAACGATTAGGAAATTCATAGCAAAACTGTGGCTTTGACAAAAGAATTCTAAGTTGGTTTAGTGGCGTACATCTACACTTTTTCCAAAGATTGCACCTTGTAATTTAATCTTACGTAACGGAAGTGTGGGGCAATCGTTCGATTTGTTACATTTGCTAAAGGCTGTTTCACTAATTACTGAAATGGGACTGCCAAAGTCAAGTAGGCCCATAAATTTTACGTCATTTACAGTTGTGTGAATTATAAGATAGGCAATGTTGTTTTGTTTTACGTCGTGTTCCTGGAGTAAGATGTCCCTAATGTCTTCGATTTTTACGTAATTACTAGCCACGGCAGCTACGTCGTCAGCTTCATAAGTACGTTTTGTGGCTGCCAGCGGTGTGAGTCATTGCCTACTGTCTCTTTGTTGGCGCGGGTCGTTATTGGGATTAGGAGACCTAATTTCTATATATTCACCTTGCTGAGAGGGCCCATCCCTGTTTGAATCCCGCCAGTTCTGATGAAATTCAAGTCTGTCGTTATGATTATATCGTCTGTCGTAATGTCGGTAGGTTAAATAGTTTCTTTCTTGTCGCTCATGTGGTGGAGAATTTCTCCGGGAATCGTAACTGCACGGTGGTTCGTTGCGTCTGAAGTTATTCTGTCTCCCTTGATAATAATTATGTTGGTTCCCATATTGTCTGTTTCTCTGATTGTCTCTGTTATAGTCATTACCGCGGAGAGGTGATCTTTCCCTGTAATTATTATTACTGTGCCAACGGTTTCATACGGGTGGTGTCTGTTTTGGTCACGATTTGCGTTGTAATAATAGCCTTGTCGTGTCCAGTAATTATTTCTGTCATCGTGGAATTGTGATGGATGAGACCTGTAATTGCTGTGTTCCTGCTTTCGCGTCCCACGATTGTCAGTGTCAATTTCCAGTTCTTGTAACAGTCCCTGAATAGCTTCGATGTCATCTTTGTAAGGTCGTGCCAAAATAATATATCGTAAATGTTCAGGCAATTTGATTAAGCATATGCTTATAAGTTCTGAGGGACTGTATGGGTTTGACAGATACTGATTCTTGTGCAACAAGTCTTCAAAATATTTGACGAGCCTGGAAAATTCAGATTGTTCGAAATGTTTCATCATTATGATGCTACGTTTTACGCGATCTTGAGTAGCTTGAGACCAATATGCTGAGAGGAAGGCATCATAAAATTCTCCTTCACTGTGACAATCGTGAATGACCGATCGCATTCTTACACAGGGTGTATACGCGGACAAGGAAAAAAATTTCATTGATTTTTCCCGGATTTCCCGGTTAAAAATACACTTTCTTCCGGGTGAAAGCACGCTTCTTCCGTGTTAAGTGACAGTATATTTTCCCTTATCTATCTTTTGAATTGTTATGGTTTTATACACGGGCGTCGAATTTCCCGGCAATTTAGAAAACGAAACTCAAGGAAAAAGACACGTTTTGGAAATATCTTTGATGTGCAGCAACATGAATGCTACGTATTTTCGTATTACGAATGTATACTTTGCAATTCCACCAAACACCGCATGTTACTTTCCGAATCATTGAAATCGAGATTGTGATGCGCTTTTGTAAGCTAGTCATAGCTCATGTCACGTAATCTCGACAGCCGATGACAGCGGATATTCAGAGCATAGGACACGTGATGTAGTCAGCCAACAGCAACATCACTATTAAGTAGCACGAACATACAAACAGGGAAAGTTAATAGTTTAAATTAATATACATAGAGTTGCTATAAGAAAAGCAAAGCTTTAACATATAGTAGTGGTCTCTAAGGTTAATAAGCTGCAAGAGAAGCTAAGCTTTCGCATATAATATTGATCTCTTTTGTGCGTGTTACACTTTAAGATGTATCACACAAATATGCCAGTAAAATTTTTAATAATGACATAAATCTCTGATCTTCAGTGTTCGAAATTCTTCTAAGTGGCTCGTCATGAAAGAGTTGATTTTTAAATGAGAGTAAAACGCGCTGTGTTTTAAGAAATTCATGGCACATTATCGCACATAGTTCAACTTACGTAAACGAATATTTACTTTGAAAGTAACGCTGCCAGGAAGTTTCATATCAGCGCACACTCCGGTGTAGAGTGAATATTTCATTCTAGAAACAACCCCTAGGTTGTAGCTAAACCATATCTCCGCAATATCCTTCCTTCCAGAAGTGCTAGTTCTGCAAGGTTCGCAGGAGAGCTTCTGTGAAGTTTGGAAGGTAGGAGACGAGGTACTGGCGGAATTAAAGCTGTGAGGACGGGGCGTGAGTCGTGCTTGGGTAGCTCAGATGGTAGACCACTTGCCCGCGAAAGGCAAAGGTCCCGATTTCGAATCTCGGTCCGGCATCATTCGCAATATTTTCCCGCGAACTTTTAGAAATAGGTTCGTTTCAGCAGTTGCCAGTGGGCGTAGATAACAGGTGACACCGCGCTTGCGCAGCTATCATGACGTAGGAAGTCCGTATGTACGTACGTGTAAAACATTTTGTCACGAAAGAACATGACATCGGAGGATACTCCAAGAGCATCGGAATTTCGTGAACCATACTAAAATGTGCACATTTAAAGTGCATACTTAAAGTGCACATTCGTATGTCCAGATCTCCAATGAAGTAGACCTCAACCTGATATTAAGCTTTTCAGTGTGGTTTTCTGGATGTAAATTTTCTTGGAGCACCAGTACTGTATTATATCATGTTTGGTTCTTTATTATGGCATAATGGCATACGTGCTAGAAAATGGAAACGTGCACCTGAAATGAGCGAACAAATGACGGGTTCAAATGGCTCTGAGCACTATGGGATTTCATCAGTCCCCTAGAACTTAGTTAGTTAGTTCTAGGGGACTGATGACCACAGCTGTTAAGTCCCATAGTGCTCAGAGCCATTTGACCCATTTGAACAGATATCTGTTTTGTTTTCATTTGACGTGAGAGTAAACGAAGTGGAAACAGCAAAATCACTAAATGTAAACAAGGGTCACGCGGAGACTACCCTCTATAACTCAGACTGCTCTGCGCATCAGCCTCGGATCTGCGATATTTACGAACCGGATCAATACTAAAAAAAAACGAATTTTCAAAAATATGTTCATCTTGTAGCGCACATCTTTCTGAAAAGTGAAACAAAACATATGTGTTCGAGGAAATGTAAGACATATTATCTGGTCTTAAGAGTGCCAAAGTGCAGTACCACCCCTCTTCATAAAGTATTCTTCTATCGCACGTCACTGTATTTCGCTCTGTGGAATTGAAACGTGTTTATTTTGTAATGGATGCTGTCAAACTATTTCAGGACAATGGAACTTGAAATGTCCTGTGGCGCCTCTCCTGCTCCCAGTCATCTGCTTTGACAGGCTGCCCCTCTTGAAAAAAATCTCGCAATTAATAGTGGACGGGATTATTTGTAATCGGGAGAACAAGAACTTTTCAGAAAATTTGCACTCTTTATTGCCTATTAGCTAATAACTTGTTGTTTTGTGTGATATAAAATTAAATATAGGATACATAAAACCAATAAAGACGAGAGACAAGCAAGGAAGTACACATATCTTCAATCCTTAGCTCATAGCTTTTTTTCCTACAGCCTTACATGGCGTGCTTTCCTTTCGGCGAGAGAATCTATTACCTCATCAAAGTTCGTCAAACGTTTTGCTACATGATAAATCGAAATGTCGTTATCTAATACTGAAAAAGCTGTTAACACAAATAATACCCAAGACTGGTGTTCTTTTTCGATCTGATTATGTCTATTTTGTCACTGTCTGCTAGATAAAACAAAATAGGCCTTACCAATATTGCAGCAATTTTGTAACACACACCAAATAAACGAGACTGTTTTGGCATAAATGGCCATTTTTATAACACGACAGAATATAAATCACGAAGTACCAATATCAAATGTCTGTCAGGTCTACCACAAGCAGAAAGCTTTAAGTTATGAAATAGTTTCACATTTCATTCATAAGCACCAGTTGCTCAAGCATGAGATCGAAAAGTAGTATTACGAAATTTTTATATAAATTTGGAATCGTC
Source organism: Schistocerca serialis cubense (assembly GCF_023864345.2). NCBI lineage: Eukaryota > Metazoa > Arthropoda > Insecta > Orthoptera > Acrididae > Schistocerca > Schistocerca serialis. Next base: position 919,269,530 of record NC_064640.1, on the reverse strand, counting down.
ATATTCTTCCATAATTTGTATGATGTCCCCGTTTCTTCTCCTTCCTCGTTCTAACAAACAATCTTGTCATCGACAATTCTATAGCTATACCTGCCATTGTCAAAATTTGTTCGCCGATTAACTTCACTAACCCTGCCAGAATCACAGGTTTAGTTATCCCGCCACTGCCGGCCGTGGTGGCCGAGCGGTTCTAGGCGCTACAGTCAGGAACCGTGCGACCGCTACGGTCGCAGGTTCGAATCCTGCCTCGGGCATGAATGTGTGTGATGTCCGTATGTTAGTTAGGTTTAAGTAGCTCTAAGTTCTAGGGGACTGATGACCTAGTGCTCAGAGCCATTTGAACCATTTTTATACCGCGATTATTTTACGGTTGGGCGTTATTACGTGTTCGTACAACACGTTTTCCGCGTTACTTTCAGAATAGAACTTAAGTGGCTGCTAGCCGGGGACTGTACAGCTGGTCCTTCCTAGTGTAGCGATCTGGCCAAACAGTTTCTGTCAGAATTTCATTTTCTTGCAAACACCGAGAAGATAATACGTAATCTTTCTTAGCTGTTATTCCTGTCAGTCATTTATTTCCATTCTGGTAGTCTGAATCTATGGATTTCGCTAGTAATTACAACAGCGCTGATTATTCGCACACCCAATCAACCACATAATCAGACAGCGATTAGCATTCATCCGTCCGGCTTTACTCCGCTCAGCTCGTATAGTCCCGTCCGCTTTTGTCTGCAGAAAGTTTATTTCTACACTCCTGGAAATTGAAATAAGAACACCGTGAATTCATTGTCCCAGGAAGGGGAAACTTTATTGACACATTCCTGGGGTCAGATACATCACATGATCACACTGACAGAACCACAGGCACATAGACACAGGCAACAGAGCATGCACAATGTCGGCACTAGTACAGTGTATATCCACCTTTCGCAGCAATGCAGGCTGCTATTCTCCCATGGAGACGATCGTAGAGATGCTGGATGTAGTCCTGTGGAACGGCTTGCCATGCCATTTCCACCTGGCGCCTCAGTTGGACCAGCGTTCGTGCTGGACGTGCAGACCGCGTGAGACGACGCTTCATCCAGTCCCAAACATGCTCAATGGGGGACAGATCCGGAGATCTTGCTGGCCAGGGTAGTTGACTTACACCTTCTAGAGCACGTTGGGTGGCACGGGATACATGCGGACGTGCATTGTCCTGTTGGAACAGCAAGTTCCCTTGCCGGTCTAGGATTGATAGAACGATGGGTTCGATGACGGTTTGGATGTACCGTGCACTATTCAGTGTCCCCTCGACGATCACCAGTGGTGTACGGCCAGTGTAGGAGATCGCTCCCCACACCATGATGCCGGGTGTTGGCCCTGTGTGCCTCGGTCGTATGCAGTCCTGATTGTGGCGCTCACCTGCACGGCGCCAAACACGCATACGACCATCATTGGCACCAAGGCAGAAGCGACTCTCATCGCTGAAGACGACACGTCTCCATTCGTCCCTCCATTCACGCCTGTCGCGACACCACTGGAGGCGGGCTGCACGATGTTGGGGCGTGAGCGGAAGACGGCCTAACGGTGTGCGGGACCGTAGCCCAGCTTCATGGAGACGGTTGCGAATGGTCCTCGCCGATACCCCAGGAGCAACAGTGTCCCTAATTTGCTGGGAAGTGGCGGTGCGGTCCCCTACGGCACTGCGTAGGATCCTACGGTCTTGGCGTGCATCCGAGCGTCGCTGCGGTCCGGTCCCAGGTCGACGGGCACGTGCACCTTCCGCCGACCACTGGCGACAACATCGATGTACTGTGGAGACCTCACGCCCCACGTGTTGAGCAATTCGGCGGTACGTCCACCCGGCCTCCCGCATGCCCACTATACGCCCTCGCTCAAAGTCCGTCAACTGCACATACGGTTCACGTCCACACTGTCGCGGCATGCTACCAGTGTTAAAGACTGCGATGGAGCTCCGTATGCCACGGCAAACTGGCTGACACTGACGGCGGCGGTGCACAAATGCTGCGCAGCTAGCGCCATTCGACGGCCAACACCGCGGTTCCTGGTGTGTCCGCTGTGCCGTGTGTGTGATCATTGCTTGTACAGCCCTCTCGCAGTGTCCGGAGCAAGTATGGTGGGTCTGACACACCGGTGTCAATGTGTTCTTTTTTCCATTTCCAGGAGTGTAGATGTGACGAGGATTCTCCTGAAAGAGACATCACGTACACTATGCACACATTCAAAAACCAACTTATGATTCATTCAGAAATCAACTTAAAATGTGTTCAAAAACCAACAGGGAAGCGTTTCAAAATCATATGAATAATAGATAGACAAACGTGCGCTGGATGCTAAGCGCTTTGTGAAACACGTTTTTTTCTTCAAGAATATGAATTTGGCGCCCCCTTTTCCCGGTAGCAACTAGCTGCTTGCTGCGACTGCTTGCACAGCCAACAGCCACATTCCTGTAACCAGAAACGGGAGAATCTACTATCCAAACGCGACTCAACTGCGCATGTGCATGAGCCCTCTCGTAACTGCTAAAACGAATCTTATGTGAACAGTTGTGACTTCACGTTCATCGGAGGCAATTTGTTATGAAGCACTGCATAGTCTTCCTAAGGCCTTTGACACATTTTGCTGTTGGTAGACGCTTGCAGGAGCACTGTGTGTCGTTGTTGTATATGGCGCATTTCCTTTGCAATTTATTTTCGTTTCTTTCTCTCGTTTATGTTTTATTGTTGAAGTATTACTCTGCAGTAGCGGGATACAGTAATATCCTTTGTTAGAGTATCGGTTCTTACCAGCCAAAATTACAAAAATTTAACTGAAAACTAAAACAATGAAGAATTCCCGGAATTCTAAAAAATTCCCGGGTTTGTCCCGGTTTTCTCCCGGATGAAAAAATTCCCGGGTTTTTCCCGGATCTCCCGGGTCGTATACACCCTGTTACAGCTGGTTCATTCACTAAGTAGCCACACATAAATTCTAGTCTGTGCTCTAATGACCAGTTGGGAGGAGGACAATGACAGAACTGATGAAGACATGCTTGTGGATAAATGTCGTTGCCGGAATTCTGAAATGTTTTGAATTTACGTGTAGTAATGAACAGCTTATAGTCAAAATCATCATGTCGGCGAGTCGCATATCGGTCAATGTTACGTTGTGTCGGCGGTTCCATCTCAAAATTCGGTGCACCTCTGAAATATTTAATTCTTGTATTACTTGTGCCAACTGATCTTCCCGGATGTCTCTTTTGTGTTGCGCATTAATTTGATTCTGATTTTGTTTGAATTTCCTAATTTGTTCGTACTCTTCTGTGTCATTAAAGACTACCGGTCTTGCGTCATTCAGATTATCATCTACATTCGTAGATAAATTATTTAGCTGATCCGAAAGTACGACTACTGATTTACTCAGAGTGTTTTACTGAACCAAGTTTCAGAGTTTCCATTTGTGTTGAAAGCGTATCTACTGTGTCCTTTAAGTTTTCCTGAGTTTTTGCAAGTTGCGTAACCGAATCGGTTGATGCAACTGAGTCCATTTTTGCTTGCAAGGTGTCGTGATTTTCATGAACAATAGTTTGCAGCTCTTTTATGACTGCTTCGTGATTCTGTAATGCATTTTCATGACGCGAAAAAATAGGTTGAAAATGCTCACAAATTTGTGTTTTTACGTCACTACAGACTTTTTCACATTTCGATTCGATGTTATGTAACTCAGTAGTTAAATCGTCAAGTGGTTGTTGAAGTGTTTCTTTAATTTGTTTCTGATTTTGTTCAAGCGTTGTGTCTAACTTTTGACGCCTTTGTTCCATTTGTTGCATTAATTGTAATAACAATGCACTGGTATCTGAAACATGTTCCTCAGTGCTTTCCGGCAGTGCATTTGCACCGGCAACATTCGCATTTTGAAAACCACAAAATGTGTCTTGACTTATTTGAGAAAACGGTGAGGACGCAATACCTGAATCTACAGTATTTGCAAGATTGTCTCCTGTCATTTTGGATTCCTGAGGCGAGCGGTTGCCGACCGATCGATCGATAATGCTTCCCTGTTCACTAACTGTTTCACTGTCTGCACCATTATTTGCCGCCCGCTCCATTTCCCTATTCACAGTTACCAAATTACTACGTTGAATGTCTGTTAATTCATTACACAATGGTGCTGATAAGCTACGCTCGTCGTCACTATCATTTCTCAATTTACTTTGGAGCCTAGTGTTACGTTTTTCATACGCCATAATTGTCACAATATTTCACACGATGACACAGAAAAGCACAATTTGGAGAGTAAAATAAGAAAACACATTAACATAGCACTGAAAATAGTATCTAGTTAATTGCAAGCGCAGCTACGAAATACTTGGTGCAAATCTACATGCATGCCACAGCTCTTTTACTGTACAACAATGAAAAACTACAACTACAAAAGAGATTCTCTCTACAATTACCCGCCAGCAATAAACAATAACTACACTAAACACACAAACTGCAAGAAAAAAATCAGAAGATTCCAATGAGGTATCCTCGGCTAAGGGTCGACATATAAAACGTCCCCTTAGAAAAATTATAAATGACTGTGCTGATATACCTCTTACGTTATTTGATTTTCAAACAGATGAGCAAACTGAACGTACTCAGACATTTCTCTTTTTACTTATTCTGATCAACACTAAACTGACACACAATATTTTTAGTGCAACGAAATCTGACTTTCAATGATCCCTACAAAAGAATGGCCCTTACTAACAATAACCTATACCTGTCATGAATCACTTACCTCACAATAATCTTCGTTACTCGAACTACTGCAATACAGCGAGCGCCAAATCTGCCAGCTAAATAAAAGATTCTGACTACTGAAGGCACTATCTAATGATAGGCATACGTATCAAATGAAAGATTTTGACAGAGAACAAATAATGTATTTACCTTCATAGTGTTCAAAAGTCATTATATATATATATATATATATATATATATATATATATATATATATGGTGAATGTGGGGAGGGAGATGGCAGAACTTTGAGAGCGGACGATCTGGACGTGTGTCCATCAGAACGAGTAAATTTGTCAGCCTGGAAGTCATGAACAGATATATATATATATATATATATATATATATATATATATAAGTTCATGCTATATATATATATATATATATATATATATATATATATATATATATATATATCAGTTCATGACTTCCAGTCTGACAAATTTACTCTTTCTGATGGATACACGTCCAGATTGTCCACTCTCAAAATTCTGCCGTCTCCATCCCCACATCCACCACTGCTGGCGAGTCACCTCCAAATGCGCAACGTTACGCGCTGTTCACATCCAACTGCCCAACACTACAATAGCAATATTCCAACAATGCAAACCAGCCACAGACTGCACACAGCACAGTCAGTGATTTTCATAAAGAGCGCTACGTGGCGTTACCAACATAAAAAGGTAAACAGCCTACTTACATAGCAAACAGCCTACTTACAGCTTATACGACGAAGAGGCAAAGAATCTGGTACAACTGCCTAATATCGTGTAGGGTCCCCGCCAGCACTCAGAAGTGTCGCAATAGCAAACAGCCTACTTACAGCTTATATGACGAAGAGGCAAAGAATCTGGTACAACTGCCTAATATCGTGTAGGTTCCCCGCGAGCACTCAGAAGTGCCGCAATAGCAAACAGCTTACTCACAGCTTATATGACGAAGAGGCAAAGAATCTGGTACAACTGCCTAATCTGTCTTATATCGTGTAGGGTCCCCGCGAGCACTCAGAAGTGTCGCAATAGCAAACAGCCTACTTACAGCTTATACGACGAAGAGGCAAAGAATCTGGTACAACTGCCTAATATTGTGTAGGTTCCCCCCGAGCACTCAGAAGGGCCGCAATAGCAAACAGCCTACTCACAGCTTACACGACGAAGAGGCAAAGAATCTGGTACAACTGCCTAATATTGTGTAGGTTCCCCCGAGCACTCAGAAGTGCCGCAAAAGCAAACAGCTTACTCACAGCTTATACGACGAAGAAGCAAAGAATCTGTTACAACTGCCCAATATCGTGTAGGGTCCCCACGAGCACTCAGAAGTGTCGCAATAGCGAACAGCCTACTCACAGCTTATACGACGAAGAGGCAAAGAATCTGGTACAACTGCCTAATATCATGTAGGGTCCCCACGAGCACTCAGAAGTGCCGCAATAGCAAACAGCCTACTCACAGCTTATACGACGAAGAGGCAAAGAAACTGGTACAACTGCCTAATATCGTGTAGGGTCCCCGCGAGCACTCAGAAGTGCCGCAATAGCGAACAGCCTCTTCACAGCTTATACGACGAAGAGGAAAGAATATGGTACAACTGCCTAATATCGTGTAGGGTCCCCGCAAGCACTCAGAAGTGTCGCAGTAGCAAACAGCCTACTTACAGCTTATACAAGGAGGAGGCAAAGAATCTGGTACTACTGCCTAATCTGCCTAATATCGTGTAGGGTCCCCGCCAGCACTCAGAAGTGTCGCAATAGCAAACAGCCTACTTACAGCTTATACGACGAAGAGGCAAAGAATCTGGCACAACTCCCCAATCTGCCTAATATCGTGTAGCGTCCCTGCGAGCACTCAGATGCGTCGCAATAGCATACAGCCTACTTACATCTTATACGACGAAGAGGCAAAGAATCTGGTACAACTGCCTAATATCGTGTAGGTTCCCCCCGAGCACTCAGAAGTGCCGCAATAGCAAACAGCCTACTCACAGCTTATACGACGAAGAGGCAAAGAATCTGGTACAGCTGCGTAATATCAAGTAGGGTCCCCGCGAGCACTCAGAAGTGTCGCAATAGCAAACAGCCTACTTACAGCTTATACGACGAAAAGGCAAAGAATCTGGTACAACTGCCTAATGTCGTGTAGGTTCCCCGCGAGCTCTCAGAAGTGCCGCAATAGCAAACAGCCTACTCACAGCTTATATGACGAAGAGGCAAAGAATCTGGTATAACTGCCTAATATCGTGTAGGGTCCCCGCGAGCACTCAGTAGTGTAGCAACACGTCGTGCCATGGACTAGACTAATGTCTGATGTGGTGCTGGACGGAATTGACACCATGAATCATGCAGGGCTCTCCATAAATCCGTAAGAATACAAGGGGGTGGAGATCTCTTCTGAATAGCACGTTGCAAGGCATCCCAGATATGCTCAACAATGTTCACATCAGGAGACTCTGGTTGCTAGCGGAAGTGTTTAAACTCAGAAGAATGTTCCTGGAGCCACTCTGTAGTAATTCTGGACGTGTGGGGTGTCGCATTGTGCTGTTGGAATTGCCGAAGTCCGTCGGAATGCATAATGGACATGAATGGATGCAGGTGGTCAAACAGAATGCTTACGCACATGTCACCTGTCAGAGTCGTATCTAGACGCATCAGGGGTTCTATCACTCCAACTGCACGCGTCCCACACTTTACAGAGCCTCCACCAGCTTGAAAAGTCCTATGCTGACATGCAGAGTCCATAGATTCATGATGTTGTCTCCATACCCGTACGCGTCCATCCGCTCGATACAATATGAAACGAGGCTCTCATCCGACCAGGCAACACGTTTTTAGTCCTCAACAGTCGAATGTCAATGTTGAGGGGGCCAGGTGAGGCGTAACACCACGTTCAGACTCACTTGTATCTTGATAGTCTGCCACTGTAGCAGCAGTAATCGATCTATAAACTGCGCCAGACACTTGGTGTCTTACGTAGCCGTTGCCGATCGCAGCGCCGTATTATGCCTGTTTACATATCTCTATATTTGAATACGCAAGCCTATAAAAGTATCTTTGGCGCTTCAGTGTACAACAAATCTTGTAGTAACGTATACACACAATGTACACAGCGTTCCAGCAAACTAGCGAAAGCAACCCCAGCTTCTTCGTCAGCTCCTATAGACCTCGTATTCTAAGAGCATTTCGCACATATAGTTTAGAGATATGAATGCGGCAGTGAGTTTCATGTTGGATAAGAAAAAACCTTTTTTTTTTTTTTTAATATGTCATTAAAGGAGTCTGAAGACAGGCAATGAAACGATGAAATTTCTGAAGCTATTCAAGAATTCTTCAGAATAAGTGTTGGTGAAATAAGCAGAAAACAGCATAATCTGCGATGCCAAATGAATGCTGAATTCAGAAAAATGAAACCAAAGAAGACGATCAAAGTGACGAAACTAAAAAGAGCACATGAGAATTTTTTGATATTCTGAAATTCATGACGGTGTTTCTGAATCCTTGAGAAACATTAGAACAGTGCCCGAATTAATTAATAATTACCTCTTTCGGCGTTGTATTTATTATATCAGAATTAACCCCAGCAGTTTTAAAGCATTTAATTAACGATGACTATATAATACTTTACAAAATAGCTACATTTTGAAACACAAGAGCTGTAAATTGGTTTGTTGACCCGCATATCCACGTTTCTCTGTTTAATACTGGTGGTACAAACTAGTTTGGAATTAGAATTTTATTACCTCAAAGAAAATGATGAAGTACAAAACACAACATTTGCTTAAATATATTGGAATTGTCATATTATTTCTCGTACATATGTTTTCAGCTGTTCACGAGCTTGTTTGGCTACGCAACGTGCATTTCCTGCGTGTGCGTGTTGCAGTGAATGTAACTAATGTTGTGGAGTTCCTTCTGTCTTTCTGTTACTAGGAGTGACATTTTCTTGCTCTTCGACATCAAATTGTTCACAGAAGTGCATGGTATTGTTTTCCGTTATTTCGAGATAACAAGAGATTACACAAACACGAATATCTAGCACAAAAGCTGCTGTATTTCAAAGTGTAATTCCATGGTCGCCTCAAAATACGATAATGATATTACATTAAGTACAATACTGTATGCTAGAGAGAGACTATACTCGAAGACACAGTTTTGGACAATTTACCTTCTAAAGGAAACTGTTTCATCCTGCATGTTTTCAAAGGAAAAGCATCATCTATGTCAATGACAAATGGCGCGAGATCAAACTGCCCCGTTAGCCGTTTTCGGCCAGGTAAGTTAAAACGATTGTTTCCAAAAGAGTCGGCGATGGACAGTTTTCAAAAACACAATCCTCGGGTCCACAAGTAGGACACCGTACACCAACATATAAAAATCTGTAGTTTGCATGAACTAGATCCAAAAACACAATTGTGTGTGTACCCAGCGTAACAACCCTGTGGTAATTTTGTCTTTTCTAAATTGACTATCGGTTCAGGTCTCACCTTTGAGGAATGGCTCTATACCACTTTTCTGCCGATATTTGTGTGTCAGTTTTTACTGGGGAGCTGTTTTTATTGTATTTACCCATTTCCTCTCATTACCTCTATTTCTTTATCCTATTGGATGATAATGAAAATATTTCGATACCTTTTATACAAAAGTTATGTGTATACTGTTAAGACCGTCAACCGTGTACTTTTTACACTTAGTTGAAGCAGAAATGGTCAAAAAACTGCTATAAATATTAGTACAATTTATACTTTGTGATAACGCTTGAAATTCAACTTCTAAATATATATGAAGGGGCGAGAATGATATAGCCCAAAGCCACACTTTTCTCAAAATACGTTTTTTGTGTTAGTTCAACTTCTACTCAACAGAGGAAGCTACTGCGTAAATATTTTAACTTTCCCTCACTAGACGGCAGAGCAGTTCTCATACTGAGAGGAAGCATTCTTCTTTGCGTCTGAAACAGCCCAAAGCCACAGTACAATGGCGCTTCCAAAGAAGAGGCTATTTCCATGCATAAGCGAAAAAGAAGATTCAGATACAGAAATGGGTAGTTTTGAAGACGAGTTTTCGTCCAGTGGCAGCCTTTATTGTCCCTCTGATGAATTTTCATCTGAAAATGACAAGGTAAGTCTAAAATATTTACTTTTTTAACCATTTAAAACATTGAGGCTCAGATCTGTATCGCAGTGAAATATTATTGCGTAATTATAACTGTCATATACTCGCTAATTAAAATATTTACTTGTGAATCATGAACAAATTTCACTTCTCCTATTAATTACTGCATTATTGGTAATAATTTAAATATTTTAAGCCTATTTGTATGATATATTAACGTTTCGTATATGTGTTAAAGTGGCTTTGGTCTTTCTCATTCTGAATACTTTATTTGGCTTAGGATGCTGATGAATGCGAAAGGTTTCCTGAAGCTAAAGACAGAAAAAATAGGAGAAATATGAGCAATTGAAAAAGGGAAAAATGTAAACGTCGTAGAAATTATGACAGAGAGTAAATATGTGATAAAACAGGACAAATTGCTGGTGCTAAAATTCTTGGTCCTGGATGTAAATGTAAAAGCAAGTGTTGGAGCAAAATTCATGAATGTGTAGAGGAGATATTTAGTTCTTTTTGGGATATGAGTTATTTCAATTGCCAAAATAATTACTTTCTGAGCGATATTCAGATACAAGTGCAAAGGAGGTAACTATGATTAATGATAATTTGAAATTGATTTTTATATCATGTACTTTTTATAAATAAAATATTATTGTTTTGATTAATATATTTCACTTTTTAAGGCACCCAAAGAAAAGGAAAAGCACAATTTCACAGCTAATGGTCACTTTTTCGTACCACTTCAAGGTTAATGGCTGTAATATTTTGGTATGCAGAGAAGCATTTTTAAGTGTGCATGGGCTTCAGAACGATCGAGGACGTCTTAATAACTTACAAAAATACTTGCATGATGGCCACTCCACTTCTCCAAAAGACAGAAGAGGTATTTAACGATTAAATTAATGTTTCTTCCAAGGAAAACCATAATTTTGTTCTGTTGTGCTTATTTATCCAGTGTTTTTCTTTACATATCATATCCAGACACAAATTCACAAAATTTGTCTGACCTGGGCATTTACCTTTAAAATCACTTTTTCTTTTTCCTTGTTTCCAGGAAAAAAGGGAACCCATCAAGGAAAATTTCACAAGAAGCAGTTCAGACAGTTCACAATTTCATAAATAATATACCTAAGTATGCCAGTCATTACAGCCACTCACAGAACCCCAATAATGGGTACTTCGACCATGACATGTCAATTTCTTCATTATATCAAGAACATTATTTGAAATATTGTGAAAAATATAATGCACCACAAATAAAAGTTTCGAAATATCGAGATATATTTAACCAAGATTTTAATATTGGTATTAAATTGCCTCATTCAGACACATGTCATGTGTGTGACGAATTTCAAATTCAAATAAAAAAATGCACATTTGACCAACTCTGAAGATATTACTAGAAGATTAAAAATTGAAAGGGACCTACATCATGCCAAAGCATCTGCTGGACAAAATATGATTACACAGATTTCCAAGTTGGCTAGGGAAAATCCTGAGGAATATCTTACAATAGCCTTTGATCTACAACAAACCTATCCAACACCAAGGTTTACATCTGGGCCTGCATTCTATAAGACGAAGTTGTGGACTTACAACTTTGGTATTCATGATTGCGGGTCTGAAAAGCGACATATGTTCATGTGGAGTGAAGATAAGCAAAGCGTGGATATGATGAGGTAGGAAGCTGTCTGATAAAATTCTTAGAAATACAAAAGTCTCTGGCAAACATTCTTCACATTATTAGTGATAATTGCATAGGCCAAGGCAAACTTTGGGCAATTGTTGCACTAGAGAGATCACTAGTGCGTTCAGGAAAATTTAAGGCCATTGATCATTGGTTTCCACAAGTTGGGGACACACGGCTGCCCTGTGACCGAGATTTCGGTCGAACTGAAAAGCACGTTAAGAACAGAAACCCCACTGTGTACACCCCTCATGATTGGGTTACAGTCATTAAAGAATCGTGCAAGAATAAGCCATTTTCAGTCGTTAAAATAAAGCACGCAGACTTTATAGATCTGACACCCCTGCAGATAAATATTGCAAAAAAGGACAAATATGATGATGGATCTCAATTCCGATTTTCTGAAGCGACAGCTTTTCGTTTTGCTGAAGGAATGCCATCACATTTAAAAGTATCAGTACACTGAATTTGAAGAATTCAGAACTGTAAATATCACTAAAAAAGGACGAGCACATCAGGAGAGTAATCCGTTCCAGTTCTCAAGGAAATACTTTAAGCCCATTCCAATTTGTGACAAAAACCTCAAAGAGGTTCTGCCATACATACCAGATGTTTCGAAGGGATACTTCAACAGTCTGAGTGAATCAAGGGAACAAAGTGATGAAAATGAAACAGAGGCGATAGATATTGGCTATATTGTGTGAAACACTGTAGTGACTATCATTGTAAGTTCTGTTGTATATTGATGTACAAATTTTTGTAAACCTTGTGTAAAGTTAGTATGAGACAGGCCGAAGCCCATTGTTGTGTCACCCTGGGATAAAATATTTTTTTATTAATAATGTTTAACTTTGTTCACAATATAACTATGCAGACATGTATATTAACACATTAGAGAAATAAACTAATTTTGTTAAAAAACCTGAAAAGGTGAAATATGACTTATGGATTTATTCGAAGTTTTAAAATGCTCCCCTGAAAAATTTACATTTTGTGGCTTTGGATTATGTCATTCTCACTCCTTCATATGTATCAATGTCACAGTTTACATTTTAGTATCGATGTAACATATTTGAAATTTATCTTTGTTTCATGATTATCTTTTGTAGTAAGTTTGTAGTACGTGTGGCAGAGGGAGAGTTGTTGGATTGCTGTGGTTAAGACACGGACGGTGTTGGTTATGTAATGGGACTGTAACGAACAGTTTGTGCCATTAACGCACCTTTTCCAAGATTTTGCCACATTGAATGCAAAGATATATGAGCGTTATGGACATGACAGTGAAGACCGTAATAAGAAGTGTGTAATTTCAAGAAAAGTATTCCAGTCATTTTGTAACAAAGGTGGACTTCATTTGTGGAATATCTGAATGGAATTAAGCTGCTCCAAGACACTGAACCTGCAATAACCTAAGTTCAAATGATATTTTTCTGATTTCTGCTTCTGCTACCGTCATAAGATTCATGTCATTCCAATAAATGTGGTTAACACATAATACACAACCCAATATTTCATCATCACGAGTGATTCTCAATAATCGATTCATAATGGTAGTGGTATTAGACAAGTTAATTAAAACAGAGACTGCCACTGTTACGCAACGATTTCATTAGAACGTGTTTCTCATTTGGAGCATAATCACAGTGCGGAACACTCCAAATTTCATCAAATGTTTTGCGTCTTTCTCGCAGTTTTCTCTAGTATTGTGAACCTGTAAACTGTGAAGACGAGCACTGGCAACAATGCAAGCACTGCTTAAAGATATCGTTGTACCTGAAGAAAGTCGAGAATAGTTTAAACGAGCAATGCCGAAAGCTATTATTGTGATTTGAGCCGGAGATTCTGAAAACAGTACGCCTCGCAGCTACATAACTTAACTTCCAGCTTTTACCGATTCCTCTAAATAACATTCTGGTAGTTACTAGGAAATCACAGTTAAAATTAATTTTTTTATTACGAGTCTCTCACTTCGCAACTTTTGGAGACACAAATTTCAGCTAGCAATGAAAATCGTAGTGAGACATTCTCGTAAAAAAGTTCACATGTTCATTTCTTATTTACTTTAGCAATTTTGCATGTCCTCTCTCCTATCTCTTTTAGCATCTACCTCGTCATCAAGTGCCCCTTCCTCCCTTTTGATTTGTATCTGTTTTCGTTTCCAGCTAAATAGCGTGTTGGTCCGGCAGCGATTCTGTGCGTGATGAATTCCTTAGGACCTTCGCTTGCTCCGGGAGATATGTGGTGCCAAATGCCTACGTAAAGGCCACGTAATTCCAGTAAATTACGGACCGGTCGTCTGCCGGCACGGAGCTGGCGCCTGATAGCCTCCCACATAAGTTACATCAGGTTCAGATCAGGTGACTTTAGTCGACAAGACATCAGTGTGACGTCATTATCATCTTTCTCCTGGCCTTGTCTTCTGTGTTCACCAGATCGGTATGTTAATTTGCATTTGGCAATGTTAATGGTAAACCTTTATATGAGAAAGAGGATGGGAAAAAGGAAAACGATGAGTGGGAATTGCCGGCCGAAGTGGCCGTGCGGTTAAGGGCGCTGCAGTCTGGAACCGCAAGACCGCTACGGTCGCAGGTTCGAGTCCTGCCTCGGGCATGGATGTTTGTGATGTCCTTAGGTTAGTTAGGTTAACTAGTTCTAAGTTCTTGGGGACTAATGACCTCAGCAGTTGAGTCCCATAGTGCTCAGAACCTCGATGAGTGGGAATTTGTGACTTCCAACTGTACAGAACACTGTGGCAATGCAATGGCGAAAGATGAAAATTTGGGCCGGACCGGGACTCAAACTCAGATTTACCGCTTCCGATGAGCGGTTGTCTTAACCGCTTTTTTTCCATTTGGTTCGGTACTGTTCGTTGCGTTTGTTGTGGGCGGACATCACATGACATCCGTTCAAGTTGATCGTTGACTCCTTTACTCAGTTTCTTATTGCAGAGCTTAAGAAGCCCTCTGACCAAACATGCTGAGACTACCGTGCCGCCGAACGCTTCGGCTGTTCGGACACGATCCCTCACCGATTCAAATTTTCAACTCGTCGCACGCTGCAATGCGGTGTCCCTTGTTCGTTACTCTCCTACTCCCAAATTACTGATTCCAGTAGGAGTTCGAGCGATATTAGTGTATCTGCAGTGAAACAAAAATCAAGGAGCCGTCGCTCTCTTACAGAAATGTATCTATTTGAGTGGTGTCCGTGCTAACGAACAATTACTAGCATTTCGTATTGTGTGTTAACCACATTTATTGCAGTTGTGTGAATATTATAGCAGTGGCAGTGGTAGAAATCGGAGAAAAAATCACTTCAGTTTAGTTTGTTGCGGTGTCAGTGTCTAGGAGCAGCTAAATTCCATTCACTCATTCCACAAATGAAGTCCACTTTTGTTACGAAACGACTTGAATACTTTTCTTGAAATTACACACTTTTTATTACGATCTTCACTGTCATGTCCATAAAGCTCACAGATCTATGCATTTAACTTGGTAAAATCTTAAAACAGGTACATTAATGGCATAAACTGTTCATGACAATCTCATTACATCACTAACAACGTGCGTGTCTGAACCAGAACCATCCAACAACTCCCTCTGCACACTTGTTGCCATTTACTACCAAAGACAATTATGATACAAAGATAACTTTCAAATACATTACATCGATACTAAAATGTAAACTGAGAAATTGATTCATGTGTATTTAAAACTTAAATTTCAAGCTTTACTACAAAGTATAATTTGTATTAATATTTACAGCTAATGTTTTGACCAATTCAACTTGAACTAAATGTAAAAGGTCTTGGACGACTATTTTTGCAGCATACACATAATTTTGTACAAAAGGCATACTGAATAGTTTAATAATCATCCAACAGGATAAAGAGATAGAATAACTAAACTCCGCCCGAACAGGCCATGAAGGCCCAATGGCACCGACCGGTCGCCGTGTCATCCTCAGCCCACAGGCATCACTGGATGCGGATATGAACGAGTACGTCGTCAGCCCACCGCTCTCCCGGCCATATGTCAGTTTTCGAGCCCGGATAAAGAAATAGAGATAATGGGTAAATACAATGAAAAACATCTCCCCAGTAAAAGCTGAGGCACAAATATCGGCAAAAAGTGGTATCGAACCATTCATTAACAGTGAGACCTGCACCGATAGGGTGAATTTAGAAGAGACAAAATTATCATAGCGTAGTTACGCTGAGTGCACACAGAATCGTATTAATGACACTAGTTAGTGGCAACTGCAAATTTTTGTATGTTAATGTACGGTGTCCTAGTTGTGTAACAAACGGCAGCGTTTTTGAAAACTGTCCATCTCCGATTCCTTTGGAAACAGTCTTTTGAACTTATCTGATCGAAAACACCTACCGGAGCAGTTTGATCCCACGTCAATCGTCATTGTTCGACAGAAAAGACAGCACTGAAATACGTACATTTCTGTAAGAGCGCGACGTTTGTTCCTGTGAGGATTCACTAATACCGTCCGAACTCTTTCGGAAATGACTGATTTGCGAGTAGGGGTTTAATGGACGAGGTACGCTGCATTGCAGCGTGCAACATGTTGTAAATTTGAGTCGTTCAGAGATCGTCTCCGGAGGGCTGAAGCGCTTAAGGCAGTCTCATGAGAACTGATAATCGAGTCGTGGTCCGGTACAAATTTTCAACTTCCGCTATTGTATTACCACAATCCCCGGCACGGCTGGAAGTCATGAAATCCCACCCATCCCTTATCTATCTCTTCCTGTTCTCGATTTCATATAAATGTATACACCAGGTGCGTCGTAACGAATGGTGTCCGTTAGAACAGATATCACTCAAATACATACAATTGAGTTAACGGTGGCCGGATGCTTTTCTTATCCCCACCTCATCCCCACGTTCCCCCTTCACCTAAAAACCTCACTGTCACATAATGGGATGGAAATAGTATATTTATGGGGTTCCTGGCGCAAAGAGCATATTTTTTTCAAAATTCTCAGATTTTAAAACAAGATTTTAGTTTCGTCGTTCCCCCATTTAAAAAATCATCTATATCTGCAAAAGAAATTTTCATTTAATTGAAAAAATAAAAAAATACAAAAAATTCTAATATTTATTCTAATTCGATAACACGGACTGATTTATCTTTATTTTATCTTTTAGCTGAATTAAAAAAATGTAATTCAATAATTTTGTCTAATTTATCATCGTCTTGTGAAAAGATTTTAGTGTAACAATCTGGAAGAGTAATTTTACATTTATCATCTAAAATTAACAACACTTTTTCATCATATTTTGCTACCGAAATTTCAGCTTTTGAAATATTCTAAGATTTATTTTTTTCAGCTCTGATAATCTTCAACTTCTTCACAACCATTACTATAACTGTTAAGCTTTCAACGATACCATTAACGTTCATTTTGTTTTGCTTTTATTTATACAGAAAAATATTTAGATTTTAAAAAAATAAAACGTTTTAGCTTTTCTTGACTTCTCTTCTCTTCTCTTCTCTTCTCTTCTCTTCTCTTCTCTTCTCTTCTCTTCTCTTCTCTTCTCTTCTCTTCTCTTCTCTTCTCTTCTCTTCTCTTCTCTTCTCTTCTCTTCTCTTCTCTTCTCCTCTCCTCTTCTCTAAACTTTTCAGTTTTTTAAAATCTAAGTTTTCAAATATTTAAAATCTAAATTTTCAAATTTTTAAAATCTAAATTTTCAAATTTTTAAAATCTAAATTTTCAAATGTTTAAAATTTTCAATTTCTTATAGGTAAAAAAGTCACATCGCTGTGCTTTCAACTAGCCATTTTCAAGTACTTTTTGAAAGACAATTAAATTGCCAGCTTCTATAGAGTAAATATGGTAAACATTGTATGCTAAATAACTAACTAATAACAGAAACCATTCCTTTCCTTTGTTATATAAACAAAAACATCCGTTTCCCAAGGTGCAATTAGTTTAGGAATCGTTAGTTTTTTTCCATTTATTGTAATTAAAGTTATTTATGCTTTATTATTTATTATAATTAAAATTATGATTTAAAAATTGTAGTTATAAATGGATAAAGACAAAAATGCTAAAATGTTAGATCTATTTTACAAAAATTTCCAAGAAACAAGAGAAAAATTAGATAGTTTATTAGACGAAGAATACCAAGTCGAATATCGGGATTTAATTTTACTGAAAAAAGGTTGTGTAAGAATTATAGTTTACGTTAAAAAAACGATGTTTTTGTAGAATTAAAAGATTTAAATAAACATAGTAAAAATAAATATATGGAAAAGATTCTTAAAGCAATTAGTAAATGTTATTTGGAAGAAAACGATTCGAGTTCTAATGAAGAAAGTGAAACAGACACCGATAAATATTATAAAGACGAATTTCCAATTTAATTTTTTATTGTAATTGATCAATAACCAAAAGAAAAATATTGGTTTCTTTTATTATGGTTTAGACTTTAATCAATCATCGTTCAGTAGAAAAAACATTTGTTAATTTTTTCGTCGTTCGGCTTAATTTTATTAAAAAAATTGTTAAGCTGGCTATCAGGTAATTATTATCAACTTATGATCAACGTTGATTAACATACGATCAACGTTAAAGATCAATGTAACGACGATAAACCGACAAAACAACCAACCAAACGTTAAACGAACGTTAGACGTATAACAAACGAACGTTAGACGTTAAATTATGTCGACATTCGAAGTTAACGTTGTTATGTTACCTTTATGCCAATTTTTATATAAGTAACATAAATGTAACGTCTAATGTTTATTTGTTTAACATCTAACGTTCGTTTGTTTAACGTCTAACATTCGTTTAACGTTTAACTAAAGCCTTGGTTTTAAATCTGAGAATTTCGAAAAATTATACTCATTGTGCCAGAAATCATAAATATACTAGTGACGGAGTTTGTGTGCTGATGCAATAGCTCCATACTTAACAATCATATACGAGCGCTTGCTCGACGAGAGATCCGTACCCAAAGACTGGAAAGTTGCACAGATCAAACCAGTAGTCAAGAAAGACAATAGGAGTAATCCGCTAAATTACAGGCCCATATCATTAATGTCTATACGCAGTAGCATTTTGAAACATATATTGTGTTAGAAAATTATTAATTACCTCAAAGAAAACGGTGTGTTGACACATAGTCAACACGGATTTAGAAAACATCGTTTTTTGAAACACAGGAAGTCTTGAATGCTATCGACAAAGGATTTCAGATTGATTCCGTATTTCCACATTTCCTGAAGGCTTTTGACACCGCACCCCACAAACGGCTTGCAATCCAATTGCATACAAATGGAATATCGTCCCACTTATGCGACTGGATTTGTGATATCCTGTCAGAGAGGTCACAGTTCGTAGTAACTGACTGAAATTCATCGAGTAAAATGGTGGTGATTTCTGGCGTTCCCCAACCCTCCGTTGTTACTTATCCGTATTAACGATTCAGGAGACAATCTGAGCAGCCGTCTTAGGTTGTTTGCAGATGATGATTTCGTTTATCGTCTAATAAAGTCATCAGAAGATCAAAAACAATTGCAAAACGATTTAGGTAAGATATATGCATGGTGCAAAATTGGCGATTGACCATAAATAATGGAAGGTGTGAGGTCATCCACACGAGTGCTAAAGAGAGTCCGTTGAACTTCGGTTACACAATAAATCAATCATATCTAAATACCTAGGAATTACAATTACGAACAACAGTTGGAAAGAACACATAGAAAATGCTGTGGGGAAGGCGAACCAACGACAGTGTTTTATTGGCAGAACATTTAGAAGATGCAACAGATCTGATAAAACGACTGCCTACACAACGCTTGTCCGTCCTCGCTGCTGCGCGATGTGGGATCCTTACCAGATGTGATCAACGGAGTACATGGAAAAGGTTCAAGAAGGGCAACACGTTTTGTATTTACGAAACAGGGAAGAGAGCGTCACGGACATGATACAAGATTTGGTGTGGAAATCATTAAAATAAAGTGTTTTTCGTTGCGGCTGGACCTTCTCACGAAATTTCAATCACAACTTCTTCCTCCGAATATTGAAATATTTTGTTGATGTCGACCTACATAGGGAGAAACTATGATCATGCTGAAATAAGGGAAATCAGAGCTCGCACGGAGGGATATAGGTGTCCGTTCTTTCCGCGCGCTGTTAGAGAATGGAATAATAGAGAATTAGTGTGGAAGCGGTTCGATGAACCCTCTGCCACACGCTTAAATGAGATTTGCAGAGTAGCTATCTAGATGAGATCTTTGTGCGTCTAGCGTAATCTCATGTAACAGTGTGAGAACGTTTTTGAAGTGTTTGAGAATCGTGTGTCTGACCAGCTATCATCGTCTTGGCTGGCCGGTACACCAACCCTCTCCGTTATTCCACTGGGCCAGTTCCATCCGGGGCCTCCGCACCTCCCCGAACCCTGGAAGCGTCGTGCTTATGCGCGTGGCTATCCGGACGGATCAACATGAGTTCAATATCATACTCCTCAGACCACTGTAGCAAGATTCAGGCCTTGTGACATGGACAGTTATCGGACTGGAAGATGCCACCATTGTCAGAGGTCAAGCATGAACGGGTACAGATAGTCCGCAATAATAGTCACGCAGTTCACATATTTCACGGTGCCCTAGATTGCCGCCAGAGGCATAATGCTACCTCAACCCGCATGCAGCCGTGGCAGGGTCCATGTTTCAAGCAACCGTTCGCCTGGATGACGGTGTTTCGGGACACAGTAATCGATGTGGTGTAACGAGAAACGTCACTCACCTGACTAGGTGACACGTTTCCATTGATCCATGGTCGAATCTCACGGTCTCATGCCCACTGTAATCATACTTGACGATGTCCATGGATCAGTGTGGGAACGCTTAACGTTGTCTGTTGTGGAGCCCCGTGTTGAACAAAGTGCGCTGAACTGTATTGTCTGAAATACTGTGCTCCAACTAGCTTTGTAATCTGTCATCAGATTGCAGCCTGTCCTTCGTTTCAAAGCAGGCAAACCCCCAACATCCACATTAAGTGATGGGGTGTGGTCACCCGACACATTGTCGCTTACTCGTGATTTCACCGTACTTCAACCAGTTCCCGCAGATTCTCATGACAGAAGCACTCGTTAAGCGGACCAGCTTCACCACTTTCGAGATGCTTGTTCCCAGGCGCCAGGCCATAACAGTCTTCCCTTTGTCAAAGCCGCTTTGATACAGCTCTCCATGCTACTCTATCCTGTGCAAGCTCCTTCATTTCCAAGTAACTACTGGACCCTACATCATTCTAAATCTTCTTTGTGTATTTATCGCTTGGTCTCCCTCTTCGATTTCTACCCTCCACGCTGCCTCCAGTATTAAATTGGTAATCCCTTAATGCCTCAGAAAATGTCCTACCAACCGATACTTTCTTCTAGAAAAGTTGTGCCACAAATTTCTTATCTCCCCATTCCTGTTCAGCACCTCCTCATTAGTTACATGATCTACCCATCTCATCTTCAACATTCTTCTGCAGCACCACATTTGAAAAGCTTCTATTCTCTTGTCTAAACAATTTATCGTCCACGTTTCACATCCATACATCGTTACACTCCATACAAATACTTTGAGAAAAGGCTTCCTGACACATAAATCTATACTCGATGCTAACAAATATCTCTTCTTGAGAAACGCTTTTCTTGATATTGCAAGTCTGCATTTTATATCCTCCCTACTTCGACCATCATCAGTTATTTTGCTTCCCAAATAGCAAAACTCTACTACTTTAAGTGTCTCATTTCCTAATATAATTCATTCAGCATTACCTGATTTAGTTGGACTACATTCCATTATCCACGTTTTGCTTTTGTTGATGTTCAGCTTATAGCCTCCTTTCAAGACACTGTCCATTCCGTTCAACTGCTCTTGCAGGTCCTTTGCTGTCCCTGACAGAATTACAATGTCTTCGGTAGACCTCATAGTTTTTATTTCCTCTCCATGGATTTTAATTCCTACTCCAAATTTTCTTTTGTTTTATTTACTGTTTACTCAATGTATAGGTTGAATAACATCGGGAATAGGCTACAAACCTGTCTCACTCCCTTCCCAACCACTGCTTCCCTTTCATGCCCCTCAACTGTTATAGCTGCCATCTGGTTTCTGTACAAACTATAAATAGCCTTTCGCTCCCTGCATTTGACCCCTTCCACCTTCAGAATTTGAAAGAGAGTATTCCAGTCAACATTGTCAAAAGCTTTCTCTAAGTCTACAAATGTTAGAAACGTAGGTTTGCCTTTCCTTAATCTATCTTCTAAGATAAGTCGTAAGGTCAGTATTGCGTCACGTGTTCCAACATTTCTACGGACTCCAAACTGATCCTCTCAAAGGTCGGCTTCTACCAGTTTTCCCATTCGTCTGTAAAGAATTCGTGTCAGTATTTTGCAGCCGTGACTTGTTAAACTGAGAGTTCGGTAATTTTCACGTCTGTCAACATCTGCTTTCTTTGGGATTGGAATTATTATATTCTTCTTGAAGTCTGAGGGTATTTCGCCTGTCTCATACATCTTGTTCACCAGATGGTAGAGTTTAGTCAAGGCTGGCTCTCCCAAGGCTGTCAGTAGTTCTACTGGAATGTTGTCTACTCCCAGGGCCTTGTTTCGACTAAGGTCTTTTAGTGCTCTGTCAAATTCTTCACACAATATCATATCTTCCATTTCATCTTCACCTACATCCTCTTCTATTTCCATAATATTGCCTTCAAGTACATCGCCCTTGTATAGACCCTCTATATATTCCTTCCACCTTTCTGCTTTCTCTTCTTTGCTTAGAACTGGGTTTCCATCTGAGCTCTTGATATTCATACAAGTGGTTCTCTTTTCTCCAAAGATCTCTTTAATTTTCCTGTAGTCAGTTTCTTTCTTACCCCTAGTGATATATGCCTCTACATCCTTACATTTGTCCTCTAGCCATCCCTGCTTAGCCATTTTGCGCTTCCTGTCGATCTCATTTTTGAGACGTTTGTATTCCTTTTTGCCTGCTTCATTAACTGCATTTTTATATTTTCTCCTTTCATCAGTTAAATTCAGTATCACTTCTGTTACCCAAGGTTTTCTACTAGCCCTCGTCTTTTTACCTACTTGATCCTCCGCTGACTTCACTATTTCATCTCTCAAATCCACCCATTCTTCTTCTACTGTATTTCTTTCCCCTGTTCTTGTCAATTGTGTCCTAATGCTCTCTCTGAAACGCTCTACAACCTCTGTTTTTTTTCTTTTTATCTAGGTCTCATCTCCTTAAATTCCCACCTTTTTGCAGTTTAAGTTTTAATTTACAGTTCATAACCAATAGACTGTGGTCAGGATCCACATCTGCCTCTGGAAATGTCTTGCAACTTAAAACCTGGTTCCTAAATCTCTGTCTTACCATTATATAATCTATCTGAAACTTTCCAGTGTCTCCAGGCCTCTTCCAAATATACAACCTTCTTTCGTGATTCTTAAACCAAGTGTTAGCTGTGATTAAGTTATTGTCTGTGCAAAATTCTACCTGGAGGCTTCCTCTTTCATTCCTTACCCCGATTCCATATTCACCTACTACATTTCCTTCTCTTCCTTTTCCTACTATCGAATTCCAGTTCCCCATGACTATTAAATTTTCGTTCCCCTTCACTACCTGATAATTTCTTTTATCTCATCATACATTTCTTCAAGCGCTTCGTCGCCTACGGAGCTAGTTGGCATATAAACTTGTACTACTGTGGTAGGCATGGGCTTCGTGTCTATCTTGACTACAATAATGCGTTCACTATGTTGTTCGTAGTAGCTTACCCTCGTTCCTATTTTTTGTATTCATTAATAAACCTACTCCTGCTTTACCCGTACTTGATTTTGTATTTATAACCCTGTATTCACCAGACCAGAAGTCTTGTTCCTCCTGCCACCGAACATCACTAATTCCCACTATATCTAACTTTCACATATCCCCTTCCCTTTTTAAATTTTCTAACCTACCTGTTCGATGAAGGGACCTGATATTCCACGCTCCGATCCGTAGAATGCCAGTTTTCTTTCTCCTGATAACGACGTCCTCCTGAGTAGTCTCCGACCGGAGATCCGAATGGGGGACTATTTTACCTCCGGAGTGTGTTACCCAAGAAGACACCATCATCATTTATCCATACAGTAAAGCTGCATGCCCTCGGGAAAAATTACGGCCGTAGTTTCCCCTTGCTTTCAGCCGTTCGCAGTACCAGCACAGCAAGGCCGTTTTGGTTAGTGTTACAAGGCCAGATCAGTCAATCATCCAGACTGTTGCCCCTGCAACTACTGAAAAGGCTGCTGCCCGTCTTCAGAAACCACGCGTTTGTCTGTCCTCTCAACAGATACCCCTCCGTTGTGGTTGCACCTACGGTACGGCTATCTGTATCGCTGAGGCACGCAAGCCTCCACAGCAACGGCAAGGTCCATGTTTCATGGGGGGAGGGGGGGGGGGGGGCAAAGCCGCGCATTAGGAAATTCATTTACAAAGCCGCTTATGTAAGTGAATTTCGCCATTAATGGTCCGCATCGTCGCTAGAATAATTCCCCATCTGGTGCTTGTATGGGGTGGTCAGAAACAGTCTCAAAAGCTTGTACAAGTGTTGCAGGATAGGATGTGCTGACAATGATTAAGAAAAGCGTTCGATACGTGTCGCCGTTTCTGAGTTAATTAGCAGTGAGGTTAGCCAATGAGGCCGTTGCTTGCCCATATTCAAGCAGCCCGCCAGAGAGGTTGTCGCCAAACGTGTCCTTCGTTTGGTTTCCTAAACCGAACAAGAGAGAGATACAAAAAGTGGACATGGGGCGGTAGTAAGGATCGAACCCGAGACAAAGTCTGACCAGTCTCGCTATCGTCTAAGTTATGAGAAGAACTGCCACTAATTGCATCTGGCGGGCCGCTTGAATTTGAGCGCGCAGTGGCCTGATTGACTAACTTCAATGCTAATTAACTCGGGAACGGCTCAACTTATCGAATTTTTTTCTTAATAATTATTTCTCAACGCAATCTACCCTGCATTCTCGTTACAAGCTTTTGAGACTGTTTGTGATGACCGTGTATACTTCCCTCATGATGGCATTTGTCTGGATCGCTACCAGGCGGCTTTCGTTCTTGTGACGGGCAGTAGTTATAATGTTTGGTTTGTTGGGACATGGTCATTGAACAGTGCGCCCAGCCCTACTTCACTATAAGCTGATACAATTGATCTCTCTCAAAACTATATGAATTGTAGTGTTGTCTAGCTAGACCTTCTCTAAGACATGTTGATCACTGCCCTAGCTAGAGGAAATTCTTCTATAGTGTACAATCACGGGTTGAGCGCTCTGACTAGGGAGGAGAGTGCCAAATTAGATTATTTTTTACTGTTTACAAGCTCCTTTACAGTTATATTCGATGTTATGTATTTGTCAAACAAGGTTTTCTTAATGTTCGCGATCTACGTTTTATATTATCATTCTTCCAGCTGCAATCAGTTATTTTCGTGTTCAAATAAAAAATCTCGTATACTACTTTTAGTCTCAAATGGTTCAAATGGCTCTGAGCACTATGGGACTTGACATCTTAGATCATCAGTCCCTTAGAACTTAGAACTACTTAAACGTAACTAACCGAAGGACATCACATACATCCATGCCCGAGGCAGGATTCGAACCTGCGACCGTAGCAGTCCCGCGCTTCCGGACTGCAGCGCCTAGAACAGCACGGCCACCGCGGCCGGCTTTTAGTGTCATTTCCTACCTAATCCCCCTAGTAAATCTGAAAAGAAAACATTTACTTTCAGCTAAAAAATGACCTATAAGATGCATCTATTTTGTAGATCAACGAACACATTAGTCGCTGAAGCTTTCAGTCGTTAAGACAGTGAAGGAGTCCAGTTGAGTGTCAGAAGAGGTGACTGGACCGGCGGCGGGCAGCCGTGAACATGGATGTGTGTGGAGTTGGCGGTGGCCGCTATAAATACACACCCAGCAGATACGAGTCCTCTTCTCCCGTACCTTCGCAACGCTCCGTATGCTGCGGAGTATTACAGGGTAGAAAGCACAAGAAGCCACTTTACAACCACTCCGTCTCTCTCCTAGCCCCCCCGCCCCTCCTCCCCAGTAGCTACCACACTTTAACTGTTGTGCTTGATTGACTGGTTTTAAACATTTCGGAGTAAGGCGGCGTCTTTCACCGCTGCCTCGTTAGTAACTTACAGGAAGATTTCTCTTGTGGGATATGCAATTACTTTGCCATAGTGACGCAGGATTGTTTATCAAAAGTCAAGCGGCAAGAAAGGTCCCGTCGACGACGAGGCCCTTTTCAAGAAAGGTGTGTGGAGACACAATTAACAAATCCCTCATTGCCGTCCTGGGCAAGATCATCCCGCTGCCCACCTCTGACCTGTTACGATTTGTTTGCTTTGTATCTATGTCGCATCGAAAACTGTGATGACAGTACAGTATAGTGACATATTTGTGTGGTTTCGGATTTAAAGAAGGGAGAGGCTGGAACCAGAAACCGGCACATAACGAGTTGCTTGAAGAACATCAAAGGGACCATGATTGTCCGACTACGTTAACCAAGTTTTGTTCTTCAACATGAACCTCTGTCTTGCTGAAAATTCTCTCCTACCCCACAGTATAAAACCAAATGCGTGGACGGAATATATCTATAAAGGGATGAATTTTGTGAGTTATATCATGTAGCAGTAGGCTTCAATAATAACCACAAGCCATATCATAGTTACCTATGTACGCAAAAAGAAATTTTTTGATATGTCCTAGATGTTCAGACAACATGGGCATATGCGATACCGTTCCCCAAATCACATCATGAGAAGAATTATAGGTGACCACACTGAGTTTCAAAAATACATAAACTTGATTCCTAAATACCCCGTTCTATATTATTCATTAACATAAAAAATGTTGCACTGAGCTACGTTTTATGGATTGAAAATTAAACAACATAATTGCTGAGAGAAGCGTCGAGCAATGACGGTGGATAACGTTAGAAGAAGTCTATTCTACGCAATGTTAGGATAAAAACACTCAGACGACTCAGTAGATATGGCTCTGAGCACTATGGGACATAACATCTGAGGCCATCAGTCCCCTAGAAACTAGGGGACTGTTCCCCTAGAACTACTTAAACCTAACTAATCCTAAGGACATCACAGACATCCATGCCCGAGGCAGGATTCGAACCTGCGACCGTAGCGGTCGCGCGGTTCCAGACTGAAGCGCCTAGAACCGCTCGGCCACATCGGCCGGCTGACTCAGTATAATACCAAAACTACACTGAAGAGCAAAAGAAACTGGAACACGTGCCTAATATCGTGGAAGGCCCCCGTGAGCACGGGGAAGTTCCGCAAAACGACGTGGCATCAGCTCTACTAATGTCAGAAGTAGTGCTGGATTGAATCGAGACCATGAATCCTGCAGGGTCGTCCATAAATCCGTAAGAGTACGAGAGGGTCGAGCACGTTGCAAGGCATGCCAGATATGCTCAATAATATTCATGTATGGGGAGTTTAGTGGGCAGCGAAAGTGTTTAAACTCAGAACAGTGTTACTGGAGCCAATCTTTAGCCATTCTGGACGTGTGGGGCTTCGCATTGTCCTGCTGGAATTAAACAAGTTCGTCGGAATGCAAAATGGACACGAATGGATGCAGGTGATCAGACAGTACGCTTACGTACGTGTCACCTGTCAGAGTCGTATCTAGACGTATCAAGGGTCCCGTATCACTCCAACTGCACACCCCCCATACCATTACAGAACCTCCACCAGCTTGAACTGTCCGCTTCTGACATGCAGGATCCATGTATTCATGATGTCTCCATACCCGTACGCGTCCATCCGCTCGAAACAATTTGAAACGATACTGGTCCGACCCGGCAACAAGTTTCCTGTCATCAACAGTCCAATGTTAGTGTTGACGGGCCCAGGCGAGGCGCAAAGCCTTGTGTCGTGCAGTCATCAAGGGTACTCGAGTGGGCCATCGGCTCCGAAAGCCCATATCGATAATGTTTCGTTGAATGGTTAGCACGCTGACACTTGTTGATGGCCAGCACTGAAATATGCAGCAGTTTGCGGAAGGTTTGCACTTCTGCCACGTTAACTATTCTTTTCAGTCGTCGTTAGTCCAGTTCTTGCAGGATCTTTTTCCTGCCGCAGCGATGTCAGAGATTTAATGTTTTACCAGATTCCTGATATTCACGGTACACTCGTGGAATGGTCGCACGGGAAAATCCCCACTTCATCGCTGCCTCGGAGATTGTGTGTTCCATCGGAATGCACATGAATGGATGCAGGTGATCAGACAGGATGCTTACGTTCTTATCACCTGCCAGAGTCGTATCTAGATGTATCAGGGGTCTACCTCGGAGATTGTGTGTTCCATCGCTCGTGCTCCGACTATAACACGACATTCAAACTCACTAACATCTTGATAACCTGCCATCGTAGGAGCAGTAACTGATCTACAACTACGCCGGACATCCGAGAATTCTACAAACGAGAACATTTACCCTTGTTTACCCAATGAAAGTATCAGTTACATAAAAGCGTGTTTGGGAACAGTTTGATTTGGTCATATAGCGCTGGTACCAAGCTATTTAATCTTCAGAATCGCGATTCTTGTTTGGTGATAATATTGGCGGTATAAACTGCCCATTCCGTACATATTTGTGTGCTACATGTACTATACCTTGAGAGACGCATAGTTACAGTATCATCAGAGTTGTTGTCCCATTCAATATTGTTACAGACAATTTCTCTCCTCTTATGTCTGATGTCTCCCCGCCCCCCTCCTCCCTCATGTTACAAGCTATAAATATGAAGGATAGAGATGGAGTTCAGTTTATAGTCATACCTCAAAAATTTATTAAATATCAGCATCACCTACAGCACTAAAATTTCATAGTGTTTGCTTAGAGGTTATATAGCACGCAAAATATATTATCTCTGCATGAGTATCTGATAACTTTTACCAACAGCCATATAATAAGAACTTGAGGATTCTGTACCAAGTCATATTACAGACGATTTAGTGGCTAAAGGTGCGCCAAACTTTTATGGGTTCATTATGCATGGTATTCTAGTTGATGTGGAAACCCCTTGATCTGTTTGGCATTTTTTAGTCTTTTATAGTTTTTAGTACTACTGATTTACTAAAATTACGTAACTACGTAGAAATCATAACAATGTACAGGCCATGATGCGAATGATGCGAGTGAATATGAAGAGATCGCATTCCAGGTGAGAATACATCCTACAGAAGGAAAGATAGTTTTTAAAGTCCCGCAGATGTCGATGGAGTACTGAGACTGTCTCACACTAGATCAATGACATAGACCTTGAGGAATGATTCAGCAACCAAATGTGGTAGCACAAAATTATTTAGCAGTATAATTTCGTAGTACGAAGGGCATTCAATAAGTAATGCACCTTCTTTTCTCGGCCAATTTCGGTTGAAAAACGCGAAATTTTTTGTGAGACATCGTGGAATATTCCCGCTTCAGCCCCAGATAATTTTATGAAGTTCCGATAGGTGGCAACGCTATATGCAGCCTTCAAAATGGCGTCATTGAATTTCTTATTACAGAAAACCAGAGTATCGCAGATATTAATAGGAGCTTGCAGATTTCTACGGATATCTGGCAGTGAACAAAAGCACGGTGAGTCGTTGGGCGCGAGGCGTCTGTCATAATCGCAACGAGGTCACGCAAACCTGCCCGATTCCCCCGTGCCAGCTGGCTGCACACAGCTTTGATTCCTGCAGTGTTAGAACGACTTCAGCGTGTTCGTAGCCACAAAAATGCAAATGAATTTCTCTTTCTTCATGACAACGCAAGACCTCGCACAAGTCTGCGTATCCCAAAAGAGCTCACAAAACTTCATTGGACTGTTCTTCCTCATCCACCCTACAGCCGGGGACGGCAACTTCCTACTTCCATTTGTTTGGCCAACGAAGGGCGCACTTCGCCGGGAGTAGTAACGGCGAGCAGTAGAGTTGTACCATACGGGTTCAAATGGCTCTGAGCACTATGGGACTTAACATCTGAGGTCATCAGTCCCCTAGACTGAGAACTACTTAAACCTAACTAACCTAAGGACATCACACGCATCCATGCCCGAGGCAGGATTCGAACCTGCGACCGTATCAGCAGCGCGGTTCCGGACTGAAGCGCCTAGAACCGCTCGGTCACAACGGCCGGCTACCATGCGGGCATAAAACCCTTCCCAGTAAGGTGGCGTACGACAGTCGCATTGAACGAAGTCTGTGTTGAAAAATAGGGTTTCGCAGCCAAGAGAGTGGGGAATAATATGGTATATTGAAGTCCTTAATAAAATCAAGCCGCTTTCAGAAAAAGTGTAGCATTACTTATTGAACGCCCCTCGTATGATGTAGTGGACACGATGAAGTGGAAAGCAGACGGTCGAGTATTATCGACCAATCTAGATAACTCACCCCTAACGCACACTTCACAGATTGGTTGGTTGATTTGGGAAGTGTACCAGACAGCGAGGTCATTGGTGCCGTAAGATTAGGGAAGGATGGGGAAGGAAGTAGTCCGTGCCGTTTCAAAGGAACCATCCCGGCATTTGTGTCGAGCGATTTAGGGAAATCACGGGAAACCTATATCAGGATGGCCGTCGTCCCCCCCGAATGCGAGTCCAGTGTGCTGACCACTGCGCCACCTCGCTCGGTACACTTCACAGGTCTGAAGACTGTCCATTAAGTAGAGTTCACTGTAATTTCGACTGCACCTCCACTCATTTGTCAGTCATGGGTGGATCAGCAACATGACGTGTTGGAGCGATGAGACTGGGGTCCAATCTTTTAGTGTTAACGGGTAATGATGGTGTTTATAGTATGTAAAATGTCCCACGTGAATATATGAAGCATGCAAGGCAGCTCCCGTTAGTGAGTTGCAAAAGGCGGTAGGAATGGTGGTGTGTCGAGAGAAGAAGATCAAATAGAAAACTGAAAACTTCAGTTTTGCATAGCACTTGGATGCCGCAGTTAAAAGATGCGGTCGCCATGAACGTAAACGCTCCTTCTGGTTTTGTTTGGGAGGTGTGGCTTCCCTTAAATGAATAGCCTTGACTTTACCCCCTACTTATTCTGATAGTAAGCAGGAGCAGTTTTCAGATACTCTCAGCGTAGAAAACTACAGATTCTGGGCTTCAGCTGGGATTTCTCCAACAAGCATATTGAGGCACCATATAACTCTCTATGGTCAAATTATTTTCGAATACTGTTTCTCTTCTTTCTATTTCATATCTCTTCTTATACGAGGGCAAGCTGAAAAGTAATGCCTCCGAATTTTTTGTTTTTCGGCTTTCCCACTTTGCTGACGCAAGTTGCAGCCCTCTGCCAATAGAGGGCTCTGAATTGCACCGTGTAACACGGCTGTGTGTCACGTAACTATGTCGGTGTGTGAGAAATAGTTTATTGTAATCGAATTTCTAACCGTAGAAAAGTTCATCCGCACATGGAGCATCCTCTCCGTCAGTATAACAATGCCAGGCCTCAAACGAGCGCTGCGAACAATCCGACGCCTTGGGGTCATTGTCACCGTTCAACCTCTATATGTTCCTGACCTGGCCCCATCCGATTTTTATTTATTCCCAGAACTTAATGAACATCTTCGAGGACCTCACTTCGATACTGATGAAGCGGTGCAAGCAGAGATGAGGCTGTGGCTCCATCAACAAAGTCAAATATTCTACAGTGATGTTATAAACAAACTGGTCTCTCACTGGGAGAAATGTGTGACTATGTTGATAAATAAATATGTAGACATGAAGAATAAACATTTAGAATGTTAATAACGTTTGGTTTATTTAAAAAGCTTTCGGAGGTATTACTTTTCAGTACACCCTCGTACTATTCACAGAATATACGTTCCAGCAAGATTAGTTGCTTGACTCTTCATTGTGTTCAGATCATCTTGTAGGTGCAAACTCCAGCGCAGTCTACATCGGACCATCAACCGTATCGTGTCTGAATATGAAATACTTCGCTACTGTTCTAGTGTGCACCAGCCCATGGGCCGAATCGAAGAAAGTGAGCGAGGTTTTGTGAGGTTAAGCCATTGGGCTCGCATTCGGGGACTGCTGGAGTTCAAATCCCCGTCTAGCCATCCAGATTTAGATTTTCTGTGGTTTTCCTAAATCACTTAAGGTAAACTCCTGACTGCCATGCCGCGTCCGGCCATCCTGATTTAGATTTCCCGTGATTTCCCTAAATCGCTCCAGGCAAATGCCGGGATGGTTCCTTTGAAAGGGCACGGCCGACTTCCTTCCCCATCCTTCCCTAATCCGATGAGACCGATGACCTCGCTGTATGGTCTCTTCCCCCAAACAATCCAAAATCCAAAATCCTGACTGCCATGCTATTTTCAAAATAACCAGATTTCCTTCCTCATCCTTTCCAAATCCTGGATGTCCTCTGTCACTAATGACTTTATCGTCGACTGCACGTTGTACCCTATTCTTCCTTCCTTGGCCTCTCGGAGCGGATATCAGTGATGGTCTAGTTTAAGGAACCGTTTCGGCTTTCGCTCTACTTAAGATGTCCTCTTGCCTGGCGAAGTTCTTCCTTGTGTGGTTCTCAAGGCTCAGATGACGACGACGACGACGATGGTGCGAGCCCTCTGCGGAACAGACGCGTAGCTGTGCGTCACATGCGTGCGGACAGTTTTGCCTTCTGAGGACACAGGCGTACTCTATGTCCGGCATGTGGTCGCTTTCGGTTTTTGCTCTTCACGGACGTTGCAACTGCGGGCTCAT
Source organism: Schistocerca serialis cubense (assembly GCF_023864345.2). NCBI lineage: Eukaryota > Metazoa > Arthropoda > Insecta > Orthoptera > Acrididae > Schistocerca > Schistocerca serialis. Next base: position 919,237,195 of record NC_064640.1, on the reverse strand, counting down.
CTTCGGCGGAGTGACATCTGCTCTGTGCGTGTTACAATTCTCACGCTGGCAACCACGGTCCTGACTATGAACGTGTTTAATTCAGGTCACTCCATCTGAGCGCGATGAACTCAGATGGAAAGTGGCAACAATATCACAAAACAAATCTTATCTTTCCTTCTCAGTCAGTATTTTCATTTTCTTTGAAAGACTCGATATACAGGGTGTTTCAAAAATGACCGGTATATTTGAAACGGCAATAAAAACTAAACGAGCAGCGATAGAAATACACCGTTCGTTGCAATATGCTTGGGACAACAGTACATTTTCAGGCAGACAAACTTTCGAAATTACAGTAGTTACAATTTTCAACAACAGATGGCGCTGCGGTCTGGGAAACTCTATAGTACGATATTTTCCACATATCCACCATGCGTAGCAATAATATGGCGTAGTCTCTGAATGAAATTACCCGAAACCTTTGACAACGTGTCTGGCGGAATGGCTTCACATGCAGATGAGATGTACTGCTTCAGCTTTTCAATTGTTTCTGGATTCTGGCGGTACACCTGGTCTTTCAAGTGTCCCCACAGAAAGAAGTCACAGGGGTTCATCTCTGGCGAATAGGGAGGCCAATCCACGCGGCCTCCTGTATGTTTCGGATAGCCCAAAGCAATCACACGATCATCGAAATATTCATTCAGGAAATTAAAGACGTCGGCCGTGCGATGTGGCCGGGCACCATCTTGCATAAGCCACGAGGTGTTCGCAGTGTCGTCTAAGGCAGTTTGTACCGCCACAAATTCACGAAGAATGTCCAGATAGCGTGATGCAGTAATCGTTTCGGATCTGACAAATGGGCCAATGATTCCTTTGGAAGAAATGGCGGCCCAGACCAGTACTTTTTGAGGATGCAGGGACGATGGGACTGCAACATGGGGCTTTTCGGTTCCCCATATGCGCCAGTTCTGTTTATTGACGAAGCCGTCCAGGTAAAAATAAGCTTCGTCAGTAAACCAAATGCTGCCCACATGCATATCGCCGTCATCAATCCTGTGCACTATATCGTTAGCGAATGTCTCCCGTGCAGCAATGGTAGCGGCGCTGAGGGGTTGCCGCGTTTGAATTTTGTATGGATAGAGGTGTAAACTCTGGCGCATGAGACGATACGTGGACGTTGGCGTCATTTGGACCGCAGCTGCAACACGGCGAACGGAAACCCGAGGCCGCTGTTGGATCACCTGCTGCACTAGCTGCGCGTTACCCTCTGTGGTTGCCGTACGCGGTCGCCCTACCTTTCCAGCACGTTCATCCGTCACGTTCCCAGTCCGTTGAAATTTTTCAAACAGATCCTTTATTGTATCGCTTTTCGGTCCTTTGGTTACATTAAACCTCCGGTTAAAACTTCGTCTTGTTGCAACAACACTGTGTTCTAGGCGGTGGAATTCCAACACCAGAAAAATCCTCTGTTCTAAGGAATAAACCATGTTGTCTACAGCACACTTGCACGTTGTGAACAGCACACGCTTACAGCAGAAAGACGACGTACAGAATGGCGCACCCACAGACTGCGTTGTCTTCTATATCTTTCACATCACTTGCAGCGCCATCTGTTGTTGAAAATTGTAACTACTGTAATTTCGAAAGTTTGTCCGCCTGAAAATGTACTGTTGTCCCAAGCATATTGCAACAAACGGTGTATTTCTATCGCTGCTCGTTTAGTTTTTATTGCCGTTTCAAATATACCGGTCATTTTTGAAACACCCTGTAAGACCTAATGGTAAGTAATTCAGCTTGTATATTTTAGCACTTGTCTCTGCATGTGTCCTTCTCAGTCAACAGAACTAGGTATTAAGTCTGTCCGAAATTAACGTAAGTTTCGTGTATTTTTGCAGTTCGCGGAAACGGAGAAACCGCGCCTTTCCCTGTATATATGTATGAAACATGGCATAAAAATCGAACTCTCTTGACTGTTATACTATATCAATGACTGAATGGCTGATAGTGAAAGAGAAGGACAGAATACAGCTAGCCATTTTTTTATTCTTACAACAAGACGTTTTGGAGCCCATGTTCGCTTATCAGGTGATGTGCAAGTTATACAAGCATCTTTTCGGATTCATTTACTTAAGAATGCGCCACCATTATTAATCCTGAAGCTAAAACACTTTGCAAGAACTGACATGGATGATATTCATGATGTATTGGACACTAACGTTTTAATTCAGAAAAAGATTCAAACAATTGAGAATTGTAATGACACTGGTAGGCAGGACCTTTTTGACATCTTACAAGCACATTCCACAGTTTTTACTCACAAAACTGGAGCAATTAAAGGATTTCAATACAAATTTCGTGTTCGTGAGCATACTAAATTTTGCGTCCGACCATACGTAATTCCGGCACATTATAGGGACCGTGCTAGAACAGAAATACAATCTATGCTTGACGAAGGCATTATTGAACCAGCAGCAAGCTCATACAATAAACCATTACATGTTGTTGAGAAGAAAAGCGGATCGATTGGGCTTGTTTTTCCAGAAAAATAAATACCGTAACCATTCCTGAAGCAGATAGGCCGCAAACGTTGGAAGAATTTCTTCGAAATTTCAGTGACGTAAAAGTGTTGTCTTCTGTTGATCTCCGATCCAGCTTATATCAAACTGAACTTCATCCAGAATGTACAAAATATACGGCTTTTCTTTTTTTCGGCGTTTGTTAACAGTTTCGGAAACTTCCGTTTGGATTGAATATTTCTTCAGCAGCATTCTATCGTGGGTTAAATTACATATTACCTGAGTTCTTAAAACGACACATCACTTCGTACGTGGACGACATTTTAATAGTAGAAGCCTCTTGGTAACATGGTAACAACATAATCGTATTCTCAACACTTTGTTATGTATTTTTGCTGAATCTGGAATTACAGTTAACTTGGAAAAATCTGAATTCGGTAGGACAAAGGTGAAGTTTTTGGGTCACATTATTTCTTCTGAGTGCATTCATCCGGATCCTGAGAAGTAGGACGTAATCAGAACCATTCCTGTTCCATCCACAAGAAGACAAGTTCACAGGTTTCTAGGTCTCGTGAATTTCTACCGTCGTTTCCTGAATACGCAAATTCTAGTAACTCCAAAACTTTGTTCTCTCACTGGCAAAACCACTATTTGGAACTGGGACGAACAGGCACAGTTGAAATATGATTCTGTGAAAGAAGCGCTACTCAATGCGCCAATCTTAGGTCATCCAGATGTGTCACAAGATTTCTGTGGCCGTCGGGGTGGCCGGGCGGTTCTAGGCGCTACAGTCTGGGACCGCGCGACCTCTTCGGTCGCAGGTTAGAATCCTGCCTCGGGCATGGATGTGTGTGATTTCCTTAGGTTCGTTAGGTTTAAATAGTTCTAAGTTCTAGGGGACTGATGACCTCAGAAGTTAAGTCCCATAGTGCTCAGAGCCATTTGAACCATTTCTGTCTAAGCAGTTTCTTCTAAAGTTGGCCTTGGAGCCCATTTATTTCAAGAAGCTATAGAAAATGACATTATTGTTCAAAAAACCATCGCTTTTGCTAGCCGAGAGCTAAAAAAATCTTAGAGAAATTATTCCATCACTGAATTGGAAGCTTTAGCTATCATTTGGGTATTTGACAAATTTCGTTCCTTTCTTTCTGGCAAAGATGTAAAAGTTTATTGCGATCATCGAGCATTGCAGTTTCTTATGTCTTCAAAATTAAAATCATGACAAAGTGAAACGTTGGGCATTGTATCTGCAAGAATTCCTCTTCACAATAATCTACATACCTCGCATGGAAAACATTGTTGCGGAGGCACTATCAGATGCACCAGCTGGCCTTGAGAAAAGCTACGCAGAAGCTAACCTTGAGTCCGCCCCCGGGTAGCTGAGTGGTCAGCGCTACAAAATGTCAATCTCTAAGGGGCCGGGTTCGATTCCCAGCTGGGTCGGAGATGTTCTCCACTCAGGGACTGGGTTTTGTGTTGTCCTAATCATCATCATTTCATCCTCATCGACGCGCAAGTCGCCGAAGTGGCGTCAAATCGAAAGACTTGCACCCGGCGAACGGCCTCCCCGACGGGAGACCATAGTCACTCGACATTTACATTTATTTAGCTAACCTTTAGGAAAATTTCAGTATTCTTTATAGTCAGAAAGTAGCCTTTGAAAACTTTGTCACTGCATCTTTAAAGGATATTGCTCATGAGCAAGACAAGTATCCGATTTCGAATGATATTAAAAGTAAATGGCATGAAAAGACACACACGCAGATTCGTCATTATTATCTGGTTAGAAATAACATACACTTCAAACGTTGCATTGTTGATGACAAGCTACGGGTACTTCGTATTCCTGACGATTTTGTGAATAAGTTCATCTGGTACATTCATTTCAGCTATGCACATTTTGGTCCACGAAAATGTTATCATATTCTTCGGACGACTTGTTATTTTAACAACAAGGAAAAAAGAGTCAAGAGAGTCTAGTCTATTCGTAAACTTTATCAAAAAGCTAAACCGTCTACCATCTCACATCGTGCTCCATTGTTTCCTATTATTCCTACTAGATTAAAAGAATTAACTGCTGTTGATCTTCTGGGACCCCTTGTTAAAACATTGAATGTATTTTCGTACGTTCTCTTTGCTGTTGAACTTACTTCAAAATTTGTATCTTTCACACCGTTACGCAAAGCCATTGGACGTTCTGTATCCAACGCCTTTGTTAAAAATTTCTTACGTGAAGTTGGACACGTTGCCAAGGTTATTTCAGATAACGGACCACAATTCAGATCTGCTACTTGGTCACGCATGCTTCAGAATCGTAAAATCAAGCATGTTTTTATTTCATTGTACTCTCCACATTGTCATCCGTCTGAACGCATTATGAAAGAAATTAATAAGCTTTGAAGTCTTTATTGTCATAGGAAGCATCAGTATTGGGATAGATACTTACACTTATTTAAAAACGTACTGAATTAAATGCCTTACGACTCCACTGCTTTACCACCTATTCTTGTACTGAAGTATGAGGAACCACCGAACAGAATCAGAGAGCTCGTACCTTTTCTGAGTACACGTAAACTTCGACATAAATACATAATTGATATGGCTATTAAAAACATAAAGGAGAAAACTACACGGTAAGACAAATGCATAGAAACTACACATTGGTCAAAAAGTTTTCATTAACACCCATTCATTGTCACATAAGAAGAAACATCTGAGTCACAAATTCTTTTTTATTTGCAATGGACCTTACAGGATCTGACGTATGCCGCATGATAATTTCGTTGATGCTGAAACTCTGTGTACTAAGAAAAGTAAAGGATTACACCACGTTTCTAATGTAAAACCTTTTATTGAGAAATAATTTGCTTCCTGACTTAGTGTTTGCTATAAAATTTTTCACTTCAAGTTCCTATTACGCTTTGTCACATTTAGCATGCAGCGATGTTTTTAAGTTAACTATCTAGTCAAGAACCTGTGGAACATATTAAGACAGTAATTTTACGAGTTCACTTTTATAGGGAACAGACGACACAGTCTTATTGTGTGTACATTTTTGCTTGTTAGTTGTAGGGTTTCGACATGACTATAAGGCTCATATTCTTGGAACATACACTGATAATGAGGTTTGACTGCAACATTTTGGTTTTCTTGAAAAATCATTTTTTATTTAAAGTACTTTCTGAGAGATCACAGATGACACCGTATTTGGTTTGTTCGACAGCTACATGATTATATTACGACGCTATTAATGAGTGACTCAGATTTGCTTTTACGCTGTATCTGTTTATGTCGCCACAGTCTCACATCAATACGTTACAGTACATTACTTTCAAGGTCTCGGCAATGAACGTAATAACTACGACATTTATAGGCATAGCACTTTACTTTTGTGTATGACAAGATAAGTACATTGATTTTTGGAGAACTTTGCTTATGAACGACGATAACTACGACACTCGGCACATTTTTACCGTTAAGCAATGAGACAAATTTTCTTACAGCAAGAAGGTGCCCTAGCTAATATGGTAATTGTTTATGCAGTTTTATACATCGGTACCATGTTTCTCTAACACAGAATTACACAGCTATCTGGCCATTTAAGAGAGGGAAATAAACAATTTTGCTTCGTCTCTGACGTGTATCTAGGAGATTCCGCAGTTGGATTACTTCGCTTTTATGAAAATCTACTTTGTGTGCATCTTGTGAACTGTCCACATTTACTTTAGGAACCGTTGTGATACTGAGAGAGCTTTGAGTGATGAATATTGTATGTGACCTTGAAGTAATGCTCTGCTGTGCTGGACTGCGCGATAGCATCCATGGTATATAACTATTGTTGTGTTGCCTGTCAACTTTACTGGTGCCGCTTCAGCCGGTTTTCAACTCACTGCACTCCCTCAAGCGCTCGCATAGCAGTAGAAAAGAGAGGCCGTTGACCTCGCTATTGACATTTCTTTGCAGAACACACCACAAACACGACACACACTATTACTTGTAAACATATGATTACACTTTGGAGCTTGTACTTTGTGCTACTTATTGAAATACTTATGATTTGATGAGAAATATTCTTACGTTTACACACCTGATTATGACAAGCGTCTCTGTACGAGGGTTGCGAGAATTTCTACTGCCTCATGAAATGGCACATGGCTGTTGAATGATGTTTTTATTTTTTGCTTTGCACATATTTGCTTGTTTTATTTGATATCTGATTTCTAGCTGCGCTACAACATTGATTTTATAAAATAAAATTCAATACATATGCTAATGAGAACACTTTCTGTTAGAAGGTCTATTTAATAATTTTATGATCCACATTCTTAAAAAAGAGTACTTGGAAAGGAAAGCACAGTAAGAAGGAGAAGGGACTAGTAACAGGAATTGGATACATAATTTTCTTTTCAAGGATTTGGTAATTTTTTTGGGGGGGAGAATAAGTTGTTGTGGTGCACCACCTTAGTGTTAAGATGTGACATAGAATCATTGTATTTCACGTGGGAGATAGTATAGATCTTGTTCCTTGTGCTGGCGATTTACATAGTTTTTGATGATCACAGATGCACACATGCTATTGTAAGCTAACGCATATATTTCCCTTATCTGCATTCCTGTCTGTACTGTAATATTTTTTAAAACATTGAACTGGTAGCCAAGATCGCAGGGATTCTTTTTATTCCATGATACCGGTTTCGGCGAAACTAAAGCCGTCATCATCGGATCTTAGGACACATACAGGTTACAACATCGCCGGAACCGGTAATCATGGAATAAAAAGAATTCCTGCGATATTGGCTACCAGTTTATTGTTTTACAGGCATCTAGAATGCTCCCACATGAGCACAATGTGCTCCCTACAAAATGTAATATTTTTTTCTGCTTGTGCTTTGACATGTTTAGGTATAAGTTATAACATTTGCTGCTGCTATTTGTCAGGCAATTTCCTACTGAATTTTACTTTGTATTACTGTGCTATGCCAGTTTTACCATTGACTTATTTTTCTTGTTTGCTGCATATTGCCTTATTTTAGTTATAATTTTGCATTTGCTTTGCTAATTTAGATATGCTGCTGTCTGCTCTGCGAATTTGCATTTTTGTCGTTGTTGTTTGTCTTAATTTTTTGTGCTGCTGCATTGCCTCGTTCTCCAGTTTATGTATGTGAGCTCAGTAGATTTAAGTTACCTTAAGAGGGGGTATAGTATATAAGAAAATGAGTTGTGATGAGTTGGGAAGAAATGCATTGAGAAGCTATAAGGAAAAGGTAGGGCCAAAAAGTATTGAATAATGAGGAGCAATTATTTTGAAAGAGGAAATGAATAAATATAAGCAGGGTATAGTGACAACAGGCTTAGGTAGGATTTTCTTGGAAATGAATGATGAGGTAAGAAAAATATGGAAGTATTAGCACTGGTTGAAAGTATAAATATAGACAGATAGGATTTTTTTGTGGAAACAAGAGCTGAAGTAAGAGAGGTCTGAGAGAATTAAATGAAGTTTTTGGTTGGAAATGAAATAGTTTTGGTTGAAATGTTACACTTTGAAACATTTACACTTGAAAACAGATCCTTTACTTACATTTTCTTTGTGTTATTCCGATATGTTTATATGTACCATTGTGCCTCTGTATTCTTCCTACCTCTTTGAGTTTACCTGATAAGATACACTACTGGTCATTAAAATTGCTACACCAAGAAGAAATGCAGATGATAAACGGGTATTCATTGGACAAACATATTATACTGGAACTGACATGTGATTACATTTTCACGCAATTTGGGGGCATAGATCCTGAGAAATCAGTACCCAGAACAACCACCTCTGGCCGTAATAACGGCCTTGATACGCCTGGGCATTGAGTCAAACAGAGCTTGGATGGCGTGTACAGGTACAAACGATATCATAGTTACCTATGTACGGAAAAATAAATTTTTAGGTATGTTCTAGATGTTCAAACAACATGGGCAGATGCGATACCGTTCCCCAAACCAAATCATGAGAAGAATTATAGGTGTCCACACTGAGTTTCAAAAATACATATACTTGGTTCCTAAATACTCCGTTCTATGTTCTTCATTAACATAAAAAATGTTACACTGATCTAAGTTTTATGGATTGAAAATTCAAAACATAATTGCTGAGAGAAACGTCATTCGACCAACGCTGGTGGATAGCGTAATAAAAAGCCTATTCTACGGAATGTCAGAATAAAAACACTCAGACAACTCTGTATAATACCAAAACTACACTGAAGAGCCAAACAAACTGGTACACCTGCCTAATATCGTGAAGGGTCCCCGCGAGCACGCAGAAGTGCCGCAACACGACGTGCCATGGACCGGAATAATATCTGAAATAGTGCTGGAGGTAATTGACACTATGAATCCTGCAGGGCTGTCCATAAATTCGTAAGAGTACGAGGGGGTGGAAAACTCTTCTGAACAGCGTGCTGCAAGGTATCCCAGATATGCTCAGTAATGTTCATGTCTGGGGAGTTTGGTGGCCAGAGAAAGTGTTTAAACTCAGGATAGTGTTCATGTAGCCACTCTGTAGAAATTCTGGACGTGTGAGGTGTCGCATTATCCTGTTGGAATTGACCAAGTCCGTCGGAATGCACAATGGGCAATGGGCATAAATGGATGTAGGTGATCAGACAGGATGCTTACGTACATCGTGTCACTTGTCAGAGTCGTATCTAGACGTATAAGGGATCCCAGTCCACCTCCACACTTCCCACACCATTACAGAGCCTTCACCAGCTTGAACAGTCTCATGTTTCTAGTCATCAACAGTCCAACGTCATGTTGAACTATTCTCTTCAGTCGTCGATGGTACCATCCTCGCAGGTTCTTTTTTTTTTCCTACAGCGATGTCGGATGTTTGATGTTTTACCGGATTCCTGATATTCACGATACACTCGTGAAATGATCGTACAGGAAATTCCCCACTTCATCGCTACCTCGGAGATACTGTGTCCCATCACACGTGCGCTTAATATAACACCACTTTAATCTTGATAACTTGCCATTGTAGCAGCAGTAACCGATCTAACAACTGTGCGAGACACCTGTTGTCTTACATAGGCGTTGCCGGCCGCAGTGCCGTATTCTGCCTGTTTTCATATTTCTGTGTTTGAATACGCATGGCTATAAGAGTTTGTTTGGCTGGCTCAAACGGCTCTGAGCACTATGCAACTTAACTTCTGAGGTCATCAGTCGCCTAGAACTTAGAACTACTTAAAACTAACTAACCTAAAGACTTCACACACATTCATGCCCGAGGCAGGATTCGAACCTGCGACCGTAGCGGTCGCTCGGCTCCAGATTGTAGCGCCTAGAACCGCACGGCCACAACGGCCGGCTTTCTGTGGCGCTTCAGTGTATTTGTATGAATTACAATGACACAGGTACATGGTAAAACGATGGCAGTCAGGTCAGCAGAGACAAGACGCAAGTAAGGTGTAGTGGATCAGCTACGAACTTTCCAAAGAGACCTTTCCAGAATTCGACTTCATCGTTCCAGAGAAACAACGTAAAACCTAAAATTAGATGACTAGTTGTGGATTCCAATCCCGTTGCTATCGAAAAATCTCCAGCACAGTGTGCACTCCACCGCAACGATAGGTGAGAACATCTTTATTGTCAGCTGGAGTGCGATAAATGAATTGCCGGTGAAGCAAATAGTTCCTTCTGTTTTATCGCATCGATTTTTGTGTGGGGGTGGGATTTTATCCACGAGAACTCCTGCTGGTAGCACTGAATTAGTAAACACTGACCTGGCCTCGCATGGGACTAACGATTGTTGCGGAAGGTAACGTGTAAGATGGTTATGAGTATGAAGGAAATTCCAGATGATGTTCTGCTTTCCCAATTCTTCCCAATTTAAAGGATATGAACTTTACCTCACGCTTGAAGAGCTCTCGCAGTACACCAATATAGACCTCAAAATCAGTCCCTTGGTAATCTACTGGAACAACGTGAGCTTGTGCATTAATGTACAGTGACTAGTGCCTTAAGCCAAGCACCTTTCATGCCACGATGAGCCTTAGATAGTAACATAATACTATGGGCGGGGAAGACTATGCTATTGTAGACCCCACCCCTCTTCCTAAGAAACATACCATAACAATTTAATTTTAGAATTTAGTGTATAGAATTCGGTGCAAAAATATTCCTGAAAAGTTTATTGTGGGCACAATAGTGATTTCGAGAATTTAGCTGCAATTTTTATTTTATTTTGGACGGCACACGTAAGTAACTACACGCTCGAGATGTAGTGATGCATATCCCCACAAAAAAACAACACCAGACTGCAAGTTTCCCTTCCCTAGCAGCGTTTTACTAAATAGGATGAAGCGAAAAATGTTAAACGCCGATGCCTAAAGAAATGTTGTAAACGTGACAAATATGAGTGTGGTGCGTTTAATTGTTGCTTTCGATCGAATCGTTAAATGAGTATAATCAAACAGTGAGTGTGAGAACAAAAAAAAATTTCCAAAAAACGAACAGAAATGGTGAAAATGCGGAGAAGCTTCACAGCTGTGTAAAACTCAAGGACGAAATTCCCTTTCGCATGATGTCACTGCTATGTAACATAGCTCGATGAAACTTGGACCATACATAGAAAGAATTGCTGGAGTGTTCTGCATAAGATAACTGAAAGATATACGCAATAAAACATAAGAAATGACACTCTTATACAAAGATAATAATTACCTTGAATTCACCGCGATTTTTGAGGCTCCCCTTGACATAACAAACTGTGGAGAGTGGTTCTTAATAGGTTGTGTGATCACCAGGGAGTGTAACCCAAGCCCTGCAGCGTGCTCTCACGCTGGTGACGTGTTTGGTGACGGAGTTCTTGTAGCAGATCGTTCCATACCTCCATCAGCGCGAATGACAACTACTGGATGGTCATTGGGCGTGCTCCAAGGTATCTCCCCAACTCATCTCACACAGGCTCGATGAGATTCCATTCGGGGGAACGGGCAGATCAATCCATTCGCCGAATTTCCGCTCGTTCCACAGGCTCCTCCACCTGTGCTGTGCGTTGCGCTCGCACATTGTCATCCATGAAAATGAAGTCACGACCGAATGTATCCCTTAAAAGATGCACATGGGAAAGAAGTACAATGTTGCAATAAAGTTTCCCTGTGAGTTTATAGTGTTCAAAAATCTGGAGATCACTTCGTCATGCAACATTATGCTTCTCCACGTCGTAACACTTGGACTACAATAACGAACATGTTCGACAATGCTCCCGGGAGCATTACGTGTTTCCTTAGGTCACCATATGAGGGTGCGTCCAGAATCACAACTCAGACTCTATCTGCTGTCATCCCACTCCTCGTTGGTTGAGTACCTACGTTCTTTTCGCCATCTCAAACGATGCCGCCGATGTGCGGGTGTCAGCGGAAAACGTACCAGTCGTCAGTCAGAGACACCATCTCCATGGAGTCGCCATGAAACTGTGGGGAATATAACTGCGTGCCCTGCAGTCCTCTTACACGTGCTTGTAATTGCAGCCGCTGTTTGACATGGAACTCCACTTGCTAGTTCCACAATGTAGCTGTTATCTGCTTCTGTACTTGACCCTGGTCGATCACCTCCTCTCCTTGGGGGAGCAGTGTCTGTGATTCGGAACACTCCCCACGCAAGACGAACAGTGCAGGGAGGGATATAAAACACCTAGGCTACACTCTTCACACTTCGTACTTCTTCCATTTTCCCGATGATTCTTCCCTGTGCGAAGTCATCCAAGTGTTATTCCCGGGCCATACTCCAATGGCCGGCCGGGGTGGCCGAGCGGTTCTAGGCGCTACCGTCTGGAACCGCGCGACCGCTACGGTCGCAAGTTCGAATCCTGCCTCGGGCATGGGTGTGTGTGATGTCCTTAGAACATCCCACACATCGATGCCCGAGGCAAGATTCGAACCTGCGACCGTAGCAGCAGCGCTGTTCCGGACTGAAGCGCCTAGAACCGCTCGGTCACAGCGGCCGGCACTATCTTATGATTATTTATCCAACTCGTCCTTAAGTTTTACTGAGAAGTGTACTTTACTACCTATGTTCAGAAATTTCGAACACGAGGAAAACGAAAAGATAAGTATTGCGTAGATATCTGAGCACAGAAACCTTATCGTGATGACGTGTTGCATATACACTATCCGATCAAAAATATCCCGACACATATTAGTGGATGTTAATATAGGATATGTCCACCTGAATTCTGCTGAAGACACTTTCAGCAAGGTGTCTGAATCTCTCTGGAAGAATGGCAGCCCGTTCTTCCTGAAAAGCCGAAAAAACAAGTGAAATGAGGATATGGCATTTTTCTCCCTTCTGGGGAATTCGGCAGCCTGGTGCAAATCTTTTTTCTTGACGCCACGTCAGCGACTTGCGCTTCGATGAGAATGAAATGATTATAACACATACATACCGTTCTAAGCAGAGAAAATCTCCGACTCGGCCGAGAATCGGACCGCGGCCCCGAGTTTCAGCGTCAGTAAAGCAAACCTCTTTTTCTTCGCCTTTTTTATGGCCTCCATCCCCCCCTTTAGCGCAACTTTACGCTTCACCACAAGCAACACATCAATTGGGTTAAGCTTTTAGTTCGTATTCATTGTCCTGAGGTGTCTTCCGGACTCTTAAAGTAACTAGCCGTGGTAGAAGATGAGCTTTTTCGTTAAAAACAAAGAAATAACTTCTTCATCTAACTAGAAAAAGTAACCTCTTGGTAGGAAGAAAAATAAATAAATCTTCGAAAACTAAGAAACGTCATCTTAGGACGCAAATACATTATGACAAATTTTTCTGGAAGACAACAGAAAAGAAAACTCTTCTAAGAAAACCAATAGCCACTCCTCTTGACGAAACAGTTAAAGCGTCTTGGAAAAAACACAGAGCAATGACTCTATACGAGAAATGGTGGAACTTTTCTTGAGGGAAAACAAAAGACTCTTCACGAAACGTAAGAACAATAAAACTCTTTTATAAGAACTTCAGTCTACTTGAGTGAGAGAGATTTCCGAAAAATTGCAGAAAATTTGTTTTATATTCTGTTGTAACTGGTTTCTAATAGCCAATGCTGCTGAATTAAATAATTTCTAATTCCTGTTTTTTCTGATGTTAAAGTCAAAAATGGTTCAAATGGCTCTAAACGCTATGGGACTTAGCATCTGAGGTCATCAGTCCCCTAGACTTAGAACTACTTAAACCCAACCAACCTAAAAGGACATCACACACATACATGCCCGAGGCAGGATTCGAACCTGCGACCGTACCAGCAGCGCGGTTACGGGCTGAAGCGCCCAGAACCGCTCGTCCACAGCGGCCGGCTTGACGTTAAAGTCGATATTATGTAAGAGACAAAGAGAGCATTGTACCACATATAGCTGTTCTGCTTTGTAGCCGCATAGAAGTGGCATTCTGGTCGTAACATATTTTCCAGGAAAATGGTTGAAGGTACCTTATGGTTAATATGGGCCAACACTTACGAATCCACCACCACTCTCTCGCGTCACCATTTCTTATTGACATTATACCACATACGACCTGACGTTGATGGGCACAATAGGTAGATGTATCTTATTCTACAAACGCACCCAGTAAGTTCTAGAATGAGCGATTTGTTTTGGATGTGTGGGAGGTGATTCGAAGACTTACTGCCATGGGTGGGTGTACGTTCTCCTTATAAATATAAATGGCATCAGTATACTGAAGATTCCAAAAAAATGTACCCACTGTTTAAAACTCTTGCAAACTAATTGACGGAGCTGTCTCATTTTCGGTGAAAGTGTAGCTTAGAGTCCAACTTAAAGATATCACTGTAGGTGTTCGAAATGGTCACTATTAACATCCACACACAAACGATGCCGCCGAACTGCAGCACGAACTACTGACTGTAACGTGTTCAGTTGGATATTTGCACATGAATGTACGACGGATTCTCGAAGTTCATACAATGTGCGTGGCTTTTGTCGATAAACGACGTCCTTTAGTGTTTTGAAGACAGCAAAGTGGAAGTGCTACATCCCACGATTGCTACACGTAATGAACGAGGACGACCCAGATCGTAGAATGGAGTACTGCGAGTGGTTTACTAACATGCTGCGCAACGACGAAGAGTTTGCAGAGATGATTGTGTGGTCTGATGAAGCACAGTTCAAACTCAATGGTACAGTAAATCGCCACAATTGCATCTACTGGGCCGCCGAAAATCCGAACGTCCATGTACACAAAGCCGTGAATTTGCCAGGAGTAAATGTGTGGTGTGAGTTGTCTTACTGGGGCTTGATTAGGCACAGTTGCCGGTGAGGTGTACCTTCAGAAGCTTCAGACATCAATTTCACCTGCCATCCGAGACTTGTATGGAGACGGAAGAGTTTAATTTCAACAAGATGGTGCCCCAGTCCACTACCAAAATTGTGTTAGGGCGTATCTCGACGAAAATCTATCAGGAAGATGGATAGGCCGTAGAGGTGCTGTGGAGTATCTACCACGTTCCCCAGACCTAACTCCTCTGGACTTTTACCTGTGGGGAACACTAAAGCACGTCGTTTATCGACAAAAGCCACGCACATTGTATGAACTTCGAGAATCCATCGTACATTCATGTGCAAATATCCAACTGAACACGTTGCAGTCAGTAGTTCGTGCTGCAGTTCGGCGGCATCGTTTGTGTGTGGATGTTGATGGTGACCATTTCGAACACCAACAGTGATATCTTTAAGTTGGACTTTAAACTACACTTCCACCAAAAATGAGACACCTCAGTCAATTAGTTTGCAAATTATGGACTTTTAAACAGTGGATACATTGTTTTGGACCTTGACGTTAGGAAAAAAAATTGTTCAAATGGCTCTGAGCACTATGGCACTTAACTGCTGTGGTCATCAGTCCCCTAGAATTTAGAACTACTTAAACCTAACTAACCTAAGGACATCACACACATCCATGCACGAGGCAGTATTCGAACCTGCGACCGTAGCGGTCGCGCGGTTCCAGACTGTAGCGCCTAGAACCGCTCTGCCACTCCGGCTGGCGACGTGAGGAAAGGAGAACTCTGAGCTAAACATGTGTATTGGGGCCGACATTTATGCGGAGCTATAGTGGAGAATCAAGTTTTTGTGACGCAATTTATTCTCTCTTGAAGGAGATGATACGTGTCCTTTACGAACATGATGAGAAATGAATCCACAGACTTCGCCGATCAGTTCCTCCGTCTGTGGTTGATGTTGATGTAATCTGGAAGTAGACTTCAAGGATGTCTGCTGACCATACAGTACACGCCATCCACAACAGCACGAGCCGGCCGGGGTGGCCGAGCGTTTCTAGGCGCTACAGTCTTGAACCACGCGACCGCTACTGTCGTAGGTTCGGATCCTGCTTCGGGCATGCATGTGTGTGATGTCCTTAGGTTAGTTAGGTTTATGTAGTTGTAAGTTCAAGGGGTCTGATGACCTCAGAAGTTAAGTCCCATAATGCTCAGAGCCATTTTGAACAACAGCACGAGCTGCCGACGCCGAAACGAGGGAAGAGAGTGCTGTTGGACGCTGAGATCTCGAGCGATGTCGACGTAGTAACACATCCCAAACGTGCTCCATTGGGTTGCAATTGGGACTTTGGCCAGGCGGTCCTTGGCCACAGACCAGGTGCAGGAGCTGCTATATGACAGGCTGCATTGTCATGCTTATCCAAACAATCATAGACTTCAAACCGTTCCTTTGCTGTAAGCAGTACACAGTACTGTAAAATTTGATCGTATCCTTCCATATTTACCGTTTTCGTAAGTGCAATATGGGGACTCCACGCTAGCCACGAAAAATATCCCCATACCATAACACCACCTCCTCTGTACTTCACTGTTGGCACTTCAATTTACGGAAGGTAAAGTTCTCCACACATACGCCAACCCCAGATCCTTTCATCGTATTTCCGCAGTCTATAGCGTGATTCATCACTCTAAATCACTCCTTTGTAGTCATCTAACGTTCGGCGTCATCACGTTTTACATCATGTCAAGCGTTGCTTAGCATTGACTACAGAATGTACGGCTTATGAGGAGGTGCTCGACTATTGTACCCCATTATTTTCATCCCCTAGGCACAGAAGTTGTGCCAGGTGGACTACTGGTAGTATTTTGGAACTCACGAGTGATTCCTTACACTGATTTCATGCGATATGTTACAATCACCCTCCGTAATGCTCCACAGTTCCTGTCCGTCAAGGCATGAAGTCTGCCGGGTCTTGGTTTAGCTGTGGTTATTCTTTCGCATTTCCACTTCATAATCATATCACAAATAGTCAATCTGGAGTGCTTTAGAAGGTTTGAAATGTCCGTTATGGATTTGTTACCCAGGTGACATCCAACGCCTAGCGGACTTCGAATTCACTTGAGCTGTTCTTATCGACTCACTCTGCTGTTACTACTTCTCTTCTGACAACACAATACTCCACACATCCTTTTATACTGGTGGGTCCGCCTGTTGCGATGCCCCGTTGCCCTCTTTTTCTGGGATCGCACTACAGTCATCCAAATTCTGATCGATGAGTTCAGGACGCCCATTCCCTGCGCCATGTGCGATCTCAATGGACCCACATGTGTAGCGCCTGAGAGGTCAGACACGTCCTTCGCTCCTCTGTGCTGGATCAGATGGCCACATCGTGTAACTTGAGACAAGGAGGGGCTTGTCTGCCGCTGCATAAGCATGCACAAATCCAGTACGAAGACGTCTTGCACTGTCATCACGGCTCCCATCGTTGCAGTTTCCCTCAACGCATAAGCGGAGAAAAGAGAGCCGACAAAAGGGCTCTCAGTGACAACAGTGGACACAGTATTGCCATCACGTCGTCTTTTCAGAAAAGTTTCGGTTTTGGATACAGGATTCTTTCTTTCTTTCTTTCACTGGTACCATGTCCCGCGCTGACGCAGTGACGGCATTGTTAGGAACGGATTTGGCAAGGTCAGTGGAAAGGGCTGGCCGGATGCCCTTCCTGCCGCCACCCCATACTCCCACCAGGACGGAATTAGTGTATCCCTGCTGTCTGCGTCTAGTGTAATTCATGGAATAGTGCGAACGTGTTCAGATGTTCAAATGGTTCAAATGGCTCTGAGCACTATGGGACTTAACTTCTGAGGTCATCAGTCCCCTAGAACTTAGAACTACTTAAGGGGGGTAGGACGTCAAACCGGACGACTTCGAGAAGGAGCGGCACCACAGGATATTTTAATTTACACTGTCTATACTTTTACAAATAAATTCATAAAACTTTGTTAGCATGACCAGGAAGGATTCAGGATTCACACTCATAGCCGTGGAAGTTCAAAAACACGAAAAAATAATATTTTTTAAATGTGAAATTTCATGATTTTTTCACTTACTGTTGGTTGCATTTGTTACGATAGGTACACTTTTCTTCATAAGTAAGAGAGGTTCTTCGATGAATTTTGCACAGCTTACAAACCATACTTACAGGTGTATGAAACTCTAGAATTTATTTAATCTATGGAAAAATGAATGGGTTCTTACGTTTTAAACTTCGTGTTTAGAGAAAACTCGAATTTTATAGTTAATTATCTCAATTTTTACCACAGTTTTTAACAGATTTGGGAAATTCTAGAGTTTCATACACCTGTAAGTATGGTTTGCATGCTGTGCAAAATTCATCGAAGAATCTCTCTTACTTATGAAGAAAAGTGTACCTACAGCAACAAATTCAGCCAATAAAATGGCTCTGAGCGCTATGGGACTTAACTTCTGAGGTCATCAGTCCCCTAGAACTTAGAACTACTTAAACCTAACTAACCTAAGGACATCAAACACATCCATACCCGAGGCAGGATTCGAACCCGCGACCGCAGCGGTCGCGCGTTTCCAGACTGTAGCGCCTAGAACCGCTCGATCACTCCGGCCGGCTGTTCAGATGTTTGCGAGGCGTGTAACTGAGGCGGAACGTGGAGACCTGCCCCGTATTCACCTAGAGGGATGTGTAAAACCGCCTAAAAACCACATCCAGGCTGGCCGGCACACCGGCCCTCGTCGTTAACCCGCCGGGCGGATTCGATCCGGGGCCGGCGCGCCTACCCAAGTCCAGGAAGCAGCGCGTTAGCGCTCTTGGCTACCCTGCCGAGTCATTTGCATACAGGATCACGATGGTCAAATCTGTGTGTGGAGGTTCCGAGAAAAACGAACGCTGCCAGACTGCATTTTTCACCGTCATATGGGACCAGCAGCAGGCGTAGATTGCCATCAGGTGCACAACACGACTAACTCTGTTCAGCTGGCAGTGTTAGAACGTCGACGTCACTCGAGACACCAGCCTCCAACATCACTACCTTCCCTCGTTTCGGCGGCAGCAGTTCGTGTTCTTGTGGATGGTGTGTAGTGCATGATCAGCAGATATCCTTGAAGTAATGTGAACGGCTACCTTTACATTGCTGATGTGTTGTGACCGTTGGCTGTACCCACTGATCGAGTTCTTCGCGAGACTTTATCTTTCAACAATATAACGGAAGACCACATGTTGCCTCTGTTATCCTGAACTACCTCGATAAAGAGAATGTTCGACTGTTGCCCTTATCAGCACATTCTTCAGGTCTCTTACCCATTCAAAACATCTGGTCATGTGTTACTGAGAGACTGATACGCCGCCACCAACCGTTATCTTTGATGAACTCTGATTAATTTCAAGCAGTAAGGAATGTCATACCTATATATGTTACACAAGATCAGTTCGATTCGACAGCCAGGTTCGATACATTGTTAACGTCAGTGTGGTAGCTCTGTGTGCCAGATTCCACCCCCTGTACACCCCCCCCCCCCCATACTACCTAGAAATTTCATCATGTATTCTTCGTACTATACTGCGTACGCACAATAGGTAGTATTTCATTCTTTGACATTTTTTCGTGGTCTTGCAGTTTTAAGGGCCAGCAGTGTATATTAAGATTTAGGTAACTGCTGTGCGAATTTAAAAAATTAAAAACTAACTTGTGAAATTGCAGAAGTGGATATGTGAGGTGCAACACTGGGCTTTTTGTGCGGGGAAAAGCGAATTGATGCTGTGGGACATTATTAATGTTCAAATGTGTGTGAAATCTTATGGGACTTAACTGCTAAGGTCATCAGTCCCTAAGCTTACACACTACTTAACCTAAATTATCCTCATGACAAACACACACACCCCTGCCCAAGGACGGACTCGAACCCCTGCCGGGACCAGCCGCACAGGGACATAATTAATCATCTCTTATAGCTGCACTGTAGTTTTGGCAAACTGGTGTGTTCGCTGATCGGAGACGGGGGAGCTGTCGCTCCTATTTTCTGTGACCTACAAGTACTACTATTAAATATGTTACGTAAGGCGCAAATTTGAACACACAACGGAAACCAGCACAATGACGCCATTCAGTGTCGGCACGCATTCCACGCCTGGTATCCAGCCCTCTTTAGTAACACAGCAAACCGCATTCGTGGATCGGACACGAGACTGGTTGACTGCTGCTATTTTGAGAGCGCCGTATTGTCCTCTGAGCGGGGCAGTCTACAAAAGGCAGGCCATTCAACTTCACTCTCTCGTAGTCGCATGTTTTGTCCTCTGGAACGCGACGATGTTGTTTCCCTTTCGATTCAATAACATGTATTCCATCGCTATTCAGTAACAGATTGCATGCATTCATTTGTAGTTTTATGATTTATCCATGAAAACTGGTATTAAAAAGATATCGAATTACTCGAAAATATATTGAAAGAATATAATATATGTAGCGTCTGTTCTTTCTTAGGGCGAGACGGCCAGTGATCTCTTCAGATCAGATGCACACCAGCCTCGAACTCTTGTGGGAATCGGTGAAATGCGGCGAGTTATGAGGATAATGGGCAAGGAACACTATATCAGTAGTGTAAGTTGAGAATTTGGGTCTGACGGGAGGTGTCCCAGGACAGTCCGTGCTGTTCCAATGACCACTGTGTCCGGATGGCCTTGTGGTCAGAGCACCTGCCAAGTAAGCGGGAGACTCGGTTTCGAATCCCCGTCCGGAACAGATTTTCAACGTTCAACATTGATTTCAATCAGTGCCCACTCTCAGCCAATGTCTGTAATTCCTGTGTGTCTTAATTGAAAACAATAGTTTCGACTTACTTACATTGAGATAGTTAATGAAGTGGCGCAACTCTAAAGTGACGCTGTTGGTTAGTCAAGTAACTTTACTCGCTTTTTAGGAAATAAATAACAGGATCAAAAGTACTCGAAAATATCACTAGAGGCGTGTCGTTACAGCGACATACGAACCGAAAAAAATATATCGTCTTCTGTCGCAACAAGACATTGTGAGAGAGTAGAAGTTATCATTTCAAAGAGCTAAAATTAATATGCATCGTAGTCGCCACGCAAGCCGCCAAGTGACATCACGTCGAAACGCTTGCTCAAGGCTAGGAGAAACAGACACCTTTTTTTTTCAATTACAGCGTTATCAGGTTTCTAGGTTAACAGATGAACACATTATTAAGGGATAATAGAGCTCTTAGAAATGTCCGTAGCTCAACTGTTTTTGCTGCAGCATCGAAGTTCAACAGACCCGGCTGCTGCACCAGGTAGGACACTGAACACATGTTCGAGAGCAGCACTACTTATTTCTGTGTCCGATCATATTGATTTAGATTTCATTTGCCACTAGGGGTACTGAAATTAGTTAAAATAATCCTCGCAAAACAAGCTAAAACAAGCTTTTAACTTTGCAGAGACGTTGTCGGTAGCGAAAGATGCTGAATCCAAAATCAGGACTAAGAAAGATAACTTCATCATTATAAAAATACAGGAATTTGTAGATTACATGAACTGTAGTGAAACAGTAGAATTCGTTCAGTTAATAGTTATTGTAGAATAATCTTTACTGAAATTGATATGGTAGCTACAAGTGGCATTAAACCATTAAAATAATAGCGTGGCGTGATTATTAGAATATTGAGCGAAAGGCTATTTTCAATTTCTACTGAAACCAGATGGGCGTTACAAGAATCGAGGAGCAGGAAAGGGAAGCAATGGTTGAGAAGGGAGTGAGGCAGGATTGCAGCCTACCCCTATGTAACTCAATCTGTATATTGAGCAAGCAGTAAAGGAAACAAAAGAAAAATTTGGAGTAGGAATTAAAGTCCAGGGAGAAGAAATGAAAACTTTGAGGTTTGCCGAAGACATAATTCTGTCAGAGACAGCAAAGGACTTGGGAGAGCAGTTGAACGGAATGAACAGTGTCTTGAAAGGAAGATATAAGATGAACATCAACAAAAGCACAACGAGGATTATAGAATGTAGTCGAATTAAATAAGGTGATGCTGAGAGAATAAGATTAGGAAACGAGACACTTAAAGTGGTAGATACGTTTTGCTATTCAGGCAGAAAAATAACTGATGATGGCGGAAGCAGAGATAATATAAAATGTAGACTAGCGATGGCAAGAAAAGCGTTTCTGAAAAAGAGGAATTTGTTAACATCTATTATAGAATTAAGTGTTAGGAAGTCTTTTCTGAAACTATTTGTATGGAATGTAGCCATGTATGGAAGTGAAACATGGGCGATAAACAGTTTAGACGAGAAGTGAATAGAGGCTTTTGAAATGTGGTGCTACAGAAAAATGCTGAAGTTTAGAAGGGTAGATCATGTAAGTAATGAGGAGGTACTGAATGAAATTGGGGAGAAGAGGAATTTGTGGCACAGCCTAACTAGAAGGGATCGAGTTTGTGGGGCACATTGTGAGGCATCAAGGGGTCACCAGTTTAATTCTGGAGGGAAGCATGGAGGGTAAAAATCGTAGAGGGTATCAACAAATTGGTCTCTCGTTGGGAGAAATGTGCTCAACGGTGACTCTGTTGAGAAATAAATATTTAAACACGAAGAATAAAGATGTAAAACGTTAATAAGGTTTTTTATACAAAAATCTGTAAGAGTTTTCATATAAAAATTTCGGAGGCATTACATTTCAGTACGCTTTCGTATGCCATCGACGAGCAGCCTTAGAGAGCTTCAGATGCCACTAGCTCCTGAGGGAGTCTCCCTACTAAGAAAGACGTCTCTCTACTACGAAAGATTTGGATTGGGCCGGCCGCGGTGGTCTCGCGGTTAAGGCGCTCAGTCTGGAAACGCGCGACTGCTACGGTCGCAGGTTCGAATCCTGCCTCGGGCATGGATGTGTGTGATGTCCTTAGGTTAGTTAGGTTTACGTAGTTCTAAGTTCTAGGGGACTGATGACCACAGATGTTAAGTCCCATAGTGCTCAGAGCCAACCATTTGGATTGGATTGGATTGTTTGGGGGGAAGACACCAAGGAGCGAGGTCATCGGTCTCATCGGAATAAGGAAGAGCGGGGAAGGAAGTCGGCCGTGCCCTTTCAAAGGAACCATCCCGGCATTTGCCTGCAGTGATTTAGAGAAATCTCGGAAAACCAAAATCAGGATGGCCGGACGCGGGATTGAACCGTCGTCCTCCCGATTGTGAGTCCACTGTGCTAACCACTGCGCCACCTCGCTCGGTAAAGAAAGATTTACTTGACATGTTTTCTAGGTTGCCTTCAGCCCACTCTCATACCAGTTCCGAATTATTTTGTCTGTTAGGTGATGTTTAGGAGTTATATCGACGGTTTTACATGAGCCCACAACAAAGTAAAGATATATAAGGGTTTAACGTCCTGTCGACACGATGTTATTAGTGACGGTGTTCAAGCTGGGGTTGCAGAAGGATGGGGAAGGTTCAAAATGGTTCAAATGGCTCTGAGCACTATGGGACTCAACTGCTGAGGTCATTAGTCCCCTAGAACTTAGAACTAGTTAAACCTAACTAACCTAAGGACATCACAAACATCCATGCCCGAGGCAGGATTCGAACCTGCGACCGTAGCGGTCTTGTGGTTCCAGACTGCAGCGCCTTTAACCGCACGGCCACTTCGGCCGGCGATGGGGAAGGAAATCGGCCGCGTTCAAACAAACGATCCTCTCATTTGCATTAAGTGATTTAGGGAAACAACGGAAGACCTACATCCTTTGGACTGCATAGGGATTTCAATCGCCGTCCTCTCGAAAATGAATCCAATATCTTACAACCGCGCCACCTCGCTCCGTGGTTAACGCACACGGGATGAGCTTCATCTCCGATATCTCAATCTTGTGAAAGAGGAAAGAAAGCTGAGTTTCATACCATCGGTACTTGCGGAATCCGTACGGGTTCCTGGAAAGGAGTTGTTAAAGCTGCATATGCGAACATGAAACTTTTCCATAATTCTATAACGTACCGACGTGATATAAGGTTGTAATTCCCCTGATTTATTCTGGGGCCCTTCGTAGTGACTGAAATAACAAGTGCCTTTTTTCATTTGTTTGAGACGTGTTCTTCAGTACATAATTTCTATACCGAGCGAGGTGGCGCAGTGGCTAGCACACTGGACTCGCATTCGGGAGGACGACGGTTCAATCCCGCGTCCGGCCATCCTGCTTTAGGTTTTCCGTGATTTCCCTAAATTGCTCCAGGCAAATGCTGGGATGGTTCCTTTGAAGGAGTACGGCCGACGTTTTCCCTGTCCTTCCCAAATCCGATGAGATCGATGATCTCGCTGTCTGGTCTCCTCTCCAGAACAACCCAACCCCATAATTTCTATTCGAGCAAACGATCAGCTGTATTTAAACAGTTCTGAAAGCAGTATGGGATATTGAACTCTCTGCACAATTTATTATCTATTAACAGCCAAGCACGTTCGAAACACACTCATCGTCATAAAAAGAGCTGCATCCAGAGGGAACCGACCGATCTACTGCACACTTGGTGTGTGTGTTGCACATCATCAGCTATGCCAACGATTACTTTTGCGCGGTCTGCCTGTTGCCCTGCAGATTGGCAGTGGATCATCCTTAGGGATGAGTCGCGCTTCTACTTTGGACGCGGTCGCGGCCTCGGTAAGCGTGGGCAGAGCCGCGACATCGTACCCGTCGGTTGATACAAGAGGGCCCCAAACGGCCGTGCTGGCCAATGTGACAATGGGTAGCATCAACTGAACGTGCACTGTGCCCAGGAGACAGCAGGTTGCCCAGCTAGATGAGTCCGAGAAGGACCGCATCGTGGGCTGCAGAAAGCTGGCTGGTCCTATCTTCGTATGACACGCTACACCTGCCTTATGGGCGCCACCACTGTCCGTTCTTTGTGCCAATGGATACAGGAAAGCACGCATACACGAGATGTAGAATCTGGAGGTCTGACACGAATCATAAAGATCCAATGGTAATGTTAGTGCCATTTAGCGAGCTGTGCCGCCTTCTGTGCAACATTCCGTAGGTGCTAGCAGCAATGGCAGGCAGTTGCGTGACACAGGGCTCGCCGCGCCTACCGTTACGACGCCAGCCACTCACACCCCGACAGCAAAATTGGTTCAAATGGCTCTGAGCACTATGGGACTTAACATCTGAGGTCATGAGTCCCCTATAACTTAGAACTACTTAAACCTAATTAACCTAAAGGCATCACACACATCCATGCCCGAGGCAGGATTAGAACCTGCGACCGGTGCGGTCGCGCGTTTCCAGACTATAGCGCCTAGAACGGCTCGGCCACTCCAGCTGCCCCCGACAGCATCTCGCCCATCTCGCCATATCCAACCGCGGATATGTTGCCCTGCAGTCTGGCAACGGGTCATCTTTAGGGATGAGTTCTGCTTCTGCCTTGGAGGCAACGACCACCAGGGCCGTGTCTAGAAGCGCAGTAAAGAGCACCACGGAAAGTGGTTTATGGTCTCCAATCACACGTCCCGCTAGCCTGCTGTGGTAGTGTGGGGAGCGATAAACTAGGGTGCCCGTTCACAGTCAGTTATCATAATATGCTCCATTTCAGCCGCATTGTGCCGGCCGTTGTGACCGAGCGGTTCTAAGCGCTTCAGTCCGGAACTGCGCTGCTGTTACCGTCGCAGGTTCGAATCTTTCCTCGGGCATGGATATGTGTGATGTCCTTAGGTTAGTTAGGTTTAAGTAGTTCCAAGTCTAGGGGACTGATGACCTCAGATGTTAAGTCCCGTAGTGCTCAGGGCCATTTTTTTCGAGCCGCATTGTACGTGGAGGAGGTCCTGCAACCGGCGGCTCTTCCATTCGTTAACGCTCACGCCCATGCCCTATTTCATCAGGACAACGCGCCTCCTCAATCTGCTGCCACCTCCTGAATGTGCCTTGGCGCTGTGGGTACTCTGCCATGGCTAGCTGCATCACCTGATCTCTTCCGGAGAGGGAAATTGTAGGGTGTCACTGAGCGTGTTATCAGGACCCCACCTCCACCAAAAAATGGTTCAAATGGCTCTGAGCACTATGGGACTTAACATCTGAGGTCACCAGTCCCCTAGAACTTAGAACTAATTAAACCTAACTAACCTAAGGACATCACACACATCAATGCCCACCTCCATCCACCAATCTGCAGAAACTGTGCTCTCAGGTGCGAACGGCATGGAATGGAGTGTCGCAGGACTACATCTGAGGCCTTTACAACTCTATGCGGTGGCGACAGGTCGTTTGCATTCACAACCGTGGAGACATGACGCCATACGTACGTTCTGTGGTCGTGTAGCGCAATAAATGTTGGTTCTTCAACGTGGAAAGCGTAATAATTTCGTATGTGATATACTATTTGTCTGCCTGCCAACAATGGTCGCAATCTGCCTTGTCCTTCTCCTTTATCGTAATCACTATACAAGACTCTTCCTTTGCAGATAAACTATATGAAATCAATGAAAGGATGGTGAGCAGAATAAACCAATGTAAAATTTAAGTTATTTTCGAAAGTCAGTGAAAGTGCTACGCGTTCAAAGATGAAGCTTGATTTATGTACTGGGTTTTATTTTATTACAATACTTTATGTTTTTGACACTACATGCATTGAAATCTCAAAATAATAATAAATCGTGCAAATAAACTTGACGAACTGAAACTTTGCTGCTCGATGGTGGCCTCTGTGTCACACGTCAAATCGAAAAATTCTACGCCGTTGTGGTACCGAACGAGGTGGCGCACTGCTAAGATACGGGAGGCCGGTCGTTCAACACCTCGTCTGGCCAGCCTGATTTAGGTTTTCGTAGTTTATCTTAATCGCTCGATGAAAATTCGATGATGGTTTCTTTGGAAAGGACATGACAGATTTCCTTCTCCATCCTTCCTAATCCGAGCTTGTGCTGCGTCTCTAATGACCTCGTCGACGAAGCGACTTTAAACTATAGCTTTCCTTTCCATCTATGCTGCTCCTAAGATAGTGTGTGCTGTGTTGCTACTGGATTGTAAAGAAGTGTAAAGATGCCTCGTGGACTGGCGAACAGGAATTACTGACATGAGTAGAGTGTGTAGTGGAATTTAGTGACGGGATATTACGGAATAGCCGGCCGTGGTGGCCTAGCGGTTCTAGGCGCTTCAGTCCGGAACCGCGTGACTGCTACGGTCGCAGGTTCGAATCCTGCCTCGGGCATGGATGTGTGTGATGTCCTTAGGGCAGTTAGGTTTAAGTAGTTCTAATTTCTAGCGGACTGGTGACCTCAGATGTTAAATCCCATAATGCTCAGAGCCATTTGAACCATTTTTTTTATTACAGAATAATTCTATTTAAGGTGTTCTAGTTCCTAAATATTGAGATATCAGATCAAAACACACAAAAATGTTTGTGATTACTTGCTGGCAAAAGTTGAAGACTGAACTGGGCTGATCACAACAGAAGAAAACACTAATACGATGTAGCGTCTATCGAAAATATTCTGTATGCTAGTGATTTCATGACAACGACAAACATTCATGTACAAGGTGATGCAGTTGGTAACACCATCGACCGGTACTCAGGAGGAACAGAGTTCTACTCAGCTTCCTGCTACAGAGGCAAAAACGGTTCAAATGGCTCTGAGCACTATGGGACTTAACATCTGAGGTCATCAGTCCCCTAGAACTTAGAACTACTTAAACGCAACTAACCTAAGGAAATCTCACACATCCACGGCCGAGGCAGGATTCGAACCTGCGACCGTAGCGGTCGCGCGGTTCCAGACTGAAGCGCCAAGAACCGCTCGGCCACACCGGCCGGCCGCTACAGGAGCAAAAGTTCTCCCCAAAGTACTTCATAGGAACGTTAAGATGGTTCCTTTCTACAGGCAGCGAGTAATCTTTTCTGATTTGAGATAATGATCTGTTTCTAATGACTTAGACGTTGGCGAAACGTTGAGCGCCAATGTTCCTTCGGCCAACATTTGTGTAACTGTATCGAAGTCCAACTTCGAGCAGACAAGCTAAAGGACTGGTACCTTATTTAAGGACAATAACGGCGATTTTTAATTGTTTCTAGCTGATATTCGAGTTTTCATGATCATCATCAGACAACAGCCGTCTATCATAGTCATAGATCATAGTATGTAAGTAAACAAACATTAGAAACACCCATAAATTTTGTAACAGCAACATCTTAAACGAAACCCTGAATAGAATCACTAAACAAAGGACATGGCCGTAACCTCGAGGGGATTTTAAGCATTATACGCTGCTGGAATCGAGAGAATTCTTGATTAACCACGATATTGTTCCTATTTTTGGATCTCCGGTTATACATTTTCAGTTTTGCTATGCTATACTACTCTGAAGAGCCAAAGAAACTGATACACCTGCCTGATATCGTGTACGTCTCACGCGAGCACGCAAAAGTGCCGCAACACGGCGTGCCAGGGACTCGAATAATGTCTGAGAAGTTGTGCTGGAGGGAACTGACACCATGAATCCTGCAGGGCTGTCCATAAATCTGTAAGAGTACGAGGGGGTGTAGATCTCTTCCGAACAGCACATTGCAAGACATCCCAGACATGCTAACAATGTTCATGTCTGGGGGGTTTGTCGGCCAACGGAAGTGTTTAAATTCAGAAGAGTATTCCTGGAACCACTCTGTAACAATTCTGGGCGTGTGGGGTGTCGCATTGTACTGCTGGAATTGACCAGGTCCGTCGGATAGCACAATGGACACGAATGGATGCAGGTGATCAGACAGGATGCTTACTTACGTGTTACCTGTCAGAGTCGTATCTAGACATATCAGGGGGTCCCTTATCACTCCAATTGCACACGCCCCACACCATCACAGAGCCTAGACGAGCTTGACCAGTCCCCTGCTGACATCCAGGATCCATGGATTCATGAGGTTGTCTCCATACCTGTACACGTCCATCCGCTTGCTACAAGTTGAAATGAGATTCGTCCGACCAGGCAACATGTTTCCAGTCATCAGTAGTCCAACGTCGGTGTTGATGGACCCAGACGAGGCATAAAGCTTTGTGTCGTGCAGTCATCAAGGGTACAGGAGTGGGCCTTAGGCTCCGAAAGCCCATACTGGTGATGTTCCGTTAAATGGTTCGCACGCTGACACTTGTTGACGGCCCAGCATTAAAATCTGCAGCAATTTGCGGAAGAGTTGGACTTCTGTCACGTTGAGCTATTCTCTTCAGTCGTCGTCCGTCCCGTTCTTGCAAGATCTTTTTCCGACCGCAACTGTTTTGGAAATTTGATATTTTAGCGGATTCCTGACGTTCACGGTACACTCGTGAAATGGGCGTACGTACCACTTCATCGCTACCTCGCAGATGCTGTGACCCATCGCTCGTGCGTCGACTGTAACATCATGTTCAAACTCACTTAAATCTTGGGAACCTGCCACTGCAGCGGCAGTAAGCGATCTAACAACTGCTCCAGACCCTTGTTATCTTCTATAGACGTTCCAGACCGCAGCGCCGTATTTTGATTGTTTACATATCTCTGTATTTGAATACGCATGCCAATACCAGTTTCTTTGGTGCTTCAGTGCAGTGATAATCATCGTTTGTGCCTCGATTTGTTGACTATTTACCTGATGTATCGTTAGCTGTAATGTGGACTGTGCAAATAGTCACAGTCTCACAACAGTACATTAAGCTCTACACTACAAGCAGAATCTTGGACATGCCAGGCAAGCCAGATTGCAGTTAGGAACTGTGTTAGCATAATTTGCCATTGTGACGAACTGTATTGTACAAGCTGTAAGAAAACTGTGTTTACAAATTGAGAGAGTTATAAGAGGAGGTAAAAGGAAACACTTTTTACTAAGATTTACGTCACAGTTGCATATTTTATTACAGGTGACTAGTTTCGAATACTTTCGCTCACTTTCAAACCATTACCTACAATTTCAATAAAAACATGAAATACAAATTCCTTAATTCCTTACTTCATAAATAAGTTTGGAACATTATGTATGCACAGATTACAGTAGTGCAATTCATGTTACGAGATACCGAATTTGTGACGTTCGACTGCACACAATGTCGACAGAATAAATATCTGATTCCTTCGTACATCCGATCTGTGTGTCAAATGTGATATAATTCTATTGGTACATGCAAAATTCGATAGGGGTGCTTAGTTGTTTATACATTAAAGTTTGGCAGGAACCCTCAGTTGTTTATTATGTATTCATACGCCCTGTCTCTCCATGGATTACAGTATGAAAGCTAAGTACATAGATATTGTATTCATAAACGTCGCTGACATTGTCGCATTATTTTATAAATTATTGGTATCTACGGTTAGCAGCTGACTGCTTCA
Organism: Schistocerca serialis cubense; assembly: GCF_023864345.2. Lineage (NCBI taxonomy): Eukaryota > Metazoa > Arthropoda > Insecta > Orthoptera > Acrididae > Schistocerca > Schistocerca serialis. The sequence goes on along the minus strand of NC_064640.1, from coordinate 919,207,086 downwards.
CTGAATCATTCATTTTAAAAAGAGCAAACAAATTATTCAACTTAAATTCGCACTGTTCATTTTTTTGTTCTTTTTAAAAAGATCTATGATTCAATAAACCATTCTGCTGATGACTGTGCACACCAGTAATTTATAAAATAATGCGATAATGTCTGAGTTCTTCTATCAATAGAATATGTATTAATTTAGTTTTAACATTATAAGTTCTGGAGAGACAAAACATATGAGTACATAATGAGCAACTGAAGGCGCTTATCAAATTTTAATTTATTTTACTCATTATATGTGCCTGACTTTGTACTCTTTTCCAAGATATTTGGCTGTAACATCTCTAACACAAAGCTCAGGTGTGCAATTTAGGTATTTGAAAGCTTCGTCCACATTATGGGACATTTGTACGAAATATGGGGCAATACGCTGTTTATTATTAACAATGGAACATTTACAAAAGGAGAACACGCAAAAGGCGTGATGTTCGATTTATACGTATCTCTTAAGAAAGATAGTATCAATTAAGACAGGTGTATAGTTGTTGCAGTAGGCAATCAATATTATAGTAACTATCTATGAAGATTTTGTATGCATATAATCTTCCCCAACCTGAATCACTATCCATAAATTTCTTTCTGGGTTGCTGAGCACGACACGTAACTTAAACCAGTGTTTGGGAAACTTATAATAGGGACCAAGTCCTTAGCTCATTTTGTAATATGATGAGGACAACAAACCAGGAGAATTTTACGGAATTGTAAGATAGTTGTTAGACAGTGGGACGACTGAGAGTGGATTCACTATAGAATGAAACTATAACATTTGTGTGCTATTAGACATTGTAACATTTGTGTGCTATTAGACATTGATAACAGAACGGTATTAAAATCACTGTTGCAGAAATTTCCTTGGAGGCATTGAAATAACGAATGTTAGTTCACTGTTCACCGTGTTTACTACTAAAAAGTTTCACTGTGGGCTAGTCGATTCGTATACTGTGTTCAGGTGATGAAAAATCGTCTTTTCCTCTTCGTAGTGCCAGAAAAACAGTATATTTACACCGTGATGGTTCTTTATTACAGATAAGTTTCCCGCAGTCGTATCTTCGACGTGAAATTGACTGGTACAGGATATAACTACTGAGTCGCCTCAGTATGTATGGAGTGTCTCCTGACGCAGGTTCAAAATGGTTCAAATGGCTCTGAGCACTATGGGACTCAACTTCTGAGGTCGTCAGTCCCCCAGAGCTTAGAACTACTTAAACCTAACTAACCTAAGGACATCACACACATTCATGCCCGAGGTAGGATTCGAACCAGCGACCGTAGCGCCTGACGCAGGAAGTAATTTTGTGGTAAGCACGTCTAAGTGGCTGATCTTACGTCGTCAACTTCTGCATGATCGACATTAGGTATATTTCTTACCTCACTTAAGTTCTGTGCAATGAAGGGGTTGTTACTCCTCAAAAAACTTTCCGGTACTTAATTACAAGTATGGCCTCTAACATTGAAACCATACTCTCCTGTACGTATGCCTCGTTCCACCTTATTTGTACATCAGTAATATTACCTTGTAAGTTTGTCCCCGTTGTTCAAAATAACCCTGTATAAATTACGCCAAGCACCCGGAAGAAGGCTCGCATTCGGGTAGTGCAAGTCTTAGATCCTATTCGGCCATCTCGACCTAGATTTCTCATTGTTCCTTGAGTGAATAGTTTGCTTTATGTTGACACGAGCGATTCCTCTTCCCAGCCTTCTACTTCTTAATGCCGCCTACAGAACATAACACTCTCCTGTTTCTCCTGTTCCTCCTCCTCCTCCAGATATAGACTACCAAACACTTCTGGTCAAACAAGGCCTCGAAAACAGCTGCATAGCCACTTCTTGGACAGGTCTTGTAATGCGCATAGAAGCTGCCTTCTGCCTTCACTACTTTCAGCTATGAGCTACAGCCTCGAATGCAGTCGCAGCATGACCAAGCTCACTCCAGAGAGCAACGGAAACGCGCGTCGCTAAGTTGGTCGCGTAGTTTGTATTTCGTCGTGCCGTATCGATACACGTGTCTCCACAATAGAAAACCGCTAAACCTGACTCGAGGAACAAACAAAAAAGAGTGGAGAAGGGAAAAAGGAGGAAGAGGAATGACAGAGGAAGTCTAATTCGGTCCGTCACGTCCGGTGCGAGTGTCTGGCAAGACTTCAACTGGCGGCGGTCTCGCCCGTTGGTTTATCCAGCCGCTCGCCGGCTGGAGTGCCACTCCTCCAGACGGCCACGAAAGCAAATCAATCAGGCGCCGCTTGAGTCGCCACACTGATACTAGTCGACTCGACGGCTGGCCAACATAAACCTCCCAACAATTTAGCTTCACTGACCTGGTACAGCTTGGTCCCCCCCGCAGCCGAGACATGCGTAGCACCCTAAATCAAGTGCAGGGGATACTAAGATAAGGTTGAAAGGATAGATCTAACTTCACACCGACGACGAAAGAATTAGAAACAACTCGCAAACTGGAAGTAGTCAAAGACAGAACAGGAAATCGACCGTATCATTTTCGGAGGAAACACACCTACATACTGCTTTAGACGTTTTGATAAAAAACGTGGCCGGCCGGAGTGGCCGAGCGGTTAAAGGCGCTACAGTCTGAAACCGCACGACCGCTACGGTCGCAGGTTCGAATCCTGCCTCGGGCATGGATGTGAGTGATGTCCTTAGATTAGTTGGGTTTAAGTAGTTCTAAGTTCTAGGGGACTTATGACCACAGCAGTTGAGTCCCATAGTGCTCAGAGTCATTTGAACCATTTGAACTATAAAAAACGTGAAAAACCTTAATCTGAGGGTAATGCGGGGATCTGCACCCCACTGCTCCCAAATGAGTCCATTGTCTTACCCAGTGCGCCATATTGCTCATTCAGTGGATACCATGGTAACGGGAGGTGTGGTGTTCAGGAAGTTTCCGGTACTCATTAAAAGGAATGCTTGTCTGACTGGGGAGTTCCGCTTTTGTTGTATTATTTTCAGTCGCATTTCGTCATAGGTTACATATTTCATTAATAAGAATCTCTCACCAAAAAATAAAATTGACAATTTTTAAGGCAGGAAATAAGACTTGAAACTTCCTGGCAGATTATAACTGTGTGCCGGACCGAGACTCGAACTCGGTCCCGAGTTCGAGTCTCGGTCCGGCACACAGCTTTAATCTGCCAGGAAGTTTCATATCAGCGCACACTCCGCTGCAGAGTAAAAGTCTCATTCTGGAAACATCCCCCCGGCTGTGGCTAAGCCATGTATCCGCAATATCCTTTCTTCCAGGAGTGCTAGTTCTGCAAGGTTCGCAGGAGAGCTTCTGTGAAGTTTGGAAAGTAGGTAAAGAGCTACTGGCGGAAGTAAATCTGTGAGAACGGAGCGTGAGTCGTGCTTGGGTAGCTCAGATGGTAGAGCACTTGTCGGCGAAAGGCAAAGGTCGCGAGATCGAGTCTCGGTCCGGCACACAGTTTTAATCTGCCAGGAAGTTTCGTATCAGCGCACACTTCGCTGCAGAGTGAAAGTCTTATTCTGGAAACATCCCCCAGGCTGTGGGTAACCCATGTCTCCGCAATAATCTTTCTTCCAGGAGTGCTAGTTCTGCAAGGTTCGCAGGAGTGCTTCTGTGAAGTTTGGAAAGTAGGTGACGTGGTACTGTTGGAAGTAAAGCTGTGAGAACGGGGCGTGAGTCGTTCTTGGGTAGCTCATATGGTAGAGCACTTGCCCGCGAAAGGCAAAGGTCCAGAGATCGAGTCACGGTCCGGCACACAGTTTTAATCTGCCAGGAAGTTTCATATCAGCGCACACTCCGCTGCAGAGTGAAAGTCTCATTCTGAAGAGGATAAGACTTGTTTGTCACAAAAAGTGCATGTCTTCATTCAAAAGTCAGTTAGCTATACACTTGCTGTGACTGATGAAAATAACATGGAAATTCAATACTATCTTTCGCAGAAAGATCACGATCAGGTGGTTAGCCGTTCTCTTTCTCTAGCGTGTTATAAAGTGCCCTAATGGGTACCTGCATCATGTGAAAGACTGTGTAGAGTGCGTGTGTAGCGTAGTGTAAAAAAGAGGGTGAACTCGGAGCCTACGCCTCTCAAGAATAACAAAAGAGGCCACCAAGGTTACCGTTACTCCCCGAAATGCTGTGTACATGCTTGAGATTTAATCTAGGACATTGGAGATATTTCTTGGAATCAACTACCTCTGGGCGAGGGGCATCGGCCGTCGTAGTACGATGCATCAGATACCGCGGCAACGGAAGGAAATCTTCCGCAAAATAACCACTCAGTTCGACCACTTCGGTCTTCAATTTTATGAGTTTGTCAACAAGTCTTTCGTGAAACTCAAGTTCCAGCTATATACTCTTTGCAAACTATTCACCTCGCATCAGTTTCTTGAGAAAATCAAGTAACTAATAGTCAGCAAGAGATATGTATGAACTTTAGGGAGTATGTACAAGGTTTCCACATCCATCCGCATTGATTTCTGCCGCTATGGCATGAACAGCGTGGAGACCAAGTCTATCGTTTTAACGAGTAACTCCATAACTTCCTGCAAGTATCTCTCATACACTCCTGGAAATGGAAAAAAGAACACATTGACACCGGTGTGTCAGACCCACCATACTTGCTCCGGACACTGCGAGAGGGCTGTACAAGCAATGATCACACGCACGGCACAGCGGACACACCAGGAACCGCGGTGTTGGCCGTCGAATGGCGCTAGCTGCGCAGCATTTGTGCACCGCCGCCGTCAGTGTCAGCCAGTTTGCCGTGGCATACGGGGCTCCATCGCAGTCTTTAACACTGGTAGCATGCCGCGACAGCGTGGACGTGAACCGTATGTGCAGTTGACGGACTTTGAGCGAGGGCGTATAGTGGGCATGCGGGAGGCCGGGTGGACGTACCGCCGAATTGCTCAACACGTGGGGCGTGAGGTCTCCACAGTATATCGATGTTGTCGCCAGTGGTCGGCGGAAGGTGCACGTGCCCGTCGACCTGGGAACGGACCGCAGCGACGCACGGATGCACGCCAAGAACGTAGGATCCTACGCAGTGCCGTAGGGGACCGCACCGCCACTTCCCAGCAAATTAGGGACACTGTTGCTCCTGGGGTATCGGCGAGGACCATTCGCAACCGTCTCCCTGAAGCTGGGCTACGGTCCCGCACACCGTTAGGCCGTCTTCCGCTCAAGCCCCAACATCGTGCAGCCCGCCTCCAGTGGTGTCGCGACAGGCGTGAATGGAGGGACGAATGGAGACGTGTCGTCTTCAGCGATGAGAGTCGCTTCTGCCTTGGTGCCAATGATGGTCGTATGCGTGTTTGGCGCCGTGCAGGTGAGCGCCACAATCAGGACTGCATACGACCGAGGCACACAGGGCCAACACCCGGCATCATGGTGTGGGGAGCGATCTCCTACACTGGCTGTACACCACTGGTGATCGTCGAGGGGACACTGAATAGTGCACGGTACATCCAAACCGTCATCGAACCCATCGTTCTACCATTCCTAGACCGGCAAGGGAACGTGCTGTTCCAACAGGACAATGCACGTCCGCATGTATCCCGTGCCACCCAACGTGCTCTAGAAGGTGTACGTCAACTACCCTGGCCAGCAAGAACTCCGGATCTGTCCCCCATTGAGCATGTTTGGGACTGGATGAAGCGTCGTCTCACGCGGTCTGCACGTCCAGCCCGAACGCTGGTCCAACTGAGGCGCCAGGTGGAAATGGCATGGCAAGCCGTTCCACAGGACTACATCCAGCATCTCTACGATCGTCTCCATGGGAAAATAGCAGCCTGCATTGCTGCGAAAGGTGGATATACACTGTACTAGTGCCGACATTGTGCATGCTCTGTTGCCTGTGTCTATGTGCCTGTGGTTCTGTCAGTGTGATCATGTGATGTATCTGACCCCAGGAATGTGTCAATAAAGTTTCCCCTTCCTGGGACAATGAATTCACGGTGTTCTTATTTCAATTTCCAGGAGTGTATTTACGTCAAGGAAGCGCACGGTTTCCTCAATAAAAATACGCCCGTATGTCTGCATTAGATAGTTTAACCATTCCAGGTTCATGTCCGTCAGTGAGATTCACATCAAAGCAACCGTGAATCAGAATGTGCGACAGCAAGACTAACAGAGGTACGGACTACGCACTTAGTAACGAGTGGAGCGATAGAGTCTACGGAGAAATGGTGCTCCGGAGAGTTAACATCGTCGGCGTCACTGTAATGTCTGTTCACACGGATGTACATCAACTGCTTTCCTGAAAATGACAGTGCATGGTATTAATGAATTCTTGGAATTTTATACCGGTCTGATGCAATAAATTCACAGAAAACATTGCACAGCGGAAGACTTCGTCGTTGTAGGCGACACCAACTTTCAGTAGCAGGCTGCTTCCACATTTCTAGATTTCCGGAAGGCGTTTGGCACAGTGGCCTACAGCAGGTTGTTAACGAAGATCCAAGCATACGGAATGGGTTCTCAGATATGTCAGTGGCTCAAAGACTCTGTGATGAGAGCCCAAAACGTTGTCCTGCTAGTTTCACCAGAGACAAGATCATCGTCCCAGGTGCCCCTGGGATGTGTGAAAGGATCGTTCTTGCTATGTATGTACACTATGTGATCAAAAGTATTCGGCAACTCTTACATAGTGAGGAATTGGCCACTAGACGTCACGATAGGCAGGCACGCCAGTATAAAAGGCGACGGGGACTATTTTGTTATCAAGAAGAAAAGAGTTTCTAGATAACAGAACGCAGCATGTCATTCTCAATGGAGAGAAGTCTTCCGAAGTAAGAGTGATTTCAGGTGTGCCGTAGGGGAGTGTAGCAGGACCGTTGCTACTCACAATACGCATAAATGACCTTGAGGATAACATCGGAAGTTCACTGAGGCTTTTTGCGGATGATGCTGTGGTATATCGAGAGGTTGTAACAATGGAAAATTGTACTGAAATGCAGGAGGATCTGCAGCGAAGTGACGCATGGTGCAGGGAATGGCAATTGAATCTCAATGTAGACAAGTGTAATGTGCTGCGAATACATAGAAAGAAAGATCCCTTATCATTTAGCTACAATATAGCAGGTCAGCATCTGGGAACAGTTAATTCCATAAATTACCTGGGAGTAGGCATTAGGAGTGATTTAAAACGGAATGATCATATAAAGTTGATCGTGGGTGAAGCAGATGCCAGACTGACATTCATAGGAAGAATCCTAAGGAAATGCAATCCGAAAACAAAGGAAGTAGGTTACAGTACACTTGTTCGCCCACTGCTTGAATATTGCTCACCAGTGTGGGATCAGTACCAGATAGGGTTGATAGAAGAGATAGAGAAAATCCAACGGAGAGCAGCGCGCTTCGTTACAGGATCATTTAGTAATCACGAAAGCGTTACGGAGATGATAGATAAATTCCAGTGGAAGACTCTGCAGGAGAGAAGCTCAGTAGCTCGGTACGGGCTTTTGTTGAAGTTTCGAGAACATACCTTCACCGAGGAGTCAAGCAGTATATTGCTCCCTCCTACGTATATCTCGCGAAGAGACCACGAGGATAAAATCAGAGAGATTAGAGCCCACACAGAGGCATAGCGACAATCTTTCTTTCCACGAACAATACGAGACTGTAATAGAAGGGAGAACCAATAGAGGTACTCAATGTACCCTCCGCCAAACACAGTCAGGTGGCTTGCTGAGTATGGATGTAGATGTAGATGTAGAATGGGTCCATCAGCAGAGCCAAGTGGCTTCGAACATTGATCAGTCATTGGATGCTACCTGTGTAACAGATCCATCAGGGATATTTCAAACGTGCTCAGACTGCCCAAATCGACTGTTGGTAATGTGATTGTGAAATTGTAACGCGAAGAGACAACCACAGCTGAACCAAGTCCAGGCTGACGTCATGCGTTGACGGACAGGACCCGTATGGAACTGTGTGGTTGTAAAAAATCGCATGAAATCAGCGGAAACAATCACCCGCGAGTTCCAAGGTGCTGCTGGCAGCCAGCTGGCACAAAGACTGTGCGTGGGAAGTTAAGAAGAATGGCCTACAATGGTGGAGCGGCTCCTCATCGGCCACACATTTTTGTAGTCAGTGCTAAGCGAAGCTTCACAACGTAGACGACTGGAATCGAGTGATTTGGTGTGTTGTATCACACTATACTCTGTGGCAATCCGAAGGAAGGCAGCGCCTTGCCGCAGTGGATACACAGGTTCCCATCAGATCACCGAAGATAAGCGCTGTCGGGCGTGAACGGCACTTGGATGGGTGACCATCCGGGCCGCCGTGCGCTGTTGCCATTTTTCGTGGTACACTCAGCCTCGTGATGCCGACCGAATAGTAGCGGCTCCGGTCAAAGAAAACCATCATAACGACCGGGAGAGTGTGTGCTGACCACACGCCCTTCCTATCTGCATCCTCATCTGAGTATGACACGGCGGTCCCGATGAGCTACTTGTGGCCTGAAGACGGAGTTCCAATCGGATGGAAGGACTTAGGTTTGACGAATGCCTGGAGAACGTTACCTGCCTTCATGTTTAGTGCCAACTGTGAAGTACAGAGGAGGCGATGTTACGGTATGTGGATGCTCTTCATCGTTACGCATAAGAAAACGCTGAATGCGGAAGAATATGAACACAATTTACAGCGTTGTGTACTGTGAATAGTGGAGGAATAGTTCGAAGACCAATGCTGTCTGTATCAGCATGACAGTCCTCTCTGTCATGAAGTAGCATTTGTGAGGCAATGGCAACATTCTTGAAGTCGATTTGCCTGCTCAGATTGCTGACCTGAAACCAACTGAACACTTTCGGGATGAGTTAGAAGGTCCAGCTCCCTACGGACTCCCTTCAGATCCCAGCGTTGAGCGTCACTACCTTCTCTTGATTTGGCTGTTGAGAAAGAATTGAGATGCCATTCCTCCAGACATTCAGATACCTTATTGAAAGTGTCCCTAGCAGAATTCAAGCAGTCATAAAGGCGAAGGGTGGATACTACCCACATTAATGTCCACTAGTAGGTGCCCGGATATTTTTGATGATATGGTGTGTGGTTTAGGCATAACTTCTATTTGATGCGATGAATGGCAGCTTGCTGTAGAAGTAGAAAAACCTAAGCTGAGCAGGTGAGTTGGAAAAACAATCTTGTAACCTTCCGATACAGTATTAGTGTTGTGCTGCTTGTCACAGTCACGTCGATTAAATACATAGACGTTGCGTTGCAAAGTTATATGAAATGAAATGAGCACTTAAGGCCGGTAGTAGGGAAGGCAAAATGCCCAAGCCGGTTTATTGATAGAATTCTAGGTAAGTTTGTAACACTTACATCGATTAGGAGTAGGTTTGTTTATGTAACTGTGTATCTGCAGTTTATGAAGTGTGCATTCTGTGTTGTTTCAACTCCTTGATGTATGGCAAGAAAATTAGGGTTTTGTAATGTATATATGAACAAAGTAAAAAATATATTGAAATTTTAAATTATTATAATACGAATATTTTATAAAGAAAGTATGTTTGTTAAAAGCTGGTTCATGATTAGGGCACTTGTATTTTTAACATGTGAACGCTGTAGGGAAGTCCCTCCGCAACGAAAGAGGCACGGCGCTATGTAAAAGGTGGGTTTGGCGGTCGAACTGAGCGGCTACTTTGTGTGAAACGCACGCAGTGTACGGCTAGCCTTAGCACGGTCCACCTCGACGGTGCTGAGAGAGGCAATTGGAAGCTGCATTAGAAGGGATTTGCCTCGGATGTGGATCTGGCTATTATTTGGTGTTCACGGAATAATGGAATGGCTGTAATATGTTGAAAATCCGACGCCAAGAAGAGATCGTATATAAGAGCATTCGCACACCAAGAACCGAGAGTACAGTTACCCGCGATTTCGCATGCCACTAATGTTCGCCACTGCTTCACAGACTTCATACATTCAGATAAGTAATGTATATGAGCATGAACCAGTTAATTTGTGTGTTGTTTCAATAATAATCACATAAAGCGTCAATTCGTGTTCGAAACCACAACTTCAATCCTGATCACGAACCTACGCAGAGTCCTCACCTAAGTGCTACTAAAACCGAGTATCCTGATTCAAATGAACAATTCTTGTATTCACGTGTTTAAAAGTAATTTTTTGTCTTAAGTAAAAGGAGTAGCAAAAGTTAAAGTAAGAATAACAATTGGATACTTTATTAATGAACTACTCCAAGTGAAAATGGTAAGGTACGAAATTTACGTACAATAACTCAAAGCTTAATTAAGAGGAAAGTGAAAACCTTAGTTATTTATTTTTATTTACACGGCAGGACCAAATTGAGGACCAAATCTCCGAGGTCATGGAATATGTCAGTACATTAAATTATAACATAAAAGTAATAGCAGATAAAAATAAAATATTTGTGAACCAGAAAAATGTCAGTCCTTAAGTTTAAGTAAACGCAATCAACAAAACAACAAGAATCAGCCTAATTTTTCAAGGAAATCCTCGATAGAGTAGAAAGAGTGACCCATTGTAAGTAGGCTGTTTAGGTTTTTATGTTGGTAACGCCACGTAGCGCTCTGTATGAAAATCACCGACGGTGCTGTGTGCAGTCAGTGGCTGATTTGCATTGTTGGAATATTGCTATTGTAGTGTTGGGCAGTTGGATGTGAACAGCGCGTAGTGTTGCGCAGTTGGAGGTGAGCCGCCAGCGGTTGTGGATGTGGGGAGAGAGATGGCGGAGTTTTGAGAGCGGATGATCTGGACGTGTGTCCATCAGAGACAGTAGATTTGTAAGACTGGATGTCATGAACTGATATATATATTATGACTTTTGAACACTATTAAGGTAAATACATTGTTTGTTCTCTATCAAAATCTTTCATTTGCTAACTATGCCTATCAGTAGTTAGTGCCTTCAGTAGTTAGAATCTTTTATTTAGCTGGCAGTATTGGCGCTCGCTGTATTGCAGTAGTTCGAGTAACGAAGATTTTTGTGAGGTAAGTGATTCATGAAAGATATAGGTTATTGTTAGTCAGGGCCTGTCTTTTGTAGAGATTATTGAAAGTCAGATTGCGTTGCGCTAAAAATATTGTGTGTCAGTTTAGTGTTGATCAGAATAGGTAAAGAGCAAAATGTCTGAGTACGTTCAGTTCTGCTCAGCTGTTTGAAAATCAAATAATGTAAGGGGTTTACTAGCACAGTAATTCATTAATTTTTCTAAGGGGAGGTTTCACCATGAGGAAACTCCTTAGTTACGATTTGAAAGCGCGTGGATTACTGCTAAGATTTTTGAATTCGAGTGATAGCTTATTGAAAATGGATGCAGCAGTATACTGCACAGCTTTCTGCACAAGAGTTAAGGAAGTCCAGTACAAATGCAAGTTTGATTTCTGCCGAGCATTAACTGAGTAAAAGCTGCTTATTCTTAGGAATAAACTAATATTGTTAACAAGAAATGACAGTAAGGAATATATATATTGAGAGGTCAGTGTCAAAATACCGAGACTTGTAAACAGAGGGCACCAAGAGGTTCGTGAACTTACACCACTTATTGCCCGAACCGCCCGTTTCTGAGCCAAAAATATCTTTTTGCAATGGCAAGAAAAGTAGACTAATTTTCATTCGAACAATCATTCACTTCAGATACTCCTCGAATAGTAAAAATTGCAGCATTAAGTCTTCGAACAAGATCCTGAATGTGGGCTTTCCGCAACAATTTACTATCTATCTCAGCACCTAGCAATCTGACTGCTCAGTTTCACTAACCATATGCCCTTTCTGTGAAATTAAAACATCAGGTTTTGTTGAATTGTGTGTTAGAAACTGTAAAAACTGAGTCTTACTGTGATTTAGCGTTAGTTTATTTTCTGCAAGCCATGAACTTAGGTCATGAACGCTATTTGAAATTGGGTCAATGTTGCACACAACATGCTTTACTACCAAGCTTGTATCATCAGCAAACAGAAATATTTTAGAGTTACCCATAATACTAGAGGGCATATCATTTATATCAATAAGGAACAGGTGTGGTCCCAACACTGATTCCTGGAGCACCCCACAATTTTACCAACCGCCCCCCCCCCCCCCCTCAGACCCCACATCACAGCCATTCTCGACACTGTGAATAATGACCTTTTGTTGTCTGTTGGTGAAGTAAGAGGTGAACCAGTTGTGAGCTACTCCCAGTATTCCATAGTGGTCCAACTTCTGGAGAAATATTTTGTAATTAAAACAACCAAATGACTTAGTTAAATCAAAAAAATATGCCTAGCGTTAGAAACCTTTTGTTTAACCCGTCAGAGAAAATAGAATACAGCATTCTCAGTTGTTAAACGACTTCTATAGCCGACCTGTACATTTGATGGCAAATCGTGTGATATAAAATGATCAATTATCCTCACATACACAGCCTTTTTAATAACTTTAGCAAACACTGCTGGCATAGAAATTGTCTACATATTCTTTTCCCCCTTTTTATAAGGCGCTTTACTACTGAGTACTTTAATCATCCAGGAAACTGACCATTCCTAAAGGAAAAATTACACATATGGCTAAATACAGGGCTAACTTGTGCACCAAAGTACTTTACTGATCTGCTAGGCACTCCATAATATTTAAAAGCTAAAAACACAAAAGTGAAGATGGATACGCTTTTGCTAAATTATCCTTAGTTTATCATAAAATATAGTTTTGTAGGATTACTGTGCAAGATTGTATAAATATTATTGGCAAGAATACCTGCTTCACTGGTGATTAAAGTGCAAGTACATACATATCATTAATGAACAGATTTACAGTAGTACTGTTGGAAGTGAGCTTATGAACATTTTCCAAGATAGTGTAGTTTTGGTACACATCATGAATGATTCCTTTTGAAGTTAATTAAATCCAGCGTTGTATTATATTACCTTGCAAAGTAATTTAAGTGAATCATTAGCTTTTAGAGTTAGTTTTTATTATTGCAATAATCAAAAATCCTTGGCTAGTGAAACTATACCAGTTTATGGGCCCCCCATCATACTCTCCACCTATTAAGAAAAAATTTAACTATTACTGTTAGTAACGAAAACTGCTGTATGCAGAGGAGCTTAAACAGTGTATTTAAGATGTTTTTCGTCTTTATTTGTGTTTTTCATGTCAGTCGGGATACAACCCCTCATGTCCAAAATTAGTTCTGCACTTCATGCAGTGATGTTTCATTATTTGATTAAGTAATGGTCTTGAGTGTGGCTGTCATAGTAGGAGCTCGGTGCAATTTTGCTCCCCATAATTTACTGGTATGTGTGTTATTGGTAACTACTGCTACACACAGTACAGAGTGCCCTGTGTCAGTTTGTGGTTTGTGGTTTGTGGGATTAAAGGGACCAGACTGCTATGGTCATCGGTCTGTGTCAGTTTGTATCCTGTTCACTATTCAAAGGGAAATCTCAACAAAAGTGACTTAAGTAATTAATATCCAATTTTATCAATTATATATTTCCAAATTAATGTACATAATTAGGCTGGTGACTGTTAATTTTTTTCATTCATTTATGATTTTACCACTTCTGTTAAATACCAAGGTTAAACCCATTTGGTTTTTCTGTTAACTTTACAAAATTCGAAATTATAGTCCCATACTCTTTTCCATTAGACTCACGCACGGTCGAACTTTGAAATCCTGTCAGAGGGTAACATTAGCGTGTTTCACAGCAGGTTATTGTTATAAGTTCAGCTCATCTGTAAAGAAAAGCAGATACAGAACTATTGTAAATCTATCCGTGAATAGTAGTCAGATATATGGGATCCCCACCAGGTCGCATTAATAAGCAATTCAGAAGCGTGCTGCTGGATTTATAGCCGGTAGGTTCGATCAACACGTAAATATTAAGGAAAACGAAAATGCTCACTGAACTCAAATGGGAATCCCTGGAGGGAAGACGACGTTCTTTTTCGGGAAACATTATTTAGAAAATTTAGAGAACCGGAGTTTGCAAATGGCTGCAGAAGGATTCTACTGCCACCAACGTACATCTCGCATAAGGACCATGAACACAAGATAAGGGAAATTAGGACTTGTACAGAAGCATATAGACAGCCATTTTTTCTTCCCTCCATTTGTGAGTGGAACAGAAAGAGGGGATGACTAGTACTGGTTGTGGCACCCTTCACCAAGCACCGTATGGTGGCTTTCGGAGTATGTAGGGGTTGACAATTATTGAACTATATGAAATAAAACCGTCATAACTTCTGAACGGTTTGCGTTACGCCGTTCAAATGTTCAAATGTGTGTGAATTCCTAAAGGACCAAACTGCATAGGTCATCGGTCCCTAGCGTGGTGGTGCAGTGGTTAGCACACTGGATTCGCATTCGGGAGGACGACGGTTCAAACCCGCGTCCGGCCATCCTGATTTAGGTTTTCCGTGATTTCCCTAAATCACTCCAGGCAAATGCCGGGATGGTTCCTTTGAAAGGGCACGGCCGACTTCCTTCCCCGTCCTTCCTTAATCCGACGAGACCGATGACCTCGCTGTTTGGTCTCTTCCCCCAAACAATCCAATCCAATCCTAGACTTTCACACTACTTAAACTAACTTGTGCTAAGAACAACACACACACCCATTCCCGATGGAGGTTACGCCTATCAAACTGCACGGGTGGCACCGGGGCAAAATGGAAATTAGTGTGGTTTGGTTTAGCGAAGAACCCACTTTCATTTGGATGGGTTCGTCAATAAGCAAAACTGGCGCATTTGGGGGACTGAGAATCGACATTTCGCGATCTAGAAGTCTCTTCACCCTCAACGGCTGACTATGTGGTGTGCAATGTCCAGTTACGGAGATATTCCCTGATGGCATGGTGGCTGACTATGTGGTGTGCAATGTCCAGTTACGGAATAACTGGTGCGATATTCCCTGATGGCATGGTGAATACCGAATGGTACGTGAAGGTTTTGGAAGATGATTTCATCCCCATTATCTAAAGTGGCCCCGATTTCGACAAGCTGTGGTTCATGCAAGACGGAGCTCGACTCGATCGTAGCAGGAGAGTGTTTGATGTCCTAGAAGAGCACTTTGGGAACCGCATTGTGGCTCTGGGATACCTAGAGGCCACTAGCATCGGCCTCGATTGGCCGACATATTCTCCGCATCTGAACACACGCGACTTCTTTTTGTGGGGCTACATTAAAGACAAGGTGTATAGCAATAGCCCCAAAACCATTGCTGATTTGAAAACAGCCACTCAGGAGGTCATCGACAGCATCGATGTTCCGACACTTCAGCGGGTCATACAGAATTTTCGTATTCGTCTGCGCCACATCATCGCCAGTGATGGCAGGCATATCGAACATGTCATAACCTAAATCCGAATATCAATAGTGACGTATACATGTTGAATAAAGTGTGTACACGCCGTAGATTGTAACTAATTTGCGTTTTCTTTCACATAGTTCAATAATTGTATCCCGACACCCCCATATGTTTTTCATATTAGGTGCATTATGCTGCCACCTACTGCAAGGTACCCCGTATCAGCGACCTCAGTAGTCATTGGACGTCGTAAGAGAGCAGAATGGGCCGCTCCGCGAAACTCACGGACTTCGAAAGTGGTCAGGTGACTGGGTGTCACTTGTGTCATACGCGAGGTTTCCACACTCCTAAAGATCCCTAGGTCCTCTGTTTCCGATGTGATAGTGAAGTGGAAACGTGAAGGGAAACATACAGTGCAAAAGCGTACAGGCCGACCTCGTCTGTTGACTGACAGAGACTGATGACAGGTGAAGAGGGACGTAATGTGTAATGGGCAGACATGTATCCAGACCATCACACTGCAATTCCAAACTGCATCAGGATCCACTGCAAGTATTATGACAGTTAGGCGGGAGGTGAGAAAACTTGGATTTCGTGGTCGAGCGGCTGATCATAAACCACACATCGCGCCGGGGAATGCCAAACGACGCCTCGCTCGGTGTAAGGAGCGTAAACATTGGACGACTGAACAATGGAAAAACGTTGTGTGGAGTAACGAATCGCGGTACACAATGTGGCGATCCGATGGCAGGGTGTGGCTATGACGAATGCCCAGTGAACGGCATCTGCCAGCGTGAGCAGTGCGAACAGTAAAATTCGGAGGCGGTGTGTTATGGTGTAGTCGTGTTTTTCATGGGGGGGGCTTGCATCCCTTGTTGTTTTGCGTGACACTATCACAGCACAAGCCTACGCTGATGTTTTAAGCACCTTCTTGCTTCCCACTGTTGAAGAGAAATTCGGGGATGGTGATTGCATCTTAACACGATCGAGCACCTGTTCACAATGCATGGCCTGTGGCGGAGTGGTTACACGGCAATAACATCCCGTAATGGACTGGCCTCCACAG
Organism: Schistocerca serialis cubense; assembly: GCF_023864345.2. NCBI lineage: Eukaryota > Metazoa > Arthropoda > Insecta > Orthoptera > Acrididae > Schistocerca > Schistocerca serialis. The sequence goes on along the minus strand of NC_064640.1, from coordinate 919,190,732 downwards.
AGTCCTGACCTGACTCCTATGGAACACCTTTGGAATGTTTTGGAACGCCGACTTCGTACCAGGCCTCAGCGACCGACATCGATACCTCTCCTCACCGCAGCACTCCGTGAAGAATGGGCTGCCATTCCTCAAGAAACCTTCTCGCACCTGATTGAACGTATGCCTATGAGAGTGGAAGCTGTCATCAACGCTAAGGGAGGGCCAACACCATTCTGAATTCCAGTATTATCGATGGAGGGCGCCACGACCTTGTAAGTCATTTTCAGCCAGGTGTCCAGGTACTTTTGATCACATAATGTAGCTACAGATGTAGCAATTTTTCCATGTTTAAATTGGTTTGTCCACCTCTTTCGACTATTTCAAGCCATAAGCGTGCTGCAGTCGGCGATGATGATTTGCGGAGGAAACTGCTTGCTCCAAAAATTTTTCAGTCATTTATACAGTGCATGGCGGAGGGAATTTTCTACCAATGTTAACAATTTTGTGCCATACTCCGTTCCCGTATTGCACGAGGGAAAAATGACCGTATGTCTGACTTTGAACTCGCTTTAATCTACCTTATTCTAATATAAGTTCCCCGATGATCTCTGTTATGTTTTAATATGGGTTGTACCGTCCTGTTAAGATCCTAGAAGCAGATGTAAGAATATCTCAGAAGTGTCTGAGGACCAATTTCATAAGGACCGCATACCCTGGAACGTTACTGCACAATTGGTTACAGAAGGTCATTTTATACGATTTCCGTAACAAATTCACTGAATTTCCCCAGAATTGCCCTAACAAATGTAAGTCTTTGATTCTGTTTCCCTGCAACTGACATCACCTGATTGCTTCCTTTCATACTGCTTTATAGTTACCTACACTATTTGGGGAATGGCAGTCCATTCTTCCTCAGCAGCCAAAACCAGTGAAGTCAGTGTCGTTGGACGCTGGGATCTCAATACTAATTCGATCTTCTAACTCAAAGATGTTCCATTGGGCTAGTTTATTTCAGGAATATTATTGTCCACAAACAAATGCCTCACAGATGCTGCTTTACGACAAGGTTCTCTGCCATGCTGATACAACCAATCGTCTCCGAACTATTGCTCAAATGTACACAGAACACAATTTCGTCAAATGTGTTCATATTTTTCCACATTTACGTTATCTTGAGCTTAACAGTGGAACCACACCCTACTCACTGGAAACACACCCATACCGTAACACCATCTCCTCCATACTTCGCTACCGGCACTACACGTGATGGTTGGTAATGTTCTCCAGACATTCGCCAAACCCATACCATTCCATCGACTTGTCAAATGATACATCCTGGTTCAACAGTCATAAATCACCCGCTTCCAGTCGTCCAGTGTTCAGCAGTGTGCCGGCCGGGGCGGCCGAGCGGTTCTAGGCGCTACAGTCTGGACCCACACGACCGCTACGGTCGCAGGTTCGAATCCTGCCTCGGGCATGGATGTATGTGATGTCCTTAGGTTAGTTAGGTTTAAGTAGTTCTAAGTTCTAGGGGACTGATGACCTTAGAAGTTAAGTCCCATAGTGCTCAGAGCCATTTTTTTCCAGCAGTGTCGCTCTTTACACTATCTGGAGCGTTGCTTAGCGCTGACTACAGAAATGTGTGGCTTATGATGAGCTGCTGGATCACTGCAGCCCATTCTTTTCGACTGCCTACTCACGGTCATTGTGCTAGGAGACTGCTGGCAACACTTTGGTAGTCAAGAGTCATTCCTCCCGTTGATTTCATGCGGTTTTTTACAACCACCCTGCGCAGTGCTCGACGTTCACTGTGTTTCATTACATGGAGTCTGCCTGGTCTTGGTTTAGATGCGTTGCTCCTTCGCGTTTCCACTTTACAGTTACGTCACCAATAGTCGTCTTGTACAACTTTAGAAACTTTGAACTATCCCTGACGTATTTGTTACTCAGATGACCAGTCCACCATCGAAATCACTGAGGCCACTTGACAGACCCGTTCTGCTGTTATTGCTTTTCTGCTGACAACACAATGTTATGTTATGTTATGCTAGCCGGGGACCTAGAAACGACGGAGAGGCTCCGCCACCGCCGCAGCCGCAGTGGTCCACAACCCCACGACGACTACCTCAGTCCACTTCACCCCTCCTCCGCCCCTCATCGAACCCAGGGTTATTGTGCGGTTCGGCCCCCGGTGGACCCCCCCCCCCCCCCCCCCCCCCCCCAGGGAACGTCTCACAGACGAGTGTTTGCGTGGTAGAGTAATGGCGGTGTACGCGTACGTGGAGAACTTGTTTGCGCACCAATCGCTGACATAGTGTAGCTGAGGCGGAATAAGGGGAACCAGCCCGCATTTGCCGAGGCAGATGGAAAATCGCCTAAAAACCATCCACAGACTGGCCGGCTCACCGGACCTCGACACAAATCCGCCGGGCGGATTCGTACCGGGGACCAGGCGCTCCTTCCCGCACGGAAAGCCGTGCATTAGACCGCACGGCCAACCGGGCGGGTCATTGACAACACAATACTCTCCACCTAATTTTAGAATTGCGGGTCCGTGTCTCGTGACGTATATTACTCAGTTCCTCATTACATTGTGGTGTCCGTATACTTTTGATCACATACTGTATATAAATTTGAAGGATATGACATTCTCCAAAAGATTACCGATAATTTTTTGATATTGTCACGTAGAGGAAGGTGTAAGTAGATGAAAGTTCACTTAACGAAGGTTTATTCAGCACTTGCACATACAAGAGAGACGCGCGGGATTAGCCGAGTGATCTAAGGCGCTGCAGTCGTGGACTGTGCGGCTGGTCCCGGCGGAGGTTCGAGTCCTCCCTCGGGTATGGGTGTGTGTGTGTGTTTGTCTTTAGGATAATTTAGGTTAAGTAGTGTGTAAGCTTAGGGACTGATGACCTTAGCAGTTAAGTCCCATAAGATTTCACACACATTTGAACAACATTCAAGAGCGCGGAACGAACTGCCTCCGGCCAGAACACATACGGTATGTATAGAGCTACACAACATTCCAGTACAATGATTCTTGCCATTTGTGGATACTTCTAGAATGTACTCGAACCGAATGTAGAAATTAAAATTTTTCAGTTCGCGTTTGAACTCACGACCCTCCATGCAACAATCTAGTATCATAACCACTACACTACGACGATTGCGCTAGTAGGCTTCTTCTGCGACAGTATAAAGCTCTCAGGTTTCTTCTCTTATACGGGCTGTAATTAGTATACGTGCAGATATTTCTGTTCTTGACTGAGGATGGTGTACTGAACAACATTACGCCAGTATTAAGAAAATTTGTAGACTTGTAATTATAGCTATTACAAGTAGTATATTTTTTATGTTTGGTAATACTTCCATATACATGTGGGACAAACATATTTTCCCTGGGCAGCAGATCAGGTGTCGAAGTGTGGACTCGTGGACGCAAAGCGGTCAATCTATACTGAAACGCATAGTCCACTTAAAGGTAGTTATTTCAAATGGGGCTTAACTTCCGACGTCATCAGTCCCCTAGAACTTAGAACTACTTAAACCTAACTAACCTACGGACCTCACACGCATCGATGGCCGAAGCAGGATTCGAACCTGCGACCGTAGCGGTCGCGCGGTTCCAGACTGTAGCGGCTAGAACCGGTCGGCCACGCCGGCTGGCAGGTAGTTAGTGCCAGGCAGAAAATATCAATTCGTAACACTTGTGATGTTGTTGTGGGAAAACTGTTCGATGCAAAGAAAAAACAACCATCTCCATGATGTACACTGAAGCACAAAACAAACTACTATAGGCATGAATATGCAAATACAGATATATGTAAACAGGTGGAATAGAGTGCTGCGGTCGGCAACATCTATATAAGACAACAAGTGTCTGGCGCAGATGTTATATTCGTTACTGCTGCTACAGTGGTAGGTTATCAAGATTTAAATGAGTTTGGACGTGGTGTTATAGTCGGCGCACGGGCTATGGGACACAGAATCTCCGAGGCAGCGATGAAATGGGGATTTTCCCGTACTACAATTTCACGCGTGTACCGTGAATATCGGAAATCCGGTAAAACATCAAATCTCCGACATCGCTTTGCTCAGAAAAAGATCCTGCAAGAACAGGACGAACGATGACTGAAGAGAATCATTCAAAGTGATATAATTGCAAGCCTTCCGCAAATTGCTTCAGATTTCAATGCTGGGCCGTCAACAAGTGTCAGCGTGCGAAGCCTTCAACGACACATCATCAGTGTGGGCTTTCGGAGCCGAAGGCCACTCGTGTACCCTTGATGACTGCACGACACCAACATTTACGCATCGCCTCGGCTCGTCGACACCGACATTGGACTGTTGATGATTGAAAACATGTTGCCTGGTCGGACGAGTCTAGTTTCAAATTATATCGATCGGATGGGCGTGTACGGGTATGGAGACAACCTCATGAATCCGTGGACCCTGCACAGGCACTGTTCAATTTGGTGGAGGCTCTGTAATAGTATGGGGCGTGTGCAGTCGTAGTGATTGGGGCCCCTGATACGCCTAGATACGAATGATAGATGACACGTATGTATGCATCTTGTCTGGTCACCTGCGTCCATTCATGCCCATTGTGCATTCCGACGGACTTGGTTCAATTCCAGCACGACAATGCGACACCCCACACGTCCAGAATTGCTACATAGTGGCTCCAGGAACATTCTTCTGAGTTTAAACACTTCCGTTAGCCGCCAAACTCCCCAAACATGAACATTATTGAGGATATTTGGGGTGCCTTGCAATGAGCTGTTCAGAAGAGATCTCAACCCCTTCGTACTCTTACGGAATTATGGACAGCCATGCAGGACTCATGGTGTCAGATCCCTCCAGCACTACTTCAGACATTATGCGAGTCCATGCCACGTCGTGTTGCAGCATTTCTGCGTGCTCACGGGGTCCCTACGGGATGTTAGGCAGCTGTACCAATATCTTTGGCTCTTCGCTGTACTAAAGTACCACATATAAAAATATCTGCACTATAGTCCTATATAGCATTTGTTTGTATTTATGTACAAAAAGTATAAATACTGTCTAAGCGTTTACTTAGCAATCGTGCAGTGACGATATTTTCCAGTACACACAACATCCTCAGCAAACTGAGAGCCATGGTGATATTATCTGAGAAATCATTTACATATTTTGAAAGTATTTGCGGTCCCTTTCTGCTTCCTTTGGCCACATCCGATGAAGGTTAGCTGTGTAACACAACGCACTATTTTCTATGAAAAAGAAATGAACCAGTCATACTCTTGAGTAGGCACTCTGTTTAATCGTGTCTTCATTACCACTTGACTACGTCATGCTGCGTGTAACAGTGTGTGTGAAGAAATCCAGAACAACTCAGATGATAATTCCATAGAATTGCACCTACGGTCAAAACCAAATAAAGGCAGATAATTCCAGTAACAAAGAGAAAGAATCTTATATAAGGTCATCCACTGATCGTGACCGGGCCAAGTATCTCACGAAATAAGCGTCAAACGAAAAAACTACAAAGAACGAAAATTGTCTAGTTTGAAGGGGGAAACCAGATGCCGCTATGGTTGGCCCGCTAGATGGCACTGACATAGGTCAAACGGATATTAACTGAGTTTTTTTAAATAGGAACCCCCATTTTTATTACATATTCGTGTAGTGCGTAAAGAAATATGAATGTTTTAGCTGGACCACTTTCTTCGCTTTGTGATAGATGGCCGTGTGGTTCTAGGCGCTACAGTCTGGAACCGAGCGACCGCTACGGTCGCAGGTTCGAATCCTGCCTCGGGCATGGATGTGTGTGATGTCCTTAGGTTAGTTAGGTTTAATTAGTTCTAAGTTCTAGGCGACTGATGACCTCAGCAGTTAAGTCGCATAGTGCTCAGAGCCATTTTTTGTGATAGATGGCGCTGTAATAGTCACAAACATATGGCTAACAATTTTAGACGAACAGTTGGTAACAGGGAGGTTTTTTAAATTAAAATACAGAACGTAGGTACGTTTGAACATTTTATTTCGATTGTTCCAATGTGATAGATGTACCTTTGTGAACTTATCATTTCTGAGAACGCATGCTGTTGCAGAGTGATTATCTGTAAATATCACATTAATGCAATAAATGCTCAAAGTGATGTCCGTCAACCTCAATGCATTTGGCAATACGTGTAACGACATTCCTCTCAACAGCGAGTAGTTCGCCTTCCGTAATGTTCGCACATGCATTGACAATGCTCTGACGCATGTTGTCAGACGTTGTCGGTGGATCACGATAGCAAATATCCTTCAACTTTGCCCACAGAAATAAATCCGGGGACGTCAGATCCGGTGAACGTGCGGGCCATGGTATGGTGCTTCGACGACCAATCCACCTGTCATTAAATGTGCTGTTCAATACCGCTCCAACCGCACGCGAACTATGTGCCGGACATCCATCATGTCGGAAGTACCGGATGATCAAAAAGTCAGTATAAATTTGAAAACTTAATAAACCAAGGAATAATGTTGATGGAGAGGTAAAAATTGACACATATGCTTGGAATGACATGGGGTTTTATTAGTGTAACAACTATAACGGCTTCTGACATCAAATGTAACAGTTGTGTTACTAAATGTGATAGTTCTGTCACTCAATGTAACTGGGTTTTCTCTTTTGATGCTGTCAATTGTCAGGATGAGCATTCTAAAGCATTCTGTCAGGGTGAAAATATTAAATAAATTAACTTTTCTCTCTTAACAACATGTGGGCAGGGTGGGTTCTTCCTTGGCTCGGGTATGAGGTCGAATGAAACATCATTTTTACATAAGATAACTTTTATTGAAAGTTTCGTTCAACTGTATCTTACTGGGACGTTCTGGTTCGGAGAGCGGCAGCCGTGTCGTTTGCGTAGCCTTCTGCTGTGGCAGCGGCGGCGGCGGCGGCGGCGGCGGCGTCTGATTACGCGTAGCGGTGTGTATCTCGTGTCGCCGTCTCGCCCAGCTGACCGGAGACGCGCAGCGCGAGGTGGCCCGTTTAATTATTGCGAGCGACGTCGTGCATCGGATGGTGATACCTTGAATGTGGCGTCCCAGTGTTTCTCTTCTCTAAGCGGCCGCGTGTGTTGTGCGTCGACCAGCGGAGCGGCGCGGCGGGGGATGGCCAGTGTCCCGAACTCGAACCACGGACTCCCGCTTGCCAGTCTTCGGCTGTCAGGTCTTCATCCCAGCTCACAGGTGACTGCTGAGGTGAGGCCGTCTCCTTCCCGTCCTCACGAGTCACCCGGGTACGTAAAAATCAGATTTCCAATACCTTTTAACATCTGTCTTCTGGCGCCGCGGCTCCTGCTTGCTATTCCATTACAGCGGCGGACTTGGTGCGTCTGTGCATGATGCAGTCTCTTCTTGCATGACGGTCTTCAGCACCGAAACTGACTGAAAACTACTGCTACTCTTCTTTTCTTCCTTCGTCTCTCGTCTTCGTCTCCGCCCCCGTCTCCGTCTTCGTCTTCGTCCCCGTCTTCATCTGTCTTCCTCTGTCTTCATCCGTCTTCAACTGTCGTCATCTGTCTTCCTCTGTCGGGCCCACCGCGTCTCGCGTATTTATTCACTTCAGTTCACTGGAGGTGAACGACTTCACGGCCATTGCTTCTTCTGTCACGTTGAAAAGCTTCTCGAAGAATCTTCTTGACCTGGGTCATTGGCTCTTGGAATGTAGGCGGGGGCCTCTGATCGCATGTGACGACTGAGAAACACGTGAGCCGGTCATTGCCTCTTCCGTCACGTCGAAAAGCTTCTCGAAGAATCTTCTTGACGTCGGTCATTGGCTCTTGGAATGTAGGCGAGGGCCTTTGCTCACATGCGACAACTGAGAAACACGTGAGCCGGTCGGGCGATGCCCTGACGGCTGAATCGACAGCGCCCGCTTATGTGGAACTGCTGACTTCATGGTCATTGTCTCTTCTGCTGTTCTGCCCACTGAATGCGAGTATGTAACTCTCTAAACTAAACCAAGTTTTCCATTTATATTCTAATTTCTAGTTCACTTTGATTTCACTAATTTATTTACTTAAGTACCACTCAACATTCCTCCACCCTTCGGAGAAATTCGCCCTCGAATTTACCACTCAACATTCCTCCACTCTTCACACGGAAAAAGCACAAGCACTGAAAACTCTCGACTTAGAAGATTACACACGCTTCGAGAATACCTTATCACTTTACAAAAGCACTGTACGGTCATGAATCACATAGTTCTTACATAAATGGTTGTAATAAGTGTAACAAATCTTGATGACAATGAACAAACAAAAAATAGATTTTGCACTTAGAAAATTACAGAGCAACAGCTGTTTAATCTACCCTATACTAATGCAAGAATATCTATTCTACAGTATTGTTTATGTTAACAAGAGACTGTTTAATAAAGAATGAAGTACAATAAACAAAATTAATACACTAATGCTCAAAAGTAACTACTGAAGTACACCAGTTAAGAATGTGGTATCCAGTTAACAGGGATTTGATCAAGTGTCATATTATGATTTGGCTTATTTTTTCGTCTTAAATAAAAGGAAACTGTACAAAGCAGAAACACCAACACAAAGGTTCCAGATGTACCCGTTCCTAGCATTATAATTTTAGTTTTGCGTTCACCTTTTAATTTTAAGACATGTTGCATCATAACATTGGCATCAATTTTGACTTGCTGTGAGTTTATGAACATATCTAATGACTTCAGAAGGGAACTGTCAAGGGAGTCATTGAGGTAGGATAGGTTTTATGTAGGAAATGCTTGCATGGCGTTTTCTGAAAAAAGCAAACAACATGGTTATGAACCTACCAACCTAGTAAAAACAAAAATAAAGAAAAGAGGAAATACATTGTTTACTACAAGATCTACATGTTTCTACGTTCAAGACCATTATCATGTATTAATTATTCACATTTGTATATTATCCACAGTCTACTAAGATTCCACTAGGACATTCGCACTCTTGGTCGAAGATTGTATGGTGCCATGTCTGTATGTTGTGCTGGCGTGGCCACTCTTTTTCCTTTACGGGAACTTCCTCCACCCTTCGGAAAAGCAGATACTATTGTTGAAGGAATTACATCTGGAGCCCCCTTAAAAGGTTTTAAACGACTTGCATGGACAATGGTAGTTCGGGTGGGCAGTTGCAATTTAATGTTGACTGCTGACGTGATCTCAATAATTTGATAAGGACCTCTGTAGTTTGTTACATATTTCTTCGTTTTTCCTTTCGCTATGTAAGGAGCTGAAAGCATAACCCACTGACCGATTTTGTAATTTGGATATTTAGCTTGGGTATTACCTAATCTTTCCTGTCGTTCAAAAGCCTTTGTATTAGATTTTTGAACCTTTTTCCATACATCCTTCATCATTCGACTGAAATCTCTTACTGTTTCTCCGACTTTTCCGTTTTTCTGCCTGATTACATCAAAAGGGGACGGCATTTTTTTCCCATAGACCACTTCATAAGGTGACATTCCAGTTGCTTCATGCGTTTTGGCGTTGTATACCGACACGATTATTGGTAAATACGTATCCCAATTAGAATGTTGCTCGTTAATATAATAACTAAGCATCTTGCCAATTGTCCGATGAACTCTTTCTGTGCGCCCGTTGCACTGAGGGTGTAATGGAGTTGTTCGTAATTTGCGTATTCATATATCTTTACGTACTACACGAATATGTAATAAAAATGGGGGTTCCTATTTAAAAAAACGCAGTTGATATTCGTTTGACCTGTGGCAGCGCCGGCCGCGGTGGCCGAGCGGTTCTAGGCGCTTCTGTCTGGAACCGCGCGACTGCTATGGTCGCAGGTTCGAATCCTGCCTCGGGCGTTGATGTGTGTGATGTCCTTAGGTTAGTTAGGTTTAGGTAGTTCTAAGTTCTAGGGGACTGATGACCTCAGATGTTGAGTTCCATAGTGTTCAGAGCCATTTGAACCATTTTGAACCTGTGGCAGCACCATCTAGCGGGCCAATCATAGCGCCATCTGGTTTCCCCCTTCAAGCTAGACGAGTTTCGTTCCTTGTAGTTTTTTAGTTTCATGCTTATTTCGTGAGATATTTGGCCCGGTCACTATCAACTGACCGCCCTGTAGTATCGGATTACAGAATTCTTGATAAACTTATGCAGCCTGACACATCGTGTGACTGGGGGAACTACTCTGAAGTAAAAATATAATGGATCGAATCTGTGAACCACAGGCCAGTAGGCGAAAGGAGGTTTTAGATTTGTTGGACGAATTCTGGCAAAGCAAGATGCGTCTGTTTAGAAAACAGCATACGAGACGCTAAAGCATCCTATTCTAGAGTTCTGTTCCAGCGTTTGTGGACCTTATCATGCACTCGTGACAGCAGACATCGATGCATTTGAGAGACGCACTACGAAACCCGTAACAGGTGACCACGACCACAGCAAATTGTAACACAGGTGCTCAGGTAACCTTTGCGAATCTCTGGAAGAAAGGCAACACTGTTGTCTCAAAACGCTGCTCGGTGAATCAAGAGAACTAATATTCGAGGTAGTGTCTGCAGTCTCCGATGTTACCTCAAGCCTGGGGACCTAGGGAATTAGCCGACCGGGGTTGCCGAGCGGTTCTAGGCGCTACAGTCTGGAACCGCGCGACCGCTACGGTCGCAGGTTCGAATCCTGCCTCGGGCATGGATGTGTGTGACGTCCTTAGGTTAGTTAGGTTTAAGTAGTTCTAAGTTCTGGGGGACTGATGACTTCAACAGGTAAGTCCCATAGTGCTCAGAGCCATTTGCACGTAGAGAATTAGATCAGAATGATTAAAACTCGTACGAAGGTTTGAGATGTCCAATTTTCCATGCGCGAAAGGAGCAGAATAATACGTGAACGATGCGCTTTCCACTAGGACTATTGATATTTTTAAAAATTACAGGAATTCGATATACCGATATTCAAAAAAGTCATTGTCGGCCCTCGACGTATTGAAAAAAAATTATTGATATATCGACGGAAGAAAATATCGACGTGCCGGCCAATACCATATCGGCTGCACATTGTAAATATGCTGCCGGGCCGGCCGCGGTGGTCTAGCGGTTCTAGGCGCTCAGTCCGGAGCCGCGCGACTGCTACGGTCGCAGGTTCGAATCCTGTTTCGGGCATGGATGTGTGTGATGTCCTTAGGTTAGTTAGGTTTAAGTAGTTCTAAGTTCTAGGGGACTGATGACCATAGATATTAAGTCCCATAGTGCTCAGAGCCATTTGAACCATTTTATGCTGCCGGTTTTAGAGCTGTATATTTAAGTATTGATTTATTATTACATGTTCTGTACATCAACAAGCTAACAGCCTGCTTATCCCCCTCAGAGCAAGAATTGAAAGGAAAACGACGGATTTTCACGCTTGACGATAACCACCTTGCTAAAAATGGTAACTGCAGGTAAGTAGCACTATAAAGGGTTTCCGTTGGGGCCGTGTTTTGTTTCGTCACATATCAGATTTGTCTGGAACACTTCATGTCGACTTCCCTGTTTTTTGATTTCTGCAAACGCTAGCGACCTAGCAAGTGTAGTGTCAGAATTGCGTGGTGAAGTGAAATGTTGCAGTTTCTGTTCGTAGCGCCGAATACGTCAGCATTTTCCCTGACACGTCATTGCCCACCGCAGAGACCAATCTCGTCATGTACATTTTTGTTCATCAATTTCAGCAGCTGTTTTCGAATAACGCCAGCGTGAAGAAATAGCACTAGCTGCGTTAAAAAGTGTTTTTAACTCAACTGGTGTGCTGTTCCTTCACATCGGTTATCTTGTTATTCCATTCACACCGCCAGCCTCCCCCCCCCCCCCCCCACCCCCCACCCCTCACCTTCGTCTACAGTTGCTTCTCACAGTCAAAGAAAAAGACTGGACGTGATGAAAGCTCAAAAAGTAGTAAGATACTTCACACAGTGAAAGTAAAAGCGGCACCCAATATGCCCTCGATATCGATATATCGGTAACAGTAATATAGCCGGTACATATCGATACAACTCACGTAAAGATATCGATATACTATCAACAGCCATACTCTCCAGCATGTGTTTTGCACAGTCGATTGCGCAGCATGTGCGTAGATGTGCAGCAGGCTCTGAGGTTGAAATTTCTCGAAGTGGTCCAGGTCTATAACTCCGTGCATGCTTGAGCTCTCGGATGTGGGCTTTTTTTTATAATTTATTGCTCAGAGCCTCGACTTCTCTGATAGACAGGCTTGTCTTCAACTGCATAGCGTGTGTTGCACTACCACAGCCCGCCGGGTTGAGGGAGCGCGCTGTGGTCGCATCTTCCGGGGCTCTCCTAGGTCTTCCCGCACAGCTCGAGTTTCCGAGCCGTTGCTTCTTCCTGCAGCTGCGGTCGTACCAACTGCGCCAACACACGTTGTGTCTACCCCAATTCTGTTTTCACATTACTGTTGCATGCTCAGTTCAAATCAGTGAAACAAGTACAGCAAAAATATAAGCAGGGTTAGGACAAGATACGGAAACACCGCGAGAAATGCGCCCTGGAACAAAATGCGGGTGCTAGCCAAACGAGCAAGTTGCACTGTTGTATTTGACCACGAACGACATCTGTGCAGTATCCTCGATACGTTACAAGTGTCGATCGTGGTCAGAACAGTGCTCTATGTAGCTATGAGTGCAGTATGTTGGATCTAGATGAAGTCGAACTGGGCGAATTGTTGGTCCTCGTATGGCGGATACTTACGCAACGGAGGTAGCCGTAGTGTTTCGTGCTTCAAGAGGCACCGCGTCGAACACTTATTCTGCATCTAGTGAAAGCAGAAAAACACCATCCGCTAAGTCGCAAAGCGGACGAAATTGTATATTGAGTGATTGTGGCAGACGATTATTGAAGAGGATTTGAGGAAAAATAACAGGACGACAGCCACAGAAGTCACTTCAGAACTGAATGTCGTACTCGCGCATCCTGTCAGCAACAAAACAACACCAAAGCATCATAAGCAGGAAATGGCAGAGCGAGCTGAAATTCCAAATCCGCTCACCAGTGATGCAAATGCCCGTAACAGGAAAATGTTCTGTCGAGGCTAGACTGTGGAGCAACGGAAGAACTTCACTTGGTCGGATGAGTCAGCTTTCACACTGTTTCACATTTCTGACAGAGTTTACGTCCTAAGAGTTAAAAAATGGCGTGGCATAGGTCATGATTTGGGCAGCCATATCGTGTTATTCCATGGTAACTCAGTAACGTCGCATTACTGGCGTGAATTATGTGACCATTTTGGGTGATTAGGCCAACCCATGGTACAATGCTTGTTTCTCATAGGTGATGCTGCTTTCCAACATACAGGGTCGCTCCTCGCATCGTCCAGGACTGGTTTTGTGAGCACGAAGATGAACTGTCGTATCTCTCCTGGCAACAACAGTCAACATATATCCATATTATTGAGGCTTTAGGGTCTATTTTGGAGAGAAGATTACGAGATCGCTATACGCCTCCATCATCGTTATCCGAACTTGCCACTATTTTGCAGGAAGAATGGTATAAAATTCTTTTGAAAACCATACTGCGCCAATGTTTAAGCATTCCGAGACAACTGGAAGCTGTTTTGGTTGCCATGGGGTTTCGTAAACCGTATTAGGTGTGATAATCCGCTGTGTTTTTAATGTTTCCAAATTTTTGTCCATCCCATGTAGAATTAGACTTAGTTCATCCAGTGCTAAATTGGGCAACAAATTTCTACCAGCGAACTCGATCACTTGCCATGTTTCCAGATTCTTGCCAGTTCATACCCACGCAGTAAGTCCTTTGCAAAATTTCGTTACCAGTTGTTACGAGATCTTCCTCTACTTTTGTAATCGTCCGTTGGTTTTCACGGTAATGGTGATTTGGAAACTGTTCTATCTTTCCTGCGTAGAGCATACCCCGCAAGCGTTATTGTTTTTCAGTAACTATTTTGTGCAGGACGCGTAGACCGCTTCTCAGAACTTCGTCATTTGAAACGTGGTCGGCATAACTAGAATTTCAAAATTCGTCTCATATATCTTTGATGAAAGACATTGAGTTTTTGTGCTGAATTTGATGACATTTTCCAGCTCTCACATCGGTATATGACCATCGTTAGGACGATAGAGGAGTGCAGCGGATGCTTCGTCGACATACTTATGGAGTCAAATTTCCATATGGACCACATTCGATGTAATACTGCAGACGCTTTCCGAATTCTACTACTGATATCTGCACCTACATCTCCGTTAATACAGTATGGCTGGCGAGATGAAATCTGTCGCCGGCCGGGGTGGCCGAGCGGTTCTAGGCGCTACAGTCTGGAACCGCGTGACGCTACGGTCGCAGGTTCGAATCCTGCCTCCGGCATGGATGTGTGTGATGTCCTTAGGTTATTTATGTTTAAGTAGTTCTAAGTTCTAGGGGACTGATGACCTCAGAAGTCCCACAGTGCTCAGAGCCATTTTTGAAATCTGTCAACATTTTGTATTACCTGCTATTGCACTATAATTTGAGTAGATAATCAAGTCGAAAAAAAATTCTCACTCTCAAGAGACATCACGTTAACACCGTGCAACACCGGCTCTAGCTGTTAACGAAGGTAGGACAATATGGAATAAGTTGACTGATGTGTGAGTGGCAGAAAGACTACTTAAATAGTAGAACTCAGTATGTTGTCCTCGACGGCGTGTGTTCATCAGAGACAAGAGTATTGAGAGGAGTGCCCCAGGGAAGTGTGATAGGACCGCTGTTGTTCTCTCTATACATAAATGATTTGGCTGACAGGGTGGGCAGTAATCTGCGGTTGTTTGCTGATGACGCCGTGGTGTGAGATAAGGTGTCGAAGTTGAGTGATTGTAGGAAGATACATTGCGACTTAGACGAAATTTATTCCCTAGATGTGGGAAAACGTAAGTTAAAGCGGACTAGTAGGAAAAACAAACCAGTAATGTTCGGATATAGCATTAGTAATGTACAGACACTTCGTTTAAATTGAAACTACCTTTTTAATTATTTTTATTAAACACTGACCTACAGAAGTTTCTCTGACATAGACAACTCAGACTTAACCTATTTATTTATTACCCAAAATGTACAAGCCCAACGCAGTCTGACTGCTATACATTGACAACATGAAACTTCCTGGCAGATTAAAACTGTGTGCCGGACCGAGACTCGAACTCGGGACCTTCGAGTCTCGGTCCGGCACACAGTTTTAATCTGGCAGGAAGTTTCATATCAGCGCACACTCCGCTGCAGAGTGAATATCTCATTCTGGAAACATTGGCAACATGACTTCCCATAATTAACACAAAAGTATGACCCAGAATTGCAAGAAATCCTAACAATAATACAAATCCAAAAAATATGAGATTAAAGAAATATGAAGCTACCTCCAACTCTGTTGATTGCCTAAACTCATTTCAATCACGAATCCCAACAATGCAAACCCCATTCTTTTTCATAAGTCACTTATCTCACAGAAATTCTTCTTAACACGAACTGCAGTAATTACAGCAAGTAGCAACTACAGCCAGCTAAATAAAAAGATTCTAACTACTGTAGACTTTAACTACTAGGAGCCACACGGTTAACGAAAGCAAGATTTTGTTGAAGAGTAAACGATGCATTTAGTAAATTTTACCTTATTCATGTGGCAGCCAAATCCAAAAATTATATACACTCCTGGAAATGGAAAAAAGAACACATTGACACTGGTGTGTCAGACCCACCATACTTGCTCCGGACACTGCGAGAGGGCTGTACAAGCAATGATCACACGCACGGCACAGCGGACACACCAGGAACCGCGGTGTTGGCCGTCGAATGGCGCTAGCTGCGCAGCATTTGTGCACCGCCGCCGTCAGTGTCAGCCAGTTTGCCGTGGCATACGGAGCTCCATCGCAGTCTTTAACACTGGTAGCATGCCGCGACAGCGTGGACGTGAACCGTATGTGCAGTTGACGGACTTTGAGCGAGGGCGTATAGTGGGCATGCAGGAGGCCGGGTGGACGTACCGCCGAATTGCTCAACACGTGGGGCGTGAGGTCTCCACAGTACATCGATGTTGTCGCCAGTGGTCGGCGGAAGGTGCACGTGCCCGTCGACCTGGGACCAGACCGCAGCGACGCACGGATGCACGCCAAGACCGTAGGATCCTACGCAGTGCCGTATGGGACCGCACCGCCACTTCCCAGCAAATTAGGGACACTGTTGCTCCTGGGGTATCGGCGAGGACCATTCGCAACCGTCTCCATGAAGCTGGGCTACGGTCCCGCACACCGTTAGGCCGTCTTCCGCTCACGCCCCAACATCGTGCAGCCCGCCTCCAGTGGTGTCGCGACAGGCGTGAATGGAGGGACGAATGGAGACGTGTCGTCTTCAGCGATGAGAGTCGCTTCTGCCTTGGTGCCAGTGATGGTCGTATGCGTGTTTGGCGCCGTGCAGGTGAGCGCCACAATCAGGACTGCATACGACCGAGGCACACAGGGCCAACACCCGGCATCATGGTGTGAGGAGCGATCTCCTACACTGGCCGTACACCACTGGTGATCGTCGAGGGGACACTGAATAGTGCACGGTACATCCAAACCGTCATCGAACCCATCGTTCTACCATTCCTAGACCGGCAAGGGAACTTGCTGTTCCAACAGGACAATGCACGTCCGCATGTATCCCGTGCCACCCAACGTGCTCTAGAAGGTGTAAGTCAACTACCCTGGCTAGCAAGATCTCCGGATCTGTCCCCCATTGAGCATGTTTGGGACTGGATGAAGCGTCGTCTCACGCGGTCTGCACGTCCAGCACGAACGCTGGTCCAACTGAGGCGCCAGGTGGAAATGGCATGGCAAGCCGTTCCACAGGACTACATCCAGCATCTCTACGATCGTCTCCATGGGAGAATAGCAGCCTGCATTGCTGCGAAAGGTGGATATACACTGTACTAGTGCCGACATTGTGCATGCTCTGTTGCCTGTGTCTATGTGCCTGTGGTTCTGTCAGTGTGATCATGTGATGTATCTGATCCCAGGAATGTGTCAATAAAGTTTCCCCTTCCTGGGACAATGAATTCACGGTGTTCTTATTTCAATTTCCAGGAGTGTAGTTGTCGATAATTCCACTGCCCTAACATTGTCAACCAAGCATCCATCTTCATACATTTCTTTGCGTATTTTCTTATAAACACATCATTTCATCTCACTTTATAATGCATGTCCTACCAACACAGAGTCTCCACTAAGATGATTACATGTAATGTCCATACACGTCCCTATACACTCACTAACTGCAAATCCGTCCAACCACAGAATTTATTTTCGAGGGCGCAGAGCGCTCTCAGCGATATTAACACAGTCTATAGCACTGTCAACATTACAAACAGGCTACTTACATAGCCCCCTTACTCCCATCAAAAAATTTTACAAAGTGTTTTGAGCAGTGGCCAAGGCTAAGTTGTTAAAATTTTTATATTAACAGTATCAAATAGAGCAGACGCACGCAAAGGTTAAGTAGTACGCTGTTGGTCCATAAAGTAAATTCTCTTCACAGTCTCTAAAGACAGTCCTAATAATTCATCAGAAGAGAACTCTACTCCAGTTTTACGCACAAAACCTGAGCAGTGTATGAAAATGGACAAGTAAGCAGTGCACAACTGTGCAGTCTTGAAGAAGTAGCGTTGTTTCCCCCACAGAAACACAGTGCTGACTCTTGACATATAGTTTTGAAATGGTATCGTAAGATTGGTAATGGGCCACAACAGAGCAGCCCCACAGCAGTATCAGTCGAAGTCTTGAAGGATATTGATAGAATTGGTGGGTCACCACAGAGCAGACCCACTGTTGTGTTAGTAGCGATTATGATAGTAGTGGGCCACCAAAGGTGCAGACTCACTGCAGTCCTTGTAGAGATTGCCAGCAGCCATCCGTTGCAACTGTGCAGGTGCACAATCACAATTGAAGAATCTTGAGGATAGCATAGAAAGTCTGTGAGCCACCACTTTTTAGTCGGCATTGATGCGTATTAGAAATCCCTGAGCCACCACATGTGCACTCACTAGCTTTTTTTTTGTGATGTCCTTTACAACTAGCGATGATGTTAACCAGTCCCTTGCTGAATTATCAGCACACGTGCAAGCACAGACACAATCATATAGTCTCTGAGATTTGATACATACAGTATGATCAACAGACAAATTTGCGCACTAAAAAGAATCCCTACTATTTACCTAACTTGGAGAACTGTGTCTGTAAAATTACAATTTCATAGCATAAGAATACGATTAGAAATGTAAAGAAAACATCATTATTGTCAAGAACATGATAATACAAATAACATTATAGTAAAGAACATGATTATACAAATAACATTTATAGTAATACAGGCTTTACAAAATGAACAGAAATAAGCATATACACTCCTGGAAATTGAAATAAGAACACCGTGAATTCATTGTCCCAGGAAGGGGAAACTTTATTGACACATTCCTGGGGTCAGATACATCACATGATCACACTGACAGAACCACAGGCACATAGACACAGGCAACAGAGCATGCACAATGTCGGCACTAGTACAGTGTATATCCACCTTTCGCAGCAATGCAGGCTGCTATTCTTCCATGGAGACGATCGTAGAGATGATGGATGTAGTCCTGTGGAACGGCTTGCCATGCCATTTCCACCTGGCGCCTCAGTTGGACCAGCGTTCGTGCTGGACGTGCAGACCGCGTGAGACGACGCTTCATCCAGTCCCAAACATGCTCAATGGGGGACAGATCCGGAGATTTTGCTGGCCAGGGTAGTTGACTTACACCTTCTAGAGCACGTTGGGTGGCACGGGATACATGCGGACGTGCATTGTCCTGTTGGAACAGCAAGTTCCCTTGCCGGTCTCGGAATGGTAGAACGATGGGTTCGATGACGGTTTGGATGTACCGTGCACTATTCAGTGTCCCCTCGACGATCACCAGTGGTGTACGGCCAGTGTAGGAGATCGCTCCCCACACCATGATGCCGGGTGTTGGCCCTGTGTGCCTCGGTCGTATGCAGTCCTGATTGTGGCGCTCACCTGCACGGCGCCAAACACGCATACGACCATCATTGGCACCAAGGCAGAAGCGCCTCTCATCGCTGAAGACGACACGTCTCCATTCGTCCCTCCATTCACGCCTGTCGCGACACCACTGGAGGCGGGCTGCACAATGTTGGGGCGTGAGCGGAAGACGGCCTAACGGTGTGCGGGACCGTAGCCCAGCTTCATGGAGACGGTTGCGAATGGTCCTCGCCGATACCCCAGGAGCAACAGTGTCCCTAATTTGCTGGGAAGTGGCGGTGCGGTCCCCTACGGCACTGCATAGGATCCTACGGTCTTGGCGTGCATCCGTGCGTCGCTGCGGTCCGGTCCCAGGTCGACGGGCACATGCACCTTCCGCCGACCACTGGCGACAACATCGATGTACTGTGGAGATCTCACGCCCCACGTGTTGAGCAATTCGGCAGTACGTCCACCCGGCCTCCTGCATGCCCACTATATGCCCTCGCTCAAAGTCCGTCAACTGCACATACGGTTCACGTCCACGCTGTCGCGGCATGCTACCAGTGTTAAAGACTGCGATGGAGCTCCGTATGCCACGGCAAACTGGCTGACACTGACGGCGGCGGTGCACAAATGCTGCGCAGCTAGCGCCATTCGACGGCCAACACCGCGGTTCCTGGTGTGTCCGCTGTGCCGTGCGTGTGATCATTGCTCGTACAGCCCTCTCGCAGTGTCCGTAGCAAGTATGGTGGGTCTGACACACCGATGTCAATGTGTTCTTTTTTCCATTTCCAGGAGTGTATATGAGTATTACAGCAATTATGACATAAGTAAATAAATGAAGAACGAGAATATCAGCAGAAAAAATGGTTCAATTGGCTCTGAGCACTATGGGACTTAACATCTGAGGTCATCAGTCCCCTAGACTTAGAACTACTTAAACCTAACTAACGTAAGGACATCACACACATCCATGCCCGAGGTAGGATTCGAGTCTGCGACCGTAGCGGTCGCGCGGTTCCAGACTGAAGCGCCTAGAACCGCTTGGCCACACCGGCCGGCATCAGCGGAAACTTTAACTTGAGACATAAATATTAAAAGAAAACGTAACAGAATAAATAATGTCAGAACATGGTAAAGAACATGGTACAAAAACAGAGATTAGGTTTGAGGATAATAGTATTCCTCATTATAGTGAATGCAGCCTAATATTAGAAGGAAAAAATTCTACAAAATTTATTTTATCAGGTAACCACAAATGGATAGGAAGAACACAAGACGCAAGGTTACAAATAAACATATCGGAATAGCACAAAATGAAAGGACAGGATCTGTTTTCAAGTGTAAATGTGTCAAAGTGTAAGTGTAACATTTGATACTGCAATACTTGTGGTGTGCGTTTTATACCTCTGTTTCATTTTTCTCTTTTCAATAATATCCATCATGCTCGTACCTCCTTTACCTCCAGACCTTTTCCTTATAGCTTCTCAACGCACTCTTCCCAACTCATCACAATTCATTTTCTTATATAGCACACAAACTCTTAAGCTAACTTAACTCTACTGAGCTCAGATACATAAAATAGAGAATGAGGCAATGCAGCAACACAAAAAATTAACACAAACACCAACGATAAAAATGCGAATTGGCAAAGCAAGTAGCAGCATATTTAAATTAGCAAAGCAAATGCTACATTACTACTAATATAAGGCAATATGCAGCAAACAAGAAAAATAAATCAGTCGTAAAACTGGCTTAGCACAGTAGTACAAAGTAAAATTCAGTAGGACATTGCCAAACAAATAGCAGCAGCAAATTTAATAACTCATACCTAAACATGACAAAGCACAAGTAGAAAAAATATTACAGTAAAGACAGCAATGCACATAAGGGAAATATATGAGTAAGCTTACAATAGCATGTGTGCATCTGTGATCATCAAAACTGTGCAAAGCGCCTGCACAAGGAACAAGATCGATGCTATCTCCCATGTGAAATGCAGTGGTTCTATGTCACATCTTAACATTAAAGTGGTGCACCACAACAACTTAGTCTAAAAAAAAAAAAATTACCAAGTTCTTGAAAAGAAAATTATGTATGCAGTTCCTGTTACTAGTCCCTTCCCCTTCCTATTGTTCTTTCCTTTCCAAGCGCTCTTTTTTAAGAATGTGCATCATAAAATTATTATTTAATGGATCTGTTGACAGAAAGCGTTCACATTAGCATATGTATTAAATTTTATTTTATAAAATCAATGCTGCAGCGCAGCCAGAAACCAGATATCAAATAAAATAAGCAAGTATCTACAAAGAAAAGGATAAAAACACCATTCAATAGCCATGTGGAATTTCATAAGACAGCAGAAATTCTCTCAACTCTCGTAGAGAGACACTTGTATTAATCAGGTGTGTAAACATGAGAATATTTCTCATCAATTCATAAGCAATTCAGTAAGCAGCACAAAGTTCAAACTCCAAAGTGTAATCATATGTTTACAGGTACTGATGATATGTCGTGTTTCTGGTGTTTTCTGCAAAGAAATGTCAATAGCGAGGTCAATGGCATCTATTTTCTACATCTATGCGAGCGCTTGCGGGGGTGCGTGGAGCTTTAAAGTGGCTGAAGCGGCACCTGTAAAGTTGAAAGGCATCACAACAATGGGTATATTTCAAGGCGACTAGCGCGCAGCCAAGCACAGCAGAGCATTACGTCAAGGTCACATATACTCTTTACCAAAATATTTAGGACAGCAGTTTCAGCTACAATGATAGTTTCATACAAATAAAGAAATTTCACAGTTTGAAAAATTACAGGAGAAGTGTGTAGAAACGAAATCTCATCAAAAACAGTGTCCAAAAACTTCCGTCAGCATTGTGGTACTCGCATTCACATATATACTCATTTTTCATAAATCTTAAAATACAATTCTTGGTTTCCAACATTCTTTTCCACAAACAAGAGTCCCTAACTCCTATTCGTTATTCATTGGCTTATTACACATATACTTATTCTTTGACACTTCTTCAATATTTCATCATAATAAATACATAGTATAATCATATTCCTCATATAGCATCACCTTATTGATCATAACCATATCTCAACATTATAATACACATCGTCGTCGTAATAATATCATCAAAACACATCATTCAAATCTCAAAAGCGTCATAGCTTCCTCTAAAAAAATCTCTTGCTCGTTTGACTAGTGTCATCTACCTCAAACGTACTTCAAAAATCATGAGCCCATACAATACACATCACTCAAAGCTCTCGCAGTATAGCAATGGTTCCGAGAATATATGTGAACAGTTCTCAAAATGCAGACAAAGTACAATTTCATAAATGCAAAGTAATCCAACTTTGTAATTACATAGATATTTCATTTCTCTCTGTTAAATGACCAAATAGCTGTGTAATTCTGTGCTAGAGAAATATGGTACCGATGTGTAAAACTGTATAAGGAAATACCACATTAGCTAGGGATCCTTGCGCTTGCCACTCGCAGGGTACACAAAATAGGCGTACCCCCTTGAGGAATAATGTAATTGTACCTCAAATCTTACAGATTAAAACTGCAGAATTAAATATATCACCGAAAACCTTCTCTGTGTCATTCTAGTTCAAAAATATTTCTAATTATGTTTCAATTACAAAAAGTAATGACTCAAATGCTTGTCATATAGCACTGAACTGTACTTCTTGCTGTAAGAAAATTTCTGTCATCGCTTAGCGGTAAAAATGTGGCAAGTGTCGTAGTTATCGTCGTTCATAAGCAAAGGTCTCCAAAATCAATGTACTTACCTTGTCATGTACGAAGGCAAAGTGCTATCCGTATAAATGTAGTTATTACGTTCGTTGCCGTGACCTTGAAAGTACTGTACTGTAACGTATTGTTTTGTTACGAAAATAACTGTCTCACTGTAGCAATGCCACGAAAGTTATTATCAAAACGCGTTTTACTTTCCAGAAGAACGTCGAAAATCTGTGCAGACATAAAACAGATACAGCGTAAAAGCAATAATGAAAACTGTGTCACTCATTAGTAGCGTCGTAATATACTCGTGTAGCTGTCAAAGAAACCAAATGCTGTCTCATCTGAGACCTCTAAGAAAGTATTTTTAATTAAAAGTGTCTTTTCAAGTAAACCAAAATGTTGCAGTAAATCATCATTAGCAGTATATGTTCCAAGAGTGTGAGCGTTATAGTCGTGACGTAATCGTGCAACTGACAAGCGAAAATGTACTCACAATAAGACTATGTCGTCTGTTCCCAATAAAAGTGTACTCGTAAAATTACTGTCTTAATATGTTTTATAGGTTCTTGGCTGGATAGTTATCTTCAAAACATCGCTGCATGTTAACAGTTTCTAAATGTGATAAAGCGTAATAGTAACTTGAAGTGAAAAATTTTATAGCAAAGACTGAGTCAGAGAGCAAATAATTTCTCAATGGACGGTTTTATGAGAAATGTGGCGTAATCCTTTACTCTTCTTATTAAGCAGAGTTTCGGCTTCAAAGCAATTATGAAGCGGTATACGTCGGATCCTGTAAGGTCCATTGTAAATCAGAATGAATTTGTGACTCAAATGTTTCTTCTGATCAATGTGTAGTTTCTTTGCATTTGTCTTGCCTGCAGCAGAATTTATATATTTATGTATATCAATTATGTCTTTATGTCGAAGGTAACGCGTACTCGGAAAAAGTAAAAGCTCTCCGAGTCTCTTCGGTGGTTCCTCATTCTTCAGTACAAGAATAGGTGGTAAAGCAGTGGGGTCATCAGGCATTTCATTTAGTACATTTTGAAATAAGTGTAAGTATCAGTCCCAATACTGATGTTGCTTGTGATAATAAAGTCTGCAGGGCTTGTTAAATTCTTTCATAATGCGTTCAGACGGTTACAATGTGGAGAGTACAATGAAATAAAAACAGGCTTGATTTCGCAATTCTGAAGCATGCGTGACCAAAGAGCAGAAATGAATTGTGGTCCGTTATGTGAAATGACACTGTCAACGTGTCCAATGTCACGTAAGAAATTTTTAACAAAGGCGTTGACTAAAAAAGGTCCAGTGGCTTTACGTAACGGTGTGAAAGAAACAAATTTTGAAGTAAGTTCAACAGCGGTGAAAATGTACGAAAATCCATTCAATGTTTTAACAAGGCGTCCAGAAAATCAACTGCAGCTAATTCTTTTAATCTAGTAGGATTAATAAGAAACAATGGAGCACGATGTGAGATGATAGACGGTTTAGCCTTTTGAAAAAGTTTGCAAATAGACAGAACTCTCCAAATTATCTTTTCCTTATTACTAAAATAACAAGTCGTCCGAAGTATAAGGGAACATTTTCGTGGACCAAAATGTGTGTAGCTGAAATGAATGTACCAGTTGAGCTTCTTAACGAAATCTTCAGGAATACGAAGTACCTATAGTTTGTCATTGACAGTTCAAAGTTTGAAAAGTATGTTTTTTTAACCAGATAATAATGACGAATCTGTGTGTGTGTCTTTTCATGCCATTTACTTTTAATATCATTTCAAATTGGAGCCTTGTCTTGCTCATGAGTAATGTCCTTTTAAGATGCAATGACGAAGTTTTCAAAAGCATCTTTCTGAATGTAATGAATACCGAAATTTTTCTCAAGGTTGGCTTCTGTCTTGCTTTTCTCAAGGCCAGTCGGTGCACGTGAAAACGCGTCGGCAATAATGTTTTCCGTGCAAGGAATATAGACTATTGTGAAACGGAATTCTTGCAGAAATAATGCCCAACGTTTCAGCCCGTCATGATTTAATTTTGAGGACGTAAGAAACTGCAATGCTCGATGGTCACTATAAAATTTTACATGTTTGCCAGAAAGAAAGAAAGAAACGAAATTTGTCAAATGTCTTCGTCAAGCATAGATTGTATTTCTGTTTTAACACGGTGCCTATAATGTGTCGGAATTATGTATGGTCTGACGAAAAATTCTGCATGCTCACGAACACGAAATTTATACTTTTCGCATCATGCGATTGTCCGTGTCGATGCCCAGTTCTTGGAAAAGTCCCCAAAAAGTTCCACAATATTATGTCGTAAGTGTTCAGGCAGTTTAATTAAGTAAATGTGAATGAGTTCTGAGGAGCTGTATGGGTTTCACAGCTACTAATTTTTGTGTAACATATCTTCAAAACATATTACAGGGATGGAAAATTCGTACTGTTCGAAATGCTTCATCATTATGACACTTTGTTTTAGTCGATCTTGTGTAGCTTGAGACCAATATGCAGAAGGAAGGCATGATAAAAATCTCCTTCACTGTGACGGTCGCGAATAACCGATCGCATTCTTACGGCGGGTTCATTTTCTAAATAGCCACACATAAATTCTAATCTATGCTCTAATGACCAATTAGGAGGAAAACAATGAGAAAATTGATGAAGCCAAGGATGTGGATGTATGTCATTTTTAGAATTATTGAATGTTTTAAGTTATGCATTGTGATTAAGAGCTTGTAGTCAAAGTCATCGTGTCGGCGAGTCGAAAATCAGACATTGTTACGTCGTGTTGGTGGTTCCATCCTTTCAAAATCTCCGAAATACCACGTATTATTACCGTGTGACTTTTCCGTATTTCTAAATCGCTCTTCACCTGTCGCAACGCGAGTATCCTCTGATATATGTAATTCTTGTATCATCTATGCCAACTGATCTTGTACTTCCCGCATTTCTCTTTTGTGTTGCCTATTAATTAGTTTCTGACTCTGTTTAAATTTCCTAATTTCCTCGTACTCCTCTGTGTCAGTAAAGGCTACCGGTCTTGTATCATTCAAATCATCCTCTACCTTCGTAGATAAATTTGTTTACTGATCTCAAAGTTCGGGTACTTTTTCCGGTAATGTGCTGATTTCCTCCGTGTTTTTCTGAACCAAGTTTTAAAGTGTCCATTTGTGTCGTAATCGTATCTATTGTGTCCTTTAAGTTTTCGTGATTTTTTTCAAGTTGCGCAACCGTATCGGTAGAAGCAACAGAGCCAATTTTAGCCTGCAAGGTGTCATGACTTTGGTGTACAATGATCTGCAGTTCCTTTATGGCTGCTTCATGTCGTGAAAAAATAGGCTAAAAATGCTCACTAATTTCGTCAATTGTGTCTAACTTTTGAAGTTGTTGCTGTGTCTCTTTATCATTTTGTTCCATTCCATATAACTTTTGAAGCTTTTGGTCTGTTTGATCAAATTTTTGAATTAATTGCAATAACAATGCATTAGTGACTGAAACATGTTCCTTTGTGTTTTTCGTCAATGCGTTTGTACCGGAAACATTCGTATTTTGAAAAGCAGAGAGTGTGTCTTGACTTAATTGAGAAAAGCGTGTTAATGCAAAACCCAAATCTACGGTATTTGCAAGATTTTGTTCTGTTATTCCGCTTTCCTGACGCGAGTTGTTACCGACCGATCGATCGTCAACAGTTGTCTGCCCACTGATTGTTTCAGTTTCTACCCCGTTATTTACTGCCTGGTCCCTATGCACTGGTAGCAAATTATTGTCTTGAACATTTGTCAATTCGTTATAGTTGGTGCTAATAAGCTATACTTGTCGTCAATGTCATTTCTCAATTTGCTTTGCAGCCTGGTTTTAAGCTTTTCACTCCCCATGATTATCACACTATTTTACACAATAACACACAAAAAAATTTGAAAAGCAATAATAAGAGGAAACACTAAAATAGCACTAAAATAGTAAATATCTAATTAGTTGCAAAAGCGACTGCGAGATACTTAGTGCAAACCCACATGAACACCACAAATACATTGCTCATGACAATACAGTAGAGAAATAAGAAACTACAACTACAAAGGAAATTCCATACATACAATTACACGCTTGCAGTAAACAATAACTAATTTCTAATCATGCACTAATTATTCAAACTACAAGGAAATCAGAAGATTACAGTGAAGTATCATCTGCTAAGGGTCGACAGGGGAAACTATCTCTTTAGTTATTTTTATTAAACACTGATCTACAGAGGTTTCCCTGACAAAGAAAACTCAGACTTAACCTATTCATTTACTACCCACAATATACAAGCCCAACAAAATCTGACTGCTATACATTGACAACGTGACTTTCAATAATTAACACAAAAGTATGGACCTGAATTGCAAGAAATCATAACAATAATAAAATCCAAAAAATATAAAAAGGAAATAAATATGAAACTACCTCCAACTCTGTTAATTGCCTAAACTCATTTCAGTCACGAATCCCAACAATGCAAACCCCATTCTTTTTCATAAGTCACTTAACTCACAGAAAATCCTCTTAACACGAACTACAGCAATTACAGCAAGTAGCAGCTACAGCCTGCTAAATAAAAAGATTCTAACTACTGTAGCCTCTAACTACTAGGAGGCATATGGTTAGCGAAAGATAGATTTTGTTGACGAGCAAACAATGTATTTAGAAAATTTTACCTTATTCATGTGACATCCAGTTCCAAAAATGATATAGTTGTCAATAATTCCACTATCAACCAAACATCCATCGCCGGCCGGAGTGGCCGAGCAGTTCTAGGCGCTGCAGTCTGGAACCGCGCTGCTGTTACGGTCGCAGGTTCGAGTCCTGCATCGGGCATGGATGTGTGTGCTGTCCCTAGGTTAGTTAGGTTTAAGTAGTTCTAAGTTCTAGGGGACTGATGACCTCAGAAGTTAAGTTCCATAGTGCTCAGAGCCATTTGAGCCAAACATCCATCTTTATACATTTCCTTGCGTATTTTCTTATAAACACATCATTTCATCTCACTTTACAATGCACGTCCTACCAACAAAAAGTCTCCACTAATAATAACATGTCCTTACTCTTCCCTATCCTCTCGCCAGCTGCTAGTTCGTCCAACCACAGAATTTGTTGCCGAGGGCGCAGAGCGTTGTCAGCGATATTAACACAGTTTATAAAAAATGTTCAAATGTGTGTGAAATCTTATGGGATTCAACTGCTAAGGTCATTAGTCCCTAACCTTACACACTACTTAACCTAAATTATCCTAAGGACAAACACACACACCCATGCCCAAGGGAGGACTCGAACCTCCGGTGGGACCAGCCACACAGTCCATGACTGCAGCGCCAGACCGCTCGGCTAATCCCGCGCGGCACAGTTTATAGCGCTGCCAACATACAAACAGGCTACTTACAAAATACCTGGACGTAACGTTGCAAAGCGATATGAAATGGAATGAGAGTGTGAGGACTGCGGTAGGGAAGGCGAATGGTTGACTTCGTTTTATTGGGAGAATTCGAGGAAAGTGTGGATCATCTGTAATTGAGACCGCATATATGACGCTGATGTGACTAGTTGGATACTACTCGAGTGTTTGCGATCCATACCAGGTCGGATTGAACGAGCACGTCGAGGGAATTCAGAGGCGGGCAGCTAGATTTCTTACCGGTAGGTTCGAGCAAAACTTGAGTGTTACGTAGATGCTTCGGGATCACAACTGGGAATCCCTGGACGAAAGGCGACATTCTTTTCAAAGAACACTATTGAGAAAACTGAGAGAACCGATATTGTAAGCAACTTGCCGAATGATTGTACTGCCGCCAACATACACTGCACGTAAGAACCACGAAGATAAGATACGAGGAATTAGGGCTCATACGGATGCATATAGATGCTCGTTTTTCACTCGCTCTATTTGCGAGGAAAGGAAATGACTAGTAGTGATACATAGTAGTCTTGCCCACACACCATACGGTGGCTTACGGAATATCTATGTAGATGTAGATACAGCCTGGATAATGACCTCAATTCGGCAAGAAAGAGTGTTCACAAGTTTTTCCAGTCATTCCATATCCAACTGAAGCCAGTAGTTGATAATTACATGCCTCATAGCTGTCAAAGTGCGGTGATGCTGATTGCTATATTTCACACGTTGTTTAAAATAGTACCAGATATTTCCTATGGGTGTGTTGATAATTATTACTTTGGGACCGTGTCATCACAACTGAATAACAGACATTCTTTCGCCTTTATTCTATGCAGGGCATCTTCAGTGCGTGGAATACGTATATTATTTGTTTATACTTTGTAGTTTGCATTAGGAACCTTGTATGCGTAGGTTATAAACAGTTATGGCCCTTTTTCCTTATCTATGACGTAGTAATAATTTAAAGTTCTACTTACAGATGTCGTTAATGTTGATCTACAAGTTGTGTTCTACTTCCTTTATTGCATCTGTTGTCCTTATGATAACTACCATTTGGAATTTCCTTTTCACACTTTACAGCAGCAGGAGGTGAACACTTGCTCTGATGTTTGTTTTGGATGGTGTTGCCAGCTGTCGACTGTTATTGCCAACTACTGAACGTCATTTTGTCATATATATACACTGAAGAGCGAAATAACTGGGCCGCGCGGCATTAGACGACCGGTCTCGGGCACTGCAGTCATGGACTGTGCGGCTGGTCCCGGCGGAGGTTCGAGTCCTCCCTCGGGCATGGATGTGTGTGTTTGTCGTTAGGATAATTTAGGTTAAGTAGTGTGTAAGCTTAGGGACTGATGACCTTAGCAGTTAAGTCCCATAAGATTTCGCACACATTTTTTGAAATAAACTGGTACACCTGCCTAATATCGTGTAGGGTGCTCGCAAGCACTCAGAAGTGCCGCAACACGATGTGGCAGTGACTCGACTAATGTCTGAAGTACTGCTGGAGGGAAATGACACCAAGCATCCTGCAGGGCTGTCCATAAATTTGTAAGATTACGAGAGGGTGGAGATCTCTTCAGAACAGCACGTTGCAGGGCATCCCAGATATTCTCAATAATGTTGATGTCTGGCGA
Source organism: Schistocerca serialis cubense (assembly GCF_023864345.2). Lineage (NCBI taxonomy): Eukaryota > Metazoa > Arthropoda > Insecta > Orthoptera > Acrididae > Schistocerca > Schistocerca serialis. Next base: position 919,160,922 of record NC_064640.1, on the reverse strand, counting down.
TTTTGTTGGCCAAACTCAGAGGAGTGTTCCTGTAGCAATTCTGGACGTGTGGGGTGTCGCATTGCCTTCTGGAATTGCCCAAGTCAGTCGGAATGCACAATGGACATAAATGGATGCAGGTGATCATACTGGATGCTTAGGTACGTGTCATCTGTCAGAGTCTTATCAGGGGTCCCATATCACTCCAACTGCACATGTCCCACACCATTACAGAGCCTCCACCAGTTTGAACAGTCCTCCGCTAACATGCAGTTTCCATGGATTCATGATATTGTCTCCACACCCGTATGCGTCTCTCCCCTCGAAACAATTTGAAGCGAGACTCGTCCGAGCAGGCAACATGTGTCCAGTCATCAATAGTCCAACGTCGGTGTTGATGGACTCAGTCGAGGCGTAATGCTTTGTGTCGGAGTCATCAAGGGTACACGAGTGGGCTTACAGCTCTGAAAGTCCATATCGATGATGTTTTGTTGAATGGCTCGTACGCTGAAGTTGTTGATGGCCCAGCATTGGAATCTGCAGCAATTTGCGGAAGGGTTGCACTTCTGTCACGTTGAACGATAATCTTCAGTCGTCGTTGGTGCCGTTCTTGCAGGCTCTTTCCCCGCCACAGCGATGTCGGAGATTTGATGTTTTACTGGATTCTGATATTCACAGTACACTTGTGAAATGGTCGTAACAGAAAATCCCCATTTCCCTTAAATCTTCACAACCTGCCATTGCAGCAGCAGTAACCGATCTAACAGCCGCACCAGGCACTTGCTTTATATAGGTGTTGCCGAACGCAGTGCCATATTCTTACATATCTCTGTATTTGAGTACGCATGCCCATACCAGTTTCTTTGGCGCTATTGTGTGTGTGTGTGTGTGTGTGTGTGTGTGTGTGTGTGTGTGTGTGTGTGTGTGTAAGAGAGAGAGAGAGAGAGAAAATGCATTTACTTTAATATTGTTGCATGCACAAATGGAATGTTCTTTATCTTATCATTTTTATTAAGTTCACTAGGAGTCTGTACTGACGTGTGTCTCATCATTTATCACCTGTTTGTTCCCTCGATGGCTTTATAGATGTGGTAGTTTTCCTGCATTTGTATAAGGCATTTGTTGGGATTGTTTATTCTAATTATTTTCATACCTTGTTCCATGTTTGTAAGATGGTAGCTGAGGTGTTTTAAGTTTTCTGCAAATTTTTTATGGGATTGAGATTGAGTGATATAACACACTAGTCGAGGTGCGATGGGGTACATGTGTGCTCGTGATACGAGGAAGTTAGGCTTTCTGCCCCGTGAATATGATTTTTGTCATCTTGGAGATGTAGAAGAAAGGTGCTGTATGGTAGGAAGCTGGTGCTGAGTGGAAGGATACTGGGCCAGAATTTTACTAACTCATTTCCTAAAAACACAAACCAATTTATTAAAACATAGAAAATAATGCAAGACAATCTGAGCACTACCCCGGAATTAATTAAATTAATTTCCAACAACACAACTGTGTTAGGTATTACATAACATTCAGAAAAGACTGAATGAAATTTAAAGAAATATTTTTTGAGAACAGCATTAAGTTAAAAGAAATTGGTAGATGCTTAACATGGAGGTCAAATCAGATAACAAGCCTATAAAATTAACCTGCACGTTACACATTACATGTTTCAAAACCGTATAGAAAATAGCTAATAGGTCGTTAAAATCAGCCATACACTATCACGTGACTGTTTGCAGATAATCAGGAGGAAGACCACTAGTTTCAAGCAAGCAGAATAACCTGGCAACATTAAATTCAAATTTTGATACAAGTGGGAGTTACAGAGCCAAGCAACTTCCTATCTTCACTTAAATGTGGATAGCGATCGACACTAGAAAGTTAGACACTCTCAGTTAAGACATTTATTGTACTCAGGCCTCTTTAGCTGGACTCACAAAATGAACAACAGATACATCAAGCTATCTGGTAACACACAAGCCACTAATTAACAGTTTGCTTTTGTATATACACTGAAGCGCGAAAGAAACCTCTATAGGCATGCATATTCAAATACAGAGATATGTAAACAGGCGGAATAGAGCGCTGTGGTCGGCAACACCTACACTCCTGGAAATGGAAAAAAGAACACACTGACACCGGTGTGTCAGACCCACCATACTTGCTCCGGACACTGCGAGAGGGCTGTACAAGCAATGATCACAC